>NW_027223754.1:30973288-35773288 GCF_028538775.1 Myotis yumanensis | reverse complement strand
GGAAATAGAACTGATGGGATATAAATTAAAAGAGGAAGTTTTGCAGAAAAGAGGTACATTATATGGAGTCATATAAAACAGTTAAGCCCTGAGATATTGGGAAGGATTTCAAGCATTTTAAGATGGAGTTAAACATTATCATGTTTATATTTACCAGTGGGGAATGGAGAAGAGGAGCGTGATGAAGAAAGTGAAACGGGGTAGGAATTTGTACCTGTTGCCAAGATGAGAATTGATGGTAGCAGAGACGGCTGGATATTGGTAGTATGAACTGAAAGAAGTAATCAGTTTTGAGAAAGATGTCCAGGTAGAAATTAAGGACTTGGATGCTTTATGTTTTGTCAGTTATAGGAGCATAGTGAGAATGTGAGAAGAGGTTTGCCTTAAATGTCTCTTGCGTGTGCAGGAATAAAATTACCACAGTGAGAAATGGGGGAAATTGCCCTGGCTGGGTAACTCAGTTGGTTAGGGTGTCACCACCATATGCCAAGGTTGTGGGTTCTGCCACTGGTCAGGGCAGATACAAGAATCAACCAATGAATGCATAAATAAGTGGAAAAACAAATCAGTGTTTCTCTCTCACTTTTTCTCTAAAATTAATAGATACTATTTTTAAAGAATGGGAGAAATAGTACTTTGTGGAGAGAATTTATGAGATAAATCATTTTTAGACATTTTCAATTTGAGGGACTTGCAATACCCATCAGTGAAGATAATCTAAAAGTAATATTAGGTTGAAGATACCAATTTACAAGTCATCTGCTTAAACATAACGATTTAAGGCATGAGAGTGTATGGAACTACCTGTTGCCAGAGAAATCAGTGGGCCAGATTTCCCAGACATGAGTGGGTATGAGGCTCTTGGGGTACCACTAAAATAAGCATTTTCAGATGCTCCCTGGGGAAGAAGATGTGGTAAAAGGCTTTATTAGCAATGAAGGTACATCACTCGGGTTCCAAAATCTCATGCCCCTTAATCCAGTCCTGAAAAAATAGGTAGCAGAGGATTCAGCAGAGCCAAAAGCAAGGCCAGCATCCGGAGCTTCTCTTCCATGTTACAGCTGGGTCCAGTTCACTTTAATTAAAGTCCATCAGTCCAATGTGTGGTTTGCACGTGGCCATGAGCTATGGGGCAAAAGCAGGGGAGTGTCCCCCCCTGCAATAGAGTCACAGGAGTGCAGGCAAGTAGGACAGCCAAGAGCCAAGAACCAAGAGAGCAAACTTCCTTTGTTCAGAATTTAAATATTCAGGTTTCACACTCTTGCAGTGGCCATGCCTTTTCTGGCCACTGACTCACTCCCAGGTGTGACTGACAGATAGGTAGACACCCTCCCACATCACTCAGACCTTACTGGGCAGGGAACAGACTTGGGGAGTGCTAAATTAGGAAAGCTGTGTAAATGGCATGCCTATATTATCTAGTCTTCCCTTTACTCATTACCATTTATATAACAATCAGATTATTACAACAGTATCAGACCTATTGAGAAAAAGCAGAAATTGAGAAGAGATGGTCTGAAGTGGAACATTGCAAAACGTAACATTTAAGAAATACAAAGATGACCGTGTGATCTACTGGGGTTGCCACACAGACCAGGTGGCTTAAACAACAGAAATTTATTTTCTCACAGTTCTGGAGGTTGAAAGTCCAATATTAAGGTATTAAGGTGTTGGCAATTTGGCTCTCTCTCTCTCTCTCTCTCTTCTACTTAAAAAAAAAATGAACAAGCAAAACACACACACAAATAAAATGATGTTGTTGTTTGTTTGTGTTTATTTTTTATTCCTGAACTTATTTAACCTTAATTTATTCTATAGAGGTCTTATCTCCAAATACAGCAACACTGGAAATTGGGTTTCCACACATGAATTAGGGGGACACAATTTGCTACATAACAATGATCCCAAGAAAAGGGACTGTGAAGGGGCATTTGAAGGCAAAATAAAAATAAAAGGATATCATGAAAACAGAAATCAACGGAAATTAAGACTGAAGAACAAAGCTTAACATTTAGTTCAGATTAAGAAAAACTACAGTCAGGTCATTATAGCTGAGGAAATATAAATGATAAGTTTAGAAAATTCTTTTTAAAAGTTTGTCTTTGAAAGGAAGAGTAAGCTATTGTTCACTGCTAAAAGGGAATGCAATATTGACCAAAGCATATTTCAATGCTGATGTAAAGTATGAAACAAAGCAGTCTGTTTACTATGAAAGAAAAGTGAGGCCAGAGGCATGGTATTGAGGATCATTGTAACTAATCACTGCAGACTTTGTGAGGGAATAAGTGTGTAGGCTGGACAGTTTAAAAATTTACCCATGGTTGCTGATCATAATTCTATATTGACCACTCTCTACCTGGTTATGTGATTGTTCCCAGGAATGTGTGTAAGCCCTTGCTCAGGTATAGAAATACTTTTTTCCCCCCAAACTCTAAAATATGTGTGATAAAATAAAATGTGAGAAAAAGAGTTTAAGGAATTGACAAAGCAGCTTCAAAGTCCATAGAGCATGAACTCTAAGTAGATGGAGAAGAAGGAGACTTTATTTATTTAATAACATTTTCAAAAACTCTCAAGGTACCAGGCAATGTTCTAAGCAATTGAACAACTAGTACTTGTTGGGATCATTATGTAAAAGTATTATACACTGTTAGATGCATTGTCTCATATTTTATTCCTCAATCACGCTCTTGGAATCACCTTTAAACCCATAAACAATGGTAAGCTGACATTAAAAGTGTTTCATACTCAAGTAGTATGTATTTAGATCTAAGAGCTAATGATCTTGCATACCTCATAATTCCTATCTTTAAAAAAAAAAGCAGCAATCCATAGGCTTCTTATTTGACAGCTTATTAAATATACGATCCTTGGTTTTATTTCACAATCTTTTGGGGAAATCTAAGAGACATTTTGTTAGACCTGGTAAGCCTGATGGGATTTGTAGCCTTTCTTATAAGCTCTTCAGTTCATCTTCTGAGCATGAGCAAGAAGGTCTACTCTTGAGTCACCTCATCGCTATCACACTTTGCACCAATACATGGGAATTTTTTATTCCTTTTTAATTTTTTGCTAGAGAAAAAAGGAGGTCATTAGGCTAGTCCACATGAATTTGAGGATGCTTTTTCTGACATTTATTAGTTTTTTGGTTTGTTCAATTTATTTGTTCTCATCTTTACCCATCCTCCCTTAGGCCATCTCTCTCTTAAATAAGTAATTCCTGGGAATATAATGTACAGTATGATGACTAAAGTTAATAATGTTGTATTGAACATTTCAAAATTACTAAGAGAGCAGATCATAAAAGTTCTTATCACAAGAAAAAAATTTGAGTTTGGTGACAGATGTTCACTAGACTTATTATGACTTATCATAACCATCTCACAATACATCTATACTAATAAAAGGGTAATATCTTAATTAGACTGGACATCTTCCAGATGTCCTTCCGGACAAAGCCATGGTGGCGGGGGCTGAGGCAGAGGCGGTTAGGGGCAATCAGGCTGGCAGGGGAGAGCAGTTAGGAGGCAATCAGGATGGCAGGGGAGAGCAGTTAGGGAGTGAACAGGCCGGCAGGGGAGCAGTTAGGGGGTGATCTGGCAGGCAGGGGAGCAGTTAGGAGCATCAGGCCGGCAGGCAGAGGTGATTAGGGGTGATCAGGCAGGCAGGCAGGTGAGTGGTTAGGAGCCAGCAGTCCCAGATTGTGAGAGGGATGTCCCAGATTAGAGAGGGTGCAGGCCACACTGAGGGGACCCCCATGCATGAATTTTGTGCACCAGGCCTCTAGTACATATATAAAATCATTATGTTGTATACCTGAAACAATATAATGCTATATATCAATTATATCTCCATCAACATTATATAATAATAAAAAAAGGCCTCACAATATTCTAGACTAGAAAAACAATAGTCTTTAAATACCTATAAGGGATAATAATTTTTTTTATTTAAAAGTGTTTTTAAAGGCTTAAGAATGTTAAAAAAAAAACAACATGCAAAGATCCCAAATTTTGATAATCGCTCTAAAGAACCATGAGGGCAGAATTGTAGGGAGGAAGTTGAAAAACAAAGGCAATGTATACATTACTAATATGCTCATTTCTTGTGCCTGGGTGATAAATAACCGTATTAGACTCTATGTAAAATCAAGAAGTGGATAGCTTCCTGAAGGTGGCATTACTTTTGTTGTATTATACTATCTTGAAGCCACACTCAAAACTGTGTGTTTTAAGCATTTTTGTATGTTTGTTTGTTGTTTGCTTATTTGTTTTTATATTGCAGAGCAGAATTTTGAAGAAATATCATTTTTTCACATCAAAATTCCATTCCTTTGTTTAATTTTGTATCTTTCTATTCTTGGTCAATACACAGACTCTAAAAGTGCCCATTGCTTGGAACAATTAAACCCTTATTTTAAGTGCTAAAGAAACCCAGTCCCTCAATATGTTCCTTGTGGGGCTCATCTTCCCCCACCCCACCTTTAGGCAATGATTTTTCAATTGGCTTTCTTAGAAGTTCATTGGCTACCCTTAGAACCTGTACAGGTCTCAGTATTTCTTCTGTTTCTGAAGTTCTGTGTAAAGTTTCTGTACTTCAAAAACAACAGCAACAACAACAACAAAAAAACCACAAAAAAAACACACCTTGGAATGTATTAGAAAAAGATATCTTTAAGACATCAGTATTTTACACAGAGTTCAAAGAATTATTTTTCTGGTTATGAGGTCAGAAGATATGATGCCATAAAAATGGTTATAAACATGGGTCTTTTGGATGGGGTTGGTTAGAAGAAAGAAAGTGCTGGACTAGATGCAGGTTCTCCAAGATGGCTTCTTTTACATTTTATTAGCAGTTTCCTAATCTACATCAAGTAAAATACTGTGTTGCTTTTCATCTGCTTCAATATGTTTAAGACAGTGAAATTAGTAGAAAAAGTATCACGGCATAAAGGAAAGAAGATGAAAATTCATCATAGTTTTGTTTTGTTGTAGGGGAGGAAAACAAACATAGGGACCAACCTGTAAATCTGCCTATGTGTACCTCTCACGGAACAACTGAAAAACAGTGGGCAATTTAGAAAACAACAACAACAAAAAAGGCAAAAAAAAAAAAGGCAAAATCACATGCTTCTGTCAACTGCCTTTCATTTCTTACATTATGAGATTAGATCAAGCAGGCGGACATCCAGACTCCAGTCCCTTTGGGTTTTATGGTTCACACTCAGAACATGCTCTCGTGTTAGATGTTAAGACTACTGGCTTTTCCACTGCTCCCTTTTTCTTTACTGTTACCTAACACAATATCCTTAAGTGAACAATAATGTGCGGTCTTGGAATTTCAATTCCCAAACCAACTCTGCCCTTGAATAAAATCTGTTTTTTATTAGTAATTTAGAGCTAATGTACTTTGCAGAAAGTCTCCCTGTTCTGAGGTTATTCACACCTGGAATGAAATTCTGAAATATCCAAAGAGGGGCACTAATTTTATCCAGCCATAAAACTCCTAGACTTCAATATTTGACATCTAATGATGTTAAAGTTCTTTTCTTTCTTTTCTTTCTTTCTTCCTTTTTTTCTTTCTTTCTTTCTTTCTTTCTTTCTTTCTTTCTTTCTTTCTTTCTTTCTTTCCTTCCTTCCTTCCTTCCTTCCTTCCTTCCTTCCTTCCTTCCTTCCTTTCTTTATTTCTTCTCTTTTTTCTTTCTTTTTTTGCTTTCTTTATCTTTCTTCCCTCCCTCTTTCCCTCCTTCCCTCTTTCCCTCAGTCTCTTTCTCTTCTCTCTTATTTTTGAAGCTGAAGATCTTGTTTTGGTTAAGTTCTCTGCCCTGGATATTTGTACATTCTTGAATAAAAGTTTATTAATCCATATATTCTTAATTGGGCTAAGATCTGGTTTTTCTGCATATATATTTTTACTCTTCAACATGTAAAAATGTTATTCTGTCTTTCAGAAAATAGGTGCAAGTTAAAATTACCCTCTAGCATTATTTCTGCTGTAAATTTCAAGTGAAAAAAAAATGGCTAAAATTGGAATTCCAAAATGATTCTCTTGATACTAATTATCAGTAGATATATGTATAACCTAAAGTCAAAATGCTAGATTGAATTGACTCCTTTCTATTGAGTGACTATAGGTAAATACTTTGGAAAAAGTAGAACACAAGTCTTTGAAAGCCAATTTGAATTAAATAGAAACTAAGATAGCAATGTTAGTTGTATATTTTTAAGGCGGAAACAAAAATACTATGTATAATGTTTTGAAGCTACTCATAGTCCAGGATTACTCTGAAACTGGTGTCAAGTAGAAACATACTAGTAAACATGAATAATGCTGGACTGGTAAGTATTGATAAAAATGCCTAAATAAAAAAATTTTGTCAAACTATATATTCATAAGTTTTATTTCCCATCTGAATGATAAGAATTTTGAGTTATCGCTCTGTTTTTTTTTTTATGAGAATTATCTAGAGTTGGTGTCTCAGACCTATGATTGTCCTGTTTCACAGAGTTGAGAAAACAAACAAAAAAACACACACCACCACCACCACCACCAAAAAGCAATAGCAAGGAGAGTCTGTCTTCCAAGAAATGAAATAAAAAGTCTGTCAATTTACCCTAGCTGGTTTGGCTCAGTGAATAGAGCATCAGCCTGCCGTCTGAAGGATCTCAGGTTCAATTCCGGTCAAGGGCATGTACCTAGGTTGCAGGCTCCTCCCCAGACAGGCCCTGGCCAGGGCTCATGCAGGAGGCAACCAATTGATATGTTTCTTTCACATCGAGATTTCTCTCTGTCTCCCTCTCTCTCCTACTCTCCCTAAAAATCAATGGAAAAATGTCCTCAGGTGAGGATTTAAAAAATAATAATTCTGTCAATTTGTAAGAAATCAGTCCTCTTTAGTCACGTAGCATAAACATTAGAAGTAAGTTATGAAAGTCTCAATGTAAATATTGCTTCTGGAGATTGTAAACATTTTAGGATATTTTTTTCTTCACTATTTTTATTTTTCAAAACATAAAAAAAATTATTTCACTGATTAGTAATTCAGAATGTGCCATAGAATATTTGCTTGTTAAGCTTTGCTTGTAAGTTTGGAAAATGAATCTTGTAGGTGTCATATGCTTGGTTATCAAGGCAGCACTGTAATTATGGAGGGGTTTAATACTTTAAAAGGCCGTGCCCTCTATTATTGAAGGTTGTGCCCATGCACTGAATCTTCCAAAAGAGTTAGTAAGCTGGTGAATAAATAAAAAAATATATTAATATGCTCTATTCGAGTTGTATTGCCAGTTAATAAAAATATATGCTATTTTACAATGACAAATGTGAATTTTGATAACACACCATCTGAATTTTGCTCTTTAACATACCAAAATTTGTGGAAAACAATAGAATAGTATATCGCAGTATTTGGACATTAATCATAAGATGCCATCTGCAGCAATGTCATTTATACAAATCGGGTACCCCATCCTGAAATTTATGAAGAAAAACATTATTTACTTTCACTGCAATGCTTGCCTTTTAGAAACAAACCTTGCAAGGGAATCATTTGAGATTATCCATCCATTGTATCAATACTTTACCTCACAACCCTAAACCTGTTTCTTTTTGCTTACCTGTTCACTATGACCACTCTTCTGCCACCCTCGTTTTGAAAGGAGTTTTCCACTTCTGCATAAACCCTGGTAATTTTCTTTATTTCACATTTTGCTTTGGCTTCACTTTTTTATCCTAGTTTTTATTTTTAGCCCATACCTCTATGCCATCTGGAAATATTATTAGATGAGTAACAATTACATTTCTGCTGAAAGACTAAGAATCATCTGAAATATTATTTGATGATGTATCATCCTACAGGATGTAATACTAAAACTGTCACATACTACATCACACTAGCACTAACTATCATATATCACCTGCATAGGCCCCTCCATCAAGTCCTGATTACTGTCAACAAGAGGTTAGCAATTGAGAAAGAGTAAAATTCGCAGAATAATGGCATCTGACATGTCTTCACAGCTGGTAAAGACATGCAACAGATGAAAAGGTAGCACATCATATAACTTTCATTTCTCAGCAAAGGCACACACTCCACTGTGGGACATTTCAACAACCGCTTATGACTTCTGTGAGATTCTCCTTTTTCTCCTAAAATGTAATTAAATGCAGGATATCTGTAGAGTATTTTAAATAAATATTCATACCAATTCAATGAGCATTTCTTAACTATTCTACTAGACTGAAATTTTCCTTCTCTGACAAAAAGCCATTAAGTGCAAATGGTCTGAGATTCCATATTTGGTGCTTGAAATATCTTTATCAGAACATCTCGTTTCAAACTTCCAACTTGTTGTCTCACCTTTGGTCTTTGAGGAAGAGTTGTTTCTGGTTAAATGGGAGCTACACAAAACAATTCAAACCCAAATTCTCTCTTTTAGCCAAAACTTGGAGAAGTCCTGCCTTTGGTTTCCAACCATGTTCTTTTCAATATGCACATGCACCTAACTTCCTCTTTGGTGGGAGGTCATGGGGTGGAATAAAGGAGCTTAACCTTTATTTATTTATATAAGGCGTTTCAACCCTTTTTCCATAGACAACAGAATGAATCAGAATTAATTGATGCAAAATATAAGAAATACCCTTTACCCCATTATACAGAATGTCTTGTGACTATAAGCATTCATTATTCATATAGACCTTTAATATAAGATCTTAATATCTGCAATGACCTTATGGTAGATCAACTATTGTTTCGAGGATAGATCTCTGACTTGGCTTTGTGCGAATGCATTCTCATTGGTTCTACACATCAGAAACACTGACAGTTTAAAAGCTTTGGGGAAACTTTCAGTTAATTATCTTGGCTAAAATAAAGGCTAAATTGTCAAGATTTTCCATTTTTTACATTGTACAGGGACTAACACCCTATGTGTTAAACATTCAGCAGTGTGGTTTTTAGTCAACTATGACCTGGAATTTCATTCTTTACAACACACAGTCATCAAACAAAAATGTGTAGAATATTGAACTTAAACTCTAAGATCAGTGAAGTTTTATATATTCCATAACGCATAATGTATATAAAGATATTTACTAATCATAGTGTGAAATTTGGGAAGAAAAATGAAGATTTTGCTAAAGCATTCTGAAAACTGAATTGCAAATTTAATATTCTGGCAAGTTTTATACTTATTGCAATATTCTTCACAGGGTAGGTGTGCAATAAATGTTGGCAGACTGCATTCATAAAGTAAGACAATAGCTTCAATATTTTAAACATGGTTTATATCAAAGCCTTACATGTAAAATTTAATGTTAAGAAGCACTGGTTAAGTTTCTAAATATGCTATTAACATAGGTCAATCTTTTTGCAAGTGGTTTTATGCTCTTAGAAGGAAAAAAAGAAAACAACAGGAAAGCTAGGACTTCTACCTCAAAAAAGTGCTTCAAACACGGAGAGTGTTATTGAGAACATTTATGACAAAGGCTTTGATCTCTGTGTACATCCAATAAATACGAAACATTGCTATATATTTTAAGGATGTGCATGCCTACACACATTATGACTTTAACAAATGTTTCAAACAGCATTTTGAAAGTTATTGAATTTGGTAAAGCTCCAAACACATTTATCCTAGTATGTTTCCAACATGAACCCTAAGAGCTTCAAAGTTTGATGATTTTGAATATTGTAAGGGGCTGTATATGCAAAATTTGACTCCATTTCACAGACATATTGTTCTGTGCTTCAGGTGGTTAAAGTACACTGAAAATAGCTATAAAAATGAATGGAAGTACCTGGCAACTTTGCTATAAGCACCCCATAATAGACAGCGTCCAGCTTATGAACACTGAAATTAGATTGGATGTGACATGGGAAATGCATTTTAATATTTAACATATTTTAGGTTTTTTTAAGCATTAGTATGGCTAAGTATTTTTCATAGGTATGGGATGAAGTTTTGAGGACATATTCTAGAACATTATTTTAGTTCTTTGAGAAATGTTGCCTATTGCTGGTATTTGCTACTGGGTGATAACTTGTACAGACTTGTGTGGGCATAGATAAACTAAGAAAACTGGCTTTACCATTTATATTCTTACCAGTAGCATGCCCTTAACTATTTAGAATAGTAAAATAAAACATTGGAAATATAGATGGGTAATACAATATGTAAACAATTGAACATTTGCCTTTGACAAAATGCAGTTTTCTTGATTCAAAGCTATGGAGAATGAGAAAGAATCTTAGAGATTATAGGTGTTTATTTTTCAATTGTGTTGGATGAAGCCCTTGGTTTTCACTACAAGTCTCAGGGGCCTTCATGAGGTGGAGAACTGAAAGAATATGTATGTAGGGTACCAGGTAGGTTTATGACTATTCTATTGTATAATGGGCTCTACGCAAAATTTTGTTAAATTATTTTAATAAGAAAGAAATCGCCCTGCTTAAAACAGTTTACAAATTTATTTAAACACACAAAAAATAGAGATGAACAATAACAGTGTTTTACCAGTGAGACATGATTATTTGATTTTTGCTTAATTGAACTTGTTTATTAGCATTTTTTATTTCAGTTACCCTACAAATATTTTATGGTTTTTGTGTTAAACAACATTAGTCTTCATATAAATACGAAATGACACCTTAAACTGTTAAATTATGCCACACTAGCCCTAGCCGGTTTCGCTCAGTGGATAGAAAGGTCACCTGTGGACTGAAGGGTCCCAGGTTTGATTCCAGACAAGGGCACATACCTGAGTTGTGGACTCGATCCCCAGTAGGGGGTGTGCAGGAGGCATGCAATCAATGATTCTCTCTCATCATTGATGTTTCTATCTCCCTCTCCATACCTCTCTGAAATAAATAAAAATATATTTTTAAAAATATGCCATGCTAACTTATTTATTATTAGGAACCAGAATAAAATAATTGTTGCACTGTCTTTTTTATGGGGTAGTTTATTTTACTCACTTCTTCAATCAGCAAATTTTTACAGAAGGCCTCCTCTTCGGCAGATGCTTAGAGATTAACCATAACTTGGATAATCCGACAGGTAAGTATATAATAATCACAGAAACATTCTAAGGATTACGATAGAGGTGGCCACAACAGTTATGAGGGGAAATGAAAGAGGGACCATACCTGGGGGCCAGTTAGGGTGGGAAGAGGTATATGAAAAACCTTTGCAGGTGAGAAGTTCTCCCTAGGGAGATATTGGTTAGAAATGTGAATATGGATAGGAAGAGCTCAAGGATTTAAGGCCAAGGCCATGGCATTTGTAAATGTCCCTTGGGGAGATAATCCAAGTTGAAGTGAAGGGAGATATGGGATAGGGAATGCTGGCTGGTGTCCCCCTCCCTGTGAAACAAAATGCATGCTACAGCGTTTGCTGCCCGTGGTTCTGTTCCTCTCTCCCTCCTTTTCCCTTTGACCTTACACACATGTCCGAGGCCAGGGATCCTAGAACAAAGCAGCAGCAGTTTTTGCAGCACATTGTGCCGGGGATCGATGAGCACACTGTAGAGTATATGCTTGCTTCGTCTTGCACTGTGTGTAAATGTAATGCCATCATATGGGTGTGCCTTGTCCTTGTGCTTAATAAAAAGTTTCATGATTATTAACAATTAAAAACTTATCTTCTCATAAATAAAAAAATGCCAAGTTCAACGTGAAGGAAGCATTGGCAAATGGTGGACATGGGCTGTATCCCTGGTAAATTGTCACTAATGAACAGAAGGGTCCAGGTCACAGAGCAGAGTCTGGCTGGCCAGACAGATTAGACAGGGGCCCAGCTGTCTTGCAAGGCAGAACAGGAGAAACTAGAGGAGCCATGAGCGATAAAGAGCCACAGCTTTTGAGGACAGTTGGCAAGCCAGGAAAACAGAAAGGAGTCCTGCGACAGGGTCAAGTTTCTACGTGTCCGGTTGCACTCTTAAACTGACACATTATGATTTCTATCTGACCCCCCGTGGGAGAAATCACCAACCAGAGGCATGGCATCTCACAGAATTAAGTTGAATTGCGGAGCATTTCCTCCTATTGCCCTGCCTATCCTTTTTGTCTAGCTCTCCTTCATCTCTTCCTGCTGACAGATACTTGTTGTCCCTTTCTTGGCTTATTTCTACTCAATTTATCATAGCTACAACTTGAGGCAGTTTTCCCTGGCTTTATCTTGCACTTTGTCTCTTGCATTACATGCTCATTTATGTAGCCATCTAATGATTTTTATTGCCACCCGCTCTCAACCTCATTCTGTGTCTCCGAAGCTACACATTTGTTATGTCTCAGGATCACTGGTAACAAGAAACTGCAAAAAATTAGAGAAGTTACAGAAGGTTCCAGCTTGGGAAGTAGCTACTTGGTTCTCTACTGGATCCAGAATATGCTGGCCCAACCTACTCAAGTCTTGTTTGGTAGTAATCAGACAATTATTCCATTAAGATAGATTTTCAGAAGCCTCCGTGCTGCCTTTCATATTGTAAGTATGTGATACTATTACATTCAGCTTCAGCTATTGTTAAGGACTTATTAAATTGCCTTTTTACTCAAATGTTAAATTATTTTGCAAACAAGCTAAATATAAGTCAAAGGTTGTTATCCTATATCACACTTAGGATATAGGACTTCCCCATGGCATTTTCCTTACTAAGTTTGGACTTGCTTGGGAACATCACCTCTTCCTTCTTTCCCATTTCTACCTTTTGGAAGAAAAATGTCTATCTTATGCCTTTTCTACCATTGTATTTTGGCAAAACATAATTTACCTGATTTCTAAGCTTCTAACTGGAGAGGCCTATTGCTTCCAGACTTACTGTAACTTGAACCTTGCCCATATCTGATTTAATTGACATTAAATGAGACTTTGAACTTGAGAATTGATCTTGAAATGAGTTAATACTTTTGGGATTTTGGGATGGCATGAATATACTTTGCATTTAAAAAGAAAATGAAATTTGAAGGGTCAGAGGTAGAGTACTATGAATTGAATTGTGTCCTCCAAATTCCTATTGAAACTCTAACCCTCAGTGTGGCTTTATGTGGCACATGTCCTGTGCAGTGATAAAGGTTAATGAGGCCATAAGGGTGGTGACCCAAACTTACAGGGCTGGTGCCCTTATTATAAAAGACAGAGATGCCAAAGCTTCCTTTCTCTGTCATATGAGGACAGGGAAAATATATCTCACCAGGAACCAAATTGGCCAAGACCCATTTTGAACTTTCAGCCTCCAGAACTGTGAGAAATAGATTTCTGATGTTTAAGCCACCTAGTCCTGTGGTCGGCAAACTGCGGCTCGGCAAACTGCGGTTCGAGAGCCACATGCGGCCCTTTGGCCCTTTGAGTGCGGCTCTTCAACAAAATACCAACTTCTGTGCATGGGCCATAAAGTTTCAATCACACTGTACTTGCGCGCCCGCACGTGGTATTTTGTGGAAGAGCCACACTCAAGGGGCCAAAGAGCCGCATGTGGCTCGCGAACCGCAGTTTGCCGACCACAGACCTAGTCTATAGAATTTTATTATGCCAGCATGAGCAGTTTAATACAATCAACAACACTTTTATGAACAATATACCCTTAACTTCTCATAGTTTCTTAATATCTATGCACTTTTCATTTCCTGCTGTGGAATTATCACTATGTACAATGTTTTTTCTTCTAGGACATCTCCTGTGCATCCTTCAATGGTGATTTAAATATTTTATTATAAAAATATTATTAACTGACAAGGCATGTCTTATATAGTTAGTCAATAAACTATTTATTGATTGATTTATTCTTTGGGCATGTATTATCAACACTTCACATATCACCAACTTCACATATCTTTAGTCCTCACAACAACCCGTGAATGAATTTGTAGTAGAGAAAAGAAACATAAAGCTATTCGAACATAAAAGATAATGTTTTATAATAGTTATAAAATAAAATTTTATCCTTATCTTTTCTATTTATGAGACATAATTTTGGATTGTTGGTATATTGCCATGTTAACCTTGAAATCATCTCAAAGGTTACTGAGTAGTTTTTACAGAAACCAAGGAATATAAACTGTTTCCTTCTGCAGATAAATGAAACAGAAAATTGAGAATAAGTCTGTCTACCACCTAGTTCCCTCACAACATTTAAACAGAGACATAGATGATAGGATTTTGTGGTATATAGACATTGCCCAAAGTGACCATTATATGTTGAATGCCATGGGTTGTATGCATTTAACTAGGGTTATCATAACAAAGTACACAGCCTGGGTGTCTTAAACAACAGAGCTTTACTTTCTCACAGTTCTAGGTAAAGGTGTTGAAAGTGTTGGTTATCTTTGATAACTATTTAGACTATTGATGGTTATCTTCTTGCATGTCCTCAAATTGCCTTCCCTCTGTGTGTGTTTGTGCCTAAATTTCTTCTTCATAACCAATTTAAATATTTATAAAATGAGGTTCAGTGATATGAAATAACTAACATAAGGCTCATGATATTTTCAATCTGTGCCTAAAGAAAAATTTTAAAATTATAAAAAATAAATTTTCATATTATTTTCATTTTCACCTTAAACACTGTTATCTATTATTGAAGGTGCCATACTGAAACTTAGTCATGATGATATTACAAAAACTGGGATATTGTCAAAAAACATTTATATCCCTTTTTAATAAAACTGTAAAGTTCTGGTATCAAAACTACAAATAAAAATAACAGAAACCTAAATATAAGCTATTAACAAAAGTTATAATCTTTACATAAAGAAACATACATTTACATAAAGTAATATTAAGAACTTTTGGTTTAAGGAATTAACATATTGAACAATTGTTATACTGAGTTACTGGGAAAGCTAGCTGCTAGTTCTGTTAGACTTTAAGAGTAGAAAAAATAGTTACTTTGGTCAATTTTGCATGTAAAGTAAATTTATAAAGTTAAAGGGAGGGGTTTCTTTATTATAAAATTTATTGGACATCAAATAAACTAACACTTTAAAAATTTCCAGGGTATTACAGTATAGATACATCACCAATGTATGTGATTATGGGACTCATACTTTCAGGTCCCCCTGTAAGGAAATAACTTTTCAAAATGCTATTTTGGAGACATTGTTCCAAACACATTGAAATTATTCCATTATACTTATATTTGTTCTGATTATAGTAATAGAAGTAACTACTGGAAGTATTTATTATTTACTAACTTATATGTTTCATAAAAGTATAATTATTTTATATACAAAACTAGAGACCCAGTGAATGAAATACATGCACAGGGTTGGGGGGCCCCTCAGCCCAGCCTTGCCCTCTCGCAACCCATGACCCGGGGGGGATCAGGCCTAAACCCACAGTCGGACATCCCTCTCACAATCCGGGACACTGCATGTACCAGTGACCATACTTTTCATACAGGTGAAAGACATCTTGCTGTTGTATGGGAGGCTACATGTTTTTGCCCTGATTATAAAAAGTAGTACATAACATGATCCTTCTGAGGCAGTGGTACTATTTTCCCTATCTTATGGGTGGAAAAACTGAAGCTGAGAGAAGCTAAGAAATCGGCTTTGTCACACAGTTTTAAGTGTCAGAATCAGGGCTGACCACAAAATGTGCAAGCCAGAGTCCATGCATGGCATCTCTGAATCATCCTGTTTTTTCAGGGTTAGAGTAGCCTTGTCAGGTTTTAATTTTTAAATCTAAGAGACTGTCCCCAATATATAGGGTAGGGTCCCTAGGCCTGGCCAGTGATCAGGGCCATCTGTGGGAAGACCGGCCAGTAGGGCAATGGGGGGGCCCCTGCTGGCACCGGCCTTGGCTGGCAGCCTGGCACCACTCACTCGCCAGGCCTGACCAGGGGCAGCTCCTGTGTTGAGCGTCTGCCTCCTGGTGGTCTGTGCACATCATAGCGAACGGTCATTCCACTGGTCATTCTGCAGTTTGGTTGATTTGCATATTAGGGTTTTATTATATAAGATATCTACTTATACAAAAGGTTAAACAAAAATAATTAATCTACATATAAGAATTATCTCTCCAAATTAACTCAAATATTTAATAACATAGGTCACTACATTCTCTAACTATTCTGGAGAAACCATAACTTATTCTAGAAAATTTTATTAGAGTCATTAAATAAAATTCTGGTGGGTAATTTGCTCTGAAAAATGTTCTCAGGACAGGCATCAATCTAGTAATAAATTTTGCATAGTACTTAGCTAATGAACTATATTCCATTGTTTGAATCATTTAAAGTCAGAAGTATTTATAAGGTTTCCATTTACATTGTAAAGTAGATGTAGTCTACTTTATTACAATTAGGGCTGTATTCTAACTTAGTAAATGAAAAGGGAACTGAAACATAGGAATACTCAGTTGGGATGGACAAAGGAACCAAAGGAAACAAAAATCAATAGCCTCTAAACCACTCAAAAAGAGCATTCACTCAAGAAATTAAAGGAATAGCCTGGCTGGTGTGGTTCACTGGTTGAGTGTCCACCTAGGAACAAGGAGATCATGGTTTGATTCCAGGTTAGGACTCGATTCCTGAACAGACATATGCCCAGGTTGCAGGCTCAATCCCTAGTAGCGGGTATAGAGGAGACAGCCAATCAATTATTCTCTCTCATCATTGATGGTTCTATCACTCTGTCCTCCTTTCATCTCTGAAATATACATATATATATATATATATATATATATATATAAATATATTTAAAATTTTTTAAATAAACAAATGGATTCCATCATGACTAAAGATGCCCTCAGGAGGCATAGTGATATTATGGGATCCGGACAACAAGGGCTCTTGTTCTGTGCCTACCATGTACTATTTTTATAAATTTGGTCAAGTCACTTAATTTGTGTAAGCACAAATATCCTCATCTGAAAATTGAGGAAAATAAAGTTGTGGCGTTATAAAGACAAGCAAAAATTCACATTTGTTCAGTGCTCAGCATAAGGGCTAGCACTTAGCAAGCACTAAATAGATGGCTACTTTTATTATAAATGAAAAATTTAACGATATCCTGAAGGAAATTTTGGAGATAAATAGTTTTTAAATGGGTAGATTAGGTTGTCACCTCTTAGAGTAGGAAGAAAATAAAACTTACATGGTGGAACATTTCTATATACACCTTGCTTGAAATTTTACAATATGGAAACTATTCACTACATATAAAGGAACAGACATCAACTCCCTACTTTTAAGATTCTTAAAGTCGTCTGGCTGTTTGGTGTTCTGTTTCTAGTTAACAGAACAAAATATGTTGCAAAAGAAAAAACAAAAAAAAAACACAACAACCCTGTTCTCTACACAAGAAAATCTAAACACTAAACCTCATGTTTATATATACTACATATAGAGTATAAGTGTGCCCTATTGGTTATTGGTAGAACCAGATAAGATCTAGTTAAGATTTTCATCAAATGGCTTTATTAATTCAATTCCTTTTTTGGAAAGCAGGAAAGAGTAAAAAGAGTCTACACAAGCTCTCCAAAATGATCTGTCAGTCTGGGATCACCTCTTCATCACTGTGCATTGCTCATGCTGTTTAAGCAGCTAGTGAAATTCTTCCCTGACTGACAGTATGAACTGTCAAAAGCATTAATGAGTATACTATTATTCAGCTGCCAACGGCCCCATGTAAAACTAAATGAAAACATAATGTTGCATTGGCTAACTAGATGGTGGATTTGTTTTAAAATTGTCTTGAGCTAAAAGGATCTAAAATATTCTTACTAAAACTAGTAAGATATGAGGAGGTGAGTCTGTTACTTTTCATGTCTTGCCAATGCCTGATACACAGTTTTAGTACTAAGTGTCATTGGAAATTTTTGCCTTTCTAAGCATACCGAAATTTTGAGTCCACACATATACATCAGTTTGGAAATATATCTATTATTCAAAAGTTTTAAGTAAAATATGGTTTGCCAATATCTATAGAAAGTCAGAAAAAATGTTTTTGATGTCTGAATTGTGAGAATAACAACTTAATCTTCTATTTTATTTTGAGGTTGCAGACATCTTTTCAGAGGGTTTTTTCAGAAATTATATATATATATATATATATATATATATATATGCTCATGGTGTTATCTGAATCAGTTTTCAACAATCCCATTGAGAAGAAAAAAAAACCGCTGGCATCGAGCCAGTCAAATATACATTCGGATGAAGCTCATAAGAAATAAGAATGTTGGTCTTATTCCTGTGGGAGATCTAAAGTGAACAGGAGAATGTCCGCACGCTCGCATTTGGCAGAATAAAAACGTGCATACATTTACAACAAACCTATTTTCAGTTTGCACTGTAATATTTTCTCAGAATATTTATTTTTATTGCAATATTTATTAGACTCACAATAGGGTTCTATGACAATGATAAAGAAATGGACAATGTTTGAGGAAATGGATAGTGAGGATAAAGGTAACACGCAGGTGCAGTCATGCAATTGAACCATTTATTAATTTTACTAGCTTTTTTATTGCACATGTTCATACAAAAGCTACATTGAAATGGGGGGAAATCTCTGCTGCAGCTAAAAGCATGGAATTTAATGTTAAGGATGCACTTTTATTTTTGGATTGTCTCAATGGAGAGTATATAGAGACATAAATCAAAGTTTTATTTCTCCAAATGAAATCTGGAAGTTGAATAAAATTATGGTTACACAAGATGAAGTAGATTCCTGAATTGTATTCAATTGAGCTAGAGCAAATTTCATTTTAAAATAAATGTTATCTATTTTACATTTGCTACTTGATATTTGATTATAATATCTGGCAAGAATAAATTATTTATTTGTTTATTTTGTTAGGTATAATATTCAAAATGTACCTGCCAGTTAAAACAAAGTGTCAAGTATAATATTCAAAATGTACCTGCCAGCTTACATCTGGGCTCTTCAGTGTACCACAAATGCCAAAGTGACAGAAAGGATGATTTTGAATGGCAGGACCAGGTGGCCTTAGGCAAAATATTGAGAAAAGGTAGATATCTTTGTCCCCTCCAAGCAACCCATTAGCATCACCTTTCTCTCTTCAAGCCATTGTCTGACCTCAACCCCAGGCACTTTTCTGGACTGCAGACAAGCTTAACAAACTTTAGAAGTTCCTTAACTAGAAAAGCTTTTACTTGAACCTTTTTTAACAAGAAGATGCCAAAATGTCAAGTCTTCCTCTCCTACAGGTACCTCTCTGTCTGCCTGTTGCAAATCCTGACCTGAATATTGAACCCTTCGCTTGAGTCTGAATAACTGAAGACTAAATATGACATGTTTTAAAATGAACTTATGCTAAGTGAAATAAGCCAGTCATAGAAAGACAAGTACCATGTGATTTCACTTATATGTGGAATCTAATGACCAGATAAACTAACAAACAAAATAGAAGCAGATTCATAGATACAGATAGAGAGAACAGGCTGAGAGCTGTCAGTGGAGGAGGTTACTGGGCTGGTAATTAAGGTGAAGGGATTAAGGGGCGGGGGAAGCTAAGGCATAGATAATAGTATGGTGGTTATCAGAGGGAAAGGGGATGGAGGAAGTAAAGGACAGTATGGGGAGTAAATAATGATGAAAGGAGACTTGACTGAGGATGGTGAACACACAACACAATATACAGATGATGTATTCTAGAATTGTACATCTGAAACCTATATAATTTTACTAAACAATGTCACCCCAATACATTCAATAAAAATAAAATTAATTAATTTTTAAAAATGAACCAACTATTGGTCCAGAATCAAAATATTATGCATTTTCACAAGATACCAACTCAAATAATGTGGTCCTAGCATAGTACAATAGAACAAATCACAACTCAGTTCTTCCTTCTCAAAGGAACTACAGGTATGACCTGTAGTTGACCTGAGGTTGGCAAGAAAATGAGGACTCTGTTCCATAATCACAGAAAGTTTTATATTCAATTTAATCTCTTCACATTCTGATATTTTCTCTGAGAAAATTTACCAGTTTCTTCACAAGTAAATCTACAGAAATTGATTTCACGGACTTAATAGTTATAACATATTGTTTACACCTACCTTTAAGGTCTTCACCCATTTTGTTTTCATGTGACACCTTTCAGTTTGTTTCTAGTCTATTTATTTTCTACAACATCTGTTGCACATCAACATTGTTTAGTGTGTATACAATATATACAAATTCATCCCATCATAATAAAGTGTGTTTACACAAATAACTTATTTCTTGTTTTGTAGCTTATTCTGCGTCTTAGAGAACTAACTACCCCATGTCTGCAGTTTAACCAATGAGCTTTTCTAATTCTTAATCTTCAAAATGGGCCTCCCCACAAATTTCATGTGCATAGTTCTGAGCACCTGCCAAGCATCCCCACATGTGTGGTAAACTTTTTTTCATGGTATTACTTTTCTCACTTTTGTCTTTCTTCAAGAATATTGTTTTTTATTGTTTTTATTTTGTTGGCTTTCTTTTGTAAAATATGTTTTATTGATTTTAGAGGGAGGAAGGAGAGGAAGAGAGAGAGAAACATCAATCTGGGAGAGAAAGATCAATGTGAGAGAGAAACATTGCTCTGTTGCTGCCTATACCTGGGGATCAAACCTGAAACCGTGGTATGTGCCCTGACAGGTTTGGGTTCCCAGGTGGAAAATAATCATCTAATTGCTAGAGAACGATAGTAGATGGCTGGCTGAGTTAGGAATCCTCGGCTTTAAGAGTGGAGTAATTTTTTTTCTGTCAGTTCAAAGAAACATGCTTTCATTTATATTTTCATACATTAAAAAAACATGTTTCATAGTAAGAAGAAAACAAAAGATTCTACAATACAGAGATTATGGTACTTGCAAGGTGGTTTTATAGTTGTTTGGTAACTGAGGTGTAAAAATTAGCACAGGACCATCCATACAAGATTGTTAAAACAAATCCTATTGTTGTTTAATCAGGGTAGTGTTGTTGCTTGGGTTTAATAATGGTCTGTTCTTTACATATTTAGCTGGTTAGTACAGTTGCTGTGAAAGACATCGTCCTATTTTGATATCCCCTATGTTACTTATACATGTAAGGCAATTAATAGTGAAAAAATGCCATATTTTGAATCTGAACTATTTTATAGCATTTAATTCTTTTTCCTGATTTCTGAAAAAATTCACTACAAATGCTTAACAAATACAGAAAAGATTAAGAAAAATACATTAACTTAGCCTGTAACTCTGTATCAGAGATGGCTATTGCTATCAATGCATTACATATTTTTCGGTTTATATAAATATAGAGATATAAACCTATCAATTTGTATCACAAATATTTTTGTTCATAAAACTAGAAGAATAGTACATGCTATTTTATCATCCATTTTAGTTTACATATTGTAGACATTTCATACGATTAAATACTCATCAACAGAATTTCTAATGCCTATACAATATTAAGGATCATGGATCTATAAACTATTGTTCATTCCTATTTTAGTAAGTTTTGTAAGCTAAGAATGATAGGGAAGGTCAGAGAAATTTTTAAGTATAAGAGGGACTTAATTTGCCATTTATTGGTGGATTTGAAGATGGAAGAAGGGACACTTGAGCCAAAGATTGACAGCAGGGTCTCTAGTAGCTGAGAATAAACCCAAAGTGCCTACAGATGGAAAGAAAATGGGGACCTCTATTCAACAATCACATGAAACTAATTTCTATCAACACCCTGATTGACCTGGAAAATTTCTCCACTAGAGTTTTCAGAAAGGAACATTGTCTTGCTGATACTCAAAATTTTGCTGTTGGCCCTAAAACTCAGGGCAGAGAAACAGATGAACAACCTGGTGAGGAAATAGGCAGGTGTTTCAGTATGATAATACTGGAGGTCTAATGCACGAAGTTTGTGCAACAGCCGGCCTTCCTTCCCCTGGCTGCCGGCCCCGGCTTCCCTCTGGCACCTGAGACCCCGGCTTCCATCGCAGCCCTGGCTTTATCTGAAAGGACAGAAGGATATCTGGAAGGATATCTGGTCTAATTAGCATATTATACTTTTAATATTATAGATGAGATAATGTGTTATGACATAAGGAGAAAACTAATGGAACACATTGTTGTATTTTGAATTTTGTCAATTAAATATTTGTAAAAAATATTTTTTCTCTTTTCATGTGAAAACACCCACTGAAAATGTACTTATATTGTCCTCTTGGCAAACAAAACTTAAAATATTTCACATCCGGTTCTTTATAGAAAAAACGTGCTGACTACTGATCTAAATTGTACATGTTCAATAATACATCTAATGGCCCTCTTAATGTTAAAAGGTGCAATTTTTCATGTCCTTTCTAGTTTACTACATTTGGACATTTTCTACAACATACACATTGGAAGTCCCATGAAACCAAACTCTGGTGATATTTCAGAGACACACTGACTTTTGAAAATAATTTACTATTTTGGGGACTTGTTGCTGTTTGTGTGAAATTTGTAGGCTTAGCATGGTTACTAAGATACAACATGATATCAAGTTGACTAGTTTTAACTTCACAGATGATATGGATCTATGGAAAACTGGTTGGGTCAACAACAATGACACACTTTCTAGTTACATAATAGTCTCAGATGAGCTCATCAATTATCTCTTGTAGACCCTTTTAGTTGGCAAAGATACAGAACAATGATATAAATTTGAATATATACATACATATCTTAGAAGAGCATTTATTATATCTGAGAAAATATAGGGTGTCCCCAAAAATGTATACACTCACTTTGAATAATTATAAAAGCGTAGTGTTTATTAAAATATATTTCATTTTCAAAATTGAGCTTTCTTCAGCTTTTAAAGTGTGTATACATTTTGGGGGGACATCCTGTATAAGATAAGCCAACTCAGGTGACATATAACTGGATATTTTTAACTAATAGTTTTGAAAAAGTAGAAAAATGAAATTTGAATCAAAATAAAAGGTAACAAAGTATAAAAGACACAGGAGAAAGAAAAGTTATAAAACATTGAATTTTTAGTATGTTTAATCAATCATAAAAATATCAATTGAGGACATAAATTTTAAACATCTAATTTTTAGGATTATATATTCCTAAATTTTCAAGAATTATATCATACTAGGGGCCCAGTGCACAAATTTGTGCACCTTGAAAGGAACTGAGGGCCTCAAGGCAGTGGTGAGCACAGGGGCAGGTCTCGGCCCATCTTCTGTGCCCCTGCCTAGCTCCTCCCACCACAGATCCCAATTCCCTGTCTGCCAGCAGCCTCATGGAGAGATTGGGGCCAGGTGCCGGCAGCGGGTGCAAGCAGGGCTGGCGCTAGCAGCAGATGTGAGAACCAGGTGGGTCCATGGCGTGCAGGAGCAGAGAATTTTCAGTAACCACCAGAGACTCTCCCTGATGAGAGCGACCAGCAACCAGTCTTGGTCTGGCACCCCCACTCACCTGCTCCACCATCCAGCCATGGCCAACATCCGCCATGTTCCACACTCAGCCCCTGGTGATCAGCACACGTCATAGCAACCGGTTGTTTGATTGTTTGGTTGTTCTGCCGTTTGGTCTATTTGCATATTAGCCTTTTATTATATAGGATAATACTGAATATACATTTGTTCTTGTTAATAAAGAAACATAAAATAAAACAACATTGATGATATTTTAATGAACTTACTAAATTAGCTACTAGGCAAACACATAAATGGATAAGTGGTAATGCTGAATGCTGGCAGTGTGGTAGTGTAGCTGCTGGAACATCACACACTAAAGGTAGCATATAATATGCACCATTTGGAAAACAGTATTACCCTTTATATTATATCAAGAGCCACAAAAATGTCTGTCATAAAAATGGTTCAGTTATTTTATATTTAAGACATTTTCATGCAGTATTTTGTAGAAAGAAATAAAAAAGGAAAGTTAGAAATATTCCTTAAGTGTGGCTATTTGCATCACCTATGCTTGTGAATATTTAGCCAGGTATTTAAGCTGAAGGTGAATTGTTTCACATATTTTGGCTAATTAAAAAATTGCTATGTGCTGAAATTAATATTTGTCTAAATATGAATACTTTCTTATGAAATCACCTTTGAATTAAACAAAAAATCTAAAATCTCTTTGAGAAAATTTAATTATAATGCCATTTTATTATTACAATTTTACTCCTCAAATTTAAAAACACTTAGTTCACAAATAGTCAGCAATTGTTAACAATTTAAGTTCTTCCTGAATTAAATATATTAAAAATTTGTGATGTTTGTAGTCAGCTGAAATCAGTATTTCAAAAAAATTGGAAAATAGCTTAATTATCCTACTATCTATATTTTATGTCTTATGTCTTTTTAAATATCTAGATTAAAATTAATGTATTATGGATTTTGATTTTTGTAGTTTTTTATTTTTATAAAATTTTGAGATATCAAGTGTATTTTATTTCCTAACTCATATAAAAATTGCACAAAGACTTTTTTTTCATAACTCACAGTCTACATGGAATTCAATAAATAAAAAATCAATACAATAAATTATTGCATGTAGTGTTGTAAATACTACTATTCCAAATAATTAAAAAAATAATATCTTCTAATATCAATTATAATACCTTATGTTGTCACTTTAACTTTTGCAAACATCTCTTGCCTTAAGCATCCTAAATTTATCTTAAAGTTTCCAACTTTCATATTATCTGTCAATGTTTACATTATATTATCTCTCAAAAACCTTAAAAGTTGTTTTTGTGTATAAAATTAATATTTTTCACAATAATCACTAATCGATGTAACATTTCAAACTTGCAAAAATAATTATACATTCAAATTGCTGCTGATGGGAAGAATTTCAATATATAAAGTCTCTTAGGAGGCATTCATTCCAAGTTACTGGGACCCGTAGCTACATTTATGTGACTAGTGAGCTATTAACATTAAATCTAAATGGCATACCTTAGTCTTACATTACTGCCCTTATTAGATATAATGGTGCCTAAAAAGATAAACCTTCATAAGACTGAAGCTAATGGAGAAACTGACAAGCAGATTAAGGCTAAGATTGAGGTAAGATTGAGGTTGAATCACACTTGCCTATTTTAAGAAAAAAAAAAAATGAAGTTTAATGGAGGTGTCTTTGGAGTCTCACAGAAGAGATTTTACAAATCTTTGAAAGTGGTTGGAATCAGGTGAGCTCCAGAAGGCCTGGAGACAGCAATCCGTTTGGCTGTCATGGAGCATGGACTGTCATTTCACAGGCTGTATCAAAGCCTGAATGAATCACAAACACCTCATTGCTACCACGACTTTGCATAAGTAGATCAAGATCCAAAGCCCACGGACACAGTGCTTTATAAAGTGCCAGGAGTAGTAAGAGTGAAGAACTCAAATCTGGCTCCTTCAACTTCTACAGTCTTCTACAAGCTTTCCTAGAAGATGGCATATAACAGGGGAAAGGAAATTCCCCACGGTGGTAACGGTATAAGGATTGGATCAATCCATCTATGATCAATTTTTGCTTATTGTTTATAAAGTTTATCTTTAACCTGTGAGGGTTAGATCAATCAATCTATAATAATAAAAGCATAATATGCAAATAGACTGAACAGCCAAATAGTGGAACGATCATCCAGACTACCTTCCAGGTGAAGCCAGGGCTGTGAGGGCCGAGGCAGCCGGGGCTGTGCAGGCCTACTCTTGCACAAATTTCGTGCATCAGGCCTCTAGTATAAAGGTAAAATCCCAACTAGGATGAGGTTAATATTATGCTGATGGACAAAATCAATTAGAAAATATACATTAGGATATTTCATCTAGATAAATAAGACCAATGAAGTATAAGAAGATAAAAAAATGGGACACAAAGCCAGTTTAGAAAGGGTGGCAATGAAGCAATCCCTGAAATGATAAAATTGGCAAACAAGTGAAGGAATTAAGTCATGAGTTGCCTGGAGGGAGAGTATCGTGGGCTCAGGACACAGCAAGTGTAAAGGTCTTGAAGCATTTGATGTGATTGAAAAATAATGAAGAAGCAATCGACCAGTGGAACTGCAACCCATTGAACAAAGAGAAAGTGGCTGGAGATGCAATCATAAGTCACACCCCTTAAGGCTAAAAGACATGGAATGAACTTTAGCTTTTATTTCGAAAGCTGGAAACAATGGAAAGTTTCAACAGGAGAAAGATATAATCTTTCTTTTCTAAGAGTTGAATGTCATAAGTTGCTATATATTCAAATATGACACTCCTCAGTACAACTTCAGAAACAACACAAATGCCAAAATATAGAATGGCCATGAAAATTATGACACAGTAACATAAAAATAAATTATGCAAAAAATATAAGGAAATTAAGGACACAAAGTTAAATAGAACAATATGTAATATTAACAGAAATATTAAATGGTGAGTAAAATATATATGTATTAGGATAATAAGCAAATTAAGATAGTTGTATGATAATTGCATGATTATATGCGATTAAGAAATGTTAATAATGCTTTATTTCATTTTCAATTTTATAAGTGCATTTTAATTTTTTTTCTAACTCAAAATCACCTGACCATTTTTTTAGTGTACATAAATGCTTTAGGAAGACATAGGGGCAGGCCATCATATTTCCATCATTTCAATTTCTATTGTCATAGATTGTCTTTATTACCTGCTAAACTCACCTTCCCTGTTTCATCAATACTTTCTAAATGCATTCCCATTGTACCCTAACACTGAAATTGTCCTTCTTATTTTTATTATATGATTAAGTCTATGTCATCTTTCTGCGTGTGTTTCATAAGCTTTATGATAACTTTTGACATAATAAATGTTGACCTGCCCTACCCTGTGCTAAAATAGTTGAAGAATGTGGAGCAGAAATGAAAAATAAGTATGGTTTATCAGTGAAGATATATAATTTTAAAATCTAGTCTGATTATGGATGAATGTAGTGACTATTATATTTAAAATACACATTTAATTCAACAGGTATTTTAATCGGAATGGATATTTCAATATAAATCAGAAATGGATATAGACTTTAGCTAGACTAACACTTTAGTGATATGATAATCCTCAGTAAAGAATGGACCTGGAGGACATTATGCTAAGTGAAATAAGCCAGTCAAGTACCATATGATTTCACTCACATATGGAATTTAATGAACAAACTGAACTAACAAGCAAAATAGAGACTGACTCAAAGAGAACAAGCAGACAGTACCGGTTGGGGTTGTAGAGAGGAGTGGAAGGATTGAGCAAAAAAGAAAAAAAAATAGGAGAAAGAACTCAAGGATGTGAACAACAGTATAGTGATTGAGGAGAAAGAGGAGTGGGTGGAGGTGAGACGGCATGGGGGGATAAATGGTAATGGAAAAAAATAAAAAAGTAATTAAAATAAATAAAATAATAAATAACTCTCTCAGTGCCTATGGCTAGTGTTATGTTGATAAAACCATATATTTTCAGAAAAGTAAAGAATTGAGTACTAAAGTAAAGAATTGGCATTAGATTTGGTTTTCCTGAGGGGAGGCCCTGGCTCTATAATGCATTAGCTTTGTGACTATAGACAAGTTACATAATCTTTCTCAGCCTTGGTTTTCTTACATGAAAAATAAGGGCAATAATATATTCCAACTCATAAGGTATCTATATAATAAAATCCTAAGTGACTTTTACAGCAGAACGACCAGAATGGCTGGTTGTTATGATGTGCACTGACCACCAGGAGGCAGATGCTCAATGCAGGAGCTGCCCCCTGGTGGTCAGTGTACTCACATAGGGGGAGCGCCATTCAGCCAGAAGCCGGGCTCATGGCTGGCAAGCACAGCAGTGGTGGCAGGAGCCTTTCCTGCCTCTGCAGCAGCACTAAAGAGCAGCGAGCTGAGCAGTAAGGAGTAGCGAGCAGGTGGGTGGTGAGAAGCGAGGGATCCCTGATTTTGAGAGGGCATAGACCAGGCTGAGGGCCTCCCACCCCCCAGTGTACAAATTTTGTACACCTGGCCTCTAGTTTAAAATAGTTATTTGATATTCTACATGCAATGTAATTACCTTATCTCCTGATGCAGGGTGGTGGTTATTTTTTTTTTTTTCTTACTATCACAATCATCACAACTATAACCACAATCAAAGCTGCAAGTACCATGACACAACCAACCTTTCAATCCTATCCCTTTCTCAGAACATTTTATTATACAGGGCAATAGTTCAAGTTCTAAGTCCCAAGTGTGTTAAAATTTCAGCTCTGCCACCTATCATCTATCACAGTGCTTCCCAAACTTATTTGGCCTACTGCCCCCTTTCCAGAAAAAATATTACTCAGCCCCTGGAAATTAATTTTTTTAAAATTTTAATAGCAGTTACTCATTGCCCCCAAATGCACCTGTGGCCATCACCGCCCCCCTGGATCACTGCAGCGCCCACCGGGGGGCAGTAGTGCCCACTTTGGGAATCACTGAATCAGCTTATTTAACTTTTCCTCTGTTTGTCTATATCATTGAAAACATTGCCAAATTGTAGGGTCATTGGTAGGATTCAAGGAGTTGATATAAAAAATTTAGAACAGTGCCTAAAATAAATAAATAAGTGTTAACTTTTACTCATTCAAAAGCTTATTTTGCACAGCTCAAATTTCAGATTTGCAATTTCCACATGAGTCTGTCTATATAAACTTTATAAACATCATTATTATTAAATATATCTCCCTATCAAATGTGGTTATTAATAATCTAAAACTTTCTAAAGAATACATTAAGAAAGGTGAACAATGCCCTAACCAGTTTGGCTCAGTGGATAGAGCATTGGCCTGCGGACTCAAGGGTCCCAGATTCGATTCCGGTCAAGGGCATGTACCTTGGTTGCGGGCACATCCCCAGTAGGGGGTGTGCAGGATGCAGCTGATTGTTGTTTCTCTCTCATTGATGTTTCTGACTCTCTATCCCTCTCCCTTCTTCTCTGTAAAAAATCAATAAAATATATTAAAAAAAGAAAGGTGAACAATATTGTTATCCTTTTCCAAAAATTCAAAGAGAAATAGTAGTTCCTGAAGCAGTGTTCAGATCTTTGACTTAAAAGCAGCCTAGAGACTGACAACATGAAATTCTTGGGAAAAGTTTCCTAAAAGTTGACCTAGGATTAGTTAAGTGAAATAAGTCAAACAGAGAAAGACAAATATCATATGTTTTCACTTGCATGTGGAATCTTAAAAAAACAAAATAAATGAACAAATAAAACAGAACAAAACCAGACAGAGGCCAAAGGGTGGGGAGATGGGTAAAAAAGGTGAAGGGGTATATAGTCAATATTATTGTAATAAATTTGCCTGGTGACATAAGATTACCAGAATGAGAAATAAACACACAAATAAATAAAATGACACGCACATTGATCCAACAATAAAGTTGTCAAAATGAGATAAGCATTTTTTGGTCTATATAAAACTATGTCAGTTTTGTAAGAGCAAATTAAGTTCCTACTATCAGAGTGTTTGTCAGCTAGGCTATAAATAATGTTATATATACCTAACGATGCTCTGGACACTGGTTAATTGTCTCTCCTGTTACTTATCCATGGGGCTTTCCCAGTCAACCCTGCCTTAGAAAAGACTGTGCACACAGCTTTTGGGAAAAGTGCAAGACCTGTGAATGTACTGGTGACAGAGAGGGAACAGCTGTCACATGCCTGGAACCCGACCAGCAGACTGTTGACTTAATTATGCCACACAACAGAGCCAACATTTTAAAGCTGTGAAAGATGGAGATTTTTCATGTTCTTTTTTTTTACCCTCCTACCTTAATCTGCTTATATAAATCATTTAAACTACTAATGTCATAGCTACTCTAATAATGTTATGGTCTTCTGTATGGCCATTTCATTAGTATGAACCTGAATTAAGCAAAATAATTAAGTATCCCTAACTCACTTTCTAGAAGTTTTTGTTACTTCACCCTTCACCTTTGTACCCAATTTCTGAACACAGAGCCAAAAATGTTAGATGTATTTGCCCAGCCAGCATGGCTCTGTGGTTGAGCATGGACCTAGGAACCAGGAGGTCACGGTTCATTTCCGGGTCAGGGCACATGTCCCGGTTGTGGGCTGGATTCCCAGTGTGGGGCATGCAGGAGGCAGTCAATTGATGATTCTCTCTCATCATTGATGTTTCTATCTCTCCTTCCCTCTCCCTTCTTATCTCTCTGAAATCAATAAAAATATACTTTTTAAAAAAATGTTAGATATATTTGGGGATGGAGGGGTGATAAAAAATTTAAGGTGAACATTTATTGCCAAATATATTTAAACTCTACTTTGCATATGTGTTGCCTATGATTTCCAGGAAAACATGGTAAACCTCACTTTTGACACCCATCAGTAAATTCATTTGAAATAATAATTTGGAGTGATACTTGCCAGGTTTGAAACCATTTGAACACATAGGAATTTAAGAGAGATAGTAAAATGGTGTTTAAATAGTTTGATCTAGAGAGGCTAGTCAAGGCCTAAGATGAGGGAAAAATTCTATTTCTCACATCTACTTTCAACCCCTCTATACCAGAGGTCCTTTCCACCTCTGAAAAATCTCAAATAGATTCCATAACATTTCTGGTCACCCTCTGCTGTTTATAATCAGCCTAAATTATAGGCATTGAAAATCCTATTGAGTCTAATGTAGAATCCCCTATTGTTCATCCACTTCAAAACGTTACTCCAACCAGACCTTGTTCTGACTCCTGATTATTGGGAGTTTCCTCCACCTCCTGTTGTAGTCCATCCCTACTCTCTCTGCTGTGGTTGGTTCCCCTTGGCACTGGGGCAGGAGAAGGAGTGGAGATAAACTGGTGACCAGGTGGCTGCTAGAGTTCCTGTGGGCAGATGTCCAGTTATGATCTTCCTACTAGCCTTTTTGAGTTTCCCTTCTGAGGATCTGCCATCATACCATTCGCAAATGCTAACTCTTTAAAACTCTCCCTCAACTCCTGCTCCCTCATCATACATGTAACCTCTCACAGTCACCATGCCTTGGCAGGAATGACTCTTGTGTAGGGTCCTTACTGGAGGCTTGAGCTTAGCTACATTCACATCAGCACTAAAACCATGAGAAAACCTTGGTGCCTGACGTCTGTTTTTCCCTAAGAGCTGGTTACCATGTTGCTTGTTTTGGATAAGAGTCGGAGACAAACCCATGTCCCTGAATCACGAGGACAACCATATCAATTGTCAAGTAGTTCTGGGAAAACTTTTTTTAAATCCTCATCTGAGGATATAATTTTAGAGCGAGAAGAAGGGAGTAAGAGAGAGAGAGAGACAGAGAGAGACCTCCATGTTTAACAACACTGATTATATTTTTAAAAAATTAATTACAGAAGGTTCACATGAAACATGTCTAACACAAAATGATATAGAAAGATTATAAATAAGAAAAAAAAAAGTGGGCCAGGAAAATATTACCAAAAGAAAACTAGTATATAAATGAGAATAAAACATTCTTTATTTTTAAAATGCAATGCTAGACAGTGGGCTGTCATTTTACATAGATTTGACAAATCTGAAAATGGATTTACTTAATAAAACTTCAAAATGTAAAAACTAAAAATAACAGGACCATGTATATATATTGACAAATCAAATTTATATATGGAAACTGACATCCCACTTTCAAGCAAAAAAAAAAAAAATGTTTAGAGGACTAGAATAACACAATTAGTTACCTGTAATATTTGGTTTTATTTCTTCAACAAGATACTGGTAAGTAGGATTCATCACCTTGTACCTTAAACTGCACATACATTATATTAAATCGTACAAAATGACATTTATGTAGGTAAGGTATGGTGGATTATTGGCCATTTTGTTTGATTAAGTGATAATGATCACATATTAGAATATAAGTGAAAGATAGTGGGCGAATGAAAATAGGATTTTAATATAATCTGCAGTAGCATGATGATCTCAGGTATAATGGCTTGGGTAAAATTGTAATAAACTTTTATAGGAAAAATGGTATTTTATTGATTCTACTAAGTTTTATTTACTGTTTGTGTTTCCTTATATGTTTAAAATGTAAATTTAGAAAATGCATTTTATCCAATTGGAAAAAAGTACCTGCTGAAAGATTCTCAAGGTCACTTTCAAGCATGGGATGATAATGACTCCCAGTCATTATCATGTGATGATGATAGCAGGCAGCTCTTACTGAAGCACAGACAGATCCAGACACTTTTAAATGTTATGTTTGTCTTGCAGGGGCCTCAGCCCACATGTTCATTTTAAATCCAACGGCAATATCAAATGTGTCTGCTAAAGTATTAACAAAAGTACCATCTGGTTTTAAAGTTTCCAAATTGTACCAAGATAATTTAAAGTACTGCTGGGTATAAAAGCCTTCTAATTTAAGAAATCATGGGTGCTGAACTAAATCTAGGTCACATACTTGCACTAATTGAATATGTTCATAACTTCTAATGCCATTTGTAATCTAATAATATATCTGTATGTGGCAGGAGAAATATCATAGGTAACTCAGGTTGTATTTTAGTATTGTTTGAAGAATTGTTTTAGTTTGTTTTTCTTTCCTTTGAGTATAACTGATGCATGTTAATTTCACATAAGTAGTTTATGTCATTTCTTTTTCTTGGTTAAGACGCTGGCTCTTACTTGAACACTACTTTTGTTTATATTCCTACAAAAACACATGACTAATAGCCAGGGTTTTGTTCCTCTTGTCCTTCTGCCAAATTCTTGACATAATCTGGCCAAACCTCATTTTCTCTGACACCCATTCTGGTCTCCTTCCCATTCCTTCTATTTCTGTCTCATTTTTTTGTTGTTGCCCTTCCTCTTTCCTGTTCACTCATCCTTCAATTGATTCAGCATCCTAGAATCAAGCCAAAATGCATTATCCTGTCCTAAATATCTCCTAAAATTATCCTTTTATGGATTTTAGCATCCTTTCCAGAGGGCTGAATGCCCAGGTTGCATCCATATAATCCAAATGAATAAATAGTTCAGAATCTATCAAAAAGGTTAGTTCCTGATCTATATTTTCGCCTTGACAGAGTACTTGGTAAGAAGTAGTCTGATTTGTTAAACATCAAACTTAATGGAAAGATAACTGAGCACAGGCAAATCTTTAGTGAGGGTGGGTCATATATGAAGGGACACAGAAACCAGAGAACTGAGTTAGGGTTCTGATATCGGTCAGAGACTTTGCTCAGAACATAGAGCAGTGGGGAAGCAGATCCACTGGTTTGCTCATATATTGGACTGCTAGAGGTCCAGTGCACGAAATTCATGCACTTGGGGAGGGGCTCAGCCTGGCCTGCACCCTCTCTGCAGTGGAGCCCTCAGGAGATGTCCGACTGCCAGCTTAGGTGTTGCCCTGGGGACAGGAGAAGCTCCTGCCACCTCTGCTGCACTCACCAGCCATGAGCCCGGCTTCTGGCTGAGTGGCGCTTCCCCTGTAGGAGTGCACTGACCACCAGGGGGCAGCTCCTGCATTGAGCGTCTGACCCCTGGTAGTCAGTGCGCATCATAGCAACCGGTCATTCCGCCATTTGGTCGCTTTGCATATTAGCCTTTTATTATGTAGGATAGTGGCTCCCACAATTCCATCTGGAACCTTACATCAACCACATACCATGTGGTCATTAAAGCATGGTTGTAGAAACTGCTCACAGCTAGATGCCTTGCCCAAACATGCCTTTTCCACAACATTGATAATTTATTTAATAATACTATAATTAATGAGACTCACAAGCATATACATTCTTATTTCTATTTAACCTCCAAACACACAAACATGTGTTCACACAACTTTTGGTTAGAATTAAGATATAAATACTCAGAGGAAATCAAGCAAGCATATATTACAATAGACATATAACAACAGCAACAAAAATAAACATCAACCTTTGTATTCCTTCGCAGTGAAGTCTCTACATGTTACTTTCCATAACATGACATTCTGTAGGGAAACTCTGTATTCTGTATCAAGTTGGTCTTGGCATAGAAGTATAAATTTTGTAATCCTACCTTAAGCCCTAGGTGCTCCGTATTCCTAATTGAGGGAAGTCATTTAGGCATTTTTTTAGCTTTGTCCAGTGGAATGTGCTTGCTTCTTCCCATTAGTCTGCTAAGTATTCATATTCAGACAGGAATTTTATTAATGGGTGCTTATTAACACCTCTGACAACTTCATAAATAACAATTATAGGTTGAAAAAATCAACCTTAGACTATGAGAAATGACTGACTGTTGGAAATGGAAAATAAGTATCACCAGTTCCAACAACAGAAGCTTGTCAGTACACTGACACAGCATGCTTCCAATCTAAGGCAACATTTGAAATGAGCGATTTTTTTATTTGAACACTATTTTCTTTAAGTGTCATTCCTTATTAGCACCAACAGAAATAGCTCATTCCCTCAATGGTTTATCTACAGCTATAATTCTGCAGTTTGAGACTGTAGAATTAACTCAGTTCTCATTACCGAACATTTGGAACCACAATAGTAAGTAAGATTAGTACCTTTGAGAGCTATTTTCCTGATGGGCTGGGCATGTTTAATTATATTTTTGAAAAAAAAAAGTTATTGAGCCATTTTAGATTGGTTTCATTTTATATCTTTGTCTATTTTTAATTTTAATAGTTCTCCATTTAAAAAATAGGGTCAATCTCTGAAAACTTAGAAAAATCATAATTATGATAAGACATAGTCCAGGTGGATTTATCCTCCTTTCTCTCACAATGAGGGTGTGGATACAAAGTTCCTTACATCAACCTGGCTGGTGACCAACAGAGAGGCCAGAGGCCAGTGGGAGAATGAGAGTACCAGGCCTCTCCAGGAAGCCTGCTATCCTTATTATTTCTCTCCATATAACATCTCTGCTGAGCTGCAGCACATGCATGCTGATAATCGGGGATTCTCAAACCTACATAGAAGAAACAAAACAAAAATAAAACACTGGGCCTCATAGTTTAAGGATGAGAAATGAGAGACATTTTGTTTCTTATCTCTCAGGAGAATATAATGAACAATTGTCTCTCTATTCTGAACTTCTATTCATTCATTTTTCCTCTTCACAAAATTATCAGGGGGCACTATATCACTTACAAACCTTTTCAATTCAGATAATTCTCTTCTTCCTATTTTCCAACATTCAAGAGGTATGGTATTAGCATATTTATTAGTGCATGCATGCATGCATTCTTGCTATTTATTCAATCACGTATTTGCATGCATTTATTTATGACTACTATACTCCCAGCAGAGTGATTGACCTTAGAAATAGCGATAAGAAAACATCCTCTGATGCTCAATTGATGAAGCAAGAAAGATAATTATATGGCTTACTAGCCGGTAATGGAAATAAGAGTCTAACATCTTAGAATGTTCGAAATAGAGAGATTATAGCAATTAGTTTTGCATGGGAGGGTGCTTCTTGTGACTTACTGTTGCTTCCAGACTGCTAGAACACTGTCATCTCTTATAATTTATCCTGCCATTGGTTTGTAATAATAGTATGCCCTCTTCTTCAAAATCTGATCTGAATGCTCTTGACATTTACCAATGTTCCTCAATGACATTGGTGACTCATGAGTGTCTGAGATTGCCAGTTCTTCCTGTTACTTTCCAAAAGGCTCCAATATCAAAGTGATGTCAGTGACTTTTTTCTGTCTAAGTTGTATCTAGTGTTAATAATTTAAAATCCAATGACTAGATCTTATGTTTTTATTTACTTAGGATTTTTTAGTGTGTTTTTTTAAAAGGCACCATGGAAGACATAAAAATGAAAGTAAAGAAAAAATAATAATAATTCACAATGTTTTAGGGGATGTGATATAGGCAAAGAGAACTGGACTAACTGTAAAAGATTAAAAACAAAACAAAAAAAAAGTGTTTGCTGTAAGAAACACGGTGACAAAATTCTTAGAAGAAGGTAAACATGTGGCAGAGTGAGAAGTTGAGTTAATTGATAAGTTATAGCACCGTTCTTCTCTGAGAAAGTGGAGGCAGAAAGCAATGGAAAAGAGAACCAGCGACACACTCTTTCCTTCATCTTCCAGCCTCTTCATGTCTATTTTATTTCACTGACCTCTCTCTATGGCCAGGACACCATGTTCAGTAATTTAATGTGTCCTTCCTGGGTGACTGTCCTCATTCACAGTTTCTGCCTCAGTCACAAAACTCTTGTGCATAAAGAGAAAGCAGGAAACATTGCTGATTTTGTTTACCTCAAATATTGCTTAACTCAGAGAGGTTAACGACTTGCACAGGTGTGCAAACCATGGGCCATCCACTGCCACATGCGATCTCTTCTGTTCATTTAATTTCCCAGAGTGTTCACTAAGCAAGAAACTCAATGGCTTTAAAATGGCCTCCAAAAATTGAGCCTCCATAATTGTTTTATAATTGAGTTTAAATTCCTTAGTTTGATATTCAAATATGACTATAATGCATCCACTATTTTGTGTGTGTATGTGTGTGTGTGTATGTGTTTCCTATCCATCACAACTCCTTCCAAAGCAAATTATTGTTCTTGAAGCTCTTGTATATATTAGTTCTGGCAGTCATAATTTATAACATGCTACCCCACCCAACCAAGCTAAGACTGATCATCTCAGAGTAGGTGGTATGGTAATGTAATAAAATTCATAAGCTTGTTTGGAAAGCCTACAGAAAGATTGGATGCAAGTTCTATCTCCTTAATAAATGTTTTTGAGCTTGGGCTAAAATGAAAAATTTATCTGACCTTCAATTTCCTCCTCTCTCAAATGATATAATAAGAACAATAATGTCCCCACTAAATAATGTACCTTGAATCATAGTACATACTCTGCTAATATAAGCTAAGACTAGTGTTTGCCAATCAGATTATCTTTTAGGGATATGAACCAAAAAAAAAAAGAATACTAATCAAGAAAGAAACTAAAACTTAAAAGATAAATAATTGATTCCAAAGATAGAAATGAGAAAGAAGCAAGCACTATGAGTAAATATATATATATATATATATATATATATATATATACTGGAGGCCCAGTGCACAAAAATTTGTGCCCTCTCGCAGTCTGGGACCCCTCGGGGGATGACCACATGCTGGCTTAGGCTCGCTCCCCAGGGGATTGGGTCTCAGCTGGCAGTCAGACATATCCCTGGCAGCCTGGGAGCCGATGGGGGATGTCCACTTGCCAGTGGGGAGCAGGCCTAAGCTGCAGTCAGACATCCTTAGCGCTGCTGAGGAGGTGGGAGAGGCTCCCACCACCACCGCTGAAAGGCAGCCATCAGCCTGGCTTGTGGCTGAGCAGAGCTCCCCCTGTGGGAACACACTGACCACAAGGGGGCAGCTCCTGCATTGAGTGTCTGCCCCCTGGTGGTCAGTGTGTGTCATAGTGACCAGTCATTCCCAGTCGTTCTGCTGTTAGGGTCAGTTTGCATTTCACCCTTTTATTATATAGGATAGAGGCCTGATGCACGGTGGGGGCTGGCTGGTTTGCCCTGAAGGGTGTTCTGGATCAGGGTGGGGGTCCCCAGTGGGGTGCCTGGCCAGCCTGGGTGAGGGGTTGATGGCTGTTTGCAGGGTGGTCACACCTCCTTCAGGGTGGGGGTCCCCACTGGGGTGCCTGGCCAGCCTGGGTGAGGGGCTGATGGCTGTTTTCAGGCTGGCCAAGCCCGTCGGCAACGGAAGTTCCCAGCCTCTCCTTTTTTTCTTTTTTTCTTTTTTTCTCTTTTGTATTCTGGGATTTATTTACCTTCTATAATTGCAACTTCGTTGTTTTCAGTGGAGCTCACAGCCAGGCCATGGCAGGGGGGATATTTGGCTTCCTCCATCACTGGAGCAAGCAAGACTCCTGCTCGCTTCAGCTCCGTGGCTGCTGGCCAACATTTTGGTTGGGTTAATTTGCATATAGTTGCTCTGATTGGCTGGTGGGCGTAGCTTAAGGCATAGCAAAAGTACAGCCAATTTTCATGTTTGTCTTTTATTAGATTTTATATATATATATATATATATATATATATATATGATATACAGTAAAGAGAAAGAAAAATATAAATGGAGAAGTGACATAGTAAGACACAGAACCAAAAAATAAACTGAATATGCCAAGTTCCCTAGGATTCATTTTCATTCTTTTCCAGTTCTTCTGAAGTTTAGCTTAATCTTTTGTAGAGACCTGCAATCCTATGAAACCCATCTCCCCATTCTTAAAGAAAGCATTCTTTGAACTAAGGTTATTTTAGTGAGTTCCTTGTTAACAAAAGAACTCAGTTAAATGTTGATTTCGTCTGTAAATATTTACCTCCTTATACTTCAGGCTGTATTGTTTAATGTGCCCCAAAATACATTTCAAGAACTGCAAAAGTAATTGGAAATATGGAGCATATAAAAAAGTGATGCCTGGTACACCATTATTTCCTTTGGGAGTACTCAGAGAGGTGATACCTAGTGAGTATGGATAGATGAAGAGAAGAGAAAGATGTTCAGGAATAACTTCCCATAATGTTCGTGCATGTCAACTGTCCTGGATCAGCAAAAACTAATTTAGGAAATTTGAAAGAGACCAAATTATACAGATAAACTATAGCATGCCATGGTACTTGGACCATTTTATTTATATTTTGACAGATAAAATATTTCCATTGAGAAATTTGTGAAAAATCCCAAATGAGAATTTAATTGGTACAGTTCATCTTTTGAGTAAAGCCCTATGCCTTAGGACTTGGTATAGATGTCTACCTTTGATTCAGTAAATTATTTTAAAGTGAAGATAGGGGCACTCATCCAAAGCATGAATGCTTAAGACATTTGGGACCCCAGTTGGGAATTATTCCAAGTCTTAGAACATGGTATGGGCGGTGAGACAAGAATACATACAAATAACTTAGTGAATCTGCAGTAAATACATTCTTAGAGATAGATAATAATGCAATAGAACAAAATAAAGGTGTTTTTTTGTGGAGAGGAGAAAAGCAACTTTAGAGATCTGGGTTATACAAGGTATAGATCTAGGGGTCATTCAGCTTACAGAGAACAAATAAAAACACATAAGAGTTTAAATCCTCAAAAAAAAAAAAACTGAGTTGAGAAGAAAAATGAATAATGTTATGTAAGATATGGGAAGAGAAATGACACATAAACAAGCAGCCACAAGGGAAAGAAAATAGTCAAGCGAGTGCCACTAAAAAGAGATTTAAGAAGGAAGAAGTCAAAAGTATGATTACTAGCCAAAACTGTTGAAAGTGGCTTCAAAGAAGTTGTGTTAATCTCACAATAAGTGGGTTTAATGGGAATAGTAAAACTGAAATCCTCAAAATATAGTAGATTGAGTAATACCTCGAATATATGGAGACCTATATTTTTAGTGTAGATGGTACTTTAGAGGAATTTGGCTGTAAACAGCAGGGAAGATGCTAGATAGAGGAGGGACATTTAGGTCATAAAAGAGGATATTTTATTTTTATGGGGAGAAACAATTTAAAAATATGGTTGGGATGATATCACTAGAAAGAATAATTTCAAGGTTATGGGATAGACAGATAAACCATTAAATTATAGAGAAAAGACCACCAAGCAGGTAAGAAGGAGTAAAATCTAGAACACAGAGGGAGCTTGTTTTGGGGAGAAATAAGTGCTCATTTTCTCTCCTTATTTCAAGAAAGAAAAAGTACCATATGAATGCAGGTATAGCTATTTATTTTTATAAGAGGAATATGAGAACCTCTCTTTTCTTTGATGAGGCAGATGGTATTTTCCAAAGGTGGCCATGCCAATATACCCCATGGCATATGCTCTTCTTTGGAAGAGATGGTGATATTTCTTCATTGAGTCATGAGGACTCTGTCCCTTTCCCTGGAAACTGAGTGGGCTTGTGATACCAGGATGTGCTGAAAACATGACAAAGTATGATGGACCGAGAGGGAGCTTTGATGCAGAAAGGAGAGCCCAAATTAGGTAGAAATAGCTAGACTCATATACTATCATTTTGCTTCTTCAGTTATTGCCTGAAGTCTTCCTGGAGCTGAGTGTGACCTTAGCCACCCGCATCTGTACCTTCCAAGATCAAGGAGAATTTCTGTGTGGCTGTAGTTCAGGGAAATGGTGGTTGGTGAGACTAAGAATGTGGAATAAGCCAAACTGCACAGTGTTTTATATGTCAAAGTAAGAAAGATGGCTTTTTATTATTAATGTATCTCCCAAATGAAATAATTAGCAACTCTAGGGTGTTTTTCATATAGCTTTGTATCCTGTAACAGCAAGCAATTTGTAACTTAGTAATCATTGCATGAATAAATGTATTAGTGACTGTTTTCACACTCAGTCACAGTGCCAGGAAATTTCAGGATATGCCCCAGTGAGAGGGAATCAAGAGCCCTATTTATTATATAAGGAACATACTATTTTCACTTTGTCATGATAATAAAGATTTGTAAAAATTAACATGGGACTGTACTAAAATTTAAGGAATTCTTTATTAAGAAGCAAAGTCATCTGTTGGTAAAAATGTATATGGTCATTCACCATGGACCCATCATTAAGGAAATAGCAAATAAGCTTTTCCAGGAAAGTAACAAATGGATGATTTCATGCTGACTTCACTTTTTTTTTTCTTTTTGGCAAATTTTATTTAGGGTACAAAAACAGAGCATAAAGAGAACACAGTCTAAAAAATCTAGATCTTACTTTTTGCTGAAAATTTTATATCAAGGAACTAATTGAGAAGTAAATAGTATACGCTAAAAAAATTTATAATTACCCAACAATGTGAACACCCTCAAGAAATGAGAAATGTGAGATTCACAAAACTCTTAAGATGATTAAACCCTGTGTTTAAAAGCAGCTGAAATAAATAATATGAGTAGGTTTTGTGCCCAATAGGGCATGATTTGATTTGAATTTCACCTGTCCTCAGGATTCAACTTTAGGAGGAGAAGGAGAAATTTGAACTGCTCCAATTTATACACACAGAAGAAAACATAGGAGATGGTAGATAATGTGATTTCTAATTGAAAAGCATCTCCTCCAACTTTTGTCCCTGCTCAACTATAGTGTAAGGCACTCTTGTATTTCCTGGGTATCTTAGTTCTGGCTGCTATAACAAAATACCACAGACTGGTTAGCTTATAAACAACAGAATGTATTGCTCATAGTTCTGGAGTCTGTAAGTCCAAGATGAGGGTGTCAGCACAGAAATGTGAGGCTTCTCTTCCAGGTAGCAGGGTGGGTAAGGGGCAATCTAGGGCGCTCTGTAGGGTCTCTTGTATGAGAGCACTAATCCCACACATGAGGGCCCTACTCTCAGTATCTAGTCAGCTCCCTAAATACCCACCTCCTCATACCGTCATCTTCAGGGGTTAGGATCTCAACATAGAAATTGTGGGGGCACACAAACACTTGGAGGATAGCACTGACCCTTGCTCCAACTCCAGGGAGCAAATACCAGTAAATCTCAGAGACCATTGCCTCTCACTTGCCAGTCGTTCGTTTAACTATGGGCATATGGTCCAGTTTTGGTTTGTGGACTATGAGGAAAGTAAATTCAGGGTCTTCTGAAAACGAACGCCATACACACACCTAATACAAGGGTCATGTAGGAGGGCGGACCCGTCTTCTGGTAATGCCTGAACTGTGCAGCCACCTTTATGTGTAAACCAATTAAAATGCCTCTTTCTGATCTGCTCAGGGACTTGCCAACATGTCAGAATGGTGCAGTAGAAAGCGCTTGTGGGCTTCATGACATAGTTGAGATTGAATTAACCAGGCCTGGAATTGCCTCAGTTCAGGTTTGTTGTTAAATCAGATAATAAAGTGCATAGGCAAAGTAAGACCGTTTTGCTCAGTATTTTTTTTTTGGTGTTTGTTTTGTTTTGTTTTGTTTGTTTGTTGTTGGTTTTTTTGGCGTTTTGAAGCTAAAAGTGTCCACATGGTAATAGAATTAATAGAAGTTGAATTATGAGGTTATTTAGAAACTGACAACCTTCAATCTGGGACTGAAAAATCTGGCACAACATGCAAGAAAAAAATATGCCTGAGCTGAGAGGAAGAGGCATGCATAACAAAGAATTAGCAAGGAAGTAAATAACCTTGATTTCTCACATTGCTACATAAGCATTTTGACACTTACTAGATGGTTTGTGGAAATGCTTATTGAGCACAGATGTTATCTCTTTGCTTCCTTTGAAACCTGAGAGTATACTATGTAAAATAATCATATTGTAATTTTAGATGCAATTTTAACACATTCTTTTCAGAATAGCATATGAGTGCATGTGAAGAAATCATTAAAAGAATATTGTAGTACTGAAAAAAAAAGTATTCTTTTTAAATTTATGCATTCTATGGTTGATCAGTTTTATTAAAAATAATTTCCAAGCAAAGTCATGTCGGCAAATTTTAGTTGGGACAATTCCTAGTCTTCAGTTAGGGTATGGACAGGAATAGTCAAACTAAGTTTAGAATAAATATCTAGCATTTCTTGGTAAAAAATATATATATATATAAGGATAGAATATAATCAGAAAGACAGAAAGATTTTCAGGTCAGCCCTGTACAATAAAAACAACTTTGTCTTCCTACCTACTTTTCCTTTTGGCCTGACTTTTCTTCCACTCCTCTGGATATCTTGAGGTCTCACTCTATTTCTAGGGCCAACTCCCTCTTCTTTGTATCCAGAGATGTTCCTGGATAATCTCATCCACCCCCAACTGCTTCAGCTCTCTCCTATGTCCTAAATACTTCTCAATAGTTATGCCCAGTCTTGATGTCTTTCCTGTAAAAAACCATGCATCTTCAAATCCTTCCTGGAAAAAGTTGTTTGCCTGTAGAACACCTCAAAATCATGAGATGCAAAATTAACTTTGACTCTCTTAAAACCTAGTTCTCAATTTATTATTTTTATTTAAATGAATGATGGCATCATACCAAAATTTCAGTCTTCCTCTCTATCACCTCCCATATCAAATCATCAAAGCAGCACACCAATGACTAGATTAGCTATTTTCTCCTCTTCCCCACACCCTATTTATAATACTTCTTCTTTCTCACCTAGATTACTACAAAATCTATTAATCTATCCCACTCCTTCCATTTCATTCTCCAAAACTCAGTCTTTCCATGCTGTCTTTCTAAACATAATGTTTTTTAATATATTTTGTTGATTTTTTTACAGAGAGGAAGGGAGTGGGATAGAGAGTTAGAAACATCAATGAGAGAGAAACGTTGATCAGCTGCCTCCTGCACACCCCCCTACTGGGAATGTGCCCACAACCAAGGTACATGCCCTTGATCGGAATCGAACCTGGGACCCTTGAGTCCACAGGTCAACGCTCTATCCACTGAGCCAAACCAGTTAGGGCTAAAACATAATTTTGATAAAAATTCCCCAATATCCCCTATTGCATCCAAGATAAAGTCCAACTCTCTAGCATCAGGACCTTGATGATCTGTGCTTCCCTCTTACATACCTTGTTTTGCCATTCTACACAACTTGCAGTAAGTTCTGTGCTAGCTGATCCTATATAATAAAAGGCTAATATACAAATTGCCCCCTAGACCAGGTGTTAGACGGGGAGGGGGGGGCAGCCAGCGAACCACCTGCAGCCCCGCCCCCCAGCTGGCCCCACCCCAACCGCCCCCCAACCCCAATCAGAGGCGGGGCTGGCTGGCCAACCTCCCGCATCCCCTCTCCCCGGCGGGCACAGCCAGATCAAACCCGATTGGGGTGGGCTAGCCAGACAACACCCATGCACAAATTCATGTACTGGAGCTCTAGTAGGTAGATAGCCACAGTGGTACTTTTCTCTCCCCATAGCAATGCATAATAAACTCTCTCAAGTTCCTTAAGTATAATTCTCTTTTTCCTTTTGTGTGTATATACAATGGCATACTACTTAGCTGCTTCAGAATATCTCACTCACATGAGATAAGCCATTTACTCCAAAGTCATTATATCCTTCACATATCCATCCATCATCCTTCATCTTCTGAGCAATCTGAGGGGAATCCAATCTTTGTGTGAGCAGAGTAATTCATTTACATAGCAACTTAGGACATGTCACTTATACCAACTAGCCACAAAATTTAATTTAATTTGTTTTTAAAACAACTAGTTAATGTTGAGCATATATTATGTACTTGATTTTTAATGAATAGCATATGAGTCTTAAGAATTTTAGTAGCTCATTATTTCTGACTTTGGGATATTTGCCTGCTTAAGTCTAAATATAACAGGTATTCAGTAGTCTCTATGTCCTAGAGGGTTGAAAACATATTGTCTCTTAGTATATGTGACCAATAGAAATTGCTTTAGACCAGTGATGGCGAACCTATGACACACGTGTCAGAGGTGACACGTGACCTCATTTTTTTGGTTGATTTTTCTTTGTTAAATGGCATTTAAATATATAAAATAAATATCAAAAATATAAATCTTTGTTTTACTATGGTTGAAAATATCAAAACATTTCTATATGTGACATGGCACCAGAGTTAAGTTAGGGTTTTTCAAAATGCTGACACGCCGAGCTCAAAAGGTTCACCATCACTGCTCTAGACAATCCATTCTGAATATTTATCATGCCAGTGTACATTAGTCACATTTCTATAATAATCTTATGTTTTATTTTCTTTGGATATTTACCATATCCTTATAAATAAAATCAAACAAATATTAGTATTATTACTGTTTAATGGATAAGCAAATAAAGATTCAAATAATTAAAACATACTCCACAAGTTGGTAGTTAGGTCTGAAAACCATATTCAATGGTGTCACATTCTCCCAGCTCTGTTAAGTTCAACTTAATTACCTCTAGTACACTCTATAGTTCACAGACACATTCTAAAACTCAATGTTCTCTATTTTTTTCAGAAAGAAGAAACCACTGAGTCCTCAGTTAAGTTCAGTTAGGATAATGAGATGCTTCAATGAGAGAACACATGTGTGTTAGAGAACGCTACAATGTACCTCATTACTCAGGACTCAGCCCTGGAGAGTGGCCTCACAGGGATGGGTAAATATGTGACCAGGCCATAACTAGCTTAATTAATCCCAAGCAATTTATAAAATTGTATGACCTGTACTGATCTCCATCTGACCTGAATGTTAAGTAGAATTCGGTCCATCCTACCACCAAGCTACCTACTCAAGTTCTGCAGTATGTATCAAATGGAGAAGAGCAGGGAATAATTTTTTAATCTTTTCTTTAGAAACTGATCTTTCAAGCCTTCAGGAAGTTGATCTCAGAGAAAAGACACTGTAGCACCATAAAGAGATAAACTGGAGAGAAAATAGCCAGGGCAGAGTCAGCATCAGAGTAGCTGAAGGGCAGCAGAGAGATTATGAAGCAGTGGAAAGGGAGGACATTATCACACAGACTTGGTACTAACATATACGCAGGCAGGAGTACAGAGAGAGGTCCACATTGTACTGTATACCCAAATGATTTAAAGTGATCATTAAAGTAAATTATTTTCTAACCAACTTCTTTGATAAATATACCTTTATATAATGAAACTGAATACCACATATGTCTGAAATTTATTATTTTTACTCAGATCTGGTTGTTCCACTTATGGAACAGCAATGTTTATATGAGGAAAAAAAAACTATGCATACAATAAATTATTAAATGTTAATTCTAATATTGTCTATTTTATGTTTTCATTTCGCAGTGATTGTCACTAAGTATACTATCCAGATTTTCACTTAATTTTTAAAAAGTAAGCTGAAGAACAAAAACGCAATATGTAATTATATTCAGTGTTCATATTAATACATTTTATAAAAATAAAAATCCAAGTTAAAGTAAACATCAGAAGAGTAAAATAGAATAAATTTCTTATTTTATTCTAAAATATCAAAACTGTCTATAAAAACAAGTAATTTATAATCAATGAATATAAAATTTAAATATTAATTAAAGTTACATTTAAAAATTTATTCTTTTGAAAATTTAATTCTTTTTAGTAGGTAATTAAAAATAAGTCTATTATTATTAAAAAGTATATCATTCTCATGCTTACTGATTACTTAGTTGTCAAATTAGGAAATTGTCAGCAAATGTTTTAAAAAATATTAAATATATAGCCTTCCTGGCTTGAACAATATATGACAAGGGGGAAGTTAGTCTATTCAATTCTCATGGAAATACTCTTTGCTCCAATAAACCTTAAAACAGCAAATATTGAAAATCACCTTTTCTTTAAAAATACTTATTTTTGTATATAAAAATAGTCTTTATTCTCATCTGTAGGTTACTTTAAAAAATACAGATATCTCCAGCCATTGTAAAAGATGTTGCAGATATTATCAGAATGGGGTGACAAATATACAAAGATTGTAGCAGAGAAAATATGTTTCCCCCAAATAACTATATACTTGAAGTAAGGCAATGATGTTCTCTCTACTATTAGAGGTATATTCTTTGGAAACAATAACAACAACAAAATAAAGGGTGATGCCACTGTGGACAACAGTATGGAGTTTCCTCAAAAAACTAAAAATGGAAATAAATTTGACCAGTGATCCCACTTCTAGGAATATATCCCAAGAAACTAGAAACACCAATCAGAAAGGATATATGCATCCCTATGTTCATAGCAGTACAATTTACAATAGCTAAGATTTGGAAACAGCCTAAGTGTCCATCAGCAGATGAGTGGATTAAAAAACTGTGGTACATCTACACAATGGGATACTATGCCGCTATAAAAATGAAGGAACTCCTACCATTTGCAACAGCATAGATGGACCTGGAGAGCATTATGCTAAGTGAAATAAGTCTGTTGAAGAAAGATACATATCACATGATCTCACTCATTGGTGGAATATAATGCACAACATAAACTGATGAACAAAAACAGATCCAGAGACACAGAAGCATCGATAAGGCCATCAAACCTCACAGGGAAGGAAAGGGAGAGTGAGGGTAAGGGGGAGAGATCAACCAAAGGACTTGTATGCATGCATATAAGCATAACCAATGTACACAGACACTAGGGCGTTGAGGGAATGAATGGGGAGATAAGGACACATATGTAAGTCCTTAATCAATAAAGAAAAATAATAAAACATAATAAAATAAAGGGTGATGGACATGAGTACAGATTGTTGGTGCATTCTAACAAAGATAATCTAGCACACAAGTATGTTCATTATACTGTACAAAATACAGGATTCTACATTTAGAATTATAACTATACCTTTTACTGTCTTATTATTTTTAAGTATACTGCCATTATCTATTACTTTCCAGGGTATGTGGTTGAAGCATTAGATTAGGAAGTAGAACAATTTATATTAAGAAATCTCAGAGGATAATTGTGTCCATAAAATGTTATTTATTTTGTACCATAAATTATCCAAGAAGAGAAAGATATTGAATCAAACATGTCAGAAGCCAGAGTTGCCATGTGCTGTTTGTTCCCCAATTGTGATTTAAAAGGACCTATTTTATTCTGATTTATCACGTTTATTTTTAATGTACTCAAACACACCCACATTTACTAAAGTATCCTGCCTTCTGGGGAGATAGGGGAGCAGAAAATCTTGGCTAGGATGCCAGGTGAATTTCTGCATAAAGCATGAAGAACCTTCCAGGGAAAAGCAGCAGAAGCTGAGCGATGGATGAATGATTACTCTGACACACGTTTCTGTGACAGAGAGGGCTAAGGGACTGCCTGGCTTGAAATACCAAACAGCCCCGTTCACTTGTCTCCTTAGGCTTTTATTGTAACAACAGCTTGAACTAAAATTAACTATTAGATACTATCAGCAGGGTAAGCATCCTTGAGAAGACACATGCATCTGTAGTGTCCTTTAAGCAAGGACATCTGACGACTAAGCATAAAGATTCCAGTAAACACCCGGGGGCTCAGTATTGTTTGGAAAAGTCAACTCCTGCCCTGTGCCTCCCCACAGAGCCTAGCATGATTACTCAGCAGGAAAAAACAACATGAGAGGAAACACATACACACACACACACACACACACAGACCAACAAGTAGTGGAAATAAGATGCAGTGGAGTTGGCTATATATCCAATCAAGTCTTAGAGGAGGATTAAAAATGTAAGAAGGTAGAAAGGGAAAGGAAAGACCTAAACCAGTACATGAACTTATATTTGTTTTTCTGACCAGGATCTCTTCCTCTGATAAAATTTAAAAATCATTCCTTAGAATGTGTAGTTAAATGTAAGGAAATGGCCCTTGTTATAAAAATCAATTTTCCTGTTGATCTACTATAATCAAATAATGAAATATTTAATACTCTAAGACACAGATCCTCATCTCAAAAACTAAAATAAATAAAGTAATTGGATTACAAACATATGTTTAAAATTATTTACTCAGATCTTAGACAAATAGTAGTAAATCCACATAAGACAGGAATAGATGAAAACTACCTTAATATAATAAAAAATCAAACTACCAAAACACAACAGCAAGAAATGCACAAAAGCCCAGCTGGTATGGCTCAATAGTTGAGTGTCAACCCATGAACCAGGAGGTCATAGTTGGGTTCCCCATCAAGGACATGCCAGGGTTGCTGGCTCAGTCCCCATTAGGGGGCATGAATGAGGCAGCAGATCAATAATTCTCTCTTATCTTTGATGTTTCTATCTCTCCCTTTACTTTCCTCTATTTAAATCAATAAAAACTTATTTAAAAAAAAAACACACTAAAAATCTCAAATATTAAAGCCATTTACTATTCAAACCAAAGACAAACTAGGGGCACTAATTATAATTTTTATAATTTTCTATTTTGGAAAATGAAACTAATGTAAAATAAAAAATTAAAAACAGAAATTAATATTAGAAATGAAAAGAGAAAATCATCTTTTTTTCTTTTTTAAATATATTTTATTGATTTTTTTACAGAGAGGAAGGGAGAGAGATAGAGAGTCAGAAACACCGATGAGAGAGAAACATCGATCAGCTGCCTCCTGCACATCTCCTACTGGGGATGTGCCCGCAACCCAGGTACATGCCCTTGACCGGAATCGAACCTGGGACCTTTCAGTCCGCAGACCGACGCTCTATCCACTGAGCCAAACCGGTTTCAGCGAGAAAATCATCTTTATTTAAAATTGATATGGTTGTGTATCTAGAAAGGATAAATATATCTTAAATCAAATTCATACTCTTGACCCAATAATCACTTTTCTAGGAATTGAATCTACTAATTGAGAAACTAAAAGTAGCTATATATCATTGGGTTATGCATATGTGCATATAACTTCTTTGATGGACACAGAAATTAGTGTGGTGCAGGCTTGGGAAGGGGGTAGAAATAAGGTGGAGAGGGAAAGGGATCATCTGTAATACTTTCAACAATAAAAATATTTTTTTCTTCTCTCCCCCCTTTTTTTAAACAATCCTCACCCAATTATATATATTTTTCCATTGATTTTTCAGAGAGAGAGGAAGGAAGGGATAAAGAGGGAAGGAGAGACATCAATGTGAGAGAGACACATCAATCAATTAGTTGCCTCCCACATTTGCCCCAGCCAGGGTGGGATCAATCTGAAACCCAGATACACGCCCTTGACCAGGAATTGAACCCCAATCCCTCAGTGCAGGGGTTGATGCTACAGCCACTGGGTACCACTGGCCAGGCATAAAGATAATGTTTTAAAAAAAATGTATGTTGGCAAGGATCTGGGGAAGCTAGCAAGCTCATAGGTTGCTGCTGGGAGTATAAGTTAGTATCATCTTTATGGAAAGGTATGTGGCACTATCTATCAAAATTATAAATATATACATCTGTAATCCAGTAATTACAGTCTGGGCTTCCTTCAACAAATATATTTATACACACAAACACAGGTATGGGTATCCCTGTAGCATTGTTTATAATAGCAAAAGATAAGACTAGGAATAACAGGAATCCTATATAATATGCAAATTGACCAAATAGCAGAATGACCAGTCAGCAGGGGGCAGGGCTGGCGAGCAGGCAGCACCAGGCCAGCCAAGGAGGGTGCCAGCAGGCAGAGGGAGGGGACAGGGATGGTGATTGGTGGGTGGCAGCAACCAGCAGAGGAGGAGGTGTGATCGGGGAGGTGGGACCAGCCGCTCTCTGCCGGTGGAGTCCCCTGATTGGCTCACCAGTCTCCTCCCACAGAGGGAGGCAAGGGGAGTGGGACTAAGCCTTCAGTCGGACATCCCCCGAGTGCTCCCGGTCTGCAAGAGGGTGCAGGCGAGGCTGAGGGACCCCCAAGTGCACACATTTCTGTGCATTGTGCCTCTAGTGTCTAGAATAAAGGGTCTAGTTAAATAAATTATCCTACATCCGCACACTAGAATACAATAGTACTTCAAAATATAGAATAAAGAAATTTTAAATGAACTGGTAGAAAATGATCACATCATATTGTTCTTGTTGCTATTGTTTTAACAGTGTTTATTGGATGATTTTTTTAAATTTTCTCTTTGCTTAAAATGTTCATAATAAATTTTGGGAAAAAGAAAAAAAAGTAGCTGGATAGAATTATCTGACACATTGCTAAATACAAACTAAATTGCATAATACAATCATGCTTTATCACTAATAAATAATTACATCAAATTTTATACATTTGTGTATTTGTAAGAGTATATCTGTTCATTAAAAAACGGTTTATAAATGCGAGCACAATATACATAACTTTCATATTACCGCAGTAGGTGGATATCAAGAGGAATTCACTAATTATTTATTACTAACATTATTTATGTATACATGTTAGCATGTATTAATGTAGCGACATATCTTGATAACATCAATTAATTATTGTAAATAAATTAACTATAAGACTAATGTTGATTATAATTTTTAACTGAGGTAAAAACATTTAATATGAGAATTACCCTCTTAACAAATTTTTAAGAGTGCAGTAAGTATTGTTAACAGGTTTATGTTATTCAGAGAATCTCCAGAGTTTTTTCATCTTGTATAACTGAAATTTTATACCCGTAGTTATTAATTATTTTTCTTATTATGACCATATTATTTTTTAAAGAAAACAAGTTTTTTGGAGGACTAATATATTGGTGTAAAAGAGTGATTAGAGCTTTTATATATTATACAAAATTTGTATACTATTGACTAAAATACTTTCAACTTGTGTAATATAATTTAGTGTATTTCCTAGTTATTATTTCATTAAAAATGTAAATGAATTATACCAACCTTTCATGAAATTAGACATCAGAAAAAAACACTATAATTCTAAAGCTGGGTAAAGTGTTGGCATTCATGGAAACAGTGCATAAAATATAGAGGATAATGTGGACATATCTCAGACTTCAACCATTGCTTTGAGCTAGCTGCATGCAAAGGTATTCTATCATTTCTTCTTTCATCATCTTAGGAATAAGTAAATAACTTTTGAAGCAAAAGTTTACTTTGAGGAAAAGTGGTTATCTCTGAAACTCATAGCTATTGTGCATTACTAAGCTGTACTATCCAGAGCATTATGGCATTTGTACTTTGCTATAGAACTCAGTATATGCTGCAGTTGAAAAAAATCAGGTAAATATCATGAGAGATTACACTTTGCACAGTGATATTAAAGACGCTAAGCCAAATATAAAAATATTACAATAAAGCTTAGCAGAAAAAGGAATTTAAGGTTTGGATATATTTATACAATTTTCTGTGTTCCCAAGAAAGAGAAATTAGTATTGAAAATAAATGGGCCCGTGGAATGATGATTTGAGCCATTAACTCATTTTCTGAGATATACTGAGCAACTGCAAAGTAATTTTCATACTAACATTAATATCACTAGACGGTAAGTAAGTTTAAAAATTCAACACCGTTTTAAGCATTCTTTCCCAATTCATTGTTAAGTCAAAAAGAAATCATATCAAAATGGCAGTCTTTTATCAACATACTTATTATCTATTACACAGTGCAGAGATTTTTCCAGAAGATGAGACAAAGTAAGCCATTCAAAAGCTTGTAGGATTTTGAGAGGATTCTGCCATTCAGCTCAACTTCCAAACTATACAGCATTTAGTAAGTATGAGGACCAGGGATGGACTTCTTTGCAGAAATAATTTCCTCAGGCTATAAAATCGAAAATTGCTTTGAACTGCCTTTTATACTCAGTAGAGATAATCAAAATAATATTGCCTGCACTGTGTTATCATCCGCAAAGTATGCTTTTTAATAATAATACTTTTGTGCTTTGATAGAATTTTTAATGTTAGGTATTCATAATCATAAAACATTTATCCATTTTGAAGGAACTGGCAAAATATGCAGGTGGAAGATACCAGTTTTAGTTTCAAAAACAGAAAAAGAAAACAAGCCTTAAGAAACAAAAAACCAAGCAAGTAGATTATTATTTTGATTTTATGGCTTAAGGAGACTTTTGCTCATTCAAGCCTGAAGCTCTGGTTTCTGAGAGGGCCACCACCCAGCCTTTTATAGGTAGCACCATAACCCAGGGTATGGTGTAATAGCTCAAGATTCAGGTAATGACAAAACAAGTGAAGAGATCAAGAATAGAAGACAATAGCGCAAGGAAGGCCAGGGGAGGGGGCAGGAATGGTGTGGAGTGGGTCAATGAGCGGAAAGGGGGGACATCTGGTAATGCTTTCAACAATAAAAATAAATTTAAAAAAAAAAATAGGAGCACAGTTTAAAACCTATTGAAAGAGTCAGATAAGAGACAGAGTCACATTAGGAAGTAATCAGAATATATTCCTTTTAAGTATTCTTAAACTTCCTATCTTACTCTCTAGCTAGCAATGTGTAACTAAGAATAGTAGTAAAATTATGAATTTCTGTGTTCTACTTCTTCTAATCCCCATAGCATGATTGTTAAGTCTCTATCTGTGGTTTTAGTCAAACTGATTGGGACAATTTTTTTAAAAAAGAAACATGCTAGTAATTTAGGCAGTTCATGATCAAGTTATCTAGTGCTGGGCCCTCTATGAAACTGTGGTCCAGTTTCAAGTCTCTGAGAGATATATTCCCTTCAGGTATTGGGTTTCTCTCCTGCTCCTGGTGGCAGAAATACAAATTTGATAGCCTTAGCCATGAACTACTCTAGCTCTCTCTTAGGAGTCTTAATCCTAATTATAGACAAAGTTCCAAATATACTTTCAAAATTCCCAGACAATACATCTTATTATGAAATGAATATGTCACATTTCTACATAAAAATATATATGGGAATTTAGAGACAGTAAATATCTAAAATTTGGGGAGAGAAAATGGCGGAGGCTTAGACAGACGTGTTGGTGCTTTGTCCCGGACCAGATAGGGGCGAGCAGCTGAAACGGATAACAATCGGCCCGATCAAGCTGGGGAGGTTCAGCTGAGAGACAGTCTGCAGCCAGGAAAGACAGAAAACTCCTAAAAAATGCGGATGGTTAGAGATTGAGGCTGAAACCTCCCCCTGGGCGCCAGCGCAGCGGCGAGACCGCGCCATCTCAGGCAGCGTTCACCGGCATCCAGAGATCGGCTACTGACCCGGAGGCAACGATTCGCAAACAGCGCGACTGCAAGAGCCAAGGGGAGACCTGCACCCCTCCACGGAAAGATTCAAGCAACAGCGGCCTCCTGATCACCACACGCTCTGCCTGGGGAACAGTTGCTGAGTCTGAAGCCACCCTCCACCAGCCAGAAGAGCCACCACAACTGTGAACAGCACCCATCAGAGGCTCTGCTATCAACAGAGGAGCCGCTGCTACCACAACCGCCCAAGGAGCAACCACAGACCGAGGAGCCACTGCCACCCAGGGAGCAGCCACTGCCACCCAGGGTCCAGCCACTGAACGATTCAACAACAAGCAATGTCAGTGAGATCAAACATGGGTAGACAAAGAAACCCCCAAAGGAAAGAAAAGGAGGACTCGCCAGAAAAGCAGCTAAGTGAGACAGAGATATGCAACATGACGGAAAAAGAATTCAGAATAAGGTTCCTAGAGTACATGCACCGGATGTTCAAGAAGCAAGAAGAAACAGATGAAAAACTCAACTACGTATGCAAGAAGCTAGAAGAAACAGATGAAAAAATCAACAACTTAAGTAAGTCCCAAGAAGAAATGAAGAGCGACATAGCTGCAATAAAAAACACCATTGAAAGTATCAACAGTAGACTGGGAGAAGCGGAGGACCGAATCAGTGAATTAGAAGACAAGGAAGCAAAACACACTCAAACTGTACTGCAAATGGAGAAAAAAATTAAAAGACAGGAGGAGAGCCTAAGGGAACTTTGGGACAACATGAAACGAAGCAACATACGAATAATAGGGGTGCCAGAACAACAGAAAGATGAACATGGATTAGAAAACCTATTCGAAGAAATAATATCAGAAAACTTCCCTGAGGTGGGGAAGAAAAAAGTCACACAAGCCCAGAGAGTCCCAAACAAGGTGAACCCGAAAAGACCCACACCAAGACACATCATAATTACCATGGCAAATGTTCAGGATAAAGAGAGAATCTTACAGGCTGCAAGAGAGAGGCGGAAAGTAACATACAAGGGATCTCCCATTCGATTATCAAATGATTTCTCAACAGAAACACATCAGGCCAGAAAAGAATGGACGGAAATCTACAAAGTGATGCAAAGCAAAGGACTGAATCCAAGAATACTCTATCCAGCAAGGCTATCATTCAAAATTGAAGGGGAAATAAGAAGCTTCACAGACAAAAAAGGGCTAAGGGAGTTTATCACCACCAAGCCAGCCATGCAAGAAATGCTAAAGGGACTGGTGTAAAAGAAGAAATATCAAGCTCAGAAAGAAATCAGCCACACACACACACAAAAAAAGAAATGGCTACAAACAAGTACCTTTCAATAATAACTTTAAATGTAAATGGACTAAATGCTCCAAATAAAAGACATCGAGTGGCTGAATGGATAAAAAAACATGACCCATACATCTGCTGTCTACAAGAGACCCACCTCATTGGAAAGGACTCACACAGACTGAAAGTGAAGGGATGGAAAAATATCTTTCACGCAAATGGAAAGGAAAAGAAAGCTGGGGTAGCAATACTTATATCTGACAAAATACATCTCAAAGTGAAGGCCATAACCAGAGATAAGGAAGGCCACTTCATAATACTAAAGGGATCAATACAACAAGAAGATATAACCCTGGTAAACATATATGCACCCAATGCAGGAGCACCCACATACATAAGAAAACTTCTGGAAGATATCAGGGGAGATATCGACAATAACACAATCATAGTAGGGGACTTTAATACACCACTGACATCACTGGATAAATCCGCTAGACAAACAATCAGCAAAGAAACAGCAATCCTAAATGACTCACTAGATCAGATGGACTTAATTGACATCTTCAGAACACTACACCCCACAGCTGCGGAATATACATTCCTCTCAGGTGCTCATGGGACATATTCAAAAATAGACCACATATTGGGTCACAAGCAAAGTCTCCACAAATTCAAGAAGATTGAGATCATAAAAAGCATCTTCTCAGACCACGATGGCATAATGTTAGAAATAAACTACAATAAAAACAACCCAAAATACTCAAACACTTGGAAGCTGAATAGCATGTTATTAAATATTGATTGGGTTACCGATGACATCAAAGAAGAAATTAAAAACATCCTGGACACTAATGACAATGAAAACACAACAATCCAAAACCTCTGGGACACAATGAAAGCAGTCCTGAGAGGGAAGTTTATAGCTCTACAGGCCTATCTCAAAAAACAAGAAAAAATGGTAGTTAATCATCTAACTCTACAACTCAAAGAATTAGAAAGAGAGCAACAAGAAAACCCCAGAGTGAGCAGAAGGAAGGAGATAATAAAGATTAGAGCAGAAATCAATGACATAGAGACCAAAAAAACAATACAGAAAATCAATGAAACCAAGAGCTGGTTCTTTGAAAGGATAAACAAGATTGACAAACCCCTCGCCAGGCTCACCAAGAAGCAAAGAGAAAGGTCCCAAATAAACCAAATCAGAAATGATAGAGGCGAAATAACAACAGACCCCACAGAAATACAAATGATTGTTAAACAATACTACGGGCAACTCTACTCCAACAAACTAGACAACCTGGAGGAAATGGACAAATTCCTAGAAAAATACAACATTCCAAAACTCAATCAGGAAGAATCTAAAAACCTCAATAGGCCAATAACTATGGAAGAAATTGAAGCAGTCATCAGAAAGCTTCCAGCAAACAAAAGCCCAGGGCCAGACGGCTTCACAGGGGAGTTCTACCAAACATTCAAGGAAGAACTAAAACCTACCCTCCTCAGACTACTACAAAAAATTCAAGAGGAAGGAACACTTCCAAGCTCATTCTATGAAGCCAGCATCACCCTAATACCAAAACCAGGTAAAGACATCACAATGAAAGAGAATTACAGGCCAATATCCCTCATGAACATAGATGCCAAAATCCTCAACAAAATCTTAGCAAATCGGATCCAGCAGTACATCAGAAGGATCATACACCATGACCAAGTAGGATTTATCCCAGAGATGCAAGGATGGTACAACATCCGTAAATCAATAAATGTGATACATCACATAAACAAATTGAAAGAAAAAAACCACATGGTCATATCAATTGATGCAGAAAAAGCATTCGACAAAATCCAACACCCATTTTTGATAAAAACTCTCAGAAAGGTGGGAATAGAAGGATCATACCTCAACATAATAAAAGCCATATATGACAAGCCCACAGCCAACATCATACTCAATGGACAAAAACTAACACCATTTCCCCTAAGAACAGGAACAAGACAGGGATGCCCACTCTCACCACTCCTGTTCAACATAGTACTGGAAGTATTAGCCATTGCAATTAGGCAAGAAGAAGAAATAAAAGGCATCCAAATTGGAAAAGAGGAAGTAAAACTGTCCTTATTTGCAGATGACATGATATTATACATACAAAACCCTAGAGACTCCATCAAAAAGCTACTAGACTTAATACATGAATTTGGCAATGTAGCAGGATACAAAATTAACCCCAAGAAATCTGAGGCATTTCTATACACCAATAGTGAACTTTCAGAAAGAGAGATGAGAAAAACAATCCCATTTACCATCGCACCAAAAAAATTAAGATACCTAGGAATAAACTTAACTAAAGAGGTTAAAGACCTCTACTCAGAAAACTACAGGACGTTGAAAAAAGAGATAGAGGAAGACATAAACAGATGGAAGAACATACCATGTTCTTGGATTGGTAGAATCAACATCATTAAAATGTCCATACTACCCAAAGCAATCTATACATTCAACGCACTTCCCATTAAAATACCAATGGCCTTCTTCAAAGATCTAGAACGAACTCTCCAAAAATTCATCTGGAATAAAAAAAGACCCCGAATAGCTGCAGCGATCCTGAGAAAGAACAAAGTAGGTGGGATCTCAATGCCAGATATCAAACTGTATTACAAAGCCACTGTTCTCAAAACTGCCTGGTACTGGCACAAGAACAGACATATAGACCAGTGGAATAGAATAGAGAGTCCAGAAATTAGCCCGAACCAATATGCTCAATTAATTTTTGACAAAGGAGGCATGAACATACAATGGAGCCAAGATAGTCTCTTCAATAAATGGTGTTGGGAAAATTGGATAGATATATGCAAGAAAATGAAACTAGACCACCAACTTACACCATACACAAGAATAAACTCAAAATGGATAAAGGACTTAAATGTACGACAGGAAACCATAAAAATTCTAGAAGAATACAAAGGCAACAAAATCTCAGACTTATGCCAAAACAATTTCTTCACTGATACAGCTCCTAGGGCAGTTGAAACTAAAGAGAAACTGAACAAATGGGACTACATCAAAATAAAAAGCTTCTGCACAGCAAAAGAAACCATCAACAAAACAACAAGAAAACCCACCTCTTGGGAAAACATATTTGCCAACGTCATATCTGATAAGGGCTTAATCTCCAAAATTTATAGGGAACTCATACAACTTAACAAAAAGAAGATAAACAATCCAATCAAAAAATGGGCAAAGGATCTAAATAGACACCTTTCAAAAGAGGACATTCAGAAAGCCAAGAGGCATATGAAAACATGCTCAAAGTCACTAATCATCCGAGAGATGCAAATCAAAACAACAATGAGGTACCATCTCACACCTGTCAGAATGGCCATCATCAACAAATCAACAAACGACAAGTGCTGGAGAGGATGTGGAGAAAAAGGAACACTTGTGCACTGCTGGTGGGAATGCAGACTGGTGCAGCCACTATGGAAGGCAGTATGGAGGTTCCTCAAAAAATTGGAAATGGAACTCCCATTTGACCCTGTGATCCCACTACTAGGAATATATCCCAAGAAACCAGAAACACCTATCAGAAAGGATATATGTAACCAGATGTTCATAGCAGCACAATTCACCATAGCTAAGATCTGGAAACAGCCTAAGTGCCCATCAGTAGATGAATGGATTAGAAAACTTTGGTACATCTACACGATGGAATACTATGCTGCTGTTAAAAAGAAGGAACTCCTACCATTTGCAACATCATGGATGGAACTGGAGAGCATAATGCTAAGTGAAACAAGCCAGTCAATGAAGGAAAAATACCACATGATCTCACTCATTCATGGATAATAAAGACCATTACAAACTTTTGAACAATAATAGATACAGAGGCAGAGCTGCCTCAAACTGATTGTCAAACTGCAGTGGGAAGGCCAGAGAGAGTTGGGGGGCAGGAGGGAGGGGAGTAAGAGATCAACCGAAGGACTTGTATGCATGCATATAAGCATAACTAATGGACATAAGACACTGGGGGGTAAGGGAAGGTAGGGGTTTGTCAAGGGCGGGGGGGGGGGGGGGAAGGACACTTATGTAATACCCTTTGTAATACTTTAAGCGAAAAATAAAAAAAAAAAAAAAAAAAAAATCTAAAATTTTTCTTTTCATTTATTAAAAAAAAATGACTTTCATGCCAGGTACTAAAATACTGTGTTTGGTAAAAAAAAATCAGACATGGTCCCTGATTATTAGGGAAACAGAATAGGCAAATGACCATGTAGTCAAATATAAGACTTTAACTGTGACAAATGACAAGAGTCATTGTAAGTTTGAGGATCAGGGGGTTAGTTGGCAGGACTCCGGGAGGTTAGAAAAAGGTCCTAAGGGGTGCTAGGTTGAGATGGACAGGATAAGTGGGAGGTATCCAGAGCAACAAGGGTGAGCTTCTCAGAGAACAGAATCTTTGATTCAATGCCTATGGCAGAAGGAAGCAAGGAGAACAAAGGCCATGGATGCAGCTGTTGTCCAGCACAGTGATAAGGGATATGCAATAAAGCTGGAGAGGAGGAAATGGGCAGGCCTTACCTTAGGTGCTATTTCCATACTCACCCCACCCCCCAACTCAACAACTGCAAGGCAGCGATTGGAATTCAATTTCATAAATACTATACTTTGACTTCTTCCTTTTGGAAAGAGGATGCCTATTAAAAGTTAAATATTTTTTACTAATAAGATTTTTAAATGAATCATAATTTTTCTATATTTGTATATTCTATCAACAATCAAAAGTATTCGTAGAAGAAAGTAATTGTAATTTCTTAAGAAACTTCAACAATCTCTAAATCCAGTAGCATTTAACAGTGGGCCTTCACAAACAATTGTCCCAGGAGGGTGTCCTCAATTTGCTGTCTAACCCACATTCCTTTTGATATATATAGGTAATTTTTTCCACTATGTCAATGGATAGTTATTCCCATCATCCATACCTTGGGCTCATGTGTTTCTGGGTAGGAAGGTGTCCACACTGGAAACTCTCATAGACACAGAGCACTAAGTCTGACAAGAATTTTATCTGCTTAGCTAATCAGTGTTATCATTGATGGAGAAGGAGCAAAATTCTCTTCTGACCAAAAGCAAGAGCATGCAGTTGGAGATTCTAAGAGGAGATAATGTAAGGTTCTAATTTTGTGAACACTGGGTCTTTGCCTGGTAGTGCCTCAGTTTGTGTAACATAAATGCTAGACAATGACCATTGCAGTGTTCCCTCCCAGGCAGCTCCCTCACCTCTCTTCTAAGACAAGGTCATTCTTATGATTTTCCTACTTTCTAGGACCCCAGATATATTTCGCCTCATGTTTTCTTCTATTACTTCTCAAAATAAATACAAGTGTATACACACAGGCTCACACAAACACGCACTTATAATTTGTCTTTGTCACTAATATATCTTGAAATATTTTTTTAAATATCTGAATCATTTAGCAAACTACAAACTAGTTTCCTTTACCTCAAGATGAAGAGAGCTCAGTTTGTAAACAATAGAAATAATTATCTTCTATCTAGGTAGAAATAGCTTTCTTCTTTTAATTTGTTGTGTTCTCCTAATGGATCAAAAGAATGGGCATAGCTGGGGTGAGAAGGTAAAATGCAGTCAAATTTCCATTTAGAAACTGGTTGAACATTCACATTTAAGTCCTTTTCCATGATCTACTTAATGTTGGGAATTTATGACTGGATAATAATGATGCTTATAATTTGATGGAGCAGATATTTATTGGCTTAAAAGCAAAGGATTTGTCTGAAAGGTAAATAGTTATCAGAAGATGAATTGCTTGCTAAGTTAATGAGGGGGAAAAGAACTCTCCAAAAATTTTGTTTTCAAATTTAGAAATGTATCAGCCAGTGTTAGATTATAAAAGAACCACTGCAGGCACTTATAGATAAGGGACTTGTTAGAACTGATTTTTACTCAATGGTGCAAGGGGCTTGGTGGTGAGGTCTGGAAACAGGAGTTGAAGGACAGGGAGCAGACTGAGAGCTCTCAGAGGGGAGAGGGTGAGAGGTGGGTGAGAAGGGTGAAGGGATTAAGCAAAGAAAAAAGAAAGACTCATGGACACAGACAACAGTATGGGGAACGCCAGAGAGAAGTGGGTTGGGAGAGATAGAAGGGAGCAAAGGGGATAAATGATAATGAAAAGCGACTTAAGTTGGGGTGGTAAAGACACAATACAATATACAGATGATGTAATGCAGATTTGTATACCTGAAACCTATATAATTTTATTAGCCAGTGTCACTTCAATAAATTCAATTAAATTTTTAAATCACCAGTTTTTGTGAAGCACTTTGATATGGTGGGTGGACAAATGGGAGCTTGCAGGGAAATCTGAAGCCAAGCGTAATGGAACCATGAAGGGGAGCTGGGTGCAGGTGTGTTTTCAAGATTGTCAACTCTGCTTCTGGTGATGGCCTTGCTGTTGCTGTTGGTCAGCCCAGACAGCAATCAGGAAGAGCTGCACATAGAGGAAGTACGATGAGAAGGAGCTGGACTGCCAGCACCTGTGTCTCACTACAGTAACCTTCAGAGGATAATGACCGCTGACTCACTTCTGCCTTCCAAACATTGCATGAACCTTCATTGTAAAGTATGTGCCAATATTTATTAGACCTATATTGGGTTTTCCAATAACTTTAATCATAGAGTATTGGAGAGTTAAGACTTTCCAGATATATTCCTCCCTTCCCCAAATTTTAGTAGCAACCAAATCTTCTCATGATAGTTACATCTAATCACTCTAACTACTACAATAACTCCCCCTGCCCCCAATCAGGGAGTTCAAGAAACCAGAAATGGCCAAGTGGCAGCCTAATCCTCTATTTTAATAAATGGAATATGGTAAGGACAATGAATTTCATGTGTCCAAGTCCATTGTCATGCTTTTTAGCACTAACATTAGTTCTTTGGCTAAAAATGATGCTATGCTTAATACCATTACAATGAATAATGTAGCTATTAAATCTGTGGATGGTGATTTTGGTCAGGTGCAGTACAGATAGGGAAGGCAAATCCATATTTAGAACAAATATCTATTTCAATGAGAACAAAGTCTTGCCCCTTCCATGATAGATACAGTTCAATGTAATCAATCAGATTAATATAATCAAGCTGGCTGGCTCATTTCCTCAGGAAATGTTGCCATATTGTGGGCTATTCCACAGAAATTTTTGTCACCAATTTTCTAATTGCATTTCTTGCATGTTCTTAGATAGCCATCCAAATAATTAGCCTCTGACCATATATCACTATAGATTGGTATTTTGGCTATTTTTTATTTTATTTTTTTTAGGTATAGGTAAAACAATACAGTATGCTACTCAGTTATGGCAACTAGGAGGATTTCCTGTTACCACTGTTCTTTAGGACCTCCCAAATTTAAATCATCATGCTGTAATTATCCTCTTCTAGAATGTTCCAATGTGCCAAAATATCTTATAGAACCATCTGTATACCAGGCCTGAATTCCTCTTTTTTAAATGTCTCTTAATTGTCACCATACAACTAATATGTTGGTCATACAACTAACAAGTAGCTTTGGGGCAGACTCAAATATCATTCTTCAGTCACTAATACAACTTGTTAACGGAGTGCTGCAGTGAACACCTAACTTTATGGCTCAGAGGGCAAATTATATCAGAATTTTGACTCTGCCATGTGCCATTAAAAGCAAATAGTTTCCAGGCATATTTCCTGAAGCCACTATGACCAGCATTTTCTTCTCCATTCCATAGTATGTGTTGTTGTGTTTTTTCTACTGTTTAATTTAATTTGTTTCACTGAAGAATAATCTCAAATTTTTAGTTGAAATTTGGGTCTTCCAAGGATAGATTTGTTCATGACAAAAAAGTTATGGTCTTCATTACATTGCTTATAATAACTTCTTTTCATGGTTACTGTCTAAACCAAATGGGAGACTGGCTTCAATTTTCTTTCTAAGAGTCAGGTCAAGTTATTAACCTAACCATTGTTTCCAGAGGGTGAAATTCTGCCAACATCTGTCTTATCTTTGGCTATTCACTCAGATCCATAGAGAAAGAGAATATTAGAAATAAGATTTTTATGTGGCAGGTGATATTCTTCAGAAAATTTTACCAAAATATTTCAGGTAAGAATTTAATTTTTTCATTTTGTTTACTAATTCTGTATGATTCTAAAGTCTCATATTCAAGGTATCACCAATTACTGGTAAAAGTTCAGTGGGCTGGGTTTAGGATGAGTAGGTTTTTTCCATATAGATATAAATATTGTAAGAAGAGATAGATAATAGGTAGATAGTTATACAGAACTAGATATACATAGATATATGGCACCTTAATCATCTATATACTAGTATATAAAAGCCTAAGCAACCATTCGACTCTTTGGCCAATAGCTATGATGTGCATTGACCACCAGGGGGGCAGACACTCAATGCACAGGCATGGAAGCATAGAACTGACTGATGAATCTCAGAGGGAAGGAGGTGGGGGGAGGGCTGGAAGAGATTAACCAATGATCATATATGCATACTAGAGGCCCAGTGCACAGATTCATGCACCAGTGTGGTCCCTTGGCCTGGCCTGCTCCCTCTCACAATCTGAGACTCCTTGGGGGTTGTCAGAGAGCCTGTTTAGGCCAGATCCCTGCAGGCCAGGCTGAGGGATCCTACCAGTGCACAAATCCATGCACTAAGCCTCTAGTTTGCAGACAATCCTCAGGTTATGTTGGACTTGATGTACATTGTTTGGTGGTTACGTCACCATCTCCCATTTATTTATTAAAAAAAAAAGTTCCATCATTTCGATGTATGTACATATGTGCTTTATTTTTTATTATTTATTTACCAAGGTCAGGAATTTTTATCTTTCTTTTAATTTTTTTTTTACTGTTTCACTTCATTATTGCTGTGTATGTGCTCCATATGAGTGACGTAGGTGCTTATGTAGGTGGGTTCCAACTTACAGCGAAAATCGCATTATGTCACGCTGTAGGAAACTCTGACATAACCCAAGGACCTACTGTGTATTGATTTAGCCAAGGATTATAGTGATATTTACATTTTTTATTATATCTTTACAAACCCTGGACAAGCTTTTGAAAATTATTATTTACCAACAGATTTAAACTTTGTTATTTCCTGTTATATAAAAGTACTAAAATTGTTGTCATTAGCATATTCTAAACATATAAGATATTATATATATTTTGGACAGTGTGGCTCAATTGGTTGGGTTTCCTCCTATGCACTGAAAGTTGTTGGTTTGATTCTGGGATAGCGTACATGCCCGGGTTTCAGAGTCATTCACCAGTAGAGGACATGCAGGAGTCAGTAATGAATGTTTTGTTCTCACATCAATGTTTTCTCTCTCTTTCCTTCTCCCTTTCTCGCTTTAAAAAAAAAAAATCAATAAAAATATATTAAGAAAAAGGTTTTATATGGTTCTATAAACATATACAAATAAAGTAGATATGTATATGTTTACATATACATATATTTAACATCAATATTTAAGGCAAACATTTCTTATTTAAGAAAAAATGTTTTAAAATAAATGATGTTATTTTAAAATATAGTTTTGAACATATCTAAAATATTAAGGTATTGATTTTATAAATATTCTTGAAGGAGAGGTACAATTAAATTTTTGACAGATAATTTTTCAGAGCATTTTTTTCTAAACTAGAGGGAGCCAAATTCCATTTATTACTTTTATTAGAAAAATAAAACCGATAGGTAATCTAAAACCTGGCTTCAATCTTTATCATATTGAAACTGTTCCTTCATCAAATCAAAAAACTGGTTCATTTAATTTTGCCATTTTTATTTTCTTTCTAAATGTAGATAATTAATTCTAAAATAATAAAATGATAAGTGATTGAGGAAAGGCTAAAAAACAGAGTAATCTGTTAGTTAAATATTTGTGTACACAGTACTCAATGTCAAAGATAGAATTAACATAAAACATTCCACTATCTATATATGTTTACAGAATATTTCATTGAAAGAATAGACTGATTTCTGAAGTTATTTTTTAAGAATAAGTTTGGTAACAAGTACAATTAATTCAATCTGTCATTCCCTTTAGTTTCATTCTAGTTATATCTACAAAGAAAATCATTCTTTTTTTTAAAAAATATATTTTATTGACTTTTTACAGAGAGGAAGGGAGTGAGATAGAGAGTTAGAAACATCAATGAGAGAGAAACATCGATCAGCTGCCTCCTGCACATCTCCCACTGGGGATGTGCCCGCAACCCAGGTACATGCCCCTGACCGGAATCGAACCTGAGACCCTTCAGTCCGCAGGCCAACGCTCTTTCCACTGAGCCAAACCGGTTTCGGCAGAAAATCATTCTTAATCATGTTAAATTGTAAACATTTTTTCAAAAAATTTTAAGGTATTTTAAATAATAAATTAGGTTTTATATTATTATTTGTCAAGAGTAATCACCAGCATCTGTTTAAATAATGACACTGGTGAATTTATATAACAACTCTTTGTAGTTAGGTTATGACTCTAGAGAGGCACATTTTATTTAGTTTATGTCTATTATTCTGTTGACTCACTCTGAAACTAAGGCTAACAGATAAAATGCAGTATACCCAGATAAATTCACACCTTAAATAAACAACAGCAACAAAAATGTTTTAGTATATCCTATTCAAGATTTGGGACATACACTGAATCATCTTTTTGCTGTTTGTTTGAAATCCCAATACAATTAGACATCATATATTAATTTGGGTTGGTGGCTAAATCTGGCCTACAGAAACCACGTTCCCCTTTCTAGACTGTCAGAGGTATCCTTGGAAGTAGACAAATAGCTTGATCTTCTCCAGTATTTCTTAAATCATGCATGACTGGATTCTCTAAGTAGAGAATTAAAATTTAGTGAATGCCTCTCACAGAAATTATTTGGACAAATCTTTGTATCAACTTAACAGGAGTGTTCATTATATGTAACATTCAGAATTATACAATTTTAAAAGAGCTGCTGTTATTTTTACACATAACCATATTTTTAAAATATTTTTTATTGATTTCAAAGAGGAAGGGAAAAGGAGAGAGAGAGAGATAGAAACATCAATGACGAGAGAGACTCATTGATGGGCTGCCTTCTACTAGGTACACAGCCCTTACTGGGGATCTAGACTGCAACCGGCCCTGTACCTGACTGGGAATCACATGGTGAAATCCTAGTTCATAGGTTGATGCTCAAGCACTGAACAAGCTGGGACACATAACATTTTTTTTTATACCAAGTTGTAAATAATTCTAATGTCTTTCCATTAAATTCAGTTTTCAAGGAGGCAAACAGAGTTAGAGAAACAATTATAATCAAGTTACTGGAGCAAAGGTAAATGTTCCGTATGGAAATTGAGTTCCTAACTTATTGGTATTACCTGCTAACCAAGTCAACTAGCTTCATGAACTATTAATAGTTAAAGTATTAATGGCATTTTAAAATCAATAACTTTTTATTGGAAATGAAAAGTTAGTTGCCATTTTATAAAATTTTAGACAGGTTTTATTTGTTTTTGCTTTTTTTCTATAAAATATTAGACTTAATTTTGTGGCAATATAAGAAGCCGTAGTTATTTTATCTATTCTTACCAAATTAATTTTTTCAGCCATTATAAGGATTTCTCTAAAGATCACCATGAAAAGTGATCATATTTTATCTGTACTGACTTTGATGGTTTTCGGCACTTATTACTAAAAATACTTCCTAAAAATAGGAAAAGATACCTTCTACAGTATAATTATCTGGGATGTCTTATATAAGTGGTTTTAAAATAGATCTCCTGTATGACAATTGTATAATGCTCTTTTTTTTAGCTTTTCAAAGAACATGCTATGTGGAAATCAATCATGCCTTCATAGCAAAACCAGAGGAATAGCTAAAAACAAGCAGAATTCCTGATGAATTCTCTGGATGATGCAGAATTAGTTTTTCTCTGTTAGTACTTGTTTTCATCAATAGACTTGTTTCTTCTTTTCTAAATATTTTATGAGTAGTGTTTTATAGATTGAAAAGTTATCCATTCTTTTATTTTTACAGTGCTTATTCAATAGTTACTTGGTCTTTAACTATTGCAATATAGTATATAGCACATGATCAAAATAGTTTCTTATATTAAATTCCATGAGTTACAGATGGGATAAACATAGTATAAAGGGTCTCTCTTATTTTTATTATGAGGGCATTTTTAAGTAGCAAAAAGCAAACTGAATTTCAAGTTTGAAAATATTGGGTTTAAATCATAGCATTAAAATCTATAAATCTCCTGATCTTGGGGGATTTAGCTAACATTTCTGAGATTCAATTTTATCACTCATAAAATGGGGTAATAAGACATTATTAAAATATGTAATACTAGAGGCCCGGTGCACAAAAATTTGTGCACTCGGTAGGGTCCCTCAACCCATCCTGTGCCCTCTCCCAGTCTGGGACCCCTCGGGGGATGTCCACCAGCTGGCTTAAGCCTGCTCCCCGGGGGATTGGGCCAAAGCTTGCAGTCAGACATCCCTCTGGCAGACTGGGATGTGCACTTGCCATCAGGGAGCAGGCCTAAGCTGCAGTCTGACATCCTTAGCACTGCTGAGGAGACAGGAGAAGCTCCTGCCACCACAGCTGTGGTGGTAGCCATCAGCCTGGCTTGTGGCTGAGCAGAGGTCCCCATGTGGGAGCGCACTGACCACCAGGGGGCAGCTCCTGCATTGAGCATCTGCCCCCTGGTGGTCAGTGTGTGTCATAGTGACCAGTCATTCTGCTGTTAAGGTCAATTTGCATATTACCCTTTTATTATATAGGATAAAGATTAAAGTCATTTAAGAAATGAAGTGGAGACATAGATACCCAATAATTACATCTGAGCTTCACTTCCTCTTTGGTGTCTTTTTTAGTGGATACCTCTCTAACACATAAGAAAATGCATCAAAATGTAAATTACTTTATAAAACTGCAAAGTCAGCAATCATTAGTGGGACTATTACTAAAAGTTTTATAATTTGCCATGTTTCCAATAATTTTTGTGCTATTGTGTCTTTATGAGCCTGTTTTCAGAAATCAGGGTGTATGTGTAGGTATAGAGATAGAGATGATAGATATAGATAGATGATATAGATATAGAGATAGATATAGATATAGATAGATATATGGTTCTACTATATATATGTATAGTAGAATGACATGCTTTCATGAAATGAGGGGCATCTTCCAACCAGATTGATTTATTCCTCTTTCTCTTTCTGAAAAAATAATCTACAATTATTGATGTCTAGGTCTTTAGCCAGTTTTCTCTCTCAAATCTCCCTCTGGGAAACATTAGTTACTCAAGTTTCCAGATATTAGAGCGGGTGATTTTAAGGTCTCTCTTATTCAGATTAAGTGCTTTAAAAGGAAATCATTCTAGAATCCAACATATAAAATAAATCAAGCAACCTAGATATGATTTCAAGGAGATTCAAATAAAATTACACCTTTGTCCTGTTGTATTTTCTATTTTTAACAATTTAATTATTAAGATGGTTATTTGTTAATTTGCAGATTTAACAAAAATTCTAAATTGTATATAATTTACTGTCAGGAGAGACTAAGCATTGATTTGCTTTGAAACAACACTTTCAACCATCTCACTTCTTGTTCTGTTACCTTTCAAGCTTTCCTTCTAAAGTTAATGAACCTGTGGACTTTCAACTTCATGACTTTTTTTTTTTTATTAAATTTTTATTGTTCAGATTACATTTGTTCCTCTTCCCCCCCCATAACTCCCCTCCTTCCTGTTCCCTACCCACCCTCCGCGCTCACTCCCCACCCACTGTCCTCATCCATAGGTGCACGATTTTTGTCCAGTCTCTTCCCGCATCTCCCATTCCCCTTCCCCCCCCCCCAAGAATAGTCAATCCATTCCCTTTCTATGTCCCTGATTCATTATAATCACCAGTTCATTCTGTACATCAGATTATTTATTCACTTGATTCTTAGATTCACTTGTTGATAGATGCATGTTTGTTGTTCACAATTTGTATCTTTACCTTTTTCTTCTTCCTCTTCTTAAAGGATACCTTTCAGTATTTCGTATAATACTGGTTTAGTGGTGATGAACTCCTTTAGCTTTTCCTTGTCTGTGAAGCTCTTTATCTGACCTTCAATTCTGAATGATAGCTTTGCTGGATAAAGTAATCTTGGTTGTAGGTTCTTGGTATTCAGCACTTTGAATATTTCTTGCCATTCCCTTCTGGCCTGAAAAGTTTCTGTTGAGAAATCAGCTGACAGTCGTATGGGTATTCCCTTGTAGGTAATTGAGTCTCTTTCTCTTGCTGCTTTTAAGATTCTCTCTTTGTCTTTTGCTCTTGGCATTTTAATGATGATGTGTCTTGGTGTGGTCCTCTTTGGATTCCTTTTGTTTGGGGTTCTCTGCACTTCTTGGACCTGTAAGTCCATTTCTTTCACCAGGTGGGGGAAGTTTTCTGCCATTATTTCTTGAAATAGGTTTTCAATATCTTGCTGTCTTTCATCTTCTGGCACCCCTATTATTCTGATGTTGGTACGCTTGAAACTGTCCCAGAGGCTCCTTACACTATCTTCACACTTTCATTTTGCTTTTCCAGTTGGGTGTTTTTTGTCAAATCTTTGGTTTGATTCTTGTGCTCCTCTGGTCTGCTATTGGGTATAATATTCTTTATTTCAGTCTGTGTATGCTTACTTTCTAATTTCTTTATCGTAGCATCGAAGGTCTCATTAGTTTTCGTGAGGCTCTGCTCAAGTTTATAGCAAGCCCTCAAAATTGCAATTCTTAGCTCTATATCCTCCATTTCTGTCATGTTTTTTTGTCTCCGCATCTTTTATGCTTTCTTGGTGCACCCCCTTGTGGTCTTTGTGCACAGTCTTGTTCTAGCCAAGCCTTAATTGTTGTAGTTAACACTAGAGGGATTTGACCACCAGGCTGACTGGCTGTAGGAATCAGCTGTGTGGAAAACTTCACTCCTCTGGGGAGGCGCTAGTCCAGCCTTTGCCTGAGGCGATTGGCAAATGGCTCTGCGCAGGGCCTGGGCGGGGCGGGCTCAACAGGGCGGGGGGAGGGAGCAGCTATGGCTGCTCTCAGTCCGTCTCCAGGGGCTCTGTCTCTCTGTCCCCACAACCGCTGCAAACCTCGGAGGGACCGTAGCCAGACAGTCCCGCTTCTCCCGTTTGAGTCTGGGTCCCTAGAGACTCGCCCGGATCTGTAGCCCAGAGTCTGAGACTCACTCCTGATTGAAAACGACAACCGCGCCCTCAGCCACCAGCCCGCTTTGCTCGCGCACCACCGCACCACCATATCTTTAAATTTTCCACACTGCGCCTCCTCTAAGCCTCGTAATGCTGTTGTTTTTCCTTCTAGTTGAAGAGTCTCTCCTCAGCCAGCCTTCCTGTGGTTCTGGGTGATGTCCATTCCGTCTTTTAGTTGTATTTTTGAAGTGGTTGTTCGAGGCAGCAAACTCCGGTGTTTACCTATGCCGCCATCTTGGTTTCCAACCTCATGACTTTTTAAACAATAAATTTTTTTATTGATATGTACTTTACCTAATCTAATATTCACTATCTTAAAGTGTAAATGTCAATAATTTTTAGTATATTTACTATATTGTGCAACAACAACTACTTAACGCCACTAATTCATTATCCCCAAAAGATACTGCATACCTATTATAAAGCAGTCTCGAATTTTTCCTCCCCCATTCCTTAACAATCACAATGTACTTTTTATTTATACTTTGGACATTTCACATAAGTTAATTTGTATAATATGAGGCCTTTTGTGTCTGACTTCTTTCACTTACCATCATGTTTTCAAGATTCATTCATGTTGTAGCATGGAAGAGCACTTTATTTGTATGGCTGAAAAATATTTTATTGTATAGATAGACCACATTCTGCTTACTTACTCATTACCAGATATTTGGTTGTGTACATTTTGGGTAATTATGAATAAGATTTCTATAAGCATTTATGGGAAAGTTTTTGCATGAATATATATTTTAGTTCTCTTGAGTATACACCTAGAAGTGAAGTTGCTCTATCACTTGGTAATTCTAGGGTTCACTTTTTTAAAAAAATATATATATATTTTATTGATTTTTTTTACAGAGAGGAAGGGAGAGGGACAGAGAGTTAGAAACATCGATGAGAGAGAAACATCGATCAGCTGCCTCCTGCACACCTCCCACTGGGGATGTGCCCGAAACCAAGGTACATGCCCTTGACCGGAATCTAACCTGGGACCTTTCAGTCTGCAGGCCGACACTCTATCCACTGAGCCAAACTGGTTAGGGCTAGGGTTCACTTTTTAAAATTAAACTTGAAAACTGTCAAACTGGTTTCCACAGTGGTTTCATCATTTTATATTCCCAATGGCAAGGATGAGAATACCAATTTCTCCACAACCACACTAACACGTATTTTTTTATTGCTCATATTTTTAGTAGTGATACAGTTCTCCTAGTGACCTTTCTGAGCTAATTTTAGAGTCTGTATTCTTTGTCATGTGTGGTCCCTGAGGTCCATGAACCATTAGTGTAGTGATTAGCATGAAGAGCTTCTCTTATTGTTATTATGAGGTTATATTTAAGTAGCAAGAGCAAACTGGGTTTCCCTAAATATTTGGAACCATAATATCCCGGTGTCCACCTAGGGCTGTGTGTATGTGTTGAGGCATGTACTCATGGCAGCACTCAGCAAGGCAGGTGGAAACTCTGTCTTAGTCTTCACTTCCTGTTTGTATTGAGCCTCAAGGTCAGTAGGAAACCTTCCCTGAGCGTGTGCACATCCCTGCACATGTGTGTGACCTTCTAGATCCCTAGTAATGGAGTAGTTTTTCACAGCTCTATGTACATATTATTCCCCAGCCTTACTTCTACGTGTTGTGGTTAGTATACTATTTGCACCACCTATTACCTATTGACTTAGGCAACAGCAACCTTACATATTAGCTTGGAAATATTTCTTGACAAATTTCCTGGGGAAGCAACTTTACTGGTAGTACTGAACAAGTCCTGAGTTGGATGAAATAAAGACAATAAGAGACAGTCTGAGCCTGTCTTCCATGCAAGTATCAGACAGATCAGAATGTGACAGGCCACAGGTTCTTTGTGAATGCGGTCTGTCTGTTTCTCTGATGCTAGAAATGCACACTGCTGTTTCCATGCCTCCTGCTCAGCTGGGGAATAGGGCATGGGTCTTCTGTACACACTAATGTCTCAATGTTCACTGATTTTACTGAAGATAATTCATTTTTATTTTTAAATAAGCTCTCCCAGAGTATCTGCAAGCCTTTGTTTCATTACCCGAGATCTGAAAACATTGATTCAGAAGAGTTTTGCCTTATTTACAGCTTCTGTGGATGGGTAGGATTTAAAGTTTCTTACTCCACCATTTTTGCTTCTGTCACTCCAACTCTTCAATGCTTTCCTCCCATTATTATATTTTTCTTCTCTAACTTCATCATTGAGTTTAAAGTCCACAAGTCATTATTTTATTAGTATTTCTGCCTAAACACTAAACTCTCTTGTCCTCCTGTAATGTTATAGAACCCATCTGGCAAAAGTCCAGTGTTAGATAAACCCACTTCTCTGACTTCCACTAACCCATCACTGGGAAACATTGCACTGGTGAAGAAAGACCCAATACGGAAGATGTTTCCCCTCATTGTGTAAAAGCAGTCTCACCTCCCGCTGCTCATTAGGTTCAGTCACCCTAGCCTTGGTTGTGACTTTGCTTTCCATAGATTCCTCCTTAGACACAATGAGCGAAGGGCTGCTGCCATGATACTTTGTATGCCCACTTCTCTTAGCCTCCTTTTATTCCTCTGCCTCTGGCAGGCACTCCCTTGTTTTACTTTGTCGGTTTGTGACATAAGGGTGGGAACTTCTCCAAAGGATGAGATACAGTGGATAAAATTCAAATTTCAAATATAGGACACAGAAACTGAAAATTAACCATGCTACTTCAAGTGGTAAATGCAAATTTAGACTAAGTATATGTGAAAACTACTTTGTTGTATGAATTAGAAATGTATTGTTGAAAGAAGTTGAATGGATCCAACCTTTTACAACAGAAAAAGAGGAATGAATAGAAAGAATTTCCAAGAAATTTAAAGAACTAAAGGAAAAAAAGTATAGTTTCGACTCTAAAGAAAATCGGATTCAGGAACTGGAGAGGCTGAGTACCAGTTTCTTGCTACATTATTTTCCCTTGCAGGCTGGCACTCTCTATTTTATAATGCTTCCTGTTGTCTCAACGCTAAGTCTACATTACTTCTAATATAACTATGAACAAAACCCGCTATGGTGTCTGTGAGATAATTGCAAATAGTAAGGGCAAAAAAGCATACTTACCCAACTTGAAACACTGTCTAAACCTGACATTCAAGTACTCTTCTGTCATTTGTTTGATCATTTATTTACACCTTCACTATTTTTATCTACCTACTATGTGCCAATTCCTGCTCTAGGTAATGGGGAAGAGCAGTGACCATACATGAAGCTCCAGGTCTCACTGAGTCTGTATTTTATGAGTCTGGGGGGTCAATTCTAGAATGGCATGTAGCTACGCAGTGCAGATTTTGCAACATCATTTTCTGAGGGGCATTACACCAAAATATGAATGAGAGGCAAATCTCAGGATAGGGTCTACATGGATGTCAGTTACCCTAAGAAATGAATCATTACCCCATTAATATTCTAGAGTCAAAGACATTATAATATATGTAAGCTATGTATGGTTTTGTTTGTTTTATTGGAAAAAGGTTAAACATTTTTGAGATATTGGCACATTACCAAGTGACTTTTTGATTAGTGTTAACTAATTTTTTGCCTCTTCAACTTTTGAAATTATCACATTTCCAGGCAAGACAAAAGTGTGGTTCAGAGGAATTTCTTCTGTCTATAAGTTTTATTTTGTCACTAATATAATTAGAGGTCCTGGGAAAATCCATTTCGATAGTTACTTCAAGACGATTATAAAGTTGTGGTTGCTGACAGACACAGACTGATGGAGTTCATATTCCTTTCTTTAAGCTTAACATAAAGAATGTTCGTTTCTTTTCTCAGATAAGCTAGGTTTGACACTGTGGCAGGGAGACTTCATGACTCCATCCTTTCAGCTTCGTCCTCACGGACCAGAGTGTCATTTGATCTGATGACACGAAATAAATTAATCTACTCTCCCTCTGGATGCCTTTACTAGTTGAGAAGCTTAGAAAATAGATAACAACTAACTTATTTCAAATTCATAACTTTATTTTTTTAAATATGAATGCTCATTTCTATTTTATTTCTATTTAGAGATAGAATGCCTTTTCTTCTGTTCCTGGTTTTAATAGCATCTTGGTTCTGAGATTATGACATATTTCTAAAATTTCAATTCTCAGTCTCAAACCCCTTTTTATATTTTAAGGTGTTTTAGAGAAGATTATAGTTTTTCACATTCATAAATCATTGTGTGACTATAAGTGTATGCATAAGTTGTATGTAATATATGTGATACATTTAAATATTTATTCTGGCTTTACATTGTTTAATTTGCATGTATAACATTTTCATCTAATATGTACATTGTGTGAGCATGTATGTGAGATGTACAAGCAGCTCTTAAATATCTATGCACTCTTCAGGCTCTATGTTTTGTATGACTTGCCCCAAGCATGGCTGTGTGACTCCTGACAGGCCAATCAGAACACTGCATACCTTTGGCCTTTAGTTCAGATTTGGCACATGTTTCAATTTGATCCAATTAAAATAAACTGTTGAATTCTACTTCAAATAAACATTATTTCCTACTCAGCTTAAGTCAGGGAAGATATAGCCATCCTGAGTCCATGGGGAGTTGAATGAAATGAACAGGAATGGGGGTAGAAAGAATGAGAGAAGCCAGGTTCTTATGCTGCCCACTTAACAAGAAGCCAAACACTCCCTGTTTTGTTTCAATTGTATCAGCCAGTAAAGGAACCCCATGTGAGCTGAGTTTTTTACCATTTGTATTCCAAACATCCTTAAGTGATAAAAACAATTACACCTTTGATGTATCTGAACAGAGTTAATGCTGTTTGTTAATGTCAATCATATCTGGTTTGGATACTCAGATGCATCCAGTTGCTTTTCTCAGATCCTATCTACTTTAGTAGCTGCTAAACTGTCTGGGCTTCATTTTAGCAAGTTTTACATGGTATTGTTTAAACGACCATTCATACCATGGGACTATCAATGGATTCAGAACACTATTGATTGTAAAGCGTTTAATTATTTTGCATACTACTAAAAGAAACCACAGGAAATTTTAGTGTAAAACCCATATATTTTAGATTAATTTACATTCAGAAATGTTAAAATAACAGAAACTCAACAGTGGTCTTATCCCTTTAAAATCCATGTATAATATTTTCTTCTTTTCCTAACTTAATCATACATAAGCTTGATTGAGGTTTTTGAGATATATAAGCTGAGAGTATTTGTGAAAAAAATTGGAGGATGAAAATTTGCTAATTGTTTGCATAATGGTATACATTTTAGCTAGACTACTAAAAGACTACTAAAATGATATTTTATGATTCAAGGGAATTGAGAACAAATACTTTTTTTTTCTTGACATCTATTCTCCTCACAAGAATCCAGTGTCACACATGACCAAAGCTAATAATCCAAGACAATTTAAATACTGATTTGATACCAAGCCTTGAACCTCATAACTTGATTTAACTTGGCAATCTAATAAATTATTTGGAAATGAGTACAGGACTTTTTTTCCTAAGTGCAGTAAAAAAAGAAAGCTATAGGCCTTTTCCAGCTACACCCCTTTGCTTAAGTTCTCTCTCTTTCTCTCTCTACATACATACACACACAGATACACATGTATTTTTGCATATCCAGATTTATTATTCCAAAGAAACAAACAGTTACATTTATTACTTAATCCAGAAATGAATTCAATGAGGAAAGAAACAGGTTTATCTTCATAAGACAGAACAGTCTGGATTATTGTCCTAACCTTTACCAGATAAAAATGTTAGTATTGAACCCAGTTGGAAAATGAGAAAGGAAGAGAGGGAGAACGAGAGAAAGGTGAGAGAGAGTAAGTAGGAAAGAGAAGGAGAGAGACAGAGAGAAACACACACAGAGAAAGAGACAGAGGCTCAAAGAGAAAGAGAAAGAGAGAAGCACACACACATAGAGAAAAGATAAAGAGATAAAAATGGAGAGAGAAAGAAAGAAACAGACAAAGACAGAAAGAAAGAGGGGGACAGAGACAGAGCAACAGAGACAGAAAGAGAAAGAGAGACAGGGATAGTGGAAGAGAAAGAACCATACCTTATACCTTTAATGTCTGGTCCAGGAACCTTTCTATTGTGAGGCAATGGCTAAGAGAAATGTGGTATTGATGTTAGTATTAACCTCAAAACTAGTAGATACTCCCAGGACTGGAAGTTACTAAACATTGAGAATAGTAACCTCTCTAGAGTCTTTTTTTCTTTGGACTAAAGTAAAAACAAACACACACACACACACACACAAAAAAAAAAAAAAAAAAAAACACCAAAAAAACAAAATACCCTCAAAACTTAAAATTTATTTACCTCTTTCTTCTGGAAGAAATGATAGTATACCGGTTATCAGTTTATGCCTAATATCCTATATAATAAAAGACTAATATGCGAATCGACCAAAGGTGAGATGACCAGATGCTCTGATGCGCACTGACCACCAGGGGATAGACGCTCAACACAGGAGCTGCCCCCTGGTGGACAGTGCACTTCCATAGGGAGAGCGCCACTCAGCCAGGCTCATGGCTGGTGAGCACAATAGCGGTGGTGGGAGCCTTTCCTGCCTCCGTGGCAGCGCTAAAGATGTCTGATGGTGAGAGGGCCTAAGCTGGCAGTCAGACATCCCCTGAGGGCTCCCAGACTGCAAGAGGGCACAGGCTGGGCAGAGGGACCCCCTCGAGTGCAAAATTTGTGCACCGGGCCTCTAGTATAATATAAACATACTGGATTGAAAATTAAAACTGTGAAACAGTTGAAGTAGACAGTGTCACTATATTTGGGATATAAACCTAATTTTAAGTAGTCATGCAGTTTACTGATTTTTTCAATATTAAGTGGTGGCTCAAATGTTCAGGCCTTTTTTTGAGTACCACTGGATTCTGTTGACTCATCAGTGATGAGATTTTTTTGTTAATAAACTAAAGAAAGAAGACTTCGGTTAGTCCTTGCATTGTGATTGACGAAGTTCTCAATATTTGGAGGTTAAATATGAAAATGCATGATGACTGTATCATCTAAAATATGAGAATATTTCCAAATAATATCTGTAAGTTTTTCTCCTTTATTTACATTATCTGGGATATTCGACACCTCCAGTTCACTACCATACATTGTGTAAGCATGATTCCAGATAACCTGAGCTGAATATACATATCTTCTTACTTGATTAAGGTGCATACAATAAATCCTTAGATAAGGAAACTTCTCCATTAATGTAGAAGCTACATCTGTAATTTATATTTTACTCTTTCTAAATTGTCCTTTGGAAAATCTCATCAATGTCAGTTTTTCTTCATAACAGAGGGAATTCCTTCTTCCTCTACTGTGACCACCTTTCACAAAAGCTTCTTTCAAAATAATTTACAAAATGCTTCTATTTTAATTTATGATCATTATGGATTGAAAAATGATGACTCAAGCTTATGATATAATTCATGCTTTTTAATATTCCCAGTGTGTCTATTTTCTGTTTTTTTTATTACTCTTTGCATTTAGTAGATCTTATAATGTAGTTGAAATGGCATAAATATAATTTTATATTGCACATGGTTAATATTTTGAGACATATCTGGGGTTTTATGTTATCTATTTATAACCTACATATTTAGAACTTTCCTAAAACTATTAAAAAGATGTGATACATATAAAATTTCTAATTGGTTGGAAATTTCTAATATTATTAAAGGTGTGAGTGTATCACTGACATTGTGATTGGCATGATAAATTCCCTTTTCTTTTTCACATCATTTTACTATATTTTTCTTAGTTATAGAAAATATCAAGAAAGGGAACAGTAGGTACTCATAAATGCCTACTAACACTCAATATTTAATATTGAATCTTCTCTCTTTCTCTCGCTCTCTATTCCTTCTTCCCTAAAGGTGTTTGTTTGTTTTAACAATGCCTCTGGAACTTGCATAGGACTTACTGGGATGGAGGGGATGGTGCCCTTGAGTAGGAGATTAATACCCCAGCTTCACTGTTCCTAGGAGGGAAACTCAGAGCAATGTTTGGCATGGTTTTTCAGTGCTTCCCCAGTGGGACTCCGCCTTTGTTGCCTGCAGCAATAAGTTGACAATTAACACATATTTTACTTTCTCCATTGCCTCTTATTTTCTTTCTCTTACCTGTGTATACTGGTATCACCTTTCATATAAACTACATTCACCCAAGTTATGGTTTAAGGTCTGCTTTTGGAGAGATTTCAAATTAAGATAGTCAAAATTGTTACTTAATTGTGCCATTTAACTGATTCCTTATCCTTTTATTTCTTACAAACATGCCGTCAGTTCCTGAGGCTTTTAAATTTAGGTTAAATATTTTGCTTAAAAATGTATAAGACCCAGTTTTCCAAATATCCATATGCAAAAGTTGACCCTTTAGTTAATAGATAAATTTTTGCAGAAACTTCAATAACTGTATGTGCATATATAAAAGAATGAAATTGAAACAAGCATTTGGTGGCTCTTCAACATGAAGTGATTATTTGTTTACATAGTTTTCTAAAGGAGATGTTTTGGGTTTCAGAACTGCAAATCCATCAAAATTCACCCAAAAGGAGTCTAATTAAAGCTGCTCTTGGCTGGTGGGAGAAAAGGTAAATTATACCGTTACTGTTGAAAACTGTGAAAGAAAAACAGGAAGCAAAGATCTGAAAATAAGTATTTAGTCTGTTGTTATGGTAAGCTAAGTTTAGTACAGATCTAGTAATAAAAGTGAAAATAGGATTTTTGATATAATATAGTGTGTCTGTGTGTGTGTGTGTTTGTTTACAATTATTTTTCCTGTTTTTATTTCTTCCCAGGACTCCTAGAAAGATTGCAATATCCAGGCTCCTGTGGAGATGCATGGGGCTAATGCCTATGTTATAACAAAGGAACTTAAATCTGCAGTTTACTGGACTGACCCATCAAACTTTCATCCATGGCAGTGATTTTAAACCTGTGTGCTGCAATAATTTTTAAAACATGCAATACCTGGCTGTTTAGCAGGTACACTGACCTCTTTTCCCTTAGGTTGTCAGTTAGAAAAAGGACAACAGCCAACACAACAATTGCCATTGGGTATGAGTAAATCAAAATTAGACCTATTTTTTTTGTCAGATTGGCAAAAGTATATATTTTTGGTGTGCTGCAGAATTTTAGTAATTTATTTATAGTGTGCCATAATATTTACTTTTTAAGATAAACATGTCTGATCTACAGCCTTCACACACTCTCTCTCCCCTTTCTGCTGGCTGCATGTAGAGAATCCAGGGGAAGCGTCTACAGTTCAGAAGACTATGTAATTAGTAGATTGAAGTGCAAATCTTTATCAATGCTCTATCCCACTCCACCAGTGATAATTATTGGAATTCAGTGGAAACTAGGAGCAAGATTATGTTTACTAAACCGCTGAGATTATAGTTATAGCAGTTATCATTCCCTAACCCATTTGATGGGGGAAATGTAGAGAAGAAAAAATTTGTCAGAGGTCATTTTAAGGAAGGTAACTCCTAGACTGAATCGGGATTTAAACAAAAACAAATATCCACTCATCCCAAGAAAAACATTCTTCGTTCTACAGATTTTAACACAGAGTTTGACATATTGAATCATTTCTATTAGAGCAAGGTTGAATTCTAAAGTGAATAATGGACAATGAAGTTGACATTTATGCCCACAGATACTATTTCACACTTGGAGACTTTTCAGAATGGCTTTTCAGTGGTCAATGCCTGGGTGCCATTCCAAAGCATAGAACATTCCATTTGTCCATTGGTTAGTATCATTGATCAGTGTTATTGAACTGTCAATGTGTCTCTGTCATCACAATAAATCATTTTCATGGAAATTGTTGCAATTAGACATAAAAGAAATAAATCAATTTACTCTAAACTATCCAATTCAATGTTTCAGAGACACCAAATGATCTATATATATACTCAGATATTGGTGTCTGCATCAATGTATCTATATATTTCTATCTGTACACTGCAACCTCTCTGTATTTGGAATGTTGGTACACTGTTTCCAAAATAAATACCTTGTCACTTGTGACTGATTTTTATGTTATAGGGTACAAAAAAGATCATTAATCTCAATCAGGTTAACTGAGCCATGAAATACAGCTGGCATGAGGTTTTAGAAGAGTGTAGTCAGAATTCCCTCAGAGAGTCACCAGTTAATATTTGAAGAAGAAATTAAAATGATCCTATGGTTTAAAAATACGGTAATTAATAGTTTATAACTAACCACACTTGCAGTTTGAGAGCTTTAATACATTTTTATGCTCAATGCTATTGTGATCTTTTCAGAGTACTAATGTGATCACACATTTTCTGTTTTGCCTAAACATTCAAAATTAGATCCGTTTAGGCTTATACTACCTATTAAATAATTCTCAAGTTAGTGTCATTGCTGGAGTTCAAATATTAAAATATTAACTATGTGATTTTTTTAACTCTTTTTGTTTAAAAAAATGCCACAAGCACCCACATTGTATTCATGGCACATATATTCAATAAATAATTGATTATCATTATTTAAAATGCTCTACTATAATTTATTTCATTTAGTGTTTCAGTGGAGATTGTTTCAGAAAGTTGCATGGAAAGTATTGTATACTTTATACAGTATATACTTTATTACAGAGGTCTAAAGTGATTTAGATTGCTTCCTGGTTTACTGATAAGATTATTTATTAATTTTTTTCCCAGTGGAGGGCTGGTCAAGTCTTCTAAATAACAGCACAAGCAATTTATTTGGACAAAATCCTCATTAAAATAGGTGTAGAGCATTGCATGAACAAGTGTGTCTGTTTCTTTTTGTGGTAGTTGTTTTTGCTTTTAATTACACAATAGTGCAAGATATTAAAAAAAAAAAAACTTATGAAAAGGTAAGTTGAAACATTGCCCATGCAGAGGGATTAACCTAGATCCCCTCCATAAACATAACCAAGAATTTGACAAAATTGTAGAGGTCCTTCCCAAGACATTATGGAGTCATTCCATGAAGTTCAGAATCAAGGGACAATTCATAAAACCCGTCTACATCTGACCCAGCCCACTAGGGGGGTCCACCACCTCCTGCTGTCCTGGTCTTGATTTGCAGTTTCCTGTTACCAATGGCGCTGCCTGGAGCCAGCAGGCATGTGGAGCTCTAGGATAAGGGTGCAGCAGGCTTACATGAGGTGAGTGCTCTCCTTTATGCTATGATCAGAGGGCGAAATCTGTCACACCAAAGTGGCTTAGGCTGTGAGAAATTAATGACAAGGGGTGGCAAAGAATTTCTCAGCTAGTATAATTACATCTTCTAGGGAAAAATCAATGGAAAGTAGATACAAACAACTGGTTTCATTATTAAAAGTCTGTCTTTGGGCCAGATATAATCATTTTCTTTAAGTAGCAGAGAAGATTGTCATTTCCTGTAAAACAGCCTTGCTGATGGGTTCAAAAAAAATCTATGAGTCTGAAAAAATTCACATGTCCTTCTCACATTTATCAATGTCATACAGCAGCATTTCTTAGGCTTTTCCCACACTCGTCAATGCCATAATGATACTTCAATGAACTACAGTCATCGAAAGATATTGAGTACCAATTCAATAATTCATATTTTATTTTGTTTATAATGATGCCAGTTAGTTTCTTTTCCAATGCTTTTTATTCTAGATATATAAGCATTGCCTGATTTTTATTTTATTTTACACACCAGGCCCAATTATTACCCTATAATAAAATTTATTTCTCAGAGAAAACTTAATTCCACAGAAAAACATAAAGAAGAAGGCCTTTCTGTTTATTATTTCTTAGTAACAGAAACTTCAAGCTAAATTAGGGAGTGGGAAAGTCTGTTTATGCACGGCTTTGTCCCATCTCTACTAACCCTCTGTACCTTAGACAAGTCAAATAATCCAAGAACTTTGGTTTCAAAAATGTGGAATTTAAAATTGAAACTCTTACAGTTTCTTGTTGCAAAATTCCAGAATAATATAAACCACACTAATTTATTAAAATATGCAGATATACATAAAGAAAAAATAATTACTTGAAAATAGTGTTCATTTCTTCTCATTAGATATGTGATCATACTTTAAAATTCTCAACAACAAGAGTGTTAGCAAGGAGTTATGTTTGAATAAGTTAAAATCACGTTTTTAAATAAGGATTTAAACTTTATACTGGATTAATCTTAGGATTCAAACAATTTTGGAAAGTTTGGGGGTTTTTTGTTTGTTTTTTTAATTTATCTTTATTGAACACCTCCACCCTGCAGCCCCTCCTCCAGGCCTTGTCTATTGTCTGTGTCCATAGGTAATGCATATATGTATATACATTCTTTAGTTAATCTCTTCCCCGATCCTTGCCTTCCCTCTGCAATTCTTCAGTTTGTTCCATGCTTCTATGCTCTGGATCTATTTTGGGAAGTTTTAACAGTCTTTTATAATATAGAACTACCATATTATTGAAATGGAATCACAAATGATAAAGTTCACTAGCTTTGGCTTTTTGCTAGTTATGTAAAGTAGGATATTCATATAAGATTTTAAATATTTGTTTGCTTTGAAGTTTATTTTTGTGGGATGGTGGAGATATTTTCCTAGTGATAAAAGTTAAGTTTTCTGGAATTTTGATCTGGATAATCTCTTCATGTTTTGGAACTTTATTCATTTACTTAATATCTACACTTTTAAGTTGCTCATTTTATTTTCCTGTTTATAAGTTGATCAAATATTATCTTTAGGTCATACTCTTTGTTGTTATTGGCTGTATGTAAGGATTCTTTTGTCACAGATGATTAATGTGCTCCATCTATGTTTGTAGCTTCTAATAACCCCTCTCCCAAATTGGTTTAAAGCCCCATCTGGTCTATTTCCTTCTTCAATCTTAACAGCTATTATGATGAATTGTCACTAATGCAAAGCCAGATGAATGCTTGAGGGCTAAAAAAATTAAATATATGAATGGTTCTTTGCATTTAAGTTTTAAAATCTTTAAAAAGAAAAGAAGGAGGAGAACGCAATGCTGTGCTAATTGGTGGCACTGTACATGACTGGCATTCATAGTAATGTTACACTTTCCCACCTACTTGAACTCAGTCTTGTCTGTGTAATTTGTTTTGGTTTTCTTGCTTGTTTTACCCTTGCACAGTCAGTGCGAGAATTACAAGTAATGTTTTTATTCCATAAATCTCTAGATTGAGAGTCATATCCAAAAATGCATATCCAAACGTGAGGTAGATCACAAGAACCTGTATTCTGTATCCACCGTTGTGACTGGGTGAGACTTTGAAGGTTCCTGTGATGAGGATAGATACATAAAGGGAAGTAAATAATTTTAGCCAGAGGGTGAACTTTGGCATATCGATTACATTAGTGATGCAAGATCTTGCTAAATTGATTTATTAGGAGTTTGAGTCACAATTATAGTAACTAGTCATAAAGGTACTGGATGTTGAAGGACAACTTGAAAACTAGATTGAACCAAATATATTAAATATTCATTTACTCACCTTGGATTTGGCAATTAATAAATGGTGTCCAGTACCTGAGAGCCTAACAGGTTGGTCAACTAAAGCGGGACTGGATCGTTTCCTAAAGACAGTGATTGAAATACCAGAACTTTCTTGCTCACTGAAGAAGTACACAAGGTCTAAAAATTCAGGAGATGGATTATGTGCAACCAGCTCAACTACTATGTCATGTGATGGTTGACATTTGTAGGCTGGAGATAATGGTAGGAGATGCACTGTAGAATTTGGATCCCTGATTGCAGTGCACATAGTGCAATAAAGGTCAAGAGAGAGTGACAGACAGTGTGAGCCCCATGACTGTACAAAGTAATGGAGACAGAGGAATAGAGAGAGTGTTGTCAATCTCACTAATTATTTGTGGTGGCTAATTGATGGTTGGATCCTTAGAAATGAAAACATAGGCAGTGTGCTAAGGTAACACTTGCCTATAAAAACAGAAACTTTCCATGTTTGGTAGGTAGAAACCCAAGTGGAAAAACTGCTATAGAAACCCATATCTTTCTGGGTATAAGAAAAAATATTTTACAGACCTGGAGCTCCTTGACTGAATGGGAGTCTAAGTTATTTTGAGAAGATATCCTACAACAATGCCACACCTGTATCCTCTGAATCTTCCTCCAGCATTTTTTTTTAGTATCCTGTGGTCATTTATGAAAGTGTCAGTACTTTGGAAGGGCAAATAGACATCTGGAGATCATTATATGTTGAATATGAGCTGACATTAATACCTAAACACCAAAGCCTTCATTATTAGTCACAAAGTGGTCATTCTGTGGCATATGGAGAGAGCCTTGGCCTGAGACCATTCTATAGATCATGCTTAGTCTCAATACATTTAAGGGAGATAAATATAACTAATTGATAGGTTACCCACATGGTGCTTGACCATGGAATGAAGTAAGAATAATGGCCCACTAATCCCTCAGTAAAATAATAAACCAATAAGCAATACTGCAGTCCTGGGGAATGGCAAATATCAGTGCCCCACCCAAAACTTGCAAAATTGAAGGGTTGGGATTCCAATTGCATCTCCATTAAACTATCCTATCTGGCCAATGTAAAAGACACATTTCTTGCAATGATTGAGGTTTTGGTAAATTAATCAGGTGCTGCTCAATCATGTTATTTTGTAGGGTGTTTTTGCTGTCTGCTGGAATACAGTATACATCTCTTAACCTAGCAAATGTGTTTTCACCAAAATTTACATGGATAATCAGAAGCACTTTGCTCTCATTTCGTAGGACAACACTACATCTTCAGTATTTTATTCCAGTGCTTTTTCAACTCAGTCATAACGAGGAAATTTGTTTATTCATACTCTATCAAACATCATGACATCCCATTGATGATATTATAATTATTGGATTAGCAAGCAACTTAAATGCCTCAGTTGATCACAAGTACACCCGAAGATAGATTTAAATAGAAGTATCAGTATAAACACATGATATACTAGTATGTGTCTATTAAATAGGCTTAGAACAATGGTTGCAATGAGTATACTTAGTGCCCCAATCTTTATTTCCTAAAACCAGTTGTCACTAATTGGGACCAGAGAGAGCTGCTTGTAGAAATATATGATTACATGTCTGATATTGAAATTTGTCATGTGAGAATGCAAGCTTCACTAATTTGACCATGAAAATGAATAACATTGCAATGTTCTAAATATATTTAATATAATAAATAGCAATGGTGATATACTAATATTCAAACATTTGAAAATATAAGAATAAAAAATGTTTAAAAGATAATTTTACAGAGATGTCAGGTAATAAATATAGAAGAAGTGATAACATTATAAAATCTCAATTTTACAACAAACTTCCAATGTAAAATTACTTCAGGCAAGGATCTTCAATGAGGTGGCAGGTAGTTGGGGAATAGGATTTTTACATGGTTTTAAAGTATTCTGCCAAACCTAAGTATCAATTTCAAAATGAAGCATGTTTCTTTACTGCAGATGATCTGATTGATGGTCACCACCTTCATACAGCTGATTACTATCCAGCATGGGAACTCCCTAAGTGCTTCCTGCTGCTATGCAATGGCAGATGTCATAATATCTATGCTGTACTATTGCAAAAATACGTAACATGATCTAGCCTTGAGGAAACAGGTCAAAATCTGCTCGCAGTAGTTTCTTCACTAAAACCAGAATTGGGATCTTTAAAGTTTTATTATCATGGGGAGAAAAAGGGTTAAAAACTATTGAGATTATGAAACAGTAAAGAAAATAAAAACAAAAACGTGTGTCAAAATTGATTAAATCCTGAATAGAAAAACAAACCAACAAAAATGTTATAAAAGGCTTTCAGGACAAAATGGGAAATTGGAATATTTTCAATATACATCAAAATTATGTAACGAAATTGATGTTAATTTTCTTAAGCATGGTAATGGTACTGTAATTATAGAAACAATGACTTAGTTTTAAGATATCTATGGGAAAACAAGTCTTGTCTGTTCCTTACTTTTAAATGTATCAGAATCGGGGGGGGGGAGGGGAGGCGGGAATGATTGTCTGAGCCACATATCTGGGAACTTTATGTGAACAATGTACAGCACATTCTTGTATTAAAAGACTTGAAGGGAATTTATTTCTTCTAACATTTTAGACAAGGATATTATTTTGTATTAGAGGCTCAGTGCGGGAAATTGCGTGGCCCTGCCCACTAGCTCGCTGTGCTTGCAGCCTCACCAGCCTCCTCGCTGTACCCACCTTCCTGCCGACCGCCCACCAGCCAGCTGCCAGCCTTGCTACTATCAGAGCCTGTGGGTCTCAGGGGAGGGCTCGAGAGGTGCTCCATGCACCTCATGGTGACTGGTCGTTTGGTCGTTTCGATCATGACACCTCTTGGCCTTTTATTATTATGAATTGTGATATTAAGAATTCACTTATTTCACAATATAAAACTACAGTATTTAAAAAATTGAATATTCTAAACAGATATCATTATTTACTATATTTAGAGTAAATAAATGATACAAAATATTTTTCATAATTTAAAATTATACTGGCCTTCAAAAATTTTTATTAAACGTACTTATTACAATTCTTAATTAACATAGCAAATCAAATTGTGTTGGTCTCTTAGACACGGTAGTCCTTCATTTTAAGTAAAAATGATCTGGCCCCTATCAGTTACTTGTAACCAAAATTCACCATCCAGAAAAAAACATTTTTTTAAATTGACTTCCTGTGTATAACTTAATTTGTAATTAATAACATTTGATTAATGAAGTGCATATGCTTAGAGACATAGCAGTTTTAATGAAAAGAACTAATAGAATAATCTAGCTAGATTATCATGTCAAAATCTCATATTAACTATAAATTATACAATAGCTAATGAATCATATTGAAATAATAGTACTGATATATGTGGTAGCTATTTATATCTTAAAATAATATTGTAAATATATATATATGTGTGTATATATATATGTGTGTGTGTATATATATACATATATATATTAACCTGTTCTTAATATTAATGTTGATTGGCTATTTATTTTCAATATTGATGAAGAGTACTTGAAACATAGATTTATTATTATCCACTTGAATTGTGCATATTTTTCTCTCTTCTGAGTCTTTTTCTTTTTAATCCATTTTAATATTCTTTGTAAATGGTTGTTCCAGCATAATCAAATACCTTAAACAGTCATATTTTCCTTTCATGTTTTCAACAGATGTGGATTGTTGATTTCTTCTAAGAACAACTAAGTTGAATTCTATTGTGTCTTTAAGGTAGTTATATAATCACCCAATGGGTTTATATCCAAGTGGAATAATTATGCTTGTTTAACCTTAAATGATAAAAATGTATCTTTACATGTTTTACTAAGATTTTTCTTTCAATTTTAAATGCTTTCTTTCTCCAAAAATATGACCTATAATGTTACAGAATATTTTCCAAGCTATAAATCTTGAAGTATTTTAGAAATAGAATACACTAAGCTTTTGAAATAGTGCATTCAACATTATAATTAAAAATACAAAGAACCTCTTTCCTAGTTTCTCCAGTAGATAGCCACACTTCCTCATAAAGTATCTAATTTGTGGATATTATACTGATAAAATAATTATAAACATCGTATAAATGCAGTAGTATAATCATGTTCATAAAGTGAAAGTGTTGGTCATTTCAATGTAAATGGTTGATCCTGATCATTGCTAGAGCAAATATATTATGATGTGGCTTAGGCTCAATCTTTAAAACCAAAAATTGCAAACCACACAAGTTATTCTCACTCTGCCACATTATCCTTTTATCACAGGTACAGACCTACTTATGGTAAATTGGTATTTCTTAAAGTGAATATTACACCAGTGATCTCTAAGAATCCTAGCAAATATTAGAAGATTTAATCAAAACAACCAAAATAAACTCAGAAGCATGCTGAGAACATAAACCTTAGTATTAAATCAAATTACGTATATTATTTCATCTAAATTTTCAGAAAATGTCAGTATGAGTAGATAAATGAGTCAAGAAAGGACTTATCTGAAAGAAAGATTAAAGAGGTGATTGAAGAGTTTTAATTTTCTCCCATAAGGAACATATTAGATTTAAAGTTTTAATCTGAAATATCTGTTGCCTTGACTTTTTTTACTATTTGATTTTTCTTTCTTGTTAAACACTCATAAAACTATTTAGCTTTGGATTCTTCTGTGCACTTTTTCTATTTAGAAAATTCTGTTTTGGTGGAAGTCAGCCCAATATTACGAATTTTTGCATGCTGACCAAAATGCAGATGTGTCCACGCAACTTTATTATATTCTCAAATTCTTTCACTTGCTCTGCACACATTTAACAAATTAAGATTCAGAAATTTATTTGCGTGGGACAGTTTTAGTTAGTTATGTTGAATTTGATAATTAAATATAAATTGCCTCAGCATAAATATAGGTAAAGTACAATTTTAATGTGTGTATACAACTAAGTAGGAACTGAATATATATGCACTAATAGATATCTCTTTGATGAACAATTATAATTAATATCCAGAATGATTATATAGATACTTCATTTAATATTGAAAGTTATATTCTTTAATGTTTTTATCTATAGCTTAAACCAAATTACATAAAAATTAATATTTATTGATGATAGCCATTCTGACAGGTGTGAGATGGTACCTCATTGTTGTTTTGATTTGCACCAACTTACACCATACACAAAAATAAACTCAAAATAGATAAAGGATTTAAACATAAGATGGGAAACCATACAAATCTTAGAAGAATCCATAAGTTACAAAATAGCAGACATATGATGATGTAGCAGTATCTTTAGCAATACATCTTCTAGAACAATAGAAACTAAGGAGAAAATAAACAAATGGGACTATATCAAAATTTAACAACAACAACAAAAAAACAAATCTTCTGCATAGCAAAAGAAACCATCAGCAAAACAATAAGAGAGCCCACTGCATGGGAGAGCATGTTTGCCAATGTTATATCTGATAAAGGCCTAATCTCCAAAATTCATAGGGAGCTCATACAACTTAACAAAAGGAAGGTAAACAATCCAATCAAAAAATGGGCAAAGGACCTAAATAGATACTTTTCGAAAGAGGACATACTGAAGGCCAAGAGACATACGAAAACATGCTCAAAGTCACTAATCATCCGAGAGATGCACTTGTGACTTTGTTGAGGGTTTTAGGATCCATGCTCATCAGTGATACTTGCCTCTAATTCTCTTTCTTTGTAGTATTTTTATCTGGTTTTGGGATTAGTGTAATGCTGGCTTCATAGAAAGAGCTTGGAAGTTTTCCTTCTTCTTGAATTTTTGGAATAGTCTGAGTAGGTTAGGTATTAGTTCTTCTTTGAATGTTTAGTAAAACTCCCCTGTGAAGATGTCCAGTCCAGGGCTTTTTTTTTTGCTAAAAATTTTTTATTATTGTGTCAATTTCATCAGTAGTTATTGGCCTATTCAGGTTTTCTGATCCTGATTGAGTGTTGGAAGATTGTATTATTCTAGGAATATGTCCATTTCATCTAGGTTGTCCAGTTTGTTGGAATAGAATTGTTCATAGTATTTTTTTACAATCCTTTTTTTCCCCTGTGGTTTTGTTTGTTACTTCACCTCTTTCATTTCTGAATCTGTTTATTTGGGTCCTCTCTCTTTGTCTCTTTGTGAGCCTGCAAAGAGGTTCTTCAATCTTGTTTATGTTATGCCCAGATTTCAAGATTCCCAAGAAGCCACCAGGGAGCCATCTAATCCGATGCAAAAGCAAAGAGTCTTTTATTTTAAGCCCGGGCTTAGCTCCTCTACCTTCCTTACTGACGCAGCAGCAGGTGGCAAAAAGAGAAAGAGTCTGCTCGAACCAGGGGTTTTATAGAGGGTTGGAGTAGGGGTGGGAGAGGGGGCTGTGCCCCCCGCCGATTGGCCAGGTGCGAGCTGGTGACCCATTACACAGGATGTGGTCATAGCGATGGCGTGCACTTCCCTTGATTACCATTGGTTAGTCCAGAGAAATGGTGGGTGTGGCTAGCAGAGGCTCCTTCCGAGGGGGAAGGAGCCTTCGCTGAGCACATGATTCCATACAAAATGGAGGTCCCTTAATGGATGGGAAGCCAGCCACTCGGCTCCCATGCAAGGCCTGCCGCTGTGGGCGTCACCGGGAGGCGGGCTGCCCACCACCCCGCCTGGCCCTTGGGTCGCCCGCTGCTCGGCCCGAAAGTGACTCGGAGGCCGAGGAGGGCAGCCCGGGTCCTTCTGGGCGTCCGCAGGCCTGCGCCTATCTGGTCAGGCGCTGCCTCGGCCATGGCTGCCCGTCATCCTCCCTGCTGGATGCCTGCGGGGCCACGTGCCCCGCCGGCCCTTTCAGTTTAACCTTTCAAAGAACCAGCTGTTGGGTCTATTGATCTATTTTATTTTATTTTTTTGGTCTCTATGTCATTTATTTCTGGTCTGATCTCTCTTGTTTCCTTCCTTCTACTTACTCTGGGCTTTTCTTGTTGCTCTCTTTCTAGTTCTTTAAATTGTAAGGTTAAATAACTTATTACCAGTTTTTCTGGTTTTTTGAGGTAGGCCTATAGTGCTCTGAACTTCCCTCTCATGACTTCTTTCATTGTGTCCCATAGATTTTGGATTGTAGTGTTTTCATTTTCATTTGTTCCAAGAATGTTTTTTATTTCTTCCTTTATCTCTTTGGTAACCCAATCATTTTTTAATAGCATGCTAATTAGCTTCCATGTGTTTGATTGTTAATTTTTTTTTATTGTACTTGATATTTAATTTTATGCCATTGTAATCTGAGAATATGCTTGATATTATTTCAATCTTCTTAAATTTTAGAGACTTAGCCTTTGTCCTAATATGTGGTCTATCTTTGAAAATGTCTCATGTGCACTTCAGAAGAATGTATATTCCTTAGCTTTGAGGTGTAAAGTTTTGAATATATCAATTAGTTTCTTCTGATCTAAAGAGTCATTTAGGCTTGCTGTTTCTTTGCTGATTTTTTTTTTCGTCTAGAGGATTTATCCAGTTGTGTCAATGCGGTATTAAATTACCCTGCTATGATTGTGCTGCTATCTATCTCTCCCTTGATTTCTTCCAGAAGTTTTTTTTTGTTTGTTTGTTTGTTTGTTTTTGTATTTGGGTGCTCCCGTATTGGGTGCATATGTTTTACCAGAGTTATAACCTCTTGTTGAATTGATCCCTTTAGTATTATGAATTGGCCTTTCTTATCACTTGTTATGGCCTTCACTATGAGGTTAACTTTGTCAGATACAAGTATTGCTACCCCAGCTTTTTTTCACTTTTATTTGCCTGAGTTTTTTTTTTTCCCATTCCTTCACTTTCAGTCTGTGTAAGTCCTTTGTTCTGAGGAGGGTCTCATGTTTTCTTATCCATTCAGCTACCATATGTTTTTTGGCTAGAGCATTTAATCCATTTAAGTTTACAGTTATTATTGACTAGAGGCGGGGTGCATGGATTCGTGCACTGGTGGAGTCCCTCAGCCTGGCCTGCACCCTCTTGTAATCTGGGACCCCTTGGGGGATGTTGGATAGCTGGTTTCGGCCCGATCCCCACAGACCCGATCCAGACAGGATGGAGCCCGATCCTGTGCATGGAGCATCTGTCCCCTGGTGGTTAGTATGCATCATAACGACCGGTTGTTTGGTCACTTAGGTTTTTATATATAGAGATAGATATATAGATAGGTACTTGTTTGTTGCCATTTTTATTCTGTGCCTGTGTTCCTTCTTCCCTTTCTACTTCCTCCTTTTACAGAAGTCCCTTTAGCATTTCTTGCATTGCTGGCTTGGTGGTAATAAACTCCCTTAGCCTTTTTTTTTTTTGTCTGCAAAACTCCTGATTTCCCCTTCACTTTTGAATGATAGTCTTGCTGGGTATAGTATTCTTGGATTCAGTACCTTGTTTTGCATCACTTTATATACTTTATTCTATTCCTTTCTGGCCTAATGTGTTTTATGTTGAGAAATCAGTTGATAGTCTGATGGGAGATCCCTTGTAGGTAACTTTCTGTCTGTCTCTGGAAGCCTTTAAGATTCTTACTTTGTCAATGATGTTTTCCAATTTAACTAAGATGAGTCTTGGTGTCTGTCTTTTGGGGTTCATCTTGTTTGGGACTTTGTGTGTTTCTCGGACTTGTGTGACTTTTTTCTTCCCAAAGTCAGGGAAGTTTTCTGTCATTTTTTCTTCAAACAGGTTATGTATGCCTTGCTTGGCTTCCTCTTCTTCTGGCTCTCCTATTACGCATATGTTTTTTCATTCAAAGCTCCCTTACACTCTCCTCCTGCTTTTAAAGTGTGTTTTTGTTCCTCCAGTGGCTGTTTTTATTTTTCTCCCTTGTCTTCTAACTCATTGATTTGGTCCTCAACTTCTTCTAGTCTACTGTTGAAATCTTCCATTGTGTTCTTATTGCAGCTATATCATTCTTCATTTCCTCTAGATTCTTATACATGTTGGTGAATTTCTTAGCCAGCCTTTTCAGTGTCCTTATAATCATTGCTCTGAATTCTTTCTCTGACAAATTGTTTGCCTCCATTCCATGTATTTCCTTTTCTGGTGATTCTGCCTTTTCTTTCACAGGGGCATTGTTTCTTTGTCTCCCCATTTTTCTGTTTCTTTGTGATTATTTCTATGTATTACATCAAACAAAAATGCCACCCAGATTTTTTTTAATTTGTCTTAAGTATCAGACGATTTGTGGGACCAAGTGGTACATTCAGTCTCTAAGGTCTTCTGGGCTGGGTATTCCAAGGATGTCCCCTACTTGAGATATTTGAGTCCTCTTGATGTAGTTGGGTCTTGAATGTATTGTCCCATTCATGGATGAAGTCTCCTTTCAGGGTGTTATGGTTATGTGGCTCACTCACTACCACATCATGCCAACAGTTGTGGTTGTGCTGAATAAATAGCACAGAATACAACACAGGACGACACAAAAGGAACAGAACACAAATGTACACAAGACAACTATAACCCCAATAGAAGTGACCAGCAGAGAAAAGAGAATTAGCAGAGAGAAAGGAGAGCAAAAATGAAGTGAGAAAAGAATAAAAGAAACAAAGGAAAAATATGGGAGACAGCGCAATAAAACAAACAAAACAAAAAGCAGAAACAAAAACAGAAGAAGGAGAGGTGGCATAATCTGTAGAGGCAAAGCTTAAGTACAGAAAATAAGGCTAAGGAATTGGATGACTAGGGGAACATGGTTTAGTATAGATGAAGGAGAAAGAGAATGGGCAGATAAGAAGAAAAAATTAAAAATTTTTTAAAATTATTTATTTATTTATTTTTAAAAGGAGAATAGAGGAGAGAGCAAATAGACCTAAATCAAGGGAGCAAAACTAATTTAAAAAATTAGGAGAAGAAAAGAGCAAGAGAGGAGAGGAAAAAAATTGAAAAAAAAATTGAGTAGCGAAGAAAGAGAAAAGAGAAGGGGAAATGGAGTAGAAGCAGAGAAGAGGAAATTAGATATATGAATAAGCCAACAGGGACTACAATAATAATAATACATCAATAAAGCATATAAAGAAGATCACTTTTTAATAAGGGGTAAAAAGAAAGAAAAAGGAAAAGCTAGAGCAGAGGATGGAAGAGGAAAACAGGATGAAAAAAGGAGAAGGGAGGGGAAAAAGGTGAAAAGTAAAATAGAATAACAAAAAGTTAAAAAATGTAATACTAAAAAATAAAAAATATATATTTTTTAAATAAAAAAATGAAGTGTCATTTGCTTCAGCTGTGTTTTAATGCACCATGGGGGCTGGTTTAGGAGTCCACTCTTCTGTCTGCCAATTCTGGGCTTCCTCTTAGGTAGTTAGGTGCTGACCACTGTCAGGTACTGTCTTTGGAGATTAGCACCATGTTGAAGCCCCAAGCAATCCACCACACTGCTGCTTGTGTCTGTCTCCACAAGCCTGCTTTGCCTGTCTGCCAGCTGTCAATCTTTATCACTCAATGAGTCTGTTTCTTTCAGGGGTTTAGATGGGGTTGGTGCTGTTTTGCTATCTGGGGATCAGATGGATGCATTTTTCCTGACCCAGAGCAACTCCTCCACAAGTGGCCCAAAATATAACTCTGTCCTTGGTTGGTCAGAGATCTTGTATGGAGACCAGTGGGGTTGGTCAGCAACCTGAAGTTTTTATCAGTCTGATTCCCAGATAGTGGGGGAGACCAACCCCTCTTCCAACCCAGTTATTGAGCTCTTTGGGGCTATTCATAGCCTTTGCTTCCTTTGTGTAACTCAAAATGCAGGCAGGGTGTGGCAGGCTATATTCCCTGCCTTGAGGCTACTCGGGGCGGCTAGCTCTTCTGGAGAGAAATGCCGGCTTGGGTTTGAAGCGTTACAAAGAGTCCTGGCCACCTCTCGCTGCCCTGTCTCCTTCCCCATCTTCTTCTCAGACTCCATAAATCTGTGCCTCTCCCTGCACCAGAGCCTCAGGTGAGTTTTTGCAACTGAAAAGTACTGTATTCTGGGTTTAGCAAATAAAAGCAAAGACAAAACAAAACAAAAGCAAAACAAAAGCAAAACTGGAAACTGTGGATTTCTCGCCCCCAGCATCACGCAGCTCGGGCTGCTTTTCAGGTCATCTTTCAGGGCGCAGTCCCCCACAGCTGTGGTCTTAGGTCTAAATTCCCCGGGAGCCAGTAGCCCTGCAGGTTTTCCTTTTCATAATCGGGTATTACACCTGTCACGAAGGGACGTGGCTTTGGTGCAATGCAGCCTCCCCTTGCCCTTTCGGCCTGGGGTCGGGCATCTCTCTCCAGCCCAGATCCCCACTCCTACCATTCTCCAGGCATGCTCTGCCCTTCCTATTTGGAAATTGTTTCCTCAGCTGTATCTAATTTGTTAATTCCAGAGGGATGTTTTCCAATTTAGTTGCTTTTCCTGTCTGACTCTGTGGACGAAGGGGAGGTGAGCCACATGTCTGCCTATTCGGCTGCCATTTTCTTCTCTAGTCAATTGTGTCTTTTATGAAATGTCCCCATCTATATAGTTTAATGCCTTTTCTCTTGAATTTTTATTTTCTAATATTAATACAGTCAACCTCACTTTCCTTTGTTCTTTTGCCTGATCTAGCCCAACCCTTATTTAAAAATGCCTTTTGTCTTTTATGTGTTTACTATATGTTGTACTTACCTTTTAAACAAATTTTATTAAAGGAGATACATATAATTATAAATAAAAAGCCTTAATTATACGCATTCATTTCCAGTGAATGTATGCATGTAACTACCAGCCAAAACAATAACTAGGACATTACTAACATACAAGAAGCACATACTCCTCATGAAATCCCTTGCTTTTTATTCAGAACCTGAGCCCTTTGTGTTATGATTGATATAGATGGATTTATCTTACTTGGCTTATTTTCAAATTTTGTGGCTTTATATATTTTTTCCTATTTTTTTCTCTGTCAAATGTATTGTATTTATTTTTATTTTCTCCACTGAAAGGAATGTATTCTCTTTTTATTACATTTTTTAAAATTGCCTTTATATTTCTCAAAATGTTACCATAACCCATGTATCCAAACAGAATCAAATTTAAGTTATATATAATAACTTTTGACTCCTTCCTAAAAGAAGGTTTGGGATTTAGCATGAAATCACATTCCTCATTCTCCCACTTCCTGACATTAAAAATATAAAGCTCATTCCCCCAGAAGCCCTCAGGAGAAGGACTCTGTAATATGATGTACAAAGTCCTCAAGGAAATGCCATTACACTGGAGACCGATATGAGCATAAGGTTGCTGTTTCTTCTATTATCCTCGAAAATAAGTCAAGCCAAATGGAAATTCATAACAACATAACTCAACAACAGACAGCTAAAACCAAGGCTCCAGAAAGCTGTTATAATTGATTCACATCCTATAATGTTTGTATGTAGGATTCCTGGATCTCATCTTAGTGATCTATTTTTTAAAAAATTTTCTGCCCCTAAGTGAGCCAGAAGATAATCAGTAATAAAATATGTCATAAATGCAATTTTGCATTTCTGAGTAGTTGATGGTAGACTAAGAAAATAACTTCAATCTGTTTTTACAAATTTCTAGATTTTAGTGAGTACTAGTGTTTACTATAGATTTATTTGTGCCTACTTTCCTATACATATAATTTTTAAAAAAGTTATATTTTAGAAAAAGTTTAGATTCACTCAAAAATTATGAAGATAGTAGAGTTTTATAAACCCCACACTTTGTTTCCTTCATTAATAACATGGTTTATTTGGTATAATTGATGAATTAAAATGATAGATTAGTAAGTAAAGACCACACACTATTCAGATTTTCTTAGTTTTTACCTTTCACTCCTTTTTCTGTTCCAATAGCTCATACAGAATACCACAATATATTTAATTGTTGTGTTTCTTAGTTATGAAATTTCTTAGTCTTTTTTTGTGTGTGTAACCTTTAATGATTTGAAGAGTACTCATGCAGAATGCCTCTCAGTTGGGATGTGTCTGATGTTGTTTGTTTGTGTGGGTTTTTGTTTTGTTTTTCAAGTATCTTTTGATTGATTTCAGAGAGGAAGGGAGAGGGAGAGATAGACAGAAACATCAATGATGAGAGAGAATCATTGATCGGCTGCTTTCTGCATGCTGCCCACTGGGGATCAATCCCACAACCCAGACATATGTCCTGACTGGGAATTGAACTGTGACCTCCTGGTTCGTAGGTTGATGCTCAACCACTGAGCCACACCTGCCTGGCCTCTGATGTTTTTGCACTGGTTGTTTTGGAATTTTGTGTTCTTGGGAGTAAGACCCTAGAGGTAAAGTCTGCCTCCCTATACATCCTATCAAGAATATTTATTACCGAACTGACATCACTGTTGATGTTAAACTTCACTATTCAGCTGAAGTAGTGTTTCTCAAGGTTTACTACTATAAATCTAGTGTTTTTTTTACCCTCTTTCCATACTGTATTCTTTGGAAAGAAGTCATTATGTACAGTCCACATTTAAGGATTGCAGAGTTATAGTCCTCTTCCTTAAGGATGGAGAATCTTCATAAAATGTGTGAGCTCTTCTGCACAGATTTGTCTATTGTGCCTCATCGATTTATTCATTTAATCATTCATTCATAGAAGTATGTACACATGGATGTTTATTTATATTTTGGATAATAATCCAATACTAATTTATTTTATTGTTTAAATTGCTGAAGCTTTGGACTTGGAAAATCCTTTGTATTAGATACCTGTGTCCTGTAGATATATTCCCATAAATGTTTGTTGTTTTTTTATCTGTTTGCTGTACTTCCATATTTTATGATATTACAAGATGCTCCAAGCTCATCTTGTATTTTTCTTGGTCGTGTCCTAGAATTAGGCATTTTTACACAGATCCTGGTTCCTATTTAGACATTTAGGAGGCAGCTGTGTTCATTGCTGTGTAGTGGCTACTAGATCTCTCTGTTTAGAGAACAAGGACAGATATGTGATTATATTTACATTGCATACATACATACATATGTATAAATATTTTTATATGTAACCATCCATATTTATATTAAACCAAATAGTTCATGCCTATGTTTTTAATTCTAATCCATTACCACATGAATTATCCAAGTGTCCCTCTCTTGCTTGTCAGTAAATACCTACTCCAACAGTAGAAAACTTGGTTGTGTCCATCTGTCAATCATTTATTTAATTATTCAATGCTCATAATCACATGGATGGAGTCTACACTTTTGATTAATTTAAACATTTACTGAAATCAAGTTTTGGTAAACATTGGCCCAAGAAAATTCCTAAGACTTCAGCTTCAACTCTGACATATAAAGAATTCAGAAGTCATTATTTTGGTTTTGCACAAGAAAGACTTGGGGAATCTGAAAATCAATGACTTCTTGGACCCTTCATTGAAACAAAGCTGCCACCTTAAATCTGGAGAGAGGACACATAGGAGAGACAGAGCTGAGCTATGCTTACCTGAAGCAGAAGCTGCTAAAGCCTTAAACTGGAACATTTAATGGTATTTTTGAATAATTACCAGAGGCTAAATGTGTATAATAGGAGAGTGAGAACCTCCTGGGGGAGGGGGCATGGAGGAGCAGGGGATGCTGAAGTCTTGGTAGGGGCACATGATACAGAACTCTATTAGGTTCTTAGGGCAAGGATCCCCAAAAGATCTCATCAAAGCTCTGGGAAAGGGGAAAGGAAGATTAATCCTTGTGAAATGCATGGAGAGTCTTCTCTATAATAAAACTTCTCTAAGAGGAAGGATTTGACAGAGCCTTAGCCCTACTGTGAGAATAGAATCCAGCCAGTGAGAAGCTGATAAAAAAAAATGTATTAAATATAGTGACAGGAACTTAGATTGTGAAATTTAATACATACAATAAAACTACTGAAAATCTAATTTAAATCAATAGTACTGAATAGAAAATCTAGAAAATAGATCCCAGCTTATATAAGAATTTCTCATATGATAAAATTACTATTTCAGTTTAATAAGAAAAAAGATAGATGATTTCATGCATGGGGATAGTACAACTTTGTATGTCTTATCATTTAGGAAAAGTAAAATTTCAAACATATTTTACCAAAAGAGAGAGGAATTAAAATTAATTAAGTGGTTATAAAATAAAAATGAAAAACATAGTTATTCTGTGAGGAAGTCTTGGAGAAATTAAAAAACAAGAAAAGGAAAAAGTTTCTTACAGAAGACAATATTAAGATGCCATAAAAGAGTGGCATGATTGACTATGTCAAAATAAAGTTTTGCATAGAAAAATACCTGGTAAACCAAATCAACAGACACCCAGTACATTTGGAAAAATAAATGTAATTTAGCCAGAGGTAAAACTTCATAATGAACAGAGCTTTTGAAAGAAGAAAGTAAGCTACTCAATAAAAATAAAAATAAAAAACTGAAAGAGGACATAAAAGGATAATTCACAGAAGAGAGAATCCAAATATTCATCACACATAAAAAAGGATTTTTTAACTCAGTTGTACTCATATAAATGAGTAATAGATTGACAATGTGATATCATTACACCCATAAACTTGTTTGTAGTGAAGTTGCAGCAAATAAACAAGAGTTTCATTATGAAAGATTTTTCATGCTATGTTAAATACCTTTAAATTCTGCAATCAATATGGATGTAGTGATTATATATATATCCTCCTCTGAGGACATGTTTTTATTGAGAGAGAGAGAGAAAGAGAGAGAGAGAGAAACATTGATGTGAGAAAATAATATTAATCGGTTGCCTTTCATATACTCCATGACTGGGGATCAAACCTGCAACCCAGGGATGTGCCCTGACCAGGAATTGAACTGGCAACCTTTCGATGCACAGGAGGATGCTCAACCAACTGAGCCACTCTGGTCGGATATATAGTAAAATATTTTAAAATTGAGTAGGTGATAGAAAAACTGGAATATGCTAAGCAATTAGAAAATTAGTGTTGAAAATCTCAAAGATCATTTGAAAGTTACTTTGATACCATTAACCAAGATAGAAAAACAGGAGAGAAAACAAAACAGATCTTGGGGCATAATGATAAATATCAATTCCTCTTTAATAGTTAGGTTAATATGATCACTAATACGGTGCATATATTTCTAAAAGATGTAAGGGTTTGAGATATACTCCAGTGGCATTGCTATATACACATATTAGCTAAGAACGGAAATGAATACTCACTCCAAGAGAGAGTGAAGCAAGATGATAAAAGGGGCTTATGCAACTCTGAGTCACACCCACAATGAATTCTTGGGCACTGAATATGGAACCAGCACATCAATGCATTGGGTATCATGTTCATAGGGCTGGTGTTACAGAGTTAGTTTTCTGTAGCTATGTTTTAGAATTCTTGGAAATAAAAAGAGCAGTAGTATTATTCTACTTCTGTTCTAGACACATTGTGCCAGAGTTTCCTGTGCAAAAAAATGTGAAAAAACATATTCTATAGATTGGAATATAGTTTAATATGCATGAGCATATTTACTTGCTTATGAAACCTGGATGTGTATAGATGCTCATTTTTGTTTGTGTGTTTATTTATATCTAACATGATATTTAATTAAACTTGATAACTGATTTTTCACGAGAGAAAAACACTCTTTTAGGTGGAAAAAAATTGAATGAAATTTTCTGTATAAGAGAATGAGTAGAGAGAAATAAGACTAATAAAACTGTTTTGCTATGTCGCCTCCCCTAAGGCTTTGGTTAAAAGCATTCTTCTATTACTTACCAATGTGCATCCAGTCTCGCAAATATAGAGTGACATTGTAGAGAATTTTTGTATCTGCTTATATGCCAGCATAATTATTTATGGCTCTTTTTTTTCACTTTTAAAATTTTCCTGATTTGGAAAATAAATTATATGGCCACCCTTTTCAAATAATACTGTTTTACTGAAGTTTACATTGAACTGTGTATTCATCTTCTTATAATTAATTTCAGATAATTCTACAGATTTTCTCAAACATTTTATATCCGCTTCCTATAATGAACTACACTTTCCTATCACTCATGTGGATATATGTACAAGTAACTAGTTCAACATTTACTTAGTGTCATGAATCTATACTCTAATAAATAATTGTCCAGTAAGACACTCCATCATCAGAACATATAATTACAATGCATGATGATAAATAAAATAGGAGCTATACATAGAATTGCTGGGTATTGTGCTGAGAGAAATCATTAACCATGGAATTTTACAGGGTCAGCAAAGGCCTTATAGACAAGGTGAGATTTCCACTGGCTGCTGGCTAACTTGCAACTAGGTATATGCTGAGCTTTCACTCTTAGAGAACTGATGAAACCAGACAAGTCTCAACTAGACTCTAGGCAGGGGGATGAGAGCAGTTTTTACCTTTATTGTTTTTATTCCCAGAACCAGTGTAATTTGTAGCAGTTAGTTTATATAAATGCTTGTGGCTTGAATGAATACATAAATAAGTAGATTAGGAAAGAAAATAGCAAAAATGCTAACTCTCTTTATGTCTCCAAATTCTATGTTCCTTTTCCAATTTACACATAATCAGTGCCAGCTAGGATTTGGAATAAATAATTTCCAATTCATTGTGGAACCATTTTACAATTCAAATCTAACGAATAATTTTATTTTCCATATATATCCAGGTAAATATTTTTGATCAACCACTATTTTTATTTATAATGTTATATTCCTTAGGGTTCACAGAGACATAATAGGGTACTGACTTCTAGAAATTTATAATTCAATGCAAGAGATAAGACACTCCATTAAGAGGCAGATTCTTGCAAGGCAGCAAATGTTAACATGTTGCATGAGTGGTGCAGTGAATACAATATATATGATTTCAGAAAAGAAAGGTCACTGAGCTGGAACTCTAAAAAAAAAAAAAAACAAAAGAAAGAAAAATTATTGAGGAGGTGAGACTTAGGTTGAAATGTAGAGGTTAAATATTATTTTGTTGTATTAAGAAAAGTGTCTTAAGTATATTTTGTTTTTTTAATCTCTTTTTCACACAACCTCCCCTCTAACAGCTATCAGTCTGTTCTTTGTATCTATGTATCCGTTTTTTTTTGTTAGCTTATCATATTCATTAGATTCCACTTATAGATGAAATCATATGGTATTTGTCATTCTCTAACTGACTTTTTTCACTTAACATAATATTCTACAGGTCCATCCATGCTGTCAATAAGATGCCCTTGCTTTCTACAGCTGCATATTAACAATAATGATAACAGCAACAACAACAACAAAATACATCGACAAAGAGAATAGTGTGGTGATTACCAGAGGGAAAAGAGGTTGGGGGGAGGTAGAAGAGGGAAAAATGGGAATTAATGGTGATGGAAGGAGATCTGACTTTTGGTGGTAAACACACAATACAGTATACAGATGGTGTATTATAGAATTGTAAACTTGAAATCTATATAATTTTATTAAACAATGTACCCAAAACATTCAATAAAGATTATAAAATATTAAAAGAAAAACAGTGGAAGGACATTGTTCATAATTCTAAAGATAGAATTAATCTTTTTAGATAATCACTCCATTTAGAACATTTAGGGTGTATTCCATATTCTATTCCACAACATAATAGACACTGTGGCCTGGTGAACAAAATTTGTGTACAGGGAGGGGGGTGTCCCTCAGCCTGGCCTGCACCCTCTCCAATCTGGGACCCCTAGGGGATGTCTGACTGCCCGTTTAGGCCCAATCCCTATGGGACATCCCTCTCACAATCCGGGACTCCTGGCTCCAAACTTCTCACCTGCCTGCCTACCTAATCACCCCTAAACACTCTGCCTGCTGGCCTGATCGCCCCCAACTGCCCCCTCTTCCAGCCTGCTTGCCCACAACTGCCCCCCCTGCCAGCCTAATTGCACCCAACTGGCCCCCTTGCTGGCCTGCTAGCCCCCAATTGCTCCCCTGCCACCCTGATCTCCATCAACTGCCCTCCCCTCCTGGCCTAATCGCCCCTAACCACCTCTGCCTTGGCCTTGCCACCATGGCTTTGTCCACAAGGATGTCTGAAAGGTCTCCCAGAAATGTCTCCCTGTCTAATTAGCATATTACCCTTTTATTAGTATAGATAGAGTAAAACATAGAATAAGTATATAGTCTTCCAAGGTGATTATCTTAAAGAACAAAACTTTGTATACTAAAGTTCCAATGTAAGTATTTAATACATTATTATTATTATCTAATCTAATAAAAGAGAAACATGCAAATTGACCTCACCACTGCTATGACCCAAGCCACGCCCACCAGCCAATCAGAGTGACTATATGCAAATTAACCCAACCAAGATGGTGGCAGGCAGCCATGGAGCTAGAGCAAGCAGGAGGCTTGGTTGCCCCAGTGATGGAGGAAGCCAAGCTTCCCTCCTTCCCTGGCCCAGTGTGGCCTCTGCACAAAGCAACAAAGTTTCAATTATAGAAGATAAATAAATCCCAGATACCTGCTTCCAGCCAGCCTCCACTGGGAGCTTGGGTGGCTGGGGGCCGTGGCCAGCCTGCAAACAGCCATCAGCCCCTCACCCAGGCTGGCCACACCCTCATGGGGTGAGGGTCCCCGCTGGGGGGCTTGGCCAACCTGCAAACAGCTATCAGCCACTCACCCAGGCTGGCCACACCCTCATGGGGTAATGGCCCCCATTGGGGGGGCTTGGCCAGACTGCAAACAGCTATCAGTCCCTCACCCAGGCTGGCCAGGCACTTTAACGGGGACCCCCACCTTGAAGGGGGTGTGGCCAGTCTGAAAACGGCCCTTAGCCCCTCAACCAGTCTGGCCAGGCACCCCAGCAGGACCCCCACCCTGATCCGGGGCACCATTCAGGGCAAACCAGCTGGCCCCCATCATGCACCAGGCCTCTATCCTATATAATAAAAGAGTAATATGCAAATTGACCCTAACAGCAGAACGACTGGAAATGACTGGTCATAATGACACACACTGACCACCAGGGGGCAGACGCTCAATGCAGGAGCTGCCCCCTGGTGGTTAGTGCACTCCCACAGGGGGAGCTCTGCTCAGCCACAAGCCAGGCTGATGGCTGCCAGTACTGTGGTGGTGATGGGAGCTTCTCCCGCCTCCTCAGCAGCACTGAGGATGTCCAACTGCAGCTTAGGCCTGCTTCCTGCTGGCAAATGGACATCCCCCGAGAGCCCCCAGGGCTGCCAGAGGGAAGTCTGACTGCCAGCTTAGGTCCAATTCCCCCGGGAGCGGGCCTAAGTCAGCATGTGGTCATCCCCTGAGGGGTCCCAGACTGTGAGAGGGTACAGGCTGGGCTGAGGGATCCCTCGAGTGCACAGATTTTTGTGTACCGGGCCTCTAGTTATTATTATATTTACAAAATAATCACTTTATTAAAAAGACTGATTTAATCTATTTTTAATTATAAAATCAGAAGCAGGTAGGAAGGTAGAGATTGCATATATAGAAGGTATTAATTTTATGTACTCTGTATAATTATCTTTACAAAAATCATAACCCTAATTATACAACACCCCATTTGGCCTCATGTAAGCATACAATGAATCCTTATTCAATAAATCAGTGAATGAATTATTGAAATCAAGTAATCTAAGTTTTCAATATCATGTTTTGATCTAGCACACTAGAAGGCTCTCCAAACATGGTTTTAATCAGCAGACTTCTTCTAAGTAATTTAGTTGTTTTATAATAATAATTAAAAAAAACCCAACTCTTTTAATAGTATAAATAAGAAAGTCATCTCTTATACACAGATAATTACCTAAGAAGAACTTTATATTAGTGCTCCTATTTCATCTTATGTTTCATAATTTATTTGAGTAAATATGCCTACATATTTAAATGTTCAGAATTGTCATCTGTCTAATGTGAACTAATCTACCTTTTAATATAAACTAAATTTATCTCTGCCAAATCTACTTTAGTACCATTATATTTTTTACATCTTTATTGTTGAAAGTATTACCTATGTCTCCTTGGCACTAATATTTTAAACACAAATTTAGGAAAAATATGTTTGTCTTAAAATTACAAGAAAAATTGTTTGTAATCAAAGAGGGCAACTTAATAACCATGCATCTTGTCCATAAACCCTCACTGTCTGTTATCATTTGTCTTTTTTTTTTTTTTTGCACATTCAGAACAAAAATGGATAGCCTCTTGGGATATGCATTTAAATTCAATTTAAAGTGAAAGTTCAGATATATATTTGAGAGAAAATTATGATTATACAGATTCCATCTAATCCTAAATAAAGGCATTGTTATAACAATTGTAAAAAGTACTTTTTAAAAATTAACAAAAGAAACTTGTGTACCAAAGAAATGTCTTGTCAAAGACCTCAATGGCAATTAGTTGACCTTACCCTGAATATAATACTCTATCAACTTTAAGTAAAGATGCTGGGTCTGAGAGAGGAAGTTCAGTGTCTTCATTCATGTAAGTGTTGGCACATGTATTCAGATTTTTATTTTTAACTTTGTAAGCCATTTTGTAGTTCAGAAATAACATAGCTTTGAGCAATTTTTTTTCCATTCAATGTTTTTCATACCAAAGGTCAGGAACTGTAGCCATGAGGTCACTGAGGGTCTCTGAAGGGGTTCAAAGAGATTGCTGATAAAGAATTAAACACAGTTAATTAGCACTGCCATTTGCTTGCAAGGAACCATATGTCAAAATTATCCTTACTTACCCTGTCAATTCCTCTATTGGTGTCACCAATTCTCATCAACTGCTCTCACTCATGAAATACTCCTTCTTCACCAAACATTTCTAATAATGATTACCATGTGAGATATAGTCAGATAGAATGTAAATAGATGCCATCTTCCATTGAAACTCACTTCTGATATTAAAAGTCAAATATTTCACTATTATGAAATGTTTAGTAACAGCTATTTAAACAGTCAACAAGTATTTATTTCTTACCTTTTGGCAGTATTGGAATTTGAACATGTAAATAGGTATTTTTAAAATTTAATTTAATTTTTTTCATCACCGTTGATCCCCTATATGCCCTGTTTCACCTCCACTCATCCCTCCACCCTATTATCACCACAGTATTGTCCCTGTGTGAATAGGCATTTTAAACAATCTCTTCAAATACAACTTTAGAACCTCCTCAACTTTACAATTAGATTACTTTATTTGTGTTTCAAAGTGACAGAGCTCTTGCCAATTATGTTCCAATCAAATTTTATTTCTCCTACAACTCTGTAATTCTTAAGATGAAATGTATATATCTCTATACAACATTGGTTTTGGTAATCAGTTTTTTTTAACACTTCCATTTCTCAATAACATGAAAATAAATCTTATTTGAACAAATTATCATTATCATTACCTCAAAAGAACCCACTTCTACCTAAAAGAAAATGCATTAATAGACAAAAATATTTAAAAATTAAACATCAAAGAAACCAATGGAAATAACAGACTCAATAAAGAGATAGAAAGCAGATATTTTCAACAAACATAGAACAAAACAGAAGACATTATTCCAAATTGTAACTAGTAAAATAAGCAGAATAATCAACAAAGGTTGTCAATTTACCTCAAAAAGCAAAATCACAAAATCAAATTGGAGTAACTATGGCATAAATTTACAGTACTATGAGTTGATTGATGTATCAAGTAGACATTTAATCAACAGACTTAGACCATTCAACACAGTGAAAAATAAACTATATTGCAATTTATGTTCAGATCAAGAAAAATACATTAAACATTTTGATTTATAAGAAAAGGAATAGTTTTGATATTTAGTTCCATGTATGCTAGAATAGGATCAGGAGAAATAAACACTTCTCTTTTAATACAAAGGTGCATTTTAATAGCTAGTTACATCTATTTGCCTTTACTAAAATACAATCTATATATTATTGTCCAATTAAAAACAATCATCTCAGCCTGGCTGGCATGACTCAGTGGTTGAGCATTGACCTATGAACCAGGAGGTCACAGGTCCATTCCTGGTCAGGGCACTTGCCTGGATTTTGGGCTCAATCCCCAGTGTGAGGCATGCAGGAGGCAGCCAATTGATGATTCTCTCTAATCAGTGATGTTTCTATCTCTCTCTATCTCTCCCTTCCTCTTTGAAATCAATAAAAATATATTTAAAAACCAATCATCTCAAAGTCAACACTCCAAAGCAACTTACATTTTATAGGCAACTAGCAATGGATTGACTCTCTAGATTAAATATTTAATAAACCCTATATCCATTAGATAGATAATTAGATTAAAATCATTTAAAAAAGAATTGGTCTTAAATTTACAACAATTGATATATTCTTGGTCAAGGATATTGGCACATGATAATTAAATCTATTTCTTAAGGAAAAAGAAGAAGAAATACACTTAAATAAGATTTATGATGAAAATAGTTGTCTAAAATTGAACAAAAAAGAAACATAAATAATGGGAGATCTTTAGCAACAGTAGATGAATGCAGTCAGAATTACAGAATAAGTGAAAAGATCAGCTATTATGAAACAAATGAAAAGATCAGCTATTAAACATGGACCTTAGAAGACTGCAAGAGTAGATCATATTAACTGGAACAAGTAACCTTATGAGTGAAAAGAAAATTAGTCTTTATATTTGAAAGGGGCAATCATATCTCTTTTTAAGAGATTGCGAGAGGGAGTTTAACTTTAAAAAATTAGCTCTTAAAATTACATAAAAATTGTGTGTTGAAGTTCTATTGCTTTGATGAGAACATGTGAAAATGTTTTTAGAGAATTACAGAACTGTTTTTGAGAAGTCAATTACCAATTCTCTCTGAGACCAATAGTAAAACAATACTAGACAGATTAGTCAGTTTGTGATTCAGAATTTATTATATCTAGCTCTCTGCTCTTCCTGTTCATCAGACAGCCGCAGCTTCCTGCACAGTGCCAGCTGCAACACTGAGACATGATAGTGAAGGTCAGAGGGAACAGTTTTGGTGGCACTGGGTGCCTGGTCACCAAGGCTGCTTTTAACTGGCAAGGTGGATATTGTCACCATCAGTGACCCCATTCATTGACCTCAACTGCTTGGTCTACATATTTCAGTAGAATTCTCCTCATGTCAAGTTCAAAGGCACAGACAAGGCTGGGAATGGGAAGGTTGTCATCAATGAAAAGTCAACTTCCATCTTCCAGGAGCCAGATTCAACCAACTTCAAATGGGAGATACTGGTGCTGAATATGTTGTATAGTCCACTGGTGTCATCACTTGAAGGGTAGAACCAGGAGGGTCATCATCTCTGCCCCTGTTGCAGATGTCCCCATGTATGTGATGGGTGTGAACCACGACAAGTATGACAACTCCCTAAAGATTGTCAGAAATGCCTCCTGCACCACCCTCTGGGCCAAGGTCATCCATGACAAGTATAGCATCTTGAAGGGACTCAGGCCTGCAGTCCATGCCATCACTGCCACTGAGAAGACTGTGGAGGTCCCCTCTGGGAAGCTGTGGCATGATGGCCGAGGGGCTGCCCAGCACGACATCCCTGCTTCTACTGGCACTGCTAAGGCTGTGGGCAAGGTCATCACTGATTTGAATGGGAAGTTTACTGGCATGGCCTTCTATGTCACCACCTCCAATGTGTTGTTTTTTTATCTGATCTCCTACCTGGAGAAAACTGTCAAATATGATGATATAAAGAAGGTAGTGAAGCAGGCAGGCATCAGAGGGTCCCCTCAAAGGCATCCTGGTCTATACTAAAAATCAAGTTGTTTTCTCCAATTTTAATAGTGACACCCACTACTTCACCTTTGAAGCTGGGGCTGGCATTGCCCTCAGTGCTGACTTTGTCAAGCTCAGTCCCTGGTATTACAGTGAATTTTGCTACAGCTACAGGGTGGTGGACATTATGGTCCACATGGCCTCCAAGGAGTAAGAGTCCCCTGGACCACCAGTCCCAGTGAGAGGAAGAGAGGCCCTCAGCTGCAGGAAGTCCTTGCCCCAGATAGATTCCCCAACACACTGAGATTCTCCTGACCTCCACAATTTCCTTCCCAGACCCCATGAAGAGGGGAGGGCTTAGGAAACCCTGCCTTATTATGCACCATCAATAAAGTTCACTGTACCCAGCCAAACAAACAAAAATAACTTATTATATCCAAGTTCCCACAAATGCTTAAGGTACTCTTTACAGTTTAACTTCCCTCTTTTTTATTTGTTAATAGATTTATGTTTTTTTTGTATTTATATTTTAAGTGCACTCGAGTATTTTGCTATACTGCTCAGTAATTTTTTGTTGTTATAGATCAATCTTTTATATTTGAGATATACTAGGGTATATAGAAGTCAATGTAACTATATTTCTTCTGTGACTGCATAGTACTTCATTTTGTGCTTATATCACCATTTACATATTCCTGTTATGAAATTTAGGTTGTAAATTTTTTTCTTTTTGCCAGCAAAATATGTCAATAAATATTATCTTTTATAAATCCTTTTGACATCTGGAAGATTGTTCTCTAGAATATTTACTAAGAAGTGGGACTGCCTGATTACAGGGTTACATTATCTCATTAGGTAATGCAAGTTTGCTCTCAGAATGGTGCCTTATATATTCCCACCAGTAGTACAAATCTTTTTATTATTTAATATTTAATAGCACTTGTTATCCTTCTACTTTTTGTCAATATTATAAGCTTAAGCTGGTATGCCATGGTTTTAATAGACATTTACGAAGTTATTAGTGCAATTAAGTATGTTATTGCATATTATTAGCCACTAAGTTTTTAATCTAAAGCCTTTTGTTTGATTTAACCTTTTGCATCCATTATAGTTTATATTTTAAATCTTAAGAACTATTTCTCCATACACAGGTTCCAAAACTATTTCATAATATTTTTTCTATTAGCATCTTAGTTTTTGTTTTAAATTTACATGTTGATTCTTTTCAATTTTTTTTGTATGGTATGATACAATTTCTTTTTTACTGAAGAGTGATTTTTCCCATACCTCTCCACTGACTACAGAAAACACTTTTGCTGCATATAAAATTATCTATAATAATCTATAATAGTAAAAGCATGATATGCTAATTAGCCTGGATGTCCTTCTGGATATCCTTTCAGATGACCTTCCGGATGAATCCAGAGCTGTGAGGGAAGCCTGGGTTCCAAGTGCCAGAGGGAAGCTGGTGCTGACAGCCAGGGGAAGGGAGGCCTACTTTTGCACGAATTTCACGCACAGGGCCTCTAGTAATATATATAGATGGAAATTTCAGTATTCTAGTCTTTTTATCTATCTTTTTGTCTGCAATATTTTAACTAATTTGACTTTTTAAACTTTTTATTTTGAACTAATTTTAGAATTAAAGTTACAAAAGTAGTAAAAAGATTTTCCTTATATCTTCCTCTTAACTTCTACAGTTAACACTTCACAAACAATAGTAAAATAATCAATAACAAGAAATAAATATTGGTGCAATTTCATTATCTAGATTACAAACCTTACTCACACTTGTCTTGCTATGTTACCAATGTGCTTTCTATTCTGTCTTTTTATTTTTTTAAGATTATGTCCTCTCTGGCATTCTCTTTCAAAATTACTTCATCTCTCCATGCATACGTATCCTTTCATGTTAAATTTAGAATGAGTTTGTTATAATTTTATGCTAGTTGAATTGATTGGAATTGCAATAATATCATATGAACTTAGTACAATTGAAATTTTTATGATGATATGTCATGAATAAAAACAGTGCTTTTATGCCATTGCTATCACTTATTTTTCCTATAATAAATTTAGTTTTTCCTTATAAATGTTCTATTTATTTTTCATATTTGTTTCTTTTTACTCTTAAAAATTATATTTCAAATTCAATTCTTTTTCCTTTTATCAAAATCATGTAAGCATATAGTTTACAATTTTAACTTGTTTACATGACATCTTAATAGGCAACAGCCTCACTGTTACTTCACTTCCAATACCTTTGGCAAATTCTTTTATTTTGACTTCCAAATTTCTAAATAGTACACTTAAATTTTTATTTTTACATTCTTATGTTTAAAAACAATTTATTTTCCAATATGATTTTGTTCTCTTTTTTTCCAGTTCCACCACACTCTTGCATATGTAAATGCGCCATTTGGTTAACTATTTACACTATTATGTCTTCTACTCAATTAAACTACATAGTAGAGTAGAATTACTTTTCTTTTATATTATGGTTTTTGTTTGTTATCCAAAAAGTACTTTTTTATTTTGTTAGTTTTCTACATGTTTATTAATAATTCAACCCAATTCTACTCTTAAGACAATTATTCACAATAGGTAATAAATCTCCTTTATTTGCTAGAAGGAGTGTCTACTGCCATTGTTGACTTGTTCCCATCTGAAGTGATTGCTCTCTTAACCTGGTACAGAACTTCCACCCTGGTATCTACTTTCACTGCCACTTTGGGAATGCACCATATATCTCCTGACTTTGCTGGCTTCTTTTTTCTTGAAATTCTTCCTCACTCAAATGAAGCACATCTTCCAGTAGATTTATGAGGTGAGGAGATTATGAGGTAAGCATTTTGAATTTTTGTAGGTCTGAAAATATCTTTATTCCTTACACTTGATTGATTGGTTGGTTGGGTATAGCTTTTTTGGGGGGTGGGGAGGGTGGGGGAGGGGCTGGAACTATTTTTTCTTTAGAACTTTCAAACATAGTTTCATCTTCTAGCTTTCAGAATTGCTGTTGAAAATCTGAAGCCATTTTGATGTCTGGGTCTTTTATATTAACTGTCATTTTTTCCTGTGGAAGTTCTCTCTGCAGAAATGCCATTTGAGAAGGAGTCTGAAAATATGAAGGGCTGAGCCATTTCTTGAGATGATGTGAGAGATGTCTGTAATTACTGTTATGCTGCTATATGTAACTCATTACCACAAACTTGTCAGCCTAAAACAACAAAAATGTATTCTTTTACATATATGGAAATGAGAAGTCGTACAAGAATCTTATAGAGTTAAAAGCAAGGTGCTAAAAGGGCTGGATCCATCTAGAGAGGCTTCAGGGGAGAATTCATTCCATTCTTCTTCTTGTTTCTTGTGCCTGCCAGCTTTCTTTGGTTTGTGGCCACATCACTCCAATTTCTGCTACCCTAGGCACACTGCTTTCTCCTCTTCTATAGTTACCTTCTTCTTATTTCCTTAGAAAGGCACTTATGACACATTGATTACATTGTACACCTGGATTATCCAAGATAACCTTGCTATCATAAAATCCCAAATCATATTTGTAAATTACCTTTTACCGTGTAAAGTTGCACATTCATGGTTTGTGAGTAATCAGCTGTCAAAATCTTTAGGGGCAAATATTTAGCTTACCACAGTGTCCAATCAGAAAAGAAAGATAACCAAAGCCAATACTTTTCCTTATTCACTGAATTTGGCTAGAATTTACCATGCCGTGGAAGAGTAAGGCATGAGACTAGAGCAAGGGGTCAGAATTGACTTTGTGCTTGGTTTTGAAATTTATTGAGTCCACGTAGAGTCAATAAAATATTTCTTTAAATTAAAAAATAAGAGAATCTCTCTTTTTGTTTTTAAAGTTTAAATAATGGCTAATTTGGGTCTCATTTATTATTATTAGAAATGAAGAACTTAAGGTTGTTAGGGGAAAATTATTCTACTGATTACAATAAAAATGAAAGCTAGCATTTATTGTTTACTCTGTGGAGAGGTCTGTGGTGAACATTTTACATGAATTCTTTCTTTCAGTTCTCACAACAATTTTATTATTATCCACATACGCCAGATGATGGGTCACGTAACCAACCCGAGATTACACTTAGATCTGAAGTCAGAGTTGGGATTCAGACTTAATTTCTTCTGGAGCCAGTTGGAAAGTTCACCAAACATACCCGGTGTGGGGGGAGGGGGGGGAGAAACACACAAGAAAATGCTTTCCCCTCATAGCTCTTTCCATTTGCTACAGGGAGAGTCTCAGTAATAAAATGAAAATGAGAGGGTTGTTTTTAGCAGAGAATACAAAGCAATTAATACAGAATAGTTTTTTTAAAGAATAAAACATAATTAAAATATACTAATTACAATTTTCATAATAACCTAGTTCCCCCTAAGCATGTTTAATTGACAAAAGTCAATTATTACCACTCAATATTTGATTTAATCTTCAAATATTGAGAATTTTTGCATGACCTAGGTCATAGTTTCCTAATTAGTGAAACTCCATATTTAAATTCCAGAGGCTGTAATAGCTTCTGTACTTTATAGTCCTAAATGGTTCTGCCAAAATACATTTTGGCTGTGAAATGCAATTTTGTTTTATTTCCCTATGTGCAGGTAAGGAAAATACAAAAGCAATCCTCTTTACTCTATGATTATATGCTTCCCAATAGAAAAGACATTAGGTTTTAATTATAGTTCTTTCAACTATTCAAAACAAGTTAATTAATTTGTGGAATTTAAAATGTTATAAATTCTGGAATACTATAAAGGCCTATAGCTTTTTTTAAGCTCAGAACGTCGATGGAGTGTCTGCTTTCTAAGTTTAATTTGTATTTTACGATACATTGATTCTTATTTAAGGGTAGAGCAGTCTTTGCAATGCCGGTAAGATGAGTTCTTCTGCTCTTAGAGGCCACCTTACTCTGCATTTCAGATTGTCCTCAGTATGTAGTTCTATATCTAAATGGTTGGATCAAATCACTGAATGTTCACATAGACTCCTTCATGTAAGTATACCAATGTGTTTTATAGTCTCTCTTTTTACATGCATCTAAATAATGCAGCATATATCCCCTTTCCTCCCTTATTCTGGTGTTACCTAAACCTGTGCCTTTATTTTTTGTTATTATTATGATCGCTATACACATTGTTTTTGAAAGACTCTATCTTTGTCCATGGCATCAACTGTCACTTACATACTGACATATGTTCTTAATCTACATCTTCTGAAATTCAGAGTAATGGACCCAACTTCCTCTTGAGTATCATTATTTGGTTGTCCCTTAGCTATCTTAAGTTCAACATGTTCAAAACTCAGCAAACCATTCTTTCTGCTCCTCAATCCAAACCTATGCATTTTCACGTGTTCCCTTTCTCAGTAAATGACTCAACCATCTGCCTGAGTGTCTAAGCCTTTTATGGTTTGCCCAGCTGCCTGCTTTAGAATCACCCAGGGAGCTTGTAAATAATACTGTAGCTGAACTCCTTGAAAGAGATTCTGATGTAATGTTCATGGGTAAGGCAAAGGCATATTGTTTGTTAAAAGCTAATTAGTTGATTAATTGCAGTCAGGGCTAAGAACCACTGTTCTATCTCATCCAGCCTTCATCAGTTTACCAGATCTATTGGTCACAATCTGGGCTGGATCCTGCAATTGTCTGTAGAAACTGTAAGGTATACTGATATCTGAATCCCACCTGTTGTCCACCCAAGGCTAAGAACTACTCCCATTGATATGACCTCAGATATTTGACCCTGACAATTCTATTCTAATGCATGTTTGTAGTCTTGATTCATATGCTCATACAATTAATTTAAGTATATCCCTCCAACCATAACCCTTCCCAGGTACCAAAAATATTTCCCTAAAATACAAATATGACCATGGTCCTCATTGACCTAAAATCGTTCAGAGAATCATTTGGTTTCTTTAATATCCCAACAATGTATCACTTGTGAACCAATTTTACCAACAAAAACACAAAAAAAATCCAAACTGATATTCATGGATTTTGAATAACTTTTCTCTGATATAAAGCAAAGAGTGGTAGACATGGTATTTGAGCATAGATGTAAATGGCTCTAAATTCCACCTGTTTCATATAGTTGATATTGCTAATTGAAGACAATATTCTTATAAAGAAAATTTAAGTCTATTGTTCTAAGAGAATTTTCTATAAAGTAGGTGGCTGGTAATAATAAGAAAAAAGAATAACAACAACCAAAGACTTAAATGAATATTTCAGTGCAATTTTGATAAATAATAAAACTATTAAGCATAAATTATTAACAAATGTCTTATACCACTGGGAGTAATTTTATTCAAAACATTCATAATAGTTTGTATTCAGTGTTTCGATCAGACTGATCTTGCAAATAGTCATCAGTGATATTGAACTAAAACTGTTAAAAGTATATAATCAATCAGATTAAGTGTTTTACACACCAAGTGCACACACACAAAAAAACACAAATAATTCAAACATCTGTTTTACCAGATGAGAATTTCAAACTCTTCTTTTTGGATTGTATAATATTTGAAATTTCAAATGACTTCAGTATTGCTCTGAAGATTATTATCATGATGCAGTAGTCAAACCAATATAATGCTTCTGAATACAGATCTTGAAAGCAAGGGATTCTAATACGATACGGTGTATTTCATAAACTGAACAGACAATAATCTCTTCCTACCTATCTAATCCATCTATCTCTAATGTATCTTTTTCTAATATAACAGGATTTTTTATATTTTTAAGTGTTACCATGAAACCTCATTGGGTATCTGTAATCTAATTACAGCTAATAACAGTAACAACCACAAAAGGCAGGTTGAGCTTCAACGTGGCCACAGCAGTACTATGATATGATTTCTTCCAGTGACTCCTTGGGCTATGAACACTCAGAATCCATGCACTGGACTTATGAGATGCACCATCACCCCCGAGCCTCCCCTTCTGTGCCAATTAAATGTGTTGGTTGTCCTAACTTAACTTCAGTCCTCTGGCGCCAATTTATTTATCCAAGAGTGTGCACCTGACACAGCTAAGCCAGTGAAGGTTTTCCTCTGGATTTTTTAAAAATATATTTTTATTGATTTCAGAGAGGAAGGAAGAGGGAGAGAGAGATAGAAATATCAATGATGAGAAAGAATTATTGTTTGGCTGCCTCCTGCATACCCACACTGGGGATCTAACCTGCAACCCACATCCACACGTGTGCCCTGACAGGGAATCGAACCATGACCTCCTGGTTCATAGGTTAAAGCTTAACCACTTAGTCATGCTGGCAGGGCTAGATGTTTTTTGTTGTTGTTGTTGGATTTAGAAAGGGCATTTGTTTCTCTATGTGGCTAAGGCCCCCCCACCTCCCACTCTGAGCCTTGGAATTGTCATTGGTTAGGTTCCCCAGTGAAGGAAATGAGACTACTATGGGAAAGAATGATAAATGAAAGAGAGGGATGCAGAGAAAGATATGGAAGTTTTCTGATTTCTATTTTTTGTCTTGCTTAACATAAAGTGCATTTCTTTTATTTTCCACATTGTGGTTGTGCAACACTCCTTGGATTTAATAAGGCAGTATTTCCTATTTATCTATGCTAGTTTAACCCATATATCTATCAGAGGCATATATTTGTTAAATCACGCTGCTTAGTTGGTTGCTTTGAATGTTCTACATGGTTCATTTCTATGGCCTAAAATCAAGTTGCATGTGGAATAGATATAAATGGAAGTAGGACACCAAGTATTTCTTGGCAGTATTTTGTGGTGATATTAAAAATGCATAAAAGCTACATAATAGCCAATCAAATCAGATGCCAGCTATAACCAATGGCAATACCAGTATAGACTAACAAAACATGGGTCTTGCACTGATTATCTCTGCAAAGTGCTCATGTTCTCATAGGAGAAAAGAAGCAATCAAGTAATATGGCATGTTGCAAAATTTATGGAAAATGATAACAAAGAGAGAAACCAATAAAATTAGGTTTAAAATTTAATAAGTTGCTGGCAATCTGCAAGATAACTTTAAAATATATTACTGACTTTCATGCTTTTCTTTTACTTCTCTTCTTCCTTTGTTATTTTCTTTTCAAAATTGCAAAATCAGCACAGCTGGCGTGGCTCAGTGGTTGAGTATATCTATGAACCAGAAGGTCACTGATTCAATTCCCAGTGAGGGCACATGCCCAGGTTGTGGGCTTGATTCCCTAATATTCCATCTTTATTCATTCAACCCACTACTTTGTAGGTAGAGTATGAAAATATAATATGGCAAGGCTGAGGACATAAAGATGAAAATCATTAATATTTCTTCTATAAAATAATATTCAATTGTACACGATCAAGAAGCAGACAAATCATTCATGTAAGTCTCTTGAACAGATAGTATGCTGTCCACATTGTGCATGCCTTCATTTACCATCAATATAAAACATGTTAAACTCTTTCCTAACAGATTTAGGAAGTCAGAATGTGCTTGTATCTTTTGGGAATAGATGTTTTAAGATAAGTAACTGTTGTTATTTTTATAGATTTTATTTTTAGAATAGTTTTAGTTTTACTGCAAAATTGAACAGAAAGTAGTGATTTCCCATATACCCACTGATGTCAAACATGTACAGCTTACCCCACTATCAACCGCCCCCACCGAAGTGACATATTTGTTATACTAATAGTCAATGAACCCATATTGACATGTCATTATTACCCCAAGTTCGTAGTCTACATTAGAGTGTACTGTTGGTGTTCTACATTTTGTGGGCTTTGACCAGTTTATAACGGCCTGCCGCAACCTTTGCGATGGGTTCAGGATCTGAAGGAGGGGCCGACACACAAATGAAAATGCTATACAAAAGATATGTGGATTTAGAAGGCATTGGGGGCCAAGTGGAGCCTCTTTCTTGAAGAGACACACCGACTTCTGGCCTGGTCAGCCTTTTATTTACTTGAATACACATTTGCCCTTTAGCCATGCATACAGGCATACCAAAGGAAAAGTTTGGTAAACAGTAAAAGGATTATCAGGTTAGGGAATTGCCTCGAGTCATCACTATCTCAACAATCCATGTTTAGTATCAGCTCTGCTAATGCCAAGGTCCATCGGCCTTCCTGGTTCTTTGGTGAACTGACAATATTGGCAAGTGGTGGCTTCTTGCAATGGCCTGCAACCACAATTATAGTATCATACAGAATAGTGTCACTGCCCAAAGTATCCTCTGTTCTCTACTGTTTCATTTTCCCCTCTCCTCTAATGCCTAGAAACCACTGATTCTTATTGTCTTTTTTTTTTTTTTTTTTTTACCTTTTCAGAATGTCATATAGTTGGCATTATAATGGGTAGCCTTTTTTAGATTGGCTTCTTTCACTTAGTAATTTGCATTTAAGGTTTTGCTGTGCCTTTTTCATGATTGATAACTCTTTTTAACAATGAATAATATTCTATGTTCTGGTTGTACCACAGTTTATTCATCCAGTCACCTATTGAATGATATCTTGTTTTTTCCAAGTTTTGAGAATTATGAATAAAGCTGCTATGCTACAATTAATAGGCAGCATAACTATTCCAGTATCAAACTATAAAATATAATTCACCCTCATTTAAAAATTATTTTTGTAATTAAAATAAAATAAATGACATGCATCCTAAAATAATTTGTGATATTAACATTTCATTTATTTCCACACCTCTAGGAAAGGCACCTTGTTTTCAATAGGATCTCTGGATCAGGAGCTTGTCAAAATAGGAAACTTTCAGAAGAAAAAGTAGAAAGTAATCTGTTTCTCTTCCTTTAACACCTGTGACAAATCATGACAAGAATACTGTCCATATCTATCAGTTAAATAAATAAACAAACAAATAAATAAGTTACGCTGGGTTGGATTTCATTGTGAACTAGAAGGCATTATCTCAGCTTAACACCTGACTGTCTCTTTAACCCGGATCAAAAACACTGTGCCCAGCACCTTCACTTCAGATAAGTACTGCAAGGGGCTTTGTTTCCTGGCCTGCCCTTTCGATGTCCTTCAGATTTCTCTACTGTTTGTGTGCACACTCTTCACCTCCAGTTCACCTCCCTTGGAGTTTGGCTCTCCGACTTCTGGAACCCACTTTGCCTTAATGCAAGAAAAGGCCAAGACTGCTGGGTTTTACATTATCCCCAGGGACACCTCTTTATCATCGCTGACAGCAGGAGGAGTGTAAGTTCTCCAGCTCCCTCCTGCTCACATGCAGACTCTGCTCTGCAAAGCTGTTTTGCAGGACTGAGAGGGATCAATGCACACTGACACTTTCCTTGATAAACTTTCTTGGCCTCTTTCTTTTCCCACTTCCCTCTGCCTTATTTGTTGTGCTTGGAACACTTCTGGTTACATCTCTTCATGACAATCATCTTCTCAGAGTGTGTTCCTGGGAAACCCAACTTAAAAGGGTTAGGGATGACAGATGGGATTCCATGGCTAGGTGTAAATTATACCTTGAGTTGAAATAAATCAAGTAATGAAATTCACATTAATTCTTTTTTATGCAATTTACTAGCTCCAATTTATCATAAAATCTAGTAAAATTATATAGTCATATGTAGACAGCTTGATACTACATAGGTTTGATCTCTGCAATCAGTTTTATAGGGGTAAATAAGACCTTTGAATTTGTACTTTAATTTGTTTTACTTATATACTTTAGAAAATCTCATTGATGTAAATGCTAGCCTTGTTTCTTTAGTCTACAGGAACTTTTGAACTAAGTAATGTTTAGGAAAATAGATATGTAACTGTCAATGCACATAACAAGGAGAAAAGTTCAATCTATCCAAATATATGGTCGTTCATGAACTATTAATTCATGCAGTAAAAGTGAATCACTGGTATGGAAAGGGAAAATTTGTACATGTATAGAGGAGAAAACTGGCAAACACTACTTAATTATATGCTCAATGGTAAGCAAGCCATAAGTCATGTTGATATCATGTACACTCTCATTAAATGTGACGAGAAAGGCACTTTGCATTTATGGTATTCTTTTAAAAATATATAACCTCAGTATAATCATAACTACAATTACTGGTTTTCTCTGAGCAAAAAGTAAACAAACTGAAATATGTTCTACAAACTACGTGACTAGTATCTTTCAGAATCACAAGGTCATCAAAAACAAGAAAAGACTAAAAAACTGTCACAACCTTGTGCATCTTCAGGAGACAGGACAAGTGAAAGTCACGTGGGATCCTATGATAGCAAACAGACATTAGTGAAGAGACTGAAGAAATCTAAATGAAGCCTAGCATTCAGTAAGTAATATTGTACCAAGTTAATTTCTTAGTTTTGCAATTGTGTCATACTAATGTAAGATGATGAAAGTAGTGATTGTCCATATACCCACTGATCTCAAACATGCACATCTTACCCCACTATCAACCGCCCCCACCAAAGTGACATATTTGTTATACTAGTAGTCAATGAACCCATAGGGGAAATTGAGTAAAGCATATCTTGGAATTATATGGATTATCTTTGCAATATTCTGTAAATCTAAAATCGTTTTTTAAAATGTTAAAATAGTTTTAAAATTTATCTTTAAAAAATGAATTGCTAATGCCACCGGTACCCATAAAATGCCATTGCCATATTATCCATTTGATCTTAACGAGAAAAAATATACAGGTTTATTTCATTAGATATGTGTGACAGGGAGTAGGAAGGCGTTATAGAGTAGGGTTATGATTAATTTTAAATGAATTAAGCAGTAACTAGACTCTTCCCAGTTTGACTAAAAAAAAAAAATGATTATAGGGGATACAGTATGAGGCAGTATTGGAAGGGAATTAAAATGGAGTGATAAAAACTTTGAGGATTTGCCTATATTAATTTCTGGAAAAATATGTATACTTTTATGCAATAAACAAGGTTAGAAATAAAACTCAGAGTTAACCTAGAATTTACATTGAATTTCAACAGCATAAATGTTTTAGTATAAGTATATTCCAAATATTGCATTTGTTGTTTATCTAGAAGTTAAATTTAACTGGGCATCCTTTATTTTATCTGGAAGACCTACATAGAGAGCACCTTGGGGTCCATGGCAGACTACTTTTATCAATATGACCATATCTAAAAGTAGCTCTCACATTCTAGCGAGAGCAACAGCTATGTGCTTAGCAACTTGAAGCAGGATACAATGTGAAAGATTCCAAAGTAGGTATTTAAAATATTTTCAAAACTTTCAGACAGAACATTTAATTAGAACTGAGGAAATTAAAGAGGCCTCGGTGAAAGAGATGGTGTTTACGCTGAGTTTCTAAAGTAAAGTAAAATGTATGAAAATTGAGAGATATGTATTTCAGGACATAACAATGTGAAAAAATTACATAAATTCAAACAGAACACATTTGCTGATTGCACAGTAGGTTAAATTCCTTATTCTTGGGACTGGGGAAATTGTTTCTAGAAAAACAAAGAGTAAAAATATAAAAATAAAATAAAAAATGGTCATATCCTCATAGAGCTTAAATTCAAATAGGGAGAAAGGACCCACCATCACCACCACCACCATAATTGATAAGTATTAAAAATGTAATGTTCTACAAAACATTAAAAAAAATGTTAAGGGAGATCCAGAATAATGGGAGAGGGTTGCAATTTTATATAAAATAACTACTGATAAGGTAGCATTTGAGAGACATTTGAAGGAAAAGGGAATGAAGTCATGAAGCTCTTTAGGGAAAAAGTGTGCCAGGCAAAGGCAAGCACTGGGGAGCAGCATGCATTGGATGAAAAGAAGGAGGCCAGTAGGTCTGGAGTAAGGTAAATGAGGCGGAAGTGGGTTGGAGAGGAGAAGAATAAATAAGGCCAATCATGTCAGTCCTTCTAGCGACTAGAATCTAGCCCCTGCAGAAGGACTCGGCTTTGTCTCTGAAGAAAGTGGAAAAATCTTGAAGTTCTGTGAGCAGAGACATGATGTGATGTGATATGGTTCATAAAAAAATACTCAAAGGTTGGAGCTGCATGGCCAAGGAGGAAGCTGCTGTGATGTTGCCACTGAGATCAACCAAAGAGGAAGCTGTCCTGACGTTTCCAATGAGAAGAGGGTCAGATTGCAGCATGTATAGAAAAGGTGCGACATGCAAGATTTGTTCATCAGTCTTAAGTGAAAAAGGAGGAAATTCAGGGACAACTTCAAATCATAGAGTCCTAAAATAGCAAGAAATTTTTGGGAAAAAATAATACCATTAAGGGAATGAGTGATAGACTAGAGTTAGAATAATAAACAAAGGTTGTTACTAAATAATGGATGCCTTTTTAAAGCATTTGAATAAGAAGATTGGGACTTGATCCTGTAGTGTGTAGAGAAGCACAAAAGGTTTTTGAACAGAGGAATGTCATGTTTATATATTACATAGTATACACCATATTATGTGATGACATTATATGCTATATTATATGATATAAATTGCCTCATCGTTTTTATACTTAAAGTGGTAAAGTTTATGTAATCATGTTACATGCTTCATGACATACTGATCTATGCAAAGCCCTCACTCATTTTATTTATCCCTCAACATAACCCCCAGACCCAGGACACTTCCTCCCACTGCAAATTGTCCCACCCTTTTTTAAAACTTGGAGATGTCAACATTATGACATTCTCCCTCTCCTTCCCTTCTTTCCTTTCTCCAGAATATTCTGTATTAGTAAATGTTTGGGGAATGAGTGTTCTTATACAAGGTGGAACAAAAGTGGGCTTAGAGTTCTTCGTATGTGAAACAGTGTTTATTCTTATATTATTATTTATTAACTAGAGGTCCAGTGCATGAAAATTCATGCACTCGAGGGGGGTCCCTCAGCCCAGTCTGCTCACAGTCCAGGAGCCCTCAGGGGCAGGAGGCAACCTGGCCATCAGAGGAAGGTGACGCCTCCATCACACCTCTGCTGCTGCCACTGCTGGCAGCGCAAGCCTCGGCCTGCCCTGGTTACCTGAGCCTCAGGTGGCCCTGGGAGGCTGGGGGGCTGAAGGAACTGGGCGCCTCCATCTTGTGGCTGTGGGTGCCACTATCTTTGAGGGCATGGTAGTCAATTAGCATATTCTCTCCTTATTATCTGTGGGCTCCACCATCTTTGAGTGCGGGACAGTCAATTAGCATATCCCTTCTTTATTGGTTGTGGGAGTAGCCATCTTTGAGAACAAAAAAATCAATTAGCATATCCCCTCTTTGTTGGCTCTGGGTGCCACCATCTTTGCGACAGCATGTCAATTAGCATATTCCCTTTTTATTAGATAGGATTATAGTATTAATAGTGACTCAATGCACAGATTCATGCACATTGAAAGGAAATTAATTGGAAGATGGCCGGCAGGGCGGGACTGGGCGAGATGGACAGACACGTCATGGAGCCAACCTCCCATGGTCCCTCCCCAACCAGCCGCACCTGGGGTGGCCCCCTGGATTGTAGGGCTTCTGCAGAGTGAATGGGGTCCCGTTGGCAGGTGGGGTTCCTCGGCCTGGCCTGTGGGGATTAGGCCAAAACTGATTCTCCATCCCCTGAGGGGTCCCAGAGTGCGAGAGGGCACTCTGCAAAGTTGCTGTCGAACAGGGTGTGGAACACAAATGGAAGTGTACAGTAAACCAGATTTGGGTCTGACAGTGTCTCAGCAACAACATAACCCACAGCCAAAGGTGGAATCGCGCAGCTCCACAAGGAATCGGGCTCCCTTCTCTCTGGTTTCGGGGTGCATCATCAGAGAACCGCCACTGCCAAGTCACTGCAGCTTGGCAGCTCCTGCATTGAGCGTCTGACCCCTGGTGGTCATTGCACATCATAACGACTGGTTGGACAGTTGGACAATTAGCATATTAGTCATATATATATTATATATATATATATATATATATATATATAATATATATATATTCCATATGAACGATTGCAAACCTACCTTTCCCCCACCCTGTACACTGATTGTGAGAATATTAAAATGTATGATTTTTATGAAAGATGAATTGGCATGATTCACCAGAAATTAAAAAATACACATAGCCTGTGAGTAGAAAGCTTAGTATATGCATTTATCTTATAGAAATTAAGGTGCAATTTTATATGAGTATAGAAAATAATTATTATTACTGTATTATCTGTAATAATCCATACACTGAAATATTATGGAGATGCTTAAAACTGGACAGTATTGCTGATGTCAGCAAAGACTTAAACAAATGAGGAAAATAGTTATCAACATATTGAGACACAGAAATGGAGATAGAGAAGAAAAGAGAAGAAAGAAACCTAAATAGTTATCTCTAATACACTAATAAAAAAAGTCAGTTGCAAATATAAGATCAAACATTTTGTTAAAATATAAAAAGAAAATATATAAATGCATATATGTTTACATATGAATTTTTTAATAAAACTTTGTTTAATAAAACAATATGCTCAATTATAAGCAAAAATATAATTCAATTGGAATGCTACTTTAAAAGTGGATAATAATAATAAAAACAGATTGAGAATCTCATAGGAAAGGGGTGGATGGGAAGAGATTAACCAAAGAATTTATATGGGTATATGCATAACCCATGGACACACAAGTGTGGAGAAGGCTTGGGTGGTAGGGTGGGGAGTGGAGTTCAGGGTAAAAGGGCTCAGTGGAGTGTAAAAAGGGGACATCTGTAATATTTTCAACAATAAAGATAAATTTTAATAAAGCAAAACAAAGCATACATTCTAAGTAATCTGATAAAATACAGAAAATAGGGATTTACTAAATAATCATCAAATACATAAATTATTCATTGATAACAGTAGGTTAAATATTTTGTCATGTTCAATACACTAAATGTAATTTTTGAATATAAGTATTTAATCTCTTTATGCATCTGAAAAAAAGAGAAATGGCTGATACATTTAAAAAAAATCTTTGTAGCAAACATTTTAAATCATTGTGTGGGACTAGTGACATGAGCTCTAGATAATGGATTAATACAGTGAAAGCAAATGCAGAAGGTTTTGCCAAAGGCACAATCCAACATGTTTCTAACAACAGTTTCAGTTCCACTAGGGCCATTCCAGTGAAACCTTATGGTATCACAAGAGCTGTTTTAATACAATAACAAATAGTAAGCACTTACAAAAGGTTGATTCTTAATTGAAATGAGTTTTGCCTGAAGATAGAATATAATTTATTTAACGTTGCTTCACTTGCCACAATTAAATAAATACATAGTCTAAATATGTGATGATTAACAATTATTTTAAATTTTTTATAAGGTACATTATTTTTCAGGGTTTATCATGTATATATAAAACAAACATTCATTTTTCTAACTCAGGAGAGTACTTATAATGATGAGTAATAAATAAATAAATAAATAAGTAAACAAATCTAGTGGTAAAACTACATTGCCTTCTATTTTATTTTTTTACTTTTTATTAAATTTATTGGGGTGACATTGGTTAATATGATCATACAGGTTTCAGGTGTGGGTTTCTATGTTACAAGTTTTGTATATTGCACTGTGTGCCCACCACCCAAAGTCAAATCTTCTCCTTCCATCATATATTAGGAGCCCCTTCAATCCCCACCTCCTTCCCACTTCCCACCACCCTGATGTTTGTAAAACTACATTGCCTTTTAAAAATCCAGAAATGTTTTCATTTGAAATGTTTACATCATGAAGACCTAGTTTGTCACTCTACATAAAGCCCAAGAACAAACATTATTTTCTTTTTAACAATCTTTTTTTTTTTCATTTTTTCATTATTTTTTTCCTTTTCCCACATTCAATTTACTTTTGAGATAAAAGGTAATAAAGGAAGAGCTTTCTTGTCTGCAATCCCCTGTAATGATGCTGGTTAATATCCTTTAGTGTTACAGTTGTCATTTTTTTGTATATTTACCTGGGAAAATAATGTAAAGGAAGCAGTAATCTTGTCCCTCTAATACTTTATTTAAATATGTGGTATTCAAAATTGTTCATGTAAATATATCAAATTTGAACATAGAATAAAAAGGAATTATAGATATTTTACATAAAAAAGGCTTAAATGCAAAATATCTAAATTATTTTTAAAAACTGTACCATGCTGGGAAGTATAAATCATTTTGTTTTCCAATAATGGCCTGGCTAAGATACTTCCTTTCAGTTTTTGGTAATGAATCAACAATAATGATCTTTGTGCCAATACTGGTTCAATGCCATATTATCTACTACTGATCCATTTTCATTATTGCATCCAGACTAAAAAAAATTAGTAAGAAACTTAATCAGTAAGCAAAGAATAGGTTTGTTAAGTTTCATTACTTTTGTAGTAGTTTGGAGTTTAAATCAAAATAGGCTTAATGTATGCTTAATGTATTTCAAATTCCAGAGTGTCTTTTATGAACTAAACATTTGAATTTAGATTCTTTTAATTTACTTTCTTATTTTAGAAGTAGAGGCTTGGTGCATGGATTTGTGCACTGGTGGGGTCCCTTGGCCTGGCCTGTGGGGATCAGCTGAAACCAGAAGAAGGCAGTAGTGTGCAGAGTGTCAGGCGGCGGGGGAGGAGTCCAAGCCCAGGCCAGGCAATGCACCACTCCCATTCATCCTGGCCCCGCTGCACCTGTCACCACCACCGCTCAGTAGGCTGGCTGCCGCTCCGCTGTGATCTCCACGTGCCTGCCCTAGGGCAATAAAGGCGCATCCATAACCAAGAAGCAGCTGTGCCCAGTCAGTCTCAATACCAGTCCTGATCCTGGTCCCAGTCCGGATGAGAGGAGCGTGCAGGGGGAGTGTTCACGGAAGAGGCTCACACTACCGCAGCTACGATCGCCAGCCATAAGCCCTGCATCTAGCGCCCATTGGTCAGCTAAGAGGCACTCCTGCTGTGGGAGCATGCTGACCACCAGGGGGAAGCTCCTGCATTGAATGTCTGCCCCCTGGTGGTCAGTGAGTGTCATAGCTACTGGTTGACTGATCATTTGGTCGTTTGGTGGTTCGGTTGCTTAGGCTTTTATATATATATATATACATATATATATATAGATTATCTGACTAGAAGCATCTTTGTCTGATAACACATGTTCTCACAAAATCAAATTTATTGCCTTGAGATTAAATAGAGCAGTGAATTATAGTAATAACCAAATCAATATTTTACAATGAGAAATGTTTTTTCATCTCAGTTTTTTACATTGTCTATTAAAATTTTGGATAGGTAGCATAATAATCTCTTATTAAGTAACTTGATTCTTAATTTCCTCTTTTTATTTAATAGACCACAGTGCATACTGCCTCTCTACTGAGAACATGGAAGTCTGTGGTTCTGAAGGAAGTCCTAATCACAGGAGGAAGACAAATCATAATAGGTCATTTTATAAACAGCAGGGGGAATGGATATGTAATTTTTAAAAAATTTCTTGAGACTTTAAAGCATTCAATGACACTCTACTTTGCCCTGTGATGTTAATCAATCAACTCAAAATATTTATGAGTTTATTATTTCCTTAGGGTGATATATAAATAGTAGTCCTTTCATATGTTTGATTTATAAATGAAGAAGTAAAGACATGTACTTACTACATAAATATATAACCACATAAAATAAATATTTATAACTATATATGTATGTAAAGATGTATAAATGTAAACATATATGTTATATGTTACTCATATATATTTACTCATTTGTCCCAGTTAGCACAGTTCCAGAATAATAGCAACAGGACCAAAATGAAAGTCCTTTAAACTCTAAAGCAACATTTTCATGTTTTAGGAAATATAAAAATTCCCTAACCATCCACATTTTGATTGGTTTATTCTGGTCAATTGTATAAATTTCGCTAAACCATAAAAAGGAAAATGTATTATTTCAATTCCTTTAATTCTTCAATTATATATTTGAATTCTTAGTATTTTTTCTTTTAATTCCCTACATTGTAACATTAAAAAGTGATTATTATTTTGTAATCCATGCCTATCTCATACTGGCATATATATAACTGGCAGGAGACACAGATCTTTTAGTGAGTCATTTTAAGAAACTATGGTTTTTATTTCTATAGATGTAAAACCTAATGAAGTGAATAAAGAAGTACTGAAATTCTTCAATAACATTTTATAGTCATTCCAGGTATATATGATGTGTGTCAAGGAATTGACATTTTCATAATTTTCCAGCAATGGATTTTAGTTCTTGGCCATTATGATTTTAAGGCACCTCATATATAGAAAACATGATATTAAATATAGAAAATCAAAGAGAATGTGGAGATTTTTGCATAATTTTCAGTCAACTTTTATGTGTGTGCGCATCTACGCACATGTGTGTTTATAAAGGCAATTAGATGTCCGGTAAATACCTTTAACAAGCAAGGGGACCAAAAAGAGGGATAGATACATAAAATAGAAAGATAGATTACTTTTTATTTATAACAAAATTGGTAAGATTTTTATTAAAAAGAAATAAAACATGTTTTAAGAGACACAAAAATATGTCTAAGGAAGCACATTGCATGACTTTTCTTGTTTTGCAGAGATACTTATATATAAATTCTGAGGAAACACTTATATTTTCTATTTTCTTAGTGCAATGGTAAAAGAAAAGGATTTTGATAGATCAGAGCTTTTCAACCAGTGTGGCACAACAGTTTTTAAACCTTCAATACCTGACTATTTAGTCAAGGGCCCTAATGTCCTTTCCTTTAGATTGTCAAATAAAAAAACTGACAAAAGCCAACACAACAATATCATTCAAATGTGAATGAATCAAAATTATACTTATTTTTTGTTAGATCGGTAAAACATATATTTTTGATATGCCACTGAATTTTAATAATTAATTTATGTGTGCCATGGATGAAAAAGGTGGAAAATTGCCGAGTTAGATTGTTTCATTTTCATGTCTGCTAACTTAGCAAGGCCCGCCTTTCAATATGTAAGCATGATGGTGATTGAGCAGACTGCTGGTATGAAGGTGACCTAAGTTCTGGAGGAGTTTCAAGGCTCTGCTTCATGGGCAATTGGAGACCATGAAAATTGCTGTGAAAGTAATTGATATTCAAAGGCATTGGTATATATATTGTTTTTAGAAGATATTACTTGCTGTTAGACTGTGGGAGAATTCAGTTTGAGAGAGCAGAATGTTGTCATAGGGAAGTACAGGCATCCTTGATCTAAATGACATCCAAAACAAATCCAGTCCCTGAAGCCAATGCATATGTTCTTATCATGTATTTTTTGTATTATATATTATACTAGTATTTTGTATTATATATATATACTACTATATATATATATATATTATATACTATAATATATATACCATATTATATATTATATGGATTTGTGCACTGGTGAGGTCCTTTGGCCTAGCCTCTGGGGATCAGGCCGAAACCAGCTCTCTGACATCCCCCGAGAAGTCCCGGATTGTGAGAGGGTGGTTCTCAGGTGACACACCCCAGAATCAGGCTCCCTTCTCTCTGGTTCTGGTTGTGTCACCCGAGAATCGCAGCTGCCAATTCACCTCAGCTCAGCAGCTCTTATGTTGAGCAGCTGCCCCCTGGTGGTCAGTGCACATCATAGCAACCAGTTGTAGTATTTGCCCCCTGGTGGGCATTGAGCATCATAGCTACTGGTCAGATGGTCAAGCAGTCAGATGGTCACTTAGGCTTTTATATATAGATATAGATATAGATGATGATATAGATATAAATGATGATATAGATATAGATGATGATATAGATATAGATATAGATATAGATATAGATATAGATAGATAGATAGATAGATATAGATAGATAGATATAGATATTTCAACACTCTGAAAACATCATATGAAAGCTGCATACATTGATTTTGATTTGTGTCACTGATTATATTTCCTCTTGGTAGTAAGTCATATACTCAGGGAAATATTTGTTTTTCATCTTAGGCTATGTCTTATTGAAATGACTAATACTATCAAGCCACATTCAGAGCAAATCACTAGTAAATAGAGGCTTTGGGAGTTACAGTGAAGTATGGTTAGGATCAGACTGTGCTCCTTTCTAATCTTATATTTTTGCTCCACTGTTCTCGGTGCCTGGCATGACATCCTACTCAAGATTAAGATTAAGCAAATATATTTTGGGCTGATTAAATAGACATTTAGTGGATTCATATAAAATGAAGAAATAAATAAATACATGAACAAATCTTTGCTTCTGTGCTAATCCAACCCTGGAAATAAATATTTTGCTGCATAAGAAACAAAAGGTGTTAGACATGAGAAAGATTTTGTAGAAAATATTTTATCAAAGCTAGGATGGCTTCATCATCATGAGGTATGGAATAGAATAATGTCCCTTTCTGTCATTCAAATTTATATTTCATATAGGTTTTATTGACAAACTAATTAATTATCAACGTATCTATTGTTATGTTAATAAATACAATTGTTAAATATCAGTCTCAAGAAACATTAAAATAAATATTCTTACCAATGACCTCTAAAAATAGTTAATACTTTTATCAGAAAAAGTGTTATTTTATTACATATAAGAAAAATAAACATTGAGTGTAATATTTAAAATGAACTTTAGAAATTAGAAAAATCTTTCTGAAGAATTTATTAAAGACACAGTATTACAAAATATTAGAAAAAATTGAAATGTGTTACATGTGAGAATGGAAAACTACTCTCAATCACAGTTAATAGGGAAAATGGTTGGCTAGAAATACATGGACCTTATGTCTTACACATCTATGAAATGTTTAAAAATCACACTACATAAAACAGAAAATAGGGTATGAATGTACTTAAGGTATTCATTTTTTTCTGATTGGATAGCAAATTATCTGCCCTTCTTACAAGAATGATTGCAGTGGGGGATTGAGGATGATGAAGGAAGCTCTGAGGCTATGCTCATGCCTCACTTCCCAGTTCTGATCCTTAACTCAGTGAGCTTGGCTTTACTTAAACTTTCTAAGTCTCAGTGTCCCCTTGTATCCAATAAGAATATGTGAGTACCTAATATCCACACTAATAAAAGACAAACATGCAAATTGACTGTGCCTTCGCTATGCCTTAAGCCACACCCACCAGCCAATCAGAGCAGCTATATGCAAATCACCCAAACCAAGATGGCGGTTAATTTGCATATACTGGTTGGGAGCAAAAACTGAAGACAACGTGGAAGTGAAGCGCTACAGAAGGGAGCAAAGTAGAGGTGGCGGGGACAGGAACAGAGCCAGAGCTGCAGAGGCGGGAGGCGGGAGGCGGGAGGCGGGAGGCGGGAGGCGGGAGGGGAAACCCACCCCAGCAGCTGGGGGCGGGAGCGAAGCCCGCTTCAGTGAGTTTTGCTCCCTTCTCTGCTTCGCTCCAGCCACAGGAAGCCCTATTCTTTTTTTTTTTTTTCTTTTTTTTAAATATATTTTATTGATTTTTTACAGAAAGGAAGGGAGAGAGATAGAGAGTTAGAAACATCGATCAGCTGCCTCCTGCACATCTCCTACTGGGGATGTGCCCGCAACCCAGGTACATGCCCTTGACCGGAATCGAACCTGGGACCTTTCAGTCCACAGGCAGACTCTCTATCCACTGCGCCAAACAGGTTTCAGCATGGAAGCCCTATTCTTGCAGGAATCTTCCTGCAATGGGCCTCTAGTCCATACATATAAAAGGGTAAGCGACCATCCAACCATCTGACCATCTGGTAGGTATGACATGCACTGACCACCAGGGGGCAGACGCCCAATGCAGGAGCTGTGGAGCTGCAATGACTTGGCAGTGGTGGTTATTGGGTGATGCACCCCAGAACCAGAAAGGAGGGAGCCTGATTTTGGGGTGTGTCACCTGAGAACCGCCCTCTCATAATCTGGGATCCCTTGGGTGATGTAGGAGAGCTGGTTTCGAACCGATCCCCACAGGCCAGGTCGAGGGACCCCACCTGCCAGAAGGACCCCGCTCACTCAGCAGATGCCCTTCGAGCCAAGATGGGCTGGCCAGGCGGGATCTCAGGAGGTTGGCTCCAGGGTGTGTCGGCCAGTCTCACCCAGTCCCACCCCGCCAGTTACCTTCTAATTAATTTATTTTCAATGTGCATGAATCCCTGCACTGGGGCACTGGTGTAGTTATAATAAAATATATATTATTTATTTTTAATTTTAAAAACCTTCAACATCATGACTATGTTCAACAAATATTAAATGTCTATATTTTCATCTTTTAAAAGCATATGGGAAAACACTAACTATGGAAACAAATGGTTCTGGAGAAAACTGCAAATATAGTCAGACTTATGAAAATTGAACTTTGAATTTATATTGGAGGAAATACAAATATTTAACTCTGGAATCTATAATAAAAATAAATCGATTATTTTTTCAAAAGTAATATATGACTAAGATACTGTTTTTTTCTCTATATCTACACATGAATATACAATAAACAATTAAATATTAATCAGATCAAATTATTGTTAAACAAACAAATAATATTTTATTGACAGGTTGGTAAACATTGTATAAACTTATCATTACATTTTCAGAATACTTCTAATTATGGAAATTAAGTTCCCATATTTCTAAATATAATATAACAATAGTAATAATCATAATACCCAACACATGTATAACACTAGATTCTTTGAATTTTTTTCTATGCTTCTTATTTATATTGTCTATAAGACAAGAGATTATCCAAGTGTTCTTTCTCATGAGTTCATAACTCAGTTTTTAGATTGTAATTCTCAATGCTCTTAAGACTCCATACAGTTTCAAAGGAAATTGAACAGAATTTAATAAGGGTTACAGAAAATGCAGAAATATGCTTTAAGGTATGCATGCATAATAAGACAATAAAAGGAAATGCAAGACACAGTGAAAATGAATGGTTTAAAGTAGCCAACATTGCTGTGGATTATATGGCCTGGAAAGCCCAAATAATTTCTTTCAAGTCAAGCCTTGTGGTAATTTGCATGGCTTCCTTCAAAGACTAGTTAGTTTAAAACAAAACAGGACAGTTCAGAGCTACAGTAATGGTAAACATACTGCTTAATTCTAGCTTGGACTCTTCTTAATGCTCAGATCCTCTTTATTAATGGAGTAATAGAAAGTTTGAAACAAATACGTATTCTATGATTTTTCCCCCAAAACTCTGTTTCTGAGAGAGTCCATGTCTAAACACAATTATTAAGGAGATTTAAGGTGCATAAAATAACATTGTTTAGAGAAATAATTGTCCTTTTTTCTTATAATTCTGGTCGTGGGCACTCTGGCTTCAAGCTGTTTATCTCTTTGTGAAATTACATTTAAAGATATACTAGTAAGATTCCTAAAACTCAGAAAACATTTATGATTGAAAGTCAAATGAGTCTTTAAGCTCTCTCTGGCACCTCCATTTTTCTTTTGTTGTTGTTGACCATAATGACAAATATCAGATGATTTAATCCATTTCTAGAAACAAGATGTTTTTAATAATTATTATGACATATGTAATGTAATAAGAAAAATATGAACAGGTAAGGAAAAAAGAGCTGCTATTAAATATGAAGGGCAACAGACAATCATTGCCATCATATTTTGGGCATATTATATTGATCAGTAAATATTTTTTAATACTTCTTCACTACAGGGATTTATATACTTGGTCAGGAAAACTCAAAAATGAAAGAGAGGAAGAGAGAGAGAAAATTAAGAAGAAGGTTGAGGAGGAGGGATATAGGAAGGAAGGAACGAACAAATGAATGAAGGAACAAGGAAAGAAGGAAAGAAAAGGGGAGGGAGGGATAATAATAAAAAAAGAAACAACAGGTTGAAGCAAGAACTCACCTAATGAATTTAACAAGCATACCACAGAATTTGTTACTAGCCATATGTCATATTTTGGGAAACTCATTCTGAAATAATTGCAGTGTTTTTTGGCATCTTCCTTTCATTAATTTGCAACCATCTGTCACTCTATAGAAGTGTGAGGCACATACTATGGTGAATGCCTCAGAGCAATTCAAATCATTCTTTACATTATTTTCATCAGTTGAATTATGAAGTGGGATCACAATTCTTATTATAATCTTACTTCTTTGACCAATGGATGGATTTTTTTTATCCTCTAGTTTCAATTAATGTAGGGAAAACACGTGACTAAGTTGCCTGTAGGCAGCCTCAAGGGCACAGGGACAATGACCTATGTTCACCCTACACAGAGTTCATCTTCTTTACTCTGTCCTGTTGTGACAAAGGCACACCAACTAGTGGTTTTCATTATGTCATGGATTTCTTCATTGGCAGTCATAGGAGCTGGGAATAATAACACTTATTCTTGAAAAACAGTGCTTTTTTCATTTTGGCAAAGTATATATGTATACACTTGGAGTAGTTTTTTAATAAAGTAGACTGGAAAAACACCACTTTCCAAAAATATAACCAAAAAAGGTGATAAAATGGATGATAAATTCTTGCTGTCTCTTTTTTTAAAATAAATAAACTATTTTAATAAATGAATATTCATAATTTATGATTAGCCTATTACTTATGTGACTTGCAATTTTAAGGGGACTTTTAAGGGAAAAGAAAATATCTGAATATTAAAATATTAAATTTTTAAGGGTAAGAAATATTAAATTTTTTTTGAATAGCTATAGTAAGTATTTGATTAACATGTTTAAATCATTATTTTCATTTTTAATTACAGTTGACATACAATGTTATATTAGTTTCATATGTACACACAGTGATTAGACATTATATAACTTATTAAGTGATATCCAGGTAAATCTTGTACCTATCTGACACTATACATAGTTATTAGAATAAAATTAACTATATTCCCTGTGCTATACTTTATATTCACATGACTATTCTGTAACTACCAATTTGTTCTCCTTAATCCATTCACCTTTTTCACCCATCTCCCCAATCCCCCTTCCATCGGGCAGCCATCACAATGATTTTTGTATATATTAGTCTATTTCTGCTAGCTTATTCATTAATTGTTGTTTTTTTTTCCTTTTAGATTCAGTTTTGGTAGATATGTATTTATTGCCTTTTATTGTGCATATTTTGATTTTTTTTTTCTTCTTCTTCTTAAGGAAGACCCTTTAACATTTCAAGTAATATGGTTTGGTGGTGATGAACTCCTTTAGCTTTTTCTTGTCTGGGAAGCTCTTTAGAATTCGTTTAATTCTAAGTGACAGCTTTTCCAGGTAGAGAAATCTTTGTTGTAGGTCCTTGCTGTTAAGAAATCAGCTGATAGTCTTATGGGAGCTTCCTTTTAGGAAACTAACTGTCCTATCACTACTTTTAAGATTTTCTTTGTCTTAAACCTTTGGCATTTTAATTATGATGTGTCATAGTATGGGCCTTTCTGTGTTCCTCTTATTTTGGACTTTCTGCATTTACTGGACTTTCCTGTCTATTTTATTCAACAGGTAAGGGAAGTTTTATGTAATTATCTTTTTCAAATAAGTTTTCAATTTCTTGCCCTCTCTCTTCTCCTTCCAGCATCCCCATGATCTGAATGTTGATACACTTGAAGTTGTCTCAGAGACTCCTTACACTATCCTATTATTTTTATTTTATTACTAGAGGCCCAGTGAACAAATTAGTGCATGGCTGGCTGGGGGGGAGGAGATGTGGGAGGTTGTATTTTTGACCACTGCTACTCATCTTAACAAAATATTGGCTTAATAAAGGGCAGAGACCATAACCATGTGTATTTTATCCAATCATAAATACACACGGAAAAATAATTTTAATGTGTTGTATTTGATTGATTCCACATACAGAAAATATATATTTCACTTTTTGAATTAATTGCTTGATTGTGCTTTTCAAAATTTCTTATGTATATGAGTAACCAGGAATTATGGTTAAAATACAGATGCCATGTCAGTAGGTTTGAGGTGGGGCCAGCCATTCTCCATTTGTAACAAGCTCCATGGTGTTGCAGAAGCTGCTGGTTCACAGAATTATTTTTAGTAGCAAGGTATTTATGTGCCCCAATGTATTATTACCTGTTTCCCTTTTGAAGCTTCTTTAACCCACAGTTAACCTTAAATCTTTGAGAATTTATTGGGCAAAAAGGGATTGCTTGTAATGATGGGCATATAGCCAACTGGGAACTTGAGTCTGTGCTGACTGCTGTCTTTGCTTCTTGCTTTCCTGACGTGTGTCTTTGAAGGGAACCTTCTGCAGCCTGTTTGTGCTTTCCCTTGTGGCATAACTCCCTGGAGGTTCAATCGCACAAAGGTGCCCATGCTCAGACTCCAGCTTACAGTTTTCTTACTTTATACGCAGATACTTACTGTTCTCAAACACACACACACACACACACACACACACACACACACAATTTCAGAGTAAATGATGTTTTTCAGTCTTGGTTGGAAATTGCTTCAGAATTGCCCACACTTTCTCCCTGACTTACACTTAACCCAAAACACTTAGTTCCTTCTACTCAGGTCTTCAGTCAAAAAGAAATGAAATTATACTACTAGCAATGCTATCACAAATAATAATGACAACTTCCTTAAGAGTTGCACATTGGTTCACTTGCTTCAAGGAATCAGCCATGTATACTAAGTGGGTTAGGCTGGTTCCACTTCTGAACCTATTGGCCTGAGTTTGTGTACCTAGAAACTACACTCAAGTGACCCTTTCACAGAAGATAAATTTTTCTTCAGTCAAAAAGACAAAGAAAACTACAGAGTGGCCAGATTATTCTGACCACCTGAAATTTGTAGGCATATTAGCTACAATTTCATGCTGAAGTTGCTAAAGGGCCAGACCACTGTAAATAGGGAAGCAGGTTGTTTACCATGACAGTAGAAGTGATTTTTTTTTGAAGATATGGATAAACAATGTGATTTAACAGCCTTTGAACGTGGTATATATAAATAAATACACTGAGTGGCCAGATTATTATGACCACCTGACGTTTGTAGGCAAATTAGCCATACACTGCATCGTATGGGATATGGAAGCCGAAGGCCTGTTTGAACACCTTTGCTGTCTGCAGTTATCAAGATAAAACGTCTCCAATTCACACAGGAACACAAGGATTGGACAGTCGAGCATTGGAAAAAGTCATGTGGTCCGACGAATCACGTTTCCAGTTGCATCATGCAGATGGCAGAGTGAGAATTTGGCAGAAACAGCATGAAAGCATGCACCCCACATGCATGAGTACAACCCTTCAAGCTGGTGGGGGCAGTGTTATGGTTTGGGGCATGTTTTCCTGGCATGATTTGGGCCCTTTAATTTGTGTGGAACAACATCTGAATAGCACACCATACCTAAGTATCGTTGCTGATCAAGTTCATCCTATCATGTTGATGGCGTATCCCAATAGAGATGGCTTCTTCCAACAAGACAATACGCCATGCCACAGTGCTCGTATTGTGCAGGAGTGGTTTCAAGAACATGGGGAGACTTTACCTTGCTTAGGTGGCCCCCACAATCACCAGCTCTCAATCCAATTGAGCATTTGTGGGACGAAGTTAAAAGAGCCATCAGGCAGCTGGTTCCACAACCATCAAATCTCACAGAACTGGACAGTGCTATTCATCAGGCATGGTGTCAAATTCCTCTCATCACCTCTCAACATCTCGAGGAGTCAATGCCAAGAAGAATCGCCACAGTATTGAAGGCAAAAGGTGGCCCAACGAAGTACTGATGGGGGTGGTCATAATAACCTGGCCACTCAGTGTATATCTCTGTTACCATTTCTGAATCTTTAACTATCTGAACGTGTGATTGAATATTCAAATTGTATTCACATTACTGTTACTAAGTCAGTACATATTCATAGCTAGAGCAAATTGACAGAGTAAAAACATCAATAAACTGATATTACATTCTAACTCCATAACTTACCAATTAATAAACTGAAAATGCCATTTCCCTAAATATTATTCCAATGTGTTATTAGATCTGATAAGTCTTTCTTTTATCTACCCACTCATGGTAAGTTGATGGTGGATCTTAGCAGCGAAAACAATGCACGAAAAATAAAAGCATAAAACTTCATTTTTAAGGAAGAAAGGTTTAGTTTAATAGAGATCATGCAAAAATTTTATAACAAAATAAAATGTATCAATAATGAATAATATACAAAAGTATATTCTCATTGGATGCTTCTATAAACATCCTTTACTATCATTAAAGCATTCAAAATACTTTTCAAAAGTTAAGAAAATCAAAAGTTGCCAAATCTAATTAAAATACTCTACCTGGTAGGCATATTTTTTAGTGTTCTTTCAAAAACAAAGAACATGTGAAAAAACATAGGCGAGTCTATATTTTATATCCATGGGTCATTTAATAACTTCATGCTGTAAATAGCAACCTGCTAAGTATTTTAATTGGGTTGAATGGGTACCAGATCCTGTTTTTCTAAATTATTTTCTTTATTATAGTTTTAAAATTTTGATAAATAAAATTATATCTCAAAGAGTCTATTTAAGTAGGTTCTTACCATATAAGGTAGCCCACATTCACACATACCATGCAATTTACTAAAGGGGAAAATAAAATCTTCATTAATATAAAGTAATCATTTTAACTTTACTTTATAAATCAGAAAATAAATAATAAGAAAATAAACATAGAAAAATTGGAATACTTTATATTGTATAATGTGTATAAGAACAACAGTATCAGAATAAGTGATGTGAAGAAGTTTAAATGCTGAGAATATAGGTCCCTTTTTTACTAGACTGAATAAGGGTTATTCATGGGGAGAAATTATATGTGATCCCCATCTGCATCACTAACAGATGAAACATGTGCTGTGATGAAAGGTCTCCAGCTGTGATCAATTCCAGCAGTTACTATGATTCACAGACTTAGGCACATAGTAAAGATGGGATAAAAGGATTTTGAAATGTGTTATTCCCTCTGATCATTAATCTGCTTGTTTAGTCATGAAGATTTGGATACTTCACTACTGGTTTGTCGCATACCTTCCCTTAATTCATTGTAAACACAGAGAAAAATGTCAATTTAGTACAAAAGGAGTGTTTTATTTTTTATATTGTCTGAGATATTTTGCCAAGTTCAACTATACAGCTTTCATACATTGTGTTTTAACAACAATTTACATTTAAGAACAGATTTAGTAACATCAGCTACAGCAAATTTACTGTTCAGTCATATTTTTTTATATACTTTTTTTCCTCCCAAACGAGAAATAGTTATATTTATGCTCTCTCCTCCTCCTCCTCCTCCTCCTCTTCCTCCTCCTCCTCCTCCTCCTCTTCCTCCTTTTCCTTCTTCTTTTGGTATATTGAGTATATGATATTGGCAGAGAATTTTCTATCCACATTTCATCAGTGATAAATGTAGTAAGATATGTGTCTGATAAAAGCAAGTGAAATAATACTTTGTTTTTTTAAAATATATTTTTATTGATTTCAGAGAGGAAGGGAGTGAGAAACATAGATAAAAACATCAATGATGAGAGAGAATCATTGATTGGCTGCCTCCTGCATGCCCCACAATGGGGATTGAGCCCTCAAGCTGGGCACATGCCCTGACCCAGAATCAAACCATGGCCTCCTGGCTTATAGGTCAATGCTCAACCACTGAGCCATGTCAGTCTGGCAGAATGTTTTAATTTTAAAAGATTCACCCTAACTAGTTTGGCTCAGTGGGTAGAGCCTCAACCTGTGGACTGAAGGGCCTGGGGTCTAATTCCAGTCAAGGGCATGTATTTTGGTTGTGGGCTTGATCCCTAGTAGGGGGCTTGCAGGAGGCAGCTGATCGATGTTTCTCTCTCATCGATTTTTCTAACTCTCTATCCCTCTCCCTTCCTCTCTATAAAAATCAATAAAAAAAATATATATTTTAAAAAGTGTAACAGTTGGAAGGCAAACAAAAATATAAAAATATTCAGAATTCAGACAGAAATATAAAAATTGAGAATTCATTATATGGCAAATTGAAAATTATATAAAAATCAGTACATAATAGAAAAATCATAAAGCTGAAGCTTTATGAATTTGATTCAATGAAATAGAACACCAGAAGATGCCATAAAGTCTTATTGAGTAGATAAACATCAAGAATAGTTTGTTGTATGATGAAATCAGACTTGAAAAATGTTTTATTATTTCATTTAGTTTTTTTTTCCTTACATTCCCTCCCAAAACTATTGTGTCCCAAGGTTAATCTCCTAAGGCTGTGATGAAATTGAAAAGAAAAGATAAATATGAAAAGGATTGGGAAAGGAAAGTGAAATGGAAGAATAATGGAAACATGAGGTAAAAAACAATTTCGCACAAAGATATTCTGGAAGATAGATAGCTATGTGGTCAATATCATCAGTTAGATTGAGGACATTAAGACTTTTTTTGAAAAGACTTTACAATGGAAGAGTTAGGATAAAACTGTTCACTGAGGACATAAACAACTTGAAAGATAAGCATATGGTAAACTTTACTCTCCAAAGACATCATTTCTTTTTTTAAAAATATATTTTATTGATTTTTTACAGGAGGAAGGGAGAGGGATAGAGAGTTAGAAACATTGATGAGAGAGAAACATTGATCAGCTACCTCCTGCACACCTCCTACTGGGGATGTGCCCACAACCAAGGTACATGCTCTTGACCGGAATCAAACCTGGCCAACACTCTATCCACTGAGCCAAACCGGTTAAGACAAACATTATTTTTAATATGTGGGTTGCAGAAATCCTCCCAGTTAAACTATGAGCAGACATTTAAGGGTAGAATTTAGCACTATAGGAAAGTATTAAGAACTTAGACAGAGAGAAAGGAGAGAAATACAGAGAAGCTGAATGTTAGGATCAGAAAAGAACACAATACACAATCTTGAAAATAAAATCTTAGGATATGGAAAATACTAGAACATAATTATTTTTAATTATGTTTAAAGAAAATAATATTTGGGAGAGAAACAAACATAACAGAATAGTTTTGATTAGAGAAGCAAACATAACAAAGAAATGAATCAAAATTTTTCTCTAAGTAAATTTTAAAAATCAATTAATACTTTTTATCTTTTACAATAGAGTGGAAATTATTTCTGATGTGCTTATTACTATTAATAATAAGACACCTATTAAGAGATTGTGCCCATGTTCAGGACCAGAACTCAACTGAATCCAGGAAAAGGTAAAAAATTTAAGGTGGAATCATAAAATTCTCAGTATTCAAGATAAAAAAATATTTTAATTTACAAATTAAAACCCAAAATTAATGCAAAATATTCATGCTGAACAAAATATTAATATTTTACATAAACACAGACTAATATGACTTGATTATTACCTCTGGCCTCCCTTTCTTGAATATCACCTCTTTAGGGTCTATCTGAGAGAGCAGTTGATCTTATTTATTTATTTTTTGCTTTGTATTTGAATTGTTTTTTTTTTTAATGAAAGAGCAAACTGAAATAGTGTTTTATGAATGATTTTGACTTGAAAGGCTGAAATTCTTATAGTTTGTCTTTAAAATGTTCACTTGTAGATAAAAGAAACCAGATGCATCATTACAATTATGTAAAGAACTTTTGCTAAGATGTTTATTTTTAATACTCATAATTGATGTGTGAATAAGATTTGTGAAAAATAAAAAGTATGCTGTTTTTATAATCTTCATGGTTTCCTTTCAAATAATTTGGGTATATCATTTGTTTTCATTTAAGAACATATGAACCACTGGTTGTAGAAGTTGGAATATGTTCATATATAAAGGTACTAAAAATGTAAAGCTAAAGATATAATCATTCCAGAATGCTTGCATTTATCCTAAAACGATCAAATGTTGTGTAAGACGTATGGTAGGTACTTTCTCTTCATTCGGGTTGATATATTATTGAATCTCTCCTACTTAAAAAGAGATCTTCAAAATAATTTTCAGCTTAGACTAAGGAGACACAAAGAAAAACAACAACTCCCAATGAAACAGAGAAACTTAGTGGGAGATCTGATATTTATAACTCAAATATTCTTACTTTCTTATCACCCTTATGCAACTATATAATTTATTGGACCTTGGTTTAGCATATTCTTAAGTTAAAATATTGGGACTATCCAAAAGTGTCATCTAATTTATAACTCCTCAAAATGTAGTATCAGGCCAACAGACATACCATCACTGGGAGCTCGATAGACGTGTGGTTGCTCAGCCTACACCCTACACCTCTTAAATGAAAACTGCATTTTGACATGGCTCTCCTGGTGAATCTTCTGTGGATAAGGACTATTTTGTTATCTAATTGAAGCAAACAGCATCAGGTAGTCCTTAATTAAATATATTCTGAAAACTCGATAAGTTATAAATGTATGTGCAAACAGGTGTATGCACATGTGCACATGTGAATATGCTTATTAGATTCTATTTTTAGATTAGTATGTGTAACTTTTTATTTTCATGATATATTTCTAACCTTTACAAGTAGGCCCTGGTTGGTGTGGCTCAGTTGGTTGGAGCATCATCCCATGCACTGGAAGGTCTGGAGTTCGATTCACAGTCAGGGCACATACCTAGGTTGCAGGTTCAATCCTTAGTGGGGCACCTACAAGAGGCAACCGATCCATGTATCTCTCTCACATTGATGTTCTCTCTCTCTCTTTCTCTCTCTCTCTCTCTCTCTCTCTCTTCTTCCCTATCTAAAATCAATTAAATAATAACATAAACAAATACACTTTACAAATAGTTATTGTGTCAGTGAGGAATAACCTAAAATTATAAATTCTATAATCGAAGAAAATCATCAAATTTTTGTAGTAAGATTTACTATATTTATAGTTTCTCACTTTTGCCTTAAAAATGAAATAAATCTTGCTCGGTTGTTAATTTTAGTATTTCTGATGAAAAGCAATATTGAACCAAATTTAGATGTATAATAAAAAAGGAATTCTATTCACAATAAATGCAAAGAAAAATAAGACATTTTAAATTGTATTCCCTTTAGACTTTGTTAAAATTGGTCATATTAGATGTTGATGATTGGAGATTCAACTGCTGTTGCTGTGAATGCTATTAATCCAATATTATAACAATGCAAATATTTGCCCACCCGCATGAGTTAATTTTAATTGAAAAGACCATAATGAGACAGAAGTTGTTCTAGTCAACTCTAAGAGAAAAAAACAAACAAAAAAAACCCCCACAAAACAAAATTAGTAGAAAATTGTGATAATAATGGTACTGAAAATATCATTCACTGGGAAGATGTGTTTCCTTTCAATTGTTGTTAGTAAAACTAGAATAATTGTAAAATTTTGTCACGATAAAGAAGCCACAGTTTATGTTTCATGTTAATTTGAATTATAGAAATATTTGCATTGGAATATAATGTGATTTTTGCAAGTTATTACAATTGATTAATGATAATCATATACAAATACCATTTGCCACTTTGATATAGCTTACTTGAGAGTCAAATACAGCAGCAATTAAGTTATTGACTAGATGATTAAAGGGAACCTAAACCATCAAGCGGTTTTAGTTGACAAGATAGATCTACAACTAAAATAAGAATTTCACCACAAGATGAACAGAGTTAATACAACAATTCAAAAACAATTATTGATTTTCTTTTGATGCCAAGCACTGCAATAAGTTCTGGGTCTAAAAAGATTAGTTGGGCTCTACATTAAGAAATTTACCATTTCTCACTTGCCTGTCATCATCTAGTAGATTCTTTACCTTCATTATTACTTTTAAGAAAATTTGATTTTAGTTAATTTACTGAAGATGTAAAGTCAGAACCTTAATTGGTGCCAAGGTGAAGGAGTATTGAGGGAGGATATTTAATCAATTAGCAGGAACAGATATACTTTAAATTGGTTGTAAGAGACTCAGGGGAGTCAAGAGCTGTACAGTAAGCTATTCAATTACATGTTTTAGAGTTTTTTACATTCCTTTGCATTGAATTATTTTGATTTGCAACTTTGATAACCTGGTACTTTACTAGATCATGTAATGAATATGCTTTAGTAACACTTATATGTAAGTTTCTTTTACCTCACAGGAAACTTTTACAGAAGCAAATAATCATCTGCATCTTTCTCCACTCAGTGATTTTCAAACAAGGTAGGAAATGGATTCTTTACTCCAAGCTAAAATCTACTGGTGTAAGAGAATTGTTGCAACGCTGTTTTCAGTGCTGTCCTGCATTAACACATTATTCTTGCTCTTGTTTTTACAAGGGTAACTCTGGTTTAGATATAGTAGTTCTGCCTTTTTTCCATGGAAAATAATCATTTACATTATACCCAGTAGAAGTTAGAGACTTGTCTGCCTGTTATATCATGTGAAACTATTTTACTTCTGATATTTTTAGAAACGTGCTTGGAAAAAAGTAACTTTCAAGAAATACTAAAGATAGAGCAAGCAAACATTGCTAATTTTTAGAAAATGACGTTTCCATAATGTTTAATTAGAAATCAATTAAATTAATGATTGGCTACATAAGTTGAAGTAAATATTAAGGTAATGTAGGAGAAATCCACAAATAATGCTGACATCACTATACTTACCTATAATTTCTGCAATTTAGTTCATTCCAAAACCAACCCTTAACTTATGTTATTTGGAACATTTCAAAAAAATTTCAATAGTGGTGGTCAGATACTATATGAGCTAATACACACACACACACACAGGAAAGTATCCTATATAATAAAAGCTAAGTGTCCATTCATCTGGTGACCGGTTGACTGTTCAACCAATCAAAGTATAATATGCTAATGATATGCTAAGGCAGGTCAACTGCTCGCTATGATGTACACTGACCACCAGGGTGCAGATGCTCTGACCAGTAGGTTAGCTTGCTGCTGGGGTCCGACTTATTGGGACTGAGGGAGATGGGCTGGACACACCCTGGAGCCTTCCTGTGGTTTCTCCCCACCCTGATTGTGCACAGGTGGGGCCCCTCCACCTGGCCTGTGCTCTCTCACAATCTGGGACCCCTTGGGGAATGTCAGAGAGCTGGTTTCAGCCTGTTCCCTCAGGGCACTCCCCATGGGAGGAAGCCAGATACAGGGCTCATGGTAGGTGAGTGCTGCTGCTGCAGCAGCACAAGCCTCTCCAATCTGGACTGATTTGGTGCGAGCCTGTGGCAAGGGCAAGGGGGGTGGGGGGACAGGATTAGCCCAAGCAGCAGGTAGGAGCTGCAGGCGGCCTTGGACTGCGGGTTTCAGCCCGATCTCCATAGGCCACCCAGAGGGACTCCACCCATGCACAAATTTGTGCACTGGGCCTCTAGTTTATATATAATCAAAGATCAATGCTTAAAATTTTCAGAATTCAACCCCATACATTCAAAATAGAAGCTATTCCATTTTGAAGCAATTGCGTTAAGCATTCATTTTTGTTTGTATGCCAATTACATGGAAATCTTCCAGTTGATATTACTGTTGGGAATGTTTTAAAGAAACTGTAAATTTAATTATATTGTACCAGCAAAATTTGGAGTCTCTGAAACTGAAACACAAAACTGTGCTCTGTATAGAACTTGTACTCTAACTCAGGGGCTGTATAAGCCTCTCCCTAAAGTATAGTGGCCTAGGTTTCCTCAGGATTCAGTCATTTGCTGAGCTGAGGGAATGCAAGTTGAAACAAAATGAATGAGGTGGACAATTGATCTTATAGGATTATGGCATGGATTGATAATTATCATACTTTTTGACAATGCTATACTGTTTTAGAAAAGAATTTCATACAACTCAGCAGCCTTCTCGTTTGTAATGTCCAACCTCTCAGACTGGGCAAGTTACCAGGTCGCAATTCTGTGATACCCAAATAAATTTTGTAACCAACTAGGGAATAGTTCATTCTCGGTTGATCCCATAGTGGATGGTGTCCATTTATGGTTAAAAATGGAGGCTAATAAATTATTTTGATTTAGTATTTATGGGGTAAAAGTGTGTAATTTACTGTGTTTTTTTAAAACCCATAGAATAACTTCTCTTGATTCTACTTAAGTCCTTTCCCAGAGGAAAAGAAATTTAGTAAGAGTTGGAAGTGGACATTGGCCCTGGATAGAGGCTTCTGTTTTCGAGGATGTTAGCATTATGCCAGTTTCTGCTCACCTGGGTGGTCATTTTTAATGTGGACATTTTTCTAAGGAAGTAGACCGAAACCACTAAACATATTTGCTCCATGAGCTAAACCACAATAAAACTGAGGTCTCCTGTGCATAGCTTTCCTCACTCTTTGAATGCAGCTCATTCTTATTTTATTTCCATAAGAAACAAATGCCCTTTAGAAAGTTTCTCTTTGAAGTTTAAATGCAGTTGTGTGAGTGTGTGAGTGCATGTGTATCCGAAATGCAATTACACGCAGGTATCTGATTAAATGATGACATGGCCATTTCTTCAGGAGCATGAAGTGTCCTCTGAGGGTTTAAGCATGCCAGACCCCAGACCACATCTGGTTGATCAGTCATCGCCCACCTATTGTAAACGGGAATGCATGAAATGGGAGAAAGTCTGGTGTCATAAATGAGTAATAGATTCCAATACCGATAATGCTGTTCTAGATGTTTACTTGAAAGCAAACGTTGGGTTTTTATGATTTTTCTTCTAAAGTTATTTACTCAACATCACTTCGGAGACTACGTAGTCCTGTCTTCCATTTTTAAAAGATTTTCTTCCTTCATCTATGTCAGCCTCTGTCACCCATCGAAAGAGAAAAGGATCATTATTGTTTGATCAGGAACCCTCCAGGTAAGGCAGAGAGCCTGGCCAGGTGAAGTAACTCCCCGGAGATTGCAATGGGAAGGCTGGAGCCTTGATCTGATGCTTAACCCTGCTCTTTGTGCTATTTCTGGCTGCCCGGGAGGCAGGAAAACATCTCATCAGTTTGAAGGAGAGTATGACTTTCTTAAAATTAATAACCTACACAAACAACCAGTGCTGTGATTTTTTTCCCCTTCATAGCACTGAGAAATAAATAAAAGAATTCCAAACATTATCTGAGCATATATTGCTCCAGTTTACCTAGGCAGATATTTCTTCTTCTTGTATATATTTGTATCCTTAAATGTAATCATACTTTTGATTTCTTAAAGCACAGGTGATATTTTTGAGTTTGATATATTTCTCTAAAAGGCCTGTATTATCTTGGGTAAGCAATCTATATAAAATGCATATTTAAGATAAATATCATACTCACTATTCTGTGAAATTGAAGTAGTGCTCTCTCAGCTGCCTTATGATCCTAAATATAAATAAACTGATCATGTTTCTCAGACAGTACACAAAAGGGATTGCTCTGAAGCTGCGCTGTGATGGGCAGAAGTAGAAAGATAGTTTGCTTGCAAGATTGGATGTACAAATTAGCACAACCATAGGTACTGATGGTTCATCACTGGTGATTTTAAAGCCCAGATGCCAAACTAACCTAAAACCAATATATTAATAGAAGCTGTCGTTATTGCCTTGTTTAAAATGAAAGTTAATACTTATCTTTTATTGATTAAATGTGAATACCATTTTAAATAATATAATTAACATATAGGTTCACAAACAACTTTTAAAATTACATTTTATTCAAAAGTGCACTATGTTAATGCATCTTGGTATATGTTATTACACACATATACAATATTAAGAAATCAGACATGTTTATATCACTTTGAAAAATGTGGAAAGGAAGCGTCAATAGACTGGAAAGCTAAAATCAATTTTGCAATAATTATATAATCTGCAAAACAAAGATAGTAAATCAAGTAGTAAAATTTCCCAATTGCTGTGTTTTGTCAGAACAGGAAACACCATTTTCTTCCTTGGTTTTCATCTAGTTTGGAAGTGTAGGCAGTTTACATCCACCCCCACCCCCACCCGCCCCCTGATAGCAATAACCACGTTGTAATTGGTGATTCTGCATGGCGAATAAAGCAAAGGACTGAATCAATTCCTGGTCGATAGAAACTGACTGTGTTGGCGGTGGACTCTTATTTCCTTGCAGACAGTTAAAGCCGCTCCGGGCAAAGGCTGTTTCATTATTATCGATGATGGAGAATCGAGCTGAGTGCCACCTGTATAACACAGTCACAGCTCTCGGATTGCTGCGCTGGGTTGTTTCTTGATCTTTTGTAGGGATGGTCTAGTGGAGTTATTTGAAGTCACATTAATACAGATACTTAAGATAATTGTCTTAGTTTCTACCACTTGCTAGAGCATATACGGCAATTATTATACAATCATGTAATCGTTGGCAAAATCATTCTTTTTTCTCTTCTTTAATCAATCCACAAGCCTCAAGGCAGTCATAAGTATCAACCAGTGACGGCTCCTTCTCTTCACCACTCCCGCCCCTGTCACATTTCTAAGGTTACATCTGCAGCTCAGCAATCCGGGAAAATACATGTTGCAGAAAAGCAAAGGAATAGTCATAATAGTTCCACTTACTGAAAATAGTAGTACTTCTCTCTAAATTAAGTGCATAATTGGCAAGCCTTATTTATACTCTCAGAGGGATTAGCTTTTATTGATCTAATTAGGATGAAGCTCTGAAATAGCTTGCCAGTCAACCTGATAGAGCAGCAGCTGCACATTGTTCTAGTCTTCACACAAAAAGTGGAATTAGTGGGTGAAAATAAAGCATATTATTCTAGACTTATGCTCTGCCCACAAGAAACAAGTCCTGATGGAAAGATCTCTCCAGAAATTAAATGTTATATTCCTAACTACAAGATGGGAAAGAAGGCTTATAAATATTATTTCTATGGCGAGTATCATGATACTATTAATGCTATTAACAGAAGACCTTTTTTTTTAAGATCATAAAAACATTAATTGGTCTTAAATAATTCAAGTTTACTTGAAGAAATAAATCCTTTGCCCTTTGTAGTTATTCTAATATCTTTCCTTTTTTTAAGTTTTTGATCACAGGTATTACAAATAATTCCTAAAAAATGTCTTACTTCCCATTTATAAACCAATGTGGTAAATTATAAGCAGGATTAAACTCCTAAACAATTAGGAAGAATGGGCAAAGATGTCTTTTTCTAATGAAGTTGCTGTGCACAGAAGACGGGTTTGAGCTTACTGACTCAGTTGTTCAGTTAGGCCCTCTGAGCATGTGTGGCTGCACTCACTGACCAAACTTCACTAAGATAGTTCCACCGACTTATCCCTCGGCAATGATGAACAACCATGGACACAAAGTCAATATTTTAATGAAAATTAGCAGATAAAGTAATGGCCCTTCATTTTTAAGATTGCACCAATTTTGAGCCATAATTCAGCCCAGAATGAGAAGAGCTGAAATAGGAAGTATATTTGGTACTGCTAAGATGATGGAATTAATTGGCAGAGGTTCCAGAAAGTTGTTTGCATTTAAACAGATGCAAAAAAAAAAATTGTTCAGCTTGTAAGATCTTTAATGAGGACTTCTGGCATTTGAAAATATAAAATTCAATACAAATATGCATTTCCTTTTATTGCATTTCAAAACATTTCTGTATTCCTATTTCTGAGAGACATAAAATGTATTAACAGTTAATTTGAGTAATATATGACAGCTCTTACATAATATTATACTTATATTATTTTCCCCTATGAAACTTTCATTTTCATTTATATGCAAAATATCATTTTTCCTGTAATTGTAGTGAAATTTTCTAATGTTTGCATAATTTAGATAATATAAGTCTAAGAAATATAGCTTTTAAAAAATATACCTACTTTAATAATGCAGTTCAACCTCTCTGTCATAATCTCTGTCATCTCTTTTTCACTCTCTCTGTCTCCTTTCTTACCCATACACACACACACATGCATGTACATACATCCACCTCAATATATATGTACATATTTATATTGCTACCCCTTTGCTTTAATTTCTCAATTTTATTATGAGATATACAATTGAATAAACTGAAATATTTCAAGTTATGTAGGTTTGTTTTTTTTTAACAAGTAACCATTGTGTTAGACATCAACAGCATGTAACTCTCATCATATGATCTGATAGCTCAGAGAAAAATACTTATAGTACATTGTGATAAATGATTATAGTATTACAGTGCATAATACTGCCTGTGTGACTTGGAGTTCCCTTTTGAGAGGAGGGGTATTTGAACTTTCTCAGGAAGAATCAGTAATAGATTATCAGCCAAGAAGTGGGCCAGGACATTCAGTATGGGGAAAAGAGCAAAATCTTCAGTGAGGTCATACAGAGAGATGGCCACATAGCGCACAATGATTGCCAAGAAAGATGATTCTAGAGAGATGTGTTGTTCCAAATCACAGAGGTCTTTAAACACTATGTCAAAGAGTTTGGATTATATTCAGAAAGCAGTGCATGATAGCAAGAGATCTTTTAATCAATGAAATGACATATTCTGATTTATTTATTAGGGGAGTAAATTTGCCAGCAATGTGAACAGTGGACCAAAGTCTAGGAGATCTGGCAGCCAGCAAACTATTTTGGAGGTTGTAAAAAATAGTGCAGACAAGAGATGAGGAAACCACAGTATTTCTTTAACTTTAAAAAAATGTTATGGAGATAAATTAGGGAGATTGGATTCAGGATATATGTTTTTGTAATAAACAGGATTTGGTAATACATTTAATTTGAGATGGGAGGGGAACTTGGTGGGTAATGGGGACATAAAGTAACAAAAGAGATAGATGATGAATGATACTAGGTGTTGGTGAAGGTAAGAATGTGCAGTGAACAAACTCAACATTCATGCTGACAGGGAATCAAGGGTCAATATCCTGAAAGCCTGGCATTCAGTACAGTTGCAGGGACTAGAAATGAAGGCACAGCACTCATCCAAGTGTAGAAGGGGAATGGAAGCCATGATGGCAATTGTTACCATGATGCAATTCAACTTCACTTGAACAAATGAAGTTGAAACGGTATAAAATATGGTAAGAAGAATTGAGAACTCCCGGGCACACAGAGAGAGGCCAGGCAAAGAAACAGGAACACATCAAAAGTGAGGAGAGTGTTATAAGAAAGAACTCAAGGAAAAGGGAGGTTCCAGCAGCTTCCAGATACCAGCAACAAAGGAAAAAAGAACTAAAAATGGACTCTTGTGTCTGGTCATTAGTGATTATAGGAAGACATGTTTCTGTAGAGCAGTCGTTCTTAGCTAGGAGTGATCTTGCGACCCACAGATCTTGGCAATATTTGGAGACATTTTTGATTGTCACGACTTGGATCCTATTGATATCTAGTAGGTATTGTGCAAAGATGCTACTAAACATCTTACAATGCACAATAGAACTTTCACAACAAAGAATTATCCAGCCTCAGATGTTAATATTGCTGAGGATGAGAAACTGCAGTAGAGCGATAAGGATATTCACAATAGCCAAGACATAGAAACAACCTAAGTGTCTTTCAACAAACGATGGATAAAGAGGATGTACATATACACAGTGGAATACTACACAGCCATAAAAAGATGGCATATTGTCATTTACAACAACATGGATGGATCTTGAGAGTATTTATGCGTAGTGAAATAAGTCAGACAGAAAAGGACAGGGACTGTGTGATTTCATTCAGATGTGCAATATAAAACAGAAAGCAACAAGTTAACAACCAAAACAAACATACAAACAAAGAGAAAACAAACTTGTATATACAAACAACAGAATCATGGTTACCAGAGGGGATGGAGTGTGGGGAGGAGACGAAGAGGGTAAAGAGGGTCAAATGCATGGTGATGGAAGGAGACTAGACTTCAGGTGGTAAGCACATAATCGAATATAGAGATGCTGTACTATAAAATTGTACACCTGAAATTTATATAATCAATGTTACCCCAATAAATGTAATAAAGTTTCTTAAAAAGAGTACAGAGTAGTTCTTAAAGAGTTGATCCAAGAATTTGAATTTAAGAGATAGGCAGAATAAATAGAGATAAACTCTATCAAGACCAAGCAAACTGTAGAGAAGTTAGAAGCAGTTTTGTATTTAGAAGCCAACGGATATGGAAAAAATTAAAATAAAATGTTTACCAGAATGTTTGGAAAATATGCTGTATACAGAATGAAGGAGAATATCACCTGGAAAATTCTCTTAGTTAAATCATATTGTCATATATGACTTTTTATTGAAGCATACAAAAATGAATGTATGCATAAAAATGAGACTTGAAGCCATATATGCAAATTGGATTTAAAACAAAGGTAACATAAATGCACATAAAAGTATTAACATTGATGTCATCAAAAAATGTATGGCATAAGGAACAGATAACTTTCATGAAGAAAGAATAAAATTCCCTATTATTCAAAGGTTATATAAATGCTGGTCAACATTTCACCTTTCGCAGGTCAGAAATAAAGACTATTAAATGATAGTTATGAGGATACTATATACAGAATAATTAGATCAAAGGCAAAAAGTTTCAGATATATGTGGCATTGATTCAGTAAGTTTGCAGAGATACATTCATTTAATAGAGGTAAATTAATCAGGGCCATCCTTGGTTCCAGCATTGTGGAAATATGCAGAGTTGTCTGGGTTGTAGAAATATGCAGAGTTGATGCAGAATCTCTCAGTGACACCACCCCTAACAACATAATCTTGGACACAGTTCTTATTCTCTTCAAGAGCATCTGGTTTCTTTTTGGGTTAGAAAGAGAATTAGCAACACTTCATTTCAACTTCCTCTTTCTATACTCTTCTCCCTTATTAATCCTGGAGAAATGTTACCCTCCTGTTGCTTTAAATTCCCAAAACCCTGTCTTAAAATTCCCTCTGCTCCCAAATAGCCATACATCCAGGTCTATTCCTGCTCACCAATGTTGGCTTTATTTTGGTGACCATCTGGTTGAAATGGCATTTTAATTTAATTCATGCTAAACCATGTAGTTTCAACCAATCATTGGAAACTATGACCAGAGTTATTTTTTTCTTTCCCAGCACAGTGAGTTATTTTTTTCTTACATTAAATTGAAACCTTTATAGAACCATGCTTTCACTGTCAAGTTTGCCTTAGCCTAACCCACACATTTTCCTGCACTGTACTTTTATATTACTGCTCTTTCCTTGAATGCATTTGAATAATAGACACAGATTTTAAGCCAGCTTTCTCAAATGCTAATGCACATAAGAATCACCTGGAGATCTTGTTAAAATTGCAGATTTTGATTCTGTAGGTCTTGGGTAGGGTATGATATTTTATTCCCAGAAATTCCAGGTAATTCTGATGGTTCTGTGCCAACCAAGGGCCATTTTTTGAGTAGCAAGGATTTAACCTCTCAAAGGAAGTGCTGATTCTGCTAGGAATCTATTACTCAAATAAATCAATAATTAGAAAAATCTACCAAGGAATAATTGTTCAGCAAGTGAAGACTGCTGCTATTTATACTTTCAGTTTTTCTGTCATGTTTTTTGTTGTTGTTTGTTTTGTTTCCTTTTAGTTTAATGAAGGTGCTCCATTTTGGGATACTTGTATCCTAATCATTTTTATCCCAATAAAGTGCAATGGCAAGACAAGAAGAGACAAATCAAATACTGGGTTCTCTATATCCTTTATTTTCTATCAAATGTAGAACCAATTAAAATATAAGTAAACTGATGATTTTCAGTACTCTTTCTCAAAATGGGTATTTTTTAATCATCTAATCATCCAAGCTGAACATGGAAGCTGCCATTATTCCCTTGACTGACCTGCCTGATCAGAGAATGACATTATGGCCCACTTATTACTCTTGGAAGAAATTGTCTACTTCCTCTTTTGCTCATATATAATGCATAGAGAAATCTTGTTCTAATCTATTATTTTAGAGACATATTGTCAATACATATAATTTCCCTTATGCCAACTATCTCATGAGTGAAATAAGTGGTAGGGTTTATCTTAACTGAAAACAATTTTTGTGATATTGCAATGCTCTCAGTTACCAACAACATCTATAATAATAAAAGCATAATATGCGAATTAGACTGGACGTCCTTCTCATGAAGCCAAGGCTGCAAGGGAAGCCTGGGTCCCAGGTGCCGGCTGGTGGCCAGAGGGAAGCTCCCGTCCTGAGTGCCAGAGGGAATCCAGTGCTGGCAGCCAGGAGAAGGAAGGCCTATTCTTGCATGAATTTCGTGTATTGGGCCTCTAATAAATATATATGATGCCAGAATTGTTGGCCAGTTTCTATTCTGCAAGCACTACACTCTAAAATTGGTTCTCTGGGGAGTAAAATATAGGGGAAGGTGGCCAGAGAATTCTGATTACATTGCAGGTCAGAAGAACTTATACTTAATGAGATAATTAAAAATACAGTCATCATTCGGGTAGAGAATGTACAGGTTAAAAGAATCATGAAAGCAATATAAGAAACTGAAATTACATGACATGACATTTTAAAAATGTTTTTAAAATGACTTATTTTATATGTTTTTATCCAATGTAAACACCTAATTCTAAGATTTTAAACCAATATTGATTATCTGCTTTAAATTAGGCACTTTTATAACTGGGGATGGGCAGGTAGAAGCAGTAAAAAATTTACCTTCATGAGCTTTCACTGTAGCTGAGGGAAATAGACATATACTCTGTCAGATGGTATTAAGTGCTATTAAGAAAAAGAAAACATTTACCAGGCATAGATCATGCCAAGGTCAAGTGGAGACCTGTAGGAAATGAGAGAACAAGCCATAGATTAAAAGTTGAAACAAAATCCCATCAGCACTGAGGTGAGCTGATGCTTGAGATGCAGTGAAGGAGCTGATGTGTGTGGTAGAGAGAGAGGGAAGGATGCTCAGAAACCAGCCAGAGTGGTCATCCACCAGGGCATGTAGGCAAAGAAGGGACATTGCCCTAATGATGAGTTTTGACAGCCCTTTATATAAAACCAAAATATAAATAAAAGTACAGAATATGGTTGACCTGTAGATAATCTTAAAGGAATGACAAAGGCTTAGGCATAAAATTTTGCATACTATAATAGTTTACATTATGTTCATTTTATGACCACAGTTTTTTGAAGTAGAGTATTATCATTGTCATCTCCTAGCTGAAAGAATTACAAAAGTTAACTGGTAGCATGATTCACCAAAGTAATAACCACCAAAGTAATAACCACTGTGGTTCTTTCCTAATACCACCTTCATCAACTGACCCCTAAAGATTGCCAAGACAGGTAGAACAAAATAAAGGCACCAATACACTTTCCTTTTAAGCTTATAATTCTAGGTCTGAGTATACTAGTAAACCAGAAAAGTTTCGACAAACACATTCTTTCTTTCTTTTTTTTAACATTCCATTGGCTGAAGTGGATAACGAGGGAAAGTGTGAGACCATGACAGGGAGAGAGTCAAGTCTAGGCTGAGCAAAGAATACCTGTCACCAGGGCCAGGAGTCATGGTAAGTACCACGTAAGTACCTGGAAACACCCAGACAGAATTCAAATGAGAACTGATATTCATCTGTACAGAGCAGCCATCTACTATATGCCCATCCTTGTAATTATTTATAATCTGGGGTGTATCATTAATAACAACCAGCATGTTATCCAATCATTATCCTGCAGAATAAGGATTCTACTGAACTTCACCACAAGGCTTTATGCAACCTTTACCTGAGGCTCACAGGGCGAACAGTTTCCTCTCACATCCTGGGCGAGGGAGGGTGCACAGAACAGAATGGTACCCTGCATACCTGGAGGCTTATTGGTAGAGAGAAAGGGGATTTGCCTGCATAGTTAAGATAAAACAAAATGAAACCAGCTCAAAGTTCAAACTTTCTCCCAGACCTCACTTACTGCCATAAAATTGGTGGACTTGAGACTTGTCCAAGGCTTCTGATCTTTCTGTTATGCCAACTGACTACAATATGAATTAATCATTAAAAAGTAATGATAGCTCAGTTGGTGTGGTTCAATGGTTGAGGGTTGACCCATAAATCCGCATGTCATGATTTGATTCCCGGTCAGGGCACCTGTAGGGGGCATACAGGAGGTAGCCAATCAATGATTCTCTCTCGTCATTGATGTTTCATCTCTCTCTCCCTCTCCTTCTCTGAATTAAAAAAAAAATACACATTTTTAAAAAAAGTAATAATAAAGTTAAAGAATATTTTCTTCTCAGAAATTATACCCATCTTTTAATATCTTATCCTCATACTTTCTCACACATCTAATGATTACATATATATATATATATATGTATATATATATATATATATATATATATATATATATATATATATAAAAGCCTAAGGCACCATTACAACTGAACAACTAGAACAACCAGTCGACCTTGACTATGATGCACACTGACCACCAAGAGGCAGACACTCAATGCAGGAGCTGCCCCCTGGTGGTGAGTGCGCTCCCATGGCGGGAGCGCCACTCAGCCAGAAGCTGGGCTCAAGGCTGGTGAGTGCAGCAGTAACAGCAACAATAGGCTTCGCTACATCCCTTGGTGGGATGTCGGACTGCCAATTGCGGCCCAAAATCAGCAGTCTAGCATCCCCCGAGGGGTCCCAGATTGCAAGAGGTAGAGGCCAGGCTGAGGGACCCCACTCATGCACAAATCCGGGCACTAGGCCTCTAGTAGTCAAATAAGAAGAATAACCAGAATTTATTCAGCATTTGATATGGGTTAGGCACTTTAAAAAATTACATGAATTTCTCACTTAGTCATGTATTAAATCATTTAATCTAATCACGTTTAATTCCCCTTTTAATCATATATCATACATCTCTTCTCTTCACTTTCTATGCCTATGTTACTTTACGCTGCTGTAGGTTCTTAGAAAGTTCCAAGCTCATTTCTGCTTCAGGGACTCTGCACTTTCTAGTCTCTCCTTGAAAGAATACCTCTTCTGAGTTCTTCAAAAGAATTCCTTTCTTCAATTTTACTTAAGTTACTTAACCCAATGTCACCTATTCAGGAAACTCCTTTCTATGCACTTTCTAGATATTTTTAAAAAATATATTTTTATTGATTTTAGAGAGGAAGGGAGAGGGAGATAGAGATAGAAACATCAATGATGAAAAAGAGTCATTGATCAGCTGCCTCCTGCACGGCCCACACTGGGGATCAAGCCCGCCATCTGGGCATATGCCCTGACCAGGAATTGAACGGTGACCTCCTGGTTCATAGGTTGACACTCAACCACTGAGCCATGCTGGCTAGGCTCTAGGTATTTTTAATATTTAAAAATAGTCTCTTTCATTTGGTTATTATATATGAGATTAACCTATTTCATAAGTTATTTTACTATCCCTCTGATTGTTTAAGATTATGTTTTATTTATTACCTATCAGTCCATATTACTTAACTCACTAGAACATATCTATCTAGAGCATATGAACAGGCCTATCTTGTAGACAACAGTGAAATGTAATTAAAAAACACAATAAGATACCACATCACAGTCATTAAGTTGGCTAGAATGAAAACACACACACAAAAAAAACAAAAAACAAAAACAAAAAAAAACAGGCAATACCACCTAAAGTTCAGGAAATAAACAAATATATCTCTCCCACTCTGCTTATGGGAAAGTAAAATGGCATAGCTGTTGTGGAATGCAGTCTGATAGTTCCTCAAAAGCTGTAAGTATAGAACAACCCCATGATTAAGAAATTTTACTCAGAGGTTTATACCCAAGAGAATGAAAACCTATATCCATGCAAAAATGTGGGCATGATGCTGATAACAGCATTAGTCCCAGAAGTAAAGAAGTAGAAATAACCCAAATGCTCATCACTGATGAATGCATAGATTACTGTGGTATATCTACATAATGGTACATTATTTGGCAATTTAAGGAAAGTACTGATACACACTACACCCTGACTAGACCTTGAAAAAATTAGTGAAAGAAATCAGTCACACAAAAAATCACATATAGTGTCATCTTATTTATTGAAATGTCCAGAATAAGCAAGTCCATGAAGACAGGAAGCAGATTAGTAGTTGCCTAGGGAGGGAGTAAAAGTCACCAGTGCAATTGGAGAGTATTACTAATGAGAATGGGAGTCCTTTTGGGGGTGATGAAAATGTTCTAAAATTGATTGTGGTGATGGTTGCATAACACTGTCAATAAAAACCTTTGATTTATACACAAATGGGTAAATTATATGGTTTGTAAATTTCATTTCAATGAAGACATAATAATAGGGGGCCCTGTGGGTAAGTGGATTTTATTCTTTATTCCTTTGCCCAAAGATACAACAGTTTTCCCTTTATCTTTTATGTTTTAAACTTCTCCAGGAGAGGTATCCTGTACAGTGATCTGAAATGTAGTTAGTGGGAAGAATCCAGTTAAAGCATAATTAACTATCTCTAACAATTTTTAAATGGTGATTTAAAAATGGCCTTTTTTATAGCAAATGATACATTATTTTGCATCATTATCAATTCATTTTTTATGATAGCTTTACATGAACATTGATATAATTTCATCGAGACACGCAAAAATCTCTAAAATTCCATTCCATCAGCACAAATCCTCCTTGTCCTGCAACAACATACAACCTGAATGGTGTGTCTTATCTGCAGGTTGGGTTCCCTCAACATCTTGACCTGCTTTCAAACACTTGAAGTCAAAGCTTCGAATGCACCTTTTGGAATGCCTTTGCCCTTGGTTTTTACAACCTTGTGTATTTTAATAGAAATTTAATCCATATGGTTTTGATTCATTGATGCTTAAATCATCAACGCATCAGTCTTTCAGGGTGATCTGATATCCATGAAGACTATTGAGACTTTTTAAATAATCCTTTCGAGTATTAAAAAAAAGACACCAGGAACTTTGCTTTTCCCACGTAAATGAAAAAGCTGGGGAGTTCACTTTCGACATGTTCTAAACTTGTCTAAACACGCTCTCTCAGCTGCCACAGGCAGAGGGACAGCAAGGTGCTGGTGACATGCTCCCCATAAGTAAAAGTGCTGAAGCGTTTGATGAGACACAGAGAATGTGAAATTCAGAGCACACTTTACAGCACTCGTGGGCTTTTAGACCTTTTCATCGTAATAAAAAGTTCTAAAAGTATTAATTTGCATTACTGTGGATGCTGTTACTTATCTAGTTTTATATTTCCACATTTGAATGCATTACGCCTTACTCAATATTATTAAGCATTTTATTGCACTTTATTTGAAAAGTGCCCAGTAATCATTTTACATATACTTTTCACATAGGGTGTAAATTTATTTTTTACATGAGGTGTAAAGAAAAACTACCATGCATTTTATATATCACTGGCGGGTTAAAAAAGCTTTTTCCACTGCGTAATATTCATAGTAGGTAAAAATAGTGCTACTATTATGAAACAAAAATAATTTAGTTTTAAAATGCAACATTTTAAAAGCTAGTGTTTTCTTTCTCTATTTTCTCACAGTTAAATCAGTTTTGCTCTTGATTAAATATATATGAAAGATGCATTAAGCTACACTTCATCATCTCAAATTGTCTTCCTTTCCTCATTTTTCTAAAATGAAATACGTAATCTTGTACTTACTTTCTCTGGTCCATATGGATTGGTTACTACCATATCATCCTGAGTGTCCATTTGAAGATCAATTTCCCTTTTTAAGAAGGTTACTTGATCTGACATGTAATAGCTTGGTTTCATACAATTATATTTTTTCCATATAAACAATATATGGAGAGTTCCATGAGATATAAAAATATTTTCTGAAGAGTCTTCTCATGTCTTTTCCCATTAAATAGCATCCAGAATTTATACATATTCTGAATGTATGTTTATTTTTACATAATTTAAATTCCATTTGCAAATAGAATTTTTTTTTTTTTTTTGCTTTAGGTAGTTGAAGTCTTCATTGCATATTCAAATGCATTAGTCACTCTTAAGTAGAAAATGTTTGAAAATAGGAAATAATTTATGTAGATAATTGAAATCTATCTAATTTTTATGTAGCGTTTTCTTTGAAGTACTGTTAAAGATTTACTCTCTACTAGAAAATACTTTTTCTACTAAAAAAATATCAATAAGCTCAACATGCACAGCAGTTAACCTTTGCCCTTAATCTATGTATGGCTAGAAAACATCACAATTGTTTTTTCAAAAATACATGGATAGCAATCAATGTTCTATGATGTCCTAAAATAATGATTACTTCAACACTAAAGTGTTAGGTCCTTTAAATATCTTAATATTGTTAATGTGGGAAAACCTATGATCATAGAAGTGCATGGGATGTCAAAGCTGGTATTAGTTTTAGTTATTATAATTCACCAAATACCTTTCCTACATATTAGAAGGAAGAAGCAAATCTATTGTCATTAAGCTAAGTCCCTGAGATATATTAGTAGGGCTTTATAGAAGCACCCATTTTCAATTATTTAATTGCTCAAGTGTAGTTTTTATTCATCACCCTATAGTGTATTGATGCAATATATATATTTATTTCCATTCTCTGATTTTCTGTTTTATTTCTGTATGATGAAGAGCATGAAATTTCTGTCATAATAATGGAGCTAGTTGAAATTGACCATCTAGATTATTTAGGTCATTTTCTCCATAAGTAGAGTTTACAATGAGTCCTAAACTTAATTGCTTAGGTTCAAAAAAATGTTGATAAGGCATATGGCCTGTGGGAATATACTTTCAATGTGCTACTTATTTAAGTTTAATGGCCAATGATGTTTCTGGACTTCTTCCTATCAAAGTAAAGCACTCAAAGCTGTTTTGTGTTCACTGGCATGAGAATTTTTTCATAAGCTCTTCACCATATTCTATCTTTGGTAAAAGATATATGTATAACATATGTGTAAAATCTAACAATTTTACATGGATATTAGTTGGTAGAAATTTTATATTAAAAGGAGGAATTCATTTTTAAGCTAAATAAATATTTCTTTCAGCATAAAGAGTAATATTTAACCACTGCTGAGAATGCACACAAAGGCAAAACAATAATCTAAAATTAATTTAGCTTCAATAATTTTTCAACATACATTATGCCTAATCAATTATGGTTGAAAATCTCTCTCTCTCTCTCTCTCTCTCTCTCTCTCTCTCTCTTTCTCTCTGTCTCTCTCTCTTTACTGGTCATATGCATACTTGATTATATTGTGAGTGATGAAGTCCACACTTATTTTGGAAGCCACTTAACAGTTATTTAGAAAACCTTAATTTTAAACCTGCCATTCCATTAATTTATTTAAATGTCCAACGTGTATAATGAATAAATGATGTTGACTTGCTTTAACTAAATCAATATAATTGAAAAATGCACACTTTTTTTTATTTCAAGTGTTATCTCACTTAGAATTACTTGAAAAATGTTACTGAAATATTAATTACTTGAACAGTGTGCTACTAAATATGTTAAAATAATAAGAATAATACCTTATTTTACCACAATCTTAATAACCATATTTTAGAGCCTATCTAATAATGGATTCTTAAACTGCTTTATAGAAATAAGCTTTTCTATTCTGATAACTTTGCCTCTTGCAGCCCTGCTTGCATAAATGTATCCATATTTTCAGCAAGCTATTTGCAAATGTGCAAGCCATCTGTAGCTAAATGATTAGTGGAGTGCAGGAATATGTGTCCTGCATTTGGTCCCCACTGGCCATTTATTTTGTTTTATTATTTTTATTATAAGACTAATCTTCAATGTGACTATTATGTGGCATTTGTATGCTAAAAATTAGCCTCAAATATTCATGTAATTTTAAATTGCTCTATAATTTTGAGATTTATTAACTGGGATTAATTTTGAGTATCCGTATTGTTGCCTTGAGTTTGTGCTGCGTAGTGGTATTGGAACTGGAAGTTACATTTCAATGTTAACTGACTGTTACATGACAAGTAAACAAGTTTAATTGTGTTATTCAACTCATTGACTTTAATGAGTCAATAATAGATGTAATAGTCACCTCAGGACCAGATGGCATAGGCTCAAAAGTTCCCATGAATGCCATTTTTTCATCTCAAGTATCTGATAAATATGTTAACTTCCTGCGTTAAGGCAATTGTTGAAATTTCTTAGCAGCTGGTCAGTTACCCTACACTGCAGGGACCGCCGGGTGCTGGTTATAGCTTAAGTATCAGCTCTATATTCTTAGAGAAAGTAAGAGTGAAAAATCCCTCTTTCTAAATATAATTGAATAATTGTATAAAAGTATTTTATTCAATTAAACAAAAGTTTGGGAAATTTCTCTGAAAGGGATCAATCATATATTATCTATCTGAAAGTGAATGAAGAGCCTTCCTACCTGTCAGAATGTCAATTTCACAGGTCTATTATTTGTTTGACCTTTCTTAATTTTCTTTCACATGTCCTTTATTATTTTATTTAACACAAGCATATAGAGTATAACAGGAAGTTCATTGGCGAAGTGGCACTTGCATATATTGTGGCAGGAACCATCTTTAACTGTAGCAATGGGTTCATTGCTAGTCTCATGTCTGCATTTGGCTTTATGAACAGGGTTTATGCTTGTTCTTCTCTTCATACACTAATCAGATTCTTTTTAAATAAGGAAATTCCAATATTTTCCTGATGTATAATAGAAAAAAGCTCATTCTCAGGTGAATGTTGAACTGCTGTCTTGGCAACCGAGAAAATATTTTCAAGAGTGTCATGTTATTATGTTCTTGGAAAAGGCAAATGAATATTCACCTTGTCCATTTAATATTGCATCAAAAAGGATTTCCCACTTCTGGTAAAACTTTAGGACCTAGAAATGGCACAAACCCAAAGTCAAGAATTTATAGCACATTGAACATTATTGATTTAAAATGAGAACAACCTACTAAGCTCTCTTCAGCTTACCTGCAGCACTCAAGTTTAGGCCATTCTCCCATGTACTCAATACTTAAAGTTTTAGTTGCAGCTTAGCACTTCACACTTGTGCTGGATTTGACAGCATATTAACATAACAACAGCCACTGCAGTGTCCACTTAAGAAAGGGATTTTGTGTGTGCAAAGATGCCTTCATAATAATTGCTGTTCTATTTGTTGGTAATTGGCGTTTTTACTCTCTTGGCTCTGGTAGATTGGAGCTGTTTTTCCTAATAGGTAGAAATATACTATTCTTCATCATAATTTACAATTTTACATTTGGTCCAAGAGAAAAAAAAGTCTGTCTCTTGGAAATGGCAGAAAAAATTATTGGGAAAAGTTCTACTGAGAAAAATGAGAAACATTGGATAATCTTTTTTAATCTGAAGGCATATTTTAAGACGCTTACAAGATCCAACTTAACTAAATTCTCCAGGAGAATCTAGTGATCCTGGAGGATAATATAAAGACTTTAAGAAGACAAGTAGAGTTATAGAAGTCATGTGGCATTATGAGAGAAAATATATAAGGTCAGCGTGCACCAAAAATTGAGGCAGTCTGACAAACCAACCTAAATTTAGTTTAGGATCCAAAAAAAAGCTCTACTGTAAAAGTAAGTGGAAGAAGATACAGAGCAGCCTAGTGATGATTGGGACCTGCTCTTGCTTAAAATAAGGTAACATTTAATTGAAATTATCCCTAGGATTCCAACAGAGGAAGAAAAATATTTTGAAGGAAAAGAAAGCATTTTATTATATTTCAAACTATGTTTTTTGTTTGTGTGTGTGTGTGTTTCTTTTATTAGCCATGTACTCTACCAGGCAAACAAAAGTACAAAAGCAAAGTTTTAAGGAGAAGAGAAGAACAAGTAAAGATTCATAAGTTTTAAAATAACATTGTATAATATTTTTAACAAATAAAGTTAAGAATTTACAAAAAGAACTAGAAACTATCTAAAAAGGAACCAATAACTGAATCTGAAAAACACAAAATAAACTAACAAGCAGAACAGAAACAGACTTCTAGATACAATGAACATTTTGACTGTGGCCAGATGGGAGGAAAATTGAAGGATGTGTGAAAAGGTTAAGGGATTAAGAAGTACAAATTGATTGTTACAGAATAGTCATGGGGATGTAAAGTACAGCATAAGAAATACAGTAAATAATCATAATAGTAAAAGGCTAATATGCAAATGGCCATCACGCCATAACAACTAATCAGCAGGGACCTGAGGCTGCGTGGTGCCTGGCCGGGGCGGGGGACCTCAGGCCATGCCTCAGCCCGGCGAGGCTTGACAGGGCACCTCAAGCCACACCTCCACACCCCAGCATCGGGCAGGTGGACCTGAGGCTGCACCAGGGGACCTGAGGCTGCACCCTTCGCCCGGTGGGGCTTGATGGGGGTGGGACCAGCCGGGTCAGGGTCTCATCCAATGGGGGTGGGGCAGGCGGGTTTGGTTCTCAAGTGATTTCAAGGTGCACACAGGTGGGCAGGGACTTGACCCTGGGTCCCGCAGCATGCCCCAGACTCTGACAGGAGGATTTTCATATACATTTTACTAATTTTCTTTCATCTCTGACACTTTTATTATAGAGAAAGGGCAAACAGCAATACTAAAATATTTCCTTTAATTAATTCCCTTCTAATGTGCACAAATTTTGTGCACTGGGCCACTAGTATTCTAATAATCATTCATGGTGTCAGAAGGGTATGAGATTTATTGGGATGATAACTTATGTAAGTTGTATAAAGTCTAATCGCTCTGTTGTACATCTGAAACTAATATTGTGTGTCACCAACTGTACTAGTAACTGAAAAAATAATTTCAAAAAAGAACCACATGAAAAATATATAGCTGAATAATAAAATATGTGCAATTAATAATAAAATAAATACATTTAGCAGTGGAATAGACACAACTAGAGAAAGAATGAGTAAGCTGGAACATCTGATGAATATATCTCCCCAGCAATGAACAGGTAGATTAAAACATTGAAAGTATGAAAAGATTTTAGAGACATAGGAGTACAGTAAAAAATTATAATTGTACATATAATTGGAGCTCCTGATGCCATTGTAATTAGCTGGTTATTAATAGTAGAAAGGGAGAAAAGGGAAGATCAGACATCATAGGCATGTGTCCTGCAAAACACAGAGGAAAGGGGACTGGACAAAGGGAAGATATATGCATGCCCATTGAAGCTGGGGTGACATAAGGAAGGTGCTTCTCAGTCACACCTGTTTTAGAAAAGCATACTAAAATATCTAGTAATAGAGAGGTTTCAGGTCTTCTACTCTGAAACAGACTAGAAAAAAAATAATGTGAGTATGTGTATATGTTTATATCCAAAGTATATAACAATATAAAATAAAAGATTGACAATATCAAATATGCTGCAAATAGAAAACTTAGTGGAAGTGTAAATGGATATAACAATTCAGAACAATATGGGTAAACATCTACTTATACTGAGAATATGCATAACATGACCAAGTTATTTCAAAAAATATTCAACGTATATGCATATCCAAGTAAGCCAAAAGACTCATCTGTTCCTAGTAACAGTAAATGTAGCAGTCACACACTAACTTGAAACAACTCAAAAGTCTATCAAGAGCAGAAAAAATAAATCATCATTGGTACATTCATAAAATGGGATTATATCTAGCAATGAAAGAAAAGAAACTCCTATTACATAAGATGGCATGCATGAAAAGATGCAAAGACTAATTATTTCCTACTTTATTATCTTCTTTATATGAACTTGAGAAACAGACAAATCCAATCTGTGTTGATAGAAGCCTGGAGAGTGGAGACTTCGATGGATAGGGATCAGTGTTATCTGGTGTCAGAATGGGTTTTCTAGGCATTGGTGATGTCCCGTTACTTGACCTGAGATAGTACTTCTGCAATTGTAGTCACCTTAAAATAGTTAATAGAGTTTACAATCCTGTGCACTTTTCTGTTGTATCATTCATAAGTAGAAAATGTTTGAAAATAGAAAAAAATTTACATAGATAATTGGAATTGGACTTCAGTGCTATCTAATTGTAATTGACCCTGTTGATCTACCCTTTTACAACTTTACTGAAAACTAATTGCATCTCTAAAAATGTAATCACGGTGCTTGTTTGCCTGTAGAAGAAAGTCAAGACTCCTTTATTATGATCCTGTCTCCTGACTCTTAATGATTTGTATTCAAAATCAAGAACCTCAAGGGGTCTGATTAGGCATGATGTATAGGCCTGGATTATTAAAGGTAGTAATACTTTCTCTATGTCTTTGGGTTTCTCTTCCTGAAAAGAGCCTTGGTGTATAATGTTCTAATTATTCCAGAATGTAGAGACTGAACAAAATTGATCTATTTCTCTTTGGACATTATTTTCTTCCTTCTTGCTTATAGGCTGTGACACACTAAGACAAACTAGATAACTTATTTTTTTCTCTAGGCTCCAATGGCTCCCCATACCCTATGAATTCCTAAATTACTCTACAGTTTGCATGTGATCTTAGAGATATTTTAACTACTTTGACTCAAATCAATGTACTCGTAATTATCTCAGTAAAATGTATTCCAGGTATATTTGCAATTTGAGACAGAAGACTTAAACTATTACTTTGCATCTTGGATATCCAATGCATGAGGGACTTTTGGGGAAGAAAATGTCATGACAAAGAGCAGAATACAGGTAGCCTGCCATGGGAACCCTAATCAGTGTATGATGAATGGTCAAGGCCAATTGGAGTGTGGGGGCCCTGTCCAGAGTACGCCGGATGTTCAAGGCCAATATGAGTAAGGACATAGTGATTGTACTGCACACACTGTGTTCTTCTTTAACCCAAAGATTGAGATCATTTTTTGTCAAGAAGCTTCTTTTGTCTTAGTTGGTATAAAAATGTGTTACTGACCAGCCAGTCAGAGACTGCCTGGTCAGGCTACTTTGTGCAATAGCTCCTACGTTTACTGAGGCTGCTTTTATGTAGGGGTGGCTGCTTGGTATGGCTCCTGTGTTTGTACTGTGTTTTCAGTGGCTGCTGTGTTAGTAGCAGCTACTCTGTAAGGCTACTTTAAATAACTGTTTTGTCTAATGGCTCCTTAGTAGCAATGGCTACGTGGGCTACAATAAAGACTCTCTTGTATAACCAGGACATCTCACGTCTTCTCCATCTTTCAATACCCAGCATCCATGGGGACACAATTCCTAGCAGAGAAGGATCTGTGCACCCAATAGTTGGCATAGTTGAGCAGGATAAAGGAGTGAGTACTCCCACAATTGGCGAAGCAAGCAGGGTCAAGGAAAAACTTACTCCAACACCTGTATAGCACTCTAGTATTATAGCAAGACAGACCTGCAGTGATTTTCCCTTATTTAGGCAGACTAAAATAGGCTAGGGCATTTGGAAGAGCAATCTCCTGCCGCAGAAAAGCAAATCATAGGTTTTCCTAATACCATGTATGAACAAAATATATTTTATAACTTTGGAGGTTGTTTCTTCCCTATACATCTGTTGATCAATTTGAAAACACTCTTCCCTAAAAGTATTTATGCTATCCAAAATCTAAGCACTTAAGTTATCAATGAGCGCTAAAATATAACATTTAAGTTCAAATAGTCATTAAAAACAGCAGTCCCTTAATTCATTAATTCTTTTTTATTATTTTTTCATTAATTCATTTTTAATGTGCAACCATATTTTCTCTATCCTTAAATAAGCACTTTGCAGATGACCTTGAGTTGACCTTCCAAGATCCCTGAACATTTTCTTTTTTAATGTTCTCCTTTCAGCTAGCATCGCTGGCATAAGAATCTATAAACTTTATAGACTAGTCAATATGACAGAATGTGTTGTGTGTGTGTTTTTTTAGAAGTGATACTTATTCATGCATTTTGAATTACACCTAAAATTATTCTATTCTGTACATATGACAATCCAGACAGATGTTCAAGTGAAATACAGTGTTCTGTAGCCCTAAACACTTCACTATTTTGGCTGCCTTTAAAATATAATATGTGAGTGTTCTTAAAATAGCTTGAAAATGTTCGTCAACATTTATAGAAAATAGAAATAAAGTAGAATAAAAAGATACATTAAAATAATGGAAAACTGTTTTTAACACAAAAATGATTTGGTGGTCTATCAGGGCAATATCACAGACTCCAGTAAACATAAATATCATTTCAGAATGATAGTAATTTCTGAAGGAATAAAAGTAGAAAATGAAACAAAACAAAAATTATAACATGACGCTTTATATGGTAATATACACTTTGTAGAAAATGCTTATTTCTATGAAGTTATTACCCCAGACTTGGTTCTGAGAATAAATGGGAAGAAAACAGATGAAAATAAAATTGTGATTTTTGCCTTTTCCTTATGAGAGTTTTAAATGCCATTCAAGAAAAAGAAATAAATAGCAGTCTGGATGAACTTATGTTAGAAGCTCTTGTCTACAAATAAATAATAAGATAAAAATTCTAGACAAGCCTCTAGAAGTGTCACTTTAACTAAAGTACTTGCCATTTCTCATGTCTGCATACATCATAAGGAGTCACTCACCAACCCCTCTGTCATTTGTTTAATTAAGGATGAATTCTAGCATATAGGCCGAGGGTCTGAGAATCAAAACCATCCTACCTAAATAGAGTGAGGACACAGTTCTAAAACACTACAGTTTCCACATAACTTAACCTATGATATTAGCATGACTTTACTATTCCTGCAAATTCTCTCCCAGGCTATTCATTTGATTGTTCACTAGAGGGATTACCAGCAACTCTTCAGTGGAAAGTACTGACAGTTTGTGTCCTAAGATTCTTTGAACCTCATTCTGCAAAATCCTCACCTCTGTTCTTATCCAACCTTTCCCCACTGTCCCACCAAAAGAACTGCACTCAGCAGGCGCAAGCGATGTAACTGGGGGAGGCAGCATATGAAATGTTCAAGATTGTGAGCTCTTTGCCTGAGAGGTAGTCATGTAGTCTCATGATAGCACAGCACAATTGTCCAGGTTTAACATATTTTGAATACAATAGTATTGATTTAGTGCTTTGTAAGAGTTCTCCTGAAATCTATTCTTTTTAGGATGAGGGATCATTTTATATAAAATAATTTACTAGACTTAAAAAAATATTAGTTTGTGGTATTGGCCGAAGACATAAAATAAATATGCATGACTTGGGGCATTCAGGTGGCTTTAGAACTTTGCAGGAAGACCATGCTTTTAAAACCATACATAAAAATTCATGAATATGGTAATGGCCCATGAGATCTGCCATAGGTCCCACTCCCCTGCCCTGCATTTCAGGAGTGTGGAGGATGCTGACACCAGCAAAACTTCAAAGCTGCCTAGAGGGCAATTTTGGTTGGGAATCATTCTCTTCTCCCCACATGAATCTCCACTTTAAAACCAAAATTTTCGCACAGGAAACCAAACATTTATATTCTACATTTTTGTTCCTTTTATTGGATTTTGAGGCAGCATTACCTCAGTTTCTGTCGAGTTATATAGTACATTAAAAGCTGTAAATTACCATAAAGTGAAACAACACATCACAGGGTGATGTCGGAACCATAAATCATGACTATTTCCTGCTGCAAACAGATGTTCTTATTTTTAGACCCATGTCAAGATTCATTTTGTTCTTCCAGATTGTTGAGCCAAACTTTAAATTTTCTTGTTATCAAAATGAACTATTATATTCATGCTGTCATTTATAAGCCGAGCAAAATGAGTTGCTCAGGCATTCAAGGTAAATCAAATTGCATACATCACTCTTCCACAATTCACTTCAAATACATCAGAATTTAAACCAGCAAAGACGAAACTGTGATAGATTTTAAATAATAATCGTATTCGACATCATTAAGTAAAGATGACATTTTAACATCTGTTGAAAGATCATTATATATGATTTAAGCAGTGATGGTTTTGCCAGAGGTATCACAGTTTACATCCGCTTGGTGTCTCTTTGCCTTTGGGAATGGTATGTCATTCATCAGAATAGGAGACTGTAGAGAATCAGAGGTGTATGCTAATGTTTGCTATTTGCTCCTGAAATTTGTCACCCGCTTTTTCTCTCCACTCCTTCCTTGGCCTATCATAAAACTGGAGCTTCATTTATGTGACTCATGAGGGAGGGCAGCAATTGGCATACCTACAAATAGAAATTTTATGCCTCCAGACAAGGGCTGGGTAGGTAAAGAAGATGTATTTTCAAAGTGTCACAGGAACTTTTTAGTGATCCATCTGAGGAAGAGCAGAAATCCTGTGAGAGAAAATCAAAGAAACAATTAAGGCAGGAAAACGTGGTCGAAGCTTGTAAAACCATATAAAGAAATGGATTTCATTTAAAAGAAGCCAAACATCTGCTACAAAATAATCTATGTGTAAATAGCAGAATTTAATTGACATATTTTCAGGTTTTCTTTTTGGTGGTTTTCATGTTGGTGAGTATGAGATTAAGTGGAGTATATTTGAAAGTATTTAATATATAATCTACTCTAAGCAGAAAAATGATGTTTAAAGTATTATTCAGGAATCCGCCAATAATGCAATGTTTTATGTGTTCAGTGTAATAACTACTCCAAAATAATTTATATTGAAGTTTAAGAAGTAAAACTATAAAAAGATACATCTTTCCACTTTCCAATCTATTTCAGAAAATTAATATTTAGTTGCAAACCAAGTTACAATATCTTAGAAAACATTTTGCGAAAATCTTTCCATTTTCTCTTCCTTTCAGTTTTATAAAATATGTTTTTATTGGTTTTAGAGAGAGAGATAGATACATTGATGAGAAAGAAACATTGATTGGCTGCCTCCTATATGCCCCGTACTAGGGATGTGCCCTGACCACGAATCAAATTGTGACCTTCTGGTTCATGGGTCGAGGCACAACCACTGAGCCATGTGCTTCCACCAGGAATCAAACTGGGGACGTCCCGGTTCATGGGTTGATGCTCAACCAGTGAGCAACAAAGGCCTGGTTTGATCCTTTCATTTTTAGCACTAGTTCTCTCTTTTCAGTCTTTATACCCTTCTACTTTCCTGCATTATTTATCCCTTAATCTTTATTTTTCTCTTTTTAATTCCATAAATTATCTTTCTCTATTTTCCTTTATGCAAGATAATCTTTTAATATACTCTCCAGATATCAGAAGTAAAGTCTAAAGTAACTTTCTTCACCTGGAAAATCTAAATAAGGAACAAAACATTTCCAGGATAATTGTTGAAATTTATAAACTGAGTAACCAAAGCCAAATACTTACAAGAGGGATCAGGATAATGAATGATTCAGATGTGCATCCAATGTTTGTGAGCAGAGAATTGTACTGTAATCTTTAAGAATTCAACAAAGAAAAATCTCTTTTTTAATTTCAGAAGTATTAATTATTATGATGATGATTGTTAGGAATAGTTGCTCAGATAAATTATTTTTCAAGGAATAATTCCTGAAGATAATATATGCATCATAGAAAAATATAATGACATCTTAACAATAGTGAAATAACATGATTCAATTTAACTTACATACTGTATGAAAATCTATTATCTTGATATATATATATATATATATATATATATGTATTAATAAAAATTTAACAGAATAATTCATCAAGGAGAATGCCAAAAAATATGTTGGCATCTTCTTTAAATAAAACATGTTTTCAAATGAAATACTTCTAATGTTATTAATTTTTTTCAATTTACCAGATGTCCTAAAATGCCTGGGAACAGCTCATCACATCAATCACTGAATGTAACTAAATTTCAGCCAGGAAATACTTATAATCTTGTGATTCTATATTGTGTTTTGTATAAAAGGTAAAATTAAAAAACAAAACAAAACTTCTTAACCTTGTAGAAATAATCAAGACCTGTTATTTTATCTGGAGATTTCAAGGGTAAAAGTGTTAATTGGACAACAATAAATTCAGAAATTAATCAAAGTAAGGGTAATTAAAATAATAACAAATGTGGTATTCCCTATCTATAATAAAAATGCTTCTACCAACCAAAGGAGTGTTGAATTCTCTATATTGTGCAACTTCTTTTCACTCTTTGTTGTCCTATTTACATGAAACTCACCACCACATCATGAAGCAGGCAAGTCCCAGTTCTTATCTTCACAAAGATAGCATTAAGTATATATTCAGTTTGACTCAGTCAATGATGTCCAAGAATGTGTACCAAAAATATCTTTGTGTTATATGAATATTAACAAGAATAAAACATTCTTGACAATTATAAACAAAGCACCAGCAATCCGGAATGATCTTTAGTTTTCAGGTAGAGATCCTTATTTTCTAAAAATTGGCATTATTGTCATGAAGTGATTCCTTGTTGCCAAACACATAGTTCATGGAATCTTTAAATAAAAAAATACTTATAGGTATTTAATGATGTGATTTCTGTCCTCAAGGAACGCATAATATAGTTGGGATAACAAAACTAACAAAGAAGCACAACACAATAAAAACATATGTGTTACGAAATGCTAGGTGGTGCACCTATCATGATCTTAGCAGCTTCTCCTGGGAGAGGTGAAGAGAGTCAAAGGGCCATGGAAGACGTGAGGCTTGGACTGTCTATCAAAAGATAAATAGAATCTGGAAAGGAAGAGAGGAAAGTGAAAAGACAAGGGAGGAGGAAACATAACTGATCATAGTGTCAGAGGATGGTAGGAACTAATGACTTGTTGGTAAGTGAGAAAAGACTAACACATGGGAACTTAACTATATTTTTTTTTACAAATTTATAGACAACTTAAAAAAAGTATTATAGAATTAGTGGAGTGTCTTTTACACCCAGTCTAAAAGAGTATTAACTATTTTAGATCTTCAATATAACAGTTGGTGAGAACAACAGTATCATGATCTCTATGTGAAGAAATGTAAGTTTTCCATAGCTAACCTATAAATGGAGGAGCATATAAGGATTTGTGATCTTGAAACTCCTTAGGTTGCTAGTAGATTGCTAAAATATAAATTATACTTAAGTAACTAATTTCAAATTGTAATTCTCCTCTTAGTTTTCAAGTACCTTGCACTTCTTTCTCAGGGTTGGGTCATCACAAAACCACTGTGAGCATAAATAACAAGTATGAATATTTCTAGAGGCCCGGTGCATGAAATTCTGCACAGGTAGAGTTCCCAGGCCTGGCCAGCAATCAGGGCCAATCTGTGGGGTGACCAGAAGGGCGATCAGAGGCCCTCCGCTGGCACCCACCTTGGCTGGCCTGGGGCCTGAGGGCTGGGGGCAGCTCCTGCATTGAGTATCTTCCCCCTGGTGGTCAGTGCATGTCATAGTGACCAGTTGTTCCACTGGTTGTTCCCCTGTTGGATTGATTTGAATATTAGGCTTTTATTACATAGGATTTCTTGAAAAAAATCACTTTTTAAGTGGTATTATTAACAAGTATTGGGAACATTTTTTCTTTAAGGGCTATTTTCTTTTTTTAATTTCAATTCTTTATTGTTTAAAGTATTACATAAGTCTCCTTTCCCCCCCCTTGACCTCTCCCCAGCCACCCACATGCCCCAGCATGTGCCTTCATCCCTCCCCATCTGTGTCCATTGGTTTTGCTCATATGAATGCATACAAGTCCTGTGGTTGATCTCTTATCCCCTCACCCCCCTTCCCTCATAAGTTGGATAGTCAGTTCATAGCTTCTATGTCCCTGGTTCTATTTTTGTTCATCAGTTTATGTTGTTCATTATATTCCACAAATGAGTGAGATGATGTGATATTTATCTTTCACAGACTATTTGGAATACTATAAGGAGGATAGGTTTTAGTTCTTTGAATATTTGGCTTATATTATTGTGTTTTCATTGTTATTCTGATTGGCTTATTTCACTTAGCATAATGCTCTCCAATTCCATCCATGCTGTTGCAAACGGTAAGAATTTCTTCTTTTTTAAAGCAGCATAGTATTCTATTGTGTAGATGTACCATAATTTTCTAATCAACTCATCTGCTGATGGGCACTTAGGCTGTTTCCAAATCTTAGCTATTGTAAATTGTGCTGCTATGAACATAGGGGTGCATATATACTTTCTGATTCGTGTTTCTGTTTTTGTGGGATATATTCCTAGAAGTGGAATTACTTGGTCAAATGGAAGTTCCATTTTTAATTTTTTGAGAAAACTCCATACTGTTTTCCACAGTGGCTGCACCAGTCTGCATTCCCACCAGCAGTGCAAAAGGATTCCTTTTTCTTTGCATCCTCCCCAGTAGTTGTCATTTGTTCATTTGTTAATGATAGCCATTCTGACAGGTGTGAGATGGTACCTCAATGTTGTTTTGATTTGCATCTCTTGGATGATTAGTGACTTTGAGCATGTTTTCATACGTCTCTGGACCTTCTGTATGTCCTCTTTCAAAAGTGTCTATTTACATTTTTACCCATTTTTTATTAGATTATTTATCTTCCTTTTCTTAAGTTATATGAGTTCCCTCTAAATTTTGGAGATTAAACCCTTATTGGAGATAATATAGAAAAATATGTTCTCCTATGCAGTGGTCATTCTTGTTGTTTTGTTGATGGTTTCTTTCGCTGTGCAGAAGCTTTTTATTTTGATGTAATCCTATTTGTTTATTTTCTCCTTAGTTTCTATTGCCATAGGAGCTATATCGGTAAAGATATTGCTACGACAAATATTTGCTATTTTGCTGCCTATGGCTTCTTTTAGGGTTTTTATGGTTTCCCAACTTATGCTTGAGTCCTTTATCCATTTGAGTTTATTTTTGTGTATGGTGTTAGTTGGTCATCTACTTTCATTTTTTTTTGCATGTATCTGTCCAAGTTTTTCAACACCATTTATTGAAAAGACTGTCTTGACTCCATGGCATGCTCTTTCCTCCTTTGTCAAATATTAATTGTGCATAATGGCTTGGGTTGAAGTCTGAGTTCTCTGTTCTGTCCCATTGGTCTATATGTCTGTTCTTGTGCCAGTACCAGGCAGTTTTGAGAACAGTGGCTTTGTAGTATACCTTTATATCTAGTAATGTGATCCTCCAACTTTGTTCTTCTTTCTCAAGATTGCTGCAGCTATTCGGGGTCTTTTTTTATTCCAGATGAATTTTTGGAGAGTTCATTCTAGGTCTGTGAAGTATGCCGTTGGTATTTTAATGGGGATTGCATTGAATCTATACATTGCTTTGGGTAGTATGGACATTTTAATGATGTTGATTCTACCAATCCATGAACACCACATATTCTTCCATTTGAATATGTCTTCCTCTATTTCTTTTTTTAGAGTCCTGTAATTTTCTCAGTACAGATCCTTTTCCTCCTTGGTTAAGTTTATTCCTAGGTAACTTAATTTTTTTTGATGTGATAGTAAATGGGATTTTTTTTTAGTTTCTTTTTCTGTGAATTCATTATCTAAACTAATAAAAGAGAAACATGGTAATTAGCGTACGACCGCTACCCTTTCCATTGGCTAATCAGCATATCCTTATGCAAATTAACTGTCAGCCAAGATGGCGGCCGGCAGCCAGGCAGCTGGAAGGGAACATGAGGCTTGCTTTCTCCAGTGACTGCGGACTCCAACATTCCCCGCCTGACTTGCCGGCCTCTCAGCTGCAACTCTAAGCAACTATGTACTATGTTGCAAATAAGAAGCTAAACAAAACCCCAGAAACCGGCTTTCATTCAGCCAGGCTTTAGCAACATTGTATCGATGTTTTCAGCAGCAAGGCCTCAGAGCTAAAGCTGGCCCAGAATAAAAAAAAAAAAAAAGAAAAGAAAACAAGGAGCGGTGGGAAGCTTCAGTCACTCGCTTCCGGAAAACAGCCCTCAGCCCCTCACCCAGACTGGCCAGGCACTCCAGTGGGGACCCCCACCCTGATTCAGGACACCCTTCAGGGCAAACCAGCCAGCCCCTACCCATGCACCAGGCCTCTATTCTATAAAGTAAAAAGGTAATATGCTTCCCGGCACCGGGATCAGCGTGACAGGGGGCAGCACCCAAACCCCCTGATCGCCCTGCGGCTCTGTGTGTGACAGGGGGCGGGGCCACAACCTCCCTATCTGCCCTGCTCTGTGCTTGATGGGGGGAGCTCCCCAATCCCCTGATTGCCCTGTGGCTCTGTTTGACAGGGTGCAGCACACCAAGCCCCTGATTGACCCTGCTCTGTGTGACAGGGTGTGGCGCCCCAACTCCCCCCCCCCCCCCACAGGCCCTGCTCTGTGTGTGACAGGGGGTGGTGCCCCAACTCCCCTATCGGCCCTACTCTGTGAGTGACAGCGGGGAGCTCCTCAACCCCCTGATGGGCCCTGCTCTGTGTGTGACAGGGGGCAGCGCCCCAACCCCCTGATCGGCCCTGCTCTGTGCGTGACAGGGAGTGGAGCCGCAACGTCCCCATCGACCCTGCCTTGAGTGTGACAGGGGGCGGTGCCCCAACCTCCCAATCGGCCCTACCCTGAGCGTGACTGAGGGTGGCATCACAACCTCCCGATCCGCCCTGCTCTGTGCATGACGGGGCAGCACCCCAACTCCCCAATCAGCCCTGCTCTGAGCTTGACCAGGGGCTGCACCTAGGGATTAGGCCTGCCCTCTGCCACCCAGAAGCAGGCCTAAGCCAGCAGGTCGTTATCTCCTGAGGGGTCCCAGACTGCGAGAGGGCACAGGCTGGGCTGAGGGACCCCCCCTCCCCTCAAGTGCACAAATTTTTGTGCACTGGGCCTCTAGTTGGTATATAAAAAGCCATAGATTCCTGGGTGTTAATTTTGTATCCTCTACATTGCCAAATTCATTTATTAGTTGCATTAGTTTTTTGATAGAGTCTTTAGGGTTTTCTATGCACAATATCATGTCATCTGTGAATAATGACAGTTTTACTTCTTTTCCAATTTAGATGCCCTTTAATTCTTCTTCTTGTCTGATTGCTATGGCTAACACTTCCAGTACTATGTTGAACAGGAGTGGTGAAAGTGGGCATCCCTGTCTTATTCCTGTTCTTAGGGGAAATGTTTTTAGTTTTTGTCCATTGAGTATGATGTTGGCTGTAGGTTTGTCATATAAGGCTTTTATTATGTTGAGGTATGATCCCTCTATTCTCACTTTGTTGAGTGTTTTTATCAGAAAAGAGTGTTAGATTTTGTCAAATGCCTTTTCTGCATCAATCGATATGATTATGTGATTGTCTCTTAATTTGTTTATGTGATGTATCACGTTTATTGATTTGTGGATATTGTTCTAGCCTTGCATCCTTGGAATAAATACCACTTGGTCATGGTGTATGATCTTTCTAATTTAATGCTGGATATGATTTGCTAGAATTTTGTTGAGGATTTTAGCATCTATGTTCATATGGGATATTGGTCTGTAATTCTCTTTCTTTGTCATGTCTTTATCTGGTTTGGGGATTAGGGTAATGCTGACTTCATAAAAAGAGCATGGAAGTGTGCCTTCCTCTTGAATTATTTGAAATAGTCTGAGGAGAATAGGTTTTAGTTCTTTGAATTTTTGGTAAAAATCTCCTGTGAAGCCATCTGGCCTGGGCTTTTGTTTGCTGGAAGCTTTTTGATGATTGCTTCAATTTCCTCCTTAATTATTAGCCTGTTGAGATTTTTTGATTCTTCTTGATTTAGTTTTGGAAGGTCGTATTTTTCTAGGAATATGTCCGTTTCCTCTAGGTTATTTAGTTTGTTGGAGTAGAGTTGTTCATAGTATTTTTTAGAATCTTTCGTATTTCTGTGGGGTCTGTTGTTATTTAGCCTCTTTCATTTCTGGTTTTGTTAATTTGGGTCCTCTCTCTTTGATTCTCGGTTAGCCTGACTAGAAGTTCATCTATCTTGTTTATCCTTTAAAAGAACCAGCTCTTGGTTTCATTGATCTTTTTTATTTTTTATCTCTCATTTATTTCAGCTCTGATCTTTATTATCTTTTTTCTTCTGCTCAGTCTGGGCTCTTCTTTTTGCTATCTTTCTAATTCTTTAAGTTGTAGAGTTAGATAATTTATTACTAGTTTTTCTTGTTTTTTGAGGTAGGCCTATGATGTTATGAACTTCCCTCTCAGGACTGCTTTCACTGTGTCCCATAGGTTTTGGGTTGTTGTGTTTTCATTGTTATTTGTTTCCAGGATGTTTTTAAATTCTTCTTTAATCTCTTTGGTAACCCAATTATTGTTTAATAGCATGCTATTCAGACTCCAAGTGTTTGAATTTTTTAATTGTTTTTATTGTAGTTGATTTCTAATATTATGCTATTGTAGTCTGAGAAGATGCTTGATATGATTTCAATCTTCTTGAATTTGGAGAGACTTTGGCTATGACCCAATATGTGGTCTATATTTGAAAATGTCCCATGTGCACTTGAGAAGAATGCATATTTTGTAGCTTTGAGGTGAAATGTTCTGAAGATGTCAATTATGTCCATGTGATCTAGTGAGTCATTTAGGATTGCTGATTCAAGGATGATTTTTTGTCTAGAGGATTTATCCGTGATGTCAGTGGGGTATTAAAGTCCCCTACTATGATGGTATTGCTGTCAATCTCTCCCTTGATAACTTCCAGAAGTTTGGGGGTTTTTTGTTTTGTTTTGTCTTTTGTTTTTGTATTTGGGTGTTCCTGCATTGGGTGCATATATGTTTACCAGAGTTATATCCTCTTGTTGTATTGATCCCTTTAGTATTATGAAGTGGCCTTCCTTATCTCTTATTATGGCCTTCACTCTGAGGTCTATTTTTTCAGATATTTGTATTGCTACCTCAGCTTTTTTTTTTTTTTTTCTCATTTCCATTTGCTTGAAAGATATTTTTCCATCCCTTCACTTTCAGTCTGTGTGAGTCTCTAGTTCTGAGGTGGGTCTCTTGTAAACAGCATATATATGAGTCTACAAGACCCCATGTCTTTTGATTGGAATATTTAGGCCATTGATATTTAAAGTTATTATTGATAGGTACTTGTTTGTAGTCATTTTAATTTTTTGTGCCTATGTTCCTTCTTCCCTTTCCATTTCTTCTTTTTGCAACAGTCCTTTTAGCATTTCTTGCATTGCTGGCTTGGTAGTGATAAACTGCCTTAGCCTTTTTTTTTTTTTTTTAATTTGTGAAGTTCCTGATTTCCTCTTCAATTTTGAATGATAGCCTTGCTGGTAGAGTATTCTTGGATTCAGTCCCTTACTTTGCATCACTTTGTATCCTTCCTTCCATTCCTTTCTGGCCTGATGTGTTTCTGTTGAGAAATCATTTGATAATCTAATGGGAGATCCATTATAGGTAACTTTCTGTCTCTCTCTTGCAGCCTTTAATAGTCTCTCTTTGTCGTTAACTTTTGCCATTGTAATTATGACATGTCTTGGTGTGGGTCTTTTTGGGATTCTCTGTGCTTGTGTGACTTTTTCTTCCCCAACTCAGGGAAGTTCTCTGACATTATTTCTTCAAATAGGTTTTATAACCCTTGCTCCTCTTCTTGTCATTCTGGCACCACTATTATACATATGTTTCTTCATTTCATTTTATCCCAAAGCTCTCTCGGGCTCTCCTCCTTGATATTTTCTCCAATTACAGTTCAGATTGGGTATGTTTTACTTCCCTGTCCTCTAATTCGCTAATTTGGTCCTCTGCGTCTTCTAGTCTACTGTTGAAAGCTTCCATATTGTTTTTTATTGTAGCTATATCACTCTTTATTTCCTCTTGATTATTACATAGGTTGTTGATTTTCTCATTCATCTGGTTTATAAACTGTATGACCCTTATTCTGAATTTTTCTGACATATTGCATGCCTCTGTTCCATTTAGTTCCTTTTCTGGCTATTTCTCCTTTTCTTTCCTTTGGGGGTTGTTCTTCTCTCTCCCCATTTTGCTCTCACTGAAGGATCTAGGTGGCAAGTTGCGTGGGGCCAGTGGCTGCAGCAGTGGGCTTGCTGGCAGGTCATATGGTCACGGGTGGCAACTGCTCCTCAGGCAGTCTTGGGCGGCATCTTCTCTCCTCAGGTGGTCACAGGTGGTGGCTGCTCCTCAGGTGTTCGCAGTGTAGCCATTCCTCATGCAGTTGCAGAGCAGCAGCTCCTCACATGGTGGCTGCCTCTCACACAGTCATGGAGCAGCTACTCCTTAGGGGTTGTGGGGGGTTGCTGGGTGGCTACTCTTCATGCAGTCTTAGATGACGGCCACTTCTGGGGAGTGGTCGTGGGGCGGTTGCTTGCAAGGAGACTGCTCCTCGCTTGGTCGCAGAGCATCTTCTCCTCATGTTGTCACAGGTGCCAGTTGCTCCTGGGGTGTTCGCAGGGCAGCTGCTCCTTGTGTGGTTGTGCATGGTGGCTGCTCCTCTAGTGGTTTCAGGCAGTGGCTGCTCATGCAACTGCTGGTGAAATCCTGGAGCTGAGGGTTGCTGAGTAAAGCTAAGCTGATCACGCGCATGGTCATGGAGCATGGGGCTACTGAGTAAGGCTTGGCTGTTCATGCACACGGTCATGGAGTTCTGTGCTGATGCATAAGGTTAGGCTATCCACGTGTGCACAGTTGTGGAGCCCTGGGTCGGGGATAAGTCTTGGCTATTCAGGCAGGTGATCTCGGAGCTCTGTGCTGCTGTGTAAGTATAGACTATTCTTGTGTGAGGTTACGGTGCCTGGGACTAAATCCTCTGGCTTGGGGGAGGGGAGTGCCCTCCAGAACTCACAGGAGCCCTCAGCCTGCAGGGCTGAAGTACCAGTGTCCATGGGTCAGCAGCCGAGGCAGCAGGTCTCTAGCCTAGTGTCTGTAGGGTCCTGGGTGGTGTCTGAGAGCATCCTGGTGGAGGTGAGGCTGGGATCCCAGTCACAGAAGCTCTCCCCTTCAAGATGGTGTGGCAGAGCCAGTGCTCAGGGAGAGATTACAGCAGTAGCAGAGGCTGCCCAGCTATGCGAGCCTGGTCCGCCAGCCCCTGAAAGTCCTGCTAGATCTAGCTGTCCCTCACTCAGACACACAGACACCACATGTCCGCACACTCCTTTTTTGCTCTCTCACTCACTCACACTCTCTTCCTCACTGCCTTCCTGTCGGCTTCCATCTTTGAATCTCTTAAGGGCTATTTTAATTTTGAAAATGTAAGCTATGATTTTAGCTTCCACACTCTCAGATTTCTTAGAAAATTTATTAATTAAAAATACCAGTGATTAATTCATTATCTCCTGGATTGTACTCAGGCCTAGATATTTTCTTTTCATTTTTTTATGTGATTTATGTTAATAGTGTGTTAGTCATAATGCAAACTAAAAGAATATTTGCATCCCTATGTTCAGAGCAGCACAATTTACAATTTGGAAACAGCTCAAGTGCTCATCAGTAGATGAATGGATAAAAAAGTTGTGATACAAATGCACAATGGAATACTATGCTGCCATAAAAAAGAGGGATCTCTTATCCTTTGAGACACCATGGATGCACCTGGAAACTATTATGCTAAGTGAAATTAGCCAGAGAAAAGACAAATATCACATGATCTTACTTATTTGTGGATTCTAATGAACAAAATGAATTGACCAACAAAATAAGACCCAAGGCATAGGGAACAGACAGACATATCTCAGTGTGTGTGTGTGTGGGGGGGGGGGGGGTATGGGGATGAGAAGAGATAAACCAAAGAACTTATATACTAATATGCACAGCCCATGGACACAAAATATAGCCTGATGAAGGCATGGGGATGGTAGGGGCTGGGTAAAGGAGGGTATGGGAGGTGGGGATAAGGGACATCAATGATACTGTCAACAATATATATCTACACTAATAAAAGAGAAACATGGTAATTAGCGTACGACCGCTACCCTTCCCATTGGCTAATTAGCGCGATATGCAAATTAATCACCAGCCAAGATGGCGGTTAACTGCCAACAAAGATGGCGGTTAATTTGCATATGTAGGCACAATGCAGGGAGGCAAAAGGGAAAGCACAGAAGAAGCCCCCTGGCACTGACAGTGATCGGAAACCCAGGGGGGATCTAAGAGCCGGGGGGCAGCCCCCCAGCCATGATTGGAGAATCCTGTGCCTTTGCCGAACTGGCCAGTGATAGTGGGAAGTAGGGGTGGAGCCAGAGATGGGAGCTGGGCAGGGGCAGAGCCCACAATGGGGGGGGGCGGCTGCAATTGGGGGGGGCCCCTTCCTGGCCCTAAGGCCTCAGCCAGAGGCGTTAGGCCCCTGGCAGGGGTGGAGCCCAATATCGGGGGGCGGCTGCAGCTGGAGGTCCCCACTGCCCGGGCCTAACGCCTAGGCCAGAGGTGTTAGGCCCGGACAGGGGCGGAGCCCACGATTGGGGGGCAGCTGCAGCTGGGGGGTCCCCTGCCCGGGCCTAAAGCCTTGGCCAGAGGCGTAAGTCCCTGGCAGGGGCGGAGCCCACGATCGGGGGGGTGGCTGCAGCTGGGGGGGTCCCCTGCCCCGGCGTAACGCCTCTGCCAGAGGAGTAAGGCCCGGGCAGGGGCAGTGCCAGGGATCACGGGGCAGCTGCAGCTGGGAGGGTCCCCTGCCCTGGCCTAACGCCTCAGCCAGAGGCATTAGGCCTGGGCAGGGGCAGTGCCAGCGATCATGGGGACCAGGGGCAGAGTCACTGGTGGTGGGAGCTTGGGGTCCCCTGCCCAGGCCTAATGCCTTGGCCACAGGCATTAGGCCTGGGAAGGGGTGGAGCAGGAGATCCCTTGGAGAGCTGTGGGTCCCCTGCCCAGGCCTAATGCCTTGGCCAGAGGTGTTAGGCCTGAGCATGGGCAGAGCCAGCAATCGTGAACAGGGGTGGCGTGGGCGATCGTAGGGAGCTGGGGGTCACCTGCCCACCCTGATCCGGGACACCCTTCAGGGCAAACCAGCTGGCTCCCACCCATGCACCAGGCTTCTATCCTATATAATAAAAGGGTAATGTGCACATGCAATTTTTTTTTCCAAATATATTTTATTGATTTTTTACAGAGAGGAAGGGAGAGGGATAGAGAGTTAGAAACATCGATGAGAGAGAAACTTCGATCAGCTGCCTCCAGCACACCCCCTACTGGGGATGTGTAGGCAACCAGAGTACATGCCCTTGACGGGAATCGAACCTGGGAGCCTTCAGTCCACAGGCCAACGCTCTATCCACTGAGCCAAACCCATTAGGGTGGTAATGTGCAAATTGTCCCTAACAGCAAAACTACTTGGAATGACTGGTCACTATGACACACACTGACCACCAGGGGGCAGATGCTCAATGCAGGAGCTTCCCCCTGGCAGTCAGTGCACTCCCACAGGGGGAGCTCTGCTCAGCCACAAGCCAGGCTGACGGCATCACAGCGGCGATGGTGGGAGCCTCTCCTGCCTCCTCAGCAGCTCTATGGATGTTCAACTGCAGCTTCGGCCCGCTGGCAAGTGGACATCCCCCAAGTGATGTATCACTGCCAGCTTAGGCACAATCCCCCAGGGAGCAGGCCTAAGCCAGCAGGTGGACATCCCCCAAGGGGTCCCAGATTGCGAGAGGGCACAGGCTGGGCTGAGGGACCCCCGAGTGCACAAATTTTTGTGCACCGGGCCTCTAGTATTATAATATTTCATTAAGGCAATGTAAATAATAGAATTATATTATTTATTATTTTAGATTCCTTTTAATGAATTGCTATTCTGATTCTTTCTGAAACTTCTGGACTGAATGTATATATACAATCTAAATTCTTTCATCAATAACTACAACAGGATAATATTCAATGCTACTTGTTCTTTCTTTTTTAAATGTAGCCTAAATGTTCCCAGTTCTCACCAGAGTATATATAAAAGTTTTAATATATTGATGTTAACATATAGTTTTCTTTATCTCATTAACTCTGTATTTACATATTTGGATTTCTTTTCCTCCCTTAACCACTCCCAATTATGTCTGGGAAACAATAGGTGTTTTGTGACCAATTTTTCTTCCATTTCCCTAATTACTGTAAATACTAGACATGTCAAAAGATGCTACATTCGGTTCCCATTGTGATGTAGATACATCTATCTACACTAATAAAAGAGAAACATGGTAATTAGCGTACGACCGCTACCCTTCCCATTGGCTAATCAGTGAGTATATACAAAGTAACTGTCAGCCAAGATGGCGGCCGGCAGCCAGGCAGCTGATGCGAACAGGGAGGCTTGCTTCCTTCAGTAACACAGGACTCCAACGTTCCCTGCCGGCCTCTGAGCTTCAGTTGGAAACATAGTAACATTTATAGAAGATAAACAAAACTCCAGAAAGCTCCTGTCAGTCAGCCGGGATCTCAGAGCTGGAGTCGCAACATTGTTTCGAATACAGAAAACAAAGGCCAGAAACCTGCTTTCAGTCGAGCCTCAGAGAGAAAGCCGGCTCTCAGCTCCAGTGACAGCCATAGAAGGTAAATAAATGCCAGAATAAAAAAAAAAGAAAAAAAGGAGAGGTTTGGAGCTCCAGTAGCCCGCCAGCCTGAAAACGGCCCTCAGCCCCTCACCCAGACTGGCCAGGCACCCCAGTGGGGACCCCCACCCTGAAGCAACAAGATGGCGGCTAATTTGCATACTGAAGGCAGGCGGCAGCAGGCAAGGCTGTCTGCGGTCTGGGACCCGGATCTGTGACCCTGCCGGGCGGGATCAGCGGAGCCGTGAGGCCTCCCGGCACCAGGATCAGCGTGACAGGGGGCAGCGCCCAAACCCCCTGATCGCTCTGCAGCTCTGTGTGTGACAGGGGGCGGCGCCCCAACCCCCCCACGGGCCCTGCTCTATGTGAGATGGGGTAGAGCCATAACCTCCCCATCGGCCCTGCCCTGAGTGTGACAGTGGCGGCGCCCCAACCTCCCGATCGGCCCTGCTCTGTGTGTGACAGGGTGTGGCACCCCAACTCTGTGTGTGACAGGGGGGAGCTCCTCAACCCCCTGATCGACCCTGCTCTGTGTGTGACAGGGTATGGAGCCCCAACCCCCCTGATGGTCCCTGCTCTGTGTGTGACAGGGGGGAGCTCCTCAACCCCCTGATCCACCCTGCTCTGTGTGTGACAGGGGGCGGTGTCCCAACTCCCCTATTGGCCCTGCTCTGTGCGTGACAGGGGGGAGCTCCCCAAACCCCTGATGGGCCCTGCTCTGTGTGTGACAGGGGGGAGCTTCCCAAAACCCTGATTGACCCTGCTGTGTGTGTGACAGGGTACGGAGCCCCAACCCCCCTGATGGTCCCTGCTCTGTGTGTGACAGGGGGCAGCGCCCCAACCCCCTGATCGGCCCTGCTCTTTGCGTGGCAGGTGTGGCGCCACAACCTCCCCATCGACCCTGCCTTGAGTGTGACGGGGCAGTGCCCCAACCCCCCAATCGGCCCTACCTTGAGTGTGACTAGGGGTGGCATCGCAACCTCCCGATCCGCCCTGCTCTGTGCATGACAGGGGGCGGTGCCCCAACTCCCCAATCGGCCCTGCTCTGAGCCTGACCAGGGGCTGCACTTAGGGATTGGGCCTGCTCTCTGCCACCCGGGAGCAGGCCTAAGCCAGCAGGTCATTATCTCCCGAGGGGTCCCAGACTGTGAGAGGGCACAGGCCAGGCTGAGGGACCCCCTCTCCCCCCCCCCCCCCAGTGCACAAATTTTTGTGCACCGGGCCTCTAGTATATATTATAGAGATATATGCTAATTAACTAGAATGCCATAACAGGTTGACTGGACAGGAGGAGGTTGCTCGTACAGCCTCAGGGGTGGGGCGGCAGGGGCCTCCGCTGGCCGTGCAGGGGACGGCCTAATCAGCAGTGGCTGTGGCTGCTTCAAGGGCCAGAGAGGGAGTGGGTGGTGCCATGAGATTTTGAATCAAGAGCTCGGCTCCTAGAGTTATTAATAAAAATCACAGGGCAAGTACTTGTTTTCAACACTATGCTTCCTTGTGTCCTTGAGCTCCCAAGTTCCATTAAATCATCTTTGCCATGATTAATTCAGTCATTGCTCTTCAATAAAACCTAAATAATAATAATATAATAAATAAGTACAGTGACCTTAACTGGAATGGATACAATGACCTCATCCTTACAAACACATAAATGCATAAACTTAGCTCTTTCTTACTGCTAGACATTGTCTTGATATAATTTACTGTTCTATTAATTTTTCTTCTCCTTGAAGTCCAGAGTCTTTTCCTAAGCAGAGGAATTTAATTAGATAGCAGGGTAGTAGTTATAAGCCTCAAAAACCCAAATACTAATGCAAACTGTGTTTAGAATCATACATTTTATTGATTGTATTAAAACATTTAGAGGTGGTAAACAGCTTTTAGAACATGAGTTAACATCTATCAGCTTTGAACCATTGGTTAAATTTATCAAGTTGTAAATGTTCTCCATGCTTGATTAAAATAATCTTCTGTGCCAATTTTATGACCCATGTACCTCACCTATTCTTAGTTCTCTGTTATATAGTGGGGCCTATGTTTGCTTTGAGTTGCGAGCTAAAATTCGGGTTAAGAGCCAGCTTCAGATACCCCACCGCTAGTTGACGCAGCAAACATAACAGTGAACGCCACAACATCAGCCCAGCATCACGTGTCTCACTTGTTCACTTCTTGATTTGACATACGAGTAATTTGAGTTACAAGCTCTGTCATGGAACGAATTAAACTCATAAGTCAAGGCCCAACTGTATATGCAAATCTAACTCCATTTAAGCAGGCATGGTTATTACCTATTTTTTTTCATAATAGCCAACCTGGAAAAAACAGATTTAGACTTTAGAACACACCATTTTGTCTTTGATAATGCTATCACAGAACAATGTAGTCTTCATGTAACATTTTAATACATTCATTCAAGAATTATTTATTGGTCATCTATAATACTTGTCACTGCTCCATTTCAGTCCCATTGTTCTTCATGTCTCAACATGAGCCAAAAGCAAATAGCATTATAATATCACTAGAGGCCTGGTGCACGAATTCATGCATGGGTGGGGTCCAGCCAGCCCGCTCTGATCGGAGGCTTATCAGACCTGGCCAGCTTGGGGGAGGGGATGTGGTAGGTTGGTAGATCCTGCTCCTGATTGGGGTGTGGGGGCCAATCAGGGATGGGGCAGGCTGGGGGGAGGGGCCATAGGAGGTTGGCCAGCTGACCCTGCCATGATCGGGGTGTGGGGGGTTAACTGGGGGCAGGGCTGGCTGGGAGGAGGGGACCCAGTCAGTTGACAGGCTGGCCCCACCCCCTGATCAAACTCCGGTCCAACCTCCTGGTCTAGGGGATAATTTGCATATTTCTCTTTTATTATATAGGATGGGGAGAGAAAAGTTACTTATTCATCAATTATCCATCCCTTCCATTAATATTAGTTAAATAACCACTCTTGCCCACACACATTATATGTTTTCAGCATGATTAAAGTCATTTACATATTTTGATAACAGAAAGAAGAATCATAAAAAGAAGGATCCAAAAAGACAGTGAAGAAACAGGACTAGAAGTAACTGAAGCACTATTTCTCCAAATATAAGATTGCTTTTTAGTCCTACTGATTCACTCATGATTTCTCAATAATAAAGTGATGGATGAAGTGGATACAATTAGTATCCTCATTTCACAGGTAAACAAACCAAGATTTAGTTTATTTTTGTAATTTTCCCAAAAACTGGTATAGAAGTGGACCTTAGATTTGAACCAAGAGTTATCTGACAACAGAGAATTCTATCTGAACAAATAATCTTATGAATGACTGACTAAAAGAAATGAGTCTGTACTGGGCTTATTGGTATAAATTCATTCATACTTTTAACAGATAAATATTCTAGAACAGAGGTAGATAATCTTTTTATGCAAAAGGCCAGATAGTATTTTAAGCACTGTGGTTTATAATGTCTTTGTGATAATTACTTAACACTGTGGTAACTACTCAACTCTGTCTTTGTTGCAGGAGAGCAGGCACACACAATCAGGAAATAAATGAGTGCAGTTGTGTTTCCATAGAAAATGTATTTACAAAAACAGGTGGCTGCCAAGACAGATTTAGAAAACACCCAGTCATGTAAGTAGGAAAACTAAGAGTAGATTGTGATATGTTCTGTATGACACAGGTTGCCATGGTAGCCCATAGCAGGTACCTTTTAATCAGACAGTCCTCCCATTTTCAGACTAAAAGAGACCCTATTTACTTAAAATACATGATTCAGGTCTTTTGCTCATAATTTTGGGAAACAAAATGCATATACTTCTGGCACACACTTGACCAGATTAATGACAAATTTATAATATTTAGCATTTTTTCAGATCTACTATCCTTCTAATTGGAAATATTTCTATATTATTCCAGCCCTAATGTCGAGCAACCATCATTTTCTATAGTGAATATACTTACCATGCAACAGCCACATCAAGTAACCTGGCAAAGCTCAAATGGCATTGAGACTACATAACAACTTGTTATGGTTCAGTGTCTGACTTTGTGTTAGTGCTTAGTTCATGAGAGGCCAAGTCTGCCAATAGAGCCTTGGAGCCTATGGGGATGGTGGCTGTATTGACAACAAGACAAAAGAGTACTTACCCTACATGAAGCACTCACCTTTGAGACCCATCAGTTATAAATAGCCCAGTTGCTGTTTCAGTAGCTGGCCTGCAGCCAGGAGAGAGAGGAAAACAGATTGAGGTGAGCCACGGGGGGATGAGCAAGGTGGGCAGAAGGCTCTTCAATATGAAAAAGTCAAAGAAATAAAATCAAGGGCATTAAAGTGATGAAAGCAGAAGGAAATTTTTTATGAGGTTACTATTCTATTAGGATACTCTGCAATTCCTGTGTCTTTTCAACTGTACAACCTTCTCTCATACCTGTGAGAAAACAGGAGGAATTAGAGGAAGTAATGTATGAGCATATATAACATGCTTTGGCAATAAATACCACCTTCTGTTTTTTGAATAGTAGCCGAGGGATATAGAGAAGCAGAGAAGAAACAGACAATCAGACATACAGTGAATCCGGGGGGCACAGGAAATGCTTAGTCAGTATACATATGTTGCTGAATTTATGGGACATCTTTAAAAAGTAGCTAAGTCTTCCCCACATGTAACAGTGGCAACTCTAATAGGGAAATCAGTGTAATGCAATTCCTAAATGAGTTTCTTGAAAACTTCTGTTTTAATTGGCTTGCTATTTATTAAAAAAAAAAAATCAAAAGGAACTCTATCATTCTTGAGGGCAAAAATTTATTTGAACTTCTCTTTGATGTCCATTTATAGCAGGGGTCCTCAAACTATGGCCCACGGGCCACATGCAAATACAAATATTGTATTTGTTCCCGTTTTGTTTTTTTACTTGAAAATAAGATATATGCAGTGTGCATAGGAATTTGTTCATAGTTTTTTTTTTAAACTATAGTCTGGCCCTCCAACTGTCTGAGGGACAGTCAACTGGCCCCCTGTTTAAAAAGTTTGAGGGCCCCTGATTTATAGTTTAACTTGTGCAATAAATAAAAAGTTACTGAGAAGTAAAAATATTTGACTTGTCTCTATGGATAAATGAAAACCAACATGTTGTAGATATAGCTTAGATAATATTTCTCCACAAATTAAATAGTTTAAGATCACTCAGTTAACAATTTTCTTTATGTACAAACTACATTAATAGATGCTCTGGAGATACATGAATAAATTTGAGTACACCTTTTAGAGATTTTATAATGTAGTGAATTAGGATGCTTACACATTCAAACAATAACAAAGTAATCTCAAATGTACAGCATGATTGATTCTGTGCTCTATTTGTGTATTGGATTATTTGCCTGTGAATGTCAGAATTATCCCACACAATTCCAAAGAGAATGATAACAACTTAGATGATATTGCTGGTTCATAGACAATTTTAAGAACTCATAGTGCTTAGCATTTTAGCAACTGAAATATTTTCACTTACATGTTAGAATAATGGCAATTCATTAGTCATTACTCCTTAGACACTTACTAGTATTAACCAGAGATTTCCAGAATAGTAATAATTAATTTTCTTTACTTCAAATGTGATTTGTTTTTCTGTTGTATAGTAAAGTTGTGGTATTCTTTTCAATGATTCAAAATAATACTCAGTGTTGAATATACAAAATAAATTGTACTTCAGAAATACTTTCAAATGTATTGTGTTTTTTTCTAATTAATATGAAACTTCACTCTCTAATTTAGAAATAAAGGTATTAATATTAACTTACCTATTTATATTTATTAAGTGTTGTCAAAGAAAATATTGCATGGAACATTTTCTAATTTTATAGCAGAACTCTTTCCATCAACTATAAAAAGCAGCATTTACCTTGAAATTTGTTTTAATATGTATTTTAATAATACATTTTCTAAATTTTTCAAAAATAGAATATACAAAAGACTACCCTAATTTTCAAGAATATAGCCCAGCCTGGTGTGGCATGGTGGTTGAGTATTGACTTATGAACCAAGATATCACAGTTAGAATCCCGATCATGGCACATGCCCAACTTGTAGCCTCAATCCCCAGTAGGCAGTATGCAGTATTATCTCTCATCATTGATGTTTCTATCTCTCTTCCTCTCCCTTCCTCTCTGAAATGAATAAAAATATATTTTTAAAAAGAATATATAGCCATACATTGAGTTGCAATTATATGTCTATTTAACATTTTTATGTAACTAGAGGCCCGGTCCACAAAATTTGAGCACTCAGGGGGTTTCCTCAGCCTGGTCTTGCAGTCCAGGAGCCCTTGGGGGATGTCCGACTGACTGCTTAGGGGGAGTGGACCTAAGCCATCAGTCGGACATCCTTAGCGCTGCCACAGAGGCTGAAGAGGCTCCTGCCACCACCGCTGCGCTTGCCAGCTGTGAGCCCGGCTTCTGGCTGAGCAGCGTTCCCCGTGAGGAAGTGCACTGCCCACCAGGGGGCAACTCCTACATTGAGCATCTGCCCCCTGGTGGTCAGTGCATGTCATAGAGACCGGTCATTCTGCAGTTGGGTCGATTTGCATATTAACCTTTTATTATATAGAGTAGTAAAAAGGACTACAATTATGCAAGATTTCAATTAATACATATGACCCAAAAATATATGATAATGCTTCATATACTCTGAAACTTTTGTGTTTTTTAAAATAAATATAATTCTCTAGTTCTGTAAAAAAAAAAAAAAATGTTCTGTAGAAAATGATACAGTAATTTATATACTTTAAAAAGCAATAATGATAGTACCAACTGGCCACAGCTGAGAAACAGTTAAGTGGTGAGAAATTTTTCAAAAATAATAGCGGGATAACATGAACTGTGAATGTCTGAATACTTTTATCCTGAAACTAATTAGAGTCGTGATGAAGCTCAAGAGTCAGCTAGAATGGAATAAGTAGATATGGGTAAGAACAAGAAATACACAGTGTATTTTGCTATATTTATATTATTACTATATAATTTATTGTTAGCATTAATTTTTTGTTACTATGTTAACGTTGACTGAAAAAAAAAAAAAGAAACTGCATTTCTAGAAGTAAATGGTGTCGCTTCCAATTAGTAGGATAAAACAGTAAATGTATGGGAAATAAAATAATGTTTCACTGTTTCAGTATTTCCAGCAAATACAGCAGACAGGTTTGGGATTTGGAATAGGAAACATAAGTGTGAAACAGAAATGTGGCAAGGATAGAAAGGGATTAGCCGCTTGCCAGGTGTTTTCCAATATAAACAAAGAAGGATTATCATCATAAAAAAGACAATTAAAGACACACTTTGTGTAAGGCACCAGAACTCATCTGGGAGCAATGTACAGTCAGGAAATGTGAATCTGGTATGGAGGAAAAGGACATGGCATATTTTCCAATAAAATGTTGCAACCTTTATTATGCAAAGGAAGTACTCTATCTATGCAAACTACTCAACAACTGAACCAACTTTAAGGACTCAATATGAGAGTTCGGTATGGGAAAAAGGATATGGAACATTCTTCTAAATTAATGTAACAAAGATTCTAGGGTCAATAGGAGAAGAGGGCAGAAGTCAGGGGGACTTCAAGAAGAAATGAGAAGAAATAAAGCAAAGACAGTGTTCAGGGTGAAGTGAAATGAAAGAGACAAGTGGAACACATCACAAGGGAAGGAGATGAGGTTCAGCAGAAGACTGGCTGGGCAGAGATGGATCATGTGGAGAAAAGAAGGCAAAACATGTCAAAAACTTCCACCTACAGTCCTCCGATGAGGAAAGGAAGGAGGGGAAGGATTATAGGGAATGAATGAAAGGTGAAACCAAATAAAGGAGAATGTCAAGACCATAGGAAAAAGCTCCTTTCCCAGCAGGTGGAATACAAGAGAAGATAAGCCACAAAGAAACATGGGAGCCAGGCCGGTGTGGCTCAGTGGATTGAGTGTCTTCCCATGCACCAAGAGGTCATGGGTCCGATTCTTGGTCAGGGCCCATGCCTGTGTTGCAGGTTCTATCCCCAATCCGGAGTGTGCAGAAGGCAGCCAGTCCATGTTTCTATCTCTCTCTTCCTCTCTCTCTCTCTCTCTCTCTCTCTCTATATATATATATATACATATACATATATGTAATCTGAGAAATCTGCATGGGCATTTTTATAATTTGAGGGAGGAAATTTCACCTGTCTTTTAGAAAAATTCAAGGAAGTTTGCATCTAAGCAAAAAGTAATGATAATGTTCAGTATTCTAAAATCAGTCTGTTTGTGTGTACTGTAAGAAAGTATTTAGGGATACATATGCTAATTGTATGAAATGTATATGAAATGTAGGGGGAAGAGTGTAGCTCAAGACCACAAAGGTTAAAAGAAAGAACTTCAAAGAATACTTGAAGAGGTAACCACATAAATATAAGGAAATATAATATAGTGTATTGAAACATCTCACTCATATGTGGAATCTAATGAACAACAACAAAAAAAGAAATAAAATAGATCCAGAGACATAGAAGCATGGAACAGACTGTCAAATCCCAGAGGGAAGGCAGGGGTGGGTGGGTGGATGATAAGAGATCAAACGAAGAACTTGTATGCATATATGCATAACCTATATATGCATAACAGACAATAGGGTAGTGGAGGCCTGAGGTGGGCGGCGGGGGAAGGATATAAGGGATCAATGGGGGAGAAAGGGGGACATATGTAATACTTTCAACATTAAAAATTCAAAATAATAATAATAATAATAATAATATTGTGTTGAAGTAACAGAAAATGTGTCCCATTCAAAACATGAAAAAGAAGGAGTAGGAGGAAAGGTGTGGGAGAAGGAGAAATACAATGACAGTTTGGGTAAGCAGGTGTGTTCTGTTTTGCTTTAGGTGTTCTGGGCCACAGTTTTCTTACATGTTAAGTGAGCAGATGGGACTTCAGGATGGCTGACATCTCCCTGTCCTCTAGCCTTCTGGGGGGTTGCCCTTCCATTCTGGCAATGAGGAATACCAAATATACAGAAGGTCAGACACTGTTTCTGAGCCTATGAAAGGACATATTCAAGCAGCTCAGAAAAGTATTTCAGTTTCAAACATAAGGACTCAGGAAGAAATGAAAGAAATCTCTTTAGTCCTAAGATTCGAAATTCTTCCCAGGCAAAAAAATAAGTGATTATGTCCATTAAATCTGCACAGGATTTAGACACATGGCATAGAAACATTAGAAATCTGCATGGGAAATTTTATGATTTGAGGGAGGAAATTTCACTTGTCTTTTAGAAAAACATAAGTAAGTTTGAATCTAAGCAAAAAGTGATGATAATGATAAGTACTCTAAAATCAGCCTGTTTGTGTGTACCCTAAGAAGGTATATAGGGATACATATGCTAATTGTATGCAATAGAATCGCAGTAAGATGAAGTATACAAAAGAATTGATACGGTGTATAGAAAAGTGTGTATTATACATATAAAAAGAAAAATATTACAATTTCTCATCATGATATTGCAATAACTAAAACTAATTTCACACAATATATTGGAAATTTGAAAGTCATATGCAGGAAGTAAAAAACTTCTGTAAGAACAAGAAGAAATTTAAATGTTAATATAATCAATGGGAGAGAAAGCTTGCTTTCATTCTAGAGTGTTACTAGTTGCATAACTGGGAAAACACATTCAATATAAGAAAAGAAACTGCAAAATAGATTCTCTGATTTTACATTTAGAGACATGCATAGATTGTTTTCAATAAAGAACAAGAAAATGAAATAGGACTAGACAAAAAAAAAAAGGCAGGAAGGGGAAAATGAGAGAAAACTGCAGACAGAGCCAACATAACAATACAGGGATAAATTTGCAAAAATAGATGCCCTGTCTAGACACATTTCACAGGATAAGGAAGGGAGGGATGGTCGTACAGCTCTTAAGAGATTTAGGTGGTGCTGAAATGGAAGATGTGAGCAATAGAGCATAAGAATCCACAGTGTGGAAGGAAGTGATGTGTGAGCTCACATTACAGCATCAATCGAAATGATTAAGGATAAACTGGTGAATGTTGGGAAGATCTACCCAATCATAATGACCTCCTTGCAAAAAAAAAAAAAAAAAATTGAGGAAGACCTATACAAACCTCAGACTCTGTTTGCAATGACATGTGGGAGAAATGGCACTCTAAAACAAGCATCACAGTAAAACAAGAACTGCTATTAATACATGAAAAAGGAGAAGGGAGTGAAAGCAGAAGCTGCAGATTGTTAACCTTATTAATCATGCAAATGGTACTTCTCATACTTTCATGTGCATACACATAGTTGGTGAATTGATGTTAAAATGTAGATTCTTTGACCCCCACTATGAAATCATTGGCATTAGAGGCTCCATGGATTTCAATCGATTAAAATGTTTGTTATTAGCCCTAGCCGGTTTGGTTCAGTGGATAGAGCATCAGCCTGCCGACTGAAGGTTTCCAGGTTCAGTTCCAGTCAAGGGCATGTACCTTGGTTGCGGGCACATCCCCAGTGTGGGGTGTGCAGGAGGCAGCTGATTGATGTTTCATCGATGTTTCTAACTCTCTATCCCTCTCCCTTTCTCTCTGTAAAAAATCAATAAAATATAGTTTTTAAAAAAGTGGTTAAAAAAATGTTTGTTATTGTAGTCCTTTTGGATCCTCAGATTATCCATTTTCAGCCAATTGGAATGTCTTCATGATAGCCCCAGTGTCTATTTGACATGACCTCAATAGGTTTTTTGTTTGCTTTCCTTGCTTTGTGGCACAACATTTCCCACAAGCATCATGAATATTTCTTTCCCCAGATTGAAATCACCTTCTTTAAGGAGTCCTAGTTCTTTTTGTAGGGGTATACCCAGAGGGCACATTTTTGCTGAATTGTCATTGATTTTTGGCCTCCATTTGATTTCTAGTTCACACAGCTGGTAAATCCATAATTTAGGGGTGGGGGGGTGGGAGGAAGAGTTCTGAGTATTATTTTCAACTGAATCAACTTCTTTGGTTTTATACTTGAAGTAACTTTAAATAATACTTACTCTGTGTGAATATGTCATCCACCCAGCAGCCAGCTAAGTTCATTCATTAAGCTTGTTATCAAATTTTATGAACATTTTTAAAAATTTTGATTTAATTTTTGTAATGCAAAGCAGCTCCATGACATCATAGTCAAATAATAAAACAAAGGTCTTCAAAGCAGTGTTGCTTCTACTCCTATTAACTCAAGAGTCTATAACTAACTAAAAGTCCTTATTTTAGCATGCATAGCCAAGTTGGTGCTACTTAGTATTCATGACTCATCTCCTATAACTCTATAACATAAACTCCAGCTCAATTGTACTATGCATGACTTCAAACGTGTCAAGAATATTTTCTACTCTCTGATTCACCTTCAATGCTCATCCGTTTTTCTGGAATGTAGCTGCTCTCTCTGCCAATTTACATTATGTGTTTTTCTCCAAACCCCATAGACCTTAAAAAAAGAAATAAATTGAAAAAAAGAAAGTTAAAAAAACAACAACTATTAGCACAATTTTAACCACTTTTTTATGACCTATATATTTCTTTTTTAACGTGTTGTAGTTTATAACAAAGATATAACAATAATAGAATTATGAATAAAAAGTAGAGAAAAGCAGAAAGAAGGTGAACATAATAGAAGTACAATATTTTGGCATAAATTGGTAGTTTTGTAGGAGTGTGTTCTGGCTTAGATTTCAGGCACGGAGATTGAGGACTTGACCTGATCTTTTGCATCCAAGGGCAGTTAGCAGTGGAGGATTCAGACGTGAACTCTCAGCAGCCCATTCTCTAAGGAGACAAGGATTGGAAACACCAGCTCTGAGCAAAGCACCCAGTATCCATCACATATAACAACATTTTAGGATGATGCTAGAGAAACAATATAATTTAATGAATAAATTCTGCAACATTTTTTTTTGTTAACACCTATTTTCTTTTTTTTAATATATTTTTTATTGCTTAAATTATTACAAAGAGTATTACATATTTCTCCTTTTTTCCCCCCGCCCTTGACAATCCCCTGGCCTCCCCTACCCCCAGTGTCTTATGTCCATTGGTTATGCTTATATGCATGCATACAAGTCCTTTGGTTGATCTCTTACCACCTCCCCTGCCCCCCCCCAACCTCCCCGGCCTGTAGTTTGACAGTGTGTTCGAGGCAACTCTGCCTCTGAATCTATTATTGTTCAAAAGTTTATAATGGTCTCTATTATCCATGAATGAGTGAGATCATGTGGTATTTTTCCTTCATTGACTGGCTTATTTCACTTAGCATAATGCTCTCCAGTTCCATCCATGCTGTTGCAAATGGTAAGAGTTCCTTCTTTTTTACAGCAGCATAGTATTCCATCGTGTAGATGTACCAAAGTTTTCTAATCAACTCATCTGCTGATGGGCACTTAGGCTGTTTCCAAATCTTAGCTATTGTAAATTGTGCTGCTATGAACATAGGGGTGCATATATACTTTCTGATTCGTGTTTCTGTTTTTGTGGGATATATTCCTAGAAGTGGGATCACAGGGTCAAATGGGAGTTCCATTTCCAGTTTTTTGAGGAAACTCCATACTGTCTTCCATAGTGGCTGCACCAGTCGGCATTCCCACCAGCAGTGCACAAGTGTTCCTTTTTCTCCACATCCTCTCCAGCACTTGTCGTTTGTTGATTTGTTGATGATAGCCATTCTGACAGGTGTGAGATGGTACCTCATTGTTGTTTTGATTTGCATCTCTCGGATGATTAGTGACTTTGAGCATGTTTTCATATGTCTCTTGGCTTTCTGAATGTCCTCTTTTAAAAGGTGTCTATTTAGGTCCTTTGCCCATTTTTTGATTGGATTGTTTATCTTTCTTTTGTTAAGTTGTATGAGTTCCCTAAATATTTGACAAAGGAGGCAAGAACATACAATGGAGTCAAGACAGTCTCTTCAATAAATGGTGTTGGGAAAATTGGACAGATACATGCAAGAAAATGAAACTAGACCACCAACTTACACCATACACAAAAATAAACTCAAAATGGATAAAGGACTTAAATATACGACGGGAAACCATAAAAATACTAGAAGAATCCAAAGGCAACAAAATCTCAGACATATGCCGAAGCAATTTCTTCACCGATACAGATCCTAGGGCATTGGTAACTAAAGAGAAAATAAACAAATGGGACTACATCAAAATAAAAAGTTTCTGCACAGCAAAAGAAACCATCAACAAAACAACAAGAAAGCCCACTACATGGGAGAACATATTTGCCAACATTATATCTGATAAGGGCCTAATCTCCAAAATTCTGCAACATTTAAAGACAACTGTCAGGTGTTACCAGTCTTTAAAATCCTAAATGTATGTGCATTAGTATCTCTATTCATATTAATTGTGTATAACTTTTAAATAGAAAGAAAAAGGCAAAAAACAAATGAACGTCATGACATACTATTATAATTATTATTGGTGCTTGATTTTTTTTGTTACTATTTGAAAATAAACATTGTAAATTGCCAGAAAAAAAACCCTTTAGGGGGAAAAAAGGACTTTCATCGGATTAAGATAAAAATATATATCTAACTTTAAACAAAAACAAATTAATTTATTTACCTATGTTTTGTAATATAAATATCCCAATGTGTTAGAAAAAAATATTTTAAAAGATAAATACTTTGGGCCAGAGAGCTCAATAAACTTACTTTGAAGTGGCTAAATATTAATCTGCTATCCCATCTTTTTTCCAAATAAGATACATTCTCTTGCTGTATTCCTAATTTATTTAAATATGTTTATAGCATCCTTTGGTGAAGTAAACATATGTGCATATACATACAAGATAATTGAAGTGACACAGGCATACGTGACTATTAGAATGGACTCTCTAGACGTGTGACACAGACTGCCCTGGAGCTTTAAAAATAGAAACCCATCTGTTTAGTACAATTTTAGTAAGTTTCTGCTAGGGTACAGAATATATTTCTAAAGTTTTAGATTCTCTAAACTTCTTTTAAAAGCATGCCCTTGATATCCTATGAAGTTAAAAAAAATATTTGGCCTTAATTTATGTTTAACTTATTAGTGTACAAAGAGGTGTTAGTTTGTTGTCAAATGTTTTTAGCCAAAATGTATTTCTCATTAGATTACTTCAGTCTAAGGGAGACCATCTTCTGGTTAAACTAAGGGAGAAGTATCCTTTGATTTTTAAAAATATTTTGGTATTAATTTAATTGTGATTTCTAGGATCAAGGACAAAAAGTTTACTCACCAGAAAGAAGCTTATCACTTGAAATTAGATGCATGTGATAGATGACAACTTAGTTAAATAGCACCCAACCGGGGTTTCATTATGTGTGTCTGTTTTTCTTTAATGCTTTATCTTACACCAGTCTGCATTCTCTATGCTTGAAACCCTGCTTCTTATTTTCATGGTTCTTGCCTAATGACGCCAAGGCAAGTACTGGGAGTAGTGTTGGAGTAGACAATTATAGTTACTTGAAATACTTTGGTTCATATTGTGTGGCAGTTGCTAAAACATTGGTAGTTTTCAATTAAGCATCAGTGTAAATACTAGTCACACAATCTTTCAACGGTGCTTGTGTATGCATGGATATGTTCATATGTGTTTTTAAAAAAACACATATTTTTCATAAAACATATTTTTCACTTTCAAAAAAAATTCTAAGATATAAACAAGGACAAATGGCAATTTAATCAACCTACTCAAAGGACAATTTTAAATGCAAAAACAAGTAGATAGAGATTTTCAGTTTCATAAAGTGGCTGATCCATCTCATCATGATAATCATGAACATGCTTTCTTCATTCTAATATTTTCTTCTTATGAATATATTCATATTGGTCTAACTGCAAATTAATATATAAAAATCAGAATATGCATTGTGTACTGTGGACTTTTGAAAGGTCTAGGAATATGTTAAGTCATATCTAGTGCCTTTTATTAACAAAAGTGTCTATCAAATCTCCATTCCTATTAGTATATTTGAATGCTATATTGATTCTCATTTAATATAAATTACAATATAATCACATAATGGATTTGCGTATAAGCGATTGCGAGTAAATGAGGAGCACATGATGAGATGCAACATGTGGATTTTGGTGTTCAGACCCTATGAACACTTGCACATGTTCAGGAAAGCCCACTGGATAAAATTTATGTATTGCTAATGATTTTTATTGGCCCCTTGGCCCAAAGTAGTGGCAAGCTGCCCAGGAATCTGAAGGAATCCTGTTTTCGGTTAGTAGTTAGAAGGCAAAGAGTCATAAAATTCAGCAAAGGCATGGTGAAAAGCTAAAATACATTTATTCAGGTACAACGAGTCTAGCCAACCTTGCAATTGTGATTTCTTTTGTCTCTTTGTCCTGAGGTTGTGGAATTTTGTTTTATCGGGGTATTTTTGTGGGAGGATCATTTTTCACAGAGTCCTGAAAAGTGCTGCTTTACCCATTTGTGTGTATTTGTTTACACGGTGTGCCTGCACAGTGTCATAAAATGGCTGATCTGATCCACAGCTTTCTTTTTCTTACTGAATGAATGATCTCTTATATTCCTGACGGAATTTCAGGCAAACCTCTTTGCTTATATTAAAAGCAGGCATTTGGATAATCCAAAAGTTATATGTAAAAGTGCATAAGATTTTTCTCTTTCAAGGTAAGGGCAAATTTCCTGCCGCATTGCCTCTATACCGCCACAAGAAAGAGATGATGCAGTTAAAAGCATCAATCACTTTCAATTTTTTTTTCAGATGGTTTATTTGTACTTTTTATTACTAATTAAAAACTTAATTTTCTTGTGATTGTTTCCATTTAAAATATCTATATATATAAAGAGCCAGGGGCTGTCACAACCGAAACAACTGAACGGAGGACTGAACAGGCTGAGTGGGGCGACAAGGCTGGCAGGGGGGTTAGTGAGGGATGACCACATGACTGAGTAGCAGGCTGTGTGGAGCGTCCAGGCCAGCAGGGGGGTTAGTGAGGGGCGACCAGGCTGGCAGGGGTGACAGTTGGGTGCGACCATGCTGGCAGGGCGGGGGCATTTAGGGGCAACCAGGCTGGCAGGGGGGCAGTTAGGAGCCAGTGGTCCTGGATTATGAGAGGGATGATCCTCAGGATGGGGCCTAAACAGGCAGTTGGACATCCCATGAGGGGTCTCAGATTGGAGAGGGTGCAGGCTGGGCTGAGGGGACCCCCCCCCCCCCCATGCACAAATTTCATGCACCAGGCCTCTAGTACATTTATAAAATGTATTATGGTTTGACTCCTATTCAAGCATTCAACTAATGGGAGTGTGAGAGGGTGTTTGGGGAATTTGAATCAGAAGCTGGACAAATGATGATATAAAATAAATTTTGTTAATATTTTCAGAGAGATCATGATACTATAGTTATTTTGGTAAATAGGGTTGTTGTAGTTTATAAATATATAAATAGATACTTCAAGATAAAGTAATATGTTTCTGAGATATAGATATAGATATAGATATAGATATAGATATAGATATAGATACAGATACAGATATAGATATAGATAGGACTTGGCTCAGGTGATTACAGAGGCAAAGAAGTCCCACCATCCGCTGCAAGCTGAACAACCAAAAAAGCCAGTGGTATGATTTAGTCTGAATCCAAAAATCTGAGCAGCAGGGGAGCTGATGATGTAAGTCTCAGCCTTGGTCTTAGGGTCCAAGAACCACAAGCACCCATGTCTGTGGGCGGGATGAACAGCCCAGATCAAGCAGCCCAGAACAGCCCATCCTCTACCTTTTTGTTCTATTCAGCCCCTCAGTAGACTGGATGATACCCACCTGTATTGGCGAGGGGGGTCGTCTTTCCTCACTCTACTGATTCAAATGCTAATCTCTTCCAGAAATACCAGCACAGACACACCCAGAAATAATGTTTCACCAGCTATTTTTTTTTTTTATTGCTTAAAGCATTACAAAGGGTATTACATATGTGTCCTTTTTTCCCCCCCACCCTTGACAAGCCCCTGCCCTCCCTTAACCCCCAGTGTCTTATGTCCATTAGTTATGGTTATATGGATGCATACAAGTCCTTCGGTTGATCTCTTACTCCCCTCCCTCCTGTCCCCCAACCCTCCCTGGCCTTACCACTGAAGTCCGACAATCGGTTTGAGGCAGCTCTGCCACTGTATTTATTATTGTTCAAAAGTTTGTAATGGTCTTAATTATCCATGAAAGAATGAGATCATGTGGTATTTTTCCTTCATTGACTGGCTTGTTTCACTTAGCATAATGCTCTCCAGTTCCATCCAGGCTGTTGCAAATGGTAAGAGTTCCTTCTTTTTAACAGCAGCATAGTATTCCATCGTGTAGATGTACCACCGTTTTCTAATCCATTCATCTACTGATGGGCACTTAGGCTGTTTCCAGATCTTAGCTATGGTGAATTGTGCTGCTATGAACATCTGGGTGCATATATCCTTTCTGATTGGTGTTTCTGGTTTCTTGGGATATATTCCTAGAAGTGGGATCACAGGGTCAAATGGGAGTTCCATTTCCAATTTTTTGAGGAACCTCCATACTGCCTTCCATAGTGGCTGCACCAGTCTGCATTCCCACCAGCAGTGCACAAGTGTTCCTTTTTCTCCACATCCTCTCCAGCACTTGTCGTTTGTTGATTTGTTGATGATGGCCATTCTGACAGGTGTGAGATGGTACTTCATTGTTGTTTTGATTTGCATCTCTTGGATGATTAGTGACTTTGAGCATGTTTTCATATGTCTCTTGGCTTTCTGAATGTCCTCTTTTGAAAGGTGTCTATTTAGATCCTTTGCCCATTTTTTGATTGGATTGTTTATCTTCTTTTTGTTAAGTTGTATGAGTTCTTTATAAATTTTGGAGATTAAGCCCTTATCAGATATGACGTTGGCAAATATGTTTTCCCACGAAGTGGGTTTTCTTGTTGTTTTGTTGATGGTTTCTTTTGCTGTGCAGAAGCTTTTTATTTTGATGTAGTCCCATTTGTTCATTTTCTCTTTAGTTTCAACTGCCCTAGGAGCTGTATCAGTGAAGAAATTGTTTTGGCATATGTCTGAGATTTTGTTGCCTTTGTATTCTTCTAGAATTTTTATGGTTTCCTGTCGTACATTTAAGTCCTTTATCCATTTTGAGTTTATTCTTGTGTATGGTGTAAGTTGGTGGTCTAGTTTCATTTTCTTGCATATGTCTGTCCAATTTTCCCAACACCATTTATTGAAGAGACTATCTTGGCTCCATTGTATGTTCATGCCTCCTTTGTCAAAAATTAATTGAGCATATTGGTTCGGGCTAATTTCTGGACTCTCTATTCTATTCCACTCATCTATATGTCTGTTCTTGTGCCAGTACCAGGCAGTTTTGAGAACAGTGGCTTTGTAATACAGCTTGATATCTGGCATTGAGATCCCACCTACTTTGTTCTTTCTCAGGATCGCTGCAGCTATTCGGGGTCTTTTTTTATTCCAGATGAATTTTTGGAGAGTTCGTTCTAGATCTTTGAAGAAGGCCATTGGTATTTTAATGGGAAGTGCGTTGAATGTATAGATTGCTTTGGGTAGTATGGACATTTTAATGATGTTGATTCTACCAATCCAAGAACATGGTATGTTCTTCCATCTGTTTATGTCTTCCTCTATCTCTTTTTTCAACGTCCTGTAGTTTTCTGAGTAGAGGTCTTTAACCTCTTTAGTTAAGTTTATTCCTAGGTATCTTAATTTTTTTGGTGCGATGGTAAATGGGATTGTTTTTCTGATCTCCCTTTCTGAAAGTTCACTATTGGTGTATAGAAATGCCTCAGATTTCTTGGGGTTAATTTTGTATCCTGCTACATTGCCAAATTCATGTATTAAGTCTAGTAGCTTTTGGATGGAGTCTCTAGGGTTTTGTATGTATAATATCATGTCATCTGCAAATAAGGACAGTTTTACTTCCTCTTTTCCAATTTGGATGCCTTTTATTTCTTCTTCTTGCCTAATTGCAATGGCTAATACTTCCAGTACTATGTTGAACAGGAGTGGTGAGAGTGGGCATCCCTGTCTTGTTCCTGTTCTTAGGGGAAATGGTGTTAGTTTTTGTCCATTGAGTATGATGTTGGCTGTGGGCCTGTCATATATGGCTTTTATTATGTTGAGGTATGATCCTTCTATTCCCACCTTTCTGAGAGTTTTTATCAAAAATGGGTGTTGGATTTTGTCGAATGCTTTTTCTGCATCAATTGATATGACCATGTGGTTTTTTTCTTTCAATTTGTTTATGTGATGTATCACATTTATTGATTTACGGATGTTGTACCATCCTTGCATCTCTGGGATAAATCCTACTTGGTCATGGTGTATGATCCTTCTGATGTACTGCTGGATCCGATTTGCTAAGATTTTGTTGAGGATTTTGGCATCTATGTTCATGAGGGATATTGGCCTGTAATTCTCTTTCATTGTGATGTCTTTACCTGGTTTTGGTATTAGGGTGATGCTGGCTTCATAGAATGAGCTTGGAAGCGTTCCTTCCTCTTGAATTTTTTGTAGTAGTCTGAGGAGGGTAGGTTTTAGTTCTTCCTTGAATGTTTGGTAGAACTCCCCTGTGAAGCCGTCTGGCCCTGGGCTTTTGTTTGCTGGAAGCTTTCTGATGACTGCTTCAATTTCTTCCATAGTTATTGGCCTATTGAGGTTTTTAGATTCTTCCTGATTGAGTTTTGGAATGTTGTATTTTTCTAGGAATTTGTCCATTTCCTCCAGGTTGTCTAGTTTGTTGGAGTAGAGTTGCCCGTAGTATTGTTTAACAATCATTTGTATTTCTGTGGGGTCTGTTGTTATTTCGCCTCTATCATTTCTGATTTGGTTTATTTGGGACCTCTCTCTTTGCTTCTTGGTGAGCCTGGCTAGGGGTTTGTCAATCTTGTTTATCCTTTCAAAGAACCAGCTCTTGGTTTCATTGATTTTCTGTATTGTTTTTTTGGTCTCTATTTCATTGATTTCTGCTCTAATCTTTATTATCTCCTTCCTTCTGCTCACTCTGGGGTTTTCTTGTTGCTCTCTTTCTAATTCTTTGAGTTGTAGAGTTAGATGATTGACTACCATTTTTTCTTGTTTTTTGAGATAGGCCTGTAGAGCTATAAACTTTCCTCTCAGGACTGCTTTCATTGTGTCCCAGAGGTTTTGGATTGTTGTGTTTTCATTGTCATTAGTGTCCAGGATGTTTTTAATTTCTTCTTTGATGTCATCGGTAACCCAATCAATATTTAATAACATGCTATTCAGCTTCCAAGTGTTTGAGTATTTTGGGTTGTTTTTATTGTAGTTGATTTCTAACATTATGCCATCATGGTCTGCGAAGAAGCTTTTTATGATTTCAATCTTCTTGAACTTGTGGAGACTTTGCTTGTGACCCAATATGTGGTCTATTTTTGAATATGTCCCATGAGCACCTGAGAGGAATGTATATTCCGCAGCTGTGGGGTGAAGTGTTCTGAAGATGTCAATTAAGTCCATCTGATCTAGTGAGTCATTTAGGATTGCTGTTTCTTTGCTGAGTTTTTGCCTAGCGGATTTATCCAGTGATGTCAGTGGTGTATTAAAATCCCCTACTAAGATTGTATTGTTGTCGATCTCTCCCCTGATATCTTCCAGAAGTTTTCTTATGTATGTGGGTGCTCCTGCATTGGGTGCATATATGTTTACCAGGGTTATATCTTCTTGTTGTATTGATCCCTTTAGTATTATGAAGTGGCCTTCCTTATCTCTGGTTATGGCCTTCACTTTGAGATGTATTTTGTCAGATATAAGTATTGCTACCCCAGCTTTCTTTTCCTTTCCATTTGCGTGAAAGATATTTTTCCAACCCTTCACTTTCAGTCTGTGTGAGTCCCTTCTAATGAGGTGGGTCTCTTGTAGACAGCAGATGTAAGGGTCATGTTTTTTTATCCATTCAGCCACTCGATGTCTTTTGGTTGGAGCATTTAGTCCATTTACATTTAAAGTTATTATTGAAAGGTACTTGTTTGTAGCCATTTCTTTTTTTGTGTGTGTGTGGCTGTTTTCTTTCTGAGCTTGATATTTCTTCTTTTTACACCAGTCCCTTTAGCATTTCTTGCATGGCTGGCTTGGTGGTGATAAACTCCCTTAGCCCTTTTTTGTCTGTGAAGCTTCTTATTTCCCCTTCAATTTTGAATGATAGCCTTGCTGGATAGAGTATTCTTGGATTCAGTCCTTTGCTTTGCATCACTTTGTAGATTTCCGTCCATTCTTTTCTGGCCTGATGTGTTTCTGTTGAGAAATCATTTGATAATCTAATGGGAGATCCCTTGTATGTTACTTTCCGTCTCTCTCTTGCAGCCTGTAAGATTCTCTCTTTATCCTGAACATTTGCCATGGTAATTATGATGTGTCTTGGTGTGGGTCTTTTCGGGTTCACCTTGTTTGGGACTCTCTGGGCTTGTGTGACTTTTTTCTTCCCCACCTCAGGGAAGTTTTCTGATATTATTTCTTCAAATAGGTTTTCTAATCCATGTTCATCTTTCTGTTGTTCTGGCACCCCTATTATTCGTATGTTGTTTCGTTTCATGTTGTCCCAAAGCTCCCTTAGGCTCTCCTCCTGTCTTTTAATTTTTTTCTCCATTTGCCGTACAGTTTGAGTGTGTTTTGCTTCCTTGTCTTCTAATTCACTAATTCGGTCCTCCGCTTCTCCCAGTCTACTGTTGATACTTTCAATGGAGTTTTTTATTGAAGCTATGTCGCTCTTCATTTCTTCTTGGGACTTACTTAAGTTGTTGATTTTTTCATCTGTTTCTTCTAGCTTCTTGCATAAATAGTTGAGTTTTTCATCTGTTTCTTCTTGCTTCTTGAACATCTGGTGCATGTACTCTAGGAACCTTATTCTGAATTCTTTTTCCGTCATGTTGCATATCTCTGTCTCACTTAGCTGCTTTTCTGGCGAGTCCTCCTTTTCTTTCCTTTGGGGGTTTCTTTGCCTACCCATGTTTGATCTCGCTGACATATGTAGATGTTGAGATGTTCAGTGGCTGCTCCCTGGGTGGCAGGGGCTCCTTGGGTTGTGGTTGCTGCTCAGACGGTTGCGGTAGCAGCTGCTTTCCAGTTGGCAGCAGCTCCTCTGGTGGGTGTTGTTCACAGCTGTGTTGGCTCTTCTGGCTGGTGGGGGGAGGCTTCACGTACAGCTGCTGTTCCACAGACAGAGGGTGTGGTCATCAGGAGGCTGTGGTGATCAGGAGGCTGCGGTGATCAGGGGGCTGCTGTTGCTTGGATCTGCTGCTTTGATTTAAAGGCACAAAATACAACAGAGCAAGGCACAACGTACCAGGCACTGAACACAGGTATATTCACAATATTAATAACCCCAAATAAAGGTGACCACCCGAATTAAGAGAATTAGGGGATAAGGGAGAAAGAAGAGAAGAAGATAAAAGAGAGAACAGAAAAGAAAAATAAGAAAAAACAAACAAAAAAGGAGTGCAAAAATAGAATTGGGAAAAAAGAGGGGGGAAAAAAAGAGAGCGAAAAAAGAGAATGAAGTAGAAGCGGGGAAGAGACTATTTGTATGAGGAGCAAACTCCAATAGAACTGCCACTAATCTCAACAAATTCCAGCAACAGATCCCTGGAGATGAATGCAAACTACAAACCACCAATAATATCCAGAGGGGTAAGGGAAAACAGAAGCACAAAAATAACTGGGGTGGGGTGGGGGAGGGAAGGGAAAAACCAGCAGAAAAAAAAAGAAAAAGAAAAAGAAAAAGAAAAACAACCTCACAACCAGTCCTAAAAAAGAAGAAAAAACACAAAACAAAACAAACAAACAAATAAAAAAAAAAAAAAAGCCCAATATATTCAACAATCAAGAAAACAATAGAAAGATAAGAGAGAAAAAAAAATGTTTGGAAAGTGAAGAAGGATAAAGAATAGGTGTATAAGGATTTAGAGCAGTAGATTGGAAATAGGATATATAAGTAGGGTGGAATTAGACAGGGGGTAAAAAGAAGGAGTTGGGAAAGTCTGGAGCAGGAATAGGGTAAGAGAAACAGGACACCAAAAGGGGAAAAGTAAGGAAGAGGGTTTTAGCAAAGAGGTGAAATTGAGATAGGGAAAATTAATGCTAAAGGAACGATGAAAATAGAATGGAGAACACTAATCCCAAAAGAAAATAAAGAGAAAATAAAATGGCACTTTAAAAAATGGTAAAATGGTAGCAGTAATAATACTGGTTAAAAATAAAAATGTGGTAATTGAAAGGGTAAAATCAGGTGATGGAAAAAGAAGAAAAAGAGAGAAAAAAATTGGTTTCTTAGTAAAAAGGCGAAAAAAAAAAAAAAAGAAAAAGAAAAAATTTGCAGTAGTGATGGTCTTTCGGTTCTTCTACTCTTCAGCCTGGTTCGCCTTAGTCCGGTCTGGGAAACGCTCCTCTCTTACCAGCACTGCATGATCTGGGAAACGCTCCTCTCTTATGGGCACTGCATGGTCCGGTCAGTTCCTCAGGATGCCCCCTTTAGTCTCAGTTCTCCGCAATCACAAAATCCAAATCTCAAATCTCCTGGCGCCAGCAAACCCGAGGAACTCCTTACCCCAGTCAGGGTCTGTGTCTGTCCCAAGAGACGCGGCTGTCTGCCATGCGGTCTCCCTCCGACCCTCTGGGCTCAGGTCTGGCAAACTTTCCTGCCCAGATCCCTGGTTTTTAACCTTTCCAGGGGAGGTCTGCCCTTCCCGGCTGCAAACCGCCTCACCAGCTGAGTAAATTTGCCAATTCGGGGTGGGTGTTATTAGTTTCAGCTGCTTACTCCGTTTGCTCCGGGACAAGACTTGGGACGCGTCTGCCTATATCGCCGCCATCTTGCTTCCTTCTCACCAGCTATTTAGATATCCCCATCCTAGGCAAGTGGGCACCAAAAAGTTAGGTATCACAGTCCACAAGTGTAGGAGGTGTGTAGTGGGCACATAGGGATTATTACACCAGGCCCCTCTTTTGTGTATATGTTTGAACTTGGAAATTTTCATAATAACGGTTGCATATTTTTTAGGATTTTTTTAAAGATAGGGCAGGCTATTTCATCTGTAAATTTTGCTACAAGGCAAGTGTCCAGACATTTAAATCATAATACTAGAAGTGCCTTGGAGATTTCTAACCTAATCTGGGCTGGCTTCCATATATGCAAGCTGATCCAGAGGCTAGGCAGTTGTTCCCGGATAAAAGTCATACAAGCTTTTTAGGAGTGAGAGAGAGTTTATAATCTCTATTCCAGAGAAATGTGAATGAAATCAGGGGCCGATCCAGGTTATAAGTACAGGTTATAAGTACATAGGGCAGTCGAAGAAAGTTGGTATCAGAACCTAGAAAGGGAGTACTGGATGACAGTGATACCTGTATATAAGAATAGGACTCACATGCTAGCGAGGGGACATATAAGCTCTCAGGTATCTGGGCACACACTAGTCAGTCATGCTAGAGCAGGAGACCAGCATCTGGACTGGCAACTGGCAGGTCCCCCACGCAGCCCAGACTATAATAACAACACCTGTGCCAACAAAACCCAGTTCCCTAGTGGTGGCAATCATCTTTTAGTATAATGCCAGATATAATTAAGATTATCCCAATGACTGTAAGGAGTTGGGCTAGCTGTATGAAATTTGCAAACATATAAACCTTAGGCTGTAAGTAGGGCTGGTCAGTTGCTGTTCTTCCGTGACATGTGAGAACTTATCCTCACTATGTCCATTATTTCAGGGACCACCTTGGTCAGTGGTATGCCCTATGTGAGACCCAAACTTCATATGTTTGCCCAATGTGTTAATTATTTACATTCTTCTGCTTATTCTTGGAACCAAATCTGAGATCAACATAATGATAACTTATAAAGTGGAAAGAACCAAAATCAAACCTTAAATGCTTATTCAGGGGAATTGTCATAACCATCTTAAAACTGAACTGTATATACCATGAGGCAGAGCAAATGGAAAAGGGATACCCAAGAGAAGGCCATGGAACATATGGCCACAAATACCCTACCTAAGCAGATAGGAATAAAGTTCACAGGAAATAAAAGCTAGTTTTAAAAAAAACGCACACAAAAAAACGAAGCATGCAAAATAAGGATGATAAAGCAGCAAACATGATAGTCATAAATTCCAAGAATTCAGTTGAATGTGCAGAAAATTTAATAAGCACAGCCATTATCAAAAGTGCTGAGAGTAAGCAGGGAGGCAGCTCAGGTGTAGGGATCCCTGAAAGGGCTAGGGCAGACCAGCCCGTGCACAGAGGCAGACACAGAGGCGCAAGCAAGCTGAGAACAATGACCTTTTAAAATAGATACAAATGACCTACTTAGAGAGGCCTGAAAAGATCCAAGTTTAAAGAACTAATAGGAAAAGCTCAAATAGCAAAAATGAAAACCCTGAAGTTATAGACAAAAGCCTATGTTATAGGATGGAAAATATCAGCAGGTGTAATCACAGGCTCTTATTGGTATGTGAAACAGCTGGGAAGAAAGAAAAAAAGAATGGAAGGAAGGAGAGGGAGGGAGGGAAGGAGGGAAGAAGAAAGGAGGGAGGGATAGTCCCCCAAAGTAACAGTTTCAGTTGACTCTCAATAAGAAAACCATTCTGTTAAAAAATAAACTGTAGATAATACCTTTAAGACATGTTTTATCAACAAACAAACAAACAAACAAAACAACAAAACAGCACAATAGATATTTACTAAATATGGAATTAGGATGAGTTTTGCCACTTAATTGATGGCAGAATTTTTAAAAATATACATCGATTTAGGAGGTTTGGTTTTAGCTTCTTCAGTAAATGGAAAAAATCATATACTTCTGGTCTCTCTATGGCCATGAGCCACTAAAAAAGACCACATCAAATAACATATGCACCATGTAAATATTTGGTAATATTTCTTTTAAAAAAATAATTTTATCGTTTAAAGCATTACAATTAGTAGTACATATATCTCCTTTTTTCCCCCATTGACCTTACCCTAGCCTCCCCTACCCAACGGCACATGCCCTCACCCCATCCCCCAGTGTCTTGTGTCCATTGGTTATGCTTATATGCATGCATACAAGTCCTTCGGTTGATCTCTTACCCCACCTCCCACCCAACACTCCCCAGCCTTCCCGCTGTAATTTGACAGTCTAGAAACACCAATCAGAAAGGATATATGCACCCCTATGTTCATAGCAGCACAATTAACCATAGCTAAGATTTGGAAACAGCCTAAGTGCCCATCAGCAGATGAGTGGATAAAAAACTGTGGTCCATCTACACAATGGAATGCTATGCTGCGGTAAAAAAGAAGGAATTCTTACCATTTGCAGCAGCATGGATGGAACTGGAGAGCATTATGCTAAGTGAAATAAGCCAGTCAGAGAAAGAAAAATATCACATGATCTCACTCATATATGGATAATAAAGAACATTATAATCTGATGAACAAAAAGATAGATACAGAGGCAGAGAAGCATGGAACAGAATATCAAATATTTGGTAATATTTCTTTCAGATACCTTTGTTAGTGTGGGAATTATTTTACTCTATTTCTCTGAGGAGAGATACACATGTCTTCTAGGGGTGCCCTATCAAAGTAACAGAAACTAGGCAGCTTAAAAACAGAAATTATTTCTTCACAATTCTGAAGGCCAGAAGCCCAACATCAAGGTGTCAACAAAGTTGGCTCCGTCTGGGAGCTGTGAGGGAGAATCTGGTCCCTGCCTCTCTTCTAGCTTCTGGAAGTTGCAGATGATCTTCGGTGTTCCTTGTCAACTTCATCCTCACATTCCGTTTTCTCTGGATCTGAGTCTGTATCCAAATGTTCCCTTTTTATAAGGAAAGTGCATGGGGGCCCACCCTATTCCAGTATGATCTCATCTTAACTAATTATCTCTGTAATTTTTTTTTCCATTTCCAAAAAAAGGTCACCTTCGGAGGTACTGTGAGTTAGGATTTGAACACATGAATTTTGAGAGCCATAATTCAAATCATTACAAGCAGTATATATTAGAGTTGCTAGGTTACATACAGGGCATTAGGACAAACTTGAATTTCAGATAAACAGCTATGAAATCTTCCTCTATGTATATATAGAAATATGTATATTTTATGTTATATTTGTATTTTTGTTTGCTGAATTTGGCAATCCTAATATACTGGTATATACATCAGTGTTTTCAAGATTGTGATTTTTGGTGAATGCTGAGCCAAATGATTATATAGCTATAAAGTAATTTTTACTTAAACCAGAAGCTGTGATATAAAGTTAGTGCTTCACTCCTGCTTGTCAGTATGAGCACAGCACAAAGCAATGTATTTAGCACACAGTATGTACTTATTTTTAGTAATTAATTTATTAAATAAATAAATCATTTCCACCTTTATGTTTCAAAATTGCAGTGCATATATTACATTAGAATTTGTGAACAAAATCAATGCCTCAGCTATGCCTCTGATAACTTATTACATACATTTAGACTCAGTCTAAAAATAATGTTTTATAATTTATGAATGTAAACAGTTACATAGTATTTATGGGGGTTATTTGCACATTGGGTGAAATTTATTTGGTATTAATTTTAATTATGGCAAAGAGTCATTAAAACCTGCGTACACAGTACAGATTACTTTGCCTTTCAGCACTGGCCAAATAATTCAGAAGAGGGGCATGTCTCCATTTCATAAATATTAGTATTTGTCAAGAAATACTTCTGAAATATATGAATTTATAGAAGAAAACATATTCATTATCTTCTTTATATAAAATTCAACTCAGTTGGAATGTGAACATATAATACAAATGGACACAGATCCATGTCCTATAATAATTAAGAAACATAAACCAGTGAACACCTACTATTATGTTCTAAAATGCCTAATGTAGTGGTAAGTCCTCTTACAAAGGGAACGTTTTCAGATAAAATTAGAAACTGAAAGATGATGCATGATTCACCTACTGAGTCTTCTTAAACTCTGATTATTTTCTCATTTTGCTAACAGCACCTGACACTTCCCACAACGCAGGGTGTTTCATCTGGCATTTCCATTGTTTCTTAATCTCCATGTATTTTTAAAAATCTTATACTTCCCATTAGTATGCAGTTTCCTAGATGAAAATTATTAAGTTAATATTCTTTAATTCTTTCAATATTGCTGTCAGAGACTAGATGCTAAATTAAAAAAATAGCTAGTTGACTATGAATAAGTGCATTAAAAGCAGTAATAGCATATATATATATACTGATATTACATATTAAAGCATAATGGTTATAGTAAATATTATTTCTCTACTAATACTGTTTATCTTGAATTTCAGATAAACAGCTATGTATATTTCTCTATGTATATATAGGAATATGTATATTCTGTTATGGTTGTATTTTTGTTTGCTGCAGTAATTTTTGTTAAAGTAAGTACCTTGGAGGAGAGCATGCTCACTAAATGACCCAATTGCCTCTAAAAGCTACAACAGCCAAGTTCCTGGTTAGTGACAAGCTCACAATACATATATGTAGCCTCTTAGGAAATGAATGTTAGAGTTATCCTGCCTCTGTAGTCCCCTGCTCAACTCCTTAGGCTGGGTGCAGCGGATCACTGTCTCTGTCAAGCCAAAACTGGACAGAGTTTGATTGGCTAGAAATAACTACTACAGAAAACTATGATGGATATATAACCATTATGCACAGGTTAGAGTTTGTGAGTCTCATCCTCTAAGGCAGTGGTTCTCAACCTTCCTAATGCCGCGACCCTTTAGTACAGTTCCTCATGTTGTGGTGACCCCCAACCATAAAATTATTTTCGTTGCTACTTCATAACTGTAATTTTGCTACTGTTATGAATTGTAATGTAAATATCTGATATGCAGGATGTATTTTCATTGTTACAAATTGAACATAATTAAAGCATAGTGATTAATCACAAAAACAATATGTAATTATATATGTGTTTTCCGATGGTCTTAGGCGACCCCTGTGAAAGGGTCGTTCGATCCCCAAAGGGGTCGCGACCCACAGGTTGAGAACCGCTGGTCTAAGGTGAACCAACACTGAATGGTGCCATGTACAGAGGGGATATGGGAATGGTTGATCAAAGATGAGAAGGATTGAGAAATAATGAGAAAAATGGAAGTGGTTTGATACCCAGATACACATGGTTGGGCTTGACTTACGGTGTTCTCACCATCTAAGAGTGTGTTAATTATTTTTAGGGAATAGGCCCAGGGTGAAGACTAACTCAAGGACGGAATTCAGAGACTAACAAGAGCAGTGGTTGTTTTATTTGTTTTCTTTTACAGGTGTCCTGATCTTTAGTATGGTAAAAGAAAACAAAAAAACATATATGACGCCATAATTATAGGTACATACATATTTCAGTGTTATGTTGAATTGTTTCCTGCATATTACATGTTAAGAGCAAATAAAAAAAAAACTTTAATGGGAAAAAAGTTTAAATGCTCAGAATGTGTTGATGTTTTAGCCTGCAAGTCATCACTCATCATTATCATCTTCTTCATCATTTCATCATCAAACTCTCCTTGGCTATTTCCAAATATTCTGCAAGAAAGTATTATTTTGTATTGTGGGTCAAAATAACACCGCATGAAGAAATATAACTGCAAATAAAAATGCAATTAGAAATTGGCACCCTTTCATATTGAATATAAAGTTCATCACTTTCTTTGTGGCCACAGACTCAAATCCAACACCAATCATCAACCATACTTAAAAAATACACGAGACTCACGAAATGACATCAAAGATATAGTGAATGTTACTAAAACAATAAAGGCAATGTATAATTTCAATCTTGGACAGGAACATTCCACTTAAAAGGAGTGATAAACTGTCATGTGCTATAAGCTGGCAAACAGCAAGTAGGAAAGTGGAGAAAAGTAAATCAGAAAGGCTGATTGCAGGGTCATTTCACATTCTAGCTTTTATATAAGCATCATTAGGTACCTCACACATCCTAACACTGGGAAGAATCTTAATGCAGCCGTGAAACAGGTACAGCTTCACAGACCTTTTCATTATTGCCCTTGCAGCCTCAGCAAAAGCTTTATGAAAAATTACTATCATATTTCTCCATATCCTTTATTAAGCATTTATGACAAATTTTAAAATCATATAATGTTTCATTTACCCTTTTAACTGCAAAGTATATTAATATTACTTTCTATATGAGAACAATGAGGTACAGGGTTACAGCTATTTAGGTTTTAATTTAGCAGCAGCACAAGGAGCAGAAAAGTCCCATTTCGAAGCCAAGCAACTAAAACACTTTTTTTTTAATTTGCCAAACCTGGTCATCATATCAGCTATCTTGTCACATTTTTGAGACACAATCTCATAATGCATATAGGGGACTGATTACATTAATAAACAACAGGGTCATATTTAGAGAATATGACCTTTTAATCCATAGCAGTGGCCAGCTTTAAAAATTCTCTCGCATCATAGTCTCAGGCTGCAGATTTTCTGCTAGACTTCCATCCAGTGTGTCAATCTTCATATTGCATGGTAAAGGCATTAAGATGGTGTCAACATTGTGTTGAGTAGAAGGGGGAGAGCTAGAACTCAGATCATTCTCTAACTATTACTAAGAGAATATTTCACAAGGAATTTAGGCTGGTTATAGTATATAGGTATATATTAAAGATGTAATTGTATTTTTCACAAGACATAGGATTTACCCTGGAGGATGCTGCCAAGATTCTGGAATCTGGACGTAAACCAAGAACCTGGCATATCCCTATAGGGAAATATTCACCTTATAAAATAAGATTTATGTATTGACTTAATTATGTCATATGATGCCCCCCACACCCCACCCCCGCAATTAATGGCCAAAGTTCAATTCAAATAAATTTCTTTGTGATGAATGTACCTCTCAGGTTGAATGAAATAATTTATGAATTTTCCAATCATGAATGAATCCAAAATCAATTAAATGTACATTGACCACTGATAGCTAAGAAGGAGTCTGCCATAATGCATTTCTGGGTTTAGTCAATATTTTTCTTCAATTGTTATTTAGAGAAGAAAGAATGAATGAAGGCATAGTTAAATTGATATGTGAAACTTTTTATTTGTAGAAGAGTGACAAACTATTTTTACTGTCACTAACGCTGGAACTCATAGTTGAGGTTAAAATATAAGGCAAGATGTAAGAATATTATGACATATCCTTATTTTGAAGTTTTGAGTAACAGATATGATTTTGACATCCAGGTTAGTGATCAAACTAGAAAACTGTTAATGAGGATTAATGACACTAATATTTTCTTTCAAGCAAAAATAGATAAATACATACATACATACATACATACATACATATGCATAAATTATATTACTAAAGAGAAGTCACAAAACGAGAGTTTTTATTTTTGGTTTTGTTTGTTTGTTGTTTTTGTAGTTCTGTTAGTGTTTTTTCTCCTCTACGTATTGCAGAATATTCCCTATACCTTCATTTCCACTTCTTGACAAGTCCTATGTGATTAGCTGCATTGGTGTCAACCATTTAGAATTGGGATTGAAAATTACATCCTTCCTTGGACACTGCTCAGGCTCTCTGCCTTCCTCTCTGGAAACAACTACCGTTGATATAATTTTCTTAAAGCTTTCTCCCTACCATGTTTGTTCCCCCTAGATGCTGTTTCAAGGATAGATTCTGCCTCATTTTCAAATAATGACTGGAAAATGTAGTGCGGCATTAGAATTTAGGGTTAATTATATAGCACTATTACTTTTTCATGCAGTTAACATTCCTACAAAGGGCTGCTCCATAGCTGAACTCTAAATACCCGCTGGCAGAAGATGCACATGTTTCCGGAGGGGAGTGCAGTCACCACTGAGCTCTTTCAGGTACTTAGTGTTGAAAGCGAAGATAAGTTCTGAAATGTTGAAACCTTTGCTTTCCTTCTCTTCCTCCTTCTCTCCCCCCTCCTCCTCCTCCTCCTCCTCCTCCTCCTCCTCCTCTTCCTCCTCTTCCTCCTCCTCCTCCTTTTCTTCTTTCTTCTCTTCTCTGAGTAATAAAAAAAAGGTGGACCAACTGTATATCCATCACCATTTAAACAAATATATGAATGAGAGGTGGAAGCATTAATTTTGTATATACTAATAAAAACAGGGAGATTGAATTTCCAGGGAGAGGACCAGGACATTAGGAATTAAGGTACCTGAGGAAAGAATAAAGTGATGGGCCTAGAGACATAAAATCTCCCAGTCAATATAGAACTTTACAACATCCTCATACAAAGTCAATGGTGCATTTGTTGCATTTGAGACAAAGATCTATGTTCTATCTGCAATATCATAGTAGGATTTAAATGGGAAGAGCAAGTGCAATGGCCAGATAGTGACCACAGAAGCAGAAGATTCAATGCAGAGCCACCACAGCATAAAGGAACTCTGCCTCATTTTAAACCCTCCTTAAACCCCCTGATTCCTAGGAAAAGAAGTTGGAATGGCATGAATCAGTTATAGCATGTGGAAGGGATTAGAACTAATTTCATTTGAATTTCAAAGGATGGGATATTACAGTGGCCATTAGAATTATAAGGATGGGAGGTCACTAATTAGATTCTGGGTTTATCAAAATATAGTGCAAAGATCACTATACTGAAGTATTAAAACTTATTTATGCAGAATTATTATCAGTATGCTTATGTTCTTTAGCTCACTATTTTTGTTAACTACTGTGCCATAGCACATTAATGGATAATAATTTTGGGAGTCATTTTGTACTGTTGCTTCTAAGGACAACTGGTACAAAAATACAGTGCTTTTTTAACAAGTAGAAAATCATCTCATAGAAATATGTGTATATATTTTTTCATCCTCAAGTTTTGTGTTGCTAGTATAGCAATACATTTTTGTTATTGCTATTGCTTTAGTATTTTTATGTCAATTGTTCCATGTTTATGCTGTTATATGTGAATCATATGTTGCTTTTTTACCTCATAAAAGGTAAAAAAAAATGTTGTGGTGTATCTTGAATTTAGATGAACCTTCTCTATTAATTTTATTTTTGTTTTCTCTGTTTCTACCTCTCTTTTATGTCCACTGCTGCCCTGCCTCTTTTTATTTCTCTCTTTCTCTATTTTTTCCTTTACATCAAATATCTACTATGTGTGCTAGGGGTTACATATTTTTTAACTTTATAATTACCTCATGTCTCTATCCTAAGTTCTAAAATATACATCACTCTTCTTAAGAATTTGGGTATACTTCTCCCATAGTCTTTGATTTACAAGGTGCATCAGTTGAAATATCCTAGGGATCTGGAGTGGACAAGCCAGGTAGGAAACTCATAAAAGTAACTTAGCCGTTAGTATCCTAATCCTCTAGCTGAAGAAACCAACAGAGTGAGTAAGTAAACTCTCCTAAAGTCACATAGTTAAAAAGTCGTAGAATTTATGTTTGACTCCAAAACTTACTATAAAAATATGTTTTTGATTATACCAGCACCTTTAATTATCATTCAGGAACTTGTATATCAGAGAGTATGGGCGAATTCCCAAGGTTACACAGCCACTTAAAAATAATATGCACATGTTCAGAAATTATCATGAAGAAATTTTATGGTTGGTTATTGATTAACTATTTATTCAATAAGAAACTGCTAACATTATTCACAGTCAAAAGGTGATGGATGTATGTACGTGTGCCCGTGTTTTTACAGTAACTTGACAGTTTTCCCACTATCCTCATACTCGAAGGACAGCTCTGAGACTAAGGGGTAGGAAACTGAACTCAACACATTGTTTTAAATTCATTATTAACATAAAAAGTAGATATTAAATATTGTTTTATTCTTTATTATATACTAAATACTTTATATTATATTAGATATTACGCATCATATATGATATAAGTACTGTGTTTATTTTCTTTAGGAACTTAAAGATATGTATATAAGAACCAAAAATAAGTTTACACTTAATGAAATATCACAATATTAATGGAAAGTAAGTTTAAAGAGAAAAATATTTCACATCTGAAGGAATAGGTTAACAGAGTACATTTCTTCTTAGGAAAAAAAAAATGCCATGGGAAAAGCCTGAAGCTGTTTTATATGTTTTTTTTTTTCCTTCTTTAGATCTTCTTTGCCCCAGGGTCCTCTGCATAGTAAATGGACTGAAGGCTGGAGCTGGTCCATCTCTGGTTTAGGTCAGGGGTCAAAAAGTATGGCCCTCCAGCCAAACCCAAACTCACCCATTTTGGTATATAGCATTTTCCTGGAACACAGACAAGTCGATTCTTTTGCCTATTGTCCATGGCTGGCTTCTTGCTACCAAGCAGAGTTGAGTAGCTGTGACAGAGACCACATGGCCCACAAAGCCATAAATATTTACTATCTGGACCTTTACGGAATGTGCTTGCCAAACCCGGGTTAGGCTTTCGCAGCTCAAGAAGTAGGGCCTTCTGTATTCCTTCTCCAGCCAAGTGCCAGGTCCAGTAATGTGCAATGGTATAAGACACAGAGTACTAGCCCATGGGCAGGTCATACTACTCAACTCCAAGGTAGCCAAAGCCAACTTGTTAAATTTTATTTTGACATAATGTATAAGTTTTATGAATAGAGCACTTTAAAACACATATAAAGTAAAATGACCACAATCTTTTATTTCTTTAGCTCTTTAACCTTAAAACAATAACATCATCAATTCAGCTTACGGATTCTATGGGTATTCTTCCCCTCCATCTCACATGCCAATCTATACAAACTAAGTCTTAACACGGTGGATAAAATTTAGCTGTTTTTGCCCTTGCAATTGGAACAGTATATACCTACTGTTCCAATTGACAGATATCTGTATTCAAAACCACTACGAGAAGATATTGTATTGTAGACAGTAGAAATAAAGAATTGTATGCTAAACCATTTGAAATAAATGACTTCTTGGAATAGGCCAGGCAATAAATACATTATAGCAGGCGCATTGACTGCCATCTGAATTAAGATTTTCCTCAACATTGATTTTTGGATGCAAAATTTAGGAATGGAATCCAATGTATATTAAGGAAGCACTAATGGAAAATGAAATAAAACTTCCTCTGGCCTGTCCTCATCTCAGCTGCCATCCTGTTTCTCTACTTCTCCTGGGAGCTGAAGTAAATCAAGGGTGTTTTTGAAATATATGTCCACTCTTAGGCCAAACAGACAGTGCTAAATCTGGAGGCCAACTTAATGGGCCATTAAGTTCCAAATTCTAACTTGATGGCAAAGAGTTTTTGGTGGAAGGAATACTCAAAACTGTGACTAGTATTACCAGAATTCAATTACATGCCATATTGCATATTTTTTCTGACATAATGAGTATATACTTTTTTGTATGGTAAATGCATTTATATGTACCATTTTTTTTTTCTTTTCTCATGAGTTCCTTTCTCATATATTTCTTTTCTCTTGCACATTTTCAGATGAGATCATAAATGCCGAGGATGGGTAGGGTTACATCTGCAAGCGGGAGTCCTGGCCACGGCAGAAGTGAGTTCAGGACAGGCACAGACCTTCTGTGCGTCTTCAGAAAAAATGGCCATCTGTCCTTCAAATTGACCACAGTTGAAGCTAAAAGATACCATCCTCCACCCAGGATTTCACAACGGTGGGCCACTTGCTGCTGAATGATTTCTGTGAAGACGCTAGAGGTACCAAAGTGCAAGATTTTGGTTTGAGGACATTGGCAAGAACTTCAAGAGAGGGTGGCTTTGAAATTATGTCACATGCCTTTCCATCTGACTCTTCTCTCCTGAGCTTTCAATCCATTTACATAGAATTAATTGCAGGTTTTTTGTACTCACAGGCTTCTTCTGCCCGCTTTCCTTTGCACAAGCTGGTCGTTTGGCCTGAATACCTTCTCTGAACATCGTCCAGTAGCGTGATGTGACCGAGCTTTAATTTGAGCAATGGAAGTTTCAGCATAGCATTCACAGAAAACAGAAGGGATGCTGCTAGCAGGACTTGATGATGACTTTAAAATGTGCTATGTCCCCCAAAAGGGTGTGATGATTATCTCTCACAATGCCATTCCTAACAGTTTTCCATCTCAGTGAAAGACCCTTTTCTGCCTCCTGCACGCACCACACTAGGGATCGAACCTGCAAACTCCGCATGTGCCCTGACAGGAAATCTAAGTGTGACCTCCTGATTCATAGGTCAACATTCAATCACTGAGCCACACCAGCTGGGCTTGACTCCTCTTTCCTTCCAAACCATATCCAATCCACAAATAAATCCTATTCATTCATTTTATTTTCAAAAGATATGCAGACTCCAACCAACTCTTGAAACTCTGACAGTGATCACTTTTATTTTTTAATTTCTTTATTGATTAAGTTATTACATATGTGTCCTTATCCCCACATTACTCCCCATCCCTCCCCCCATTCATGGGCAGTGATCACTTTTAGCTTCCTGGAGAGAGCTGCCTAGCAGGGCTCCAGCTTCTACTCTTGTGTCTATTACGATCTCTACTCCTCATCCAGGTGTGCATTTAAAAAAAATTGGATCATGTGTCCAACCTTTTGGAAGCCCTCTAATATCTTCCCATCTCACTCAGAGTAACACCTAAAGCTCTTCAGTGATAGGGGTGACATAACTCCTGCTCCTCTTTCTGTGCATAGCTTATTCATGTAATTCCCACAATTCTCCTGTTTCCTCACAGTGGGGTGGGAGTAGTGGTGATGCCCTCTCTGCCAACCACTAACCCAGCTGGACAGCTCCCGTGAGGGCTGTGCCCTCTGACTAGAACACTCCCTCCCCACCCCACACACATACACAAGACTCAGGTCCTCATCTTCTCCAAAGCTTTGCTGAAATACTGTTGTATCAGTAAGCGTTCCCTCAGAGAAACAGAAGCAATGGCATATATATGTGAAGAGGGGTGGGTTTTATTATTTGTTTTATTTTGTTTTAGTGTAACTGGCTTACATGATCTTGGAGACTTAAATGCATAGGGCAAGAAGGACAGGCTGGAACTCAGGGGCATGCACGTAAGCTCCAGGTCACAATTGGAATTTCTTTTTCAAGGAAGCCTCGGTGCTGCGCTTAAGTTCTTGCAACAAATTGACTCAAATCCACCCTTATGATTAAGAATCACCTCCCTTCATTAGACTAAACTGACGATAGACTTTAATCCCATCTACAAAAAACTTGTACAGAAACACTTAGAATAGTGTTTGAATAACTGGGACTATAGCTTAGCCAAATTGACACATAACATCTTCTCATTGAGGTCCCTCCTCACCATCCCCACTAAAACTGCACCCCCACCACACCATAGACACCTGTCATGCTTTATTGTCCCAATACATTGTGCCTCCTACAGCGTAGTAAATGCTCCATGAATAGCGGTTAATTTTATATATCCTGGATATATGAGAACACTACCCAACACATTATCAATACTTAAAAATATCTATTGAACAAACACATAGAAAGCCAGAGTAGGAAGAGAAGAAAAAAAGGTAAAGCTATGGCATATGGGAGAAATCCCTTGAAATTTCCCAGAAAAATATGGGGGGGAAATGTCAAATATAGGTAAAAGTCTAAACAATAACCAAGTAATTCTTTATACCCTTTAGCTAGATTCCAAAGGTTCCAGAAAGCATTCTCCCAAAACTATACTACTATCTCACACTTAAAATTATTAATATTATACTTTTTAGTAAATATTCCCTATTCAAATTCCAGAATTACTTATCTGATATTGCATATTTTAAAAGCAGACTTTGCTTCATAGCATTTCTAACACTGGTATTTAGTCAAAGTTTACTCATTTCACATGGTTTGTACATCTCCTTACTCTTTTAATCTGGACCAGTGCCCTCACTTGTTTTTTCATTGTATTACTCTGAAACACCAAGCCAATTAGTTGTCTTATAGAATAAATTGTTTTGTGAACTTGTCTGAAACTGTTGTGTCATAAAATGTATCCCTCTCCTTCCTATATTTTCTATAAACTGGGAGCTACATTTAGACTTTTAGAAAGCATATGTAAGCTGTTGGCTTTTTTATGCTTCACATGACATCACATTAGCTGTCATACAATCTCAGTGTTTCTTGATTGGTAGCATCATGCTTGAATAAGATCTTTTGAGAGCTGTTATAATCCCTATTATAACAGGCTGCCTCATTTAGAAAACATGCGTTACATACTTTGTGCTTAGACTTCTGCTGCTACTTTTAAAAAGTGTACCCTTATGACAGTAGACACATTATGTGGTATTCCAGAAAACGAAAACTTCAAAAATCTTTGAAACCTAACTTTAGATTTGTCCTTAAATAAAGGTAATGTGGGACATAAAACGCTGAGGTGAAGATAAACTCTGCCATAGACTCACTAATAAGGAGCCAAACAGCAGGAATGTAGCAGAGTTAAATAAATATTGAATAAGTATGCTTCCATTTGATTTTATACATAAAAATTTTACCAGGAACTAGTTGCATTATATCTATCTTATCAATAATTAGAAAACTGACAAATGAGTTGCAAAACACGGGTATTTTTTAAAGCAAAATATTATTTTAACACATTTCATAAATCTTAGAACGAAATACATATATATATTTTCCCATGTTTGATATATATGCAAGTGTGTGTGTATGTGTGTGTGTGTGTGTGTGTGTGCGCGCTCGGGTGCGCGTGTGCCCACGGGTAAGAATGTTTCTGGATATTCAAAGAATCATATTTTTCTTCTGACAAAGCAAACTTAATAGTGGTAATATGTATTTTATATTTATTTTTAAATACATTTGTAAATCTACCACTTAGAACCCAAGTCCAGTCCTGTTTTCAGAGGCCATTTTGCAGAGAAGTCTGGCTGCTTTAACGGTGTAGGAACAGCTCTCCTGTTCACCTGGGTACCACATCTCCAAGATACAGAGCTGCCAGACACAGGCTGCCTTTGCGGTAGCCCTCTGATGTCACAGTCTCTACTCCAACCAAGTGCACATCCTTCCTGGGTTCTCTGTGCTCTTTGAAATTGGAGGCTGTCTTACATCTGAGTACCTCACACAGCCTTGGTGATTCTGTATGTCCAAATATAACGTCTCCTGATCTCCCATCTTTCTTTTTTTTTTTAAATATATTTTATTGATTTTTTACAGAGAGGAAGGGAGAGGGATAGAGAGTTAGAAACATCGATGAAAGAGAAACATCGATCAGCTGCCCCCTGCACACCCCTTACTGGGGATGTGCCCGCAACCAAGGTACATGCCCTTGACCGGAATCGAACCTGGGACCCTTCAGTCCGCAGGCCGATGCTCTATCCACTAAGCCAAACCGATAAGGGCTCCCATCTTTCTTTTAATATATTCCTCTGTCCTTGAAGTAAGCAAAAACAATTCTCAATTTATTATAATTTTTAAAAAATATATTTAATTGCTAGTGCAAATGCCTTAGAAACTTGTGCATACACAAATGCACGTGTGCATTCTAGTGTGTGTGTGTGTGTGTGTGTTTGTGTTGCAATAGCTATGGTTGTGGATGTGATTATTATTGCTGTTGCTTGAGTTTTTAACCACTTCTTTATAGAAATCCTAGAGATGATGAGAAGAGCTTGCAGAAAAATAGCCATGGTGAAGAGTGCTGTTAGATGTAGGGGAGGTTTTTGGATAACAACATCAATTCTAAAACGTTGGCCACATGTGATAAAAGTAGCCTACAGGATGCAGGACTGGAGACACTCCAGAAACCTCTACATGCCCCACTTTTAAGCTATGGTTTAGAAACAGTAAGGTTTTCTTTGCATTTATCATAATGTTTAAAGCAGAATAGATATTCAACAAATACTGAGGGAAACTAAAACTGCTGTTTGGGTGGATGTGAAAGGATTTGCAATCTTGGCTGCCTCTGGTGAAACGGAATCTCATACCTAATTTTTCTCCATTAAGATTTTTCGTTGGTGCTGGCTGTAAGTAAATTGTGGTAGACATGTTACAAGTCTGTGGTCACTCTGAAATTTAAATCTAATCCTCTGTTACAAAAACAAGTTTATACCAGAAAGTTGACTAATATCCCTCAAAAACATATACAAATACTAATGTTAAGAATATATTTAGAGGCCACACCCTTCCCAGCCCCAGCGATGCCGAGGCCACTGCGAGGGGCAAGGAGTCGTCGGGGCTGAGCGTCCCCGGAGCCGAGGGCCCGCCCCACTGGAAGAAATGAGTGGTGGATTGGCCCCAAGTAAAAGTACAGTGTATGTATCCAACTTGCCCTTTTCCCTGACCAACAATGACTTATACCGGATATTTTCCAAGTATGGCAAAGTTGTAAAGGTTACTATAATGAAAGATAAAGATACCAGGAAGAATAAAGGTGTTGCATTTATTTTATTTTTGGATAAAGACTCTGCACAAAACTGTACCAGGGCAATAAATAACAAACAGTTATTTGGTAGAGTGATAAAAGCAAGCATTGCTATTGACAATGGAAGAGCAGCTGAGTTCATCCAAAGATAAAACTACTTTGATAAATATAAGTGTTGTGAATGTGGGGAAAGTGGACACTTAAGTTATGCCTGTCCTAAAAATATGCATGGAGAATGTGAACCTCCAAAGAAGAAAGAGAAAAAGAAAAAAAATAAAATTCCTGAACCAGAAGAAGAAATTGAAGAAGTAGAAGAAAGTGAAGATGAAGGAGAAGATCCTGCTCTTGACAGCCTCAGTCAGGCCATAGTTTTCCAGCAAGCCAAAACTGAAGAAGAACAAAAAAAGTGGAAACCCAGTTCAAGGGGTCCCTCAACCTCTGATGATTCAAGACACCCAAGGATAAAGAAAAGCACATATTTCAATGATGAGGAAGAACTTGGTGATTAAAATTATATTTATTATGTAAATATTTTTTAAAAATTTTAATCTTGGAGTACCAAGTTCAGTTGGAACTAAAGATTGTTTTAGAATTTGATCATAAAAATACTTAATGCCAAGTAATGTTTTACTATAAAATAGTTCACCCTAGCCAGATAGCTGAGTTGGTTATAGCATCATCCCAGTACACCAAAGTTGCGGGTTCAGTCCCCAATCAGGGCACATACAAGAATCAATCAATGTATGCATAAAAAAGTGGAACAACAGCCCAGCCAACGTGGCTCAGTGATTGAGCATCAATCTAGGAACCAAGGAGGTCATGGTATGATGGCAGGTCAGGGCACATGCCCAGGATACAGGCTCAATCCCCAGTGTGAGGCTAGCAAGAGGCAGCCAATCAATGATTCTCATCATTGATATTTCTATCTCTCTCCCTCCTTTCTCTCTAAAATCAAGAAATATTTTTAAAATTACTATAAAGTAGTTATTGAAAAGAAATTTTAAAGTATCATGCTTCTGCCTTAGGAGAGTATTAATAATAAAGATTTGTTAATAACCATTAATCTTGAAAACAGTATATTTGAATTAAAAAGAAAATATATAATAATGCTATTGTCATCCCAAGAAATAAGGTATATATTAAAAAGATTTGTTTGAGGGTTCATTTAAAAATGTATTAGTCTTGATTAGTTTACATGAGGACTTTTAAAATAAATTTCACCAGCAAGAAAAAAACCTTCATAAAGACTGGAAAAGGTTGAATGATTTATTGTTATTAAATATTTTTTTTTTTTTTTTTTTTTTTTTTTTTTTTTTTTTTTTTTTTTTTATTTTCCTCTTAAAGTATTACAAAGGGTATTACATAAGTATCCTTTTTCCCCCCCCCCCCCGCCCTTGACAAACCACTACCCTCCCTTACCCCCCAGTGTCTTATGTCCATTAGTTATGCTTATATGCATGCATACAAGTCCTTCGGTTGATCTCTTACTCCCCTCCCTCCTGCCCCCCAACTCTCTCTGGCCTTCCCACTGCAGTTTGACAATCAGTTTGAGGCAGCTCTGCCTCTGTATCTATTATTGTTCAAAAGTTTGTAATGGTCTTTATTATCCATGAATGAGTGAGATCATGTGGTATTTTTCCTTCATTGACTGGCTTGTTTCACTTAGCATAATGCTCTCCAGTTCCATCCATGATGTTGCAAATGGTAGGAGTTCCTTCTTTTTAACAGCAGCATAGTATTCCATCGTGTAGATGTACCACAGTTTTCTAATCCATTCATCTACTGATGGGCACTTAGGCTGTTTCCAGATCTTAGCTATGGTGAATTGTGCTGCTATGAACATCTGGGTGCATATATCCTTTCTGATAGGTGTTTCTGGTTTCTTGGGATATATTCCTAGTAGTGGGATCACAGGGTCAAATGGGAGTTCCATTTCCAATTTTTTGAGGAACCTCCATACTGCCTTCCATAGTGGCTGCACCAGTCTGCATTCCCACCAGCAGTGCACAAGTGTTCCTTTTTCTCCACATCCTCTCCAGCACTTGTCGTTTGTTGATTTGTTGATGATGGCCATTCTGACAGGTGTGAGATGGTACCTCATTGTTGTTTTGATTTGCATCTCTCGGATGATTAGTGACTTTGAGCATGTTTTCATATGTCTCTTGGCTTTCTGAATGTCCTCTTTTGAAAGGTGTCTATTTAGATCCTTTGCCCATTTTTTGATTGGATTGTTTATCTTCTTTTTGTTAAGTTGTATGAGTTCCCTATAAATTTTGGAGATTAAGCCCTTATCCGATATGACGTTGGCAAATATGTTTTCCCACGAGGTGGGTTTTCTTGTTGTTTTGTTGATGGTTTCTTTTGCTGTGCAGAAGCTTTTTATTTTGATGTAGTCCCATTTGTTCAGTTTCTCTTTAGTTTCAACTGCCCTAGGAGCTGTATCAGTGAAGAAATTGTTTTGGCATATGTCTGAGATTTTGTTGCCTTTGTATTCTTCTAGAATTTTTATGGTTTCCTGTCGTACATTTAAGTCCTTTATCCATTTTGAGTTTATTCTTGTGTATGGTGTAAGTTGGTGGTCTAGTTTCATTTTCTTGCATATGTCTGTCCAATTTTCCCAACACCATTTATTGAAGAGACTATCTTGGCTCCATTGTATGTTCATGCCTCCTTTGTCAAAAATTAATTGAGCATATTGGTTCGGGCTAATTTCTGGACTCTCTATTCTATTCCACTGATCTATATGTCTGTTCTTGTGCCAGTACCAGGCAGTTTTGAGAACAGTGGCTTTGTAATACAGCTTGATATCTGGCATTGAGATCCCACCTACTTTGTTCTTTCTCAGGATCGTTGCAGCTATTCGGGGTCTTTTTTTATTCCAGATGAATTTTTGGAGAGTTCGTTCTAGATCTTTGAAGAAGGCCATTGGTATTTTAATGGGAAGTGCGTTGAATGTATAGATTGCTTTGGGTAGTATGGACATTTTAATGATGTTGATTCTACCAATCCAAGAACATGGTATGTTCTTCCATCTGTTTATGTCTTCCTCTATCTCTTTTTTCAACGTCCTGTAGTTTTCTGAGTAGAGGTCTTTAACCTCTTTAGTTAAGTTTATTCCTAGGTATCTTAATTTTTTTGGTGCGATGGTAAATGGGATTGTTTTTCTGATCTCCCTTTCTGAAAGTTCACTGTTGGTGTATAGAAATGCCTCAGATTTCTTGGGGTTAATTTTGTATCCTGCTACATTGCCAAATTCATGTATTAAGTCTAGTAGCTTTTTGATGGAGTCTCTAGGGTTTTGTATGTATAATATCATGTCATCTGCAAATAAGGACAGTTTTACTTCCTCTTTTCCAATTTGGATGCCTTTTATTCCTTCTTCTTGCCTAATTGCAATGGCTAATACTTCCAGTACTATGTTGAACAGGAGTGGTGAGAGTGGGCATCCCTGTCTTGTTCCTGTTCTTAGGGGAAATGGTGTTAGTTTTTGTCCATTGAGTATGATGTTGGCAGTGGGCCTGTCATATATGGCTTTTATTATGTTGAGGTATGATCCTTCTATTCCCACCTTTCTGAGAGTTTTTATCAAAAATGGGTGTTGGATTTTGTCGAATGCTTTTTCTGCATCAATTGATATGACCATGTGGTTTTTTTCTTTCAATTTGTTTATGTGATGTATCACATTTATTGATTTACGGATGTTGTACCATCCTTGCATCTCTGGGATGAATCCTACTTGGTCATGGTGTATGATCCTTCTGATGTACTGCTGGATCCGATTTGCTAAGATTTTGTTGAGGATTTTGGCATCTATGTTCATGAGGGATATTGGCCTGTAATTCTCTTTCATTGTGATGTCTTTACCTGGTTTTGGTATTAGGGTGATGCTGGCTTCATAGAATGAGCTTGGAAGCGTTCCTTCCTCTTGAATTTTTTGTAGTAGTCTGAGGAGGGTAGGTTTTAGTTCTTCCTTGAATGTTTGGTAGAACTCCCCTGTGAAGCCGTCTGGCCCTGGGCTTTTGTTTGCTGGAAGCTTTCTGATGACTGCTTCAATTTCTTCCATAGTTATTGGCCTATTGAGGTTTTTAGATTCTTCCTGATTGAGTTTTGGAATGTTGTATTTTTCTAGGAATTTGTCCATTTCCTCCAGGTTGTCCAGTTTGTTGGAGTAGAGTTGCTCGTAGTATTGTTTAACAATCATTTGTATTTCTGTGGGGTCTGTTGTTATTTCGCCTCTATCATTTCTGATTTGGTTTATTTGGGACCTCTCTCTTTGCTTCTTGGTGAGCCTGGCTAGGGGTTTGTCAATCTTGTTTATCCTTTCAAAGAACCAGCTCTTGGTTTCATTGATTTTCTGTATTGTTTTTTTGGTCTCTATTTCATTGATTTCTGCTCTAATCTTTATTATCTCCTTCCTTCTGCTCACTCTGGGGTTTTCTTGTTGCTCTCTTTCTAATTCTTTGAGTTGTAGAGTTAGATGATTGACTACCATTTTTTCTTGTTTTTTGAGATAGGCCTGTAGAGCTATAAACTTCCCTCTCAGGACTGCTTTCATTGTGTCCCAGAGGTTTTGGATTGTTGTGTTTTCATTGTCATTAGTGTCCAGGATGTTTTTAATTTCTTCTTTGATGTCATCGGTAACCCAATCAATATTTAATAACATGCTATTCAGCTTCCAAGTGTTTGAGTATTTTGGGTTGTTTTTATTGTAGTTTATTTCTAACATTATGCCATCGTGGTCTGTGAAGAAGCTTTTTATGATTTCAATCTTCTTGAATTTGTGGAGACTTTGCTTGTGACCCAATATGTGGTCTATTTTTGAATATGTCCCATGAGCACCTGAGAGGAATGTATATTCCGCAGCTGTGGGGTGAAGTGTTCTGAAGATGTCAATTAAGTCCATCTGATCTAGTGAGTCATTTAGGATTGCTGTTTCTTTGCTGAGTTTTTGTCTAGCGGATTTATCCAGTGATGTCAGTGGTGTATTAAAGTCCCCTACTATGATTGTATTGTTGTCGATCTCTCCCCTGATATCTTCCAGAAGTTTTCTTATGTATGTGGGTGCTCCTGCATTGGGTGCATATATGTTTACCAGGGTTATATCTTCTTGTTGTATTGATCCCTTTAGTATTATGAAGTGGCCTTCCTTATCTCTGGTTATGGCCTTCACTTTGAGATGTACTTTGTCAGATATAAGTATTGCTACCCCAGCTTTCTTTTCCTTTCCATTTGCGTGAAAGATATTTTTCCATCCCTTCACTTTCAGTCTGTGTGAGTCCCTTCTAATGAGGTGGGTCTCTTGTAGACAGCAGATGTATGGGTCATGTTTTTTTATCCATTCAGCCACTCGATGTCTTTTGGTTGGAGCATTTAGTCCATTTACATTTAAAGTTATTATTGAAAGGTATTTGTTTGTAGCCATTTCTTTTTGTGTGTGTGTGTGTGGCTGTTTTCTTTCTGAGCTTGATATTTCTTCTTTTTACACCAGTCCCTTTAGCATTTCTTGCATGGCTGGCTTGGTGGTGATAAACTCCCTTAGCCCTTTTTTGTCTGTGAAGCTTCTTATTTCCCCTTCGATTTTGAATGATAGCCTTGCTGGATAGAGTATTCTTGGATTCAGTCCTTTGCTTTGCATCACTTTGTAGATTTCCGTCCATTCTTTTCTGGCCTGATGTGTTTCTGTTGAGAAATCATTTGATAATCTAATGGGAGATCCCTTGTATGTTACTTTCCGTCTCTCTCTTGCAGCCTGTAAGATTCTCTCTTTATCCTGAACATTTGCCATGGTAATTATGATGTGTCTTGGTGTGGGTCTTTTCGGGTTCACCTTGTTTGGGACTCTCTGGGCTTGTGTGACTTTTTTCTTCCCCACCTCAGGGAAGTTTTCTGATATTATTTCTTCGAATAGGTTTTCTAATCCATGTTCATCTTTCTGTTGTTCTGGCACCCCTATTATTCGTATGTTGTTTCGTTTCATGTTGTCCCAAAGCTCCCTTAGGCTCTCCTCCTGTCTTTTAATTTTTTTCTCCATTTGCCGTACAGTTTGAGTGTGTTTTGCTTCCTTGTCTTCTAATTCACTAATTCGGTCCTCCGCTTCTCCCAGTCTACTGTTGATACTTTCAATGGAGTTTTTTATTGAAGCTATGTCACTCTTCATTTCTTCTTGGGACTTACTTAAGTTGTTGATTTTTTCATCTGTTTCTTCTAGCTTCTTGCATAAGTAGTTGAGTTTTTCATCTGTTTCTTCTTGCTTCTTGAACATCTGGTGCATGTACTCTAGGAACCTTATTCTGAATTCTTTTTCCGTCATGTTGCATATCTCTGTCTCACTTAGCTGCTTTTCTGGCGAGTCCTCCTTTTCTTTCCTTTGGGGGTTTCTTTGCCTACCCATGTTTGATCTCGCTGACATATGTAGATGTTGAGGTGTTCAGTGGCTGCTCCCTGGGTGGCAGGGGCTCCTTGGGTTGTGGTTGCTGCTCAGACGGTTGCGGTAGCAGCTGCTTTCCAGTTGGCAGCAGCTCCTCTGGTGGGTGTTGTTCACAGCTGTGTTGGCTCTTCTGGCTGGTGGGGGGAGGCTTCACGTACAGTTGCTGTTCCACAGACAGAGGGTGTGGTGATCAGGAGGCTGTGGTGATCAGGAGGCTGCGGTGATCAGGGGGCTGCTGTTGCTTGGATCTGCTGCATTGATTTAAAGGCACAAAATACAACAGAGCAAGGCACAACGTACCAGGCACGGTCTGGGAAACGCTCCTCTTACCAGCACTGCATGGTCTGGGAAACGCTCCTCTCTTATGGACACTGCATGGTCTGGGAAACGCTCCTCTCTTATGGGCACTGCACGGTCTGATCAGTTCCTCAGGATGCCCCCTTTAGTCTCAGTTCTCCGCAATCACAAAATCCAAATCTCAAATCTCCTGGCACCAGCAAACCCGCGGAACTCCTTACCCTGGTCAGGGTCTGTGTCTGTCCCAAGAGACGCGGCTGTCTGCCATGCGGACTCCCTCCGACCCTCTGGGCTCAGGTCTGGCAAACTTTCCTGCCCAGATCCCTGGTTTTTAACCTTTCCAGGGGAGGTCTGCCCTTCCAGGCTGCAAGCCGTCTCACCAGCTGAGTAAATTTGCCAATTCGGGGTGGGTGTTATTAGTTTCAGCTGCTTACTCCGTTTGCTCCGGGACAAGACCTGGGACGCGTCTGCCTATATCGCCGCCATCTTGCTTCCCCTCTATTGTTATTAAATATTTTAAAAAATTTCAAAAAAAAGAATATATTTAGAAAATGCAATATGCAAATACAATATCTATATATATAATACCCTAATATGCAAATAGACTGAATGGCAGAACAACCAAGTGCAATGATGTGTGCTGACCACCAGGAGGTGGATGCAGAATATGGCTGGCATCGGCAGCAGGTGGCAGAGCATGGAACATGGTGGGCATCAGTGGCAGTGGGATGGTGGAGGAGGTAAGCGGGGGCGCCAGACAAAGGTCGGGTGCTTTGTCACTGTCATTGGGGCAAGCCTCTGGTGGTTATTAAAAATTCTTTGCTCCCACATGCTGCAGTCCCACCCGACGCTCACACTCGCTGCCAGCTCCTGGCCCCGGCCCCAATTGCTCAGCGCTGTCAGTGGGTGCGAGTGGTGGCTGCCAGCCCTGATTGCCCCTGAGGACTTCTCCACCTCCCCCTGCTCCTGAGGGGCAATCAGGGCAGCAGTCACCACTCTCACCCATTGACAGCACCGGCCCCAATTGCTCCGGGGCATCAGTGGGTGCAAGCAGGGCAGCACTGTCAGTGTGTGGGAGTGGCGGCGGTGGTAGCGGGGCTGCTGGCAGACAGGGAACTGAGGGCTGCAGTGTGAGGGGCTGGGCAGGGGTGCAGAGAATGGCCCGAGACCTGCCCCTGTGCCCACTGCAGCCTCGCAGCCCACAGTTCCTTTTAAGGTGCATGAATTCGAGCACTGGGCCCCTAGTATGTATATAATTCATCAACATTTATCAAAATAGTTTGTGAAGTTTGTGTATGAGGTCAAATTTGCATTATCTTTTAAAAAATATGTAGATTTAATTTTCTGCTTTTGGAGTTAATGGCACACATATTTAAGTGAAATATTTCAAAAAGAAACATATAACATTTTTTAATACCTTAAAAAGCAATAAAGCAGATATTTTGAAAAAATTGAAAAGAGTTGTATATTTTACTCTAAACTTTAAAAAAATCTCTATTTCCAAATTGGAAATAATTATTGGCTTCTAATTAATTGAAATTAAAATTTGTAATAAAATAGTAGGATAATGCATGTAATAAAAGTTGTCTCAGAAATTCTGAGGTCAAGTCATTAACGTTATAATTGATATCAAACAGTGAATTACATTTGGATTAATAAATTTATTCATCCAACAACTATTTAATATATATCTGTTAGTGTAAGAGGCCAAAGTGGATATATATATCTAAATACATAAAAATCTTCCTGAAGGAACTTACCAAAGAATATTCATGGAAAAAAACTATGCTATATTATAATTTCTCTGCATTGTTTTTTTATAGAGGAGCTAGTTTAAAGATTGAATGTCCTACAAGGAACAACTATATTCTGAACAACAGAAAACAAATAGACAAAAAGTAAATAAATAAATAAAAATAAATAAATAAAAACAGAGCCTCAGGAACTTATAGAACAAAGGCAAAGATCCACATTATATCATTAGAAACCCAGAGGCAGAGGTAAAAGAAAGCGGAACTGTTAGAGTATTTGAAGTAATAATGGCCGAAAATTTACCAAGTTTGGTGAAAGATACAAATATACAAAACAATAAAATGGAGTGAACCACAAAAAGAATGAAATAAAAATCCACAACCAAGACAGATCATACTTAAACTTCTGAGAATGAAAGACAAAGTCTTAAAATCAGACAAAGAAATAACACATTTTCTAAAGATAATTAAAATGACAGCAGATTTCTTATCTGAAACCATGGAAGTCAGCAGGAGGTGGCACACCATTTTACAGGTGTTGAAGGAAAATCTTCAGGGAAATTCTGCTGGGGTCCAGCTAATTGGGGTGAGGGGGCTGATCGGGGGCCGGGCCAGTAGGGGAGAGGGGCTGTAGGAGTTTGGGGGGGACAATCAGGGCCCTGATTGGGCAGGTTGGCCACTGCAGTGCACATCATAGCAACTGGTCATTCCAGTTATTCCAGTTGTTCTGCCATTCTGGTCACTTGGCATATATATATATATATATATATATATATATATATATATATATAAATACATATATATTTACATATATATATACATATATATTTACATATATATATACATATATGATATTTTCATATCATAAAATGTTTATATGTACTTCAAAAAATGTCTTATTGTTGTTAAATCAAATAGATACTTTCAAAAACAATTATAAAATATATAGGAACTATTTAGGAAATTTGAGTATTAACTAAATATTAGATATGAGAGGCCTGGTGCACAGATTCGTGCACATTGAAAGGAAATTAATTAGAAGAAATATTTTTGAGGCCTGAGAGGGACCACAGAAGGGCTCCAGGGCGTGTCCGGCACATCTCGTCCAGTCCAGATTGGCTGGACCCCAGCAGCAAAGACTTACATTGTATTTACATATATAAACACTAACATATAATGACAAAAATCTTTAAAATATGAATGATTGAGTTAGGTAGTGAATATCCAGGGATTTGTTATACTATTAATTATTCAAACTCTTCAATATATTTTACTTATTTTTTTAAAAGATTTAAAGCAAAACAAGGGAGAAAAAAAACAGAATCACTTTCTTTTTTTTCTTTTTTTTTTTTTTAATATATTTTATTGATTTTTTACAGAGAGGAAGGGAGAGAGATAGAGAGTTAGAAACATCAATGAGAGAGAAACATTGATCAGCTGCCTCCTGCACACCCCCTACTGGGGATGTGCCCGCAACCAAGGTACATGCCCTTGACCAGAATCGAACCCGGGACCTTTCAGTCCGCAGGCCGACGCTCTATCCACTGAGCCAAACCGGTTAGGGCCAGAATCACTTTCTTAAATTAAAAACAAAGTGATGCATAATTCTAATCTGAAAATAAAATAATTCTATGCTAAGACATTGTTGAATTTAAATGTATCTCATTCTTTAAATTTTTGTTTTATTTGTCACTCAAGTACATTTAATACGTTAATATAGTGCTACATGTAAATACATATTTTATATGATCAAAAGTTAGTGGAAACTACTTGATTTTGTTGTTCCACCAATTCTCAATACATGATCACTTCTGGTCCTAAATAATTTTTTAAAAAGTGGTTTCTGTTATGCATTTACCTCAGAATGTTGAAATGGTTTCAATAATAAATAATTTCAGAAGCTATTATAGGGAATATATATGACCTACCCACAACAATAAAATGATTATAGTTTACAGAATTAAAATATAAGGATACTCTGCCCTGGCCAGTGTGGCTTAGTTGATTGAGTGTCACCCCATGCACCTAGAGGTCACTGGTTCATTCCTGGTCCAGGCACACGCCTGGGTTATGGCTTGATCCCCAGAAAGGAGAGTGTAGGGACAGCTGATTGATGGTTCTCTCTCTCTCTCTCTCTCTCTCTCTTTCCTTCTCTCTCTATTAAATTAATGAAAACATATTTTAAATAATAAAAAATCAATTCAAAGTAATAAGGGTAAAAAAAACAAAAATTGTTTCAAAGGACAGTAAGAATATAATACATCCAGATTTTGTTTTGTATTGGGATTAATGTAAGTTTAATGTGGATGGGAATAATTATGTTAGACACACAAAAAAATTGTACAACTGAGTTTAGGAGGAAATAAGTCTCAGTGGAATTGCTAAAAAATTATTTTCAGGAATTCAAAGAGGTGACATTTTTTCTTGAAGCAATGGAATGGAACGCATATGGTTTAACATATTAATGAATTGGCATATTCTGAAGCTAATTCAAAGTGTAAAAAGTTATAGAGGAATTGACCTTAAGAAATCACATCATTTCCAAATGCAAGACTATTTTTGGAAGGTGTGGCAGTTTCTAGGCTCAGTGCACATTGGGACAAAGTTTCCCAGGCTGAGAAGATCAATAGTGCATTTGAAGGAAACAAAAGAGTTGGAACACAGCTGCAAGAGAGAGCACCATTCCTTCAGGTGGAGAGGCTGACAGGCTTCAACAGCCCTTTCAAATGCTTTCCCAGGCCATCCATGGCACTCTGTCTCATTGTCATTGAACTCCAGCCACTTCACTTCTGTCTAAACCCTCCACAATAATCAGGTACAAGGAAACCACACCATCGGAGGAAGGAGAAAACTAAAATGAAACCTTGAGTTAAGCCACAATAATCCATTCTTAATCCCTACCTCTAAACTTGGGCTGAGATGCAAGGGAACATGCACGGAAAGCGATAGACAAGTTTGAAGACAATTATTATCTTTTTCTTTCTAATTTTGAGCTGACACCTGAAGTCTCTGGATGCCTGACAGAGGATCAAAAGGTAAATTCACCCTACCTGCAGCCTCTGACGCCTCGTGTCCTTCACCAGTAAAACCTCTTTAAAATTAACCAGTAAGGCAGTAGTGCAATTAGGACCTGGTTATTTTAAGAACAAGTTCTCAAGGATATTAGGGGGTTCCTAATTTTATTGTAGGTAGTCATGTAAAGGGACACTTTGCAATATCTATTAATCTTGGATATTCAACCACAAAAAAATAGTTATTTTATCTCAGGGATGCTGATTGAGGCATCTACCACATTCAGGTTTTTATTCCACACATTTAGAACAATTTCAACTGTAAAGGTGGCTTTGTCTACTGACCTGTAATATTTTCCTAACAAATCGCTCAGTTTAACTAAAGTATCATCCTCCCTTTAAGACAGTTGGCTAATGCTATTGTCCCGATTTAGAACTGCTTATTCAACTGAACTACACAATGTGCATATCAGCTGCTGCTGGGGAGATGAACTTTATCTTCTCTTCATTTGGTTAAAGCATATGGTGCCTTCCTTGTTTTGAAATAAAATAGCACTGGGCATTCCTTCCCTGCCCATTAGAGTCTTTGGAAACACACATATATATTTCTGGCTTAGTTAAGAATTTCATAAGCAGTGGTGAAATCAGAGTTTATTATAACTAGCTATATTATAACTGCCCTATTTAAAATGTGAAATTTATACTTAAGAATTATTATGCACAGTGGCAACATATTAATACTGACTTTATTAGCTCATGGACTGCTATGTACAATGAGTTATATAAAAAGTTGATTTTGTTCCTGCTGACATTGTTTCCACCTTGCAGTAATGGGAGCTGTAGCAAATCACATTTAACAATCTGTGGGTCTCTGACGCTCAGCCTTTTCATGCCCCTGAAACACATTTTAAAAACTGGTGCCTCTTGCAAGATGAGGATCAAATGTCAGCGTTGTGAGCAGCCTAAGAAAGCTAACCGCTGAAATGGATAAATCTCAGGTTCATATTGTTTAAATAGATGACTTTGCTTAAAGAATGGACATTCAGTTAGAGACTGATTTCATCTTCAGAAAAAATGATTTTAAAAAGAGAATGACAAAAAAAGAAGAGGGCAAGCAGATTTTTTTTTAAAAAAAAAGGTAAAGTCATATGAATTAAAAACCATCACAAACATTTGGAATAACTTTAATTGCTTGAACCATAGGACTGTTTGGGATTCATCTTTTATAATAATAAAACTTACCTAAGATGATCACTTTGACCGGGTGTACTTTATAAGAGATTAGGAAGTTTTCCAAGCAGTTCTTCTCAATCCTTAATGGTGTCAGTTTTGATGGAATGGAAGCAAGCAGTGGCCAGTTACAGTGACATGAGGGAAAGCCCTGTTTAAACACACCAAAGTCACATATTGAGGCAATAGAACCTTAAAGAAAGGTGGTTTTAATAAAGAATTCTTTTTATACTGGACGTATTTGTTTAGATTTATATCCTGTAGACTCTGATGACAACTCAATAATGATTGCTCCAGACCTCTGTATTAATAAGATTTAATATAGTAAAGTTTCCAGAAATGTGTTTTTTGAAATATTATGAGTCAGGAAATATTCCTATGAAGCTGAATCTCATCAACAGATTTTATGAGTTTGAATTCAAAGAATTATATATAGTCTCTAAGAAAAAAATGACCCCAAAGCAAGCAAATTAGTTAACTAGTTCTTATGAGTGACAGATATGTATGCTAGAATGCAATACATCTTCTATGAACCTTTTGAAGTTCACATTTTTGGAGTTAATAGTAGAATAGAATCCATTCTGTTTGCAGATGTATTGCATTGTAATTGCCAAAGGTCTTGGGCCAAAATATTAGTTCTTTTAAAACACACTACAGATTTAGAATTTTTAAGTGGGTCTCTTAGATCATTCAAAATAGGTGAAAAATTATATGTGGGAAATACAAAGAATTCAGTATGTATGAAGCAACTTAAGTTAACAATGAGGATAAATTTTTCATATATTAAAATCATTTTAGGATGTTTTCATAAGTACAGCTTGATGTTAATACAGTTATTTTATGACCAGAACAGAACATTTGGGATCGACATATGTGAAAAAAAAATATTTCCTGTGATTTACATGGTTATTTAACTTACTCTGAGGCAATTTATTACTTCTATATTTTAATTTCAGTGCTCTTTTCTAAATATAAGAAAAATTCATCTTATATTATCTATGAACTTATTTAATTTTTAAAATCTTTAATAGGAATGAAAATAAGTTCTTTAGCAGTGAATTTTTTTAAAAAAATATAAAACTTTTATAAGTTTTTAAAATAATTATTCTTTAAATTTGGAACTTTATAGGAAAACATAGGAATAATTCAAGTGTATTTGGATGCCTGTGTGTATAAAAATCTTTTAATATTCAGTAACACCAATCTCATTTCCCATTTTTCTAAAAGAAATTCTATATGTAAATTAACGAAACAAATAAACTAAGAACAAAATAAACCTTCAAGTAATGCATCCAACTTCTATAAAATATTTTTATTTTTCTCATCATAATGACATTATTTTTTTCCTTTCAGTGCAGACTCCTCTGAAGGTAATGATCCTACTACTGACAACACTTTGAAGTTTGATCAACTATATTTAATCATAGTTTCTTTCTTCAATACATGATTTACTTACTGATTTAATAAAGATGCATGAACAATATATAAGATCAAATGACAATCTAGAGACTGTGTCTAACAATAGTCAATTTATTAAAGGTATTCATATAATCAGCTCTTTAATATTATTCAGCTATAAGTAATTTGGTTAGAGCCATTTTCCAAACTTCAATCTATTTGATGAAGTCATCAAAATTTATATTGTTAAAAATAAAACATCTATAATCATTAATACCTGAAATGAAAACAATACAAATGAGTTATAAACATATAATATACAATCTTTCTTAGCAGAACTTGAAATTAAACTTTAAAATATAAATATTTAAAAACAGACATTACGGAAACAAACAGACACAGAGAAAAAAACTGATGGTCATTAAATGGGAGAGGGCAAATGGGAGAGAGGCTGAGGAATGAGTGAAAAAGGTGAAGGGATTAAGCACAAATTGCCAGGATACAAATAGTCACAGGAATATGAAGTACAGCATAGGGAATATAGTTAATAATCTACATTATAAAAGATCAGGAGCTGTCACTTTCTAAACAACCAGATGGATGACCGGTCACCAGGTGGGGGGGGGGGGAGTTGCGTAAGGGCAGGGGTGCTGTGGGGGGCAGTGGGGCCAGGTGGGTGTGGCGAGGTTGTTAGCAGCCACTGTGGCTGCTGGCGAGGCCCAGAGAGAGAGAGACAAGGGCTGATCAGCAGCTTCCACAAAGGCTGAGGATCAGGCCTAGAGAGAGGCCCAGAGTCAGAGGCAAGCAGAGGGGTTAGGGGCAATCAGGCAGGCAGGCAGGTGAGCGGTTAGGAGCCAGCAGTCCCAGATTGTGAAAAGATGTCTGACTTGTGGGATCGGGCCCAAACCAGAGATCAGACATTCCCCAAGGGGTCCCTGATTGAAGAGAGTGCAGACTGGGCTGAGGGAACCCCCCACCATGGACAAATTTTGTGCACCAGGTCTCTAGTATTGTAATAACTATGTATGGTGTCATATGGGTATGATACTTATTGGGGTGGTCATTTTCTAGGATATATAAATGTCTACACACCATGTTTACATCTGAAATCTGAAACTAATCTAATATTGTATGCAAACTGTAATTGGAAAATAAATTAATTTTTAAAAATAAAATATACATGTTTTATTAACTGTAATAAATACTGAACCTATAGAAGAGATTCTTTTGTATTAAAAGCAACAAAAATCATCTCCAATGAACTTGTAATTGTCAATGCGATATCATACTGATGACTGTAGTTGACATATTAATATTTTCTGTCTTTTAAATTTCTTTGATTTATATAAGAACATAGAAGATTTTCTGACACAATGTCATTCTAATAAATATGGTATTTCAAAAAAGTGTTATGTTTTGTCAAGGGAAATTGTACATAGAAGCATTGATGGTAGCAATATAACTTCCAAACCAGATTTCTCTAAGGAAATGCTTCTGGAAAAGTTTTTATTATAATTGATGTGCTATGATGTTATGAACAGAATTTTCCAGCTGAAAATATTTTCATGGCTTATAGTCAGCCAAATGGTCTGGCTGTTTTTGACCACCCACTTAAGAAGAGAAGATCCGGGAATTATTAATTTCTTTTCTCAGAAGTCTTAAGTTCACACTCTTGTACTCCTCCAGATCCTCTAAATTTTTGTGCTGTATATAAATATACATAGGTATATATCAATCAGTATCTTTTCACTTGCTTTCTCTTTCATCATCCTCCTTATGTCATCTATTATAAACACTTTTGATAAATCATATACCACAATTACAGTTTTGATCACATTACTCATTCTCAAAACCCTGGTTGATATTTGAGAATTAATCAATATAATATAGGGAAGAAAGATTATCTGATCACATCAATTGGTAAAGAAAAAATATTTTAAAAGTTCAAACCCATTCATGAAAAACACAGAAAAATAACAATAGAAAACAATTTTAACTTGATAAAGATACTGTATAAAATTTAGAGCAAATATTATATTTAACATTAAAATGATTAATTATTTCTATCCAAAATAATTTTTAGAAAAAGGTGGGTTTCCACTCTTGCTATTCTTGTTCCATGTAGTGCTGGGAGTTCTAAATAGCATAGTAATGCAAGAAAAAGTAATTAAATACATAGTGTTTGGAGAGGAAGAAATAAAAATGTTCCCATTTACAAATGACATTGTTAGGTAAAAACCCTAAAGAAACTACAAATAAGCTCTTGAAACCAATAAGTGAATTCATCAAAGTAACAGGATATAAGAAAAACATAAAAAATATATTATGTTTCCATATACTAGCAATGACCACTATGATAGTAAAATTAAAAATACAACTCTATTTACAATCACACAAAACAATGAACTACCTGAATATAACTCTAAGAAAACATGTATTAGACTTGGATCATTAGTTAAGGAATATTTCTTACCTAAATATTTACATTTCTTCTTTATATTATCACTGTGCAGATGAAAAAAATCAAAGAAGATCTAAATAAATGGAAAGGTTCACCATGTCCATAAACTGGAATATTCAATATAATAATAATGTTAATTCTTCCCAAATTGAAATGCAGATTTAATGCTATTTTTATAAAAAGTTCAGCATTATTTCATATAGAAATACCAAAGATTAATAATAATACTATTTTGAAAAAGAACAGTAAAGTGAGTGGAAACAGGCCACACAACTTCAAGATACTGTATTATTGGAAGTGGGTTAGCCACATACATTAATAGTTTAGTATAGAAACCCAGAAATAGACCCATAGAAATTTGTCCAACTGATTTTTTACAAAGGTACAAAAGCAAATCCATAGAGGAAAGACAGCCATTTTAATAAATAGTACTGGAACCATAGGACATCAATAGGCAAAAACAAACACAAATTTCAACCTAAGTCTCATATCTCATACAAAAAATAAGTAAAAATGAACATAGATTTCAACGTAGAATGTAAAATTATAAAGCTCTTAATAAAACATACAGAAGTAAATTTTTGAGACTTAGGACTAAGCAAAAATGTAGAAGTGACACAAAAAGCACAATTCATAAAAGCTAAAATGATCAACGGACTTAATGTCTTTAAGAAAGTATTTGTTGTGACAAATAGGACAAGCTACTTGGGGAAAAGACATGAGTGTACATTTCTCTGAAGAAGCTACAGACATGGCAAAGAAGCACAGAAAATGATGCTAATCATTAGTTATTTGAGAAATGCAAATTAAAACCACAATAAGATACCTATATACTTCTATCACAATGACAAAAATAAAAATTACTGACAAAACCATATGTGGTGAGGATGCAGAAAATCTAGATCGCTCAATGTCCCATTGCTAGTGGGTATGTAAAATAGCACAGCACATTTTACAACAAGTTTACAGTTATAAAAAAAATGCAAATACGATATGAGCCAAAAATTGTATTTCTGGGCATTTATCCTACATAGATAAAGCCTTATGTTCACCCCAAAAACCTGTACACATGTCTACTAGCAGTTGATTTACCATAGCCCAAAACTGGATAGAGCACAAATGTCCTTTAATGGCTGAATGTTTAAAACAAAAGAAAAAGAAAAAATTGGGGGGAAAAAACAAACAAGACAAAACTGGTACACCCATATTATGGAGAAGTATCTATAGTAATAAAAGCCTAATAAAGGATCACCTACCGGATGAAGCCAGGGCTGTGAGGGAAACCCGGGTCCTGGGTGCCAGAGGGAAGCCAGTGCCAGCAGCTGGGGGAAGGAAGGCCTACTCTTGCACAAATTTCATGCATCAGGCCTCTGGTTGATCAATAAAAATGATGGACTGTTGGTGAGAAATGCCAATACCTAAAGGTTAATATTTCGTATACATTTATATGACATCCTCGAAATGACAATATTGTAGAAGAGGAGAATAGATTAGTGATTTCTAAGTGTTACGTTCCTGTAAAATGAACACTAAAAGAAGCAAAGGCATTTATTAAGCTGGGACACAGAGATGTGACGGAACACAAAGGCAGAGAAACAGAGCTTTGAAGTGTGAGAATGACTCTACCTCCCATTGCTGGCGTGATGACTGAGAAAAGGGGCCAGGGACCAAGAAATATGGGCAGTCTATAGAAGGTAAGGAAAACCCTGGGCCATTAGCCAGCAGCCTCAGTCCTCCAACAACGTGGAACTGGATTTGCCCAACAACCTGAGTAATCTTGGAAGCATATGTTCTTCTGGATGCTTTTGAAAGGACTGCAACCCTGTTGACACCTTGATTTTGTAAAACCCAAGCTACATGGTACTTAGACTTCTAATCTACAGAACTGTGAGAAAATAAGTGGATGTTTTTGTTTCTCTACAACAAGCATAAGTAGGATGTTAAATATCCATGTACAATTTTGTCACATAGAATCTATGGCATCAGTCCTTGAATCGCAGCAAATGGTTCTCACACAAGGACAGGATCCAGAGGTATGCATGGAGGTGGTAGATTCCCTATACTGCTCTTCGCTTAACAATTCACTGATGATAGCCAGGTATACCTGAGTAGCAACCAAAGAAAGGGTGGGATCAAAATGGAGTCATTAAATTTAGTTTCAAATATTTACCCTCTAATTCAATAAGCATTTGATTCATCACCCTCCAAATCATTAGTTTATGCAAAACTTCTCAATTGTGATATGGCCATCATGAATTGCTAAGGTTATTGAGTGTTTTAAACAAAACTGTACTGTTATCCAAAGCTTTCCTTGTTGGTCTTCAACTGAACATGTATTTTGGACCAAACTTTTTCTAAGTGACTTATAAACTATTCCTTAATTCATATCTGTCTTTTCTTACAGATCAGAAAATACATAGTAAATGTTTAACAAAAACAGGGTTTTTGAGCCATATTTCCATATTGCTATTAATTTGGAAATGCAATTTTAGCATGAACACTTTTAAACTCTATTTTGCTTGTCTACCTGTTATTTTTTTAATGGCACACCTTCAAATCAAATGCCAATATCAACATCATTTTGATGTGCAATCAACATATAAAATAATATGGTGGCCAGTTTCTATTTTCTTTATAATATTTACTCTCTTAAATTTGCCATGTACTTTTTTACTATGAGAGAAAAACTAAATTACTATTTTGGAAAACTGAAAGGTATAGTTACCTTCAATTTGCTGCCTATAATATAAATCAGAGGCTAATTACATAATATAAAAAATTAATTTATAAGGACACTTTTTCTTTTATATTCAGATTTCTGTCCAAACTGGATACATGAAAAAAAATTACAAAATAAGTATAAATGAGTTTCTCTTACACTGAAAGATGTTTATGAATTAATTTATTTTGTAGTGTGATTTACATTGAAGGGAGGGCTAACAAAAAAGTCCAACAGTCCTAGCTGGTTTGGCTCCAGTAGATAGAGCATCAGCCTGTGGACTGAAGGGTCGCGGGTTCAATTCTGGTCAAGGGCACATGCTGGGGTTGTGGACTGGATCCCCAGTAGGGGGCATGCAGGAGGCAGCCAATCAATGATTCTCTCTCATCATTTATGTTTCTATCTCCCTCTCCCTTCCTCTCTAAAATCAATAAAGATATATTTTTTTTAAAGTCCAGCAAACAGAAAGTCTATGAAAAATGAAAAATAATATAAACATGGAAAGACCAAGCATATTTAGATACTCTTTGATATGATATCTTGAAGATATGCTTTTCTTTATGTTTTGCATTTTTAACCAGTTAATTTTCCCTTATCTCTGGAGAAGTATCTATAGAGAGAGCATAGAACACATGAAATGTTTCCAAGTAAATTTTTTTTAAAAATTAAAATTATTCTCATACAAACAAATATTGAGACTGTATCAAAATTTGTTTAACCTACTAATGAAGGTATCAGCAGGATGATAAATTCAGTTGAAAAGACAATTTGAGGGACTAAAAAAAAATATTATCACTGAAAGAAAAATATGTGGAAATAAGATTACCAGGTTAGAAACAGAACTAATTATTATACCACAATAAAACAATATACTTTGTCATTATCCATCTTCCCAGAATTATGCAGGTTCAAAATCTACAAATTTAGTGCATATGCAATGTTACATGGTGTACCCACTAAAGCAAACAAAAGCTCATTCTCTTAGAGCAGTGGTTCTCAACCTGTGGGTCGCGACCCGTTAGGGGTCGAACGACCCTTTCACAAGGGTCGCCTAAGATCATTGGAAAACACATATATAATTACATATTGTTTTTGTGATTAATCAATATGCTTTAATTATGTTCAATTTGTAACAATGAAATTGGGGGTCACCACAATATGAAGAACTGTATTAAAGGGTCACAGCATTAGGAAGTTTGAGAACCACTGTCTTAGAGAATTAAATATACCCAGGGTATGCCCATTTCGGTATCAATCAACTGTGACACTGAAATGCCATGAAGTTACCTTTTGCTTTATTTCCAATCTTTGCTTATTTTTTCCTTGACCTTGGGATGTAATACTTTATTGATTTCTTTGACCTGGAGAGGTTGCCTCTGGGCCCTAAGGAAGATATATCCTTAAATCCAGTTATTCAATCTGAGAATTTGTTGATTATGAAGTTAATTTGGTATGTCAAGATCATTATCATGGACAGAGTAACATTAGGAACATGGCTGAATAAGCTGTCTCTTGTCACATCACCCATCAACAACAACAATTTGGCATCCATTCATGGACAAAAAGAGCCTTTGTGGGAGCTGTGGGATCCTGTGCCATTCATCAAGGGACCTGGGAGGAGTCTGGCCCACCTTGGGTGCTATGTAGGGATACAGCCTCTGTCCCAGCTACGGACCTTCAGTTCCCTGTGAACTGCTCCAGCCTCACTTGGCCCTGGTTCAGGAACCCCTGAGAACACTGTTTTAGACAATTATTCACAGACAAGAGATCCTTTGTAGAAGTCTAGGTTTCCAGCAGAGAAGTTACAGTTCATCATTGGAGCAAAAGGCAAGCAAATAAACAAACAAGTTTGGATCATCAGAAAGGGTAAGAGGAACAATTTGACTTTTCGCATGTCACTTCCCTTTGCAAGTTGGAGGAACAGTTCAGTTCCATAAAAGAACTCAGCCAAAGATTTGTCCCGTGGGGGAAAGTGGGTGTGTGAGTGGGTGCCCAGCTTCCCCGCCTGTGTGGGCTGCAGACTAAGAAGCCTTATTTTTCTCTTCCCTCATCTAATGAGAGCTGATTCATTAAAGGGATTTGGATCCTATTATCTTGTTTCAAACTCCACAGAAACTTTGCCCATGAGCTTCTGAGGATGCCTTCCCCATAGGTCTCCTCAAACAGAACCATGGGCAACCTGGTGCACTGCCCTTCACCCACACACCACTCCCCTACCCCTCATACACACTCTGGGACCAGGTCTCTGTGTGAGCTCTTGACGACAGTGGGGAGAACAGGCTTTGGTGCATGGCTAGTGAGCACCCATAGAAAGCCACATTGAATCTGGGGGCCAGGAGAGCACAAACTTGGATTTTAACCTTACCCAGGTGAAAGCAAAAGGGAGACGATTCGCATGTGGCTGGTGGATCGCAGGATTCAGAGCTGGCAATACAAACTGAACCATTCTGCCACAAAGGGAACAAAATCATGGAGCAGACATAAAGATAGAAGGTCTGAGAAAACCTGGGATCACTAGCAGGGCTGGTTGGTGGGATATATTTGTTTCCCAAAACTGGCTATTAAAGTCTGAAAGAGTTGACTGCCCTGAAAATGCAAAGACAGGAATGCAAGACTTCAAACAACATGAAAAATCCAGGAAACGTGACATCACCAAAAGATCACAATAACCTTCCCGTAACTGACCTCAAAGACATGGAGATCTGCAGCTACCTACCCAATAAAGAAATTGACTAATTTATCAATATATAATGCCTTTATTTGTCTCATGTAAAGCTTGTTTCTCATTTCCTCCATTAATGTCTTTTGGGTGTAATTGATTTTTGTAGCATTTCTTTTTTATTTTGTTCTCATTTCCTTTTGGGTATTTATATTTTTAAATACATATTGGAGAATGCAAATGTGATTGTGGTTATCTGAAAAGTACTAAGAACTATAATCTTCTAAAAGTAATTTAAATTTCTTGAGCTTCAATTTCAGAAATTGGAAAACAAAATTTTAATTGTTGGGAGAAAATGCATGAGAAAATGTGGAGTGTCTCTCATAGTGGCTGGTATACAGTAGGTGCTCAACTAATGTTCTCCTTTTGTACATCTATATGTAAGCCTAATCTATAATAATAAAAGCACAATATGCTAATTAGACTGGACAGACGAATGACCTTCCAGACAACCTTCCCAATGAAGCTGGGGCTGCAAGGACTGAGCCCCTTGCACAAATTTCATGCATCGGGCCTATAGTTTTATGGTAATAAGATATGATATGATATATAAAAGAAGATTGCTATGTGCAAATTCTTTAATTTCGAGACACTTCAAATTAGGTTGTTTTATAAACCAAAGATTTAGAAATCTTCCTTAATCTACAAATATATTATGTTTTCTAATCCTTGCCTGAGGCTATGTTTTTATGGATTTTTAGAAAGAGAGAAAGGGAGGAAGGGAAGGAGGGATAGAGGGAGAGTGGGGGGGTGAGAAAGAGAGAGAGAAAGATCAGTTGCCTACATTATGTGTTCCCACTAGGAATCAAACCCTCAACCTAGGTAGGTATGTGCCCTTACCAGGAATCGAACTCACAACCTTTTTGTTACTAGGATGACTCTCCAAGCAACTGAGCCACCTGGCCAAGGCTCTGAATCTAGTAAAATTCAGAGAAAGAGAGAGAGAGAGAGAGAGAGAGAGAGAGAGAGAGAGGGAAATATGGAGAGATGAAAGGAGGGAGGGAGAAAAATATAATTTTTAATCAATAGTTTGTTCTTTATTTTTCTAAGCTGGTAAGCCTATTGGTCAAAGACCATGATATAAACTTCATATTTCCTGATACATTAAACATGACACTTATAAAATATCTGATGAATAAATAGAGTAATAAGTAAATAGCCCAGTTTAATCTAAAATTTTTAATTTAATTGAGTTTTTTGAAATATTAGATTAAAATAAGCATACTTAGTATTTGATCACTTGGAACTTCTTATCTTATATTTATCGATTTGCTGATCAATGACATCCATTATAATTCTTAGCCAATAAAAATATTGTCCTTCCAAATAATCATGTGAAAATTAAAATTTAAAAGTGTAGTTACCCAAAGATATTTTCTTCATGAGGTAACAAAACCTGATAATATGTTTTGTAAGCCTTAGAGGGAATAGTAAAATAAAACAGGGATTCCATCTCCTAGTCATGGTAGATGATTGAACAGTTACACCCCATGGAGCTCTGTAAATGTCCTTCAATTAAGTTTTTGCTGTTAATGAAAGACTAAAGAGAATTGTCAGGCAGTGCTATAAAGGGGATCTTGGCCTCTACACTGCTTGCCTGTGGGTCAGGCCCTTCTGAGGCTCTCATTGTGTTCAGTGCTTTTATTTATTCCTCTGAAGTAGGGAAAACGATTCAGCCTGCTCGGCTGTCACTTTATTAGCTATTAAAAACCACTCTTGTCCAGTGAGGCGAGTTCAGCCCCAAACAACTGGAAAGCTGAAGACAAAGTTAACTTACTCATCTTCATCTCTCAATGCTTGTCTGCCCTCTAAGAGAGATTGATTTTACTTTCATTAAAATAAACTTTGGTATTCATATGGGGGGAAAGGAAAATAATAAATATAAGGCACAGAGGAAAAATACAAAGATAAAAGCTTCTTCACTAAAAACAGAACCAGCAGGCTTAAGGATAAGAATTAAACTATTAATTCAGGCATATTTGATTTGAATTGCAGCTCCAAGCATTTTAACTGGGTGTGTGAGTGGGTGCCCAGCTTCCCCGCCTTTAGCCAGTTATTAACTTCTATGCCTCACTTTCTCAATCCATCACATGGGGGGAATAAAAGTATATTATTTGTAAAGATATTATGCCCACTGAGATAGCACTAGAAAAGTGCTTGACAGGGTGGCTGCCTCAGAGTAAGAAAATGACACATTTTAAAAAACCACAACACTATTCACCGTCAGAGAGTCTAAGTGGTAGTCCCTTAGGATGCCTCCCTTGTTTCCCATCTTAGACAGCCCTTTCACCAGGCTCTCTGCCCTTCTTATCACATCCTCAACCTTCTATAGAGCAGCTCACTTGGAGAAATAGCAGACATGTAAGTAGTGTTATTAAGCGAGCAACTTGGAACTCTGGATGGACGCATTCTGAGAGTTTCTTCTCTGCATACACTTCGGATTGTTTTTAATCACACCGTTTCTTTTATGTAGCAATAGGCTACATTTGTAAACACCACATATACATAAATACATGCTTCACTGAGAATGAAAAAAGTACATATGTGGTACAGTGAAAAGTAAATGGAATCTGTGTAGAAGAAGCATATATTAAATGCTCCAAACTAGGAGATTCATGAAGGTGAACATTTTTTTAGTAATAATTTTACTGGGACAATAGATATAAACCTGGTCTAATTACACAGAACTATTAATAAATAAGGACCATCCCAGACAATCAGAACACATGACCACCTTATGCACAAAGCAAGGAGACATGGGTCTTAGGTGAAGTTTGCATTGCCCATGAATTCTGATTAAGTTATGACATACTTCTAGACCACACAACTTATTAATTAAAAAAAGGAAAAACAGAGGAATGACTTGGTAATCCATAAGGACCTTTCTCTCTAACCTTCAATGATAGACAGGTACATGTGTCTATTTGACTGAAGAAGACTTTCAACCTAAATTGCTAACAACAGAACCAAAGAGATTGGGTACATCCTTTCGAATTCTCTAAAAACATAAATAATAAACAACAGAGAAACTGGAATACAGAGAACAGGAACTGGGTTGAAGATGAAAATGAGGATGAGAGCGAAGGGGTCTTAAAGGTTCTGGTTGAGCAGCAGGTAGAAAGGAAGCTCTTGCAAGAGCTGTTGGAAGAATTCCCACTCCCGCTGAAAAGTGGCAGTGGTAGCAGGAGTCAGATGAGAGGACCGCAGAGGGAAAAGAATGCCAAAAGATACCCTCTTGCCTTTTCATCTCTCGCTTTCCAATTAATTACCCAAAACCCTCCTTCTGTCACATTGGAGAAAGGTATACGTGAGCAGATGGAGAGGCCGGAGGGTTGTTTGTATCTATGTTCTAATCTGCAGTCATGTTTTAGATTTGCTAATTCATAGTGACCAATGGAAGCTCTGTTTTTGAAGCAAAAAAAAGTTATATAGAGATGTAAATATGTGTCTATTTATAGATGTGTCTGGGTGTTGTATACTTTTTATATAATCTTATTCTTCAGATCTCAAATATTTTCTCAGAGAGAAATTTAGTGAATATTCATTCTAATCATGGCTCCTCACAATTAATTTCTGTCCTTTATCTTCAAGGAACCTATCGAAATTGCTATCTGTTTAACACATATAGTAAAGATACAATAAATGTTGGTTGAATAAGTGAATAAAACAAATAAATGTAAGTTAAATAAATGAATATCTGGTGTGAAATTAATGAAGCTGTCTAGAAATAATAGAATTCTAATAAAATTGAATTATAGGCTCCAACAATGTGATGGAGAAGAGGATGTACATGAAAAGGAAATTTATACTAAATTTTTGTATGTTACTAATTAGGGAGTAGGGAGTGGGAGAAAAAAAGGAAAAAAATGCATTAATTTTACTATTAAAAGTCTCAAGAAATAGTTTGCCAGTGTTAGGTGATGGATAGGGCCAAAATGTGTGGAATGTAGTCCCTACAACAGTAATGTGAATATTCCTCTTTTAAAAGCTTTGAATTTGACTTAGTTGAGCTTATCTCACTGCGATGGGCAGGAGAAAGTTATAATTGTGCCAAAGAAACTTGGAAAAATATTAGAAATTGAAAGCAGACATAATTAAGTCTTTGGTAATGAATGAAATGATTAAAGAACAGAGAGAGAAGTCAGAATGTACAAAACCATTGACAACCCCTTTGTTTGGGAGTAAAGATGGAATCTGTGTTACTTGTGAAAAACATAGACAGGAATTGGTCAAGGATTCTAATGGATTACATGAGCTAATGAGGATTTTTTTAAAAGGCAACAATAGCATAAAAAATACTGGATATTGTTTGATTAAAAATAATCAGTCAGAACATTTTAAAACTTGCATCATTAACTCCTCTGAGAGAATTTTTAGTAATCCAGAATTCGAAGTCATATTATGTGGGATTACTCTAGGAAAGAGTTGGCAAATAAATTGAGACAATGAAAACAGATTTCTCTTAAACTGCGATGGAAAGGAGATGTATTGTCAGTTTAAGTAGGGGCAATGGAACTACATTCCAAGTGCTTATTTGAATTAAATTTGCCTGAAAGCCCAATGGAATGAGCAGGTAGAGTATGAAAGACAGGGTGTTACTGGTAGCTTATCTGTGCTCTGCATGTTTCATACTAGTACATGTTAAACAGATGGCCACATTCAGAGTAGAATTTTTAACCTAAAAGTCAGTTTTAAACTGTTAAATTTTGGTTTCTCTGGACATATCCAGGTCCTATTTTAGTTACCTGTGTTTTAAGGTTGGCTCCTCTCCTATTAGGTAGTTTACAATTAGAAAAATGAATCCTTTTTTCTAAGTGGTGGCATAACCTGATGTTCGCCATCCTAGTATCCCCCCACAGACATTTGTCTTTAGAGCTTATCTTTCAAACAACTTCTGTGACATTTTTAGCAATTGCTCCACTGACCTGGTTGGAAATCCCACGTGTACCCTTTCCTGTTTCATAGGCACATTTCATTTTGAAACAGAGAATTCGGGGTTACAGGGGAAAAACGCTAAAGAGACTGAAAATGGGGTTGCATATTTCCCTGGAAAAGAAAAAAGCAAGCAAAACAAAACAAACAAAACAAAACAAAAACAAAAGAAAGAAAGAAAGAAAGGAAGGAAGGAAGGAAGGAAGGAAGGAAGGAAGGAAGGAAGGAAGGAAGGAAGGAAGGAAGGAAGAGAAAGAAAGAAAGAAAGAAAGAAAGAAAGAAAGAAAGAAAGAGAGAGAGAGAGAGAGAGAGAGAGAGAGAGAGAGAGAGAGAGAGAGAGAAAGAAAGAAAGAAAGAAAGAAAGAAAGAAAGAAAGAAAGAAAGAAAGAAAGAAAAAAAAAAAAAGAAAGAAAAAAAGAAAGAAAGAAGTAAATGCTGGGTTCAATTGTTTTAAAAATACAGGTGAAGTGGCTGCTGTAGCAGAACTGGCAGTGTATGTGTATATTTGCCTGCTTTTTCAGTCTGGTATGTCACTTGGGTGGAAAATGGTAGATGTTTTAAATTACCAGTTTTATATTTTGCCCTTTATCCCATACTCCATAAAAAAAAAACAACACACAATAACAAAATACACAAAAAATCAAACAACAGCAAACAAACAAAAACCTCCCTCCCCTTTGAAGTGCTTTGTATTCACAGTGTGTGCTCCCATTCAAATGGCCAGCCACTTTTGTTTTCTAGAGAAAATGACATTATTTGAGGGCGCCTCATTCTGTGTGACGGCCCCCAGGTGCCTGTTTACAGGGCTGGTGCACACACTTGGTTTTGGTTAGCACCCAATTTTAGCAGCAGATTCTTGGCAGTGTAGCTCTGCACACCACTCTGCTAACACAATCCTGCTCCCCACCCCTGGGTCCCTACATGCGTTGGATTGCTCTGACCCTGATGAAAGGAAAAGTTGTGAACAGATATGAGGGAACAGGTTTGTATGAAAGAATGCCTGTGAGCCAGCTGGCCCTGTGTTTGCTCATCACGACAGGGTTAGGAACCTTGTATGGTCTTAATAAGTGGAAGCAACCAGCTTCATATGTATTTTGGCACTAATCTGTGGCCTATGGCCCCATTTCCTGAGGTTTAGTACAATATTAATAAAAAAGGCTATCCAGATTAGGCACAAGTCAATGAGGTATTATAAAACAGTTTTAATTTTTGCTAAAAAAAATGAAATAGGGTCACTGCCGTTTATAACATTGACTTGAATATCTGTACAACTAGTATAAATTGAGATTTGCTTGATTTTATATTGCTATTTGTTTATGTTTACTACGTTAAGAATGCATTTCTTTTCTTAGAAGTATAAGTTGAATATAGTGCATGCCTGCAGTAAATCTAGGTTTAGCCCTTGGCTTTGAAACACACTGAATTCATTACATTTGTTTGTGTAGCCTCTCTTAATCTGTTGTGACAACAATTTAGACTCTGATTTAAATGAAAGAAAATTGCAAAATAATTAGAAATGTTTTTCTTTCCTTTTCCCCCTTTCCTTCTCCAAACTAACTTTCATGAGATAATCTGTCTATAAATTTGACAATTTGAAGAATGTACTCTTCCTTTCATTAAGGATTATCTTTGGGAAAACTGAATAAAACAACATCTTGTTAAGTTTACGATCAGAGTATAATAAAATATCTACTAAAATAAATAAAAATAATATTCCTTTTTATCAGAATTTTTTTTCACTTGTGTTCCCAATTGTAATATTTACTGGTTTGTCTGTATTTTGAAGTGGAGTTGGAGTAAGATGCATCATAGTAAATAACTTTGTATAATACAGTGTGGTATCAACAAAAAGCCAGCAAGTTGTTCTCCCTTATATAAAATGTAAATTTTTCTTGAGTTTTCTACTTCAAAATTTATTTATTTTTTTATTATAAATTTATTTAACACACTTAAAATTTGTTATTAAATGCTCTATTTAATTAAGGTTTAAAAATGAAACTAGTGTTATAGGTCATGCTATAGGAGCAAGTTCTGGAGCCCCATCACACAAAATGCTTCACAAATCCCATCCCCAACCTCCTATCCCCCTCACCCCCACCCAGACCCCTCCCTTAACCACCACCTCACAGTGCCAGCTCTACCTGTTGAAGCCTGGGCAGGAAAGCAGCCTTTAATGGTGGCCTGGAGGAATACTTATTCAAGGAGTCAAATTTGGAAGCAAGTGTTCATCCGTTTCTTTGAGACCCATTCACAGCACCTTCCAGACAAGCAGGGAATATTTTGCCAACAATCAAATTGAAAAGAGGTTTTTGGGTAAAATAGGAATTTTGGGGGGTGAAATAGGCAGGTTTAGGAAATTTTAAAAATTAAGGTATCCATGGAAACAACACAGGGCTACAGAGTTGCAAAAGGGAACATTTCCATAAGACAAGGGAGCAGGGAGCAGCAGAAGTTACATTTCCATAAGATAAGGGAGCTGGAAGTGGCAAGAGGTCTATATTAACAAAATAAAGAAGGAGGAAGAAAGCCCAAAGGGAATAGGAAAACAATAAGAGAGGAGAGGAAGAGGGCCTCACCTATCCCATGTGAGGTTTGACCTTTGAGCTCAGGAGTTGCTATAGTGACCAAATCAAAGGGGAATAGCGACCAATCAGAGGGGATATTGAGGCACAAAAAAACTGCAGCCTTTATAAACCTTGGAAAAAGGAACTCGGTGGGATCATTTCCACCTAACCACATGGGAATCTGTACTTGTTCTTCAATAAATTTCCACCTTTACTATACCATCTTCCATCCGTGATTTCATTCTTCGACTCCACCAGACAAAGAGCCTGGGACAAGCCATCCTGCCCAGGGGAACACCGTGCATTCCAGTCCAACATTTCCCGTATCAGAGTTGTCCTTGGGACACACCAAATGGATGAACAAATTCACTCACAGCAACAAATGTTCAATTCCCCAAAAGGGAGGCTCAGCTTGGTGTCTGAAGGAAGCAAGAAAGAATAATTTGGAGATTTCAGCTCAGACACTGGGAAAATCAAAATCAAAATGAGGATGAATGATGAAGGAGAAGCAATCAGGACTCTTCACACACACAAGCCCCTTGCATTTTGCTAAAAAACTGGAGTCAAATGCCAAGCTTCTGAAACCCTTTTAACTTGCTCTGGGTATTAAGTGATATAGTATTCCTTGGCCCAGGGCAGGGGCAGTAAATATTAATGAATATTATTCCAAGAAGGCTGAAGCTTTGAAAAACAGGGCACACACATGCACAAATGCACATATACAAATAAAATCTCCAAGTAAAAGGAAAAATAAAACACAGTTTTTATTAGCATAATATTTTTCACAATAAAATGTTAAAATCTATATATTGAACTTTCACATTAGACAAAAATAATTCTCTGAGAATGAAACTCAATAGTACTTCAGACACCTATAAATGATAATGTGTAACGGCTGAGGGTAATAAGTAATAGACAAAAAATAAGTCCATTTATTCCACATACAAGGGAAATTATGTACCATAGATGAGGAGGGGAATAAAACTAGTCACAGGGCTCCTGAATAGTCTACACTAGAGTTTATTCACCATAAATGTCAGGTTCAGAACCATTATGTAACAGAGAAAAACCAATGATGTAACGGAACAGGTCTCAACTAATGAAAATTACACAATCATATAAAGAGCCACCCACTCCACACTAATTATTTAATATTAATATGTTAGCAATTATTTAATTATTATACAGAAATCTGCACACTGCAGAAATATTAGTCTCTAAAATATGTTAAAATGGACCACCATTTTCATTGTGTAGATGGGTCTAATTTCATAAAATACATCATTTTCCCATAAAGAATTGTAAGCATGAATAGGTGGGCACAAGAAAAAGAAAAGACAAGAAACAACGGTTTGTATACCAAATTAAGAAAGTTCAGAGTGCATCTGAGTAAAACCCTTAGCTTTGCACGGAAACACATTTAGAAAACTCTTTTAAAGAAAGTTAGTGAAGATGATAGCAGACCACTAAGTTCCTGGAGTTCGTCTGTTTAATTAACTTGTCTTAATTTAGAATGTCTGTGCACACCAGAAGGTGAAATGTATTCCTGAAATATAAACACATTAAGACTTCATTGAATTTTATTCCTGGCTTCCTGAACCAAAAGATAAATGCAATTTTGCTTGTAATAAGAGGATTAGCAGAAAAATGATTATCATATCTTTATTAAAAGGCTATCCCTTTCTCTGCTATCTTTCAAGACTTACACATTTTAAGTACTCAAGAATAAGAGGGATATGAATATTTACATAAAAATGAAGTCATTTGAAAAATAAGTGGAGGAATGCATTTTTACTTCAATTTCACTCTTTTCATTTTCATTTGGACTCTTGTAAGAAAGAGGTCTTAGTTTTATTTTAAAATTAGAGGCTTAGTGCATGAATTCATGCATGGGTGGGGTTTGTCTGGCCTGCCCCAATCAGGGCCAATCAGGCTGGCTGGTCCCCCAGGGGCGAGGGGACATGGGAGGTTGGCCAGCCAGCCCCAACCCCTGGTCAAACTCCCTGTCGAGGGGATAATTTGCATATTAGCCTTTTGTTATATAGGATTACTTCAGGAAATTTGTCATTTTTGACTATTAGATACTAGAAGCCTGTTGCACTAAGATTCGTGCACTAGGACTTTCTTCTCCTGGCTGCTGGCACCGGTTTTCCTCTGGCACCCAGGACCCAGGCCTTTGGTCCAGCCGCAGGGGAGAAGCCAAGCCTATTCTGTCTTCAGTCTTCACTCATGCCTGAGCCTGTAGTCTTCACTCCACACCTGCGTATGCAAATTAACTGCCATCTTTGTTGGATTAATTTGCAAAATCGCTCTGATTGGCTGATGGGCTTAGCAGAGTGACACCAATTTGCATGTTTATCTTTTATTAGTGTAGATGACTTTTATTTTCTAATAGTCATTGTGCAAAAGGCACCTTTTTACAGAAAATAATCAACATGTTAATATCAACTGCAACACATAGGGAAATGAACATGCACAAAAAGCCTAGGATAACACTTTACCTTTTTGTCCTACATAAACATAAATCATATACAATTAAAGGCTAATATGCAAATAGACCAAATGCGGAACGACCAGTTGCTATGACGCACACAAACCAACAGGGGGCAGATGCTCAACACAGGAGCTGTCCTCTGGTGGTCAGTGCGCTCCTACAGGGGGCGCGGGCCTAAGCCATTAGTCGGATATCCCTTGAGGGCTCCCAGAATGTGAGAGGGTGCAGGCCAGGCCAAGGGACCCCCCTCCCCCCGAGTGCACAAATTTTGTGCACTGAGCCTCTAGTTTAGATATAATAGAAAACAATGCTATGTAATGATTTCCTTCCTGTTTTCTCCCTTTTTTGTTTTATAGATAGATATTGTAAAGGATGAATAGTTTTAAATCAATACATCTATATTTGGGAAATATTATCATATGGCATTGTTGACTGAGCTTGTGTAGTTTTATTACCCACTAGGGCCCAGTGCATGAATTCATGCACCTTGAAAGGAACTGTGGTCCATTAGGTTATGGTGGGCACAGGGGCAGGTCTTGGCCCAACCTCCGCACCCTCACTCTGCCCCTTCCACCACAGCTCCAGTCCCCTGTCTGATGGCAACCTTGCTCCTGCCACTGCTGCTCCCATGCACTGCCTGCATTGGCCGCGCTCGCACCCTCTGATGGCACAGAGCGATTAGGGCCAGTGCCAGCAGAGGGTGCAAAGAGGGCTGGCGCAATGGTTGCGAGCAGCAGCTACTGCCCCAATCACCCTTCAGGAGCAGGGGGAGGTGGAGAAGCCCTGAGGGGTGGTTGGTGCTGGCAGCTGCCGCTTACACCCACTGATAGCGCTGAGCAATTCGAGACCAGTTTCGAGTGCCAGCAGTGGGTGGGAGCACCCAGCGGGACTGCAGTGTGCAGGAGCAAAGAATTTTCAGTAACCACCAGAGGCTAGTCCTGATAACAGCGACTGGTGCCCAGCCTTGGTCTGGCATCCTGCTCACCTGCTCCTTCATCTCTCCATGGCCGATGTCCACCACATTCCGTTCTCTGCCACCGCCATGTTCTGCTCATGTCCCCTAATGGTCAGCGCAGGTCATAGCAACCAGTTGTTTGGTTGTTCAGTTGTTCCACCGTTTGGTCTATTTGCATATTAGGGTTTTATATATCCTACTAGAGGCCCGATGCATGAAATTTGTGCACTGGAGGGGGTGTCCCTAAGCCCAGCCTGCACCCTTTCCAATCTGGGACCCATGGGGGGAAGTGCAACTGCCAGTTTACACAGGCCTGTGGAATAGGGCCTAAACCAGTAGTCAGACATTCCACTCACAATACGGGACTGCTGGCTCCAACCTCTCACCTGCTTGCCTGCCTGCCTGATTGCCCCTAACCATTTCTGCCTGCCAGCATGATCACCCCCTAACCACTCCCCTGCCATCCTGATCAACACCTAACTGATCCCGTGGCAGCCTGGTCGCCCCCACTGCCCTCCCCTGCTGGCCCAGTCACCCTCAACTTCCCTCCCCTGCTGGCTTAGTCACCCCCAACTTCCCTCCCCTACTGGCCTGGTCACCACCAACTGCCCTCTCCTGCCGGCCTGGTTGCCCCTAACTGCCCTCCCCTGCTGGTCTTGTCACTCACAACTGCCCTACCCCGCCAGCCATCTTGCGGTGGCCATCTTGTGACCATATGGGGGCAACCATCTTTAACCACATTGGGCAGCAAATCTTGTGTGAGGGTGTGATGGTCAATCTGCATGTTACCTCTTTATTATATACTAGTAGCCCTGCGCACGATTCCATGCGCCGGTAGGTTGCTGCTGCCCTCCTGTAGCTCCCCCCGTCCCCTTTCTCCTTCCCCGCCCCCATAGCTTGCTGCCCTGCCCCTCCTGTAGCTCTCCACAGCCCGCTTGTACCTCGCTGGCCCACCCTCCTGCTGATCTGTGATCTGGTCGTGATGCGCTTGGTTGTTACACCTCATGGCATAAAGGCTAATTAGCATATTCCTCTCTTATTATATAGGATATAATAAAAGCCTACTATGCAAATTTACCAAATTGTGGAATTACTGGTTGCTATGATGCGCACTGACCACCAGGGGGCAGCTGCTCAACACGCAGCTGCCCCCAGCCTGCAGGCCCTGACCGGCGGGGGTGGGGCTGGCGAGTAGGTGGCTCCAGGCCAGCCAAGGCGGGTGCGAGCGGGAGTCTCCATTGCCTCACCAGTCGCCCCACAGATTGGCTCTGATCACTGGCCAGGCATAGGGAGCCTGCCTGTGCATGAATTCATGCACCAGGCCTCTAGTATATAGATAATTGGAATTACTATTCAGTGATAACTCATTTAAAACAAGATATCTTTCTTGAATTAAAACTATAAAAACAATAAAGTCCTGAGGATTTGAAATGTCAAGACATTAGCTTTGGGCTCTGAATTAGCACATCCTTAATAAGGCAATGTTAGTCACTGTCCCTAAAATTGTAGGAAGTACCCCTCCACACCATTGGGAAAGGTTCACAAGGAGCCCAGTCTTCGCAGGGAACAATTCCCAGCCCCTATTCCATCTACAATTCCTTGAAGGCAATTCCATAGTTAGTTTGCTTAAACAGAGCTCAGCCTCTACATTCATTTCCCTTCAACATGAGGAAGCTCCATGAGAGAGGCATCTTTTAGTTTCTTCATATGCTCTGTTATTCCCAACATGGATTTAGCTCAGATGTTCTCTTGCTTAGTCTAGACTTCCTCTCACCTGAACTCCGTATCTCTTTATGTGGATCTGTGAGTACCAATAATGTTTTCTCCCAGGAACTCAGAAATCCGTAGGGGACAAGATCACATGCTTATCGGGCATTTTATGTTATTGCCCCTTCTATCTCTCCATAGACGCTGTCACTACACTCCAAATTCAGTTACTTGTATTAAAAAAAATTGTCACCAATTTTGTTGTTCACAAATGTTCCCAGAATTTAAAGGAATAATTTTAGCTTTCTCATCATGTTTCTCTTATATGGAAACACTAGATTGTCTGCGGGTCCCATCATTCTGTCTCCTCCTTTCCCTGGGGTGGCAGGGAGCATGAAGCATCCAATTTATGCCAAATAAGCACATCCACTCTGTGTAGCTTTTGCAGTGAATGGAGCCACTTGATCAGACTGAAATCTTGCTAGATATTTAAACACATGGCAAAGGGTGTTTTCCTAAAGCCACAATAATGGTTCCCATATCTACAAGGCACATTGGAATGGAAGTCCCATATCGGACATATGTGTCCACAGTGATGAGGCACCACCAGCATTCATGGTGACTAGCTGTCCAATGTAGTAGTCAGGTTGATAAACTCAGATGGGGCTGATGCCCTGCCTGCTGTGGCCCAGATCACCACATTGTACTGCCTGGGCTCTTGACAGGAGTACCAAAACTATGTCTCTTCTTTGGCTTTATTTTTTTTCTAGGGGACTCCTCATGATCTGGCCCATTCTTGTATCTGCTGTGTACTTCCATGCCCCATCAGTGGTGGACCCAATGTGGTAATGTAGTGATTTGCTGAGCACATGCTTGTTCAAGTTTCAAATGGTATCATTCTCATTTTAAAGCTATTTCCATAGTTCTTGTCCTGACACAGGGAGCCATTAATGGTTCAGTCACAACTCTGACTGTAAATAAGTAGCAAGAAGTGGTATTGGAATAGGGTTTACATCTAGCACTACAATACAGAGCTAGCTCATGGGGCAGAGTATCCTTGTCTGCTCTTATTTAAAAGGTGGCTGTCCTTGGAGAAGATGGTTGCAGTGGCCCATTGGGCTCCATCTTCTTTGAGTTTCATGGATCCATCTGTGAACCAAACCGTATCATCAGCTGGACCATTTTTAAACCATGGGTCCCACTTAGCTAAGGGAGGGCGGGAGCACCTGCTAAAGGTCATTTAGTTTAATCCAGCAAGACAGTTACTTATTCAACTGAGTCAATGGGTCAGGCTTGATCTTAGATATGCCTGTTCCATTTAATGGTAGAGCTTTTCAAGACCTGCTCTATCTTATCAGTGGGATTAGTGAGTACCCTCTTGTGGATAGGCAGCTCAGGACTTAAGGTCACAAATAGTGCATGTGGGGTCTGGTACCCTGTTTCCAGTGAAGCCTAATAGCCAACTAGAAGCTGTTTTTGGAATGGAGATGTATCTGACGGCCACTTTAGGTAACTTATGTGCCCAAAACCTGAGGGGCTCACATGGTAACAGTTTTCTGTTGCCACAGGTTCTAATCTGCATGGGAAGGGGTCACTGAGATCCATAGTGCTGGCAAGCTCCATTGGCCCCAATAACCAGGCAGTACCATTGCATCTCACATGGCTTCTAAAGACTGTTCTTGCTGGGGTCCCCATTCTAACTTGTCTGGCCTTGCTGGTAAACTTTATTCAAGGGGCAAAAAAATACCCAGACGTGTACATGCTGTTTTTAATACTCAAACAAGCTAACAGCTGCTGAGTCTCTTTCTTGTTGGTGGGACTGCCATGTGCAGCAACGTCTGTTTAATTTCATCAGAAATTCTGTATCTACCCGCCCAGGTGGTTCCCAAGAACTGCACTTATTGATGTAGTTTGAGCCTTACCTATTGGTGGCATATTTCAGAGATTTTATCAATGCAGAAGTGCAGTGAAAGGTTACTGCAGACCAGTCCAAGTGAACACAAATTGGTCCTAATCTTCATCTAGAAAAGAGAATTAGAAAAAGGCATTATCCAGATCAATGATAGCCTACTGGTGGGTTGCTACCATCCTGGTGATGGTAAAGATACAGAGGCCAAGAAAGGCATCTCATTATTTAATTTATAGTTGTCCACTGTCAGCCAGCCAGACTTGGCAGTTAAGCTGTGATTACGCGGTGTATAACCCTCCTGCCTGCAGCAAATCCTGAATTAGCAAAGTGATATCTTTTTCTCTACCTGAGAGATAGTTCTGCATTTGTTGAATAACTCATCAGGGCTCAAGCAATTTAAATGGTGGGCAAGAGTGGATTAACCCTACTGGTATGGCTTCAATCCTTTGTTATGAGTGGGCATATTTCCTGAGTTTATAGGGATGTTTTGTGCTGCAAGCTGTCAAAAATTTTCAATACTTATAATGTATTCAGCTGTGGGGACTACCATCACTGGCACCAGAAATGACTTGAAGAGCCCCAACCATAAACATCTGACATGGGTGATCACATTTGTCCAAAATGCCCCCAGTGACAACCGCTTACCTCTGTAGGGGCCTTGGATTCTTGTCACTTGTACGCCAGTGAACAACAGCCCCAGCAAAGCCTGAATCCTTATGTTTTGCTTTGCTTCCTTCACAGGAGCAAAAGCCAACCTTAGCTTGGTCCCACACTTAACTGTTGTTTCTACAGGGAAGCCTTGGCCACTCAAACTGCTCATTCCCTGGACAGTAGTAAGGGACTCTGAGAGCTTCTCTAATGTTTCTTTGTTTGCCAATGTTATCATTACAGTATTAAGTCTTCCAATCTATGAGTACAGAATGTCTTTCCACTTATTGATGTCTTGATTTCTTTCGAGAAAGTTTTGCAGTTTTCAGTGTATAAGTCTTGCATTTTTTCCCCAATTATTTTATTGTTTTGGATGTTGGTGTTAGAATAGTCAGAATTATCTGCATTTAAGATCATATTTCTATCTGCAAATGGAGATACTTTTAATTATTTCTCTCTGATGTGGATACTTTTCATCTTTCTCTTGCCTAATTGCCCTGGCTAAGATTTCCAGTACAATATTGGATAGAGTGGTAGAAAAGATATCCTTGTCTTATTATTAATCTTAGTGGGAAATCTTTGTTTTACACTATTAACTATTATGTAAACTGTGAGATTTTCATAGATGTCCTTTATAAAAGTTGAAAAGTTACTTTCTATTCTTAATTCTATCCTTAGTTTCTATTTATAGTTGCTATTCCTAGAGGTATTTTTTTTTTAATTATCAAAGGGTGTTAGATTTTGTCAAATGATTTTCCTGCATCAATTGAGATGATCATTTAATTTTTAAAATTATGTTAATGTTATATGTTGCATGAATTGATTTTTGTATGTCAAACTAACCTTGCATTCCTGGAATAAATTCTACTTGACCATGGTGTATAATCCTTTCAATACGTTCCTGGATTTGTTTTACTAGTATTTTGTTGAGGATTTTTTCCATGTATATTTATAATAGATGTATATTTTTGTTTGTTTGTTTTTTTCTTGTGACATCTTTACCTGGCTTTGATAGTATGATAATACTGGTTTAAGGGAATAACTTTAAAAAAGGCACTCAGTCTTTGCAGAGGGGCTCTGTATTTGGGATAAGATACATCTTCAACACCCAGCCAGATCATTGAAAACTCTCCCTTAGCCTTTACTCCACTCCTCCATTGTGAGTTTCAATGTCAACCAGAGGTGAGCATTTATGATTTTCTCAGGTCTTTCTTGAGCACATCTACAGCAAGGGCATGTGTGTGGCCTTCATGATTTCAAGTAATGAGTTGGAGCTTTTCAAAACCCCTTTTCTCTAAAGCATCTCTTCCCCAACCTTTCCCCAAAAGGAAAGTCTATTTGTTTAGTCTTTTGTTTGTTCCATCTGTTATCAATTGCCGCAGGCAGCAGTGAGTAAAACATTTTTCCTCTACATATTTTGGACAAATGCTCACAGGTAGCAGCTTTTGAGCATTTGGTGTTCTGAGTTAGGTGAGATGAAGACAAACCTGTTGAGCCAGTTCTCCAGGGAGTCAATAAACCAAACACATACATATAAAACAAATAAATATAAAGACACAGGATTATTTGCAAATGAGGTCAGTTCTGCTCCCTCCTGTACCTGTAATGGAATTCAGGCTGTCATTTTCAAGGCTACCACCAAGCTGGGATTTGGCACTTGGAACTAGGGTAAGTTAAAATGACACATAACTCTCTGTTCTTGCCAAGATGCAGACACTTTCTTGAATGAATTCTCCCTGTTTGCTGAAAGGTTTTGGATAGTTTTCAGAGTTCTGGGAAAGTTGATTCTCACATCCTCCCTCCATCCCCCATTGTTTCATTACTTTTATGGAGAGGCAAACTTTAGAGTTCCTTGATTTATTATTTTTGTTACCTTTTAAGAATTTAACCACCCAATTTTGTATTAGCATCAGTGTTCATCTCAAATGGAAACAAGCCAATTTACTTAATTTGTAAAAGCCTGAAAAGATGTAATCCATGTGTATATATACATGTAGATTTATGAATACTACTCTCATCAATGTCTTTTAGCAATTTTACTTATATTATGTATGGAAGTTATCTGCTTTATTTAGTCTTTATTTTTCTTAAATTAGACTTTTTGGAGTGGACTGCAAATCATAACACAAAAAATTAAATAAACATTAAAGCTATAAAGTTGAAAAAAAAAACCCTCTCTATTTTCATCCACAGTAATTCAGAGAAAATCAAGGCATGTCTATATGGGATTTTAGGATTCATGCATCAAAGTGACAGAGTGGAAAGTTAGGAAATGATGCTCTATTCCCTAGAGCCTGACTCCAGGTTGGGACCAGATGGCCCTTGTTCTCTCCTCTGTAAGCAATTGGAGTGCTTCTGACTACAGCTGTACCATGGAGGGAAATGTCCATAGAATAGACTCCAGAAATTAAAATCTAAAGAAAGCTAATCTTAGCAAGTTTAGACAGGTCCTACCTCTGACCTATGAGCAAAATAAAAGCAAACAAAACATAACACACACAAAAAATAACTATGGCCTGTAAATTATCTAGTATTGACTTGTATGTTAGCATAGTTTGCATTGTTGATATTACAACTAGGTGACATATACACTATCAAATCTATAATGGGTTATAAAATTACTGTACTGTCAAATAAAGCATAGAGCAACTCATTGCTAACTCCTCCAAATGAATATATCAAATCAGTGAATGTATTATAAATTTCTTGAAGAAATAAGTAACATCCTATATAATAAAACCCTAATATGCAAATTGACCGAGCAGCAGAATGACCGGTCACTATGATATGCACTGACTACCAGGGGTTGCTCCCCCTGGTGGTCAGTGCGCTCTCACAGGGGGAGCACCACTCAGCCAGAAGCTGGGTTCACAACTGGCGAGTGCAGTGGCTCCTGCCTCCAAGGCAGTACTAAGGACCCCTCAGGGGATGTCTGCTGAGGGGTCCTAGACTGCCAGAGGGCGCAGGCCAGTCTGAGGGACCAGCCCCCCTCCCCCCTCCCCCCCCCCCCGCGCTGTGCACGAATGTTGTGCACTGGGCCTCTAGTTTTACAATAATCCATTTGCTGATTTGTATTGTTAAATGTCTATTGAACAACTAATATGTGGTAAGCATATTTCAAGAGCTATAGATTAAGGTTGCAAATAAAATACAAGATGTCCAGTTAAGTTTGAATTTCAGATGGCACACACATTTTTAATGTATATTTAAATATTGGGACATACAAACACATTTTAAAAAATGTGAACTTGAACTTGAAATGGGAATCCTCAATATTTATTTGCTAAATCTTTCGATATTTCTGGGGATGCAACTGCAAACAACAAATGAATACTGGCTGCTCTTATTACCAGGTATTGAGAGGAGTAATTAAATAGCTAGATATAATATAGAGAAATTAATGCAATAATGGTGGAGTGGAGGATATAAAACCCCTTTTTAGGGTGTTCAGAGATGCTTTCTGGAAATATTGATATAGTGTCTAAGCCAAAATTAAAATATAAATCACAGGAGGAGGGTAAAAGGAAGAATGATTTAGTCAGAAGAAAGAGCTTTTATAAGCTCTAAGTGCGTAAATGAATTCATTGAGGAATTATAATTAATTTACATTTCCAGAGCATTAAACAGCAGGTAGAAACTTGATATATGGATCTTAAGATCCCATACAGACAAGATAAGTAGGTCTATGTAGGCCAAGGTTAAAGAGTTGTTGTAGAAGAGCACTTTATGGGATCATTATGGAGAAAGTTCACTTTGCCTACAGTCGGGGATAAATTTGGTGGGTCAGGCCTGAACCAAGGAATAATGTTAGCAGTCTACTGTCATGCCTGAGGGTGGTTTAGACCAGAGAAATGGGAATAGAGATGGAGAAAACAGAATGCATTTATGAACAATCAATGCAAACTACTGACTGATGAAATATGGGGGAAAGAATTAAAGAAAGGGGTCAAAAATGACATTTAAGTTTCTACCTTTAGCAACTGGATGTATATGCTGACCTATATTGAAACAGAGAATACCAGAGGCAATAAAGTTTTGGAAGAGTTTAATTTAGACAAGTTACAAGGGACATCAAAGACAAAAAGCTCAGATATCAGCATAAATTTTATATATATATATATATATATATATATATATATATACACATTTATACATATGTAAATATATGCACATACACATGCATACAATTATACTAAATATTTGCTGTGTGTGCAAAAAGTGTTCATATATTTATATACCAGAGAATATATGTATGAATCATCAGCCTGTTGATGATACTTGAAGCTTTTGGAATGGATGGACCTGCTCACCCAGGGAAACACAGAGAAAAAGAAAAGTAGGACCCTGAGGACTCATAACCAATGTGTAATAAAGTGGCAAATGAGATCTTAAAATGTTAGAGAACTATATGCTGATGGAATATTCAAAAGAATAATGATTTAATTAAGGGGGAATGATAAAGAGTATCAATATAAACATTCAGATAAACGAAGAAAGACACAGATGAATAAAGAATGCACTGACTTACATATCATTAAGTAAATTGGTGGCTGATATCTAGAATTTACTAGCTTACTTCAGCTACTTTCTTTTAGATTTAGGCAAAAAAATTATCTCACATTGAAATCAATTTAATTTTATATTTAATTTAGTATTTTGATTAATTTATTTCCATTATAATTATTACTGTTTTGCCTAATTCCTTTTCAGTAGAATTTTTTTTTTTTTAACAAACACCACATATCTTCCATACCTGAGGTGTATGTAAGTCATGGTCACAGCTTCCAGGCTGAGACTTTATCAGGCAAATCTTCACAATTTATTTTTATTATCCAGGAGACTATTTTTTACTTCTTTGGAAAAATAAAAGCTTATTTTATAGATGAAACATAATTTATATGTTAAGATTAGAAAAAAAATATTGTTTCTTTTCTTCATCAAATTTTAGGCATTGTTTCTCCCTACCTGCTTCTTTAGAGATGAGCTCATGGGGCACATGAAGTCAAACAGCTGAGGTTGCTTCCATTGATTAAGGGTTGCTTAAGCAACTGTCTGGGAGAGGCAGGCAATATTTCCAGTTTACTGCCATTGCTGAGAGCTACAGTGAAATGAGAATCATGGAATCATTACACGTTAGATCTGGAAGGGCCCCAGAGAAATCTTATGCCTCATTTTCAGTTGAAGAAACTGTAGCTTTGAGCAGCTTATTGATTTCTCCCAAGTCCCATGCTAGCTCCTGCCAAAATCAGAACTAGTCCTTCATTCTTCAGACCTCTGCTCTTATGCTTCGCTGTATTTCATTTCTTGTCCAGATTTGCCCCAATCTCAGGATGACCAGGGCTGGAATGGCAAATTTTGGAAGCTGTCTAATGACAAAAGCAACTGAGAAATGGGGGGAAAGATAAGATAGGGGACAGTGGACAGATGAGCCCAGTATTGTGGAAGGTAGGGCACAGTAGTACCACATCCAGAAAGACAGGAACTATGGCCGGGAAACATGCAGCATCAAGAACCACCATAAGGCTCCATGAAAGCTCAAAACCACACACAAACTGGGCAGAGCACCAGGAATGACAGCTGTATGGAAACTATCCAGAGACACACAGAAATATGGAAATGCGTGGCCAGTAAGAGAGAAGAACACTAATAAACTGGAAGCATACTGAGTAGATAGGCTCATTTTTTCATTTAGTGGCTGAAGACCTGAGGCTTTAGCTGGCTGTAGACATCCCTCTGAAACCTCTTGGGCCTGCTCTTCCTGTCTGAGGAAAGGGTAGTTCCATCTGAGCAAAGTGAGAAAGAGGCAGATGTGTCTTACCCTTATGGATCAACCTCCATGAGCATGGATTAGACCCTACATTAATTCTAATAAAAATTTGGCACGATTTAAATTATTATCTCCATTTCACAGGAGGCTTAAAGATATTTAGTATTTTGTCCAAGGTTACATGTTTATAAATGAAAGAGATGGTACTCAAATCCAAGCTTGGTTAAAGGCAAATTTCAGGCATCTTCTATTTGGCCTGGTGAGTCAAACCTGAGAGGAGGAGACTGGAATTGAGCTGTCAGTACTGCATGATAGAGGCAAACTTGTTGGATGGTAGGGAATTTAGAGGTCGAGTTTGATCTACTTTTTAAGAAATTTTGGCTGAGGGTGAAACTGGGGGTTTGAGTGAGTAGCCAATGTACATGGAAAGCATAAATTCTTGAGGATGGAACCTATTTCAGAGCCCAGCATCAGGGTGTGTAGCTTAGGGAATAAAGAGGCAGTGGTTACAACTGGAACCGGCTCATATGTGCTTGTAAGAGATGATGGGTAAATTTATAGGAATTTTTTAATCTGTTTTTTTTTTTAACACAGCCATTATTACAAATTACATTCTAAATAAATCTGCAAGTAAGTTAATTTTACCAAAACAAAGGTTTTCAAAACTCACTATTTCCTAATCATTTCACTATGTTTTCTGTTATCTATGCTATTAGAGTTATTGATAACTATTTTTTGCAGTGGAGATGAGGTGCTCCTTATGGTATGATGCCTCCCAGCTCTGTGTTCAGTGACGTTACATTGGTAGCATGACACTGGCCTTAATGGGAGTACTTATACAACAGAAATTGGCGAGTGCTACAAAATGAGGATTCAGTTTTTGTTTTGTGAGACTTCTGAGGCTTACAAGATTGATAAAGAGAAAAGTAAATAAGGCACAGTAAACTGAAAAGTGTGCTATGTTTCTCACTATTTTGTAAATAGCCCAAAATGTTGTCAAATCATGGCCAAATTGCAGTCATGGGTTGGCTATGGACACAAGATCCAGGAACTTGGCAAAACTAATAAATACTAGCATTCTGTGGAAATCAATTGTTTTATAGAATTTACAACAAAGGTATTGTAGATTTTATTATCATTTGTAAATTATTTGCCATAAAGTTTTACATCAATAAAATGCAAACTTACACACACACACATTTTATTTTTTGTCTGTATAGCCAGGTCTTAAACATTCCCAGTCCACCACAGAGTGAAGGGGATGAAATTGATAAGGTAAGCTGAACAAGCTTGTACCAGTCAACATACAAAAACTCAGAACCAGAACATAGTAGATAAAGCAGAAGCAAACAGCACTATTAATAAAACAGTGGAATTAATCCTTGAAAAGATGCTGCATCAATCATGATGGTCCTATCAATATAGCCTTTTAGTTAGAATATTGCTCAATGCCATGGATACATATTCAGGAAAAACACAACAGATATTTAAAGCTGGGGAGATCCAGTAATGCTTATGCAAAATTCATGCAAAACTTTAGAGGAAAAGGAGACACGGAAATTAAACTATGAAAATCCATGCTTTATTTGCCTGGAGTTGGACAATTATAGAGATATAAGTCACCTGCCTTCAAATTATTAAAATGCAGAACTCTGTCAAATAGATACTTTCAAGTTCTTTTCCTCATCATTTGTCAATCCTAGCCAATATAAGTCGATGGGAAGTTGATTTTCCAGATACGATGCACCTCAGATGAATTATGTCTGCATGTATTTTTCATTAAACTCTTCAAGTTCTTAGGAAAGTTTGTTTGTAAATAAAATTTGTCATGCAGTTTTATTAAAAATTTGGCTCCTTTCTTCATTTATCTATAGAGTGATATTGCAGAAAACTGTCATTTAAGAAATAATTCTATCACTATATAAACTCCAGGAACTTTTTATATTGTACACTGCATACTTCCTGTCCCAGTAATCTTAGGAACCTTCCCTCATTTGATCCTATGTCATTTCATTTTCTATTATGGGTGTAGCATTTCTGGAAGGTTTATATTTTTCCATAAGATGTAAGAATTTTATTTACAAAGTTAGGAGATATTTCATAAATTTTTTAAACTTTTTTTTGCTACTTTAAAACAATTGTTTTCATTCAAGATCAGTTCTTTTAAGGAAAAAACTTTTTTTTTTCACTTTCCATGTAAAAGTAAACCACTCATTTTATTTTCTTCTGCAAGGTTTTGAGAGAACAAGAAATACAAAGTTGTTTAAGTGCTTTTTTTCTTTTTTTAATAAAACAAAGTTAACTGCAAAGAGGGAGCTGAAGCAATGATAACAAGTGCATTTTCTCTGGTTAAGAAAATCAACAGTGGTGAAACCATCCAATTACTATTTTATGGTTTCCCTAAATAATTGGATCACAGGGTTTTATCCTTATTTTTATGTAAAACTAACTATAAAACAAACACCACAAATTATGAGGAGCTCACAAATTAAATATGGAGTGGTGATATACTCACTGACATGAAGATATTAAATACAACACAAAATTGGGTTATATGACAGCAGAACTATTAATCAAAAACATTGAATTAAGCCTGATTCCTGTTACAGGGCAGTCATTTTCATAAATTTAACTGCTTAAAAGTACATACTGGTAAAATATTTAGTGGATTTATAATTGGTTGGAGTTTTATAATCCAACAGCACTATTATCATTTAGCACTTATTACATACTAGAGGCCCAGTGCACGAAATTTGTGCTAGGGGCTGGGGGGGGCGTCCCTCAGCCTGGCCTGCACCCTCTCCAATCTGGGAACCCTTGGGGGATGTCTGACTGCCGGTAGTCAGACATACCTCTTGCAATCTGGGACCGCTGATTCCTAACCACTTGCCTGCCTGCCTTCCTGATTGCCCCTAACTGCCTCTGCCTGCTGGCCTGATTGCTCCCTAACTGCTCCCCTGCCAGCCTGATCACCCTTAACCACCTCTGCCTGCTGGCCTGATTGCCTTCTAACTGCCCTCCCCTGCCAGCCTGATCGCCCCCTAACTGCTCCCCTGCTGGCCTGATCGCTCCTAGCTGCCCTCCCCTGATGGCTTGATCACCCCTAACTGCCCTCCCCTGCCAGCCTGGTCACCTCTAAATGCCCTCCCCTGCTGGCCTGATTGCCCTAACCACCTCTGCCTTGGCCCCCACCACTGTGGCTTTGTCCAGAAGGACATCAGGAAGATGTCCAGTCTAATTAGCATATTACCCTTTTATTAATATACTAGAGGCCTGGTGCACAAAAATTTGTGCACTGGCGGTGGGGGTGTCCCTCAGGCCCACTTGTGCCCTCTCACAGTCTGGGACCCCTCGGGAGATAACGACTTGCTGGCTTTGGCCCGCTCCCGGGTGGCAGAGGGCAGGCCCAATCCCTAGGTGAAGCCCCTGGTCGGGCTCAGAACAGGGCCTATTGGGGAGTTGGGGCGTAGCCCCTTGTCATGCACAGAGCAGGGCGGATTGGGAGGTTGCGATGCCACTCCCAGTCACGCTCAGGGTAGGGCTGATTGGGGGGTTGGGGCGCCACCCCCTGTCACACTCAAGGCAGGGTCGAAGGGGAGGTTGCGGACCCACACCCTGTCATGCACAGAGCAGGGGCGATCAGGGAGTTGGGGCGCTGTCCCCTGTCATGCACAGAGTAGGGCCGATAGGGGAGTTGGGGCTCCGTACTCTGTCACCCACAGAGCAGGGCTGATCAGGGGGTTGGGGCACTCCCCCCTGTCACACTCAGGGCAGGGCTGATGGGGAGGTTGCGGCTCCACCCCGTCACACACAGAGCAGGGCCCATGGAGGGGTTGGGGCGCCTCACCCTTTCACACACAGAACAGGGCAGATCAGGGGGTTGGGGAGCCTTCCCCTGTCACGAACAGAGCAGGGCGGATAGGGAGGTTGTGGCCCCACCCCCGGTCACACATAGAGCTGCAGGGCGATCAGGGGGTTTGGGCGCTGCCCCTGTCACTCTGCTGCAGGGGCCAGGAGGCCTCTCAGCTCCACTGATCCCGGTGCTGGGAGGCCTTGCTGCTCCACTGATCCTGGTGCTGGGAGGCTCCACTGATCACGGTGCCAGGAGGGCTCATGGCTCCACTGATCCCGGTGCCAGGAGGCCTTGCGGCTCCGCTGATCCCGGGGTGTGAGGCCTCGCTGCTCCACTGATCCCGGTGCTGGGAGGCATATTACCCTTTTACTATATAGGATAGAGGCCTGGTGCACGGGTGGGGGCCAGCTGGTTTGCCCTGAAGGGTGTCCTGGATCAGGGTGGGGGTCCCCACTGGGCTGCCTGGCCAGTCTGAGTGAGGGGCTGATGGCTGTTTGCAGCTGTTCACACCCCCTTCAGGGTGGGGGTCCCCACTGGGGTGCCTGGCCAGTCTGGGTGAGGAGCTGAGGGCCGTTTTCACACTGGCGGGTGACTGAAGCTCCCAACCTCTCCTTTTTTTCTTTTTTTTTTATTCTGAGATTTATTTACCTTCTATGGCTGTCACTGGAACTGAGAGTCCGGCTTTAGCTCTGAGGCTCGACTCCAGCTCTGAGACCTTGGCTGCTGAAAGCAGGTATTTGGCTTCTATAATTGAAACACTGTTGCAACTCCAGCTCGGCCAGCTGGCTTAAAGCATTAGGTTGGTTTAGCTTCTATAATTGCAACATTGTTTCTTAGAGTGCAAGCTCAGAGCCCAGCATTGGCAGGCGGGGAACCTTGGCTTCCTTTTTCACTGGAGCAAGCAAGCCTCCTGCTCACTTCAGCTGCCTGGCTGCCGGCCGCCATTTTGGTTGGCAGTTAATTTGCATATCGCCCTGATTAGCCAATGGGAAGCCTGTTGGAGGTATGGTTAATTACCATGTTTGTCTATTATTAGATAGGATAGATGCCTTTATTTGGGGATGAGGACTCATCATTCCTATCCTATATAATAAAAGCCTAGTATGCTAAGTTTCTGGTCATCCAGTCATCTGTTCAACCAATCAAAGTATAATATCCTAATTATATACTAAGGCTGTTCAACCGCTCACTATGATATGCCCACAAGGGGACAGACAGTTAACTGGTCAATCAGTCGCTATGACATGCACTTACCACTAGAGGGCAGATGTTCAGCGCAGGACCTGCCCCCTGGTGGTCAGTGTGCTCCCACAGGGAGAGTGCAGCTCAGCCAGAAGCCAGGCTCATGGCTGGTGAGTGCAGTGGCAGTGGCGGGAGCCTCTCCCACCTCTGCGGCAGTGCTAAGAATGTCTGAATGACAGCTTAGGCCCTCTCCCCATGGGGGCGGGCCTAAGCTGTCATTCAGACATCCCCCAAGGACTCCTGAACTACGAGAGGGCTCAGGCTGGACTGAGACCCCCACCCCTACCCCCAGTGCTGGAATTTCACTCACTGGGCCTCTAGTAAGACTATAAAGCTCATTAGGTCAAAGGGGTTTTTCTTAAGTGTCATTATAGTTTTTGCATATTACATGTCACCTGGCTCATGTTACCTGGAAAAATGATACTTAATTGTAAAATTAGTACCAAAAAGTCTTTTAAATAAAATAATGTGAATGGATACATATAACATAAATTTTAAAGTATTCTTTTCATCTTTTTTGGCCGAAATCAGACTCTACTATCAGGGTAGTGATTTCAGTTCTAGGCTAAAGAGGGGCCTGTGCAATTGCAAAAGGATCACACTAGTCACAATGTAATTTAAGGACAACATTCAGCAGAAAGTATCAAAAAACAAGGCACTTTTAGTGAAGGTGTGTACTTCTTGTGATTGAAGAGCTGTTCCCTTTGTTCTGGAAAGCAGAACAAGCGGGCTGATGATTTGAATTAAGTATGAGAAAGTAATATAATATCTTTTATTCCTAAGCTAATCAAATGATGCCATTATTTGAGATGAGAGGGCTCTCTTTGCATAGACTATGTTGGCAAGTGACTATAGCCTATTTCATAATAGCAAGGAAATCCAACTCTTTCTTGTATTCATGGAAGCTTGAAATTACACTAGTGATATTGTTTCTCTCTGTATTAAATATAAGCCACTGCCCATCACAACCCTTTAAAACTTAAATGATCTTATGCAATGTAATTTATATCTTGAAATCAGCCAATGCATTTTTTGTTTGTTTGTTTGTTGTTGTTTTTTTTTTTACTAGATTGACACCTTTTTACCTTCTGATGGGAGAAGTAGCTTGTTAGGGTGTGTGTGGTGTTGATGCATCAGAAGAGAGAACTCTAAAGAAGAAAAAAAAATCAAAGAATAGAAAAGAATAGAAGGGCAAATATTACAATAAATAAAAAAATAACTTATATTGAAGTAATTATTGTTTTACTTATGGGACTAAAGTTAAATTTATGTACTTTTACTTTTATTATTCTAGAGCTTGATGAAGTTCTTTTGGAATGAGTTATTTTATAAGATAAAAAAGCTTTCTTGCTCATGCAAAAGATAAGTTAATGAGAAATGGGTTATTAAATCTTTTTAATTGTGCAGCAATGATTAGTAAGCTGTAAATAATTATGGTGGTGATATTAACTAATACAATCACAGAACAATAAATTTATACAGGGCTTTGCAAAAACAATCCCAAATATGTCTCAGTAGTAAAACACTGGCTTCTGGACAATTCGTTTTGTCATTAAAAAAAAAATACCTCAAACAAGTTTAATTAAAATCAGAACTATCACTTTTATAGATGCATTATTTTTTTCTCATTAGATCTTTTTAAGTATCTGTCTAAGATTATTGACTTACTTTATTTAGAACTTAAATGAATATTGTAACCTTTTATTGATAACATTTGTGTCATTAGCCTAATTGTAGAAAGTAATATTATATATAAGGATATATATTTAGTATTTACTCTTATTTATTTTTGATTGGCTGATTCAGCCTGCAATCCGGGCATGTGCTCTGACTGAGAATCAAACCATGACCTCCTGGTTTCTAGGTTGATGCTCACTGAGCCACGCAGGTAGGTCACTTTCATTTTATTTTTTAAATTTATTTTTAAATCATTTATTGGGGTGGCATTGGTTAATAAGGTTATACAGGTTTCAAAGTGTACATTTCTATGATACATGATCTGTATAAGTATTGCATCATGTGCGCAGCACACAAAGTCAACGCATCTTCCATTGCAGCACTATTCACAGGGGTCAAAACATGGTAACAACCAAAGTATCCTTTGATAGATAACTGGATAAAGAAGATATGGTATGTATATACTGTGGAATACGACTCAGCCAGAAGAAAAAAATGAAGTACTGCTATTTGCAACAACATAAATGGGCCTTGAAAATATCATGCTAAGCAAAATAAGTCAGACAGAAAAAGCTTAAAATCATATGATTCCACTTATATGTGGGATATAAAACTATAACTCATAGACAGAGACAATAGTATGATCATTACCAAAGGGAAGGGTATAGGCAAGTAGTAAAGGGTAAAGGGGGGCAAATATATAGTGATGGAATACATACTTAGTATTTTAATTATTTTTATATTTTTTAGAGTCTATAATAAAAATTTAGCTTACTTAAGAAGCCATCCCATATTACATTTAAAAACACTTTCCCAGAAGTAATTTATTTATTAATGCATTTCTCCATTTATTCAACAAAGATTTATTTCATGCTTGTTATGCACCACTTGTGTGCTAGATATTATAAGGAACCAAAAAAAACATAATAGCTTAGCACTGACTGCTTTGGCTCAGTGGATAGAGCGTCGCCTGCAGACTGAAGGGTCCTGGGTTCGATTCTGGTCAAGGGCATGTACCTTGGTTGCGGGCACATCCCCAGTGGGAGGTGTGCAGGAGGCAGCTGATCAATGTTTCTCTCTCATCGATGTTTCTAACTCTCTATCCCTCTCTCTTCCTCTCTGTAAAAAATCAATAAAATATATTAAAAACATAATAGCTTAGTAGAGGAGACAAAGAATTTAAAAAATAGACAGGCAAAAATGATAAGAATATGAAGAGAATGTGATGAGAGAAAGATGGAAGCGGGTTCTTAGATAAATGATCTGAGAAGGTTTACCAAGGATTTAATATTTGAACTGAAAACTGAAACAGCCAGCCAGGAAGAGCTAGGGAAGAAGCAGATGGAAGAGCCTACAAAGCCTCCTACATAGTCACAATCACCTTTCCTCCTAGAATCCTCAGTGTAGCCGCACATGGTCTAATAATGATCCATTGGCTATGGGGTGAGAAAGAGGGGAAATCAATAGCAACTCAAGTTCAATAAAAATATTTTTTTAAGAAATATATTTGGGGGAAAGAGAATGTGTTTTATTTGAAAATTTTCAATTTGCGTAACATTTTAATGAGCAAACAAATTGGAACTCAGGAGACTAACTGAGCTGGATATATAAAGCTTGTCATCATCAGTATATTTGTGGCTATGAAACCTCAGGGAGAGTTGACATCATTGAGGCAGAGAAGGAGTTCAGATGCCCAGTCTGAGGGAGCCAGGAAATTGTGCAAAGAGCATGGAGACAGAAATAATGGGACATGGAAGAGATGTGGGAGTGCAAAAAGCATATATCTTGCTATTAAAGGCAGTTGAGCATTTCGGAAGTGTGAACTACCTATGATCTCTTATTTTATTGGGTGTGGTTTTATAATACAAGATATAAATCTAATGTGGGCTGAAGGAAAGGACCCTACATAATACAATATTGTTATGTATAAGATAGGTCACCAAAGAAAGGGTGTATAGAATCTCAAGTTCATGGTCCTTTTGATCACAGCATATTTTATTTTTTTCCTTTTTACATAGAAATGATCGTAAGTCAATGAGGCTATTATCACATGATGTTGACTTTTTTCTTTTTTTTTTTTCAATGTAGTAGAGACAGGAGCATCAGCTTTTAAAGTGCTAGAAGTGGTAATGTTGCCAGATTTAGCAAATACAAATTCAGGATTCCCAGCAAAGTTTGAACTTCAGATGGCAATGAGACATATTTTAGTATACGTATGCCTCATGCAATATATGGAAGAATGTATCTATATAATGAGTGGGAGGAGCTTGGGAAATTAAGAAATGTCTGTAGTAGATACAGTGGGGCCTTGACTTAAGAGTTTAATTCTTTCTGAGACTGAGCTCGTTAAGGAGCTCGTTAAGGAGCTCGTTAACTCAAATTGCTCCACCAACTCAATGCAAAAAATCGGCTGAGAGACAGCTGGTATCTCAAAAAACTCGTTCGTCGGGACACTCGTAAGTCAAGGCCCCACTGTACTGTAGAGTGCAGAAGACAAGACTTCCTAAAAATACTAGTATATAGTAGGAGCAACAAATGTCATGTGTGTGTCCATATCAGTGACAATGAATGTATAACTGGTTTCAGGTGTCTGGCTTTGTGATTTTATTTAGGAACATTCCACTGCATATATATCAGACACAGATTCCCAGTTGGTTGGATTTATAGAGTTGTGGATTTGGAGGATAAAATGTGATAGAAGGAAAGAGAAGCAAGAGAGTAGTTAAAAAGATTAAGTTTGATCAGGAAGTGATTTCAGGGCTATAGCAGTTTCCGGTAAGGAGAATGTACATGCTGAGGAGAAAGAATACAGAAGAACACTAGGCATGTGGGGATCACAGAGATGAGAAAAACAAGGGGTTGGAAATGATACCCACGTGGATTTTGAAGTCAGAGAGGGTAAAGAGAAATTTATAAACACATACTAAATCCTTGACTGAAAAATAACAGAATTATCAAAGAGAGAGAGAGAGAGACATTGATGTGAGAAACATGGATTGGTTGCCTACAGTATACCCCCTGACCAAGGATTGAACCCGCAATCTAGGTATGTGCCCTGACCCAAATCGCCCTGACCAGAATCAAGCCAGCAACCTTTTGGTGTACTGAGGACGCTCCAACCAACTGAGTCACCCTGCCAGGGTGAGTCTATGTTCTTAAGAAGGCATATTAGCACTTCTCTGTGAATTTAGAATTGCATTTGCTAAATCACTAACAAAATCAACATTATTCAATAAGTTTTATGAAGTATTTTCTCCTGTAAATATTAAGAATCTATTATAGTGCTTCTCCTTATGACATATTTCATGTTGCAAAAAAAAGTTTCTTTATTTTGTACTTAATTTCATATTTTTTACTACATTGAAATGTAATTCTAGAATGTATGAATATGTTCTTAAATATATAAATATATGTCCTTGATTGAAATTGGATTTTAGGGCCTTATGTGCATGCCACCAACATTAGCTGTGCATAAATTGTATCTCTTTGTTTCTGTTTTTCTATAACACTATTTAGTTGAAAGAGAGAGAGAGAGAGAGAGAGAGAGAGAGAGAGAGAGAATACTTGTTAGACAGAAATATGGGAAAATGATAAGATCTTGAAAGTTCTGTATATCATTGTCAATACTTGAAGGTTCAGTGTGAATAAGATTTCAACCAACCATTGGAAGGTTTTGAATAGAGGAGTGATTTTATTAAAAAAATCTCTGTAGCAGTTGGATGGAGAATCGGCTCTTAATGGAAGAGCAAGTCTGGCAACAGGGGACTGATTGCAGGTTATTGCAGTAATAAAATCGAAAAGTAATTGTGGTTTATCACGTCATAGCGGGGAGGCAGTCACAAATAGTCAAATTCTGGACATAATTTGAGGGTGAATCTAACGCTATTTGTTGGTGAATTAGATATAGGACATAGAAGAACCTGTGCTAAATAGTGGACAAAAGTTATAACCATTTTTCAAATGGTGATCTTTAATATATTTTTATTAATATTTACCTCAGACTCATAAGACATATTTATCATTTATATAATATTAGGTATAAAGGTGCACTGACTTTTCTAAAGCCAAAAAAGGAATTAATGTCCAAGCAAAACAAACTTGGCAGGTGTAATGAAGATTAGGAAGTGTTTACAAAAGACTGAGATGGTAAATGCTGACAATATTATCAGTTCTTCTCTATTTAACTTCTCATGCCAACAAAATTGCCATGTTCCTTGGAGTGACTCTCATTTTAAAGAGATCTTTTCTAATGGCATGCTATAACCACTAGCCAATGTGATTTTTCACAGTGATTTCAGCTCCTAAATTTCTAAGACTAAAATTCTCACACCCAGCTTTAAAAAGCATCTTACTTAATAAACAACACATCACTCTTTTTGAAAAATATGTGCAATATTCCAGAAGAAGTGAACTTAATGTAACGTGATTTAATATCTGTATTGGCAATGTGGTTTGGTATATTCTTATACATAGATGATCTACTTAAAATATGCATGCCCCTTATGCAAGTGTTCATATATTTAGATGGGGAGATTTTAAAACTATATGTATACCTTTTTTATTCCTGCTCTAATTAAAAATATAGTGTTTTTGTAACCCATATTTCCGCAGTAGTATAAATTTCTGTGGTATATAAATTACCTTAGCATGTTATCTCAATTTATTATCACAGCTACTTTAAACAATGTAGGTTGTTATAATTATGGTATTTGAGGAAATTAAAAGACTAAATGATTAATGCACATAAGTTCCCCAGTTAGTATCAGTTTATTTTGATCATTAGATTCCACATATGAGTGAGATCATGTGTTATTTATCTTCCTCTGGCTGGCTTATTTCGATTAGCATAGTACTCTCCAGGTCCCTCCATGATGTTGCAAAGTGTTAGAGATCCTTCTTCTTCACAGCTGCATAGTATTCCATGGTGTAAATATACCATAGCTTTTTTATCCACTCATCTACTGATGGGCACCTGGGCTGTTTCCAGACTCACTTCTATGAAACTTAGATTAAGTTGCACAACTAGCATTTAAGTAGTTCATAAAGGCTCTGAAGAAAATGTATATATATATGTGTGTGTATATATATATATACACATTTATATGTATAAATGTGTGTATATATATATATATATAATTATATAAATTATATATAAATTATATCCACAGATATAATAGAAGAACAGTCTTGGTGAAACATGATTTTCAACAGGTATGCCATGGCACCCACAAGAGACACACCTGTATGCTGCAAGAATTTTTAAAACATGCAATACCTGTCAATTTAGTTGGGGGGACTGACCTATTTTTCCTTGGACTGTCAAATTTTAAAAAAAAGATAACAACAGGCAATAAAAAAAATAGAAGTCTGGTGTGAATAAATCAAAATTATACCTATATTTCTGTCAGATGGGCAAAAAATGTAATATATTTTTAGGTGTGCCGCAGAATTTTAGTAACTAGTTTATGTATGCCATGAGGTGAAAAAAAGTCGAAAATCACTGATGTACAGTCACAGATATTCTACTATCAATGGATTTTAAATGGTGAAATAATGAAGACCTGGATAAAGTGGGGATAAATGTTACTTTTTTTACATTGCTATTTATTAGAGTGCTCTGTACATTTGAGAGGATTACATAGATCTTGGTGAAATACACACTACAGCGATGCAAATCATTACAAGACCGAACACAGAATCTATGGGGCCTGGTTAAGGAAAGTGCTATTAATAAGGATGTGGATGGTAGGAGAGCAAATTCTAAGATTACTCTCACACATGTAAAGAAGAATGTGATGTTATTTTCTCATTTTGTACTAAATTTGGGGAGGGGGCAGTTTAAAGGTTTGAAATAACAAAATATAATTTCCCACTAGGTATAATAGTTCAAGGACTGAGAAAGGTATAGATCTCATTTGTTTGTGGTATCATTTTGTGGTATAAATCACAACAGAAAAAAAATGGTGTGGGAGAAAACAATCTGTTGATGTTTTTTTTTTTTAATTTGTCACCAATAGGGTGGTGAGTATACTAGTAAAGAACAGGTTTTAGCTCTCACTTTTTCATATACTATGAAGTCTCATGTGTCATTGCCCAAAGAGGTATTATATTTGGATAGATGTTTTAAAATCACCTTTTAGGCTTTGATTTTTCCCCCCACTTTGTAGAGATTATTTCTTTGTTTAGAGCAGTTTGAAGTTCATGGCAAAATTAGAGTGGAAGGTAGAGAGATTTCACATATACTCTTTGCCTCCACACATGCACAGGCTGCTCATTATTAAACTCCCACCCCTGGGTTGGACATGCATTACAATCCAGGAACCTACATGGACACACCAATATCATGAATGCACCATTACCAACCAAAGTCATAGCTTACATTAGGGTTTATTCTTGATGTTGGACAGTCTATGAAACAAGATCCTTTTATTAAGCATGAAACTCCTTCCTGCAAGTACCACAGGTGAGAGAAAAGTATGTCTTGCTTAGACCAGGGCTTAACTCAGGCCCCTTAGTCTTACCAGAGGCTTGGGAAACCTTCCAACAATGACTCCAGTTTTAAAAACACTTTTAGGAGAAAGAGAACTAAATTTAGCGTTGGACAGATCTAGGTGGTAATCCTCTCTCTAGATCTTTGACTTTGAGTAATTTAAACTAATTTTTATTGATTTATTTCTCTCATCTTAAAAATGAAAATAATATTAAAATTCATAGGTTTCTGAGAAAGAATTAAATGATGTCACATATATGAAATACTTACCATAACACCTGGCATAATTAGTCATTCAGTAAATGGTAGCTTTCCTTAAATTTTCTAAATCATATTTTACTCAAGACTAATGTCATTAATGCCAGCTCTAACTTCTTAGAATAATGGTGAATGTATATTGACAAGCTTAAAAAAATGCAAAATGTAATATTTTATTACTAGAGGTCAGGTGCATGGAATTCGTGCACAGGGGCATCCCTCAGCGTGGCCTGAAGCCTCTCCAATCCTGGACCCCTCAGGGGATGTCCGACTGTCAGTTTAGGCCCTGCGGGATTGGGCCTATACTGGCAGTCAGATATCCCTCTCCCAATACAAGACTGTTGGCTCCTAACCACGCGCCTACCTGCCTGCCTGATCGCCCCTAAACACCTCTGCCTGCTGGCCTGATGCCCCTAACTGCTCTCTCCTGCCAGCCTGATCACCCCTAATTGCCCTTCCCTGCTGGCCTGATTGCCCCCTAACTGCCTCTGTCTCGGCCCCCACCACTGTGGATTTGTCCGAAAGGACATCCAGAAGATATCCGACCTAATTAGCATATTACCCTTTTATTAGTATAGATTATTCACAGAAATCATGAAGTATTATCAGATGCCAACCTCAAAAACAGGTTAACTTTGGCATGAGGTAGATGTGCTAATAAAACATGAACAATTTATGGAAATGTTCTGAAAACTGACATTTGCATTATTGTGCCTTATAGAAAATTATCTGTTTCAAATAAGAACCTAAATTTACCACCTTGTCCCGTGCTTAACTTACTTACATGTGACTTTGAACTATATGGGGAAAAATAGAGAAGGCAAAAATGAGATACTGTCTCTGATAATTCATTTTTGCTTCATGGGAATAAGGAGAAATTTAATATGTAAAAGAAATTTATTTAATAATTAGTTTATAACACATTAGCATTTTTTCTGAAAATTTAATGTTGGAATCCAAAGTTTATGCCTATATCTTGACTATTCTTCTAGTATTTAACTAAATAATTTTGAAATATATCTTTCTTTTGATTTTTATTTGTATTTTTCCACTTATCAAAGGAACCATTTTTCTACATTCCCATCCACTTTACATGAACATAAAGAGATAGAAGATTTAGTGATTATGAATGATGTTCAAATTCATGACTATATTGTAGTACATATCTTCTCATTATCCTTTGTTTAGATTTGCAGGATTAAACAATAAATTATGTTATTTTACTTGGCCTTCAGTTAATTATATTAGAAGCTGAGCTTATAATTTACAATGAAGTAAATTAATGTGTGAGTGTTTTGTTGTCACTGTTGCTACCATAAATAATTACCTCTATATTTTCTAATGTTGACTTCTCATTAAAGATTAACATAGAATTAGTGACAAAATGGGATTCTCACCAAATACAAAATCCCATAAAAATTAATGCTTCCCAAGCTGTAACATGAAAATCCAAAAAGCACTTTGATTAAAATCTGTTCATTCTCATTATAAAACTTATATTTCTGCTTCAAACACACACATGAAAACACAGACACATTTTGTATAAAAGCAAGAAGTGTGAGGAAATGTCTTAATCAAGTGTAATAAACTGTTTATGATAATGCATTCATAGATATTTTGTGTTAACACAAATCATGGGAATATCAAACTAGCATGAATCTGGGTACCTCTCTAATATTAAACCACCCTGATGTTACAGGGGGGTCATCTAAAGATAGCCAGGTAACTGCACATCATGTAAGGTGATTTGGAAAGCATAATACAAATAAAATGCATTATTTTGAGAATTCTTGGCTTGGAAATCATTTAATCAAGAGGTCCGCATGAATGCATTTTTTGCCACAAAAGTTATAAATTATACATAACACAGCATAACATTAAAGCATTAGCATAACTTAATAGCAAGGGTCTATCACTGGTTAAATAAAAAAGCTCGGAAGGCCTCCCTTCTGACAGATCTGACTTGGTTATCATATTGCTTGTATGCTAGCACAAACTGATTGTTAAAAGCATCTCAATACCATGAATCCTAACTTTCACTTTTTGTCAATTAGGCGAGGAAATATTTGATGTATCAGCATGATCAGGTAGTTTACATGTTGTTAACATCAACCAAACCTCATCTTTGTTCTCTATATGGCGATAAAGTTTTGTGCCAAGATATGCTTGTTCTCAAAACAGTAAAATATAACTATCTCAGGGTGAAGAATGTCATTTGTTTTGCATTTTCCCTGTGGTTTATGCAACATCCTACATTTTATAAAGTGGAGTGCTACAAAACTGTCTTTTCTATAAAACTTTCTGGAAAAGCATTTACCATTTTACTATAGGTTTGCCTGGTTCGTAGAAAAAAGAAAAGAATTTTTTTCATACTTTCCATACCACACCATTACAATCCATTTGTTAAGAATGCTCTAGGGCATGCAGTACCACCTTATGTTGTGGTGCTTTAGACTGAGGACCATATGTGGTGCTATCCCAGGAAACAGCAGGGTTCAGCTCCAAGGTTGGCTGCTTTCTTTTTTCCTTATCCTAACAGGCCATGCATTTATACATTGCTTTCATCAGTGCTATTTATTTAGTATAATTAGCATACTTTTGGTGCGTTTGTTAAGAATACGATGTACGACATTATTTACATGAATCTTGATAATCACAGCATTGTAATTAAAATGCAGTGTTCTGCCTTATATAGCTAGGTTACTCACAAGGACATTTGATCATCAACCAAATCTGTTTTGGAAAAGCTGAAAATTATTGTACGACACAAGTTGTCTTCCACCTAAAAGGTGTAAGATGAGGACACACCAGACTTCGTTGGATACATTGATGAATGTGTATTTGAGGCAAGTGTTTATAATCCACTAGACCTGTTATGAAAATTTCCATGGTATCTTGGCCCATAAATTATGAGATTACACTAAAAGTATTTAATTTATTCCTGATATATGTATTTTAATTGATTTTTTAAATATAGTTTTTATTGTTGGTAATATTACAAATATCTCCCATTGACCCCCCTTTACCTCCCTCCTCCCAGCTCCTGCCCACTCCCACACCCAGGTCTACACTACCCTATTGCCCATGACCATGGGCTATGCATATAAGTATATAAGTTCTTTGGTTTATCTCTTCTCATCCCCTCTACACCACATTGAGGTATGTCAGTCTGTTTCATGCATCCACACTTTGGGTCTTATTTTGTTGGTCAATTCATTTTGTTCATTATATTCCACAAATAAGCCAATCTGAGAAAGGCAAATATCACATGATCTCACTTACTTAAATTTATTTGAATATATAATTCAGAATTATATATTCTGAAGTTATTATACAATCTATAAATTAATACAACAATTAGGGGGTACATTTAATGTATGTAACAAGGAATTAGGTTTTCTGCTTCGTCAGACTCAGAATCTCAGAAAACAATACCAATTTCTTTGTATTTGATTTGGATCTTGGTAACTATTTTAAATTATCACAAATCATTTTCCATAATGAAGTGCTTCTCTCCAGAAGAAAGGAACTTAGCTGAGTCTTGTATCACCTAGGGCAGTAATGGTGAACCTTTTGAGCTCGGCATGTCAGCATTTTGAAAAACCCTAACTTAACTCTGTTGCCGTGTCACATATAGAAATTTTTTGATATTTGCAACCATAGTAAAACAAAGATTTATATTTTTGATATTTATTTTATATTTTTAAATGCCATTTAACAAAGAAAAATCAACCAAAAAAATGAGTTCGCGTGTACCTGTGACACGCGTGTCATAGGTTCGCCAGCACTGACCTAGGGGAAGGAATACCCTGACTCTAACACCCTCTGGCCTACCTGTATAACCTAAGAAAAATAAAAACAACTAAGGAATACTTGCAAAGGTCACAGCCCATAGATTCAAATTAACTAAAAGACTGAGATTTAACCAAATATTGTAGAAAATTTACTCCCACTACTACCACCACCTGCTACCAAGCCAATATATTCCAGTGTAAGTAGTGGTTACAACTGAAGAGGCTGTAAAACAAAGTTTTTCTCTAAAGAGAAGTCTTTAGGAAAGTCCAAAGAAAATAGGGGGGGTGGGAAGAGGGAGATAGATCTGTTAGAAATCTCTGGGTCCAACAGTTAAGACAAACAATAAATACAATAAAAACCTTATCCAGATTACCATAAAAACTCACAGTAAAAGCCTAATTTACCTCAGTTTCCATATATTATCTCCAGTTTTTAATAAAAATTACAATGTGTGCCAAGAAACAAGGAAAACAACAACACTAAAAGCCTAAAGAAACAGAGAAAACATCAGAACCAGTCTCAAATATGACACAGATGTTGGAATTGTAAGACCATGTATTTAAAAAACCAGTGACATACCTTCAACCTCACTGATTATTTCCTTGGCTGTGTCTAGTCTACTGATGAGATCATCAAAGGGATTCTTTATTTATGTAACAATTATTTTTTTTTTATTACTTGAATTTTATTTTTATTACATTTTAGTAATTCTTTTACTTAGCTTCTCTTCCTCTTCTATTCTAGTATGTTTTCCAACTTATCCATTAGAGTTCTCATGAACATAGATGCAAAAGTATTAAAAATTAAAGTAAGCAATGTACAAATACATTAAATATCACATTTAAGTAAAATATATTTCACATATTCAAGGCTGGGTTACCATTTGAAAGTCAATCAATTTATTCCACCACATCTACAAGAAAAATGAGAAAATTTACATGATTATAACATATATGTGGAAAATATTTGACAAATTGAAACATCCATTCATGATAACTACTCTCAACATATAAGAAATAGGATAGAACTTCCCTGACTTGATAGAAACATTTGCAAAAATGTACAATTACCTAAGATCAAGTGGAACACAAATATATGGTCTCAGCACTCTGCTTTAATTTCATACTGGAAATCCTACCTAATTTCATCTATACTAATAATAGATGAATATGCAAATTTTCTGGGACACTGTCACAGTAACAGTAACAACCAAACAGCAGGCTGCATGGGATGACCAGGCCGGCAGGGGTGTTAGTGAGGAACAACCAAATGATTGAACAGCAGGCTCTGTGGGGTGACCAGGCCAACAGGCAGAGGTGGTTAGGGGTGATCAGGCTGGCAGAGGGGGGCAGTTAGGGGCGATCAAGCAGGCAGGCAGGTGATCAGGTAAGAGCCAGCAGTCCCAGATTGGAGAGGGTGCAGGCTGGGCTGAGTGGACAGGCCCCCCCCACTCATGCACAAATTTCATGCACCAGGCCTCTAGTAAGACTATAAAGGCAATAAATCTCTACATATACAGATTGGCAAGTATGAGGAAATATGAATGAAATACTAGGGATTACATAATCCATATATGAAATAGAGTGAATATTGTGAATCAAGGTATCTGAAATTCACATTTTGATTATATGTGTGTGCATTTGTGTATCTATATACATACAATCATGCAAAGGATGATGTAATATAACATATAGTGTGCCATTTTCTTCCTTATAGTAGTTAATTTAGAGGAAGAAAAGCATGTATTTGTATTTTTCTTATAATTTTACATATCAAAACTTCCATGGCTAATAAATAATACAGTTGAAAAATAATAACTAACATTTTCTTGTTGAAGGAAGTAATTAAAATCTTACTTGTGAACCATATAATTTATGATGAGTATGTATTTCTGTACTAGTTAATTAAAACTTCCATCACTTTTTATGAGTATAACTTTGAAATAAGTATAAAGATTTAAACGTTGGAGAATGCTATATATATATAGTTATTGCCTCAAAGTAATTTTCATAGATTATAGGATCCAGAGAATGAGACTCAGTTGTGAAATGAGTAAAATGAATCTTTTATAAGATATTTTACTGGATGTTTTTTCCCCCTCAAAAAGAGTATTTCGCACAAAGATAAATGAGGAACTTTATTTATTTTAAATTTCCACTAGAACTTTTCTATTTAAATTAATTTCCACCTTAAATTTTCTAAAATCATTGTCATATATCCCCACAAAAATCGTATGCAAACAAAAATGAGAACAATCTATAATAGCCTTAAATGCATGTGTTAGTTCATTTCTAGGCTTAAGCAACAACTATTTCTGAGATAAAACATTGTTAGACTTCAGCTGGGATGTTGAGAGTCTTGACACGGAGTTAAGTCTAGTAAAGGCTCTTTCTCAAGAGCAATAGAAACATAGGAGAGCATTTGGGAAATGTGCTTTTCACATACTTAGGTAACATATAATAAATATTTAATATATTTTGATATTTCCTCTACATTTCCAATACTGGTAATATTGCTTCGTGCATTTTCCAAGAAAAATCCTATCTCTGGGTAAGGGACAACCTTGGCTATGCAGTCTCTTCTTTCTTCCTTAAAGTTTCCTCCCAGCTCATTTCTTCCTGGTGATACCATTGAACTTCTCATAGACGTACATCATCCCTCTTGCTGTTAACAGATAAGGTAGATCTTTTGGATTTGCCTTCCTCTACTCACTTTCTGCATTCAGGAGGCATTGGAGTCCAAACCGTGTTCTCTAGAAGCAAAGAGCATAGTGCTCACTTCTATGATAAAGCAAATTGCAAGTATTTGCAGATATTACTATACTACTTGAAAATTATAAATGCTCCAAAAATAAATAGAAGTGGAAAATGTGTATTTATTTATATAATATATGCATAAGTATACATTATTGCAGATGTTTCCAGTGTGTAAATATAATATATAATTACAGAGTAGCTATTTTTTATGTATTTGTGTACATTGTTGTCTTACTCTTCCTTGTCTGGCAGTCCTTATTAATATAGTTATAATGTTGAGGCTCTATCAGATGTTACTGTGTTGTGGAAAATATTGAATCACTGCCTGGCTGACCCGTGAATAGCTATCATACTGATAAATATAACACATAATGCATAATTTTATGCTTCAACACAGAGGGGAGTAACAAGTTTAGAATGATTAATGTCAGTATTGACAAAATCACCTACAATAATAAGTTACCTGCGATTCTCATGTTTTCTTAATAGTGAGTTTTAGAGAAAATGCCATGCATTGGTTTTTTGTTGAGCATATTACAATAGATAATGAAGCCATTACATATACTATTTCTAACATTGTATCATTAAAGATAAATGATAAACTGTATCATCTTGTTCATAATAAAGGGCTAAATCTCCCCATATTATCCCCACAAGCTAGATATTCAATCAACTTAATCCTTAGTTTATAATAGATGCAGGAACGGTTTCGTCTACTGAGAAATCTCCTCAGCATTAAAATACATTAGAGGGACATGTGTAATACTTTCAAAAATTTTTAAATTAAAAAAAAAAACATTTTAGAAAAACAGGGCTTGAATATATGGATCCCTCACATGAACCCATAGCCTTCTATGGAAATCCAGATTTAATTAAAATGATAATAATACAAAATATAAATGTAGAGACCAGGATTTATTTTATAATGAATTAAACCTACCTACATAGGAAATCTCTCAGCAATATGTCCCTTTCTGTTTTCAATTATAAATCAACAAACAGGAATGTAAGTCACATATAATATTTTAAAAATTAATGTATATATACCTGTATTATTAAAAATTACCTAGATATGTAAGTATAACTTTTAAATTTCCTTATTTAAACGTAGTTTGAAAAGTGACTAAGAACTTTAATGTTGGTTTTGAACTGCAACAGAGTGAAACACGGTTATACAGCCTGGTCAGAGGAAATGTGTCAAACAAAATATTACCAGGTGAGACTGAAACCTGTATTCTACTTTGGAGAAAAAGTGACACCTCCAGGATATGAACTTGTCCCAGGGACTCTCAGAGTCTCCCCAGTTCTGTTATCTGCATTTAACTCCTGTAACACCTATAAGTGTTTATGCCATTGCAATTCCTCATGGGAAAGATAGAGAAGGTTCCTTTATCTACTGAAGTATACAAGCACATCAGACACAATAAGAAATCTCCTCAATGGTGCTCCTCTGAATGGCCCCAGTTCCTAAATTGAATGCATATTACTTTTATAGCTATAAACGTATCTTTAAAATATGTCCAAGTAAACTTTCTATTTATCCATCTATATCCAGATTGAATTTTATCACTTCCTGATGCCTTCCTTATATTCTTCTGTATATATTTTATGAAAGTTCATGTCCCAAGAATTGTCTCTTATATTATTATGTATAAATGTCCTGAGTCCCTCGTACAACATCAAGTGATTGAAGCCTATGAACTGTCTAAGTATCTTTATGTTTCCCACAGGATCTAGACGAGTGTCACTTTTCAAAAATGTTCATTCTACTGAAATTAAAAATATTATTCTATATTGTTTTATCACATATAATATGCATTTTTTTCATATTTAGGGCATAGAGACACTGGGGTTATACTGGCTCTATTCAATTGCATTGAAAATACACAAACAAGGGGTCCATTTGTACTGAGTCTTCTTTGCAAATCTCTGATTGCTACTTTACATCATAGCCTTCTAAGAGCCGGATGTTATAAGGCAAGGCACCGGTGTTATTTGGATTTATGGGAGATTTGAGAGAAGGTGGACTGCTGAAATAAAAACATAAAACTTTAGGTGCCTTGTGTGCAGGTGTGCTTGTAGGCCACCTGGAAGGCTCCATATTATATTGATAATCAACTCTCTTCACTGGGGTTTGGTACCATATTGAATAATGTCAATCCAGGAAGTTCTGCTTGACAATGTGTTTGTCATTGTAAAAATGAGCAATGGAAAACTGTTCTGAAACTGTTTCAGATCATGAAATGTGGACCCTTGACATATCTCCAAGATCAGTGAAAATTATAATTGAATAAATGCATGTCATTACAACTGGTACACTCTTGTTGCCTAAAGAGAGGCTCAATTTATTTGAGATTGCACAAAGTTAAAAATGTCTTTTAGCTTGTTTGTCAGGGCCAGCTCTAACTTTGTTATGCTATTATGTCTTTGAGATTAAATATTTTGAAAACTAGGAAAAATAGTATATGAATGTATATGTGCTTCACTTCTTTATCAAATGTTATAATTTAGTCATATTTGTGTCAGTATGTAAAATGTAGGTTCCAGTTCATGTAGCCTTTCTTTTCAAAAAAATTAATAGTTTAATTTGCAATTTATCTTTAATGAAATTGTTATACAAGTACATATAAAATTTTCACATTTTATGTAAAAAGTATTACATATTATACATTATTATTCATCTTTCTCTTTCCTTTAGATATTTATAAAATATGTATCTACATTGATGTGCATGTCCCTGGGCTCATTCTACCTCACAGGTGCAAATCTGTCCATCATTACTCAGTGGGTTACCTCTTCAGATACTGATGGGAGTTCATGTGTTCTGAAAATTTCTATCCCTGAACATCCTTGCCTAAGAAATTAAGATTTTTTTTCTCAATCTCAATGACCTGTGAATAATAACTTGTTTTCATTTTAATTCTCATTTCATTTAGTTAGCTTTGTCATATTTTTAAATATTTGTTTTACCATTCAATTTTCTCTTATCTGAAATACTTGTTTAGATAACTTAGCATTTTTGTATTGGGTAGTCTCACTGCTTGTATATTTGTCTTATTGGCTTTTTTAAATTTTTGAATATAAATCACAGTTTGATTTGATATAATTCAAATACCATTTCTGAAAACTATCTTTTTACTATGTTCAGGGATATTTTATTGAATATAGTTTTAAATTTTGATGTCAAATTTATTGATTATATACTTAATGATTTCTGATCTAAGATAATCTACCTTACTATGAAATAATTAAGATTTTAAAAATTATTTTCTAGAGGTTTTAACAATTATTTATCTAGAGTAAATACATTTTAATGACATAAGATAGGGGAAATTACATATATTTTAGTAATTTTGTTAAAAATACCTTGTTTTTTTACCAATTCACAATGACTTTGAGTCTATTGGTTCATTTTAATCTCTGGGCTAATACCACAGTTTCCTGTCATTTATGATATTAATTTTATTCTTAATCTGTAAGTTTGTCTAAATTATTTTCAGTCCTTTAACTTTTCGTCTAACTGTAGCCCAATTTTTCAAATGTATTTTAAAAATCTTTTTTGGTATTTAAAACACTAAATATATAGATTTGGGAAAAGTGACATCTCATATTTGTAAGCATATTATAGTTCTTATTTTGGTGTATTTTTTTACATTCTTTAGTGAAATTTAGTAATATTTTTATGAATATACCCACATATTGGTCAGTATGGTATCTTACAGTTTTGTTACTAAGGTGAATAAATCCTTTTCTTTCCTACTACAGTTTCCATGTGTGTGTTGTGTGTGTGTGTGTGTGTGTGTGTGTGTGTGTGTGTGTGTGTAGATAAAATGTTTTGGGGAAGGCAGGGATCAAACTTCACTGTCTACATATGGCCAATGAATTTGTAGTATTTATATTCCTTGAAATATCCATTAGGCCAAAGCAGTTTAATAGGCTCAAATAATTGGAAGATAGAATGAATCTCTTTGGACATTCTTTTTTTCTAAATCTTTATTATTGAAAGTATTACATATGTTCCCTTTTCCCCCATTGACCTCTCTCAGCCCACATCCGCCCCACACCCCAGGCCTTCAGCACCCTATTGTTTGTGTCCATGGGTTACGCATATATGCATAGAACTTCATTGGTTGATCTCTTCCCACCTGCCCACCCTCCCCTGCCTTCCTTCTGAGATTTGACAACCTGTTTGATGCTTCTGTGTCTCTGGATCTATTTTTGTTCATCAGTTTATGTTGTTCATTAGATTCCACATATGAGAGAGATCATCTGACACTTATCTTTCTCTGACTGGCTTATTTGGCTTAGCATAATACTTTCCAGGTCCATCCATGCTGTTGCAGATGGTAAGAGTTCTTTCTATTTTACAGCTGTGTAGTATTCCATTGTGCAAATGTACCACAGCTTTTTGATCCTCTCATCTGCTGATGGATACTTAGGCATGATTTGGACACTCTATAAATGATTTGGTTTGCATTTAATTCTTAGGTACAACTTTAAGGTTGAGTTAGATAAGTAAAAATGAACTTAATCCCAATTGAATATGGAAGATCCAAATTAGTATACAAATTCAGATGCAGCTGGTTTTCATAAACGCTTCTTGAATGCTTACATGGGCCAGTCATTGCTTCTACATGCCCTATTTTTCAGTAATTAAATACATCCTGAAGAAGAGGTTATCTTTATTCTACTTTATTTTAGAAGAAAACTGAGGCTCATAAATCCTATCACCTTCATGGGTCATATAGTAAACGGCATAGCTTGACTATAAAACTAGGTTTCTTGTCTCCAAATCTAGTGCTCTTCTTATTATATCACACCTGCTATTATGAAAATACCAACCCCAATATTAATTTTTGATATTTCCATTGCCTCTTGTTTTAGTATTAGTTACTTTCTAATGAAAATCCAATTACAGAATTTTCTTTATTTATGCTATTGTGAGAATACTTTCTCAGAAAAAAGAATCTTCTGAGTCATTGTGTTTTCTCACAAAGTAGGGATCAACTACATTAAATTGTTCATTGATTTAGTGGGTCCCTCAGAAGAGCATGACAAGGTAACTTAAGGGTAGAAGGAAAGGATCAAAGATAAGGTAGAAGATCACCAAAGGCAAACTGAGGCAACTGCAGCTTAGATTTCCTACCACTGTGTAGCACAACTATCAAGGGAAAGAGTAACCAAGGGATAATTTGTCCCTTACCAAAATGCCCACTAATGTCTATTACTGTGTTCTTCAGCAGAGCAGGGCTGAGTTGTTTCTGAAATGAGGATGCATGCTTTCAGTTACTGTAGGCTGCCAACATTGAAGAGAACTCATCAAAGGTTGCAAATGTCTTTCTAATCCTCAGAGCCAAACTAAAGTCTCCTGACACTCTTCCTCTAGTGAACCCAAGGTGTGTTTTATTTTATTTGTTGTTTATTTTTTCCATCCCTAGGGAAATACTTTCCCTGAGGATCCCTATCAAACACTACTGTACGTTTGCATTGCTCACTTGATTGTAAAATCTCAGTAACATGTAAACTTTAAAATACACATAATATATGGCTGCATATATGAATAAACTTCCATAGATGTTGACATTTTCGTTTTATTTTATGGAGAGAGAGGGGAGTACAATGGACTTAAAAACACAATATACTCATGCTTTGACTAAAAATGTTACTAACTCTGCTTATTAATACAGTCTAAAAACATTTATAGTTGGAGTAGCATGGATAATCAAATCCTGCAAATGTTTATACACTTCAGTTTCCAATTTCCCCAATGACTTGAAAATTAATTGTTGAGTTTATCTGACTAAAATGTCAGGAGTTTCTAAGCCACGGGGATAGTTAAACATGGTTCACCTGTACATTGAAATTGATGTCATCCAACCAAGTGTGAGTGGGTGGCCAGACCTAAGTCTGAGATGATAAATTTGTAGTTTCCTCTCAGCCAGCTAGACTTCCCAAATATCCATACTGACCTTTGCCCTTGGGCTGCCTGGGATTTCAGGATTGTGGTCAGAAATCTGGTATCCATGTTGAACTTCTTTCTTCTGACATGTTTCTTTTTAATTATTTTTTTCTTGGATAAGGTTTTAGAATAGGATAACTTTTTAGAATGGATTACATTCTTTGAAACTACGTTAAAAACCAAAATATGCAATGTTCTATCACAAAGGACAAAGCTTATAGGCTTAACAGATTCGCTTGTTTACTAATGATCTCTATTTGAGAGAATGGAAGTCCTGGCAGGTTGTTACTTATTAAATTTCAGTAAAAAGCAGAACTTGAGTAGACTGAACTAATAGGTATTATTATTATTATTATTATTATTGTTATTTTATCATTTCCTATTCAATTCAGTCCAATATCTCATCATTGTAAACATCAAAAGATTATTAGAAATAGTTCAATCCTAATTTAAACTTATTTCTAAAGGCATTCAGTATTCATATGATATGGAACAGTGATTTTTTTTCACTTAATACATATAAATTTCAATTGCTTGATAGAATTTGTAGATAGATGTGTGAAAGGTGACTAAAATATTGACATGCCAAATCCATCATTACAAGAATGAACTATTTCCTCTATAGCACATAGTTCTCCATGAAAAGGGACCTAAGAATATCACCTCATCTGTGCATAACTCAGTTGCTATATCTGTAAAATGAAGTGAAATAGATGGTCGATCTTGAAAATCCTTTTTAGCTTGCACAGTCTACAAAAGGTACTCAAAGCCAAGGAATACATTTTCCCAAAGCCTCACATTATTCTCAGTGCTGTCATATAAAGTGTACAAAATGAATAAGAAAAACATTGAAAAGCCAAAATAATAAAGGTCATCATCAGTGTATAACTTCTCTGTTTTGTACATTTTATATTTTTGTGATAATTACAAGTTTGATTCAGGAACGGGAGCAGAAACTTGTCTTTTTATCTCTATCATAGGACTATCTCAGGCCCTGACCTTCCTTACATTACGTTATTTTAATTTCTTCTCTGAGTTAATCTTATCTCAATTATCTTTGGTCAATCACTCAATAAAATTAAGCTATACTTTTGCATATCTGTAGCTGGAAAATATGATCTAAAATTGCTCATAAATAGCAAAAGTCAAGAAATATGTGCAATGTTATCCATGCAGCCTGAATTTTTTTTACACTAAATGGGTGGCTATTTTCAAGTTCGTTTTGCACTCAGACCTTTACTGTTGCTAAATGAGAGTACAAATCTCTTGGAACAAAGGGAAACATCAATTCTGAGGCAGGGCAAAGCCGTTGGGCGGAGTTGCCTTTTCTTCCCCAGGGTGGAGTGCCTCTCCTGTTCTCACTACATCTGGCAGCACAGATGGCAAGAAAATTAATAGGAGGGAGGAAGCTTTGACCTCATGTGGATATAAACAAGTCCTGAGACTACACAGGCAGGCAAATTCGATAATAGCCTTAAAAGAGACCTTGAAAGTTCATTGAGTTCAGCTCCCTGCTGCTGATAGAGCTGTACTTGACAAAGTCTGATGTCCTGGGCCAACATCCTTGAGGTAATATGCATAGAGATACAGGAATAGGACAGCCATGCAGTGCATCTCCTTAGGTAAGTGTGGAAGTAGGATAGGAACATCTGTTTTAGATTAGTATATCATGATGGAGATAGGAGATGAGGAAAATGACTTTAAGCTCTTCCTATCCCATTGATTCAACACATTAGAATTCTCAGAGACAAAGAGCCTATAAACAGATGTTCATCTCTAAACAGATTTATAGGGTTAAACCAACTAGCTTTTTCAAGAACATGTTGGTAGTTGACATTAGACACTAAACAAATACAGAACCATTGATTACAGAACCATTGATCTGAAAAGACATCTGGATTTTGCACATGTTGTCTGTAGCAGTCTTGAACTGACTATTCAGATGCTGTTGACAGGAGAGTGCAGAAGTATTTCCACCCTCATCGCCCTCACCATCTTCCATTAAAGGTGGCTATATGTTCCAATGAGCCTTAACCCGTGGCCATTTGGGGGTTTTAAAGAAAGATTTGCGCCCTGACTGGTTTGGCTCAGTGGATAGAGAGTCGGCCTGCGGACTGAAAGGTCCCAGGTTCGATTCTGGTCAAGGGCATGTACCTTGGTTGCAGGCACATCCCCAGGAGGGGGTGTGCAGAAGGCAGCTGATCGATGTTTCTCTCTCATCGATGTTTCTAACTCTCTATCTCTCTCCCTTCCTCTCTGTAAAAAATCAATTTAAAAAAAAAGGGCTTTTCTGATTCTAAGGACAAATGAATCTTATGCAGTACTTTCTCCCTTTCCACTTTTCTTGAACATGGGCTTGGTATATTGTAGCCATGGAAGCAAGCAAGAGAATTGCAAATTACTTACATTGTTCCAGCAACTTTCCTGGCAATGCATTTTTCTTATGTGAAAATAATTAACTCCCATTATTATGCCAGGTTTTCTTCACTTACTCAATTTGAAAACACACCTAAAAGATGTATTTAATTGTGTCTGAATTTATTTTACAATATCTTAACTACAAAAGACTATGCCAAGGTAGGCAGAGTAATATTAATTCAACTCTTATTTCCACATATTACTTCAACTATTATTATTATAGAGGTTTATAATCTAGAAATATTTCTCAAACACTATATCACCAAAATCCTTTTCCTTAGCCTCAACAATTTTTTCTCCAGTTACTTTACATTTCATCTCAATTAAATGAACCACTCCACTACATATTAAAAACACAAACTTTGCATTTAAAATTAAATATGGAAAAATACTAGGTGGATACAGTTGTGTATATCTAAACCCTCTTACAAAATGAAACCTAAGAAGCATTATTTTATATGAGGGGCACTTGAAAACTACATATGCATATATATCCATGAATCTATATATGACCAATGACTAAGAGATTGTATTAAATTTGAATATCCAAAATATTTTACAAATAGATCCAAATACTGGTGCCCCCAAATTGCATTACCCTGTGGTTCTGTAGCATGCATACAGGTAATCTAGACAACTTGTTAAAACCACATTCAAATATTGATCCAGTAGGTCGAGTTGTGGAGTCCAGCAATTTACATTTTTTAAACAGGTTCCAGATGACCTTGATATTGATGATCTGAGGACCAAATTTTCAGTAGCACAGACAGAAAAATATCTTAACTAATCTTCATTAATAACACTATTATACATGCACTTCTTCAATACGAGAGAGAGCAATTGTCTTTGGCAAAGCTGTTGCCCTATGCTCTTCAAAACCATGTTTCTATTTACTATGACCATTGCATAGTATTAACAAAGTTTTAGTGGATATTTAGATTGACAGCCAGATTTCCCAGATACATACTTAAGCTTAGGTAAAATCCATGCAAATAACTGGTCTCTACTCCAATTCTAATAACTCTTATTTTAATGGGTCTTCACTATTCTTGTCTTTGGTATTTATTATGATCCATCCCAGGTCCTGTAGTGTGAGAATAATCTTCAAAAATATGGTAACGCTTTTTTTAATATATAGTTTTTATTGATTTCAGAGATGAAGGGAGAGGAAATGAGAAATAGAAACATCAATGATGAGAGCAAATCATTGATCGGCTGCCTCCTGCATGCCCCACACTGGGTATTGAGCCCACAACCCAGGCATATGCCCTGACCAGGAATCAAACCGTGACCTCCTGGTTCATAGGTCTATGCTCAACCACTGAGCCATTCTGGCTAGGCAAAAATATGTTAATGCTTTAATAAAAGCTCATATGGAATCCAAAATTCACAGAAAAACACATGACCATGTTATGATGCAATACTCACATTTTCAGTTTTTTAAATCCCACTTAAATAAGGAAGAAATTGTGTTACTAATCAGTATTCTTTCCTTCTGTTTCTGATTTTAATCACACACATGCACACTGGCACATTTTGTTCATCGGAGAATGCAGGGAAGATGCTACTTTGCACTTGATGGAGAGGACAGGCTGCTGTGATGAGTCTCGTGCAGCAGGTGTCTGATGCACTATCATTTAATCTCTGCTCTGGGAAAGAGCAATCAAAGGGTAGCTGTTGGTATTTGTTTAATAAAAACTCCAGATGTTGACAATGTTTCCCCATGGCCATTGATATATAATGATTTGCACACAGCTGCTAACAAACTATCAAGCCCAACTACTTTATGATTATCACTGGAAATAATTCTTTTTTCTTTGTGTGTTTCATGCACAGTCCTTATGGCATGACTCAAATATTTTTCAAGTGTTAAATTGAGCCAGCTAAATAAGATTCACTCACATTTGCTTTCTCATAGTTCTGTGAAGAATGCTGTCACATGTTAGTGGGGTGTTCTGATGTGACAATAGAATGTCATCATTTTGGGTGTCTAGTTAACCTGGAAATGCAATGAGCTATGAACCTTTACGTCGGGTCTTGTTTTGGCAAATTTTTGTTGTAAAATTATATATTCAAACTTCGAACGCAGGTAAAGAGAGTAAATGAAGCAGATTGTGTTGATTTGTTAAAGGACAATTTAAATCTGGACTCTCCCAGTATTTCTATTTTTTTCTAGAGTTAAAAAAAATTGTCTTTATTTTTATTTTTTGAAGTCAGCTAAATAAAAGGGAAGCGTCTTAAATTGTTCCACATCCACAGAAATATTTTCAGAATAATTTCTCAGTTGCTTCAGGACTGGCAGAAGATTGCTCTCCCCCCAGGGAGAAAAGACTAGTTCTCCCTGGATTTTATATGACACATATGAGGGTGATGAGCCTACAGGAATGATAATGTTAGCATCAACACTTGTCACGTATATTTCTTTTTTTCTCTCTCAGTTCCTTCATGATGGCTTTTTTAAAAAAGAAGATGGGGGTAATCCTTATGGGCTGTTTTAGGAGATGAGACCATGGCTTAAGGTGCAATAGCAAAGCATATCTGTGACAATGTTCTGTAACTGAATGTGGTCCATGGATTGGGCAGAAGGTGAAGTTTCTGATGTATTCAGTCATCAGAGGAAGGAGAGATTCAGTCCTGATTGTGCCCCTGACCTTCTCTGTCCTCTTATGTCTTCTCTCCATTACAGCAGAGTTGGCTTCTTTATCTCCACCTCAATATACCTCACTATTTGAATATGAAGGTCTACAGCTTCATAAATCAATACTGAAATCACTCACAATGTATGATGAGTGATTATAGAATATTGTGGTAGGTTATTATTGCTGCTATAACTAATAATGTGAACTTATTATCTTAACACAAATTTATTTTCTTATAGTTCTGGAGGTCTTATTTATAAAATAGGCTTAACAAGGTAGAAATTAAGGTGTCATTTAGAGCTGTGATCCTTCTGTAGACTCCAGGGAAAATTCCATTTCCTTGCCTTTTCCAGCATCTGAAAGGCATTCCTTGGCTTTTGGCACCTTCCTCCAACTTCAAATTAATATAGCAGAGCAGCATTTTCAAATCTCTCTCAAACACTAGCCTCCACTTTCTTTGCTACACCTCCTTTTCTCTCTCTGACTCTCCTTCTTATAAAGGTCATTGTGATTACATCGAGTTAACCTGATAATTCCATCCCCTGTATAATCTCCCATTACAAGATTGTTAATTCAATCGTGTCTACAAAGATAAAAATGACATATTCATAGGTCCCATGAACTATAATATTGACACCTTGGGGGGGATTGTTCTGTCCACCATAATTGCTACAAAAATTACGTACCTTCCTTATAAATTTCAGATTGTTTGGGGCAGAAATGGAATAGTAGAGACTAGCTATAGTTATAAGAACTATTAATCATGCTCTGTTAAGCATGATTGTTTTGTTCTGATTAAAGAAAACATATTCTGATGTCTGGGAGTTGTACACCTGGGACCTAGAAGTTAACCTTGGAATGTGGTCCATTCTCCTTATCTGAGAAATGCCTGTCATGAAAAGATTAACAACCTTGTTGTCCAAACAATGGAGTCCTGGAAGCACCCACCCTTTGCAACCCTCAGCCCACATTGTCTGTGATCTGTAACCATTTTACCCATTATTATCCCTTTTGCTTACTTCCCTACATTATCTTTGTCCTTCTACCCAATATAAGCATCTGACTTATGGTGGAGGGGGGCGGGGTGCAGAGCAGATTTTCATGGATGACCTGCTGCTCTCTCATACTGCCAGCATTATTAGAATAAATGCTCTTACATGATTCAGCCCCATCTCTGCTTAATTGGCTCAAGTAGTGACAGGTAGCCCAAACCCATTGATTGTCCGGTTTTAAGATGAGATCATTTCGTTCACCCAGGCTTTTTAGCATTAATTTTGGGGTCATTGCCAATTTAAAAACAAAAACAAACACAAAACACCTACGACTTATGAAAAGTTTCAGTGTTTTCTTTCAAAAACATATTTTTAAATAGTTAAATGTTGCAAAAGCCTAAGTCAGATTACAAAGAGCATATAAGATATAAGATAGCTATTTTGGGCTAGTTAAACTATACTAATTACTGCCTGATAATTAACTGATTATGATATCAAGACTAGAATATTAATACATATAATTTAACATAAACTTATTCTTAATAAAGAATATGTAATAGAACAGGTGTGATTGACATGTTTTCTTTTTTTTTTTTTTTTTTTACTCCCTGGAGCTAATTTTTGACTTGATGCTAAAGGATAATATGATTGGGAAAGCAAAGTAGGGAAGAACAGAATGTAGTGAGGGTAAAATATGGAGCATAAAGTTATTTAGGTTATCCTACGATGAGAGGGAGAGGCAAGGGCATCAGGAAATAAGTAAAGGTAAATTCAGGTGTGTGTGATTAATTTTCTGAGTTTCTATGTTTAAGATGTGAGTTATAAAATAAACATGGCATAAAGATTGAGAGAGGTGGTGACATAAACAGAGGGGCTGCCAGAAATCAAATGTAACGAGCTGTATTAGTGGAAGGTAATTATAAAATTGAGTCACCTACTAGCTGCAGATCTTGGGGAGGCTATCGGACACTGATAGATCTGTGTCTGGGTTCCCAGTGAGCCTATCCACATGGAACACCCTTCAATGTATTCTCTATAACACTGATGTGGTTTTCAGGAAATCTTCCCATACATGGCCACCCCAAGCTCTTTTTCTCCTCCGTGTAGTGACATATAGCTCTATGACTTTCCCAAATTCCAATGGTTGTGAAGATTCAAAAACTTGGGTAGTAAAATATGCAAATCTTTATTTTAAAATAAGCGCTACAAAGAAACAACATTTCAATGATTTTAGAACAGTACTAAAACCATTTTAATGTGCCACCCAGGTTCCCATCTGTTATAAAACCCTTAGGATTGAACATTCCTCTTTAGATTCTGCCTGTCTTCTTTCCTTACCTCATCTATCATTGACTCCTTAGCTCATAAATAATAGTTTTGAAAAAACTGTCAAAATTTAAAAATTGTTTTTGTTCCTTAAAACAATGGATTCTTATTCTCCAATTTTACTGTAATCTACAGCAACTGTGAACATATTTGACCCATCTTTCTTTTTTCAAATATATTTTTGGTGTAGATGACACACACTATCTTGGATTTTCTACTAAAATTTTGCCTACTGTTTATCAATTTTATTCACTAGTCTGTCAACTTCTATGCAACCTAAAGCACCATTTTGATCTCTCAAAAGTCTCTTCTCTCATAGTTTCAAATATTAACAATGTACTATTGGTAGCCACATATATATCCTTTTCTCTTTCAAATTTCTGATGTCAGATCATATATATATATATATATATATATATATATATATATATAACATAATTAAAATTCTACACTTATTTTAAACTAAACATGTTCTAAACTAATAGATCTTTGCCCCAAACTGGCTTCTCCAATAACATCACCCTAGTGCAAGTCAATCTCATCTCTCTAGCACATCACCTCCTAATTATTCTGCTCTCATCTCCCTCTAAACCAATTTGCTATTCAAGAACCTCAGTGATTAAACAAAGCAGATATAGTCTACAAGGCTCTTTGTGGTTTGTATTCTGTTCTTTGCTCTATTCTCCAGACACCATTCATACTCCCAGACCCCTGCATCATTACTCTCCAGCCATAGTGGTCTTCTTTCTATTTCTTGAATGGTACAAAAACCTTTTCTATTTTAGGCATTTGTACTTCCCAGTCTCTGCCAGGAATATTCTGCTCACCCACCACTTTTCCAAGTACATCTTTCTGGTCTTGCAGAGTATGTGTGGCATGTTCTTCTACTCACATGGTACCCTTCCTGTGTGTACATTTCAATTTGCATTGCATGATTATTTTACGTACTATGACCCAGTACATTTCCCTACTGCTCCATCCAATCACCAATACTTTTCCTTACACATATTACTTCATGAAAAAAAGTTTAGTACATGCATATTTTGTGAGTATATAAAATTATTAAACCTTCCAAAGGCAGAGCCGATTTTGTGGTTTCCACATAATTCCCTACTAAGAATATATATTTAATAAAAGCTAGCTGTATTCATGACATCATACAGAAGAAACAAGAGTATACTCACAGCTTCTGGAAATAAATTGGCTATATTGCTGCTACAACTTCTTAGTCATATTAGCCATGTTACTATAGTAGAATTGATACAACTGTAAAACGTCTTATATTTCTTCAATGTCTGTGGTTAGCTAATAATATGCAGCCAGGGTTGAAAACAAGTTCTCTAACTTTTGAAAATGTACCCAACAAGTAAGGATAAGTAAAGTACTAAGTGCCTCTGATAGTGTCATAAATCTATTCAGGAGTCTAGACCCTTGCTCAACTAGTGTGGTCCATAGAGGAATAGCTTCAGTATCACCTTAAAGTTGTTTAGAAATGCAAAATTACAGACACCTTGTTGGACCTATCTAATCAGGGAGTTTATTAACAAGATTTCCAAATGATTTATATATGCATTCAAATTTGAAAGGCAGAGCTAAAAACTATTAATTAGGCTATATTCAAGTACTTTCCTGAGAAAACACTTAAGCATCTAATAATGAAAATATATCAATCATTGGTCCATTTTCTAAAACAAAACAAGTATAATGAAAAAAAACCTTTTAATAAAAATCACTTTCATAAAGATCACTTATGTCTGATTTAACTAGAAACAGAAAAGTAAGATTATCATGAATCTTTCAACAGCCTTATTTTACATCTAATTTTCAATCCCACAATTTCACATCAATTATCCAAGGCTATATATGAGGTTAGAAAACCCAAAAATTTATTGAGAAACAAGGGGCAGAAGACACGAGCACTGGATTCCATGGACAGATTTGGGTCCAGACACTGATTGGCTTTTGATTCTGACAAAATATCTCCATAACCTGAGAAAAAACTAATGAGCATGGCTATGCCTTAGTTTCCTAATCTGGAAAAGGAAACTACTACTCAAACATTTTTGTTTTTTTGTGAGACAAGTGAGTACATGGAAGAGAGAATTTTCTCAGTGAATTAATCCCCTCCATGAGACCGTTTTTCAAATCTTACCCCTTTCAGCAGGTAAGATTTCCTGCCAAGGATAGTTAACTGTGACTATTTTTACACTCAACTTTCTCTACAAATACGTGATACCACAGTTTATTTTATACTTTGATTTTCTCCCTTTTTCTTTTTTTTTTTGTGAAGACAATTCTACAGTATCTTTCTTCTGATCTCTATAATGAAAGCTTTGTTAAAAACTAAAGAATATCAGAAATTTGTCTGTGAAAAATGTTTCATGTTGAGTTTTGACAAAAAGATTAGAAAACTGGAATGGATTCAAATGAAGCTATACTTTCCTGATGAACCTGCCTAATTTTACGAAAATGTACTGGGAGTGCATACATTTGATAATCAATAATTTCCAAGCATGTGGATTAAATATTTTAAATGAATCAATATTATGTTTAGACGCTATAAGAAAACATAAGACAGAATCAAAATTATGTATATTTTAGTAATAATGATAATCCTAAAGAGAAAAATATGATTATAATTAGGAACCACAAATACTATTTATAATTCAAAGCCATATGAATATCAGTGAAGGTTGACCATTATTTCAGATCATACAGTATTTGAGATCCCTTCGGTTATTTGGCAAGCTTTAGCTCAAGACATGCATATTAAATGTTGAGATATTTCACATTCTATGAGTAATTCAAAGGTGGAAATATGGTACCCGATTTATTTTGTTAAATTATTGTCTCTTATATTTCTGCAGTGTATTGTTGTTGTTCTTTATGTGATAAGTCCGTGTCCCCTAGAAAGAAAGCTACAAAAGAAGCACTGGCTTTATCAGAAAAATGAAAGAAAAAAATTGTAATTTTGTTAAAACTCCAGCTCTATGTTTTCTATCAACAAAAACAATAACAAAAATGTAAAATTCAAATATGGTTGTTCCTAAGTGGATATTATCAATAAAGTCCTATGAATAAATACAGGAAGCAAATATTTTAAATGCCTACTTAAATTTCTGTTTAGCTCCAACAGATAAGGAGATTAGGACTTTTCACTCTCATTCTTATAAGAAAAACCCTGGAAAACAAACTGAAAAATCAATGGCTTTACTTGACTCCATCAGAGATTGTGGTAGCAGAGCAAATCGCCACCCCAAAATCTGAAGAGACAGGCAAATAAAGAAAAATACCGATATCTCACCGGCAGCAGAAGCCACTGGAGTCATAAACTATTGGAAATGCTTAAATGGAAACTTTGAAGGACTGTTGGATCCAGAGTGTGGACTCACATGAGAATGAGAAAATTCTAGGAGCCAAAGACTTAGGGGAGGATTTACACTTTCATGGAATTCACTTCAGAAATTCTACCAGGTTTTCATAAAAAGGAGTCCAGGATTTAAAAAAATTTTTTTAAAAAAATCTGAGTTTCTGGCAATGATTGTGGGTATAAGCCCTGTTGTTCTCCTAGACAAAGGCCTGAGACTTTATCAGAAGCGGATCTTACCTGGAAGGAATTATGCAACTACAGAGCACTCAGAGCCTTCCTGCTTCACCTAGGACAGTGTTCGGCAAACTCATTAGTCAACAGAGCCAAATATCAATAGTACAACGATTGAAATTTCTTTTGAGAGCCAAATTTTTTAAACTTAAACTATATAGGTAGGTACATTGTGATTAACTTAATTAGGGTACTCCTAAGCTGGCCTTTGCTAAAAACGTCCTCAATCTGATTGAGGTACTTTCACTGAGGTCGACTTTTTCCAACTTTCCCATCCTCAACAAGTGCATGAATCCACACGCGTCTCCCCCGCCCTGGTATCCTGCGGCCCGCCTGCGCTGAGTCTCCCAACGCCCAACCATCCAACACCCCCCACTTCTTCTAACACCACTTCTTCAAAATAGACTCGCCCAGGCCGAAAACCGACTTCTGCGCATGGGCCATGAAGTTTCAATCACACTGTATGTTCGCACCCACCCGTGGTATTTTGGAAGAGCCACACTCAAGGGGCCAAAGAGCCGCATGTGGCTCTCGAACTGCGGTTTTCCGACCACTGACCTAGGGGGTTGGAAAGAAGGTGAGAAACTATAGTAAAGTTCATAACCAAGACAAGCAAAAACACTAAAAGATTTACCTTTATTCATTAGATTTCAGGATATTTCTTCTACCCCTCATACCTTACCATCACATCAACTGGCTTGGCAAGCAGGGAGTGCAGTCCGAGGTTCCCCAGTGGAATGAGCAGGGGCCAGGGTGACACCTCAGGCTTGGCAGGCAGAGAACACAGTCAGACGCTCATCTGCTGGACACACTAGGCTGGAGCTGACTCTGTGGTCTTGGCAGTCAGGGAGCACAGTCTGAGGCTCTCTGGCGAGACACATGGGGCCCTGGGCCCATGCTGCAGGCTTGGTGGGTGGGGAGGGCAGTTTGAGACTCATGGGGTTGGGGTGGGGGGTGGGGGGGCACTTAGTGCCTGGAACTGACACAATGAGCTGGCAGGAGGGGAAGGGGTGCACACTCTGGGACCTAGAGGAGCCTGTGTCTGGGGAGGCTAGAGTCCAACTGTCCCTTGGTCTGCGGCTCAGGTATCAGGTCTTTGGCCTGAGTGCCTATAGGGTCCAGGGTAGTGTCTGAGGCCAGTCTGGGTGGTGGTGAGACTGGGCCCTAGTCACAGCAGCTCTCCTTTCAAGACAGTGTGGTTTCTGTCAGAGCCAGCTGCCCAGAGGTGATTTCACTGGTCCACCAGCCCCGCAAAGTGTCCTGCAGGATCTAACTGTCCCTCATTCATACACACACACACACACACACACACACACACACACACACCCACACACTCCCCTTTTGCTCCCTCCCTCACTCACACTCTCTTCCTCACTGCCGTCCTGCCAGCTGCCAACTTCTCTCCACTTCAATGTATTAATTCAATGTCTTATAATATTCTGAGTACATGTCTTTTAAATCCTTGGTTAAATTTATTCCTAAGTGGTTTTTGTTTTGTTTGTTTGTTTTGATGCAATTATAAATGGGATTTTTTTTCTTAGTTTCCTTTTCTGATAGTTCATTATTGGTATAACATAAATACAACTGGTCTAGGAATATTTATTTTTTTTATCCAGAATTCATTTATCAGTTCTAGTAGGTTTTTTGTGTAGAATCCTTAGGGTTTTATATATATAGTAATATGTCACTTATAAATAATGACAGCTTTGCTTCTGTCTTTCCAATTTGGATGTCTTTTACTTCTAGTCTGATTGCTGTAGCTAGGACTTGCAGTACTATGTTAAATAAGAGTGGTGAAAGTGGATATCCCTGTCTTGTTCCTGATCTTAAGGGAAACACTTTTAGTTTTTGCCCATTAAGTATGATGTTTCCTGTTGGTTTATCATATATATCCTCTAGTTTGTTAAGATTAATTCCCTCTATTCCCACTTTGCTAAGCGTTTTTATCATAAATGAGTTCTGGATTTTATCAAATATTTTTTTCCCATATGTATCCATTTGATAATGCAAATTTTATTCTTCACTTTGTTTATGTGGTGTATCACATTTATTGATTTATATATATTGTACCAAACTTGCATCCCTGGGATAAGTCACACTCGATCATGGTGTGTGATTTTGTGAATGTATTCCTGGATCCAGTTTGCTAATATTTTGTTGAGGATTTTCACATTTATGTTCATCAGGGATATTGGCCTATAATTTTACTTCTTTTTAGTGTGTTTAAAAGATACTCTTAATATAATTAAAAGTCAAGTCAGAGGCTAAGAGAATATATTTTCATACCATATATTTGATAAAGAACTTGTGTTCAAAATACACTAAGAGAATTTAAGAAAACTAAGAATTTGACATGTTTCTGAATACACCTCAATACACCTGAATACATGTTTCTGTATACCGAACAAGATATACAGTTTGACAAATAAACATATGAAAAATATTCAACATTATTTGTCTGGAAGGAATTGAAACCATAATGAGATACCACTACATAGCTATTAGAAGAGTTGAAATCCAAAAACCCAGTAGCAAGTGCTAATGAGGATGTGGAGCAGCAGGAACTCTGATCAACTGCTAGTGAAAACATAAAATAGTACAGCCACTTTGGAAGACAATTTGGTAGTTTCTCCCATAGTTAAATGTAGTCTTACCATGCAATGCAACAATTGTGCTTCAAAATAGTTCTCCAATTAATTTGAAAACTATGTCTACACAAAACCTTCACATGAATATTTATGGCAGCTTTGTTCATATTTGGCCCAAACTGGAAGCAACCAAGATAGTCTTTAATAAGTGAATGGATATGCAAGCTGTGTACATTCATACAATGGAATGTTATTCAGTGATAAAGAGAACTAAACTACCAAGCAACAAAGAGACATGGAGGAAACTTAAAGGGATATTGCTATGTTAAAGAAGCCAGTATGGAAAGGCTATCTACTATGTGATTAACATAAGGCCTTCTGAAAAAGGCAAGACTATAAGACAGTAAAATAATCACTGGTTGCCAGAGATTCATTGTGAACCATGTTTGATGAATAAGTAAAGTATAGGACATTTTTAGGGTATTAGAACTATATTTATAACAATGTAATAAAGGATACATTACATTATGCATGTGTCAATACTTATGTAACTTTACTGCATAAAGAGTGAATTTTAATACATGCAAATTTATTTTGAAATAAAAAAAAAATTACTCAGGAGGTCCTGGGATCTCAGGAAGAAATACAGACTGTAGCAAATAAATAAATAGAACAAAAACAAAATCTCCAACTATATTATAAACATATAAAACAGCTCCTAAAGAATGTTGGTTGGCGGGGGGGGGGGGGGGGAATTGGGGAGGGGGGGGTGTGAGGGGAAACTGTGGACCTTGAAAAAAAAAGAACTTTTCCAATGACTGAAAGACTAAAGGCCAAAGGAATTACAAATTAGGACTGTACTTTAGTTGATAAAGTTTAACCAATTTGGGCATCAGTTAACCATTCTGATACATGTTGACTGAAATAAAACAAGTAAATAAAATGAATAAATGGCATATGGTGAGTGCCAGGTTCCTCACTTTTGGAAGTTTTTCATGTAAGCCAGGAAAGGAGTCTAGAATAATTCACATGAAACACTGGAGAAATTATTATTAACTCGTGTTTTGTTTAAAATAGACACAGATGGTTCTATATGGAAATATTTATGGACTAGAGGCCCAGTGCACAAAATTCAAAGCATGGAGGAGGGGTCCCTCAGTCTGGCCTGCACCATCTCACAATCTGGGACCACTGGCTCCTAACTGCTCACATCCCTGCCTGCCTGGTTACCCTTAACCACTCTGCCTGCCTGCCTGATTGCCCCTAATTGCTCACCTGCCTGCCTGATTGCTCCTAACAATTTGCCTGCCTGCCTGATCGCCCCTAGCCACTCTGCCTGCCTGATCACCCCTAATCACTCATCTGCCTGCCTGATTGCCCCTAACTTCCTCTACCTCAACCCCGCCATCACAGCTTTGTCCTGAAGGATGTCTGGAATGACGTCTGGAAGGTTGTTAGGCTGTACAGTCTAATTAGCATGTTACACTTTTATTATTATAGATATGTGTATAGACATAAGGTGGTCTGTCAGCTGAGAGTTCCTAAAAGAAATGCTATAATGAATAGATCTTATTTTCTAATGTAATTTTTCAATAATAGTCACCAGGGCTACTTGAAAAAAATGGCTAATTCTAGGACTGGGACACAGGTACACAGGCTGAGCCTAGAGTAGTGATGGCAAACCTATGACATGCATGTCAGAGGTGACACGCGAACTCATTTTTTGGTTGATTTTTCTTTGTTAAATGGCATTTACATATATAAAATAAATATCAAAAATATAAATCTTTGTTTTACTATGGCTGCAAACATCAGAGTTAAGTTAGGGTTTTTCAAAACGCTGACACACTGAGCTCAAAAGGTTCGCCATAACTGGCCTAGAGCATGATGTAGGGCCAGAAATTAAGAAAGTGCTCAACAGAAACCAAGATGGTGGCATAGGTAAACACCGGAAATTGCTGCCTCCACAACCACTTCAAAAATACAACTAAAAGACAAAACGGACATCATCCAGAACCACAGGAAGGCTGGCTGAGTGGAAATTCTACAACTAGAAGGAAAGAGAAAAGCACACTGAGACTCAGAGGAGGTGCAGAAGTAAAGTGCAGAGGTATGGAGGTGCACCGTGGAAAGGGCTGGCAACTGAGGACACGGTTGTCTTTTTCAATAGGGAGGGAGTCTCAAGCTCCTGACTGCTCTGAACTCCAGTTCCAGGCGAGTCTCTGGAGACCCAGACTCAAAGGGGAGAAACTGGACTGTCTGGCATCAGTCAGAACTCGAGGGGGGCTTTCTCTCAGAGGTGCTTGCAGCAATTACTGGGACACTGAGACTCAAGGCCTCTTAGGGTAGGACTGAGGAGCAGCCATAGCTGCTTGCTCCACCCTGTTGATCCCCTGAGACCCCACCCCACCCAAGCTGTGTGCAGAGGCTTTTGCATATGAAAGGTCTGGCCCTTTGCTATCTGAAAATTACCCAACAAACTGCAGCTGGGTCAGAGAGACCCAGAACTTCCAAAAGAAGGGCCAAGGCCCCACAGAAGCTTGCATTGCTTCACAGCTGGGCCTCATTTGGGCACCTCCAAACCCCAAACAAAGAAGAGGAATCTGCCGATCTCTCCATAGCTCCTGCTGGGTAGCCTCAGACAGAGGCTAAATTAGCACCTCCTTAGAGATCCAAGAGCCAGTGTACCCAGTGGTCAGAGTGGGACCATCCAGATTACAACTCCTCAGATCCATAAGGGACACACTCAGGGGGCAGACTCAGTAAGCACCAAAGCCCCACTGAAGCAAATCTTGCCCCAGAGGGGTGTTTCCAGCACAGAAGTTCTCCCACTGCAGACACAGCTGATTCTCACAGCCAATTGGCCTGGAGGTCAATTCCTCCCAGTGATACCTACAACAATCAAGGCTTAACTACAACAAGACTGTGCACAAAGCCCACAAAGGGATACACCAAGAGTGTCCACCTCAGGTAATTGGGGAGGCTGAGCCACTGAGCCCTATAGGACACCTAGCACACAAAGCCACTCTATCAACACAGGGAAGCATAAAAAATGCAGAGACAAAGAAACAGGTCACAAATTACAGAAATGGAGGAACGCAAACTACTGCATATAGAGCTCAAAACCACACTTACAAGGTTTTTCAAGAATTTTCTAGAAACCGCTGATAAATTTAGTGAGACCCTCTAGAAATCTAGTGAGACCCTTGAGGTTATGAAAAAGGACCAACTAGATATTAAGCATACACTGACTGAAATAAAAAATATTATACAGAGTTCCAACAGCAGACTAGAGGATTGCAAGAATCAAGTCAAAGATTTGAAATATGAAGAAGCAAAAAACACCCAACCGGAAAAACAAAAAGAATCCAAAAATATGAAGATAGTGTAAGGAGCCTCTGGGACAACTTCAAGCATACCAACATCCGAATTACGGAGGTGCCAGAAGAAGAGAGAGAGCAAGATATTGAAAACCTATTTGAAGAAACAATGACAGAAAAATTCCCCTACCTGGTGAAAGAAATAGACTTACAAGTCCAGGAAGCGCAGAGAGCCACAAGCAAAAGGAATCTAAAGAGGACCACACCAAGATACAACATAATTAAAATGCCAAGAGCAAAAGACAAAGAGAGAATCTTAAAAGCAGCAAGAGAAAAACAGTCAGTTACCTACAAGGGAGTACCCATACGACTATCAGATGATTTCTCAACAGAAACTATGCAGGCCAGAAGAAGTGGCAAGAAATATTCAAAGTGATGAATACCAAGTACCTACAACCAAGATTACTTTACCCAGCAAAGCTATCATTCAGAATTGAAGGTCAGATAAAGAGCTTCACAGATAAGAAAAAGCTAAAGGAGTTCATCACCACCAAACCAGTATTATATGAAATGCTGAAAGGTGTCCTTTAAGAAGAGGAAGAAGAAGAAAAAGGTAAAGATACAAATATGAACAACAAATACACATCTATCAACAAGTGAATCTAAAAACCAAGTGAATAAATAATCTGATGAACAGAATAAACTGGTGAATATAATAGAATCAGGGGCATAGAAAGGGAGTGGACTGACTATTCTCGGGGGGGGGGGGGTGCGGGAAGATACTGGACAAAAATCGTACACCTATGGATGAGGACAGTGGGGGGGGGGCAGAAGGTAGGGTGGGAACTGGGTGGAGGGGAGCTATGGGGGTAAAAATAGAGGAGCAACTGTAATTATCTGAACAATAAAGATTTAATTAAAAAAAAAAAGAAAGTGCTCAAAAAATTAAAAAATCCCATTGAATAGGTATGCCTTTCCCCAAAAAATACTTTGCTTACATTGAGTCCGTGCTAGCATCTTGCATTCATTTTTCTCTTTCAATCTTTTTAATCAACAATTTTCAGGTATGCAAATTGGATAATTTACCTGGATCATTACAAGATACATTACAGGTTAGAGAGCTAAATCATAGTTCAGGTAAGTTACAGAGCTAGGAATTAGACAAAAAGCTGTATATCTCCCAATTTCACTTTTCTTTCCAAATAAATCCCAAGGCTTCTATGTTAGGATATCACTCTCAGAATTATTAAGATAGGCCTGTGATAGTCACAAAAACAAGGAAACTTATATGTGCAGATAGTATAATAAACATTTTTAAGCTAAAATAAAATTTTACTGTGACTTTGAGTTGAAGGCTCCCTATTATTTTGAAGACAGGTTCCACAATTTTGGCAATTCCAGATGGACTGCCTTTTAACAAAATTTATCATATAATAAGTTATGTCATGATACTGAAGTAGAAAAACAATAACTATTACATCATAATAAAGGAGTATCTTTGGCACTGAACAAATGTATTTATTCATCCTGAGAGGCAATTGTTCCTGATTCCCTATAGGGTTTCATCTTGTATATAACACTGAAAACAATGAACAGAAAACAAGAGCTCTGTAATCCGTGAGCTGTGTTCACTGATGCTTCCTCATAGAGAATCAAGCAATTTTATTCACAAATGGGTACTTGCTCATGCAAATTAATGATAATTACAAAATAAAGCACATAAGCATCCAAGAAAACACTATACTCTTCCAATCATATCTAATACAGTCTCAATTGTTAGTTGATAGTGATTTTCAAAATATCATAAAATACTTTTTTGTATAAAACTTTACCTTAATATTTTAAATACTGTAGCTCTTATTGATTCCCATTTTTTTTAAAGATGGTGAATATAGAATGGTGAAAGAACCATGAGAACAACTTCTTCACAATTGTGTATCAACAGAGACAGCTGTTTGTCATTGGTTTTATGCCACCTATACAATTTTAATCGCATTTCACAACACTTTTAAACATTGATGCTGGAAGCAAAATAAAACAGGGAGATCAGAGTTTCATGCAGATTCACATGAGCATATTAGATACTGCTTGTCAACAGCAATCTTCCATTTTTCATTTGAAATTTTTCTTCTTAATAATCAGTATAGAGAAAACATCTATTAACATTTAATTATTCTGCCTTTTACCATTATTGTGGTGCATTCACTTGAATTTTATTTTCAAAAACCTAAAAATAAAGATGAAGTAATACAAAACTCTTCTTTATTAATCACAATTGCAAAATGGAATTCTGTGGTACTTCTCCCTACTTTTTGGGTTAGTGATATAATTTAATATGAGACTATTCGCTTTTTCTTTTCCTTTTTTTAAATCTTGATTTCTAAAATTATTGAACTATTTTATTTCCTTTGGTTAATTTAATTTAATTTTTCTTTTTTATTGACCTTAATGTGGTGACACTGGTTAGCAAAATTATATGTTTCAGATGCACAGTTCCACAACACACCATCTGTACACTGTATTGTGTGCTCACCGCCACATTATGCATAATGATATATCATATGATAATTTTCTTCTCTTTCTGTAGTGCAAAGGATGAAAATATCAAGCACAAGTCTAAATAATGCCAGATGCAATATTCACATGGACCTAATTCTGTTCATTTGAATTTTCTCATTATCATCATCATTGCTCTTTCAAATAATTTGTGTGGCTATTTATTACTTAAATGTAGAGACTACCTTCTTCAGATTATATATATAACCATTTCTTTTTCCATGAATTTAGAATTAGAGTTTTGCATAAATGTGCTCAGTTGTTAAAAGGGAATTGTCTTTGGCCACCAATCCATAATGCTTGGAATGTTTCCAGATGGCCACACTGATTTCAACTGTTCTGCTACACAATGTAGATTGTTTTAGGGCTGTCATTGGGACACTTCCAGAGATAAAATTGCTTTAAACCATTTGGCCTTTCTTATCTTTTGTTTCTCATTATTTTAAATCTCTACTACAGCACTAACAGGAGTTTCCTATAGAAAAAAAAAAAAGAAGAAGAAAAGCAAAACACACACACACAAAAAAAATACCCCATATAGACTCATATTTCTAGCAAGGTTCTCTTTCCAAGGAATGTTATCTTTTTTGTTAAGTGTACTTTTGTGCTTCTAAAAAGTTTGAAATTTGATAAGAGTGAAAAAGAACTTACATTTATCTTAAAAACTAACAGTAGGTGAACTATAGTTTTTCTGATGTTGACCTAAGACTAAGTCCAAAAATTAGAGGTAGAACATAAATTTAAAATTCATAGATCTTTATCTTGTAGTTAAAAAACAAACAGACAAGTGAACTTTTTTAATTCTTTTTTTTAATTCTAGGAAGAATGTTTATTTCAATTGATATCTAAGTGTTCTTTCTTTGTGGCTGTATGAAGTTCATTAATCCACTTATACAAACACTGAGATAGCTATTCTTTGCTATAATTTTTTGTGTTAAATACCCAGCTCAAATTACAAAAGCACAACTCTTAAAGAAAAAGAATCCATGTATTAATTTTGTAAGTAATCCGAACTTACAAAAACAGCACAGAGCTCACCAATGTTATGGCCCACAACTGATTTTCAGCTCGTTAGTCATTTGTTTCATTTTCTGTTTATTAAATTATTAGGAGCCCAGTGCAAAAATTCATGCACCTTGAAAGGAACTGTGGGCCCTGAGGCTGCAGTGGGCACAGGGGCGGGTCTCTGCCCATCCTCCGTGTCCCAGCCCGGCTCCTCCCACTGCGGCCCACGGTGCCCTCTCTGCGGACAGCCAGGCTCCCACTGCCACAGCTCCCACATGCTGACAGCACTGGCCCTGCTCGCACCCACTAATGGCGCGGAGCAAATGGGCTGGCACCAGCAGCCGGTGAGAGTGGGGCAGGCGCCATCAATGGGTCCAAGCAGCTGCTGCTACCCCAATCGCCCCTCAGAAGCAGGGGGAGGTGGAGAAGCCCTCAGGGGCAATTAGGGCCAGCAGCCGCTGCTAGCACCTGCTGATGGCACCAAGAGATCGCGACCAGTGCCAGCTGGTGTGCTGGCAGTGGGTGCAAGTGGCAGCTCCAGTGCCGGCAGCAGGTGCAAGCGGCAGTGCTGGCTGTGGGTGCAAGTGGGGCTGGTGCTGGCAGTGGGTGCAAGAGACAGCTAACGGCCCTGATCACCCCTCAGGAGCAAGGGGAGGTGAAGAAGCCATCAGGGGCGATCAGGGCTGGCAGCCACAGCTTCCAAACCCTGATGGCACTGAGTGATTGGGCCAGCGCTGGGTGCCAGCAGCAGGTGCAAGCACCAGGCAGGACCATGGCACGCAGAAGCAAAGAATTTTCAGTAACCACCAGGGACTTGCCCCTGATGACAGCAACCAGCACCCTGTCTTGGATTGGCACCCCTGCTCACCTGCTCCACCATCCTGCAGTGGCTGACGCCCGCCGTGTTCCGTGCTCTGCCACCTGCTGCCAACACCCACCATGTTCCACGCGTGCCCCCTGGTGATCAGTGCACATCATAGTGACCAGTTGTACGGTAGTTCTGCCATTCAGTCTATTTGCATATTAGGGCTTTATATATATATATATATATATATATATATATATATATATAGACCAGATCATAAGAATTCTTAAAGAAACTATGCATTATTTACAGGTGGAGTCCCACTTGATCCAGAACAGTTATTCAACTATAAAGATATGTAGGTATATTCAATTATTCAATAATAATAAAAAATTAGCAAAATGATTTTTAATTCAACTCTGGGACCAAGTGATGAAGAAAAATTACAAATGTGAACTGTTAATGCTTTCTATATAAACTATTAAGTTCTCAGACAAAATTGTTAGAATTTAAGACAGAAAAGATTCAGACAGATATCAGAATATGATAAAGTCAACCTGGTGACTAGAATGTGATGTTTCTAATGAGAATGTTTCTTAAAAAAATTAATAGCACCTGAGTGATACTAGAAAAGATTTCCTTCTGTCATGTTTGAACAGATGATAAAGGGAAAACAGGTTAATATGTAAAAAAAATATTTGAAGGAACTGGGCCATCAAATATACTAAACCATCAAGGCTTTAAGTTTCTTGAAACCAGTAAAAAGTAACATCTTATAAATCAAAAAACTAATTACAAAAAGAAAATTACAAAATATAACAGGAGAGCTACTTGTGATTTATTAGGAATTTCTTCTTTGATTTAGATAAAAGTTTCCTTTGTAGTTCAGATTAAGCATCACAAGATTAATGGCACACTTAGATAAGTACTTGAACATTTTTCCAGTTACTTTCTTTGGAGATCTGGCCTTAGCAGTGCACACATAAATTGCCTATGACTTATTACAGTTACATAACCACTTAATAAATGCCAACACAGAGAATCTTCTCTCACAGTTTTTTTTTTTCTTCTTCTTCTTCTTTCTCACTACAAATATCTAACTTCATCTCTTCAGAGAGTTTTGGGTACTACCAGTGACTGGCAACTACAATTCTAATCCCAAATTTATATCCTTCAAATAAATTACCTTTCCTTCTTCTTCACATAACTCCCAACAACTTTTATATTGAGCTTGATTATTACTATCTAAAGAGTGTTACTGGAGACTTTTCAAATTAATTTTTGCTATAATTCCTAAACTATCTCTATTTCAAATTAATATCTAGTCAAATTAAATTTGGCTCTTGATTATATAAGATCATGTGAACATACTAAAAAGATTAAATCAAACACTTTAAATGGGTGAATTGTACATGAATTGCATCCCAATAAAGATGGTAAAAAATAAAATAGACTCCCATTTCAAGCAAATCAAAATGAGCTTAAGGACAAAGATAATTACCTAACAACAAGAATTTGTGGTTAATTGAAGTATTGTAGACTGTGTTGGGAAATCACATCAGAGGGGACCTCTAAGATGAAGGTCAGCTAGTGAGGAGCTGAATGAATTTGAAAGGGTTTTCAAAGAAAGGACAACAGGGCAAAACCTCTAAGAATGAAGGAGGGCCCACCATGAAAGGAATTGGAAATTGGAATTCTAGTGAGTAGGAGACATCTTACCAGAGACAGTTTTATTTCCGAAAGATCTTGAAGCAAGAAGAAGCTAAATAAACACATGTCAATTGCTCAACATCTGATCTTTGCAAGACTTGTTGAAATAAAGTAGAAAGCAATTAGAAAATATATTTTCTAAATCGAGTTAACGTTTCAGTGTATTTAATTGATTTTAGAGTATAAAGGCACCTCTTATTAATCACAAATTTTCATATATTCATGTCTCAGAGACTTTAAGAAAGATAACCTAAATGAAAAATTATACCTTTAAAAATCTTATTTTAAATCTTGTACCAATCACATTTAGAGTCATATGAAATTTATCTGAATATACTAGTCTTCTCAGGGAACTTATGAAACATACAACAGAGTGTTCTTCAAAAACATACTCTAAGCACATTTTGAAAAGATGAGTTAGTGCAGCTTCCTCCTTAGGCTTGAATTGAAATTAAAAATTATGCCACCTTAAGGCTAAGTTTTGTTTGTAAGAGCCAATGAGGCACTCACTCTGTAAGAGAACTCACAGAATTTGATTAATGCTAGCATTTTAATATAAATATTGTATATCAACACGTGTTTGTGGTATATTATTATGACATGTGTTTAGAGTAGATTAATGTCTTCAGTAAAAAGTGAAATATCTTAATAAGAAAATAAATATAAAAATATTATAAGTTCAGTAACTGTTTATTTTAAAATGTATATGAGAGAGTCATGGTGCAGGAAAAGGAAGACATTCGGGAATACTATTTGAATGAGAAACAGAAGGTGACCAAGACCAAGTATCCTCCAGTCAATCAGAAGTATGAGTATTTGGGTCATACAGCGGATGTCCAGCTACACCCATGGGGAGATACTCTGAAGGAAGCGTTTGAGCAATGGGCGATGGCCATGTTTGGTTACATGACAGATACTGTGACGGTGGACCCTCTCCAAGCAATAGAAGTAGAAACCCAGGGAGATGACTTACAGTCTCTTCTGTTTCACTTTTTGGATGAGTGGCTTTATAAGTTCAGTGCTGATGAATTCTTCATACCCCGGGAAGTGAAAGTACTTAGTCTTGATCAAGCAAATTTCAAATTACGGTCAATTGGGTGGAGAGAAGAATTCTCATTGTCCAAGCATCTTCAGGGAACTGAAGTCAAGGCAATAAAATATTCAAACATGCAGATCCATACTGAAGAGAAACCAGACATTTTTGAGATCATTGAGATTTAAGATAAAAAAAACTCCTCTGAAGAACGGCTTTTTTCTCTTCCCTTTGAGACGATACCATGATATGAATTCTACAGTCTCTGATGATATATGATGATTTGCAGAACAGAAATTTTTGACGTAAAGTACGACTTTTCCACAAACGGAAAATCAAGGCATAGCCTTGGTCTGTATTAACCAGATATTTAAATGTCAAAGAATTCTTCAGGTAGCAAGAATGGTTCCTTATTTATTAATTCATTGCTGTAGCAACAGGTGCCTCACACCCTTCCAATGGAATGCCAGCCCTCCAGCCTCCTTCTAAAAGGATCATTGCTGTAAACAGCAGCCAAGAGATTCTGAAGCCTTCGCGTTCTTATTGAATCCAATTTGGGAGAAAAAAAAAATGATAATCTGAGAAATTTTACAATCAAGATTTTGCTTTCTTTCCAAATAGGTTAAGACATATATTTTCTTTGTGTATTTTAAGAGAGGTTGTACTTTTGAATGCTTTAGGATAGAACCATCCTACATTCCAGTTGGATATCTTAGAAGAAATAATTATAGTTGAATAGGAGATTCTCTAGAAAGAGTCCTGATTACCTATCTCACTTTTTTTTAAGCAGTGATGTATTGATATTTTCTTGTTTTCCCACAAGAAAAATTTAGTGCCCTTAAAAATGGGCCTTTTTATCATGTAATTTTATATTAAAGTCAATATATTTATTAAGTTAAGGAAAAATGGGAGAATTTTTAATTTTTTTTTTTTAAATTATTTAAGCTCTTCATTTTTGAGAAGACAGGAGGCCAAGAAAACAACTTTAAAATTATCTGAACTTTTGTCAGGCCACAATGGCTCAGTGGTTGAGTGTCAACCTATGAACCAGGAGGTCACAGTTCGATCCCAGTCAGGGCACATTGCCTGGGTTGTGGGCTCAATCCCCAGTAGGGGGCATGAGTAAGGCAGCTAATCAATGATTCTCATCATTGATGTTTCTATCTCTCCCTCTCCCTCTCTGAAATCAATAAAAGTATACTTAAAATGTAAAATAAAATTATCAACTTTTCAAAGTAGATAACTTCTAAAAACTAAAATAAAATATATATGAGAGAAAGCATAGAACCAAAATCAAGAACATAAGTTTTAGAGTCACACTAATTTGATTTTGACATTTCATTCTAGCTGTATCTAACTATGGATATTGAAACAAATTTACTAGTCTTTCTCTGACTATTTCTTCATTTATTAAATGGAGGTATCAAAATATCTAGCCATAGCATTATGGTGAGAAAAGAAGATAATGACAAGTGCTTCTTCAGCAAAAAAAGATACTTTCTAATCTAATTTTAATTTAGATATAATTTTTATTTCTGGAACTTACTCAGTAGGTAAAATAACCAAATGACAGAAAGTTTTGGATATTTTTTCTGTTTTAATAAATATATGGTAGCAGAGAGATTGAGAATATTTGCTGATATCAGAATGATGAAACTTGAATATGAGCTTGGTATCAAGCACTTTAAATTCCCTGAACCACAGTTTGTTATCTGTAAAATGGTTAAATATTTAAGTATATTTTTATTGATTTCAGAGAGGAAGGGGAAGTTAAGAGAGAAATAGGAACATCAATGATGAGAGAGAATCATTGATCGGCTGCTTCCTGCATGCCCCCTACTGGGGATCGAGCCCACAACCTGCTCATGTGCCTTGACTGGGAATCAAACCATGACCTCCTGGTTCATAGGTTGACACTGAACCACTGAGCCACACTGGCTGGCTAAATATTTAATTATAGTGGTAGATATTGGTAAAAAAAAAAAAAAAAAAAGTTAAATGTAATATGGAAAACTACCCAATACTAGTATGTGATCTACAAATGTAATTTTCATAATTGCCTATACCACAGCATCATGATTAGCAATAAATTTTGCATAAATGCCCATCAAGAGAGACTAGAAATAATAGAAACAGACATGTAATAATTCCCAATGTGGGTTGTTCTTTCAGACACAAGCTTTAAAATATCTACACTAGTTAAATTCAAGAAGAAAAATATACAAAATTAAAAGTTTAGAACTATCCAAGATAGTAGCAGAGTATGTGGGAGCAACACTCACCTCTTCTCAGTACCAAACTGGAATTAAAACTAAATTATAGAAAAATCATCCTGAATAATCAACTGCAGACTGTATGAAGAGAAGTCTTATAAACAAGGATTTATAGAAGAAGCCACATGGAGACTGGTAGGAAGGATAAAAAATCAAAAAAGACTGGTCCTGCTCCCCACAGGCAGCAGTTGAGGTTTCATGGCATATTTCCTGAACTAGAACAAATAATCCAAAATTTATATGAAACCACAAGAGACCTCAAATGACAACAGCAATCTTGAGAAAGAAGAACAAAGTCGAAGAAATCACACCACCAGATATCAAACTATACTACAAGGCCATCGTAATCAAAACAGCACAATGCTGTCATAAAAATATACACACAGATCAGTAGAAAAAAGTAGAAAGCCCAGAAATAAACCCATGCTTTTATAGTCAATTAATATTTGACAAAGGAGGAAAAACATACAATGGGGTAAAGATAGTCTATTCAATGAATGGTGTTGGGAAAATTGGTCGAATAGGTGAAAAAAAGAAAGAAGGAAGAAAAGAAAGGAGAGAGAGAGAGAGAGAGAGAGAGAGAGAGAGAGAGAGAGAGAGAGAAGAAAGAAAGAAAGAAAGAAAGAAAGAAAGAAAGAAAGAAAGAAAGAAAGAAAGAAAGAAAGAAAGAAAGAAAGAAAGGAAGGAAGAAAGAAAGAAAGAAACTCGGACCACCTTCTTATACCATACAAATAAACTCAAATAAACTCAAAATGAAGTAAGGACTTAAATTTTAGACTTGAAACCATAAAAATTCTAGAAGAAAACATAAAATATCAAACATACCTTGTTTCTTATGATGTATCCCCTCAGGCAAGGGAAACAAAAGAAAAAATAAACAGGACTACATCAAACTAAAAAGATTTTATACCACGAAGTAAATGATCAACAAAATGAAAAGACAACCCACTGAATGCAAAAACATATTCACCAATACATCTGAAAAGTAGTTAACATCTAAAAAATATAAAAAACTCAGCACCAAATATAAATAATCTAATTAAAAATGAGCAAAGAGCCCTGGCCAGGTGGCTCAGTTGGTTGGAACATTGTCCCATACACCAAAAGTTTGTGAGTTCAATTCCCTGTCAGGGCACATACCTTGGTTTTGGGTTGATCTCTGTTCAGGGTACAAACAAGAGGCAATCAATCGATGTTTCTCTCTCACATCTCTCTCTCTCTCTTTCTCTCTCTCCGTCTTTTGCTCTCTCCCTACTCCTTCATCTCTCTCTAGATACAATGGACATTTCCTCGGGTGAGGATAAAGAAAAAATGAGCAAAGACCCTGAATAGACACTTCTCCAAGAGGACACACAGATGGCCCACACACACATGAAAAGATGCTCAATGTCACTAATCATTAGAGAAATTCAAGTGAAAACAATACCACTTCACCCCTGTCAAAATTACTATCATCAGTGAATCAACAAACAAGTCTTGGTGAGGATGTGGAGAAAAGGGAACCCTCATGCGCTGTTGTTGGGCATGCAAATTGGTGCAGCCACTATGGAAAGCAATATAGAGTAACCTCAAAAATTAAAAATGGAATTGCCTTATGACCCAGTGATTTCACTTCTGGAAATTTATCCAAAGAAACCTGTAACACTTATTTGAAAGAAAATATACACCCCTCTGCTCATTGTAGTGTTATTTGCAATAGCCAAGATTTGGTGAAAGCCCAAGTGCTCATCAGTAGATGAGTCGATAAAAAGGCTGTGGCACAGTTACACAATGGAATACTACTCAGCCATAAAAAAGAAGGAAATCTTAACACTTTGCTACAGCATAGATGGACCTGGAGAGCATCATGCTAAGTGAAATAAGCCAGTCAGAGAAAGAGATCACCATATGATTTTACTCATATGTGGCGTCTAATGAACTAACAAGCAAAATAGAGACAGACTCATAGAAAGCAAACTGACATCTATAGGGGTGGGGAGGGCTGGAAGTTGGCAGGGATGGAGTATAAAAGAAAAGATATGTAGAAAAAACCTCATGGACATGGATAACAATTTGGTGATTGCCAAGGGAGAAGTTTGGGGATAGGTGGAGAAGGGTATAGGGATATTAGGATGGCTATAGACTTGACTTGGGGTGGTGAACACAATGCAGTGTACAGATGATGTGTTGTAGAATTGTGCACCTGAAACCTATATTTTGTTAACCAGTGTCACTCTAATAAATTTAATAAAAAAAGTTTATCATAGTGTGGGAAATATTTCTAAAATTTCCAAAAATTAAGTATGATTAATTCAAATTAAGAAATCCATTGACTTATTGAGCAGCATAATAGGCACAACTGAAGAAGACATAATTGGAAGATTGATAGGAAGAAACTAGTTGAAATGAAGCACCAAGACAAAATGATAGAAAATACCTGAAGATAGACATCAGATTTATAGGGTGTTCAGTAACAAGTTCTACCATATGGTTATTGGAGTCCCAGGAGGAGAAGGCAGAGAAAAATGGGAAGGCAGAGCAATGTTTGAAGGGATAATGGCAGATTTTTAAAATGTTATGAAAGAAATCAATTTACCGATTCAAGAAGCCATATAAAATCTAAAAATATGTTGTCTTTTTTAGAAAAAGGAGAAGAAAACAAAGCCACATCTAATCATATGGTAAAACAAACAAAAAAGCAATAAGATATGAAATCTGACAGCTGGTTATTATGCAACAAAAATATCTAAGATAAAAGATAATGGAATTATATATTTCATGTATTAAAGTAAACCTGTATTATATCTAAAATTTCCTACCTCAAATTTAATGTTAATTAAAATATTTATTTGACAAACAAAAACTGAGCAGGAAGAATTTATCAATAGCAGACCCATACTAAATGAAGAAACATCATGGGTGTTTTTAGGCTGAGAGAAAAGAACCCCAGATGGAGGGCTGGAGACAGAGGAAAGAATGAAGAACAATGAAATGGTAAATGTGATAAAATATAAATAGCTAAAACACAAAAACAACTGTATTATATTAATTAATAATGATAATGTAAATATGCCATCATATATAATTTGGGCTTGCTATTTTTTGAACTTTATATAAATTGAATAATATGTTACATTTTATTTTATGTCTGACATTTTAATTTTACTAAACACTAATTTTTGAGAATTATTTATTTTGTTATAGGTAGTAGTGGCTCATTAATTTTCATTACTGAGAGAATTTATTTGTAAGAACATACCATAAATGATTTATTTCAATATTGATGGCCATTTTTATTTTTTCCAGTTTTGTTTATTAGCTGTTGTAATGCGGGAGGCACAATTTTGAGGTATTTCACATTGAATAATTATATTTCAAGGAAACACGAATGTACACATAAAAGGTTGGCACTATTTTAATATTAGTGTAAAAATATAGATGAACTTCCATAGCTCCACTTTTTACAATAAGGAAATTACAAAAACGTTGGCGGAATCTTTCTCATCTCAAACACTGATTTCTGTGGTTGATCAGAAAATTCTGAGGACATACTGAACTATCAAACCCTTCCTATTGTCTGATTTATTCAGATGGGAAAACAGGATTTAAAAAATCAGCCATTTTCTTCTCTGTTGACTCACTCTGTTTGTCTGAAAGGGGTATGCAGGTATATAGTGAAAGGTTATAGCTTACTGAAGTGATATGCTGTCCTGAGATAGTAAAAAGAGAATTAAATGTCAGCACTTTTCACCATGAAACTTAAGAGAGTCAAGAATCACAAAATAGCACTCTCGCTATCTGTCTGAGCTAAAGTTTCTAAACACTATGGATATAACCACAAAAATCAACAGCAGAGGGAGAATTCAAGTGAACATAGTTAGCAAAAAGATATATAAAGAATGAAATTACAAAGCGTGCACACCATGTGGAGAGTAGTAAGCAACTTGAGGGTAGCAACATACAATCTGGACAAGTGTAACTGTTTTTTCTCTGTGTCTTGTCTCTTTAGCATAATGGTACTTTGGTCTTTTAATTCTATACATATAAAAACTGTTCCCCACTGATCAATTGATAATCTACTAAATTATACATTTCACCCATCTCTCGCTACAAACCATAGTTAATACTGTCATAAACACAGGATAACTCAAACATTAAAATTGCTTCTATTTTGTTTAAAAGGGAAATACTGTGGATCTTTTCATACATTTTAGGGAAGTTACAACTCATGCTTTTTTATAATCCTAAAGTAAAAGGATCAGGTGAGCACTTAACCATAAATTTCATGAGGACAGGTGTCATATGTGCGTTTTTTACCCACCATAATATATACAGATCCTGGTATACTGCTGACATATATTAGGCACTTAATGTGCTGAGTGAAAGAATAAGCATGTTTCTGAAGTATTCAGTCAAATTATAGATGCATTTTGTCAAGGTTAATTAGTAGAGGCTCGGCTATACTACTGTAATAAGTATTTCAATATTGTTTTGGCTTTGAACAAAAAGGTTTATTTATTGCTCATGCTTCATGTCTCTTGCTGATTGGCTGAGTGAAGCTACTATCGTTTCCTGCGAACAGAGGCTCCACCATCTTATTATGTGTCTCAGTGACAGCATGCAAGGTTTGCCAGAGCAAGAAAAGCACCACAAAGGAAAACACCTCAGTTCTGTGAAATGCTTTCAGTTCAAGATGATGTGTTCTCAAATCACACAATTCTACTTAATTTCAAAAGGGTGGAAAAGTCAAATGCTCCAAAAACCACCAAAGGAAAGAAGAACTTAAAATATTGATAAGCTGAAGTAATGTCTGTCTTACCAAGAAACTACCATATGTGTTTCAGAAATGTTTTATTTAGGACTCTCTAATACACATTAGCATAGTATAATTAATTTTAATGGCAATGCCCCTGGGGAATATTATGGGATACTGGAGGCCCTGTGCATGACATTCATGCACTGGTGGTGGTGGGGGATCCTCACCCTAGCCTGCATCCTCTCACAGTTGTGGACCCTTGGGGGATGTCCAACTGCAGGCTTAGGCCCGCTCCAGAGGTGGGAGAGGCTCCTGCCACCACCACTGTGATTTCCAACCGTGAACCCAGTTTCTGGCTGAGCAGCGCTCCCGCTGTGGGAGCACACTGACCACCAGGCTGCAGCTCCTGCATTTGAGCATCTGCCCCCTAGTGGTCAGTGTGTATCATAGCAACCTGTCATTTCCCTATTTGGTCAATTTGCATATTAGAGTTTTATAATAGAGGATATGGAGTTTTATGGGCTGTATATATTCACACACATACATACACACACACACACACACACACACACTCCTACATATCCTAACACATCAACAGTTTTATTGGAAAGAGTTCAAAGATCTAGATTAGAATTCTTGCTCTCATCTGCTGAGTGCCTTGAAGATATCATTTGATTTCTTAAAGTCCTCTCCAGGAATTGAGCAAAGTATAACTAAAAACTCAAGTATCTTCAGTATGTGAAATTTGTATTTTAAATCTGAAATTGACAGCGAATTCCTCAAAAACTATCAGTGACACTTATAAACATTTGAGCCTGTAAAATGGAGATCAAATATATATTGAATAGTCACTGTAGATCTTAAATAAAATGTTACATGTGCTTTGCCAGTTGTCCTGAATTTATAAGTCATTACCATATATTAGGAATTACACTCACTTCACAAGATTATCTAAGGTAACAATATGTCGATATAGAATATATTACTAAGGCAGCCTTTGGCATTGCTAAGAACTCAATCTTCAGTGATCATATATTCTAGCAGCACCTTCACATGTACTCTGTAAGTGGTTGATTAATTTCTGATTGACTCAGTAATGAAGAACCTATGGGAAAGCCAATCACTCCATATCAAAGAGGCAAAATATAAAAGACAAGGAGTATACTTCATAGCCAGGTGGCTCAGTTGGTTGGATAATTGTTTCATACATCAGAAAGATTGTGGCTTCAGTTCCCAGTCAGGGCTCATACCTAAATTGTGGGTTCAATCCCCAGTTGAGGTGTGTGGTATTTCTCTCTCACATTGATGAATAAATAAATAAATAAATAAATAAATAAATAAACAAGTAAATGCCTTCAAAAAAGAAAGGGAAAAAAACACATAGATTATACCTATTTTATTTTCTAAACCAAGAAAAAGCCCTAATATAACTGATATATATTCACATCAAGATATTCTTTAATTTAATATATTAAAATAAGTCATGCCTAATAAAAAGAGAAAATAAATATGAAGAATGCTGTAAAATCACCTTGAATCCTTTCACACTGTGGTAACCATGATTAGATTCCTTGATGCATGATTTTCAAGTTATTTATTCTTCTGTTCATAATAGCTTTTAAATAAAAGTGTGAAAATACTATATATGTTGTTTTAAAACCTTTTTAAACCTTAAAACTTTTTGTGAAAATATTTATGCATCAATAAGTATATCTCTATCCCATTATGCTAGTAGTTTTTAGTGTGTTTTTTAAGCTGTTAGTTCATTCTAAGATTCAGAAATATATCTATACTATTCATTTGTGATAGTTCAATCTTAGTCTCCCTTCTCTTCTCTCAACTATACTGGTTAATCGTTAGCTTCTCTTTTACCATTTGAACTAGAAAACTCAAACAATAAAATATTTTTTGCCTTATTGGTTTTCATTGCATGCAGATATAGGAAAGAGTTTATAGATAATGATTGAAGAGTGAAAATTGTGTAGCAAGTCTCTCACACTGTTTGTAAATTTCAATATATGAACATCACTCTTCTAAGCACATAGCCACATATAAGAAGAAATAATATTTTCTATACTAGAAGCCCAGTGCAAGAAATTCATGCACGGGAGGGTGTCCCTCAGCCCAGCCTGCACCCTCTCCAATCTGGGACCCCCTCAGGGGATGTCTGACTGCCGGTTTAGGCCCGATCACACAGGGATCGGGCCTAAACCGGCAGTCAGACATTCCTCTTGCAATCCAGGACCACTGGCTCTTAATTGCTCACCTGCCTGCCTGCCTAATGTCCCCAACTGCCCTCCCCTGATGACCTGGTTGCCCCCAACTGCCCTCCCCTGCCAGCCTGGTCACCTCCAACTGCCCTCCTGGCCTGATTGCCCCTAATCCCCTGCCAGCCTGATCTTGACCCTAACTGCCTCTGCCTTGGCCCCTCACCACCATGGCTTTATCCAGAAGGAAGTCAGATGTCCAGAAGATGGCCAGTTGACCCGGTCTAATTAGCATATTACCCTTATATTAGTATAGATTAGTCTTTAATCTTCTACTTGCCAGATTGCTTTATTCTTCTAAGGGGGTTATTTTTGTAGCTTCTCTGCCCAAGATGTCTGTTTTTTCAGTATATGCTTTCTGCTCAACCGGTCAGCCTTTTTGCTATGGCCACATAGGAACTGAGCAATGACTTGAAAAAAAAAATGCTGAGTCAGTCACTCCAGAATGAGCTTCCTTGACTTCCAGATCTTGGTTCCCCAAGCCCTATCAACTTTGGTAATTCTCCAATGCCTCCAACCAGATCTTCTAAAATCTATTTATTTATATTTTCTTGTTCTTCTCAGTGGGAGATCCTATTAGCTGCAATATAATCTACTTTTATAGAAAGAATTGGTATTTTGGGGTACAATTTTATTCATTCTCATGACAACTCTGTCAATCAGATATTATTACTTATGAGATAAATGAGAGGTTCTCTGTTTAATTGATTTGCTTGCCCAGTTTAAGTAATTACAAGGAATAACTTGAGTTTGGACTTACTGTTATCTGTGTTCAATGCAAACACCCATTCCATTGTCTTATTCCCAGAGTTGTATGCTTGATTAATATGACAAAGAAACTAGCATATTTTCCATGATACACAATGATTCTTTGAATTAAAAGTTCATTAAGAAAACATCATTGTTATAGCATCCATGTCAAATTTATTACTTAGAGTTATTGAGTGATAAAATAATGAGAACTTACTGACTGGCAATCAATTATATTATTGTGTATCTAGTCTCCTTTGCTTGCTTTAAAAAAAATACCATAGACTGGGTGGCTTATAAACAACAGATGTTTATTCCTCAGAGAACTCCAAGGTCAAGGCACTGGCAGATTCAGTGTCTGATGAGAGCCCACTTTATGTTTCATAGTATTGCATGCTAGCATGGTCAGGTGAGGGCTCTCTTCCAGGTTGCAGACGCCTTACATGCTGCCAGGGAGAATGGGAGCTCTCTAGAGCAGTGATGGTGAACCTATGACACGCGTGTCAGCGGTGACACACGAACTCATTTTTTTGGTTGATTTTGCTTTGTTAAATGGCATTTAAATATATAAAATAAATATCAAAAATATAAGTCTTTGTTTTACTATGGTTGCAGATATCAAAAAATTTATATATGTGACATGGCACCAGAGTAAAGTTAGAGTTTTTCAAAATGCTGACATGCCGAGCTCAAAAGGTTCACCATCACTGCTCTGGAGTCTCTTTAATAAGGACACTAATCCCATTTATGAGGGCTTCTTCCATGATCTAATCACATATCAAAGGCCGGACCACAAAATACCATCATGTTGGAGATTAGGATTTCAACACATGAATTTCAGAGAGATACAAACATTCTGTGTGCTTTAACAACCTTTCAAATATAAGTAGACTTAATTCAAAAAGTGCCTAATATCAAACATAAACAAAAGTGCACAGAAAAATGAAATAAAATAACAGGTAATACAGTTTAATGCCAACCGATATGTCTAAAATGAAACCAAATGTAAATTTCTAGTTCTTCCATCAAGTTGATCCCTGAAGAATAATATGCAGACAAACTAAATGAAATTAGTATGATGACCAAGAATGATCTGGGCATCTTATCTAATAAAACAGTAATATGCAAATTAACCATCACTCAATCACAAAAATGGCAGCAGCCACGGAGCTGGAGCAAGCAGGAGGCATGTGTTGCCCCGGAGATGGAGGAAGCCAAGCTTCCCACCTGCCTGGTCAGCCCTGAGCTCTGCTCAAGGCTACAAAGTTTCAATTATAGAATACTAGAATTCTATAGAATATAGAATTCTATAGAATACCAGTGCACAAAAATTTGTGCACTCAGGGGGGTCCCTCAGCCCGGACTGTGGCCTCTCGCAGTCTGGGACCCCTTGGGGGAAGACCACCTGCTGGCTTAGGCCCGTTCCTCAGGGGATTGGGCCTAAGCTAGCAGTCAGACATCCCTCTGGCAGCCCGGGAGCCCTTGGGGGATGTCCACTTGTCAGCAGGGAGTAGGCCTAAGCTGCAGTTGGACATCCTCAGCACTGCTGAGGAGGTGGGAGAGGCTCCGGCCACCACCACTGTACTGGCAGCCATCAGCCTGGCTTGTGGCTGAGCAGAGCTCCCCCTGTGGGAGCGCACTGACCACCAGGGGGGCAGCTTCTGCATTGAGCATCTGCCCCCTGGTGGTCAGTGTGTGTCATAGTGACCAGTCATTCCCAGTCTTTCTGCTGTTAGGGTCAATTTTCATATTACCCTTTTATTATATAGGATAAATAAACCCCAGATACCTACTTCCAGCCACCCTGGCCTCCGCTCATGGAGAGGCTGGGAACCTGGGTTGCCAGAGGCAATCCAGACTTGGAGCTGGACCAAGGCAACAAAGTTTCAATTATAGAAGTTAAATAAATCCCAGATACCTGATTCCAGCCCGCGGCCGTGGCCAGCCTGAAAACGGCCATCAACCCCTCACCCAGGCTGGCCAGGCACCCCAGTGGGAACCCCCACCCTAAAGGGGGTGTGGCCAGCCTGAAAACAGCCATGAGCCCCTCATCCAGGCTGGCCAGGCACCCCAGCGAGACCTCTACCCTGATCTGGGACACACTTCAGGGCAAACCAGCAGGCCTCCACCTGTGCACCAGGCCTCTATTCTATATGATAAAAGGGTACTATGCAAATAGACCCTAACAGCAGAAAAACTGGGAATGACTCGTCACTATGACACACACTGACCACCAGGGGGCAGATGCTCAATGCAGGAGATGCCCCCTGGTGGTCAGTGCGCTCCCACAGGGGGAGCTCTGCTCAGTCACAAGCCAGGCTGATGGCTGCCAGCACAGCGGTGGTGGCCGGAGCCTCTCCAGCCTCCTCAGCAGTGCTAAGGGTGTCCCACTGCAGCTTAGGCCTGCTCCCTGCTGGCAAGTGGACATCCCCCCGAGGGCTCCCGGCTGCCAGAGGGATGTCTGACTGCCATCTTAGGCCCAATCCCCCAGGGAACGGGCCTACGCCAGCAGGTGGACATCCCCTGAAGGGTCCCAGACTGCGAGAGGGCACAGGCCGGGCAGAGGGACCCCCCCCCCCCCCCACCCAAGTGGACAAAATTTTGTGCACCGGGCATCTTGTGTATCATAAAATGATATGTTAAAATAAATCACTTTCAAAGTTATTGACACATTATTCAAAAGGCATAGATTTACAAACCTAATTTTTCCATCCACAGGACTTTCCCAGGGGTGGTATAGATGAGATTATTACAAGTTCAAAGCTTAGTGGATTCCACAGAGGGGAAAAAAAAAAGGAAGAATGGCTTTTAAGTTTTGCATTAGTTCATGATTCTTAACACTCCTACTTAAAATCTGGCCTACTGCAATTTTATTGTCAACATGCTAACGATATAGTGCTTGTAGGTCAGCCTTTCCTTGTTTGTTGATGAATACATTAGTGGAGAAAAATCACAAAATAGAAAAGACAAAATTCAATCTCCTAGTGTCTGTGAGTCTGTGATTATTTATACAAGGTGGTTTGCCCTTAGCATTGGCAATGGTTTACCAAGACAGATAATTAGAAATTGAAATCAAGAAGCATCTTTAACTTTATGAAAAGACCATGATTATAATTCTAATAACCATAACAAATAAGAAAAGCTAGCATCTCAGAAATCTCAGTAAGAGAGAGATCAGAGGAGACAGAGGAATGCAGAGTAAAATAGAATCATAATTGGATAAAGGAATGAAGTAGGAAACCTAGAGTTTGAGTGCACAATACTCCCCTTGACTATGCTATTGAAAAGAAAGTGATAGCTTTTCATTCTGAAATTAAGAACAGTGAAATAAAATTAAAATGATAAATTATTACTTTGAGAGGTGTCTTTATATGTATAAATGGGATCCAGCTATCTTGAGCCTCCACACATTATTCTGAACTGTGGAAGGGAATTCAGAAATGGATATAATTCGCTATAATGAATAAAAAACAAGTTTGATGGTCAGAGTGGAGAAGGTAAGGGAATATGTTTCAGAAACATCCCCAGTTAATTGTGATAAGAAGAAATACCTGAAGAAAATCACAGACAAGTTGGTGATCTCAGGAAGAAGGATACTTTATGAGAAGCTTATTCATAACAATTGTCTGCATTTAGGCTTAGAGACAAGGCTGCCAAGGATAAGAGTCACTTCCCAATAGAAATGTGCTTCATAAGTATATATGATAACAGTAAATTAGAAACATTATTTTAGGGAGGAACAAGTGTTCATGTATAAAGTTAGGCAAACCCTCTAAAAACAATCCTGCTTTTTTTATTTTTAAATCTTCTGGACATCTCTTAATGCTGCTTTCTTCTCAATATGTGTGGCACACTTGTTGACACTCAGAAGGCCTAATGGAATACCTTTGAATGTGTAACACTCAGGCTTAGTAACCTGTTATTATACTATCACTGAAATACAGACCTGAAGAAATCAGTGTGCAGAGGATTTCACTAAGCCCTGTTACTGCTTGGTCTCACATGGACCTGCATTTTTGCCATTTCTTTGGGAATAAGCTAAGTCCTGGCAAGATAGGGGGGTAGGGAATGCTTAGTTCTAGCAAAATGGGTGGGGGGGAGAAATTCTTCATCCCCATGGATGCCACATGACTGAGAGTCCAAGTCTTAATAATGAATCTCACTCTCTTAGCTGCAATTCAAAGCCTCAGCATGCATGCAACTCAGAATGACTTTGAGTTTAGAAAGTACATTAATAACTATTGATCTGTTCAAAATACCAAGCATCGTCAGACCCCAGGAGAACTGTCAAAACTATAGTTGGTAAAAAATTTGAGGGAAACTTTGTTTTTAGGAACATGGAAAACATTTGGGACATTAAAGGGGGTTCAGTATAGGTCAGTTTATGTGTATAAAGATAGACAAATCATTAGGACAAACTCCTCCGAACATGTTTATGCATGCATGTGAGCAGCTGTATGTTCAATAAGAATGACAAAATGAAATATGTTGTGATAATTTTGTTTTATTAACAGCAAATCTAAAAGCTATTAAGCATTTAAAAGAATGATAAAAGTTAAACATTTAACAGTAAGTTATACATTATAAAACACTAATGGCCCGGTGCACAGATTCGTGCACATCAAAAGGAAATTAATTAGAAGAAATATTTTAATATCACTATTTGTCATTTCTCTATAATAGAAGTGTCAACCAAATTCATGATCAACAATGACAGATTGAAACACACACGTGCAATTGGCACCAGCAAGAGCTTTATATGTATTGCACGTACGTGAGTCAACTTAGCCTTTTATGTATATAGAATAAACTTGCTTAATTAGACCTGCTTCCTGATATAGCTAAACTTTTTCCAGCCCAGTGAAGCACCCCAACTTCTCCTTTAGGTAATTGTCAGTAACACAGCAGTAAATATCAACACAAAGCAGATTATTATTGTCGATCACACAGAGAGAACAAAGGGTAAAATATTTAACTACATCAGTGTTTGACTATATTCTGCGCAGTGACAAAACCTAAAGCCATTTTCAACGTCCACCATTTCTTACTTCTTTTTAGTTGGGTCAAGTATCTAAACTTTCTAAATCTTTGTTTTCCGGCTAATGAAAATAAAATAGAATTCCATCCAGTCTCCTGTCTACCTGCTCCAAGACTTCTGTGAGGATAAAATGAGATGAGGCATGGAAAATACTTCACAGACATTTGGTTAAAGTGTGAAATGTTTGCACCTGGCTATAAAGCAAGTTGTGTTCCTGGGTTGAAGAAACTGCAAGGAGGCTAGTCATCACTAGGGAAAGGAAGTTGGGCATTGCTACGTGATGTCATTACCTGGCACCCACTGCCACCATTTCTGGGCTGGGCTGGGCTGTGGGCCACATTTTGCACCACGGGGTCTCAGCAGTGTTGGCTGCAATTTGGTGGGGTGTCGCTTCAGGGTGGTGGTGGGGTCTGTGTCCCACTTGGGGGAAGCAGAGTGTTGCTTTGTGGGAACCAGGTCCGTGGTGCCAGTGCGCATCACGGCAGCTCCTATGTTGAGCATCTGCCCCCTGGTGGTCAGTGCATGTCATAGTGGCCAGTTGGACAGTTGGACATTTAGCATATTAGCCTTTTATATATATAGATTGTACAAAAAAAGTGTACCACTCTCAATAATATTGTTGGAATTCAATTTCTAAGGGTGAAAGAGGGATGTGAGAAAGGTAATATTTCCTCATGAATAAATTATTCAAAATTTAATAAAAATAGTCAATTTTACTCCCAGTTGTCTATTCAAAGTTGGTACAGATACTAAATGAAAATCAAACTCAGCTACTTTGTGCTGTTGTATTTGGAATATGTAAAAATGGCAATCTTTCTCAATGGACATATTCTAATCACAAATGAGTTTACTTAGGTCATCTGGACTTGTACAAACCAGCTTTATAAACGTTGCTTACATTATATATAATAAAACCCTAATATGCAAATTGACTGAATGGTGGAACGACTGGTTGCTATGATGCTCACTGACCACCAGGGAACAGACACTCAATGCAGGAGCTGTCCCCTGGTGGTCAGTGCACTCCCACAGGGGCAGCGCCATTCAGCCAGAAGCCAGGATCAAGGCTGGTATGGTGGCAGGAGCCTCTCCCACCTCCATGGCAGCACTAAGGACCTAAGCAGGGAGCGAGCCTAAGCTGCAGGCGGACATCCCCCGAGGGATCCTGGATTGTGAGAGGGTGCAGGCCAGGCTGATGGACCTCCCAGCCCCCCCCCCCCCCCAGCCCCCAGTGTATGAATGTTGTGCACCGACCAGGCCTCTAGTGTAAGAATAAAAAGCTGTGTGCACATCTGATTTTGTGATTTGATGGATCATATAACACCAGTTCATATTGAGTAGTTAGTTGCATAGTGATTTGATTACATGGCATGGGGTTAGATGCTCAGTTTTAGGAATTGCTTTTGAATTAGAGAATAATTATCAGCAGAAGCAGGTCAGTACTGGAATTCTTACACTGGGACTTTTCAGAGGATCTATAGAGCTTTCTTATCTGCCATTGACACTTCTGGGTCACAGAAGTAGGCCCCTTAGAGTATATCCTGGAACTCCTGGGGAGTTCTTTCTGAGTCAGGCTCCACTTAAATATGTCAGCCTAACAAGTTTTGATCAATGAGTCAGAGCAACCTACCAAAATATGCTTCTCCCTTTATGATAGGCAGTACAAGGTACAGAAAATTATCTCTCAGAATAGTCTTGAATTTCCCAGATCATTGAACTTGTAGGAACCTCTTCAATTTGTCATGGCTGTGGGCTTACATAGAATTTGTATATTTTATCTCTCATACATTCTTACTAAGGTTCACTGTAACCTCATCTGGTCCAATTAGCATAATAATCATTATGAATGGACAGTAGGATGTTCTATGTGCTATTTTAAATGATTACGTATTTGAAATCTGCATTGTTGCAGAAAGCAGGAGAGTTTATATTATTCTGATATAAGAAAGGGTAGTTAGACTGATGTCCATGTATCATGAGGCAACATGTCTGAGTATCCATGTTAAAGATAGTTGAAAAGAAAGCATGGTGCTAGGTCAAAAGTTGCAAGCCAGATGCCAAAGACTATCTTTATTTGATCCAGTAGAAATAACATTCCTGCAATCATAATAGGAATTGATAGTATCACCCAATTATGCTTTTAATAATTTTTAGTCATTCTTGAAGACCCACCTGGCTTTTTAAAACATCATATAGAGATATGTGAGGAAAATCTCTGAACCCCTGAAGGCTTTGATGATGGCACCTAGTTCTTTTGTGCTCTCTTAGATGAAACAATGCTTTCAGCTTGCTCTCCTCGTGTATGAGGGTGAAAGAAGACAGTTTCAGTACTTCCACTTGACCCTTCCTAACATGAAAACTCTTACAGATCTGGTAACCAATGTGAAGATTCTGTATGTCACTAAGTATATCTTGTCTCACTACACACTCTAAAACTTGGACAATGACCACAGGATGGATTTGTGGTTCAATTGGGCCCCTCAGAGATAGACTTAGTCCAAGAATACATTTGTCCTTTGACTTCCGTAAGTTTCTATTTTGAGCAATGATTTTGGTGGGATTTCTTCAGATTAGTGTAAGAAGAGAGACAATATATATGTGTAAAGTTTCTAGTCATTACCCTTTTACTAGTACAGTCATTCTGGTAAATTTCTACAGGCTCATTTAGAGAAAAATACTTAGAGGAAGACTCTCAGATATAGAAGTGGGCTGTGATGTGGGTTCTTCCTTCAGTAACATTGTTTCCTATCAGTAGAGGAGCACTAGGTTTGTGAATTGACTTATGCTGGAAACATCATCAATTCCCACTAATGCAACTCAAGATAATTTTAACCCAACAGATTTTGAATTATCCAATTATGTCTGTCAAAAAGGACCTAAAGGGGCTACCCATCTGCATCATCCTGGACATCTGTGAGAATGGGCTATAACCATAGATACCTAAAGCTTATTATAATAATCAGGCACAACTTATCTGATAGTGAGATGTGGCCATCTGGCCTCTACCATGTGGAAACGCTGTTCTAAGAAGAGATCTTATGCAGCAAAATAAAATCAAACTAAAGGCAAAATAAACTAAAAACAACCTCTCCCAATAGGAAAAAAAGTACTTAAGAATTGATCATGAATAACTTAGCTTTTTAAAATGTTATTTCCTTCAATTTTGTAATGTTAGTTTTATTTGAAAGCTTTTAAAACATCCATTTGTTGCAATTATTTTTATCATTCTAAATCAATAATTATTTTTACATTATTTTCATTCATAATATTGCTCATTTTACTTAAAGTACTTCAAAATTGCTCAACCACTGAGTCTAGTTTGATTGCAACTTCATCTAATGCCACCTATGGTCCTTGGAGAAGGGACATTATTTCATTTTTTCAAGTTGAAGAAGGTGTTGCCAAGTCTTGCCAGGGATATGGTAGGGAAACCAGAGGAGTCACTGAGCAGTTGTATACAACTAATAAACTCCAACATTTTTTTCTGCTACAGCTTTTGATTCCCTCCTTGAGCACAAGGGCCAGAAGACGTTTTTATGTAAAGAACCAGATAATAACTATTTTGGATGTGTGGACCATATGCTCTCTGTTGTAACTACATAACTTTGCCAATTTCATGCAAAAGCATTCACAGACCATGCCTAATATGGGTGTGGCTGTGTTCCAATAACACTTTTATTTACAAAAACAAGCTGGCTGACCAGACTTGGCCCACGGGCCAACCTGTGACATAAAGTGTGCCTAGCAGCTCTGGCAATTAAACCTCATTGTCTGAAAAGAATAACAATGGGCTTAATTAACTAACCTAGTAATGTATGAATGCCACTCCTAACTGCTCAAGCAAATATATGGAAATCTGTCAGGTAAGTATAGCTACAGATTTTTTTTATACTTCTTGGTCTGTCACCCTCAAAATTTACTTCAATATGTTTCCAGTTACCTTACAGTTGAAATTGAAGATTATCTGCCACTCCTCTGGTGTACAGACACATTTCTCCCAGAGGAAAACTTCCCTGGTACGTCTCTCTCTGGGATCATTTGAAATCTTACTTTCATTGTGGCTCTGGGAGCCAGAACATAGTGAGAAGAGACATTCCTGGTCAGGCAAGTGCTCCAGGTACAATCAGTACAAGAGTTTCATGACAAGGAAGACTCATTCCTTTATTCAGCGGGGAGAAGTTGATTTAGTAGACTAGGACCCTTTAGGGAGATGTAGAGGCTAAAAGTTCTTATCCCTGATTCTGTCTGCTCATGTGTCCCCATCCTATATCTCAGCAGCTCCCTTCTCCTCTAAGTTCTCTTACTCTAGCATAAGAATCCTGGAGGGTCACATCATCAGTGTTGCAACTCTGTGTGAATTGAAGTTGGGACCTGGGCTTAATTTTCAGCTTAACTTTCATGTAAGCTTCAGAAGATTGAGGCATCATTCAGGTTGTCTTGGTGGTCCTCTAAGTTTTTACAGATGCCCTGCTTTGGGCATAGCTTCAAATTTTTTTTTCAATTTGTCCACTTCTCTGTGTGTACTCTCTAGGCCCATCAGATCTAGACAGCCTATGTCTTGCTTATTGCACCTATTTATGTAGCTATAGTGACTCTGAATCATGGCCATTTGCTCCCAGAACACCTCGTCCTCTGCCTGCCCTCATAATGCCACCATATGCCACAGATCATCATGCCCCATTTCCCCTGGCAAGAAGATGATCATTGTACTCATCAAGTGCGTGAGTAATCCAACACCAGAATTTCACTCTGATGTTCTGTTTCCTGAGGCCAATTATAGTGACAATGTCTATATTAGTCAAAGTTCTAGAAAAAAACAACATGTACCCTCAGGAAGGGTATTGAATATATCTAATAGAATTCAATGAAATGGCTAATTTATTATTGTGTTAGTTGTATGATGTTAGCCAAGTGTGGATAGTAATAGTCCCATTGTCAATGGGGAGAAAAAGCATCACCACCCAGGTCTGAAAGAGCAAGGAGAGGAATGTTACTAGAACACAGAAACCAGTAGCTATAAGTACTAATAGAAAGTTTACCAGCAGAAGTTGTGTTTTCAGAAAAGAAATCCAATCACAGCCAAAATTCAGACTAACAGGAAGAAAACAGGAAAATGAACATCCAGGTTTCTCTCTCTTTCTGCAACTATGTATGTTGCTGCCATTTATTGGTTGACACCACCCAGAAGACAGAGGACAGCATAGCAGAAAGCAGACAAGAAGAAGAAGAAGAAGAAGAAGGAGAAGAAGAAGGAGAAATAGAAGGAGAAATAGAAGAAGAAGAAGAAGAAGAAGAAGAAGAAGAAGAAGAAGAAGAAGAAGAAGGAGGAGGAGGAGGAGGAGGAGGAGGAGGAGGAGGAGGAGGAGGAGGAGGAGGAGAAGAAGGAGAAGAAGAAGGGTGAAGAGTGGAGTTGGTGGGCACAATTAGAATATGTAGCACAGAGATCTCATTTTTGGGGCATGCTATTTATCTTTTACTAGTCTTTGTTGCTTTGTATGTAAAATCACATCTGTTATTTTGCTTAAATAAGTAGCCATATGTAAACTTTGTGGCTCAAGGTATGTAATTATTAATTTATACTTGCTCAGATTATTATTTTAAGCTCCACAAAAATAGTCCAAAGTATAGGTATTCTAGAAGTAGTGTTGCTTGATACTTAAAATAGTTTGAATGAATGTGCAACACATTTTACATATTTATCTGTAAAACAAGTACAAATAGACATTATTTGTATTAAAAAGCAACTATATTTAAGGGTGGGTAATAGATTAGATGTTTAGTAAATATTAAGTTTCATTTTTATTACTTGGAACTCTACACAAAAAAAACATGCAGAAGACTCAACTCCAGAGGTGGTATATTTTCAAAACTAAAATGCTCATTATGCACAGGCAGGACAATCATCAGTGGACAATCATCATTATTTACCACCTATAAAACTTACAAAATTAAATAATTTTTAAAAGGGTACATAGCTTCCTAGTCCAAGAGAACTTCCAAAGAAAGTACTTTTACTTATAAATCATTGTATCAGATACTCATGCCATTGGAATAAAAAAAGTTTTAGTCATTTGAATATGAATTGGTAGTGATTAGTGATATCAAAGAAATTCTACAATGACTGTCTGTACAGAAGTCCAATGTTAAAGATAAGAATAGAGAGAACATTACTTCAGAATTAATTAATAGCTCCTAAATGAAACTGCGATTATTAGGTTATGCTGGACATGTGTAATCAGCTTTCTTGTCTTTCTCTTATGTTATGGTCTATGTGTTAGCAAAGTAGAACATCTGCTGGTGCTCAGTCTCTCATATTTGGTCCAGATGTGCCTTGATGTTCAGCATATTCTCGGCATGGACATTCTTAGAGGGAGGAGAAATCCTTTGTAAGAAGAAAAAACTTTTATCCAGTTATTAACTCTACCATTTGGAAGCACTTCACATGATCAATTTCTGGTTATCAGAAGGCTGTTTACAGCTCCAAAGAATTAATCCAGTGAGAAGAAAATTCTATCCATTGATTTGAGTGGCTTTGGACCTTCCAAATGGTCAAGTAAGATCTCAACAACACCTTCACCAGAGGTGGGAGAATTTAAAATCAGCATAGAACTGTTGTCCTGCTGCTCCCCTAGACTGAGGATGACTTAGTTAAGGGAAATTCCCAAATGTAGAGCAGCAAGAAGTCTTGTTACCACACCCAAATGGCTAAACTCATAACCTGCACTGTCACAATTACAGTTTTGGGTCTTGATTCATAGAGTCTCAGCAATGTTCTCTGTTCTAGTCATTTCTTTGTAATCTGGGTGTTCACTAATTTAGTGTGTGACAACTATATGCAGAGCAGTGCTCTCACTCGCCTAAGGCATCACAGGGTGCTGTCACATCCTTTCATTATCAGAAATGGGCAGATCATCTCCTTTCAATGAGAGGGCACATGGAGGTATGTCAAAGAAAGTAATATGCTCAACCTGGTTTTGAACATGCTGATTCATTTTATCCCTATTCAGGCCATAGCTGTTCACAAATGAGGCAGAGCTAATCTAAAATGCTATGAGTAAGTCATGGAAGGAGAGGACCAAGGGCTGCCTATCTTCCAAAGATACAGGCCATTAATGCCTGCCTGGGGAAACAGGAATTAAGTATACAGTGAAAAGAAGAGAATAATTTAGGAACTGAAATAATGTGATTATGAGTGATATGAAGATGCTGCAAATCAAGACACAAAGATGGAGACAAAAGTTGGTTTTAAAAATGACCTCAGATCCTGACAAATTATCTTTTCTAGTTCTTGGTCCTTTATGTAAATTGTTAGGGGTTCTTTGTAGTTTTTTTTTTTAAGCAAAATATCTTGGGGGGATCAGAAGTCTTCTGCAGTCATGTGTGTAGCTATACCAGAGCTCTGTGCCTGGGGCTTGTATTCCTGAAAGGTTGATAAATGGCATAGGGTGATCAGAGAGGAAGAAAGATGCAGAGAGAAGAGGAAACAAGTGAATGCATAATGAGCAGAGGTTTGGTGAGAGCCATGGGGGGCATGATGCATGGGTTTAGCTGATAGAGAAAATGACCATGATATGATGTTTATAAAAACTGAGTAAATGGAATTATACTAGTCTATGTACTTTATATATAGTTGAAAGTCTTTATAATATAAACTATTTTTAATGGGGCAATTGATTGAAATAGAGTGGTATGGTTTGGCTGTGTGTATATAGGCATGACTATGCATACACATGCTTCCATGGTTGGGAGAGGGCGAACTGAGAGAGAGCACAAGCAAAACAAAAGAAAGAGATACAAAAAAAAGTAAAGTGTTCTATTTGTGTAGCAATTGCCTTTGGGGCAGGAGCTTACATTTCATTGTAGAAACAACTAGGAAAGAATATGGGGCCATATGAAGGAGCCCTAATGAATGGGCCCATAGATGTGATGGCAGGAAATAAGTTAGAAATTCATCCAAGTGTCCATAGGAGGAAGCAGTATCTGCATCCTAGAATTGGTGGGGAATTAAAGGGACAAACATGAGAAACATGGCACAGACACATCCTACACCGCTACCAAACTAAATGCAAAAGATAAAGGAGGAAAGAAAAGAACAAAGACATTGTCAAAATTTTCAAAACTCATGCTGGGGAAAATTTTGAACCACTACTAGAAATAAGAAAGTCTAAGGAAGAACCCTATTGTGATGTATGGAAGATATTAGGAAACAGAAAATTCTCACAGCCACTACAGCTAATAAATTCCTTTCAAATGTTTCTTCTAATTATCCCGTGTCCATTGCTTCCTTTTTTATTGCTATAGCCAATTAACTACTAACAACTCAATTTTCTTACTATTCCTAGTTGAAATTTTCTAAACCTTTATAATTGAGCAAATCAATCTTCCCCTCATTCATAATTTTATATTTTCCCACTGACTAGAGAATGAAGTCAAGAGTTTTTAATGTTATATCTTTACTAGAAGCCCAATGCATGAAATTCATGCATGGGTAGGGGCCCTAGGCCTGAGTAGCAATCAGGGCTGATCAGATTCCCTGCCTCCCCGCCTCCCTGTCTCCCCACCTCCTCACCTCCCCACCTCCTCCTTCCCTTGCCACCCACATGCAGCCACCTCATGGTTCTACTTGCCTCCCCGCCTCCCTGCCTCCTCTTTCCCTCATTCTCTCAGTGCCTTGCTGCCACTGCTGGTCACTTGCCATGTTCTGTGCTGCCCCCTGGTGGTCAGCACACATCATAGGGAGCGATCAAACTCCCGGTATCCCGGTTGAACTCCCAAAAGGAAACTTGGCATATTAGCCTTTTATATATATACTAGAGGCCCGGTGCACAAAAATTTGTGCACTCGGGGGGGGAGGGGGGTCCCCCAGACCGGCCTGTGCCCTCTCGCAGCCTGGGACCCCTCGGGAGATAACGACCTGCTGGCTTAGGCCTGCTCCCGGGTGGCAGAGGGCACGCCCAATCCCTAGGTGCAGCCCCTAGTCAGGCTCAGAGAAGGGCTGATTGGGAGTTGGGGCGCCACCCCCTGTCATGCACAGAGCAGGGTGGATAGGGAGGTTGCGATGCCACCCTCAGTCATGCTCAGGGTAGGGCCGATTGGGGGGCTGGGGCACCGCCCCCTGTCACACTCAAGGCATGGTCGATGGGGAGGTTGCGGCGCTACCCCCTGTCACTCACAGAGCAGGGCCCATCAGGGGGTTGAGGAGGTCCCCCCTGTCACTCACAAAGTAGGGCCGATAGGGGAGTTGGGGCACCACCCCCTGTCACACTCAGGGCAGGGCCGATGGGGAGGTTATGGCTCTACCCCGTTACACACTGAGCAAGGCTCGTGGAGGGGAGTTGGGGCGCCACCCTCTATCACCCACAGAGCAGGGCCAATCAGGGGGTTGGGGCACCACCACTGTCATACTCAGGGCAGGGCCGATGGAGAGGTTATGGCTCTACCCTGTCACACACAGAGCAGGGCCGATCAGGGGGTTGGGGAGCTCCCCCCTATCAGGCACAGAGCAGGGCTGATCATGGGGTTGGGCGCCTTCCCCTGTCATGAACAGAGCAGGGCAGATAGGGAGGTTATGGCCCCACCCCCTGTCACACACAGAGCCGCAGGGTGATCAGGGGGTTTGGGCACTGCCCCCTGTCACGCTGATCCCAGTGCTGGGAGGCATATTACCCTTTGGGGGCCGGCTTGTTTGCCCTGTATGGTGTCCTGGATCAGGGTGGGGTCCCCACTGGGGTGCCTGGCCAGTCTGGCTAAGGGGCTGAGGCCGTTTTCAGGCTGGCGGATGACTGAAGCTCCCAAAACTCCTTTTTTACTTTTTTATTCTGGGCCAGCTTTAGCTCTGAGGCCTTGGCTGCTGAAAGCAGGTTTCTGGCCTTTACCTTCTGTATTTGATACAGTGTTGCGGTCTGGCTGGCTGAAGCCCGGCTGAATGAAAGCCGATTTCTGGGGTTTTGTTTAGCTTCTATATTTGTTACAATGTTTCTTAGAGTTGCAGCTGAGAGGCTGGCAAGTCAGGCGGGAAAGGTTGGAGTCTGCCATCACTGGAGCAAGCAAGCCTCCCTGTTCGCTTCAGTGCATGGCTGCTGGCCGCCATCTTGGCTGACAGTTAGTTTGCATAAGGATATGCTGATAAGCCAATGGGAAAGGTAGCGGTCGTATGCTAGTTACCATGTTTCTCTTTTATTAGATAGGACTAGAGGCCAGATGCATGAAATCCGTGCAAGGTGCTTGGCCCCCGCCTCTGCGGCTGCTACCTGTGCCTTGGCTCCTGCCACCACAGCTTCGTTGGGAATGTCGCCTGGTCTAATTAGCATATTATGCTTTTATTATTATAGATTATTATAGATATATAGATTCTCTAACCCCTACCTTCTTTTAAGATGTTTCCTACCCAACTCAAAATGATATTAAATTGAAGTTAAACTAGTCTCCTAACTGAAGTGTGATTTCATTCACATTCTTCTCAATATTCTCTTTTTCTTTCTTAAAAATATTGACCATCCTTTAAAGCTTGGCTCTGTTCTTCTTTCTTTGTGCATGTTTCTCTGAAAACTAAACCATAATAAATGTGTTTTTCCCCCCCTAAACAACTTCAGTATTACATGGGAATGATTAAACATCTTCTTATACATGTTATATTTATTTAGTGCACAGGCCATGTAGATGGACCTGCATTTGCCTTTTCTTGATTTATGACCTTGAGAAAATATCTTAATTTCACTGAGTCTCAGTTTCTACATTCCCAGTGGGTTCCCATCTTACTCCTTAGTAAATTTCATCTTGAAGTCTACAAGGCCCTACATGATTTAACTTTCCTCCAAATCTCCAATTTATCTTCTGTGAGCCCCTCCCTCACTTAGTTGTCAGCCGCATTGGCCTCTTCGCTGTTCCTTGATCTACTGAGCATCACCCATCTCAGGAAAGCCCTTTGTCTGTCTCCTGACCAGATGGCACATGGCCCACTCCTCCCTCCCTTCAGTCTGCACCCAACTGTGTTCTTTTCAAGGAGGTCTTTTCTCACTATCCTAATTATTATCTATAGCTGCTTAACCTGTGCATTATCTGTTACCTTCCTTTTACTTTTTTTTTTTTAATAACATTAACCTAACTTTCCATACTGTGTGTGTGTGTGCAATTGCCTGGCTTTCATTCATGAAAGAAGAGCTCTGGGAGGAAAGCTACATTGTTTTGCTCATGATCTATCCACAGCCTTAGAACAGATAATGCAGGACCCTGGCTCCAATTAAGCTCTTTACAACTTTTTTTTTTTTTTTTTTGCCCTAGCCAGTTTGGCTCAGTGGATAGAGTGTCAGCCCATGGACTGAAGGGTCCTGGGTTTGATTCCTGTCAAGGACACGTACTTTGGTTACAAGCTTGATCCCCGGCCCTGGTGTGTGAGTGGGAGGCAATCAATCCATGTGACTTTCTCTTATATCGATGTTTCTTTCTCTCTGTCTCTCTCCCTCCATTCCACTCTCTCTAAACACACATACACATAAATAAATATTTTTCAAATAAATAATAAGCTCACAGCTGTGTAGAATAACATATTCATAGCTCTCAATAAATGGCCCATTTATTATATTAACATTAATAAAATATTAACATTATTGATTAGCTTAGATCTTTTATTTGCAAATATATTATACCTAGTGAGCATGGATTATGAGTCTATTATCACCTTCCTTGCTAGTGGTTTGAGCAAATATGTAGGCTTCTAATGTCTTCTGTTTTGGAAATATGGAAGGAAAACAAGTGACATCTATTTCCAAGTTTAGAACGTATCAGATCAAGGAGGACAACATATCATGTTTATTACTTCTATGACTTTATTCACTTTCCTTAGGTTATGAATGGGCTCACTCTATAAAACTCTTCCATCTTCTCTCCTGTTTCAGATTCTGGACAAATTTAGACGGAGAAGGCCACTTGTGGGTTTCTAGAAAGAAATGGTGCTTAGAAAGGTTGTGAGTATTAAAAGAAGTTTACATGAAAGAGCAAGGAGGGAATTTGGACTCTGAAACTGGCCTTGCATCAATTTCTGGCTCCCGACCATATGAGTGCACCTTTCCGAAATGAGAACAAATTAAGTAGATTTTAGACATCGAACTCATTATAGGAAATATGTGTTTTGCCTTCTCCGCTTTAGTAAAGAGTCCAGTTGTTCTAAAACTGCAATTATTCTCTTATTGTTTTGAAGAATAAAGTTACAGGCATAATACAGGAAAATCATTTGGGGAAACATTTATCCCTAATTTAATACAGTGTTCTCTATAATGTGATTTCAAAGCTTAACCATTTGTTTAGCCAGATCATCCCAGTCTATTTCTGTGAAGGACTGAATTGAACTTTTTCAGGTGAGGAGAGGATAGAGGAGATCTTAAAGAAAAGAATGACCGCTCTAGTTAGTAACTGGCTGGCAATAGCAAAAGCCAATTTAATAGCTGTGTTGGGCACACCTGCATGTGGGAAATATATAAGCAGGCATACAATTGCATTCTGTTTCCATTTTCCCAATCTTAGCAATCTAGTATGTAATACTTCTCATTCTGCTGTTTTACTCAGCTATAAATTACTCTCAGAATTGTTTTCACATCATAATCATTTAGATAATCCATTTTTTGGGCATTTCCTTTTATTTATGTTTTACCCCTAAATATTTCTTGTCTGTAGATATAAGTGAAAATTGGTAAAATGTAAACCATTAAAAACATAAAAATGCTGTCTTTCAAGGCTTTGAAGAAGTAAATGCTTATTTGAATGTTGCTCTTATCATAATGTAAATGTCAACTATCTTTGCTTTAAAAATGTATACACTGGTGATTGAATTAAATTACAGTTACAAAATATTTTGTTAAAAGTTTGTCTTGCCCTGTCCAGGTGGCTCACTCAGTTTGTTAGAGCATCGTCCCATACACCAAAGGGTTTTAGGTTTGATTCCCTGTCAGGGCACATACCTAGATTGTGGGGTTTTATCCCAGGTTGGGTGTATATGGAAGGCAACTGATTGATGTGTCTCTCTCACATCAATATTTCCCCCATCTCTCTCTCTCTCTCTTTCTCTCATTAAAACTCAATAAAACACATCCTCCAGTGAAGATTAAACAATGGGGTAGCCTTATCAACAGCAGTCAGCAATGTATTAGTCAGGGATAGGCAGCAATTGTCATTGACTGTGTTATGATTGGTCAGCATTCCTGTCATCCAGTCCTTACTCTGAAGAAAGGAATTATTCTAGACACTAGACAAATTAACCCAAATTTCCTATACTGCAGGATGCACAAATAAATTCTGGCTTCCCAAATGCCTTTCTGCATAAAGCTTGCTCAAGGTTTGTTAACAGAAAGTCAACCCTGGGCCATCCGTCAGCAGGGTGACAACAGAGAAAAAAGAAAAAGTCGTATTTAAGGCATGCTCATAACAACTAGTGCCAAATGTAAAATAAGAAGAAAGAAGTGCAAATGACAAACACAACATTACAGGTTATAAAATGCAATGCTATTTATTTAAAATTATCACTTGTATTTAATGTTAAATAAAATCAGTTTTTAAAGGTAACATTTAATTTGCCTAGTATGCATATTTTTAGTAGCCCTGTTTAGCTCTCAGATACTATTTTTAATAATAAAGGGATAGAATGTCCAAATAAAAAGCACGATGCTTTCTTTGTTTGATTTCAAAATTTCAATTATTCAGATAAGTAAAATTATATAAAAAAAAACACACAAATATACCAATATTATCTAGAAAATGCTATTTTAAAGAGGGCTTTATATACAATGTGCTTTGTCCTTAGAAGAAATTTACTTACCTCATAGATTTAAAATATAAAACTATTTAAGTGGAACTGCTACAATGTAGCCATGCATTAATGATTTAATCACATAAATAAGAAACTCATTTTATTTATTATAGTGAAAGAAAATATCACAGAATAGTTTTTGTTAATCCCCGCAAAGGATTCATTTTCTTAATTTTGGACTCTAGCATCCAGTAACATGGAGATAATTTCCTATAACTTTTGCCTCTTTTAGGCTATTAAACATTATAACCTTGTATTTAGGCTGGCTTCATTAAATATGTATGCTTTTAGCCATCTGATTCCTAATATATATTACTAACATTGTGCGCTAACAGCAGTTCTGTTCCCTCTAATGGGTCTGTAACAGTAATGCCACCAAGAGAAGGCTGGGAAGACGCGCAGTGATAAAATTAGCAGCACACCAGATTCTGCAAAGTGATAGCCCAATCATTTCTATGTGGAAAAGCTACTAATGGTCTAGAATGTGACACCAGATTATGCAAGCAAGTGAAATATTGAAAGTTATCTTCATTTGAACAACCAAAAAAAAGCAGCGGACTGCAGCAAAGCAAGCTATTAGGTCATTGCAATGTCACAGTGAATACAGCTGAAACTTGTGTCCCATTGTCAAGTACGATTAGAGCTTCATAAGACATGTTCCTTTGTGTTCATTTTATTCCTGAACAATCACAGAATCAGGTACTATGCACACACACATTTATATACAAACTTATATCTATATGACAATATATATTCATATAAACAATATATATATATATATATATATATATATATATATAATCTGTGTGTATAAGATATGCACATATTCATATATATTTAAAATAAATAATTACTAGAGGCCCAGTGCATGAAATTAACGCATGGTGGTGGTGGTGGGGTGGGGGTCCCCTCAGCCCAGCCTGCACTCTCTGCAATCCAGGACCCCTCCGAGGATGTCCGACTGCCGGTTTAGGCCCGATCCTGGTTTAAGCTCCTAATCACTCACCTGCCTGCCTGCCTGGTCACCCCTAACTGCCCCCCCTGCTGGCCTGATAGCCCCTCACTGCCTCTGTGTGCCGGCCTGATCACCCCTAACTGTGCCCCCATCGGCCTGGTCGCCCCTTATTGCCCCCCCCTGCCAGCCTCGTCGCCCCACGCAGCCTGCTTGTTCAGTCTTTTGGTCATCCCTCACTAAACTCCCTGCCAGCCTGGTCATAGGCAGCCATCTTGTGAGGCATGAGGTTTAATTTGCATATTACCTCCTTATTATATAGGACAAAATGGGTTATTTTTTTTTCTGACAAATCAATACCACGTAGACTGGCAGGAAAAAAAATATCTTTATTGTTCTGAATAATATATTTTTCCTGCATTTGATGAATCTATGTTGACAAGTATAATTACGTGCCACATACTGTTTTTGAAACCAAAATATATTGGTCAAGAAAAAACCAGTTACAAGTTTCAGGGGAGGGGTGGTTGACTTTTTTCTCCCATCTTTGTCCTGGGATCATTGAACTTTTCCAATGTGTCATCAGCTGCCGGCAGCTACCTGACATGTTCACATTGAGTCTGACAACTGGCCAGCATTATCACTCTGCACTGTTTAGTGCACAATGCAGGCCTGCATAATCAGAAAGTGAAAGCAAATGCAATTCCCCAGCATAGCAATCACAGTGCTGTGCAGTAGCTCATTGTGGTCAGCAGAGAGCAGTTAGAATCACTTACAAAATATTTTTTAAAATAAAAAACATAAGCTTTATTCAATAGACCATAAGATAACAGTTTTTTAAAATAAGGCATAATTGATCCCTTGAAATGTATCCGTTAGGTCATTTCTCTTAATCTACCACCCATATTATAGAAAGTCTTTTTATTTCAGCCAATTTATTCAAGGCTTCTAACTTTTTAATCATGGAATATTGTGAAAAGGGAACAAGATTCTAATCCTAGTTGTTCCATCAACAACATTCGTGACTCTTTATAAACCATATAAACTTTCAGGGCCTTTGATTCTTATGCACAGAATGAGTATTATAGAGATTTTCAAGCCATTCTCATTGTTAAACTACATAATGAATTTGCTAAGGAGGCTGGTGTGAAAACTCCAAAGAATCCAAATTGTTTTATAGAAGAAAAGGATAGAGAGACTCTTTGCCCTGCTTTCTTCATCTATTTCCCCCACCCCACCCAGGGCCCTTCTCTTGTGGGTTAAATGAAGTGCAAAGGGAGAACTGGACTGTATGGAAATCAAGAATCTTTGCCAACTCTCCAATTTTAATTCTCAAATTTTTGCAAATATCCCCAGGCCTTTGTCTAAGTACAGAGCTGATTAAAAGCCATCTTCTGACAGAGTGATTTTGTACATGTAGACACAGTTTATAAACTTTGCTTATTCCTAAAACAAAGATTGAGTTAGTAAAAAAAAATAATAATCTGGATTATACAAGATAATTTCTTTTCAAAAGGAACCCAAGTTTTACCCAAAAATTTATATAATTTACCAAAATGATATGTTTGAGGGGGTGAATCATATAGTTATATGGATAATTTGATTAGGTAAACACAACCAAATATCACCGTATATTCTTTTTGGTTACTTTGAGACTTTTAATTATTACTTTTTTATATTCTTAAAACTTTAGATACATTCTAAAGAGAACAAAATTAATTAAGATAGCATTAACCTCACATAACTCATTATACAAAATACAATAAAGTAGACAAAAATATCTAGTTACAATGTAATGCTAATAATAGAGTGATATTTATCATTATCATTACAGAGTTTCTTTTGACACATAGTCTTTATTTCCTTACCAGAATACATCAGGAATCATTTGGAAATTGGTTTGACTTTCAATTATTATGGGTGTTACTTTAAATTAAGTGTGTTTTTCTTTAATTAAAAGGAACATGAAATTTAAAACAATGAATTAACTAATTTGCATAAGGTATTAAAAATCAGTTAATTTCAGCACCAAGGGAATAGGACATGTTTCTTTTTACCCCTGCCCTATTAAATATGTCTCTGATTAAAAATATATCATAATTGTTCTGCCTATAAAAGCATTTTTGGATTATTGCCATTATCTCCAAACCGCAATCTCTTTCTTTGCTTCTCAAAAAGAGATATGATTATCCAGATTATAATGGGAATGTTGTAGGTGGCCAAAAAGGCACCAGGTGTTAGAACAGCAGGTCACACTGGACCTGGGTTCAGCAACCTTGGTACTTGAGTTCTGGCTAGGAAAGAATTCAGAGCCAAGACCCAAACTGTAAGCGAACATTTATTTATAAAATCACAGAGGTAGAAAAAGTAATTCCCAGAAGAAATGGGCTTAGGAAACAAGTTACAGATAGAAGAAGGGCCCTTGGGGCTTAGAAATAAGGAAGGTAAAGGTGATCTGCCTGGGGGGATAGGGAGGAGGAGAGGGAAGAGAAAGGCACAGTGTGCTCCTGGGAGGGAAAGCCAGCTGGGTCCTCTGCCCTAGGGTTTTAAGGGTGGAGATTTTAGGGAAGGTCCCAGAGGAAGATCTCAATAGAATATTCAGCAGCTTTCCAGGGCCCGGGTCTGTCTAATGCAGCTGGTCCTGAAGTTAGTCATGACATGACGTCACGTCACAATGGGTCCAGTTTTGTTGCTTTCCTGGGCCTGGAGCTGAAATATAACTGAGGCCTAGGTGTTATCTCTAGGGAGGAAAGGTCCAGGGGTCCAAACCTCTGGACCAGCTATATGCTAGGGGAAGACAGGTCACCCTGGGAGTGAGGGTCCCACCTTACAATCCATTGTCTGTTGTTAAGCACCTGGGGCTTTCCACCATGGTGACCTGTACCTGGCCCATCTTCCTTGCTCTGTTCATGTCTAACTGACGTATATATTTATGCAGAGAATTGTGGGACCACTACCATATTCTGATGGTTCTTTTTATTTATCTGTAAAAAAGGATCCCCATTCATAGATTTTAAAATGTAGATGCAATGTTATATAGTAAAGTAAGTGGATAGAAGCATATGCAAAAGTAATAGCTGGAATAGATAAGACATGTCTTTATCTCTATTTTTATCTCTATTACCTTGGCCTTTCCTTACTCCCCAAACCTCAATGTCATCTGCAAACGAGATGTACCCCCTTGCTGGATAATTTATGAAACCCCTAAATAATACGAGCTTTGGCAATGGTCTGTACCACCACACTGTCTGCAGTTTATGGCAGGTGAGTCTCCAGTTGTCCCTCCTTGTAATTTAAATTCATGACCTTACTCTATGAAAACCCAACAATCCATTAAGAGATATCAAGATTTCTTTTGTTAACCAGAGGGAATGGATCAATTGCTGAGAAAGCATATGTTTTCATTGAGAATGTTCTTGTTTGTTTAATTCATAGTTGAAGAGCAAGCAATTACTAAGAATTAAAAAAATAAAGCAAAATGAAACAAACACAGAAATAATTGAGCTCTCTCAACAGAATTGAATTGACACACATTTCTCTCAAAAAATATCAACATTTCCGAAACAGGGCTAGTTCTTAAGTGAAACTAGAAAACTTACTTTAATTTTGAGATTTAATATTCCTAGATCCAATTCACTTTTGGCTATTCAAATAAATACAAAAGTGATGGACATATTTATGTTCTCACTCCTAGCTGTGATACCCTATTCACACCCTCTTTACTTCAGTGGGTTGTTGTACATAGAGGATTTCACATATTGGAATCAAATTAGCCACACAGAATCCTAAAATTGTGTTACCTAAAATTAGAACTTATCTGTACATTTTTTTCTGGTGGGCTTCTCCCTTAAAAAAGAAGTTTTAGCCCTGGCCATTATGTTCAGTGGTTATAGCGTCAGCCCATGCATGGAAGGGTCTCAGGTTTGATTCCTGGTCAATGGCATGTACCTGGGTTGCAGGTCAAGACCAGATGGTGAGGCAACCAGGCGATGTTTCTCTCTCTCCTCCCCCCTCCCTCCCTTCCTTCCACTCTGTCTAAAAATTAAAAATCAATGGAAAAATTATCCTCCTCAGGTGAGGATTAACAAAATAAAACAAAACAAACGAACCAGCTTTAAAGAAGCTAATTTTAACAGATCCTCTAGATGGTAATGCTTTTGTATCTGTTCCTATCAATTCATTTGTTCATTGATTTGCATTCACTGAGTACTCTGTGCGCATCCTGTGTGCTCATGATGTGCTCTGTTCTCAACACACTTTGTGCTGTCCCTTCAGCTCCTGACATCTCTTTCCTGCCTGGGCTTATTTCCTATGACATCTCATCTCTGTTCATATTGGCTGCCTGGTTTTCAATCTACTACATTTCTTGCTCATTGACAAGTAGTAAATGAATTATTACCAACCTCCTATATGGTCTGCTCCATATCCTTACTGTGACCTTGAAAAAATGGAGGCAGGTCTGCAGTGAATTACCCTAGTTTCACAACTCCAGCTTTTCTTAGAACATGGCCTTTCTCAGAACTGGAGCCATCCCATAAACACTATTTCCCTGGCTTTGTCTGAGTGCACAGAGCTCTAGCTCATTGCTCAACACGAATGCCCCATGAAGCTAAACATCTACACACTGATAGTTTTACTGTGGTTAACTAGGAAGGCATGCACATAGGAAAAGTGCACAACGTTTTAATTCAGTCATTGATGAGCGTGTATTTAGAGCAATTTGCTAGACACTGTGCTATGTACTAGATGTAGGCATGTTTTCTAGAGGAAAAGCAATTCTGTTTACAATGTTTCTTATATAATTTTATAGATATGTATGATTTTTCTCAGGAGAAACAATTGTCCAATACAAACATTCTAGAAGTTTTAAAGCTTAATATCCCTCTACCCCCCTCCGACTCCCCCACCTCCCCAAAAGACAGAAAGGACTGATGGACACCAGCAACAGCATGGTGATTGCCAGTTGGGGGAAGGGAGATTGGGGGAGGTTGAGGAGAGTATAGGGGAGATAAATGATAATTAACAGAAACTTGACTTGGGGTGGTAAACACACAATACAGTGTACAGATGATGTGTACTTAAAACCATCAGGCACTTAAAACCAGTATAAATTTTTAGAACAAAAAGGAAAAATAAATTAAAGTCTGGTAGCCTCAGGAGAATGTAGAGAATAGGTTTTGTCACCATCTGGCATCTGACCTTCATGCAAATAAATCCAGTGGGTGAATGAATATGACTTACTTTCTTTTATGCTGTCGCTCACTGATAGAAAGGGAACAGTGAATGTCAAAGATTTCATCTCTCCATTTGGAGTCAGCCACTCTCATTTAGAGAGACTAAGAAGACATGGTGAAATATATATATATATATATATATATATATATATATATATATATATATATATATATTATCATTCCTTTATTTAGTAACTTCTTTTTTTTAAGAAGAAATATATTCTTTTTTAAAATATATTTTTATTGATTTCAGAGAGAGGAAGGGAAGGGAAGAGAGAGCTAGAAACATCAATGATGAGAGAATATCATTGATTGGCTGCCTCCTGCATGCCCCCTACTAGGGATCGAACCTGCAACTAGGGCATATGCCCTGACTAAGAATCGAACTGTGATCTCCTGATTCATAGTTGATGCTCAACCACTGAGACACACAGGGAAACTTCTTTTTAAATTAAATTTATTGTGGTGACATTGATTAACAAAATGTCAAATGTACAAATGATTTATTTATGGCATCTCATTTTAATTTACAAAATCCTTCAAATGAATTATTTTATTTATGATTTCTCATAACTTCATGAAATAAGTTTTACTAGTACAGATGAAAAAATGAAGGCTTAGTGAGTATATGTAACTTGCACAATATTATACAGTGACTGCATGATGAAACTGAGGCATGAATTTATGTTTTCTGATTTGAAATCCGGGATACCAGGAGGTTCTTAGGATATGATAAATAGTCATAAGCACTTTTAACTTCCTTGAATCAAATACAGTGCACATAAATCCCAAACTAAATAGAAGTAGTTATAAATCTATTGAAGTGTAGCAATGGGGTGATTTATATAAGCTTAAGGCATAATTTCTAGTTCAGCAAAGATATAAATACTTTGCTAAAGCAGAGCTGGAATAGCCTTATCTTTTGAAATACTAATAATGCTGATAACCCTATTCCTTGTCAAGATTACCTGTGGCTCTTTGAAAGGCTGGAAGGGAGATCTAATGACCTCCGTGTTTCCAATCTATGTTCTGAATACATTAACAGAAAGAGCAAATTTAATTACAGTCTTAAAATCATATCCTTTTCATTTTTAAAAACTCTGAATAAACAGTCTTACTTCAAAGTGGACAAGGAGTCCTGGTCACAATCAGCCTCTGTAACATACAGACGCATAAGCACATGTGTGTGCACACCCTGCCGTATCAGAAAGGACATGTCTGCAGGACCATGGCCACTGCTCTTAGGAGACAATTGCCTTGAGGATCTCTGTAATTTGGCGTTCTAGAATAATGATGGACACATTTACATCATATAAGGAAACAACAATTGCTAGGTCAAATTTTTACCTAGCAATTATTATGCAAATAATTATACATTAGGTGCTTTCTATTTACAAAAAAAAAAATGGATAAAACAAGTGATATTTTGACAACCAAATCGATTAATATTAGTGGAGAAATAAACCTTTACAAGTAATTTTATACTTCACAGAGACTGTGGGATGAAAAAAGAGAAAGACTGAAATTTCAAAGTCTCTAATCAGGTCTTCCCCTTGCTAACAGAAGAGATCATCATTTAGAACCTCAAATTAATGAGGGTGTAGAGACAGTGGTAATTGTTATACATTGAGCCTAAGAGGATCAAAGAGGAACACAGATCATCCTAAAAAAGAAAGATGGTGGATAAAACAGTTCACATAACTTCTCAGTCACCCCCACTTTTAGGAAGTTATTTGCTACATCAAGGGTGGCTGGAATAAATTAGGAAAATCTGTGGAAATGTAGTGGATAATGACATAGGGAAGAGGAAAACACATCAGGATCATGTAGATTCCTAGACCAGGGTAACTGGGGAAAACTCAGGTCATCAGTATCTTGCCAGAATTCCCACAGATTTCTAAGGTGGAGCAGAGGAAACTCTCATTCATTCAAGAATGGGTTGATTTTGAATATGAAAGATCAGGTTACCTCAAAGGACACCTGGGTTGCACATGCATTATAACTGCTTCTCAAGCAATCCTAAAACTTAAGATATTGTTTCCGTTTTATTTTCTAGGAAATTGAGGGAGTCACATAAGAAATACACTCACGAAAAGTCAGGGAGAAGGAAAAGAAGGGATAGAGGCTAATTATTACAAAATATGGGAGCAGGGCTCAGTGGTTGGTTGAATGACATGGGAAGGTAGAAACGTGCCATCTAAGAAATGAAAGTTTGAAAAGCAAATATTAGTCCCACATTTCCTCCAGTGAATCTGCTTATCCTTTTCTAACCATCTAATTATCTGCCAGGAATAATTGAAAGAACTTTATAAAAGGGACAGTAACACCTCAATTTGATTGATTTTAATACCTATTATAACTTTGTGTGGTATGTATAAATAGATATGTACCATTTATACATTCTTATAAAAATAACACATCTTTTAAAAAAAGAAAATAAAGAATAAACCTTGTCAGCTAGTAAATATATTTTATGGGCCCAGCACGCTTCCGCTGCGCAACTCTGCTGCAGTAAATATATTTTAATATTCACATAATATTCTATGATATCAGATTTTATGTAGATTTTTTGTTTTACATATACCCTTAATACATACTTAACACCTAAGTATTAATTTTTTACCCCAGATTTTAAATAATATCCTACAAAATCAGTGAACATGGATACATAGCATCCTCATTTTATGTGCTATAATTTATTTAGTTAGACCTTTACAATTAATATGAAAATTATTTTAATAGTTAGATTTTTAAACAACATATTGCTTTTAAATTTTTCTTTACCATTAAAAATAAAATTTGGCATTAAATATACACACTTTTTAAAACTCTTGAAACATTTTTCCAAGCTGCTCACCAGAAAGAACCAATTTTAACCCTAAGTTAATATATATGAAGGAATATATTTAACCCCATCTTTGTTAATACTGAATAATTTCCATCTTATTGGCAAAACAGAACTTAATTATAGTTTTAACTTGCATGTTGCTTATTTGTCCATAATTTTTTAGGCCCAATTTTCTACTAATGTATTCTACCTATTAATGTAAGAAGATATTTTTATTTTTTTTATTTTCATTAAATTTATCAGGGTGATATTGGTTAATAAGATCATATAGGTTTTAATAATACATTATGTACAGTTGTATGATACATTATGTGCCCACCACCCCAAAGTAAAATTATTAATTTGTGATTAAAACACTGAATAAAATGAATATAGAAGGAAAGTACCTCAACATAGTAAGGGCCATATATTATAAAATCTCAGCCAATATCTTACTTAATGGTGAAAAACTGAAAGCTTTTCCTCTAAAATTAATAACAAAACAAGGAAGCCCACTAAAACTACTCTTATTCAACATAGTTCTGGGATGCCTAGCCAAAGCCATTAGACAAGAGAAAGAATAAAAAGCATCCAAATTGGGAAGAAAGAAGTAAAAGTGTAATTTTTTTTTAGATGACATGATTCTGTATGTAGAAATCCCTAAATATTCCACAAAGAAAATTCTTAGAAACAATAAATAAATACAGTAAAGTTGAAAGATTCAAAATAAATATACAAAAATCCACTGCTTTCCTGTATACAAAATAATAAAACTTCAGAAAAAGAAATAGAAAAAAAAATTCTTTTGTATTTGCAACAAAAAGAAAAAAAATACCAAGGAATAAACTCTCTGACTGTATTTTGTTAGGTCTCATGGAGTTTTTTTAGAAATGCAATATTGAATTCCCTGTCATTTTAGTACATGTTTTCATGTATTTAAGTTTGTTTTCTGGAAGTTTTTTAGTTTCTTTCTGATCTGCCTCGGTACTTAGCTTATTCATGGTTTTTGATTGATTCCTTCTCTGTCTAGGCATGTATGTATGTGTAGCATTTATCTAGCAGATTAATACAAAGATACTTTTTCTCTTATTTTCTAGTAGGTGTTGATGAATCACAAGTTTCCATGGAAGGCAGGTTCCTCGCTTATGATCCAGTTATCCTGGTACCAGAGGGGGCCAACCTTGCAGGAGAATTCAGTGGGAAACAGGATTCCAAATCCCATTGCTGTCCCACACAACTAGTTACTGCCATCAATGGATCCATGATGCATAGGGTTTGGGTGGGCTGGGGGAACATGGTACCCTTCTATATTGTTTCGGCCTCTCAGTAATGGTGACCTTGGATCTTTGTGGGTCCCCCCTTGCACTTTGACCCCAGAACCAGTCACAGAGTGTACCCTTTTCTCAGAAAAAATGTGATTCTATAGTACCAGTGGTACCAAATTTTTGGACTGGAACCCCGATTCTTTGTCCACCAGAATCAAAGAATGAATCCATGGACAGAAAGTGGTATAGCAAAGGTGGAAATCTATTGAAGAACAAGTACAGACTCCCACATGAGGAGAGGGAAAGAGTCCCACAGAACTGACTCCCAAGTAGGGAGGGGGAAAAGGTCCCACCGAGTTCCTGTTTTCATGGTTTATAAAGGCTGCAGTTCCTGTGTCCTGATACCTCCTCAGATTGGTCAATATTCCCCTTCGAATTGGTTACTATAGTGATTCCTAAGGCCCTCCTCCCTTATAGTCCTTCCATTTCTCTGGGTTTTCTTCTTTTCCATCTGAATGAAGGGCTTCCTTATCTTTATTTTGTAAATATAGACCTTTCCTGGCTACTTCCAGTTCCCTTGTCTTATGGAAATATACAGTGGGGCCTTGACTTACAAATTTAATTCGTTCTGTGATGGAGCTGGTAACTCAAATTACTCGTATGTCAAATCAAAAGTGAATGAGTGAGACACACGTGATACTGGGCTGATGTTGTGGCGTTCACTGTGATGTTCGCTGCGCCAACTAGCGGTGGGGTATCTGAAGCTGGCTCGTAACTCGAATTTTAGCTCGCAACTCAAAGCAAAAAATCGGCCGAGAGACGGCTCCTATCTCAAAAAACTCGTTAGTCAGGAGACTCGTAAGTCAAGGCCCCACTGTACCCTGTACCGGTTGCTGCTTCCTTGTGTTATGGAGATGTAACTGCACCTGGCTTCCTTGAGTTATGGTAATGTACCTTCTCCCAGTCTGCAGCCCCACTTTTCCATGGACCCCAATTCTAAAAAACCCTAAACCTGCCTATGTTACCCTAAAATTCCTGCTTCAGCAGTTCTCAGGTTTGCAGATAATGTGCTCTACAACCTGACACCACAGGTGAAGGGAAGCAAGCTCTGGCACTGTGGCTCTGTTACTCTGCCTGGAATGCTGACATGGCAACAACTGTGGCCACACATCTATGTGTGTCCTTGCCCAGGTGTCTGGGCTGAGGTACAGTTCATGCTGTCCACACCTGTGGAAACGCCCACCAAATCTCTTTGTTCCTCCTCGGTGAAGGGAGTGCCAGCCACAACCTGATTCCTGCCCTCTCTGAGCTGGGCCTCACCATGAGCTCCCACCTACAGGGCTGTGTCTATGCCTGACTCAGCATATCTCCCTTCTCCCCTTCCCAGTTCGTTCCCATTTACCCACCTTTGGATTTTTCAATGTGTCGCTCTCTGAGGCATGTTTGTGCATTGAGCAGGGAATCCTTTTTTGAGTTATAGCTGTTCAAATTGTTGAAACTTAAGGGGAGAGACCAAGGGGATGTATCAAGCTGCCATTTCTATAACGTTACTCCTGTGTTTTAGGAGATATTTTTAGTATCTGTGATATCAGAGATTTCAATAGTTCTGTGGTTCAATTTTTACATTTAAATGTTTAATTCATCTTAATTTTATTAGGGTACACGTTGTCAGGTAGGGTTTAACTTTATATCCCTTTCCACATGGTTAGCCAATTGGCCCAATACCAGATGTTAACTTATTTATCTTTTTTTTTCTACTCATGTAAAATGTTATGTTCATCATTCTACCTAAAACTACACATGTAACATATATTTGGCCTGCTCTTGGGCTCCTTTTCCATCCATTTGTCTACCTGTGTCATCTTGAAAACAGGCCTGATATTTTCACCATAGGACATTTAGAAGACATAACATAGGACATTTCCTCAGAGTGAGGGTGTGAGCAGAGTACAGATGACTGAAAATTGTTGACAGGAAGCACCACAGGGGAAATATTCTGAGGAGTGATAAGAAGTGAAAATTTCCAACAAGACCAAAAGCTCTCTTGTCCTTTTATGTAACTGCAATAAAAAAAAAAAAAAAAAAAAAAAAAAAAACCACAGGAGAAAAGACACAGTGGGAAAAGAAAAACAAATGACCACAAGAGTGAAAAAGAAAGTTTTTATTTTTTTCTCACTTTTCCCTTCTCACAGTCTTCGAGTGAGGAACATAACCAGTGTCCTTTTGAGCTTCAGAGTAAGTGAATGAAGTGAGACACAGCTAAGAGACTGTCAGGCTGTCTAAAGAGGCAGGAGGGATAGCATTCAAAACTGCTTCACAGATTTGCAGCAGAGTATTCTCTAAAGTCAGGAGCAGGTTGAAGTAAATAGAAAAGCCCTTCATCTCTTCAGTCATCTTGGTGGCCTGGGGAAAGACTTTCCGAATACTCTGATACAGCCACTGAAAATGTGGCAGTATTTTTACAAGAACATATCATGTGATGACCCACTTCTCGCGTGGTTCAGGGTTCGGGCTCTGGAGAAGGGCCACATGCAAATGACAGAGACAAGACAAGAAATAATAATTTGGAAATTGGGGGGGAGGGGGGGCCAGGCGGGAGCCCAATGCAAGAAGGACTCCACTTGTGCTCAGGCCTTGCCATCCTTTTATTCAGTTTGGGATATACCTATAGCCCTTAGGCAGGCAATTCCAGTAACAGACTATCTTATCAGTAAGGATTTACATGACTATCTGGTCGGGAAATTGCTTCAGCTACCATGTCTCAACTAAACAGTCAGTGAATAGCTCTGACCTTTGCCAGGGCTCAAGGGTCACCAGCATTCTGGGCTCCTTGTCCACACCTCTCTGCTAGTGAAGATAATGGGCAGCTTCCCACAATATCATATTCTATCTATCTATCTATCTATCTATCTATCTATCTATCTATCTATCATCTATCTATCTATCTATCTATCTATCGTCATCATCTTTTTATCCATCTATCTATCATCTATCATTTATTTATCTATCATTAGTACTATACCTAAAATAATGTTTTGCCAAGAATGTTTGATTATATATGAAAGTTAGAGAGTTGGAGAAGTAGGGGAAGACTACTTTATTTCTGTGCAATAAATAGTTCAATATGAGAAGGGCCATGTCAATGAACATTTCTCAGCAAGAAGCAAATTTGAATCCATCAAGAACTCATACAAATGTGTTTGAGGCCTCACCCAAGTTCACAAACCATCTTCACAAGCAGAGGATATTTTTTAATGTATGGTTTTCACATGGGATGCGAAATTCCTGGCTTGATGCCAAAGCTGCTTTGGTTGCCCAGAGAACAAGAGGGAAGAAGCTGGGCCACAGGAAGCAGGTGGCATCTTTAGCAGGCCTGGAAACTTATACCAGGTTTATGCAGGAAGAGGGGCAGGACTGTTAGAGCTCCTTGCAAAGCATAGCCTGAGGATGAGCTCATTGCTGTGGAGTAAATTATCTCTCCTCTCCAAGGGTTTACAGGCTCATTGCTATCTAGTGCTGTTAGCCACATGCCTTTAAGAATGATTTTCAATTTTTTCACTTAATCATAAATCATATTTTTATTGTTTTCAATTAGTTAAAAAGAACTTGCTTCTTTCAAAACGTTCTTCCTGTAGTAAAAAAATAGCTTTGATTTTTCTTCTCTTTTAAAAATTTTATTGAGGTATAGTCTATAATAATAAAAGTGTAATATGCTAATTAGACCAGACAGCCTAAGGACCTTCCAGACATCCTTCCGAATGACCTTTGGACAAAGCCGGAGCTGCAAGGGCTGAGGCAAGTTGCCATTGCTGTGAGGGCAGAGCCCCTTGCATGAATTTTGTGCATCGGGCCTCTAGTTGACAAATAAAGTGTGGAGCATGATGATTTTGATGTATTTGTACATGTAAAAGTTTTCCCCATTGAATTTATTAACAGTCACCTCATATATTTATCTTCCTTTTATTTTAGTGAGAACATGTAAATCCTACCCTCTTAGCAAACTTCAGTTATACAATTACAGTGCTATCAACCATAGTCACCATTTATATATTAGATCCTCAGACCTTATTCATCTTATAGCTGAAAGTTTGGACTCCTTTACCAACCTTTCCCTATTTACACCCACCCCCAGTTCCTCAACCACTTGTCTACTTTTTATTCTTATGAGTTAACTTTTCTTTACTTTTTTAAGATTTAATATATAATTGACACCATACAGTATTTGTCTTTCTCTCTGTGTCTTATTTCATTTTGCACAATGCCCTCCAGGTTCATCCATGTTAAAAAAAAATGACAGAATTTCCTTATTTTAAAAGGCTGAATAATATTCGTGTGATGTGTGTGTGTGTGTCTGCATATGGGCGTGTATTATATTTTCTTTAACCATTTATTCCTCAACAGAGACAGGTTGTTTCCTAATGTTGGTCCTTGTAAATAATGCTGCTATTAACAATAGATTATAGACATCTTTTCCAAGTATAAAATATATTTTCTTTGGATAATACTCAGGAGTGGAATTGCTGGATCATATGGAAGTTCTATTTTTAATTTCTTGAGAAACTTTATCATACAATTTTCCATAGTTGCTGTACCAGCTTACATTTCTACCAACAGTGCACAAGGGCTCCTTTTTCTCTGAATCCTAACCAGCATCTGTTATGTCTTGTCTTTTTGAGCATAGCCATCCTAATCTGTATGAAGTGGAATCTCATTGTGATCTTGATTTGCAATTTCCTGGTGATTAGTCATGTTGAGCTTCCCCCTTTTTTGTTGTTAATCCTCACCTGAGGATATTTTTCTATTGATTTTTAGAGAGAGTGGAAGGGAGGGAAGAGGGGGAGAGACAGAGAGAGAGAAACATTGGTGTGAGAGAGACACACATTGATTGGTTACCTCCCACATGCTCCCTGACTGGGCCCAGGGATCGAGCCTGCAACCAAGATACATGCCCTTGACCTGTGATCAAACCCGAGACCCTTCAGTCCATGGGCTGATGCTCTACCTACTAAGACAAACTGGCCAGGGCATGTTGGGCATTTTGCATGAACTTGTTGGACATTAGTATGTCTTTGTAAAATGTGTATTCAGAGTTTTTGCCCATGTTTTAATTAAGTTATTTGAGTTTTCTTTGCTATTGAATTGTGTGAGTTCCTTATATATTTTGTATATTAACCCCTTATTTGGTATAAATATTCTTATTCAATTTAAAATAGATTTTCATCATTTAATATAACCTAAAATTTTATGTAATAAATGTTGGAAATTCCAGTACATTAAAAGCATACTTCAAAACAGATCAATTATTTCATAAGATGGAAACATTGCCATGAGAAAAAAAAATGGTAGCAAGTATTACAATTATCCTAAAATGTTTAGAATGCTTTCCTTACATTTTATGATATTCCATTGACTACCTTTCTTGGAACAAATCAGCTAAAATAAGAACTTTGTAGTTAAATATATATATTTGATTAATTAATCACTATCAAGAGATATGGGTACATGTTTTCTACTTTTTTTCAACCCGCTAGCTTAATGGAATACCCTTCTAATTACATTAGAAGAAAGCATGAGTGAACAGCATACTTTGACTGTCTCGTGAGTAACTGCCTACTAAAAAGGGGAATCTATATGTTCTAGCATCATGTTATTCAAAGTCTACTGGTGGAACACAGACATCAGCATTAACACAAAACTCAGACATACAATTTGGCTAACACAACAGATTTAAAACTCATATTTTAACTGATTTTCAGGTGAAGAATTTGGAATTTTGTGGAAAATGACTTAGTAACAAAAAAATAAATGGTGGAGAGAGGATCAAGAGAGATGGTGGTAGGGAAGAATTACAAAACAAAATGAAAAATCTTTTGGGTGTGATACATCTGTGTATTATCTTAAGAATGGTGGGATTTTATAAATTGATACATATAAACTCATACACATATACATTTGTATATACAAATTATACATTTTAGACATGCAGTTTATTATATGCCAATTATATCTCAATCTGTTAAACAAAGGGTAAAACTCAGTGTCCTACTTCTTTCTGCAATAGACAGTGACTTTTTTCTTACCTCTATTCTAACATCCCCAGTTGTCCCAGTCGGAGCCTGAGTCTTCATCCTCTGTGTGCTCATGGCATGTTGTGCACACCAGAACATGTCGAATCACCTTGTAATTGTTTGCTCACATCTGTCTCTGCTCATTAGGGTAAAACTCCTTAAATTCATAGACCAAATTTTGTGCCTGTCATATAGATGTTCAATGGATGGTGAATGAATGAATAATCAGTGACCCTGGCATTGAAACGGGATGTTGTCTAGAGAACAGATAAACAAAAAAGGAAAGATGGACTATCATTCCCTCCTTGCTGCTTCCAGAGTTAAAGGACTAAACGATGTTTGACTTTGCTAACTGATGAGTAAAGAACAGGGCAAGTACTCTAGCAAATATTTAAATTCCATGTGCAAATACCAGTGGACTAGAAGAACTCTCTAGGCCAGCATGAGAGAACTTAACTAATGTAACAGGAGGTAATTAGGAAAGTAAACACTTTGGCAAAGTGAAAAGAAATATTCCAGAAAGATGACCCTTTCAGGTCAAGTGCAGGAAATGTTGGCTTGTATATTTTAGCCAATGAGAATAAAATGTAAAATGTACTTTCTAAAGTAAATATTCCTATGCCAAGCAAATAACCTGAATCATCTATAAAGCCTTTGCAAATAATAATTTTAATTGAGATCATCTATATTTACATGTGTAAATTAATTTTGATTAGCATTGGGTATATGTAAAAAAAAACAGGCACACACAATTCTCATCATTATTTCATTTTCTCAATTAATTTCATGTCAAACGAATAACTTAGGTTTTTGTAATTTATTTATGTTCATATCTTTATATACATTTAATTACTGTATATTACTTTAGATTTAACCTTACATCAGTTTTGTACAATTGCATGCTATCAACATATTTAAACGATGTAAATGGCCTATACTCTGGATCATATACCATGACCCTTGGAACTACTTACAAATCTACATTTTTTGAACTATGCCCCTAAAAGTAAAGGCCGCATACTTTCTGAGATATTTCTATTTATTTATTTTTCTTATATATTTTTAAAACAAGTCAACAAAATATTGCTTTGACAATTTGTTGGGAGTATATTTTGTCTTGTTCTACTTAAACAAAGGGGCTGATAAAATGGAAAAAGTTATATGTTCAAAGATCTTGGTTCTGTACTTCTATGTACCAGATACTGACTATCTGTCCCTAAACCATTCAGATTTTGTGGTTAACAGTATTCCCTTAGTATTCTTCATTATGACTTCACATTTTGAAGCTGGGGCACACTTCATTTCATTATAAAGTGAGTCTTCTTGATTAGGTGAAATTTGATTTCTGTTTTTATTGTCACTGAATGTTAACTAACAAATGCAGCTTCATAATAATTTCTTATTTCCCCTTAACAGAACCTGTGGGCTCATTTGAACATCTAAAATTCTTCCTTCCTTAGTTTGCCAGGGCTGTTGTAACAAATTGCCACAGGGTGAGGGCTTAAACATCAGGAATTTATTTCCTCACATTTCTGGGGTCTGGAAGTTTGTGATTAAAGTTTTGCAGAGTTGTTTCTTTTGATGCCTCTCTCTTTGGCTTGTAGAGTCTGTCTTCTGTTTCTTCACATAGTCTTCCATGCATGTTTGGGTCCTAATCCCATCTAATAAGGACACCGGCCATATTGAATTAAGGCCCACCCTCATTACTTTGTCTAACCTTCATTACTTCTTTAAATATGCTATTTCCAAATACAGTCACATACTAAGTTATGGGGATTAAGACTTGTTGGACACCTACAAATTTAGAGGACAGTTTAGCTTATAACATTTCTAAAGGATCAACTTCAAAGTTAACCTTATTTGGATGCCTGTCATAGTTCTCTATGTCTTTTACAAATAACTTTTACAACTATCAATTTTTTACTGTAAAATTATTCTTGAATGCTCTTTTTTGACTTACACTCCTTTGGGAATCTCATTCAATAAAATTTGAATTTTCACCACCATAGAGAAGATTAATCTTTGTTTCATTCTGGGTCTTTGACCAAAGGAAAGAGAATCCATGGGAGCTCATTTAAGCAGGAGGGGATTGATTAAGGGATATTAGAAAGCCCACAGAATCTTTAGAAGGAATATAGACATTGGCTGAAGTATAACTTACAAAAATGCTTTTGGCCTTCATTAACACTCTGACATGAGGGGAGAACTGTGTAGCTACTGATTCTCAGAGTGCCTGAATCTGCTGCCACCTATCAAAAAATAAAATAAAAATGGCTAGACCACAACTCTATTTCTCTAAATTGCTACTTCAAATTCATTTCCTGCGGATATGTCTGAGGGGAAAATACTGGGATACTATTGACATTTTTGTGTGTGTGTGTGGATCTAGAAGCTGTGTTCAATTCATTAAATTCATTCAACTGTTTACTTGCATGTGTGTGTATTTGTGTGTGCATGCACACACTCACTCATTATAGTAAAAACTATTGTCAAAAGTTTTGGGGCGACTATAAATGAGGATATATCCAACCACACATTTCTCATATTAGCCTCACAATTATGATCATAAATTTATCTCACAAAAGATTTCCACTACTATTTTTTTAGTCCATAGCTCACATTACTTTGATAGTCAATGGTTATAGAAAAAAAAATATAAAATGACTTCAGTAGGTATATCTCAGCTCAGTCCCTCTTTAGATGATTATTACATTGTATACCCCTTGTAAAGAACTATCCCTTCCCAATTAACCTAGTCAATGCCTTGAGGAATTGCATTGTCCCGTGAGGCTGTGACCTTGTCACTCCTTCTCTGTAGTGTTCCTTCACATGTCACTTTAAAACTGACCTTTACTATTACCATTTCATTTCAAGTTGTTTTATTAACTCTCTTGCTATTTTACTTCTTTGTTCTATGTTACAAGACACAACGAGTAAGACAAAAATAGTAGTAAAGTTTATTCTTGCCAGTCACCCTTTTGATAAATTCTTCTAATCTTCTTCTAAAGCATCTGACCTCCTCCTAAGAAATACAAAGCCCAAGTTAAATTTTCAGAAGTTTCCTTCTGAATTAATTCTTACCATCTCTAGTACTGAACACGCCAACATTCTAATCAAAGTAGTATCATCATTTGGAAAGATCTTTCAACATTATGGCTATGATATGATAAATGTGTGCTTAGAAAAGTTTTATTTCTATGTATTGTTTTAATGGAGCATAAATTTCTTACAATTGAAGCATTTCTACTAATTTTGCAGTTTCTACAACTTACAATATATCTGACTGTGTGAAAATAACATAAAATATTAATTATAAGAATTAACATCATCTACTGGACACCTAAAACATACTAAGGATTTTTATTTCCATTTTTTTAAATAAGAAAAAATGTCTCAAAAATGTTTAATAGTTTGCCCAAATAAACAGCAAATAAATGATAACAATATATCATGAAAATTAGTTGGCTAACTACTATGTATATTCTAGTCATTATTCTTGTCACTGAGGATCCAATAGTGAATGTAACAAACTACATTCTTTCCATTTTGAGATTGATGTTTAGTGAGGAGAAACATATTTATAACAAATAAATAAAATATAGATGATGCTAAGTGGCTTTAAGGGCTATGAAGGGAACTATAACAGGTTATGGAGATAGTGTTTGTGATGGCGGGGCAGGCAGGAGTGGGGAAAGGGGGACTCGCTAAGAAGACAAGAAGAAAGAAGCGTTACAGCAGAACAAGCAACAAGTGCCAAGGCTTTGAGGTGGGAAAATGCCTGGTGTGCTGGAGGAAAGTGAAGGACATGGAATGTACAGGGAGGTGAGGTCAGTGAGGGAATGGGCTTGCAGGGGAGATTTTTGTAGAACACTGTCTTTGGGCACGATGGGGAGCCCACTCTCACTCAGATGCAATTCTCAAGACAAGGAGTTGAGGGTAAGGTGTTTATTTGGGGGAAATATTCTAGGTAATATCAGTATTGAAGTTGGAAAGGGAGCACATTTAGAGATCATTCACAAGCTGATTACTGTTCAGTGTAACTGTGATTACATTCTGTAAAGAACTTTTGGGAGGTGGCATATCACACACCCCAGACTGGTCTCATCTTTGACCTCAGAATGCTGGAATATTTATTTATCCACCATTTTCTCTGTTGTTGGTTGAGGGCTGCTACAAAGGGCATTGACTTTCTTGCACTTCCAAGCTGCCCTCTCATACTGCATCATTAATTGCACATCAGAATGATCCCCCAAGGAAAAGAGCCACAAGTGCTTGCAGTAAGGAGTGGTCTTCAGGACCTGGAGGGGGGTGGGCTGGGGCAAGGAGTAAGGGTATAAAGGAAAGAGGACAATGATAAAATTCTGACTTCACTGTTGGGGATTCTAAGCACAGTGGTGAGGTTTTATTATTGTTAATCCTCACCGAGGATATTTTTCCATTAATTTTTAGGGATAGTGGAAGAGAGAGGGAAAGACAAAAAACAAAACAAAACATCAATGTGATAGAAATACATCAATCGGTTGCCTCCTGCACACACCCCAACCAGAGCCCGGGCTGGGAGGAGCTCACAACCAAAGTACGTGCCCTTGACCGGAATGGAACCTGGAACCCTTTGGTCCACAGTCCGATACTGTATCCACTGAGCCAAACTGGGTAGGGCCAGGAGTGATGTCTTAATCCACTCAGGTTGCTATAACAAGTACCACAAACTGGTGCCTTGTAAATGTATCTCTCACAGTTCTGGAGTCTAGAAGTTTAAGATGAGTTAGTCAGCATGGTCTGGTGAGAGCCCTGTTCTGGTTCACACACTTGTCCCTGTAACATCACATGGTGAAAGGGGGTAGGGCTCTCTCTAGGGTCTTGTTTCTATTAGCACTACTCCCATCCTATCTAATAATAGACAAACATGGTAATTAACCGTACCTCCGACACGCTTCCCATTGGCTAATCAGGGCAATAAGCAAATTAACTGCCAACCAAGATGGCGACCGGCAGCCAGACAGCTGAAGTGAACAGGAGGCTTGCTTGCTCCAGTGATGGAGGAAGCCAAGGTTCCCCGCCTGCCGCTGCCGGACTCTGAGCTGCACTCTAAGAAACAATGTTGCAATTATAGAAGCTAAACGAACCCCAGAAACCTGCTTTCAGCCAGCCTGCCTCAGAGCTGGAGCTGCAACAGTGTTTCAATTATAGAAGCCAAACAAACCCAGATACCTGCTTTCAGCAGCCTAGGTATCAGAGCTGGAGCTCAGCCTCAGAGCTAAAGCCGGCTCTCAGTTCCAGTGACAGCCATAGAAGGTAAATAAATCCCAGAATAAAAAAAAACAAAAGAAAAAAAAGGAGAGGTTGGGAGCTTCAGTCACCTGCCAGCCTGAAAACGGCTCTCAACCCCTCACCCAGACTGGCCAGGCACCCCCGTGGGGACCCCCACCCTGAAGGGGGTGCGACCAGCTGCAAACAGCCATCATCCTCTCATCTAGGCTGGCCAGGCACCCAAGCGGGACCCCCACCCTGATCCGGGACACCCTGCAGTGCAAACCAGCTGGCCCCCACCCGTGCACCAGGCCTCTATCCTATATAGTAAAAGGGTAATATGAAAACTGACCCTAACAGCAGAAGGACTGGGAATGACTGGTCACTATGACACACACTGACCACCAGGGAGCAGACGCTCAGTGCAGGAGCTGCCCTCTGATGGTCAGGGCGCTCTCACATGGGAGGAGCTCTACTCAGTCACAAGCCAGGCTGATGGCTGCCAGTACAGTGGTGGTGGTGGGAGCCTCTCCTGCCTCCTCAGCAGCACTAAGGATGTCAGACTGCAGCTTAGGTCTGCTCCCCGCTGGCAAGTGGACATCCCCCTAGGGCTGCCGGGCTGCCAGAGGGATGTCTGATTGCCATCTTAGGCCCAGTCCCCCGGGGAGCGAGCCTAATCCAGCAGGTGGTCATCCCCTGAGGGGTCCCAGACTGCACGAGGGCACAGCCCAGGCTGAGGGACCCCCTACCACTGAGTGCACAAATTTTTGTGCACCAGGCTTCTAGTCCTATATAATAAAAGAGAAACATGCAAATTAGTGTCCCTCCGCTACGCTCAAGCCACACCCACCAGACACACCCACCCACCAATGAGGAGTGGGTATGCAAATTAACCCAACAAAGATGGAAGGTAATTTGCATTCACAGAGCAGAGTGGGAGAGATGTGGCTCCCTTGGTCACTCCCAAGGGATGCATGGCTCCCTTGTTCGGAAAAAACCCAGAGCGTGGGGAGCACCAGGAATTCTGGTAATTATAGTTCTGATGGAAGCCCCAGGACAGGAAACAGAAGAGCCCAGAGTGCAGGGAGCACCAGGAATGCTGGGAATCATAGTTCTGGTGACAGATGGCTCTCCTAGACACTAGCAAAGTGAGCCTGGAGCACTATTTCGATTGGGGATGGAGGAAAAGCAAAGGTGAGAGACATAAGTAAAATCAGAGTATCTAGGAAAAATTAAAGGTAAGATATCCTAAAACTTTCAGGAAATCTCCACCAATAGAGCAAAGAAAAAAAAAGGCCTCTATTATTCTGTGAGCAACAAACCAAACTGTATCTGGGTCTCAGACAATTCGCTCATATGATTGCAAAGACAGACAGAAACTCCTGGATTGGAGAGGGCGCCCCTGAGGGCTCCCCGATTGGAGAGGGTGAAGGTCGGGCTGAGGGCTTCTCCCCTCCATACCCTCCCCAGTGCATGAATCTTCATGCATTGGGCTTCTAGTTTTATTATAAAGTCTTCATCCTCATGATTTAAAGACTCCCCAACAGTTCTGCCTCCTACTACAATCACATTGGGCTTTAGGATTTCAAGGGAGGAATTTGGTTGGGGAATAAACATTCAAACCACAGCAAGTGGCTGCTGGTTTGAAAAGTGTGAGTGAGCTGGATGTGGTGGCAAGACAGAAATAAGGCGCAGGTGAGGAGACTGTAGGAATCATCCCAGCCAGCAAAGCATAGAATTGAATGGATGCAGTAATGATGGTAAGAAGTGAGAAGATTATGTATGTGCTGGGAAAGGAGAGCTAGAAGGAATTTTTGATGAATTAAGTATGGAATGGAGGGGAAAAAGGAGAACCTTAAAGATGTCTCCAAAGGTTTTAACCCAAGGAAATGGAAGAATAGAGATGTCATTTACTGAGAGGGGAAAGATTGCAGGATGAGTTTTTTTAGGGGAAAAAAGTGTGAAAACAATAATCTCAAGCCTTAAAATATCTCTAAAACTAAATACTATTACCCCCACTTTGTAGATGAAAATAATGTGCTCAGAAAAACTGAGAGTTAGCTGGGAGACCTTCACCATGTTAGTGCCCTCAAGTAAGGACAATCATGTTCATTTTTAGAATGGTAAAGAGTAAAAGGAATAATACATAAGTGCCTGCTATTCTGAGGGTGCCAAATACATAATGATAAATTTGCTTTTATAATTTTTCAATAAGTTATACTTGAATCTATAGTTAGAACTTAAATTTATTTTATTCACAATATTTAATACTCAGCAAGTTTCTCAAAAATATAATTCAACAAAATGATCAAAATTGACATCTAGCAAGAAGGTTGCAGGATAGACTGGCTGGTGTTGCTCAGTGGTTGAGCATTGACCTATGAACCAGGAGGTCATAGTTCAATTCCCAGTCAGGGCACATGCCTGGGTTGCGGACTAGATCCCCAAAGAAGGGCGTGCAGAAGGCGGCCACTGGATGATTCTCTCTCATCATTGATATTTCTATCTCTCTCTCACACACTCCCAAAAAATAAAACTATATTTTTTGAAAAAAAAAAGTTTTAGTAGATAGAGCTCTTGTTTAAAAAATAAGTTTTCTTATATCCACTTATATTAATGTGATTCTTAAACAACAAAATAAGTATTCTTTTACTTATTCTCAATGTAGCATCAGATATTTATTGGAACAAAAATCCTTTACTGTCCCTAAGCATTTCTACTTAGAAAACTTAGTTTGTAGAGACATTTACCCTATTACAGTAAGATTATGTGACAAATAGGGAATGCTGGTAAAAATGTATCACTGTTGGCCTGTGCCTGCATATATCAGAGGGAGGGAGCAAGATAATGAAAGATACTCAGCAAATTCAATAAATAGACTGTTTATTTTAAATACTCCACTTATTACCATAAAGTAAATTAAGAAACACTGAAATAACCTACCTTTTCCAACATCTTGCTTATCTTAATGTATTGTCTCAATATCACTTTCAAATAACGATGTTTGAAATAGTGTCTGCAATCTACATTTTTGATCTGCCTAAATAGCTGCTGGGTTCAGCAGAACATTAATGCAAATCTAATGTACCTGCTGGTATGATTAGCTGAATCAAATGATGGCATTTAAGTAACACCTAAATAATCTTAATTAGGATCTTCATCTCATCTTAGCACTTAGAACTCTACAGATGGATAGTCTTAATTATCAGTCTTTTGATTAGGATAACAGCCCTAATCAAGTTGATGTGGGCCTGATAGACAGGGGTATCAGTAAATTAATGACTGCTGTTAAGTGGGAGCATAAGCAAAAAAAAAAAATAGAGCTGCTTTCTATGAGAGACAGGATGGTGTCTATGCAGAGGAATTAATATTGTTAGGGAAAATCCAGAGTAAAGAACCATGGGTTAGGCTTAATGTTATTATATTCAAATATATATGAGCCCTTATATTCAACTGATGATATACACTTAGTGTTTCATAAACATAATGCAAGTAATTTTACAAATGTTTCTATATTCTGTATTGGTAACTTGCTAAAACTTAGTAGCATTGGTATATGTGAATCAGAACTATTGGAAATGTCTGTCTTGTGATAGAAATTATGATGATAAGGGAAGACAAAAATTTAAAATATTTTGCTTACTCATTTCTCCAGAAATAATTTATTTTCTGAATTTTAAATTTTCATGTTGCCAATTGCCTGGTTAATTGGCATAAAACAATATGAACAAGTGTTTTCTTGTTTTTGGACATGGCCTCCTTGATTCCAAAACATTATTGGCATTAAATAAATGAGAAAACAAAGCAAGTTTTGTATATAAGTTGTTTTAATTGGACTATGAATTGATGTAGAACTTATTAAAAGGGGGCCTCCACATATTTTTATTTTGCACTTTACCACCTAAATCTTCAAAATGAAGAATACTAAGACAGTTTATATTGTATGCAGAACTTTTCCTTAGGGCTCTGTCCCTAGTCCTCAGTGTCTAAGCTTCAATCTAGGCTTTTCCTCAATGCCTCCCCAAACCTCTTCTCGACCTCTTCTTTCCTCTTTTTAAGACCAAACCTGACACTTACCTCTTCTGGTTATTTCTTATACCTCTCCATCTAGCACAAACCTCATTCAGAGACTAGAGAACCTTCAGGGGCACCCTTACCTTTCACTGAATAAACATTTGAGTTTAGTTTCAGAATTCACAATTCATAATATGAGGAATTAGATATGCCCATTCATTCCCAGGTAATACACAGGAGACTCTAGTTTAGGTGTGAATTAATGAGGATGGCAAGAATCTATCTTTGCCTGAGAGGAAGAGAGAAGCAACATGTTTATTACTGTTTGACATTGGATATGTTAAAAATCCACTACATTGGTGGGCTAATTAGGAATTAACCAAGTGTTTGCAAACTATATAAAATGATCATGTTTCAGAAGGCAGTGTTTAATGTTTGTGCTTAAATGTCTTATTCCTTGAATGATGAGGGTGATGATCACATATACATTGATTATGTGCAGCTCCCTGTCTTTCATACTAACATACACAGTGAAAGGCTTCTCCATGCAAAACCACAAGCACATCACCTGCAAATTTGTTCATAAATTTATTCCAGCCTCTGAGAAAGGATTGTTGTGGAGACATACCCTTAGACTCATATGCTATTGTACACTTTGGAGTCTCCTACTTCCTTGACCACCATGTCTTCTCTTTCATTAATAAGCTTCTCTTCATATGCCTGGCACCTAAGTGTTTTATTTGTTTTGTTTTTTTTTCAAAATTCTGCCCTGGGTCATTTTTCCCCACAATGAAACTCAGCTTTAATAATCTAATCCACTCCTAATTGTCAATATTACTTCTCTATACATTATTGCATCTTCAACCCTGATCCTTTTCACATTTCTCAACCCATATATTTAAATGACTTGAGAAGTCCCTAGCTGGGTACTTCCTTGCAACTTTAAATAAAGCATATGTAAATATAAATGCATTATCTTCCCTCATCATTTCATCCCAGTCATTCAAGCTGAGAATCATGTGGTATTATTTATTCTCTTTTTCTTACCTCCTATTTTCAGTTTTCAAGTTCTCATAACTCTGCCTTATAAATGTTTTTGTGTCTGTTTCTTCGTTGTTATTCCCATTGTTGATTGCTCATGCTCAGCCATTTTCAAGTCATCCTCTTATCTCTGAACAGCTTTCCTACAATCTTTTCCTCCTTGACCTATGCTTCATTCAGTATATAAGTTCAACTGTTACAAGTTGAATCAACAATCCCTTAGAGAGCAAGACAGACGCCCTTTGGAACTGGACAAAGAACAAACATAACTGACTAAGTCTAGCTCAACACCATCTGAAAACACTCATCCATCACTGTCCATCTGGCTCTCGGGAAAGCTTTCTTCCCATATTCCCATTCCCATATCTCTCTAGTTCTTCCTTGTCTAATCTTTTCTACACATTTTCACGTCTGAAACTCGCACTTAGACTTGGCACCCACATGCAATGCTCAACACTGCTTACCACTGTCTCTTACCTCCAGTCTCTGCAGTGCCTCCACACCTTTAGATGAATTTCTCATTATCCATGTTAGCTTTGGGGTTTAATTTGGTATAGCTAAATTTATTTCCAGGGCATTCTCATTCCTGCCTGTTTGGCTCTTTCAACTTAAGGCAGAAATATGTCTTGATTAAGTAATGACTCAATTATTTTTTATACATTTTAAAAAATATTTTTGGAATAGTTTTAGTTTTATAGAAAAGTTATAAGATAGTAGAGTTTATTCCCATGTACCTCAGACTCAGTATTTCCCATTATTAACATCTGCATTGGTACAGCACAACATATGAACTATGGGAGTCCCAGAAAGGGACTCTTACTCTGATGACTCAATTCTGATTGTACCTTGAATTATGGTATTGGAGAAGTTACATCCAGTTGTGACCTACAAGCTAAAATATAAAGTCTTGATTATAATGAATGATATATTTCTTCACCACTTGGCTTTATTTTCTAATCATGAGTTGTCTAAAACTAAAATAAAATAATAAATAGTTTATGTTAAACACAGATCTCATAAATAAAGGAAATGTACTAATGTAATTTAAAGGGGATTTGTTATTCAATTATTATCAGCAAAGGACAAATTTCAATTCCTAGTGGATACAGCAAGATTTCTGTATCTCATTCTATACTTGGATTTCCTTCCCATTGCTCATTGTAATCTATAATCCAATACACATCCAGTCAATAAAGGAAAACTAGAGGCTAATATTTTTGCTTTGTTAGGAGGCATGTGGAATATAGATCTATAATTACTACCTTAGCCCTTCCAACATATTTTTATTTAAGTAATTTTTAAGTTCCTGTATTCCTTGAAGGCATCCAGCCACCCATTGATCAGTCATTCCAAGGGAATGATGCAAGTGTATAAACGCATCTACTGGATGCAATAGAAAGAGTGGACAGGGTACGGGTTGCTTGCGCGGCTGCTGCTCATCGGGTGCAGGCTGAGTGTGGCTGCTGCTCCTCAGACCAGTGCGCATTTCCTCAAAAAACTAAAACTGGAACTCTCATTTGACTCAATAATCCCACTTCTAGGAATATATCCCAAGGAACTAGAAATATTAGTCAGAAAGGATATATGCACCTCAATGTTCATAGCAGCACAATTTACAATAGCTAAGATTTGGAAACAGCCTAAGTGCCCATCAGCAGATCAGTGGATTAAAAAACTGTGATATATCTATACAATGGAATACTACACTGCGGTAAAAAAGGAGTTCTTAACATATGCAACAGCATGGATGGAACTGGAAAGCATTATGCTAAGTGAAATAAGCCAGTCAGAGAAAGATAAATATCACATGATCTCACTCATTTATGGAATATAATGAACAACATAAACTGATGAACAAAAATGAATCCAGAGACAGAGAAGCATCGATCAGACTGTCAAACCTCAGAGGGAAGATGGGGGGGGTGGGGGTAAGGAAGAAAGATCAAACAAAGGGCTCGTATGCAAGCATATAGGCCTAACCAATGGACACAGACAACAGGGGTGTGAGGGCATGAGTGGGGGGGTTGGGTGGGGGTAATGGAGGGATAAGGACACGTATGTAATACCTTAATCAATAAAGAAATTTTTAAAAAAAGAAAGAGTGGACTGGCTGCCACATTTGATATGATGAAAGCAGTGGCAGGTAGATAACAAAATTTAGGAAAGAATAAGCATTTCGTGCTGTTTCTCAAATTATACTTTGAAAAAAACTGTTGGTTTCTTAAAAAAACAACTAGATGAATCAATGTTCTCATGTTCATTTTGTATTGTAGAATTAAAGTTTAATTTTTCTTTTCACAGATTAACTACATTTTTATAATTGTCATGCTCTGTAAGGTTATTTATAAGCTACAAAACTCACATTGATCAGTTCATCTTGACTAATACTCAAATGCAAGTATGGTTTGTGTTGGTAAATATTTTTAATGTAATTTGAATGTTATTGTTTAGTTTACTTAAATGTGCATTTTTCTTACTACCATTTATGTCTACCAAAATGATTATATCTTAAAAACTTGCTTAATTAAAACGTAAGATGCTGATTAAAAATAGTAATTTAAAAATAGTTTTCATTGTATAGTAAAAAATGTAAGTCATAGAGTAACTCAGGTGCAAATGAGAAATGTGAATATGAATACAGTGGGATAAGTTTAGTAGTTAACTGTGATGATTTTATGCAAACATCTGAAAAATCAAAGAATGGATGAAAAGAGAAATGAAACATACATGAAGTGAGATACTGGCTCAGTGATCCCCAGTAGAATGTCCTGTACAAAACTCTTTAAAATAAAAACAAGAATGCATTAAAGCATTCATTTTCATAAAAATAAACAAATCAATTAAAATTTTCAAGAATAAGTTAAAATTATGTTTTTCATATAAAATAAATTTTATAATTTAAGGTGAAGATAACAAAGCTACAAAGGCATAACTGACTGTCATAGTCCTAATAGTTTAAACAGGCACATGTTACAACATTTCTGAGTAGTTAGTGACAAATATATTTCATTTGAAATCAGTCAGAAAAAAATTAGCAAAATTCCTTAATCAAATTACACTCTTGCACATAAACTTAATTACATACAAGGTGAAAATAAACTACTATGCTCTTTTATGTTACCATATATTTTATTTTAAAGTCAAATAAAATAATACATTTTAAAATGTTAATCAAGTTCTGATATGTGTAAAACATTTTAAGAAGAAAGTGCTTAACAATTTTGCACTGAAGTTTCATTGCATAAAAATATTTTTCTTTGTCTTGTTATCAGTATTAATGTGTTTTATGATTTAACCAATGGATTGACACCACTGATAAAGAAATTCTTCATAAATAATATCTCTTACATTGACATGATACCTATATTTTCTTTAACTAAAAATGTACCCCATATATTTTATTTCATGATCTTTTAATTATTTATTCCAATATTGATTCCACATATGTATGATTCATTGAAGGGCAATTTATGTACAAATTTTAAAAAACACTGACAAATTCTCTTTTTTAACATTTCCTGCTGAATTCTCTTCCCATTTGTATGACTTAAGATCAGCTACACTTTTCTGTTTACAAAGAAAAAGATGATAGATGTCACGAAGGCATTGAACATGTCCTACGTCAAGGATGTATGCCTCTTTATAATCTGTTTGCTAAGAGTTTATGCAGGCCTTGCAAATTGCTACATAATTAACACTGGTTTTTATTCTTAATCTGATCGTATCAAAATTCTTGTCAAATATTTTCAAAATGCCCCCAAAGTCTAGTTAATTAAATTGAACTCAATCTGGCACTCCTAATAAAATCTTCAAGGCTCTGCCCAGACTTTCTTTGAAGTCTTCTCTGCCTTTAATTCCTCTGAGTGTAGATTCCAATTTGCATTTTGTTTTGTTTGTAAGAGCATATTTGTCATATTCCTTCTTCTCGGTCTTTTACACCATTTCCTTCAACTAGAGTTTCTTCTCTCTTCCCAATTCTCATTTTTATAGTCAGAGTTTAGAATCTATAGTAAATGTTTTCTTGTTAACATTAAACAATTAAAAAAATAAATAAATAAAATGAATCAAATATAACTAGAAACAAATGAATCGGTATTTTATTATGAGAAAACACCCAACATATACCATGAACTATAAAATCAAACCTCTGCTATTAGAAATTATATATACCTATATCCCACTATTCAAATAAATTTTCTATTTTTTTCATATAAATCACTCCTTTCCTGAGAGTAGACACTTGACATTGTTCTAAAATACCTCTTATTGAGTATTTTAGGTTGAGTTTCTTCACTCTTCCAAAAGCAGTTGACCAAGAAAATCTTTCAGGTATACTGTTCATTCTCAAACCCGCTTTCTTTCTGTGCAACATGATGCATTGATAACAGTATTTATAAGAGGCCTGAAAAGAATGTTAGTTCCAGAATTAATAATTTGGCAATGAACTAATTTTGTTTTCCAGCAGCATCCCTCATGTACATGCATTATAAAAGTGCATATATTCACAGGCACAGCATCCATTTAAATTCCCTCACCACTCAAGTAAAAAGCACACACAATTCTTTTTGGCTTCTGAAGTATTGAAAAATGCCAGAGTAGCTTTCATATAAAACCTTTCAAAGATAAGGTAATAAAAAGCACATATAAAATCTGTTAGCTCAGGGTAACTAAAATGCTTGGCAAAAGGTCTCAAACTTGTGGCATCCTGTATGGAAATTATTATTTTGTTTTTCAGCTTACTCACTGTAAATATATTTATGATCCTTTGTTCTATTCGTGTCTAATGATGCCTAAGTATAGTTGACACCAAAAATAAAATTCAGGTCATGAACTTTAGAATATAATGGGTCATTATTTCCATAGCAAAAATAAGGGGTGGGGAGACACACTGCCAAAACCCAAGAAGACCCCACCTTTGTACAGAAAAGAAGACATGGGAACGAGATGCAGAAAAGAGGGGACCCACTTCACTCAGAAGTCACCTACTAGACAAACAGTTATTACACCCCCTATTTTTCACCATTTGCCAGACACTCTGTTAAACTCTAAGGAAGTGAAAGAAAGCAAAGAGGACGGGGAAGTGAGGGGGTGATGGGAAAAGAAGTAGGGAGAAGAGGAGGAGGAAGAGGAGAGGAAGAAGGAAAAGGAGAATCGGCTGGATGTGTTCCAGTAACTGTGAAAAAGCTTTTCATTAGATTAGATTTTTATTAGATTGTCAGGACTCCTCGACATGGGTAGTGTAGCAATCCCAGAGACATATCCTGTAAGTAAATTTTGTTTTTTAGAGAATCTAGAAGACTGTAATATTTGGATTACAGTCTGTAACTTTACAAAAGTAGCAACTACATGAACTTGACTGTCTGAATGGATTAGTTCCAGGGTGGAAAGATGGTTGTTCTTCTCTGCCCCACCATTAGCACCTTAGAGGCTAAAAGTTATGATTATTTTCCATCCTCCCACTCACCATCCTATGATTAAAAAACAGAAATCAAAAATAGAGGAATCTCAAAATATGTAGCCCTTCTGTGTACTAGTACATTGTCTTATTGCTTTACAGCTGTGATTCTCCAAGTATAGTTTGGGACCCTAGGGGATTCCCCAAAACTTTCCAAGGGGCCCTTACATTAAAACCATCCTCATAGCAATGATAAGATATTTACCTTTTTTTCTCTGTAAGCAAGTTCAATGATGGTACCTTAGCAGGAGCTGGAAAAGTGGTGTCTGACTCTACTGAAACACAGTTTGTCACCTCTTGTGCTCCCTGAAAAAAACAGAGTGACATTTTCACATAAGAATGTCCTGACAGATGGGAGGGAGAGAAACCAAGATGGCGGCATAGGTTAACGCCGGAGTTTGCTGCCTCGAACAACCACTTCAAAAATACAACTAAAAGACGGAACGGACATCATCCAGAACCACAAGAAGACTGGCTGAATGGAAGTTCTACAACTAGGAGGAACCGAGAATCAGAGGAGGTGCAGTGCTGAAGTAAAATACTAAGGTGCGGAGTGCGCGAGGCGTGGGCTGGTGGCTGAGGGCGTGATTGTCTGTTTCAATCCGGAGGGAGCCTCAGACTCAGAGCTCCAGATCCGGGCAAATCTCTAGGGACCCAGACTCAAACGGGAGAAGCAGGACTGTCTGGCTACGGTCCCTCCGAGGTTTGCAGCTGTTGCTGGGACAGAGAGGCAGAGCCCCTGGGGATGGACTGAGAGCAGCCATAACTGCTCCCTCCTCCACCCTGTTGATCCGTGGGACCCGCCCCGCCCAAGCCCTGCACAAAGCCATTTGCCGGATAGCCTCAGGCAAAGGCTAGATTAGCACCTCCCTAGAGGACACAAGTTCTTCCACTGCAAACACAGCTGATTATCACAGCCAGTCGGACTGGAGGTCAAATCCCTCTAGTATTAACTATAACAATCAAGGCTTAACTACAACAAGACTTCGCACAAAGACCACTAGGGGGTGTACCAAGAAAGCGTAAAAAAATGCGGAGACAAAGAAACAGGACAAAACTATCAAGGGAGGATATTGAGTTCAGAACCACACTTTTGAGGTCTCTCGAGAGGCTTCTAGAGTCTGTCGATAAACTTGATGAGATATACAGGAAATCTAATGAGACCCTCGATGGTGTAATAAAGAACCAACTAGAAATTAAGCATACACTGACTGAAATAAAGAATATTATACAGACTCCCAACAGCAGACCAGAGGAGCGCAAGAATCAAGTCAAAGATTTGAAATGCGAAGAAGCGAGAAACACCCAACCGGAAAAACAAAATGAAAAAAGAACCCAAAAATACGAAGATAGTGTAAGGAGCCTCTGGGACAGCTTCAAACGTACCAACATCAGAATTATAGGGGTACCAGAAGATGAGAGAGAGCAAGATATTGAAAACCTATTTGAAGAAATAATGACAGAAAACTTCCCTCACCTGGTGAAAGAAATAGACTTACAGGTCCAGGAAGCGCAGAGAACCCCAAACAAAAGGAATCCAAAGAGGACCACACCAAGACACATCATCATTAAAATGCCAAGAGAAAAAGACAAAGAGAGAATCTTAAAAGCAGCAAGAGAAAGAAACTCAGTTACCTACAAGGGAATACCCATACGACTGTCAGCTGATTTCTCAACAGAAACTTTGCAGGCCAGAAGGGAGTTGCAAGAAATATTCAAAGTGATGAATAGCAAGAACCTACAACCAAGAGTACTTTATCCAGCAAAGCTATCATTCAGAATTGAAGGTCAGATAAAGAGCTTCACAGATAAGGAAAAGCTAAAGGAGTTCATCACCACCAAACCAGTATTATATGAAATGCTGAAAGGTATCCTTTAAGAAGAGGTAGAAGAAGAAAAAGGTAAAGATACAAATTATGAACAACAAATATGCATCTATCAACAAATGAATCTAAGAATCAAGTGAATAAATAACCTGATGTACAGAATGAACTGGTGATTATAATAGAATCAGGGACATAGAAAGGGAATGGACTGACTATTCTTGGGGGGGAAAGGGGTGTGGGAGATGCAGGAAGAGACTGGACAAAAATCGTGCACCTATGGATGAGGACAATGGGTGGGGAGTGAGGGCGGAGGGTGGGGTGGGAGCTGGAAGGAGGGGAGTTATGGGGGGAAAAACGAGGAACAAATGTAATAATCTGAACAATAAAGATTTAAAAAAAAAAAAAGAATGTCCTGACAAAGTAGTTCAAGTTTTTAATGTAATTAATCTTGAGCCTCATGTACATGTCTTTTTATGCTACTTATGAAAAGCATCTGTAAACATCTTATCTGCATATAAGCATGTGGTGTTTTCTTTTTTTTTTTTTTTAATATATTTTTTATTGATTTTTTACAGAGAGGAAGGGAGGGAGATAGAGAGTTAGAAACATCGATGAGAGAGAAACATCGATCAGCTGCCTCCTGCACACTCCCCACTGGGGATGTGTCCGCAACCAAGGTACATGCCCTTGACCAGAATCGAATCTGGGGCCCTTGATTCCGCAGGCCGATGCTCTATCCACTGAGCCAAATCGGTTAGGGCCATGTGGTGTTTTCTTGAAATAAAAAAATACCCTTGTGATGGCGGGAATTGTGAGCCTAACTACCGGTTTTTCTTTTTATGGTATACCACTTTTACTTAAAAGAACTGCTGACAGAAAACTGAGGTTATTCACATTTGAGTACAGGGTAGACTTTCTAAAGAATGAATGAAATAAGCCTATCACGTCCAGAAAAACAACTGATAGTATTGCCAATGGAAAAGTCCACGTTTTCAAGGAATAATTAGAATTTTGGAATTCTTTTCTCTACCAACATGAGCTTTATAATTTCAAAACATTTAAGAACTTCTCTGATGAGAACTTGAGTATGAATTTGCTTTATATTACATGGTAAATTATGTCAATGTTTGGAAACTTTGAATAAGCCCGTGAAGCAGTATTTTCCAACTAACCTATGCATGATGGTGTAAAATCATTGCTGGGTAAAAGATTTAATCAAAGTTAAAGACAGGTCAGTGTGTTTGCATGGAAAGGAATTTGAAAATTTATTAATTTTTTTTCAGATTTCAATGCAATGAGCATTTTAAAACCCACAACTGATAGCTATTAATCACTTAGACTAATATCACCCCAATAAATTTAATTAAAAAATAAAAATTAATTTAAAATGCTAGTAAATTTTTTTCCATTTGATAAGCTTTGGTGTGGTATCAAAAATAATAATAACCATTATCTGAAAAGAGCTTCCAACAACATATCTGCAGGAGGCCAAATTTTTCTGTGCATATACTTTAAAACAGTAATTTGCTTCATATGGAATGCAGAAGCTGAGAGAGATACAGTTTTCTTATATTAGGCCAGTCATTAAAGATATTTATAAAAATGTAAAACAATGCCACTCTTCTAACTCAATTTCTTTTGGGAAAACATAACATTGTTTTAAGTAATATATTACACTACTTATAATGCGTTTTGCTATAATATTTAATGAAATAAGAAAATATTTAAAATGCTGTTGATTTAATTTCAATGTGGTAAATATTGGTAGATATAATTCACAAAAACAAAAGCTCTTTGGAATCCTCAATCTTTTTTTTTACTATTAATTAAGGTATTACGTATGTGTCCTTATCCTCCCATTGTCCCCCCACCCCCCACTCATGCCCTCACCCCCTTGGTGTCTGTGTCCATTGGTTATGCTTATATGCATGCATACAAGTCCTCTGGTTGATCTTTCCCCCTTACTCCCACCCTCCCCTATCTTCCCTGTGAGGTTCTCAATCTTTTTACAACATTTAAAGACAAAGTAGTTTGAAAATTGTAAGTGTACAGCAACCTTACAAAACCAGAGACAAGAATGTGTTGTTTTATATTTGTATAAGACAAATATACGTAGGCTGTTTTCAAAATGCCATTTAAAATACATTAGGGGAGATGAAACAATGTTGAGATACATTGACTCCCTTCCTCCCATTGTAGAGTCAACACCCACTTTCAGGAAACTCACTAGAAGCCAGACTTCCTTCAAGCACCTCCTGAAAAGAGAGGCAAAGACCTTATTATCTCTTCAAATTTAGAATGCCTATGAGTAGTTTTATAATTCCTATAGTAATTTCTCTGTAAAGACATTCTAAATAATTGTGAGTTCTTTTCAAACTCTTCTCTGGACTTATGTTTAAATCAAGCAATTTGCCACTTTTAATCAGATGTGGATTTCCGTTGCTCACTGAGTAACTTTATTTTTTTCCCTCTGATTATTTAATAGATCATGTTTCCAAAAGCAGATTATAGTAAACTTACTTAGAGAAGAGCCTATGGGTTAGCTTTCTTTTAACCCCCGCCCCTTATGTGCCTTTCACAGTGTTTTGTTTAGATGATGCAATGACAAACATTGTTGAGAAGAAAATACCTGTGTCCTAAGTTATTGTAAATGTAGGCAATACTGACTTTCAAATATGCTCTGTTCTCCCAAGTACTTCTCCTTTTGCTTAAAATAGCTGTTTCTGTATGTTTTAAACTACTTAGGCAACTTAAAATTGATTATTTTTATATAATAGTTATGATGGTGGTAAAAGATATATATATATATAATTCCAGCATGTGAACTTTTATATATTCATATGTGGCTATTTGCAGCATTCTGCAAACTAAGGATGTTTGTTAATATTTGTTGTCACTAGTAGGTAGATTATAAGCCGAAGATTATATCCCAGTAATCTGTTACTATAAGTGCTTCAGCTATTTTTATATTGATCAACACTAGATGGCTTGACGGGGGCTCATATTGTCTAAGCTACCCAAGTCTTCTATGAACGGTTCTCTACTGATCCAAAGTCTTGCACACCTTCAAGTGGAAGTGAAAACATTGCTAGAATATTATTGTATCTGCCTCTTGTGAATCTGTTATGCAAGGTAGTTTCCTAGCACACTAAAGGGCAGAGTGCTGGCTTTCACTAGCTCACAGTCAAGTTGGATAATGATTCTGCTGCCTGTGTGCTAGTAAACACTTGTATGTGTGGCAGACATTGGTTTGGAACTAGCTTTCATTATAACTTATTCCAAAATACAGACTCTATGTGAACAGAAGACCTGTAAGCCTGCACAAAGTTACTGAGACCTGACAAAAGGGACAGAATATAATTGTCAATGACCAAACTGACTGAGGTGAGTTTGCAACACTATTTTATTTTGTTCCACATTGAATTCACAATTAGTTATTTTAACACATAAAATAAAAGGAAAGGTAAATAATAAGGGAAAACACTGAGCAAAAGAAAGAGTAAAATCAAGAAAAATAAATAATGCAAAATATAATACGATGATTAATATTGCCATAGATTTAGGTAAATTTACATTTTAAAGGGTGTTTTAATATACTATTTAATCACTTTTATTTAACTCAGTTTTAAAATAGGTAATATTTTTATTTTAAAACCTCAGGATATATTTTTTGGTATTCTCCTTAAACATGTTATTGCATTGGTCTGGGTAATCATATTGCATTTACATAGATATGCATTTGTAAGCAGTCTTTATGCACATTGTAATTTCCACATGTAATAGTGTAAGAATGAGCTAATTCAGAAGTGAAACAGATGGCCCAAGTCACTTACAACTTATTATTTATTATCATAGAAATAACATCTCATTAACTTTATATCATATTTAACCTGAAAACTGTTTTCCTTAGAAAGGTAGTGAATTGTTATTTAGATAATTATATATTTATAATCTGTGAAATCTGTAATTAAATGCTAACTAAAATGTACTTACATGTTTACACACCATAAAATTACAGTATCTTGAACATACAGTAATTAATTTATATTTAACATACACTTATGTACGCTTGATTAAATGTCAATTAGGTACCTATTTGTAAAAAATTAACCATTACCAATTTATGTAAATATTAATATAAAGCAAATAATTTTATTCCTTTAAAAATTATGTTTGATGCTATGTCATTCTCTGATCCATTTTCCATATATATATATATATATATATATTTCTCATTTCAATCTAAATCATTACATCATTGAGGACAAAGGTTAACTTCAAATGTTCAAATAAAATGAATAACTAAGAAAATTTTTCTAACTAATAGAGATCATTTTGTTAAGATGGATCAGTTATAGACATTTCAAAAGAAAACATATTATTAGTCCTGGTATTTGTATCTGTCACTATATTTTCACCCTCATTGTTTTCTCTATATTTTCTGAATTTTTTTTAATAATCATTGACTTTGTCTATGTAGAAAAATTATTTTAAATATGTTTTTTACAAAGCTGACATAAAATGCAATTTCAGAAATCTTCATAATTTTCTTACCACTATTTTTATGTTATTAATTGTTCTAAAATAGGTATTGCTTATATGTATAGGTAAATATCAACAAGCTAGGGTTATTTAATCAATTTTTAATGGTCTACATGTCTATAAATCATGGTGTGTGTGTGTGTATGTGTGTATATGTACATTTGTAACATTAAAAATTCTGGAGGAAAAAAAGAACAGAGACGTAATGTAACCCTTAATGACATTTTGACTGTGAAATGGCTTCTCATTTGCCTTAATGCTAATTGGTCTCCAGCTAAGATTGCCCATTAAAAACTATGCTTCTATGCCCAGCCATTGCTGCTCAGTGGTTGAGCATCAACCCATGAACCTGGAGGTTATGGTTTGATTCAAGCCCAATCCCCAGTAGGGAGCATGCAGGAGGCAGCTCATTGATGATTCTCTCATCATTGATGTTTCTACATCTCTCCCCCTCTCCCTTCTCTCTGAAATCAATAAAAACAAATTTAAAATTATTTTAAAAATAAATAAATAAAAATCATATGCTTCTCCAAGGTGGTTATAGCTATCAATCAACTATGATAGTGAAATTTTTATACCAAAAATCCAACGTCTAAAATATTTAGAAAAATTATACATTTCAAAAATGGAGACCAGCCTTCTAGATGGAGACCAGATTTGGATCATGGACACACACATACACGCACTAACACACCCACTGTATATTACATCTTTTTAAATATACTACTTTGTCTAGAGAAAGTTTATAAAGTCCCACCATTCAGAGAGGAAGGGAGAGGGAGAGAGAGATAGAAATATCAATGATAATGAGAGTATCATTAATTGGCTGCCTCCTGCATGCCCCACACGGGGGATGGAGCCTGAAACCTGAGCATGTTCCCTGGTCAGGAATGGAACCATGACCTGCTGGTACATAGGTCAATGCTCAACTACCAAGCCAAGGTGGCCAGGCTGTATTTGATTCTTTATATGGACATCAATCATGTCATTTTTTTACATTCTATATCAATAACTAAAATTGCCAGTGGAAATATAAAATTGTTTAATGAGATTTTTTTTTAGGAAACTTCTATATGATAGCTATATAGACTTTCTCAAGTGTCTTATGGAAAGTGGTCACTGAAGTACCTAATGCTCAGCTGAAAAACGATTAATATTTAGTTTTATCAATTTAAGAATGGTATATCATTATAAAATGTAATGTTCTACTTTTAGCACATCTTAGTCATACCAATCTGTTACTTATGTTTATGAAGATAAGTAAAAAGTGATAAAACAAAGTATGTATGTCCTACAGAAAAACAGCTACTAGGTACTTTTTACTTTCATTTTCAACTGATCATACTAGTTTTAACATAGAAATTACTTGAATGTGCACATTTATGGCTATAACCTAATCATACGCGAGTAAGAATAATTTGATTCAATCTATTGAGGAACCATTTAAAAGCTCTAAAGAGTAAAGGAATCTAAGGACTCATCAGGGATGTTCTCTACAATGGTGGGTTGTGTGAGGGGACAAAGTAAAGTGTGACAACCACTGACTGATTAGTGTCACTGACCCAAAAAACATGGGTATGGAGAATCATGTCCAATATGGGCAACACCATTGTGTATCCACATAATTAGCACTCAAAGATCCATTCATGGGTAACATTATTAAGCTGAAAGCATCCTGACATTGAGCAACATCAGAAACAGGATTTTATCCTTATTTGTTCACTCAATTTTCCAATTCCTCCAAGCATCACATCATAGAAAACTCTCATCAATGATTCCTCATTAAATAATTTGAGTGAGATAATAGGAAGCATTCTAGAGATGAGTATGTGAAAATAATTGTACTTTTTTATAAGCCATTGTTCAGCAGTATTGATAAATTCTCCCTGATTTATTCATAGATTTGATTTAACCCTAGTGTTTTACCAAACATCTCCATCCTGTAATATATGTAAATACATGCATTTAAGAGCCTTCTCAAAATTAAGATACAGAATTATAATGAAAACTAGCCACCTATAGACTAACATATTAATAATGAAGACTGACTATTAACACTTTATAGCAGTAAAATATGGCAAAATATCACAGACAAAAATTGTGTATGTAATTGGCAAAAAATCAAAACCTGTGGAACCTGGATTAGGATATAAAATATTTAAGGTATGAACTGTTACACAATAAAATATTTCAATTTCTATTAAAAAGGTAATGTGAGAGAAATTGAGCAACACCTTCTAAAAATCTTAATGTAGTCTCAGTGATTGCTTAGAGATTATATTATACTACAGGCCCGGTGCACAAAAATTTGTGCACTGGCCGAGGGGTGTGTGTCCCTCAGCCCCACTTGTGCCCTCTCACAGTCTGGGACCCCTCGAGAGATAATGACCTGCTGGCTTAGGCCCGCTCCCGGGTGGCAGAGGGCAGGCCCAATCCCTAGGTGCAGCCCCTGGTCGGGCTCAGAGCAGGGCCGATTGGGAGCTGGGGCACTGCCCTCTGTCATGCACAGAGCAGGACAGATCGGGTGGTTGCAATGCCACCCCCAGTCACACTCAGAGTAGGGCCGATTGGGGGGTTGGGGCACCGCCCCCTGTCACACTCAAGGCAGGGTCGATGGGGAGGTTGCGGCGCCACCCCCTGTCAAGCACAGAGCAGGGCTGATCAGGGGGTTGGGGCTCCGTACCCTGTCATGCACAGAGCAGGGACGATCAGGGGGTTGGGGAGCTCTCCCCTGTCATGCACAGAGCAGGGCCCATTAGGGGGTGTGGGAGCTACCCCCTGTCACTCACCGAGCAGGGCCAATCAGGGGGTTGGGGCGCCTTCCCCTGTCAGGAACAGAGCAGGGTGAATAGGGAGGTTGTGACCCCGCCCCCTGTCACACACAGAGCCGCAGGGTGATCAGGGGGTTGGGCACTGCCCCCTGTCACACTGCTCCAGGGGCCAGGAGGCCCGCGGCTCCACTGATCCCAGTGCCAAGAGGCCTAGCGGCTCCACTGATTCTGGTGCCAGGAGGCCTCGTGGCTCCGCTGATCCCGTGTTCGGGAGGCCTCATGGCTCCGCTGATTCTGGGTTCGGGAGGCCTCGTGGCTCCGCTGATCCCGGTGCTGGGAGGCATATTACCCTTTTACTATATAGGATAGAGGCCTGGTGCACGGGTGGGGGCCGGCTGGTTTGCCCTGAAGGGTGTCCCAGATCAGGGTGGGGGTCCCGCTTGGGTACCTGGCCAGCCTGGATGAGGGGATGATGGCTGTTTGCAGCTGGTCACACCCCTTCAGGGTGGGGGTCCCCACTGGGATGCCTGGCCAGCCTGGGTGAGAGGATGATGGCTGTTTGCCACTGGTCACACCCCCTTCAGGATGGGGGTCCTCACTGGGGTGCCTGGCCAGTCTGGGTGAGGGGCTGAGGGCCGTTTTCAGGCTGGCAGGCAACTGAAGCTCCCAAACTTCCTTTTTTATTTTTGTTTTATTTTGGGATTCATTTACCTTCTTTAGCTGTCACTAGAGCTGAGAGCCGGCTTTAGCTCTGAGGCTGGCTCCAGCTTGAAGCCTTGGCTGCTGAAAGCAGGGATCTGGGTTTGTTTGGGTTCTATAATTGTAACACTGTTTTGGTCCTGCTCGCTCCAGCTTTGACGGCTGAAAGCAGGTTTCTGGGGTTTTGTTTAGCTTCTATATTTGCAACAATGTTTCTTAGAGAGCAAGCTCAGAGGCCAGCAAGGTAGGCAGGGAACCTTGGCTTCCTCCGTCACTGGAGCAAGCAAGCCTCCCTGCTCACTTCAGCTGCCTGGCTGCCGGCCGCCATCTTGGTTGGCAGTTAATTTGCATATCGCCCTGATTAGCCAATGGGAAGGGTATAAAAGTTAAGGCTAATTACCATGTTTCTCTTTTATTAGATAGGATTGGTATGTATATATATGTATATATAGATAGATGTAGGTATAGATATAGATAGATATATGATATACCTATCCTTCTACCTATATATTCATAAGCAATTCTCATATAGAGAAAATCTTAGTAGATGTTTGTAGCCTGTGTTTAATCATTTACTTTAAGCTTCTCTCTCTCTTTTTTTTTTAAATATATCTTTATTGATTTCAGAGAGGAAGGGAGAAAGAGAGATAGAAACATCAATGATGAGAGAGAATCATTGATTGGCTGCCTCCTGCACGTCCCCTAATGGGGATCAAGCCCGCAACCCAGGCATGTGCCCTTGACCGGAATCGAACCTGGGACCCTTCAGTCCACAGGCGTCAGACGCTCTATCCACTGAGCCAAACCAGCTAGGGCATAAGCTTCTCTTTATGGTGGTAGTGTAGTTATTATGTTGTTCTTAATTTATCTTCCCTATATTTTCACTGATAAAGGTCCCATTCCTCAATAAAACAGAGAATAAAATAAAAATTCTTCAGAAAGTTAAGAAAATCAATACACAATAAGGAAATGTTAAGGAGAAATGAATTTAACTACAACAGAAATATATTGGCAAGTGACTTTGGAAAGTCATCACTTTGCAGAAAGAAGACAAAGAAACACTTATTTCTCAATATCAATGAAAAACAAAGTAAAACAAAACAAAACAAAACAAAACAAAACAAAACAGGAGAGACATGCAACGTTGTTACCATTACCTGGGGCAACATGAGGGGAGATTCTGAGGTAGTTAGATTCACCCCTCCTCGTCTCCTCCATCTTCTTCCAAGTATGTCTTTTATATTCAGTAGACATTGTAATTTGAAGAAAAATATAGAAATGAAAAAGATGAATGGCAATGACTCATGAAACCTAGAATATCAGAATATAATGTTCCATTATAAACACAATAGGTCAAAATGAAGATTCCATAGACATAGGAGAGGAGGGGGAAAGGGATTCCATGTTGAGAATGACATTTTGTGAGTAATTTATGTATAGTATGTACTATACTAAAATGTTCTTAATATCACTATGCGTTTTCTGTGTAAATTTGGTTTATCAATGAGAAGATCTATTTATCAAAAAGTATTTCACTAAAATAAAGCAATTGAAATTAAACACAAAGATTTTCCCATAGGCAATATTTTGATTTAAAAACATGAAAAATTACACAAGTTATAAATATAAGCTAATGGGAAAGGTGAATTTGAAAGAAAATTGTGAATTATCTCATGATTTTACACAGATTTGACAGTTACACTAGGCAAAGTAATAATATGGTTCTCTTAAAAGTCAGAACTCTGTCAAAATCTGTTTCCAAGGGAAATTATTAGATTTAATAGGTAATTCATCTGCTTATATTTTCATATTGCTTAGTAGTTCTAAGATATCTTGCAAGCGATCAAACTCAGCTTTCTTAATATTTTAATGGATATAAGTAATCTCATTGAATCTCAAAATTTATATGAAATATAGTCACATATTTTACTTGACATAGAGACAGAAATATTAGGGAATCTGATGTTTTATTTCCTATCATTTCCTTTAAGCATATTCCTTCCAAATCTTATTATATAAAAACATAATGAAGAAGAAGTTTTCAAATAATAAAAAAAAAATCAATTTTATCTTGTTAATACTTCTTTTCTGTAAGTGGAAAAACAAAGAATTGGGCCTGGATCCAACTCATATGTAAATTTTAAATTTCTCATCCCAGGAAAGTACATTAAATTTTAAATATTTTATTTAGTGCATTCATTTATTCCGGGCACTGCTGCACTCTACCAAGTAATGAAACTACAACAGAACATTTAAAAATGTACCTTGGTGTTTGGCCTCTTTATTTCAAGTATCAACATTTTGTTAGATTATGCAACAGACATTTTATAAATTTATGAGGAAGTGCCAAGTAAATTACAAAAACCATTTTACCATAATTTCTAGTAATGCATAAGCAGTTTAATACAAAAGCAATCCAATTTGTTCAACAGTATTTTAAACTTTGTGTTTACAACAAATTAAGGTTAAAATTGCATAAAATTTTAGAATTGGAAGGAACTACAGAGAGTACTTAATGACATTGCTAATTTCACAAATGAAGAAACTGAAATAAGTTAAAGTGACTTGCCCAAAGTTAATCGGAGTTAATTGTACAGGTCCCACTTGAACCTACTTTTTCCATTTTGTAGTCCAGTATAATTTTCACCAACACAGAGCTTACTGGTATACCCAGGATGCCATGAAAACACCTTGGGTATCTCTCAAAGCAAAAGTTGTGAGAAGTAAAATAAAAACAAATGGGAAATTCCAAAACTATATTTTATATAATTTCATGGAAGAAAATGTTCCAAATGTGCCTCTAATCAAAACATTTATGAAAACATGCTTGGATGTCTCTGACAAATATTTTGAAACTGTTTATAGGTAGATCACTTAAATTTCTGTTCTTTATTGTATGTTGATATATAATATCAGACACACAAAAGCTAATAATGTATATTACATACTTTAAGTCATAAAGAAAAATAATTTGTAAATCTATCATTTCATCCAAGAAATTGAGCATACTAATAGCTCACACATACTTTTCTATTTCTGTTTTATCCCATCCCCTGCCTTCAACTCATAAATTAACCCATATCTTAAGCTTTCTTTTTAGTTTTTCCTTGTCTTGGTAAATATGTAGATACATGACTAAGAAATACATTTTTAGCTTTATTTAATTCTAAGCTTTATAAAAGTGATCTTATACTGTACAAAGTCCACTGGGCATTCCTTTTTCTTAACTTTGGATTTCTAATGTTTATTTGTGATGTTACAAGTAGCAATACTATCTATACTCCATTCACTTTTACTTTTGTAAAATATACTAATTTATTAATATATAGGAAACAATTTATTCTCTAATGAAGTAATGTTGCCTAAAATAGCTTATACATGATTCCTGAAGCAAATATACAGAAATTTCCTCTGTATAACTATGCACAGAATTTCTGGGTTGTTTAGTATGCAAATGCTAAACTATTTTTCCCAAACTGATGGAACAGAGCAATGTATGAGAGTTCTCATTGATCCATACCGTATGCAACACTTCTTATTGCTACATTCTTTTTTTTTTCATACTTTACAAATATAAAACGGAATTTCATTTTGGTAGTAATGGGCATTTCCATAATTAATAATAAAATTGGACATGTTTCTTCTTCTGTTAAGTATCTATCCATGTCTTTTGACAAAATATCTACCAGGTAGTTGTCTTAATAATTTACATATTTTGGATTCTAGTGCTTGTCAGTTTTCTATGTTGCAAATGCCTTTTCCCAGATTTTGATTCTTTAGAGGGTATTTGCTCCATATATTTAGGTTCCTTTAAATGTAGAGTTTTAAATCATTTTCTCTGCATATATTTTATAGGTCATTTATAAGACATTCTCAGGTTGCTTGTTGAATAGTAAGAGTGTTTTATTTTATTATTTTATTTTATTTTACTTATTTTGTTTTTAAAATAAGTAAATGTGATATCCTTATTATAGTGGTACAGGGAATAATTAAATAATACATTTTTGCCCAGACAGTGTGGCTCAGTAGTTGAGCATTGACCTATGAACCAGGAGGTCATGCTTTGATTCCCAGTCAGGGCACATTCGTAGGTTGCCAGTTTCACTCCCATTGTGGGCATACAGGAGGCAACCAATCATTGATATTCTCTTATCATCAATGTTTCTGTCTCTCTCTCCCTCTCCCTTCCTCTTTGAAATTAATAAAAAAATATATACATTAAAAAATAATAATAATGTATTTTTAAAGTTAAGTTTTAAAACTGTTTTAGTACAAAAATGCTAAAGATAGATTTTATCAAACTTATCTGTATGCTATGCTGTTATCATTATTGTGAGTAATTTGCTTATAGCATTTTTGTATTTTAAGGTAATTAATTATATTTTCTATATTTATTTCTTCCAAAACCTTATGCTTTTGCTTTTGCTTTCTTTTTTCTTGCACTGACGTTCTAGTACTTGGTTGAACACAGCTCAGAGAAGAGCATCCTTGTCTTGCTCTTAGATTTAAAGTAAGTAGTTTCCAATGAAGTCAGTAGCATTACAGGAAATTTAAATTTATTTATTTTATTTTTAATACAGTTTGCATTCAATATTATTCCATATTAGTTTCAGTTGGACAGCATAGTGGTTAGAAAATCATACACTTTACAGAGTGTGCCCCCTCCACCTAATATTTCAAGTACCTACCTGGTCCCACACATAGTACAATATTATTGACTATACTGTCATTTACATCCCTGTGATATTTTGTAATTAGCAATTTGTACTTCTTAACCTATTTGCCTTCTCTACTCAGCCCCAAACTCCTTCCTCTATAAACTTATTTCTATTAGTTTGAGATGCATTGTGCTTCCATATGTATAAATTCATTTTTTTTTCCATTAGAGACCATATTGTATTTACCCTCTTACTATTATTACCTATCACTGGAACGGCCCTACAGATGATTGTCCGATATCTGGTGATAGCAGCTGCCTTTTGTGGTAGTGTCTTCCTCTTCCCAAAGTGGCTGCCTGTTCTGATAATGGTTTTCTCTCGTGATTGTGTCCAACCTGGAAGATGACTCTATCTGTTGTGATATCGCCAGAGAGCTGCCTATTGTGATAGTAGCTTTCTGTTCCAATATGACTCGGCCAGGTAGCTGCCTGTAATGATGTTGTCTGGCCCAATAGTTCACTGTCATGTTGTTGTATGGCCCCATAGTTACATGTCACAAAATTTAGGAGATTATAAAGGAATATGTAGTAGTTGTTTTTTTGTGGGTTTTTTTTTTTTTTTAGTTTATTGGGGTTACACTGGTTAATAAAGTGTATTGGTTTAAGGTGTAGGATTCTAGAATGCATCATCTGTACTATATTACATAGTGTGTTCACAATAACAAGGCCTGAAATATTTTAAGTCATTATATCTTCAACTATTGCATCTCCTCCATTTTCTCTATTGACTCTAGTTTTTATATATTTTGTGTTTGACCATTCCAATATTTTCAGTTTTAGGAGATGTTAAAATTTTTACTTAGCTAAATTTGCTTATTTGTGCTTGCTGATTTTCAGTTATAGTGGCTCAATCTCTCATGCATTTGTGTTCCTTGATTGGGAATTCATTGTTTGACTTTAATATACAGGAATTCTATGGGTCTATTTTGGGGCACTCTACTAAAAAAAAAAGTTGCTGCAATCAATATTTATGAGATGCCACCCCTCCTAATTTGGAAGTTCTGCCTCCCTTGAGGATTCAGTTCTGTCCCTGAATCCCAGGCTCACTTTCCTATGCCTCTGATAATCCAAGTCTTCCAATTTCCATTACAAGGCTGACAGATATTGAAATTATTATATCATTCGTTTGAGCACAATCTACCTTCAGTTCTTCATTATGATTGGCAAGTGGAACATGGCTGGGTATATTAAAATATTGAGGTTGTAGTCCACACCTTCACATAGATAGTTTACTCTGAGAACTTTAATCTATAATAATAAAAGCATAATATGTTAATTAGACTAGATGTCCTTCCAGACAACCTTCTGGACTAAGCCGGGACTGCAAGGGCCGGCCAAGGCAGGCAGGGCTGTGAGGGCCGAGCCCCTTGCACGAATTTTGTGCATCAGGCCTCTAGTCAATTGTAAAGTACTATTTTAAAAATACAGTCAAATTGGTCATTTATGTACATAATTTATTAATTGAACATTTACAAACAATAGTGAAAATAGTATTTATTAATTGTCTTAATTATTCAATCAGCTTTAAAATTCTAAGGAAAAGTATGGATATCTATGAGATGACATGATAATTAATGGGAAATTAAACATATTTAACTCTTGATTATAAAAATTACAATTTTTGAAGGTATATTACTGGTTTTATTTTATATCTATGGCCAATTTAATGTCATATTTGCATTTTTAAAAGCATCTGTATATAGTTCCTACTTTTATTACCAATATAATGCTTCCCCAAAAGTTAGATGTAATTATATAATTTAAGCAAATAATTTTTGTTTACCTTTCCAGTCTACACAGTTGGCTTCGAAGGAATGAGATTACCTCTTAATGGAGACTTAGCCTGGAGTAAACCGTAATCATGTGGAATCCAATGTGGGACATTCATTGTCTTGAAAACAAGACTGCTATTAATATCTCACTCAACAAAATTTTCTTGTTGATTGCACAGATATTACATGTTTTGTTTTGTTAATATATGCATAAATCTTTTCTTAATGGATTTTACATAAATAATTCAGTGGAAATATATAGTTGTTTTAGTAAAAATGTTTTATGTTTTTAGAGGTAATTTATTTTTTAATTAAATTACAATATAACAAAATTAAGTGAGTTTCTAATACTGAGTAAATAAGATATATATATATATAAATTGAGACTACTCTTCTCAGAAGAAAGCAAGCTTCCATAATTTATTGGAATATGTCATTTTATCTTTTATATGCTATAAAGAACTGAAATAAAAACCTGTATGAACTTTACATTCTCTTCCATACTAATTTAAGCTAATATTGCAGAACTAATGACAGCCTTGAGAAATGCTATTATCAATTCCAGCTGTCTCTTGTATCAAGATACCCTGAATTAGAGCAACATTTTATGAAATGAACCTCTGAAAAAAATCTATTATGGAGGAGCTTTTGTTTTAATGCTTTGCAGACTCCTTTATATTGTGGTTATCTCCTTTCTTCACAGGATGAAAAACAAAACAAAAACTTATGACAACCTTATGAATTATTTTACTTCCTTTTTTCTATTAATAACTTAGTCTTACAGTTTTTTTGTACTGCATCATTGGTCTTACTGAAAAACTTCCCACAGTCTCACGATTTGTACTTTCTCCAATTTGACATTTGGTGTATTTGCTAATCTATATGGTATAGATCAACTCTTTTGGATTCTTTTTCTTAAATATGAAATTATAGCTCTTTTAGATCAGACTTATCTGTTAATTTAGAGTTTTAATGAAAGTCTTATTTCATCTATGTTACAGGTTCTACTCGGTTTCCTCAGATAAAAATATATATACGGTGCCATGCATCTAATGCAATATTTAGTATCAGGTAATATTTGTATTTACACATATGCATGTCCCTCATCATTCAAATCCTCAAACACAAGGAATCTTTGCTATGTTATTTTTCTGTCATTAATGTTTGCAGAGTGTAATTGAAGTTACATAAACTTTCTTGTTTTATTGGTGCCATGGAGTAGGAATGTTACTTCATAGATTAACTAATAATCTATTTTAAGAGCTTCATCAGCTTTTCTTTTAGCATGTGTTATGTACCTGCTAAATGAAAAGCATTTTTGGATTGATTTGATAATTCACAAAACAGATTTGAAATTAAAAATGTGATAAAATATGTTATATATAAAATTAGCAAACTATTAGCATACAAATACATGTGAAATTAACTTTCAGGGGTCAAAACCCACTAGTTTTATGCCATGTCACTTATTCTCTGTAGTTGTTGGATGTCTTAGTCCACTTTTTTTTTTTTTTTACTTAAAATCCCTCATGATTATTTATGAACAATTCTTAAGCTATTATCAGGTTGAAAAGGGAGACAATCCTTTTTTGCTATCAGAATTTCCTTTACAGAAGGACATATATCTTTGAACAAATATAGATTTTGAAGGGCTTACATTATAAATGAAACTTCAAGAGGTTTAATAGCTACCTCAGTATAAATACAATTCTAGCTTCAGTCTGTGTTTTGATTAGCCCTTATGTTACATACATGAAATTTTCTCCCATTTACCTTTCTTACACCCAACTTGAGTTGGTTAGGGTAAGAAATAAAATTGGTATACATAACAATAAAAACACTGGCAATAAAACAGTGTAATGCCAGTTGCAATAACTTTTGAAATATCATTTCATCTACTTTCTATATGTTCAAAATACTTTATGATTAAGTATTATTTAGAAAGTACAATGGTTTTCATTATAAATATGATGCATATATACTTATTAAATAATAATATATTTTGGAAACTATGTTTCTTATAATCCATTTCCCTCTGTAAAACTTAAGTAAATCAATTACGTCTCTTAAAGGGCTCAATTTCAAAATGTTCCTTTCCATCATACGTCCTTCTCCCCACCAGCAGACGAAATGGGAGACATCCCTTTCCTTCTTCACAGCAAAGCACACATTTTTCTTTAACATTGTAGCTTTTATCTACTACTTCATTTATTCCATGCCTTATTTTGAAATTATCATTTTTTTTTTACTCACCTCTGTCCCTTTCATAACCATTACAGGTGGTTAATATAAGAGAATAGATGGATAATTAACATCTATGTTTTACTATATTAACCTATATATTTAATTCATGTATTTTTAATTCAAGTTAATTACCTTTAACACAAATGGAACAGTAGCACCTTTGTCTGTTTTGTTCACTGTTATATCCTCACTACCTAGAAGAGAACTAATCCATAATAGCTCAATTAACATTTGTTGAATGAACGAATTGATAAACGAATAGAGTCAACCTTTCCCACAGTAATTGTAGTCAGAAATATGGAAATCAGACATAGCTATCCCATGAATATCTCACGAGCAACGAAGTTTTTTCTTTCTAAATTATAAACCTACCTAAAATCTATCCGCTCCTCTCCTTCTGTATGCAATTATATATAACTGCATTCAATCCATTGTCTTCAGAACAAAATACAGATTATTTAGTATGAGATACTTGTTTGCTTATTATTTTTCCATCATCCAATAATTGCAGAAATGCATAATTTACTACTCCCTACACACACCTCTTATAAAAACATATTAAACATTTTGTACTTTTTTGAGCTCACAGTCTCTGTATAATAAAGAAATGCCCACCCGCAATTGCACCATTATACCTATTGATCAACCTCTTTCTGTGTGCTCCTAAGAACTCAATTTAGACCCTCCTCTTTTTATATAATAAAATTCTAAATGATCTCCTCAATTTGAAAGGCTATGCATTCTTTCTATATGCTATGACCTCTAAAATTTATAATTTGGACTCCAACTTCTCCCCAAGTGTATACTTGTATATGCAACTACTTACTCAAAACCTCTGCTTAAAAATCTAATACTAACTTGAAAGCACTAAAATACATTTCTTAATTAATTTATTCCTGACTATCTTATCCAGATAAAACATGGCAAAACCATTTATCTAGCTGCTGAAACCAAAATCCTGGGAGTCATCTTTTGTTTCTCATTTCTACTCATAGATTGCATACAATTCATGAGGAAGCTTCATTTACTATGTCACTCTTCCATGACCTCCTTTTGCCACTGCCCTAACTGTGATCTTAATCCAGATGATTTGCATCTCTCAACCAGACTATGGCTTTAGTTTACCAACTTGATTCCTGATTTCATGCTTCATCTCCTGAGACCAATTTTTTATAAGGCAGCCAGAGTAATCATTTAGAAAATAGAAATCATATAAAATTATTCACTGGCCTTCGATTACATTGAAATTGTATAACACTAATTTCATATCATAGTCTATGGGATTCTTTAAGATATAAGCTCTCTCTCCCACTCGCATACTTCCTACCACACCTGGTCTTGCTCACTGAACTTCAGCTTTATGTTTTCCTTTCAACACCTCATCTCAACAGCTTTCTTTCTTCCTCAAGGCTTTTAAAGATGTGTGTTTCTCTGCCTGGAAAATTCTTTACCCAGATTTCTGTTTTCTTAATTCTGTCAAATTCCTGCTCAGGCATGATCTCAAGAAGGTAATCTTGTATACTGCAGAGGACATAGTGTTGGCCTAACAGATTCTCCTTTTAGACCAAAGCACATACTCCCCCATTACCAGGAATATCACCTGATGTTAGCAGTCAGCTCAGTCTTTCATAAAAAAGGGAGTTGTCTCTCTCAAGATTATGCTAACTCCCTGGGGATGGCAAGTGACTGGTAGATGTGGGGGAATAAAAGTTTGGATCCCTTGCTTCAGTTCATAAAATCTCTTGAATGGTCATCACAGCTCTGGAGCTCCATGTGGAATTCACTAATGTTTTTGTTGCCATTGCAACTTATTCAATCTCTCTGACCAATCCTGCTTCATTCACTCCCTTCTTGGGGGGCTCCCCCATAACCTTCCCACATCCAAATGACCATTTTTTGGGAAGCCAACATAAGGCAAGCACCCTATTTACTATAGCAAACCTTTGCTCCATAAGACCTTATCCCAGTTACTCGATTTACTTTTATGGCCTGATATTCGATTAAATATTTATAAATTATTTTTGTCTATATATGCAACAGCACAATTAGAATGGGATGCCCAAATGGCGAGGGTTTGTCTAACTTGTTCCCCACTTTATTCCCATTATCCAGGAAATGCTCAGCATCTATACATTGCCATTGAAGGTATTCCAAATGTTTATTGGACACATACTGTGTTCCAAAGTAAATCTCTATTTTAAAGATAATAGGAAAAATGTTAACTCTGAATTTCAAATGCTCACAGTACCATTAAGAGAGAGAATGGAGGACTAACAAGTAAACACATACTTTTTTATTTTCAATGACAAGTGCAAGAGTACATTTATTTAAAAGGAGATTCAATGGACAGAGAGGAATTTGTGTAACTCTACTTGGTAGTAAAAAAAGCTTTGCTAAAGAAATGAGATTTGAACTGAACTGACCATAATGAGTAATCACTTGCCACAAGGAAGAAAGTGTGCAAAGGAAGGGTTATAAGAATCCTGTTTTGCCTGAATATATGCAAGTAATTTGAAATGCATGCAGTTCAAGGAATAAAGAGACACATATTATGTAATGACATCAGAAATTGTTTCAACTGCCAAATTGTAAAGTGTTTGGGGATAATAGGCTAAGATTGTTTAGTGGTAATAGAAAGTCAATAAAGAATTTTATACAGTGGGATGACTTGGAAAGTCTTACTTTGTAATGGTCATTCCAATGCAATTTCTATATTAGAATTGAGTAATAAATTAATAAAAACACCCATGTAGAATAGTTATGTCAGATATAATCCTATATAATAAAAGCGTAATATGCAAATTGACAGAATAGCAGAACAACCAGTCAGCGGGAGGCGGGGCCGATGAGCAGGAGGCTCCAGGCCAGCAGAAGCTTATGCCAGCAGGCAGAGGGAGGTAACGGCAATGGGGGGGGCAGTGACCAGCTGGGCAGAGGGGTGATGGGGGGGAGGGCTGGCACTATCCCCTGATCAGCCCATCTGGTTGCCTCCCACAGAGGGAGGCCGGGAGGCAGCGGCGGAGTGATGGGGGCAGAGCTGTCCCCTGATTGGCTGGCCTGGTCGCTTCCTGCAGAAGGAGGCCAGACTGTGGCTTAGGCCCTCTCTCCATGGGGTACAGATCTAAACCATCAGTAGGACATCCCCTGAGGACTCCCAGACTGTGAGAGGGCACAGGCCGCCTGAGGGACCTCCCCTCCAGTGCACGGATTTTTGTGCACCAGGCCTCTAGTTAATAATAATAATGATAATGATAACAAGAATAATAACAGTAAACAGTACTGTTATTGAGCATATACAACATGGCAAGCATTAATGCAATAGTGAGCCCCTTTCTCTCTTTTGTGTGCTCTGTCATCCCTCCTCCTGCCTAATCCACTCCTTGTCCATTTTCTTCCTCCTTCCCTTAAGGTCTTACTTCTATCTATTGCTATTTGTTTACTTTGCCCTCCTCTTTCTGTAAAAAAAACAAAACTATTTGCCTTGAGCCACTCATCAAAGAACCCTGTTCCCTTTGGTCCCTCAGCATCTGCACTCTGGACCTCTTTAAGTGCTTCCAAGCTCATTATTTCCTAACTCAAGGCCTGGACATTGGCTTCCATTTCTACCTCTGGTGGATTCTCTTTCTTCTTCCCTTTTCCTTCACCCCTACCATATTAAATTTCAGTCATCATTTATATTTTAGCTGGAATATTTTTTCCTTTGGTGCTAAATAAAAAGCATAATTATATCTAACACAAAAAAGGCATTTACTAGGCTCTGTTCTATAAAATACGTATTTAAATACATATACTAATAGGTACATATACACATATATGCATATATATATATTTGTACACATATATGCACATATATAAATATGTATATACATTTAACATTTAATTTTAAGTAAACAGACATATATATTTAATATATACTCAATTAGCCCTCACCCCAAGCTTACATAGCAGTCATTTTACACTAATAATTTCACAGAACCCAAAACTAAGGACTCTAAGTGTTAAGGAGCTGGCCCAAGGTCACCCATCTATTATGGGCTTTAAATTTGAAAAGCTCTGAGTCATGACGCAGACTTGTGTCCTGAGTTCCTTAGGCCAGATTAGACCTCGCTGATAAAAGTTCCCACAGAAGGACCTTATCCATTCCCTCTGCACTTTTCTTTCCACAGTATTTATTGAGATAATGATGTTAATGATGTATTCAGTGCTTGCTTTTTTCTGCTGGGTTCCAGGCTGCAGGAGGACAGGGATGGCATCTGTTTCGTTCCCACTGTGTCCCACACGCTGGCACAGGCCCTGGCACAGATAGGGTATCAGTAAATGCTTGTGCATGGACTATTAGAGAGTGGCTAATTAAACCAATTCACAGCAAGAAGAATGCCAACTGCTAAAGGTATCTGACTGCAAATGATCTTCCGCTTGATTGAGTTTTATGTAGAACAGCATAGAAATTTTATCATAGATGATGAAATAAAAAGTAATACATTCTCACAATTATCCCTCAGAAAAGAAAGTCACCTTGTATGGAGGCCTACCAATGTCTCTCCTATTACAGGGCACTTTTTTAATGATTTTATTTTCAACCACAAAGTACTGTTTGGGGAAGACATGTGGCCTAAAAGAACCTCAATCAATGCTAGCTCAAAATGCTTCTAGAGGTCACCTGAAGTTATTGGGCAAAAGAGACAAAGAAATTGAATACACCTTTATGATTTTTTTTCTTGGGAAGGAGTTCATGATTGCAGGTGTCGGATGTCATTAGAAATAAGCACTTTAATATACTTGGAAAAGTAATACAGTAAATATGGAATTTTACTCACATTATAGAGCTTCTGAATTTACACATAGACAACAAATAAAAATGACAATAGTTTTAATGCTGTGTGGGTCAGTATTTGTGACATGAGAGAAAATCTCCAGTAACAGAATCAGACATGGGTCCCGGTAAGTACTGTATCTCACACCTGGATGGAAGTACAGATGATGTGTGATGTAGGGCAGTGGAAAGGACTCATTGTTGACAAACTCACTGATATCTAAATGTGAGTGCAGAGTCTAATGTCTTGAATTTAATATAATGATATGAAAAGTCAATAGGTCTATATTGATGGTTTATGATACAGAGATAAAATTTTGGTTTATACACATATATAATCAAATAAAAAATATATAATTCATCACATATAATCATAATATAATTAATAATATGTACTCTTTTATGTAATCACATATAGCATACATATGTAATGATCAGTATATAATTATCTAAATCTTATATTTAATTATATATACATGCATATGTGAGTATGAAACTAAATGTACTTGATATTCAATATTCCTGTTGATCTAAACCTTTTTTTTGGAATTTTTTAATTGGAAAATCAGATGGGTAATTTAATATTTGTGTTTTCCTGACACTTGCTAAAACATGCAATTTCTTGTTTTCCTTCCTCCCGCACCTTTAGCAAAGTTAGTCAGAGTTAACCTTAACCAATCAGGGAGGTGGCACCTTGATGGAAATGAAGTTTGCATCAAGTCCCAGTGTCCTCTTCTGTGTGTGTGTTTGTGAAACTGAGAGTAAGAAGGAAACCAGCCCCGAAATACCTGTCCATAAACAACAAAGGATTGAGATGCTCTTTCTACTTTTTTTTTTCTCTTCATTACATCTGAACCTTGAAATACTAAACTTGGATTATAAAAATGTTACAAATTATATTTATCAAGTAAATTTAAGCATAAATGAATAAGGATCCTTTTATGAACACTAACAATTTTGCATAAATTAAATTAGTGTCAGATTAAATTTCTTATATTATTTATTGAATTACATCACTAAAAAAATCTTTCCATGTATCTTTTGTTATTTCAGTTATTCAAGACCCATGATGATAAGCTCAAAACTGGAAGAAAAGCAATGGTTGGTGTTGCTAAGTGGTTAGAGCGTTGGTCCATGCACTGAAGGGTCACGGGCGGGTTTAATTACCAGTCAAAGGCATATACCTGGGTTGCAGGTTAAATTTCTGGGTCTGGTTGGTGCACATGTGAGAGGCAACCAATCTATGTGACTCTCTCACATCCATATTTCTGTCTCTCCCTCACTCTTTCCCCCTCCACCCTCCTTTCTACCACTCTCTCTCTAAAAATCAATGGAAAAAATATCCTTTGGTGAGAATTAACAACAACAAAAAAGAAAGAAAGGAAAATGAAAAAAAAAGCCGAAACCAGAAAAGCAAACATAGCTTCTGATAGTAACAGGAATTTAAACCTATAAAGATAAATATATAAATAATTTTAAACATGCTGCTGTTTCGGTTAAGGAGCACCTTATCATTTTTCTATTTTCTGTGAAATGATTTACTTTTTGCAGTGTACTCAGTTATGCTTGTAACAAAGAAAACATTGTATAACATCTGTTGTGTAGGTGTATTCCAGAGGTTCTATCTATAATTGCCAACGCTATGAATACATTATATTCACATGGGAAATTTTTACCTTAGCTTTGGGGGGGGGGATGTTTTGAAGTGATTATTAAACTCCTATGTATTTTATTGTGGACAAAAACACAATTTGAGAGATCTTCTATCCAATAAATTATTTTAAATAAAATATTACATTAAAAGCATTTTTATTGTATTCATGAATATCAATTGAATATATGAACGCATTTCTAAGACAGCTGTTTTCTAAATCTAAAGGTCATTTCATAGAAAATGGATAAGAAAATGTCCATGTGTGGTGAGTAGCTTCCCTTCTGGGCACCATGTAAATTGCATCCCCAGCAAAAATTGCATCCCTCAATGTGGTTTAAATTGAGTCTGTCTTTCTTGATACCTATTTTAAAAAGCAAGAGGCAGTATGTGGCTGCATGTTTCAGATTTCAACATCAGCCTTGGTTTGGTTTCCTTGGAAATGGTGAGCCTCAAGGAGAGTAGACTAATGTAATCTGTTATAAGTTCATAGAGACTTAATTCTTGCCAGGTGGGAAATCCACTGTGCTCACAACAGAATTTAGGGAAATATGTGCCCCTCTCTCTGTTTGAGTAACTATTTCTAATTCCGTGTGATATTAACTATCACAAATTCTAACCACGTAGATTCTAGTTTTTGCCTAATTTCTGGAAATAACTTTACCTACTTTTACAGGAGACCTCCACCTCCACGGAGACAGCCTAGCCAACTGCATGAGAAATAGACCCAGTGCCCTATGCTTGTGTAGGATGCACATCTCTACCATTTCTTAGTCATGGCCTTGGACAAGTTGTTTCATGCGTCTCTATCTCAGCTTCTGCAGATATAAAATGAAGATAATAATGGTTGCTACCCCTAGATTATTTAGAGCATATAATGAGTTAACATATGACAACTTAGAACAATTCCTGACACATAGTAAGTGCTATACGAGTTTGCTTAATTATTATAGGAATTAATTATAACGAAAAGCACGTACTTGTACCTGTTTTCAGTCCTGGTGCCTTGTGACAGCGAACACAGCTTGTTTTCCTTTGGTCTTCAATGACATGCATGCCACATGCCAGAATTTATCTTCATCGCTTTAGCAAATTCTCACTGAGCACACTATACATCCGGCCCTGTGTTAGTGACCAAGACCAAACTTGAATGAGTCAGTGACTCCAATCTTCAGGCACTGCTAGCTGAGAGGGGATATCTCACCTATACAGGAAGATAAAAGGTGACACGTGCATTAGGAAGTCATCTTTGCAAGATAAAGAACCCTGGAGAGTTTTAATTAAGGCCACCCTGATGTGATCACATCTGGAAGTCTAAAGTCAGTATGCCTTAGTTTGTGTTAGATATGTTAATTACCAGACTTACAAGCAAAAATAAATTCCCTTACCCTTTAAGTATCCGTTTTCTTTCTGCAAAATATGGAAGATAAAATACTTACTTCACAAAGTTGACATAGTAATATTGTTTTTTACCACAATAGCTATTATTGATAGAATATTATGAGTCAGTCACTTGGATGATGGTTTTAGGTAGATCCCTGAGAACTGTAAATAAAATAGAGAATAATGCCTGACATATTAGAAAACATTCATAACCAACCATTAACATTTGTTTTATTCCCTTGAATGTCACATGAATCTGCATCTGAGTTGAAGTGATGAACATTTTTCAGTACTGAGTTGTCCCATTGTAGACTCTAGTTTCCTACCCACTTTCTAAAGTGTCTGAGTTTATTATTGGGTGAAGACAGAGAAACATAGAGGTCTTTGTTTGAGGAGGTTTATGGAGTTGTAGAGTGATTTTTTCAATGAATGAAGGTAAATCACAAATTTTGAAAGGTCAGAGTAATGTCTGAAGGTGTCTGACATAATATGAACACCTAGTAGGGTCAGAGGTAGGTAGTGAGCCTGAATGTAGCTTACATTAGTCTTCTTAGCTAAAAGACAAATGAGGACGCGATGGCCTCTCTATCCAGAGAGAGTATACCCAGAGAAGTATTGAGTCGGGCTGTTCCTAATCCATGTACATTGGTGCTTGGCTAGTTTTAGAAAATTCAGTTGTACAAAAATTTGGCTCTATAGATTAACTTCACTTTCATGTCTCAGAAAGCAAAGAAGAAAATGGTATGAGATAGGGCCAGAGCATATAGCACTGAGTAAGCAAGGGGAAGAGACTTAATTTTTTTTCTAAGACTGATTACAAGCTAGCTGAATGTTTCAAGTATGGGAATGTCATAATATATATTACGTGGTTTTCAAAGTTCACTTAGGTGCGGGATTGAAAGCACACAGAAGAGATAAGATCTTAGCAGAAACCAGATAAGAGTTTATGGTAATAGTCCAGACAAGATAGGAAAAGCACCTCGAGTCAAATAGTAATGATAAAAATGGAAATGATATGGTGAGATATATGTTAGTAAGATGATTGACACTTTTTTTTTATCCCAACTGCCTTAACCTAGAAATGTATAGTGTCAGGGAGTAAGCAAAAGACCAGGAGCAATGAAAAAGTCTTGCATTTTAGATTGAGCAATAGTTGTTTCTACTTACGAAAATGTGGCAATCTCAGGAAGAAAATGGTTTTTAAAGTGTGGGAAATGAAGTGTTGTTTTTATCAAGTTAAAATTGATATGACCACTAGATATTTGCATCAGTGTATAAGTAGGGAATTGGGTGCATGATTCTAGAGTTTCGGCTTGGAAATATTTGTTAGAGATAAATTTGAAAATATTAAGTTGGATATATAAACTAGTTGGGAGTAGATATCATTGTTTTATAGGGCTGAATGGAAATATCTAACAACAGAAGATACTTAGAAGAGGGAATAGAATGCTGACGAGAACCTTGGAGAATGCCATCATTTTGAGATGAAAATGTAGAAGAGGCATCAGCAAAAAGAATGAAAGAGAGGTAGAAGGAAAAGCATGAGAATTCAGTGTTTGGGAGGCCAGGAGAAAAAAGGAAGTTGTAGTTATTGTTTGATGAATGTTGCTGAGATATTATTGAAGAACAGCACAAGGACAGATGAAACTCGCAATGTGAAGGTGTTTGGAGACCTTAATAAGAACAGTCTCAATGAAGTGATGTAGCCAAAGACTGTTCAGTGGCAGAGGAACTGGGACATTGTAGCCAGTAATTTCAAGAGTTTTGTTGAGTAAAGGCATACAGAATTGGGTCCAGGATTGAAAAAATATGCAGAGTGAAGGATCTTTTTACTTTATTTTGTTTTTTAAATATTGGGTTTTTGTGAAATGATGTAAATAATCTGATGGAGAAAAAGAAATTAGAGATGCAGAGAGAAATTGCATAATTTCTACAAAAATTCTCCTAGAAGTCAATATGGGATAGGATAGATAGAATAACAGGAGTGATTGGCCTCTGGTAGAAGTAGAGATATTTCATCCTTAGTAGTAAGATTAAGAGTGAAAATGATAAGTTCAGAAAAAGATAGGTTAAAAGTTTTGGTGGTGGGGTGGTAAGCATATTTTTAACAGATGCCATAAAAAGTAGAACAGTAGGCTGTTCTACTTAAATCACTACTAGTATATAGAGAAATGCATGATTTTCCTGAGCATTGCCCCTTGAGACATGTCTAGGTTATCCCTGCATGAGTGCTGGGCCGCCAACAGGCTTGTTATCCTGTCTAATATCAATTCTCCAGCAGCCAGGTGTCCAGATGCTGGGAAACCTGTATTTGCTAGCACTCTCCTAAAGAGATAGTTGAGATCAATAAATTTGTTCCCGGCTTACAATTGTACTGTCAGACAGCAATAAGATGGTGAAGTCCCTTTCCTGATGTCCACACTCACAGGACCTCTAGGCTCTCTATGGTTTCCCAAAATATGAAAACCATACACACGGTTCAACTTTGCCCTGAGCCAAGTGATACTCATGCATGGAAACTGATGTTAATGCCTTTGTCCTGGTACATGGTAGAGTTATTAGGCTGAGTCGCCCCAAGGGCTGAAGACATCACCTAGGGGGCAGGATAAGTTATAAGAATGGGCAAGAATAAAATGGGCATGCTGCTATCCCGAGCCACAGCTGACTTTGAGATCATTGAAGCACAGATCTTCTGGAAAGCAACAGTGAGTCATTGTGAATACCAAAGGACTCAAAGGTGGAAGAGTCAACTGCTTCCCACTAAAGCCTGTGATAAGACAGGTTACATAAAGGCAGGTGATGGGGTGAGCACATTATTTGCCACGGGGCTGCAACACTCCAGATCACTCAGAAATGTTCAAGTTCAAGGATCACCTAGAGTGATAAGGCTGCCAACCATTCTATCATTTGGTCCCTCCTCACAAATGGGGAAGCCCTTCTGAGCCTTAGTGAGGAGGATGAAAGGATAAAACAGTCCATTTGGAATCTTTGACAGATGTTGGCTGCTTCCCAAGAGAGTACAGTACCTATGTGGAAGAGGAATCTCTAGAGCCAATGGACACATCTGGACCGTTGAGTAAAATCTGGGGGTTGGAAGTTAATTTAAAACCTTGATTGCAGATTTAGCTGTCTGAATTCAGTAATCAGAAGTGGAAAGTCATACATACTTTATTCCTGAATTAGTTGCTGGTGACTTCAAATGCACATCCCACAGAGCTTTCTGAGAAGCTTCCTGACAAACTTCAGACCCTTTATTGATACTTCAGAATCAGTGGGTCACAGTGTTATAATTATGCAAAAACTACAGGTTATATAAACAATGTCAGGAAGTGGATCTTGTAACCAGGTTTCTGAATCTCTACCCAAAGAGGATACAGGAGACAGAAGAATAGGGGAAGGAAAGTGGAGCAAAAGAGAGAAGGCTAGTGGGCTAAATCACAACGTAATTACCATTTGTTTTTGCAATAGAGGCTGTAGGTACCCTCTGACCCCTACTTGAGGTGTGTCCAGTTATTATGACAAGATGTCAAGTAAGAGAACTAGGGTGACTTGGACCAACCAACACTCTGTATATGCATTCCTATATAAAGTGATGCTTGCTGATGTTCCCAGCAAGACAAGAGATTGACTAAAATACATCAATGCATACATGACTGTATATTTCAAATATATTCTAATTGGATAGTCTTATTGTAACTTACAATTTGTCAATGCTTTCAAATATGTAATTCTCACTAGTTGTAATAATAAGCTATATAACCTAGGATTAGTTCACTACAAAGATATATAGCTAAAATCATCATAGTGTTTTGAAAGAGACGTAGAGCTGCAGTTGGAGATAGACCGACCTACTTCCAGTGATCTATTCCCTAACTGTTTATACTTGGGCTAGTCATCCAGACTTAGGCTCACTTACCAGAGTTGACAGAGCCAGGGCTCGCCTCTCCTGACTGGAGTTTACAGGTGATTGATACACCATAGCCTCCATCATCAGCCTTCCTCAATGACAAGGCATGTTTGTAGCTTTTGTTCTATTTTATTTCATTTTGATTTTATGTAGTCATGTTTTCTAATACTAGTGTGCCACCAGTTTATAGTGCTTTTCATTAATGAAGTGTTCAGAATTTTTGTCTTTGGAAATACATTGCAAATATGTCACATTTTATTGCTACTTTTTTTTATGAAGGTCAGTGAAATGATTGCTTCCATTTTTAGTCTCAATAGTAAATGCAAATTCTCTTATAACCTAAAAGGAAGTGAAAACTGCTGAGAAAGAGAGAGAGAGAGAGAGAGAGAGAGAGAGAGAAAGAGAGAGAGAGAGAGAGAGAGAGAACGCTCTCCAAGTTGAATATCTTCTTACTTCACTGCCTTTGAATAATTAAGTAAACAATGTAAATTCATCATTTATGACCATACTTGTGTTTACACTTCAATGCTAAAATACAATCATGATAATAAATAAGCAGCATAATTTTAGAGTCTATTTAATTTCAGTTATAGAATAATGCATGTCTAACATCAGAATTTATTGACATATTTTTTAAAGATTTGGCTTTCTCTTTTACTTGCTGGTATCTATAAATTATTGGTGATACATTTAATAAAAATGTGTTGAAATCAAATAATATTTAAGCTAGCAGAAAGATTAGACATAATATTTGGCATTCAGACTAAAATTTCTCAGGGCTATATAACAGAATTTTATAGTTTCCATCTTGATTTTCCTCAGCATCATTTTCTACAACAATAGCATGTAATAATTATATTATGGTTCCCACATTCTTTTTCTCCTATAGTACACTATATTCATGTATGTATATACCTTATTTCTCTCTCTCCCTATTTCTCTATACCTGTCTCTATCTTTTTCTTTCTCCTGCATATTCACACTTTCTATAAGTAGTAATTATTACAAAAGAAATAAATTTAACATACTTTTTTTATATAATTAGAAATAAGGAGAACACACCAAGACAAGTTCCTTACATTTAAAAGAAGAATTTGAACCAATAGAAAAACATTCTGCAATAGAATATCATACTCATGTAAAGAATGGAAATAACTCCTTTATATACATAAGATCATCTAGTTTATTTTCCATAATATTGGTTGTGATATAGGAAACAAGAGTAAATCAAACCATATTACATTTTTTAAATTATTGAAATTTAAACATTTAGATATTCAGTTGGGAAGATATGAGTAATTATCTTAACGTGATATCATGCATGGCCAGTGTTGCTCAGTGATTGAGCATCAACCTAAGAACCAGGAGGTTACAGTTCAATTCCTGGTCAGGGCACATGCCCGGATTGTGGCTCGATCCCCAGTGTGGGTGTGCAGGAGGCAGCCAATCAATGATTCTCATCATTGATGTTTCTATCTCTCTCTCCCTCTCCCTTCTTCTCTGAAATCAATAAAAATATATATATTTTTAAAAAGTGATATCATGTCATTCTAGAATTTTTATAGCTTAAAGGTATCATTTACCTTTGGTAAATAGATGGTTTTAATTATATAGTCTGTATGTAAAAGCACTTTGAGCAGGTGTTTCACATTCTCCCTTAAATAAGAATTAATATGATTTTTTAAAAAATATATTTTATTGATTTTTTACAGAGAGGAAGGAAGAGGGATAGAGAGTTAGAAACATCGATGAGAGAGAAACATCAATCAGCTGCCTCCTGTACACCCCTTACTGGGGATGTGCCCTCAACCAAGGTACATGCCCTCGATCAGATTCGAACCTGGGAACTTTCAGTCCGCATGCTGATGCTCTATCCACTGAGTCAAACCGGTTAGGGCAGAATTAATATGATTTTATTCAGAGCATAAATTTATGTCTATAATTCAAAGAAATATACATTTCACATTGGCAAAATATTTAGTTTCATTTATTATTTCAGTAAAATACGAATCAAATGTATTGAGAAAAATATTTTAAATTTTTCATCAGCATAGAGATTTTAAGAATATGTATTCTTTATGAATATAGCAAAGATCCTATTATTAACTATTATGGGAATTGGATGATTTTAGTAATCATTATTTTGTGTTTATTATTCATATTAATATATTTCAACATATTTTTCTAGAATAGTATCTTGATCTGTATTATTTTTTTTATACTGTCTCACTATAATTTGGCTACAGCCTGGAGCTAGTTGCTGGCTGGGATTGGAGAGATTGCCTGTAGCCATGGAATAAAAAAACATAATTCGGATAAGACCACGTGCTAAGAAAATCAGCCAAACAATTAGAACATTATGCTAACAAACTTATGAATTCTCTGCTTGCCTTGGTGATTTCTTCTACTTTTGAAATCACCTCAAATTGTTATGTAAATTACCTCCCTGTACTATAGTCATAATGATGGTCAGTGCTAGTGTTATTGGTGGAAGTGGGGTGTCCTCTTCCCCATTAGATGCTTGGGGTGGGGTCCTTATGATTAACTCCTTAAGAATTTTCTGAGACTCACACAGAGGATGAGTGATTTTTATTTGTATGGTACATCTCTGGTTTTCCAAAGTCCCACTTCCCTTAATGCAGTCCTAGAAGAGGTGTAGCTGGGGATTCAGTTAAGCTAGAAGCAAAACCAGCTTCAAAGTTTCCTTTCCATGTGGAGTTGGATCCAGTACAGCACCAGGCTAGTGGCAGTCCATTAGTCCATTGTGTGGGGTCCACTTGGCCATGAGTTATATGGGCAAATGCAAGGAAGCCGAGAGATCACCAGGAGCCAAGAGAGCAAGAGAGCACAAGAGAGAGAACTTCTTTATTGAGGGGATTGAATAGCTCAAATCTTCCCATGCTTGCAGTGCCCATGCCTACTCTGGCCAATGACCTGTTTCCAGGCGTGACTGACAAAAATTGTCTCCCTATGTCAGCCAGACTTTACTGGACATGCCTCTATTTTCTACCCTGTCCGGTTCCTTCCCTCAGCAATCTGTGAGGGATAGACCCCTGGCTTCCTGGGAATGTTAAACTGCAGCTTCCTGGCGAAGCTGCACAAATGGCATTCCTATAACATTTGGCCTTCCCTGTGTTCCTTTCCTGTTATTAATAAACAGGTTAGTTACAATGGTATCACTAGGAGAGAAAAAAAAAATAAGTCTATAATTTTTTTTATTTTCTGATAAATTTTTTAAAAAATTAAAGTTATTAACCATATTTTAGAATATACTCAAATGCTGAAAGGATGATATTGAAATGGCTTTTCTTGCACACAACTTGAGAAAAGGTAAACAAGTTCAAATTTAAGGGATCGTATTTTAACAAGGTTTATAAATAGCCTTAAGTATGTCTATAAATTTAATACATTATTTCAATTCTGTGATTTTAGTCTAAGAATATATTAAAAATGCATATGAGAAATTAGAGGCAACAGATTAGAAAGAGCAAGTAGAAAACACTTTATATTCTAAATGAGATCAACTTATGAATTATAAATTTATATTGCTCTCATAGGGAACAGAAATTATTTTCCCTGTATGCTATAAAATTTACTACAATTTTGGAAAATTATTAGTATAATCATTTAATTTTAATGAATAAAATGTAAATATTTTCTCCAAAAGCTATTTTTAGGAGACACATTCTGAAATTGAGTCCATAAATTTTATTATGATTCTTTTCTCTACTTTTTTATTTTGCTGAATAATAAGTGCAGTGGTTTCTATGTCCTAATGATAAATACTATATTTTAGACTTTCTGAAAATGAAAAAGTTTAATAAGTATCAAACTTTCAAGTTTCAATATTCTTAGTAAAATTATTTGAACATTTTGAAGTATTAATCTTACAATAGAATGAAGGAACCTTAGCAACTAATTTTCTTCAAGGTTATATACGTTTTATTCATCACTGGTCTGTAGAAAATAGAAATATATTATTTAGGGCTTAGAAGAGTAGATTCAAGATGCTGACTCATTTGGAGAAGTTGAGAAGCTAGCTTCAAAAAAATTCAAATACAGAGGTTTTATTCATTTTTTTATATTTATATAAATGTGGCCATATAAATATTATGCATGCTTATTCATATAATGGAAAGAAGTGTTTTGTTTTCGGTTAGATCTTAGGTTGGTTAAGGTCTTTTCCCCCCAGATTTTTAAAAGTTCCTTAGAGTAAAACAGCTTTTGCATACAGAAAATATGAAAGGTAAATGCTTCCAAACATGGTATCTTTAAAAAATAAGAAACTAGAAAATACTAATGACCTTAATTGGAATAATTAGAAATCAATGAGTTTTGAGTAATCAAACAGGAGTTTTAGAGGGAGCACAAAATTGGGGGAGATTCACAATAAAGTGAATACACAGTGAGAGAGTAATGCTGGGACACTTTCTGGCATTTTAATCAGCAGAACATAAGACAATTTAAATAGAGAGAAGGGCTGGTGAAGGAGGTACAAGAATTATGAAAAGTGACACTATATTAACTAACATTAAAAAGTTCAGATAACACCTCCAACCCTCTAAACCTCTTCACACATGATGTTTAATCAGTGATTCAAGAATTAGAGGATAATGTGGTCAAATATGTTTGAAGAATATAAGAATAAACAAAATTAAAGTTATCCATCCTTATCTCTTGGGTGTACCCTTTTCTCCATCTCTCCAGCTACAGACTAAGGTTAGGCTCTTATCAAATTTTACATGACCTAAGCTAATGTCCTCCTAACAAAATTTTCACTGACAATTTTTCTCTCTTGAAGGCACGCCTCCCTTCAGAGTTTCCTTCGATATTTTACCATCTCTAAAACATGAGCAAATCCATTATCTTCTAGAGCAGTGGTTCTCAACCTTGGCTGCACATTAGAATCACTTGGGAATCTTTTTAAAATCCTGATTTCTGGGCCTCATCCTCCGGAAATTCTGTTTCTTTGTTACTAATGTTGTGGCCCCACCCCATAACAAAGAAACAGAATTTCCAGAGGATGAGGCCCAGAAATTAGGATTTTAAAAAGATTCCCAGGTGATTCTAATGTGCAGCCAAGGTTGAGAACCACTGTTCTAGAAAATCATCGTCTAACAATTTCTTTGCTTGCAACTATTTATCCAAATGAAAAGTTGGCTTTCTAAAGTAAATGACCTGGTGTGCTAATGAGAGCCTCTAGTGAACAGGACAGCACTTGAATCACGAAGAAACTACTGTGAGGGACCTGACACAGAGAGTTGATCTCCTCACATGCTTAGAACATGCAGAAATAAAGTTAAGTATGTTCATTGGAAGGAGAGACACAGTAGTCTTTCTTCTTTAATAAAACTTGGGTGATCACTGATACTTTTGAGAACATTAATAATAAAGCCAGCTAACATTTATGGTACATTACCCACTGCCGGCCACTTGGCTGATTACTTTGTTATGTGGTATTTCAATTAATTCTGACAACAAGCTTATGAGGTAGGTAACATTATTCACCCCATTTAACAAACAAGAAAATTGAGGCACAGAAGCCAACATTGCTTCCAGGATATGAAGTAAAGTCTGACTCCAGAATCTGAATCACAGCCTCCCAATCTTCCTACACACATAGATTCAACCCAGTTTGTAGCCGGCGGTATGACTGGCCAATGATAACATTGGAACTCAGGGGCAAAAGTCAGAATTTTAAAAAAATCATCTTTACTATTGTGAATTTGACAACTTCCCTGAACTTGAAGACTCTTCTCCTCCATAGCAATACTAATGAATATGAATTCTTAATTTGTGTCATGAAATATGTCAACATGTGGAAGATGTGAATAATTGAGTGAACTAATATTTTCTAAATGACTAATGAATAATTATAAAATGATGCATGCCAGATAGATCAATGGTTTTTTTAAATATATTTTTTTATTGATTTCAGAGAGGAAGGGAGAGGGAGAGAGAGATAGAAACATCAATGATGAGAGAGTATCATTGATTGGCTGCCTCCTGCATGCCCCCTACTGGGGATCGAGCCTGCAACCTGGGCATGTGCCCTTGACTGGAATCAAACACAGGACCTTTAAGTCCATAGGCCAACACTCTATCCACTGAGCCAAACCAACAAGGGCATCAATAGCTTTTAATGTATCATCATCATATGAAGTGTTTATTAATTTTGTTGTAACTAACCTTTAAAGACACACAACTTGTCATATTTTGATGTACTTATAAAAAAATCCCCAACTATTTGAAATGACCACTAAAATATTACTATCTGTTTGAAGCTGGATTTTCATCATATAATTCAATGGAAATATATATTGCTACAGATTGAATGCAAAACAAATGTGAGAACCCAGCTAGCTTCAACTAAATCTGAAATTAAAGAGATTTGCAAATATGAAATGTAATTCCACTCATCACTATTTTATAGTTCTTTTAAATAAAAAACATTATTGATAATAACATCTTATGGGCTTATTGTTATTTTCAATTAGTGATAAACAAATATTTAACTTTTTCTGTTTTAATGTCTAATGAGGTAAATATCTTTGGGGTTGGTTCTCAGTTATATTTAATAGTGTAAAGAAGTCCTGAGTCCCAAAAGTGAGGGGACAACTCTTCTGAAGTTTCTAACAGAGGGAACTTAGTTGTCCCTAGTCACCAGAGTGAGCCCTTGGTAGGTGACTTTGTGACCTGCACAACAAGCCCTGCGATGGACTGGAAACAGTTCTGAGACAGAAAGAGGAAAGATTCTCTTAGCATCCATATTGCTCAAATTAATCCTCCAGACAAATGTTTTGTCATCTGGGAACTATCACACTCAAAGTCCATCTATTTGGTAATTATTACAGTTTTTATATAACCATTTATGAAACCTTCTTCTTTTTAACCATTTTCCCCCTCTTAATGAAATGCAGTCCAATAGTCTCTTACACACTCTCCAAAAACTTGCTCCTCCACCTGCTTTCTTTCTCATCACTGACAGCTGAGCTGAGACAGCCTTTAGATGCTTTCCTTTCCTGGTTTGTAACTTTTTGCATCCTTTTGCTAAGTGGAAATATTTAACATCTCTCAGTGAATCTGTGTTCTCTCTCAACTTTGAAGGGCTTTAATTTATTCTTTTCTCCTCTTTTCTTTGTCATATTTATTTAATTATTTCTTAACGGATTTGTAAAAACTAAGTTAAAAACAATTTTTAACAATTTAGAAATGATTATTTGCAGACATGTAGGAAGACTTTAGAAATTGACTAATTCAAGCTCTTTTATTGTTCAAATGCAGAAATTATAGCCAGGAGAAGCATGTGATTCAGTCATATGACAAATGGCTGAGAAAGCTGTGTGCCTGGCCAGTTGATTGGCATCTGATGTCAAATTCTCTTGCAGAGTGTTTGTCATCATGCCCCTTCTATTGGATGCTTCTGTGTGAGTTATGTACTGACTTCACTCTAGTTCAAGTCTATATCCCTTCTCAAACTGTGGAATGAACTTAGTGGTCATAGCATGCCCTGCCAGGAAAAGTGTTAGTAAAGCAAGTGGATCATAACGTAGGCATAATAAACTTGTAACACATTATAGTTCATGAACTTGCTGTGTGCTCCATACCTTCTTCAAATCATAAGTGGATGAGACATATTATCAATTATCTAAATATCACAATTTTTGTTTCTTCAAAGATCTGTTTCTTACTGAAGACAGATTTGAAATGTTAGTGCCTTTATTTTTAGGATAGTATAAAAATAGCTTAGCAGTACGTAAAGAAAAAAAGAGATCTTCTTGGAGAAGCACTTATCAGAATCGCAGGAGATTCAAGAATAGCACTGTTCTATTCAAAAGAGAGAAAGAAATTGGGAGTAGATAGTTAACTAGGTCTGTGTTAAGAAAACAAAAACAATTAACTCAGTGACAGAGCAAGATTTTCTAGTTTGGGAAAAGCCCTCCAACCACACCTCATCCAAGGTGGAGTGGGATGGAGAGCAAGGGAAGGCATGTAGACAGATAATAGAAGCACATTTGGCAAAGAATGTAGGAGGGGAAACAGGCATCAGAAGAAAAGCAGAGTGAGTACAGAGAATAGAATCACCTCCTGGGATTGCAGAAGGTCTCTAGGAGTAGCTGGATATAAAAGCTACGTAAGCTTGAGTGGCAGAGTTAGCAAAATCATGTGATCATCAAGGCCCATGACCATTGGAGAGGAGAGCTTGCTATCACTACTCTGGTCTTTGCAGAATCATTGTATGTATAAAGGAATATCAAAGAGACTTGGGTTATTTTGCTTAGGATGATATTCTCAAGATCCATCCAGACTGCTGCAATGGCAATATGACATCTTTCCTTATGGCTCAATACCAGTCTATTGTACATGTGAAACCTATATAATTTTTATTTACCAATGTCACCCACCTCAGCAAATGTAATTTTAAAAATGAGAGATGAGTTCATTCTATCCCTCACCCTCTTCTATGTATATGTGAAGTGGAAAAGCACAGCACTTCTCACTATCTAGTCACTGCCTGTCCCGGAAGTTCTTTGAGAAGCACTGAATGTCAGAAGCTCTTTAGCACATGAGTGTTGAACTTTCCCAGGCTGTGCAGAGTAGGCAGGAGCTTGACTTAAGACAAGACGGGGGCGGGTGTGGGCATGGATATTGGTACAGGCTGTGGGAGGAGGAATACACACTCTTACTTCTGATGGGGTAAGAGATGTTTTGCTAAGAACAAGTTGTTATGTGGCTCTTCATAGAACTAAGAGAACACTGACTCAAATGTCTTCCCTCCAGCTTCTGCCAACACATAGCGTCCCTGGAGTTCCAGCCTGGGAGGGGTGACTCCTGTTCCCAGGAGAAGTAGAGTGGGCAGAGCCAGGTAGCAAGAAAGCCACAGAGAAAGTAAGTGAACTAGGAGGACTGTGACTTTGTGCTAAACCCACTGCACCTCTTTCTGGACAAGACAGTCCCACTGTCATGCCTGAGCTCTGTCACTGACATCTTCAAGAGCCTCCATTTCCTCAACTGAAAATGGCAATTGTGCTATTTTGCCCCTGTCTTCCAGAGCAAAGTAACATGAAATGGGTGGTTCAGAACAACAACAAAAATAACATCTCACAGTTCTGGAGACTTGAAGTTCAAGATCAAGATGTCAGCAGGGTTGGTTCCTTCTGAGGGCAAATTGGTTCCATGCTTCTCCCTGTAGTTCCATGTTTTGGGTGAATTTTCTGGCAATCTTGGGTGTCCCTTGCCTTGTAGATGCATAACCTCCATATCTGGCTTCACCTTTACATAGATGTTCTCTCTGTGGATGTTTCTGTTTCCAAATTGTCTCTTTTTGTAAGGACAGCAATCATATTGAATTAGAGGTCCACCCTCCTCCATTATAACCTCATCTTAACTACTTAAATCTACAGCGTAATTAGAACCTCAATAGGCAAATTTTGAGTGAACACAATTCATCTCATTACAGTATTATTAAAACAACACCTCAGAATTTTATAAGAAGGAAATGGTGGCCCTAACCGGTTTGGCTCAGTGGATAGAGCGGTGGCCTGCGGATTGGAAGGTCCCAGGTTCTATTCCTGTCAAGGGCATGTACCTTGGTTGCAGGCACATTCCCAGTAGGGGGTGTGCAAGAGGCAGCTGATCGGTGGTTCTCTCTCATCGATGTTTCTAACTCTCTATCCTTCTCCCTTCCTCTTCTGTAAAAAAATCAATAAAATATATTTTTTTTAAAAAAAAAAGGAGCCTGACCGGTTTGGCTCAGTGGATAGAGCGTCGGCCTGCGGACTAAAGGGTCCCAAGTTCGATTCCGGTCAAGGGCATGTACCTGGGTTGTGGGCACATCCCCAGTGGGGAGTGTGCGGGAGGCAGCTGATGGATGTTTCTCTCTCATCGATGTTTCTAGCTCTCTATCCCTCTCCCTTCCTCTCTGTAAAAAATCAATAAAAAATATATTTAAAAAAAAAAAAAAAAAAAAAAAAAAAAAAAAAAAAAAAGGAAATGGTGGTAGAATATACACAACAGGCTTGACACAACCTCAGCAACATAGTTAAATGTCAGTAAATGAGCATTTATTTGTAAAATGTAGTTAAAGAAAATAACTTCTTAGTGTTTTCATTAAGATTTAACATACCGCTCTAACCGGTTTGGCTCAGTGGATAGAGCGTTGGCCTGCGGACTGAAAGGTCCCAGGTTCGATTCTGACCAAGGGCATGTACCTTGGTTGCAGGCACATCCCCAGTAGGGGGCTTGCAGGAGGCAGCTGATTGATGTTTCTCTTTCATCGATGTTTCTAACTCTCTATCCCTCTCCCTTCCTCTCTGTGAAAAATCAATAAAAATATATTTTTTAAAAAGATTTAACATATCAATGTATTATAAAACACCTATTCGTGTCTAGAACATATTATTGTCCTAGAAATGGCAGCTTTAAGAGTGGTGTATTGAGCAGCAAAAATTAACCAGTCCCCTTTTACAGTACTATGCACCAGGCAGTGACAAGCCTGAAAGGGGAGAGGAATAGTTTTCAGGAGGCAAGAAATAGTTAATAAAGATCTCCACTGGCAGCAGCCTTGTGGGATAGAGCTTGGAGAGTACAGCACAGTCAGTGAAAACAAGTCCTTATGTCCAGAACTAAGCAGAAATCAGATCAAAAAGTATGAAATGGGATTGTTAAAGTATAATATATGCACTATTAGACATGAGCATATTTTGACTAAAATCTACTAACCTACAAACTTCTTTTTGCTAACCCGGTGCACAATAAAATTAATGCTAGGCTTAACAAGCATCATAGAAATTGTTTCCAATTTTCCTTCTAGTGTTGTAAATATGTTTTTCATTAATGAGCCAAAGACTTGAGCCCCCAGTGTAAATTATGCCCTAGGCAAAGTTAGCTCAATTCTAAGAATGCTAAGTCATGTGTACTGGTTTTGGGACACATATTTTAATTAAAATTATAGATTTATATTTTAGATGGCTGAGCTGAAAGTACCATGTGTCTCAAAGAGTCTTTCCACTTTTATCACAATTCTGTTCGCTAACTTGCCCAATGTATGCTGTAATCCTCTTCCTGGTGTAAAAATGTCTGCTCCTCAGGATCATTTATGTGTTTTCTTTTATGGCAATTTTGGTCAATGCAGTCCATATGCTTATTAAACCATGTCTGAAAATATTGTGTCTAAATTCTTTACATATTTTGAATCATCACTGTTTTTGTGCTATCGATTATCAGTTTCATACCCATTGAAAAAGTGCTCATATGTTTTCTCCTTGAAATGTTTTTTTTCTTAATATAATGTGCTATTTCCCAAAGTGATGAAACCAAGGAAAACTTTTTACCCCTCTAAAGCCTATCTGAACTTTTTGATGCTAATATTTATAAAAGTATTGGGACTTCTGGTTGAAGTTCTGATGAAGAGGTCCATGGTCAATGTTCAAAGCAGATTAAAACCAATATAGAAGGATAAGCACAGTAAGTCTAAGTCTATACATAGGTACAGGACAGCAATGAGGCAGACAATGATTTTAAATCACACACACACAGGAGGAACTCACGAGCCCACATGTAATTCCACCCTGTGCCACATAAATATAATAACAAAACAAGTTGGTTTTGGCCACTGGTCTACCACCAATTCAAATAAGAGTATAAGTGTAAATTTTTAGGGAGGATTTTTCATATATATATATATATATAATTTTATTATATACAGACAGCAAAAATAATTTGGATCCTTGGTATTTATTTCAACATCTTTATATTAATGATACTGCTCTGGCTGTCATTTTAATTTATTTTTCCAAATGTAGGAGGATTAAGCAGAAACTTAACATGCCTCTCTGACCACCTTAAAAATATGTTAAGTGGAAGTCACATTTATCATATCATTCACCAGTTGGGAAATGTCTGTACTTGAAATGAGTTGAAATTGCTGATAAAATCACAGGTAAACTGTTTAAATATCTTAAAGACACCAGGTGTTTCATTAAGGTTAGTTTTTAGAGATAATTACTGTTTGGATAATTGAGAAAAGTAATGATAACTTATTTAATATACATATATTTGATTTTTTAAGAAGAAACTCAAAATATGATTGCATAGTTAAACAAAATTTATATCTGATAACTTCACTTTATATTTGTAATTCAAGAAGTGCAACATTTAAACACATCTTGAAATAAACAAACTTATAATGAAGACTCTCTATTGTCACAAAATTATACAATTACTCAGGGTTTTGTTTTTTTGTTTTCTGAATAGTCAGTTTTATCTTTTTCTGGAGATTTTTCTAACAGCTTTCATTTATTTTAATTTACTAGTGTACTCAAATTCTTTCAAATTACTAAAATAATCCATGCTTTTATTTTTCTCTAATCATACTCAGCCATAGCTTCTATCAAGTTGGTTAGAGCTCCTTATGTATGAGCCTTTTCTCAAACACTCTTGGTTTTCTAAGTTACATCTCTTTCTTCATAGTCAGTGGTTCTCAACAGGTGACAATATTGTGCCCTCGGGGACATTTGACATTGTCTAGAGACATTTTTCACTGCCACTGGCATCTACTGTGTGCAGATCAAGGGTGCTGCTAAATATCTTGAAATACAAAGGATATACCCCTTCCTCCCCCCCCCCCCCCCCACACACACACACACAATTATTTGGCCCTGCCCTGGCCAGTTGGCTCAGTTGAATTTTGTTGATATCATCTTCTTTTCTAATCATTGCTTTCATCTCTTTCTATGACTTGATTAATTAACAATATCCCCAAATATGTAACAAGATAGTAGTAGAATGTCTTATTCAACTTATGCTTATTCAATCATTTGGTTTTATTCCAAACTTTATAGTAGTGAAAATACAATATAAACTAGAAAAAAATAAGCCTAAATAAGTATTGTATAGTATTACTAATTATAATGAAGGTGATGATTATAACAACTTATACTATTATTGCTGTAACTAACATTAATTTTACACCTAATAAGTGTCAAGCACAGGTGTTTGAACTTATATTAACATTTTACATTTTTTGAGGTTGAAAAGCATCAATGTTAGTCACCTTCGATTGAAATTTATCATGGACCTTTCCACTTTAGTCTCACTTCCCCACTAGCCTGAAAGATAGTAAGTATTCAATAAATACTGGATAGGTGAATATCTGCTTGATGAATTTAACCTCGTTTGTTTATTTCTATGCCACTCATTAAATTCAATGTAGGGTTCCACTGGTTTTTTTTTTTATTAATAAATCTTTATTGTTCAGATTATTACAGTTGTTCCTCTTTTCCCCCCATAACTCCCCTCTACCTGGTTCCCACCCCATCCCATGCTCTTACCCCCCCCCCCCCACTGTCCTTGTCCATAGGTGTACGATTTTTGTCCAGTCTCTTCCTTCACCCCCCACACCAGCTTCCCCCTGAGAATTGTCAGTCCACTCCCTCTCTATGCCACTGATTCTATTATATTCACCAGTTTATTCTGTTCATCAGATTTTTTATTCACTTGATTTTTAGATTCACTTGTTGATAGATATGTATTTGTTGTCACTTTGTTGTTCATAATTTTTATCTTTACCTTTTTCTTCTTATTCCCCTTCTTAAAGAATCCCCTTCAGCATTTCATATAATCCTGGTTTGGTGGTGATGAACTCCTTTAGCTTTTTCTTATCTGTGAAATTCTATATCTGACCTTCAATTCTAAATAATAGCTTTGTTGGGTAGAGTAATCTTGGTTGTAGGTTCTTGCTATTTATCACTTTGAATATTTCTTGCCACTCCCTTCTGGTCTGCATAGTTTCTGTTGAGAAATCAGCTGACAGTTGTATGGGTACTCCCTTGTAGGTAACTAATTGTTTTTCTCTTGCTACTTTTAAGATTCTCTCTTTGTCTTTTGCCCTTGGCATTATAATTATGATGTGTCTTGGTGTGGTCCTCTTTAGATTCCTCTTGTTTGGAGTTCTTTGTGCTTCCTGGACTTGTAAGTCTATTTCTTTCACCAGGGTAGAGAAAATTTTCTGTCATTATTTCTTCAAATAGGTTTTCAATATCTTGCTCTCTCTCTTCTGGCAACCCCATAATTCAGATGTTGGTATGCTTGAAGTTGTCCCAGAGGCTCCTTACACTATCTTCATATTTTTGGATTCTTTTTGCTTTTTGCTTTTCTGGTTGGATGTTTTTTGCTTCTTCATATTTCAAATCTTTGACTTGTTTCTTGGGGTCCTCTAGTCTGCTGTTGGATCTCTATATAATATTCTTTATTTCAGTCAGTGTATGCTTAATTTATAATTGGTCCTTTTTCATATCCTTAAGGGTCTCACTAAATTTCTCAGAGGTTTCTAGAAGACTCTTAAGTAATCTTATAACTGTGGTTTTGAACTCTATATCCAGTAGTTTGCTTTCCTCCATTTCTTTCATTTGTGACATGTTTCTTTGTCTCTGCATTTTGGCTGCTTCCCTGTGTTGACAAAGTGGATTTGTGTGCTAGGTGTCCTATAGGGCCCAGTGGCTCAGCCTCCCTGATTACCTGAGGTTGACACTCTTGGTGCACCCCTCTGTGGGCTGTGTGCACAGTTTTGTTGTAATTAAGTTTTGATTGCTGTTGATATCACTGGGAGGAATTGACCACCAATTGGCTGTGAGGAATAGCTGTGTCTACAATGGGAGAACTGCTGTGCTGGAGACACCCATATTGAGCAGGACTTGCTTCACTGAGTCTTCCCCTTGAGTGTGTCTCTTATGGATGTGAAGATTTGTACTCTGGTATGGTCTCACTCTGACCACTGGGTACACTGGCTCTTGGATCTCCAAGGAGGTACAAAGTCAGCCACAGCCTGAGGCCACCCAGCAGGAGCTACAGAGAGATCTGCAGATTCCTCCTCTTTGTTTGGGGTTTGGAAGTGCCCAGATGAGGTGCAGCTGTGAAACAATACAGGCTGTTGAAGAGCCTTAGGCCTTCTTTTGGAAGCTTTGGCACTCTTTGATTACAAAAGAACAGGCCATTCATATGTAAAAGCCTCTGCTCACAGCTTGGGTGGGGTTGTCAATTGGGTGGGGCGGGGTCTCAGGGAATCATCAGGGCGGAGCAAACCACAATGGTTGCCAGTCTGCTCTGCCTTGGAGAGGTCCCCGGGGACTCTGTGTCCCATGGCCCTGTGCAGGAACAATGATTGCTACAAGCACCTCTGCGAGAAAGCCGCCCTTGTGTTCCGGCCCGATGCCAGACAGTCCAGTTTCTCCCTGTATGAGTCTGGGTCCCCAGAGTCTCGCTTGGAACTGGAGTTCAGAGCAATTGGGAGCTTGTATATCCCTCCTGATTGAAAAATACCACAACATACCCAGTTGCCAGCCCTTTTTCATGCACACCTCTGTATCTCCACACTTCTGCACCTCTACACCTCCTACCAGTTTCAATGCGGTTTTCTCTTTCCTTCTAGTTGTAGAATTTCCACTCAGCCAGCCTTCCCATGGTTCAGGATGATATCCGTTTTGTCTTTTAGTTGTAGTTTTGATGTGGTTGTGCCAGGCAGCAAGTATAAGTGTGTACCTATGCTGCCATCTTGGTTCTCCTGTCTGAGTTCAATTGGTTTTATTCACAAATTGCTCTGCTAAAATAGTGCCTGGAACATACCAGTCTTTTAAAAATGTTTCAAGTACATGAACAAATAAATATCTGAACCAATGATTTTACACTTCTATCACTTTAACAGTAAGTATAAATGAGGCTAAAATTTAACTACTGGACAATGCAACATTCGGTTTCGATAAGGTTAACTTTAAAAAAAAATTAATTAAAAGAATAAATTTCATCCATAAAAGATTAATCTCAACTATGTGGCTTCATTCTTTTAGACATTTTGACTAATCTATCATCTATCTACCTATCATCTATCTATTTATCTATCATCTATCTATCTGTCACTTTACCGCTAAAATAAATGAAAGACTCTAGTTGTATCACCTATTTGAAAATGTTTATTGTCAATACCAAATTAATTTTTCTGACAAAGTGGAAGTGCAATCAAATTTAACAAGCACCAGGTATTATAATTTATAAGAAGGAGAGTCAAATGCCATTTCTCTTTGCTTGTTAAAGGGACAGATTTCCATAAACAATTTTTTACTGTTATCCACCATCTGTGTGATGGCTTTGCATAATTACTTGCATATCGTGCCTTTGATAGGCCTTATTTCTGATAAGCAGAAAATAAAATTAAGCTCTCATATGAGATCCATTACAGAGGAAGCTTGGAATAAATATAGTAGATTTAATTTTTCCCTTTCACAAACCTGACAAGACAGCTGCTGGAAGGCTCACTTATGAATCTTTGTTTAGAACGATATTCCAAATGATGAAGCATCAGCCTTTAATGACAAAATATGCTATATGGTCAATTGGGAAGGAAGTGTTTCCCAGGCTGCTGTCTTAGATACATCAAGAATTGAAAGAATATGAGATAATTTAGAATGATAGATAATCATTGTGTGCCACTGAATTTTAAATCAACACCTGGGATAGTCACGGCAAGTAGAATATGAAGCCAAGTACATTCAAGGAAGCAATAGCATTTGCTTTTAATATTCATAAAGTTTTTTTCCCCTAAATTGAAGCTGCACAATATGTTCTATCACAGGTGGCACTTTAGAAAATTATGTCATATAATGGCAAATTAGCAGGTGTATAACTACTCATGTGCCCAGTGAGGTGGGACACAGGTATGCTACTAAGCTCTAAAGGAAAAACAGAAGAATACATCTACAAACTAGAGGCACAAACTCCTGGAATAGAATGAAAAATAGCTAGAACATTATTGTTCATAACAATTTCATGTCATAAAATAAATTGTATTGAAAAATATGTGAAAAAAATCACACTAACAGAAAAACTATCAGCATTCATTAACATAAATGAAAATGTACAGATTGTATATGCTAAGTCCTATGACTTTTGGAAATTATTTATAACCATGCGACTAACACTCAGAAAGAAGATATTGAACATTCTCTCACTTCAGATAATTTTCTAATGCCCTTTTCAACCCACTCTAGGGAAACTCTTTGATTTCTGTCACTTGTAGTTTTGCTGGTTAGTGGACATAATATAAATGAAATCAAATAGTATTTTTTGATGCCCAATTGCTCTCAGTTAAAATATCCTTGTTGTGATTGTTCCATGGCATTGCAAGGATCATCAGTCTGTTTGTTTGCATGGCTGACTAGTGATTTATTGTATGGTCTGCCACAGGAGCTGTTGTTTCTTTGTTTTAAATCCATTCTTTTGTTGATAGTTGGATTATTTCTGATTTTGAGGTCTTATTAATTAGGCTGCTATGAATTTCTCTGGACGAGTCATTTTTATGGGCATATGTTTCATTTAACTTGGGTACATGAGAAAGAGTCAATTGATGGGTCACTCATTGGCTGTATGCTTAATTTTTAAATTTTTGTAAGAAAGTGCCACCCCTCTGTTCAAACTGGATGAACTACATGACACTCCCACAGGAAAATTTGAGATTCTCTGTTTTTCCACATTGCTCTGACATTGTGTTTTCACATTTTAAAAATATAAGACATTCCAGTGGGTGTAAAATGGTATCTCACTACAGTTTTAATTTAAATTTCCTTGATAACAAATAATGTTGCTGATCTTTTCATGTGTATAATGGTTAATATATATATATATATATATATATATATATATATATATATAAATGAAATATACAAGTCATTGGACTATACATTTTTTTAAAAATATATTTTATTGATTTTTTACAGAGAGGAAGGGAGAGAGATAGAGAGTTAGAAACATCGATGAGAGAGAAACATCGATCAACTGCCTCCTGCACATCCCCCACTGGGGATGTGCCCGCAACCCAGGTACATGCCCTTGACCGGAATCAAACCCAGGACCCTTCAGTCCGCAGGTTGACGCTTTATCCACTGAGCCAAACAGGTTTCGGCTGGACTATACATTTTTAAAATCCTTTTTTTTGAGGTGAAAGTCACATAACATAAAATTAACCCCTTAAAATAAACAATTCAGTGGTATTTAGTATGGTCACAATGTACTATAACCACTAACTCTCTCTTATTCTAAACATTTCCATCACTCTGAATCAAAACCCCTTACCACTAAGCAATTTCCTCATTCACTTTCTCCTAACCCATGCAAACATCAATCTGTGTTTTGTCTCTCTGGATTTATCTATTCTGGATAATTCATATAAGAGGAATCCTATATAATAACTAGAGGCCTGGGGCACAAAACTTGTGCACTGAAGGAGTTATACCTCAACCCAGTCTGCACCCTCTCTAATCTAGAACCCCTCGGGAGTTGTCCGATCCCTGTGGGATCAGGCCTAAACCGGCAGTCAGACATCCCTCTCACAATCTGGGACTGCTAGCTCCCAACCACTCACCTGCCTGCCTGATTGCCCCTAACTGCTCCCCTGCTGGCCTGGTCCCCCCCCCAACCACCCTCCCCTGCAGACCTTGTCCACTCCAACTGCCCTCCCCTGCTGGCCATCTTGTGGTGGCCATCTTGTGACCACATGGGGGTGGCCATCCTGTCTGAGGGTATGATGGTCAATTTACATATTACCTCTTTATTATTTAGGATTCTAAATAATAAAAGGGTAATATGCAAATCAATCGAACGGCTGGTTGCTATGACACACACTGACCACCGGGGGGCAGAAGCTCAATGCAAGAACTGTCCCCAGCCCACAGGCCCCGATTGGGGCCTGCTGGTCAACCTCTCAGTCCCTTCTCCTAGCTGGCAGGTTCCGATTGCCCAATGGGGAACGGGGAACTGGGGTTGGGTAGGACCTGATGCAGGCAGCAGCAGGCCAAGGCCCCCACACAGAGGGCGATGAACGCTGGGGGGCGGGGCCAGCAAGCAGTCAGGGATGGCCAATCTCTCAGTCCCTCCCCTGACTGGCAGGCTCCAATCTCCCAACGGTGAACCTGGAACTGGGGGTGGGTGGAGTCAGGGGGATGGAGCTGGCTGCCAGCAGCAGGGGAAGATGGCCTTGATTGCAAGTCAAGCCTTGGGACCATACCCGTGCACAAAATTCGTGTGCCAGGCCTCTATTTATATAATAAGTGGCCTTTCATGTATATTTTTTTTTAGTTAACACAAAGTTTTGGAGGTTCTTCCACGTAGTATAATATGTCACTACTTCATTTATTTTTATAGTTAAATGATATTCCATTGTATGAAAATACAACAGCTTGTTTATTTATTTATCCCTTTTGGACATTTTGGTTATTTCCACCTTTTGTGAATATGCTGCTATGAACATGTGTGAATGTGTACTTATTTTAAGTATTTGTTTTAAATTTGTTTGGGTCTATGCATAGGACTGGAATTGCCAAGTTATAAGGTACTTTTATGTTTAACTATTTAACTATTTTTAATGCACTATTTTACTTTTAATTGTTGATTTATAAGAGTTCTTTATATATTTGGATGCAAGTGTTTAACAAACAAGCTGAAAATATATTTCCAGTCTGTGGCTTAATTATATCATTAGATAAAAATACAGTTTGAGCTCTAAGAAAGTTCACTTATTTTTTTTTTAATGGGTAGTGCTATGTGTATAACAGGTGATTTGAGGCAGAAAGCCCTTTATAAAATCCATTGTACCACAAGTGGTAATGGCACAGGTATCAGGATGTGCAGGTAAAGTAGGAGTAAGTTTTCTGGACAGAAGTGTCATCAATGCAGAGGAAGTGACAATGGTTTTGTTCTGTGGTGGTTTTTTTTTTTTTAGAGTAATCCTTAAGTATGGTTTGGTGTGCTATTCTTTTTTTAAAAAATATATTATTTTTCTCCTTGTATTTTATTTCTATTTTTTAAACCCTTACTATTTGTCCCCCAAACACCCTCTCCCACCTCCCCCACCCCCGCATCTGGCAGTCACCATACTGTTGTCCATGTCTATGAGTTCTTTTCTTTTTTGCTCAATTTCTTCACACCCCCAACACCAGCATCTGGCACTTCCAGAGCTGTCTGCCTGCTCTCTATGGGTCTGTCTCTATCTTTCTGTTTAGTTCAGTTTGTTCATTAGATTCCATCCATGAGCAGAATAATTTGGTACTAGTCTTTCTTTGACTGACTTATTTAACTTAGCTCAATGTTCTCGAGGTCCATCCATGAAGTCCCAAAGTGTAAAATTTTCTTCGTTCTTATTTCTTACAAGGTTGGTTTTAGAACTTGTTCTTCAATACCCCTCTTTCCCAACTCTGTGAGTTACTCAATTTGATTTTTTTATAAACTCTGAACCTGTATTACCCAAATAAACCTAATATCTTCTGAAATAGGAGCTTTGACTAATACTCCAATTCTTAACATTAACAATTTGATGGGTAAAATCCACTATCAATTTTTAGATTACTTTTTATATCACTGATTATTGACACAGGCCATCTTTTCATATTTTATTGTTGTATTCTATCTATTGTTTTATGAATTTCATATCCTTTGTCAATTTTTATAAAAAGTTTCTTTAGAATTTTCATAAAATGGTTTGTAAATATATTGTGTACCTATATGCCTACTTCTACCAGTTAATTGTCAATTTGTATGATCCTGTTATATAATAACTAGGTTATTATAATGGCATCAAAATAAAGATGTAAAATACAGTATATAAAATATAATCAGTAATATCATAATACTTATGGGGCTGGTGAGTACTTGAAATATGGAAGGGACCACTCTATAAATACATAGTTGTGTAATCACTATGCTATACATCTGAATGGTACAGAATAATCTTAACTAATAAAGAGGGAATATGCTAATTGACCCTCACACTGTCACAGAGATGGCGGTGCCCACACCCAGAGGAGGGACTATGCTAATTGACTGTCCCGCCCTCAAAGATGGTGGAACCCACAGCCAGTAAGAAGGGAATATGCTAATTGACTGCCATGTCCTCAAAAATTGGGGCACCCACAGCCAATAAGGAGGGAATATGCTAATTGACTGCCATGCCCTCAAAGATGGCAGTGCCCATAGCCACAAGATGACCAGCAGGGGAGGGCAGTTGGGGGCAACCAGGCTGGCAGGGGACCAGGTCAGCAGGGGAGGGCAGTTGGGGGTGACCAGGCCTGCAGGGGAGGGTAGTTGGGGGCAACCAGGCCTACAGGGGAGGACAGTTAGGGACAACCAGGCCAGCAGGGGAGGGTAGTTAGGGGTGACCTGGCTGGCAGGGGAGGGCAGTTGGGGGTGACCAAGCCAGTATGGGAGGGCAGTTGGGAGTGACCGGGCTGGCAGGAGGGGGCATTGGGGGTGATCAGGCCGGCAGGGGAGCAGTTCAGCGTCGATCAGGCTGGCAGGGGAGTGTTCAGGGGGTGATCAGGCTGGCAGGCAGAAGCGGTTAGGGACAATCAGGTAGGCAAACGAGCAGTTGGAAGCCAGCAGTCCCGGATTGTGAGAGGGATGTCTGACTACCAGTTTAGGCCCAATCCCACCTAAACTGGCCTTAAAGAGGCTCGGGCCTAAACCGGCAGTCAGACATCCCCTGAGAGGTCCCAGATTGGAGAGGGTGCAGGCTGGGTTGAGGGACACACCCCTCAGTGCACAAATTTCATGCACCGCACCTCTAGTATTGAATATAAACTGAAATTGTAAAATTAAAAATATTGAAAAGGAAGGGAAAAAATGAATTCAATTCTGGTTGAGTAAATGAATAAGCCAAAGTATAAATAGACCAGCTTATCTTTATAGTTTTATTATTTTATTTATAATTAAAACTGTAGAGTAAGAACAAAACAGTTGTGTTTATATGACAATGAGGAAAACTTTATTATAACTTCTCTTGCTTAATGGGAATCACAGAATAGAACTCAAGCTCTGTATTTGATGTGTATTTAGACCACATTATTATACCTAGTCAAGTATAGTCAGGGGGAAAGAGAGGAGCATTTGGTGAAGGTCTTAACCAGATGTTGACTTGATTTATTTCATTTAACTTTCTGTGTTCAGGATCTAGTCACAGTTGACCAGTGCATCATTTTTTATCTTTTTGTAAAAAATATATTTGTATTAATTTCAGAGAGGAAGGGAGAGGGAGAGAGAGAGATAGAAACATTAATGATGAAAGAGAATCACTGATTGGCTGCTTCCTGCTCGCCACCTACTGAAGATGGAGCCCACAACCTGAGCATGTGGCCTGACCAGGAATCAAACTGTGACCTCCTGGTTCATAGGTTGATGCTCAACCACTGAGCCATGCAGGCCAGGCAACTAGTGCATCTTATACAGAATTTATACTCATGGACTCCATTGGTCCTCAGTACAATAACAAGTGGAGAAGTGGTATTACAAAGAATCAGTGTTTATTAATTTTTCATGCCACCACCATAGATATTGTTTTCTCATAATAGCCACTAAAATATGTTTATGCATATTTCAGACACTTGTGACAAAATAAAATTTTAATGTTTACATTATTTTTTTCACAATTTCCTTGGATATCATGCAAAAGATTATTTGTCTAGAATATAAATTCTTAGTTATAACTCCTCTTGATTAAAAAAATTATTAATCATTAAAGATACACTATGCTTATTGTTTGTCTGTCTGACAAAGTTTTGCTTAAAGTCCCTACAAAATGATGATTCAACCCTGCTCTCGTTATATTTACACATTGAAATACATCTTCTATCACTAAATATTAATTTGCAACTATTGTTCACAAATGTCTCTAAAACATCAATGCCATTTCTTATCTGGCCTTATTTTATTTCATCTGTAACTTCCAGAATCTATCCTCACATATTTCTTTCTTTTTCTCATCTTCTCAAACTCTGCCTTTACTTAAATTAAGAACCAAAAAAAAAATGAAAGAAGAACTTATTATTCATGCAAATGATGTCTTATGGTTCATTCAAACAAATATAAAGACAAAAAGGATTAGGTAAAATTCAGAATGTATGTATTACTCTTATTAGCATCTCAAATATTTTATAAATTATTTTTCTATTCCAGAAACTAAATATGACTCTAAAACTATTTTATTGGAGCATACACTATTTTTATGTGGGTAAAAAAATATAGTGTTTTTAAAATTGGTCAACATATAAAACTTGAATTTTAATCATTTGCAACTAAACAAAGTATTAAATTTTACAACATAAATAGATATTATTAGCAACAAATAGATTAGGTAAGATAATATGGTTACTGAAAAATCACATTCGCATATTGGGGAAAGTAAGAAATGGCTTCATTTCTAAATATTAGTATTTTCTTGGTGTCCATTTGTCCTAAACAATAAAGAACAGCTAGCTTGCAACGTGAAGCCTTTGGTTTACAAAGGACAAACACAGCACATTTTCACTCTTAACTTGCCTTCATGGCAAAATCCTACTACTGAGTGAAAGTTAATTGCATTGTGTTCTCTTCTGGGAAATAGTTTGGTAACCTATTCAAGATGTCTTGAAATTCAGGCTTCCATATTCACAAACTGCCTCTTACCTGCTAGATACAGTTGCCTTCGACCAGTCTAGGCAGGTGATAGAGTCCAATTTCAGTCCGGTTGTCCCTTTCCAAAGCCATGAGAAGTAGGAAAAAGAGAGCAGTGCCCTCCCTTCATTGCTAATTGAAACGAAAAAGAAGGCTTCCTTTCTCCACTTCAAATGACACCATCTTCAGGCTGCTGAATAAATCCATTATTGTTGACATTCAATGGCGGTGGAATTCAATTCCATACTATCACAAGGGAGTCAAGGACATTGTAATTGATACTCAGAATAACAAGGTAACCTATTTTCACAAGAAAGGTCATGAGAATGACAAAAAGAGCTTGAAAAATAGCCTGAGATACTGGAAATAGTGGCCACACAATTAGATGGTAGTTAGTATCCTGCTGCTTTTTTATTTCAGGAACAAGTAATATTTGTAAGAAGTTTGGCTATACTACAGTTCAAATTCTATGAAAACAAATAGATACATCTTATTAAAGACTAAGGAAATACATGCTTACATATTTTTTCCTGAAAGTGAAATGGACCCATTTGCTATAGTCCACAAAATAAATGATTGTGTGTTACATAAAATAAATAAATTCATGTTATATAAAACAGATGACAAATATATAGCTACATACAAATGGAATTTGCATAAGAATATATGCATTCCACAAATGTATTTAGATGATTAAGTCACGGTATTAAAATTTTACAATTTCTTCAACCTAAATCTGAAAAATAATAACAAATGTTATAAAGATGGAATAAAGGATATTTGAGATGAAAATAGAAGCTACAATTGACAAAAATCCTTCCCAACATATATTATTTGTGTATGTAGGTGTTGTGGTGTGAGAAATAACATGTTGAGAATAAAATGATACTAATTCAAATTAAATCATTTTAGTTAATTTTGTAAGTGTGATATTCCTTTACTTTGACTAACTTAAGATTTAAAAAGACATAAAAGAGAGAGAAGAAAGCAAGATAAATTGGTCCATATCATTTAGTTAGCATCTCAGATCTTCCTTCTTTCATTGTGGTCTCAGTGACTCTCGGGGTCAAAAACAAACTCCCCTCCAAATCCCTGTAGCATTTGGTTTCCAGGTCTTTTGTGTTGCTGAATATATTGCACTATAGTTGTTGAGGCTCCCTCAATGCAGGCCTGATGTCAAACTTAATTATCTCTATCTGAGATCAACTTTCTAAAATGCATACATAACCACAGCAATTTGCTGGAATTAGTAGCATTACTCATAGAGTAACCTGAAACTGTTAAATGCATACTATCTGTAAACACAGTCCTCACATCAATTATTGATCTTAGAGTAAACAATATATTTGCAAAATAGAAATGTCTGAGAGTAAGTGGGCATTCCTTGTATACCTGTTAAAGATCAAAGCAAAACAAATATTGGCTATTTCCAAATAAAACATGAGTTGTGTTCCAAAAGAGACATCAGTTTATGTACTGTAATCTGGCCCCATGCTGTTTTGTGTAAATCTCCTTTATAACTTGACCCCCTTCTGTTCTCATTCCCTGTTCTGCTTTTGTATACCACTTTTCTACTCCCAATGTGATTGTTCTGAAATCTACCCTTGGCTATTCCATTGTTGTTGTTGTTGTGTGTGTTTTTTTTTATGTCTTTCATGGCAATCTTGTTAAATCTTGTGGACTTCAAATCACAGTTATTTTTAGAACATTTATAAATATTTATGCTACACCCTAAGCGTTTTTCTGAGATCCAGTCCCAGACTTTGAGTTGCCTGCTGGACATATACCATAGGACCTCACCAACTCTTCAAACTCAGTCTGGTCCAACTAAACTCATTCCCATACTTCTAAATTATTTTATCCAGTTCTTTTATTTCTGCATTAATTGCACCAACCTCTATATCAACCATGTTTAAATAGTCAGCATTAACTTTGACCCTACCCTCTCCCTTGCCCCATATCCATTCATTAGCTAAGCATTAATCTTGCATCTGCAGCAGGTTTGGTGTCTAATTCTTAAAACTTCACTGACAAGGCCACATATCAACCCCTCATAATTTTTCTTAAGTCACCCCTCCTGTTCAGTGATATAACTTACAAATAAGCCCCTACTTCTAGTTTTGTTTTTTTTTTAGTCACAACACCTTTGTACTCTCCCCAAATGTAGTTGTCCTATATCATTGCTCTCTGATCATATTGCTCCCTTACTCAAGTTCAGATTCTTAGACATTATGCAGAAATATTGGATCCATTGGAAGCCCTTGATTTTGTGTGTGTGTGTGTGTGTGTGTGTGTGACCCTGGTCTGTCTTTCTAATTTTATTTCTTACCTGTCCCTTTCAAGTACTCTTCACATAAGACATTCATAAATGATGTGCTCACCACTAGGCATTTGTACTCATTTTTAAAATATTCACAAACAAGAAGAAGAGAATAAGTTTTTCTCCATCTTCACATTTCTGCAATCTTCTCTTTCTCTGATTCCTTAATTAATAATTACCTTCTCCACAATACCTTATCTACCATGAGACTAAATACAATTCCAAATTCAACTTTGAAGCTCCAGCACATAGCGAAATTTCTCACATATCTGAACCACTCAAGAAAAATTTATTGAAAATAATTAAATCCTCTAAAATACTTTTTCTTCTGAATTTACCTTAAAATAGAAGTGTACTTTTATTGTTATATTTAATAGTTTTTCTTAGATTATATTTACTTATACATTGTTCTTATCTCTCCAATTAGAAAATAAAATATTAGTTGGTAAGATTAATCTTTTTATTTCCAAAGACCCAGAATAGATTATTACAAATAGTAATAAAAATCAAACAAAAATTTAAAGAAAATGTTTTGGGCATTTCCCCAAAATACATTTGTTTAAATAGATAATTGATTATGGGGCTAGGCACAAAATCTATTTCATAATTGTGATTGATGGGTTTGCTGTACAATTTTAAAAAATGCATACTAAATTATCTTAACAATTCTAATATTTAAATGAAGTATAGAGAAGGAAAATTAAGTTGTTTTTACTATTGGTTTGTAGTAGAAAGATTGGAATAAATTAGAAAGGAATGAAAAATTTGTTGTACAGAATCTGAAGTGAACTTCTGTGCCTCTTAAGGTTCAATGATATTTAAAGCACAGGTACATTATTATGTTAGTAATGATTTAAAAGTATTTATCTTTCATTTGCCATTATCCTTGATCAATTATTGTGGTTCTCATATTCATTTGACATAGTTTGTTAAATGCTGTGGCTCACCACTTCAATGAAATGAAAGTAATAGAGGGTTAGAACTTCTGAGCTCAAAGAAATCACCATGTCTTATTCTTAATTGTATTTGTTAGTCCCTGTATATATGAAGGAAATGATTAATAACTATGTGTTGAGCAAAATCTAAGTTCTTTGACTTTGATATTTTTCCTTCTATTGTCTAGCTCTTAACATGCACAATAAATACTTGTGTGCATGTATTTTAGTGTACCTACCAACCCCATATCCACATATACTTATTTTATCACTCCATGTTTTCTTACTTAAGTAGCCATGTAACCCACAAACCACTTAAAATTCTATGGAAAAGGCTCATCTACACAGCATGATACAACAACAGCACAGCTGCTTAATGCTGTGACATGCTCGTTAACCTGATGGGAAATGCAAGAAGAGTGTATAATCCGAGACTCTTCTTCAAGTGGCATGTGCTATTTGGCTGTGAGAACAGGGCTTCAACATGGTGCGTATTCTAAGCAAATCTCCCCTTGCCATACACTGCCTTGAAGAAAAATTTGAAAGGCTTTCTGTAATTTTATTGTCTTTAATGTGTCAATTAAAAGTAAATACCCTTCCTTCGTAATTTTATTGCATAATAATCCTTAAAAAAACTAAATAAAAATGTTAAGCTTTTTCAAAGCAGACTGCCATAGCTGAATTACACACACTTGTATCTCCTTTGAACTTTAGGTACTCTATCCATTTGCCAAGAGAGAATTGTATAGCCCTTTTTATTACCCTTGTAAATGCAGCCAGAGACTATGATGTGAAGGGAACATCCAATAAAAAAGGATAAATAAGTTTATAGTAGAGCTCTTTCAGGCAACCTTAAGAAGACCAGGCAGCTGGATCATCACATGCCAGCTAGTTGCAGACTGGTACTAAAGCACTAAAACTAAGCAGGTATCTGCACGTAATCAAACTGACATTGCTCATGCAGTTGTGACTGGAAAATTTGAGGGTTCTTCATCCCTTCAGACTCCTACTTCTTCTAAAATTTGATTACAATTACAGAAAGATTTCAAACCTGTCCTGTTGGAGAGAAATAAAATACCAAGATTTTGCTCTATTTAATAAGAACAACAAAAACATCTGTAAGAAAGAGCCAAAGGCTCTCATTACACAACATGAACTCAGATGTTCTATGTGGTTTCATTACCATTAGAACAAAAGTATACAGAACCTTGGTATTGCCTTTGAAGATTTAGCTTTTTTTGAACTTTCCAACCAGAAATGTGTAGATAAATACACAAGAAAGTTCTGCAAAGTAGGCCAACATTATAGCCTTGCCTCGTTGTTTTTAAAACATAAGCCTTGAGTTCAGTTTATCTGTTCTCTTAAAATGCCATTTAAGTGAGCAACAAATGATCTTAATTATATCATGTCAGCACACTTCTTACTACTTTAGAAAAGAACAAGCTACTGCTAACACACAGGTCTCCAGGAAACCTGCATACACAGGAGCTCCAGGAAAATAAATGAAAGAAAAGTCCTTACTGGATGTGTTAACCTGTCCATGATCCAAAATGTTCCCATGAATTTTCCATTTCCAAAGTTATTTTTTCACTAGAGGCCCAGTGCACAAAATTCGTGCACCAGGGGGAGGGGGTGTTGCTCAGCCCAGCCTGCACCCTCTCCAATCTGGGACCCCTTGAGGGATGTCCGACTGGGATCAGGCCTAAACGGACAGTCGGACATCACTCTCACAATCCAGGACTGCTGGCTCCCAACCGCTCATTTGCCTGCCTGCCTGCCTGATTGCCCCTAACCACTTCTGCCTGGCAGCCTGATCATCCCCTAACCACTCCCCTGCCAGCCTGATCGATGCCTAACTGATCCCCTGCCAGTCCAATTGCCCCCAACTGCCCTCCCCTGCCGGCCTGGTTCCCCCCAACTGCCCTCCCCTGCTGGCCTGGTCCCCCGCAATAGCCCTCCCCTGCTGGCCATCTTGTGTCCACATGAGGGTAGCCATTTTGACCACATGGGGGCGGCCATCTTGTGTGTTGGAGTGATGGTCAATTTGCATATTACCTCTTATTAGATAGGATACCTACAAAGCAATTGAGATGAAGAGAATCTAACAATTGTTGAATACCTAATACATGCCTAACACTGATCTAGGTAGTGCTATAGCCTACAAAATACTCCAAAGTTCAAATTTGAGAAGAATTCTATCCCTGATAAGAAGGGATAGAAATTATTATGAACGTTGTAATTAGTATGAAACAGAAGTGGTAGTTGTATATTTCCCATTTTATTACAGAGGGTTTTTTTAAATGCCTATTCAGGTATCAAAATATAATACTATTAATATGTTTATGCTTCTGGGATAACAAGAAGAGAAAGGGAAGAACATGGTATATGAGGAAGTATAGGTGAACATATGACACTGTTTTCTGATTGAGGACATGTCCAACAACTGTGCAAAAACCTTTTCCAACTATTTGCTAGTAGTGTAGTCTTAGACATTTTATAAAGCCTATGTGTGCTGCAGTTTCTTTACTGGTTTAAAAAAATATTCTATAAGCCTTAAGTTTGACTACTTATAAGACACTCGATAAGGTGCCTAGAACCTCATGTAAAGAATAATTTGGTGTTTCATCACACACCTTCTCTGACACATGGCTGCTGATTCTAGTCCTGGGGGTTGTTAGCTCCACAAGGACTCTTGGTCCCATGTGTTCCAGGTAGATGACATTAGACCATGATTCACCCAACATACACCTGCCTTTGCCCAGATGTAGGAACAACTTCCCCCATGGAAGTTTACTGTTGTAGAAATGGGAGAGCCTGTGGTGAGCAGGCACGGCCATGGCATATTCAGCCCTACATTGGGCGCCTTATGTGCCACACCAGCTCAGCCAGGTTTGGTGACCCAGAGAGGGGGTGATGAAGGATTGAGAAAAGACAAACAAGAGGAGAAAGCTGGGTCTGGGTGGGACACTGTCCTCTCTGATGGAGAGCCTCTCTGATGGAGAGCTAGCGACAGCGCCATGGTCTACAAGCCGTGTCTTTATTTTATAGTCAGATTCCACAAGTCAAAGTAAGGGCGTGGTCAAGATGTTTACAGCATTCTCCTGGGTTTCGATCCTACTCAATTACATGCACCTGAACCCTATCAAGTCCCTATTACTCAGGCACGTGGGGCCACATGTTCAGACCATAGGTTCAAGCTTACAAGTATAGCTGTTGGCTGTAATTGTGCTGGGATGGCTCTGCCCTCCAAGCTGGGACTTGCACGTGGCCATGAGAGGACTGTGCCCTCTCATTAGTTCAAGGCTTGAACCTGTCCAAACACTGTAGCCTCTCTCCACAAGAGACTCTAAAAATATTCTTGAATATTCAGATATGGCATGATGTTGAAGCAAAATATCAAAGTTTTCAGAAAATATAGGATTTATGTTACACATGAGAGGCTTGGACAGGAAAGAGCACTCATTCAAAGCAACAAGAAATAAAGAAGTAAACATAGAGGTTGATGAAGATAAATGCTCATGAGATTGAAACTGGATAAACACACATTTGTTACATTGTCACTTCACTACCAGGCAGGGATTGAGGTCTCTGACATTCCTGAAGAATAATGTGGGCATGACAGAGCAGCAGAGCCTGGGGCTGACTTAGGGGGCATCGGACTAGACACTAGCTTGGAACAATGTCTACTAGCCCAGGGCATGAAGCCAAAGGGCATGGCACTGCCCCAGAGCTGTTGATTGTAATATGGAGCTGACACAACTGGGAGTCATCTCATACTTTAGAGGACACTGTCCTTCCACCTTAGAACCACGATTCTTCCATTTTGTGAGAGATTCTATAGCTCAGTTTCTTTGCTATGCATTTGAAAGAACCAATTTGATTTATTTTCTTTCAATGTAAAAAATCTGGGAAACACTAGTACTAACACAACGAATACTAACACAACTCCAGTTCATCCTCTTACTTTGTTAAAATACTTGAATTCCCTTTAAATAGAGGCAATGAGATGTTTTACTGACCTCTTACTCAAATGAGATGTGCATAATATCATATTTATACAGCCTGGAACCCCCCGTTTTATCAAATAACATAATTACTTGTGGAGACAAAAAAACAAAATCTATCTTTTCACCAGGATTTCATGGATAGTGACTAAATTTTTAAAGCTTTCTTTTCTTTACGTAGGTAAAGGATTAAGTAAGTGTGAATCTTAAAGTACTGTTATCTATAAGTGGTCAACAATACAGATATGGGAGTTTGTAAATCTTATCATTTTCCATTGAAAAGTTCACCTTATCCTAAGAATTATTTTTTACTGTGTGGTTTTAGAAATGTTTCAAGGAACTCATCTTTATTACCTTTTCATAGTGGTACTCTCCTTCAATCAAGGGCCCTAAAACACAATTCCAGGGTGATGGAAGATGATTTGACTTTGGGTGGTGGGCACACAATGCATCATACAGATGGTGTGTCATAGACTTGCACACTTGAAACTTAGATAATTTTGTTAACCAACACCACCCCGATACATTTAAGTAAAAAATACACAATTACATTATGATAGAAGTATTTGAAATAGTATGATAATTTAGAATTTTTTCCTTCCTTCTCCTTATTTTCCAAGTTGATGAAAATTGTTTATACAGCACAAAAGAAAGGCACACACTGAGTTTTGTTCCATCTCTCTCTCAATAAATCTATTTTCTTTACTTAAATATAAACCAACTGAGAAAATTTTGCTCAGCTATGTTAACAAATTCTATTTAGTGAGTTTGAAATTATTTGACTTTATTTCTGCTACAATAACCACTTCAGGGATTAATATTGCTGAAATTTGTCAAATTATCTAATTTGTGATTAATTTGTTTATTATACAGATAAACATGAATAGAAATCAATCTATTTCATTTGACTGTCAGTACCTATTATAGAAGAAAAATCTCACCTCTATGTCATTAATGTGTATTTCTTCTTCTGCCACAAAGTCAGCATCATCTCATCTTTTACCTCCTGACTCACAACTTGTTTTACTACTTCTCTTCCTTCAAGAATCAGAACACCTGTTGCCTCTTCCTACAATATTTCTCATCGTGTTTTACAAGCACCATGTTTTTTAAGCATTCTTTTCTCGTGTATATCAGAGCACTCAGTCCATTCCATAACTGACCTCAAAATTGATTATCATTTATTTTACTTATATTTCCAAATAGACTATGAAAAGTTTAAGATGTAGAATGCCCTTTTCTTTGAGTTTTTTTAATCCAAACAATGAAATGTTTATTGAACAGACACTTAATAATCAATAAACGCATCAATAATTAATAAATAATTAACTGATTAGAAATCAAATTCCATTTCCAAAAGATCATAGTTATTAATGTGGTCAAGATACTTTTCATCCCATTGTAGGTAAGTTTTGTTCCATTCTCTCATCCTTTGTGTTACATACACAGATAGGATTAACCCACCCAGCACTAAATCTTTAATATGCTTTCCAGTTGCAGCTCCTATAACAGCCCCAAACATTTTTCTCTTCAGAAGCTATTTATAAATGACAAGAAATGTAATCAGATGATGATTAAAATATTTTTTGTTTTTGTTGTAAATCTGTTGAAAATAAGATGGCCAGTGGGAGGGTGAGATATTTTAGATTAACATAGTGATTTTTGAAATGGGAACAACATCAGGGTGATTTTTCCTCCTCTTCTTGGGATTAAATGGTATTTTTAATGCACTAGTGACAAAGTTTTTAAATAATTGAAGTTTTATGAATTAGAAAAATATTCCAACTCTGGGAAATATAGGGGATAATACAATTAAACCCAATGGAACATTTTCAAAATAGATTGAAGAAGCAGTTAATTGGCCAATTTTTACATTTACCTAAGAAAATGTCATTATGTAGATATTACATTATTTTTTAAAAATAAATTGGCATGCTTTTATTACTCCAGCTTAACTCGTTGCTATTGTTGCTTTTATGTTCTTAAAATATCAATGCTGGTCTAAGTAGTTCAAGTGCAATTCTGCCTTCAAGCAAGTTGAGTGACAACTTGTGAACTCTTGGATTTCTATTTTGTGTCTTTATGATGCTAGAGAGGTCTTCAAACTTATCTTTTATAATCAGAGACTTACAGACTTCAGTTAATTGAGATTTAATTTTCTCAGTCTGAGGGTCATGATTTGAGCTAAGGAAATTATTCATGTTATACAGTACTATTCCTGTGCATGGTACAATATAAATAACAATAGTGAGAATAATAGATGCATCTTTCTAGATTAAACAAGAAAATTATTGAATGTTTAATTAAAGGCAAAGTGATAATAAGGACATACTTTGAGAGATTCAATCAAGTTACAATATATACACAATCTACCAAATAAGCCATATTAAGATAATTAAACATTTTAAATAATTAGTTATTGTAATAAATGCATAGTTAAGCTGATTTAATATTACCTGATTCTTTGGGGATATATTTCCATAAATTATGGGCTAGAATAATATTTAATATTAATATGGCACCATGTATTTTTTTCATTTAAAATATGAGAAAGTAACATACTTATCTAAAGATGCAAAACATTTAATTTTTAAAAATCTTCAATAAAATACCATTGTAGAATTAAAAATGGCACTAAGTTTTGGGTTTAGGGGCAAAGACGTTAAAAAACATCTGGAGATGCTGAAATAACCTGCATTCATTTATGTTATTTAGGTTGTAAAATCATATTCAATCTTGACCCACTCAGGAAATCTAACATAAACGTCCTGCTGATTTTGACAGTCATACAGCAAAAACACCCTCTAATGAGCATTTAATAGTCACCAAAAGTTTTGCATTAAGTACAAAGCCCTTTTGATTACTTATTCCACTAATTTAAAGTAAATGCTTTTACAGATGGCATCTGTTAGGCCGCAGAACGTGTGCTGCATTCATATGTAGTCATTGAAAATAGATTCCAGCTTTAGTAGAAAGATTGTACCAAAAAGATCAAACATGAAACACTGGGTAAACATTTACCAGTGATATATTTTCATTAATTCTCTTCATAAATACTTACCCAATAACAGAGTACAATGCTATGGGTCTGAGCAGTAATTGAGAAAGACCTTAGCAAATTAACACCTAGGACAAAATGATCTAGACAAAGAAAGTGAGCTCTTCATTCTACCTCTCATCTTCCTAAGTGTAGAAGCATATAATATTTCAGTCCCCTTCAAACTGTATTATATTACACACATGAAAAATGCCATGAAATGCTTTCAGATGGTAGGAGTGATCAGGAAAATAATGACACATTACAAAAGAAAACATGAGAAAGCCAAAGATTGCCTTGCCAACTGATAAATGAATAATATTCTGGTTTTCTTTTAATTAATAGAGTTATTATAGTTATTTGTTTCTTCTGATGTCAAAAGTCATTATAACAAAGGGTAGCATAAAAATAAATTATGGGATTATGTAACTGAACATCATCTATGCATAAGAAATATTGTATAATTGGAAAACATTAAATGAAACCAATTTTATGAGCACCTTATTCCTTTTTCAATGCTTTGGCAAGCTTACTAGCTGACTCTGGCCCATAGAAAACAATCGAGTATAGTGGAATCCCAAAAGGTACCGCTGTAAGCTTAAGGTAAGACCATGTTCTGCACTTGCTAATAAATGCAAGAAGCATCTGCTCTGAAAATTCAGAAACTAGCCATTCTGATATAGTAGTGACTCAAAATTATTAGTGAAACATCAAAAGTTGAGAAATTTACAAATTTGGTTGAGTCTCAGCACCTATATTCACATTTAGTATGACTGTGAAAATCGAGTGATATGATAAATTTATTTGAAGACTCTAAGTCTTTTCATTTGCTATCATGGTAAAAATATAGCTTGAAAGCCACAGTTCAAGGTAAATATATGAGTTTATCAAGCTTGGCACTATTACCTTTTGGGCTGCATCATTTTTTGTTATAGAAGCTTGTTGCATGCCTTATAGGATATTTAGAAACATCCCTGGTTTCTGTCCCACTAAATAATAGTGGTATTCCCTACCCTCTGTTGGGACAATAAAAAATGTTTGTAGACATTGCCAAATGTCCCCTGGAATGCAAAGCAAACTCCAGTTGAAAAATCAGTGAAATAGATGAATCTGGCTGAAATATTAGAATAATCAATTAACTGAGGCTATCCTATCTAATAAAAGAGAAACATAGTAATTAGCCATACCTTTGCTACCCTTCCCATTGGCTAGGGTGATATGCAAATTAACTGCCAGCCAAGATGGCGGCCAGCAGCCAGGCAGCTTAAAGCGAACATGAGGCTTGCTTGCTTCAGTGACGGAAGACTCCAATGTTCTCCGCCTGCCGCTGCCGGCCTCTGAGCTTGCAGTTTGAAACATTGTTACAAATATAGAAGCTAAACAAAACCCCAGAAACCTGCTTTCAGCTAGCCAGGCTTCAGCCAGCAGGACCACAACATTGTTTCAATTATAGAACCCAAACAAACCAGATAACTGCTTTCAGCAGCCGAAGCCTAAGAGCTGGAGCCAAGCCTCAGAGCTAAAGCTGGCCCAGAATTAAAAAAAAAAAAAAAAGAAAAAAAGCAGCGGTTGGGAGCTTCAGTCACCCGCCAGCCTGAAAACAGCCCTCAGCCCCTCATCCAGACTGGCCAGGCACCCCAGTGGGGTCCCCCACCCTGAAGGGTGTTGACCAGTTGCAAACAGCCATCATCCCCTCATCCAGGCTGGCCAGGCACCCCAGTGGGGACCCCCACCCTGATCCAGGACACCCTTCAGGGCAAACCAGCCAGCCCCCACCTGTGCACAAGGCCTCTATCCTATATAGTAAAAGGGTAATATGCCTCCCAGCACCGGGATCAGCGTGACAGGGGGCAGCGCCCAAACCCCCTGATCGCCCTGGCTCTGTGTGTGATAGGGGGTGGGGCCATAACCTCCCTATCTGCCCTGCTCTGTTCGTGACAGGAGAAGGCGCCACAACCCCCTGATCAGCCCTGCTCTGTGCCTGATAGGGGGGAGCTCCCCAACCCCCTGATCGCCCTGCGGCTCTGTGTTTGACAGGGTGAGGCGCCCCAACCCCCTGATCAGCCCTGCTCTGTGTGTGACAGGGTGCGGCACTCCAACCCGCCCCACCCCCACAGGTCCTGCTCTGTGTGTGATGGGGTAGAGCCATAACCTCCCCATCGGCCCTGCCCTGAGTGTGACAGTGGCGGTGCCCCAAACCCCTGATCGGCCCTGCTCTGTGGGTGATAGAGGGCGGCGTCCCAACCGCCCCCCCCCCCTGCCATGGGCCCTGCTCTGTGTGTGATGGGGTAGAGCCATAACCTCCCCATTGGCCCTGCCCTGAGTGTGACAGGGTGCAGCACCCCAACCCCCTGATCCGCCCTACTCTGTGAGTGACAGGGAGGAGCTCCTCAACTCCCTGATGGGCCCTGCTCTGTGCATGACAGGGGGCAGCGCCCCAACCCCTGGCCCCCTGATTGGCCCTGCTCTGTGAGTGACAGGGGGCAGTTCCCCAACCCCCTGATTGGCCCTGATCTGTGTGTGATAGGGGGTGGCGCCGCAACCTCCCCATCGACCCTGCCTTGAGTGTGACAGAGGGCGGTGCCCCTACCCCCCAATCGGCCCTAACCTGAGCGTGACTGAGGGTGGCATCTCAACCTCCTGATCCGCCCTGCTCTGTGCATGACAGGGGGTGGCGCCCCAACTCCCCAATCGGCCCTGCTCTGAGCCCAACCAGGGGCTGCACCTAGGGATTGGGCCTGCCCTCTGCCACCCAGGAACAGGCCTAAGCCAGCAGGTCGTTATATCCCGATGGGTCCCAGACTTCGAGAGGGCACAGGCCAGGCTGAGGGACCCCCCCCCCCCCCGAGTGCACAAATTTTTGTGCACTGGGCCTCTAGTCTATATATATAAAAACCTAATATGCTAAGTGTCCAACTGATCAGTGAACCGCTTGACCAGTTGCTATGATGTGCACTGACCACCAGGGGACAGATGCTCCAACCAATAGGTTAGCTTGCTGCTGGGGTCCAGCTGATTGGAACTGGGCGAGATGGGCCAGACATGCCCTAGAGCCCTCAGACTTGATGGTATGATGACTTTGCCACCCATTCAAACCTCAAATAACTTTTGCTTTTTTTCTTCATCAAAACAAAAAAAAATAAAGAAAATAAAACAAAAAACTTCTAAATTATTATGCACATCTTTAATAGAAGTGTCACACGTGATCAGTTGGCGCCAGCGAGATCTTTATATGTATTGCGCATGTGTGAGTAAATGTTTATTTTTAAATTGCCAGTAAGCGTCATATGTACCACACATACATAAATAAACATTCATTTTTTTAATTGAACGACTTTTATAAATATTTAAAATAAAAAATAAAATTAAAATAAAATGTTATATAATTTTAGAAATATTATCGAATATTAACGTTGACTGTTTTGATTAAATGGTAAATGTTTTTAGCTGTGTTTTGTGCTGTTCAGACGCTTGTCATTCATTAATTCTATACACTTTTCATTTGCTTTATTTGAAGTGTCACAATTTGATGTTTATTTAATAATGTGACAATATCACCCCACACCATTAATGAGCATATTATTATCAAATATTATTGATCTTTTTAATCAGATTGCCAAAAAGTGTAAGCAAAAACATCTGATGCATTGACAGGCAGGTGACGTTTCTATAGTAACCTCTCTTTCACATCTATAGCAAAAAGCATGCCATCCTTTATGCTGGTTGGTTGGTTGGACAGTCAGAAGGATGTATGGTCTGTCACTTAGCCTTTTATACTAGTACTAGGGGCCCGGTGCACAAAAATTTGTGCACTGGGGAGGGGGTTTCCTCAGCCCAGCTTGCCCCCTATCACATACTGGGAGCCCTAGGGGATGTCCTACTACCTGCTCCCTGCTCCCCTTGGGGAGCGGGCCTAAGCCACAGTCTGGCCTCCCTTTGTGGAAGGCGACCGGGCTGATCAGGGGAAGGCAACAGGCCCATCACCCTGCTGCTGCAGCCACTGCCAGTCACCGCAGCCACCAAGGTGTTTTCATCAACACGGACTCCAGTCCCTTTACCATGAAAAAATGACAAGTTTCTTTAGGCATTTTCAAGAAGTGTCTTTCATAGGATATGACATTTCTTTCTTTCTTTATCCTCACCTGGGGATATGTTTCCATTGATTTTTAGAGAATGTGGAAAAGAAAGGGAAAGACAGAGAGAAAAACATCAAAGTGAGAGGAACACTTTGATTGGTTGTCTCCTGCATGAGCCCTGACCTGGGCCGGAGCCAGGGAGGAACGTGCAACCTAGGTACATGCCCTTGGTCAGAATTGAACCCAGAATCTGCGTTGGGCAGGCCGAGGCATTATCCACTGAGCCAAACTGGCTAGGACAGGATATGACATTTCTTAACCCTCCAGCAGCAGACCTTCATTTTTTTCTCCAGGAGTGTGGTAAAAAAAACCCTATATCACTTTTTGGACTCTTATTACCCAAGTTACTAAGAATATTACCAGTGGCATACAGAGAGCTTAACCAATCAGAGGTCAGAAAAGGTGTTTCCTCTGTAGTTCACACCAATTGCTGGTTTGGCCCCTGCCCAGGCCTAACGCCTCTGGCGAGTCATTAGCCCTGGGCCAGGGCACCCTCAGCTCCAAGCCACCGTGGCCATCAAGGATCGCTGGCTGGCTGCGCCCGGGTTCGGGCCGCCACCACCATCAAGGATCACTGGCTGGCTCCTCCCCGGCCCAGGCCTAAAGCCTCTGGCCCAGGCATTAGGCCTGGGCCGGGGCACCCCCAGGTCCCCGCCACCGCAGCCATCAACGATCCCTGGCTGGCTCCTCCCTGACACAGGCCTAAAGCCTCAGGCCGAGGTTTTAGGCCTGGGCATCTCGCCGCCTCCGAAGATCGCTGCTGGCTGGCTCCTCCCCGGCCCAAGCCTAAAGCCTCTGCTTGAGGCTTTAGGCCTGGGCCGGGGCACCTCCAGCTCCCGCCGCAGCTGATCACTGGCTGGCTCCTCACCGCCCCAAGCCTAAAGCCACGGCCGCCACCGCCGCCGCCACCGCCGCCGCCGCCGCCCCCCCCCCGCCCCCCCCCCCCCGGGGCACCCCCAGCTCCCGCTGCAGCTGATCGCTGGCTGGCTCCTCACTGCCCCAAGCCTAAAGCCGCCACTGCAGCCGCCGCCATGGAAGATCGCTGGCTGGCTCCTCACCGCCCCAAGCCTAAAGCCGGCCGCCATCTTGGCTGACAGTTAATTTGCATAAGGATATGCTGATTAGCCAATGGGAAGGGTAGCGGTCGTACACCAATTACCATGTTTCTCTTTTATTAGTGTAGATATATAGATGCCTATCTATACATATATATTAAGAATGAATACATGCATGCAAAGATACATATTAAAATCATATAATACTATATATGTTAATACTTCTGATAAGCTTGCATATCGTGTTCCTTTATCTAATACTAGAGGCTTAGTGCACAAATTTGTGCAACAGTGGGGTCCCTCGGCCTTGCCTGCAGGATCAGGCCAAAACAGGCTCTCCAACATCCCCCAAGGGGTCCCGGATTGCTAGAGGGTGCAGGCCAGGCAGAGGGACCCCACTGGTGCATGATTAGGGCTTGGGAGGGATGAAGGAGGTTGGCCAGCTGGGGAGGGACCATGGAAGGGCTCCAGGGCGTGTCCAGCCCATTTTGCTCAGTCCCAATCAGCCATACCCCAGCAGCAAATTAACCTACCAGTTGGAGTGGTCTGCCCCCTGGTGGTCAGTGCACATCATAGCGAATGGTTGAGAAGCCTTAGCATATCATTAGCAAATTAGGCTTTTATTACATAGGATGATTAAAAAAATAGATACCTAGAATGTTTTAAAAATGTGCTTGATGTACGTTTCCACTCTCTATGTTCAATTGTAGTAACCAAGATTGATTTCCACTCACATAACAGATAGATTGAAGCTGGATTCAGTAGTAGTCTAGTTAATGGGGTCATTGCTATGTTTATACTCTATTTCTTCTTTCAAAAGTTATAAGGTTAGTACATACACACATGAATGATTCAATGTACTAAGAAGTCTTTCCAGTATTTCTTTATTTTTAACAAATAAAAAAAATATAATAAAGACCAAAGCCTGAGAAGATAGCAGTTAAAAACGAATTCCATTCACAAGAGTGAGATTCCTCTGAGAATGATCTCTATACAAACTTGGGGTCTTTATCTATTTGTTCTTTCCTATTAATATTATCCAAGGTAAAATCTCTAAAACCAAAGTTCTGGTAAGTATACTTACCCAAGAAAAGAGTCTGATTCATATATTAACTCTTCTGGGGAACACAGAGATTCCAGGCCAACCTGACCTTTGCATTCTTTGTTTTTATTACACTGGTTGTCTGTACCATGTTATACAATGCAATTCCATAATGTTCTCTAGGGTCTTGACCAGACACCTTCAAGTGATCTTAAACAATAGAAATCATTTTGAAGAATTATATATAATATAAGAAAATATGGCTATTTCTCAATAAATAAAAGTAATTCCATGCAGATTTGAGGAAAACATGGTCTAAATACTTATAAAGTTTGGTAATATTCCATAGGTAGAATAGATTCAGAGAAGTTTTGGGGAGAGACTTGTTTATATTTTCTTTCTACCCTGAGTACAATTTAATTAAACTCTAAATATAAAATGATAAACTGTTAATATTTCATTTAATCAACTTTTAAGGTTGACCTAATTTTAACTGTCTTATTTAACATACTGACCCCATCTATAAGAATAGACAAAGGAAAATAGAATAAGAAATGATTGTTACCTCATTCACTTTTTCCTTTATTTTCTTTAATTTTATTATTTTAATATAAATATATAATCAACTGTTAATATGTGTGTTAGCATACTGACATTTTTGTCATGTAAAAATTGGTTATCTATATCCAATTGGTTAGGATAAAGCTATGTTTTAATTTATTATTAAATTTATTATTATCATTTTCTTTACAAATGTATTCAATGCTGATTTTATCAAAACCATTAATCAGAGTAAAATATTCATTTTTCAAAAAATATATCTTAATTGTTTGTTTTTTTTTTTAGAGAAATGGAGAGGAATAGAGAGATAAAAACATAAATGAGAGAGAAACATCGATCAGCTGCCTCCTGCATGCCCCCTACTTGGGATCGAGCCCATAACTTGGGGTGGCATGTAACCTGATCAGGAATTGAACTGTGACCTCCTGGTTCATGGATCAATACTCAACCAGTGAACCACACCAACTGGACAAAAATATTCATTTTTAACATAAATATTGGTAAGAGCATATTCATAGTAAGAAATAAACATTATAGAATGTCATAATTAACCATAAAACTTTACTCTTACTTTCTTAAATTCTGTGGCAAACAAGAGAAAACAAATATATAGATACTATTGTCTACCAATAGAAAGCAAATTAACTCAGTAAAAGCAAAACAAATCAAAGCAAAAATGCCTCTGCCTGGCCCTGGACTCAAGAAGGACACTGTTTAAAATTTTTTTTTTATAAAATATACTGATCATATTATAAGCACTAGTTAAAAATTCTTATGAATTTTACATAGACCTGTTTATTAGTTTATTATTTGTTTTAAGAAGTTGCCACAAACTTAGAAGCTTAAAACCACAGAAATGTATTATCTTATAATTCTGGAGGTCAGATGTCTGAAATGGTTTTCACTAGGATTTAATCATGGCTTCAAAAGTACTATATTCCTTTCTGGAGCCTGTAGGGAAGTACCTATTTGCCTTACCATTTTCCAATTTCTAGCTCATGGCCCTCTTCATCCTTCTTCACATCTGTCAACATCAGATTGAATTCCTATATAGCCAGTCCTCGGGTTAAGTCAAAGTACATTGTTTCATGGTTATGTCACTATCTCCCATTTATAGTATTTATAAAAAAAAAAGTTTCGTCATTTCAAAGTATGTATATATGTCCTTTATGTTTTTTATTATTTATTTACCACAAGTAAAGGTCAGGAATTGTTATCTTTCTTTTAAATTTTTTTTACTGTTTCACTTCATTACTGTTGTGTATGTGCTACATGTGAGTGGCATAGGTGCTTATGTAGGTAGTTTCCGAGTTATGTTGAAAATCATGTTATGTTGTGGTGTAGGAACGGATCTCCAATGTAACCCAAGGACCTACTGTATTGTACTAGAGGCCTGGAGCATGAAATTCGTGCACGGGTAGGGTCCCTAGGCCTGGATTGTGATCAGGGCTGATCGGGGCCTTCTGGCTGCCGGCTGGAGCCTTCTTTCCCCAGCTGCTGGCTGCCAGTTGATGGCTGCCGGCCAGGGCCTTCTTTCATTCTGTGCCACCCTCTGGTGGTCAGCACACGTCATAGAGAGCAATTGAACTCCTGGTCTCCAGGTCAAACTCAGAAGGGGATAGTTTGGATATTAGGCATATATATATTACTTCAACCTGTTTTTCCTCCTTCTTTCACTTTTAAGGACTCAACTGGATAATCCCCATATCAAGGTCATTCCTCATCTCAAATTCAATTTGTTAGCAACCTTAATTTCCCTTGCCATCTTATATAATAAAAGGCTAATATGCAAATCGACCAAATGATGGCGTGACTGGTTGTTATGACATGCACAGACCACCAAGGGGCAGGGAGCTGGCCCCTGGTGGTCAGCCCACTCCCACAGGGGGAGTTCTGGTCAGCCAGAAGCTGAGCTCATGGCTGGCAAGCACAGTGTTGGTGGCGGGAGCCTCTCCTACAGCAGCGCTAAGGATGTCCATGAGGAGCGTGCCTAAGCTGTCAGTTGGACATCCCCTGAGGGCTCCCGGACTGTGAGAGGGCACAGGCCGGGCTAAGGACCCCTCCCCACACCCCACCCCATGTACAAATCCGGTGTACTGGGTCTCTAGTGTAATATAATGAATTAGCAGTTCTGGGGACACATGTGATTATCTTTGGAGGGTCATTATTCTGCCACACCTTTCATCTGACATCAGACATCCAGGAAAATGCAAGTTTTATAATTCATGTGTGTGCTGGGGAGGGAAAGAGGAGGTGGAAATTTGATGTGAGACAAATGTATTTATTTTATGTTTTAAAGTAGAGTTTAGAATACCCTGCAGATAGTCTGCACATACCATAGGCTAACATTTCCCCATCAGAGAGTACATATAATGGGATGTTGTGAATCTGTGGAAAAGAAAAAATGTACGATTATGGCTAGACATTACTGAGTTAATCCAAAATAAGTTGCCCATAGAATTTAGCTCCAAAATATGAACACTTTGAGAGTTAAAGGTGGGTGCCATTTAACAGAAGGTATTAAGCAGTTTTTTCTCCAATAAACTAGGGGTTATGTTCACCATACTCATAAAGTCCTGGCTCTCTCATCCATCAGTAAGAAATAGTTATGAATGGCACTGTCTTATGTGAATGTTATTATAGGGGTATATGATGCAGTTGTGGGGAAGTTCAGAAAACAGCCTTAACCATCCTCCAGTGATGTTTCAGTGACACTTAAAGGTAGGCAATCCAAGACTAATATTACTCTAGAACCTTAAAATTAAATGTTCCATCATAAGAATTGAATGGTATGATTGGAACACTTCTGGTATTTAATTATATAAACTTGGTAAAACTCTCAGCCAGGACAGAGGGAAAGTGCATATTAGAAGGAAAAGCATGTATTGAAACAAATTCTTGAATCCCTGGGACATATGTAATCTTGACTATACTAAGCCTTCTTCTAAATGATTACCATTCCCATCTCTTCTAGTATCAGCTCTAATGCAGTGGTGCTCTATTATCAGCCCTTTACATCACCACACCACTAGTCCCCTAATCCAAGCCATCACTCCACACTTTGCACTGGTTCACCCATATGCTAACCATTATCCTCCCCAGCTAACCCCTTCTTTCAATGCTTCAGATAACCTCCTGCTCAGACACCATCAATGAGTTTCCATTTACTAAAGGATCAAGTCCGAAATCCTCAGCTTGGTTTTAAATGCCTAACACAGTCTGCCCTAACCTACACTTAAAGTCATAGATATAGATTTTCAAAACTTAAAGATAATCAGATCTAAATCCCTCTTTCATAGAGGAAGAAAACAAAGCTCAGAAAGATCAAGTAACTTGACCAAGGTCATGCTGCTGGTGTCAGGTAAAGAAAAAGAACAAAGGTCATCTGACTCCCACTCTGTTCCCCCACAAAAGTCAAACACTATTTTCTATTAACCACAGTTTCACTTTAGTACTGATCTCAAAGCCTGCTAAGGATGACATCTTCATGCTTTACTATTGCTTCCTTGACAGAAGACTGGAGCTTAACACTACATTATTGAAGATAGTAATACTGATATTTTACATTTAAGTCACGAATAAAAGTATGCAATCTTTTTAACATTTTAAAAATGATTTTTCATCCCTTTCTGGTGTTTTTGAATTTTTCAAGTTTCTGCTAAATTTGCAATTTATATTGACATCTTTTTCAGAAATCAAATCATTTGCACTTATATTATTTGCTGCAATATACTTTTCTAGAAACCATCAGAGTACTAAGGTTGCATAGTAAACATCTAACTCAATATCTGGAGAGAGAGAGGTGAATACAGGAAGAAAACAGGGCCAGACAATCTGATTAGCAGGGATACAGATGCCCCTGAATGCCACAAGAGCTGGTAAGGTGATTCTGCTGGAAATTTTGGAAAAACTGCTAAAGATCAGTGTGGGTTAGGATGAGAACTAAAGCACCTGTGGGCCATAACATGGGAGTTCTATACCTTTCTGCAAGCTTTTCATTTATGAACCCCAGCAGGTATACATAGCTTAAGAAAATCCTGTAAAGCTTCAACCACAGCTAAAATCCACACAAACTCATCCTCACTATCTGCCCTATAAAAATAAATAACTTAATTTTCGCAGGAAAGAACAACACAATGCCAGTAGCCTGAGGTCAGAAACGGATTGTGGCTGTAGAAGTGAACAAACAAACAAATAGCTCTAGCCCTGGGGCAGGGACAGAAATACATGCTAGGATTGGCATTTTATGAGGAACTTAAAAAAGTGGGCTCTGGTTCCTCATGGCATGAGGAATCCAGCACATATTTATATGGATCCCCCTAGGGAGCTGGAACACTTATGAGGGCCATAATCCCATGACTATATTGGCCACCCTTGTTTAAGATGGACAGTTAATCAAAATATCAGGAAATGCACACCGCCTCTTGCCCTTCATCACCACACTGACAGTCATTGGGTGAAAGGAAATAGGAATAGATTTAGGAATGCTGTGAGAGAAGAGTAAAGTGATGGAAGAGCCAAAGCTGAGCAAAGCCAACCCAAGGTGGACTACCTTCAAACTTGCCAAACTTGTGACTAGATTTATACACAATGGACACTAAAGGCTTGGGCAAGAAAATGTATGCTACAATTAACTCATTTTATACTTGTATTTATGATTCGCATATACAATCTTATAAAACATGTCTAGCTTTCAACAAAAATATTTAAGGCAAACATAATAAAAGGCATAGTTTGAAGATAAAAAGCAATCATCCAGAATCAGATATGACATAGGTGTTCAAACCATTCAAGTTTTCAAAATAACTACAATAATAGGTTAAAGGCTCTAACGAAGAAGGTAGACAACATACAAGGTCAGAGAGGCAATTTTAGTACAGGAATTAAAACCATAAGAGAGACTCAAAGGAAATGTTAAGATAGAAAAGAAAATTAACAAAGATGAGGAATGCTTTCAACTTGCTCATAATTAGACTTAACACAGCCCAGAAAATAATCAGTGAGCTAGAAGATAGGAAAATAAAAACAACCCAGCCCTAGCCAGTTTGGCTCAGTGAATAGAGCATCGGCCTGCGGACTGAAGGGTTATGGGTTTGATTCCAGTCAAGGGCACATGCCCAGGTTGCAGGCTTGATACCCAGTGGGGGGCATGCAAGAGGCAGCCAATCAATGATTCTTTCATCATTGATCTTTCTATCTCTCTCTTCCTCTCCATCCCTCTCTGATTAAAAAAAAATAATTAAAAAAATAAAAACAACCCAAATGGTCTTTTAAAGAGAAACACAGAGCAAAATAAGACGCACTGAGAATTCAAGAACTGTGGAACAATATCAAACAATATAGGATATTAATAATTGGAGGCCCAGAAGGAAAAGCAAGTACGTACAATACAGAAGAGATATTGGAAAAAATAATGGCTCAGAATTTTACAAATTATCAATAGTCACGATAGGAGAGACTGAAGGATTACAGAGAACACCACACTTGATAAATAACAATCAAAACTAAAATGCCAATCACACCTAGTCATTTAAACTGCTGAAAAACCAAAGAGAGAGAAAACCCTGAAGTGGACAGAGAAAAAAGAAATTTCACCTATTGAGGAATAAGAATTTGAACAGATTTCTAAACAGCAACCACACAAGCAAGAAGTCAAAAGAATGAAGTCCTTGAAGTGCTAAAAGAAAAACAAAACTTGTAACGTAAAATTCTATATACACATTGAAAAAATACTTCAGAAGTGAAAGGAAAACTAGGACTTTCAAAAACTGAAACTGTGGGAATACATTGTCAGGGGAGCTGGTCTACAGAAAGTGTTGAAGGAAAATCTTCAAGCAGCAGAAATATGACGTTGTCAGAAAGTTTGACTCACTCAGAGAAACAGAGCTTCAAAATGATACAAACAAAGGCCAAATACATATTCTTTATTTTTGTGCTTTAAAAAATACTAACATTTAAACCAAAACTTATATCAAGACATTTTGTTTTTACTGTATATGTAAAACTGAAATATATAACAAAAGTGGCACAAGGGGTGGGAGGGAGGAATTGTGAATATAGTGTTATAAGGCTCATACTACATGTGAAGCTACAGAACTTTTTTATACTTATGTAGTTATTTATTTTAACTTATTAGGGTGACATTGGTTAATAAGATTATAAATATTTCAGGTGTCTATTTCCATGATATATGATCTGTATGTTGCATTGTGTGCCCACCACCCAAAGTCAAATCACCTTCTGTTACCACATATTTGATCCTCTTTACTCTTTACTACCCTTATCCCCTTTCCTTTGGTAGCCACCATACTGTTGTCTGTGTCTACGAGATTTTGTTTATTTGTTTATCTTATTTCTTCATTTGTTACTTTCAATTTTATATTCTACACTAGTGGCCCAGTGCACAAAATTTGTGCATGGGTGGTGGTGGGGTGGGGGGGCTGTGTCCCTCAGCCCAGCCTGCACCCTCTCCAATCTGGGATCTCTCAGGGGGTGTCCAACTGCTGGTTTAGGCCAGAACCGGCAGTTGGACATCCCTCTCGCAATTCGGGACCACTGACTCCTAACCGCTCACCTGCCTGCCTGCCTAATCACCCCTAACCATTCTGCCTGCTGACCTGATCACACCCAACTGCCCCCCACCCCACCCGCCGGCCTGCTCGCCCCCAACTGCCATCCCCTGCTGGCCTGATCATTCCTAACCACCTCTGCCTTGGCCCAACCACGATGGCTTTGTCTGGAAGGATGTCCGGAAGGTCTCCCTGTCTAATTAGCATATTACCCTTTTATTAGTATAGATATGAGTGAAATCATAGGATTTTTAAGTTTTTTTGTCTGCCTTATTTCACTTAGCATTATATTCTCAAAGTCTATTCATATGATATTAAATGGTAGTATTTCATCATTTTTTATGGATGAGCAGTAAACCATTGTGTATCTATATAATGTAAAAGCTTAAGTGACTGTCTGACCATCCAACTGGTAGCTATGATGCACACTGACCACCAGGGGGCAGACACTCAACTCAGGACCTGCTGAGCTGTGGTGACTTGGCTGCTGTGGTTCTCAAGTGACGCACCTGAAACCAGAGAGGAGGAAGCCCGATTCTGGGGTGCGTCACCTGAGAACTACCCTCACAATCTGAGACCCCCCAGGGGATTTTGGAGAGCTGATTTTAGCCTGATCCCTGCAGGCTAGGCTGAGGGACCCCACAGTAAACAAATATGTGCACCAAGCCTCTAATATATATATATATAATCACCTCTTCTTTAACCAATCATCTATCAAGGGACAACTTTGGTTGTTTCCAGGTCTTGGTCACTGTGAATAATACATAACATCATTCTTATTAAGAACCAGATTATTTAAAAATGTATATTGTAAAACTTAGGACAAACTCTAAAGTTGACTTATTAAAATAAGTATCATAAATAAGCAAATAGAAAGATTAAACTGGGATTATATAAAAACAAAATCTAAACAGCAGAAAAGACAGAATAAAGGAGAAAAAATAAAGAACACATGGAACACCCTGGCTGGTGTTGCTCAGTGGATAGAGCATCAGCCTGTGGACTGAAGGGTCCCAGGTTCGATTCTGGTCAAGGACACATGCCCGAGTTGTGGGCTAGATCCCCAGTAGGAGACGTGCAGGAGGCAGCAGATCCATGATTATCTCTCATCATGGATGTTTCTATCTCTCTCCCCTTCTCCCTTCAACTCTGAAATCAATAAAAATATATTAAAAAAAAAAAAAGAACACATGGAACAAATAGAAATCAACTAGCAGGAAGTTAAAATTTAATCTAACTGTACCATAGTTACATTAAATATTATTGGTCTACCTATAGAGATTATAACATTAGAATAGATGTTATAACAGTTAAAACAGAGATTATAACATTAGGATAGATGTAAGACTAATTAACTAAATTTAACACAACATTCAAATGTAGTGGGCTAAAATGACATTGTTAAATCGCTCTTTGTGATTATTTTCTTATATTCTAAGATTTAAACTCTATGCATGAATGCACTTTTAAAATATAGTTTTTCTCACTTCCCATTGCTCATTTACTCACTGATACATCATAAAAATGTAACTGAAATAAAAATTTCTGTCATATTTTCTTTTTTTAACTTGTTTTTATATTTGGTACTACAAAGATGATATAAAATCATTGGAAAATGATCATGTTCTATGTTTCTACTTTCTTATATTCATGGAATAACATAAATATAATTGCAATTACCCCACTATGTAGACTGAACAATGCTGATCATTTTTACTGATAATTACAGCTCAAATAATTATGAAATTATTCTTCTGAGTATAGAGCATTTGAAAAATCCCAGAAGCTAAAGCTCAAGCTATAAAAGATAATTAAATAGAGTATATTAGTACAAATTCAAGAAGTACATTCTTTCATTACACATTAATTATGTCCTAGAAAGTTTATACTCAGTACTATAGAAAACAATTGTTCTGGTAGGATTTTCCTTAACTTGGTTGCCCTAATGTTTCCTTTGGTATTGTTAGGTAACTTTGTTTTCAACACACCCATCATTCAAAGTATCAAACGGGTTAAAAACACTTTCCAAACTAAAGACAATCTGCAGAACTGAAGACTGAGAATTAATTTAATAATTTGATGACTACTTTAAAATGTTTAGATCATTATTATGGCATTAAGAGTATTATCCTTACAAAGTATTGCCAACTGATTTTTATATGTTCACAGATATGAAACATGTAAATTACTCAATACATGTTTTTCTGTTATTATATTGAGCATATTGCTTTAGGAGCAAATACTGTATTAGGTACAAATAATAAGTGAAAATGGTTAGCATATAAGTCCTTTTCCACAAGGGCTGTGCATTGTAGAAGAAAAAATATCAATGAATAAAAGTGAGACATAACTACTATACAAGGAAGCTTAAAGTAAGTGTCAAATATACTTCCTTTATTGGACAAAGGAAAAATATTATATTTGCCTAAGATAATTTTACTCTAGATGATTTTTATTTGCCCTTCTCCATGAAGAAATGTAGATATCATTCAAAGAAAACTAAATCTTTGGGCAAGTTATTAAGTGTCATTGTCAGGATATACTTTTCTGCATCCTATAATTACCTTTCTTTCTCTACCCTGGGCAATCAAATCAAATCAGAATTGAAAGCCCCAATTCAATTCTGTCATCCTGTTCCATTGTATGGGGTTGTTCCTATTGTGAATCAAAATCTAAGCAGCCTGTAAATGACAGAAACTTAAATTATTACAGTCCAAATTACTGAGGAAATAACCCTATACAGAGAAGTAGAGTGAAATAGGATGGTTAGAACAAATTGAAATATTCTCATCAAAGTACATAGAACCAATTATAAGTCACCATGCTGCATAAAGCAGAGAAAGTAAACCTTCTTATCTTTATTTGTTAATATTTTATTGTTATTTTAACCTTAAAAAGGAATTATGTTATCTTTATAATCAGTTAAGGATTTTACATAAGTCAACCAAACAAGCATTTCCCAAGCACCTAGTAAGTGTGACAAGCTCTGCTGAGGATATGGGGATGAACCCTGAAGATTCTCTGCCACCAAAAACTCAGAAATTAAAAAGGAGAAACAAATATGAAAATAGAGACAAAATATCATGGGATGTGTTCCAATAGAGACAAAAGTAAGGTGTTAAGGAAATATGAAAGATGATTCTGCAGAGGCAGGCCTTAGGATGCCATTGGAGAAAGTGTTGGATGTGATGATCTGAGATTTGTGAAGCAGTACGAGTTAGTTAGACAAGAGAGAGTGGAGAGCTCTTCCTAGATGGAAGGGGCAGTCTTCCCAAAGGTCACAGAAGTGGAAGTAAAGCAAATCCAGAAGTCACAAGTAATCCAGTAGGAATGGGTGAAGACCAATGCAAGGAAATTGGCAATGGAGGGAAGTAGACAGGGGCCACTTGAGGTATCTATGCCCTGAAAAATGTTTGTTTTCACTTCTGTAAAACAGGGGTTGGGTGATGAGTTGTACAACAGAATGACATGTCCACAGTCACTTATAGAGTCCATAGAGTCCTGAACTTTGGGCACAGAGATGAGTTTGGCAGGCAACAGATGAGTGGGGACCTAAAGTCAGTCCACATTCTGCTTAGCCATCTGTGCACTTCTACCAAGTGAGGGCTGCTTCAGCCTGGGAGAAAGTACACTTTTTTTAAAAAAAAAATAATTTTTGGGCAAAGGGAATGCCTCGTTGAAATGGATTTAGAGATTAGGGGAATTGATCTTGAAATAGCCCTCTGAAGAAAGCACTTATTCTATTATATAATGGAAACTACTGAAACTCAATACAATCAACATTCAAGAGTGGCTAAGAAGGGCTCTGGGTTTGAAACTAATAGTCACTACTTGGCTGTCAGATCTTTAGCAAATTCATAACTCTGTATCTCAACTTTATCATGATTAAGAGAATGATGATGACATTATCTTTCACAAAGAATTGTCTTTGGTATTAACTTATTACTAACTAGAGGCCCAGTGCATGAAAAGTGTGCATGGGTAGGGTCCCTAGGCCTGGCTGGCAATCAGGGTCAATCAGGGCCTTCTGGCTGCCAGCTAGGGCCTCCCTTTCCTGGCTGGGGCCTCCCTTTGTTCCGCCCCACACCTGGTGGTCAGCACATGTCATAAGGAACCATTGAAATCCTGGTCTCCAGGTTGAACTCCTGAGGGGACAATTTGCATATTAGGCTTTTATATATATAGACTAGGGGCCTGGTGCATGAAATTCGTGCACTGGGGGCGGGGGGGTCCCTCAACCCAGCCTGCCCTCTCTCACAGTCTAGGAGCCCTCAGGGGATGCCCTACTGACAGCTTAAGCCACAGTCTGGCCTCCCTCTGCGGGAGGTGACCAGGCTGATCAGGAGAAGGCCCATCACCCTTCTGCTGCAGCCACTGCCAGTCACCGCAACCGCCAAGGTGTTTTCATCAACATGGACTCCAGTCCCTTCACCATGAAAAAACGACAACCTTCTTTAGGCATCTTCAAGATGTGTCTTTCTTAGGCTATGACCTTTCTTTCTTTCTTTTTTTTTTTTTTATCCTCACCTGAGGATATGATTCCATTGATTTTTATAGAGAGTATGGAAGAGAGAGGGAGAGACAGAGAAAAACATCAATGTGAGAGGGACACTTTGATTGGTTACCTCCTTCATGAGCCCTGACCTGGGCCCCGGCCAGGGAGAAGCCTGTAACCTAGGTACATGCCCTTGATCATAATTGAACCCGGACCCTGCAGTCGGCAGGCCGAGGCTCTATCCACTGAGCCAAACTGACTAGGGCAGGATATGACATTTCTTAGCCCCTCCAGCAGCAGATCTTTGTTTTTTCCTCCAGGAGTGTGGTGGAAAAACCCTAGATCACCTACTTGGATTCCTATAACCCAAGTTACCAGGAACACTACAAGTGGTGGCATACAGGGAGTTTAGCCAATGCGCGGTCAGAAAAGGTGTTTACATTCAAACTGGTATGGCTCAGTGGATAGAGCATTGGCCTGCAGACTGAAAGGTCCCAGGTTTGATTCCTGTTAAGGGCATTTACCTTGGTTGGGGGCACATCCCCAGTGGGGACTGTGCAGGAGGCAGCTGATCAATGTTTCTCTCTCATCAATGTTTCTGACAGTCTATCCCTGTCCCCTCTTCTCTGTAAAAAATCAATAAAATATATTTAAAAAAAGAAAAGAAAAGGTGTTTCCTCTGCAGCCCATGCTCAGAGGATCCCCTGCGTTGTGTCCACTGGGCTAGGGGCGTGTCCCTGGCCGCCAGGGGCACACCCTCAAGCCTGGCAGTCCCTGTTTCGCTGTGTCCACCAGGCTGGGGGGCATGGACCTGGGCTGCTTGGCATGGCCACTTGAGCTTGGCGCCCTGGCCACTTGTCCCAGAACCCAGCCCTCTTGGCACCCCCGGTCTCTTGTCTAGGGACCCAGCCCACTTGGCACCTCTAGCTGCTTGTCCTGGGACCTAGCCTGCTTGGTGTTCTGGGACCCAGGTTACTTGGCACCAGTGCATGCACAAGCAACCGCGAGGCAGATGTTCCCACCCTGCCCCACAGCCGCTTGTCTCGGGACCCAGCCCGCTTGGCACCCCCAGCTGCTTGTCCTGGGACCCAACCTGCTTGGTGTCCCAGGACCCAGGCCCCTCGGCACCCGCGTATGCAACTTAACCCACCATCTTTGTTGGGTTAATTTGCATACTCCTGATTGGGTGGTGGACGTTGCAGAGGGATGGTCAATTTGCATCTTTCTCTTTTATTATATAGGATGAATGATTTAATGAAGAATGATTAAAACAGTGCCTGACATATTTTAACTATTCAATTGTTTTGCTTTCCTCAATCAATTAAGTAATAACAGATGGATTGCATAACCCAACTCTCTGACTCTTGGTTAAGTAAATTTCAATATATTTAAATTTTATAACAAAATATTGTAACTTTAAAACATTGTTTTGAGTACAAATTCTTCATCAAATGTATACATCAATTGCAGATACCTGAGAGCATAAAAGTATCAGGTCTGAAATGAATTTCCATAAGTAAGTTCAGCAGTAGTTCAGCTTATATAAACCATATGTTCAACCTTCAAATGCTTATCAATATCATAGACAAAAATCAAATAAAAAAGAAAAGGGAGAATACACCAAATAATTCAGCATGTTATTGAAACTTTTATTCAGGGGAATATTAAAAGTGTGCATGAAAGATTTCTATTTAATACCAGCACAAGTCAACAAATCTTCTAAAAATTCTTTATCAGAGATCTACAGAGGTATAACAGAGGATCAGAGACATAATGACTTAGAGAATCTATATTTCCTATGATAGTATTATTTTCAATTTCTGTGTGATGTTCACTTCCATACACTCTGTAGACTGAACATTGAGCATCTGGATATGTCCTTTTCCTTTTTTCTTTATTAAGTTGCTCCAAATTTGCTGTAGAAAAAAAAAATACATGGAAACAATAGGAACACAAAAGCAAATCTATCCTTTGCAATTCAAGACTTAAAGTAGGAAGTATTAAGACAACTTAAATTGGTATTTCATATAAACATTCAATGTAATAAACTACTTAATGCTCATTCATTCATTTTGATTTATCTACACTAATAAAAGAGAAAGATGCTAATTGACCATACCTTCACAACGCTCACCAGCCAATCAGGAGTGAGTATGCAAACTAACTCAACAAACATGGTGGGTTAATTTGCATATGCAGCCGCCAAGCGGCCGGGGGCAGGGCGGGACTCTTGCATCATCGCCATGGTGACAATGTAGGGGTTCCGCACCACCCCAGCCACTCCGGGCCTCTGGGCAGCGTGGGAAGGTGGAAAGGTGGCTCTAGGCCAGAGCAAAGGTGGAAAGGTGGCTCTGGCCAGAGAGAAGGCAGAGCCAGCAGCCAGGGGAAGGAAAGCCCATTCTTGTACAAATCTTCATGCATCAGGCCTCTAGTGTATTGATAAGCACCCATTATCTGGTTGTGTCAGCATCAGGGGACCAGCACTGACCACCAGTAATTGGTGATGCCAGTCATAGTTGAGAAGCATTGCTTCTTCACACTGATACATTAATTTTATTTTCTATGTTAACACTGTTGCCTTTAGGAAATGGCTATGCTGCTTGGTTTGTACTGGTCTTGTAACTCATGTGTTTTTCTAATTTATTTAAATATTTTTTATTAGACTCATGCTAAAAATATTCATTTTGGAAGCCACAGTTTCAAATCTGCTCAGGTTTACTCAGAAAAATACTTAAGAATCTATATCAAATTTCACTCATTAATCTTGGTAAACATGTAATGAGTCATTGTTTCATACTCACAATGTCTGTCCTAATGATTGACTTTGCTGGATAGTTTAGAAGTTCAAGGGAATGGTGAATAACTGAGATACACTCTTAATGGAAGAAAACATGACAGTATTTTTTAATCTCCATTTAAATGCTGAGCAATTATTCTCTTGTAAACTTTCTAACAGAAATCAGAAAAGTGGTTTGAAATAGAAATAGAGCCATTGACAAAAAAATGATGATAGTCATTTGTACAGACATGATACCCTACATAACATCACTACACAGAGACATGATATTTGATGAAAATTTAGAAGACAGTCCTTTTAATGAAATATATATATGTACTAGAGGCCCAATGCACAAAGATTCGTGTAAGAAATAGGCCTTCCTTCCCCTGGCTGCTGGCACCGGCTTCCCTCCAGCACCCGGGACATGGGTTGCTTTGCTCCAGCCACCACCAGACATCTGGGACCCAGGCTGCTTTGCTCTGGCCACTGACGCAACCCACTGTGAGGAGTGCTCCAAGCCACACCGCGGCTGCTCAGAACATGCTCCCACCTCTGGTGTGTGTCCCCTGGGGCTGGGTAGTCTCCTCCCATCCATCTGTGTGTGCAGCTCCTCCTGAGCAGTGGCGATGCAGCCCCCTCCTGAGCCGGTCTTGACACCCAGCTAATTTGCATATTACCTGTTTATATATATAGATACATAGTAGAGGCCCAGTGCATGAAATTCATGCACAGGTGGGGTCCCTAGGCCTGGCCAGCAATCAGGGCCAATCAGTTTCCCCGCTTCCCCGCTCCTCCTTCCCTCGCTGCCCACATCCACCGCCACCCACCCATGGTTTCTGCCGGCTGGGAGGAGGGGCCAACCACCACCAAGGTGGGCAGGCCTCGGGCTGATCGGGGCCTGCTGGCCAGTGGGAGGGACAAGGGAGGGACCTGTGAGGTTGGCCACCAGCCCCTTTGGAGGGAGCCAACCTTCAGTCACCCTGGGAAAAGGGACACATCCTCTGCCACCCACCCTCGGTTCCCTGTCCCTGTCCAGGGGCCCAGCCCCAATCAGGCGATCAGGGTCTGCTGGCCAGGGGGAGGAACCGGGAGGTTGCCAGCAGGCCCCATCGCAATTGGGGCCTGCAGGCTGGGGGCAGCTCCTGCATTGGGCGTCTGGCCCCTGGTGGTCAGTGTGTGTCATAGCGACTGGTCATTCTAGTCATTCCATCGTAACAGTCACTTAGGCGCATATATATATATACAAAATATACAAATTATATATATAATTTTTTTAAATTCAAGCATGGGCTCATTATTTTAATCATGAGTTAAGTGTACTTACTGATAAGGCAACCAAAAATATCAAGAATGTCTATAAGTAGCACAGAGAGAAAGGACTAATTCCCTACAACTGGAATATATAAGATGGAAATAAAAGTAGGGCACGAAATGATTAAACTCTTCAATTATTATAAAACAGGAAAAGATAAACAGGCTTATGACATCTTGGAGAATGTTCCATATCCTGGCCAAATGAAGCTATTTGTTGACCTCTGAAACTACCATGATAATTCCTGTCTCTGGCCTTTGTACATATGACCTTTTTGCTTAGAATGCTATCATTCAAGCTGGGAGGTTAATAATGTGTGCATCTTGGCAACTGTAATATTTATTAGACTCATAAATAAAAATCACAAAGTAGCCTGGCTGGAGTAGCTCAGTTGTTCGAGCATCGTCCTGTGCAACAAAGGTTACAGTCAGGGTACATATGCAAGTTTCAGGTTCACTGTCTGGTCGCGGTGTGTATGGAGGCCAACCAATCAATGTCTCTCTCTCTCTCTCTCTCTCTCTCTCTCTCCCTCCTTCCCTCTCTCCCTCTCTCTCTCTCTCTGTCTCTCAGTATGTCCTCAGGTGAGGATTCAAAAAAAATCACAAAGTAAAAGTCAACAAATCCCAAAGTGAATAGATTCATTTTAAAATGTAAAAAAACATGTTATCTTAGGAAAACATAAAAGGATAGTTTACAAAAAAAGTTGTAAACACTCAAAATACTGAAGATTCATAGGGGTCAGTGATGTAAAGAGGCTGACAATGAATTTATGGACCATAGGAGCTCAAGCAATTATAAAGAAAATTACATAGATATTTATACAATTTACATAATATTTGTGATTCAATTGATATAGGAAAATAGTATAGACTTTTTCAAAAATTTGCCATGGAACCACTATTAGAAATTATACTACCCTTTGCTTTCTTTCTCTTTCTTTCTTTCTTTTTTCTTAATTTTATTTTTCAATTATAGTTGGAATACATTATACTAGTTTCAGGTGTACAGCGTAGTGATTAGACATTTATATAACTTATGAAGTGATCATCCAGATAAGACTATTCTCTTTGTTTCAAATGTAATATAATATTTTAGGTGTTCTCATATTAGAATTTCTATAACTTCTTAAATTTCACAAATAAAATATAAAATAATGTTTCTCACTAACAATATTTCTGTTAAAGTATTTGTCCTTATCACCAGTGGTATAGCAATTTAAGTTTGCAATATATTAAATACCAGTTTGGTTTGTTAAGTCAATACTTTTATTATTTTTTGACTAAAAATATTTTAAACACCTAAAATATTAACTAATATGGTAGCAATTTAACAGTATTAAGTAAGAAAAACTGTCAGTCTCCATAACTGGGTTTTTCCTGAGATAAATGGCATGAAAGTTACATCAGCTGAATTTCTGAACCATAATACTCGTGGTTATACTCATATGACAGATGTAATGTGAACTATTAATCTGACTGTATGGAATTTCTCTCCAGTTACCAATCAGGATTAATCTCAGCAAGTTCCAAGGGCATTCTAACCTTCCAAGACCACTGATGTGTTATATAATTTGTAATTCCATCTTTAATATGTTCCCAGCAGCACCTAGAATGATATTAGTTAACATCAATATTTTAAAAATGTGTTATTATATTGCTGACCAAGTTCCCTCAATAGAGATTAAGATATGATAGTACAAGTTCTAAAAATAAACATTTTAATTTAATTTTTAAATTTCTCTTTTCATAATATACTCTAATTACATTTACTAAAAAAATCAAATTTTCTCATGACAATTTAAACAAATTTAGATATTCAGCACCCACCTCTCTCTTTCTTTTTCTCTCTCTCTCTCTCTTTCTCACCAATGTACTTGAAAATGCCCTCCAGAGCCTCTTAGGGCAGAAATCCTAAGGGTGGTCTGCTAGGGGGAAAGTATAGACTGCTGTTTTGTTTTAAATTCTTGCTAAACTATAACTTGTGAGCTCAGAACCACAGGGTTATCAATAAAAAGCGTGAGTGAAAAAAAAGGGAGTAGAGATGCTAAAGAAGACAGAAGCACAAAGATGTGGATTTTCAGTATTCTGGACAAGCATTAACCCAGTCATCTGACCAAATCTCATTACTGTACCAATAGTTTTGCCATTTCTGCACTTTAGATAATATGCTAGAAATTGTGTGTGCGTGTAATCTATTTAATCTTTATAATCACAAGACCTGAATTTATAAAATAACAAGGGTATTCTCCAGCCAAAACTGGAATTTGAAAAGTTCTGAGTTAAATCCCAGACTATCCTACTCCAGTCCTTTGCTGCTCAGTGCACCAGGCATAAGATAGTTCATAGCAGAGTTGCATTTTACATTGGTATTAAGCTCAGAAATTAGATGTTTGATAAAAATTGATAGAATTAAAAATCATGAATTAAATCTCTTCAAATCATTGTGTAATCTGAAGGAACTGGGAACTTGGGATCTAATTTTGCAAGAATAACTTTTTTTTTCTGATTTTTGGCATTTTCTCTTTTGCATTGGCTAAGGCGATTACAAGCAAGATGAATCGGTAAAGGGATAATGGCCAAATACATCCAATCCCTCTCTTGCACCCTCTCAGACCTCTGGACGTTCCGCAGTCCTTCACAGGGATCCATTTGCACTGACTCTGGATGGTCCATTCATTGATCCAGGACTGAATCATTTTAGGCTCTTGATTCCCAAACCATTCCCAACATTTACTGCTCATTCCATGTCAATGACAATGGCGGGCACTTTTTTTTTCTCGTTCTTCATTTTAAAATATTTCTTTAATTAAAATTTGTAAGTATTTTTAAGTGAACAAAAAAGGAAATCCAGCAGAAACAGATTTAATAAATTGCTGATCTAGTTTCCTGCCAAATTAAATAAAAACAATTATCAAATGAACAAAAATTCTTTTTTTCCCCACATGTCCACATGTCTGGCATAGAAGTACATGTGATAATACCAGTAAAATTAGGAGGACAGCAAAATATAAATGTTGAGAAACTTTTATTTTTGTGTTTCCTACTCACAACTTTGCACTAAAATATTGCAGTTGGGCAAATCTCAAAACCCTTTATTTTTACTCATCAGCACCTTGAATGTTATTAAGTTAACAATAATATTTTAGACATGCGTTATATTTTTAACCATCAGAAAGTCAAATACATATGGAATTACTTCTTACAACATTAGCATAAAAGCTATTGCCATAATGTTTGAATTGTTTTTAAAAAGTTCCATTTGTTGCTCTATCAGTTTTGTATTTTACCATATTATTTTAATGATTATTCCTGTAGAAACTTATAGTAATAAATCTGATTCTCACAGTTAAATTCTTTGTCACCTGGTATTTAAAATTCCCAAATAGAAAATACGTTTTATCTGTTACTGCATAAGAAATTATTCTAAAATGTACTGGTTTAAAAGGTGGTAATCATATTGAAATATATATGTATATTGAATCAACACACTTTATACCTTAAACTTACACAATGTTATATGTCAATTATCTATAATAATAAAAGAATAATATACTAATTAGACCTGACGTCCTTCCAGATGACCTTCCGGATGAAGCAGTGTTGCTGCTCCATGTGGTCTCAACCAGGGTCCTTTACTCAGCTGCATTGAACTGGTGGCTGCTCATGACCTGAACTTTCAAAATGGCCTGACTCCACGGCTGGCAGGTGCTGCTGGCTGCCTGCTGAAAGGTTGGTGGGGCAAGGCAGGCATGACCTGTCCTCCATAAGCCTGAGTGGCCTTTCTCACAGCATCACAGCTGCCTTTCAAAGGAACATCCCCTGTTTGTGAAAGAGAAATCTTCATATCCCCTAAAGCCAGCCATGGAAGTGACATAAATTCCCCTCTGCCATATCATGTGCAAAGTAAGTGACAGGTGCTTCCAAGGTTAAAAAGAGAAGAGCCAGACCGGAGTGCCCTCTTGATGGAGAGTTTCAAGGTGATCATGCAAAAAGGCTTTAAGTTGAGAAGTATTGCTGTAGCCAATTTTAGATATACAACCTCCCAGAAAAAATGCTTTCTCAAGTAACTCTTGGCTTAAATTTTAAAAAGTAACTGAAGACTATATATATATATATATATATATATATATATATATATATATATATATATATCAGAGTTTATTTTGTTTAATGGTATGAAAGCTTGTGCTTCAGCAATTTCTGCAAAGAAGCATGAGGAAATCTGGTATCTATATTCTGCCTTTTAAAAAATGTTATCATGAGAGCAATGAGCAGTTACAGAAGTGTTCTCACCATATTAAAATGTAAAATTTGGAAAGATCACCAAGATTGCATGGAGACGAATAAATTGTGGTGGAATGAATCAGAGAAGAGATAAAACTCAATTTGAGGGAGATCTATTAAAAGGCATAGTTCATGTGACATCCTGGTGGTTTGTACTAAGGTCATTTGCATGGAGATGAAGACAAATGAGCACGTTTTGAACAATTTATTTTATTTAATATCATACCTTTTTTTCATATTATAGTATCTCTAAAGTTGAGAGTGCTTTATACAACTAATAACATATCAATTCAGCATCATTGTCTTTCTCAGTGTTAAGTAAGGTATGCTATAATACAGGAGTCCTCAAACTACGGCCCGTGGGCCACATGCAAATACAAATATTCTATTTGTTCCCGTTTTGTTTTTTTACTTCAAAATAAGATATGTGCAGTGTGCATAGGAATTTGTTCATAGTTTTTTTTTAAACTATAGTCCGGCCCTCCAACGGTCTGAGGGACAGTGAACTGGCCCCCTGTTTAAAAAGTTTGAAGACCCCTGCTATAATACATGGCATTCTTAGTGCAAAAATATATGATGCTTTGGGTGGTACTAGGCATATATGTATTATATATATATATATATATATATATATATATATATAGTAGCCAGCAGATGCTTGTTGAACTGACAGCCCAGTTAGATTAGCTTATTTTCCCCAATTATAATTTTTTAAAACACTATGTATAGAGGCAACTCAAATGTATCACATAATTGGTGTGCCTGGAGTTTTAACTAAGCTGAAAAAATATATATCTAGGATTTGAGCCCAAATGACCAGATCTGGTCATACTGATCTGGAATAAGAAACTTAGCATTGTCTCTTATTCAATTTGACTCTTTTCAGTCAAAAGATTGAAGAAATACTTGACATGTTCTTTTTGCAGAACCTCTTCAGAGTAAATGCTTTCCCCTACACGGGGCAGAAAATTTTTCATTATGCTGTAATGTTCTTCTCAAAATACATTTTAAGTAGTAGTTCACAAACAGGAATAAGTTCTAGAAGGTGAAAATGAGATAGGGCAGTGTAACCATACATCATTCAGACCTTGTTCATTTTCACCCCAGGCCTTGCCCATCATCTACTTTTTTACTTGTCACCAACTTATCAAGCCTCCTTTACAATACTCTTTTAGAAAAAGACTTAAAGTGATGTAAAAGACTTAAATACCTTAATAGATTAGAAAACCTTACTTTCTCAAACATATAGTTCAATATGTATTGATGAATAAGGATAAACACATGTTATATAGAATTTCAATGAATTCAAATTAATTAACAGCTGTTATGGAAAGGTCCTCTCTGAAGAAAACCTCAAGTGCTATATATTTGACCTAAATTTTTATCATATTTATTTTATCATGGGGCAATTTAACAATATTATATTGCTATCAGAGTAGCATCAGATCTAGTTAGTACCTTATTTCTTTAAAAATTACATTTTATTTTCAGAAGCTGTTTTAGATGGAAGACACAAATTATAGTCAAGTTACTCTGATAGTGAACCACAAAATTTATGTTATGACTGGCTCAAGCTTTTAAAGAGTTACTTCTGGAAGTCAATTCAGCTACCTGGTATTTGGCGTTTTTATGTTGTTAAATAAAGCCGAATGCTCTATTATGGTAACTAGAGAGAGTTGGATGCTAGAAGAGTTTTAACTGATTTAAACAAATAGTATTATATGCAGGTACAAACTAGATCTTACTTGGTTGATTTTAATGCAATAATATTCTTAATGTATACATAAAGTTATTGAGCTTATGTTAAAAAGGCACCTATTAGATGTGATGTATTTTTTTCTCATCAGATTATACCCTTCCACAATGTCATCATTATAATTAACTAGAGGCCCAGTGCACGAAAATCCGTGCACTCAGGAGAGGTCCCTCAGCCTGGCCTGCACATTCTAGTAGCCCAAGAGCCTTCAGGGGATGTCCACCTGCTGACTTAGGCCCATGGGGAGCAGGCTGAAGTCAGCAGGTGGACATCCTTAGAGCTGCCAAGGAGGCGGGAGGAGGTGGGAGAGGCTCCCGCCACCGCTGCTGCACTCGCAGCCATCAGCCCAGCTTGTGTCTGAGCGCAGCTCCTGTGGGAGTGCGCTGACCACCAGGGGGCAGCTTCTGCATTGAGTGTCTTCCCCCTGGTGGTCAGTGTGTGTCATAGCTACTGGTCATACCATGTTGTTCCGCTGTTAGGGCCAATTTGCATATTCCCCTTTTATTATATAGGATAGCATTTGGCCTGGAGCTATTTGGGGTTAGGGAGAATTATAAATCCATGAATCAACATAAAGCTAACCAGTTCATACAGGGGTTGAACCTGTGATCTTGGCCTTGTTAGTCCAGTGGTCAAAGTGCGCTTTGCCATCTAATCACTGTTGTTAATTCAATCAGCTGCAAGGACACTGGTAAATAAAATGGAAAAAGCCTTGGAAATTGGAATCATGCCTTATTATTTTTAATTTTAGAAGTATTTTCTACTTCAAATGACAGAACTCTGACAAGCTGCTTGACCTATTGGGCTAAACCACCAGTATAATGATGAGTACAGTCTGTAGCCCTGTGGATTTACTCAGAGGTGGGTTAGGTGTTTTACCACACAGGAAATTTTGCAGAACCTCGTATTTAAACAGTTTTATATGATCTGGCATTTTTAGTTTTTTTTTTTCTCACTCTAAATAGAGTACATTTATTATAAAATTTTATTATCAGCTACAATGAAATCGCTTGCTTATCATAAGCCAATTGAATAAATAGTATTTATAAATTTTGTAAAAATGATCTTATTTTCTATTTTTCATCTAGAAAAATTAAATAAACTAATTCCATAGTAAAATTATTTAAGGAGTCATATATACCCTGTTATTTTGATGTGTCATGATGTTGAATGCTAGAAATCATTAGCAAAAAAAGAATTGTTTTTCTGATTTAAACTGACATTACTATATTTGACTAAAAAAGAAAAATCTAACTCTATATCAATTTTGGAAATATAAATCAATTAAACCCAATGTTTTATATTTGATTTTCAAATGTAAGATGGAATGACACAGACATTATTTACTTGGATTTCTTAAAGGCATCCTTCAGAATAAAATTTAATGAAGAGGGAGGCTTGGTGAAACAGGTGAAGGGATTAAACAATAACGAGAACAAAAAATATATATATATACATATAGACACAGACAAAAATATGGTGATAGCCAGAGAAAAGACGGGGGAAGGAGGTAGAAGTAGGCAAAGGGGGGATAAATGGAGAGGGAAAGAGACTTTACTCTGGATGATGAGCACATGATGAAGTATGCAGATGATGATTTATTGAGTCATATACTTGAAACCTGTATGGTTTCATTAACCAATGTCATCCCAATACATTCAGAAAAAAGATAGTATTAAAGCAACAGTAAAATGTTTAAAAACATTTTCAACTGAGAGAATAAAACTTTTTATAATTATTAAAATTTTAATGAAGAAAACTATAAAGTTATATTTAAACTATGTTTATTTGCTTCATACTTCATATGCATAAATATTATTTCTCCACGAACCAAATCTAATAAAAAATTTAGAGGTTTCCAGATTTGAAAATAGGGTCCTCCATATTTTTTATCATACATGAACAATGGGTTTATTGAAAATTTTCAAAATTAGTGTGATTACCAATTAAAGGATATCTATCTATCTATCTATCTATCTATCAACAACCGGTTGCTATGATGTGCGTTGACCACCTGGGGGTGCACATTGAACATGGAAGGCATTGGTAGCAGGCAATAGAGCACAGAACATGATGGGCGTTGGCCATGGTGGGATGGTGGAGCAGATGAGCAGGGGTGCCAAACCAAGATGAGGTGCTGTTCGCTGTTATTGGGGTGAGCCTCTGGTGGTTACTGAAAATTCTTTGCTCCCACACATCGTGGTCCTGCCTGGTGCTCGCATCTGCTGCTGGTGCCTGGAGCCGGCCCCAATCACTTGGCGCCATCAGCGGGTGCGAACAGCAGCTGCGGGCCCCGATCGCCCCTCAAGGCTTCTCCACCTCCCCCTGCTCCTGAAAGATGATCAGGGCCAGCAGCCGCCTCTCAGACCCACTGCTGGCAATAGCCTTGCTTACACCGCTGCTGGCATTGGAGTTGCTACTTTCACCTGGTGACAGCGCTGGCCCCACTCGCACCTGCTGCTGGCACCAACCCCAATCGCTCTGTGCCATCAGCGGGTGTAATCAGGGCCAGTGCTGTAAGCATGTGGGAGCAGCAATGGCAGGAGCAGGACTGAAAGCAGACAGGGGACCAGGGGCCATGATGGGAAGAGCCAGGTGGCAGCACAGAGGATGGGCTGAGACCTGCCCCTGTGCCCACCACAGCCTTGTGGCCCACAGTACTTTTCAAGGTGTATGAATTTGTGCACTGGGCCCCTAGTTCATATATAAATAGCCATAAAATAGTTAAATAACTAAATCAACATTTCTATATTTAAAGGGGTAATGTGGTGGTACATACAGAAATTAAATAAAATGAGAGGTGTTGAAAGACTGGCAGACAATTGTTGAGGTAGCATTTAACAGGAAATTGTATAATGGTCAAAATACCACAGAAACCAAGACAGAAAACTCATTTTCAGGTATTTATAAGAAACTGCAGGAGGGATTTTCACAATGGGTACTCTAAGTTCCAACTTTTGATCTGTGTGATGGCAGCTAGTGGGAATAAAAATAACCAGTTAATGAAGATTTTGCACTTTAAATTATAGACACTGGATCTGCACATACTCAGCAATTTCTTCAAATCTGCAATTAGCATGTCAAGTCTGATACATGTCATGATGAGAGAGATGCTGACCAGCCAGAAGGTTTCTGTGTAATATGCTGACTATGAGTCTTCATTGACTACAAAAGTCATGAAGTGAGATTTTAAAAAACATAATTTGAGGATCACTAATAACATTAATTATCAGTAAGCCTAAAACTGAAAAATTTGTCTTCCATCTTTCAGGATCCAAACAACAACAATTATAAAACTAGAAATTGGAGCAACTATATTCTAATGTATTTTCATAAATTGTAGTTTGCTTTCTACATCCCAGCCCTTCAACCCCCCAATTTAAGTATGTCTCCTTGAATAATCAACTGTTACTCTTAGAGCATTGAATAGGAATAACGACTAAGTCATTATACTTTATGCAGAGAGCGGGTTTCCGTACAGGCAATCTTCAAACAGGTTTAGAGAAAATTTTTTGAATTAAGGATATAGGAGTTGAACTTTGTTTCAAATATCAGATAACCTAGAAATTAGAAGAAGCTGCCATTTTATAGGAGACTAGAGGCCCAGTGCATGGAAATTCATGCACTGAAGGGGGGGGTCCCTCAGCCTGGCCTGCCCCCTCTCACAGTCTGGGAGCCCTCAGGGTCAGGAGGTGACCTGGTGATCAGGGGAAGGCAATGCCCCATCACACCTATGCCGCTGCCACTGCTGGCAGCACAAGCCTTGTCTGGCCCTGGTTACCTGAGCTACAGGGGGTCCTGGGCGGCTGGGCAGCTGCCATGCAAGGCTTGCCTGCACCTGGGGCCAGCCCTGGGTGGCTGGGGGGCTGAGGGGACTGGGGGTCTCCAGAGGCAGGCATGTGGAGTGGCCAGGCCCACATGGGGGCGGCCTGGCCTTGCTGCATGCCTGCCATCCCAGCGGGGCTGAGGGGACTGGGTGCCACCATCTTGTGGCTGTGGTTGCCACCATCTTTGAGGGCAAGGCAGTCAATTAGCTTATTCCCTCCTTATTGGCTGTGGGTTCCACCTTCTTTGTGATGGTGTGAGGGTCAATTAGCATATTCCCTCTTTATTAGCTAGGATGCCTATGGTAGATACTGGTGATAACTAAGGAGTTAAGTCTGAGAACTGTGATCTAACTCTAAAGCTCCAAAGATGAATTAGATCATTAAAATTGTCCCAAGGAAAATCCATGCAGTGAATACCCAAATAAAGAATGTGAATATATACTCATTTTTCCAAAAGAGCTATGAAATAAACAATACAGTCTACAATAAAATCCAATGAGGGGGAAAGAATACCATGCTGAAAACTCAAGAAAAAGGAAAAGTTTGGTGGGGGAAAAAAAAATATATGTATTGTAGTATTCAGAGGTAAGGTTTTTTTTTTTGTTGTTGTTTTAATCCTCACTGGATGATATGTTGGACATGCCTTATAAACAAGTAAGAAGTAGTCATAAAGAGAACACAAAATAAAAACAAAATTGAAAAAACAAAGGCCCAGAGGGAAGGAAATTAAGATCTATTAATATTTTTAACAAAAGAAAGTGTGTTGTTTCAGCAGCAGCTATTAATTTACTAAGCTAAAGAAAAACAATATCCAGTATTCAATCTAAAGGAATCCCAGGATATTCATTACTGCCCCAAAGGAGTAATTGGCATGAGAGCTATTTCTCTGTTCTGAACAAATAGAATATTGGACAAATATATAAAACAATACTTTCAGACATTGGACAATAGTCAGTGTAGGACTTTGAAACCTAAGAGAACAGAAATAATTGAGTAAACTATAATTTCGACTTTTTGCTTGGAGGCAATATCTAAACTATACTGAAGTAAGAGAAAACATACTACCAGCTAGGGGTTGATGACCTCTCTGAGCTCTGGAAATGGACATAGTAGTTCACAGATGCCAAAGCAGTTAGGATTTTAAGGGAAAAGTACTGATAAGAAGGGCCTAGGTAGAGACCCCCCCCAAACCTGCATAGCATTGTCACAAGTGATTTAACAAATAAACAGTCAACCCTTCCCCCTGAAAAACAGAGCATTATACAAAACAAAGTATGAACACAGATCATATTAATTTTTAGTAAAGATATGTATATTTTTTATTTTCTACATTTTCTTACTCCTCTTAGGTGGCATATAATTGGACCAAAGATATCAGAAAACCAACAACCATGTAGGCCTTATAGATAGTACTGAGGAGTTCACATAGAGACGAGGAACAAGTAAGGTTAAATATATCTTAACTTCTAACCTGCCCTGTTTCAGATAACTTTTTTCTTTTCAGAATAAGATACTATTTTACCATCCTCTAGCTTATCTATGCTACCTTTAGAACTTTGTTTTTATTGGAGAGAAAGCTTTAGATCATAATGCATTTGATAAATAATAGTCATTTAGTGGTGACATTTTAAATTTCAAATGATTTTGCCTTTAATTATGACTTCATAAAAGGAGTATATTTTTCCACTAAAATGTTTACTCTTTTGATTATTATTTTCCTTAATACAGAAAAGTGACATAGTAATTGGGATAATTTTAAATATTTCTTAAAATTAATATTAAGTTGTAATATGATAGAAATCTCATAGAGAAATATAAAATGCAGGATAGGAGTGTATAAAGCAGATATGTGTCAATACCAGGTCTTTTTTATAGTAAAATATATTTCTACCTTTCAAGAAAGCAAGAATTGTACAGTATTAGTGCTCCAGAACACTTGTTAGCAATGAAAATGTAGCCAACCTAATAATTTTGAGACTCAAATAGGTTTAAAATTTTACTCAACACTTCACAGCTAAGAGATGGCAGAACCAGAGCTAGGACCTACCAGAGCCACCCCTTGGGTCTCCAGGTTCTTAGGCAAATATGTTCTCTGAGATTTCTTTCTATACACACATAATTTCATAAATATTACAAAAAGGTACTAAACATCACTAATAATTAGGAAAATACAAATAAAAATAATCAGATACCATTTTACACCCAGTACATTGCTATTATAAAACATCAAGTGTTGGCAAGTATGTGGAGAAATTGGAAACCTTGTGCATCGCTATTGGGAATGTAAAATGGTGCAGCTACTATATTATACAGTATGGTGATTCCTCAAAAAATTAGGAAGGTAAGTACCAAATGATCCAGCAACTCCACTTCTGGTATACACCCTACATAATAGAAAGCAAGTACTTCAATAGATATTTTTATACCTGTGTCTATAGCACCTTTATTCACAATAATGAATAGAAAAACTAAGTATGATACACTTAGGCAATTGAATATGATTCAGCCTTGAAAAGGAAGAAAATTGTGTTAAGTGAAATAAACCATTCACAAAGGGACACATAACTATGATAAAACTTATGTGAGGTACCTAGAGGAGTGACATTCAGTGAGGCAGCGTAGAAGAGTAGTTCCGAAGTGCTGGGGGAAGGAGAAAATGGGAAGTATTGAATGGATCTAGAGTTTCAGTTTGGAAAGATTAAAAAAATTTTAATGGTGAATGTACTATTGCCACAGAACTATATGGTTAAAATGGTAAATTTAGTTACATATATTTTACCATAATAAAAAATATTATAAAATCCATGGGTCCACGTGAGACCAATGACTCAGTTGGAACATTTACAGCAATGAGTATAGGAGAAAGGATTATATATTTGTTTGCTATCCAGCCAACTCCTCTTCCTTCTCTGATCCAGGAACCACCTCTTAGTGTTCTTAATTGGCAAATGTTCAGGACTGGCAAAGTTTGTCCCCCACTAGTAAAAGAGTGAGCAGCCCTGTTATTCTCAGAGCCTTCAGAAAGTCTTACATGAAACCTCAAAGGATAAAGCTGTTAATAGAGGAATTATCTGGTTAAAGTGTGAGTGGGAACCAAAACATTACCTTAGTGTCTAATTTCTCTGCAGTGACATAGTTCAGTGGCAGCTCCTGAGACATATGCAAAAGGCCCTGAGAAATATCTCAGAACTTCACAGGATATTGGGTTCCATCCCTGCTCTGAGCTCTTTGGAAGAGCAAATGTGACTGATCACTGAGAGCCTTACTCCCCAGTTTACCAGCTCCACCCTTGTCCAGTTTCACTTTATTAACACCTCACTCTCCTAGGAAGTAAACCTAGATTCTCATAACTCAGTTTTACAACCTAAGTCATAGATTCAGTAAATTAAACAATGCAAACACCCACAGAAACAGAACCAGAAACATTATGCCCTGAAAATGTTCTCCTCGACAACTGGGGGAAATAAAGCAAAAATAAATTCATCTTGATACAGTAAATTAAATGCTACATCAATTTCCACCTCCTATTAGATCAAGCATGTCAAACTCGAGGCCCCCAGGCCACATGGGGCCCACACAGAATATTTTTGTCGCCCAGCCAATATAACGGTATGTAAGAAACGTTTTAAAAAAATTTTTATAACTTAATTTTTACAATATACTGTTATACATCATTATGAATAAGGAACTACAACGTTCGCTAATGACTGATTACTATAATCGTGTTGCATTCATTTCCCTTACACTCCTTACATGCAGGCTCACCATTTCTCTCCACTAATACCAGCAGTGAATATTTTAGCAGCCAATTGCCATGTCATTAGTCTTGGACTGACTTGTTTGGTGTGTGCAACAGGAAATATTTCACTTTTGGAGAACAAGAAAAATAGGTTTATTTGCATTACGCTTATTAATTTGTGCAGTTATTCAGTGTCTGGTAAGTTAATACTCAAGAAAAAATATTAATTTTTATTAAAATGTTCTATTATTTTATGTTAACATTTATTTCAGCCCTTTGTATTCAGCATATCACTATCGAAATAAACTTACATTTCTATGAAAATTGAAGCTTTTGTTTTTTTGGGCTCACATAAACTTAAACCTTGTTTATTTGGCCCTTGTTAGCCTTTGAGTTTGACATGTTTGTATTAGATATTCTCCTAATATGAATTCCTAACTGATGTATGAATCATGATAGACTTTTCCTAGTTATCAATTTTTTGGAGAATGTCAATGCTTAACAAAATATAAATAATGAATATACAACTGAAGATATGCTACTTAAAATATTTGCATTCTTTGGTTTCCACATATAACTTTGGTCAACATGAGACAATACTCAGTTATTTACAAACCAACAAATTGCACAACAAAATTAGCATCTATGATTGGGCTCTTTTGGATTAGAAAAAACTTGCTCTCTCAATTATATGAATTAAATTTATATCTATATTTTTATTTTATAAGTGCCATTCAACATAATATTTTTTCATAAACATAGGAACTTCCAATAAAGCTTTGATTTTATAATTCCATAAAAAAAGACATTTAAAATGAGGAAGCAAGAATATGCTTATATTTCTCTCTAGAAATTTTCTATTTGAGCGCCATTTCTTCCCACTCTTAGATAACATTTCAGGCAACATTTATCCTCTTACTGCTTTAGGTGCATTTATTTGATGATAACATTGATTCTTTTTAAGTGGCAAATGCTTTCATTAAATAATATGTAAAATGTTGTATTACTCCTAATCACTAATGATGTTTGCCTACAATACTAAAAACAAAATGTTGGCCTCTTGCAAGTATAAAAAAACTCTCTGTATAACATGCTGTTTTGAAAACAGGACTCTCTTTCCCTCCCTTTCATTCTTTCATCATGAACTCTGCCTGAACCACTTACACAGTCAGGCCTCAGTCTCCTCCTAGAGTTTGGAGAGAGCCCACTTCATGCTAAAAGTTGAAGAGCTCTTCTAATACACACTTTCCTTGTTTGGGGTTGTCCAGAGAGCTGAGCTCCAGTACAGAAAGCTCATTATATACACTGTAAATAAGCAGCCTTCTTTTAAGATTCCCATGTGGGATCATCATCATTGTAAACATGTGTACATCTGAGTCCTTCGTAAGCTTCCCCCCCACCCCAAGAGATGCCATGTTATTATAGATTAAAAATCATTAAGAATCAGAGGTGATATGCTACATACAAAAATGAAACTTTTAAATTCCAAAGGCCTCAGTGATATTAAGAGTCAGACATTTCCAGTGAATTCTTAAACTGGGTTTTGAAATATTAAGTGGGCATGGGAAAGTCAATTAAACTTAGAGGAGATGGCTAACATCACAAAAATATGATTAGAGAGATAGAGAAATAGATACCCACTTGTTTATTGAACAATAGGGTATTGTTTTCAAATATAGCTTACAACTGTGTGCATATACAGGCACACACTATATAATGTTATATATATATCATTGCTTATATATGATGGACATATATGTCTAGAAATTATATAATATAATCATATAAAGAACATGTCAAAATATACATTTTACTTTCAGATAACATTTATAAGTTTAGCTTTTGGGAACACATATTGGAATCACCCATAAATGTGAGATACGTGGGGAAAGGACTTCAATATAGCAGACATCAGTACAGGAAGGAATTCTTATTGGCTGAAAGTGATTGGTAAGGCTGATTATATTGGAAGTTTTGAACACAGGATATTTAACAACAATAAATGCTTCTTGGGAAGGTCATCCAGATTTTTGTTCAAAAGTCATAGACACTTTGGCCCCAACCTTACCTTCATCCAGTAGTCCACAGACAATTCTAGTGTTTTCTGATCCATCAATGTTGATGTGTCCAATTTTTCCATGTAACTCTTCACATCATACAGTTGCAATTGCACAAGGTGGACACCTGCTCTATAGCATATGCCCATAGAAGTGCTGCAGTTACCCTAAGTGTGAACACAGAGCTGACAACATGGAGCCAGGGAAAGGTTGTGCCATATCACCTTGCTGTTGTGTCCTGGTTCCTGGCCATAACAGTGAGGGGAAGGCCGTGCTTCCCTAAGTGTGAAACTGTAGAGCCCCATGGCTCCAGAGCAAGGTCTCTCTCCTGCATTCCGTTCTGGCTCTGCTGGTTCTCTGTGCGCTGACATAGATTTTGTGGACAAAGGGGACTCCGCCCACCTGCTACTGCTTCTAATGCCCCAGGTTTTCCCTGGGCCTGATATGTGTGCTGGCTGGCAACTTGTCCTTAACATTACAGGGTCACCTTTTTTCCTTCTGTGTCACTCAGCCCATCTCCTGAAAACTAGAATTTCCTTGTGTTTCCAATATGTCCCTGACAAAAGCTTATTTTCACTTGATTGGATGATTGTATCCGGAGGTGTGTGTGATTAATGGGGGTAAGAGAGGAACACAGAAGAAGCTCAGTGCACCGAAAATGCCATTAGTTGAAGGGTGTCATTGGTTGGCTAACAGCTCACACAGCTTTCACTAAATGTCCTCATAACTCTCACTTATGTTCTTTAAGAAGTCACTGCAAGTAGTTACTTATTCTAAAGTGCTCATCACCATAGGAAATGACATCCTATCACTTGCATAGAGCAATTCTGTGTCCTTAAAATCCAGAGAATGGCAGATTCCCTGCTCTATGTGTCCAAATAAAACACCACATTTGGTTGTCCATCAAAATAACTTACGCCACTCAAAATCATGAAAGAAAAAGCATATTCAGAGAATCAGTAACAAAAAAATGTGAAGAAAAAAAAGTTCAAACCATCTAAAACTCATCTGTGAAAAACATTCTAAAAACACAACTTCTTTTTTTTTTTTTTTTCGTTCCTCAGGTCATGTTACTTATGTGAGTAACTATAATGTTTTCATTCAGTAGGGACATCCATCCATAGACTCTCCTTTTTTTGCATTCTTGGTGTCATTAAAAAAAAAATTAAAGTTCTAATTGTGTTCTTGTATTAAAACCCATGGTGCCTTCTGTTGGAGCTGCACAGAATTGAATGCTCAGCCATCATAACAAGAGAGTGAGGCTTTGAGGTTTTAGAAACCATTGCACATGCAAAGAGGGGCCTTTATTTAGCTTGAGCTAAAGATGGCAGAGTTTGTACCCACCAGAGGTTCCTACCTCCAAAGGATAAAAATCTTAAAGCAATCAGCATTTTACCAAATGCGTAGGATCCTTGTATTTGCAAAGAGGAGTGGTTGGTCTATAACCATTTGAAATAAAATGAAACAATCCTGCGGGCTGTGGGCCATCAAACCACATACTAAGAAGTGATGAAGACCCTCAGCATCTGAGTCTCCCTAATGCTTCCCTTCTCCCTTCTCCACTTACCCTCCCCCCGAATCTCTTCCCACCCGCCACATAAAAACAAAACTCTCACTACAATACTGTGACAAATTTCTCTGAAAAGGCTAACCAAATAGTGGAAAAGTGCTTTTTCTGTTGTTGGATTTTTAAGAAGACTTCAGAGGATAAACTGCATCCAGAAGAGGATGAATCAGAAACATGATGCTTTTAATTTTAATAAACCATCTAATGTCCTGATCTACAAACACAACGTTTATTTTCCAGGCTAAGAAGCGCTGCTGCTGTGTGCATTTGTTTTGTGGGGTCAGTCACCTTTCCTTCTCATGCGGACAATAACATATGCAAAAAATTCAACTCATACAAATGGACCCCACAGGAAAATCAATGCCTTTTTCGGTCATGCCAACCTAGTTATTTTCCTTTAATGATTTCGGGCTAACTACACACAGTCGAACAATGTTCACTAGAAATAGATTAACTCGGCCTTTCAGGGGATGTGAGCTGGCTTCCAATGTTGCTTCTGAAGACAAAAGCTGGCCAAACAAAAGCTTCTCCCCTCTCTCCTGGCTTTGATGCTGCTTTTCAGCCTTTCTGGGCCTTGACAACCTCATCGCTTGTGATTGATCTGAGAACCTGTGCACTTGGATTCCTTGAAACTTTTTGTCTTGGTTTCGCTGGCATCTATTTTGCATTCAGGTCCCATATCTGTGACTTCATCATATCCATGTCCTGCCACCAGATACAGAAGCGCTTTGTTTGGCCTCTCTTCACGCTGGAGGAGTTTTTCCTAGGGGTTGCTTCTTGTTCTCAAACATGAAAATGTGCGAAGCATAAAACTCCAGCTGTGAATACTTACCTCCCTGCAGTGTTAAAAAGTTCAATATACAAAACACCTGGTTTCAAGTAAAATGTACATCAAGATATACGGCAAAGAGACAGATTTAATATACCCCATAGGGCCCTGAGGCAGTTTTTAAATTAAAGACACAACCCACTTTTTTTTTTTCAGATGAGGTTTTACTATTTTACAAATAATGAACCAATAAACATCATAGGGTTTGAAGGGAAAGTTGTAAGAAAAGGGTGGAAAGGATCATTGTCATGTAAATGAAAATCACACGCAGACACTACTTAGACACTTTGTAAATGCATTCCTGGTCAGTGAAATTCTTTTTACAAGTGATAAATGTGGCCAAAAGCCTCAATGATTTAAATTCTGTAGGGAATAGTAGGCCTTTTAACTTCAGTGACCTCCTAAATGTTCATCACAAATATAATTTATTTACCAGGAGATAAAAGTGGTAGAGTGGCCATTTTAATGCGAGGAACTCTCCTATCCTGGTTTGTTGTTTTCTTCCTTTTAAGAACTCTAAAAGTGTGGGAAATTATTATTAAAAAGTAATTGAATAATTATTTTATGCACTGTCTTTAATCCTCTAAAATTAAACTTTTTTTTTTTTAGGTGGAAAATTGGGAGGGGTGGGGTGAAGCTGTCAGGAAACATTTTAGTATGACTTGCTGCAAGTTGTTCAATAGAAGAAGATATATTTAACATTTTCTTCTTCTTTCTCTGAATTTCCCATTTCAAAGAAAAAAGAACCAAGTGGCTGTTCCTAGTAAGTTTGGTGAGTGTGGCTATCTGGAGATGTATAAAGAATCATGTCAGTAAGGTACAGTCTCTTTCAAAGAATGTGCCAGAAACTCCAGCAGAAAGTGTATTTGCTGTTCTTGCCCCACCCCCCTGCAGTCATATCCATGCACCCTGCCCTGGCCTCTCCCTCCTGCTTTTGTGGCCTAGGTACCTAGGACAGTTCAGTTAGCTTCTGCGCAGGCAGACAAACAGCTTCCTATTGTACTTACTGTGCAGCATCATGGGCCATTCCCCATGGTTCACTGTAATAAAGCAGGAAAGGATTAAATTCATTCTCCTATACAGTAGGTCCTTGGGTTAAGTTGGAGATCCGTTCCTATGGCGTGACATAACGTGATTTCGCCGTAAGTGGGAGCCCACCTACATAAGCACCTATGTCACTCACATGGAGCACACACACAGCAGTCATGAAGTGAAACAATAAAAAATAAAAGAAAGATAACGTTTCCTGACCTTTACTTGTGGTAAATAAATAATAAAAAACATAAAGCACATATGTTCATACGTTGAAATGACGGAACTTTTTTTTTTTATAAATAAATGGGAGATGGCGACATAACCACGAAAGGACGTACATCGATTCCGACTAAACCGAGGACTGTCTATATCAGGAGTCCTCAAACTTTTTAAACAGGGGCCAGTTCACTGTCCCTCAGACCGATGGAGGGCCAGATTATAGTTTTTAAAAAAAATGAACAAATTCCTATGCACACTGCACATACCTTATTTTGAAGTAAAAAAAAAACAAAAACGGGAACAAATACAATATTTGTATTTGCATGTGGCCTGCGGGCTATAGTTTGAGGACCCCTGGTCTATATAGTAAAAGGCCAGGACCATAAGCATAACACCCCGAACACTGCTCATCCAGTCGCCATGAGGGGCATTGACCACCTCCCAGTCCCGCCCCCCCACTCTCCCCCCTCCCGCCCCCCTGCAGGCTCCTATTGCAGCATAGAGAACAAACAGGGAACCACAGCTAATAGGAGGGGCGGGACTGGGGACTGTTGAGAGGAGGCAAGTGGGTGGCAAGTGGTGGTGAGCGTCCAGTGGTGAGCAGCGGGGAGCATCCTGGGGCTGCAGCAGCGACATTTGCAGAGAGTTGCAAGGTGGGGAGCTTGGCAGGGAAGCTATGGAGAGTGTCGTGAAGGGTTCTGGAGAGTCACGGGATGGGGAGCTTCGTGGAATGTCCTGGGGTGGTGGAGGCGAGCGTCAGAGAGCTTCAGTGAGCGTCACAGGGCATGGGACATGTCCCTGATCACAGGCTAGGACTAGGGACCCTACTTGTGCATGATTTCATGCACTGGGCCTCTACTTGTATTATATTCACATGCATCTGAGATACAGTTTTTAAGAAGTTCAGACCCAACCCTCTGGCCAGAACTTCTGAATTCACCTCTCCCTGCTCCTTCTGCTGTCAATGTACTTTGAGCAAATAACTTTGCTGAGGTGCCCTCATCTGTAAAATGGGAAGGATGTTAGTAACAAGCTCATCATATTGTGAAGAGGATGAACTAAAATAGAAAAAGTCTTAGAATAGTGCCTGTCACATAATAAAACTCAGAACCGCCATATCATCAGCTGCATGATCATCAACATCATCACCATTATCATCATCCATTAATCTTAATAAACTTTTTGATTCTACATTATATACATACCCTAGCAACACATTTTGATTCTATTTTACTTAATGTTTTGCTGAACTTCCATTTTAAATATTTGGCAAAAAGGAAAATATATTAGCATTATATACAAAACTAGAGGCCCGGTGCACAAAAATTTGTGCACTAGGGGCGGGGGAGGGGGGTCCCCCAGCCCGGCCTGTGCCCTCTCGAAGTCTGGGACCCCTCGGAAGATAACGACCTGCTGGCTTAGGCCTGCTCCCGGGTGGCAGAGGGCAGGCCCAATTCCTAAGTGCAGCCCCTGGTCAGGCTCAGAGCAGGGCCGATTGGGGAGTTGGGGCATTGCCCCATCATGCACAGAGCAGGGCAGATCAGGAGGTTGCAATGTCACCCTCAGTCACGCTCAGGGTAGGGCCAATTGGGGGGTTGGGGCACCGCCCCCTGTCACACTCAAGGCAGGGTCGATGGGGAGGTTGCAGCGCCACCCCCTGTCACGCACAGAGCAGGGCCCATCAGGGGGTTGGGGTGCTGTCCCCTGTCACGCACAGAGCAGGGCCCATCAGGGGTGTTGGGGCTCCATACCCTGTCACTCACAGAGCAGGGCTGATCAGGGGGTTGAGGAGCTCCCCGCTGACACTCACAGAGTAGGGCCGATAGGGGAGTTGGGGCACCGCCCCCTGTCACACACAGAGCAGGGCGGATCAGGGGGGTGGGGTGCTGCACCCTGTCACACTCAGGGCAGGGCCAATGGGGAGGTTATGGCTCTACCCTGTCACACACAGAGCAAGGCCCGTGGAGGGGGGTTGGGGTGCCACCCTCGATCACCCACAGAGCAGGGCCGATCAGGGGGTTGGTGCGCTGCACCCTGTCAAACACAGAGCTGCAGGGCAATCAGGGGATTGGGGAGCTCCCCCCTATCAGGCACAGAGCAGGGCAGATAGGGAGGTTGTGGCCCCGCCCCCGTCACACACAGAGCCACAGGGCGATCAGGGGTTTTGGGCGCTGCTCCCTATCACCCTGATCCCGGTGCCGGGAGGCCTCGCTGCTCCGCTGATCCTAGTGCTGGGAGGCATATTACCCTTTTACTATATAGGATAGAGGCCTGGTGCATGGGTGGGGGCCGGCTGGTTTGCCCTGAAGGGTGTCCTGGATCAGGGTGGGGGCCCCCACTGGGGTGCCTGGCCAGTCTGGGTGAGGGGCTGAGGGCTGTTTTCTGGAAGCGAGTGACTGAAGCTTCCAACTGCTCCTTGTTTTCTTTCTTTCTTTTTTTTTTTTATTCTGGGCCAGCTTTAGCTCTGAGGCCTCACCGCTGAAAACATCGATACAATGTTGCTAAAGCCCGGCTGAATGAAAGCCGGTTTCTGGGCTTTTGTTTAGCTTCTTATTTGCAACATAGTACATAGTTGCTTAGAGTTGCAACTGAGAGGCCGGAAAGTGAGGCGGGGAACGTTGGAGTCCGCAGTCACTGAAGCAAGCGAGCCTCATGTTTGCTTCCAGCTGCCTGGCTGCTGGCTGCCATCTTGGCTGACAGTTAATTTGCATATACTCATTGATTAGCCAATGAAAAGGGTAGCGGTTGTATGCTAATTACCATGTTTCTCTTTTATTAGTGTAGATATTGATGCAGTCATTCCTCAATTATGTATTCATCAAAATTCAGGAATCCTTAATCTCCAGGATATTCTCCTTTTAAAATAAGGAAGCTGCATCGGGTGTGGCTTTTGGATATCTAAGTGCTGAGAATGGTTCTAGTTTTAGTATAGCATACATAAACATGCTGTATCATTTAATATCTCTGAACCAGAATGACAGTCACAATCTTACTTGTTTATGTAAGGATGCTCTGGAATAATCATAATATTTCTTCAGTCAATTAGTTCTTCTACTCTCTGCATTGATCATTTTTGTTATCCTGACAAAAGTCTCCAACGCCCCTTCTCACTTTTTCCATTCAGCAAAGTTGGATGGTCTTGCCAGAGGATATTAAGGTCATTAAATGTAAGCTCTCAAGGTGTTGCTACCTGCATCAACAACTCCTTCCCTCTTGTTAAACTAAAGGGATAGCTTTCCTTTATACCGAAGGCCAGTTTCAATACTTGCTAGTTTTCATGCTGCCACTTTCACCACCTTCTTGCTTATTCTGAACATAACCACAATCATCCTGTGAGTCAGATAATGTCTTTTCTCTGCTGTAAACTTTCCAGTGACTGTCGGTCTCACTCAGAGTAAACCCCACTGTCCTTCTCACCTCAATATCGACAAAGTCCTAGAACTATACTTCCCTGGATGTGCTCCCTAGAGGGGCAGCATCAACATCCCCAGGGGCCTTGCTAGAAATGCAACTTTATTCTGTGCCTCAGACATACAGAAGAAGAATCCTTGGGAGCTGAAAAAAAGCTGCATTTTACCAAGCCCTCCAGGTGATTCCAACACATTTCTCATCTTTCATTCTATTCTAAACCCATAGTTACCCTTCATTTTCATTAAATACGCAGACATGCTCCCACCTCAGGGCAATTTTACTTTTGGTTTTCTGTGCTTAAAACACCATTCACCCACATAAACTCAAGGCCTAATTCCTTGCCTTCTACATGTATTTAGTCAAATGTCACCTTCCTGGTAAAGATTTTTCTCAAACACTCTATTTTAAATTTCATCTTCCCCATCAATTTGCATTTGATTTCCTGTCTCTGTCATATTTTCTCCATAGCATTTATTATCTTAGCAAATATAAAATAATGTGCTCATTAAATTCGCCTCTTCACACTACAACATGAGCCCCTCTCCGTCTGTATCATTTTCAGCAATGTCCATGAGTCTGACTAAAGGGCTGTTCCAAGACCTTGGTTTTGTGGGGGTCCATCTGAACTTAACTTTATCTGTACAGCAGAAAAATCTGAATTTTTCAACTTTTACCGTGGCAACAAACAACCCTAAATCTTAATGTCTTAACAATCTTGTTTTTACTATATAAGGTCACATGGGGACTTTAGTTTTGAATAGCCCAAGGGAAATATCTGTTAACTGTGAACATTCTAATAACTGTACATTAATAGGGGTGTATTCATGTCCCCTGGAAGCTAAGGAATTTTATTAAACCTGAACTATACATTTTATTGCACTATTTATTTATAAGGCTAAACATGATATTAATATAAAAACCTCATGCTATTTTATCAATACAGCTTTGGTTTCTAATTAACAATCTTAAATTTAGCTTTGCATTTGCTATAGTATTTATTTCTATAAATTATGTTCTAGATAGAGGAGATGTGATACTTATAGTTTGTCATTAATTTCCCAGTTTCAAAAGTGAACAAATTAGTCCCAGGATGAAGTAAGATGACTTACTTGTCCTCGCTATGACAATTAGTGGTATATCCAGGAACTAAACAATTCAATTACTGGGTTAATATTAGAATTAAAAAATAACCCATACCTGACCTTCTAATTCAATATTCACAAAGGGGAATGGAACAAGAGCAGACAATTTGTTGCATGCTTTGTATATAGTCTCCATACCAATTTGCAAGTATAGTATTTAAAGGCATATTGGGGGAGGGGGTTCTGCTAATATGAGATTGCAGAAGAGTAAAGTTAGGTTAGGTTACATTTCCAATTGACATGATGTGTCTCTTAGGACAGATTGTTTCCATCTTCACCATCTCGACATCTTAGTTCTTCCAATGGAATGCTGCAAAGAGTTTTGTAATATAGACTACACACATGTTCCCTAGTGTAACAAGAATCTTTAAACAATGATCATTTAGACAACTCCTTCCTCCTCAAGTGTTATTAGAGATGAGCTACACAGTAATGACTCTTACAGCTAACTCTGGAGAAAACACATTTCTTAATAGCTTGATTTGATCCAAGAAACATGTACAAAATTGATATCTGGGCATTACATATTTTAGAATCAGTGTACCACACTGACAGTCCATTCACAAACACTGCAGGCACCTTGATGCTTCTCAAAGCTACTGAAAACAGAAATTGGATTATGCTATCGTAGTCATTTAACTCATAGTGAAAATAGCCTGATAAATGTTAGCCTGCCACTGGGCTGTTTAATTTTTCTATTTTGCCATGAGCCAATGTGATAAGGTACAATTTATTCAACATAACGTATGAACAAAGTAAGTGCTGATTAAGATCCATTGCCAGATAACAATGCAGCTTCAATATCAGTGACAGCTTACACCAATTTAAGAATTTGAAGGAAGAGATAGCTTTAACTTAAGCTCATCGGAGCTCAATGCATTGAAACCACTTTACAATGCATGCTGTTAAACAACCACAAAAAAAAGTAAGAAGAAAAAGATTGAGACACAATTGACTAGAATTTCTTCATATGACGAGGAACCTTTGCAGCGAGTAAATATTTATGTAGATCTATATTCTATGGGGAATAGCATGCAGAGGGCTATTGCGTGCAGTGCACGCAGGAGAACCACTCTATACCAGAGTGTAGAGGCTGGAATGGGTGAAGTTGACATGCAATATGGTTGCAGTCGAGTCCACATAAAGCTTTGGAACTGACCTTTAAGAATTGTCTCAAACTGCAGCAAAGGAGCTCAAGCCTGACATCTCCATCAGTCAATCACTGGCCATGGGCTGCCCCCTTGGAAGGAGTGTAACCTCCAAGGAAGCAGTTGTCCACAGCTGAGAGCAATTCCCAGAGAGCTGTGCACCTGTGCTCCCTCTGAAGCCAATATCCACAGCTGGTGGGAGATGGGTGTGTTGGTCCTGAAGGGGGTATCCGGGCAGAGGAGTTTCACAGTGTCCATTTATATCTGTCTAAACCAGTGGTTCTCAACCTTGGCTGCACATTAGAATCACCTGGGAATCTTTTTAAAATCCTGATTTCTGGGCCTCATCCTCCAGAAATTCTGTTTCTTTGTTACTAATGTTGTGGCCTCACCCCATAAGAAAGAAACAGAATTTCCGGAGGATGAGGCCCAGAAACCAGGATTTTAAAAAGATTCCCAGGTGATTCTAATGTGCAGCCAAGGTTGAGAACCACTGGTCTAAACCATCTTAGAAAGGTAATGTGTGCAGAGTGAGACTTGAGCTCTCTAGCTCAGAACCCATTAAATCTACTCAGAAGACAAACTGTTGCTAGGCAATGTGCAGTTTAATGTAGGACAGCATGGCGAGCCAGGATTCTCCCATAAAGGTGTTCACTGCCTGGTAAATGCTGACACTCCCTCTTCATAAGTAGATCAAACCTCTATGACTAATGTGAACTCTCTCTTTGACTTGTGATTCTATAGTCTGGCCCATTAATAAATCACCAGTATTGCATCTTTATATATCCTTATACATAATGTGATGCCTGTAGGACACAAAAAGAAGTTATGCTTCATATTCCTGAAGTTTGGAGTTCAGGTCAGATTACTGCATAAAACCCTCAAACACTTTACTTGTGCTCAACCCTGGTTTGACCAGCACCTCTAATCTATGCTTAGTCAAGCACACAATATATACATCTTCTAGAAACCAATTTTTAAGGCTGAATTCTTTAGCCCTTCTCTTCTGCAGTTGTGAAGCGGGGAGGCGGCTCAGTGTGTACATTCCAACTGATCTCTGAACCAGAAACCCTGGAACGCAGACTGTTTTTAACACAGCAGCTGGCTAGATCCTAGCCACAGAACTGTCAGTACTACGACTCCCTAGCACATGTGGGTTTGAGGTTGAGATGAGATCTGGATGTTTGGAGAACTAGTTGGAGAACAACAGTAGGGACCTCCCTTTAGTTGTAGGCTGTAGTTTGAATTAGCTGCATTAGTCACTTTGCATTTTACTTTCCCACAAAGACATATTTGCATACTTTAGAATTAGAACAACATATCTAATCTCTCTCAAACGTCTATAAGCTGTTGCCATATGTAATATGTGTTCTTGTTAACTTTCCAAGGAACATATGATAAGTTTCAGATGCTTAAGAGCCGTCACCCAGACCGGGCAACAGTTGTGGCTGCTGCCATGTGCCTGTGACCATAAGTACAGGTATGAAGTGGGGTGAGGGGGTTGGGGTTGCCAGTGACTGTGAACTTCTTGTCGACTGGGCTGTGCTTTATTCACCATTTATTCCTACCACTGCACACAATGAATGCTGTATAGTAGGGATGCTATTTTTTGTACTAAATAAACAGGGTATTTCTTCTGTACCTTTGTTGGCTCCTCTTTAAAATGACTCAAATCCTTGGGAAAACAGGACTCTGATGGTATTGAGAGCCAGAGTCTATACAAGGCTATGCACCTGTGAATGCACAATAAATCTTGGTTGACTGGTTGACTAGTGTATACAATACTTCTTTGGTTCTCCTAAAGATCAAGCAATGGAGTAAATAATCTTGCAAGGTCTCTTCCAGCCTAATAATTCCACTTTTGTCTTACTAGTCACAGATGAAAGATGATACTAAGAGCTATAATATTGCCTGTTTCGACATGTGAACTCTAATAAATGATGCATGGCATATTATGCTTTCTACTTGAAGCACACGTGTAGATGGCCTTTCATTAGTAGCCATGGCCCAGATGCTATTTTGACACCAATGGTCAGGTGCTTCACCTCATGCACTGAATAGAACTTTAAACAAAAAAATGCAGTCTCCTTTCAAATTGCTTCAGGCCAGGTCTGTGGCTGTTACCTCTCAGAAATCAGTGTGTATGGGTGATGCCTCCCAGTGCTGAATTTTCTTACATTAACGTTAATGAGTGACAATAGAATCATTTAGGGAGTGAAAGGTCCTTGGAATTGGTAGTTACGGGATGTAGAGTCAAATACTCCTTTCCACTTCTTGTTCTCACTCCTCATTTGAGTATGGAATCTGTGCCACTTTATAGAATTCCAGTAAATTATAGAAAATTATGTTAAACCAGGAATATATTACCCATAATCACGTTATCCAGAAGCTATTGTCTTCTATTCACATTATAGTACATTTCCTTATAATTATTTGTATATGTAATACATGTTCATCCTATATAATAAAAGCCTAGGTGGTGTCAAGCCAGCATGTGATGCCCTTGTGAAACGTTGTCACAAGATGGCCACCACAAGATGGCCGCACACACAGCAGAGATGGGGCCCGGTGGCCACTCCGCATGGTGAGACCTGGGGGTCCCACGGCTCTGGGTGGCACGGAGGAAGGCGGCCCCACTGTCTCCGCCACCTCAAGCAGAGGAGGCGGGTCCCAGCGGAGGAGGCAGGTCACGGCAGGGGAGGGCAGTTGTGGGTGATCAGGCCAGCAGGGGAGCAGTTAGGTGTCAATCAGGCTGGCAGGGGAGCAGTTAGGGGCAATCAGGCAGGCAGGCAGGCAGGCAGGCAAGCAGTTAAGAGCCAGTGGTCCCAGATTGTGAGAGGGATGTCCAACTGCTGGTTTAGGCCCGATCTCGCAGTCGGACATCCCCCAAGGGGTCCCGGATTGGAGAGGGTGCAGGGCAGATGGAGGGACACCCCCCCCCATGCATGAATTTCATGCACTGGGCCTCTAGTATAAATATAAATATAAATATAAATATAAATATAAACATAAACATAAACATAAACATAAACATAAATATAAATATAAATATAAATATAAATAATATAAATATAAATATAAACATAAATATAAACATAAATACAAATACAAATATAAATATAAATACAAATACAAATATAAATACAAATATAAATATAAATATAAATACAAATACAAATACAAATACAAATATAAATATAAATAATATAAATATAAATAATATAAATATAAATATAAATTAAATTAAATTAAATATAAATATAAATATAAATACAAATACAAATACAAATATAAATAATACAAATATAAATATAAATAATATAAATATAAATTAAATTAAATATAAATATAAATATAAATACAAATACAAATACAAATACAAATATAAATATAAATAATCAGGGAATATGCTAATTAGCCAAGCATCACCGCTGTTCAGGAGGAGCTGCATGTGTAGATGGGCGGGAGAGGACTGCGTGCTGCCCCCACCCCAGCAGCCGTGGGGAGGCTGGGGCTGGAGGTGGCCTGAGTGGAGACACAACACACAGGAGGGCCTGCCTCCACCCCAGCAGACAAAACACGGAGGCCGGGGGAGTGCTCAGAGCAGCCGCTGTGGGGCTCGGAGCACGCCCCCACCCCAGTGGACATAACGCTGAGGCCAGCGAGCGCTATGCAGGTCAGGCACGGGTCCAGGCCCCCCACGGGGTGTCTCCTTGCGTGATTTCAATCATGCACTGAGCCTCTAGTATAAATATAAATATATAAATATAAATAATCATTTTTGTATCCTGTGCGTGAAATTTTGTATCCTGATCTAGTTTATCATACCATACACATTTTTGCCAAATTTGCGGGGTTCTAAGTGTTTTTTCCCCTCACAAATGGTCCTTTATAGCACATACTTTGCTTCCTTCTTTTCATTGTCATTCATTCTCCAATTCCTTCGAAATCGCCATATCATCACCCTGCAGAAACTGGGAAGTCCTCTGTTTCCTACAGAACATCTTTCATTTAAATTTTTTTAAAAAAATCCTCACCCAAGGACATGCTTGGAGAGATGGAAGGTGAGAGAGAGAGACAAACATTGATTGGTTGCCTACCATAGGAGCCTCCACTGGGGATCGGATCAAACCCACAACCTTTTGGTGAACTGATAATGCTTCAACCAACTGAGCCATTCGGCTAGGGCAACAGCCTACTTCTTATCTTTGTCGCCAACCACCATGATTTCCAAAAGCCTGTCCTCTAGATCTTTCTCCTGAATCCCAGTCATCCTAGTATTTATTGAGGTCTTGTTCATTGTCACCCATGGTTGTATTCCTTGAGAATCCTAAGGTAAGACATTGTGCCTGACAGAAGTCCTGTGGTCAAAAGATGCAATTTTACCAGAGCCTACAAGATATTAGACACTTGCAACTCAAAATATATCAATCAGATGTCTTTGTTTCGAGCCCCAACCTCATTACCCTTCTGAATTCCCTACCTAGGTTAAGGACCTCTTCATCCAACCAGGCAGTAAAGGTCATCCTCCACAGACCCCCTTCTGCATCCCAGTTAGCTACCAAATTTTCTTTTGTGCATCTTTTCAATTTAACTTTCAATATCTGAACATCTTTTTCCAGGATTACTGCAATAAAATTCTAAATGTCTTATCTTCTTTCTGCTTTGCTCCCTTAAATATTTACTTCAAATTGCTAGCAGAGTGGCCCTTGCTATAAAAATAGTCATTTAACCAATTTAAAAAATGAGCAAACATAATGATGGCAAAATAATGGTGGGCTCCCACTGCCCAAGAAATGATTCACAATCTATTGATGTGTGATAGCTCAGTCTATCTATTAAGCTAAGTATAAAGTACAATTAACTGTAAGTGAATGAACTTTCTAACTATATCTTATAAGAAGGTGGTTTTAATAAATATTTCTGTCTTTGAGGTTTGAAGTAATATTGTTGTGAATATGTGTTATTAAATTATCTTTACTCAGGTTAACCACACTATGGAAAACATTGTTTTTTGGCATAGTAGCTAAAATTTTAGGCTGAGTAAAAATAAAATATTTAAATCCCAGGTCTGCCTCTAGCAATATAACGTTAAACAAATTATTAAACCTTTTTGTTCTTGAGTTTCTACATTGGTAAGATGGTAATTGTACAGATAAAATAATATGTTAATTAAACAAATTAATACATTAAAACAGCTTCTTATAAGGCTGGCACAGAATAGGGGAATAATACATTTAATTACTTATTACCTGATGACAGTTTATGAAATTCACAGGTAAGAAACTAGTGAGTGCACAAGAAAAATTAAATTTTTAACAAATATATTTTAATTGATTTTAGAGAGAAAGGGAGAGGAAGAGAGAGATAGAAACATCAGTAATGAAGAGAATCATTGATCAGCTGCCTCCTGCCCGCCCCCTATTGGGGACTGAGCCCACAACCTGGGCATGTGACCTGACCAAGAATCAAACCTTGACCTCCTTCATAGATCCATGATCAATCATTGAGCTACAGTGGCTAAGCCAGAAAAACTAACTACCTAACAGACACATTTAAAGATAGTTAGGATTCTCCTTTTTTATATTTAAGTACATGTGCAGTTGATCTTTGAGAAACACTATATGATTTAGTTATATTAACTAAAATTGCATCAATGCTTTCTACTGACAAAAGAAGTGAGGTGTGCTGTTAGGGGCACCAAGGACTGAAGGGCTGGGTTCACTTCTATCTCATTCTCAGCTACTTAGATTCTCTGGGCCTCAGTATTCTCATCTATAAAAGAGGGACAATATCTGTCTCCATGACTCAGTTAAGATAGTGACGTCAAAGGACAAAGTTGGCACTAAGTAAATGGTAGTGGCTATTATTATTTTTAAATAGACTGTTTCACTCTGCTCTAAAATTACAAAAAAAGAATACCATTCTATACAAATAAATAATATAGCCATGTTTGTAAATATTTAAGATGATGTCCAAACTTATTTTTATTTAATTCAGAACAAAAGCAAGAAAAGGAGACTTTTGTAATACTTTAAACAATAAAGAATTTTTAATAATTTAACAATATAATTAAAAGTTAAAAAAAAGAAAAAGAGCAAGAGAGAAAAGTGAACACTTAAAAGATAGCATAGGTTTGCTTGCATAACCACTGGTAGTGCCTGGTCGGTGTGGCTCAGAGGTTGAATGTGGGACCATGCACCAAGAGGTCACCAGTTCGATTCCTAGTCAGGGCACATGCCCAGGCTTGATTCCCAGCAGGGACCATGTAGGAAACAGATGTTTCTCTCTCATCAATGTTTCTATCTCTCTCTCCTCCCTTCCCCTCTTTTTAAAAATCAATAAACATTAACAACAACAACAACAAAAAGATATCGTCATCAGGAGGCCTGGCACCCAGGTATAGGAGAAGCTAAGCTCCTCTATTAGGATTTTATTCTTTGTCACCACCTTTGTGTGCTGTTAAGTTTGCTCTGCTCACTGCACTTCCTTCAAATAGTAGAATCTCTCAGTCTGAGATATAGGTGGCTCTAAGCCAGATCTAAGCATTTAAAAGTGATTAAGAATCATTTGGGACAATATAAAGTATTTGATTTAATTTAGTTCTGGATTTTGTTTTTTCCCTTCCAAAGGAAGATTTCTGGATTATGTACAATTTTTTTATATCAGGAATCTTAAACTCCCTTGAATAGTGCTACAAAATAATAACTAGATGACAACTTCTGACAAAATAAAAATGTATTATTGAAGGCTTCTTTACCAACATACTAAATCCATCAAAAAGATTTCTACAAGTCTAATTTTTTCTGTCAAATTATATGAAAAATAAATTTAGATCCTGTGGTAATCCTATTAATAAGTAAAGGTAATCCTAGAAAACCAACTGGAGTGCTAGCTAGTTGAAATTTACTAAAACCACAGGATGGCTCATGATTTGAGTTTATACTGTTTCACTATTGGACAGCTTTAAGACTTTTCAAAAAAAACGATCCTATTTATAATCTTGATAAAAACATAAAAGGACTGAAATTTAAATTTGAGCAATAAATTCATGTGAAATGTATTCTCCCTAAGACTGTGCTCCACCTGAGACCAGGCACCAGGTTTTCCAGTGCATCTACCAAGAAACTCCTTCAATCATTGTTTTCTCCTTACATGCTTATCTATAAGCCATAATTCACCTCACCACACCTGAGGGTGGGGATGAAAGGCATTTAATCCTATCAAATTTCCAACAACTTTTTTTCTACCTTCCCTAATGATATTATGCACTTCTTCTTCTCTTACCAAACCCCTCCCTAGGTATATTGTTTAAAAATAACATTATACTTTCTAACATCCTGTGAGATAAAGTGAAACAATTCACAGCTGTCTGCAGATGTTTTGAAGAGAATTCTGTATAATCCAGGCAAAAGCAAACTTTGTTTTGTTTTGTTTCACCAGTCCAGATTTTAATGTCAGATGGATAATACAGAATTTAAAAATAATAATAATAATAGTGCTATTCATTGGGTAGTTTAGAAGAGAAGCAGAGGTTACTGGCTCTGGGTGGTAGAGGCTCTATGGAAGTGCAAATACAAGGCCAGGGGACCTTGTAGCTCCCTTCCTTGTCCCCAGGCCAGCAGCACAGTGGGGCCAAAGGCTGCTTTTGCTTCATTATCCAGATGCTGTCATTGAGTTTGTGACTGGGTCTCAGCCCTTTAAATATGCTTGTCTCAATTGAGACAGCTCATGCTGAAGGCCAAGGCCATTTTCATTGATTCTAGGCCACATTGACATGCACATTAAAAAATGAAAAGTGGATCCTCAGAGAGGAAAAGCCATAAGTACACGCCCAGCATTATCAGTTCTTACACCAATTAAGTCCATGAAAGCTGGCACGCAATGGGCAGTCATTACTTCATGCAAAGGTAGCACAGAGTTCTACTTTCCTGTAGCTTTTACCGCCATTATAGTCAAAGCTAACAAATGCCATTGCTATCTCATTTCTAGTACAATTACTGCACTTTGATAAAATACTCTCAGGGTTCTTTCCCAGAAAAAGGCAGTGCAGTAATGCAGCCTTACACTAATCAAAAGCAATTCTGGACAGAAAACATTCATTTTATGAATATAAAAATGTCCTCTATTATATTCGAGACAGAGTGTAATGGTGGCATTCTGCCGAGCTACAGGGCAAATCTTAAAAGTAATTTACTGGCCATGAAATAGATTCTTAATTATAAAATAAGGTTCATTTAGATAAATTCACTATAAAATGAATGATGATGGGATGGCATATAAGTGGATTTTACCTTTATGTGTTTCTTTTCTTTTTCATTCCTTTCCTAAAATTATGATCAATACAAATGATTACATTGCTCAGTGTTTTCCAATGGTTCTTAAAAGAATTATTAGGTATTCTTTATTATACTTAAGTTATAATTGTCTTCCAAACATAAGAATTTTATATATATATATACATATATATATAATATTAAGGCCCAGTGCATGAAATTCGTGCAGTGGAGGGGAAGGTTCCCTCAGCCCAGTCTGTGCCCTCTCCAATCAGGGTAATTAGCATATTACCCTTTTATTAGTATAGATATATATAAAGTATATATAGATATTTTTCTCATATATATCTGAGAAAAAACACCCCAGAACATTTTTAAAGGAAAACAAACTTTGCAGTGACTGTTTCTGGGTGTCTTAGTGTTTTATTTTGCTATTCTAAAGACAAACTTCGATTATTAAGGAAGGGCCAGGAACATAGCTTTTTTCCATCAAATGGAACATTGCCTTTCTTTATTTTTTCATATATATATAACTTTTTGGAAGAACCAACGTGGAAATAATTTGCTCTGCATTTTTGCAATTAATTTTCAAAATATGAAAAGCGTTCCTGTGCCTATATTTCACTTAAAAAACTCTTACTGTTTACTATACCCTTAAATTTGCTAGTCAATGTCATTAACTAATTTCCAATTAGTAACCTAATTCATCTTTATAGTAATCCTAAAATAAATCATATTGTCATAATTATGATCATATCCATTACACAGATGAGAAAAACCAAGGCACAGAAAGGCTCACTGACTACAGTCATGCAGCTAATGAGTGGTAGGGCTGGAAGTGAACCTATGAAGTACAACAATACCTAAGTTCCTGTTTTAACCCTAAATAAATGCTCTTACTTTTTTCTGTGCACTGCTGTCTCATTGTGATGTTCACAATACCTTGTCATTTACCCCTTTTTATAATAAAATAAAAGAGTCTGAGAGAGGTTAATAGACTAGTTATTATAGAATCAAAGTACAGAGTTTTTTTTTAATTCAGTATTTTTTTTTTCTCACAGCACCATATTACAGTTAATGCTTATGTCTGTGAGAAGCAACACATGTACTGTGACTATTATATAATTTTTTGACTATGAGAAAAGCATTATTTAATACATCTTGATTTAAGGTACCACACTATATTTCTTTAGCAGCAAAGGGTTTTTAGAGGAGTTCACCAAAATAAGCAAAAAAGCTCCAAATATACATTAAGAATAAGACATTGGCATATTGTCACCCTAAATTAATTTAGTATTTGCATTATGAGCTCATGTAAGGAGACTGCTCACGAGACTTTTAGGGTGAGCACTATCAGTGTTAATTAATTGGTGTTAATTGGTATAAAAATAAGCAGAACATACTTTTTAATAAAATCAGTCAGCAAGATTAATGATGTTCTCAGAAGTGGGCTGGAAGAGGTAAGTGGGGGGAAAAGGAGGACCTATGTAATACTTTCAACAGTAAAGATTAAAAAAAGAAATAAAAAACAATTTTGAAACCAATGGATACAGATACTGGGGGGTGTGGGGAGTGAGGGCATGTGTTGGGGGATAGGGGTGGCCAGGGAGAAGTCAATGGGGGAAAAAGGAGACCTACGTAATACTATATGTAATACTTTAAACAATAAAGAATTTAAAAACAAAAAACAATTTTGATTCAAATGTTTTATTAGAATTATATACAAACACACCAAAAAAACTCATAATCTGTTAAAAAAATAAAAAAAACGCTTGCCAAATAGTAATAACCCCATAGTATGTGTATGTGCATCTGCAGGTTTATAATATGGCATATGAAGGAGGCTGAATATTTAATAGTCTTTCTTTCTACTCTTTAAGTTACATCATATATTTTGGTAATTTTTCTGATATTTGTTTGTTTTTACTTATCTTTATTGTTGAAAGTATTGCAGATGTCCCCCTTTTTCCCCATGTACCCTCCTCCCAAGCCTTCGCCACACTATGTCTGTGTCCATGGGTTATGTATATATGCATATAAATTCTTTAGTTAATCTTTCCCCCTCTTTTATGATAAGAATCCATTTTTTTCTAACTAGAAAAAATAACTATATAATGAATAACCATATATACATGTTTTAACAATCAAAACTATAAAGTCTATAAATAACCATCATTTTATACAGAAAATAATATAGGTATGCATGGTTGGGAGAAATTAACATAAAAATTAACTAAAATCCAAGGTAGCTTTTTTTTCTTTCTTTCTTTCTTTTCTTTTTTTTTTTTTTTTTTGCCCCATTTTCCCAAATCTATCTCAGAACTGCATGGTTTGGTAATTGTAGAAAGCTTTTGTTGCTCCTTTTAAGTAAATCATAGTCAACAGAACAAAGAAGAAAATCACAACATTAAGAAAGTAGTGTTGGACTTACACAACTAATAAAAAAGTAAAATGGAGAGAATTATATAAAGACTTAAAGGGATTTTACTTTTGATTGCATATATACCAAAAATTCTATATCCTTTATCACATTATACTACAAAAAAACATTGTGAGATATGATTTCAGATTATTTAGAAATCATAAAAATGAGAATTGAAGGCATATTGTTCTAATGAGAATTAAGCTATTAGAAATTTGAAATATCCTATATAATAAAACCCTAATATGCAAATCGACCGAACAGCAGAATGACCGGTCACTATGATGTGCACTGACCACCAGGGGTCAGGTGTTCAATGCAGGAGCTACCCCCTGGTGGTCAGTGTGCTCCCACAGGGGGAGCTCTGCTTAGCCACCAGCCAGGCTGACGGCTGGTGAGTGCAGCAGCGGTGGCAGGAGCCTCTCCCACCTCTGCAGTAGCGCTAAAGAGCAGTGATCCCAGCAGTAAGGAACAGCGAGCAGGTGGGTGGTAAGGAGCGAGGGGTCCGGACTACAAGAGGGATCCTGGACTGTGAGAAGGATGTTCGCCTGCTGGCTTAGACCCATAAGCCAGCAGGCAGACATCCCCCAAGGGGTCCCAGACTGTGAGAAGGTACAGGCCAGGCTAAGGGACCCCCCATCCAGTGCAAGAATTTCATGCATTGGGCCTCTAGTTGTGATCATAAAAGAGGTGAATGGCTACATACCCCTAAATATGATACAAAAATATCTGCATATCAGCTACCTATAAGCAACCTGAAAGTGGGAACAGGTCAACAGGGTCCAGCATGGAGTCCTGTGTGATGATCTGACAACATGAGAACTTCTTTAGCAATTATCTTCTTAGGCAAAGACTCAAGACTAAGGGTCACACCATGGAATACAATCTCAACATGCAAATAGAGTTTACTTGAATGGAAATAGGAGTGTTATTGCTATATTTATTGACTATTTTATAGACACCATTTCTTATCTTTACACCTAGTGTACAGTTATATAATACACTCTACAAAGTAGTGAGTAATTAAAAAGATGCTATAAATTCAGCCTGTAAGAGTAGAGGGGCTGGATTATTTTTCTCAGGAGGCATTTAGTGATGTGAGAGAAAAGAGGGCTTGCAAATATAATAGAGATGAGCAATAGATAAAATAGGAAATACATATACATATATATATATATATATATATTAAAAATATGGTATCAAGAAGACCAATAGATATTGGAAGCTAAGAAAATTAGAATTTGAAGATAGAAGCTTGTAAAACAATGTTAAATAGAGGAAAGATGTTTTAAAAATTGACTGAAATATTAAAACATTCTAAGATATGGAAAAATATATAGATTATCTGGTTATCCCATATATGAGGCCATTCAGCTACCATAACAAAATACCACAAGCTATGTAGCTTAAAAAAACCCACATAAATTGATTTCTCAGTTCTGGAGGCTGAAGTCCTGGATAAGGACAGCATGGTTAGGTGAGGGCCTCATCTGGTTTGCAGAATGCTGACTTCTTGTATCCTTTCATGGTGGAAGGGGCTAGAACTCCCCGGGGCCTCTTTTATAAGGGCATTAATCCCATTCATGAGAGCCCTTTCTGTTCTCCTAATGTAATCACCTCCCAAAGGCCCTACTTCCTAATTGCATCACATTGGGCATTAGCATTTCAACATATGAATTTTGGAGGAACACAAACATTAAGCCTATGGTACTGAGATATCTGAGTTAGCAGTATGCTAAATTAGAAAGACTTTGCAAGCTGTTACAGAAAGTAACATGCGCTAAGGGAATAAACACAATAAAAACAAGAACACAAGTTAAAGGGTTTGACTATTAAAGACACGGGAAAACAAGAAAGCAATTTGAAAAAGAGTAACGATGGGTTTTTAAATGGAAAAGTTAGATGAAGAAATGCGTAAGATTGACACAATAGCTATTGGAGAAATAATTCATAAATATGGAAATAATATTCTTCAGGAATCAAAAAAGGGGTGGGACCACTTAAAGATGAGAAGAACCATCTCTTCTTCAGAACTCTTGCAGAAGTATGCTAATGGGTGTGGAAATAGGTTACATACAAAGAAAAGATGGCGGGGCATTGGTAAGACAAATACCAGCTGTTTTTAAATTCATGATAAAAAAGATAAAAGCAAGAATATAGATCAGTCTGTGGTGGCAAGTAATTGTGAAGGCAATTAAAAAGAATAGGCTTAGAAGAACTTTTATGAGAAACAAGGAAAAATGTGGGTGGGCTTCTTCTAAATTAATATTTACAGAAGAAAAAAATCACAAATGAAAATGACTGCCAGACATGACTGTTTTCTTTTGGTCAGTACAAACCTGTTACTCTATCTCACCGTTCATGGGAAACTCCTCAGTATCTGGCTCAGTGTAGCTTGATTACAAGTTGCAAGTGCTTTATCTACAAAATAGACATAATAGAGCTCACATTTCCCAGGGTTGTTATGGGAGTTAATTAATGTTTATAACACCCTCTAGAATACAGAATCTAATATCTGCTACTCACATATGAACTCAGGATAACCTGAAAGGCCTACTGAAGCCCATTTTCAAATACTATATGTCAGCAATTGAGCTAATAAATGAAGAAATTTAAATCCCTTTGTACATACTTTTACTTTATAAATGTCTATTTCTTAACCATAAATGTAAGAAATAGACAGAAAATATAACCACATACTAAGAAGACAGGTCTCCAAAATGAATTAAACTGATAGGTTGACTCAACTAGGGCAAGTGAAGGGTTATTTCAGAATGTTCCATATGTCAAACACAGACATCATAGAAGGACTATAAAAATAAATACTTCTAAATACTCAAAGAGGTAAATTATGTTCCTGAAAAACATAATTGTCACTTTAGGAAACAACTTATCATTATTGTAAAACCAACTGTGAATCTAAAGGGATTAATAAATAAAGGTTCAAAAATTCCACATAATTACCTCTCGAGTCCAGGATATATTGTGTTGGTAAATCCATCAAGAACAAAGTTTTCCTACAGTCCTTCTCTTAGAGAGAAGTAATACAAATTTGTGCTACTTTAAAATTAATAAAACCATGACTTACATTAATTAATGATCCATTTTGTCAGCCCCATAAACTTGTTGTCAATTCTTACTTGAGTCATCCTTTGTGAATGAGGGAAATTGCTTAAAATACTTGCAGTGTTTCAACATTATATCAGTATTTGTGCTGTACATATTTAAAAAGTCAAATTGCTTGTCTTTCAGAAGCTTTAAATGCAGAGAGGGGATGCATTCCTAGAGAAGCTAAGACAATAGAAAATTAGAACTGACCCCTGCCTCTATTACACTGTGACTGCAAAGAAAGGGAAAAGTCCTCAGAGTGCAATTACCACAACATTTTGCACTTGAATTTGTATCTTTTACTTTTCATAGCAATTTCCAGTGATTAAATATTGCTTCCCCAATTTTAATATCTTTGTGAAACTGAAGTCAGAAATCTAAGTAGAAATACAGCTTCTGCTTCTTTCTAACCTGAGAGTTTGGATAATCTATTATTTCTTTCAGCTTCAGCCTCCTTTTCTATAAAGTGAATTAGTACTTACATCAAGTCCTGAAGAGGAAATTAAATGGGATAACATGAAACACCCACTATTGTAACAAATGCTGACTATCACTTCAGTTGTGACAGTTTTAGGGAAATGAGGACCTGCGCTGAGTCACAATGCAATGTATTTTGGAAACTAATGAGGTAGAAATAAACAAATACATAAATTGTGAACTAAATATAAAAATAGGTACACAATAATGGCTAAATAAGCTTTTTATTAACTTATAAAAATTATTGACAGCCAATAATCTGACAGGTAAATAGCTTGGAAGTCTTCACTCTAGTACATACAAAAGAAGAAGCTGAACAACCTGAAAATAAATATGTTTTCTTGGACTCAGAGAAATCAAGTCCAGGGCAAACCACCACCCTGAAATCTGGAGAGACAGAAAGAGCTGACAGGTGAGGTCAGCTTACCAGGGCAGAAACTGTTGGAGACATAACCTCATAGAAAACTTAAATTGTAATTGTGTTGAACTGCTGGAAGCTGAGTTTGGACTAGCATGAGACCAAGAAACTCCCAAAGACATAGTGTTGGGAGTTGGCTCAAAGAACTCTGCTAAGCTCTTACAGTGAAGAACCAAGAAAATCCATCTTTTAGCTCTGATAGGATGAGGAAGAAAGCAATCATTGTGAAATATGCTCAGAGCGTTTTCCAAAACTAATGCCTACCTAACTCTAGGGAAAAAGACTTTACCAGAGCCTGATCCATCTCAGACAGAGGTCAGTTACTGACTTCAGGTCCCTTCAACCTTCCTGTCCCACATAAAGGAAGAGTGCGGAAGCTGAAAACAATTTGAAAGTCACATCTCAGCAACACAAGCCTGCAAACAGAGTGAGTTTCAATAATGAGTCTATAGAATATTTCCATCACCCACACTTGACCACTGCACAAAGAAGGAATTTCAGCCAAAAGAGGTAAAAGACACAGATGCTCTCTGAACAGGAGGACTTAGGGAATCCTGAAGTCATCAGGGTAAACAAGGACCCTGGGGGAATTGGAAGCCTCTGGCAGCAACAAATACAGCAAAAATACTTTGAAAAGTTCACAGTATAACTATTTAAAAGCAGTGCAAAAATTTAGTATGGCTAGAAACTGTAGTACTGAATTTGCTGCTGAAAAATGGAGGGCAGTTGAATCCCTGCAATGTTGGTTGAACTCTACAGGGAACTATTTAAAAACATCAAAGTAGGGTTGTGATATGATCATACTCACCGTTTGCCAGCCCTTTGGAAAATGAATTCATAGGTGCTAAGATGAGCTAGGTGACCAGGTGAGAAAATATGAAACCTTCAACCAGGGCAAATAACTGGGGTGGAGTGGACACACAGAGAATAAACATTTATATATATAAAAGCCCAGCGACCAGAATGGCAGAATGACCAGAACGACCAGAATGACCGGTGGCTATGACATGCACTGTGGCAGCCAATGAGCCTGATCCGGGCCCTGATTGCTGCCCCCCACCCCCGCCGGCCTGGCCCCGATTGGCCCCCAACACCCCAATTGGGGGTGGGGCTGGCCAGCCAACTGCCTGTGGCCCCTCCCCCCACTGGCTTGGCCCCATAGGCCCCAATCGGGGCTGGGCAGCCCGACCCCACCTGTGCACAAATTTGTGCACTGGGCCTCTAGTATCTTATCTAATAAAAGAGAAACAGGCAAATTGACCGCACCCTGCTACACCCACAAGCCACACCCACAAGCCACACCAACCAGCCAATCAGGAGCAAGTATGCAAATAAACCCAACCAAGATGGCAGCGGCCACAGAGCTGGAGCAAATAGGAGGCTTGGGTTGCCCCTGGCGGTGGAGGAAGCCAAGATCCCTGCCTGCCCTGGCTGGCTGTGGGCTCTGCTCAAGGCTACAAAGTTTCAATTATAGAAGATAAATAAATCCCAGATACCTGCTTTCAGCCGCTGTGGCCTCCGCTCAAGGAGGGTCTGGGAGCCTTGGTTGCCTGGGGGCCGTGGCCAGTCTGCAAACAGCCATCAGCACCTGACCCAGGCTGGCCAGGCACCCCAGCGGGGACCCCGACCTGAAGGGGGTGTGGCCAGCCTGCAAACAGCCATCAGCCCCTCACCTAGGCTGGCCAGGCACCCCAGCGGGACCCCACATTCTGAGGGGGTGTGGCCAGCCTGAACATGGCCCTCAGCCCCTTACCCAGGCTGGCCAGGCACCCCAACGGGGACCCCCACCTTGAACGGGGTGTGGCCAGCCTGCAAACAGCCCTCAGACCCTCACCCAGGCCGGCCATGCCCCCCCAGCAGGGACCCTCACCCCATGGAGGCGTGGCCAGCCTGCAAACCACCACAGGCCCCTCACCTAGGCCGCCCCACACCTCAAGGGAACCCCCACCCTGATCCAGGACAGGGCAAACCAGCCAGCCCCCACCCGTGCACCAGGCCTGTGGTGGTTTTTATACTAATAAAAGGGTAATATGTTAATAATTAGACTTGGAGACCTTCCAGGAGACCTTCTGGATGTTCTTCTGTTCAAATCCATGGTGGCGGGGCCGAGGTAGAGGTGGTTGGAGGCCCAGTGGGGAGGGCAGTTGTGGGTGATCAGGCTGGTGGGGGGCAGGACCGTTGGGGGTAAGCAGATCAGCATGGGGACCAGTTGGGGGCAAGCAGGCCATCATTGGGGGTCAGTTGGAGGTTATCAGGACAGCTGCGGGGGGGGCAGTTTGGAGTGAGCAGGCCAGCAGGGGGTAGTTGGGGGTGAGCAGGCCAATAGGGAGGGAAGGTGGGGGTGAGCAGGCCAGCAGGGGGGGCAGTTGGAGGTGATCAGGCTGGTGGGGGGCAGTTGGGGGCAAGCAGGCTGGCAGCAGAGTGGTTAGGGGCAATGAGGCAGACAGGCAGGCAGGTGAGTGGTTAGGAGCCAGCAGTCCTGGATTGTGAGAGGGATGTCCAACTGCTGGTTTAGGCCCGATCCCCATAAACTGGCAATAGGACATCCTTCGAGGGGTACCAGATTGGAGAGGGTGTAGGCTGGGCTGAGGAACACCCCCTCCCCCGTGCACGAATTTTGTGCACCAGGCCACTAGCCAGATATAAATGACAGCATCGAGTAAATATGTCTAAGAATGAACTTAGGGTAATAGTGAAATCCAGTATCAATCTTAGGGTTTCTGGATTGGATCACCATATGAATGATGGCACCAGCTTGGAGAAAAGGACATTTAAAAAGAGAAACTTGGGACATTGCTCGACACTCAACCACTAAGCCACACCAGCTGGGCATACTTTGTCTCTGTAGTTCACAGGATTTCAGACTGAAAGAACATACTGCATAGCAGTACTGAGCAATTGAACCCCAGGAGCACCTCTACACCCGGAGTTGATTGAAATTATACAATCATATACTATAAACTGATATCCTAAGGAAATGAGCCTTGCTATTCTTAGTGGAGAGTTCAAATATATTTTGCATGTAAGAGGGGAATGGATTATTACAGCATGAGGGCAGACTATGGTTGACTGCAATTTTGAAAGAGGTCCCCTACAAGATATGTAATCTTACATGCTTTTCTTAATAAGTTAAATTGGCATTCTTTCCAGCAAGTGATGGTTTCTATATCCCTTCCCTTTGAACCTGGGCAGAACTGTGTAAGAAAAGCAGAAGAGATGTAATGTGACTTCCAAAGCTAGGTCATAAGAAATCCTTGCTCATTCACTTTACCTTCTTGGGATATTCACTTAGGAACCCAGCAAACATTCTGTCAGGAAGCGGAGTAGCCACATGACAAACACATGTGCAGGTGTTCCAGCTGACAGCCCAGCTGAAGTCCCAGCTGAATTCCCAGCTGACATTAGCCTGCACTATCAGGCCAAGTGATCCACATAACCATTCTAATCTCCGCTGCCAAATAACTTCTCCCTTCGCGCTGGCCCAGCTGATGCCATGTGGGGAAGAGCTGAGTTATCATCTACATGGAGCCCTGATCAGACTGCAGAAGTGCAGGCAAAAAAAACCTGGTTGCTTTTACACTCTTGTGGTAAAAAGACAGACAACAGACCCCTGCAATTATATCAACATTAAAAATGTATAGTTAAAAAAATATCCACAGAATATTAAAGCTAATGATCAACATAAATAATACATTTTTATAGTTAACAAAGAGTCTTCCTTAAATATGCTGACCAAGAATTCCTTAATTCCTTTGACATTATTATTTGGCATATTTTGATTAAGTAAACTATTATTTCACAATCTTAAGTAACGGGATTGCACACTGCAAACCAAAATCGATTAAACTAAGTAAAGAAAAAGGCACCCATAAGACCATAGATTTGTTCTATCTAATCTGGAAAATCTATTTTACCCAAGAAGACACCAAATAAATAAATAAGAAAATAAAAAGAAATAAACAAACAATAAAACAAACAAAAAAACCACAGAATCCACAACATGATCCTGAGTCATAGATTGCCAACCCAAGTTTGTCCTATTAGCATTATTACACAATCATATTATGAATGTTATTTGGAAGTGCTTGAGCTATAGCTTAAGGCCTTTTTTTTTTTTCATTTTTAACTCTTACTACAATAAAAATCTGACTTAGAAGACATTTTTCATGATTAGTTTTACATTATTTTATCCTGAGAGAATTAAGGTGAAAACATATATTTTTAAAAAATGGGGGGACCATCCGTAATACTTTCAACAATAAGAATACATTTTTTAAAAAAGAAAGAAAATAAAAATAGTATTTTAAATAAGAAATGTACTAGAAGCCCAGTGTAAATATTATAATCCTCTCCCCGCCACCCCTTGCCCCATCTCTTTCAGATTCTAATTCTGGATGTCAAGTTTTGTTTCTATTTTTTTTCCTTTTTCTTTGTCCATTTTTTCAACTAGCAAGCATTTCTAAAAATTGTTAAATTTCAGATTATACTGCCAGCTGCATACTTTTCTTACTAATTTGTAGACATCATTACTCAATAACCCTTCACACAGCTGCCTATCCCAAGGTTAAATAACTTTACAATTTCTGAACAAGAAGTAGCTACACAAATAATGCCTTCAGATCATGGTCTTTGACAATAATTTTATCCGCCAGGCCTGGCCTACAAAAAAAAATGTTAAAAAAGGGGGGGGGGGGCACGGGTGGTTAATTTATATTGTGTCTACATTTTTGTCCTATCAAGTGATAAAGAATATAATTAAGGACTTGCAATATAGCATTTCACATACATATCTTAGTGTGTTTTATCTCATTTCTCTTCCCTTAGGCTTTTATCATACAGGCAAGCTTTCCTTGTTTTTCTTCTTTTACTTTTTCTTTTCCCCCCAGTAGAGTGGTACTATGATGTTGGCAACATTTTCTCCTGTTTTTTTGTTATAACCAGAATATACCTAATCCTTCAGGCAGCTATTAATTGTTATCAGCTTAAAAAAATCTATCAGAAACCTGGAGTTAATGGCTTGTGTTATGGTAAGGCTCAATTATATTAACTTTTCTAACACATCCCATAATATCATGTACAATAAGTTATTCACTGAAAAAAATAAAGTGGTCCACATTTAAAATGATTCTCATTCAAAAAGCCAATAATAATAATAACAGCAACATCAACTATACAAAACAATTAAAAAGAGGCAAAGAATCTAATGAGACTGGAATTACAGATGTGAATAGTCAGAATTTCTTCGACATTAAGCAAAGGAACAATAATTAAAGCCTTTCTATTAAATACTAGAGGCCCAGTGCACAAAATTCATGCACTGGGCAAAGGTGGGGGGAGAGGGTGTCCCTCAGCCCAGCTTGCACCCTCTCCAATCTGGGACCCCTTGGGGGATATCTGACTGCTGGTTTAGGCCCGATCCTTGTAACCACTCCCCTGCCAGCCTGATTGACACCTCACTGCTCCCCTGGTGGCCCGATCACCCCCACTGCACCCCCTGCTGGCCTGGTTCCCCTAAACAGCCCTCATCTGCCAGCCTGGTTGCCCCTTACTGCCCTCCCCTGCAGGCCTAGTCCCCCCTAACTGCTCTCCCTCCTCTGCAGGCCTGGTCGCCCCCAACTGCCCTCCCCTGCTGGTCTGATTGCCCACAACTACCCTCCCCTGCTGGCCATCTTGTGACCACATGGGGGCGGCCATCTTGTGTGAGTACGTGATGGTCAATTTGCATATTGCATCTTTATTATATAGGATGATGACATACTATTCAATAAATGTTTTAGAAAAATTACTTTATTAGTAAAAAAAAAAAGAAAAAGAAAAAGAAAAAGATAAAACAGTACCAAAAATATTTGTAAGTCCTTAGGAGCAAAATGGTGGTGATCATTTCAGAATCTGTTATCTATTTACTGGCTTGTCCTGTTTTAATATCATTGACCATGAAAATGCAAAATGAATTTCATGTAAACCTCAGTTTTCTTTAATTATTTTTTATTTTTACCAAGTTTATTATAAGTTGTATAAAAATAGTCTATCCAGTACATTTAAAATTAAAAGGAATAGCCGAAACCAGTTTGGCTCAGTGGATAGAGTGTCGGCCTGCGGACTGAAGGGTCCCAGGTTCGATTCCGGTCAAGAGCATGTACCTGGGTTGTGGGCACATCCCCAGTGGGAGATGTGCAGGAGGCAGCTGATCGATGTTTCTCTCTCATCAATGTTTCTAAGTCTCTATCTCTCTCCCTTCCTCTCTGTAAAAAATCAATTCCTTTTATAAAATTAAAAGGAATAATGGCAAACTCTTATTGACCTCTTATTCCACAAAATTTTATATTATTTTTTTAAAACCTTACCTGAGAATATATTTTTATTGATTTTACAGAGAGAGAGAGAGAGAGAGAGAGAGAGAGAGAAACATCTATTGGTTGGCTCCTGTAGGCACCCCAACCAGGGATGGAACCCACAACCTCGGTATGTGCCCTGACTTGAAATGGAACCTGCAACCTTTAGCTGTACTTAGTGATCCTCGAGTCAACTGAGCACCTGGCCGAGGCAGGTTTCCATTAACTCTTTTAGAATAACTAACTAAAACCTAGAAAAAGAATTCATTGTCACTTTAGAAATGAACTTGACAAAATATTATTTTTCTAAAATGAGGAGGCTGAATCTCAAAGTGCATTTTAAATTCAGTCCATTGCATTCTCAATAATATTTTAAAATAAGGCAATTATAGTTCCCTCCTAAATCTTCTGACTTTTCACAATGGGAATATTAAGCAAAATTGTAGATAGGTCTCAAATTGGATTGCATTTATCCTGCTCTCTAGACCAAAACCAAGAGGAGCTGAGCTTGCCAATCAGAGTACTCTATGAATATGAGAATATCTTATCAAAATAAGGGAAAAGGAAAGATGTCTTTTCAAGAACTAGCAGCTATGAAAATGGCTTTCAACTGCCCATTTATGATAGAAGTACAAAGAAAGGAGGAGTCTTAGAAGGACAAAGGGCAGTACCATATTATTCCAATTTAAGAATGACGTTTCCAACTCCATTATGTTCAACCATGTGTGAATGTATAACTACTACCTAACCACCAGGTTTCTTTCAAAAGGTATGAGAAAAATCATTCAGGGATTGGTGAATATATCTTTTCTCTGTTGGTATTCTTTAAAATTGCAAGCAACTTGATCACTTTTATTCTAAGACAGTATTTATATATGTATTATATTCACTTACTCCTACAAAATCATTCATGATCCTTTGTGCTCCATTTCTGGGATAAATAAACATTGTACCTTTCGTGTTGTGTGATAAACTAGGAGAGTGAATCTTTATTCACCATCTTTGGGCATTTTGCCTTTCAGCTTGCCATGATAAGCCATTATTTTATTTATGTATCTATTTTTTTCTCCACTTGTATATAAGTGATCTGAGAGCATGGAGCCTTATCCATAGCTGCATTCCAAAAATTAGAAAATGTTCAGTAGAGAGCAATGTTTCTAGAGAGTAAATTTTGATATTTGTTGAATGAGTAAAAAATGAATTATTGAATGGATGGTTGTATTGAACTCATAGTTCATATTAGATGAATAAAGTATACTGCAATGCCTCAGGAATTCAACTTTTAAATATCTTAGAATAATTATTTTCTTTCTTTTTTTTTTTTTTTAAATATATTTTTATTGATTTTTTACAGAGAGGAAGGGAGAGAGATAGAGAGTTAGAAACATCGATGAGAGAGAAACATCGATCAGCTGCCTCCTGCACATCTCCCACTGGGGAAGTGCCCGCAATCCAGGTACATGCCCCTGACCGGAATCGAACCTGGGACCCCTCAGTCCGCAGGCCGACGCTCCATCCACTGAGCCAAACCGGTTTCGGCTTAGAATAATTATTTTAAGAAAAACCTGGAGAATACAAATAGTATTCCTAAAGCTCACGTTGATTGATGAAATATTGTGATTTGATGGATTTGGTAGAAAATCATGTATTAAAGTACTTGAATGTACCAGTCAAGGTTTCAAGTACATTCTGTAAATTTATCTATGCCTCGGGTATGGAAAGATAAACTATCAAGTATTAAAATATGAATTATAATAACAAAGATAATAGCTTCAATGACCCAGAATTAAGATAAGTTAAAAGCTAATATTACAATGGGTAGTAAAAGATTATTATGAGATATTGAAAAACAAGTGAAAATTTATGAATTATGTTCAAATAGAATTGAGATCAATTTATGTATTTCAGAACCACTCTAGGTATTTGTGTAAACTCAAGTGTTTTACTATGATAGAACATTCCCTTAGAGTGGTCTTTGAACCACCAGATTGATCTAATTAGTATTTTCATCTGGTTTGTTATTCATTCAATTTTTAAAACCTTCTTTGATGGAGATATGTTAAACATTCATTTTTTTTTCTCAAAACTGTATCATTTCCCTTGCACTTGATCTGTTAATTTGTATATTACCAGAAAAGAAAAGAAAACATCATTTTTTAAAATACACTCAGAATTTTAGTAATGCATTAAGAAAAAAAAATGTATTAATAGAAAATAATTAAAAACCCTAATCTTAGTTAATTTAGGGAAAAAAAGATAAGAATAATTGCACATAAATATAAAATCTAAATAGATCGATAAATAATTAAATTTATATTGAAAACAGAAAATCTAGCTTGCTACTTAGTACACTAAAACAAAGCATGAGACATCTATGTGGAATTACAGCAGGCTCCAGAGGCTGGGGCCTGTGAATGAATACTTACTTACACAAGTCTTTCCCAAGATTATTTAGAAAATAAAACAGAATTTAAAAAATCAATTTTAAAGTTCTCTTTCAGTGTAAAATTCATGTTAGTCAAGATCTGATAATATTACAGTGAAGCTCAACCAAGCAGCCAAGCAAATTGCAATGGAAAGACAAGGGCTCTATAATTAGCCATGAAGAAGGCCCATGTGGAAGGAAGGAGATAACTATTTCTTCCCATAGCATGAAATCGTAGCCCTCAGGTCATCTGAATGACATCTTTTATTACTGCTGAATACTGAAATATGCTGTAATACAGAAGCTGCCCCTGGAGAGCTGACTTATGGATTATTCTATCCATGTAGGCAACCATTCACTTCAAAGCATTGCTCTAGCTTATTATCAACAAGACTTCATTGCTTCTCCTACTGGTTCTGGAAAAACACTGCTGCTTGCTGAGGGATTATACATGTTTCTGTTATAGACCCAATTTCATGGAGTTGATTTGTCTTTACAGTCATTTTAAGTTACAAATGGAACCTACTCTCACTGTACATAAGTTGCCAGAGCAACTAAAAAGGTGTTTTAGAAAATAGTGTATCACCTGTAAAGAGTGTGGTATGGTCTTAAAAATAAAGAACACATTTTTAAAGTCCATTAAAAATAGTGATAAGGCACTCACTTCACAGTCCTGGAGTAGGGCTAACTATGTTCTTATAGTACTAGCTTCATTTATGAAGTGAGAGGCTGTTCTGGTAGATATATGGTAGCCAAAAAAAGTGCTGGAATTATTCACAACACAATGGAGGGAAGAAATTTAATGTCATACCAAGTTGTTTAAAATTCTCATTACTCAGTTTTGATAATTTATGAAATTCAATCAACAGCATTTATCAAAAAACTTTGACAATTTGAGGTAAGAAAATATTAATTTACAGCCATTGTTTTTAACTGAATCCTAAGTATTCCTATAATTCTTTTAGTGATGGAACTCATTTAGTGATGGAAATACTTGTTTTAGTTAATATAAATGAGATAACAACAATAGCAATTCAGCCTTTTGATAAATTTGAAGCAGTAAAGATTTCCAATTACGTTTTCCCTAATGGGAGAAAAACAAAATATAGTACATAATACATAATTCAAAATTAATCCTAATCGAGGGTCTAAACTGAACTTTGAAATAAAGAAATTTATTAAAGTTAGTCTTATAGATTTCAAAACAGATTAAGAAAACAACCTAAGGTCCAAAAGCTAAAAAAATATGAATATAGGACTCAGATTCTTTCTTCTTCTAATATTTACATTGAATCCCATATAAACCAGGGCAAGGGAGGATATACTGTTAACACTAATTGTAGTGCCCCAAAAGACTAACATTTGTAGCACTAGCTTAATAGTAGCTCTCTCTTCTAAACTTCCTAATACTATATGCCCTGTGCTGTATAGTCTCATGTCCAATCATCACAGCAGCCCCGCAAGTTTGCCATGTCTACTTTACAGAAGAGGGTAACTGAGGCTCAGAAAGGTAAAGCGAAAATGTCCAGTTCAAAATGTTACTTTGAAACTAAAGCTCATGTTTATACCAAGATAGCATAACTAGTCAAAGAGATGATTTCATAGACTTGACAATTTAACTGTTTTCAGTTCTTTTCTGTTTCTTTCCATCATTGCTTATGGTTGATTATTGAATGCTATCTAGCTAAGTAGTCAAATGGTTCAATACAAATCCTTATTCATACCTACAAACTCATACAGACGTTTGGCTAGCTTAGTTTTTTGAAACAAACAAATTATATGTGTTTGTAATTCTACCAGTGTCTTGGCGATTGATTAATAAACATTTCATCATAAACTATTTATTACATTTCATGTAGAACAATCCACATTATTGATACGTGAGGCCAGGTAACTTCAACTGTTTTGTTGCAGGGGCCCTCCTATGCATTTTAGGATATTGAGCAACATCCCTAGACTTTACCTACGAGATGACCCCAAATCACCAGCAGTTGAGAAGCACCAGGTTACTTACCCATCAGTCCTGTGCCACAAATAAAAATTTAGAACCTTTAATATAGAGTGGGGCAAAGGTAGGTTTATAGCTGTATTATTATTTATTAATTAAAGTATTATTTTCTATAGGAACAACAGTAAACCTACTTTAGCCTCACACTGCACTGAAAACTCAGTTTCTCCATTTTCTAATTAGGACGAGGTTTTCTTGGAATTGAGTAATGCTGGCAATACCTCTAACAGTTACCACTAAGTCACGGTGACTTCAAAGAGAAATTTGCCTTTCTTTCCTGACATTGCTTTTAGAGAGTCAGAAATCATAGGCTAAGATTGCATTTCATTTATCTACAGAGGCTTAACTCTACCATTTGCACAAGGTAGATGTTTAATATATTTTTTATTTGATGCTGTGAATTTAACTGCAGATTTGAATATAACCTGATTGGGAAAACTTTAGAAATATGAAATAAATTTTAAGCAACTTATAAAATTAAATAAAGTCATGATGTACTTTTTAAAGGAAATATTACCTCCAAATATGTTTGATTGAAAGAATAGGTGCATTAGTCCTTAACATTTTTAAATGAAAATCTCTAGTCTTGCTTTAAAAAAAAATAGATAATAAATAAATAACATAATATAACGCTTACCATAAAAGTGACCTGGGATAGTAAATCATATACCCCCATATACAGTCAAATATAAGATGTGCAAAATATAGACTCTCTTGGCAATTTTGAAATACATGGTTTTCTACTTGGGTCAATGGGTTTTCGTTTGTGCTTTAATACATTCAGTAGCACATGGCCAAAATGGGCCTTAAATAAATTGCTTGGAAAAGAGAAACTCACCTAAAAATAAATAATTATTTATTAAATTTCATATTCTGAGCATCATTATTAGATCTGGATTCTTCCTTTTTTAAAGTAATTTGAGTGTGTCAGGGGTAACACATTTTTATTCTCCTTTCACCTTTTTTTTTTGGCATGACTGATTCAACACTTGAAGTGTTTTCTATGCATTGATGGAAAAATAAGAAGCATATTTATAAACTTAGTTGTAGATATCTTGATCTATAATAATACTCTGCACTAAATTCCAATGTCTCTCTCTCTCTTTCTCTCTCTCTCTCTCTCGTTATTATTGAGCTATTTTATACTTCACAATATAATAATAAAAAGCCAAAGAACATACATTCTATCTTATCTGGAAACAAAGGAAACTGTTTCTACTTATCAGCAGCTATAATTTTGTGGCCTAAAGAAAATATGTATGTGCAAAGCACATATGGAGAAAGATCTCCAAATTTAATTTAAATACTTGGCAAATACAAGGAATCACTAGGTGGCTGATAGACACTTCAGATGGTTCACAGTCTGCTCAGTGTCTTTCTTCTATGTTTTCAGATTTAATCCATCAAAAATGGTTTACAATGAGCATGTACACTATGTCCACAACATTCTTTCATTTATTGAAAATAGCAGTGGGTCTCTGGGAGCTGTCTCATGGTAGCAAAATCTTCCTGATACTAATGGAAAAAAGACATTTTTGGTTTTATCATCTGCAAAAAAAGACAATTGATTTGGCATACCCATTCTATCTATGCCCTTACTAGATATCTTTTGCATTACACATTTTTCTATTTACTTTCCTTTTATTTTTACATAAATAAAACTAAATTTGAATCAGTCAGCATTTTTAAATCATTAGAAAGACTACAGTTTAGGTAGTGGTTACAAAAATGTTTTAAAGGTTTTCTAAATATTGTATTAAAATGATATTTGGATCAGGTTTTATCTGCTTTAAAACTGAACTTACAAGCTAGCCTCAACATTTAAATGAAATGCTAAGACCACCAATGCGGTCAGACTTTGTGCTCCGAGGTTAATTAATTTTTACATGCACTTCAGAATATGGTTCCTCCTGTCATCACTATGCAAATAGCTCAACTGTTAGCAAATGTGTCATTTATTAGAGAAGTTGTAACTCTGCCATGGTCTTTCTTTACAATTTAGCCCTACACATGTTTGCACATGTAAAATTGGTACAGGTGAATACACTAATCCATCACACGTGGGCCATGCGCTATTAAACATCAACCAAGGATGACCTTCATCTGCCTGGCATATGATCTTCACATGTGCACATTTCTGAGTGAGGACCAAATGGGGCTGGCCATGATGGCAAAGGACTGAAGACAGCTTTTGCTTTAAGTTTGGAGTAATGTTGACATCATTTTATATTTATGACAAATACTTTGAGCAGTGTTGAGACCTCTTAGCCATAACATTTTGAGACACAATTTCTATTACTCCTTTTTTAGTTTTTTAGATTATTTGCATTCAAAATGATCCTAAAAAGACTGAGAAGCGGTTGATAAAAAAGTTACTATAGATGACTACTTACATGTGCAAATCAAGATCTTTTCCATCTGGTACAACCAAAACCAAAGAGAAAAGAACTTAAATATTTGCCAAAAAATACTTAAAGGAGAGATATAGCTAAAGAAAACAATTTGGGACATAGCAGAGGGATAGAGTGTGGGAAGATTTCGAACAGAAGAAAAGGCACAATAGACAGATAATGTCAAGGATTATTTCAAAATGTTGGCCATGTTTAAGGCAATGACATTTTCTTAAATGTTACGTCTCACATTTTTGGGAGCATTTATCATGTTTCTGAAAGGTAGGTAAAAGAAACAATATGTCAAGATTTGAACTATGCAAAAATGATATTTTGTTTCAGTTTTATACTACATGTTTTCTTAAATGAAAAGTAGTCAAAATTGTAAATTTTACATTCAGAAATCTTGAAAAATCTCTTAGAGAAGAATCAGAATCAAATTTTTAGTTACAAAATTATTAAAATATATACTTTCTTTAGGCCTTGCACATCTAAAAACAAAACAAAACAAAACCCTAAGAGATTTGAAGCACAATAATCTCAGAAATTGGGTTTTGAAACAGAGAAGAAATTGTTAGTTGAATGAGGTAATGGGAAAGAGGTTAGTAGATAGGAAAATTCCAAAGCTTCAGCCATCTAAAAATGATCTTTTGTTGTTATAGTAATAACTTTAAGTTCCTATCAAGACTGTTAAATCCCTTTTTAGATGTTACCAAAATATAAGAAGCTGTATTTTAAAAATTAATTAACCAATTACTTTTTTGAAAATAACAGTATTTCAGGAGTCATTCCTACAGACTAGTTAATAAGGGAAGACTGTCAAGAGTTTCAACAGGGTACTATAGCATCAGTAAACTGAGAAGTTTAAAAATCATCCATATGTCCAGGCTACGCTCCTTAATTTTCACAAGGCTGACTCCCATCCTCCAAGTCCCTTCCTTCAAGATGACAAGACCAGAACTATCTAATTCCATTCTCTTCAGGATTTTAAAATTTTCAAAGTTGCTAAGAGGTTGCCATAAATTTGGACTGAAGCTATTTAGCTATTGAGGGTCTTTTAAATTAACGACATCTCTAGCAAAAATTAGTGTTAAAAATGTGTGAACTCTTGTTATTACCAAATAAATATTGAAATGTTTGGTATAAAATCTATACCAAATAAATATTTTTTGTAAGTTTTCACAAGTGGAACAGTACCTACTTATTTTGCAATTAAACTTAAAATTTCATTAATTCCTCAATATAACCTATCAAGACTTTGACCCTGAATATTTTACATTACTTAATTATAGGATAGTCTGGAAAAGGCAGCACTATGGAGACAATAAAAGATCAGTGGTTGTAGGAGTGTAGGGAGTGAAGCACAGGCAGAGAACAGATGATTTTTAGGGCAGTAAAAATATTCTCTGGTACCATGATGATTAATATTTGTCATTATACATTTGTCCAAACCCAATGAATGTACAACACCAAGAATGAATCCTAAGATAAACTATGAGCTTTGGATAATTATGATGTGACAAATGTAGTTTCACTTTTGGTGGAAAAAAAATTACCATCCTGGTGAGTGATGTTAATAATGGGAGAGGCTATAAATGTGAGGGGACAGAGCATATATAGGAAATCTCTGTACATTCTTTTCAATTGTGGGTAAACCTAAAATTGCTCTAAAAAATAAAATATTAAAAATGAGTAAATGCAATGAGAAAACTATATAAAACTAAAGAGAAAATTATCAATGAACAAGAATGCATCCCCCCCCTCCCATAAAAAGGTAAAAAACAAGGAAAAAGGATAAAACAGTGAGAGAGTCATTTGACCTGGTTAAAAAATGATCATAATAACATTAAGTCACAAAGGAATTGAACCTGAAGGAAACAATATACAATCTATAATAATAAAAGCATAATATGCTAATTAGACTGGACATCCTTCCGGACATTCTTCCAGACAACCTTCCCGACGAAGCCAGGGCTGTGAGGGAAGCCCGGGTCCCAGGTACCAGAGGGCAGCCAGTGCCAGCAGCTGGGGGAAGGAAGGCCTACTATTGCACGGATTTTGTGCATCAGGCCTCTAGTTTTTAATAATTAGCAATTAATGTGCACAATAAGTGGCATCGGTTTATCATCTTTCATTGTATGAAAACACTAATATCAAACATCAAAGAGTCACATAAACTATTAATAATGGATTTAAATGGACTGACATGGGCAGCATAAACAGAGGTATCTGTGGCAGCTAATGCCTAGAGTGCTAGCTGATCTTTCTCATAGAACCCACTTAAATCAATGCTAGAAAGAATTCTTAGTTCCCTATCACAGAGCATGTACTTAATCACATGATAACTTTGATATAAACAGGGTTTTTGTGTCGTTATTCACACTGCATAGCAACAATTCAAAATCAAGAGGGCAAAGGAAAGAGCTGGGAAGAAATGTTCCCATAAGAAAATTAATATATTGTGATGTAATACATGATATGCTTTTAAAAATGCACTAGCCTAACGCTGGAGGCAGAGATCATGGAGAGGAAGAATGAGGTATGGATTTAGGAGGGTTGGATACGAGAAGCATAGAGCTATCCTTCCTGAAGCAGCGCCTTTTTCAGAGACAGCTTACCTATTTATTGCCACATTCCTAGGTCCGATGTTATGGGAGTGAAGAATCATCATAGACATCATTAATGTTTAAGTGATAAATCAATCCAGAAAACAATCAACTAAGAGAAAGCTGATTGAGGTGTAAAACTTAACTACTGGAAAAAAGGAAAGGTAAAAAAAAAAGTTAATATGAAACAGAAGATAAATTTTTCTCATTGTTGTTAATTTTCCTCATTATTATGTCAATTCCAACTGTATAACTACATTAAAAACGCATTCTTGCCCTAACCGGTTTTGGCTCAGTGGCTAAAACATCGGCCTGTGGGCCAAATGGTCCTAGGTTCGATTCTGGTCAAGAGCACGTACCTAATTTGCAAGCTCCTTCCCGGCCTGGACCCTGATATGGGCTTGTGCAGGAGGCAACCAATCAATGTGTTTCTCTCACACTGATGTTTCTATCTCTTTCCCTCTCTCTTCCACTCTCTTTAAAAAGCAATGGATATAACATTGGCAAATACGTTCTCCCATGCAGTGGGATTTCTTGTTGTTTTGTTGATGGCTTCTTTTGCTGTGCAGAAGCTTTTTATTTTCATGTAGTCCCATTTGTTTATTTTCTTCTTAGTTTCCATTGCCCTAGGAGTTTTATTGGTAAAGATATTGCTACGACATATGTCTGATATTTTGCTGCCTATGAATTCTTCTAAGAATTTTATGGTTTCCCATCTTATGTTTGTCCGTTATCCATTTTAAGTTTGTTTTTGTGTATGGTGTAAGTTGGTGATCTAGTTTCATTTTTTTGCATGTATCTGTCCAGTTTTCCCAACACCATTTATTGAAGAGACTGTCTAGACTCCATTGTATGCTCTTGCCTTATTTGTTAAATATTAATTGAGCATAATGGCTTGGGTCGATTTCTGGGTTCTCTGTTCTGTTGCATTGGTCTATATGTCTGTTCTTGTGCCAGTACTAGGCAGTTTTGAGAAAGTGGCTTTGTAATATAGCTTGATATCTGTCAATGGGGAAAAATGAAACATATGTAATACTATAGTAGTATTTAAACAATAAATAAACAACAAAAAAAACAAATAAATACATAAATAAATTTTAAAAAGTAAAAATAAAAATTAATGGAACAATATCCTCGGGTGAGGATTAACAACAACAACAAAATGCATTTTTGCCTGGCCAGTGTAGCTCAGTGGTTGAGCATGAACCATGAACCAAGAGGTCATGGTTCAATTCCCATCAGGGTACATGCTCAGTTGCAGACTCATCATTGGCAGAGGCAGCCAATGATGAGTCTAATCATTGATGTTTCTATCACCCTCTCCCCCTCCAATTCTCTCTCTGGAATCAATAAAAAACATTTTTAAAAATGCATTCTTAACCATACCAAATTATCTACCAAAAATTAATTTATAATGTGGCTTATTGTGACTTTTATAGTTACTCAAATGTCCTAGTAGAAAACTTTATATTTATGTAATTTCAATTAACTAAAAATACATACATATATAAATTATATATTTATATTCTATACATCAAATAAAAATTCATACAAATATTCACATTCTCAAATTTATATGAAATAAATATACGCTTTTGCCTTTTAATATTATGTTTGACTTATTATTTCAAATACTAGTGGTATGAGTTATTTCTTGATCTCACTACTTTAAAATGAAATCATCAACCCACATCCAGATGCTTATCTTTATTTATTTTATTTTTCTGTATTTTTTTGTTATGAGAAGAAGGAGGGGGAAGAAAAAGAAAAGAAAGAAATTGAACCTGAACATCCCTAACTCTTCTGATTATTTAAAATTTATAACAGGAAATATTGAAGAATGTAGTTTACAAAGCTCTCTTGTCCGAAATCATGAATAAATTTTTTTTAGTGCTGTAAATTACTTTAAATTTTATAATTTAGACTTAACAGATATATTGAACTGTAGAAGAAAGTTCAAAATGTGCTTATATTTTTGCAAATATCTTCTATGATACTTGGGCAGATATACCCTGCTATACAAAGAAAAATAATGAAACAAACGTGTTTTTCAATGGAAGACATCTTTTTAATAAGTTAAATCATTCACCTAATTTTGATTAATCTACTCTTACAGATCAGACTATTCTGATTTTAAAGAGTATTACTTTGCTTTCCTAATTCATAGCTGTTTCCTGACCAATTGCCAGGTTTTTAAATGAAAGGATTATGAGAATCCGCACACTATTTTAGAAGTAGATGTTATCATGCATCTCCTCCAGAATCTAAAAGGTGGTCTATATCCCAATTGGAAACTCTTGCGTAGAAGAATTTCCTTTAAATAGTAATGAGTGGAGTATATATTTTTTTTCTTGAGCAGCTGTAGAGAGTGTTAGCAAAAATAGTTTCACTTTATTTTCCCCCAAATCTGTGCTAAGTACTAATCAGATAACAGATTTACATGATACAATCAAGCTAAAGGGGAAACTTAGAAATAAAATACAAGGGTTGTATAACCAGTGAACAAATAGCCTCAACATTAAAGTTATTATATCCTGTAATGTGTACATGAAGAATATTCACTTTTTCCATGAATCATAGTTGCCAGGGCCTTAGCTTTCTAGAAGAGATGAGACAGCAGTCTGATTAATTCCATAGCTGCTGGAGGCAACAACTATCAGACAATAGGTAACACATTAAATTGACTTAACTTTTAAAGACGGTGAGAAACTTTTTTTAAAAAATTAAAAGGAAGCTTTGGTTGTTGTTATAATGTAGTCAACTTATTTGGGAATTTCCTGATAGAATAACTTTGCTATTTTTCAGCTTGCCGTCAAGTGCTTCTTCCCTGGATGCCTAGGTAGGCACAGAAATACATTTTAACGCTTGGGATATTGCCATTTCCTGTAATTGCAGCCACATAACTGTGTGAGGTCTACAGGTTTGTTTCCTTTACATGTTGAAGGCTCACATTCACTAGTCAGAATAGAACCAACAGATAAACAAGAGAAAGGGGAGGGACTTCTGGTCACCCTCTTTCCTGTCCTGAAGCCCAGTAGTGGCTGCCTGAATTCCCATCATGGGCATCATGAGCCTGAGGGATCATCTTCTATGAAAAGTAATCTGTCTTGTTGGATAGAGAAAGGGCACAGAATATCCCAAACATTCTTGCTTTCTACTCAACTTCCTTGCACATATTTCATGATCCTTATTATTGTTGTAACTTCCCTCTTTGCTCAGTGGATTTGATGAAGGCTGGGTATTGTTAACTTGACATGGATGTTACTCTGTCAGTTACTCACCAATTCCCATAAGCATACCTGTGCATCTACTGGGGCTCTTTGAGCAAGCAGAGCACCTGGAAATTAATTGATCCTTTTTAAAATCGCCTCTTCTCAGAAATTAGAAAGCTTTTTGAAGTTTTTCACTTACAGTTCAGTTCTCTTTCTTTTCTCATTTAATATTGAATGCAAATTTTGCTACATACATTATTGTCAAATATACTCACTCTACTTGAATATATTGTGCATATTTACTATACTCAAACACCCGGCATTGCTAAACATCTTTACATTGCTTATTTGTCAGTTGTCTATAGTATACCAGACATTGTTTTAGACCTCTGGTTTAACATCATGGCTTTTAATGGTATCTCCAGACTCTAGCATTGAGTGAAGCACCTAAAAAGTGCTCAGGAAATATTTGCAGAATGAGCTGAAATAGACTGGATTACCTCCATGGGGATTCTAGCAATGGTTTATTCTTTTTAGTAAAGATGCAGACCCCTTTTCCTTTTTTCCAGGCGCTTGAGAGAATTTTATGATTGAATAGATGACCAAAGTAGCAATAATAGAGACCAGAGAGAAAACAAAATTCTCTACCAATTTGTTTTCCAGATTCACATAATCATTCCTATTATCACAAAGATGATCTCCTCCTGAGACAAAAGGAAAAGCAAGAAGACTGTAGTCATCAAAGCCAAGAATCTACAACTGACCCATATTAATGAAAAGGAAGTAATTAATTCAGATACATTGATGCTTATATTTTAATATAACAGAATAATAATATACTTTTAACTGCAAAATTACATTTGCTTTATCTTAATACTAAAATGCCTAAGACCTTTTAGAGAGACCAGAATTCAGTGATAAGTTATGCAACTACTCTAATAAGACTTTTTTCAGATCACCCAAATGCTGGTAAATGATAGTTAAATTGCACTCATCCATTACCTCTAAAGACCTGGTACATTAAAATAGTATGTGGAGTCTGTGAATCTCAGTCCAAAATCACAGATACAAGAATATTATATTTATCTATTTTCTACGATAGCACTTTAAGTTTCAGGTTAATCAAGTATTGTTCTTAAGTTCAGAGTCCTAATAAGTACAAGTGTGTGTGCGCGTGTGCGTGTGCGTTTGTGCATGTGCGTGTGTGTGTGTTTGGCCCATTGGTAGGGAAGGGTTATGGTCATTGCTGTCTTGTTCATAACAACATCCACTGCCCCTACCTTATTGCTCCTTTGGGTCTTGCATCTTTTTTTCTGCTTCTGTGCCATATTGGGGACCCACACTTTTTTCATGAGGCCCTGTCTGCTTTGATTGCCTATTTATAGTCCTCCTCAGCCACCAACAGTAAGTCATCCCAGGATCCTCCCTGCTCAACTTTCTCTTGCCATGCCTAGGGAATACCACTCTCCCCAATCTGCTTATCCCAAGACAACCTGCTTTTCCCAGCAAACTGCTTTTTTCTTTTCTATCTCTTCAAATGCTGTAAGTTCACCTATATGCTTGAAACTGTGTAAAAAATACTTGCAGAATTTTTTTTGCCTATGTGAAGAAAGAAAAATGAAACCGTTAAAAAAAGAAAAGAAATGAATCAATGCTTCAAAGCAACATTCGTCCACAACTGAAATGGAAACTGGACACATATCTTTGGGTCTCAGTGCTTGCTGGGATCATGCTGGTTACTTCTCTATATTTCATATGTACCCCAGTGCAGTGTCTTTTAATCACTAAAACTAAAACTGTGGGGCAAGATTAGTTCCAGAAATTAAGGGAAAAACAGTGAAACAAAAATGTGCTCTAATTTTTCTTTTCCTCTTGGGTCTACTCTATTATTTACTGATATGAAATATAAAATTCAATGTAAGTATTATAAAAATATACCTGTTTCTTTGCATATTTCACTAATATAAAATTTACTTATTTCCTAAATTACTTGTTTTAACCAATTTCAGTTTTCTCAGCCTTATTCATTCAGTTTAGCTCATAAGTTCAACCATATTAACCAAATCTAAACATTACATTAACAGTGATCAAATGAATAATAAAGTTAATACCTACCCTATAAATCCAAATATAGAAATCATTCTATATATATGCCTAAGTAACTGGCAGACTGTTCGACTGGCTGACTGGTAGCTATGACATGCACTGACCACCAGGGGGTAGACGCTCAACATAGGAGCTGCTGAGCTGCAGTGACTTGGCAGCTGAGGCTCTCAGGTGACCACCGGGAACCAGAGAGGAGGGAACCAATTCCGGGGTGCATCACCGGAGAACTGCCCTCTCGCAATCCAGGACCCTTCAGGGGTTGTCCAAGAACTGGTTTCGTCCTGATCCCTGCAGGCCAGGCTGAGGGACCCCACCAGTGCACAAATTCATGCACCAGGCCTCTAGACCATTGGCTCCTCACTCCAGGTCTGGCTCCCCACCGGCCTCTAGCCCATTACAGAGGTCGTGGGTCTGGCCCTTACAGAAACTTTTTGATTTGATTAACTAAATGATGAGATGTGCAGGACCTACTGGCTGCAGCGCCAACATCTGGTGCCCATGCCAGCCCATTCATGATTTCCAGTGGAGGCAGCAAATTTTCCCACTACCACTCTCAGCTGGGAAACTGGCTGCAGCATCCCTCCTTCCAGGCAGACAGTAGTGCCAGTGGGCAACCTCCAGAGAGGGAAGGAGTCAAAGGAGCAGCTCAGGTGGGAGAAGGAGGTTCCCACTGCCACAGGACTCTGCCTGGGTGGAAAGGCCTGGGTAGGAGCCTGACATTGAGCAGGGTCCTGCCCTAGGCTGACTAGATTCCAGGCTAAGTAAATCCTGTTTGCTAAATAATTGCATTTTGCAGCTAAATGCCCACAAGTCATCAGTTACCCCCAAACTTAGTGTAAAGTGAGATGAAAGAAGCCAGAAAGATGCAGAGAAACTGACATAATATTGGGAGAAGAGAGGAGGGAGCTTGGTTCCTGAGTGTGTCACCCCAGAACTGCCCTCTCGCAATTCGGTTCCCTTGGGGGATGTCAGAGAGCCAGTTTTGGCCTGATCCCTGCAGGCCAGGCCGAGGGACCCCACTGGTGCACGAATCCATGCACCGGGCCTCTAGTGTCTCATATAATTGTTTAAAGTATCATGTTATTTAATCCAATATCCTGTACTAATTTCTTACAAAGAGGAAGTTTGTCCCAAAATCTGAATGGACTGATGGATCCCAAATTTGATCACAGGGGTCCTTAATATGATATGAATGGATCAGTAAAAGACAAATCATTATTGTTAGCAAAATAACTAAAAAATGGGCAGTGGGAAAAAAGCATCATGTTTTTTAAAAGATGGCACATTTATTTATTGTGTAAGATGTAAATGAATGACTCAAATGACTTAAAAAATATTTAAAACAAGTATTAGAGCAATCAAAACTCTACAATGTAGTAGTTAATAGCATCTGTACTCTGAGCCTGGCTAAGTCCACTTACAATGTTACTTAATCTCTTTGTGCCTCAGCTTTCATATTTGTAAGAGGATTAATAAAAGAAACTTCTGCCTGGTGGATAAGATTAAATGAGCTAATATAAGATCTGAGTTTAGAACAGTAAGGTCCATATGAAATTAAGCTCATAAGCTAACTAGCCTAAGACTAGTTTACGGAAACTTTCTATAAAGAAAAACAGAGATATAACAAAGTGGAAGTCATCCCCAGCCTGGCTCTGTAGACTGGAGAGCAATCAACTCCTTGACACAGAGCACGGCTCCACTGTTCTTTTTTTTTTTTTTTTTTTTTTTTTAAATATATTTTATTGATTTTTTACAGAGAGAAAGGGAGAAAGATAGAGAGTTAGAAACATCGATGAGAGAGAAGCATCGATCAGCTGCTTTCTGCACACCTCCTACTGGGGATGTTCCCACAACCAAGGTATATGCCCTTGACCGGAATTGAACCTGGGACCCTTCAGTCCCCAGGCTGACGCTCTATCCAGTGAGCCAAACCGGCTAGGGCTCCATTGTTCTTTGGGTAGAGTCAGACACAAGCTAAAATTGATCTGTGTGTATTTCAACCATGACTATTTCCACCCAACCCAACTGAAAATGAAGACTGCCATTTTGGAAGTAACCATGAGGAAAGAGTGAATGAAAAATAGCATTCTAACTTATCGAGGTGTGGGGCTAGAAAGCTTTCCTAATCAATCATCTTCCCCATTCACCCTGAGCATACAAACATGTATAAATTGAATGTTATATTCTGTATTCTCCTTTAAAATCAGAGAAGAGTCAGAAATGCACATACCCTTTAATTAAGAGGGTGTAACATGCTTCACCAATATCTCTATGAGCTGCTTTTGATCATCTTTCACTTCTGTTCTCTTTCTTTCGAATAGTTTGTCATGAATGTGTATACTATTGGAGCCCAGATGGTTTCCCCCACCAGCCTTGTGAAATTTGTGAGCATCCCTTCCCTACTCCCTTGCTCTACAACCATGTGCTTGAACCAGAATCAGGGTAGTGACTGCACGTAGGAGGAAAATGTGCATCTCAAACTTTAGAAGCCAACCATTGGAAATCCTTCAATAATGCATGCTCATTGCAGTTCTCTCTGTGTATAGCTTTTGATATATGGAGTGCTTGGAAGTATTTTGCCTCACCTAATGGAATTTTAAAAGGAACAGGCTATCAATGGTAGTATGATCCGGTGATGCTAGTAGCTTTACCTTTCTCGTATAGAGTAGATGCTCAGTAAATATTTAGTATAATAATAAATGACCAAGGCATGAGCTAAGACATTTCCAAACTATTGAAGACTGAAGTAGAAGAATATTTATACCTAATTATCTTCCAAGAGTAAATTTACATTTCAAACATGACTACCAGGTACTTCATCTTTGCTCTAGGAAGCTCACTGCCAATTATTCCCAAATGTAAAAACAACTTTTGGATTTTCCTTCTACTCTTATTCATTGAGCAGGAAGTAAATGTAGATATTATTATATCTACATTAAAAAAATACTACGTATTATTTTTGTTTCTAAAATCTACTTACAAACTGAACAGATTGGGACTTCTCAAGTGTCATGACTCACAGAAATTCTGCCTATATTGTTGTGGTCAATGAGCATTCTGTATCTACTTAATAAACAGTGTTTGGGGTTAACTTAGGGTCTTTTAAGTAGAAAAGAGGCAAACATTTCTCTTTCATTTAGTTGGATGTAACTGTGGTAATAAATGACCGGGAGTCTCATCACGCTGTGAACTCTGACATTCCCCAGTCTTCCCACAGCAGGTACACAAGGTTTCACGGACTTAATGAAATTTTATTAAGAGAAGCTTTACATGCTTTTCATCACAAGATGTTAGCTGTTTTATGCAAAGATCAGCTTTTCATGTACATAGTAGGAAATTAAAGGAGACATACACCACCTTTGAGTTTCTCAGAAACACAGTTTGGTGCCTAAGTTGCTCATATTCTTAAATGAATTACATTCCCAACTGCTGAAAAGTAAAGGTTTCCTTGAAGACAAGAGGGGGAAATTGCTAGTTTCTCCATGAGTTCCCCAGGGACACTTCCCTTTACTGTAGTCAGCATAGGATAGACTGATTACAGAAAATAAGGTATTTCTTTTCTCATTTGGGTATTTTTAACCCATTTTTCCTGGGGACTTTACCTTCTCTGTCTGGATGAGCCAAGGCCCAAAGAATCCAGATGCTACTAAGAGGATGTCACCCTTCTCAACTCAAAGACCAATGCAGTAACCCAGTAAGTTTCCCTTTGGATACCCTAGGGCCATGGTCGGCAAACCGCGGCTCGCGAGCCACAAGCGGCTCTTTAGCCCCTTGAGTGTGGCTCTTCCAAAAAATACCACGTGCGGGCGCACACATACAGTGTGATTGATACTTCGTGGCCCATGTGCAGAAGTCGGTATTTTGTGAAAGAGCCACACTCAAGGGACCAAAGAGCCGCATGTGGCTCGCGAGCCGCAGTTTGCCAAACCGCAGTTTGCAGACCACTGCGGCCTAGGGAGTCACCAGTTTCCAATTCACAAGCACGAATCAGAAGAGCATAGGATCAGCCGTACATTCAGTCCTTGCTGTTCTGTGTACTTGGCATAAAAGATGCAGTTAGCATGCTGTTGCAATGCTTTGCCCATTCACTTTTTTTTCATTACTCATGGCATTCAGAGTTCACATTATTTTTGTTTGCAGACAAATCTCAAAGGCTTTCTCCTGGACGGATCGATGGATCTGACTCCTAAATAGGGGGTATTAGCGCTGAAACAAAATCATCAGAGCAGGGGTCTCTCTCCTGCATCGCCTCCGCCCCACACACTGAGGCTGACCTCTTGGACTCCAAGAGGTGAGAACCTGCTCTTTCATATCTCAACCTCCACACTGGGAGGCAGGGCCAGCACACAAGATCTAGGCAAGCAATCCCTGTATCCAGAGCTTGGCACCACACTCAGAAAGCCTTGCATTTATTCTCCAGACACTCTGGAATGTATTAAAATAGCCATGTCTCCTGAGCACCACTAATGACCAGGGAAATTTTCCCAGACCACTCCTGCAAGGACTTTGTTAAAAGCAGAAGCACCGGGGAGGGTGAGGCCACTTATCCTGCTCTCTGCTCTGGCCTCGCCATGCACATTTGCAAGTCTGCTTCTGTCCCTTCCCCCCTGTTTTCATCTGACTTAGCAGAGAGTATTTTTGAGAGGCAGTAAATGTGAGATGGTATGTACTCATCAAATTCAATGCCTATCATTTATACCTGCTGATACTCTGAAATTTTTGAGTTTGCATCTTCTTATAATTATTAGGCTCAAATTTAATCTTAGAATAACTCTCAGTTCACAACAGAAAATAGGAAATAAATTTTCTCCTTTAGAGCCTGGTACATAAGTTATTCAAAGGTCCATCTTTAACCAAATATGTATTTTTCCCAATTCTGCTTCCAAGAACCCATGCTTGTGTCACAATGGATAGCGGTTATGTTAATTTCCTAAGACTGCTGTAACAATTACCACAAACAACAGAGATTTATTATTTCACAGTCTGGATGCCAGAAATACAAAATCAGTATCTCTGGGCTGAAATCAGTGTCACAGGCCATAGTCTTCCCAAAAGCTCTAGGGAAAATTTGTTTCTTTCCTTTTCCAGCTTCTGGTAGCTGTCAGAAATCTCTGCCTCTATTCACATCACCTCCCCTACCTCTATCTTATGTGATGGCATTAAAGGCCTACTTGGATAATGCAGGATTATCTCCCCATCTCAAGATCATTAATCATATCTGCAAAGACCCCTTTTCCAAGTAAGGTAACATTTACAGGTTCAGGGGCTTATAATTGAGCATCTTTGGGGAAAGTTGTTTAGTGTACCAAGGAGGTATAAAGAAAGTGAATAAAAACTACAAGAGGAGACTTACAAAAGTCCCTTTGGGACACTGAAAGTATTGGTTGTCTTAGTGTAGATATGTTTGTAATACAGGAAACAATGCCTGTGATTCTGGCAGCAAACACTTTGGCATCAGCTGGAGAGATTTCAGGTCCACACATCACACACAAGAGGCCTCAGAACAGCGATCAGCTGGGATGAGCACCTCTCATGTGGACAGCAGCAACCATAATTAGACTGGACATTGGCAATGGCTTCTCTTTTGTCAGACACTATTGTGGCAAAGGCATACTTGGTAGACATTAGTGGCATAGCTTCTGATTAAGATCTCAGAATAAAGAGCAGATATCATGACAGTGATTTAGAGCAAGCAGACAAAAGAGAGAGAGAGAGAGAGAGAGAGAGAGAGAGAGAGAGAGAGAGAGAGAAAATGCAAAACAAAAAATGGGAGAGAAAGCTCAAAACTTCTAAGGAGACCTTCAAAAGACATAAACTGTAAGTAACAAGTTCTACACCTATTTGAAAATATTTTAAAGGAAGTCAGATTTCTAGTGGCAGGAAATAGAGCTAAAAAATTCTATTTGTTACCATATTTATACCATTGGCTTGTTCACTTTGGAAAACACAACTTATATAACTATTGTTCTGATCCTTTGTTTCTATACAGTTCATTATCAGCTCTCTATGTAACTTCATTCTTGGGGTTTTTATATGGTCCATAGACATTCATGATATCTTTAGCACAAATAATCTAGATTAATTCACTGTGCTATCATGCTATAAATCAAGAGAGTTTTCCTATATTTCCCATTGGCTTGTTGCCAAAATCCCCACTTATAAGGATGTTCAAATATATTTGAATTTCTCAGAAGGGATTTGGGAAATTGAGTTGTCAGTGTGTTCACTCAGCTAGGTCTCTGCACCTTTCCTCACATATGGACTCAACCTAGTGGGAGTGTTGTCCGTTTTGTTCATCCTGGGCATCCATGACTCTCTGGACCTTGATGGAGTCCCCTTTGTGATTTATCCATTAGTTCTATAATCTTGAAAAGCTCACAGATAACGCCACAAGATCCCATAATAGAAATTGTCCTCTTCATGCATTTAAAACTCTTTTAAAGCATAATATCCTTTCCACAATAAGAAATCCAACCCAAGAATGAGATTATTATATTTGAATTTTAATCCCCAGGGACTTGCACATAATAGGTACCCAATATATGTTTACAAAAAAGAAATGATTGCACATATATGGTTATGTGAATTGCTGATTAATAGGCTAGATTCTGGAATTAGAAAATCTTAAATTTAGCCTTTAGTTTTTCCAAAGAGAGAACTATTTGATACCTGGGACACAATGTTTGAAATGGTTAATCTCTGTCCTCATCACAGCTAGATCATAAATAATAATATAAACTTTGTCACAGAAATGCTAAATAGTTCTTTGTAAATCTCTTTTTCTTAATGGGGAAAAGCCCCTCTATTTTTTTTCCTCATTGGAACTGGTGCCAAAAAAAACAAAAAGCAACAGATCAAGTATGACTGGTCTGGAATGAAGGTGGGTAGCCAAGAGTAGAATATAAAATAAGCCTGGAAACTAATTTGGAGAGGTATAGCAAGCAGCAAACTTCACAAAAAACAATGTAAAAATATAAGTGCACTAATGTGAAAGGCAGAACTAAGGTCAAGATTAGTGGAGAGAACAATACAGTTGGGACCCCAGTGGAACTAGGATTTGGGGCTAAGGAACTCCAGTATCATGGTCTTACAACACTCAACTTTTCATCTTCATCAAGATGCAGGCCTGCCTTAGTAGTTGTGGCATCCTGAGTCTTAAAACTGAGGCCCCCCCAGAGCCAACTTGTGATATCACCCACCTTCTGCTTATTTACAACAACACCATTTGATGACAGTGAGGTTTGCTACCACCATTTAGAAAAGGGGACCAAATGACAAAATTTGCCCTGGAGGATGCTGGACCTATGTAAAATTATGGTAGGTCATTCCATTTCCATCCCATAATAACAACATGAAACCAAATGTTTTATTTTCCTTTTTCTCCCTAAAAAAGAAGTATGTTGTTTTAGCTTTTCTCTGGGAAGAATCTGGATTAATAATGTAAGACATAGGGTAGTGTCACCCCAGCCTCTGTATCACATGCCCCTCAAAACAGAGCAACTGGTTGTTGTGGAGTAGTCTCTAAGAGGCCCCAGCTTTACTATATCAGTATAATATAACTAGTGGCCCAGTGCATGGATTTGTGCACATTGAAAGGAAATTAATTAGAATAAATATTTTAATATCGCTATTTTCCCTTTCTCTATAATAGCAGTGTCAACCAAATTCATGATCAACAATGACAGATCGAAACACACACATGTGATTGGCACCAGCGAGAGCTTTATAAGTATCGTGCATGCATGACTCAACTTAGCCTTTTATATACATACAATAAACTTGCTAAATTAGACCTGCTTTCTGATTTAGCTAAACTTTTTCCAGCCTGGAGAAGCAACCCAACTTCTCTTTTAGGTAATTGTCAGCAACACAGCAGTAAATATCAACATGAAGCAGATTATTATTGTAGATCACCCAGGGAGAACAAAGGATAAAATATTTGACTGCAGCAGTTTTTTACTATATTCTGTGCAGTGAGAAAACCTAAAGACATTTTCAAGGTCCACCATTTCTTACTTCTTTTCAGTCGAGTCAAGTTTCTAAGCTTTCTAAATCAATGTTTTCTGGCTAATGAAAAGAAAATAGGATTCCACCGAGTCTCTTATCTACCTACTCCAGGACTTCTGTGAGGATCACATGAGATGAGGCATGGGGAAATGCTTCACAGACATTTGGTTAAAGTATAAAATGTTTCCACCGGCTGTAAAACAAGTAGTGTTCCTGGGCTGAAGAAACTGCAAGGAGGCTAGTCATCACTAGGGAGAGGAAGCTGGGCATTGCTACGTGACATCATTACCTGGTGCTCACAGTGACCGTTTTTGGACTGGGCTGTGTTGTGGGCTACATTTTGTACCATGGGGTCTCAGCAGTGTCCGCTGCTATTTGGTGGGGTGTTGCTCTGGGGTGGTGGTGGGGCCTGTGTCTCACTTGGGGGAAGCCAAGTGTTGCTTTGTGGGCACCAGGTCCACGGTGCAGTTTCTCTGTGGATGGCCAGTGCACATCACAGCAGCTCCTGCATTAAGCATTTGCCCCCTGGTGGTCAGTGTGTGTCATAGCAACTGGTTAGATGGTCAGACACTTAGCATATTAGCTTTTTATATATATAGATAGATGTGTTCCTGAAGTGAGTCTGAAAGGTGTTCTGATGTGGACACAGGGAGGAGTTCTTTGGCTTGCCCAAACTTGTAGGGGGGTTAGGCTGAAGATTACTTAAAGAATAATCTAGAGCCCTAGCCTGTTTGGATTAATGGATAGAGCATTGGCCTGCAGACTGAAGGTTCCTGGGTTCAAGTCCAGTCAAGGGCACATACCTTGGTTGCAGGTTTCCGGCTCTGGTCAGGGGCAAGCAGGAGGCAACCAATTGATGTGTGTCTGAGAGACTCATTGGTGTCTCTCTCTGTCTCTCCCTTTCTTTTCTACTCTCTCTAAAAATCCATGGAAAAAATATCATTGGGTAAGGATTAAAGAAAAAAAAAGAAAGAAGAATCTAGAAATGTAGATAAATATTATAGTATCACATGACACTCCTAAATATTTAAATATTTTATTTTATGTAGACACCTGCTGTAGAATAAAAGTCTCTTACATCTTTGCACAAAGATTACATTTAATATAAACATTGGAACTACTCATGTTACCTTAAAAACACTTTCCTTCAAAATGTTTCACTATGACCATTGTTTTAGAATGGTCATGATATTGGCAGGTTAAATTAAAATCACAGTTGTCTGTTGTAAAACAAGGGCTAGGTTTGAATCTGAAGTCAGTACCATGTAAATTACACAGCTTTCTACAATGCAGGTATTATGTTTCCTTGTGGAGCCACATGGACTGCCAGTGTTATTCAATGTGAAACATACCCAGACTGAGGCAGCGTGCATACCTGCAGAGGGTCATGGCAGGGTGTTACGTGGAATCCCCAGCAATGCAAGGTAATCAGGCAGCAAGCCAGGGCTTTCCTTGCAGTCCAACTACAGGGCACACATCAACCTAATGGATTGAGAGTTAATGTGCTTTTAATTCCTATACTCTGTAATTTCTGCAGATATCATTTTGACCAGTTTGGAAATCTGTGAAATCTTGAGAAAAAAAAAAAAATTAGTAGCTGAGGGTTGTTGAAGTGTACTTATTGCATTGCATACTGAGATAATTTGTGATTAGACTCCATACATTTTTCATAAATTCCATAGTACAATAACGTCAAAACTTGTTTTATGTATTATTTTATTTCTGTGGGTTTTCTGATGGCCAAACATTACACTATTGAACCTAGCTGACTTCCCTTCACTAACAAAAGTCTATTCCACTTGGGTTAGCAACCAAGTAATTCCTCTGCTCTAACTCTCCATGCTCAACTCACCCCTTACTACAACTCTAAATGTGCTTGAGTATTCAGGTACACACACAATCCGTATCCCTGTACAGTGCTGGTTCTGTATTCATGATGCTTTCACCAGCAGATGATGGTTTTCTATATCTTGCTGCAAATTTCAATTCAATTAGACACACATGTATTGATCCTAAAACCCATTATAGTGTGTGGCTCAGAGGTAGTACACATTTGTATTTGTAAATAAATGATGAAATGACCATGTACAAATGTTTTCTTAAGTGCCACAGGGAATAGAAGGATACAAAGGACATGATCTTTAATCTTAAGGAAGACATAAGCTACACAAGACAATAATGTAAACAACTGACTGTTAAAATCATATGAAATAAACTTCATAATCATGAAGGCAATAGATAAGGCACATTTGAAATTTAAAAGAGGGTATTGCAGGGAGATCAGGGAAAGTTTTCTAAGAAGGTGGCATTTGATTTCTGGGCTTTGACTTTTAAATACAGGAAAAGGCACATCAAGCTTCAGGAAAACTCTGAGCTGTGCTTTATGGTATAAGTGTGTGAGACTCACCATGAATCTGGAAAAATTAAAACCCAAGGTATATAGTACATAACCAAGAAGCATTCTTAGTTCCAGCTCTGTGTGAGCACATGGACCAGCATAGTCTAATTTAATTTCTAGGACCTCAAAGACAAAAATAACTATCCAGAAAACAAATATTATCAAAGAACACCCAAGAATGTAGCTATTTGAGCAAAGCCAAGTCACAAACTAAATCACACATTTTGTGTTATGATACATATCTGATGCTGTTAGATACTGGGGCTATAACTGTCAATCAAAAGAATGGGTCTCTTATTCCCATTGATCATAGGATTTATTGGAAAAGAAAGTAAATACATTATACAGGAATTAATGTATAGTTAGAGGTTTTAAGAAGTGCAGTGGAGAAAAAATAAAGGGTCAAACAGTATTTCAATTAAGACATAATGAAAGCCTATAGAAGGAACTTAAATTTAGTATTTACTTTAAAGAATAAAGAGACTTAGGCCAATCAGTTTGGAAAAACATTCCAGGTGTTAATGAAGACAATATTTCTGAAAGGAGTTTATTTATTTATTCATTTTTTTTATTTTAATCCTTCCTAGAGGAATACATTTTTGAGTGAAATTCACTCCATAAATACATTAGGAGAAAAAGGCATATCTTCTGACCAGATCCTTGCCACTCTAGCCCAGATATAGTGTCTTAATGCAGGGAAACAAGTTCCATCAACTGTCAACGTAAGGATGTGTCTGCTTCTTGCTGAAAGCAGGATCTGCATGTGAGAAACCAGAAGGAATGAAAGAAAAGTCAGTATAGCATCATCCGTGAGTGGGAAAAGGTGTGGGAGGAATATCTGTATAGTTGGATGAAAGATTTTAGAGTGTCTTTCAGAAAAGTAAGGTCTTTGATACTAGGTATCATGCATGTCACTGAAGAGTTTAACATACACAAGTGACATTGCCAAATATATATTTTTATTTGGTTATTTACCTGCACCTGAAGCCTAGATTGGAAATCATACAAAAGAGAAAAGTTAGGAGGTTATTACACAAGGGGGCATGAGAAAGAGAGGAGGTCAAGAATAACTCCTAGTTTTCTGGCAAAAACAAGTTTAAAAAAAATTGGAATGTGAACTACAGAGTCAGGGAGTCCTAGGAAAGGACAACTGTGTAGGAGAGTGGGAAATCAGGGGCTTTGTTTTTGTTGCATTAAAATTGGAGATTTCTCTGAGGCGTCCCACACAGATAGTTAGTCAGTTGTAAATAAAAGTGGAGGTTAGGAATAAGGTTCTCAGCTATAGATCAATGTTCAGGACCCATGAGTATATGAAATGATTCTACTAAAAAAGAACAGAAGCTAGCTTTCATATGAAAGTACAATGTGTATTCTAGAATTTTGATTGCACTCTTTTGATTCAAGATACGATATATAGTAAATAAATTTGAAGTAAGAATGATTTCCCTGAGAGTTAATAAGCACTTTAAAAGAAATAAAATATATTCGTTTTAGGGTATATTGAGTGAATTTTAAAAATAAAAAAATATCAATTTTTTTCTACAAAACTGTATTTTGTATGTGCCACTTAAAGGAGTATATCTATATTTTAATACAACTTATGTGTATAAACATTTTTAAAGGAATACTAGTAAAATAAGAAATATATGAAAACTCTCAAGAATGTAAGTAAATAATAATCTTGAATGCAAGAAATTAATTACTAATTAAATAGTATTTATGTTATCAAAGAAGTTAACACCTTTTGCAATCTGGACTTTTGTATGCAACTTATCTACATAATAACATTATGAAAATCTACATATTTAAAAACAAGATCCAAAATGTTTAAATTATAATAAAATTTTAATTCTGTACCTAATGATAAATTTTCTTTTTCTTTTTTTTTTTTAAATATATTTTATTGATTTTTTACAGAGAGGAAGGGAGAGAGATAGAGAGTCAGAAACATCGATGAGAGAGAAACATAGATGAGCCGCCTCCTGCACATCTCCTACTGGGGATGTGCCCGCAACCCAGGTACATGCCCTTGACCGGAATCGAACCTGGGACCTTTGAGTCCACAGGCCGACGCTCTATCCACTGAGCCAAACCAGTTTCGGCTAAATTTTCTTAATATCATATTAACAAGACAAAAAATGACATTATGTGTATGGGCATATATATGTCAATTATGTTAACAAGTTATCCTATATAATAAAAACCTAATATGCAAATAGACCAAACGTTGGAACCCCTGGCAGAACGACCAGTCGCTATGATGCACACTGATCACCAGGGAGCAGATGCTCAATGCAGGAGCTGCCCTCGACCCGCAGGCCTCAGGCCGGCCAAGGCGGGTGCCAGCAGGGGTCCCAGAATTGCCCTGCTGGTCGTCCCACAGGTCAGCCCTGGTCACAGGCCAGGCCTTGGGACCCTATCCATGCATGAATTTTGTGCACTGGGCTTCTAGTTTTTTTAATAATAAATGATGAAGTCAAAATATTTATTGTTGTTTACAACATGAATACTAAAAATTATCATGAGCTATGTTAAGTATTTCTAGGTATAAAACTATTTAACATTTCTGTTTGATAGTTAGATCATCCCCATTCAGAGCATATTTTGGTAATTTTTAAAAAAATAATATGATTTATATAGATAAAATTTTGTATGTAAAGTTATACAAGATGGTCATAAACTCTGGAAACAAAATTAAAGTAACTTGGTAATTAGTTATTGATATTATATTACATTGCATGATACATTTAACATGTTATCTCATTAGAAAATGCAGTTTCATGTTCTGTGTAAAATTTTAATGAACATGGAACATTAATACAACATTTTAAAATTTTTATTTTTTAATTATAATTGAGTTCAATATAATTTTATATTACTTTCAGATGTATAGCATAGTGGTTAAAAATTATATAATTTATAAATTGATCCCTCCAATAATTCAAGTAAGTTCCCATCTGGTAGCATACATAGTTATTAGTAGTTATTACAGCATTTCTATCAATACATAAAGTGTATCTGGCAAAAACAAGTAAAAACTTATCTGATGTGTTGCTTCAGATAATTTTCTGTCTGACTTTCAGTGAATAAATATGGGCCTCTGATATATTCCACCAGAAGTAAACAAAGGAAATTTAATCTGTAAAATCAATCTATCAGTCAATAGAAAATAAATTTAAAAATACATGTTTCAGGACTCTATGGCCATGCTGTATATATTTTTATCACTACCACAAATTATGTAAGGTTCTTTTAAGGTTATTATCTATTGTTAAGATGGAATTTGTAATAGCCAACTATTTAGATCAGTTTTGAGAAGACCTGTTAGTTATGCAAAGACTTTCTTGGGCTACACAGGCATGGGGGGGCTAACAGATCCACCCCACACTCTTAACTTTCATATTTGATCTTAAAAGTCCTCTGTCTGAGAACTCCTGAGGTGTAGGTGCAATTCTTGTTTTCTCTTCTCACTTTTTTATAAGGGTCCTCTCTGTTGACAGAATAACATACTTTGATTTACAATGAGTGTTTACACTCTTTGGTTCTTCCACTCATCACCGTGAGAAGAGGATGACCAGTCTAGTTCATTGATCCATTGAGATGTATAGAAATAAATCAGAGAGAACCCCACCGTTATCCTAATATTGTGTTCAAATGCATATAAAAATATAAATGTCTATTATGTAGCCTACAAGGGCTCTTCTTTCCCTTTATCTACCAGTAACATGTGCTGGTCCTAAGCAAATAGCAGTGAGAAATGTATTTTCTATTAAATGTTAGTTACATAAAAAAGTGTTGGGAGAAAATAAAAGTCCAAGCTATTTTTAACTGTCAGAGAAATACGTGTTGTAAGAAAAAAATGAGTTTTAAGAGGAATAAAAGCATGCACTCTGGACTTATTAAAATAGATAAATAGCCCTGGCTGGGTGGCTCAGTTGGCTGGAGCATCATACTGTACACCAAAAGGTTGTGAGTTTGATTCCTGGTCAGAGCACATACCTAGGTTGGGGGTTCGATCCCTGGACAGGGTGTGAACAGGAGGCAATCTATTGATGTTTCTCTCTCACATCTGTGTTTCCCTTCCTCCCCTTTCTTTCTCTAGAATAAACAGACAGAAAAAAATTATCCTCAGATAAGGTTTATAAAATTAATAATAAATAAGGATAAATAACCATTTTACTAAGATTGATTTTGTGTAACTGTCTGACACTCTTTGATGTCTCACCATTGAGAGATGATGATAATGTGACTGAGGTATATATGTTCATATTCGGGAGTAAAAAAAATGGTCAAAAATGACTATAAAACCAAAGGTTATATAAAGCTCACAACTGTTTTTAGCAGCTGGGAGGACAACAGGCCCAGGCTTCTCCCAGTTCCTGAGGGCTGCGGATAACGTAGGAAATGATCAGTATATTTGTAATATATTAAACCAGGGCCCACAAACTAGAACTCATGGGGCAGACAAATCCTGTCCACTCACTGTTTTTGTAAATAACATTTCATTGGGACACAGCCATGTCCATTGGTTCATATGCTCTCTGTGGCCTCTTTTGTACTACTGTCGCAAAGCTGAGTAGGTGCAACAAGATGGTATGGACCAGAAAGCCTAAGCTTATTTACTGTTTGGCCTTTTACATACTATGTTTGCCCACCCTTTACTCTAATCTATGCTTAAAATGATCTCCAAAAATTAAACTTTGGTTAATGTCCTATGTATAATTAAGAATATTTAGGAAACTAGTGGCTCCTTCTTTTGTACATTCTAGTTCAAAGCAGATTGTTAAATAAAACTTTAACCCTATATCAGAACTGTTAGCTTACAAAGTAACAGTTCAATGTTTCCTAACGCCACCTCTAAAATAATGCTCACTGTGACATGCTCACAAATGAACTGTACAACCTATGAGTCCTACAGCATTATCTCTAAACAGGACAGAGAGAAAATAATGTATGTGCCATTAATAATTCTTACATCCTGTCAACCAATATGTAGCAAATTATATAAAGCAAATAAAGCATATAAAATCAAATTTGAGTCAAAAACATTTTTCCCTGTTCTCATTAAGAACAAATTCTGATGGGAGAGACAGATATTGCTTAAAACGCCCAATAAAGCTGAAGTTACAACTGTGCTAAGTTTAGCGATGGAGTAGTGTGTGTGACTTTTAGAACCATTGAGAGAAGCAACTATCACAGACCAATGTGAATATGAGGGATGTGGGTACAGCAAAATCAGAGTTCAGGCCAGAAGCCACTATCAAGCAGGGGAAGGAGCTATGCACGGAGCACAGCCAAGAGCCAAGTTCAGAAGCCCACAAGAACAAAAAGGGTAGCAAAAGCAAGTATCTGACCCAAAGGCTCAAGACACTGCCTTTATTTCTGAGGAAAACCTCCTGGTACCATCACTAGAAAATAATTGAGAACAGACCTCAGTGCTACTCTCTTGATAGGCAATTAACACACTAGAACACTAAGTATAGGTAACGGCTTGTTTGCAGTATTGTTATTTCAACTTAAAAAATCTAAGTTAAGATACTAACATGAAATAAAATATGAACTTTAAAATGTTCCATATAATATATGTTATAGGTGGCATGACGTAAGAAAAAGAACATACTCTTTTAAGCTAATGGACTATGATTTAAAAGCCAATCTGGTTGTCATATGCATGTGATTTAGGTTCCAGGAGCTCAGGGACCATGTCTAAATTTCCCATGTGTCCAGTGCTCAGCAGAATGCCAGCCACATGGTGGGTGCTTGGGAAATATTTTTGAATGGTTCACTGGACAAGTTATTTGCTCTGGTTCTTAATTGGCAATAAATTCCAGAGCCAATATTAAAACCCAGGTCAGTTTATATCTACTCTAAATTAAAAAACAACTATCTTACCTATTCAGTTGTGATGGAAAATAGAATGGAATCATGCTTGGCTAGCCCAATTTATGGGGCTATAATAGGACCAAATATGATGTTATTATATGATAATCTGTTTTGCTAAATCTGAAACACTGGAAAAGTATAAGTCATCGAAAGATGGAAATGTAATAAATTTATATTCTTCTTTTATAGTTAGAGTTAATATTCATTAGGAGTAGAGAACTAGAAAAAGACCATCTTAAAACATATTTTTCCTTTTATGTTGAGAGGTTCTGAAACCTCTAGCATATTATTTCTTGTGTTCATGATTGAGTATTGTAGGTTCTTATTTAATGATAATTTTTTACCATAAACCTGGGATATATTTTAATTTATTATTAAAATATAATTTTAAATAAATGTATAATATATTTAATACTATTAAATATATCACATATAGTATGTAATTAATAAATATATGTTAATATATTTATTCAACATAGATCCCAACAAAGTCTTTTCAAATTACTTTTTCTCAACCTATTGATGTCCTACACAAAGAGAACATTTGCATTTTGGAAGCCTTAAAATCACGGTTTTTGTTTTTTGTTTTTCCTTTACCACAATATGAACACATCCTCCAGTTTCCTGGGGTCAGTCCTGATCAATAGACGTATAACTTCTGAGAACACCACAAATAGTGAAAATTATTTTTAAGTCATCCTCCATATTTTCACTAAAAATCTCTCTGCTTGAGGCTCTAGTCAGTAGAAAGAAAAAAAAAATGCTTATGCTTTGAAAGAAATATCTGATAAAATATGGAGAAAATGTCTCAAATTTCTCATCTGAAGTTGTATAATACTTAGTTTTCCTATCATTTTAAACCTTATTTAAATCTATTATTTCTTAATTAACAAATAATATAGAATTTGAGTGTCAAGAAATTTGAAACACTCTATGTACCCAGAATAAAACAAACAAAAACCCACTAAAACTATATATTTAATTTTTAATTTTAGAGTTGTTTTAAGATCCAAATATACAATTTTTTTCATATGTTTGTTTGGGGTTACTATAGTTTCAGCTGGGCATTATTAGACGGGCATCTCGTGTGCATTTCATGATCCATACCATCAATTCAAATTTCAACTTACACACAGATTAATTACCGGGCATCTTTTGAAACTGCAGCTCTGGATTCCATAGGTCTGCAGTAGGACCCGAGAGTCTGTATTTCTAACCAGCCTCCACATGATGCCAATGCTGTTGGTCTATGGGTCACATTTCTAGAAGCAAAGACCCACATCAACTCTCAGTTCATTTCCAACCTTTAGACCTGAACTTAGTTCTCCTTGGAAGCTGCCTTTCCTCTCCCCGCCCCCGTCCTCCTCAACCAAGATCAGACAAAACATGGCTCCATATGGGAAGGCCAGGGTGGGCAGCAGAGCCAGGAAGCCATGTCTTGCTGAGACAACACGAAATGAGGACCTCCCAGCACAGGACTGAGGCTACCAGAGGAGATGGGTGAGTTTGGATACTCGAGGGCAAAAAAAAAGTAGCAAATGTTGCTACACACATGTAATCAACCTATTAAAGTACACGATGTTGTCATACAACTGTTATTGAACAAAAACGCCAGAAAACATACAAAGCTTTTAAAAAAAAGAAAGTAAATTGTAGTCACCTGCCTAAATATTATAGGAGACAGGCTTTCATGGTTAGAGTAAACTGTCTAATGTTAGACCTTTAATTCATTGTTTTATCTTACAACAATTCCAGAACACACAAATGCCACAGTTTCATCTGAGACTTTTTCTCCTTCAGGAACAGCTATCCTGTTGTGTGACATAATGATGCTAGGATGTGGGACACACTGTCTCCTTTCATAGCACTTTTTACTTACTTCATTTAAATGAACATAGCTGCCCCCCCACACACACCTTTTTTAGTGAATATAATAAAAAGAAAATAAAAAAGGAGAAGACAGTTAATTTAGAAAAATCCTCTAATTTCCAAGATATGGAGATACTTTTTTAGCAGGGACAGCAAGCAGTAGCCTCATTGTTTGTTTCCGAAAAATAACACTCGAATAGACATATTTGTATTTTTGTTAATTTCCTCCTTAAACAGAAACACTTTGGTTGTCTTTACCATGTCTAGTTATTTAAATTATTTTTTAATGTGGCAAAGGCCTTGGAATTAATCAGCCCCATCTGCATACACAAAAGACATGACATAAGGAACAAAAAAAGTCTGAGGACAAAACTAGGCTTCCTTTCACAGGCAATAGGGGAAATTAGTGTCATCACTAGGTTGAAGACATAAAGAGATTCAAAATTAAAAATCCTTTGAACGCTTCCAACAAGATTCCTATAATCAGCTGAAAGATAAGTAATGATCAAAGCCCTTTAAAACAGTATTGTTCACTCCATTAGAACTGTTTAAATGTACCCTACCATTCACCAGAAATTATACAAGATTACTGCAGAAGCCATGCTATTGTTTCAGCAAGGCACCCAGATGTTTTAAGGATGGCTTCCCCCACGAACGTAAGGTTAAAAGCCAAGATACAAAAACAGCTGCAGTTATAAACCTTAATTACCAGGAACATCCCACCACATAGGTGCTCAATTGCCCTGACAAATTGATTTATCTTGAAGAGAGTGGGCTGGAGTTGGTGTTTAGGGACTGGGAAGGGCAAGTTTGCTCCCTCCTACATGGAGTCAAATGTTGGCTAATTCTTCAAACAAAACCTTCCAAAGCCTTCACTAACTTTGTATCTGGGAAATGTTAACCTCTTAAAGATTTCTTTTTCATTTAGTCCATGTTATCCCAGCCCCAGTATGATGGGTGGAAAGAGATAAGCACGTTTTTACACACCTCATTACCACTGTTATTTTATGCATTTGCCCAGGGATATTACACACAGCAGTGCCATGTTGGGATCTGAGAACATTCCTAAGCAGGAATTCAGAATAATGAATGTCTGACAGATTTACTAACTCCTTTCCTCCCTCATACGCTGTGAGGTTTTAATAACAACATTGTTATTCTTTTATTGATAACAATTTGGAGAGGACATTTTCTGTCTCCATCTTTAAAGATACTGAAGGGTTCACATGACATTGTTTATTACCACCAGCTGAAGATGGTAAAAGAATTAGCAGGATTTTAGAAAATGATTACTAGCCATTTTGAAAAAAGATAGCAATTTCAATTTTATGTTCTAGTCAATATCAGCTTAAATGTCACACCAAAACTGAATCAATAATGCACAGAGAGAGGGAAATGTTACAAGCTAAGTAAAATCTCTGAAAGTGTGTGAACCAAATCAAAATCAAGTAACGTGAGTTGAAATGTGGTGCTACTAAGGTCAGATTTTAAACTTCTAGCCCAGTTCTGAATATATTTATCACTAGAGTTTTTCACCCTCCCACCTTATCTTCAGCTCTCAAATATTATATAGTCAAAGCAAGGATAAAATGGACATAATTTATAACCTCAGACAAGGCAGGAATTCAAAAATACAGGTAATGCTATAGCAAATGGAGAAGTGCAATGCCACTGGGTTTGCCTTAGAACGATGGAAATGGCTTTCAGAGGCTCCGATATATACATATTTAACAATTAACAACAAAATAGCCTGCAGCCATGACTTCTGGTAGTCCTCCCTCCCCATCCATCCTCAAGATGAACCTTAGGGGAATCGCAGGGTGATAGCCTCAGTGGCTTGTACTCTGAAGCAAATCACTGTGATTTTTGAATATGAGATGCATTAAATTCACCATCAGGAGTTCTTAACCCTAAAAACCACAATAATAATCATAACGTGCATTTACTGAGCACCCACTCAGTACTTTGCTAACCACTTCTCAAGCATAATCTCTTCTGAGGATACACATGTTTTAGAAAATCAGAATCTCTAGAGTGAGGTCCTGGCACCACTCAGATGATTCAATTCATGTTGTGGTTTAAAAACAGCTCTGAAAAATACATCACTCTCCAACTAAGTTTCCAAATCCTGAGGATGAGTACAGTGAACAAAGCTTTAGGATGCCTCAGGGAAGACCTGGCCCACCCTCCCCCACGCCCACAGGAACTTTTACCTGAGTCATAGAAGAGATTCCAAGGATATTTTTGAAAAATATTTTTTTCCCTGCTATAACCCTGGACTCCTATACTTCTCTCTCAGTGGTTGTATTTCCAAGTTCCTTAGAAACTTTTGAGATACATTGGCCCAGGCTTTCATCCAGCGGTTCTCAACCTGTGGGTCGCGGTCCCTGAAAATACATCCTGCATATCAGATATTTATATTACGATTCATAACAGCAGCAAAATTACAGTTATGAATAGCAACGAAAATAATTTTATGGCTGGGGGTCACCACAACATGAGGAACTGTATTAAAGGGTCACGGCATTGGGAAGATTGAGACCCACTGGACCGTGTGCATCCAAAACAGGCCTGGTGATTGGCATCTTTGTTGTGTACAAAGAAGACTCCAATCTTTGTTGTGTTTATCTCTGATTTGTAGTCTTTATCTCTGATTTTGTTGTGTTTATCTCTGATTTGTAGTGTTCTTTGCACCAAGTAAAGAGTGAGCTTTGGATGAAGATCTGTATACTCTACATTCCTGGCAAAGTACTTCTTAAAATTATTTTTAAGAAATCATCATCTTTCAGGCCTTCATATACGCTGGTTCTTCCATTTGAAACAGTTCTTCATCAGTCCCAACCCTGTCAGCTGGTAAAATCTGACCCATTTTTCCTGGGTCTTGAATTCTCTTACTGTATTTTAGAGGTGAAATGTAAATTTTGCAGAGAAGCCACAATAGACGATGACTTACTCAAGGGAAGGCAATGATCTCATTTACTTTTGAAGCAGCTATTCTGACAAGCTTTATTTTTAAGCATCTAAAAGTAAAATTTCAAACTATGCTTATTGAATGAATGAACAAAGCTTTCCGGAGTAACAATATTTTTAGACTACGGAAACATTTCAAAAGATTGATAAACTTCATTAATAAATTTGCATTCTTTAAAACTATTTTTGGCAACTCTTAAAATTTAATTTTTAAATACAATATATGGAACTTCATATATTTGAATGATCTAATGTCTATTTAAAAGTAAATGGCTAATGTGTTAACTTTGAGGTAGTTTAATCCTTCACTTAGATGATGATAAGCTACATATCCCTGTGCATTCTTCATGTATGCCTTCATTAACTAGACTTTAAAAGAATACATAAAATGTATTCAGCTGCATTGTTCTTACTGTTAAAATCACAGGTTGTTTCTAGCCTTTTTTTCCCAGTTTTATTGAGAAATAATCGAAATACATCACTGCCTAAGTCTAAGATGCATCCGAGGAGGGTTTGATTTACAGATATTGTAAAAAGAATAGTCCAATTGTTTCAGCTAACATCCATCATCTCATAGAGAAATAATAAAAAGAAAAGAAAAAGTTTCCTATTGTGGTGAGAACTCTTAAGATTTACTCTCTTAACAACTTCCCTGTATATCTATCATTCAGCTCTGTTAGCTACTAGTATAGTCACAATGCTTTATATTACATCCTAGTAATTATCTTATAACAAAAGTTTATATCTTTGATCATCATTTTACAATTCCTACTCCCCCACTTCACTTCTGGTAAGCATAAGGCTGATCTTGGTTTCTTTTTCTGTTTTCTTTCTTTTTTTTTTTTTTTTTTTTTTTTAGATTCCACATGTACGTGCTATAGAGTAGTTGTATTAGTTTGCAATCCCACCAACAGTGCACCAGGATCTTCTTTTCTCCACATCCATCCAGCATATTGATCTATCCTTTTGATGATGGCCAACCTAACAGGCATGAGGTGATATCTCACTGTGTTTTTAATTTGCATTTCCCCAATGACGAGTGATGTTCTTGACCATCTCTTTATGGACCTGTTGGCCTTTCAATTTCTGGTCATTTATTTCACTGAAATATACCAGCAACTTTAAATGAATGACTTTGATGTGTACACTAAGTAATGTGAAGATAGCTAATCAAAGAAATTTCATATAACATACGACTAAATAATCTGGCAAAAACACTATGGTGAAAGCTGAAATTCTTTGGAGTGGAAGGCTTCCACATGATACTGATGTGAAATGTAAAGGGTTAACTCATCCTGACCTTTTCTGGCCGCTTTTCCATAGGTAATATTGCCAAATCTAAAGGCACTGCTATTTTGCATGAATTAAGTCATACATTTCACTGAAAGTGAGTTAAAGTGTTTTCGGCATTTGTTCTACATGACAAACTACGGGCAATGTGGAGAGAGCTGGATTTTATTATATGCTCTTCACATTAGGCCCCAAATTTTTGATTTTGACTCTTTAAATATACACTTCAGATAGCTTCATGATAGAAGAAAATGGCATGTTAAAATCTGCTTAAAGCAGACCGTATCAGAATGATTGCTACTGGCTGGGCACTTTCTTCATTATTCCATTTTAACTTAACCATGTCATACTCCTGCCTCTTAGGCATATTGGCAGGGATAGCTTAATGAGCTAAAAAGGAAGAAAAAAAAAGAAAGAAAGAGGGGAAATGAGTTAATGGGATAGATTGTTTTGGTAGTCCTGAACTGAAAAGGCTTTTTTTTTTTTTCAATATAGATTTTAAAAAATAAATATCATGCTAACATGCCCTTATTCACCTTTATGGAAATCTTGTGTTTGCTGTTATCAAGTATCAGCATAATTTTCATGCCCAATTTTGAAAGCCAAACTTCTGTTCCTGACAACATTCAAATTGTCACATAAGCATTGTGTTCATAGTTACAAGTAATATAATTGGAGTATTTCCCTCCATAAAGCACTTTTGGGGAAAAAAAATAATAAGGAAGAAAAAATGAGAGTTTTATCTCAGAATGAGGTCACTTTTAGAATATTTGGGTGCAATTCCAACCACACCTAGGAATAGCAAACTCCATCACATACATTATGTCTGCATGCAATTTTTTTTTTTTTACTCATTTTTCTAAGGAACAAGAAACATCTGTCTTTTTCAGTCTCTTCACAGCATCCAACCCCACAGACAGATGTTTTCAAAACCAAGTTGTGTGTGAACATTTAAAGGAATACTGTATTTGCATAAACGCTGGGAATTCCAAGCTCCGTGCTTTCCATACTGTTTTAGTTTTTCAAATCAATATTTTTTTGTTCTGTGCCCGTCATTTTGTTTTACTCCTCATAAAGCAGACATTGTGTGCACACATCTGTTAAATCTGGGCTGCATTTATTACAGTTCTGTTCTTCCAGAAACAGGAAGGATTAATTACCACAGGCCGGCTCTAGAAGCACCCCCGTGTTTCTTAACACACAAAATTAATTCAGAGTTGACAAAACTCTTTCAGACACAGCCTGCTTCCTGCTGATGACGCTTTATTAGCATATTCTTCCCAGAAAAAAAAAAAAAAAAACGCCTCATAGACCCTTTTTACCTCTCCTCTGAGTTCAATTTGTGCACCACTGAGTGACAGGCAGCAAAATGGCTTGAATATATCTAAGGCAAGTTGCCAAAATCCTCCCGATAGAAGCACTTTGGAGCCTTTGTTCTGAGCACATTAAAGTCACAGAAGGTCCATGTACTTTAGACAGTGCGGGGCAGGCAGGATGTTCTCAGTAAGACAAAACAGCAGGTGATAAATGACATTAAATAACAGTGAGAATTTACCACAGACTAAATTAACTGCTGGAGTGAAATGTTCTCAGCTCTAAGGCTATATTAACAGTGAATTTATAATTAGGCGATTATCATACTTTTTAGTGGTTGAGGAAGTCTATATGTAAAAATGATGAAGACAGCTCTATTTGAGTCTGGAGAGACACTGCTGGAAGTGCTTCTGAAAACACTAGAGAATAATTCTTCTTTCAGGCCTTATAAAGCCATTTGTAAAAATAAGTGCTTGGAGTAAATTAGATGGCTGGATCTCTCTCTCTCTCTCTCTCTCTCTCTCTCTCTCTCTCTCTAAAATAAAAAAAATGCAGCCTCAGAAAAGAGACTGCCAGGAAATCAAACTCTCCAAAATATAGCCCTTGTAGGTATTCCCACAATTAATCAGAAGTTAATTACTGGCATGAGACATTTTTAAGGTGAACATTAACTTGCGGTTTTCTTTTATTTCCATTAGAAACCATATTTTTAAAATTACACCATTTATTTTCTAATAAGGAATTTCTCTATGATTCTTAGGTGTGTGATGTTATAGGAGCATTTCACTTTGGATTTTACCCTAAAAGTTCTGAGAAGGTAAATGATAGCAATGTAATCTTTCCGAAAAAATTGGGTCAGGGAAAGAAAATGAGCTGCTAAATTTACCATTGACTGGGTTCTCCTAAAATCATCACTCTGCAATAGTTTTGTCAAATGCCCTTAAAGAAAAGGATAAAAACAGAAAACTACAATAACCTTTAAACTGTTTAAACCCGTTTCCCTTACACGTTATTTTTCTCTCCCAAGCCTAGGCTTAGGTCCCATGAATAGGGTTTCACAGTTTCCTGCCTAACCCGAAGAATCCCTTCCTCAAAGGGGAATGGCCCACAAGGTGCCAGGAGCACATATGGGCCTTTGGTAGACTTCTCACCATGTAACATCTTGTGCACTTTCCATGAGGATTTCTTTTAAAGCTAGAACACTTCATTTTTGGCAACCAAGACCCATATGTCTAGACACATTATAGTGCTTGGTTACAATTGTATTTCCATAATAAAGTAGTATCCATTCATTCATAACTTTCTCAAAAAACTCTCCTTTTGGGCTTTAAACACTCCAGGTTTAGCCTCAGCCAAGAGGTGAATATTTGGAAAGTTTCTGCTAAATCCATTTGATCAGATATTGGCTTATATGACTCAAGAAATCATTTTCCATATGTCCACAAGAATTATTAGCCAAAAAGTAACCCGTGAGGAGCTGACTTTTATAAAGTTTTGAAAGTGCCTAGTCCTTTGAGAAACAAACTCAAAAGTTGGAATGAAAGGTTCAAATTTAAAACTGAAAATTTTCTGTATAAATTCGTATTCCACTAAAGCATAAACACAGGCGCACACAATTCCATTTAAAAAGAATTCTTTTGGACATGTCCCTCTATGTGTTTTCCTTTCCACCTATGATTTTGTCTTGAAAATATTATTAGTGAACTCCCACTTAAACAATTAAAAGTTTAAGGGTGGTTGTATAACCCCTATATACATGGGGAAACTATAACATTTTTAACCATGGCTGTATTTTCTAATAGCAGGTTAAAGCCCCCAGACATGCTGGTCCTGTGTGCTGTTCTGCATACGATGCCTCTATCGTCCAGGTTACTGTTTTGTGGACGATTTTTAAATTTGTATTAATTTAAGTTCTCCCCTTGCCTTTTTTGACATAATCTAGGAAAATCATAAATATACCACATGTATGAAATACCTAAATATAGTGTTGCGGTCAATATGCTCCTCCAACCCATTTCTTCTCTTTTAATCCTCTCTGCCTCTTTTGGGCACCCAGTATTCTCTGATTCTCAAGGGCATTTTTTATATTCTGGATAAATTAAGGAGAGGTAACGTCATCACTGAATGTACCAGCCCTCCCAATTTGCTTTTGTTTAAAAGAATACAGTAGTTTCCCCCCTTAATCTATGTTTTACTTTCCATGGTTTCAGGTAACCAGAGTCAACTGCAAGTCTGAAAATATTAAATGAAAAGTTTCAGAAATAAACAATTTATAAGTTTTCAATTGCTTGCTGTTCTGCTCTGCCTCACCTGGGACATGAATCATCCCTTTCCCCAGAATCTCCACGCTGTATATGCTCAGTGCCTGTTAGTTACTTAGTAACCTTGGTTATCAGATGGACTGTCAGGGTATCTCAAGCTTGTGTTCAAGTAGCTCTTATTTACTTAATAATGGCCCCAAAGCACAAGAGTAGTGATGCTGGGAATTTGAGAAGTTGTAAGTGCTTTCTTTATGTAAAGAGATGAAAGTTCTGGACTTTATAGGGATAGAAAAAAAAAACATGCTTATATTGCTAAGATCTACTAAGAATTAATCTTCTAGCCATGAAATGATGAAGAAGGAAAAAAAGAAATATGTGTTACTTTTGTTCTTGCACCTCAAACTGCGAAAGTTAAGTGCTTAGTTAAGATGGAAAAGGCATTACCTTTGTAAGTGGAAAATATGAAAGAAAAACATGTTCTGATTGAAGGCCGCATGAGAAAGCACTGAGCCTATAGGAAGACTGCAAGTAAGAGATGCTTACATGGATTCAGGAATAGGTTTGACATTTTACCAAATCACATCACCACAAGAAGAAAGGTAAGTACAATACATTAAGATATTTTGAGAGAGAAACCACACTCACATAACTTTGACTAAAGTGTCTGGTTATAATTCTTCTAGTATTACTTATTTTTGTTAACCTGTTATTGTACCTAATTTATAAATTATATTTTATTATATATATATGCATAGGAAAAAACAGTGTACTATCTGTGGCTACAAGCATCTATTTGGGGTCTTGTAACATATCCCCCACAGATAGGGGGATGACTGTACTCATAAAAGCAAGACTAACTCAAGGTGAACAATAAAAGTGATAGTGGAATTTAAGGCACTTGGAACACTGACACTAATGACCCTTTGTTCAAACTGATTTCACAGCAAAACCTTTGTAAATTACTTATTTAATTCCTCTGTGCCTTAGCTTGCTCATTCATGGGGTAGGAAAAATGAGTGTCTACCAGTTTGGCTAATTGTGAAGCTTAACATTATGCATGTTCGTCATCTAGAAGAGTTCTGATTAAAGATGTTCTCAGTATTTGTCAGCATTAATGTTATCATTATTTTGATTATTGAAGATGACTAAAAAGAACCATGAAAATGCCGCTTCTGGGACCAAATCCAGAACTAATAATTATAAAATATTTTTCACTTTTAAATTATGATAATTTTGATATTCAATAAATATTAATTCACATGATCTGCATAAAATGTTGAGTACACTCACACATAATTCTTTTTCAAACTCACTAAAGCAGATATTAATCACTAATTCCTGTAAATCGCAAATGACCACATATTGCACCTGAACTGCAAGTCTAAGGGTATTTCACTGCAGTCACATGATCCAAACTATCTTGCCCTTGGAGTATATGTGGGAAAACTGGGGTGACATTGCTAATACATCCCAGAGCTCATGTCATTCACTGTAGCAAACCATATTCAATCTCTTCAATATTGACATTTTAAAATTAAAGGCCATATATTACTCATTTAAAAAATTAATCTCCTTCTGGACAGAAGGAGACTTGATTTTGGGGAGTGAACACACAATATACAGATGATGTATTATAGAATTGTACACTTGAAACCCATAAGATCTCATTAACCAATGTCACCCTAATAAATTAAATAAATTAAATAAACAATTAGTCAATATATATTTTTAGAATTCAAATTACTGCAAAAATAATTCCACATTATTTTTACTTATAAAGAGAAATCATATACAACATGAACTTAGATGTCTTTTTGAAACTTTTTATCTATTTCCAAACCAAAAGGAATCATTGCAAAAGTTAAGGAAAATGAACTTTTTTTTTGATGATGTTGAGGGAATCTGGTTAATTTAGATTATTTTTATATTTACAACAGAGGCACTGTATAGATTTTTTTTTTTTTTTTTAGTGTGTAAGCAGAATAAAAGTAGAAAAAAATACCTTATAAAACTATTTCATAATAGGATCAAAATGATAAGCCATTATATAATGACTCATATGATTATAAGGCAAGTTAGACAAGGATTAATCACACTAGTGTAGTATTTACAAAATTGTCTATATCATACTGTGCAATGCAACATATGTTGTTGTTTTTTTAAAAAGGATATCGAAGGTTTTCCAAATTTAAGAGACCTCTATAGCCTCTTATCAACATATATATTTTCTGCTATACTTTTATCAGTGGCAATTTCTACACCTAAACCTAAACTTAAAATATAATTGAGCAAAAGTTATACATAAAATGTATATGCCTGTTCTGTTTTTTTTTTGTTTGTTTTTTTTCCCTATAGGGTCAGTAATGATGATACTTCAATAACTACCATTTACATAAGACTTACTAGTTTATGAAATGTTTCCCAACTCAAGCAAATCACTTTGTCATCACAAGAACCCTGAAATGTATCCATAATAACTTCACCTTACAGCCAAGTTTACCAAACCCCTTCTTCTGTGCATTACCAGAAACAATGAGAATTGCAATTGAAACGACTCTTTAAAAATGACTGGAGATTTTACCAGGTGCCAGGCAGTGCTGTGCAGTTTATGTCCATTATTTTAATAATTTTCAAAACAACAAGGACAGATGTTGTGAACTTCATGTGTAGCACCTTACAAATAAGAAGTTTCTCAAGATTATAAAGCTAATTCCAGAACTGGGAATAAAACTCCAATTTCTCTGTGCTCAGATTTTGTGTACTTGGCCACAGTCTTTGAAGAATTACTAAAACATTTTAAACAATCTACTTCATGGCCCTTCATGAAAAATGTTTTACTAAATTCTTGCATTAAATGTGATAATGACTAAGTGTTTTTTTGTTTTTTGTTGTTATTGTTGTTTTTTACTGCTGAGTAGATGGTGTTGGTAAGTGCTATAAGGTTTATTTTGTAGGTTCATATCTTCAGGGCTCCTAGTGAAGTGAGAAGTTGGATATGTGATCAAGGAATCCAAAGAGAAAATAGAATGACCATGTAGATTTCACAAACTATATAACTGCAATGTCATAGAGAATGTGAAGTTTTACAGGGAGAATCTGAGAGAAGAGGCCAGTGCAGCAAAATGGTTGGGAATGATGCCACGTTAGCTCATTAAAGTCTCTTCAGTGAGCAAATCATTCTGCAAGTGTCTGTTTGGGGGTGAATGTCATAGCCTGGGAGGACACAAAGCATGCAGCAGGCTATGAAGAACAATTCTCTGTTTGGGAATCATAACAAGTGGGATCATAAAGAAATACTCAGGCGTGAATAAATAGAATTTATTAAAAATGAATTACTTGGACCAGAAATAAGGCCAGGGCAGGGATGCACTTGGATGTAAGTAATGCTAAGTAGTAAAGAATAAAATAGTATCTTTATGATCATTTATCCCTTCTGGATTGGATCATGCCTAAGAGCAGGATTAGCTGGAAGTCAAAAAGGCTTGAAGCCAGCAAGTCAGTGCACTAAGAGAAAGACATTTCATTAATCTAAATATATTAGTTAGTCTGGGTCTAGACGAGGATTTTATGGATAAGAAAGTAAAGAATGGGGTAATTTAACAAAACAGGACTTGGAATGACCTTTATGGATTTAAGATGAGAAGCATCAAATTTAAATCCTATTTGCATTTGGGAAGAAAATGTAATACATTTTAATAATAAATAAAAGCCATAGCAGCTTATTCAAATTATTCACCAGTCTGCCTCCCTCGTGGAGATTACACAAAAAAGTGAAATGAATGAAATTAGTTATTATTTCTATTGCCATGGTATAAAGACACTCTATTTGCCGTGTTAACGATCAACTTAATTTCCAAAAAGAGTAAGAAAAGAAAAAAAGGATTTTAACAAATCTGTTCACAATGCTGATAAATTAAGATGCTGATTTTTATTTTGATTGGTAACTCTGCATTCTATGATACTTAGATATACTTAGTAAGTCATTTCTAAAAGCTGGTTTAAGTGCCGTAGCCTGATAATTCCAAGGCATCCCAAAATTGAACTAATGCTATGAATTTTATAATACTCTCCACCACCATGTAGGTTTTTTCCTTCACTATTCAGGTTAGCATTTTCAGGTTTTAGGGGCTTTTAATACCTGTGTCTGGGATCTCAGGCAGACTCCAGCCCCTGTCACTCAGTCACGAGGTCATGTTACATCAGGGGTCCTCAAACTTTTTAAACAAGGGGCAAGTTCACTGTCCCTCAGACCGTTGGAGGGCCGGACTATAGTTTAAAAAAAAACTATGAACAAATTTCTATGCACACTGAACATATCTTATTTTGAAGTAAAAAAACAAAACGGGAACAAATACAATATTTGTATTTGCATGTGGCCAGCGGGCCATAGTTTGAGGACCTCTGTGTTACATCACATGCAATCTTTCATCACCTGGGTTGTATATGTACATCCCCCTTTCATTTTCTCTTTCTGATCTTGGTTTTCTAAACTTAAATCTTTCAACTTAACATATGACTGCACAAGAATGTGTTAAATGCTCGTATGTCCCAGTCACCTGCTGAACACAGCTCTGCTCTATAGGGTCCTCAGGTCTTTGGTGAAGTGGAGGCATGCAGTTCTTTCCCAGGAGTTTTGGGAAACTCTACTGAACATGTGGGTAGGTGTTGGGCCTCTGGCACACATGTTCTGAAAAACACTGGAATTTCCCTTAACTTGCTACTTACATTTTTTGTTAAGAAATCTCACAAAACTATAGAGGAAATAATTCAAAGTCCTGTAAATGAAAGGTAGTAAAACCAATATCAAAACAAAGAGGCAATAATAACATCCTATATAATAAAAGAGAAAAATGCAAATTAACCATCCCTTTGCTATGCACAAGCCACACCCACCGGCCAATCAGGAGCAGGTTTGCAAATGAACCTAACTAAGATGGTGGCGGCCATGGAGCTGGAGCAAGCAGGTGGCTTGGGTTGCCCCCAGTGATGAAGGAAGCTAAGCTTCCCACTTGCTTTGGCTGGCCCTTGGCTCTGCTCAAGGCTACAAAGTTTCAATTATAGAAGATAAATAAATCCCATATACCTGCTTCCAGCTGGCCATGGCCTCCACTCAAGGAGGAGCTGGGAGCCTGGGTTGCTAGGGGCACCCCAGGCTTCCAGCCAGACCTGGACTCCACTCAAGGCTACAAAGTTTCAATTATAGAAGATAAATAAATCCCAGTTTTAAAAAAAGGAGAGGCTGGGAGCTTGGGTTGCTGGGGGGCATGGCCAGCCTTAAAATGGCCCTCAGCCCCTCACCCAGGCTGGCCAGGCACCCCAGTGGGACCCCCACCCTGATCTGGGACACACTGATTCAGGGCATACCAGCCAGCCCCCACTCATGCACCAGGCCTCTATCCTATATAGTAAAAGGGTAATATGCAAATTGACCCTAACAGCAGAAAAACTGGGAATGACTGGTCACTATGACACACTGACAACCAGGGGGCAGACACTCAATGCAGGAGTTGCCCCCTGGTGGTCAGTGTGCTCCCACAGGGGGAGCTCTGTTCAGCCACAAGCCAGGCTGACGGCTGCCAGTACAGTGGTGGTGGTGGGAGCCTCTCCTGCCTCCTCAGTAGCGCTAAGGATGTCTGACTGCAGCTTAGGCCTGCTCCCTACTGGCAAGTGGACATCTCCAGAGGGCTCCTGGGCTGCCAGAGGGATATCTGACTGCCAACTTAGGCCTGATCCCCTGGGGAGCGGGCCTAAGCCAGCAAATGGCCATCCCCTGAGGGGTCCTAGACTGCGAGAGGGCACAAGCTGAGCGCACAAATTTTTGTGCACTGGACCTCTAGTTTTTATATAATTTTTGACAAGGGTATAAAGGCCTTTGATTAATCAGGCAATACCCCATGCCCACATTCTGATGACCTAGAATTACATTAATAAGTATCTACTTTCTATCTGCAAGAAGAGAGAATAAGAAACAAATAAGGTTGTCAAAGTCAAATAAGAATATAAGAAATTTCAAAATTAAATGTTTTTCTTGAAAACAAGCAAAAATATTGTCTCTGAAAAGTAAACTCACTAAAAACCACATTGAGAAATGTGTTAAAGTGCAAAAAAATACAAAACACTAAGTATATTAAACACTAAGAATATCAAAATTTTTCTTACAATTGCTATAAATACTCTCTATATAAGCATACTTATTTTTTTATTATATATACAGGAAAAAGTACCCAAATGCTGTTTTAGTGCTGTTGTTGGTCCTTAATTTAATTCTGTATTAATCATTAAAAAAAAAAAAGAATTGGCATTTTGGATCATATCTATAGTTCATAAAACCCAGAAGTGGGTCTTATGATCTATTTTGTATATGGCATTATTAAATTATTATAAATATACTGTATAATAAATAGTATTATTTTCAGTTTAACCTGAGAAAGTGAAATCTAAAGGAAGTCAAGGCTTGACTAAGATCACACAATGAAATTGTTGTAGACATTAAGGAGAACACTGGTTTCCTGGGATTCTATGTCCTTCTATGTCCGTATTCAAGTACAGGACTATCACTAAACAAAGGCTGGCCTCCCTCCCACCCCTCACAGGAGAGTTATGGGAGATGAGACTGGAAATACAGTCTATGCTGAGTTCTCCAGCATATCTCCATGAAAGTGCAGTCAAGTTTTTGTTTGTTTGTTGTTGTTTTGTGAGTGTATGTTTTCTTAATTTATCTTTATTGTTGAAAGTATTACAAATGTCTCCACCTCCCCCCTTAACTCAGTCCTCCACACTCCCACACCCTTCTCAGGCCTTCACCACACTATTCTTTGCCCATGGGTTATGCATACATGCATAAAAGTTCTTTGATTAATCTCTTCCTGCCTTCCCCCTCCCCCATATATATATTTAAGTGTAATAAATTCAGTGTGCTGGATGTTGTCAAGAACTGTCAGGAAGAAATGGGAATATCTGAGTAGTTAGAGAGACACATTTTAGGGAGCCAATATTCTCCAAAATGAATTTATTAGAAATAGCTCAGCTATTTTAACCCAAGATTTCTGATCTCCTATATCAATCTCTCAATTAGCTACAATCTTAGGAAGAAGGAAGAACATGACTTACTGGTTACCTTTTCAAACCCTTCAAAACCTTAATAATAAAGCTAAGACTAAACCCAGATTTTGTGATTCTGTGTGAAGGTACCTTTGAATTATAAAATGTGCTTTAAAAATTGTGTTCTTTCAGGCTTTAAGAAGACCTATATGGTCTCAAATTACATTCCTGATCTATTCACATTTTTGGAACAGTTACTGTGATTCCATAATTGGGGATAAAATTGAAATGTAAGTATTAAGGTAATTTCTGGGGAAGATGGTGATTTCAACACAGGAGTGAGTCTGTTTCATCCCTCTCATTGCCAATCCTTTTCCTCAGAAATAAAAGGCACATTGGGTTGTGTTAAGGGTAGGAGGGTATTGCAAGAATGGTTTGATAACCTACACAGAAAGTTTGGGCTTGAAAAGTGGCTTATTAAGATGGGAAGAAGTGGGTGAATTTTTAGAAATGAGTAGAAAGTAAAATAATAGTCAAAGAACATGAAGAAGTTATTTTAAAAATAAGAGTTAATTGGCTCACATAGAAAATAATTACAACCCCTTCCTACATATACATTACAATTAAGATATCAAGATATTGTTTTCTATGCCCATGAAATAACAAAGATTTTGAAAGCAAAGATTTGAAAAGACATAAAGGAACTAATATAAACTGGTTTAGAATTTTATACTGTTACTGGGGGCCTGATGCATAAAATTCATGCAAGGGGCTTGGCCCTTGCAGCCCTGGCTGCCTCCTCGTTTGTCGTTTGGCTGTTTGGTCTACTTAGCATGTTAGCTCTTTATTATACAGGATTTTCATCATATAGCAAAACCCTTAAAGTGTGCATATTCTCTGATTTGTTTCCTCTTTCAAAATGCATCCTACAGAAATGACCTGAGATAAACATGAGGTTTGTATATTTAAGAGATTTAAAAATTATCAATAGTAAAATTGGAAACAATCTCTATTATGTATGTTCTTAAGCATATAGAACTATACACATACAATGGATGTGGTAGCTTTTAAAGATTCCATTGTAAAATTGTAGCTATTAAAAATAAAATAAAGTAGTAGTTATTGGTATCAATATATTTACAATAGTTAAATTAAAAAATCAAACTGGCATAATGTTCTCTTTAATGTTATGCTTACAAAACAAGGCCTGGGGAGGGGATGAGAGCAGGATGGAGGGAATCAATGGATGAAAAAAGGGGACATTTGTAATACTTTCAACAATAAAGATAAATACATTAAAAAACATATGCAGACAACTAGAGAGCAAGTGTAAGAGAGAGGAGAGAGAAGGAAAGGCATTTACTAGTAATTAACTTGGTTTTCTAATAATCTGCATCAACATTTTATTAATTTTACAATTAGAAATATATTTTCCCCTTTAAAGTTCAATAACTTTGTGGAAGGCACTTCTAGTTCCCCAGTATCAATTCATGAACAACTTCTTTCTTACTAAAGATCTGCATTTTTTTAAAATAATTTTCATTGTGCCTAGTTTAAATTACTCACCTGCCCAGAATCCCTTGCAGAGAGGGTTTGCCACATGTGTAAACAATAATAGGTTAATAGATAAATGACTAGTTACATATGCCTTTTGAGCCTTGGCATTTTACTGAATCTTAATCTTTCTCTGGTCTGGAATACCAACAATATGTGCAAAGATGGAGCATTCACATTGTTAATGAAAACATTGTGAGAGTGAAAAGCTCCAAGCTAAGAAAGAGATTAGAAGGAACTTGGGCTCTTGAAAACTTCATCAAGTTGTTGCACAAGCCCTCTACTACCTACATTTGTGCTCCTTTTCATGTGAGAGAAAAAAAAATGCTCTCCACTCATGCAAATCACTCTGTACTTATTTGCTTTACATGCAACCAAAGGTAAATTTTACTGACACAAAGCAAGAGAAGAAAACATTAATTTACATTCCACTCTAATTTGATGATGATAGAACATTTCTAAATCCAGTAAACTTTGAATCAAGGGATTAAAAAAATTAAAGGATTTGGGAGATCTCCAAACCAAGACATTTTCCTCAGCATCTTCACCACATTTTAATATTTGGGAAACCATCAAGAAATGCTTGATGGTTTAGCATTAGTGTTCTTTTCATCTTGGGGGATACATTTTACCCAAGTTTCCCTTAATAGTTGACTTTCCACTGTCATGCAATTGGATATATTTATCTTTTAGTCCAAAGATGTAGGTTAGGAATTTTTATATAGTAAGTCATTGTATGTCAAGTTACTTTAAAAGCAACATTATAGATCACCACATTCAATTTTCAGCTTTTAAAGTAGAGTGATGAATATAATACTGTCAAAAACAAAAGAGAATTTTGACCCCTGAGCATGGAATAACTGAGGGATTCAACCAGGTAGAAATCATGCTTTTGATCTTTCTCAAGACTTAATCTGTCTCTTTGTGTGATTACTACCTCCAGTCATTTCAAAAGTAACCTGTGTTACAAAAATCTCCATTTCCTTTTTCTTCTCTCACTAGATTATTAAAACTAGTGTTTAGCATTGGCCTTATTTAGCAGCCCCTTCAGGACATGACTGAAAACACCCAGCAGCAGAAGCTATTGCGTTAAAATGCATGCATTTTTCTAAATGATGGCCAATGAACCATAACAAAATAGAACCTCCCCTCTCTGGAAGTGATCAGACAGGTTCAAAAAGAATATTTGATGATATGCCAAGCCAGCACATTGCTGCGATTATAGAAGCAATGCCACCACCCCAGACAGCCAGACTTTCCTTCTTTATTGTGGACCAGCTGCCTCCCATAGTAAACATGATTTAGCTCAAGATCAAAATCCCAACTCTCTCTTCATGGGTTTGGTGGCATTTCACATGGACCCAGGTAAAACCATTTACATAAATTATTTGGGAGCGTATCAAGGAGAAATTGAGACCTAGGGCCATGTTTTTAGTATCATTAGACCTTTTCTTATACTACTCTGAGCTGTCCATTTAGAAATCTCACTGAAATGTTGAAAATATGCTGCCTGCTTTGTAAATCCTTCAGACATTCATCCATTAAACAAATACCTATTGAGAATATATACCTAAATATTATGCTAAATGTTTCCTGCTTTAGATGCAAACATTATGTTTTGTTGTTTTTATTACTCCTTAAAGCAATTTTGTTTTCTCTAAATACCAGTTTTCTGAAACTATATAAGATGAAGCCAGTTCTGGCTCACTCTATTGAATTTTACATGTTTCATAATATCAGCATGTTAAACACCTACATTATATTTCTGCTACTGTATATAATTTAGAATAAAGAAAGTCTTGATTTCTTATGTAGGTGCTAATCAATCTTTAGAAACATATGTATATTATTGGGCAAGGATACAGCATATAATTAACAACATACTAGAATCTCAGTCAAAATGGACTTTCAAGGTAATCCAGATAAAAAAATTGCATTATATATTTTATAATTTATAAGGAAAGCAATGCTTTTAACTGCTGGATGAATAATGCAATTTTTAGAAAGGTAGTCATTGACATCTACACCTGGTTATTCTTGTTCTGCCTTCAAGATCAACAGAAATGTCCAACTGTTCTTTCATAGAACATTCCCCAAAGGTTTTAAAGATAGCTCCTTCCACACTTGTCAATCCTTCCCCAACCCAGTCTTAACCAATTTATCTGCTTTTCAAGAAAACCTCCTCAGTTCTTTTAAATAATTCTTATAGGCCTTACTCTCCTAACTCATCTTTATTCTTTCCCTCTGGATGTGTTTAAGTTTGTCAATGTCCTGGTAAAGAGTGAACACAAGTTGTAGGTGTAATGTGTTCAGTGAACTCCCCCATTCTTCCAAAGGTTGGCTTCACTTATATTTGAATTTTTGGCCTCTGTCGACTAATATTGAGCTTCCAGCCAATTAAGATTTAGGACTTTTGTATAAAGCCTATCAATCCATATCTAACCCATCTCTACTGAAGTTTATCTTTTGGAATTAGAAAGAATTTCTAGAATTTACATGTCACATCCTTAGGCTGACTCATGTTTCCAACTTTTCAAGCTCCCCTCAGTTTCTGAAATGTTTTAATATGAGTTAGATAATTTCATGACTCTGCTCAAAAATTTTCAAAACTAAAACTTTACCTGATTAGGTGAAATACTCCTAACCCTGAATTTCATTCCTTCCCACTATTCCATCACCTAATTTGTCCAGACTCAATTCCAGATCAGAAGCTGCACTTGTGAGTTGCACTTTGTGGCCTGGGTATCACTCCCTCCTCCCACAAGCCCAACCACCACCACCACCACCACACACACAAACACACACACACACACACACACACACATTGAAACAGGGACCACATTATCTACTAAGACAGCTTCAGAATTGGTCTGAAAGTCAGAGGAGGTAATATTTGTGGAAGCTCATAAAATATTTAAGCTTTAAGCTATTATCAGTTAACTGTCTTTTTAGGAAAAGTGATCTGCTCTTACAAAATGCTTCTCAGGCCCAGCTGGCATGGCTTAGTGGTTGAGTGTCAACCTATGAACTAGGAAGTCATAGTTCGATGGTTCGATTCCCAGTTAGACCACATACCCAGCTGCAGGCTCCATTCCCAGTGTGGGGCATGCAGGTGGCAGCCGATCAATGATTCTCTCTCATCATTGATGTTTCTATCTCATTCTCCCTCTCCCTTCCTCTCTGAAATCAATAATAAAAATATATTTAAAAATGCTTCTCAGCTTTTATATTTTGGGACATCTAGAATTAATTATCACTGTATAAAAGTGTTTATTAAGTTTCAAATTATTGACATTTTACTTCCTTCATGGAAATGTTTTGCTCTAGCTTATTGTCTAGTTTTTTTATACTTTGTTTTCTCCTTCCATCTTATACTCAACCCTCAAACTATAAATTTACTAAAATTATGTGTATCACCCTTATTTTGAACATCAGTATCAACTCACATGCAGTAAGTATTCCATAGTTATTAGTTGTATTCAGTTAAATCAGGTGCTTCCTTCATGTATAGTCTTTCACACACTAAGTCAATCAGAAATCAATGTGTCTGAAAAAGATACTTTTCTATGTTGTACATCATTTTAGAAATGATTAGTTCTCATCTGAAATCCTTCTTTTAAATGGTAAAAATAAAATAAAGCAAAAAAGTTACGCTGTAGAATGAATTTATCAGGGGCAAAATAATGACCTGAAAGGAAATAAAGAAGGACATGCTACAGTCTCAAAAGGATGGCAATGCTCAATGCTTTGTGTTTTCTGGTTTTTAAGATGTAGAGGCAAATCAAGCTGTATCTAAAATACTTGATTTTCTCTTTGAGTCATGACTTAAGTCATGACTCAAGGCATGATACATAATGGCCAACTTTCCACTAAAACTAAGTCAGATCAACCAATACATCCCCAATGGAACTGCTTCCATGATCCAGGAAGATGAGAAGCAGAAGTGATGACAATTAAATTCCATCTGTCTATTTCAACATTGTATGTAAATGTGGGTAAAATCTATATCCAGATTTACCTAAAGTAGAATGTGACATTTTCTGTTTGCCTTCTGGCATTGTCTTTCAGTGTAATCAATTTCTTATGTGGCTTATATACTAATGTGCACAAGTTATGAATGTATGAACTTCAGTATTTGTGTTTACAAATTGTTTACAGTAATTCACTTGTAACAAATTAATGTGGAAAAAAACCTAATAGAGACTTAATCACTATGCCTCTTTGAGAATTTGAGGAAATCGGGATAATGCATCAAGCCATTTATTTATCCAAAGACCTAAGGTAACAGGAATTAAATAATGAAAAACAGAAAAGAAATGTTGGAAGGCTTGGAACAAGTCAAGAATAAACATAAATGAGTGAAAAGGGAAAGTAGTGATATTATATATGATCTGAAATTATTTCTGTTTACATCATCTGAAATACCACAGTAACAGATATGCATACCAGTGACATTTTTCATGCAGAATAAACAAGATGCCCAGATAATTGATGGTGACAAATCAACAAGAACATATTGGTGAGTAATGCTGAGACCACAATATTACCTTAATGTATCCATTATTTCCATGTCTTCAGTGACAAGTTTTGTTCTTCTGTTTTCTTTTTCCTCTTTTCCTGAAATGTGTTTTTCATTATTAGTAAGAGAAGTATCATTTATATACTGTTTTTTCTACAAAATGGTCCTTAGGTTCAACTCCAAAGTATTATGAATGGGTGTTGGACAGGTATTGATTACATCACTCTGCAGCTTACAGAAATGCATTAACAAAATGAAAGTATTAATGTTATTGAAGCTTCATTGAATCAAACAGAATTTTTAGATTTTCTTAATGTGATACATGGAAATAGAAATGTAATATATACATAAAGTTATTCTATGACTCAATGTCTATTTTAGTCTGGTGATGTTTAATCAAAAGTGATTAAAATGTAAGATTAGACATTTAGCAAGATGTTGCTAAAAATGCATATTATATATATATATATACTAGAAGCCCAGTGCACAAAATTCATGCATGGGTAGGGTCCCTAGAAGCTGCAGCCTGGGGCTTTCCTTCATTCTTTGCCAGCCCCTGGTGGTCAGCGCATGTCATAGCAAGCAATCGAACTCCCAGTATGTCGAACTCGCAAGGGAACACTTTGCATATTAGGCATACGTATACTAGAGGCCCAGTACATTAAAATCATGCACGGGGGGGGGGGGGGGGGGGTCCTCTCAGCCCAGCCTCCATCTTCTCCAATCCGGGACCCCTCAGGGGATGTCTGACTGCCAGTTTAGGCCCGATCCTGCTTGAAACCACTGTTACCTGGATGGAAACCTACCTCTGGATGGAGGTCCTATCACACTGTTAGCATACATTTGAGGGCAAGCCACTTTGAGTACAAATTTCTGCTTGTTATAGTTATGCTTACTGGAAGTAAGCTTCATCATGCAGAATGTATATTTGTGCTCTCCACCTTATCTGATCCCTCTGAATTAACAGTATTTTAGAGTCTGCTGTTATATTTTCTTCCAATCTGTGGACATTGTTTTCTCACAGAAGGGAAGGCATCATAATCTATGTATTCTTGAATTCAGTATTATCTAGACCAGTGAATATCAATCCTGGGTATACATTAAAATAACTTGGGAATGTTTGTTTTAAATATTAACACTAGTCCCATGACATTGAGAATCTGGTTCAATTGGTTTGGGAATAATACTAGGTCATCAGTATGCTGTAAAAGATCCCCAAGTGAACCAAATTGGAACCAGAATTAAAAACTACTAGCATACATATCCTACCTAATAATAGACAATGATGCAAATTGACCTTACCTTCGCAACACCAACCATTGGCTAAACAGAGTGATATGCAAATTAACAGCCAACAAAGATGGCAGTTAATTTGCATATGTAGGTGTGAAGCGGTGGAGCGAAGACTGAAGGCGGCTCTGGCCGGAGCAGCGAAGGCTTAAAGGTGGCTCCGGTCGGAGCAAAGGCCTGGGTCCCCGGTGCCGGAGGAAAACCGGTGCTGGCAGCCAGGGGAAGGGAAGGACTATTGCACGAATCTTTTCGTGCAAACAAGTCTCTAGTCTATAATAATAAAAGTACAATATGCTAATTAGACCGGATGACCTTCTGGACAAAGCTGGGGCTGCTAGGGAAGCCCAGGTCCTGGGTGCCTGTTGGTGGCCAGAGGGAAGCCCGGGTCCCTGGTGCCAGAGGGAAGCCAGTGCCGGCAGCCAGGGGAAGGAAGGCCCACTCTTGCATGAATTTCAAGCATTGGGCCTCTAATATATATATATTTTAGGGGCCCAGTGCATGAATTCATGCACCTTGAAAGGAACTCTGGGCTGCGAGGCTGTGGTAGACACAGGGGTGGGTCTCAGCCCATCGTCTGGGACCCCGTCTGGCCCCTCCCGCTACGGCCCCCTGTCTCCTGTCTGCTGGCAGCCCTGTTCCTGCCACCACTGCTCCCACACACTGATGGTGCCACCCCTGCTTGTACCCGCTGACAGCGCGGAGCAATTGGGGCCAGCACTAGCAGCGGGTGTGAGCGGGTCAGGCGCTGGCAGTGGGTGCGAGTGGTGGCTCCAGCACCGGCAGCCGGGCGGGACCATGGCACACGGGAGCAAAGAATTTTCAGTAACCACCAGAGGCTCGCCCCGATGACAGCGACCGGTGCCCTACCTTGGTCTGGTACCCCCACTCACCTGCTCCATCATCCCACCACGGCCAATGCCCACCATGTTCTGCACATGCCCCCTCATGGTCAGCACATGTCATAGCGACCAGTTGTTTGGTTGTTCTGCCGTTCGGTCTATTTGCATATTAGCCTTTTATTATATAGGACATATATATGTATATATATATATGTATATATGTGTATATGTATATATACATATATATATACATATATATATAATTACTCAGTACAAATGGATTACAAAAATATCACTAGACTTATGAAAATATAGTCAAAATGAAAATTACCTTACATTATCAGAGGAAATAGCCCTCACTGAAATGTATTTCTTACAAGAAGGAGGAGTCAATTTAAAAACTGCTTTTTAAGATCTTTCTCACAAGATTCTAGAATCTATTTTGTCTATTAAACAATGGTTTACCATTTAAATGAGTAGAGAAGATGGCATAGTTATTGTGGTCTTTAAAACTTTAGGCATAGGCATGTATTATGTTTTAATTTGTAAAGAGTAAAATGTTTAATATGGAGGATTTTTTTCATTTAAATGTTGAGCAACGTGTTATAAACGTAAAAATATTTCGGAAAATAAAAGAATGGAAAAAGGTGAAAGAGCAAGAAATAAATTAACTTCTAAATATTCATTTATCTATTTTTTAAAAGGTTATTTGATAAGACCTTTAATCTTGTTCAATTGCCTTTGATTGGAGATGAAGTAAAGGTTTTATAATATTGACTTATGATAAAATTCTCTACCTGAGCCTAGCAATTTGTTACTTTTTTTCTGTCTGTCAATCCTCCCAACCTGCTTCCTAAATTTGTATAAAACTTTACACTACATGGAGTCCTATATCTCTACAAAAGTAGAGAGTGTGTAGCTTTTTATTCCTAAACTGGTTGGCACCCAAAATGAAATCAATGCCCAAAGTGAGTTGATTACATCTTAACCACTGAAGGTTTTAAATCTTGAGCAGACGGTGTAAAGTTTAAGATTTGCATCTGAGATTTTAATACTCCAACAAGTGTCACTATACCTATCTGCAGCATTGTACTAGGAAGGCTGAATCCAGTGGCTGTATTCTCTGAATTCTCAGAATCTTCCCATACACACCTATCTCCTTGGTAAGTTTCCAATTCTTTCTTGCTCAATGATTTAACTGTTAAATACTCTTTTTTATTTACCTCTTAAACTCTTAAATGGACGCAAAATTAATGAATTTTACTAACACAACAGAACAATAAACTTATTAGAATATCAATAGGAAACAAATGTGTCCATTTCCTGTTTTAGAGGCTTTTCATATAAAGAAATTACCTCAGATTGAGAAAATAATTCTCATCCCACCCCCTATTTACCCAGTTTTCATTATCTCCAGACATAGAACTTTAACCAGAATTAAGAGTATAATAGAATCCAAGTATACTCAGAAAATAATGGCACAGGAACAGAATTGCTAGACTTATTTATATCAGCAATATTTGTGAGAACTTTCATAGGAATGGATTCTGAGAGTGTGCAAACATTGAGGAATAAAATTAAATTGAGGTGGATATTTCAAGAAGACCCTGGTTATAGTAGATTACCATGAATAGCTGGATATATTTCTAGCTGTTTTAGAGGCTTTTTGGCTAAAAGTTAAACACAATGGAAACACACGAGGGATACAGTGCCAGAAATCCATCTGATTTAAGGCAGAAAGGATGCAATAAGTTTGGAATATGGAAATCCTAGTGTCAAGATTGTAACCTGTTTAACCATCATTCCTTTTATCAAGATATTATTTAAACTTCTATCGAAGGAGACTATAGGTGAACGATGACAAAGCAATATAGACCTACCTAAAAACATTAGCATTGGGAGTGTTTGTGTCATCAGAAACCAAAATCTTAGGACTTACTCCCAAGAGGCAAGGGCTGTAGTAGCCCTAACAGTCAGTGGAATTACTTGGAGTTCAAAGAACAATTCTGCTTCACAGTGTGCCATGGGTAGTTTCCAGTTCATGATCAAAAAGTTCTCCTGCCTCAAATATCTTTATCAAAGTTTTAAACAATTATATATATATATATATATATATATATTTTCACTGCAGAGACACTTGAAAGCTAGTAGAATCAATCTCAAAGAAACCAAAAACATTGAGAGTACTGTAATTTCTGGAATTTATTACGTAATGCATTTTTTATGACTCTGCCACACCACCATCTGTTTAAGATTTTTCCTTACTACATATAATTTATATGTGTTGCTTTATAAGAAATACATTTTTGAAACTAAAGTTAATAAAAAGAGTTTGTTCAATTCTGAGTGAAGACAAATTGACAAATATATTTTTATTAGCAATGTGAATGTGAAATAGATTAATTTTAACAAAATTATTGTCACCATATATGGGATGCTAATTCAGAGTACATACAGCCTTCTGGAGGACCTTGTCCTAGCCTTGTGAAGTACATTCAATGAATTGGTCTTTTAACTGAGTCTTCAAAAGGTCATTCCACCATTCTATAAAGCCAGTTGTTTTCAGTATCTTGGAAACCATGGTAAGACTAGTAAATTCTATGAGGATAGGCCCATTGTCATTTTTCTTCTGCTACAATGCTGTGTGTAACACCATGGTGGTACATAAAACATTCTGTAAGTGCATAGTTGGTAATTTTGACAGATACATTGCATTCAGAGAATGCACTTTCTTATCCAGAGTAAGTGGTTATTCCAGTAAGAACCAAATACTGCCACTTCTGTGACAGAAGTCCAATACAATCAACCTGCCACCAGATAGCTGGTTGATCACCCTAAGGATAGCTGGTTGATCACCTTAAGGAATGGTGCCATACTGGGGACTTGGTGTTAGTCCTTGCTGCTGGCAGATTGGGTACTCAGCAGTGGCTATAACCAGGTCAGCCTTGGAAATTAGAAATCCATGTTGCCAAGCCCATGCATTATCTCTATCCATGCCGCCATGGCCATTTTGTTTGGGAGCCCATTGAGTGATGACAAAGGTGGCTGCAGAAAAAGGTTGAGTAATATCCACAAAACAGGTAATCCTATCCACTTAATTATTAAAATTCTCTTCTGCCTAGGTCACCTTTGGATGAACATCCATGTGGGATGCAGATATCTTTATGATTTTGTTTATGCAGAGTGCCTATCCTTACAACTCATTCCCAAACTCCTTTCTCACCAATTTAATGAACATGTTTCTTCCAAGTCCTTACCATCCAGCCAAACCATTGACCCCATCCCACAGGTTGGCATATAATCACCAACAAGGTGGTAGATTTTCTAATGAAAAAATATCTTTTCCTGGCTACCCTGTTGTTTTCTTATCTAGTAAAGTGGCCAAGGCCTCAGAGATAGAAATGTGCTAATGACACAGTAGATTAGGCATTTCTCATCAAGTATGACCCAGGTACCATCCTCTAAGGGTCCAGTTTGTGCACACTGAAAACAACTAGAGCCCCTGATGGAGCACCGTGGCTTATAATACCTGTCAACTACATGGTGGTAAATATATTTCTTGAATCATGGAAAGTGCAATGAGTTATCATCAATGGAATAGACCCTTGTTAATAAATGGATATATTTGTCTTGCCATTTCTGTATCTACTTGCTCAGCTATCTGTAGATATATTAAATAACATTTATATGTCATTGCTATTGAACAGAGGGTTTATTCAATAACAAAAGATGTAAAGCAGTGGGCATATTACCAAAGAATGTGCTGCTGTTACCATGTACCCTTTGTTGAATATCAAATGACCTATTGAAAACTCACTTTAGTGCCCATGGAAAGCAACACTTTCTAAGATCAGTATTCTATGGCATATACCATTTATAACTATACTGAAAAAATATCTTTGAATTCTCATGTACAAAACTCCAGCAATTTCTGAGGTGTGCCCTGAAGGCAGAGTAACTTTGTACTGTGTAATGAAGAAAGCAAGTCATAAGCACCTAATTTGGCCTCATATTCAAGTACAGAAATGAGAAACCTAGATTCTTCATATATTCTCTTCCTTTCCTGTAGTATATGAGTGTGTGTATGTTATCCAGAGTGTTATGGTGATGGTAATATTACAATTTATTCCATAAATGATAGAATATTGAAAGAAGTTCAGAAAAAAATAGAAAAGGAAAAGAGAATACCCAGAATCCAAGCCTTAGAGATAATTTCAGAAATAGACAATATGTTGGGTATTTTGTTTGTTTGTTTGTTTTATTTCCTGAAGAGTGAACAAAATTTTTTATAAGTGTAATTGCATGTTAATGATGTCTTTTTCCATTGGAACAATATATATTAGACAAAGGATGTATGCAAATTTTCAGTAGCAAAAGGGAGTGAGTGATGGTTAGCATGGCCATATTATTTATCATGCAAATTGTGACACGTATGCCAGGAACATATGTTTAACCATGTGGGATATCAGTTGTAAACTAGGACTCCCTTTAGGTAGCCAGGACATATGATCATCCTAATCATAGTAGACATTTTCAAAATGTTTGGCTGTTTAACATTCAAATTCCCTTCTTGATTTTAGGAAATTGTACCTTGCTCTTGGAAGGAAAGAGGGGAAATTCTGCCATTTCTGACCTTCTCTCAATCCAGTCAAAGCCAAATATGCTTCATGAACATTGGTGACAGATGCAAACTCAAAAGAATAGCAATAATGGTTTTACAATTACTATGTCTAATGGAGTTCATAGTGTATTATGATGATGGCCATGGTCCTAGACCAATTTATTTTTTTCTGAACAATTATTGAAAATTATTATGTGTTTTAAATATATTAACTCAGTTAATTATAAGAATGGTCTCTTTTTAGGGACCTGAATACTGGAGCACAGAGAATTTAAATTACTTGCCCGAGGTCACAGGTCTAATAAGTAGAGCGGGGATTTGAAGCCAGTCAGTCTGGCTACAGAGCACATATTCAGAAGCTATGTCCTCTCTTGCTTCTTGTCTAATATCAGGGTCTTCCATCTGTTTCTGCCCTCTATTCTATAACCTCCTGATAAATTCTTTCCTGATTTAAATTTTTGTTTATATTACTTGTGACCAAGAATCTCAACTGATATAATTACTATTATGCACCATCATTCCTGTTCTTTACTGTAGTTGTAGTGGCAAAGGGTCTTTAAGAGAATTTATTCTGAGCAACATTTTCAATAAAAATAAAAATTTATCATTTAAGTATAAGAAAATTTTAATAGTTTTGCCAACTCTGATAATGGCAGAACATTTGAAATGCTCTTAATATATACTTTCATTAATTTAGTTAACATTATCTAATTTTAAAACTTGAAAACATTTATACAAAAACAAAGCATTATCCATCAAGGCAATTTTTACTTTATAAAGTTAAATAGTAATACCTTCTACTTTTTCAAAGAACATTCAACTTCCTTCACAGAGTTGATTTTTCCCAATGTTTAGACAGATAAAGTTTAAAAGAGCTTGGTTTAGAACGAGATATCCTGGCACTCAGAGTATTATTCTATTTTGAAACTTTCTAAAAAGTAGCTAAAGGGACTTAAATTACAACCTTAAGTTCAAGGAGCTAAAGCTGAAAATCCATTTGATATTCTCTTGTTGACCTTCCCTACAGTGAGTAGTCCTTATTTCTTCCAGCAAGGGATCTGATCTAATGTTTTATATTAAATAAAATTTTCAAAAAATATGTAAAATAATAATGACCACTTATCAATCACTTCCTCTGTTTTGGTAATTGTTACAGTTCTTTTATGCATTTTCTACTTTATTCCAACAACTAATACTGGTATATGGTGTAGATATGGACTCATCTATGAAGAATATAAAACTGAAATGGTTGAATAACTGGCTCAAAATAAAGCAGAAAATAAGTAGATAAAGAAGCACATCTCATTTATATATCCCACTATTTTGTTCCTGACCATTATGCTATTGTGACTCTCACTGTTATAATTACATATTATTAAATTTGAATTCCATTATTCCTTTTTACAAAAATATAGGAGAATGTATAAGGATGTATACTCTATAAATGGTAAATATGTCTGTATACCTGTATTCACGTCTATATTTGTAATGTTATAACCTATAAAATGACAGTTATACTCCCTGGCACAAAGCACACATGGAAGTAAATGGTATATCCCATAGGCTCCAGCCAGTCATTTTTGCACATATTAGATACATTACTGCTCATTACAACCGGGGATGATAGGATTGATTTCCCCTTTTTTTCCAGATCAATACAGAGTGTAGGGAATTAAGGCGGTTTGCCCTAGCCGACATCCCTAATAATTGGAAGATAAGAAATCTAAGCCAGGGCCTGTTAATGCTAAAGCTTGTGCACCTTCTATGAAAGCACACTGACTGCCTGGGTATTCATTATCCTGCAGTCCAAACACCAAAAGTTTCCTTTAACTAAGGAAAACTTGCTATTCTATGTCTTAAATTGCCAGATACAATGGGATTTTTGAGGCCAAATCAAATAGAATGAGCTCCCTGCAGCAAAGACTCAGTGAAATGTCAAAGTTGCAGCTGGGCACTGGCAAGTGAAATGTGCTTCTCCTCTTGGACACAGTAAACAAAATAAAAAACACGTCTAATACAAAACCTCTGAGCCCCTTCCTAAAGCTTTTACTTAATCTGTACATTATGATAAAGTCGTTTCTAAAAAGGCTGTATCTTTTATTATGGTTCACAGGGGAAAAAAAAAACTTATTATGCTAAGCTGCTAATGCTATCATTTTATAATAGATTTTATGAATGGGTAATAGTAGTATATTGTTATTATAGTTTATCATTGATTTTAAATCCTGAGATTAATATATATTTTTAAATAAAACGTTTCATATGTTTAGCTGATTAAGAGGTATTTCTTTTCCCCAAAATCTATAACCTCTTTCAACTAAAAAAATACATCAAAAGTATATCTTTGTACCTGGTACATGTTTTGTAGCCTCAATTTTACATATTCAGAGTAAGGTTCTTATCAATTACATTTAGTTGACATATATTTGTTATTTATTATTACCAGATTCACCTCTGTTTTAAAGATTTTAAAAAATATTTCTTATACAAATGCCTCGGCTATAGAGTTTCTAGAACCACTAGAAGAATGAAAACAAATGTAATAAATTTCTCAAAGAATAAAAATGTGATCAAGCCATTTTTCCTCTGAAAAACAATCACTGAACTATTTTATTAATCTTTTTATGTATCTTTCTCTCCCTGAATCTTTCTTTGGGGTAGAGTCTGAAGATACTTGCGGGTATTTGACAAGAGCTGGTATGATCATTCATTTATACGACAAATACTCAACAAATATTTATTACCAAGTGCTGTGTTCAGTTCTGGGCTCACAGAACCCACATCTTAATGCAACATATTTCCAGGCATTCCACAAGAGTAAGGACATCCTACTATAGATCATTCTCTGAGTGTTTTTTTTTCCTCTCAGTTAATAATAATATAGGTGATTAGCCATACTTTGAGTACCACCTGTATAAAGAATTATGCTAGTCTTGGCATGAACTCTCCAGGGATAATGTCTTTAGAAATCCCATCTGTAAGAACCGGAGGACAGTGGAACTCAATGAAGCTTGCATTATGCAAATCATAGCAGCGTGGGTTAGTCTGGATCATTAACTCCTTTTTATATGGTCATGCTTCCTCAAGACACCAGACCTCAACAAAGGTTGGAAGAGAATTGCTTTGAGGTTTGAAACATAATCAGCAAAGTTTTGAATCTAGAAATAAATATTGTTCAAGTGAGTAAAAGGAGTAACTGACAAAGAAATGTTTCATTTACTCAGTGACAACTCTGAAGGAACTCAGGGCTGACTCCTTCATACCATTTGTATCTTGCAGTAAGATAAAGTTCAGTCTTCACAAACGGAGAATCTCAAGCTAATAAACACATCTTTCCTTGGGCAGTACTGGATAAAAGGCTGACATACACATTTGAGAATTGCAGTTGGGAGAGGCAGGAGAAAGTGGAAAATTTACCCTCCCATCAAAAGTTAAGATTACATATAACTTTTCTAGGGACAGGTAGCATAGAGCACTGATGTAGCATTTGCTGTTTTGCTCGCTCAGAACTCATCTTAATGGTTCAGTATGTACAATGATGTGTCATTTTATTCATATAGAAACTGAATTTCTGATACTGTGAGATAATGTGTGAAAGTCAGTCATCTCACTAATAAGTAAGGTGACCACATGGACTTTAAATTGATTTTCTTGATAATGACACATATCACTAATGTGTATATTTTCTGTGTGAAATATTCTAAATTGCTAGTTTTGGTGATGGAAGTTAAGGGAAGGTAAATTTGGTGAAAGTATTGCTTCTGGGGCAAAGCTAATGAACATTTTGATGAATAAATAATATCTTACCTTGTACTTATAAAATCATCAAGCGCCTAAAGGGATCACTTTAATTCTTTAATTGCATTTTGCTACATTTTATGAAGTAAAGCAAATGCAATAATGTTTTTCACAAACTTAGTAGTTTACTAAGTACATACACATTTCATAAATATCCAGGATCTTCTGTACAGCTTATTTATAAAAGCTCAAGTACATTATATTTTTGGTAATTATATTTCTTCTAAATTATTTTGTTGTTATTTATTAATAAAAAGGAAAATAATTGAATACTGCTAGAAGCCATAATGAAACAGAAAGATACCAGCAGGATATAAAAATTACCTAGGCCTCTATAGGACTTTTAATGTTCACTTGATTTCCATAAAAAGTCTTTAAAATTTTGTAACCCAATGATGTGCAAAAAGAAAAAAAAAAGATTGACATCATTCACTAAGCCTGGAAAGCTCAAGCGACAAATGTGTAGTAGATATAAGACAACCCACAGATTACATTTCTTTACTTTACATCATAATTCCCTCCTTTTTTCTTGTTTCTATCACATTTGCTACCTTATCTTACAATTGCTTTTTGGCACCCTATGCAGGCCAGACGGTTTCAGCACCCCACTCACTTCACACATTCTTCCCTGATCTCCAACCCAATGTCCTCTTTCCCACAACGTAGCTACTAAGTTTCTTAAGGAAACTCTGAGTGATTAGAAGATGTTAAAAGTATTACTTTACTAGAATTTCATCAGTTGACAATTTCATAAACAAGAGAGATAGCCAACATTCAAAGGAAAGGTTAGTATCACTTTCTTGCCACTTTGTTTATTTGGCTTTACCACAATATCTCCCCATATGTAGGGAATGGTCTCTATAAAGCAAGTACATTCAGCGACTATTTTAATATCGTGTGTAAGTAGATTCCTCATCTGAGAACCGACACAGGCCTCCTTAAAACAAATGAAGAGAATGGCTGCTTCCACAGATTCTTTCAGTCTGGTCAGGAAAACGTCTGGAGATAAAAAATACTGTGAGATAATTGTTTCTGTGATAAGCATTTGGATGACAGCTTAACAGTGGTTTGAGAAAGAACAGATATGTATCTCCTTCAAGCAGATATATGAAATTGATATTTTTATCAGCTATTTCCCTGAGTATTTTACTCAAAATGCACTCAGCTGTTAACTTTCTAAGCAAAAAAACATTCAAATGAATGGAGATAATCCTTAGGCACTTGAAACCCACTTCAGTCACTGAACTACGAGCGGCTTACCACTGAGCTAAGGTTCTGGTGTCGAATCTGTGGGATTTAGTACACTAATAGTTCACTTTTCTAGTGGGAGAAAAAGTAAAGTGCAACTTGAATCATGATGCATAATTAATAGATTTTACTTTTAAATTGATACACTCTACCATTCTTAAGGTTCAGTAATTAAAGTCAGTTGTCTCAGCTTGTAGAATATACAACAGTAGGAATTTGTGTTTAAGACTTTATTTAAAGCATAAGGAGCAGGTATAGGCAATGCAGAGCAATATTCAGTCCTGAAGGCTGTGGGAGGGAAGCTGAAAAGATGAGGATAATTTATCGTTGAAGAAGACAGATGATTCAGATGAAATTGAAACCAATGGAGGGATTTTGCTATAGATGAGTAACATTTGCTATACTTTCTTGTACACTATCATATTTAATTTTTAATCTGCTATATGCAGATTTTTAGGTGGAGATATTTCACAGATTACAAAATCACTCACTCACACACACACACACACACACACACTGGTCAGTAGAGTATGGCAAGTAAATTTTAATCACATTTCAAGCCTAAAATGTTTGAGTATTTGCAATCATAACAGCAAATCCTCTCTGTTCCTCTCTGCAAAGTTTCTTGGCCTTTGAATATGTCAACTTCAATGGAGAGCTAGTAATCCCTTAAGTCACAGATGTGAGATTGCCATAAAGGTTTAGAAGTCATGATGGTGCCATTGTTATCACAAATCATAGACTCAGAAAAATAGCTGTCCCACTAGGCATGACAACACATTACTCCCCTAGTCATGATGACAGCAGAAATGTGTGCTAAGCTTTATGAAATGATAGCAGCTATGCATAAATCAGCTATATGTTACCACAAGTAGGCTAAGACCAGCATATAGTTTACATGCATACATACATGCATACATGTATATGCATACATATATGTGGGTATGGTTCTACATATGATATAGATACAAAATGATAAATAGAAATATAGTGATAGATATAGAATATGGAGAGAGAACAAGGTTCTTTAAAATAATCATATATTCTTTTATGGTACAGTATTATAAATGTACATGAAAGTTGCTAAATAAGTAAATCTTAAATATTCTCCCAATAATAATAATAATAATAATAATAAAGGTAATTATGTGAGGTGATGGAGGTGTTAACTAATATTACTATGATAATAATTTTTCCAATATACAAGGCATCCCCCCCCAAAATGTATACACACTTTGTCGATTCTATTACATTAGGAAAATGAAATGTATTTTAATAAACACTATCTTTATATTTATTCAGTGTATATACATTTTTTGGGACACCCTGTACATATGTATATCAATCAGCACATTGTAAACCTTAAACTTACACAATGTGATGTGTTAATTATATTTAAATAAAGCTGGGGCCTGGCCAGTGTGACTTAGTGGTTGTGCATCAACCCAGGAACCAGGAGGTCACAATTTGGTTCTTAGTCAGGGCTCCATCCGCAGTAGGAGACATGCAGGAGGCAGCTGATCAATGATTCTCTCTCATTAATTATCTCTCATTATTGGTGTTTCTATCTCTCCTTCTCCCTTCCTCTGTCTGAAATCAATAAAAACATACTTTTTAAAAATTTAAGTTAACCTGGGAGTAAACACATTTTCTTTCTTTGAGTCATTTACACTAATGTTAATATCTTATTTCTGACCTCATTGTCCCCAGTTATTTCAAAATATTCTTCATCAAATTTTTCTCACTTGAATGACATTACCAGTCCTCTGCTATCATACTTCTTTATAAAATTCTTCCTCAAACTTCATTTCACATGAAATGTATGGCTTGTAACATGTATGTTCATATCACTTACATTTTCCTCTAGACATACGCTAACATGGCCACATTTGAATGTCCTATGCTACTATGAAGATAAGGGGAATTGTGGAGAGTTTTTTTTTCCTTCCTTAAAAATAAGTTGCCTAATAAAGACACTTTTATTGTTATAAAATATTTAGACACACATGTAGACAAAAAGTTAACAATAAACCTTTATATATTCATCATTCAGATAAGGCAGATAGCAGAACTTTGCACACCTCCTACTATACTTCTTTGTTTTGTTGATAAAACATTTTAGACATAATTTTATACATCATGTTATCTCAACCTTTGTACTTCAGTAATAGAGGTGCATTTAATGGAAAACAAAATTAACTAATGTTTATTCCAGCATATATAGGAGTAGAAAAATATAAAATAGTAGGAGAAACTAACTAAAAAGTAATGAATAATGAAAAAAGATAATTTAGATCTATCTATACATTAGAATAGCATAAAGCTATTATTAAAATGATGTAGATCTGTGCATATAATTATATTATTAAGAGAAAGATATATTCCTGTAGATATATAGACCTATTAAAATATGTCCTTTATATATGTGATATATAATTACATATACTATCTGATACTATATATAAAAGGGTACATTATATATGTACATGTACCATTAATATACTGTAAAATATATTGTAATATTTTTCTTTTAGAGAAAAATAAAAAACTCTAAATAATGATTGACTTGAGAGAAAAAACTGGAGGGGTGAATAAAGATTTTTTTTTATTCTTTGACTTTTATAATTCTTAACAGTTTGAATCATTGTCTTTGTAAGTATTGTTCATATTTTTTTTAAAGTAAAAATGATTCTGAATTAAGTTTGGCTGTGCTAAAATTCCCACTTTTCCACTAATTGTATGAACTTGAAGAGTTATTTTCTCTCTTGAGGCATCAGTGTCCTCCTATATGAGTGATTATTCATTTATGTTCAGCTTACACAATGATACAATGATTGGCATAAGATTAAGATTTAATAAATGTTTTATTAGTATTTTTTAAGTAATACATTTAATAGTAATACATTGTCTAACACCATTCACCTGTATAAATATTTTCTCTACATAAATAGTACATATTTATTTTAAATATGAATATTTTATTCTGATGATGTTTCTTAAATTAATTATCTATGTATGTGATTCAAATATACTGAAGTAGCCATTGGATATTGAAAGTGTAAAAATAATTTTTTGTATTTTATTCTAGAAAATTTTTACCTATTTTTTATACAGGGTCATGTTTTAAGACTTTCAGAATGCTTGAATTTATATATTTTTATTAAAAATATTATTGTTCTGCCCTAGCTGGTTTGGCTCAATGGATAGAGCGTCATCCCTTAGACTGAAGGGTCCCAGGTTCGATTCCGGTCAAGGGCATGTACCTTGGTTGCAGGCACATCCCCAGTAGGGGGTGTGCAGAAGGCAGCTGATTGATGATTCTTTCTCATCAATGTTTCTAACTCTCTATCCCTTTCCCTTCCTCTCTGTAAAAAATCAATAAAACATATTTTTTTAAAAAAGAATATTATTGTTCTGACCTGCTGGTGTTGCTCAGTTGTTGAACATTGATCTATGAACCAGGAGGTCACCGTTTGATTCCCATTTGATTCCCATTTGATTCACTTGCTCAGGTTTCGGGTAAGGGGCATGCAGGAGGCAGCTGATCAATGGTTCTTTCTCATCATTGATGTTTCTATCTCTTACTCCCTCTCCCTTCCTCTCTGAAATCCATAAAAATATATTTCCAAAAAAAGAATGTAGTTATTCATATCTGATGTTAAAAGTGCCTTAGTATTAAACATTATGGTAATCCAACAAATATGTTTTGATCTAGTACACTATAAGTAGACAAAAAAAATGGTCTCTGATGCAGATACATTGAAAATATAAAAGCCCCGCTCCTACTATCAAGGAGTTTGATGTAGAAAAGGGTAATTTAGCATGTGTTGTTTCTGGATCAATGTAACCCCTGAAATGCTTCTTACCAGTGAGAATAACATCAGTACCCAAATAGTCCTTTATCTCACAGCAGGAAGGGCATTCCTGATTAAACATAACAACTGTGACTCATGATTAAAACAGATGTAAAATATTATCAGTGCAGGTACAATAATATGTTCAAGAGACCTAAAATACCAGCATTTGAGTTTGCATTTCAATCATGGCTTCATCAAGTTATTGAAGCCTGGGCAAATTACTCAAACTTGATACCAACATTTATCTTCTTCCATGATGTCAGTGGTTATAAAGTGTAGTCCTTGGACCTATAGCATCAGCAGCACCTGGGAGTTAATAAATACCTTATTGCACCCTCCCCTAGACTATTGAATTTAAAACTCTGGGGGTAGGGACCAGAGAGCCCTCCAAGGGATTCTGATGTCTCTTCATATTTGAGAACCCCTGTGTGATGTTAGGCTGCCTCTTGGCAATAGTTTGGTCAAAAGTCACACTGTGGAAATCCTCAGGAACCAAAACTTCCCAATGCCCTCAAAAAATAAGTCAAATAAAATAAAACAGTATATGCTAGTGAATTGAAAAATCATAAAATAGTTTAAACATCATTGCTATTAAAACATTGATGCACATCTTGTCCATGAGGAAACAGCTATAATTAATCATGCCAAGAGAAATAAAATTTTAAGGTAAATAGAAAAAATATTAACTATACCATCAATCATTTTTGTTAACACAGTAATATTATAATGAAGTAAATCTTTATTTTACACCTTGAGTAACAGCAGAGGAGAAAAGTTCTTTGCCTCATCAATTGTCCTCAGAATTTCTACATTCTTGGCTATGCCAAAGTCTAAGAACTAACGTTTCCCAGTAGTTAAATTGATCTGGTTGGTATAAATGTCATCTGAAAGGTTTTGCAGATGATGGCAATAAGTTTAGATCTAATTTATTACAAAAATCCAGGAGAAACAGTATGTTTATGTGCACAACGTTTGAATGTTTCTTGCAATCTGTACAAATACAACTTAGTGATTTGGTGCTAAGAAGAGTAAGAAGACAAGGAAAGGTGAAAATGGCCTAAGGAAGTATGGAGAGTAGAATTACATATGAAGATAAATTGCTTCTAATATTTGGGTGGTATGTTTTTATACCCCTTGATGCTGACACTTCCTTCCCCTCAATCATCGCCAACTTATTACATGGTTTTCTATAAATAGATGTTGCTAATAGTGAATATGTCTATTAGCTTGCCCCTCCTATGAAAGCAATTGAGAATTTCACTTTAAGGAACTTTTGGAAGTCAAGACTTCTTTTGGTGTTGAATGCAACTAAATGCATTTTGCAGTAAAATTCTACAAAACTGCAGTGTATATAGATTTGCTTATACAATTATTAGAAAACTAGGGGTCCCTCTGCCTGGCCTGCATCCTCTCACAATCTGGGGGATGTCAGGTAGCCAGTTTCGGCCTGATCTCCACAGGCCCAATCCAGACAGGAGGGACCCTGATCCTGTGTGTTGAGCATCTGTCCCTTGGTGGTCAGTGCAAATCATAGTGAACGGTCAACCGGTCGTTCAGTCATTCAGTCGCTTAGCCTTTTATATATATAGATAGATAGAAACTTAAAGGGGAGAGATAAAGGAATTATTCTAGAAATCATTATGCTTTTGTTAATAGGTTTGTTTCTATGACCTTCAATTTAATTCTTCACTCCTCTGCCCTTTCCCAGCCACATCTGAACGAACTTTAAGATCAGTAATTATCATGTCTATCAACCAAAAATGTAAAAGCTAAACTAGAGATACACCCTCTAAAAATTATTTCAAGTACAATTACATTTATAATAGGACATCACATACAATCACATACCTATGCCACTAAAATGGCTGTACACTAACACAAACTCATACACATTTCATAGTAAATTATTAAGTCATTCAACAGTCCCTTGAAGAGACTTAACACTGTGTTGAACAAAAGCTATTCTGCTGCACTTATTTGAAGAAGGATATAATTAGTTATTCTTTCAGTTTCCTGGGTAAGGATGGCACATATAAAAAATAACAGGCTGTCAACACTCTAAAGGGTTAGGAGTATGAACTCAACAAAGGAATATATTTTAAGACAATAACAGCTTATTTTCCCCTTAATATCAGTGGTATTTTGGGAACTGTTATGGCATGAAAGCATATGTTCAAAATTCAAAGTGAGTGCACTTATATTTATTTTTAAGTCCTAAAATGCTTCTAATCATAATTAATTTTAAAAATCATTACCAATAGAAAGTTTACAAAGTAGAATAACAGAAGAATAGCTCTAAAAATAATTTACAGGGTTCACTTTTACCCATTAAATGTTAATTAATTAGTTTTATTTTTGTGCTTCAAAATAACATATTAACCAATAAAATCTATTGAGGAAATTATCTTTGAATTATATTTTTCATGTAATTCTGAATAAATAAAAAATTAAAGAGAGGTTAAAATTAGATGGGTTAATTATAAATTATATCAAAGTTAATGTGGAATACATTAAATTGTTATGATGCAATTATTACCCATTATTTATCTAGCATCTATCTATCTATCTATCTATCTATCATCTATTCATTATTTGGAAGTTTCAAATCAGTATAAAGTGAGATTCTTACCAACTTTTGAGTAGCCATTGGCTTAAAGATGTGAAATCTTTCCACAGTAAATTGCAGAAAGCAGGAAAAAACCATGACAAGATTGTATATTCAGTGTCTGGGAGTTCCTTTACCAGTGCAGCCACCAGGAATAGCAGGTTAAGAAAAACCACCTTAATTTTGAGAGACAGGATATCATTAGGGTTCCATTTAAATTCATCCAAATGTAAGTAATAGATAAGGTATAGTTGCTTTTCATTTTACATGATATTAACTGTCACCAAAGCAGAGCAAAGAAGCTGATGATCACAGTTGGCAGCAGTATGTATTCTGCAATGCAATTGAAGTCTTTTACTTTTAAGCATGATGTCTTTTAAAATTTCTGCTTCCCAGAACAGGTCACTGTTGGGGTTGGGCTCTGATGCTGGCAAGATGAACTGAGGACCGTAAACGTGAGAAACTGATAAAACTTATACATTGCGTGGAGGATGGGAAGAATTCTTCTAATGACACTTTGTCAGCAAGCCAATTTCATCCCACTTAGAAGGTAGTGTGTTCTTATGCTCACATATATTATCCCTTCCACTATTCAGTTACTTAAGATGACATTCTAAGAGGCCACCAAACCTCCTTGAAAGAGCAAGGAATAGCTTTTAGAGGAAATGAGTGTGCAAGACTATGATATTTCATCAAGAAAATGAATGAAGACATGAGCTTGAGGTTGGGTTGCTCAAGCAGCTCTGCCTGATCTCATGCTCACAAGTGTCCATACCCAAGGAGAGAAGATCCCAAAAGCACACACCTCAAGAGTCCAGAAGAACATGTGTAGAGAAGACTTCCATCATGTATATGTAACTATAGAACATACTAGAGAAGATTCTAGAGAATATATATATGATCATTGAAACTCTAATAGAAACTACAATGTGAAAAATTCAAGAGACAATGAGAAAAATTCTACATATACAGAACAATTAAAAAGACAAATGATAAAGCAACTCGGGTCCAGTTCTAAAATCTAGGGCAGCAGTTTTCATGTATGAATTTGTGGGTGTCCCTGAGACTATTGTACAGTATCTGAGAAATCAAATCAATTTTCATCATAAGAAGACATCTGTCTCTTTTACTGTGTTGACATTGGCATGGCTGGAGTAAAAGTAATAGTACTAAAACAGAAAAGCAGAGACCAATATGCAAGAAACTACTGTCCTAGATGTCATCGATGTCTTCAAAACCAGGCATGCACTGCAAACAAACAAACAAACACAAAATCAGTGCTTCCAATAAGGTCCCTGGAGTACATGTCTTTTTAATAACCAATGTGACAAAATCAAACATTTTTGCTACATTCCAAAGTGTAATGGTTGGCTCCAGGAAAAGCACTCATTCCTGAGACTATATATATATATATATATATATATATATATATATATATAAAATATATATATATATACATATATATATATACACACACACACACATATATATATATATACACACACATATATATATACACACACACATATATATATAACTATATATGTGTATATATATAAATATATATGTGTGTGTATATATATATATATATATATATATATATAATGATCTCCAGTGTTGCATTAGGAATATTGTACAGAAAAAAATGAATAAATCTGGTTTATGAAATACCTTTAAGCCTTCATTTTTGTCTGGAGGGAAAAACAACAACTTAGATATGACACTACTTCTGCTTCAAGTTTAATCTGGAAAGAGAAAGCCATATTCTAATCTGGTAAAGTGGTCCAGATGAAGAAAGTAACACCTAGGCAGCCATGTGACTTGTCCAAAGGTACATTGCTAGTAACTGTCATTGACAAGTCAATAGTAAGTTAGTTCGCGGGAGAGCTAGAATAAGAACATGTTTTGCTCTAACTTTCGGATAACATGGTTTCAACTGTAGGACGATTGTCTATACTTACAAGCCTTATAGATTTCTCTGCTTTTTTTCTCTCCTTATCACAAGTGTCTTATTTAAGAAAAAAGTCAAGAAAAGCAGCCACAATTTCTTTGTAAACACACTGTTAAACTGAGTCTCATTGTGCAAGATTACAGATTTCTTTTGAATCAAAAATTATAGTTTCTAAAAATAACTCTGAGTCTAAATTGTGCATTTGATTTTTGTATCATGTATATTTTGAAAAATTAAAGGGAATGGAATAAGATCTCTATATCCAAGATCCTAAGTTTTTATAAAAGTAGTTTGGTCATATTTTTTCATTCAGCAAATATTTAAGCGGTGCTTAATATCTGAATGTATTGATATTTTACAATATTTTAAAGAGAGGGAAACAAGCATTCAGTTTATTAAAGCCAAGCAAAAATGTGTCATGATATTGTCACATCATGAATATAAGGTATATGACATATAAATTGAATAGATTTTTTAAATCATTAATTGACCTATGGTTAAAAAATATTTAAAGGTAGTTTATAATAAAATAGACATCCTTTATACTCATAACATTACTTTCTGTTGCTAATGAAATAAAACCCAGTCAATTTACTTTTAAAAATAGATTACAAAATTTTGCTTAAGGAAGCAACAGAGCTTAGAACTTGAAAGTTATATTAAATGACATTTTTAGGGTCCACAGGATATCTTTATAAAGTTAATATGAGGATGATATATAGGATGTTCACATTTAATATGAAGTCTGCATTCCTCAAGACTCCAAATTATTCTAAATTCATAACTCAAGATTAGTTCTGAGAAGATATGGCCAATATAACCTTTTATCTGCTAAAAAGATGTCACTCAGCATCAATAGCGTATGCTCATTTTGTAGTTCAGTTAATCCATAAGCTATGAACTTATGCAAATCTTGGCACCATTTTGAGAAAACTAAGTCATGTTATGTATTGCAAATAGACTGAAAATCCATTAATAATTTTTTATCCCACCATTTGAAATGTGTGTATTTAAATCAATATAAAACATGAATTCACCCTAAATTGACACCAGAATTTTAAGCTGTGATTAATGGTGTAAACGATGCCCTTATTAAAATGGAGTATTTGCCAGAGAGGTACAAGGCAGGTGACTGGGATGGGCCTTCTGGGAAATACACTTATTTGGTGGCTTTTTTCCAATGTATAGCTTTTAAGTTTTCAGGTTGACAACTCTATGTCTTGTGTAGAAGACAGATATCATTTTCTTGGTGGCCACACACCAACAAAGATAATAGAATAATGATATTTAGTGTTTCCATTATAATGTAAATATGTTTTGTTACAATGAGAAATCAGTCTTCCACAAATAAAAACTACTCCCATCAGCTAGCCATTTATTATTGGGCAGCCCACAATTAATTCATTTATTAAATGGTTGCAAATATCTGCTCTCCCTCACTTATAATATTCTGTTAAGCTAAACTAAGATTTATCATATTAAAATATTCATGACCTTTCAAAACAGGTAAGATATTAAACTAGACAGGAAAAGATGTGAAGGACTGTCTATTGTAAATAAACGACTAAAGAAATTTTATGAAAATAGAGACATATCTGACCTTATAAGAAAAGACATTCTTGTATATGAGTATTTTCTTCTTTTCCATGGTATTGGAATTTTTACATTTTTTTATTTCAAGATAATATTAAGGTGAAATGGTATATTTTCATTATTATCATATGTCATTACTAACACTAGATTAAAATACAGTTCTCAGCTTAATGAATACCTTTGGATTTCAGCAATTACATATGGGGTATCTACAGAATACTTTAATCTATGGATAGCTCAGAACAATAGTTCTCACCAAAGTTATATAATCATTATGTAAGAATTGCAAGTGAAAATAACTCTATGTATTGGTTAGTAGAATAGGGAGGTGTCTTTAAGATAAGACTGAATGGGGCTAAACCCATTTTGCCACACCAGTGGGCAGCATTGGGAAGCAATCAGGACTGATAGCAGAATAGTAAAGTGGTTAATAGCAAATGCATAATGCATAGAAGTCAAACAGACCTGGAGTTGAATCTTGCATCTGACTTAGTACTCAGGTGACTTCACATTGTCTTTGCCTTTATCTTATAGATACTATTTTTATTTTATTTTTTCATGTGTGACTATATATATATATGTATATATATATATATATGTATATATATATATATATATATACATATATATAACACACACACACACACACACACACACACATATATATATATATATATACACATACACACACACAAATGCAGTAGTGTAATCACTACATGACCTGAGAAATAAGCAGTTTCCAACCAGAGTACAATTCCTTCTACTGCTCCCCAGCTCCCCAGTTAATGCCCCATAACCACACCTATGACTTTTGTCATTATCATGTAGTTTTGCCTGTTCTTAAACTTCTTTTGAATGTTCACTTAATGTTTCTAGTTCCACTCATCATACTTGATCTTCTCAAGAACACTAGATATTCTGATGTCAAACACCTCAACATTCCACCTTGGGTTTCCAAAATTCTCTACTTTCCCTTTTTTCTTTTGACCATTTCCTCTCTCTTTTTATATATTACTTTCTTGTGTCCACACTTAGATTTTGAAAAATTCAGTTCTCTTCTCTCTGCTATCCTTCCCTTTGCCCCCTTCCTGTCTCCTGCTCCAGTACCTTCCTTTCTCCTTAATACTCCTTCATCGTCTCTCAAAATTGCTTCTTTCCATAAGGGTAAGAAATGAATGAGATTAACTCTCTATAGAGTTAGTACAGTGTTTACAAATAATCTATACAAAAATAAGTACTTTTAAAGAACAATCAAAAATATTTTTTCTTTATTTATTTAACAATAATTGAATTCTTACTTTGTGCATTGCATCCCCATAGTGGCTAAAGAGAGGCATAACTGAATAATTCCTTCTCTCTAGGAGCTCACCATTACAGGGCACCATCTACACTAATAAAAGAGAAACATGGTAATTAGTGTATGACCGCTACCCTTTTCATTGGCTAATCAGTGAGTATATGCAAATTAACTGTCAGCCAAGATGGCGGCCGGCAGCCAGGCACTGAAGCGAGCATGAGGCTTGCTTGCTGCGGACTCCAATGTTCCCAGCCTCACTTGCCGGCCTCTCAACTGCAACTCTAAGCAACTATGTACTATGTTGCAAATAAGAAGATAAACAAAACACCAGAAACCAGCCAGACTGAAAGACAGCCGGACCGAAATTTTGTATCGATGTTTTCAGCAGCGAGGCCTCAGAGCTAAAGCTGGCCCAGAATAAAAAAAAAAAAAAAAAAAAAAAGAAAAGAAAACAAGGAGCGGTTGGAAGCTTTAGTCACTCGCCAGCCGGAAAATAGCCCTCAGCCCCTCACCCAGACTGGCCAGGCACCGCAGTGGGGACCCCCACCCTGATCCAGGACACCCTTCAGGGCAAACCAGCTGGCCTCCACCCGTGCACCAGGCCTCTATCCTATATAGTAAAAGGGTAATATGCCTTCCGGCACTGGGATCAGCATGACAGGGGGCAGTGACCAAACCTCCTGATCGCCCTGTGGCTCTGTGTGTGACAGGGGGCAGGGCCACAACCTCCCTATCTGCCCTGCTCTGTTCGTGACAGGGGAAGGCGCCCCAAGCCCCTGATCAGCCCTACTCTGTGCCTGATAGGGGGGAGCTCCCCAACCCCCTCATTGCCCTGTGACTCTGTGTTTGACAGGGTGCAGCACACCAACCCCCTGATCGGCCCTGCTCTGTGTGGGACATGGTAGAGCCATAACCTCTCCATCGGCCCTGCCCTGAGTGTGACAGTGGTGGCGCCCCAACCCCCTGATCAGCCCTGCTCTGTTGGTGATAGAGGGTGGCGCCCCAACCCCTCTCCTTGGGCCTTGCTCTGTGTGTGACAGGGTAGAGCCATAACCTCCCCATTGGCCCTGCCCTGAGTGTGACAGGGTGCAGCGCCCCAACCCCCTGATCAGCCCTGCTCTGTGTGTGACAGGAGGCGGTGCCCCAGCTCCCCTATCGGCCCTACTCTGTGAGGGACAGGAGGGAGCTCCCCAACCCCCTAATTGACCCTGCTCTGTGTGTAATGGGGTACGGAGCCCCAACCCCCCTGATGGGCCCTGCTCTGTGAGTGACAGGGGGAAGCACCCCAACCCCCTGATTGGCCCTGCTCTGTGAGTGACAGGGGGCAGCGCCCCAACTCCCCAATCGGCCCTGCTCTGAGCCTGACCAGGGGCTGCACTTAGGGATTGGGCGTGCCCTCTGCCACCCCAGAGCAGGCCTAAGCCAGCAGGTCGTTATCTCCCGAGGGGTCCCAGACTGTGAGAGGGCACAGGCCGGGCTGGGGGACCCCCCTCCCCCCACCCCCCGAGTGCACAAATTTTTGTGCACCGGGCCTCTAGTAGAAATATATACAAACAAGTCCACTGTAAGACTGAATCTGTCTGCAATATAGAGGTGTGAATAATGACTAAATGTAAGAACACCTAAGTGGAAGATGAGTTTAATATCGCTATAGGGTGGAATTACAGTATAGTCCATATAAGTGGCATAATGAAAATAAAACTGGGGTATCTTAAGGGAAGGTTATGAAATGCTTGAAGCACCATGTGGAGAATTTGCATTTTATTGTACATGTAGTGGAGCCATCAAAGACAGGATAAGCAGGAGACCAAGTTAGGTGATTATACACTTAAGACCAATGTTGAAGTGTTTATTACTGTGCTCTCTGTGATACACAATGTGTTAAATGTTATGCAAGGTACAAACATCAGCTATTTTTCTTTAAATTATCACTAAAGAGATGAAAACTCTCTTTATAGAGCAAGACTTGTAACTAAAATGGAAAGCAATGAGATCCTAAGAGAATCATAAAAATGGAAGCTTGGAAATACCATTTCTGCTAGAATTTATGCCCCCTGAGGGCAAGGGCTGGTCTCTTTGGCTTGCTAGTATTGAACTTTGATAAAATATGAGATCTTGCATTGGTGACCACTGACTACTTGCTTCTTTTCTGGCAAGAACCCATAATTTCCTTGGAGGGAAATTACTCTCCCATCCTGGGCTAGCTTGGGGAAGGTGCAAAGAAGGGCACTCACCCTGCCCCAGACAAATAGGGTCGCCTAGGTCTGTTTACCTCTATTTGACCTTTAAATGGAAGGATACAAAGAAGGACACACTCGTGCAGCTGATTCATCTCAGGGGAGGGACCTTACAGAGACTGTAGACTAGACGCTATAGAAGGATGCCCAGGACTCCTCTTTCTCCCCTGTTTCTGAGTCAGCTTCTGTGTCTGTCTCTTTGATTCTATGACCTACCCCCTCATGTTTAACACTTTAACTTTTTTGTTTAAACCAGGCAGATGCAGTTGGTTTCTTTTATTAGTATTTAAAGAACACAAAGTGGTGCAATAGTTAATGTACCATGAGCTTGGTTTTGCTTATTATATTTACACAATTAAATAATGCATTTCAGCAACTATGTCTTAGTTGCCTGGGTATCAGGGCATCATGGGGAAAACATACCCATCTGCATAGACCAACTGGTAAAAACATACCCATCTGCATAGACCAACTGAGTTCTAGGTAGTCTTTACACACTTTTGTTATGGAATGCTAGACAATTCACCGAGACTTTCAAAACTTGGTTTCATGAAAGTTAACATTCTTCACTTGTCTAATATTATATGATTCATTATATGATCATTAGCATGTATCCAGGATGTTCTTTATTTTTGAAACTCCATGGAGTGGGAGAACGATTGTAATGGCTTTGATTGTGTTCTTGGAATGCGCCATACAAAGAATGTGAAATACAATCCCTTTAAACCATACTTCACATATGCTAACTTAGGTTGTGTAAAAAAAAGGGAGGACTTAAAGAGAAATTCCTTTACTAAGCAAAGAGCCCTCTACTGATGAGTAGAGAAAGAAACTACCTGTGAAGAACACATTCTTTTTATTTTTAATAGTTCTGTTCTTTCTAGTATTCTTTTAAATAAAATATTGAAAATCTTCAAAGGAATAAAAGCATGTTGATTAGGTGAATGAATTAAGGATGTGTTGGTCTATAATTGTAATGTATCTAAGATTTCAGAAGTGAAAAGACCACTGCACTGGGAACAGGGAACCCAGTTTCCACATAAACCATCCTTTGGTCTTCATTTTTTCCATCTGGAAAATAAAACTAATAACCATGTGATTTTAATGAAAAGACTAGCTGGGTCAGGGTAGGAAATTCCCAAGTGCCTATCTCAGATGATTATTGTGACTGACTGGGATCCAAATATAAATTAGCAGGTAATTATCCATTGAATTTCAATTCTCTTTCATTCTACATAAAATGGAAATGATGTTTATAAATGTATTTTTTATATTTATAATGATTATGAGACCAAAAATTATTTTTTTCAGTCAATCAAATTGTTTGCTTGAACACTAATTTTTTAGCTCCTTAGAAAAGCTGATAGCCATAGTATTAAAAAGTATTTAGTTAATTTCATCCATCAAGTGCAAAGCATAAACCTTTCATAATCATTGGAGTGTCACCCATATTTAAAGACTTTAAGGAAGAGAGTTCCTGGACATAATAATCACTGTCAGAATAGATGTTTACATGTAGTCCAAAAACCATATCTTCTTGTTATAGTATCCCTAAATAAAAATATCATATCATTTGTGAAATAACTTGACAAAAATATAATCTTTTTTCTTCTCTAGATTAATACTTCTGGAGTTATTTAATTAAATAAATCTGGAATTAAAATAAAACAAAATAGATCAGGTTCCTTAAAGTCTAAATCTTACATGTATCTCACTCTATAAGTAAAATCTATTCAATTTAACTGATATTAAATATAAATATAAATTATATTTGGTTTTATATGCAGAACTTAATTCAAGTCTTTTTTTTTTTTAAATATATTTTATTGATTTCTTACAGAGAGGAAGGGAGAGAGATAGAGAGTCAGAAACATCGATGAGAGAGAAACATCAATCAGCTGCCTCCTGCACATCCCCTACTGGGGATATGCCCGCAACCAAGGTACATGCCCCTGACCGGAATCGAACCTGGGACCTTTCAGTCCGCAGGCCGAAGCTCTATCCACTGAGCCAAACCGGTTTCGGCTTAATTCAAGTCTTGATCACCTATTATTTAAGAAACATCAAGTAAATGACTTCACCTCTCTGATTCTAACATCTTTCATTTATAAACAAGGGGTAGTAATAATTACACCACAAAATTGTGGTATGGCTTAAATAAGGTGATAAAATAGTACTGTGGATTAATACCTAGATATTTATTTTTATTAATATGGACTCACAAATAAGGAAATTCATATTGAAAATTAAGAACATCTCTCAACAACTGATGAGAATAATCAATGATGATTTGAGGATATCATATAATTGATATAAAAATCATAGCATTTTTATTGAGAAGTTATATAAACTATGAATAGATTCAAAAGAAATCATTATGAATATGCTAAAATTATACCATAAAATGCAATCACATTGCAGGAATCTATAAATATAAGCATTCAAAAATAAAACCATCTGCAGTTAAGGCATGGTGAATATTGCACAAATGAGCAATATTTCTCTAAGCAGAAATAAAGAATCACAACTTGGCTGCCATGGTTAAATCTAGGTCTTTTAACCTCTAATAAAAGTAATGCAAGAATTAATCATTTTATTTACTTGAAAGTAAACTCAATTGTGAACTTATAAAATTATTATTATAAATTACACTCTATACACAAGTTAATTTTTTTAAAAAAAGAGAATACCATAAACTTAGCAAAGTCACATTTCTATTTCTAATGTTTTAAATTTGAATGAATATTCTTGTAACTATGAAATCTTAGGAAGAGTAACTTTTTTTTTGTCATTTCAAGATATGGTGGAGGTTAGGCCCAAATAGTATATTATTTTATCTATTGTTCTATTTAAAGACTGTTGTAATGTAGGATAAATTGGATAAGGAAACAGAAATGTATTGTTAAAGTCCTGTGTGAGCATAAATATATCAAATAATTCTTGAAAGATATGGTCTCATGACAAAGAGATATGTATCTGTATTCTATTTTGGGAGTTACAGCATTATGTATTCACAACTAGACACTCATACTACATAAAACTGGCACATTTGACCACTTTTTTTGGAAGAAAATTGGAAAATGATCATGAAAAATAAAGTTGAAGGTTCTTCTGAATTTTTCAAAGGTATTATTTTTTTTAAAGTCTAAGGAAATTGAACTAAGGCATGGAGCAATTCAGGGTACCAGTCAACATTTTCTCTCTCTCTCTCTCTTTCTCTTTTTCTGGACAATTGTTTATCATAAATGTTTCTGTTACTTGTAATGTGAATTTCAAAATTAAAGCAGGACAGAACTTTTCGTACTTCCCAACCAGCTCATATTATAATTCCTTCTAAAAGGAATCTAGTTGATACTAGATTACTGAATGTCTGTACCAGGTTGTTTTTTCATATTTATCAATTAAATTAAATAGCGTATTTTGTCAAGAAGTTAATGGCATATAGTTCATATCAGATGACGAAACAATAAAATATCATAGATAGTTTAAAAGTAGAAAACAATTTTTACCATGGTCATGTGGTAAAATACTTTAAATAATTTGATTTACCATTATAAGGTTGTAACATAATATTTCATAATGTTATGAAAGTTATTAGTGAAAAACTAGATAAATCATTACATGTAATCTACTGTATAGTGCTTTTCCAAACTTGTTGGTACTAAAAAAGATAAAGAATAAATATTCCCTTAAATAATATGTTTTATATAAGAGATGATAGATAAGATGGTAGGTCTTTTTTTTTTTTTTTTCCTTCTCCCTGAGAATTGGAGGAACTAAGCAAATTAGAACAAGTTAATCAATTTACTTTTCTAATCCTCAATTTTCCATAAATTTTATGTTCTTGGGAAGTCTCTCTTTCTCTCCCTCTCCCACCATCTCTTTCTCTCTCACTTTCTATGTGAGTCTAATTAATTTGGAAAACATTGATATGACTACTCTTAATTAGGAAGATTTGCTTCTTCACATAGTTGAATCAAATAGTTTTATGTTTATTGAGCAACTACCATACCAATCATTTTTCAGTACTTGGTTTAGTTTTAAAGCTACAGAAACATAAATATAATAGATTCTTATAGGAGCATATTGTCTAATGGTAAATTAAACTTAAATTAAACTTAAATAAATATTATTTCATGCAATGTGATAAGTACTATGAGGAGTGTGCCAGGTGTTCATCTTTAATTTCATTATTTCTATCTTTACTTAATTAAACTATTTTATGTCACATTGTATTACACTTATTTTTTATGGAGTTATTTTACCAATAAAACTAGCGCTGATAAATCTGATACTGTAGCTTTTATATGACATAATGCTTAGAACATAAAGCATATGAAGTATGACTAATATTACCTACAATTTATCCATATATATATTTTAATTCATACATTTTAATTCTATAATGTGTATTCTTATAGAGTTTTGGTACTTTGAACAATGTATTGACTTTATGAGAAAGTTACCTACCAAAGCAAAATATATGTTTTCATCACCTCATAATATTAAGTATATATATATATATATATATATATGTATATTTATATATATAACTGTGTTTATAACTCTGTATATGCCTCTTTTGAAATATGCAAAATGTTGAGTTACAAATTATATATATATTTATAACACTTTTATGACTCTTTCCCTCTGCTATGGAATCTATAGTAGGATATAGTATATATGCTTTGTGTCTAATAACACTGTCAGATGTAAGCCTTTAGTAAGTTGAATTTTTTTAAAAAAACTGATAAATAGTAAAATACAAATATCCATTTACTTTAATTATTTTTAGTTCAAAAGCTTTAAAATTTTGACAGACAAAAATGGCTTTCCTCCTGAAATACTAGAAAAGAGTGACACATTTCCTCAATGTTTCTAGATTTTGTAGTAACTGAAGCTACTTTACAAGGTTTTCTAGGGGCAAGTGTTAAATAAAACAAATGTAAAGCAATAAACACAGTTGGAGTTTTGTCCGGTCAAATGGCAGTTAGCTATAATTTTACCAGTTAGTCTTAAAGGGAAAGTTGTAAAACCAAGAAGTATATCTCATTTTCTTGTAAAAACCTCATTGTTCTATCAAGAAAGGTCAGACAATTTCACCCAAAAGAGTATGTGCTAAGTTCAAAGGAGTTAAATATATAGCGCGTGTATATGAAGTTCATCTTGCCATCTGTCTTCACTCTCTTCACAAAACTAAACTAAGTAGCTATCAGTTTGGGTTCAGCATGTGTACTATAGTAAGGAAAAAAAAATGACTGCATTAATTCAAAACATAGTGACTAAGGATTTTGCTTCTGAGTGTTATTATTTGTGTTTGCTATATGGATTCATCGTCAAAATTTGGAAGACAGAGCCTATCATAAAGTAATTAGAACAATGGTAATTATTTTTTTTACTCACTACTACATTACAATGACCTTCAAATATCCTTAGAATACCAATGTTCCAATGTTAGTATTGTTTAGGTTTGTCTAGGTTATCTTTTTTTCCTAAAATGTGAAAATTACTTGCTTCTTTCCTTACTGTTCAGATATAGAATAATTATAAGTTTTTCAAGTGTAGAGATAAACACCTGGGTTCAACTGATTCATGTGTGTGGACTGAGATGTCACTACGGTAGTCTAAGTCCCCACTTTCTTCTCTATCTCAGAGAAATCACAGTTCCTTCCTCATGAGGCTGTTGTGAAATTGCAATAATATGTATAAACCATTTGGGGCAGCATCTGGCAAATAGTGTATTATCATTATTATAAAATTATTACAGTTAGAGTGTCCTCCCATCACTTTGTAGTTAATAGAGAACTGATACAGTGCATGAGACATTGTAGATTTAAAAGGACCCTAGTCTAGAATAGAGGCTGGCAAATGGTGGTACTTGGGTACCACCTGTTTTGTACAACTAGTGAGATAGAGATTTTTTTATTGTTTTTATTTTATTTTTTATTGTTTGCACTATTACAGACACAACAAGGACAATGCAAACAACACAAAGCACAAAAATAGAATTGTATGACAGATGAATCTATAATAATAATAACAGCATAATATGCAAATTGACCTAACGACGGAACAGCAGAATGACCGTCCGCACAACATTCTGGATGACCATGCTATGACATGCACTGGCGACAGGCCAGCCAAGGTGGGTGCGATGCGATTTGTCAGGGGGCCCTGCCATCGCCCCACAATCAGCCCCACAGAGGGAGGCCCAGGCCACCGGCCAGCGGGACCGTCAATTTTTTTGGGGGGGTTCCGTGATTACCCCAAAGAGGGAGGCCCAGGGGCCAGGAGGCAGCCAGGGCTGTGAAAGCCCCAGCAGCTGGGGCTGCGAAGGCCTACCCTTGCATGAATTTTGTGCATCAGGCCTCTAGTATTAAATAAAATTGTAATTCTATATAATGTCTATAAATAAAATGTAGTCATGAATAAATATATAAAGTAAATATAAATAGATATAATATGAATAGAATAACATATAAAGGTAGTTTCCATAAATAAAGCTTGACTGGAATGCAGCCCCAACCGCTATTGTGTTTCTTCCACCCACTGCAACAGCAGAGTTGAGTAGCAGACAGAGACTTAGGGCCCAGAAAGCTACATCTGGCACTTTCAGAAAAAGCTGGTTTCAGAAAGATCGCAGGTGTATGAATTACCCGAGGCAATTCTATAAGCTTTCTGTAAAAAGTGTGGTTTGAATTAAGTGATTTCTCAGAAATTCCTTGATCTGGTGCTAAAAAGCAGAATTTTCCCAAACAGAGATTATATCCTCTCTTTCCATTGCCTCCTGAGCTGTGTGGTCGTGGAGAAAGTAGTCATTTTTCTGTCATTCTTTTTCACTCCTATCTACTTTATGTGAGTATTTAAAAATTTTAATATTATTGTGAAGAACTCAGAGCTCTTTAACTGGTATTCAGTCAGCGCTTAATAAAATTTGAGAGTAGGTAGACAGAAGACTACATTAATATATCATAGAAACATGGAATATTTCAATGAGAAGGAACATTGCCTTATTTTCTATATCAGCTATAAAAATTTCCAAATAGCTAACAAGTCCCAGAAGCAGAATTGGAAATTGAAAATTAAGGCTACTGGCTCTTGATATGTTGATCAGTTTGAGTGATGTATGCACTGTTCTACTTTCATCTACTGATATTGAACCCTAAAATGGGAATTAAGGAAGAATTTTTAATGTGGTGGTTGGCAGTGTTTGCTCTGTATCTCCAACTGGAAGAAGAGAAATATGCTAGAAGCAGAGATTTAGCAGCTGCACAGGTATCCAGACTCCTGAAGAAAGGTCTGTGGGAGTTAACAGGTAAAGTTCAAAGTCAGGCCATCTTTAAGTCCACTCATACCAGAGCTTTCATGTTCAGGGTTTTTCTCCTGACTTTTATGTAAAAGAGGAAAATGCCAAAATGGCATTGTACTATTGTATTTTTATAAGGCTTTGTAAAATCAGTATACCTTATAAATGTAATGTTTTATAACTTTTACTGTATTGTCTAGAGCCATCGGATTTTTTCAAGAATTTTAAACTACAACAACAAAGATTATTCAGTTGTTTACAGCAGAGCTAAGTTCAACATCAAGGAAATAGAAATGTCAATTATTCAAACATATAATTAGCCAGAATAGTACTTTCATTACCTCTTTTATGAGTTTATTGTATCTCTATATTTCCAATATAATCAATAAAGTATGATTCCATATTATTTACCAGCTGCTTGTATGATAAAAACACACTGGTGCAAATAACTTATGTGGTTAAATTTATGAACTTCATTTTTAAAGCAAGGATAAGGTATGGCTTTCACAACAGTTTGGTTTAATCAACATATCTGTAAGAAACTAATTTCATGAACTAATGCCTTTTGAAAAAAAATCACTCATTTTTGTTTTCAAAAGTGTCATTTTGTAAATTGATTAAAAACTAAAATTCATGGGAAGAAACTGAGTTTTAAATCAACATAATGTACTAACTAGGAAATCCTGTATGTTTTATATTCTGTATTGTGCGTATTGTAATTGACTTCACTGAGTGTAAAGACAGCTATGAATGAAAAAGAAAAATCAAAAGAGCAATATAAAAGTATGAATGATCAAAGATAAACTATTCATTAACACTATATCAAAAGGTGTAACAAGATTGTACTTCTGATACTACAGAACTTGAAACAGTAAGGGGTTTTCACAGTTGTGCACAGCCTTAATCTCTCCTACTCCAATGCATATGGGCACTTAATTTCCTCTTTATTAACTACTAAATTTTAACTGAAAGTATTGTTGTTGTTTTTTATTTTAGAGTTCAATAATTTATGTTTTATCTCTTAGCAAAGAGGCTGGGTTTATATCCCATCTAGTTGGTAAAGTTATATCCTGAGATTTTCTAAGGAAAATGTCATCCTGGAAGTTTGTGAATTTAATTTGAAACCACCTGCTGAGTTCTCAGGGGAGTATTCGATAATTCAGAAAACATTTTTCCATTTTTAGGAAGATCAGGGAAAGGAGATAAAACTTCATCTTAAGGTCTGTTTCTGACTCTTCTCCCATAACAAATGCATCTAAAATGAGATTTAGGGGTAAATATCACAAAAAAATGATAGAACTTAAGACAGTTTATTAAAAACATAAGTCTAGCAGAATTTCTTTTCCAAGTTTATCCTAAAGGCTCTGAGGTTAAGAAAAATATCACATAAATAAATGCATGCATCACATTTTGGTAAAGAAAATGATATTCCCAGTGGATACATTTTGACAAATTTGTTAAACCAAGTGTGTATATCAAAGATCCAGGGAATCTTGCTTTCCCCTAACCTTTGTTCATTACAATAATTTCAGTTGTGTTTTATTCTCATAGGAATCCTCAGGACATATAGAACTGAGAGTCTATAAAAGATCAAAATAGGATGAAAATCAATGTCTTTATAAGGCAGCAGGATGGCTCAATCATTGGCAGGGATCTAACATGTGCTTTTTATATTATGGTTTCCTTCATTCCTCAAATGTCACTCCAAAAATTTTATGAGAATATTACTTATGCTATCAAAATATATCCTCAGTCAAGATATACATTTTCACAGGATGACCATATATTTAGAATTTCTCCTTATTGATCCATGAGCATGTCTCCATATGCTTGGCAGATCAACTGACTCCCATACCAGGGAGAATAACGTATCAAATGCTGGAAACTTCTTGTTCCCTATTCAATGTGTATTTGGTCTTCCTCTCTCCCCCACTGTGCATACAGATTACTTTGCTGCTAATGCCTGACATGCTGTCAGAAGACTTGAAATAAGGCATGATACATGAGACAGAAGAGAAGACATACCCGGAAGGAAAGCATCCAAGACAACTCAAAAAATAAACTCGAACCAAACCCTGCTATGGTCTTGGAATCACATGCTGTGAGTGTCTGGTGAAACTATTGTGTGCTATGCTCTTTTTTTTATCTTCAGAAGTAAATTTCCTGGAAACTAAGAAGCAATGTGAATTTTGAACCCCACTTTACCTATTTTAATTTTCTTCTATTATTCTACTTCATTACTTTCAATATTCAATTAAAGCAAAATTACTCAGCTTCATAAACCTGTTCCAATGTTCCAAACTATCTTCAGATTTGGGGGATTTTAACAGAAATTAAAAACTAAATTAGAAAAAACACAAGGAAAGTAAAAAATACAACAAAACTACCAGTCATGTAGTCACTGGATTGATTGCCAAAAAACACTCACCATGTCTTTAGTTTAGTGGTACCAACAAAAATTAACAAACAATGTTCTGATTTCAAAAATCTCAGGATGTAATTAAAAGTTGAAATGAATATAAAACATATCTATAGTATTCTGGGTCATACTATTGCATACATAAATCAGTACCTACTTGGATCACTAGTAAACTCTTGCTTTCCTAGTCTAAGTTTAGTAACATTTAGCAGCTCCTCAATTTCAAATATGATGTTCCTGCTACATTTTTGGCACCTGCCCTTAAGACACATTATTTCACTTATGAAATCTCACTCAGACTCTCTTCTAGTGAGTATATTCATTTTCAATTTGGCAAATCTAGTGTGAGAGTTGAAACCTACTTTATGAAAAAGGAAAAACTTGACCAGCTCATATTGTACAGATTATAATAACTTATTTGACTTTACCATCAAGGTGTTCAATACAGATTATTAAGAAAATACATCATATTTTAAAATATCCTTGCAAAATTCTAGACAAAAAAACTTACATTTAAAAAATAATTTAAGAATGAAATAATATTTTTACGTTAACATTTGTTGTATCTATCCTGGGTCAACCAATATATGCCCACATTTTGAGGAAGCTATAGATGAGTACTTAAATAAACATAGTATTTTCAATTTGAAACATAGTAGAGTGGTAAAAATATGCAATTAAGTGTCTGTTATCTGAGGACTTTCAAAAGTTTTATTGATTATTAATATATACCCTAAACAATTTTAAGTTTAATTATTGGGTGAGCTAATCCTCTCTTTTACCTCCTATCTTAATTAACTCAGTCACAATTATATTGATTGCACTTTCAAAACAAAACTTATATATAACCCTTTTCTTCCATGTCCACTCTGTATGAGGACCTTCTCCCCTGATGAAGAGACAGCTGCAGGAGTTTTCTAAAGCATCCTTACATCTGGATACCTGTACGAATGGTCTCAGACTCAAAACCCTCCAATTCTTCCCTGGCTGCTGTGGCTTGGTAGTTGGAGCATCATCCCATACGCCAAAAGTTGGTGGGTTTGATTCATTGTAAGGGCTCATGCTCAGATTGCAGATCAGATCTCTTCCCTCCCCCCGCATAAGCATGTGCAAGAGACAGCCAGTCAATGTTGCTCTCACATCCATGTTTCTCTCTTCTTTCTTCTCTCTAAAATCAATCAATCAAGCAATCAAGCAATCAATCAATTAAAAAACCCTCCAGTTCCAGGAAGATAATAAGAAGCAGGCCCACCCTTAATTGTAAAAACCTGGAGCCAACAGGCCCTATTGAAGGATGGGCAGATATCCAGTCCTGCCTCCCCACCTCTCCAATCTGCTAAGTCTTAGCCTTGTTTTTAATACCAGCAAGAGCTTGTCTAATCTAGAACATCTCTGACTATAGATAGTGATACAGGCATGAGTAAAGCAAGGGTGATGGGCCTGGTACAGAAGGTCACCAGGGTGGAAAGGCCTGGCTGCCTAGCAAAGGACAATTGTAGGGTGACCTTCCTCCGCTAGCATATTGCTGGTTATTTAATATGAACCACCTGACCTTTCTTCCCTAGAGAAAACATCTAGGCCTCAGTTGTATTTCAGCTCCAGGCCCCAGGAAAAGCTACAAAATCAGACAAGTGACACCCAGGCTGCCTTGGCACCAGCTGCATTGAATAATGACCCTCTGCCCTGGAGCCAACCAACCAATCAGTGGAGACCCAGACCCTAAAAGACACACCTGGAAAGCTGCTGAATATTCCATTGAGATCTTACTCTGGGACCTCCCCTAAAACATGCACTATTAAAACCCTTAGGATGGAGGACCCCAAGCACTCTCCCTCCTGGGAGCACTCCTGTTCCCTACCCTCCACCCTCTCCCTCCCACATTCCCTACCCTCAGGTATGTTACCATTACCTTCCTCACTCCCAAGCTCCAAGGGCCCTTTCTTTACCTCTATTACTTGTTTCCTAAACTCATTTTTTTTCTACAAATTACTACTTCTACCTCTGTGATTTTCCAAGTAAATGTTCTCTTATAGTTTCAGTTTTGGCTCTGAATTCTTTCCTAGCCAGAAGGCAAATACTGAGATTGCTGAACCCAGGTCCAGTCTAAACCCCATCAGTCTTAACACTTGGTGCCCTTCTGCCACCCACAACATGACTACGTATCTCTCTCTTCCTGTTTCTCGCCTTGGAATTCCTTTCACCCTTTTTTCTGTACATATTCACGTGACATTTAATAAAATGATAAAATTGGTAAATTCAACTGGAACTTAGATACAGTGTAGCCCAACCCCTTTACTTTGAAATGGTCCAGATACAAGAATTGACCTATCAAAGACAAATTAATTATAGAGAAAGGGCTCACATCCTACATATTGCTTCTTCCAATTATGTTGCCTTGTCAACATTATCAAGTCTCCTCTAAGCCTGCATGGCTCAGTGGTTGACCCCACAACCTATGAACGAGGAGGTCAGGGGCACATGCCCAAGTTGCAGGCTCAATCCCCAGTGTGGGGTGTGAAGGAGGCAGCCTATCAATGATTCTCTCTCATCATTGATGTTTCTGTCTCTCTCTCCCTCTCCCTTCCTCTTTATAATCAATGAAAACATTTTTAAAAAATATTCCTCTAAGATGGATACCACACTTTATGTGTTTTTTAACATCTACTTTATGACAATACCAACTGCAAGTAGCTATAAAAAACTTTTTAAAATTTAAAAATCTGAAGAATTCTTGTAATGTTGCCCAAAATTGAAGCAGTGACTTTCAACCACAGACAAAAAATAAAGCTGTGTTCTATAGAGGGGTCAAATACTGATGATCTGTGAGATTGTTGACTTGACTGCTGTTTTCCCATCTCAACTTGGTCCACCAAACCTTCATTGCCCTCCCACCTAGTATACAGCTGAACCCAAGTGCTTGATGAAGCTTGTACATACCAATTGTGCAACTATGAGAATAACTGATTCTGATGTCAACATCGCCCTAGGTCAGTGGTCGGCAAACTCAGTCAACAGAGCCAAATATCAACAGTACAACAATTGAAATTTCTTTTGAGAGACAAATTTTTTAAACTTAAACTATATAGGTAGGTACATTGTTACTAACTTAATTAGGGTACTCCTAAGGCTTAGGAAGAGCCACACTCAAGGGGCCAAAGAACCGAATGTGGCTAGCAAGTCGCAGTTTGCCGACCACAGCCCTAGACTACTATGATTACTGCATTAGACTGGCTAAGATTGGGCTGTTGTATTACCTATCGCTTTACGTAGTTATAGCTGATACTATATTTTATCTGAAAAACTAACCATTCTCTTGGTTAAATATCAATTTGTTAATGCAAATCATAGTTTTTCATTTAGTGTTCTAATATAACCTTTGTGATAAATGCCATATGTTTAAAATTATGATATCCAAATTTAATTAATGTACTTGTGCACATCAAATAAGACCACAATGATACAATTTATTGAACTTGTATATTTATTTACACATCCAATTCCCTGAACATTTCAGACATTATTTCTTAGTAAAAATAGGATGAGTGAATTCATGAAGACTAAAATAGTCTCTCCCAGAGTATTGTATAAATATCATGAAACCTTTTTGGGTTATATAAATCATGATTTCTTCATGCTCTTTGAAGAACAATATAATATAGAAAAATTAATATATATATTAGAATTAATAGTCATCCCTGAGTTTGAATCCCAAATCCATAATTTATGTGTCCCTACATATTTCAATTTACCAACTCTGTTACAAGAAATGGCTTCCTCAGTATATGAAAATGCACACACACACACACACACACATGTACCAAAATGACGATTATAACACATTAGACTGCTGTTCGCCCTACTTGCTTTTAATGTTTTTTGAAAACATTTAACCCCACTCCCATGGTCTACAATGTGGAAATGGGCTCATTTTCTCTATCAAAAACAAAACAGAGGGAATTACAGCTAGAGTGACTTAGATTAGATAACAAAAAGGATTTCCTGGATGCTTACACTAATCATTCAAAAGATCACTTAAGTAGTGGCTTTTATGTCCTAGATGGGAATTAGCGAGAAAGAAAAAATTAACTTAAGAGAATATCTGTTCTCTGGGACTATTTTCACAAAATTGTGTGGTTTACTATTTTTCTACTTCCATGGAAATATGTCTAAAACATATACACATTTTAAAAGCACAAGATGGAACAGAAAATGAAACAGCATACAAAAGCAAAGTCATGTGATCTAAAAGTAAGCCCTAAGAACACCTTTATTCCATCTATGAACACAAAAAACAAGGTAGATTTGGTTTTGATGGCTCACATACCTTTAACTTCTCCCATTTTCATATCAGGATTTAAAGTATGAACATTTATACTGTGTCTAACTTGTAAGAACATCAGGGAAAATGGAGACTTGTAGAGGCCTCTTGCTCCTTTTGTTAATCTGACAAGTGCCTCATGTTGGAGCTAATATGCTATTCTGTTCTTATCTTCCCAAACTCCCATGTCTCAGAAAAGCAGCTCACAGCAGAAAAACAACCTGGATGCTGGCCACATTTCAAGAGCTAAGCCAGGCTTTGGTGCCTGCCTTAGAATTTCCTGACCTGGGAGTAAAAATTCCACCCTTAAGCCCTGCTGTCATTTAGAGGATTTCCATTGTGAAGTCATATCTACAAACTAACATTTTCTGAATAGGTCCTTGTTCCATGTGGTGCTTTCCTGAGGAAGTTTTATCAGGGTTCTGATGTACAGTAACCTGATAAGCCTTTATTTAGAACCCATATATCACTCCTTAACCTTTAAGGAAGACTGCAGGCAGCCATGTCTTCCCCATTTAGGTAATGAAAAAGCACTCTCCACTACTTGAAGCAGATTAACCAGGTACCTTTTTGGCAGAAACTTAGGTTTCAAACTTGTAAGGCCTCTCTAATAATGACATCAGTCCATGGAGAACTACTATTTATATGTGAGAAGGTTTGAAATCTCATAAACTTATATAAATATGTGTGTGTGTGTATTACATACATACACAAAACAAAATTGTAATAGCTTACAATGACATGTCATAATAAGAAGGATTTACACTAGTATTTATATGAAGTGAAATCTCTAAGAAAAATTGAGCTTTAAATAAATCAGTCTTTTATAATGACTTTTCCTTATATCTAAGTTATTTGTATTTTAATGGTATATAAATGGATGATGTTCAGAAGTGTTATGGTCAATTTTTGAGTAGTTTGGCACATTAAAATCTATGTAAAATTTTGTCTGGTCATAAATATCTTATTACTTGGAAACCATGGTATAAAGTAAAAAGGTATCCGGTGAACAATGAAAATAGTTGTCTGGTGCAAAATTCAAACTGAGTGTTGTACTACCTGATGGGGCTTCTTGAAGCATCTGAGAGTATTATCAGGATATCTTTGGATTACGTTAAGAAACAATTCACTGTAATCAAATTTTGAAAAGTTTTTATTTCCTGGTTAACAGGAAGCATTTTCCTTAGGAGAAATTTTATTTGAACTTGGCCTTGAAGGGTAAGTGGTCATTTTCCAGGCTATATGTGGGGGGCGGGGAATGGCAACCTGGGTAGAAGGAACAGTAAGATCAATGCATGAACAGTCTAAAAAATGATCTAGTTAGAGAATGGTCAAAACTGCACTTCAGAAAGGCTGGTCCATTGTTGAACAAGAATCATGTTAGAAAGTTGAAAGAAAGAGTGGTTGGGCCAGATTTGCATATTCCTGCTGTGTACTGGAATGGTCCTTTTGACTTTATTCAGTTAATAGTAGAAAAGTAGACTCATTTTTAATCAGGAGATCAACCTGAGCATGAAATCAGTATCACCTGGAAAGTCTTTAGAAGCACAAATTCAAGTGCACCCTAGACTTGCTGAGTCAGCAACTCTGGAGATGGAACTGAGGGCCATTTTTTACCAAGATCCTCAAGTTGATCTTATGTTAGCTTTGATAGAGGTTGTTAAGCAAGAAAGTTAAAAATAAAATAATTGAAAACGTTGCCACAAACTCAGATGTAGACTTCCTGCTCTTGAGTTTACTAAGTATAAAAGCATCTGTGTATAAATCATCCATGCTTGCTTCATGAAATGAGGCTACTAAATCAAATTTGCCCTATCCTTATATTTAAATACTACTAGTCTTTTTTGGAGTTAATAATAACTCCTATAGTATTTTATGTTTTTATTAAAAACTGAGTGTATATTCATATTTATAGCTATAGATATATAGGTAGACCCAGCACATTTATTATTTAACTGGAGGCCCAGCACATGGTACCTCATGAGACCCAGGCCTACCACGAGGGTGGGACTCAGAGTCAAGTCCCCGCCCATCCATGTGCACCTCACCAAGCACACAGCCTCCTGGTGACCAGTCTTTGCTTGTTCTGCCTTTATAGTGTCACGACCACAGGCCTTTAATGATATAGACTATCAGAAATAAGAGAGTGATCCCTTCAAATATATTTGAACATGAGCAGTCACATTCATTCATGGGTAGTGAAGTCACCAAGGAGCAGAGGAGTTTTGGTTTTGTTTCATTTTGTAAGTGAACCTAGTAAAGATAGATCTGGTAGCTGTGTTGTTTCTTTTTATTTAGCAATACTGACTTGTATAGTGAAATTAATTTAGCATGCCTGCTCTCTAAATTCTAATAGCATCCCAGAACTTGATACACTCATCACAGACATACATAGACCCAAATATCTCAGGAGAGTTAGGGTGGGGAGGGGACAGCAAAGGAACAATAGCACTGCCCTGACTGAAACACAGAGACCCTTGGGGAGAGAGTTAGGGAGGGAAGGGCCCACTGAACTGGTCACAGTAAAATCAGGTTATAATTTTCTGCTGTTAACCCTCTATGGCTTGTTGCCTCACTTATAAATGTAAAGTTTGGATTGAATGATCACTATAGCAAAGGACATAGTACTTTGCTTAGTGCAGGATACAATGAAGGACCTCATTGAAATGGAATTCATGTGCCATCCCCATCTTAACTCAAAACTAGTGAAGATACACTCTAATCAGTTTGGCTCAGTGGATAGAGTGTTGGCCTGAGGACTGAAGGGTCCCAGGTTCAATTCCAGTCAAGGGCATGTACCTTGGTTGTGGGCACATCCCCAGTAGGAGGTGTGCAGGAGGCAGCTGATCAATGTGTCTAACTCTCTATCCCTCTCCCTTCCTCTCTGTAAAAAATCAATAAAATATATATAAAAAACTAGAGAAGATATTTTGTTATAAACTAAGTATAGACACCAATGTGTCAAAGAGATGGCTACTATTGTGACCTTTAATTGAATGAGTTCACTATTTATAGTGAAAAACCCAACACAAATTAATAAAAATTATGAAATAATCAAAATATGGAAGGTAGGGAACAATGACTAGGTGACCAGTATGTTTACTTCTCTAACATGTTCCAGTGATTGTAAATGCTTCCAAGGGTAGAGAAAGTAAAATTTTTCCAAATACTATATAATTCTATTTTTCACACACAGGTTATAATGTAAATTAGTAGCCACTTAGAAATGTTGTACTACAATTTTTCTCAACGGATTACAGTGGTTCTCAAACTGTGTCATGACCCCTTTGGCGGTCGAACGACCCTTTCACAGGGGTCGCCTAAGACCATTCTGCATATCAGATATTTACATTATGATTCATAACAGTAGCAACATTACAGTTATGAAGTAGCAATGAAAATAATTTTATGGTTGGGTCACAACATGAGGAACTGTATTTAAAGGGCCAGAAAGTTGAGAACCACTGGTTAGTAGGTTAGCTGTTATAAGTTACTAAGAAAGTTACTCTTAGCTCTTCTCAAAACATGATCGATGAAATAATGCCAGATCAAAAACTATTATAGACAGTTATGATATGCATTCAAATTGAAATTAAGATTTTGGAAACTTTTGTAAACATTTTGGTATTGGCATGACACCCTTCCTTAGTGGACTCATTTCAGGAAGCTGGGTAGAGACTAGTCAAGGTTTGCTGGAACCTGGTGAATTACATGTGTTTGAAGCTGCAAATATGCCATGTGAGCAATTATGTTGGCCCACAAGAGAATAGAAATAGATACAAAAGAAAAGCCTGCTTCTTCACCACAGGCAATTTAGAAAGCACTGATCACTCTACATATGTGGTCAAGTGAAGGGTTCATTGTGATAGTAGCAAAACCCACTTCCCATAGAAAAAGTGAGGAAAAGCTACTTATGCTTTTGGGTGGTAGCTGCCACTGCAGCCTAAATTGGAAAGTAAATGGGTTATAGATAAGATTGGAGGTTAAAGGCTTACACAAGTTAAAACCCACCTGAAAGTGAACTGATGATTCAATTGAGTTTTTATAGATTTTTCTGAGAGAGGGTAACTCAAAAATAGAATGTAATTCAGCAGCCAATCACTAAATATCATAAGGTTCATTCTATGATTAAGATGTTGTACAGTTTTTATGTTAAGCACAAATATGTATAAAACATGTATAAGGTCAAATGAGTATAACAAAATGAATCAACATATAGAAAAAGTGGGGATATTTTTCCTTTTTTGGAAGAAGTTTTGGCTTTGGAACGAAAGTGATTGAGAACTGAGCCCTGGCTCATTCACTCACTATCTGTGCAATCTTTGGCAAATCACTTTCTCTATGAACTGGTTTCATCATCTATAGTATGTGGATAATTATCATGTATGGATTCTCCAAATAACCTAGCTCCCAATATGTATTTAATGAGTAGTTTTGAAAAGTACAACTATTTTTATGTAATTAATGGTTTCTTTATATGTCAACAAGAAATATTTTAAATATAGGACATCAAAACTTCAAATTTTTGAGAAGCTTCTTATTTTAGCAACATCATTGTATTCTATCTTTGCAGTTCAACTAACCTTGTAAAAATATTTAAGTGAATCATTGCAAGTAAGTTATAGCGCTTGATCATAAGCATAACAGGGAAGAAATCTGAAAGTGAATCATGTTGTAACAAATCTTAAAAATATTTGTGTGCTTATGTTTAGAATCATGTGCATATGTGTGTATGTGTTAGGATGTGAGCATATTAAAATCACAACAACCTCTATGCATTCATATATGCTGAAGCTTGAAATAAATATTTAAAAAAATACAACTTCTTTGAAAGCACATTTGTTCATAATTCACAACCACAGAAACAATTAGGCTCTGGTTTTGACATATCAGAGGGTAAAACAATGACATTTTTTTTGAGTTAGAGCTTTAGAATCAAGACTGCATGCACTGTAGACTGAGCAATAAACATCCACAGAGGAGAAATATCTAATTTTGGTTTTTATATTAGTATCTAAGGCCTCATAAAATTGTGTTAAAGAGAGATAATAAAAATAATGTGGAATGTTTAAGATTCTATATTTCCCAGTTCTTACATATTTATATCACCTTAATTTTCCATCAGCACTCTCAACTATACATTTATTAAAGAAAATTTGGTATAAATTAAATATATAGACTCATTTAAGGAATACTGCATCTTTAGCCCACAGCACCTTAGCATGAAATTAAGTTAGGACAGATACCTGCCTTGGGATCTACCAGGTAATGCCTTCAATTAACATAAAAAGAAAAGGAGTTTAACAACCATAAAAAGTGGAACTTGTCTGGCTTGTTCTTGAATAGAAATCTTTAGGTCATCTTGATTAGAACTAGACAAAGAAAGAATACCAATTAAAAAAAGTATTCCATATGTAGAAATTTTGCTGTGTTTACAAATTATATCTACTCATCAAGTTTTTTTTTTACTCCCATGTGCCTTCCATAATCATTGTGTCTGACTAATTTCTTTAAAAGTGGAAAGCATTCTTTTTTTTAAGCTTCACTCAGTTCAGTAGTTTAATATATCTAGAAGTCTTTCACATATGTTTATCTTATCCTCCCATTATTGATTTAACTTCTTTGTGGAAAAATATGCTGTGCACAGCAATTATGGAGTATCCAAAGCATAGTAGATACACAAAAAATTAATGCTGTGAAAAAAAACACCCAAAAATCTTCAACACCTGAACACACTCTATATTTTTTCAGGAATATTTTTCATCAATTATAATTTTCCCCATAATATTTTTATATATGTATGCATTGGAAGGAAAAAAAATTACAAGTTTTATTAGTATATAGTTTGGTTGCACAGGTTTAAGGAAGGAAAATTGATTTTTACTGAATATCTGGAATCCCTATCAAGAGCTGATGATCTGCAAATTTAGTTATTACCAGCAATATGTAAAATATATGAGTTATCCTATCTAATAAAGAGGGAATATGCTAATTGACCCTCATGCTGTTGCAAAGATGGTGGCGCCCACAGTCAATAAGGAGAGAATATGCTAATTGACTGCTATGCCCTGAAAGATGGTGGTGCCCACAGCCACAAGATGGCGGTGCCCAGTCCCCTCAGCCCTGCTGGGGCAGCAGGTGCACTGCAAGGCCGGGCCCACCCCCAGGTGGGCCTGGCTTTCCTGTACATCTCCCTCCAGAGTTCCCCAGCCCCCTCAATCCCCCAGCCCCCCAGGGCCCGCACAAGGCACAGGCAAGCCTCGAATGTTGGCTGTCCAGCTGCCCAGGACTGCCCAAAGCTTAGGTAACCAGGGCAGGCTCAGGCTTGCGCTGCTGGCAGTGGCAGCAGCAGAGGTGTGATGGGGGCATTGCCTTCCCCTGATCGCTGGATCGCTTCCCACCCCTGAGGGCTCCTGGATTGTGAGAGGGGGCAGGCAGGGCTGAGGGACCCCCTCCTCCAGTGCATGAATTTTCATGCACCAGGACTCTAGTATATAATAATAGAAAAATGATAATTGCATGGTAAGTCTTAGCACATGGCTTACCAAACTCCATGCTAAGACAGAAACTTGATTTAAGCAGTGACAGAGCAAGATCATACTTTCAGTTCTTAGGGAATAAAGAATAGAGTAGGGTCTACTAAAACAGCAATGTTAGGAAGTTTTAGGTATTTTATTTGATTTCCAGTTTGTTTCATCTTCTATCTACCGCTACTTCCAGCTCACACTTTCTACATTTTCCCTAAAAAATATTTAGGCCTAGAAGAGGTAGCTTTGATGTTTCTCTTCATATCTAATTATTTTATAGGGAAAAATAAAAACACAAGAAAATAAAGAAAAATTTATTACTACAACCCTTATGGAAAAAAATACATCTAAATATAGTGCTAAAGGAACATATAGACCAGTTCTAATATATTAAGAATGCATTCATTTATTCATTTATTCAATATTAATTCATACATTAGTCACTATTCTAGATAGAGAGTGAAGAATGAAAAAGTTTGTTGCTTAAGCAAATTTGCAATTCAGTGCAGAGTAGATAAGTAGATCATTGACTTACAGCACAGTGAGTGTGGGACACAACCCAGACTGAATGTGCATAAAACAGAGGGGAGCCTTGCCATCATAACTTCGACTATTTAATTTCAAGGGAAACAAAACACCATTTATTCTATAATGTTCTAAGTCTTCCATAGAATATAATAGAATCTATAAGCTCTCAAACACAGCATTGAGTATGATGAGGTCGATATTCATGTGCATTAGCCGACTCAAACATTCTTTAGTGAGGTTGTTACAGCCTATTTGAACAGGAGCATTTGATTTGTTAAGACAGCGCAGCTATGTAGCTAGGAGATTGAGAAGAAAAAAATAAATAAAACAAAGATTCACTGAAGACTCAAACTAGGTTGAAAATATTTAATAGGAACATCTTGCTGCTGGTGAAAATAGGATTCTTTCGTGGAGTCATCAGAAACACATTTGGGGGACCCACACATAGGACTTGAGGCATAGTGACAAGATTTATTGAGTTGTTCCCTGGGAGATTGGAAAGCCAGTCCTATCTCCCTACTGGGGGATTAAGTCCCTTTGGTGGAGCACGCAGCTGTCCCCTGGGGAGTCTGTGCCTGCTGCAGCTCCCTAGCTCATCAGGCCTAATGTCTGATTCCATTTGCTTCCTTCCTTTGCTAACTAACCACCTTCTATAATAATCTTATCAGAATGTCTCTTCAGAACCAACTAGTCATAAAATTCAAAGTGGCTAAAATGCACTCCCAGGGCTGCCCATTCTTGCATCCCTGTCCTTGCTTTTGAGGTCCTTCCCTCTCCCCTAACATCCATTTCTCTGACTACTCACAGCTCTCTGCTCTAGTACTTTGTCCTGGCACGCTTGCTTTTCCTTTTGTGCCCAAAACAACTTTTCTCCACCAACCAATATTAAAATGTCTATTTCCTAAATGGAAATGATATCAGATATTTGGAGAAAAGTAATCTGATTTTTAAGCCATTTCATGCTATAATGAGGGTGACTTTTCTGTGAGGCTTAAAGTATACCACAGGATTGGTTGCGTTTTAAAGAGGATGTTTGTAGATTTAAATAAATTTCTACCTGAAAAAAAATGTCTTCAGGGGGCTCAGCTATGTAGCTGCAGTGGAGACTGTGTTTTTTTCACTCTGTCCTGTGCAAGGGAGCACCTGGTCAGGCAGGCGGGAGCCTCGCCTTGCAGCTGTGCACTAAATCCATTTAGAAAATCATGAAATGGGTCTAAACATCCACTGTAAATGTGTTATATTTATTTGAACTAAGTTTCATTTTTTGAAAAAAATATAAAGCTCTTAGACCTTTAAAAATTAAGTCAGCATTTCTGTACATACTGCTTCTGACCACTTTAATGTCCAGCTCAGCTGTTGAGATCAAGACTCTCTTTTTTAAAATGTATCTTTATTGTTGAAAGTATTACAGATTTTCCCTCCCCCCTCCATTAACCCCTTCTAGCCCCTACTCGCCCCCACTACAGGCCTTCCCCACACTATGGTATGTGTCCATGGGTTATGCGTATTTGCATATAAATTCTTTGGTTAATCTCTTCCAGCCCTCTCATCCACTCCACCTTCCCTCTGAGATTTCAAATTCAACTCCTCTCACAAAGTTCCCATAGATCAGCGGTTTTCAACCTGTGGGTCATGACCCCTTTGGCGGTCGAACGACCCTTTCACAGGGGTCGCCTAAGACCATCCTGCATATCAGATATTTACATTATGATTCATAACAGTAGCAACATTACAGTTATGAAGTAGCAACGAAAATAATTTTATGGTTGGGTCACAACATGAGGAACTGTATTTAAAGAGCCAGAAGGTTGAGAACCGCTGCCATAGATGGACAGAGCCAGAATGATGGCTCTAATTTTAAAACAAGGAAGGACAGCTTCCACATTCTTATGTAATACCTTGTATAATAGTATTTAGACACTTATCTTTATATAATATTGGAATAAAAGGTCTTTAAAGACATAAAATGTAACTAACATATCTTAACTCTCTAGCATCTTTGCATTTGTTCATAGCAGGCAATCTATAAATATGTGTTAATTAATGTAAAGATAGAATCTCCTAATGACTTTAACTACTATGCCAGTTTGTTAATAGCAGCTCCAGTATTTTAGAGGAAAAAGCATGCAGTACACTGTTAAAGTCTAACTCTAGGTTAAATCTAAATGGATGATAAAAAAAAAAAGAAAAGAGAACTAAAATGAATGAAACTGAAAGGTATTTCTCTTTGATTGAGAAAGAAAATGCCAATAAGGTAACATTTCACACTATTTAGCTTTAATCATTTTTCTTGCAAGTCTTCAGCAAGGTCGGCTATGCACCTTCCAATATATTTTCTTGGCAGCAATGTAGTTTAGTTTGTGGCCATATGTTTATTAGTTACTCATTTAACCATAAGAACTATAGAAAAGATAATGCTTCCCTCCAAAACACATGGCTTTTGAACTTTCTCTATTAAGTAGGACACTGATATCCATCATTAAGTTTAGCACAATTTTGTGGAGTTCTCTACTGAATATAGCAAAATTCTAATCATTGCTGATAAACTTGTCAAGGTTTGCTTTTCTAACCATAGATGTTTCCTCTTTATTCTTGTTATTTAATGCACTTACCCCTTTCCCAAACTGTACTGTTTGAAAGAAGTTATCCTGTGTCATATACAGTTGAGGAAGGTGGATTATGCTACACTTCCTTGGAAGTGGAACATCATAAATTACTGGAAGTTCTTCTGCATGAGAGAATGAAGTCTCTTTACTTTTTTAGGTGTTTTCTAGTTTATTTATATTGGTCTGGATTTACAATATTAATTTTGTACTTTTGGTTATAATCCAGTGCTACCTCATTCATTTCTTCTCACATGACTACAGCTTTGCCATCAGGGGCCCTTTCAGTTGGTGCCTATATCCTTTGGCATAATCCATCAAAAATGACAAATAGGATAAAATATGTTGTTTTACTTGGTTCGTTTGATAAAGCAAGTATACTAATAACTACATTTTATTGCACTAATATTTACAAAACACTGTATTGTATATTTGCACTAAAATCACAGACATAGAGGCAACTCTAGCACCTATTTGGCATATAGATGAATACATTGCAGTTAAGAAGGCTGAATGACTCATCTCTAATCACTACTTAAGATCTTAAGTCATCTTTTTGGTCAGATATCTTTTCCGAACATTTTATTTGAAGGACTCCTATAAACAAAAGGAAATAAAACCTGCATTTTTTATTGTTATCAGACAACTTGTTTTCTGGATGTTTTAAAAATCAATTATTTTTAATATTAAATGTGTGTAACATATATTTCTCGATCACAAAAACTACCAAAATAAATGTTGAACATAATGTTCTATGGCAGTTATAGGACTAGACAAAAAAAAAAATCTAAGGCTGCATAGTAATTAAAAAAAATAGAATATTATCTCCCTGTACTGTCTTAAAAACAAAAAGCAGAGATCCGCCGAAACCGGTTTGGCTCAGTGGATAGAGCGTCGGCCTGCGGACTGAAAGGTCCCAGGTTCGATTCCGGTCAAGGGCATGTACCTGGGTTGCGGGCACATCCCCAGTGGGAGATGTGCAGGAGGCAACTGGTCGATGTTTCTCTCTCATCGATGTTTCTAACTCTCTATCTCTCTCCCTTCCTCTCTGTAAAAAATGAATAAAATATATTAAAAAAAAAAAAAAAAAAAAAAAAAAAGCAGAGATCCCTGAAAATTTAGACATAGCTCTTATGGAACATAGTCCTCCTCCTGAAATTTTGTGTGTCCAAAATGAGGCCATCTTGCCCATTAATGGATTAAAACAAAACAAAAAAAACCCACATTTGTCCTTATTTATTTATTTTCTTGGTTCATTTGCATCTCCGGGATATAATATAAATCTTGGCCTGCAGCATTTCCTGCGGCTTATTAACCAGCTGGACCTCAAGCCATCACCTCCTCTAGGACAACCATTAGTTCCCAGGAAACACTCTGTGCCTTGACCATTATTGCATAATGAAGACCATTTTGTGTTCCTTTAGTGTAACATATCAATTATTGAGGAGAAATATAATACTGGAAAAAATGATGATGTTGCCTTATACAAAAAAAGAACAAGGAAAAATGATCAGTTCTAGGAGTTTGTAACTGCCCTTCAAAAGAGAACTGACATCCCAAGTAAGTTACTAAAGATCTTCTTATTTTGATATTTCTATATGCAGGTAATTTGGCAAAATTGGTAAATAACAAGGAAAACAACCAAGAAATTTCTTTCAAAATAAGTTGTACAGAACAGGCCCAGTCCTTTGCACTGAAAGCTGTAATGTTTGCATGTCATCTCAAAATTTAAGTAAGCAGGCAAGCTGAGAAGCAAAAACAGACTGAGCTCTTTGGGTTTTAAAAATAAATAAATAAAAAGAGGCACTATTTACTTACACACATCCTGTGCAACAACTTCTGAGGATTCACCCCTCCGTGAACCAGAGGAAGTCAGACATAAGAAAGTTGAATAAAATATAGGTGATTTAATCAAATTAATAATATTCTGAAGGAAGTAGGAGAATTTTTAACATAGGAAATGGTTCTGATAGCTGTTATTGTAATAGGATCTGCTTGTGGCAATGTCTTTTCAGAGTACATCCAGATCACCCCCACCTACTCTTCTCTCCTTCACTCCACCAGGAAACTGAAAATGCAAAGACCACACATGAGCTGGAAAAAGTGTCGTTTTGCATTGATATGAGAAAAAATGTGGGGAAAGAGCAACTAAAATATGTTTTTAATTTATAAGGGGGGACATAAATGAACAATCTTGTCAAGTTCTCATTTGACAAGGAAATTTTATCAGTATATAGAGTCTATACTATGTGTTTGTATTTAAAATTCACACTAATAAAAATCAAAATTCTGAGATTTTTGCTTTGAATCATTCTGTTAAAAATAATTCTGGAACACTCCCCTAGTGAGTTCTCTACAATATATAGAACTAATGAAATTTACATGAACTTTCTGCACTGAAGTAGTTTTCTCAATATTGGATGGACAAGGTCACTTCCCAGGGGCCCCGGCCATTTCCATTTATATACTCATTTTCTCTAGCAGTTTAATGTTATATAAATATATGAGTCAGTTGATGATTTTACAGTGTTGAAAATTTTTATCTAGAAAACTTTAAAAACTTTAAATAGATAATGCATTCCTATCATGAGTGCATTGGTCAAGTAAAACTGAGTCATGGTGACCATTGAGATGAGGCCAGAACTCCTAAATTCAGTGTAATTCCCTCAGCATCATCCTGTTGTCTGTCTGTGGTCTTCTAGAAGGGCAGATTCATTGATTTATTTACATTAGAGCTCATTTAAGTGCAGTTGTACCTAAAATAGTTGATACAACATTAAAAGTGATTTAAGAAAATCAAACCTATTAAAACTATGGATTCTTTGATGGATCCATCTCTTGTATTATTGTTGCAAAACATCACCCTGTGCATTATAACCAAAGTATTTGAAATAAATATATTTCAATTTGCTTTTAAAATATTTTTGTCCATAGCTCATCTAAACTTGTTTTGGTGTTAATAAATACTCTATAAAAAGTGCTAGATGCTTATCAATATTCACAGACTGTCCATATGCATCTACTTACTGATTTTACTACTTGTGTGTCTTAAAACTCATATGCCCAATGAGTCAGCAAAACCTAGTTCCCGGAATAGAATGGTAGTCACATTCCTTTCCATAGAGTCTATACTATGTGTTTGTATTTAAAATTCACACTAATAAAAATCCTAAATTCAGTGTAATTCCCTCAGCATCATCCTGTTGTCTGTCTGTGGTCTTCTAGAAGGGCAGATTCCATCAGATCCTAACAAGTCAGTTGTAGGTAATGATGCATTTTTACCTTTGCCTGTTAGTATCTTCCAAATATGAGTTCAGCAGGCGTTTGTTTTGCCCTCCTAAATTCTAAAATCACAACCTAAATGTTCACAGCTTCTCTCTTGAGATAGCAAACTGATCTGTAGTACATGTTCTTCATAATAGCTGATTGGATACCTAACCTGACAGTATTTACTACTTGATTAGATCACAGATGCTTATAATCACAATCTCTTCATCCTTTTTTATTTTAACTGGAATAAATATAGCCTACCAATTGTCAACTCTACATATTAAGCAAATAATATAGATATAGCAATAGCTAGACAGGTAAATAGACATAGGTAGAATAATTTGGATATGTGTAGATATAATATAAATTACAAACTCCCACATACATTGCCTAGTGTTTATGCTTCATGTTTTTACTCATTATCAGAAGCTTATTATGGCCATTATCAAGGTCACAAATTATATCATCAAGGTCACAAAGTTTCTCCTCTGAAACTTGGCAGGCACAGTGTATTGTTTATTACTAGTGATTCCATCATTCCTCCTCTTTGAATCTCAACCTATTCTATCTCAGACACAAACCTCATTGCAGTTTAGACAGTCAGCTGTATTCAAAAAACAGAAAAATAGAAATAGGAGGGATCACTGTACTCCTCAAGATGTAATAACTTGCACATATCATGATAGCCTCAACTAGGTTTAATCATTATAACATGTGGGTCTGTCAAGATATAGAAATTTTTAAGAATCAGTGACCCTTAAAAAATGAACTGACAATACTTATGCACTAAAAGCTGTGTTTTGTTTTTTAATTTGGAATGTTACATTAAAATATTTGCATATATAATGCTAATTTCTTATGGGAGATGAAGAGGTGTCCCTTCAACAGTCATCTCCTAAGTATTGAAACTTGGGAAACTAAGTTCTGCAATTGTATTTTCCAAGTGCTTTCTTGTTTGAAGGTTTTTGTATTGCATAGTAGGGAGAACTTAAAATACATTTCTACCAGTAAATAATTGTTTTAAATATATTTTTAATGATTTCAGAGAGAGTGGGAGAGGGAGAGAGAGATAGAAACATCAATGGTGAGAAAAAATCATTGATCATGTGCCTCCTGCACGCCCTCTATGGGGATCAAGCCAGCAACCTGGGCATGTGCCCTTGACCGGAATTGAACCCAGGACCCTTCAGTCCACAGGCTGACGCTCTATCAACTGAGCAAAACCAGCTAGGGCAGTTTTCAATTAAATAATATTGCATTTCCTATCTAAAACATGCACTGATTCTTGAGGACAAAGAGAGTACATAATATGTGTATTGGTTAGAAATCGCATGCATTTCATTAAGCTTGGAGTTTATTTTAATATATTTATATGAAATATCAGGAGTTGAAAGTCAGATGAACTTCCCCAAAGATAAAAATGGCTAAATGTTTCTTGCATCTAAACACCATTTATTGTTCTTTGAGTGATTATTGATTTCATCATCAATGCTGATCAGTTGCAGTGTAGTTTGAGTTATGGTAATTTATACAAGAGACAAGATGGGAAAACAATGGGGTTTTCAGATATTCACTGAAATGCTTTATACTTAAAAAACAAGACAGTGTTTTCTGGGTTTGGTTGCAGTACTCTCTCATGTAAGTATTGACTCTTTGGTAATACCAATCCAATCTTGCTTATTAACAAGGACAAGCAACAAGTATCATTTGTCATAATTTGGGGTTGTTAGGGACATAAAAGTTGCAGTTAACAGCAAATCTCATCGAACTGCAATATATTTTGCTACTAAAATTCTAACCCTCTGACAACCAAAAGCATATTATGGTATTTTCACATTTCTGCTTTGTTTAGATAGATTTGAGAGAGTGTTTTAAAACTACATTACCATGCACAGCTGATGTCCAGCCTGCATGTACTGGAGCATGTTCTGACCAGACAGCTGCGTGGCTGGCACTCATCCCTCTACCAGAAATTGAATGCTTTGAAATACTTGTCTACTTATTGTTAAAAAGCACAGCAAAGAGCCTGCTGCCAACTCCTCTCCCCAATTCCTGCCACTGCTCTTTCATTCTTAACTTCCCTCCTCTCATCCACCTTGAACCCAGCCCATCACCCCTGAGAGAAATCTTCAAAATGCAAATCTGATCTTGTCACCACCACCCAAAGCCAAATCTGTCTAATGGTTTCCCAGCTCTTTGGGGACAGATTCTGGACTTCTTGCCTCATCAAGCCCTTGGCTTCACTCTGCTGTTCTTCACACTCTGCTTTTTACTCAGTCATGAACTTCTTTCCATTCTGGCTCTCTCCCGCTTTAAGGCTTTGCCACTGCCCCCTGCCTCTCATAGAAAGATCTACACACCATGCTCATGTGGTCATTCCCTCCTACAGATTTCTTTTAGCTCAATCAATAATTCTTCAGAAAGGCTTCCCTGATCCCTCAAATTTAAGCCAGCTTTGCAGATTTAGTATCTTTCCTTCAGAATAATCATCTATTTTTGAATCAAGTATGTGCTTATTAACTAGGGGTCCAGTGCATGAATTTGAGCACCTTGAAAGGAACTCTGGGCCATGGGGCTGCAGTGGGCATAGGGGCGGGTCTCAGGCCATCCTCAGTACCCTTGCCTGGCCCCTCCTGTTGCAGCTCCCGGTCCCCTGTCTTCTGGCAGCCCCTCTCCCACTGCCACTGCTCCCACACACTGATGGCGCTGGCCCTACTCACACCCACTGATGGTACGAAGCGATTGGGGCCAGCACCAGCAGTGTGTGCAAGTGGGGCTGATGCTGGCATCTGGTGCCCCGATCGCTCCTCAGGAGCAGGGGGAGGTGGAGAAGCCCTCAGGGGCAATCAGGGCCGTCAGCCGCCTCTCGCACCCACTGCTGGTAACGGCTCCGCTAGCAAACTGCAGCTGGTGCCAGAGCCACCACTCGCACCCACTGATGGTGCTGAGTGATCAGGGCCAGTACCAGGTGCCAGCAGCGGGTGTGAGCACCAGGTGAGACTGCAGCGCACACAAGCAAAGAATTTTCAGTAACTACCAGAGGCTCTCCCCAATGACAGTGATCAGCACCCCGCCTTGGTCTGGCACCCCCCACTCACCTGCTCCACCATCCCGCCTTGGCCAACAACCACCATGTTCTGTGCATGCCCCCTGGTGGTCAGTGCACATCATAGCGACCAGTTATTCAGTTGTTCCACTGTATGGTCTATTTGCATATTAGCCTTTTATTGTATAGGATGTGATTATTTCCTTAATATTGTCTTTACAGATAAGAAGACTGTGAACTCTATGTGATCAGGAAACTTATGAATAGCTGTGATTGTCACCATAAACTCAGAGTCTGGAAAAGTGATGGTTTAGGATATATATTCAATAAATATATTGAGCCAGGCCAGTGTTGCTCAGTGGTTGAGTGTTGACCTATGAACCATGAGGTTATGGTTCAGTTCCCAGTCAGGGTACATGCCCAGTTGTGGGCTTGATCCCAAGTATGTGGTATGCAAGAGGTAGCTGATCAATGATTCTCTCTCATCATCAATGTTTCTATCTCTCCCTCTTCTTTCCTCTCTGAAGTCACTAAAATATATTTTATGAATAAATAAATAAATACAGTATATTGAATCAAGGAACACATATTTGCCCTTATCAGGAAGCAGGGTTTTATAGTATTTAATCTTGCAAGCAAATTTTAAGTTGATTTATTGTTCAGTTAAATATGTTCACTCTGAAATTCATTTTTAATCAAAAATAGTGATTGTATTGATAAATAACCAGTGAGTCATAAATATTAACAGAGTATACCAATGAAATATCCTTTTTCATCAAAAACTCCAAAAACATATATCAGGTTTCCTAGGACTTTTTAAATATAATTTTACATTATGATAATGATCATTCTAAAGTGCTAAACTGAAATCCAAATATATGTGATATTTTCAGAGCTTCCATAAGACAAATTTAATTTTAGAGAATGTTAACCATCTAGTAAATGTTACTGGAATAGCACAATGTAATCACTCTTGAAAGAATAAGCTTTTTCTCCCTCTAAATATTTAATGGAGTTCTAAACAAGTCCCTCCAACAAAAAATACAAAATAAATAAATAAATAAATAACTTACCTAAGAATATTGTTATAAATGTTAAATTATATATTGAGTATACATAAAAGTTTGCAGGAGAATGTAATACATTAAAGAAACATTGGATTATATTATTCAAATACTATGAATAAAATTTCAAAATTATTTCTATTTTAGATTTTAAGACAGTTAAAAAAAGAGAACAGTCAGTAGTCTGCATGACCTTGTATAACTTAAATTTAACCAGCTGTTTTTATATCAAAAATACAAGTTTAATAGTTCCAAAGGAGCTGAAGATACACACATTTAAACAGATAAGATCTTGCCATTTATTTAACACTTGGTAACATTTCAAAGTATTGCTCTTTTGGATTACTTTTCAGTAACAAGGATTCTATCCAAAGCTTGAAATGTCTTTTGACTTTATATTTGAAAATGTGCATGCATGTGCATTCACGAAGGACAGAGAAATGATAAATGTTCTCATTTGAGTTAGAACCAAACAGTGCAGGCAGCTGCTGTGAGCTTTGTTATTACAATTTTGTCCTGACATATGAGTTGGAAAATCTTGAGACCATTAGTTCCCAGAGTGTTCAGCTATGACTCCCCCGCTACAGAAGACATGGAATCCCGCAGAAGATGACTCAGGATTATGCATCCTCAGACATTACTTGATTACTTTCTACAACCTCAATAGATTTCCCAGAGCCTGACACATTTGGAGACACTATTTGATAGCCTTAACTGGTCAAAACCCTGCGACCACCATCCTTTGAGGCTCAATTACTCTTCTTATACTCAGATAATTTTTTAAAGGGATGAACCAAGGAGCCATATTTTATAGAAGTTACTTTTGAAAGCCGAAAGACATTTTCTATTTCAAAATGCTCTCCTGATGCTATCAATATAAAAACCTAAAGGAATACAATTCTTTAGATTGACATTGGTCAAATCTTATTTGGATAACTATATCACAGAAGCATTATCTCACCAAGGGTTCAAATTATTTCTTCAGTAAATTGCACCTTCCCATCAAAAGCGACGCTTATCTGGCAAAGTCAACAGGAGATTTTAATGTAAACAGAACAGTAATTTTGGTCCCTATAGGTTTTCTTTCGAAAAGGAATAAAAGGTAACTATTCAATCAATACAAAACCCAGCACCAGTGGAAGAAATATATGTTTCCTTAAAGCAGTGTTTTCAAAAACCTCATACCTTCTTCTCAGAGGATCCCTCAGACCCTTTGCATGTCTAGAATCTTATGGAATAATAATCTATTTTCTATAAATCCCAGTTCCAGAAGATGCTTATTACTGGAATTATGTTACAGTCTTGCTAAAACCAGATTTGGAGAGAAGGCATATGAACATTTTTCAATTAAATCCTTAGTTAGCTTTAAATTTTATATGTATAATTTTTCCTATCTTAGATATTTAATACCCAGATGGAATTTATTTTCACACATTTAGCTGTCTTATTTCTCTACAATTATTACTGGTGTGAATTTAAGAGAACCATAGTATTAAAAAGGCTATTTATAAAATTTTCCTGTAGACGCTTATGAAGAGAATGGTATTAAACAATCACATTGGCTTGTAGCTCCAGACACTGTTCTACTGTTAACTTGATTGTTCACACATAAAGAATTTAAAAAGAGACTTTAGGTTTATTTAAAATTAGTTAAAGTATATTTGAAACTTTAAGATTAAATTAAATTATTCAATATTAATGATATACAAATTAGATATAGAAAAAAGTCAATAATAATTAGGAAGTTAATTATTTTATAAAAGAAAACAAGATTGTCAATAAACAGCAAATTTAATGAACTATTTGTTGATATAATTTTAAACCATGTAGTATATTAGTTTAACCTGTGATACATTTTATATATTAATTCGGTAATTATTATCTAATCTCTAGAACTTTCTATAGTTCAGTCTAAATCACCTTATAATAAGAAACTATGAACAGTGTGATTGTAAGAATCAATTTGTTCACTTCAATATGGTTCTTGTAAATGATTATCAAATTTTTTTTAAAATCACAAATACCAAGAGAAATCTCCATTAAACTGTTCATATTGCATAAAATTTTCAAATGTGTCGATGTGATTATTCACATAAAAAAGTAAAACCAATGTATATCTTTTTCATCCAAAAATATTTTTAAAATGCTAACTGTGTACCATAAAACATACTGAGGATACCTAATTTTTAAAACATGCCACACAATGCTATTTTTGGACAATACATTTGTTTTTAAAAAAATATTAACACTCAGTGCTATTGCGTTAGTGTGGCAATAGTTGTAGTAAAGAAGTAATAAGAATAGCAATTGATACAAATCTTTTCATAGTAATTTGCCAATACTATCCTATTTTTTAATATGGAGCGTGGCTCAAGAGTCTAATTATACTCTAATCTTCAGTACTGTGTAGTAAATCTGTGAGTAGAGAATATGGTACTAGATGGATACCTGAGCCAACAAGTAGAAAGAGAAATGGCTAGATGTTCACTAAGGCATGCTCTTCTTGAGGGAATGAGATAAAATAACCTCCGAGAGTGGTTAATTTATATGTGGAAATACTATATAGTTATTAAATGGAAAGAGTAAATTTATATACCTGAATATGAAATGAATACATGTACTCATAAGAATAGACATTTAACACTATATATATACATACATATATATATATATTACAATATCTATAATAATAAAAGCGTAATATGCTAATTAGATGGACCTCCTTCCGGATGTCCTTCGAGGCTGCTGCTGCGAGGGCTGGGGTGGCATGTGGGCTGCTGCCCCGGCTCTCAGATCCCCTTGCACAAATTTTGTGCATCGGGCCTCTAATATATATACTAGAGGCCCAGTGCACAAAAATTTGTGCACTCGGGGGGGGGGGGCAGAGGGGGGCCCTCAGCCCGGCCTGTGCCCTCTCGCAGTCTGGGACCCCTCGGGAGATAACGACCTGCTGGCTTAGGCCTGCTCCCGGGTGGCAGAGGGCAGGCCCAATCCCTAGGTGCAGCCCCTGGTCAGGCTCAGAGCAGGGCTGATTGGGGAGTTGGGGCGCCGCCCCCTGTCATGCACAGAGCAGGGCGGATTGGGAGGTTGCAATGCCACCGTCAGTCACGCTCATGTATGGCGATTGGGGGGTTGGGGCACTGCCCCCTATCATACTCAAGGCAGGGTCGATGGGGAGGTTGCGGCACCAACCCCTGTCACTCACAGAGTAGGGACCATCAGGGGGTTGGGTGCTGCCCCCTGTCATGCACAGAGCAGGGTCCATCAGGGGGTTGAGGAGCTCCCCCCATCACGCACAGAACAGGGCCAATCAGAGGGTTGGGGTGCCGCCCTCTATCACGCACAGAGTAGGGCTGATCAGGGGGTTGGGGCGCAGCCACTGTCACACTCAGGGCAGGGCCAATGGGGAGGTTATGGCTCTACCCTGTCACACACAGAGCAGGGCCTGTGGGGGAGGGGGGGTTGGGGCGCCGCACCCTGTCACACACAGAGCAGGGCCAATCAGGGGGTTGGGACTCCGCATCCTGTCACACACAGAGCCACAAGGCAATCAGGAGGTTTGGGCGCTGACCCCTGTCATGCTGATCCAGTGCCAGGAGGCCTCATGGCTCCGCTGATCCCGGTGCTGGGAGGCATATTACCCTTTTTCTATATAGGATAGAGGCCTGGGGGCCAGCTGGTTTGCCCTGAAGGGTGTCCTGGATCAGGGTGGGGGTCCCCACTGGGGTGCCTGGCCAGCCTGGATGAGGAGATGATGGCTGTTTGCAGCTGGTCACGCACCCTTCAGGGTGGGGGTCCCCACTGGGGTGCCTGGCCAGTCTGGGTGAGGGGCTGAGGGCTGCTTTCAGGCTAGCAATTGACTGAAGCTCCCAACCGCTCCTTTTTTCTTTTTTTTCCTTTTTTTATTCTGGGCCAGCTTTAGCTCTGGCTCTAGCTCTGAGAGCAGGTATCTGGTTTGTTTTGGTTCTATAATCGAAATAATGTATAACTCCAGTTCTGAGATCCCGGCCTATATTTGTTAGAATGTTTCAAACTGCCAGCTCAGAGGCCGGCAAGTCAGGCGGGGAACGTTGGAGTCTGCAGTCACTGGAGCAAGCAAGCCTCATGTTCGCTTCCAGCTGCCTGTCTGCCGGCCGCCATCTTGGCTGACAGTTAATTTGCATAAGGATATGCTGATTAGCCAATGGGAAGGGTAGCGGTCGTACGCTAATTACCATGTTTCTCTTTTATTAGTGTAGATATATATATATATATATATATATATATATATATATATATATATATGCCTAAACGACCATTATGATGGAATGACTGGAATGGCCCAAACAACTGGAAAGACCTGAACGACCGGTCGCTATGACACACACTGACCAGGAGGGGGCAGACACTCAATTAAGGTGCTGCCTGAAACCCACAGGCCCCAATCTCTGATGGGGCCAGCCAGCCAACCTCCCGATCCCTCCCCCCGGCCAGCAGGCCCTGATTGTCCTGGGGAACCAGGGGTGGGTGGCAAGGGACAGGGGTGGCAAGGGAAGGAGGAGGCAGGGAAGTGAGGAACCTGATTGGCCCTGATCGCTGACCAGGCTTAGGGACCACACCTGTGCATGAATTTTGTGCACCGGGCCTCTCTCTTTCTCTCTCTCTCTCTCTCTCTCTCTCTCTTTACATATATATAAAGTAAAGCATTATGTATATATACATATATATAATTACTTTCAGAGTGTAAAATAATACTTTAACTTGGTTTTAAAAACATTTCTCCACCCTTGACAATCCCCTGGCCTTCCCTACCCCTCAGTGTCTTATGTCCATTGATTATGCTTATATGCATGCATACAAGTCCTTCGGTTGATCTCTTACCCTCCTCCCTCCTGCCCCCCAACAAAAGGACACATATGTAATACCCTTTGTAATACTTTAAGCAATAAACTGCCCCCCCCCCCAAAAAAAAATATTTCTCAACTATTAGGAAAAAGACAGCTTCTGGACAGAGGTCAGGAGGGAAAGGCCTCTAAGAAATCAGGGTGGCAGGTAGGAAGGAAAGGGCCCTGGGCATAACAAAGAGATTTTTCAATGAAGCATTACTTGAACTGGTCTTAAGCTTTTGCACTGTACAATTAGAAAATTGATTTGAAACTTTTTTCTAAAATGAGAGTATACTTTCCTATATCATGAATAAATGAGAGAACCTAAAACCCTTGTAGTACTTTATTGTCAAGTAAGAGGGTCAAAAGTAAAAGTAAAAATACTATTATGATAATAATAATTATTATCATTATTATGGTGGTGGTTCTATTCTCCCTCAGACTTTCAATCACTTTTAGAAGTGTTTTATGTTTGAATGTGAAATTGGTACCACATTACTAATATTTTAGTAACTGTTTCTTTTTACAATATTGCTTATGCTTTTAGTATTTTAATGTTTCTTATCTTTTTTTTTTCCGAGGGGATATGTCTGTGGACTTTACAAGTAAAAAACTAAAAAAATAATTTTTAAAACAGTTTAAATCACATATTTTCATGGGCTTTTTGACTGCTGGCATTTATATTTGCTTTCTGCCTGGAATAATTGCTTCTTATTTAAAACCCTCTCAATTTCTAAATTGAAATATTGGATTACTGTTCACAATGACAGTTTGGAAATCTCTTCAATAGAAGCACATTTTTCTATTTTTTTAACCTTTAAAGAAAGCTAGTTTAAGCATGTTGTGGTATATATTTCTACAACAACCAAGTGGTTTTTGCAATTGAACACTCTTTATGCCGTCTTTCAAAAAAAAAAAAAAATGTCATTTGAAAAAAAAAAAGCGGTCAAGAACTTCTCTCCCAGACACAAACTATTTCTTCCCCAGGGCAGTATTTCCCAATTATCCTTTCCTGTCATCATCACCTTCTTCTTGTCTGGGCTCATCAACATTTCAGCCAAGTTATCAAGCTGCGAAGTCACTGGGAAAATCAGGACCTCACACCAAGATGATCATCTTTGAACCACAGAAAACCCTAAAACGGGGCAAGAGAGACCAAATATTTCAGATAGAAAAGTGGGATATGTGTCCAGATAGGTGGCCTAAATATCTAGTCTGATTCAGAAAACTATTAAGCACACATTATAACTTGTCTTAATATTGATTCCAAACAAAATATGAAAGTGTCTACCCTGAACCAAATAGAATGTAGCAAATAAAATATGACTTAAAACAGGGCCCATCGTGAATTCAAAATAGCACCTTTTCAGAACAGATGCATTATTTTTTTTTAAATACATAAACATCTTTCTATTTCACAGAAAACCAAGGTCCGTTTTCTGGCACTTTTTAAAACACCTACATTTCATTATCTGCCATTCCTCAAAAAATGAAATAGTGGAATTACATGCAAAATGTTTGATTTCAATTTTGTTTTAGGGAAATGTGAAAGCGGCTATTTTGTATATTTGTATAACACGATAAATGTGTACCCTACAGCCAAGGAGAGTATATAAATTTTCCCTGCCATAGCTACTATTTCCAACACTACTCAACAGGATATTTTGTCTTTGCTGTATGTATATATACACATGTTCAACTTTCATTAGCATTAGCATTTGTTTTGGTTCCCATTACACCTGTGTATATGTGCTTTTATTTAATAGCATTAGTTAACATTTCCTCTTTTCTTTGTAAATAATGATAGTATAATTTGAAAAGTTTGGCCCAGTTCCCAGACTTAGGTCAAGCTAACATATGAGTACATTTAGTCCAGTTTACTCTCTTATTGGACTTTTTTGTCAAGTGACTTTTTTTAGAAGAATATTTTTCATGTTGCAAGTTCCAAAAATGATCCTCAAGAAGAAAAACCCTTGTTTTCCTTTCATCAACTATAATGTGAAGGTTGATCTAATTTGGAAATTCCAATTTACAATATGTAGTTTTGGATGAGGTGGGAGGTTTGCAATTGTGTTAGGCACATGGAATTTTTTTTCTAGCTTAGTCTGTGGCATAAAATTATGTTTTTATGTTCTCCATTATTTCTGCTTACCTCAGAATTTTAGAAAAAAAAACCACAAATAATAAATGTACAGTGTCTAAAAATAAACCCAATCACCCTAACCGGTTTGGCTCAGTGGATAGAGCGTCGGCCTGCAGACTGAAGTGTCCCAGGTTTGATTCCGGTCAAGGACATGTACCTTGGTTGCGGGCACATCCCTAGTAGGTGTGCAGGAGGCGGCTGATGGATATTTCTCTCTCATTGATGTTTCTAACTCTTTATCCCTCTCCCTTCCTCTCTGTAAAACATCAATAAATATATTAAAAATAAATAAAATAAATAAATATATAAATAAACCCAATTTACTTTTGCTAATGTTTTTGGTTTCGTTATATCTCAAAATAGCATCACCTTTATCTTTGACACAAAATGAAAAATCCCAGGAATACTGTTCACTCCTTCTTATGCTAGGTCTTTAAGCCCTTTTGTTTATTTTTATTCTTTCTAATATCACAGATACCACTCAGTTCTGGCCCTCTGTTACTATTAGTCTAAATTAATTTACAAATTTCTGAATTGCCTTTTGTAATTCACTTTCTCTCCTCTCCAATCTATAACTCAGTTCAAAAACAATACAACCATGAGCATAATATGTGCTTCCTTTTAACAAGTTCAAAGGAGCATTCCAGGGTAGCTATGCCTAAAAATTACTTTTAGGGATTTTTAAAGTTACTAATCTCTAGACCACAAGCTTGGGGCTCAAATTCAATATATTTGGAGTAGACATGGGTCCTAATTTCTAATACAGTTTATGGTGTTTCATACTGTTCAAAGTACCACACTGATAACTTAAAACACTAGCTTGCTAATCACATGTGGGACAAATGAATAATGGATTCTTTATATGACCAGTTTATTCTCAACGAAGCCTTTCTGATGACCTGAATATCAATGTAACCCACCAAATACCTTTTTATACATATTCTTTATAGAACTTCATACAGTGTGAAATTATTTTTTATGTTTGAATGTTTTTACTGTCTTATCAATCACATAGGATGTAAGCTGCATGAGAGCAGAGCTCTCCTTTTGCTCACACAGAATCTAGTAAAGAATAGGGACTCGTAAGACATTTGCTGCATAGAGAACTGAGTCCTGGAATATCCTTGAAGAAAGTGAATGAGTGACGGGTGATGACAAGAACGCTCTCGCATTTTCTGCTATCTAGTATCAAGGTTCCAACAACATCTCTAGCAACTATTTGCTTTGAAATGCTCCAGGTCAACTATCCAGATTGGCAAGCCCTTTCACTCAAAGCAATAAGCAGAGTAGCAGTTTAAAAGTTATCATCTCAGTCTTCTATGGCCCAAAAAATCCTGGCTTGGCTCTAGAGAAGTACTGTCCAACAGAACTTTCTGCAGTGATGGAAATGGTCTAAATCTGCTGTTCAACGTGGTTGCCAGGCTCTTGTGCCCATTGCGCACTTTCAATGTGGCCAGTGCTAAAGAAACAGAATTTTTAATTTTAATTAATTTATGTTGACACATGGCCAGGGGCTACTGTAGTTCTAGAGGTATCTTTCTCCTCTCCTGGTCATACCTTATAATGTTTTCAAAACAAAGAGACTAGTCATGTCTCCTATTATAGGTACCAGAGTTGTATTCTATATATATATTTAAAAAAATTCTATCAACCAGGTCCACATGTTGGGAAACTTAGGGCAAAACCTTAGTTTTGCTGGATAAGTCCAAGAGGATGCCTGGGATTCCCCCATACCTACCTCCCTAGTTGGCCTCAGTGCTTTCCTCAGTCCTGTATTGTTGGCCGGTGCTGTGCCATTTACACAAGGCCTGTGAATAAGGTCAACTGTGGGAAGTCTCTTGAGATGGACCAAGCCAACTAAAGGAATGCACCCCATCATGCCAACTAAAGGAATGCATCCCATCATGCCAACTAAAGGAATGTATCCTAAGCCCTAATCCTCATAATCCCTCATGAGTATTTGTTCAGTGAGCCTTCATACAGAATACACTGGGGCTCCTATTTCTGGCCCGGAGGCAGCTAACTGAAGCTACCCCAGCTGTCCTATGGAGTCTAATGAGACAGTAACTGAGAGGTTTATCATCAGACCATTCCATAAATGGCACCCACATAGATATCCCCCAGCTGTATCTGCAATTGCTTATTTCTGGGCCATAATGCTAAATTGTAAACAATGTAAACGCTTCCACTATGCAAACAATCTCTCTTGCCAAAAGCCAGTAGGCTTAATCATTTCTGATTTTTTTATTTCCATAGATTTATATCATAAAATTGGCATCAGGTGTGATGAATTATGATTTTTAAAAACATAGAAACCTGTACAAGACAGGTCATTCAAATTGAATCCTGAATGTCTACATGTAAGGCCTCAAAAAAATTACCAAACTGCTTTAAATGATTACTCATTTCATATGCTGCCATTTATAAAGGGATTAAACCACCAAAATACTGACCTTGAGTCACTTTCCCAACTTCTGAAAAATGTTGGATGTATCAAACACAGCATTGTTTTTTAACAAAGTGATAATACACTTGAATTTATCCTAAAATATGTGTCTATAGACTACATTATTGGGATAAAAATAAAAAACAATAAATTACACAGAAGTTCCTAAATGACCAATGTTTGGCTCAAATTCCAAGGACTATTGACATGGGAATAAATGCCAATTTGAATGAACAGCTTCCGGAAGAACTTATTCCACCATCACGCCTCTCTCTCTGACCTAGGGAGAAAATCTCTGTTTTTATTAATTGTTTATTTATATGAATTTTATGTGGCACTGGTTCTCTGCTTTTAAGGATTCATGTAATTAACAATGGTGCCACCTGCAAAAACCCTTTTGCTGTGTAAGGTGATATATTCACAGGCTACAGTGACTAAGACAGTGATGGCTAACCTATGACATGCATGTCAGAGGTAACACACGTACTCATTTTTTTGGTTGATTTTTCTTTGTTAAATGACATTTAAATATATAAAATAAATATCAATAATATAAATCTTTGTTTTACTATGGTTGCAAATATCAAAAAATTTCTATATGTGACATAGCACCAGAGTTAAGTTAGGGTTTTTCAAAATGCTGACACGCAAAGCTCAAAAGGTTCGCCATTACTGGGCTAAGACCTCATCATCTTTTAAGGACTATTATTCTGCCTACTACAGCCCCTGAGAACATAACCAACAGACATATTTTCTTAAGATTTTTCTACATTGAATTTCATTTTGCCTGAAAGTTATAGACAATTAGTATTTGAATTTGTTAAGTTTTAGATATTTAAATATTTGATTCATCTACTTTTAGTTTCTGATCAAAATGAATGGTTACTTGTATATTCTGGATACTCAAGTAATTTTATTTACATTTATTTAGTAGAATAACCTCAGTTCAATTAATAGACTCTTTAACAACAATGAAAAATTACAAATGAGGATAACTAATATGAAATAGATTTAAAGTCCAATCAATGCCTCATGGAATACTTTGGGAAGGAAAATAATTAGAAACAATTTCTTTACAAGGCGTGCAGTATGCTAATTTTTTCCACTTATCCTTTAACAAAGCTAAGGATGGTGGAATGAAAACAAGCTTATTGTCCTCTAATGATGTCATGCCTTGGAACATTATTCTCTCCAGAGACTTGTCGCTAGTTTGTGGCATCGGAATAAAATATTATGAAAATAACTGTGGGGTAAACAGAGTGAAGCTAGACATCAAAGGATGAGGGATATTGGAACAAATGTATCTTTCATGTTAATCTTGATATCTATTCAAATACAGGAATAAGGAATGATGGGATAGCAGAGAAATTTTTTTCTAAAGGAATATTTTCATCAAATCAAGCCTAACTTTAAAAACAAGGATAGCCAGGCCTATCCTATGTGGCTCAGTGGTTGAGCATAAACCCATGAACCAGGAGGTCAGTGTTCTATTCCAAGTCAGGGCACATGCCTGGGTTTCAGGTTCCATCCCCAGTAGGGGGCATGCAGGAGGCAGCCAAGCAATGATTCTCTTTCATCATTGATGTTTTTGTCCCTCTCTTCCTCTCTCTGAAATCAATAAAAACATGTATTTTTTTTAAAGAATAAAACAAGGAAAGACAACATGTCAATATGCTTCAGCACTTATTAAAAAAAAAATAGGAAAACTAATTTAGTTTTCTAAATTTTTAAATCTATATTTTCTACAGATAGGAGGATCTATCATCTTGTTTTGGTATTTAAGCACCATACCATGCAATTCAATAATATTAGTGCTAGGCAGAATACTAAAATAGCTGAAAGACAAAATTTTGTTTTGAACATTTCTTATCATCATTCACCCGATCTTAAGCTCCTAGGTGCTTCCTGTTGTTCCCTAGCTACATGTTTTCCACTCATCTTACAATCTCTCCTGCATTGAAACTATTCTCCCAGGTCATATTTATTTAGGACTTTATTTACTAATGTCAATAATGAGTGAAAAGTAGCAGGTTTTATAAATTTAAGGTTAGGAATTACATTTCAATTATGATTTTACTACCCTAAATAAGGAAGAGCTAATATGCTAATTAGACCGGACAGCAGAACAACCTTCCAGAACGACCAGTGGGTGGGGGGTGGGGCCAGTGAGCCTGCACCACCAGGCCAGCCATGGTGGTCCCGGTGTCCCCTCTTCTGCAGAGGTGGCAGCACAGGCCTGGTGCTGGCGCCACTCCTCCCACAGAGATGGCAGGGCGGGGGAAGTGGTGCAGTCCTGGCACCTCCACAGAGGTGGGATGGGGCATGACCATGGTGCCTCAGCCTTACACAGCCCCTCCCCCAGTCGGCCTGCCCCCTGGTCGGCCTCCCCAACCAGTGGGCAGGGGGCAGGGCCAGCGCTGGGAAGCAGCGAACTTGCCTTCTGGTTGAGAAGTGCTACCACTGCTCAGCCAGAAACTGGGCTCATAGCTGGCGAGTGTAGTGGCGGTGGCCTCTTCTGCCTCCACAGCTGGCGGGCGGTAAGGAGCAAGGGGTCCTGGACTAGAGCCCAGGACTGTGAGAGGGATGTCTGAGGTGGACATCCTCCAAGGGGGACCTTCCCCTCTCCCTGCCCAGTGCATGAATTCGTGCACTGGGCCTCTAGCTGAAAAATAATTAAAGCATATGCAAATGGACTTTTGGGTAATATTCCTTATCTGTCATAGCTCTTATAAAATAAAGTTCTATATTTGTAAAAAAAAATAAAAAGGAGTATCAAATTTATTTTTATAGTATACAGGGGAACAGATTGAGAAAATTTTTTCTGTAATGCCTAATTTATTTTCATCATATTTCTAAATATTCACAGTAACATTTAATCTTTTGACACTTGTGTTTTCCTAATTTTTGTTGCATGCAACTAGAACCTCTCCATGTCCCTTTATTTCATAGTAAGGACTATTTTCAGTTTTCTATTTCTTGGATGATCTCTTATTATTTGCTCTCATAATAAATTCCAACTGCTAGATTTTTATTTTGTTAATCTACCTAACCATAATTTGATCCATTTTCTTGTCTGCAACCTTGACATCTTTCCTTACTATATTAATCCTCTAGCTCATTAGAATTTGAGGAGGGAAGAGAGAAAGAGACTGGAGTTATCTTCTTGTTATTCAGAACAAACTATTAGAGAAAAAATTAATTTCTTAAGGATTATCAAACATGCTTTCTAATATAAAGAAGATATTTTTGTTGCATATTAAGTAGATTATAATGCTCTCACTTTATAGATTTTAGGGCTTTAAAATTTATATGCATAGCAATTCAGGTAACTTTTTTTCAGTGTTTTTTTTTTTTTTTTTAAAAATCACCATTACTAGTAAATAGAGAATGCCTTTGATCCTATGCTTTTTTAGTTTTCTAACTTTTAAATTAACCAACAAAATAAGAAATAGCACATTCATTAATATTTACTATGTTATTTATTATTTATTTATTTATTATATAGAACAGAAATGTTAAAGTACATTTCATCAAGAATTCACCTATATGAATATAATAAAACATCACATACATGTGAAGTCATCCAGAATTCCTTGTACTATAAAACACTACCACCACCACCAACAAAAGCACTGTGTTTAATAAGTGAATTAGAACATTATTCCAAGAATAATGGTGATCATATTGAATGTGTGACAAATACACATTATACAAACCAAGATGAAAGATATAAGACTGGAAGAAATGGTATAGAATTTGGAGTAGGTGCCAATACTATGGCAAAGAAGATATTAGCACAAATTTATGATAAAATTTACTTGGAAGATGTTTTCAAGTAGACTGCTAATAAGTTTTCATGCTTAGCAAGAAAAAATAAATACATGGGCTCAGAATTTCAAATAAATTTTTCCACTTACTATAAAGTAAAAAAGGGAGTACTTACTGGCTTAAAGGTAGATTATGATAAGTGCTAACATTTAAAAGCATTGCATCATTAGTTCATATAGATGCAAAATATACACATATCAAAATTCTATTTTATTTATACTAGAGGCCCAGTGCACAAATTTGTGAATGGGTGGGTTCCTTTGGCCTGGCTGGTGATAGAGGCCTATAGGGTGGCCAGCCAGCCGGGGGGAGGGACCCTGGGAGGTTGGCCAACCAGCCCCTCGATCGGGACCTGTGGGGGGGAGGGTCTGTGGGAAGATGGCTGGCCACGGGGAGGGTCCACGGGAGGTTGGCTGAGGGAGTGCACTGACCACCAGGGACAGCTCTTGTGTTGAGCATCTGTCCCTGGTGGTCAGTGCGCGTCATAGTGACTGGTTGACCAGTCGTTCAGGTCATTCTAGTTGTTAGGTCATAATAGTTGCTTAGGCTTTTATATATATAGACTAGAGGCCCAGTGCACAAAATTTGTGCATGGGGGGGTTGTCCCTCAACCCAGCCTGCACCCTCTCCAAACTGGAACCCCACTAGGATTGGGCCTAAACAGGCAGTCGGACATCCCTCTCACAATCTAGGACTGCTGGCACCCAACCACTCGCCTGCCTGCCTGCCTGAATGCCCATAACCACTCCCCTGCCAGCCTGATCAACGCCTAACTGTTTCCCTGCTGGCCCGATTGCCCCTAACTGCTCTCCCCTGCTGGCCTGGTCACCCTAACTGCCCTCCTCTGCAGGCCTGGTTGCCCCCAATTGCCCTCCCCTGCTGGCCCAGTCACCCCTAACTTCCCTCCCTTGCCAGCCCAGTCACCACTAACTGCCCTCCCCTGCAGGCCTGGTCCCCACCAACTGTCCTCCCCTGCTGCCCCAGTTCCCCCAACTGTCCTCACCTGCAGGCCTGATCACCCAGAACTGCCCTCCCCTGCCGGCCATCTTGTGTCCACATGGGGGCAGCCATCTTGTGTGTTGGAGTGATGGTCAATTTGAATATTACTCTTTTATTAGATAGGACTAGAGACCCGATGCATGAAATTCATGCAAGGGGCTCAGGCCTCGCGGCCCTGGCTGCCTCGGCTCTCACAGCCCCAGCTTCATCCAGAACATTGTCTGGAAGGTCATCCAGATGGTCATTCCACTATTCGGCTGTTTGGTAGATTTGCATATTATGCTTTTATTATTATAGATGGGAGAAACAGTAAGATGTTACAACCATCATAAGGGAATTAAAAGGCATATATAGATAAAAATAAATATATTCACTGGGCAGTAAATATTGCATTTCACTGAACACAACGATTTTACACTTTTATACTAAAACTCATTTGCCTTCATACAATTTTTTGCAATTACAGAAGTTAAAGAATAGCTCAAAGAAAATGAAAAGCAGAGACATCTTAGAAGACTGTACTGGACAGGCCATGTTTTTTCTGCTTTATCTGATGCAATTTTAATTTGTCATTCACGATATTCCTGAGACCCTTTAGATTGCCACAGAAACATATAGCTGAGCAGCTGAAAAATGATTGTCACTCAGTGAAATTATATTTATAGACATAGCAACGGAACTATTACAGAGCAATTCCTTAGTGATATTTAGCCATACTGATGAGCTATAATCTGTCTACAAAGTAATAGAAACCATAGTTTATTGGTTTGAAGCAAAGTTAAATTTAGACAAGGCTGTAAGATGTTACTTGTTCTCATTTTCAATCTAGAGTTCTAATCAGAGCTACCTAATCTTTGAACTACAGAAAAGCTACTTACATAAATCCTCATATCTCCAAAATTAAGCAAAATTCTTCAATTTTCTTACCTTTTTTTTAACATAGAGTTAGGCAAGAACACATTGTAGGTACAATCCAGTGAAAATCATTAATATGTTGGAAATTTATTTGGTAAGGAAGTTCAAGTTAGAACTCTCAATTCTAGGACAGGTAGACTAATTTTAAAATACTTATGTTTAATTTACTTGTATTAACTATTTTGATAATTTATTTTATTTACTGTAAGTAATGAAAATCATTTATTAATACTGAATGAATTTTTCATAGTGAATACTTGACTTCTACAACTGCAATTTGTTGAGAAAAATGTCAATGAGGTTATGACATTTCAATAGTTCTTCCAAAACTACCTAAATCATAAATCATAGGCATTGTATAAGAACTTGATTTAGTTTGCTAGACATCTTTCAAAAAATGTGTAATCAGAACACTGCTTATCTCTAGTAAAACATATATGGGTAACGCATGTTTTAAGAGTACGGTCATTTGTTACTGTTAAATTAATTAAGTAAGGAGGCATTAGACTGAGCTGGTTTTAATGCCTGAGTAGCTACATGACAAATCAAAACCTAAGCCTGAATTGCCTCAAGGTTGAGAAATCAAAACTAAAGGATAACCGATCACAAACAGCCAACTAGCCTTTCTTAAATAAGCCAAACTCTTAAGCTATAGTCAATAAAAAATTACCTTTCTTTGCTTCTGCTTCTTCTCCCTAAAAGGTTTTCCTCAGCTCCTGTCAGTGGAATGCTTCTAAACACTTCCGGTTTGATTCTGCCGGATTTGAATCAATTTTTGCCGAAATGAAGCCTTAACATTTTTTAATATGCTTTGGCTTATCTTTTAACAGTTAATAGGTGCCATCTTCCTCACAGGTCACCTTTCAGCTCTCAAGATTGTCTCAGGACAATGGACAATAGACTAATCAATGAATGACAATGTTCTAGCTATTGGATTTTGTAACATAAAATTAGATGTGTCTACAAATTCATAATCAATAATTTCATAGTTAAATGAATCAATTTGAGGCTTTGGAGATTGAATATCTAAAGTCAGTAACCACATAGGCAATTATAATGCAATAAAATCTGATGTGCATAATTTTATAAAAATTACATGAAGCAAATCAGTTCTAAGGAAATATTCCAGAACTGAAAAAGTTAACATTGCAATTACTCTTTTCATCTTGGAATTGGAAGGGGGGTTGGGGGGAGGAATTGGAGAAAAGCCAAGTTAAAACTTTCCTGAGAAATAAAGAACAGTTGAAAGAGCATTCTTTTACAAGTGTCTTTAAGGCTTTGAAAATGTCATTTCTCTTCTAAAAATTTCATGACTTTTAAAAAGTAAAACTTATGATAAATCTTAAATTAAGCAGGAGATAGAATTTCCCTTTGCTAACACTCACCTCGTTCTGGACAATTCCAATGTGATTCTAAGTGGCAATTTGCACTGTCATTTTAAAAGCATTTCTCAGATATTTGTTAGGCATTTTATGGAAGGAGACACTGAGTCAAAGAAGTTAAGCTGCATACTCACAGTTAGATAAGAAAGAAGAAGTTAAGTCAACCTCAGAAACCAGATACCCAGACTCCTGGGCCTTAATTCTTAAGCCACACTCCCATTTAAAATATCCACTGTGGCTTTTTATCACGATAAAAAAAAAAAAGGTAATTGGATCCATGAATGCAGAGCTTTTGGAGGGCGCTATCAGCATTACACATTATCTTTCATCTTGAAATCGCACAAAGCTTTATTAAACTGTTCTAAAAGGAAGTGTTATTGTTCCCATGTACCTCTCTCTCCCCAAAAGATAGCTCAAGTGGATTTATCAGGTGGCTAAATGGGAGTACTAAAGAGGTTAAATTTAATTCAGGGACAGATACTTCCCTTATGAACAGAAGAGCTTTTGTTATGTTGGTGCTAAAATGGTCCCCTTGTCAAAAGACTTATGTACTATAAGTTCCACCAAACAAATTTATAAAAGGAGAGGAAATTGACCACAGAAACTGTTTGGTACATTTGAGAACCAAAAGAGTAAATATTCATTCCATGGCACCCTCTGCTGAGGGAAGGTTAAAGTGTCTCAGATTGATGAACAACTAAATCAATCAAAACTGTATTTATGGAAGCAAAGTAAAGGGAAGAATTGGTTTAGAAATTATCTGGGTAATTTAGGCTGAAAATATTACATCATGAACTTTTAAGACATCTTGAAACCTAAACTTTTTTTTATTAAAAAAATATTATATATGTAGATATGTCTATTTTATTTAAGGTAGAAGATAGAATGTTGGCCTTGTTTATATTGGATTATTGACTTATAGAATGTGGGTAGAAAAAGGCTGTATAATAGCTTCAGTTATTCATATTTATTTTGTATTTCTATTTGCCAGTAGAGTGCACTAAACTTTTAAAAACACATGCATTTATATGTACATATTTTAATTAAATCAATTTAAGTAATCATTAGAGGCACTTATGTTTATGCCAAGTTACTAAAATCTTATCTCAATAATTTTCCACATTGGTGTAATCTATTATTAATTTTTAGGACCTCGCAGAGAAATTTTTACTCACCAGTTAGAGAAACCAACAAGAGAAGAAACAAATGTTCTTATCTGAAACATGAGCATATCAAAACTCACTTGTCTAGAAGTTAGCCTGGGAATATCCAGGCACTGGAATTTCTTACTTATTTTTCCCTTCCCCACTTTAAATATTAAAAGGATAAAGACATTCCAAGTCTACATTTTGAATTTTCAAATAAAGTACATTGAAAGCTATGTGAAAGAATGACCAATGGTTCTAATGTTAGTTATATGTTCAATATTCATAATAATTTTCATCCAGTGGTATTTTTAGAGAAAGTGAAAATGATGCCTTCCTCTCACAGCAATATATACACTTGTTCCCAAACATATGTTTGTTTATTTATTTTTGTTGTTGTTACATATAAGGTACTAAAAAATAAGGGAGCTAAAGAGGCTTAATTCACCTTTTTTTAGTGATTTATGATGTGGGTGCAAAAAAGGAAGTAGGTTTTTAAAAAGGAACATTCCTTTACATCATTCTATATCTGTCAAATGGCTCTAGACAGAGCATGAACTCCTTGACCAGCTACAGTCCCAATTACTCCTAATTTCCTGAATCAGCTCATTTTATTCAGTTGTATTATTGGTGGGCCCAAAGGCATTTGAATCTCAGCACCATTTCCATCAGAATTGGCTCAACATCTCCAGGTGCCGTTGATTGGTGGCCCCTTGCCCTGGTCTCTCTACATAGCTCTGATATTCCATAGTTAAAATATTGGGATTATAAAAATAATTATTTTCCAATGAATATTAAAATTAAAAAATTGTTCACACCTAAATGAACTAATATAAATATAAAAATCATACACTAAAACATTTTTGAAATTTGCTAATGAAGCATTTTAAGGGAAAATAGATAGTTCTAAAAAAAGATTAATAAAAGCATAGTTTAATAAAAGATTAAATATGACAGAAAAACACCATTTTTAAGAGAGATCTATACCTGGCAAAATCAGACCAATTTTAATTCCTAAAATAGACACATGGATTTTAAAATAATAGAGGACTATGAGAATTTTTCCCAGAATTAATAATTATGTGCCTTGGACATGAATTCCTTTGCCTGTCAAATTTCATTAAATATCAGTTTAAGTGCTTACATTTTTAGCATTGCCCCAAACCAAAATAGAATCTATCATTCGAAATAATTTTTACAAGATCTCTACTGTTCAGTATTACTTCATAGTCTGTAATGGTAGTTACTATTATGAAACATATTTGGTTTCCTGGTCATTGCTGACCAACTAGCTAGGCAATGAAGCCAAAATCACCAAAAAAACCTCAACTTTAAGTTGAGCTTAGACAGAACAATATCTAACAATACAGCTTCTGTTTGAAAAGACTGTCATTTTTTACACAATGTATCTTATACAAGTGCACTTTTCAGATGGATCTTCAGATTCAGCAGGAGATCACAGTGTGTTACTTTCATTACAGACTATCTACAGGGTGTTACTCCTGTTTAGTTTCTTCCCCTGTGCAGAAGCTTTGCCTTATATGTGTTCCAAAATCAATTGACATTGAGGAGAGCTGTATTCTCTGTTTCTACTCTGACTGAACAAATCAGGTGTATATTCATCCTGATTGTGTCACTAAAAACATGGACATAAGCAGTCTTTCTCAAGGGTAGATATGAAACTCTAGAGAGAAAGGACACTCTAGAGTAGTGGTTCTCAACCTTCCTAATGCAGCAACCCTTTAATATAGTTCCTCATGTTGTGGTGACCCCCAATTTCATTGTTACAAATTGAACATAATTAAAGCATAGTGATTAATCACAAAAACAATATGTAATTATATATGTGTTTTCCGATGGTCTTAGGCGACCCCTGTGAAAGGGTCATTGAACCCCCAAAGGGGTCGCGACCCACAGGTTGAGAACCGCTGCTCTAGAAGGAAAGGACACTGATTACATTTTGGAGGGGTGGAAATAAAGGAAAAGTGACTCTGTAGTTGTCTCATCCACAGCTTAAATTTTATCTTCTCTTTCCATGGAAGTCAGCATGAAAGCTATTTTACCCCAATAAATTTTCCTGCTTTCTTCTGGACCACTCCAGTCCAACAGTGTCCTTGTAAAAATGCATGGCACAAACTGATTTATTCCATGCCTTCCTGCTAAACCACAAGAACGTATGCTTCATGAGAGCGGGACTTTGCTTTGCTGTTTCATTATCCCAAGCACCAAGTCATTGTCTGGCTATAGTAGATGCTTAATAAATATTTGTTGGCTGAAATAAATTAGTAATTCCCCTCAATTTTCAGCCAAACTGTGTCTGCTCATTTGCATGTCACTTATGCTACAGATTGACTATATCATCAATGCACTGATCATTCAGACATTCATTCAACAACCTTTATTGACCACTAATCTTATCTAATAAAAGAGAAACATGGTAATTAGCCTTACCTTAACCCTTCCCATTGGCTAATCAGGGAGATATGCAAATTAACTGCCAACCAGGATGGCGGCCGGCAGCCAGGCAGCTGACGCGAACAGGGAGGCTTGCTTGCTTTAGTGATGGAGGAAGCCAAGCTTCCCCGCCTGCCTTGCCGGCCTCTGAGCTGCAACTCTAAAAAACATTGTAACAAATATAGAAGCTAAACCAAACCCCAGAAACCTGCCTTAGTCAGCCAGGCTTCAGCCAGCAGGACTGCAACATTGTTTCAAATACAGAAGGTAAACAAAGGCCAGAAACCTGCTTTCAGTAGCCGAGGCCTGAGAGCTGGAGCCAAGCCTCAGAGCTAAAGCTGGCCCAAAATAAAAAAATAGAAAAGAAAAAACGACAGGTTGAGAGCTTCAGTCACCCACCAGCCGGAAAACGGCCCTCAGCCCCTCACCCAGACTGGCCAGGCACCCCAGTGGGGACCCCCACCCTGAAGGGGGTGTGACCAGCTGGAAACAGCCATCATCCCCTCACCCAGGCTGGCCAGGCACCCCAGTGGGGACCCCCACCCTGATCCAGGACACCCTTCAGGGCAAACCAGCTGGCCCCCACCCATGCACCAGGCCTAAGCCAGCAGGTCGTTATCTCCTGAGGGGTCCCAGACTGTGAGAGGGCACAGGCCAGGCTGAGGGACACCCCCCCCCCCCACCAAGTGCACAAATTTTTGTGCACCGGGCCTCTAGTCCTATCTAATAATAGAGAAACATGGTAATTAACCATACCTCCGCTACCTTTCCCATTGGCTAATCAGGGCGATCTGCAAATTAACTGCCAACCATGATGGCGGCCAGCAGCCAGGCAGCTTGAAGGGAACAGGAGGCTTGCTTGCTTCAGTGACGGGGGACTCCAACGTTCTCCGCCTGCGTTGCCAGCCTCTGAGCTTGCAGTTTGAAACATTGTTACAAATATAGAAGCTAAACAAAACCCCAGAAACCTGTTTTCAGCCAGCCAGGCCTTAGAGCTGGAGTAGAAACAGTGTTTCGATTATAGAACGCAAACAAACCAGATACCTGCTTTCAGCAGCCGAGGTCTCAGAGCTGGAGCCGAGCCTCAGAGAGAAAGCCGGCTCTCAGTTCCAGTGACAGCCATAGAAGGTAAATAAATCCAAGAATAAAAGAAAAAAGAAAAAAAAGAGAGGTTTGGAACTTCAGTCGCCCGCCAGCTTGAAAACGGCCCTCATCCCCTCACCCAGACTGGCCAGGCACCCCAGTGGGGACCCCCACCCTGAAGGGGGTGTGACCAGCTGCAAATAGCCATCATCCCCTCACCCAGACTGGCCAGGCACCCCAGTGGGGACCCCCACACTGAAGGGGGTGTGACCAGCTGGAAACAGCCATCATCCCCTCACCCAGGCTGGCCAGGCACCCCAGTGGGGACTCCCACCCCGAAGGGGGTGTGACCAGCAGCAAACATCCATCATCCTCTCATTCAGGCTGGCCAGGAACCCAAGTGGGACACCCACCCTGATCAAGGACACCCTTCAGGGCAAACCAGCCGGCCCCCACCCATGCACCAGGCCTCTATCCTATATAGTAAAAGGGTAATATGCCTCTCAGCACTAAATCAGCAGAGCCACGAGGCCTCCCAAACCTGGGATCAGTGGAGCCACGAGGCCTCACGCCCCGGGATCAGCGGAGCCACGAGGCCTCCTGGCACTGGGATCAGCAGAGCTGCGAGACCTCCTAGCCCCTGGAGCAGCTTTACAGGGGGCAGAGCCCAAACCCCCTGATCACCCTGCGGCTCTGTGTGTGACAGGGGGCGGGGCCACAACCTCCCTATCCGCCCTGCTATGTTCATGACAGGGGAAGGCGCCCCAACCCCCTGATCGGCCCTGCTCTGTGCCTGATAGGGGGTGCCCCAACCACCCCATGGGCCCTGCTCTGTGTGTGACAGGGTGGAGCCGCAACCTCCCCATTGGCCCTGCCCTGAGTGTGACGGGGGAAGTTCCCCAACCCCCTGATCGGCCCTGCTCTGTGTGTGACAGGGGGCGGTGCCCCAACTCCCCTATCGGCCCTACTCTATGCGTGACAGGGGAGAGCTCCCTAACCCCCTGATGGGCCCCAACCCCCCAATCGGCCCTGCTCTGAGCCCAACCAGGGGCTGCACCTAGGGATTGGGCCTGCCCTCTGCCACCCGGGAGCTGGCCTAAGCCAGCACGTCGTTATCTCCCGAGGGGTCCCAGACTGTGAGAGGGCACAAGAGAGGCTGAGGAAAACACCTCCCTCGCCAGTGCACAAATTTTTGTGCACTGGGCCTCTAGTACTATATAATAAAAGCTAATAAGCAAATTGACCGAACTGTGGAATGACCGGCAGCTATGAAGCTCCCTGACCACCAGGGGGAAATGCTCAACACAGGAGCTGTACCCTGGTGGTCAGTGCACTCCCACAGGGTGAGCCCACTCAGCCAGAAGCCCTTAGCCAGGCTCATGGCCAGGGAGCACAGTGGCGGTGGCAGGAGCGTTTCTGCCTCCACGGCAGTGCTAAGGATGTCCTACTGCTGGCTTAGGCCCGTTCCCCCTAAGTCATCAGTTGGACATTCCTTGAGGGTTCCAGGACTGTTAGAGGGTTCAGGCTGGGCTGAAGAACCCCCCCTACCCCTGCCTCTGAGTACATAAAATTTGTGCACTGGGCCTCTAATATATATATATATATATATATAGCCTTTGTGCAGTATTATTGAATTCGGAGGTGAACAGGTCCTTGCTGGTCTCTTTTTCTCTCTCTGCTGCAAGCTTCTTTCTGTAGTAGAACACTCTCCCAACTTTTCCCTTCTATGCTCCCTCCCTATAAAATGTAGTTTTGTTTCTGCACTTTTTTACAGTTCTATTTTCCAACTATTTTCCAATTGCCATAGAGAAAGAATAAAAACCAAACAGCAATAGACATTATAGAAGTATGAGAATGTCAGAAGGTACCATCCCTCCTATCTGTGGTTTATAATTTCTGACACATTTATTGGACCTCTTTTAGAATTTTGTATCTACTTGCTAGGGTCTCTGTAAGGACGATTACAAATTGGATGGCTTAAACAATGGTACTGTATCATCTCACAGTTTGGAGGTTAGAAGTCCAAAAATGAAGATGTCAGGTTGGTTCCCACTGGAGAATCTGAGAATCTGCCCTATACTTGGCTACTAGCTTTCTGTGGTAGCTGGAAATTCTTGGCATTCCTTGAATTGTAGCTAGTACATCGCTCCAATCTCTGCCTCTGCCTTCACATGGACTTCTTCCCTCTGTGTCTCTGGGTTGCTTCTCTTCTTCCTATATGGAAATGTTATATTGGATTTGGAGTTCACCCTACTCCACTATAACTTCATATTAACCAACTCTATCTGTGAGACCTGATTTCCAAACAAGGCCACATTCTAATGTTCTGGAAAGGACAGAGATTTCGAGGGGACACTAGTCAACCCAGGACATACTACTCATTTGAACTTTAAATAATACATTAAAGAAGTCACTTAATCTCATTTCTCAATTTCTTATTTAGCAGAAATCTTTACGAGCTCATTCTTTCAGAAGTATCCCTAAAAATAAAATACATCAGGATAAAGGTAGTCTTTCAATTATGAAAAAAATCTCATGACATATTATTTATAATTTTTAGTAAATGAGAATTCTTAGTAAGACATATTTTACAAATTAAAAAAATAAATTTAAAATTGCCTGTCATTGATATATCATATTTTCGAATCCAAATGACGATTACTAAGTTTAGATTTTGGGGCTTTCATATTTTTAACCATTGTTTGTAGACTGGCAGAATGTGGTGTTGAGCTAAACTATGTGAATTAGCAGATATAACATTGCTGGTTATTTCTTCTTTGGGTATTACATAGAATTGTACATGCCCTCAGTTCGTAAGTGTCCTTAGGAAAGAAAAGAGTTATGTCAATGGTAGCCATTTGGTATTTGCTTTGGCTTTTTAGTATCTAAACCACCTTCATTTTTGAGGGTATCCCCATGTTCATCTGATGAGATAGATCTCCATTTCAAACAGTACTCTTCTGGGGAACTGCTCCTTCTGAGTACTGAACTCTTAAGAAACTTTTCTTCCCAGGGAGAGTGGCACATATTAATATGACCACTGTCTTCCTCCTTCAAACATAGTAATGATAATGGGAACAACGTATTTAAGACTTACTAAGTGTCAGGCCCTGTGAGAACACCAATACATTGAAACATTTCATTTAATCTGTGCCATCATCGTTAAGAGATAAAGACATGAAAGCTTAGTGTGCTTCTGTTAATAGCTCACAGACCCGCCCTAACTGGTTTGGCTCAGTGGATACAGCGTTGGTCTGTGGACTGAAGGGTCCCAGGTTAGATGTACCTTGGTTGCGGGTACATCCCCAGTAGGGGGTGTGCAGGAGGCAGCTGATCGATGCTTCTCTCTCATCGATGTTTCTAACTCTCTATCCCTCTCCCTTCCTCTTTGTAAAAAATCAATAAAATATATACATTTTTAAAAAATAGCTCACAGTGCCACAGGTTAGTGGGGGAACTAACTTCAGAGACCCAGGTCTGAAACACAACACATTCTGCCTGCCCCACTCTCGGAAGCAACTATTTCAAATATTTTCAACTCATTAAAACCGTGACCCCTTCATCCAACCCCTTATCTCAGAAGATAACTGTTCCTCCTAGATCATCAAAGAAAAAAGTAGAAGACAGAAAAAACAGATCCCTTATTGTTCTCAATTAAGATCCAGAATCCAGGCTTATCTGCTTCTCTCCCGTGCCTGAGGATAATGTATACATCCAACATACCTCTAGATCCCAACCTTTCCTCTAGCAGTGGAAGCAAACTATTGATTAAAATTTTCTCTCCTGTGGATCTGTCATAAATATTTAATATGCTTCCACATCTTAGTAACAAGAATCCTTTGCCCTTAAGGTAACGAGCTCTCTTTCTCTCTCCCTCTCTATCCTTCCTTTAAAAGATAAATCACTAAAATGTCTGTATTTGCTATCTCTACTTTGTCATATGTCTATCAACCAATTTCCATGTATCTCCTGCTTTAATTATTTTGCTATAGTCCATAACTCAATGGACAGTTTTAGTTCTCATTTTCCTTAACTTCTAAACATTAGAAAAAGTTGCTTGGTCTCTACTCTTAGGTTTCTATTTTTGCTCATATTCTTTGTGTTTTATTATTTTGCTCCGTTTTCTAAATTCCCTCTACTTTTACTCTGATGTAATTATTTAAAGTATAATATAACATTGTGACCTTGAAGACAGAAAAATTTTATCAGCCTTACTGAGGCATGGTTGACAGAGTAACCGTGCATATTGAAAATACGTAATTTGATAAATTTTGACATGTGAATGTAGCTTAAAAACATTACCACAATCAAGATAGTAGGCATTATTTATCATCCCTAGAAGTTTCCTTATACTCCTTTTAATCTCTCTCCCTTTTCCTTCCCCTACTCCTTCCCCTCAACCCTTTAGCTCTCAGAAAAGTGATATCTTTTTGTCATTATATTAATTTTCACTAAATAGAGAATTACATTGATCTTATTTCACGTTTTCTTCTTTTTGAAAAAAAATATTACAATGATATGTCACTTTTACTTACAAAAATTTTTAAATCCATGTTTTTATATATTCTACATACAGCTTAATGGGGTTACATGGATTCTGTGTATCAACTGGAGAAAATTGACATCCTAAAAATATTGAGTCTTCTGACACTTGTAAATGTATACCTATGCATTTCAGGTAACCTTTAAATTTTTTCTGTAGTATTTTATACTTTTTTAACTATACAGGCCTTTCATGTATTTTCTTAGGTTTACTCCTAAGTATTTCATATATTATGCTATTACAAATAGTATTTTTTAACCACAGACTGTTTATTACTGTTGTTTCAAATATAATGTACTTTGTATATTGAGCTTGTATTTGCCAAACTTGCTAAAAATTATACGATAGTTCCAGAAATTATTTTGTAGATTCTGTTCAATTGCTTATGTAGCTCATTATATATATAAAAACAATTTACTTTTTCCTCTTCAATCTGGATGGGCTTTCTTTATTTTTCTTGCCTTACTGTTATGGCTGAAATCTTCAGTATCATGTTAAATAGAAGTTGTGAGACCAGTCATCTTTGTCTGGTTTCTAATCCTAGGTAAGCAATTATAGCATTCAATTTGTTTATTTCCATCTCTCATCGATGTTTACTGTCCTTGGTTGCCTGATGTCCCATGTCTTACAAGCTATTGTTTCTAGAATTCTGTCTGTTATTTGTTTGTTTCTTTGTTATTTCATAAGTCAGGGTAAATCAGGTGCCTATCTGTTCATCTTGGCCAGAAATGTTAGTCTGTTTTAGCCTTTTAAATGTTCAATTTTGATCTTAGAATTTCTTCTCTTCAGACTAACTGTTGTCTTGCTGGGGAATGTTATATGATTTCATAGCTCTGTCATTTATATACAAATGACTCTCTCACTTATATCTCTAGCCCAGATCTCTCATTTGAATTCTAAAAGGTATTTATTTTTTCAGTCACCAAGTCTACATTCACATGAAAATATTACAGAAGGGTCAAATATGGCATGTTAAAAATGAACCCTTGCTCACCCCACCACCTATTTAATCTATTGAGTTTCTTGTCTCAACAAATGGCATCATCATCTATTATTCATGTCAGAAACTTGGAAGTCAACCGTAACTCTACCCCATCTCTCAAATCCCACTCAATCACCAAGTCCTGTTGAGTCTACCACCATAAATATATTTAAAAATCTTTTCATGGTTCCTTTCAACTACCCATCATCCCATTTCCTTTAAAAGCTCTCTGTTATGGGTTAAATTATGTCTCTCAAAAAGATGTGTTAAAATCCTAACCCTTGATACCTGTGAATGTGCTCTCATTTGGAATGGTATCTACGCAGATGTAACTACATAAGATGAGTTCATTAGAGTAAGCCCTAATCCAATGTAACTGGTGTTCTAGTAAGAAGAAGGGGAGAGCCCTGCTGGCATGGCTCATTGGTTAAGCGTCGACCTATGAACCAGGAGGTCACAATTTGATTCCTGGTCAGGGCACATGTCTGAGTTGCTGGTTCAATCCCCAGTGTGGGGCCTGTAGAAGGCAGCCAATCAATGATTCTCTCTCATCATTGATGTTTCTATCTCTCTCTCTCTCCCTCTCCCTTTCTCTATGAAATTTATAAAAATATATTTTCAAAAAAGAAGAGGGGGATATACACAGAGGCAGATACATAGGAGGAAAATAATGTGAAGATCATAGGTAGAATACTATGTGATGTGGTAGTAGAGACTGGAGTGACCTATATACAGGCCAAGGAATGCTAAGAATTGGTAGGAACTGTACAATCTAAGAGAAAGCCATGGGAGGTTTTTTCTGGAGAGATTTCAGAGACAGTGTGGCCCTGTCAACACCTTGATTTCAGACTTCTAGTCTTCCAAACAACATTATTTTATTTTAAGCCACCAATTTTCAGTGCCTTGTTATGGCATTAAATTCTTTATCACCTCATTTCAACAAGGACCACTTAAACAATTTCCTTACGTTTCACCCTCCATTATTTTTAGTCTCCTTATATGCTACTGTCCATGCAAAAGTCAAAATGGGCTTTTAAAAAGGCAAATCTGATCATAACACTCCTCTTCTTAAAATTTTTAGTGGCTGCTTATTATTTGAAGAATTCAGTCAAAGGATTTTAATGTGGCCTAGATGTATTTCAATAGTCAGTCCTCCAGCCTTATCTCTCAAATGCTCTACTTTGAGTTATTTTTTTCTCTTCTTCCAGCCAGTTATATTTTTCTCTGAGTTTTGACACATGCCATTCCCTCCACTTTAAATGTTCTGTTCCCTAAAACCTCACCTGCTCCATCTGCTTAAGTTGTACATATTCTTCAGGAATATACTGAAATGCTACTTCCTCAGAGAAACCTCTCCAAGGTAACTGATAATAAAATTGTGCATTTATTTCTCTTTCTTAGTTGACCAATATAGTGACATATATTCACAATACAATGTGCTGATTTATTTAATTTGTAAAATAAGTAAGATAAAGCACAGGGTAGACTTTGGAGGCATTATCCATGTATGAATTTTCTCTCAGCTTCACCAATCAGTATCAATCACTTTCACACACCTTTTATTTCTTCCTTCTCTCCTATCTCCATGATAGCTCTATATTCCCAGTCTATTCCAAGGGTAAAATCAAGCACCCAAGCCTAAGACCTATAAGACCTGAGAGTGCTAGGTGAGAAGCATCAGAGAATTAGGGTGAGAGGGCAATGCAGGAAAAGATGCAAAAGCAGGAAAATCATGAAAAACAATGGAGTGTATGGAGCAAACCAATTTTGCCAGCTGGCATTGAAAATGTCCCTCATTTTACATTTATTCAATTATTCATCAATCATTTTCTACATTTAACAAATCAATAAATGGACTGGCTCCTTTTATGTATATTTATATGTATATTCCTTCTTGTGCACCTCCTCTGTTCCCTTGGGCTTTTGCTGTCATTCTTTATTAAGGTCATCTTGGTTTTGGTTTTGTTTTCTTCCCTAATCTAATTTGCATAATAATGTTTTTATGGAACCAGCAGATAATATAATTTGTTCATTTTTTTTGTAAGGAGACATTCTGAGTTCCATATTCTGTAAGAGAGATACTGGCAATCACTTTTAATATTCAGTGTTTTTGGAATTTGCATTTCAGAAATCATTTACTTCCCTTGAAACTTCTCCCCTCTGTTCATACTAAATGTGATGAGGCAGAAGCTGTGAAACTATTATAGGAGAAAAAAAACAAAAACAGTTTGCAAGATAATGGGGAATAAAATACATAATCACCAGTAAATTTGAAGTGAAAACCATAAAATGGTTTAACCGATTTTGAAAATATATCTATGCACTATTTTAAAATAAAATGTAAAATATAGTAATGTTAAAGATCTGCTTTTATTTGCTCTAAAAGTGAAATATTTAGAGGAAATTGATCATCAAAGGCCTGTAAACACAGTTCCTATAATTGCCTGCTATCTATTTCAACATTTCCGATAGAGGAATGGAGTGACCAGTGTCAACAGGCAACATTTAAAAAGCCATTTCTTAGTGATTTAGAATACTTTTGCCACCCCTGGGGACATGCTTTGAATCTGGCAGGAACATTAGCTGATCATGCTACTTCAGTCTGACAGCTTCAGGTTTTTAACAGGAGAAAAAGGCAGAACTAATGGATGTGAATAAGCTTAAAAGCAAGGAAACTTATCAATCACTATAAACAGCTGTATTTTAGGAAGCTAATAGAGGTACTTCTAAAAACATAAAAAGTCAATAGGTATTTTTCTGGCAACTAATAATTTTGATCAGGTGGCTCACTCCAACCCCCAACCTGCCTACCTTCTTTATTTCAATCAGTCTAATATTTTTGTCAACCTTGATTAACATGAAAACATCACTTTACTTGTACTGTTCCACTTTCCAGAAAGGAATAACACAAGATATAATTTTATGAAAAGGTAACTCAAAAGATGAATGAAGCAAATTAAGTTATTAAAATGATTAGAAGACTTTTTCTGTTCTGATGGTACAATAGAGAACATATATACACAGTGCTACCTATAATTGGTACATTACTGAGTAATGACTATAACTATCTTTTTATTCAACCTCAAGCACATAACACTTTACATATATATTTCAAAGAGTGTGAAAACACCATGATTTGTTTTGCTATACAATTATGTCAAAATAGTCTACTATTGTATTCCTCTACAGAGGCCTCTGATCCATTCTTTTCCAGAACAAATTCATTTTAGAGGGGATTACTTGTGTGACAATGATTGAGGAAGCACAATAAAACTCTGCTTACTCCACTGGAAAAAATGGAAAACATTTAATTTTATTCTCTAAAGGATTAGGATCAGACGAAGTCATCAGGCCTTAGAAAACTATGAAGAAAATGTCCTCAGTATGGGACCCCTCAGGCTACAAAGCCTGTTTTAAATACCACAATGGTCTCCTCTCAAACTGAGAGGTCACTTTTCCACCAACATAGCTTGACTATTTTAGGTGGAATTTAAAAGGCATCAGGATTAATTTCCTCCGATGCATGATGCCCTACATCGTTTGTGAGGGATAATGCAACACTTAAGACACCGTCATGCTCCAATGAATTAGCTGTTCAGTACAAGAGACAAACAGTACAAACACACATTGCACTAGAAAGTGATAAGACCTAGGTACTGTGGGGAGGACTCATAGGATCCTCTGATTAACTATCTATTTGGTGTGTCCAGGACTTTTTCAGTGGAAGGCAATGTCAGAGCTGAATTTTAAAAAACTTTTTTTTTTTTTTCAGAAAGAGAGATTAACATGTGCATGTAAATGGATAAAGTTTAATAGCATGAATTCTGAAGTCAGCTACCTGGATTTGAATCTCTGCTCCAAAAATCTTCTAGCTGTGTGACCCTGGGAAAGCTACATAACCTTAACGCTTCCTTTTACCATCTGAAAAATCTTTGATTTTTATTCTTTCAAAGCACCCAGTATGTGCATTAGGTTTAAGTCAAATCTGTTGGACCTCTTCTATTGGTTAACATTCCAACAATAATTTTCGAAAGAGATGTTTTAATATCTGTGATTGTTAATGATTTTTGTTTACCCAAAGATCAGTTTTTGTTTGTCTGTTTGTTTGTTTGGTGTGTGTGTGTGTATGTGTGTGTGTGTGTGTGTGTGTGTGATGGTGGGGGGGTTGTTGGTTTTTGTTAACTTTCAAATAGGCTGGACTTGTTTCATATAAGTCCACAGATATTGTAGTTAAGCATCCACATTTCCCAGGCACTCCCCTTGATTCTTATAATCCTTTGACCTATCTAGCAGCTCTAGTTCAGATTTACCTAGAAGAAGGTTAGCTAGAGTCTCTTTGTCATGAGTGAGTCTTGGGAAACCAAATTCCATCTCAGAAGTTTGTGGTGATTTGTTCTGTGCCTGAAACATGATAGTATCCAAAAAGTGTGAGCAGTCATTATCACTAGAAAGCAAATTTTATAAAAATAGGGGCCTTACCCACCATTTCTTGAGTATGAACGTATTTTAAAATGTTATCAACTAATATGAAAATCCTTGATGATGTTCTAGTAGGGTTTCCAGTAGAATATTCTAGTCCAGGTCACATGTTAACTACTAAAATCAATGTGTCATACTGAGCCACTAATTAAGCTTCTTGCAGAATTAGACTTAGAGTGTGTTCATGCTAGTTCACAGCCTTTCTTAGAAGCTAAATTAAATATGTTGGTGTAGCAGACAGATTCTAAGGTGACCCCACAACCCCCACCTCTTTGTGTTCACATTTTTCTATATGGGCAGGGGCTATGACTTATTTCTAATCAATAGAATATGGAAAAGATAACAAGTTTTCAGTCCAATGATTAGATTACATTGCACAAGACTCCATCCTGGCCAACAGAGGCAAAACTTCTTCACAGACTTCAGAAAACAAATGGCCACAATAGTAAAGTCCTCACAGTGAAGATCTGTTGAGTGGCCTCTTGGGATGGCAGGCAGTGTATGTACCTAATGGGGACCTCCAACCTCAGCCAGCATAATGGTCAGCCCACAGCCACAAAAAAATGAATTCTGCCAAAGCCACAGGGGTTTGAAAGTAAATTTGTTTCCAGTCAAATTTTCAAAAGTGAATGCAGCCCAGCTTGTTGCCAGTGAGACCCTGAGCACTGGGTCCAGCTAAACTCTACCTAGGACTCCTGGTCCATGGATGTTATGAGCGAATAAATGCATGTGTTTTAAGTCATTAAGTTTCCTCGTTATTTGTTATACAGCAATAGAAAGTTATACAATAGATAATCAAAATGCTTCCTTTTGCTTGATAACTTTTCATCTCTGAATTATTATTTAAAGCTATACGGTCATATGCATGCTACTTTGTGAGGTGTTTTCATGGGTAAAACAAACAATGGAGATTCAAGAGTTCTTTGAAGTGCTTTGAATTGATAGTGAACTTACTTAGAGAATATCAAAGATTAATTTATTTCAAATAGTAATAAATATTTCCTTTTGCCATTGGTAAAGATCTATACATGTGGTACATGGAATATTATAATTCAACTGATACTGCTGATTTCACCCTTCCTTGCTTTTACAAATTCATGCTATTGTTTTGGGGAAAATGCTAATGATTAAAATATCACTCATGAATTTTGATTAATTAGTCTGAAACTATATTTTCAAAGACTATTAATAAAATGAGAAAAATCCTTCTGAGTTATGATTCACCTTCTTCTAAAAGAATTCACCTTCTAGAATTCACCTTCTATAACTTTGCATCTGGTGGGGTCAACCAGAAAAATGGAAATAATTAATTTGTTCAAATGCAAAACTAACATCATGGGGGGGTGGTTAGGATAATGGATTGTAGTTGAAAGTATCTGGTCAATAAGTGATTAAATGCCATTTTTATGCATCCATCTGGCCTGTGGATTACCCTTTTCTTTGTAAATGTGCCACAAGGTTCAAACGGACTTTTGTTAATAATATGCTGAATCTGCCTGTGTCTGTGGAATAATGCAGACAATTTGCACAGCTTACCTCAGCAAAGTTTCTTCAGTCTGGGGTGATTTTTGGTAAGTATTTCTAGAAAAAAGAATAATAGAAGTAAAAGAATGATGTGTCTTTTGCTCTATGAGATTATAACTCTGTAGAAAGTGTACTTGATCCTCAAGACAATATCTATCAATTGTAGATCTTATTTTAAGGATGGAATGCTCCAGTCTGTAATTTCTCACCATAATACAATTGTATTGGAATATATACATATATTATATTTAATATACAAACTATATATTTCAATATTTTAAATATACTGGACTCCATTTTATTTTAAGACTGTATAATATTTTAGGAATCACAGCTCTAGGAAGCAAAGATTTAAAAAAAGAGCAAAAGCATGTCATATAAGCAATAAATAATATACTTATTTGAACTACTGGATTTTGTCTAGCTATTAAACTTTTCTAAGCTGCTACTCACTCAATTGTGAAAGAGAGATAATACAACAATTTCTCTAATAAGTCTGTCAATGAGTTAAAACCTGAAAAATATTTTTCCCCAATCTAGTACATAGAAAGAGCTCAATAATTGTTAGCCACTGTGGCAGGATTGCTATATGTAACATATTATGAGTTAAGAGGCACTGTGCTTAATAGATTAGATATGCTACTTTGCATGTGCTTAGAAGGTTGAATAGTACTGTGCAAAGATTTATATAAATGTAAACCAGGTGCCCCACACTTATTCAGCCTCCAGGGGTGAGTCATGCTTCCCTTTAATGCCTAAATAGCAATAGCCCATGTCCCTTTGTGTATTATGGCAGAAAATCTAGTCTTTTATGGGGTTCTCTCCCCAAATGTTTCTGAGGATCCTTAGAAAATGCTTACACATTCCCCTTTGTGTATCATAGCTGCTGCTTGCCCTTTAGGGGACCATCTAACTCCAGAAGCCTGTAGGACTTTTCCACACTCATCCTTTGTTTTCTTTGTTCTTTCTTTCTTGGGCAAATGCAGCTCCCACCCATTTTAAGGTGGGACCCTGTCTCTTGGTCCCCAACAACACAACTAAAATCAGGCTTTTCCTGAGCATGACTTTAATAGAATAGACATCCATTTAGAAGGCACTTTATTATTTAAGACCTCACTACATAATGCTGCTTTATAACCAACCACAAAGCTCAGAGACTTGAATCATGTTGGTCAGCTGTGGTTCAGCTAAGCTGCTGGGATTGGCTGCATGTGGTCTAGCTCAGCTGTATACATCTTCTTATTCTGACACTCATGGCGACATGGAGCATGTTCTTCTCTTGACAAGTAGCAGAAGCATATGAGGCCAAGACATATCACAGAGGTTCAATAGAAGCCTCTGCCCACATCATGGCTGCTAATCATGGGCCAGAACAAGTCAATCAGCAAGGCCAGAGGCAATGGGTAAGGGATGCATAATCAACACACATTCCTGGAGATTCTGCAAAGTCACAGGGCAAAGGGGTGGAAGTGTCATCCTATTACGGGAGGGCGTGAAGGATTAAGAACAGTAAACTGAAGATTGCATGTAACTGTTCTAAGATTTCTTAGGCTAAGTCTCCTCCACAGGGGTTTCAATAATGGTCATTTCTCTCCTTACTCCAAGTTTTTTCAGCCTGTTGAAAGGGCTAAATTACCAGAGGAATTGTCCTTGACAGATTTTTTACCAGAAAGCTATTTGTAGTGTCCAGAGGAGGGTAAATGGTTTCCTAAGGGAAAGTGTGCCAAGTTGAAAATGTACTAACAATAAAGACAACCTTTACAGTATTTAACAGATCATGGTACATGTTATATACCTGATTTCTTCTCAAACTGACACGTTTCTAAAAACAACGTTTGCTTTGTTTTGTATAACCAAATAACTCATTCTTTTTGTTTTCTTCTTTCCAGAACAAAGGAACAGTGAATTTGTAATGATCAATTCAAGCTACCTTGGTAGTAGCTGTTGACTGGCTCAGTTGGCCATCTTCTGTACTTCAAGTCATTGATATGTCATAAAATATCATGGAATCTAGTCTCAGACGAACTTTCCATTACAAAATGTTTCAAGTAATAAAATTGCAAAAGGGTTTGGCTAATTTATGAAACCTCGGCAGCAAATAGGTTGATGAAAGCCAGCAAAGATGGGTGAGAATCAAATGCTATATGGGTGATAACTCCAGACACTGCCCTCTAGTGATGGGGAGGACTTTTGATTTTCTGGATTCCTTAAGAAATGAGCCCATCCACAGTAAAGTTACTCATATGGACAGGTCTTCTGCACAGAAACATAAACAGAGACACGGGTGAAAGATGAAAGAAGGTTCACATTAGCATGGATAATTCTGCAAAGATTATAAAAGTCTGTTTAATAAAAATGGCAGTTTAAATAAAATACAGAAAGTCTAATATAAGTTTATTTTCTGATAACATGTTCAAAACTACTAAGTATAATTTTGGCATCTTTTGTGTTCTCCAGTGAGCCCATTCACGTTGCCTAGTTGTTTGTCCTTCCTTATTCTGTCAATGATATATGAACACCTGGAGTAATCATTTTGGTAGCCATTAGTAGTATTACACTGAGTCATAGTCAGATTTACAGAGAATATGATCATTTGCTTCATAAACTAAAAGATACTGAAACCAGCCAAATTTTTAAAATATATGTGGCAAAATATTGCAATAAAATAATAGAATTTTATCTTTATTTTGTTAAATAGACAGGGGTGTAATGATTTTGGGTTATGCACATATGCACTGGGGACAAAATCAGAGTGAATAGTAATAATATTTAAATTTTAGAATATCTATAGACTAAAATCAAGAATCATGTAACAGAAAATTTCATACAAATGAAATTATAAATATTTACCTTAGCAAGCTTAACAGTATTTACGTTAAGAAACATATTAATATTACTCAGACAATTTTATTTATATATTTTCCCATTCACAACAAAACAAAAGCACAGAACAGTTAGTCCTGAGGTCATTTATTTTTAGTAAACTCTCAGGTGGTTTTCCCAGAATCTGATATACCTCTTGGAAAATAATAAGGCAAATAATTTTGGGCTCCAAAACATAGTGACTTTTATAAGATTTGTTTTTAAAATCTCCCCCAGGTGTGGTTCAGATCTCCTGGAAACTGCTCCAGAAGACCTGGGCTGGAATGAAGAGGGCAGGGAGCAGCTCAGCAGGAGGCATGGTTGCTCTCTGAAAGATCCCATAGAGTTACTAAGAAGTGAGACAACTAGAAGATTGAAGCAAAGAAATAACCCAGGATTACAGTTTACAAAGATAGTACAGATAGAAAAAAGTTCAGTAGAGGGAAAACGGTGTCTTAAGTAAAAAAAAAAAAAAAAAAAAAGAGTGGAGGTGAGGAAAAATGACTAAAAGAAGGAGGGGGGAGAATCCTGTTAAGTTTTTATTGTCTCCAAAAACAAATCTTTTTCAACACTAATATCCACTCATCCATATTCTCTTTGTCTGTGCCAATAGAACACTCATAACTCTAAGAGATGAGTGCCTGACAGCTGAACCCATGACATGAAGAAACAGGTGTATTTTAATTGTATTTTTTTCTTTCTTTCTTCCTTTCTTCCTTTCTCTCTTTCTATTCTTTCTATTCTTTCTTTCTCTCTTTCTATTCTTTCTTTCTTTCTTTCTTTCTTTCTTTCTTTCTTTCTTTCTTTCTTTCTTTCTTTCTTTCTTTCTTCCTCCCTCCCTTCCTCCTTTCCTTCCTTTCTCTCTCTCTCTCTCTCTCTCTCTCTTCCTTCCTTCCTTCCTTCCTTCCTTCCTTCCTTCCTTCCTTTCTTCCTTCCTCCTTCCCTCCTTCCCTCCCTCCCTCCTTTCCTTCCCCCCCTCTCTCTTTATTTATTTTTATTTTTCCTATCACCATTTATCCCCTCTATGCCCTCTTCCTTTCTATATTCTGGGGAAACTTGAATGGGCTATCTGCTCCAAGGAGCTGGTCCCTAATGATGGTGGCAATTTGGTGGAAATCAACAATTAACTATAACTCACCTGGTGAAAAATAAAACTACATAGAAAAATAAAAAGACATAATATATGAACTGCAAAGTACAGAAGCAAAGAGGCTGCTTTCCCATTAATTCGCCAGGGGGATAAGCAAACTGCATTTCCATATGCCAGAATGCTAAACACAACCCAGAGTCTAGGCAGCTGAGGAGACATCTCATTCTTCTCCCTTTGAGAGGCAGCATCAACTAACTAAATGCATGTATAATTTATGTTGTTTAGGACACCAAGAGCTTTCACCTAATCTGCAAGAGCAGTTTCTTCCAAATCATGATGTTATACTTTCAATTCTTTTTCTTCTTTGTTTATCAAAATGTCCATGTTTGATAAATGCATCCTTCAGTCATAGTCCCTCCTCTCTCTCTCACCTCTCTTCTCTCTCCTCTCTCCCCTCCCCTCCCCTTCTCTCTCTCTCTCTCTCTCTCTCTCTCTCTCTCTTTCTCTCTGCCCCCATCTCCCTCTCCCTTCCTCTTTCTCAGCTTTCTTTTTTCTTTATTCTTCAAATGGACTTTAGAGTTCCTTGAGTGACTTGTAAAGACATTTCCAAAATCATCTTTTTCCTCATGCTAACATAATTTTACATTGAAGTTTCTCTCTCAAACGATCCCCCTTTCTGCAATCACGTTTCTTTTCCCTCCTGCTCTAGCTAACATTCCCAAAGGAGAACATCAGGTTTCACAGTTGATTGTCTATTGACTACGGACCGAAGTTTCCCTGCATTGTTCATTGTGATATTTGCTGCATATTTCAAACTGGTAATTTTATTCAAAGCCATGAGAATGATGTTTTATGTGTATAAAAGTGTCATCAATGGAAGTAAAAATGTAGGTCAGAAACTCTTTCTTCATGGTTCTTTGTATGCTTTTTCAGAGGTGGAAAATAGTTACACATCTCTCTGCATTGTAATTCATTTATTATTTTTAAATTCCATATGACAAAAATATTTTTTACATAGAACACCCAAGTCCAAAGAAAGTCTCAAGTGTGACATCGACTACCCACAGTGTATGGGAAAACTTAACAGTTCTTCCCCCAGATTTTATACAGTGTCTTAATATCTTCATATTAAAATAGTTTCTAATATAAATGTCTAAATTAAAATGTATGTACAATAAAACTAAGTTATGAAGAGATTTAATATGTTTGATCGCTATTTGAAATTAGAACTTTTGATGGTTATTAATTTTTTTCAATCACACATCTACGCCCTTTTCTTAGGGTCACTGAATCCCATTTTTCTCTAGAAGAAAAATATTTTAAAAGTAAAATAAATAGTTTACACTAATTATCTATTTATGTATATATGCACATATGTATATAAATGTTTATATGCACATATCAAAATAATACATATTAAAAATTTAAAACAATAAATTATTAGCCCTAAAAAACATTAAAGATATACAAAATTTTAATAATTCTTGAAGATATTCATTAATAAAAGTAAATCTTTTCGATGAAAGATTTTCAATGAAATATAGAAAATTCCTTTCAAATTGTGAAAAAGTGGTAATTCATACTTAAATGTCTTGAATAATTCAGGACAAAAACTATCATTTAAGGGTTCTGCTTGTGCTCTAAAAATGTCTATAATAGAGTTTAGTGCATCTTGTATAATATTGTATGCATTGCATTTTTTACACTTATTATACAAATTGAGATGAATAATAAATAGCAGTTTTACATTCCATGAATATTTCTTAGTATTCTTCAGCAATAGTTAATATGCTAACCAACTTTACTGAAAGGCATACAGATGTGGAAGAAATCTATCTGGGGACTTTAATTATCACCTTGTCAAATTCAAATGATAATCTTTGAGTTCATTTCCATAAAGTATCCACTTTGCTGTTCCACAATTTAACATGTGTCTACTTTTTCTTATCTTACTTGTGTCTAACTGGAGGTTCCAAACCTTTCAAATGAGATAGTTCTCTGTCACACTGTGATCTTTGCCATAAAGGATTTGGTCAAATAAATGTTTATTAACACTTTATTTTGGCAGGAGAAAGGTCTGTACAATGTATAAAATAGCCTTACTATCAATAATGCTCCACAAAAGACACCGAAAATATTTTCCATAAGCTATATCAGCTTAAGGGCTATATTATAAAGAAGAGACTATGAAATTAGGTATAAATGAAAGACCATCAGTGCTGCACAGTTATTTTAGGAGTTAGAAGATTTTCAGTACTTAGATGACTAAGAAATGGATGGGCTTGGTAATTTATGCTGAGACATCTTTTGGTGAGAAGTGTGAGTAGAGGCAAAAGAAATAATGAAATTTATGTTTCGCTTCCCAGGTCCAAATCAATGAATTTCTAGACAGAGAGTGAGGATGAGAGGTTGGGGAGAGAAAGGTAAAGACTTGTAGGACCAAAAAAGAACACAAAAAAACACTTTAGCTAATACCCTAATCATTTATAAAGGGTCAGAATTCAACATACCGATTTACTCAGTTTATTAAGTCTTAAAATATTTATCATGAAATTAAATCAAAAGTTGGTACATGTTTGAAAACACTGGGCAGCTTTTATAATAAGATAGCTAAAAATAATATCCTACTTTGACCTTTATATCATTTGAAAAGCTTTCATTGAAAAGATTTCCTGTTATAACGGAATACCCTCAATAATAATTAGAATATGTTAAAGTATACCTTCAAATACTTCAATAAGCATTACGCCTGGCATGCACCCCATCCCTAAAATTTACAAATGAAAAAATTTAACTAGTGAGGTGGTGACAATAAATGAGTAGCTAAGAGAATGATCACACCCCCACCAGTTCCAAATTCAGAAATAGATCTCATCTCCAAGGGTTTATCACAAAGGCTTATATCCTTAATTAAGTCCCTGAATCGGGATTCAGTTTAATATTACTTATGACAGAAGAGTGCATCTCAGGCAAAGTCTCTTATGTCAAGGAGAATAACATGCCCCCTTGATGAGAGTACCTTAAAATGACTGGCGGGGGAGAAGGCCAGAAAGATTTGAGTTAGGAGAAAGCAAGTCAGCCAACAGTAACTAAAATAATAAACCAGACAAAATCAATCTAATTATTGGCCGTGAAAGGACTTAGCTGTTAGCACTTTCATTTACCCTAGTTCTTCCCTGGCCATAATTAGATTTCCACTTCAGAAGTATATCTGGAGAATATCCACTTTTAAACTGATAAGTCAATGTAATGAAAATATTTTATATAAACAGGATAATCATTAAAAATGAGTCTGGTATTATATATCTTTTGCTAAAACTAACATATTTCTCTTTACAGAGTATTTATCGAGCAGAAGCATGTAAATGTTTACCATTTATGACCTGCCTATTCAATATTTCTTCAGTTTTATAAGTGTGTTTACTGGCATTTTCTCTCTATCATTTTTGAGAAGTTGTCCAATTATCTCAAATATTATTGAATTAGCTGCTATGTGATTTTTCTTTTCATGCTGCCTGTCATTTATGAGCTTCCTCAGACCTCCAGAGTAGCAAAAGTTAATGTCACTATAGTTGCAAAGGCTATTATTCTGACTAAAAAACCAGCCAACTTCCCTACAAAGTCGCATATGCGGTATTTTTTCAAATTAAAAATAAAAATAAAAATAACAACCATAAAATGAAACAAAACAAAACTCTCTTCCTGTTTGAAAGTAAACCAACACAGGGCCACTACTGTACAAAGATTTGATATGTTTTTGCAAAAGGATCATCTATGTGAATTTGGGCAACAGCTGTCATATCTTTCTTACATTTTCATTTGAAAATATTTGTGTATCTTGCAAATCAAATTTCCTTTAAAAAAATCCTGCTATTCAATTTTTTAAATCTGCCTCCTCATTTTATTATTTCTTTTTCCTCTCTTCCAAATTTCCAGACCCTCACTTATTACCTCCCTGTTGACTCTTACATTACCAATGGAGAAACCAGAGCCTACATTTGCAACATGTTGAATACAATGAATAAATCAATGATGAATTGTAAACAAACAAAACTAATATTAGGCCTGCAATCCAAAACAAACAGGAGAAGAGTTAAAATGGCTCATACCACAAATTTTCGTACCTACTACTTTTTGTCACATCCCCAGCAATTGAAATTAACTTAAAACCATTTTATATGTATATAAAAATAACTTCAATTTTTTTTTCCTGTGTTATATGTAGAGGGAAACAATGCCAGTAGGGTATTGAGTTGGACTAGATTAGGAACCTAAGACTACTTTGAAAAGCATTTCTGATGAGAGGAGATGACATGAGGTTCAAACGTTTTTTGTTGCAATTTCCCTAAGCAAAGCAGGGCCAAAGGGGGTGAGGGTGAAAAGTGTGATTCCTTAATTTAATTTAGCCTTGATAGGCATTTGAGATATTTATCGTCAACAACATCCGAGACTAATAATTACAACAAATGGGCATATACAGCTGAGATAAATACAAGCAGATGTGGGTGCATCTAAATGTGCAAAAATAATAGAGCTGTCACCTGTGTCTATTTTGAATTAAAGCTTTACTAAATGGAGTCCTTTGAAATTCTGAGCCAAGTGGTACTTTCGGGACACATGCTGAAGGAACAACAATGAAATGTTTAATCCACATTCAGAGTACTGATAGCTTGCAGTTTGGCCCACACCTTTGCTCCTCTATGGTGTAAAGAGAACCATTGATTTTTGCCAACTGACAAGCAATCAAGCACAAAAAAACTAGTAGCAGAGGCACACATGAAGCAATTTCTGCAGATTCTTCCCCCAGGGTTCTTTCTGTAAGGAAGCCATTGATTTTGACTTGTTTGGTGGATTTTCCAAAGTAACCTCTTTAAAAGAAAGTTTATATTCCAGACTATGTTGAATAAGGAACCCAAATTAAGTTGCATAAAACTGGTGGAACAAATCAAACTTCTCAAGTTTTCCAGGCAGAAATTTTGCCTTAGGTTTTTGTTCTGTTTAAGGAGATTTAAGGCAAATGGAGGACAAAAAAAGTACAAAAAATTTTCCTATGTATAATTTATGACCTAAGAATTATTTTAAATTAAGTGTATGATGAAAATAAGCCAAAGTGGAAAATATATGACTTATTCTATTTTAACGTAAGAATGAGTTTAAATGAAGGGTATGATGGAATAACTAAACAGCAAATATGACTAATAGTATGTTTACATTTGATACTTTAAAGAAAGCACATCAACACAACAGAAAATATTTATGAGCAATTAAGTATTTGTACAATTCTAAAGAAGCACTTTAAAGGATATGCAAAAGAAAAACAGCAAGGCTCCTGTAAAAACAAACAAACAAAAAAACCCCACTAAAATAAATAACATTAACTGAAAAAAATACTGTATTCATTGATATGTACCTCTGGGATATAAATAAATGGTTCGGTTTAAAAATGTAAGAAAGAAGATTTGAGTTTTGTTGTTTTTCATAAATTATTTATTTTCCTTCTTCACACCTACATGAGAAGTGTCAAAAGAGTGCTTTAGGACATCAGTTTGTTTGGGTTGGTTAAGAACAGGGAGAGTGCAGGGTAACCTGTGTTAGACAGAGACAGGCTAATAATAAGTAGAAAGCAAGTACCGTTCAAATGCTATAGAACTTATAATATTTCTCCTATAAAATAATTAAGACATTTGTGTGAAAATAGGCATAATTTGAGTGATTATACCATGTGCCCGGCATTAGAAGTGCTTTATTTTTTTATTCTTCACAATAATTTTATCGTATAAGGTACTATTATTTTCCCCACTATATAGACAAAGACAATGAGCTATAGAGAAGGCACAGAAAGTCTCAATGCAAGCCAGCCATGAAGTGGTAGAACTTAAATGTTAAAGCTCCAGGTAATCTGACTCTTGCTATCGAATTTATGCATTAAAATAGAAGTTTTTAAAGTATGGTCCTTGGACCAGCAGTATCAGCTTTATCTAAAAACTTGTTTAAAAAAATTAGAGGACTTCCCCCCAAATCTACTGATTCAGAACTCAAGGAGTGGTGTGTAGCATAGGAAACTCTCCAAGTGATTGGATGATAAACTCTGCCTCAGATTTCACTGCCACCAAGTAGAGTATAAGGAATCAGGTTATTTTATAAGAGTTCACTGAACCAATTAAAATGGCTCTTCACTAAATAAATTTTAAAAAAACCCCACTAGATTGGGCCTATTGCCAATCAGTGTAATTCTAATCCTACTGAATGAGTAATAATTGTTTTGCAGGGATTTAGTATATTAGAAAGAAAAGAAGGTGGCCCTTTAGAGAACACAAATAAAAAATAAATAAGAAAATAACAAACACCACCCTAGATGGGTTTGGTTCAGTGGATAGAGCATCAGGGTCCAAAGGGTCCTGGGTGCAATTCTGGTCAAGGGCACATACCTTGGTTGCAAGCTCCTCCCAGGCCCAGGCCCTAGGGCTTATGCAGGAGGCAACCAATGGATGTGTTTATTTCACATTGATGTTTCTCACTATCTTTCTCTCTTCCACTCTCTCTAAAAATCAATGGAAAAATATCCTCAGGTGAGGGTTAACAAAAAAATAAATAAATAAAAATAAAAAAGAAAGAAACAGAAAATAACAAACATCAAATACAATATATATTTTAAAATACAATGTATTTTCTGAGTGTTTGTCATCTTGGATTAATCACATACTCCAGAATATTTGTCAACGCATTACATATTTTTAAAATATCCAGTGAGATAACTTTCCTAATAAATGTGTAAAACAACTGGAAAATATGCTAAGGGTTTACCAGATGCTAAACTGTCCAACTGACTCCAGGTGCTCTAGGAATTAAGAATAGAGGTGACTATGAACACAGAAGGAAAGTTACAGACACACAGACATTGGTTTATCTTCATTAAATAAAATTATGTGAGAGCTTATGTGATTTCCCCTCTGTAATCATTAATTTTGCTCTACATGACTAAGCAATGTGGCCAGTTGTTTGGTCAATCACTAGTGTAATGCTGCTCTGAAGGTATTTTGTAGATGTGAAAATTAATTATAGTCACTTGATTTTATGTAAATAAGATTTCCCTCAATAGTGTGGGTAGGTCCCATCCAATCAGTTGAAGACCTCCTGGAAAAGAAGGAATTTTGCCTCAAAACATTGACATAGAAATCCTGAGTTTCCAATCTGCTGGCCTGTACTATGAATTTTGGACTTAATAGTTTCCACTAATCATGTGAGCCAATTCTTTAAATATCTCACTATCTTCTCCTTAAATATTTCACCATTCTCTCTCTCTCTCTCTTTCCCTTTCTCTTTTCTCTCATTTCTCATTTATTCTGTTTCTCTGGAGAACCCTGACTAATATACCATCCAAGATAAAAACTCCTTTTGATGATGACCCGTTCTCATTTAGCTGTAACCCAACACAGCTCCTAAAACCCAGGCCATTAATAAATATTTTTTGCCATGAATTGCTATAGCTCATATATGACTTGACCTTGAAAGAACCACTTGAGCAAAAGCAAGAAATTGTAATGCTGGGAAAAGTCCATATAAGCAGAGAGACCTAAAATTGAATCCAGAATTCACACTGGCCTCACCCAGCTGCATTGAGTTGGAGTAAATGAACATCAGTAAGAGTGACTGGAGCACCATAGCAGCTAAGCACATCTTCATTCTTGACATCAAGCCTTAATATCCTCATAACATTAGCCCTAAAAACATGAAGGATCAGAAAAACTATGCCAAAGTCTACACACAATTCTCTGTATCCTGACAACTACTTAATCCAGTACATATTGTTTTCCTTAATTAATAAATGAGGAATATATATTCAGTAACGTTAGGCAATTTGCCCAAGGTTTCCCACTAGGATAAGATTAAAATTCATGTATTTTTAATTACAATTTTTCTGGTCGTGTGCCTCCAGGAGATGAGTCTATAATTGTGCCTCTCCTTGGGTCCATCCCATCAGTTTTCATTCACTGACTGTCCAGCGGGCTAGTTTGACCTGTGAAATTGGTTCAGCTGCTGACATTAAAAAGAAGGAAACACTTGAAATAATACCCAAGTTCTAATGGGGACTATAGCTCAGAATTCCTCTCCTAATTAACCTCTCTAATTTGGTTCACATGTGAAACTGGGGTTTTCGAGATTAGTTTTTAAAATGTACTTAAAATATATAAATGGCTTTTTAAAGGCTGGGTTCCAATCTTTAGGATTGATTTTTACATAATTTATACAGATCACTTATGTAAAGGCCAGAGATAATGTAATACTAAATGCACACACATGGATGAATGGGGGGAAAATTTTAAAGCAGTCATCTTAACAAGAAATATAATTATTGTAATATCTTTAGATCAACAAGAACTAGAAGTATTTTGTAACAAGGAATAGAATTATTTTTATGTCTTTAGAACAGCAATCAAAAGAAGAATTGCTCTATAAAATATTTGTTTTATGTTCACATTTTTCTCAGTTGGCTGTGGCTCTATTATAGTAGTCAAGAATAGATTTACTTTTTTCCCCTATTTGGGACATTGCTTGGAAAAATGTTTAATTAATACACATTTTATTGAAAATCTCTGGGAATCTGTGTAAGATAATAACACCTTTTAAATAGAATATGTGAGACTGAGGTCTAAATTTTAAGCCCAACTCTATTTACTAATTGAATTTCCTTAATCCTTTTTGTGTCTCTGACTCTATAAAAAAAAAGGAGTAACATCCAGGTCACAGTTTTGCTTAGTGCATTTATTCCCAAATACTGTCACTCATTAGATGCCCCTGGGGTGACATGAAAACACCACAAAACAATCAAAACAGAATCTCTGTGGTTGTGCCCTAACCGGTTTGGCTCAGCGGATAGAGTGTCGGCCTGCGGACTCAAGGGTCCCAGGTTCGATTCCGGTCAAGGGCATGTACCTTGGTTGTGGGCACATCCCCAGTGGGGAGTGTGCAGGAGGCAGCTGATTGATGTTTCTCTCGCATGAATGTTTCTGGCTCTCTATCCCTCTCCCTTCCTCTCTGTAAAAAATCAATAAAGTATATTTTTTTAAAAAAAGAATCTCTGTGGTGGAGACTCAGGCATTAGTATTTTTTAAATCTTCTCATTGCTTCTAAACCTGATAATTTAGGAAAGCTTGTGTCCCAGGTGCACAATTTGAAGACCACTCATTAGAACAGTGTTTCTAAAACGTTGACCTGCTTAAGGATTATGTCAGATTTTGTTAAAACTCAGATGTTGATCTTCAGGTCTGGGGTGAGCCTGGGATTGTGTATTTCTGGCAGTCTCCCAGGTGATGCTGCTGCTGGTTGGTAACCCACAATTTTGAGCATCGAGGGCGTGGATGTGGATTATATCCTCCAGCTGATTCCGGATGTGCAGAGATATCGATCCCTCATCCTCAACCTGTCCCTCCATCCAAACACTCATCCATGTGTGTTGTGCCAACATCCCCACCTTCTACTTGTATCATGATATGAAGAGGTCTGGAAAGTCTAATTTAATTTGAGTATGCAAAATATTTAAAACACTTAGAGCAGGTCCTTGACTAGCACAGTTTTATTCAATGTCATTCAGTTATAATGTGGATGAGAAGAAATATTGATTTTGTCTATGGCCACTGTCTGTAGGAGTTGGCATGTTCTCCCTATGTTTTTGTGGGCTTGCTCCTGGGACTTCGGTTTCCTCCCATATCCCAAAGTTGTGCATTTTTGAACCAGGGTGTCTAAATTGTCCCAGCCTGAGTTTAGGTGGTCCTGCAACAGAAAAGTGTTCTGTCCAGGGTGGGTCCCACCTCATGCCCTGAGTTGTTGGAACAGGCTCTGGCCACTGGTGACCCTGACCTGGAATAAGCAAGTGGAAAATAATGAGCTAACTTGTTTTTATTCCTTTCTATTCAATGTATGTATAGCTCACATTTGATGTTTAATATTAGAAGTGTTTTGGGTCTTTCTTGTAGAAGTTAGGTGATGTTTTTGTGACCAAAAGTATGCAGCAGAAACTTAACTCTTGTTTACATCGTTTAGCCTAGGGAAAAATTGGCCTCCTGTGTGTTTCTTTGCTTAATGTCACAATTTCCAATAACTTATGTATGCCATTAAGTGAGGACATACCATCCTAGTGCATAGTGGTTGTTTAATAAATGTCCATTAACATAAATTGAAAAGTTTGCCTTCAAAATGGAACCGTAATTCCCCGCCCCCTTTTTTTAACCCTGGGCCCAATACAACCCAACCTGCCTTCCCCCACTCCAGTGATTCTACAGGTAGTGAGGTTTCCTTTAAACCTCAGAGGGAAGGGTAGGGGTAAGGCAGGGAGATCAACCAAAGGACTTGTATGCATGAATATAAGCCTAACCAATGGACACCAGGGGAGTGAGGGCATGAGTGGGGGGAGGGGACAATGGGGGATAAGGACACATATGTAATACCTTAATCAATAAAGAAAAAAAATAATCATGACACAGAGCTAGGAGGAGCCCAAAGACTCTCATTTTGTTCAGTGTTCTGGGAGCTCTGGGATCCCTGTGAGCTATCTCGAAATACCTAAAATTATACTCTTTGTTAAAACCTTTCTTAACAAGAGATCTCTATAATTAGAATATTTTCTCCAATAAAGCTTGAAAGTTATATCCGCAAGTATAGTTCCCATTGAGGAGTGCAAATCCTGAAACTTCCCAGGGGTCTCAGGATTGAAGAGGAATATCCAAGTACTCTTGAGGTTCTGGTGATAGCTCTAAAACTAATCATATCTGTGTATCCTGAGATAAATTATGTAATTTGTTGAGTTCTCAATCATCCCATTTGTAAAGGGAAAGTACCATCTTCCCTGAATAATCCATAGGAATAGTATGGCAAAAAAAAAAAAAAAAGCAGATATAGTAAGCCTGAAAATTAAAGAGTGCTGCATAATAATAGTGTCCTTTTCATTTATATTATTTATACTCAAACAGAATGGAATTAGCATGATCTTTAAACTGGTTTCTTCTAGTTGCTAAATATATTTCTAGGATTACTCTGCATCCAAATTACTGTTGCTAAATAAAGTTTGCATAATTGTGAAGATAAATCTTTAAATTTAAGTTTTTGTGATTAACTTTTGCTCCACATAAATAATAACCTTTGCTGAGAGATTAAACAAATTGCTAATGTATTTTATCTTAAACCTTTACTTGATAGTTTCAGAGCATTTGAATGCCTCATATTAAAACTGCCAAGTTACAGGCAATTATTCCCATTTAAAATAGAGATAAACAAATTAAGTAATTTAAATGACATGTAAGAGTCATATTTCCAGAAAATTCCTAAACTAATTTTAAGTTTAGAGGTAGATGGTAAGAATTAATTTTATAATTGGCTAGATAAACTAAATTCTTAATCTTTAGGGGAGTAGCACAGATGTAATGTCTATATTTTCTTACATTAAGCATTTTTACATATTAACACATCTTTCAAAATTGAAAGAGGTAGATCCAAGGATCTCACAAGGGTAAAGCATGTTTTTAAATGTTGCAATAATTTCATTGTTATACTTCCTCTTTTTCGTATAGCATCTTACTGTTCTTATTGCTGTAGCATCAGTCCAATAGTTATGCACATACCGTAACTCCAATGATAAGCAATAATGGGGAGTTCTCAGCGGCTTATAATTTTGATCAATTAAAGTAAATCTTCCTCAAATTTTAAAAAATGGGGTTTTGTATACAAATAAAATTCCCACTGTGTTTCTATGAGCCTGACTAGTTTACATACCTCATATAAATGCAATCATGCAGTATTTATCTCTCCAGGACTGTCTTCACAAAACGTTCTTCAAGTTCACCCGCTTGTCGAAGGGACTGATGGGAGGAAGAAATGGAGAATAGCTGTTCAATAAGTTTCTATTATGCAGGATGAATACTTTCCAGAGATCTGCCATACAACATTGTCCCTGTAGATAACAACACTCTATTGTGCGCTTGGAAATTTGTTAAAAGGTTAAATCTTATGTTTTCTTAACAAAATTGAAAAACAAGTTCTCTTGAAACATTTTTTTTTTATTTCAATAATGCCGCTCTGCAAGTTGATTCAATTGGAAAATAAACTCAATTGACAATTCTCAGGAGACCTGCCCCTGGAGACTCCGCTGACATGGCTGGAAAACGTTTGAATAATACATCAGCTGTACATCCTAAAATACAGTATGAGGAATCGTCTCTGAAGCAAGACACACTGGAAATAAGTAGCAACTCAAGTTTCCAGGAATATGGAAAATACAGAATAAACCAAACACTTCTTTTCTTGAGAAATCATTTCATTTCACTTGGGTGATTATAGGGCTTCTTTAGCTCTCAACTGTGACTTTCTTTTTCTCTTTCACCTGAGTCTGGATATGTTTAGCATATAAATGAACAAAACCCACAACCCTTTCTCACTATCCTTATTGATAGGAAGAAAATTTAAATTGTACTTCCCGGCATTGAAACCCCTTTTCTTCCACTGTGCATGCCCAGTTATGCATCCTAGGCTCAGCCAATCAGTTGCCCCAGCAGCTGGCGACACAGGGAAGCAGGACAACCAAGAGGCCTCAGAGATGACAGCTTCCAGGTGGAAGGGCGTGTCTGTGTGGTCCATTAGGGGCTGATCTGATGCACTCACTGGAGTTTGAGTTTTGGCTGGTTCTTGCCCCTTGCTTTCTGGTTTCTCTGTTATGTGCAGAATCTTTCTCACCAGCCTTCCTGGAGATTTGTGAAACCTCCAATAACCTTTCAATAAAATGCTTTCCCACTAAAATTGGTCAGAGATGGTTTTTAATGTTTGAAACTAATAATTCACTAAAATCCTTGCTCAATGCATTGTTGGGGCTTGTGGGTAGGGAGTGGGGGATTGCCTTTCACTTGTATCTTGGTGTCCTGGAGCATGGGTACAAATCAAATTAAAGTATTATATTTTGGTGAATCTCAGGAAGGAAATTCGTGCATTTCCAGCAAACTTCCACATACATGGCCATTTGCTCTCGATGGTTCTTCTTTATATGCTGTGTCAGACACAATCCCTGGCACAGAGATTTAAGTAATTAAATATTAACTAGGGTTATTTGCAAATCGTCTACTATTTTATGGAGTTATACCTGCAAAAGTAGTTCCCAGTGAGGAGAGTAAATTCTGAAATTTTAGTTATATTGCCTTTTCTTGTTTCTCCAAGTGATCTCCCACAGTTACAATTCTTGAGTATTTGATAAATATCAAAATTTACATCTCAAATATCATTTTTTTTTTGTTAAAACCAGATGTGTAGACTAAGGAGCTCAAGTGTCTCTCTTTGGCTCTATTTTCTATTGATAATTAGTACTTCACAGAGGGGCAGAGCATACTCTTTCTATCCCCATAGAAATAAATATTTGCAATTACAACAAAGCAAGAATGCTGTCCATAAAGATAAATAATAACTAAAATAACAAATCTCACAGGTGGGCTGCAAATTAATAATACAAGAAGTTATTATAAAGTACTTTCCAGATGTAAAATAAGGAAAATTTTAAAATTATAACAATAATTTCACCTACCTTAGATTCTGGGGTGGGGGAATCATTTTACTTGTTTCAATATTTTCAGGAGTTTCCTATACCTTCCCTTCCACAATTCACATTAACATTTATAGGAATCACATGATTAATTCTGAGCATCATAATGACAATTTTTTTTAAATTTTAGATTTCTGTTTTCCATGTGAGGATTATTGCAAGTTCAGTGTGCGAGCTTTCCTATATTTGCGGGTTCTCAATATCTTGACTTCACTTAAAAGCTAACCTGGAAGGTGGCAACTTTCAAAGAGATTCATAGAGAAAGTTCCAGTTACTTTCAAGTTTCTCTCTTTTTAGTAGTTTCCCAGCAGTCAAAGAGATAAGTGCTGTGCCAGGAGCAAAGCTGTGGAAGCAAAAGCTGGGGTGAAGGCCCCCCTCTAATCCTAGCACCTTCCAATCTCAACCAGGAAAGGAAGCCGATTCCCTACATTGGCAGGATGTGACAGCCCTGGTCACCTGCTGGCCTTTCTCATACAACTTAGTAGGAAAACACACACACACACACACACACACACACACACACACACAACAACAACAACAACAACAACAACAAAAACCCGAAAAACAGTGTAATGTGTTAATGCATCCTAGATTTATCCATTGTATCACAGTGAAAAGTTGTTTTTCCTTCCGCCCTTTATGGTTCATTTATTTAGCTTAATGTCCTCCTTTGCAGAAAAACACAGAGATGTGTATTTAATCACTGAGAAGATTAAAGGCAATTCTTAAATAAAAAAATATAATTTTTGATAATCTGTTTCATTGTTAAAAGTATCCTCAGAGTTCCTTTATGTGTACAGATAATTATGCATGGTGGTATGCCGTGTGTAGATACCCCAGTCTCAATTAAATATTATGACTACTTAATGAATGGCAACAGGGATTTTTGCAGTTAGTAATTATAACCATAACCTGGAACTGAAGCTCTCAATTCCCCCTCAGACGGCTTAATAAGTTAGAAAATGAAGTGGTTGTGGCCTTTATGTCTCTGAGGGGGCATGTCATAACAGAAGAATAAGTGTAGCATGAAGAAAATATCCTACAATTGTTTTGGTAAAGGCGTGGAAAGTTTTCTTTTTCTAGCATTTCCTTTCCCCTAGTATCATAACAATATATTATTTGATATTTTAGAATTATCCAGCATTTATTATTTGTTATAATCTCATGTAAAATTGAAAGTACTTTTCCTAGTAATGCACAGATTGTTAAGATAAAAAGTACTTATTAATAGATCAAGAGAATTATTTTCTTCATAGAAAATAAAACAATATATATAATATATAAAATAAGCATAAGTTTAAATTATTCAAGATTAAGAATCTTGGAAATTAAAGAAAAATAAGTTAATGGTAAATTATTTTATCTTTTGTTTTTGTGATAATACTACTACAAATTTTAAAGTATAACATAGCATTTTGTTTTATTTACAAAGTCAAGAAAAGTGCTTTAAAATAGGATTTCAACAGCAGTTTTTGATTTTCTAAGATAGAGTTGCTCACAAAAATCTCAGAATGTCATGACTGAAGCAAACTTAAAGTACATATTATCTAATTCCTTAACCTATACCTGAACTCTTAGACCTAAATCACTGATTAGCACGTTGCTTCATAAAACTTCCATAAACAAAAAGAACCCCAAATTAATAGAAATTTTCAGGGAAGGGATAATTCTTCCAATATCCAATTAGTTGTTTAATTAATATAGCCTTTGACCTGTCCCTGACTTGTAATTATCTGCCTTAGACTTTTCCATTACAGGGCAGAGTCCTCTCTGATATCCAAAGGGCTCTGCCATTTTGATAAGTGAATGAGGCTATGCTTTTGGACAAACTTGTGATTCAATAGATCCATGTGAACCACACAGTGCAATATTGTTTTAAATTTCTTTTTGCAAACACTTTACTTAGCACTTGTCCATTGCCTAATAAGTTTATCATTAAATGTTGCAAGTTTAACTTACAAGACTGTGTTTTTACTTTTACTTTTAATTCTTCTAAGGATTCTAACCTAAGTGCCTTCCTATATTTCTGATCAATTTAGAATATGTTCCTATCTACTTGTTCTATTTATCTCGAACTTAGAGCCAGGCAAAAACTTTTGTTATTAAGCTTTTGGATTTTGTTAGCAAAATGTTCCCCCAACCATGTTGTTATTCATTTTCAGGGAGCTCTTAAGTAATAAACAACAAAAATTCTAGTGGTTCTTTTTAATAAGATTTTTAAAATTCTTTTAAAGAATTTTTTAAAAGATATAAAGGAAACAAATAAAAATAAGAGACACTACTAGTATGTAGAATAGAAGGGAAAGCCCTGAACTAGATGTTGCATGCTGACACTGCTCTAGGAATGAGGCTCCTGGAGTCAAAAGGAAGTGAACAAAAGAGGCCCCTCACCATTCTGTGGGAATGGGTGGGGAGTGTCTTTCATCCCTTGGGAGAAGACCTAATGGACCTATCCTTCGCCATGCCCATTCTGAATATTATCTAAGAACACCATTTTAGAGCTGGTGCTGTCACAGACTGAATGATCTGGATGAACTCCCTTAACCAACATGCATCTCTCTGTCCAGCTCTGATGTTGGCATGCTAATACCTTTCAAGCTCCCAGGATAATTATGGTAGATCCATGAGATGGCTTTTGTGACTGTCTCTAGTGAACTATAAGTGCACTATCTGTGCAAAGTATCATTAATAATAAATGTTTAATAATAATTGAACCTTAAATCTAACCTACCAGCATTAGAATAGAAATGTGTGATATTTAAACACTCGCCCCAGATGACTTATTTCCTTCAAGTTACAGCTGCATGTGTACGCATTCCAGAATAAATGGCTTATTTCACAAGGAAAATAAACCTCATGTCAGCTTTGCAGGCAATCAAATTTCAAAGGAACACACTTCTCTTTAGTGGAGGGATATGTTTTTGAAAGCTTAGTGAGATACGATCAACAATAACTAGAACTATTAAGTGTAGAAAGAGCTAAAACATGATTTTACGAATTTTAAATATTTACTATGCGTATCATAGTAACTTCGTCATAGGATAAAAATGACCCCGCATGAAAAATGTGGAAACAGGAATAGAGTTACCTGCAAATGAAACAGCCATGGAGGATAAATAAAAGATTTCAGCAAAAGCAAAGAAGACAATAGGAGCCCTGTCCAGTTTCCAGCCAAGGAAATTACCTGCACTAATAGGATTTGATATACCTCAGTGAGAAGCCATTGCCTTTAATTTCTCTATTTCCTCCCCTCCTCCCCATCAAGCTATACAGTGTATTTAGTCAGTTAAGTGGTTGGAATTAAATTTTTTTTTGTATTTTTCATCATTTTCAAAACAAGCTGGGAAGCATTTGATGTAACACATATTTTAAACTATATTTCCAAAACAATCATTTAATTAATTCCTTGAACATTGGTTTAACAACTCCATATTAAATTCATAGTTTTATTCATATTTATTTAACCTGGAAAATGAGCAAAGATAAAATCAGAAATTAACTTACTCATGTCATCGAAACTCCTTACTTAACCTCCCCTTTTTGAGGGGCAAACTCCTGTTACTAAAAGAAATACAAAGTAGATCACTCCCAGGCAATTAAAAGTCCTTTAGTAACTTTCATTCCTGAGAATCCTCTTATTTTGTTCATCATAATTCCCTGTACTCTAGAAGACTCAAAACACCAATGTGTGTTTACCATTCTCTTTACAAGTTTGGCCAATGGAGTGGGCAAGCAATAAACTTCCCTATTTTTAAACCTGCCTCCTGCCCCTTCCCCCACATCCCAACAAGATGGTGGCTCTTGCAGGACTGAAATGAAAAGGGTTATGGGGCAAGAATGGTCCTACTGATGCTTGTAAATTGCCACCTCGTTCCGCTGGAAGAAATGGTGAATTATCCTGGGCATACTTGGAGCTCTGTGAGGTCTGCTCCAAATGGCTGAGGATTCTTTACAGGTAGTTCTCCCAGGCAGATTCAATGCATCAGCCATGGCTGCTTTCTTGAGCTTTCTCCTTAAAACCTCCTGCATCTGGTGATGTTGTTCCAAGACTCTTTTTACAGAGGCCCCCTCATTGACCAAGGCCTTTTTATTTATTTTTATTTTTAAAATATATTTTATTGATTTCAGAGGGAGAGAGAGATAGAAATATCAATGATGAGAGAGACTCATTGATCAACTGCCTCCTGCACACCCCACAATGGGGTTTGTGCCCACAACCTGGTCATGTACCCTGACCAGGGATGCAACGGTTTCCTGGCTCAACCACTGAACAACAATGGCCAGGCAACCAAGACTTTTTTAGATGAGACCTAAGACAATCCCAGGCTGAACTCTCACAAAGCTCACAAGTTACTAGCTGTAGCCTTTTCTCTCGTGCTATGGGCCCCTGGACCAGCCTCTCTCATCCGTTAATGCTTTCCGGAGCAAGTCAGACACTCTCTGTCCTCTTAGGTCCAGGGACATATGTATAATTTATATTCTGTAATTGCTGTAATATCGGATTTTTAAAAGGCTTTATTTTCAATACCTTTTGTTTTTGCAGGTTCTTTTTTTCTTGTTTCTTTAGTTAAATTTGACCATGAGTGCTCATTTGAATTCATTTGAATTCAAGAATGAAGGTGAGCTCTAGCCAGTTTGGCTCAGTGGATAGAGTGTCGTCCTGCAGACTGAAGGGTCCCAGGTTCGATTCTGGTCAAGGGCACATGCCCAGGTTTCAGGCTCCATCCCCAGTAAGGGGCGTGCAGGAGGCAACCTACCAATGATTCTCTCTCATCATTGATGTTTCTCTGTCTCTCTCCCTCTCACTTCCTCTCTTAAAAAAAAAAAGGAATGAAGGTGAAATGCTCCAAAAAGATGTATATTGTCTATGTCATGTTAATGTAACTTTAAAAGAAACTCTAAGTTTTTGTGTTATATTTTCATTTTTTTATTATGCAAAGTGTGAATATGAGGTCCAACTTGTTCTTTTTCTTTCTTTTTTCTCAAAGATTTCTAGGAGGTGTGTGTGTGTGTGTGTGTGTACACATTTATCTTTACCTTTTATCACCTGGAGAAATGGTTTAACTAGTTTTAGCTCACAACTATACTACAGGTTCAGCCTTCTGATGGTCCCAGTCAGGGTAGTTTTCCAAATAGACTCCCATATTGTTTGGGCCTTGATGTTCCCTCATGTTTTTTGCTTTCTGAGAGACTGTGCAAACCAGTTTGAAACATATTAGGCAGATTTACTGAAGTTCAAACTTTTTATAGAATTTTACTTCTCTTTATAAGTTGGTTTCTCTCTCCTCAGTGTTTCAGTTTTCAAATGAGAATTCTTACATTTTCTTTGTGCATTGATTCATTTATAGAGCACACATTTCAAATGACTTTTCGGCTGTTTCATTTTCATGAAACAACCAGAGTATCTAGTCTCTCATATTGTCAGAAATGAAAAATTGTGATGAGAGAAATTTAATTTAGAGACATTCAATGAAATCTTGCCATTTAACAAATGCTTCACAAAAATTAGCCTTTGTTTGCCCATTGCCCCTCACCTGATTTGTTTGTCAATAAAATAAAACAATCGCTTGCTTCTATTCCCCCAATCTACTTAACTGATCTATGGACTTGCAATTTAACACAGATTTGGAAATAATTCATGTACGTATGTACTGCTTTAAAAATCTTCTGTAAGTATCCTGAATAATTGACATATGCAGGTTTAACAGCAACAGTACTATAGTGAGGGTAATTTATTGTATAATAATGACACTCACTGCATAATTCTTAACAAATAAGTACCGAATTTCCATTTTATAAATTTAACAGATTTTTTTAATGGCAGGGTGCTTTTTTATGAGTTTACTTGATTGATTTTAAATTAGAATATTCTAATTGCTTTCATTATGGGCATTTTGAACAAAGTCTTATGGATTCCACTATACAGAATTCACACTTTATGGATTTTGTGTTTATAGCTTTAACAATGCTGCCTTTCCACACTCAAAGAAGAGAGGCATTGGTATTAAACTTAGCAAGTTTTCTCAACATGGTCATTCATACCATTGAGGGGTGGTAAATGTTTATAGACTGAGTAATCTGTGTAGTCAATCTTAATTTCTGATTGACTAATGCATTTGGAGGGGGAAAAGATCCTATCTGGATCAGGTACTTTATTATGAACTTATGCTAATCTCACATAAGGTTGCCTTCAGACTTGACAATTATCTCTGTGACATTATGGGTGGACCTACATACTAGTATATTCATGGTAAGTGTTAAGACAGAGAATGTCAGTCCCAGTCAAGAGCGTTCTTTCTTAAAACATATCAGGAAGCAGATAGACTGAAATGCAGACTAGTTGATGTTGTTGCACTTCTGTGAATTGCCAGCCTGCTCTAAGCTACATACATTGATAAAGGGGTGTAATTGCCTGAATGCAGTAAATGCAGATTATATGTAGCAGTATCAAAATTGCTGTACAGGGCAGACTCTGCTAAATTCGTGCATGCTATAGCTTGGAGTTTCTATGCAATGTAGCTGCTAAGCTACATTTCCTGCAGCTCAGCAAAATGAATCAGAAACCTTCCTGCATAGAAAAGCAGTTCCACACTCCATATTATTCTTAGGTAAAAAAAAAAAAAAATCACGATTTGTAAATACAGTTAAATGAATGTGCATTTCCAAATGAGACCGCTTAAACAAAGTTCTTTGTAGAAAAACTCATATTCTGTGTTTGGCTTTATTACACCCCCTCTGCCTCATTTTTTTCCCCATAAAATCTTTAATAAAATGGTGCCTTTAGTGTATCTCTGTTGCATAATAGACTACATAACTCTTTAGAATATAATAGCATTTTTTTGTACCACAGAGTCAATGGTTTTTATTCTGTAGTCAAGTCACAGCCATTTTCTAACGTGGAAAAACACTAGATGAAGCTACATTTTTGTAGTTGAAGCTTATGGGTCTTTTTTAACATGGAATTTAAAATCTCTGCAATTGCCCTAACCGGTTTGGCTCAGCGGATAGAGCGTCGGCCTGCGGACGCAAAGGTCCCAGGTTTGATTCCGGTCAAGGGCATGTACCTTGGTTGCGGGCACATCCCCAGTGGGGAGTGTGCAGGAGGCAGCTGATCGGTGTTTCTCTCATCGATGTTTCTAAACTCTCTATCCCTCTCCCCTCCTCTCTGTAAAAAATCAATAAAATATATTTAAAAAAATAAATAAATAAAAAAAAAATAAAATCTCTGCAATTAAATTTTTTAGTAAATTACTAATTCTCATTGCAATAATTTTTACATTTTGTAAAACAATTACAACCCAGTCATAATTAGACTTTAACTTGTACAAGAACTAGGGAGCCATGTTCTCCTTGAGGCTGTGTGCAGATGTGTTTCTTTATGTTCAAAGTGTCCTAGAAGGGAGGAGTCTGGCATTAGTTGAATGCTTTCATGTGATACATACCTTTACCTTTTCTCATTTAATCCTCCCATCAATAATACCTAGCAAATTCTTGCCGCCTGACTTTAAGTTCTTCACAAGGAAGGTCTTGCTGAATCTTTACAATCCCTCTATGGTGCAGGTGATATTGTTTTTATTCTATAGATGACATGTGACCAGGGAAGCTAAGTAGCATGAATGGAGTTTTTAGGCAGCAAATATGGGATGAACCTTGGTAGGTTTCTTTCCCTACACACCGAGATAACAAGATAGAGTGTCAGAAAAGTTGACAGTAAGACTATGTGTTTATGGATTTTAAATAGAAATCCCTGGATTTGAGCCCTGGTCTCAATTACCTCAAAGTCTTTGCTCTTTTGGAGAATGTTGGAGATCCTAGGTTTGGGACTCTGAAGTGTCATATTCACCTCCTAATAAGAAAAACTGACAAATTTCACTAGAATTTGACACATGTGACCTACTTCTACCTGACAGTTGGTAACAACAATTATTCTGCTTTACTTGTTAGCAGAGACATACTTATCCATGGCTTCTTCCAAACCACATGGCATTGCTGAAAGTCACTCTGATAGTCAGTTGGCAGACAGACTGGTCTGGAATGTCCAAGATAGCTGCTCTCACATATCTAGCATCTTAGAAAGACAGCTAGAATTCGAGGCTAGGCTGGAACTATAGATCAGAATGCCTCCATGTACCCTCCCCAGAGTGGCAGTATTGGGGATTTGGGAATTCTTAAGTGGCAACTCAGGCCTTACAGAGAGAGTGTCCAAAAGAGCTAGAAAGAAGCTACAAGATTTTTATGACCTCATCTTAATGATCCCAGAACCCAATTTCCCCCCACATTTGATTAGACAAGAAGTCATTAAAATGATCCCATATTCAAGATAAGGGAATTAGCCTTTATATATTTTTAAATATATTTTTATTGATTTCAGAGAGGAAGGGAGAGGGAGATAGAAACATCAATGATGAGAGAGAATCATTGATCAGCTGCCTCTTGCATGCCCCCTAGTGGGGATCAAGCCTGCAACCAGGGCATGTTCCCTGACGGAATCAAACTGTGATCTCTTGGTTCATAGGTCAACATTCAAGCTCTGAGCAATGCCAGCTGGGCTAGCCTTTATATTTTAATAGAAGGAATAGCAAGATATTTGAAGCAATCTTTAATTTCTCAGGGGACAAAAAATATTATCAATCTATCAGTAAACAGAAAATTGCACTCTTGGTTATATCAAAGTAGCTGCAATAGGACTAGCCTTTCTGCTATAAACCACCATTAATAATTATGATAATTTTGCCCTACCCGGTTTGGCTCAGTGAATAAAACGTCAGACTGCATACTCAAGGGTCCCAGATTGGATTCAGTCAAGGGCATGCATGTACCTTGGTTGCGGGCACATTCCCAGTGGAAAGTATGCAGGAGGCAGCTGATCGGTGTTTCTCTCTCATCGATGTTTCTGGCTCTCTATCCCTCTCCCTTCCTCTTTGTAAAAAATCAATAAAATATATTTTAAAAAAAATAAATAATTATGATAATTTTTAGAATAATTAGTAACTAGAGGCCTGGTGCACGACATTTGTTGGGGGGCGGGGGGGTGTTCCTCAGCCCGGCCTGTGCTCTCTGGCAGTCTGGGACCTCTTGGGGGATGTATGACTGCTGGCTTAGCCTGCAGTTGGACATCCCCCAAGAGATCCTTAGCGGTGCTGCAGAGGCAGGAGAGGCTACCACAACCGCCGCTGTGCTCGCCAGCTGTGAACCCGACTTCTGGCTGAGCAGTGCTCCCCCTGTGGGAGTTCACTGACCACCAGGGGGCAGTGCCTGCATTGAGTGTCTCCCCCCTAGGGGTCAGTGCATGTCAAGTGATGGTCATTCTGCTGTTGAGTCAATTTGCATATTAGGGTTTTATTATATAGGATAATAATGATAAGAAATGCAATGAATTGTAACCCATCAAATACTACCTTACTAGAATACTTACTTTAAACCTATCAAGACAGTGTAATGGTAGCATAAAGATAGACATATCCAGCCAGGCCACTATGACTCAGTGGTTGAGCATTGAACTATAAACCAGGATTTGATTCCTGGTCAGGGCACATGCCCAGGTTGCAGGCTTGACCCTCAGTAGGGGGTGTGCAGGAGGCAGCCGATCAATTATCCTCTCTCATCATTGATGTTTCTATTTCTTTGTCCTTCTCCTTTCCTTTCTGAAATCAATAAAAATATATATTTAAAAAAGATAGACATATCCATCAATGAAAGAGTATAGAGTTTCCATAAATAAAAATATGTAAATATTGTTAGAATTCAATAGGAAAAGGGTAGGAAAAGAACAATTTTCTAATAAATGGTGATAGAATGAGAGGCCATCCAGAGGGAAAATGAAAGCTAATTCTACCTCATACCATGCAAAAATATTCAAAATTAAACATACACAAATTTAAAAACCGTATCATAAAACTTCTGAAAGAAAATCTAGAAGAAAATTTTCACATCTTGGTCTAGAGGTAGACATTTCTTAGTACATAAAAGCACCAGTCTTAAAAAAAAATAAAATAAATACGCTTCATCATATAAAAATACTGCTTTACAAAACAGACTATTAGGAACTTGAAAAGACAAGCCACAAACTTGAAGAAAAATATTTGCAAAAAAAAAGAAGAAAAGTGTGTGTGTGTGTGTGTGTGTGTGTGTGTGTGTGTGTGATAAAGGACTTATATCCACAATATGTAAAGAACACTTAAAACAATAACATTAAAACAAAAAATTAAAGTAACCAAAGACCTCATATACGTATAAGCATAACCAAAGGACACAGACAATAGTGTGATGAAGGGTGGGGCAGGGGCTGGGAGAAGAGGGGCAAATGTGAGGGAGAGGGGGAGAGTTGGGATATTTGTAATACTGTCAACAATAAAAAAAATAAAAATTAATTCTCCATCAAGCACATTGCAAAAGAAGAGATATGGCTACTAAGTACATAAAAAGACATTCAACATCATTATTCATCAAGAAAATTCAAATTAATACCTACCTACTAGAATGACTCCAAGAGCTTACATTGCTAATGGGAGTGAAAATTATACAACTGTTGGGAAATAGCCCCCCCCCCCCCTGTCTCTGCTACAGCTAAATATTTTATGATTATATGAAGATTTAAACCTTAAAACTAATTCATAGTGACAGGTTTTGATCTGTGGGGAAAAATTCATGTGTTTTGTCTCAGAGATGCAAAGTTTGCGATGTATCTTGAGACTTTTGAGTGAAAATGTTAAATATTCACTTAGATAAATATTAATTTGTGAAGGAACAACATTTAAGGATAAAGGCTAGTTTGGAACAGAGGCAGAAAAAAAAAAGATGATATAGTTTCACTGAAGTGAAAGTTGGAAATATTTCATGAAGGCTGGAATGATCCAAAAAGTTAAATATGAATGGGTATCCTAGAAAACTGAGGGCTGAAAGTGTCCATTGCTTTTAGAGACATGTATATCACTAAACACATTAAAAACTGTTTAAGTGCATGGAGGAATGGAAACACAAGTAAAGAAGGCTGAGGAGGTCATGGGAGCGGACAAAATGGAAATGGAAAGAATAAAACTGTTTGCAAACCTTGTTATAAACAATAGGGACATGTTAGATGCAGTGTTTAGTAGGATTTAGTGTGGCTTTCGGTTTTTGTTTTAATTGAGAGACTTCTGCATTATTGAAGCTAATGGGAATCACACAGGAAGGAAATTAAAGCTTGTAATTCACTCAATAGCTAAGGAGAAAATAGGATAATTTGGTTTTGGTTTTCTTCTTTTTTCCCCCTATGAAAATAAATGAACAATTCAAGCTAGCATATATTGACAAAAGGCTAAGAGACTAGATGGAGATTGAATTTAAATCTGAAAATATTATATTTTTTCATTCAGTTTTCCCCAAATCTCAAAGGCTTACAACAATCATTGACTCCTCAGTCATTTTGCATTTCTGCTGTGGGTTGGCTATGGTTTTGCTCTGAATGCCTTTCTACTCTAGAATCCAGAAAAGTGAAACCTCTTTTAGGAACATGTGGCTCTTAGACAAATGGGAAAAGTATCCTAAGAAGAAAACATTAAATGTGTACCCTATTAGAGCTTAGACAGGGTGGCTAACATTATTCATTTTTGGCTCTTTGATCCTCCATATATGTGTATGTACTGTATTTTATTCTTTCAAATTTAGGTTGATCAGAATGTATTAGATTTCAAACTTTATGTTAGAACCACAAATTAAATAAACTCAAGATACAAAGTCGTTTAAACTGTTTTATGTTTATAAATATTACAAATGAGAATGCAAACGATAAAAATTAGCTAATCTCCTGACCACTTTAGCCCTATAATGAAACAAAACTTAATGGTTATAGGCTAATCATTTGGTAAGAGGAAGTGCAGGTAAAGAATCAGTTCACAAAAGCATCCAAAGCTACCGACCCCCTGACCCAGAGTAAGAGTAAGATTCTCAAATCACTTAAAATATCAATTAAATATATTTTTAGGTGGAATTTCCAATTTCCAATACAGCAGTTTCAATACAGATTTCTAGAAACCAGCTTACATCAAGTAGCAGCTATATTTTACATATCATTTTAAAAAACTTGGGCCGCTTCAAACTCTTAAGAATAATTAAGTGGGTAGAAAACTTCTCATATATTATCTTGAGTTGGAGGACACTGATCATTGCATTACTTGTAGCTTCAAGGTTTCTTCAGTAATATTTTACAAGTATTGAATTCATGATATTCAAAACTAAGGTTGAATTTTATGAAATAGCAGGGTTGTAGACGTGATATAATGAGTGTGAGAAAATGTCACAAAGTATTCACATGAGCAGAGAAGTTGAACTAGTGCATGTCTTTGAATATTTAAAGCTAGATATCAAATCCTCTCAACTTGAGAGTTTTGTATCTGCTGTTTGAAAAATAGGATCTATCACACATTTAAGTTCTACATTGGACTATGTAATCCCCCAAATCAATGAGAATAGGAACATGAGACCCCAAAACTCAGAGAAGTCTCTTACTATGCTGAGTCCTTGATAAATTAATAAAAATAATTTTCCATCTTCATAGGAGAATTCAGTTATATTAAGTGTCACTTTTTCCCTACTTATTTATTTATTTGGCATCAGGTCACAGTCATTTATTTAGAATAAAAATATGAAGTAACTTTTGACTTCCATTTATTCTCCCCATCCCCTCATGAAACTGCTAAGAACTGTTCATTCAGCCATCTTGACTTTTTTTCACATTCATACCCTGCCAACACTCTAAAGTGGTACATAAGACTGACACCTGCAACAACCTACTGACTGGGGACCTATCTCCAACCCTCATTACATACCAGGTCATTGGTACTAAAATGCTACTTCTCATCTGTTGAGTCCATTCTCAGAATCTTTCAGAGGTTCCACATTGCCTACAAAGCTTAGATTCTTTGATATTATTTTAGTGACACTGCAATTCATGATTTAACCACTTTCAGGCATTAACTTTCACTCTTAACTCTGTGAAAGCTCCGTTCCAACAAATCCAAATTATTGGAACTATCATAAAAATTTTTTAATCCTTACACTTCACCTAACATTTCTTGCTCCATATTACCTCCTTTGAAAATCACTGATCTTTTAAGATATAGCTAAAAAAAATAACTATTAAAAAAAACAGAGAAAATTTCAGTAGGAAGTGATACTTCATCATTCATATGGCATTCTTATATAGTACTAGAGGCCCAGTACACAAATTTGTGCACGAATGGGGTCCTTCCCAGCAGATCGGGGCCCATTGGGGCCAGTCGGCCAGGGGGAGGAACCATGGGAGATTGGGCAGCCATGGGAGGTTGGCTATGGGAGTGCACTGACCACAGAGGGCAGCTTCTGCATTGAGTATCTGCCCCTTGGTAGTCATGGTAGTCAGTGTGCATCATAGCTACCAGCCGGTCGTCTGGTTGTAAAAGTAACTTAGGCTTTTATATATATATATATATATATATATATATATATATATACATATATATATATATATATATATATATATGTATATATATATTCACTAGAGGCCTGATGCACAAAAATTCATGCAAGAGTAAGCCTTCCTTCCCCCAGCTGCCAGCACTGGCTTCCTTCCTGCACCAAGGACCCGGGCTGCTAGCATCAGCTTCCCGGGCTTTCCTCCTCCGGCTGCTGGTAAGCACCAGGACCTGCACTGGCTTCCCCTGGGCCACACGCAAGCACCCGGGACACAGACTTCCCCTGGGCCACCCGTAGGCACCCGGGACCCTAGCTGGCTTCCCTCTGGCCCTGGCTTCCTCAGGAAGAACTTCCAAAATGATGTCCAGAAGATGTCTGGTCTAATTAGCATATTACCTTATTATTATTATAGATTGTATTGCAGAAATTTGGATTTCTTAATTTCCAAAATAAAAATTTCATTTGGAGGCTTGTTATCAATTAATTTTTATTACCCTTAATCGCTTTTCAAAACAAAACTTAAATATATATATATATATATATATATATTCATATCTCATCCCCAAATAAACATTATTAAAACAGCTGCTAGCAGCAGTCAGAAAATGATGTTACTTTCTGGTTTTAACCATTTTTTAGTATAAGCCTTTTGACTGAGAGGCTCAGAGAGTAATAATACTCAGTAAAAATAAGCATTATTAATGATATCTTGAAAGGTTCTTTAATTTAGGATTATACAATAAGTATAAACATTAAATAAGAGTAAATTATCTCACTATTAAATGAATATATTAAGTATATTATTATATACTAGAGGCCTGGTGCATGAAATTCATGCAGAGGTGGAGGGGGTTCCCTCAGCCCAGCTTGCACCCTCTCCAATCCGGGACCCCTCGAGGGATGTCCGTTTCACAATCCAGGACCACAGGCTCCTAACTGCTCATCTTCCTGACTGCCTAATTGCCCCTAACTGCCCCCCCTGCCAGCCTGGTCACCCCTAACTATCCTCCCGCCAGCCTGGTCACCCCCAACTGCCCCCCTCTGCTGGCCTGGTCACCCCTAACTGCCCCCCAGTGCCAATCTGGTCACCTGCAACTGCCCCCCTGTGCCAGCCTGGTTGCCCCTCACTGCCCCTCATGCCGGCCTGGTCACTCCATGCAACCTGCTGCTCAGTCGTTTGGTCATCCCTCACTAAGCCCCCTGATGGCCTTGTCGCCGCACTCAGCCTGTTCAGTCATCCGTTCAGTTGTTTCAGTTGTGACGGCCCCTGGCTCTTTATATATATGGACTAGAGGCCGGGTGCAAGAATTTGTGCACGGGTAGGATCCCTCGGCGTGGCCTGTGGGGATTGGGGCGAAACCAGCAGTCCAACGCAGCATGCCATCCTGTCTGCCGCTCCCACTCATCTGGGTCCCCTTGCGCCTGCTCTGGTGACATGCCCAGTCAGTCCTGATTGGGAAAGGCTTGCGCCACTACAGAGTAACTCGCCAACCATGATCCCTACGTCTGGCACCCATCCCGAGGGGGGTGGGAGGGCTGGGATGCAATTGGCCCTTCAAGTGGACAGAGAGACACCCTTGCCAGCCCAGGATCTGGATCCATCCTGCTGACGTTCGTGCCGGTTGTCAGGAGCCACCTGATGGCCACTTTTATATCATTTCTTCCTTGCAGAGCATCTAGGGAGGGGAAGCGGCCACAGCGTGAGGCTAACTTCTAGGGGCTGTCAGCACTGTCAGCAGCGCCAGTCCATTGGTGCCTGGCCTGTTCTCAGAGATGGAACTGCAGAACTACTGAGGGAGTAAGTGGCTGCTGCCAGATTGTGGGGCCACCTGGATGGATCGGTCAGCCAAGTGGCACTCCTGCTGTGGGAGCGCACTGACTACCAGGGGGCAGCTCCTATGTTGAGCGTCTGGCCCCTGGTGGTCAGTGCGCATCATAGCTACCAGTTGACCTGTCCATCAGTCATTCAGAAGCTTAGACTCTTATATATATACTAGAGGCCCCATGCACGAAGATTCGTGCAAGAATAGGCCTTCCTTCCCCTGGCTGCTGGCACTGGTTTCCCTCTGGCACCCAGGACACGGGCCTTTGCTCCGGCCGCTGCCTCCCACCTTTGTTCCGGGGCCCACCTCCTGCCTTTGCTCCAGGTCCAGGAGCTGCCTCCCGCCTTCGCTCTGGGGCCAGCCGCCACCATCTTTGTCGCATTAATTTGCATATTCCCTCCTTATTGGCTGTGGGTGCAACCATCTTTGTCATGAAGTGACAGTCAATTTTCATATTCCATCTTTATTAGATAGGAATAGAGGCCTGGTGCACAAGATTCTGCACGAGTGGGGGCATGTCCCTCAGCCCGGCCTGCACCCTCTTCAATCTGGGACCCCTCAGGCCTGGGACTAAACTGGCAGTCAGATGTCCCTCTTGTAATTCAGGACCGTTGGCTCCTAACCGCTTCTGCCTGCAAGCCTGATCACCCCCTAACCACTCCCCTGCCAGGCTTATTGACACCTAACTGCTCCCCTGCCAGCCTGATTGCTCCCAACTGCCCTCCCCTGCAGGCCTGATTGCCCACAACCCCCTTCCCTGCTGCGACCCACCTCCTCCACTGGGCCCCACCTCTGCTGTGTGTACAGCCATCTTGTGATGGCCATCTTGTGAGGACATTAGGGCATGATGCATGAGAGTATGATGACCACCTAGGCTATTATTGGTATAGATTAGTGGCCCAGTGCACAAAATTTGTTCCCTAGCCTGGCGTGTGCCCTCTCATAGTGCGGGAGCCCTGCTATCGATCTCCCCAAATAGGTAGGCCCCGCCCACCCATCTGGGGCTCCTTGATGGATTGGCCCAAAGAGGTAGACCGGAGCCAGGGGTCCTGCCTCCACAGTGGGCGCTAGACTGCAGGAACCCTGGCAGAAGCCGCACGAAGCAGCTTCTCCTCTGCGCGAGGCAGCAGGAACTCTCTACCGCGACCCGCCTTCTCCGCCCAAGGCGTTGGAGACACTGGGACCTGCCTCCTCCAAGCCACAGAGAGCCATGGGACCCCCCAGGCCTCACCATGCAGTGCAGCCACCTGGCCCCACCTCCTCTGTGCATGCAGCCTTCCTGTGACAGCATGAGGGCATCCCAGCATCAGGGTGTGACGACCACCTAGGCTATTATTAGTATAGATAGACTAATTAATGATTTCTGATAGAGGTCTTAGTCCAGTACCTGCTGTATAGACTCTGTAAAAATTAGCTGTTATTATTATTTAAGCCCAATCTATAAACATTGATGGTGAACAATAAATAGTGGAGTTATGACCACAACCTTTAGGAGTAGCTTACCAAGAATTCTGGAGAAAACGCTGGTAGGTATGAGAAAGGAAAGTCCTATTAGGTACAGTCTAAATTCAGTTTTTAAGTCCTACTGATACTTTTTAATCACTTATTCTAGCTCTAAATTTGTCTGCACATACATATACACACACAGAAAGAATGAATAATGCTATATTGGTAATTCTTAGTTCATACTTACATAATTGACTAAATTCTACTTTTTGTAACAGATATTTGTCAATTATTCTTATGGAGGCTTTTTCCTGATATCAGACTGCCAATATTTCCACAATCAATTAGCTGTGGTCTCACTGTTCCCCCTACCACTGTCCATGGAGTTCTCCATACAATCTCCACTTACCCTTTGGGGATCTGTCCTTGTCCATGATAGAAGAGAAAATGTGTCTTTAAACTTCCCTAATAGAGTAATATCTGGACTGGAATCAAAGCCACAGTGAATATCATTGAACAGAAATATGAAGGTCAAAACCACACAATCCCTAGAAATCATCTATCTGTCAACTACCACTCTAATCACTGTATTTGTTAGATTCTCTCATTTGTGATCATCTTTCCATTACAGACTAGCTCCATTCATTTTTTTTTTCAGTTTATAGAATCAGTTCCACTGTGAAAGACTTAATTTGAATTTTCAAACTTTATTAAAAAATTCCTAACACTCTACATTGACTAAGATTTGGTTCTTCTTCAAGGACATTTCTCTTCTTTGAGAGGCCCTCATTTTTTAACCAGAAATATTACATGGCCTTGTCTACATATTTTTGCTTCCAAACTCTATTACCAAAACATTTGCATACAGAACCTTTTCTCTTTAAATTCTCTATCCCCTTTTTCCATCAGTGGTATTGATTGAACCTCACATAATCCTTTGTTTAGAAAAAGTTATAGTTTTTCTCCTCACTTTATTCTGTCAATGTTTAGAACCTTGGATCCCCACCTTTACTGAACAGTATAATGACACAGAGAGATTTCTTAATACCTTATTGCTTGAATTCCACTGAAAGAAATTATTATTCAATTGGTCTTATATGGACTTTACATAAGCAAATACCTTTAACTACCCATATAAATTAAATGTGCAGAGTTAAGAAACATTGATTTGGACTGACTTCACTGCTGTCAAAGTATTATCTGATGGCCACAGATCCAAATTACATTGCCAAAACATCCTTTGTGAATCTATATCAACTTGAACTTAACAATGAACGTGGAAGTCATTTGTAGTGGATTTAAGTGAATTGAGGGATGATTTGGAAGTGAGAAAATTGATACAATCAGAACAGATTTTTAGAATTGTTGCCTTTGAGAGAAGAATAAAAAGAAGAGTAGAGGAAGGAGAAAGAAAAAAGGCAGAGGAAGGGAAGTGTAATAAGTTAGAAATAAAATAAAATTGTAGAAATTTATTTTCAATTTTTTTAAGTAAAACTTGATTGTGGTTACTAACTGAGGGAAAAGACCCAGTAGAGTGTGAGATGTTGGTGATTTGAAACGGAGGGGCAATGGCTATTGAAGCGTGATTCTTAAAGCAGTGAAAGAGGTTGAAATGGATTGACATAGAAAAATAGACAGGGAGATAAAATGGAATAAAGAAGGAGGATATAAATTGGTGTGATTCTAATCACATTTGCAGTTGAGAGTGTTCCTTCCCAGCAGTGTTTACTACCTCTAAAGTAGTAGGTAAATTTCATTTGAATCTCAGGAAAGGAGAGTTTGAAAATAAACTTTAAAAATTAGGAAAGGTATAACCACAAAGGAAAATCAAAGCAAATTCTCACTGAGTATAAGGGGGGAAAATCTGCACAGCACTGTTTACTCAAGAAAGGTTTAGATGGCAAGAATTAGAACCAATTCACATAATTGCAGCTTGTGTTTAGTCACATAGGTGTGGAGATCATAGGATTGTTCTTGATGTGTAATTTTCAGGGTCAGGTAAAGGTAAAGGATAAAAGGTGATGGAATCAATTATGTTGACGGGAGAGAAATGACTAGTACTCACTCTATTCAGGCTGAGAAGAAAAGAAAAGGCTGTCTGGATGAACTGATAACTGATAAGAATGGAGAGATTAAAAAAAAATAGAGGACCTGATATAAAAGAGTTTATCCGTTTTAAAAAATAAAAAGATACTTTGTTTGGAAGGTAAATTGTTAAAGATTCTAGAAATGATCTGAAATCGAGATAATGGAATTCTAGTCTTGTCACAGTGGCCAGCTAACAACTGCGTGACCTTGAATAAAATCTGACATACTCCCCGCACCTCAGAATTGTGATATGTGAAAATAGAGGATGAGGCTTAGAGATCTCCAAAGAAATCCCAACTGCAGTAGTGTGATTCTAAGAATCAATAAATCATTTCTTTTTTAAAAAATAAAAATAAAATGTTCAGTTAATAATACTCCGTTCACAGGAGATTGTGACTTCAAATGTGAAGTTGCTCTATATAATGAGTAGAAATGGACATAGCAGCATTTAACAAAAACATTGTTGTTTATTTTTCTTGGTATCTGCTCATTATATACTTTGCTAGTCCCTTTGCTTTCACCAGGTAGTTCTGTCCTAGTTTCTCTCCTATTTCCCTGACCTTTCATTCTTCAGCTCCTTGATTGACTCCTTATCCTTAATTAATTCCTTAAATATTGGGCATTATCCAAATTTCTTCTATTTGCTTCCTTCTCATTCAAAACACCCTTCCTCAGTGACCTCATTCATTCTCATTGTTTTGACTGCCACACTTACACTGACGACTCTCAAGAAAATACTTCACACCCGTAGTTTTTATAGGGCTCCAGACAAATATAATAAGTTGCCTGTTGGGCCTCCATGCAAAAAACGTCTCACACACTTCATACTTAAAATATATGAAGTGAAGTCATTTCTTTGTGAAGCCTTTTCCTTCAAGTACAATCTCTGTTTCTATCAATGCACTACACTACTGCATATCAACATACTAAATGAGAAAACAAGATTATGTTTTTCTGCTTCTCATTTTCTCATCTACTATATTTAATTTTCTTCCAAGCCCTATAGAATCTGTCTACTAAAGAGTTCCTGAATCTGCACCTCATCAAACCTACTTCTGCCTCCTTGGTTTGGACTTCATCAATTGGATTTTGGAAGTAGCTTCCATACTGCCTCATCGATGTTCTTACTATAGCCAGGTGATTCTCCACACTATTGCCAAAATGAGTCCTCATATAGGTGAAATACATCTCCAGATTTCACTTGGGTTATATACTAAGACCCTTCAAGATTTCATTCCTACAGGTTATTGCCTCACCTTATCCCCTCATACTTTTGGGTCAAGCAATAGAGTGACTTGACGTTTTTTGAAAATGCCATTCTATTTGGTTCTTATGGCATTACTCTGCCCACTGCTTTGAAGTCTTGCTCCCATTATCAGAATGGATGATCCACATTCATCCTTTAAGAGTCAATGAGACAGACTTATAGATAGAGAGTAGGCATATAGCTCTGGGGTGAGGGAGGAGGTTGGGAGACTGGCAGTATTGAACTAAAAAAAATAGTGAACTCATGGACATGGTCAACAATTTGATGATTGCAGGGGTAGAGGGAGTGGGTGGAGATGGTAAAGGGAATAGAGGGGATAAAATGTGATGGAAAAATTAAATTAAATTATAAAATAATAAAAATAGATTTAGAAAAGAAGAAAAAGAGTCCGTGAGAATATTAATGCTTTCTGGGAACTACATCCTACAAATATATTCATATCTGTATTTTCTAGCCCGTGGTATACACCTTCTCATGATGGTATATGGGAAGGCAAACACCATATATAATGTTAATTCTGTTGCTTTAGAAATGAATATGGCTAAAGGCTTAAAGAAGGACAATCAGACATAATTACTATGTTGGCATGTTGCCAATGATTTCCATCAAAGGGAAATGTGGTTATTTGGATGAACTCTGGATCACAGAAGACTTTCTATTTTAGTGAAACAAAAAAGTAGAGGATATGGGGCCAGCAAGTCTCATTTATAATCATGATGTTTTCATTGTTTGCCTTTCAGCATGTATCTCCCAGTCTTTTAGAAGCATTAGGTTATTTTTGCTCAGGGAACCAATCCTCCACAACTTGAGATCTTTGTGTTTTACTAGTAGGTGAAACTCTCTCTACACAGAGGATTCTAGGTGAGCCAATTAGCATATTAGTTTCACTTGGTCATAATGATTGGTTCAGGGTTGTGCTTGTGGCCTAAACTGTCCTATCAGAAATTTTCTGACTCAAAGATTTTGGAAAAATATACTCACTCTTGCACAGTGAATGCCAGTGAAGAAGCACATGCACTAGAAGGTGCTAGCAGCCATTTCAAATGCATGTGAAAAGCCAGCCTTCCTACAGAGCTTCCATCAAAGAGTGGACAGCAGATAGCTGGATAGAAACTATCTGTATTAAAACTGATACACTTGTTTGCCATTAGATTGATGAACGACATTGCAAAAATAAGTTTGTCTTGTTCCTTCTGACTGTACTCCTCAGAGTAATTTAGAGTCCAATGACATTGGGATTTACTTGTGCTGTCAGCACAAAACTAATGGATATTTTTAGTGCAAAACAAAAATCTTTGAATGAGTATCAACACTGTTTGGTGGGGAAGGATATTTGATAAATTACTTCTTCCAGCTGAGCATGCACTGACTAAAGAGGAATTTTGCACAAGAAAACTAAGAAATATTACATTTTCCCTGAATCCTCTGTTTTTCATTATTTAAGTGTTCTACTGGTGGGAACAAGGCAATATGAAAATAATCAGAGTAATAGTGGCTATTATGAATGCAGCAAATGCACTGGCAAGATAATCAGACCATGTCAACAAAACCTAATTCCATTTTTAAGGTCATTTTCTTTTTACCAAGTATTGTAGCTACATAAATCAGGAAAAAAAACACACACCTTTACTTATTGTTTAATAAAATAACAGTTTTATGTGAAACCTAAGAAAATAAATTAGTGAATAAGAAATTGCTTCCACCCAATTTAAGATATGATAAAAACAAAAGGAAACCAAAGGTAAAAAATATCAAATGCCCATGATGTACCTACACTTTCTATGAACAATTGAATAAATCCTTCCTGACAATTTTATTTAATTACTCATAGAAATATCACCTTGATAATAGAAGCTGCACATGTCTTTCTATGTAATCTATGTTCCTTTCTGTGTGAGTCACTAAATTTTTAAAGTTTAATTATTTAGCCCTAACTGGTTTGACTCAGTGGATAGAGCATCGGTTTGCAGACTGAAGGGTCCCAGGTTCGATTCCGGTCAAGGGCATGTACCTTGGTTGCGGGCACATTCCCAGTAGGAGGTGTGCAGGAGGCAGCTGATCGATGTTTCTCTCTCATTCATGTTTTTAACTCTCTATTCCTCTCCCTTTCTCTCTGTAAAAAATCAATAAACTATATTTTAAAAAAGTTTAATTATTTAACCAACTATGCTGCTAAGATGATAAATGATTAGTATAAAATTTTCGAAGTAATTAAGAAATTGGGATTAATTCTCCTGCCATTCTTAGCATTATCCATTCTCATTGCTTTTATTTGTTCTATTTTTTTTATGTGTTTTAGGCAATTACATTTACTTTACTCTTGATTTCAGTAGCTAGTTTTAGTCTGGTAAAATTCTCCTATGAAGTTTTTGAACTTTTAATTTACATGACTTTCTTTTCCTAACATGAGTCATGTCCTTTCTCACATTTAACAGTGTTTCTTAAAAATGTCACTCAAAGACTTCTTTCTAATCTACATACTTAATGAGAATGTAACTAGGGCTTTATCTTTCAGCTCATTTGAGAATGCTGGTGAGGAGAGTCCTATTTTTAATGCTAGGTTGCAATAGATTCCTTTTGATGTCCCTTCTAGTTAATACACTTTGATAATAACTTGAGAAACTAGGCTAGACAAATTAAGTGACCTACTGCCTCAGTGATTCAGTCCTCACATTTTAATCATCTACTAGTAATAGATGTGATTATTATTACTGAATTATTTTTTTTTGAGCCAGCTGCTAAAACAGCCACTTTCTGTAAATAAAGGCTGCTTCCCTAACAGGGAAGTGGACATAAGAATATAATATTTAAAAGTTAGTTCATAGGTTGAAAATAATCCTATATAATAAAAGCCCAGCGACCGAGCAGTTGAATGACCAGAACAACCGGTCAACCAGTTACTATGATGCGCACTGACCACCAGGGGGCAGATGCTCAACACAGGAGCTGCCCCCTGATGGTCAGTGCACTACCATAGTGGGAGTGCAGCTCCGCTGACCAGGATGAGCTACTGCTCCTGCTGCGAACTCTGGGCCAATGGGCAGGAACGCTGGCTGTGATTGTTGCCTCCTCGCCCCAGGCTCCTCCTCCTTGCTCCCTGCCGCCTCCTCTGGATGCCCGCAGGCTGAGCAGCGCAGCTGCTGGGCTCGCAGAGCTGACCCTGGAGGCTGGGAGGGGGGTTCCTAGCCACCAAGGGACTGAGGCCTACTCCATTGTCTCTTAGTGCTATTGTCTCTGGGCCCAGCCCTGACCAGGTCCCCTGGAGAGACGAGTACTCTGGTTCCATGGAATATTCTGGACCAGGAAGCAGCTGCTCAGAGGGCAGGTCCACAGCCGCTTGGCTGACCGGGATGAGTGGTGCTCCCACAGTGGGTCAATCCCCACAGGCCACGCCCCCCCCACCAGTGCACGAATCCCATGCCCCGGGCCTCTAGTATATCTATAATAGAACTTAAGAGTGTAAAAGGTAGGGAAAATATTCTAATGTTACAAAAATAATATCAAGAAAAATAGCTATATAATTTATAATTTACAACATAGGAAACTATAACTTAAAATTCTTGCTAATTTTTAATAAAAGTACATAGTTATCTAAATCTCATAAGGGTTTTTTTTTCTTATTTTTGTAAAAGTAAATAGTTTTCTAATTTTCTTATAGTCCAGTGCCATCAGTGAGTAGAGCTCTTTGTTGGCCATTCAAGGTACCAAAATAAATTCAATAAATATATTTGTGTCAATTTATACATGGTGGCTAAATATAAGGGTATTCTTTTAGCTTAGTGCCTCTGAAGATATGAACAGTAAACTAAACATGATTTTATCATCTAATAAATGCTAAATATTCACTCCATATAAGAATTACAATAACAACAAACTCTTACTTTCTCTAAATCAGTAAGAAAAAACTGTCAGAAAAAAAGCATTATGATACCTGTAGATAAGTGCCAAAATCTTTACTTTTCTATGTTTATCCATTAACCAATTATATACCAAATTATAATTAATGTGGTTTTTGTTATCTGAATGCTTGTACTTTCATTAAAGATAATTAAATCATAACCAGGAAGAGCCAGGCCAGTATCCTTATCGCAATCCCCAGTGCTTTTTTCCTTTCTGGTAGTAGAATCCTTACTCTCTCCAGCCTGTGCTAAGACTCATTGTCCAGCTTGGAATGCTTATTTCTTCATTCTCTTCTACTTGAACATCACTTTTTCAATCACCAAAGTTATTTTGGTTTTGACTATTGCATACTTTCTTAAGTGACAAGCCTAATTGTTAAAAAAAAAAATACATTTGACACAGACAGCTTAAGGTTTAAGTAGGTCCCTGTATTTAATGATTTTATATGAATGACATAGAGTTTTGAATACTCCAATAGCCTTACCAGGGCTTCTTAATGGGTGGTATGTATTTCTCCAATCCTCCTCTTTGGACCTAGTCAAATATCTCTCCATAGTTGGCTTGCCCTAAACTTCTGTCTCTGCATTAGAAAAACATCCATGGGGTGGTTTGCTCCTATCACTTCAGTCTGTGCCTCAGAAAAACATGACGAGCCAAGGTCAGCCAACTTGCAGCCTGAAGTGATCTATCCACCCAGGTAAACCCAGTGAAGAGTAACTAAATCCCAACCAACCGCAAGTTCTGGCTTACATTTTTAAAACTAAATCTTTATCCCCTGTAACTACTTGAAATATATATATATATATATGTATATATATACATACAGATATGTATTTAGCTCTGTCAAATTATCTGACTAGTTTAAATTGCCTATTCATTCTGTCTGACATCATCTAGTTTTGTATCTTTCTACCTTAAATTATAATATCAGTAATTTGGAAGGTTGTCTCCCTTCCTTGCCACTATTTTTCTATAAGCCATATTACATATTACTATGAATCAAATCATCCTAAAGCTATAATAATGTGATGATGCCCCTAGAGAGGTGAGGGGAAGAGGGCATTTCATTATTTTACTCTCAAAACCCTATAATAGAGGTACATCAAAGATGCATGAAAAGGGATTGAGGAACCAGAGCTGGACTGCCTAACTTGAGATTCTTTCTTCCATTAAGAAAATAATCATATCACTTGTTTAAGTCTATTGGCATATATGGTACTTATAGCCAAAAATATTCCTAATTGATATGAATGTCTAATGTATGGCACATACATACTCTGGTGTTTTCAGAGTATTCTCTTATATGGGATATTGTAATCAAGACACACCTTCATTGCAGTCCCCAATATCTCTTTCATTCAAGACTAACTATGAAATGCCTCCTTGACCCAATATTATGGAGTGAAGTTGGAGACTGAATTGTAATACGCTTTTCCTTTGCATATATTTGATGTCAACCCTCATGATCTGAGTGATGGCAATTGCTACTTTATTTTTATTCCCTTAAATTTTCCAAGGATATTTTGAATTTCATCAAAGTCTATCTTATGTTTCTCTCCTAAAAAAACTGAAAGATTTTTTTTTTAGGGTTCACTAATATATTCAAAATAAATGTTTTCAAATGGTTCATTGTTTTGTTCCTCAATTTAACCTTTCAATTTAATAATGATATTATTAAAAGCTATGTTTTTATCTTATAAAGAAAATAAGATGTAAAAAGTACTAATATTTTTTCTAACAAATGAGATGGACATCCTAAAGGCCAAGGATTTCTAGGTATTTGCAGAGAGCACTTGATATACTATCTCATTTTATGTTAATAATGCTACTGTAGAAGACAGAAATACAAAAAATTAATTTGTTAATATTTTCCAAGGCTACTTAAATACTCTCTAACTTTAGAAAACATATTAATTTTCTTATTTGGCTAATATCCTTTTGACTGGCCTTATGCAGGAAAGCAATAAGCAGCATGTTTCCTATCAACTTTTAACACATTTTATAAAGTTCCAGACTAGGAGTTAAAAAAGCATAGCCTTTTCTGCCACTAAAGCATATTCAACTTTGGATAAATGACTTAAATGGACAAAAAATAGCTTCTTCTTGAAATTAAGAAATCACACTAGATTGGTAGAATTTAATAGAATTATAGGAAATTACTTTCAAAATCACTCGTATTTATTCTACCTAAAAGGTCAAAGTGAAGTCCAGGAATCTTTAACTCAACTCCCTTGATAACTCTAAAATACATCTATATTGGAAAAATCTATTAAACTTTAATCACTTCTGACTGAGGTCTTGGTCAGAACACCATTTTATGATTTGGAGCTCACTTCTTAGCAAGGTAAATAGTCTGAGATGCCACTTCACTCATTTACCTTTAAATATTATAAAATGTTAGTGTCCCTTTGTGGGAGATTCAAGATAGTCAAAGCAAAATTCTTACATGATTCAGTGGCTGCTTTGGATCAGAGAAAACAGAGCAATTTTAAAAAGTAATCTAAACTTGGGGAAAGGGGGTATTCAGAATTGAATATATAAATATTCAGAATGGAATAACATTTGAAGAAAATCCTCTACCAAATTTTAGCAAATACTTTTCAAGCACTTTACTCTGGCAAATCACTATAATTATTCTTTATACAAAAGAAGAATGAGGCTTTATCCAATAAATGAAAAGAAAGTTGAAAATCAGAGTTCTTCTGGTGATAGCTTTTTCTTACAGCATTCAATCTTTGACACTGAGACCATTTTCCCTGAATACATTCCAAATCTAATATCCAGGGGGAAGTGCACATAAAGGATATTCTTATCTGTGTTAATTTTTATGTTTGTTTATTCTTTGAGTAGTTTATTTTGTTGAAAGAACAGTAACAATGGCTCTCTAATGACAGTATAAATTCAATAACTGGTTAATTTTATTGTTAGGTGAAAAACAAAGGAGTCTCAGATTGTTATTCTTCTACAAAGACAAAAGAACATTTAATATCATGCCTAGTTGGGCCCGGAGGAGAAGCTTGCTACAAGTTAGCTAACAACATATATTGTGCCTGGATAAAAACTTAGGGAATTTCTTAGAAGAGGAGTCTGGCAGTATCACAATTTGTGAAATGTTAAAGGCAGCCTTTCAGTTTTATATTACATTGTAGGAAGAGAGAAAATGATAAAGGGTCAGTAGGGACCCAACACCTACCAAGAGTTCCAGGACCCCCCACACCAAGAGCACATTCATATTTAATGCATTACATTATGGGCTCCCAGAGTAAATATTTTCCATTCCCCCATCGCTATATTCCCCATATGTAGACAAATTAATGAAGGTGGCTTCTAGAGCTGTCCATAAATATTCAACCAGTGTCTGTATTTATACCCCAGCTTACAAATAACTAATGGTCGGCTGAGCCAAAATAATCATATATGCTAGACATGTAGGAAGGATTGCTGATTTCATTTATTATACCACCTGTGAACCTCCTAGGGGAAGGGCAATCTAGTGAAATATTTTGATGTGCTGACACAATTTTGCACTTGTTTATGAGGTTGCGCCAGCCTATTCCTAATTTCCTGTTGTAATTCTTTGCTTCAAAGGCCAAGTCCACACATGGGAAGAATATTTTCTGCAAACAATCTTCTCACAGCTCTGCTATCTCTGTCTCCAATTGCCTCTCTGGGTCTCCTACTCCCCTTTATACTTGTAACAGTCATGAGGGATTTAAGTTAGCATTGGGGGAAGAGCAAAACCAATGGCAATGAAAGTTTTAGATTGCTTTGTCTAGTATTGATTTTGGTTCTTCTTGAATACCCTGGAAAAAAAACAACTCCCTTTTTTAATTCCTGAGTGACAAATGACACTGGAAAGAATTTTTACTCTAATGCATTTCACCAAAAGATCAAGCAGAGATAAATGATCTTGCTTTCAGGCTCACAATCTCACCACACACCTGTTTCTACCCTAGAGCAAAGTATTGATGTAATGTGGATAGCCAGGAAATATTAGACTATTCCTTTAGAAGGCATTGACAACATCTCCTGGGGGATTCGTTATTGCACTTTTTAAGGTTTCTTATTAAAATGTGCTAATCCCAGCTGGGAGGCTCAATGTTACCAAAACTGGGCAGCAATGGTAGTTATCATAGCTATCAGAGAATACCTGAAAGATTGTATATTCTTATGACTTTCCAGCAGTAACGTATCTTTTGTTGTTCACTAAATACAATTTATCGTTTATTCAGTTTGTGCCTATCTATTTAGTATGAATAGTTATAGCTTGATATTTTCATTTTTGGATGTTTGCTGTACCTAAAAGATTGATAGATATTTAAAGAGATGAGAAAATTTTACCCTGAAAATTTAGATTTCCAAAAGGTCAGGAACAATGTGCCAATTCAATGAAACCCACTGCTCAATGAGAGGCAAAAGTAGAGCAATGAGAGATGTCATTGACCTTTCTGAAGGTATTGGACAAGTTAGAAAGCTATCTGCTTGAACCAGTTTGAGCAGGAGCAGGAGAACAGAATCAATCAAAATTATTTCCAAAGTCCCCTAACTGCTGATAAACTGAAAGTATTACATTAAACAACAAGCAGTTTCAATGTATACTAACTCTTCATTTACCAAGCAAATTCTCATATCATAATAAATAGCAAAAATCTTAATAATGCCTGGCCCAGGACATAAAAAGAAGTTTAGAAAGAAAATGCAAATGCAAATAAAAATGATAGAGTTCAGAGGGCACATTGATTAACTGATAATTTGTTTGTTGTGCTTAAATATTGCTAAGGTTTCTGGTATGAGCATCATGCTGTACCATATGTGATTCTGTTTTATCACACCAAAACAATTGTTGCCTGGGCCATTGAATCAATCTTTTCTTTTCTTGAATATCGCTAATGATCATATTATTTAAAAATATCAGTATGAGTGGGCCGGCTAACATTAAGTATATGTTTTCCTGACCTGATTTTTTTCTTGTAATGTATACATTTTATCAATCTTTGAATGTTTAAGGTGTATCTTCAGAAACCAAGCCTAAAGAAACTGAACTCTTTTTTTGTTTAATCTAATTATCCAATAAATTAATACAACAAGGGAGCTCATTAAATGCAAACGAGGATGACAGAAAAGGTGTTGCTAGAACTTAATTAGCAAGATACAAAGATACCAATTAACACCTATAGCTCAAGAAAAAAAACCTTTTTTTTCATGTAGCAGCATCAAAAAATAAAATCACAGCTGGTTACACATATTAAGTGGAGTGCAGATGAATCTTACTCTTAGTCTTAAGGACTCAGAAGCAAAGAAGAAGCAGGGAGTGGGAAACAAGAGAGAAAATTTCTAGGCTGCTAATAAAGCACCATGTTGTTAATTTGAATGCCTTCTGTTCAGGTGTTTATAAGAGTCTGCATTTTAAGAAAAAATTATCCCCAAATTTCAAACCAATAACATTTTTTTCAATCTTTTGTATAGGCATCCTTTGTAAAAGTCACTCTAAATATGTCATTTATATGGGTTACTTCTGTCAATTTTATATTTTCTCAAATCTAATGATTTGTTTTGATAAAATAAACATCAAAAGACATACATCTTCATGGTTTCTTTAGTTTACTAAGTATACATCAAAAGAGGGCTTAGTTTTGTTTAAGTTTTTAAAGGACTGTGAGTAGTTCAAAGTACTCTCATATCAATCTGACTTCTTGAAATGTAACATTTTAAAAGGCAACTAGATAGCACCTAGAATTTTGCATTTATCAAGATCATGTCAATTGGGGTGCCCATACTTACACCTGCCAAGTAGATAAGTAAGGCAGAGGGGTTAAGCTCCAAGTATGAAACCAGGATGTTGGGTAGATTTCAATAAATAACAAGAACTTTGTAAATATGTATTAACCTAAAATAGCGTTATGCTAATCTTCCCTGAGGTGATATTTTTAAAACTTTTATTTGCAGATAATTTCAAGATTACAGAAAAATTGCAAGAAGAGTACAGAGAGCTCCCTCCCATAAATACTTTTCCAAGGTTCACTGATTATTGCATCATCCATGTGTGATGCACATATTGTGGATGTGCATTCACATACAGCTTTGATAGTAAATTACTGATAGAATGTCTTACTTCTAATATTTTAATGTATATGTCATAAGAATAAGGGCATTCTCTTTCTTAACTATATTACAGTTATCATTTCAGGAAATGTAACATTGATAGAACATCTTGATTTACAATCCCATAGTCCATTATTGCGAATTCATCTAATAATGAATAATGTCCTTTATACCACATATTGAATCACATGTTGCATTTGGTTAAAATGTTTCTTTGAGTCTCCTTAAACTTGGAAAGCATTCTCAGCTTTTATTTTTAATCTTTATTGTTGAGAGGATTACAGATATTTCCCTTTTTATCCCCTCTTGCCCCCCTGGATCCAATTCCTGCCCCACTCCAGGCCTTTACCACCCTATTGTCTGTGTCCATAGTGATGAGGAAAATAAGACATTTCTGGGGGGAGATCAGCAGCTGACTCTGTACCTGGTTAATCAGTACATTCCTGTTAGCTTATAGTCTAGTCACTGCCCCTTCCTTAATGATCTGGTCTTGCAAGACCTATTTACCTAAATACTCACATTTTACAGAGACCATAAACCATGAACAATACACAACCCCGGGAGGGGGTTATCAGTGCTGGCACCAAACTAGGCCTTTCGGTGTGGTTTCATGTTCCCCATCCCAACACATGGGGCTTTTTGCAAAACCCGTGAAAGATCCAGAAGTCTGATCCATATATGGAGGACAAAGAAACCAAAGGCTATAAAGAGAAAGCTTCCTCCATATTGGCTTACTCAGGATTTGGAGAAGTGAACCCCTGAGTCACTGTACTAGTACATGTAAAACATCTGGAAATAAAGGGTTTTTTTCCAGTATCTCCAGGTATCCTGTGTATTTTTCAGTCACCTGGTAAATTCTGTAACAATAGTAATGTGTAATATATGCACATTAGTTCTTAAGTTAATCTCTTCCTGCTCCCCCTCCCCCTTCCCATTGAGATTCATCAGTCTGTTCTATGTTTCCATGCCTCTGGTTCTATTTTATTCATCAGTTTATTTTTTTCATTAGATTCCTTGTGTTTTTTTTTATTTTGATTTTTAGATTCAATTGTCTATAGATATGTATTCATTGCCATTTTCTTCTTCTTCTTCTTCTTCTTCTTCTTCTTCTTCTTCTTCTTCTTCCTCTTCTTAAAGAATATTCTTCATATTTCATATCATATTGGTTTGGTGGTGCTGAACTCCTTTAGCTTTTTCTTATGTGTGAAACTCTTTATCTGACCTTCAATTCTAAATGATAGCTTTGTTGACTAGAGTAATCTTGGTTATAGGTCCTTGCTATTCATCACTTTGAATATTTCTTGCCACTCCCTTCTGGCTTTGCAAAGTTTCTGTTGAGAAATCAGCTGACAGTTGTATGGGCACTTCCATGTAGGTAACTAAATGTTTTTCTCTTATTACTTTTAAGATTCTATCTTTTTCTTTTAAAAATTTTTCCATGAAAATGGAAATGAAAAATAAGCTCAGTAGCAAAACTCATATCTGACAAAATAGACTTCAAACTGAAGGCAATCACAAGAGACAACAAAGGTCACCACATAATATTAAAGGCATCCATCCAACAAGAGGACATAATCCTGGCAAACATATATGCACCCAATATAGAAGCACCTAAAGATATATATTTAAAAAAAAAAACTTATAGAGGATTTTAGGGAAGAGATCACAGCAATACAGTCAGAGTAGAGGCTTTTAACACCCCACTGACTTCACTGGATAGAACTTGCAGACAAAAAATTAGTAAGAGCTCCAAATGACACACTGGATCAGATGTATTTAATTGACATTTATAGAATGTTTAACGTTTAGCATTTAATTATGATGTGATGTGTCTTGGTGTGGGCTTCTTTGAGTTCCTCTTGTTTAGGACTCTCTATTTCTTTCACCAGGTAGGGGAAGTTTTCTGTCATTAATAGGTCTTCAATATCTTGCTCTCTCTCTTCTCCTTCTTCCACCCCTATAACGCAAATGTTGGTAAGCTGAGGTTGTCTCACTATATTCATATTTTAGGATTGTTTTTTCTTTTTGCTCTTATGATTAGGTTTCTTTGCTTCCTCATATTCCAAATAATTGATTTGACTCTCAGAATCATCTACTCTACTGTTGAGTCCCTGTAAATTATTCTTTATTTCACTTAGTGTATGCTTAATTTATGACTTCTCCTTTTTTCTTATCTTTGAAATTCTCACTAAGATCCTTGAAAGTGTCATTAAGTCCTATGAAACTCTCATTAAAATCCTTGAGTATCCTTATAACCATTGCTTTGAACTCTGTACCTAGTAGCTTGTTTGCTTCCATTTAATTTATATCTTTTTCTGGAAATTTCTTCTGTTCTTTCAATTGTGACATATTTACTTGTCTCTGCATTTTGGCTGCTTCCCTGTATTTGTTTCTATGTGTTAGGTGGAGCTGCTATGTGTCCTTGAATTGGTATAGTAATAGGTGTCCTGTAATGGCTCAGCTTCCACAATCACCTGAGCTGGGCACTCTAGCTGTGCCCTTGTATGGGCTGTGTGCACAATCTTGTGGTAGTTGAGCCTTGAATGTTGTTGGCATCACTGGGAGGAGTTGACCTCCATGCCAATTGGCTTTGAGGACCAGCTGTGACTGCAGTGGAAAAGATGCTGTATAGGAGATATTTCTATGGAGCAGGTCTTGTTTCAGTGGGGTTTTGGTTCTCACTCAGTCTGCCCCTTGAGTGTGTCGCTTATGGATGTGTAGAGTTGTAATCTGGTACAGTCTGAAGCTTTCCACTGGGGACACTGGCTCTGGGGCCTCCTGGGAGATGCAAAGTCAGCCACCACCTGGGGCCACCTGGCAGGAGCTACAGAGAAATCTGCAGATGGCTTCTACTTGCCTTGGGCTTGGAAGTACTTGGGTGACATCAAACTGTGAAGCAATACAGGCTGCTGCTAGTGCCAGGTATTGCTGATCCAGCTGATGCTTGTTTGAGAGATTTTAGGAAAGTCTGAACCTGAGCCAGGACAGGCCATTCATATGGAAAAGCCCCTGCAAATAGCTTGGGTGGGGCTGCAAATTGGATGGGGTGGTGTCTCAGGGAATCACCAGGGTAAAGCAAACAGTATGACTGTCAATCAGCTCTGTGATGGGGGAGGTCTCAGCACAGGAACAATGATGGCTGCCAGCACCCCATCTAGGAGAAAGCCACACCTTAGTTCTTGTTCCTATGTGAAACATTTTCTCCCCATATGTCCCTGGATACCCCCCAAGTAGCTATCCCAGTGCTGGAATTCAGAGGGAACAGAACTGTGTAAATTCATGTGCTGGCCCTTTAAGCAAAACTGCCTGTGTCTCCAACAGCCTCAGTGTCACTCAGCCACAAACCCCACTGGTTTTAACAGCCTGAAGTTAGAGGAGCTTCTCTTCCCAGTTCTGGAACCCTGAACTAGGGGTCTGGTGTGGGGCTGGGACCCCTTATTCTTCATGGGAGGCCTCTGAAGCCAAGATATCCTTCCAGATTTAAAAACAAACAAACAAATGCTACAAGTGGGCGTCAGACCAGCACCACTGCACTCTTACCAGTCTCAATGTGTTTTCTTCTTTGCTTCTCTCGTTGTAGGACTTCCATTCATCCAGCTTTCAGGAGGTTCTGAATAATGGTTGTTCTGTATTTTAGCTATAATTTTGATGTTGTTGTGGGAGGTGGTGAGTACTGGTGTTTACCTACACTGCCATCTTGGTTCTCCTCTTCCATTCTCAGCCTTTCTTTGTCTTTCAAGGCATTGACATATTTGGAAAAAAAATAAGAATAGAATATTCTTCATTTTGAGTTTGCAGGATGTTCCCTAATGATTTGGTTTGTGTTATGCATCCTTATCATAATACAGCTTACCTGATGCTGTGTCTCCAGATTGTAACTGCTGGAGCCACACAATCATCCATCTGCCCTTATCAATAATGTTAATTGTGATTATATCAATTTTGTCTAGTTTATCCACTGTACAGGACTATAGGATAATTTTAAAGCTGGTTACATTTTGGTTAATGAACAGAATGACTTTAAATACCACATTATATATTGAGATGAGTCATGTTTCATGTCTCACACGTTAATCAAATTGGACATATCTGTACTGTTTAGACTTCTACTGGTAAACCCACAACATCCTAATATCAATCTTAATTCACATTCAGCTAGACAACATTTTCAACATTTTATTTTATTTTTTTTAATATATTTTATTGATTTTTTACAGAGAGGAAGGGAGAGGGATAGAGAGTTAGAAACATTGATGAGAAAGAAACATCGATCAGCTGTTCCTGCACACTCCCTGCTGGGTATGTGCCCACAACCAAGGTACATGCCCTTGACCAGAATCGAACCTGGGACCCTTGAGTCTGCAGGCAGATGTTCTATCCACTGAGCCAAACCGGTTAGGGTCATCTATCAACTTATTGAATACTTATCATGCCCTGAGTGCTATAGTGCATCCCTTTTATACATTTACTTCTCATGCTTAATACTCTCAGTCTAAGTATTTCTATACAATACAGCCATACTCTAAAATTTAGATATGCATTTGAAGTTATTAGAGCTCAGAGAGAATTTCTTTACTTCAGCCCAAGAGAAAATGTTAAGATCACATAGAGGAGGATGCTGGATTGAGTGATGAAGGATGAGAGAAAGTCTGGAAGGCGAACAAAGTGAAGAAGGGAGTTGTAGGGAGAGGATGCAGAGACAAAATTGCTTGTCTGGGAAATGAAAAGCCTTTTAATGTGGCTAGAAAACAAGATGTGTGGGGGGAAAACTGTACCAGAAAAGATTAGAGAAATAAGCACGAATTAGAACAAGATTAAGGATGTTGGTTTTTATTCCATAGCTTAAGGCACAACCATGAGGAAGGAGGCCAGCTGAAGATGAAACTGTCTGGTGCCCCCAGTCTGCATGGTCACTTTCTATTATACAGCTTCCTCTAACAGCATGGGTCTAGGAACTCTGAAAGTACATTGTGTAATTGTCAAGATATTTATAACAGGGTGGCTGAAGAAGAAAGCGGTGGCACTGGGGGGGAGGGGGAGAGAAATCTTTCTACAAATGCTATGAGGAAATGAATCAAATTAAGGGCTGGTTGCCTAAGGAAAGAAGAAGCAATGGCGGGGGGGCGGAGACTAACTTTGAAGCTGCATAGAAGCCATTTGGAAAAAGAAAATGATGAGAGAGAGAGAGATGATGTGATTTACCAGTTGCTGATATTGATCTTTCATAGTTCAGAGAGGAAGAATATCCAAGTGCTAACACAGTCCTAGCTGTAGCCAGCAGAGTGAGAGGCAGGAGGGTGTGACATTGAAGATTATTGAGAAGGAGTTGGGAGACAAGCAAGGGTTGGGAAACTAGATGATTCACACTGGAGTGTGAGTCCCGTGGGGGTCTGCATGTTGCTAGATGCTAAAGGAATATTAATTTGAAACCTTTACTCATTACATAAAAAAAAAAAAAATTGTGAAGTCCCATGCGGGTCTGCATATTGCTAGATGCTAAGGAAACATTAATGCGAAACAATTACTCACTACATTAAGAAAATTGTGAAGTGTTATTTGAACTATGTATTAAAGAACGAAGAAACAGGAAAATCAGCAAATGGATAGTGATGGTGTGTGATTATAAGAGATATTCTGCAGAAAGTAAAATTTTGGCAATAAAATGGGAAACAATAATACAGAAGAAGAAAAACAGCACAATAGAATTTCAAGTTTTTATTTCAGCCTACTGGAAGAATTGTGGTACCACTGAAAGAAATTAGACTACAGAGAAGGTACTCTGGAATCCGGCGAACATTACTAAGCCTATTGAAACCAGTTGTGAGTGTGGGAACACACAAATGTATTACATCAATGGAACCTAAGTTAGGCAAAGTAAGCAGGAGCAACGTGTGTGCACTTTTTAGCCTTTGTTTTGTTTTCAGTGAAATGACTAGTAGACTTTGCCTTTCAACATAAAGTATAAATGTAATAAGAGGAAAATAAAAACCAAAGCTTTTATCAGCTCTTAGTGCAGGTATTTGGTGAAAAGCATTGAGGACTTTCTGTTATTCAATTTTCTAGTACTTCTACACAGATGGCTTGTTTACCCACCTTTCACAGTTGGGGTTACTGAATTATTACCTAGGTTCATACCTCTAAGTAGCACAAATAGAAATTAAACACAAATATGGTTGACTCTAAACTCCATGATTTAATCTTTCTGCCATTCACAAAAGAATATGTAATTCTAGAAACTTATAATGTGAATGTTTTAAACAGATTTAACAAACAGGTCTTTGTAGGATTCCCCCAGAGTTCAAGTTGGCAAATAAATGTAGAACGGCAGTAGCTAAGAACATAGACTTTATTTATTTATCCTGTTTCTGAACTTGAGAATCAGATCTGTGCTTCCAATTTATTTGGCTTATATCTTTATTATTTGGGGACAATTGGAAAAGCATTGGCTTTATTGTTGTAAATATCTGGGTTTAACTTTAAACTCTGTAATTTCTTTGCTATATAACCTGGGAAAACCACTAAACTTTGAGACTTAGTTTCCTCGTTTGTAAACTACGAACAATAAAAAATGCCAACCTCATTTGACATTGTGACAGATGAGATAATGCATATCATTATGTATAGTTTTGCAATATTTATTTATTTTGCAGATATCCATACAAAATCTTTCTACATGATTGTAATCAAACTAAGCATCCCTATAACTGCATTAAAAAGAGATATGTAGGTTATAGTGATTATAACATTTTGATCTATACAAATTGGACACAAAACTTTTCTGAACTCATCCATTGTTCTTTAGTATTGCAATCTAAACCTTACAAGACTGCAGAAAACACCTTACATTTAACATACAGTTATTAATATGCGGAGTAAGTTGCAGACAAAGCAAAATCTGATTAAAGTTTGTCTGAATTTCTTTTAGACTACTCCTCACAATCAACACAATTAATTGATTACTAATGAGAGAAAGCATTGGTTTTCTTTAGCACCAGAATTAAGAATGACCAAACTTTGTGATTAAACTAGGTTAATTTGCCCTTTGGCCATGATGCTGTTAATTCAAAGCTGAACTGAGACCACATAAAGCTAAAGTTAATGAAGACAAATTTTGTAAATATCAGAAAACTGAACATTGGACTTTAAAATGTTCTTAAGATAAAATGCTTGTATACTTTGGTTTGAATGATTAGAGGGCAGATATAATTATTGACCTGACAGTTCGGGTATTAATGTAACTGAGAAATGATGGTGGTAACACTCTTCCCTGAAATCCCCATGGCATTTCAATTCGAAACATCTCTATTCCTATATGCCTGCAGGGTTTGTCTTGAAAGAAGGGCAAAGGACACTGTGTCCTATAAGGGAACAGTTCTTTAGAGAAGCTCAATAATTTAGCTTAAGTAGAGTGGAACAAAAATAGATTCATATAAATAGATCACATTATCCTTTTTCCACTGAGAAATCTAGTTTTTCTTTCACTGTGTCTCTACTCCCATTTTCTCATTATCTGCAATAGCCTCTCTCCACCCACTCAATTGCTACACAAACTTTTCTAAAGATATGAGAGCTCCATTGGTAGTGGAGTCACTAACAAAAGATTGTCTTGGGCACTATAATATTTTACTTCCCTGTCTTAGTTGGTTTGGGCTACTATAGCAAAAATGCCATAGACTAGATGGCTTAATAACAAAATTATTTTTCACAGTCCTGGAGGCCAGAAAGTTCAAGATCAAGGTGCAGGCTTGCAGAATTTCTGGTTTGCAGATGGGTGCCTTTTTACTGTATGGTAGAAAGACAGAGAGATAAATCATCTCTCATGTTTTTTTTTTTTTTTCTTATGTGAACACGAATCCCATTCATGAATGATCCACTCTAATGACCTCATGAAAACCTAACCATCCCCTAAAGGTCCTTCCCCCTAATACTTTGGGAATGAAGGCTTCAGCATATGAACTTTTGGGGGGACCCAAACATTGAGTCTATAGCACTCTCTGTCATCCAAGGGAAGGTAAATTAAGGACAATCATTTGCACCAGGCAGGCAGAGGCAGCATCAAGTTGGTCTGTATGATCCTGGGGATGGCTAAATCAAGACCTCAGGCACAGGAGAAATAAAAATGCAGGCTTTATATAATATAATAATAGAGGAATATTCAAATTAGCCCAGAAGCCATAATGTCATGACCAATTTACAAGTGGAGGAGAGCTACAGGAGGGCGGGACATCGAGCTAGGAGCTGGGAGAGCTACCAGCGGAGGTGGGCGGGGTGGCCAGCTGAGGCAAGCGACAGCGAGCTACTTGTGCACAGATTCGTGTGCAGGGCTACTAGTATCTGTATAAAAAGATATATCAAGAGAAGAAATGTTGACCTTCAGATTCATAAAAGGTTTAATTACCAGTACATGTATGAAGCCCCTGCTTTCTAGAGCCTGGTAAGGTATTTCTATTATAAGGTTTCATCCATATCACAAGGGTTGAGAATCCTGACCCTGAAGTGCTTGGTTTCTTGTAGAGACGTGATGCAACTTTTCCAGCCCTGTTACTGAGCAAGCACCCGAGGAGTGCCAAGCTCCAGTGCTGAGTCTAGAGGAGTCCTGGGCTGCCCCATGGCAAGAAACTTAAACCCTTTTCTGTCCAATAGAATAGGATTATCTTTTTTTAAAAAATGTAAACATACTAAAAAATAGATATGTAGTTTTTGATCAGAAAACAAATATTATAAGCATACAATCACTGCTCTCTATAGTATGGATTTGAATCCTTTAATTTATAAATACAATTGCAAAACAGTATTTCTTAATTGCAGACACACTTCAATTTTTCCTGTTAGGATATAAATTCTAACGGAAAGTGAATTATATAACTACAAGAGGGTGTGGCATAGTATGAACAAAAATCTTGAAATAAAACATAAGGAGGTGTCCCATCTCCACCTAGGCCACTTACTAGCTATGTAACCCTGGTCACACAATTGAAATTCTCAAACATTTTGTTTCCTTAGCAGAAAAACGGGGACAACAGCATCATTAAACTCTTTGTATTCTAGTGAGAACTGTCTAAGAGAATGCATGGGAAAGCACTTTTATTCTACAGAATAAAATTATTACATTTTTCAGTTGATGCCCTCACTTCATGCTGTGAACATGAAGATACTTAAATGTACACCCTCCCCCAAAGTGTATGGTTATTGCTTTGGCATTTACACACCATCTGTTTCTCTTTGCTCAGATCCTTTGCATCCTTCCCCCATTGCAAACTTGCCATGAGAAATATTGTGATTACTCAGCCACAGGTGCAGCCATACAGCATGACTCTCATTAACATTGGCATTGAATAGAAAAGCAAATAAGAGTAAATGTTATTCTCATACCCTTAAATGAAAGTGTATGAATTCTATTGTTTTCATTGACTATCCTAGCTTCTACGATAATTGCTCTCAACTTCGAAGCTTCCCTACTTTTGGGAATGAAGAATTAACATCTCATGCTTTTTCTTGAGAATCATTTATCACAAGACTAAATTTATATGGAGAGATTTAGATTCATCTGAACTTTTTCCTCTCCTTTGATTTGTTTGTGAAATCATGTTTTGTTAAGTCATCATTGGCAGTTTCTAATTTGTAGCACTACTTGCATCTACTTTGAATTCTCTATGCAATCATCTTCATTAAACAGTGTAATTTACTGTATCATATTTATATGAGCTTTCCATCACCTTCCTTCTGTTTTATATATATTTTAAATGGTGAAACAGATTACAAAAAGAATATTTATTTCTATTTAATAACTCGATATTTATTAGCCTTCATTATTAAAATAAATTATTCAAAAATATTGAGCTGCTTAGTGAATTTTTTTTAAATATATTTTTATTGATTTTTTACAGAGAGGAAGGGAGAGGGATAGAGAGTTAGAAACATCGATGAGAGAGAAACATCGGTCAGCTGCCTCTTGCACACTCCCCACTGGGGATGTGCCCACAACCAAGGTACATGCCCTTGACCGGAATTGAACCTGCGACCCTTGAGTCCACAGGCCTACGCTCTATCCACTGAGCTAAACTGGTTAGGGCTAGTGAATGTTTTTGATACCACGTACGTTAGCAGGTATTAATTAAAAATTATGTTTATTTCTAATTATTCACATAGTGCTGGCTATGATCCTTTACTCTGTGCGTTACATAAACCTCAAAACAACCCTGTGATACAGGTACTATTATTATTTATATTTCATAAATGAAGAAACTGAGACTTAGAAAGATGAACTAAATTGCTCAGTCACACCTCTAGTATTTTACAGACCCATACAATCATAAATAATCTGGTTCTATACTTCTTGCTTTTCAAAATAATGTCAGCTGTTCTTAGCTTCAACATGTATATGAATCATTTCAAGAGTTTGTTCAAACTTAGGTTTCTGGGTCCCATGCTCAGAAATTCAGAGATTCAAGGTAGGACTCATGAATTTGTGTTTCTAACAAACTCAAGGATGATGCTGATGCCGCTGGTCCAAGTACCACACTTTTAGAACCACTGGACTAATCACCTTGTACTCTGATGAGGATATTGAAAGATACTAAGACACAAACCCAAATAGTGTTTGCTATTTACACTGAAAATTCCAAAACTATGTTTTCTTTTTAAAGAGATAAAAGTTAATCAACCCATATATTATATCTAATACTAATACTCAGCCTTAAATACTATTTAAAAGCATCTTTCAGTAGAGATTTAGAGTCAAATGGTTTTATAATCCAACTAGGGTCTCAGTGCACGAATCTGTGCACCTTGAAAGGAACTGTGGGCCATGAGGATACGGTGGGCATGGGGGCGGGTCTTGGCCCATCCTCCGAGCTCCACTCAGCCCCTCCTGCTACAGCATGAAGCGATTGGGGCTGGAGCCAGCAGTGGGTGCAAGTGGCAGCTGCTGCCTCGATCACCTCTCAGGAGCAGGGGGAGGTGGAGAAACCCTCAGGGGGGATCAGGGCCAGCAGCAGCCACTTGCACCTACTGATGGTGCCGAGTGATTGGGACTGGTTCCAGGCACTGGCAGCGGGTGCGAGCGGGACAAGTGTTGGCATTGGGTATGAATGGCAGCTCTGGAGCCAGCAGCAGGTGTGAGCACTGTGCAGGACCATGGTGTGCGGGAGCAAAGAATTTTCAGTAACCACCAGAGGCTCGTCCCAATGACAGCAGCCAGCGCTCCACCTTGGTCTGGCGCCCCTGCTCACCTGCTCCACCATCTTGCCATGGCCAATGTCTGCCATGTTTTGTGCTCTGCCGCCTGCTGCCCATGCCCACCATGTTCCACATGCGACCCCTGGTGGTCAGTGCACGTCATAACAACCAGTTGTTCTGTTGTTCCGCTGTTTGGTCTATTTGCATATTAGCCTTTTATTATATAGGATTCTTTCTCTAGCAGTCATGCTAGGATAATGCTGAACAGATTGTATATTTTTCTTGAACTTCAATTTTCAAGTATAAAATGGGCATAATATTTCCCTCGCTGAGGTTTTGAGCAAATTAGCTGAGATATTATGTGTAGCATCTACCATAAGAACTCAGTAGTTGCTTCGTTAGAAGTTATTTTTCTTCTCAGGTTATTCTAGCCAGGTAAAAAATAAGAAATTATTCCAATTCATCAATTATACCCTGTAGAATATGGAGAATGAGCATAAAAAGAAGAGACCAAGACGTTAGAAGTTTTATATTGACAATCTTCTTGTTTTATTCAATTGAAAATTCAACCAATCTTAAAGCAAAATTAAAAACATTTCCTGAAAACCTTTAATACTAATAGCTTGAGTGAAGTACTGAAGTAATTATATGCTCTTGACATAGTCATTTTTCTGTAAAAACTCACTAAGCACTTTAAACTGTGAGATATGACTATACAGAATAGAATATTAGTTGTTAAAACTAAATATCATATCTGAAGTGACTGAATTAATCTTTCAATATGCTCTTATATAATGTTCTAGTATCACATGTAATTCTTAAACATTGTTTCCCTACTTTCAGATCTTTAAAACTTATTGCCCGTTTCTATATTTCATTTCCTTTGTTACATTTTAATGAGCCTTGATTGATTTAGGCATTTACTTTGGTAAATCTAATGTTGGGCAAAAATAGTGGAGGAAAAAATTGTGGAAACAATGCTTTGGCAGTCATCAAAACACAAACTTCACTTTCAACCTGGGTAACATTAGCAACTTCCAAGTACTTTCAATAATCATGAAGAACATTGTTATGTTAAAACTGCTTTGAAGTATTTGATTTTCTTCTGATTCCTTGTTGATACCTCTTGGCTAATGATTGATAAGGGGAAAAATGTAAAGTCACACGTAAGATCTTCTAAAATGGAACTGATATTATTTGCATGGAAGAGTTGTCTTTGAGAGAACAGACAAGGCTAATCTATGGTGTTAGAAGGCAGGATAGTAATTATCTTTGGAATGGAGCATGAGAGGGCCTCTAGAATCTGGTAATATTCATGTCTTATTTTTACTGGCATGCTGGTTACTGTATATGGGTATGTTCACTTAAGATCTGTGAAGCCTATAGTTTATGATTTGTATACATATTTATACATACATTTGTTTTTAATAAAATATTACTTAAAAATAAAATAATGTCCTAAATTCAGTGTATTTTCCCATGCTTCAATATTCCCTGTTTAAAGAACAGGCTGGGAAAAAGACTAAATCATAAAACCATTTATTCAGTCTTAAAATTTTTATTTTCAGTCTGTCATTGAGAGTGGCATTAAAAATACAACTTTTTCTTGAACAAAGTATTTTTATTTCATGGCCTGTATAAATACACATTTCAAAAGATTGTAAACTTAGTCTTGTTTTACGGTAGTTCTTAGTTTCCATTTTTTTATAGAAGTAAAAAAAAAAAAATCTCTGGATAAAAATCAGTTACCTAAATTCAGAGGCATGATCCCAGGCAAACCCATCTAGTTCTTGAAAGATAAAAATCACCATCTTCTAGATTTATTTATCTTATTACTATGCTCCAAAAGCATCATTTCAGTATCTAAAGACTTTAGAATAATTTATTTTCTCTAAACCAATTTGTATCATGTCAAACTGAAATTGCAATTTTACAACCACCTGGGGGAACAAACAACCCCCTTCTATAAATAAAAACATGATCGGTATACATATGTACTAAGATATCCCTATAGACTAGGAATTTTATATGTGGAAGAGGTGTGAGTGGAAACAAAAAATGATGTAAGGCAAGTTACAACTTTTATTTCATTTGCCCTATTCTGATTGTATAATAAATTAATATCAATGCTGAGAACAGATTTGTACAACCATTCATTTGGGATTAGAGTCAGCTTATTTATATAAACACATATCTTCCCACTGAACTATATGTTCCAAGGTAGAAACTTAGAAAAGAGTCCTTCAGCAAATATGAATAACATGATATTTGAAAGAGTCAATATGTTGAATTTGAAAATCCAAAGTTATCTTGCATTATACTGCTCATCACAGAGTATTTTTACATTAACCAGTCCTAAGTCTGTTTTCTTTTTCTCTGCACCTGATTTATATTAAGCAAACAGACGTGCGATAGATAAAGCAGGGATGAACACCTTTCCATTGACAAGCTGTCAGGAGGATATGGAAAACTCTATTCCCAATGAGAGGAAACAAAACATATATATTAAAATAAATGTCTCCATTAATCCTTTTCCAAAAATGGATGGTGCTTTGAGTATTTAGGCTAACACTCAAGTGAAAAGCTACCCTTGCAGCATCTGTATTCTGCAAAATGTTCTGCAGTGTACCCTTTTCCTCTCTCTTTCATGTTGTGAGCTACATAACTAAACTACATCAGGAATTGGAAGTTAGCTGTGATTATACAATCACCTTGAGCAAATGTAGCCTCAATTAGTAATCACTAGCATTGCATCAAACTAGGAGAGATTTGACTGTGAGTTTCAAATATTTCAACAACTGGCCTTTTCCTACCTGTTGCATCTTCTAGTCTCTTAAGGACTACATCACTGTCTACTTCATGTATATCATGAACACTTACATTCACTTTATCATACAACACATTTCATGTCCCTAAATGCTACTTCTACTTGTTCAACTAAAACATTTTTACCTTCTTCAAAATACTGGTTATGTTCTTTCATCTGGAAAATCTCCCCAGTTAGCTTTTATCCTAGTGAAAAAGTAAAAGAGAAGATATCTTTCGTTAATGTGATTTTAAGCATCAGAAAGTGCTCAGTTTTCTAGAAAATGTGCTGTTAGTTGGCTAATGTCATAATTCTAACACCTTAACAGGAGCTTTATCAGTTTTGACCGCTTTTATTCATTAATACTAAGCATTCTTTAAATGTCATGGGCTGTTATTATGTGATAAATTAATCTATACAAAGAAATAGAACATGCTCCTTGCCTTCAGTCTCATCTCAGCCTAAAGCAGAACACAGATGTGTGAGCTCATAATTGCACTAAAAATATTTTATAACTAAGAATCAATGGGGAACCAATAAGAGAGCAATTCATTCTTCAGAGAGGAATACTTGACTTAGTTATTAAATGTTGAATCAGAATTCACACAGAAATGAGGCAGGAGAAGGGAAGGATATTTCTAGGCAGAATAAAAAAGCAGTAGCATTTATTTGTGGAGTGGGAGTAAGCGTGCTTGATTTAGAGAAATGTAACAGTTGAGAGTCACTGGAGATTTGGGGTAATTACAATCTGTGGATAATTTTTTTAAAAATATGTTTTAATGATTTTAGAGAGAGGAAGGAAGAGGGATAGAGAGATAGAAACATTGATCTGCTGCCTCCTGCACGCCCCCTATTGAGGATCGAGCCACAATCTGGGCATGTGCCTTGACCAGGAATCGAACCTGTGACCGCTTGGGTCATGGGTCAATTCTTAACCACTGAGCCATGCCAGCTGGGCTCCATGGATAATTTTCAAGCTTCAATTTGCTTCTTCAATCAATAATACTGTTTATTTCCTGTTAAACTTTTAATGCACCCAAGAAATATTTAAATAGCTAGTGTAAATTTCAGTTCATCTAGGATTAAAGGGGAAGCAGGAAGAGGAGGGTCTAGATGGGGAAAAGAAGGAGACCTTGAAAGTGACAAATAAGGTTTCTTTTCTTTACACATTTTTCTTAGGATTATCCTGTTTTATAAGCAGACTCTTTCACATTAGAATTAGAAATAGGATCCTATTCATGAACATGCTTATTGTACTTCATCAGTTTATTGATTATCTTGGGAGAGCTTTAGAACAGCAAATATATTTGAGCCTCTCTGGTCTTTTCTAAAGCATTGGGTTTTGAAGTCTTCATTTAAGACTGTAGACTTTTAAAAATATTTGACTAAATGATATAAGAGTTAAAAAGGCTTCCAGGCATTAGAAACCTCATATTTAATTTAGAGTATAACCAACTCAAGATTTTCTGAGATTGACCTGATTATCAATTACACTTAAATGTATTACCTAAAACTTATTATATTTTGTTAACTTTCCATTTATTGTAGCAAATTTGTTAGAGTGTAGCAGGGGGAGATGATATATTTAAAGATGTTGATCTCTTTCTTTAATATTCCACTTATATTTAAATAATAAAACTTGTGATTCACTGGCATTATTATTATAGCTTAGTAAAATAAGGTATTGGCACCTCTTCATATATAGGAGAAAAATCCAGTAAAAATGGTTATCGTAAGTACCAAGTTATTTGATGTGCATCTTAGGTTTTCAGAGAAATTTAAAATAAAATACTACTCTTGGCATTATACCTTGACTAGCAAATACATTTTAAAATGCAGGGCTAAATTATTAATAGTAAAAACTTAGAATTTAAAAAAAATTAGCTTTCTTTTATGAATAATATTTTTTTAAAATTGTACCTAAACCTTCCCCAAATTTCACCTAACATAATTCTCTTCTGGAATAAAATTTTAAAAATAATATATAATTTACTCAGCTCCAACAAGTTCAATTTATAATTCATTTTTCTTACATTAACCCCCAGAAAACACCCACAAAAAGGTGAAAGGTTTTAGCACACACCTAATTGAAGCATTGTCTCTGCTGTGGCCCTTGGCTCTGGTCACATTGAAATGCCTGTATTTGTCACTTTGTTCTAGCATGATTGTGTAGATGTGACTGAAATATATAATGCATTCTTTTCCAAGCAATTAATTCTTTTTTCAGTTAGAGTAGGCATAGTCTATTAGGCAATTAACTGTGGTTAGGTCAATTACTGAAAATATAATTCATCTGGTTTAGAAATTTAACTGACAAGGCAAGTGAACCTTGGCTAACCTCAGTGGGATAGGAATGGAAAGTAACAAGGCCAAAGGACCCACTTATACTAGGAGAGAAATCCACACAGTAACAAATTCCAAGGTGAACAAATGGGTTGTGAAGTGTTTTACAATTTAGTATGATTTGTGTTGCAAAAGTTATTAGAGGAAAAAAAAGAGAAAAAGCTTTCTTTTCACCAGAAAGTGTAAGTAATTCTTTCTTTGGGAGAAATAATATTACATGTGCGTACATTAATTATTGATAAAAATCATTTTGTATTCACCAAAACCCCCACCCAGTGGTCATTATACCACTGTGAATTATGAAACATTATATACTTTCTGTAATGTTTGTTGAAAACTTCTCACTATTCATTTTTATTTATAGAATTTACTTTCCCACCACATGAAAGGTCAAAGCAAAATTTTAAACCCTAAAATATATGATTAAATTTGTGACAAGAGTAACATCCCAAAATCTTTACATAGAGATAATTTAATGTACAGGGTGGGACAAAAACAGTTTTATAGCTTTTCTATGGAAAATAATACAATAATTATGAACAATAACACAAAAATAAACAGTTTCGCATAGTCACAACTGTAAACCTACTTTAGCAGCACCCTGTATATCACGTTTTTTTTAAAGATAGAAAAGCTAAATTACTTTGCTTTTTTAAAGACAACATTTTTCATGTTATATTAATTCAATAATTTTTTGCCCTAGCCAGTTTTGCTCAGTGGATAGAGTTTTGGCCTGTGGAACAAAGAGTCCTGGGTTCCATTCCAGTCAAGGGCACTTACCTAGGTTGCAGTCTCCTCCTCACCTCGCCCAATAGGGGAGCATGCAGGAGGCAACCAATCAGTGTGTTTCTCTCACATCGATATTTCTCTCTCTCTTTCCCTCTCTCTTCTGCTCTCTCTAAAAATCAATGGAAAAATAATATTGGGTGAGAATTAAAAAAAAAAGAGCTCAAAATTGTATTTGAAAAATTCAAAGTACAGTTGACACTTGATCAATAGGGAAACTAGGGGCACCAAACCCCTCCATGGTCAAAAATTTAGGATAATTCTGACTCCCCAAAACCTGTACTGCTAGTAGCCTACAGTTGACCAGAAGTCTTACTGATAACATAAACAGCCAGTGAGTTAACACACATTTTGCATGTTATATGTATTATATACTGTAATCTTATAATAAAGTAAGCTAAAGAAAATAAAATGTTATTAAGAAAATCATAAGGTGGAGAAAATACATTTACAGTACTGTACTTTATCAGTGCCATAAATCAATGCCACCTGTTTAAAAGATGAATCTTCTGTCAGTATTTATATCAATATTATCTTATATGATTCAAAAGACTGTAGATGTTATATAAATATTACCAACACTAGACATCAAAATTAAAACTATAATGTGAAAAATAAATTAATATTATTTATAGGTATAAAGATGTATGCATTGATAATAAAGAGCAATATGATTGTTTTGTGGTAGACTAGAGTAATCTATATGATTGCTTCACAGTAGCCTAGTCTACTTCATGCTAATGATAAATTGTTATAAACTTTTTAGAGCATGCACTATTACAATCATCTTTATAATACAGTGTTATACACATTATTGTATTTTATTAAAAACAATAGCTGTAGTAGGCTAATATGCAGTTTCTCCAATTACAAGAGAGAAAGCCATACTATACAGTAATCTAACTCTTTGAAAGCAAAGTTATAAAACAGTAAGAAACTTAACACATTATTAGTTTAATGTTAAATATCACTCTCCTTCTGACTACATAAAGATAGGCTATCCAGTTCAATACCAGTGTTGCACATGATGTTCTGCACAATAAATACTTAGGTGATGATGATGATGGTGATGACACAAAAACCTTTCACACAGTTCTTGCCTTACTATAATTAGATTTTCACATAAAGACACACAAACAGATTCTTTCTTAGCTGTATGGCATGATGATGATTTACTATTAATTAAGTGGAAGTGGATCAGTAAAAAGGTTTTATCCTCCTTGCAGTCTTTCTGTTGAATAGGCTGAGGAGGAAGAGGAAGAGGTGGAAGAGAAGGCAAGAAAAGCAGATACACTTGGTGAAACTTTATGGAAATGTATCATAATTTCTGTATGACATTTTTGTTTTTGCATTTTTTAACATTATTTCTGCATGGTACCACTCTTTTTTCCACTGTTTGATTTAGTTTCAGTGTTCCTATCATAGAAGGGTCCATGTCATAAAAGTAGTCAAAAGGTGTACTGAGTAATCAGAACCTTTTTGCCAGATTGTCTAAGCCAATTTGTTTTCTAACACCTTAAAAGGAGCATTATCAGTTTTTCTGTCTTCTTCCTCATGGTCTGGCTCTGGTTTAGAAACACTCATCTCCATCAATTTGTCTTCCATTAATTTAGCTTCCTCTGGTGTGGTGTCTATTTGCTCTTGAATTTCTTCAAGATCCACACCTTGAAATCTATTATCCCGCACCTTTTTGCTTTATCCACAATCTCTTTCATTACTTTCTTGATTAGCTCTGTTGTAAATCCTGTGACGTATCAGCAACATCTGGACAGTTTTCTTCAGCAGGAATGTACTCTTTCAGGCTTGATGGCCTCCTGGCTTCTTCTATAACAGCAATGGGATTTTCAGTACTCCAATCCTTCCAGACTTTCATGATGTTCCATCCAGGTTCTCTTCCAAAGTGTTGCCAATCCCTTTCCATAGAATGTGTAATGAGCCTTAAAGCTCCTTATGAGCCCTAACCTAGAAGCTAAATTAGAGATACTGTGTTTGGGCCAAGTGGGCCACTTTGATGTCTTCATTGTTTAACTCAGGAGGTGGCCAGGGTCATTGTCCAATATAAAAAGAACTGTAAAAGACGGTCCCTTATTTGCAAAGTACTTCCTGACATCAGGGACAATGTATCTCTTAGAATTTTTAAAATTCATTTTAGAGAAGGAGGGAGGGAGAGAGAGAAACATTGATGTGAGAGAAACACGTTGATTGGCTGTCTCCCATAGAGACTTAGACTGGGAATCAAACCCACAACCTTTCAGCCATGTCTGGGACATCGTATCAATGGAACCAATTCAGAAAAATGAGTTTCATTGCCCACGACTTCTTCAAAAGACTGGCAGTTGGTGTTTATCTTTTTCCTTCAAGATTTAAGGAGCTTTATATGTAGAAGCTTTATATGTAGACTAGAAGCCTGATGCACAAATTTGTGCATGGGTGGGGTCCAGCTGGCCAGCCCCTTGGGTGGGTGATCAGGGCCGGGCTGGCAAGGGGGAGGGGCTGCCTCAATTGGGGTGGGGGACCTGGCCAAGGGAGGGGCCACGGGCAGTTGAGGGGGGCAATCAGGGCACTTATTGGGCCAGTTGGCCACTGCAGTGCACGTCACAGCAACTGGTCATTCCGGTTGTTCCAGTCGTTCTGTCATTCTTGTCACTTGGCTTTTATATGTATAGATAAGGGCAGTCTGGATCAGAAACCCAACAGCACTTGCATAAAACATAAGTTAGTATAGCCCCTTCTGTTTTAAATCCTAGTTCTTGCTTTGTGGCATACCCCCCCCCTTCAGAATATGACACTTACTTTGCATTAAAAACCTGTTCATGCAGATATCCTTTCTCCTCGCTAATTTTCTTAATGGTTTCTAGGAACCTGTCTGCTGTCAATTGGTCAGATAAAGCTGCTTCTCTTGTTATCTTGACATTTTTTAAGCCAAACCTCTTAAATTATTAACCAATCCTTTGCTGGCATTAATTCTCTGACTTTAGATCCTTGTCCTTCCTTTGGTTTTAAGTTTTCACATAATGACTTAGCTTTTACTTGGATGCTATTAGAGTCTACAGGTATGTCTTTCTTAGAGTGATACTGCACCCACATAAAAGCTGTATTTTCAACCTGAGATAAAAACGTACTTCACAAAAAGTACAAGGTTTTCACACCTGCTGAAGTAGCTGCAGCTACGACTTCACAAATTTTTTCTTTTTCTTTTTTTACAATGATCCTCACACAGATTTGTTTACCTTGAAATGGTGGGCAACCTTAGCTGCAGACCTCAGGCTATGGCACATAGAAAGCAATTTAACTTTTTCTTATACTGTCATGATTTTTCTCTGCTTCTTTGGAGCACTTCCGGCATCTCCAGTGGCACTTCCCATGAGTTTTGTGGTATTATTCAAGGTTTACGGCATTGCACTAAACCGGGAGAAAAGATATGCAAGAACCAAGAAATCACATTTTACTGTGATTCCCAGTTACTAAAGGGACACTGATCATGCGGAGATAGTGTCATACAGTTTTTTACAAGGAAACTCACAACACCTGAGCTCATGCAATAGCAATTGGGTGGCTACAAAATGATTACACTAGTAGGATAGATACTACATTTCATTTTATGCAGTTACTAGAGGCCCGGTGCACGAATTCATGCACAGGTAGCATCTGGCCAGCCCACCCTGATTAGGGCCAATCGGGCTGGGCCAGCTGGGGGAAGGGGCCATGGGCAGTTGGCCGACTGGAGTGGTGGGGGGCATCAGGGGCAGGGTAGGCTGGGGGAGGGGTCACAGGCAGTTGACGGGCTGACTCCACCTCCTGGTCGAACTCCTGGTTGAACTCCAGTTTGAACTTGCAGTGGAGGGGACAATTTGCATATTAGCCTTTTATTATATAGGATGATTTAATATTGCATCTTTACTTTTGGTCTTTTGGTTACATTTCTTTCTATTGCAAATGGCACTATTTAGTCTCTAGGTATTGGTTGCATACATATTGATAAATTTTAACTTTTTATAATAGGTTTGTATATATTTTATGGTAGCAAATAATAAAATAGACTACTACATACATATATTTTATGCATTCATGATGAACCTAACTTTTTTTGTTCAATATTATTATGCTACATGGTTAGTCTGCAGGTTTTTTCAAATAATTGCAAATCTCCAAAAAATGTTGCAATATATTTATTGAAAAATATCCACATATAAGTGGGCCCAAACAGTTCAACCCTGTGTGGTTCAAGGTTTAACTTTAAATTCATAAGTTTCAAGGAAAGAACAGCTACACAAAAATAACAAATATCCAGTTACCACTTAACAGTTTATAAAGTAATTTTTGCAATTTATTGTGTCCTGTAATTTCTATAGTACTAAATGTCACAAAGAAAATCAACAAATAGTCAAATCTAATACCAAATAGAAAGAGCAGGGGATAGAATTGATGTTTCCAATACTGTTTTTCTTAGGTTAAATTTCAGACAGTCCTTAGTACCTAAAATAGTATTAAGTATGTAAACACAGAGTTGCAATAGTGCATTAATGTTAGGACGGTGGATATTAGTGGGGAAGAGGAGAATGTATGTTTCTGATGAGGGTAATCTGAGATGTTTCTATACCTCCATAGCTAAATTGTGAATTCCACCTTCAGGGTAATAATTGTGTGTTCTTTGCATCTCTGTCTCCACTATTTATCACAGAGCTTGATATATTACATGCAGAATTCTAGTCAAAAGTGGGCAACTTATTGAATTTAAAAATAATATAATCAGATCTACTTGCATATTTGCTAAGTAATTTATTTTATAACATTTATTAGAATTATATAACACTTTTTAATTTTGCAATTTCTATGCCTTTATTTTTATAAGTTAGTTAGGTGTTTATGCTTCCTCTCTATATTATTCTTTCTTTGCACTTTTTGTGACAACATAATTGATATAATCACCTGCCTAAACTTGCTTATTCATTAGCCAGTTGGTTTTGATTGTAAACGTTTTCTATGTCCAGTGGAATTCTAATTGGTTCAATATTGGCCTCTTCTCTTTCTTAACCTCTATTTCTTGCATATGAAAATCTACAAGAGAAATACATAATTACTTTACTTAGACTTTAAAAAAATATATACTCAAACTAATCAAATTGGATTAGTTGGCAACCAGTTCATGAGCTTAGGACTTACACATTTAGTTTACAAATTGTGCAACAGAGAAATTAAGAATATGCTAGTAGAAACAGTTTAAAAATACATTAACAAAATGAATCAGAGGTAGTGCCTAGACATCTAAACAGAAAGTCAAAATAGTCAGATAATCATAATGTAGAAAGAAAATATGGCATAGGAATTTGGGGTTTTGCCACAGAGTAGCAGTAAGGTAAGGCTTTTTTTTTTTTTCAGTCTTATCTTGGACTTCAATTTCTTCATTGACATATAAGGCAATAAATTAGGAATATCTAAAACCTAAATTCCCTTCAAATATAACATTTTATGATATATTGGCATTTTGTAATATACCCAGTATTTTATATTATAGAAGTGTATATTATATAAATGACTATGTAAGATTAAATTAGTCCTATGTTTATTATGAATCAATCAATATAAAAAGAATATCTCAAGAGATTATAGCCTTCTAGAACATCAAATGATAATTTCCTCTTCTTAGACATTGAGGTACTTCAGTAAAATGTTCTTATTTGTTAAAAGCTTAAACTTTTGAGGTATAAAAAAATAGTTGGTGTCATATAGAGAAAATAACAGCATCCTTTTTAGTTACTTAGCCTTTGCATCCAAGGATCTCTGTTCCTTCATATATACCCTATGATATTTTGTTTTTCTTTGTTTATGTACGAAGTTAATCAATGAGAGAATAAAATAGTGCTTTAAGTCAAACTTAGAATAAGAAGGTGCTAATATTTTTCAGCCAGCATTATATGTGCCTGGCATTATATCAAAGCTAGCACATGTTAGCTCAGTTAGGTATTATAGAAAGCAATGGTCAATAATAGCTCTTTTAATAATCACTGTAGCTAACATAGACCCCTCTATAGGCAGAGCAAGTTACATGCTTATATTGTTAATTGCGCTCCATAGTTTTCAGTGTGAGCAGAACATCACTTTTCTAGTTATTTATTGCTCCATAACTAATTGCCCCCCAACAATGCTTTAAAACATATTTTATAACAATTATTTTATTATATTTCTGGATTTTATGGGTCCAGCACTAGGAAGGTGCTTGCCTTGGCAGGGGACAGCTAACCTTTTTGTAGTCTTAATTTGGGCTTCCTCACAACATGGCAGTCAGAGTGCTTATATGATGAGTAAAGGCCTCAAGAGCAAGTATTCCAGTGCCCAAGGCAGAAGCTGCATTACTTTCCAAGACCTAAACTCAGAGTCAACTCTATTTGCAAATGAATCACAAACATGCCCATACTGAATGTGATAACAATTAGATGATACCACTTGATAGGGTTCTACTTTTTAAAAGGCATATGGTACAGAAGACATTATGGCAGTGATCTTGTCTAAGAAAAAACTACCACTCTCAAGTAATCCTTTCCAGAAATACACCTTGGAAAATGTTGGAAATTACTAAATAGAACTTGAAATACAAATCCTTTTTAATAAAGAAGTATACAGCCCCAAACAGTTATATGTACTCATTCATTTTAACCTTAAATGGATGACTATTTCTTTGTACTATAATTTCCTTCCTCTCCTCTCCTCTCCTCTCCTCTCCTCTCCTCTCCTCTCCTCTCCTCTCCTCTCCTCTCCTCTCCTCTCCTCTCCTCTTCTCTCCTCTCTCTCTGTCATTTATGCATGCATACACAGAGCTCCTTGAGGAGGAAAAGTGTTTTATTTATATAATACCTAGTTGATAAAGTTATACTATGTATATGAATTTGTGAATAAATAAGTTAATAAAATTATTTATTCTTAGAAATACCTTTTAAAAAGTAATGTATTGATTCTCCATTTCTTTAGCAAATTATCACCATTTTAGCATATTTAATCAATACATATTCATTATCTAAGTTTCTATGAGTCACAAGTTGCTGTACAAATTGACTGGATACTCTGCTAATATCTTATCTCATGAGCCAAAATCAAGGTGTTAGGCAGGGCTGTGGTGATGATTGTTCTACCTGGTTCATGGCACAATTCATTCCTTTCAGCGTTGGAATGCACAGTAGCCTCCTTATTCAGGTTTTGTGGTTTTTTTAAAATGTATTTATTGTTGAGAGTATTACAGATGTCTCCCCCCCTGTTTTTGTATTACAATGTCTCCCCATTGCCTTCCTCCACCAGAATCCGAACTGCCCCAGGCCTTCACCATCCTGTTGTTTGTGTCCATGGATAATGCATATATGCATACAAGTTCTTTGGTTAATCTCTTCCCTGCTCTCCTTTCCCCTTACCCCTGCAGATTCCTCAGTCTGTTCCATGTTTCCAAGGAGCCAGAGGTTTCGATATTATTCATCAGTTTATTTTGTTCATTAGATTCTGTGTTTATTTATTTTGATTTTTAGATTCAATTGTTGATAGATATGTATTTATTGTAATTTTACTGTTCAGATATTTGGCTTTTTCTTCTTCATCTTAAAGAAGACTCTTTAACATTTCATTTTTTATGCAATACTGGTTTACTGGTGATGAACTCCATTAGCTTTTTCTTGTCTATGAAGCTTTTTATCTGACCATCAATTCTAAATGATAGCTCTGTTCCCTATAATTATCTTGGTTGTAGGTCATTGCTTTTCATCACTTTGAATATTTCTTGCCACTTCCTTCTGGCCTGAGAAGTTTCTGTTGAGAAATCAGCTGACAGTATATGAGTGCTCCTTTGTAGGTAATGGTCACTGACCTCTTCTAAAGGCTTACCTGATTAGACCAGACCCACCCAGGAAAATACCTCTTTTATTCAAAGTTAAGTCAACTGATTAGTGTGTGTAATTATTTCTGTGAAATGTCTTTACCTTTGCATATCAGTCAACATATTCCACTACCTTTGCCATTTTCTATTTGCTAGAAGGAAATTACATGTCCTACCCACACTTAAAATAAGGGCATAATTGGCAAGGTCTACACCTTTAGTGCCATCTTAGAATTCTTCCTACTATAAGTAACAACATTTGAAATTGAAGTTTAAATGTCCTCAAAACTGCAAAATAGCTTAGGATAACTGTAGCTAACTGACAGTTTCTTTTACATGTGAATTCTGGCATTGCCTCTCTTATTTCACGACATTTTACCAGTCAGACCCCTGTCTAAAAGATTCGGTAGTGCTCAATTGATTATTTGTTTAATATATATTATTTTTATAAATGTATAAAATTGAATTATTTCTGAATACATTGGTAAATAACTTTAAGAATATAAAAATATATAAAATAGTTTTTGCACGTTTTTAGGATGTGCAGGGACACAGACACAAAATAACACTGAGGGAAAGAAAGATCTTTTTGAAAGGCAAAGGCAATGAATAAAAATTAGCTCCAATGTCACTCATTATGTCAGAACAAGCATATTCTAAGGAGAAAACTCTGATTGATTTCCACATAATCACTCTGATTGTATACAATCAGCCTCAGCCACACGTGCCATCTTTTCCACTTCGCCTGTTGGCCGTGCCTGCAAACAACCAAGAAAACATAAATCAAGAAGAGGAAATGACTAAAGTATAGATTTAAATGTATCTATTTTTACCAGACCTTAGACTCCACATATCTGTTGACTATTTCATTGATACCTGTAACAGTTTGGCCATACTTGCTGTCTATGTTAACTTCTCCTGACATTTATGAAAAGCATTTTGTACCTTATAATCAGAGAAATAATTTATCTAAGTTACTCCTGTCTTTCATTAATAAGACAGTGATAAAAAATGTATTTTTGCAGTTTAAATGAATACTGTTTTGCCATGAAGAATTTCCTAAATAAAATTTGCTATGAATTATACAAAATGTATGTACAAATATAATAACTAGAGGCCTGGTGCACAAATTTGTGCCTGGGTGGGGTCTGGCCTGTCCTGATCTGGGCTGATCAGGCTGGGCTGGCCGGGGGGCGGGCCACGGGTGGTTCACAGGCTGGTCCCACCCCCTGGTAGAACTCCTGGTTGAACTCCAGGTTGAACTCCTGGTCAAGGGGATAATTTGCATATTAGCCTTTTATTAATAGGATATATCTAAAATTTATATAGCTCAATTAAGTAATCTCAGTATGGAGAAGAGCAAAAACTAGCACTCAGAAGTAAATATTCTCAAATTCACTGACCAGTTAGCTTGGTAAGGTAGGTAGAGGGTAATATATATATATATATATGTTCATTATTCATCTGATATTAACATTTACTGATCACCTCCATATGCTAAACATAGTAGTGCATAGAACATTTAATGCATTGTTAAGGCTGATATATATTCCTCAATTACAATTTTAAAATAGAACTCATCTTTGTTATTAAAATAACTCATAAAGACTGCATAATTTATTTTAGAAATTTGAGCTAACATGAAAGAACAATGCAATTCTATATGTTATAGGATTCATTAACTTTTTTGTTAATGTTAGTGAAAATATCTCAGTAATTTTATACATTTTCCCAGAATGCTAAAAGTCATAAACAGCCTATTATAATGAAAATAGGTGATTTGATCATTGTGCATAAGTACTCAATAAATATTTTGAAAGTCATAGACTTTTCTAATTTGAAAGTATCTTAGTGCTTATTTAGCTTAACTTTGATCTTATCCTGGGAAAATTTCAGAGATGTGAAAATATTTTAGGGGAGGAAAATAACTTGTTTCAATTAGTTACCATAAGCAATTATTCCTGTTTAGGTTGTCACTCAAATATTTTATTTGTGGAAAGAATTCTGCTTTCCCACATTTTACACAATGGCAACTTCTGAATCAGAGCCTGATTCATCATAAGTCTCCTTTCTTTGTGTAGGAAAATGGAGTTATTGATCCTTAGACTTTGTTTATCTCAGAGTAGATGGTTTTTGTACGATACCTGAAAGATAGGTCATTTTCTAATCTTAGCCTGAATCCAACTCACTACTTTTCAACTCCTTCCCCATCACTGTCAAGAGTAGAGCAAAGTTTTGTTACTCTCAGTTATTTATTCCCTTTGAAAGAAAACTGGGCTTTCATATGTTTCTAAGAAAATAAATTCTCTTTTTAAACTAATTCATACACATTTACTGAGTGTGTAAATATCATGACTTGTACTTGCATTTTGTAGTAATGAGCAGACTTTCTTTTAATCCCCTAACTACATTGTAAGACCACTGTCCATAATAAATCACAGGTCATAGAAAATATTTTAAAAGTCATGAAATTTACTTGCTCATTTGCTTGTTCATTCATTTATTCATTCATGCAATAGAACTCATTAGGTAAGGGGAAAAATGTACAAATTAATGAATCTCCATAGGAAACGTGGCTGTTGCAAAGTATGTGTTGGTGGGATAATAGAAAGGGTTATGAAGTGATCTAGAGAGTCTTGAAAACCTCCAGTTCATCCTAGTTACATGTTAATGTAGAGTAAGTGACTTCTGAGCTACATTTTAAGTAATGGACATGCTATAAACAGGTAGATCTTTGTGTGTTAAAGAGAGCAGAGATCATTCCAAGCCTAAGGAAGAGCATGAGTTAAGTTAGGGCAATGTCAGTATCCTGAGGCGAAAAATGCAGGAGAAGGCTAAATAGAATTAAGGGGAAAAGTATCAGTTCAATTTTGGAATGTTGAATTTGAAATACCATTGGGAGGACATGCAAGCATAGTTGTCATGGCAAGCAGTTTCACATAGGATTCTGTGTGGAAGGAAAAGAGAAATCACTGGACACAGACATATGGCAGGTTTTCTTATCCAAATAATAGTACAAAACATCTGAGCAAATAAGATCATCTCTGAAGGACAGAAAATATTAGAGGGCTGTGAAGAAATTTTAGAAAAATATAACACTTGCAAGATATTTAAAGAATGAGTAACAACAACAACAAAAATTTAAAGTTTGGAAGGGAGAAACAGAATCCCAAGGAGAATACGGAGTTGAAAAGGGCAGACAGTTTAAAAAGGTTGGTCAAATCCACAAGAGTAAGCCAGTAAAATAAGCAACAAACATTTTCAATGGGTATAATGATGAGAAAGCATACCAATACCATATTCTAGTGTATTTTTAGTTACAGGAATACTAGTTATCTGGTGCATGGATTTGTGCACATTGAAAGGAAATTAATTAGAAGGTGGCCAGTAGAGTGGGACTGGGCGAGACAGGCCGACACTCCCTGAAGCCAATCTGCCACGGTCCCCCCTGGCATCTGTGGAGTAAGCGGGATCCCTCTGGCAGGTGGGGTTCCTCAGCCTGGCCTGCAGGGTTTATGCCAAAACCGGCTCTCTGACATCCCCTGAGGGGTCCCAGAGTACGAGAGGGCACTCTGCAAAGTTGCTGTCATAAAGCATGTGGAATGCAAACTCAAGTGTTCAGTAAACCAGATTTGGGGCCGACAGTGCCCCAGCAACAACATAACCCCCACCAAAGGTGGAATCGCACTGCTGCGTGAGGAATCGGGATCCTTCCTCTCTGGTTTAGGGGTTTGTCACCCGAGAACCACCACTGCCAAGTCACTGCAGCTCAGCAGCTCCTGCATTGAGCGTCTGCCCCCTGGTGGTCAGTTCATGTCATAGTGACCAGTTAGACGGTTGGACACTTAGCATATTAGCCTTTTTTATATAGAGACTAGAGCAGGGGTGGGCAAACTTTTTGACTCGAGGGCCAGAATGGGTTCTTAAACTGGACTGGAGGGCAGGAACAAAAGCATGGATGGAGTCTTTGTGTGAAGTAATATAAATTCAAAGTAAACATCATTACATAAAAGGGTATGGTCTTTTTTTTTTTTAGTTTTATTCATTTCAAACTGGCCAGATCCGGCCCTCGGGCCGTAGTTTGCCCACGTCTGGACTAGAGTCATGGTGAATGAAATTCGTGCACTTGCGGGGGAGGGTCCCTCAGTCCGGCCTGTGCCCTCTCACAGTCTGGGAGCCCTCAGTTGGACATCTTTAGTGCTGCCATGGAGGCAGGAGAGGCTCTCGCCACCACTGCTGTGCTCACCTGCTGTTATCCTGGCTTCTGGCTGAGCGGGACTCCCCCTGTGGGAGTGCACTGACCACCAGGGGTCAGCTCCTGCATTGAGTGTCTGCCCCTGGTGTACAGTGCACATCATAGTGACCGGTCATTTGGCAGTTCGGTCAATTTGCATATTAGCCTTTTATTATATAGGATAAGTGATTTGGTTTGGCCATAAAAATGGAATAAGTGATGAAGAAGTGAAGAAAAGCCAAGTCCAGAGAGTTCTTTTGTCAATTGGTCTAAAGAGGAAGAGGGAAATTATGGGGTGGTGTGTGAAGGGAGATGAGATTTCCAGGGAGTACTGTGGGGATTTATTTGTAGAGGATTATGTTATAGAAAACACATCTGAAGGAAAGAAATAAGTGGTTTGAGAGAAGCTAAATATAAAGGAGAAAATGTTGAGCCTTGATCAAGCCAGGTGATGGAAATTGGTGCATTTATTTTACCTTGGGCAACCAAGCTCCTTCCTTTGTTCATTGTTGCTTTGGGTGATACCTTAAATTGTTGTCATCATTCTGCTAGCCTCAGGATGCAGTCAATATTAAAAATGAAAACACAATTATAGGCTCTTGCAGTATTATTGAACTGGTGAATCAACTAGCTCTGAATCAGAGTTAAACTTACCTACATTTCAGGAATGTGAAAATTATTTTTTAATTGTTAAAGCAGTTTGATTTTTGCTTAGAGCTAAACACATGCTAAATGTCCTAAATAAGAAAGATACTTATTTTTACTAAATTTTTATATTTATGAACTCCAGGAATAGGATACAAATTAAAATCCCATCTCCAATCCCACCACAAAATGGCACTGATAAGAATTTTTAAGAGGAAATATTTCTGGTGCTTTCTAGTTGTGAGCTAAAAACCAGTCTGTTGACAGTGATTGGGGAGCCATTTTTCTATGTTACTGTCATGAATTTAAATTTTAAAACACTGTTATAGTGTGCTTCAGGTTCCATAATAATATTAACAATAACTATAATAAATTAGTTTAATATTATTGATATATTTACATATTCATTAATATACACTGAGTGGCCAGATTATTATGACCACCCCATCAGTACTTCTTTGGGCCACCTTTTGCCTTCAATACTGCGGCAATTCTTCTTGGCATTGACTCCACGAGATGTTGAAAGGTGATGCGAGGAATCTGACACCATGCCTGATGAATAGCACTGTCCAGTTCTGTGAGATTTGATGGTTGTGGAACCAGCTGCCTGATGGCTCTTTTAACTTCATCCCACAAATGCTCAATTGGATTGAGATGTGGTGATTGTGGGGGCCACCTAAGCAAGGTAACCAAAGGTAACCTCATGTTCTTGAAAACACTCCTGTACAGTACGAGCACTGTGGCACGACGCATTGTCTTGTTGGAAGAAGCCATCTCCATTGGGATATGCCATCAACATGATAGGATGAACTTGATCAGCAATGATACTTAGGTATGTTGTGCTATTCAGATGTTTATAATGATCTGGCCCTCTAGCAACTTCAGCATGAAATTATAGCTAATTTGCCTACAAACATCAGTTGGTCATAATAATCTGGCCACTCAGTGTATAGTTTCAATCAATATTTAAGGTAGACACTATGATTCTTCTTATTAAAACACTAGTACCCCGGTGCACGAAATTAGTGCACATTAAAAGAGAATTAATTAGCGGAAATATTTTAATATTCCTATTTGCCCTTTCTCTATAATAGAAGTGTGAGAGATGAAAGGAAATTATTAAAATGTATATGAAAATAATATATAAATTTATTAATAAATAAACAGTAACAAAAAGATATAACAACAGAGGCATGATATAACAACAAAAACATGATATAACAACAACAAAAACATGATATAAAAACAACAGTGATGCAAACAATGACTGATAAAGTGATTAAACTTATTCTAATATCTCCCTGTACACCACATTAAGAGTGAAAACACTTTCAGAGTGCTTGACTAATTTCCCTGGTGCTGGGAACGTCACATGCTCTTCGAACTAGAGAGAAAGCAACATATAACTGACCATGTGCAAAAACGTGTTCAGGTAGGAATATGCCTACTCTGTCTAGAGTTTGTCCTTGTGATTTATTAATAGTCATCGCAAATGCTGGCATCAAGGGAAACTGTCATTGAATCAATTTAAATGGGAGCCCAGTGTCAGATGGGGACAAATCAATTCTTGGAATCAGAACAACCTCTCCCTCTGCAGATCCTGTTAATACTTCAGCTTTGATAATGTTAGGTTGTAATCTTTTGATAATAAATCTGGTACCATTAAAAAGACCCCATTGAGATTTCCCAATAGCATGATGATTGCACCCACTTTCAATTTTAATTTATGACATGGCATTCCCGAAGGAATAATACAATTAAGAAATTCGATGGCAAAATTTTCCTTTTCAGCATCATCTGTTGAATCATCACTCAAATATGTGTGAAAATCTCCATTGAGTATATCCAAAATTTCTTCATTTACTTTTTGAACGTGCTCATTTTTTGTACAAAGAATTGCACATTTAGATATATTTTTAATATTATCTATAGATATAGTATTTCCAAAGGTAGCTTCAATAATAGATCCATTACAAATCATTTCACAGGGGTTTTCAATAATATCCATACCTAAATGAAAACTGTTATCAAGTTTGCCATCTCCAAGTTTTACTAACCATCCACTATAAGCAGAATCCTCTGGTCTCATATTTATTGTAAGAGACAACTTTCTGAAACATTCCCAAAATTGCAGTACTTTAAACTTGTTTGTCCTATGGCTGATCACATAGCATGCGGTACAATACTGAGACATTGTCGAAAATCCCCTCCAAGAAGGAGAACTTTCCCACCGAATTCAACATTCAAATTCATAATTTCTCTTAGTAATCTGTCTATGAGGTTTATCGCATGACTGGATGCCATGGTGCATTCATCAATAATGAGAAGTTGGGCCTTTTTAATGGTTTTAGTGACTTCACTGTTTATATCGAGTCTAGAAATTGAAGTTTCATTTAATGGAATTGGTAATTTATATTGGGAATGAAAGGTGCCTCCACCGAGAAGTAAATTTGCAGCAATTCCTGTAGATGCTGTGGGTAAAACAGTACCACCACGACCTCTAATATAATGTATTAAAACTTTACACAGATATGCAGGTGAATAGGATTCCTAGCTGGCAGGTCCCTGACAGCAAACTGGCCACCTGTCGATTTCGTGAGGAATGGGGCTGCCTCCTCCCTACTGTCAGGGTCTGGTTTGAAGGCCGGCCCTGCCCCCTGTTTGGGCAAGACCCAGAGTTCTACTACTCTGTGGCCTCCGCCTCAGCAACCCAGGACTGACTGCTGCTGGGCACTCCTGGCGCTCCGAGGGTGGGTTCTTCCCTCAGGCCTGGTGGGAAACAGCTCAGGGAGGGCGCAGCCCTTGGAAAGATAACCCAGGACTCAGTATTTCCACACTCCGCTCCGAGGGTGGGTTCCTGCCTGAAACCTCGCTCTCCAGGAAACAGTTGCGGGAGGGCACAGCCATTTCCAAAACGACCCCTGCAGGACTGACTGACTTCTGGTTGGTCGAGCTTCAGGACATTATGTTACACCCAGGGTTTTTATGTAAGTAGATAATTATGTCAGGTTATTTTTTTTAAAATGAAAGTTAAATGTACAATAATGAAGGAACAAATGTTCAATTATGAGAAAATGTCAACTGGAGTATAATTCATCAAAAATTATAATTATTTGACTTGCATAGCATTAAAATATGTCTTTCTTATTTTGAGTTGGAAAACTACAAATCTTATATACAGAATTATCATTATTATTTATCCAATTATCTCTCTATTTGCTTATATCCAATGTATTCACTCACTTGTCTCACCACATCTAGAGTATACAGAATGTAGAAACAACATGATAAATATTAGCTCTTGCTTGATGGTGAGATGAGTGATTTTTTTTCTTTGTTCATATATGTCTATATTTTTAAAACTGCAATTACTTTATGATACTAAAAAACAGATAACTGTTGCCAATGATAGGCAAGTTCTAGTTTTGCCTCTGAAAATAATCGTAAACTTTCTATACTTCAAACATAACAATGTAGGGGGAAAGACGTAGATTTTTGTTATTACAAATAAACACACACAATAAACATTGGAATACTTCAATAAATATTTAAAGTAAATATCAATGAGATATATTCTACCAACACCTGACTTTAAATGAACTCCAAAGAAGATCCACATTCAAATGGACTCAGAATGAATAATTTTTCATTTAAAATGTCAATCCTGAACTCACTTGTACTTTTATTCCAGCCTACACATAACATAAAATATAATCCATTTCATTCAAAGAGAATTTCCTTAATATGCTAAAATGTTCCCAAAATGGGCTACTTTGTAGCATAGTATCAAAATCTCCCTCTTTCTACTCACATCCTAAGTCAGGTAAAAACCTCGCTTTTATTTTACAAATGCAAAAATAAATTCTTACCATATCTCACAGGCCAACTCAATGGCTTTCAGGTTTGGTTTGAATAAGAAAGAGCAAGCCTTGCAGGCAAAACAACAGAACTGAAGCAGATGTGGGACATTAATGAAAACCAGTCCTCTACCTCCTTCTAAAACCTGGTGATTCTTGCCTTTGCTTCCCCCCACCCCTCCACATACTGAACATAGACCTTTGTGAGCAACCTTCTGCCACCCAGTAGCATCTGGGTGTGGCTAATCATTGCTTATTTTCCATCAATAGCAGTTTGTTTTTTTTATAAACCTGGAAGTAGCCTTCCACAGCTGGAAGTACTCACTAAAGTCATAGTTAATATTGACCTTTTTTTTTCTTCTTTAAGCTTAGAGAACCCATTAAAACAATACTATGGGAAGATAATTTTAGCTAATTTCTAGAAATGAAGAATCTGAAGATCAAAGAAATTAAGTCACTATTTCAATTCCATACAAAATATTTAATATGATAATACAAGAGACCTCGTGCATTAAATTTGTGCACAGGGGGGTGTCCCTCAGCCCAGCCTGCACCCTTTCCAATCTGGGACCCCTTGAGGGATGTCCGACTGCCCATTTAGGCACAATCCCAGTGGGGTTGGGCCTAAACGGACAGTCGGACATCCCTCTCACAATCCAGGACTTCTGGCTCCCAACTGCTCACCTACTTGCCTGCCTGATTGCCCCTAACTGCTTCTGCCTGCCAGCCTGATCACCCCCTAACTACTCCCCTGCCAACCTCATCAACACCTAACTGCACCCCTGCTTGCCCAATTGCCCCCAACTGCCCTCCCCTGCCAGCCTGGTCACCCCTAACTGCCTTTCAGACCTGGTCCCTACCAACTGCCCTCCCCTGCCAGCCATCTTGTGTGTTGGAGTGATGGTCAATTTGCATATTACTCTTTTATTAGATAGGATATTTAAAATTGTATAGTAAATAATAAATTAATATCCAGTCATGTAACCAAGATGTCAAGCTTACATTACTCCTTCATTGGAGACTTACTAGTAATTAAACTTGGTTCAAACTCTCAATTTTGTCTTAGTCTTCCTGTGATTTATGCTAATTATCTGGACTTACTCTCTTATGATTTCTTTGGCTTTCTACTTCAATATGTGGCAATCCTGGAACAGCTAGTGTTGACTTAAATTCAGCCCTATTTTTGGTTATCCCCCCTGCCCCCCCCCCCCCCCCCCAATAAAAAAGTTCACTCACTGGAAAGCAATAGTGAATATTGTAAATTTTACTGAGGATTTCACAGGAGGTATTTCCATAATATATAATCATTATAAGAAAATGCAGTTCTCCCCAAACTAGCTTCTAGGTTGGCCCATTATCAGTGGGTGCTGGTAAATGCCTAGCTACTGGATCTGTGGTCAGGGAAAAATCCTTATTGGTAGTGTCTGCCAATTTCTATGGTGTAAATATCCCACTGTGGCCATTTACAAACTGTCAATGTTACATCACTGAATTCAGAATTGGGACTGAGAAAACCTGGGGATAATTGGCTCTTGCAAGCCACTGTTCATTACCAAAGGTTGTTCTCATTGGGCTTCTTCAATGCTGTCCGGCTTCTCTTACTTCACTTGCATTGCATTGAATTATCCATCACTACCAGCCACAACCCTTGGGAATTTTAGTCTTTCCTCTTGAACACAGATCCTCTCAGCCTTTGCACACTCTATAAAGTTTTAAAACCTATCCACAAATTCTTGGATCTACCTCCCATGGATATAAATGTGGTTTATATCCCCTTCTCTTAAAACTCGACCAACCTCAGCAACTATCTTATAACCAATAAAATGCAGCAGAAATGCCTCTTTATAATTTCCAAAATTGGTTAAAAATAGGCCATACAGCTTTCACTTTGCATTACATTGGATCATTCCTTCTATGGTATGCCAAATACCATAAGAAGTTGTGCTACCCTGAGATTGCCATGCTAAAAAGGCATTTCTAGATGAACTTCCTGCCAACAGGCAGCATTAACTGCCAACCATGTGAACAAGCCATCTTGGATGTCCAATCTAGTGAGACTTCACATGATTGCAACTTCAGCCAACATCTGATTGTACCCACTGAGGAGACTCCAGCACTGCCCAGCCAAGTTCTTCTCAACTTTGGGCCCACAAAATCATAAGCAAGATAAAATTATTTTTTAAACTGCTGAGTTTTTGCCTTCTTTCTAATTTGTCCAAACTCATAGCAATTGGAGTTATGGAGAGCAAATATATACTATATATATATATTATATATATACAATATATATATAATATATACATATATATACTATATACTATATATATATTATATAAATATATACTATATAAATATATGCTATATATATACTATATATATATATATATATATATATATATATATATATGAAATAAAAGGCTAATATGCTAATTAGACCAATGTCCTTCCTGACAAAGCCAGGGCCAGAAGGGAAGCCAGCCCAGGCTCCTGGTGCCTGTGAGCAACTGGAAGAGGGAAGCCTGGGTCCCGGGTACCTGAGGGAAGCCTGTGCTGGCAGCCGGAGGAAGGAAGGCCTACTCTTGCACTAATTTTCGTGCACCCTCTATATACTAGAGGCCCGGTGCACGAAAATTTGTGCACTCAGGGGGGAAGGGGGGGCCCCTCAGCCCGGCCTGTGCCCTTTCGCAGTCTGGAACCCCTCGGGAGATAACGACCTGCTGGCTTAGGCCTGCTCCTGGGGAGCAGAGGGCAGGCCCAATCCCTAGGTGCAGCCCTTGTCACGCACAGAGCAGGGCTGATTGGGGAGTTGGGGCGCCACCCCCTGTCACTCACAGAGCAGGGCCAATCAAGGGGTTGGGGCGCTGCCCCCTGTCACTCACAGAGCAGGGCCCATCAGGGGGGTTGGGGCTCCATAGCCTGTCACACACAGAGCAGGGCCCATCAGGAGGTTGGGGAGCTCCCCCCTGTCATGAGCAGGGGGTTGGGGAGCCTGTCACACACAGAGCAGGGCCAATCAGGGGGTTGGGGCGCTGCACCCTGTCACACTCAGGGCAGGGCCAATGGAGAGGTTATGGCTCTACCCTGTCACACACAGAGCAGGGCCCGTGGGGGGGGGGGTGGGGATTGGGGCACTGCACCCTGTCACACACAGAGCAGGGCTGATCATGGGGTTGGTGTGCTGCACCCTGTCAAACACAGAGCTGCAGGGCAATCAGGGGGTTGGGGCACTGCTCCCTGTCACTCACAGAGCAGGGTCAATCAGGAGATTGGTGTGCTGCCCACTGTCACTCACAGAGCAGGGCCAATCAGGGGGGTTGGGGCTCTGTACCCTGTCACGCACAGAGCAGGGCCGATCAGGGGGTTGAGGTACTCCCCCCGTCACTCACAGAGCAGGGCCAATGGGGAGGTTATGGCCCCACCCTGTCACACACAGAGCAGGGCCCATGGGTGCGGGGGGGGGGGTGTTGGGATGCCGCACCCTGTGACACACAGAGCAGGGCCGATAAGGGGATTGGGGAGCTCCCCCCTATCAGGCACAGAGCAGGGCCCATGCGGGGGGGGGGGGGGGGGGGGTTGGGGCGCCGCACCCTGTCAAACACAGAGCCCCAGGGCAATCAGGGGATTGGGGAGCTCCCCCCTATCAGGCACAGAGCAGGGCTGATCAGGGGGTTTGGGCGCTGGCCCCTGTCACGCTGATCCTGGTGCTGGGAGGCATATTACTCTTTTACTATATAGAATAGAAGCCTGGTGCATGGGTGGGGGCCAGCTGGTTTGCCCTGAAAGGTGTCCTGGATCAGGGTGGGGGTCCCCACTGGGGTGCCTGGCCAGTCTGGGTGAGGGGCTGAGGGCTGTTTTCCGGGTGGCGAGTGACTAAAGCTCCCAACCGCTCCTTGTTTTCTTTTTTCTTATTCTGGGCCAGCTTTAGCTCTGAGGCCTCGCTGCTGAAAACATGGATACAGTGTTTCAGTCCGGCTGGGTTTCAGTCCGGCTGGTTTCTGGTGTTTTGTTTACCTTCTTATTTGCAACATAGTATACAGTTGCTTAGAGTTGTAGCTCAGAGGCCGGCAAGTTAGGCGGGGAACATTGGAGTCCGCAGCAAGCAAGCCTCATGCTTGCTTCAGTGCCTGGCTGCCGGCCGCCATCTTGGCTGACAGTTAATTTGCATATACTCACTGATTAGCCAATGAAAAGGGTAGCGGTCGTACGCTAATTACCATGTTTCTCTTTTATTAGTGTAGATATATATATATATATATTTGCAAAATATTTTATCACTGATAAAAATGACTGACTGAGACATGGGTAATGTAATATGCTTTCCTGGGAAGACACAGAATAAAGAGAAGTGGAAAGTGTGGAAGAGATAAAGTTAGCCTTATAGAAGAACAGGTTCTCCTTCTGAAAATGGTGCAGTTTCACAGTGCAGCCTTAAATAATAAAGGTGACAAATCTAGCTGTATTCACTATTTCTCACCCCAGATTTGTAGTCAATTAAACAATTTACATGTCTAAACATCTCTCAGGATTGATGGAGAGGATGGAAAAACTCTAGTGCTATTGCTGAGTGAGATGAATGTCAGCAAATGAAAGTGGATGGCAAATACATATACCTTTTTTGTTGCTGGAGAACCCCAGACTGGGTAAAGCAAAGTGATTCTTCCAGTTTGAAAATTCACTGGCACACTCTCTTCCTCATAGGTTTTCTGGTACTAAGCTTCTTGACCTTTGTCTTATTGAATTCTAACTAGTCTTTCAAGTCATTCTTTCCATCTTAATTCAAAGGGAGATTTCCTTTGTTCTAGCTGTAGGATCACTCTCAGCCTGTGAAATTCCCAGATGAATGAAGACAGAAAAGTTTCTTGCATTGTTTATGGAGAACCTAGTTAGCTACACTCAGAATGTGATCTATAGTAGGCAAGGCTCCCAGTTTCAATGCCCACAATCCTTTATCAAAAATGGCATACATTTAAACTGGAATCTAGCCAGGTCCCACTGTTACCACTTGAACCAAAGACGGTAACCCAGTGTGTGAAGTGAAGGAGTCCCATATTTCTCTGGTAACACAGCCTGCAGGATGCTCATGATAAGTGGCAGAAGCTCCATTTCCATAAAATAACAATGCCAAATTAATTCTAATTATCCTGATCATTGAACATTTAAATGAAAATGAAGACATTAAGGTAACTAATTACTAGGAAGGCCATTTCTGAGAATGAATTATGAAAGATTTTAAACAAAGACATTGTAAAACAATGGGTTTCAACTGCCCAAATCTTGTCAGCTTGTTTATTTGTACTGATCACATTGAATTTACACACCAGAAAATTGGGAATTATTTGGTTATTAAAAGAATGTAGAAAAGGCTCTGTGGAGAAGTGCATCCTCATTTATGTTTCCTACAATAAAAGGTCACAGTTAATAATTTCTAAACTAGTAGCTTTATCAATTTTCAGATCCAAATATAAATTAGAAATAAATGGTATGAAAAGTGTGAGAATTGTTTAGAAAACTTATTTATGAATAGTTGTTGATTTCATGAATTTGGCATTATTGAACAATAAAGTGATAATAGTTCTGGAATTATTATCATTTAAAGGAAAAAGGATAATCTCATTAGATGGCTATTTATGATTTGTAATAAGATTAAATTATACAATTGTCTAACCACTAGATTTAAAACTAATATAAAACAACATTGAATGTAAACTGTAATTGAAAAATAATTTTTAAAAAAGGAGAAAAAATAAAATTTGGTTTGAAATTATATATATATATATAACTTATTTATGTGAAAAACCCAAAGTTGATAATATATTGTCTTCCCTTTTTAGTATAGAAGAAAAATTTTCTTATTTACATTTCCTCCATTTGTTTTACAGAATTAATTCAACAGGAGCAGTATCACCCTCTAGGAAAGGAAATAAAGCTTAGCTAGGCAAAACTTGTTTTATTAAACAGTTGAGGAGTAATGTAAAATGTATTTTTCAAAAGTTGGTTTGATTCAGTTCAAACATATTTCCTACCTGTGATTGAATAACTTTCACATTATAAAGTTTCAGGCCCATGCAGACATTTATTTGTGAAAAAAATTAAAATAAAACAATAAAAGCAACTCTTTGCATTGTCAAATTGTGATTGGACAAAAAATCAAATACTGGAAATACTAACAGGCGATATGTTAATTTTCAATTACTTGTGTGCTAAATTGCTTAGAGTCCCCTTGCTTTAAATTTAATACATAAATTATTTATTTAATTAAAGGAGACATGGAGAGAGTTGATGCAGTTCTAAGCTCTATGATAATTTTTTGAGTTTCACAATACAGTTATGGGACAGCCACATAAGGACATTTTGGTCAATTATAGACCAAATATACAAAGGTGATCCCATAAGATTATCATGGAGCTGAAAAATTTCTATCACCTAGTGAATTTGTAGCTGCCTGAATATCACAGTGCAACACATTAAAATTGCCTAGAGTATTCAGTTAACATGTTGTACCTATTTGTAGCCTAGGAGCAAAAGGCTATACTAGATGGCCTGGGTGTGTAGTAGGCTATACCATATAAGTTTGTGTTTGTACAACAAAAGCACCTAACTAAATTTTTTCAGAAGGTATCCTATCATTAAGTGACACAACTGAATACTCTCAGATACATTTTTATGCATATACTTTATACTTCTGGTACCACCCTCTGCTAAAATTTTTGTGTTAGTTCCTTGTGAAACTGAATTTAATTAAATTATTTACAATTAAAGAGCCACTGAGGGACTTAAAATATTGTTTATGATTCACTCAATGTGATTTGCTTTTTCTGTGTTATTCCATTTTGCATTTCCTACTTAGATAGCAGCATCACTTAGTATAGTTGAAACAAATGAAAATAACATTTATGTAGATAAAAAACTGTAGAATAACAAAATCATAAGATTGAACCCAGAACATAAAAAAGAAGCTATTTCTATTTTGTCCACTACTATATTCTGAAATCCTATTATTAGTGTACTATCACATATAAAATGCTCAATAATTACTTGCTTAATAAATGGAATTTCAAGTCATTGCTTATTTTATGTTACTCTTGCATATACTCTTTCAAACCTTTACTTTTTAATTTAATAAGATAACAATATATTTGGTTGATTGGGAATTATCAATCAATTGAAAAAGAAACTTATTATATTGGAAGATTATACATTATCAAAGATAATTAGTATAAAATATCTTAGACCACAAAAGTGAGATGGGCCAAGAATCCAGTTTAATCTTGATCTACTATAGCAGAGTTATCCAAATGAAATTAAATTGGGGCCTTTCACCATCTTAATGATATCTTAACTGTGCAAATGAGGTGAATAGTGACTTGAGACAGTTATACACAGGGCTCGTTAGCTACACCTTAAGGCAAGATCAGCAAAAGAATTTGGAAGAAGTTGGTGCTGTGGACAAAGGCATAGCATAAACCAGTGTGTTTGGATAAGGCTGAACTTTTGTTTTTCCCTCTGGATCCAATTAAGGATTGTTACTTAATACTGTGATTATTACTTTCATTATGTCTCTATGGTTCCACATACTCAAATCACTACCTGGAAGGAACCAGGAATTATGAAAATGCGAACTGTCACTCTCATAGTGACTTAAAGAGGCCCTGTCTGGAGAAACTGGACCTGCTGAGATTTCTCTCCTAGACTCTACTAGTATCCCTGGGAGATTTGGGCCTGACCAAAGGAAGGTGTGAAACAGAGTCAGCGCGAAGTATGCTAGACAATGATGAGACAATAGTGAAGAAGCCCTCTCTTTGGAGGATTGCATAGAATTTGAGCCAAGCTGAACTATATAAAAGAAAAATAGAATTCTAGGGAAGAGTGTTGGAAGTAGAGGTTGTTGACTTAACTAAAATTTCCATAAGTAATTAGCATGCCCACCTTGCAAAAAAGAGATTGACAGAAATTGGAATACTAAGGATGAATTTTAATCACAAGTTTCTAAAAGTGCCTGCCATGTGAGAAACAATTTTAAGTGTTTAGTCGTTAATTATAGGAGGAAATATCTAAAACCTAGGTGGAGGATTTAAAGAAATACAGCTACTAAGTGGTAGAAATTATATTTAAACTTATGTTTTCAATCAACATTCTCTATTTCTTCTTTATAAGTTCAGATGTAGACTCTGGAGTCAGGCAAAGTTATGTCCAAACTCATTTTTCCTTTGACTAGCTATGTGACCTTGTGTACATTACTTTAATTTTTTGTATTTCACTTTCTTCACCTCTAAAAATGAATAATAATTACAATTAACTCATCAGACTGCTATGAAAAAAATTCAAAAAATCTCACTAAATTATTTAACATAAGATCCAGTTTATACTACGTGCTCAGTAAATGTGCTACTATCTTAAATTGTATGAAATAGTAATGAAAACCAATTAGAGCCCAATTGAGCTATAGGTAACAATAGATTAATTATTTTCCCTTATGAATGTTGATGTTTTGTTGGCCCAGAAGTTACTTTCTTGTAGCAACAGAAAACTAAATACAGCTTAGGGTAACCACCGTCTTCCCCACTTAGTTCAGGCTGACCATATCCCCAGCCCCAGGAGAGGGAAGCAGTCTGTGAACCATAGGACTCCAGAATATATCATTTTCATAGGCTTAAAGACACAATCAAGTTCGAGAATCAGCACTTTCCAAGTCTCTGGCCATCATGATTGGCTCTGAGATGGGCACTTTCACAAATTGGGCTAATCAGAGCCCTCTAAGAGTCCATTCTGATATTTCAGTTAGGGACACTGGGAAAGTGTCATTTCCCATTGCTATATGCTAGAGCCTTAAAATAGAGCTCACACAGAAGAGCTTAATGAGTAAATATAAAATGAAATCAACCATGTTCTGGTGATGATCTTTGAGCCCTTAAATTAACCCCACTTGAAGATCTACTTATGAATTGTAACACAAGCCAATAAATTTTTGTATTTTGCTTAAGCAAAGTAGAGCTGGGTTTTCACTCACTTGTAACAAAAACATCCTAGCTGACTCATAGTCATTGACAAATTCTATAATTGCTATTGATCAGGACTTCTACTTAAAAAGTTAGTAGATCAGATCTCTCAGCCTCTTCTAATTTAACATGTGCAAGTGCTTCCTAAGGGGGTTGTATAACCTAGCTCACATTTGCTATTGCCCACTTGCTGACTTGTCTAATTTCAATGTGTTTATTTTGTTTGTGTTAGGTTAGGTGGCTCAGGAGGCGGCGCAAGAAATAGAGTCCAGTGAATCAGAAAAGAAAGGAAAGGAAAGTTTATTCTGCGTCCCCGGGAGACCCACGTACCCCCAAAGACGGGGCACGTGGATTCACACCAACATGGAGGGGGGCGCTTTTTTTATACTGCGGTTGGGTGAGGGGCGGGGACATGAGCTGAGGTATTCAGTTGAGGAGGCTTCAGCTGCAGGGGAGTATGTGGATTCAGGGAGAAGAAGCAGGTATCTGTGTCTGGCACGTTGACCTGTGAGAAATCCCAGATCTGTGAGAAATTCCAGAGGAAGTCCATTGTCTCATCACATGTCTGCATGTATCCGATCCTGGGCTCTCTCCGACCTAACAGTTTGTTTGTTTGTTTTTGAGGCAATAGTAGATAAAATAGTGGAATCAGAAATGCAAAAGGGTTATCATGAGATTTTAAATGGAACTAGCATTGTAATTATCTCTTTAAAGAATTCTAAGCTTAGGGTAATATCCCCTCATTTTTTTTTTCTATTTTAGAAACAAAAATAGATATTTATATATGTGCATGTGATTTTTCTTCATTTTTATTTATTACTTTGAGAGAGGAAGTAGAAACTTCTATTTGCTGTTATAATTATTTATGCATTTATCAGTTGATTCTTCTATGTGCCCTCTCCAAGGATAGAACCTGCAATGTTGGCATATTGGGAAGATGCTCCAGCCAACTGGTCAACCCAACTAGGGCCTTGATAGTAGAAGCAATGGAAACATATGTTAACTTTAGTAAGTAAATATCTGCTTTTTGTCAGCAAAACACCTTAGGGCTTTAGTGATAGGTATTTGTAAATGCCTGTTAGAATGGCTATCATCAATAAATCGACAAACAACAAAACTGCCTTTTGATACAGCAATTCCATTTCTGGGAATATATCCCAAAAAATCACAAAACACTAATTTGAAAGAATATATATACCACTTTGTTTATTGCAGTGTTATTTACAATGTCCAAGATTTGGAAGCAGCCCAAGTGCCTATCAGTAGAAGGGTAGAAAAAAAAGCTGTGGTATATTTACAATGGAATACTACTATGCAGTATAAAAGGAAAGCTTACCTTTTGTGACAGCATGGATGGGTGGTCCTAGAGAGTATTATGCTAAGTGAAATAAGCCAGTCAGAGAAAGACAAGTACTCTATGATTTCACTTACATGTGGAATCTAGTAAACAAAATAAACTAACAAATAGAAATAGACTCATAGAGACAAAGAAAAGACTAATAGCGTCAGAGGGGAGGGGTACTGGAGGGCTGGGTGTAAAAGGTGTGTCTACATGATTTGCTTTAAAAAGAATCCTATGTGTGAGCTTCAAACAAAGCAGAAAATAAGTCATACACATGGAATCTCCTACCACCAGGTCCTTCCTTCCCCTCTTAAGTGCACTGCTCTTCCAGTTCTCAGTGACTTGGACTCATTATGCTCTAGTGTTTCTAAGTGGGTGATATAAGGAGTCACCAATAGCAACCAGCATTTCTGTTCTCACCAGTGTGAAAGAGGCCATCATCCCTCCTCTACCTCGCAGGTTCTCTCCCCAAAGGCCCCTTGGCAGTCCAGCCAAGAGCACACTGCACAGTGTGCTGAGCCCCTGGTCCCATCAGGATGAACCTCCAGAGGGGCTGGAAAGTCTGCATGCTCCATAAAGTCACGGTGCAGTTTCCTCCTGGCTGTCTGACTCTCTTTAGAGATGAACTCGGTTCCTTTTTATCTAGACAAAGGAATAATCTTTTGTAAAACAAACTGATGGAACAAAGGGATGAAATCCACTGTGAATGGAGCATTAAGAATAGTCTATATATATGAAACACATAGACAAAGTAAACAGTATGGTGATAGAGGGAAAAGGGGATGGGATGGGTGACGGTGGGCAAAGGGGAAATGGCGACAGAAAGAGACTTTGCTTGGGGGATGGGTTCAGGATGCACTATGCAGATGATGTTTTGTTGAGTTGTACACTTGAAACCTCCATGGTTTTGATAATCAATGGCACCCCAATAAATTAAATTTAAAAATAAAAATAAAAGTAGCCTGGAATGGAAATAGCTTAGGGTTCTCTCCAAGAGCAAAGCTCTTAACCTTAGGATTCTGGTCAAATTCTACTCCAGCAAGTGTGCCATGCAGATTGCAATCAGTGTTATCTCATTTAAAAGCAAGACTCAGAGAGACTACATCCTCTCATGCAGTGTTCTTGTGCCTTATGCTACTTGACATTAACACTCTGACATTCCAAAGGCAAAGACCTATTGGTCAACACACTGTATAAAACAGAGATGCAGTCTCTACCTAGGGGGCTTGTAAACTTAAGTTCTAGAAATAAGCAAACCATTCCTAAATCCTACAGACCACCTCTATGTGGGAGTAAAGGATTCATGCTCTGTGGTTTTAGGTGACCTCTGTTTATCTCACGTCCTTTAAAGTTCATATGGTAACTAAAAATAAGAAATGAGTTGGATTTAATAACAAGCACGCCAAGTAGTGTTAGGAGATAAAGTAATTGGTTTATAGTTAAAACATTTATAACTAATTGCACTCCATTTCTTCTGAAAATATAAATAAAGATATTGACTTATCCATACCAAGAAAAGACACCAATGAAAGATGGGATGTAGCAGGAGCCAGAAAAAAAGGGGAAATAAATGAGTACTCAAAGACATAGATTGAAAACCAGTAGAACTTAAGATTTAAAAAAATAAAGATGGAATACTTCAGAGAAGGTATGAATTATAACATGAGAGAAAGCATTGAATCTTGTTATAAAATTGTTCTTGAAGATTTAAGAGAAGTTGTGGCAGAAGGATAAGGCAAACTCTAGATTGAAAGTGGTTATTTCAGAATTAAGTGACTGGCCGTTTGGTATAAAAAATGAGCATAAACTTGAATGATTTCAGAAAGTCTTCCAGGAAGTTTGGAGATGTAGGGTGAAAGAGAAATGGCACAGTAAAAATGAAGTAATTAATAATCAGTCTTAAATGGCAGCATAGCATGTTCTGACATAGAGGATACATTCCCAAACTTTGGATCCTGGGTGGTGTGAAGGACAACTTACGCTCAAGGGTTAAAATAGAGAATCTTCCATTTTAAAGCAGTTTCAGAGCTACCTGAGGATTTCTAAAACAGCAGCAAACCACTCCGTCATCACCTTCAACTTGATGCATATATTGATAAAGCTCATGACAGGCCTTTTTTTCTCTCTACAAAATAGCAAACTCATTTATTTGGTTCCAAACTATTGCTCAGTATGGCAAAATTGTCTATTTTGAGTAAACAGTTAATTGAAATCTTTTATTAGGATTTCAAATATGCAGAAATCTGCCTAAACAAACATTTTGGGGGAATAAATTATTGAATTATAATTATAGTAATAAGTCAAACTGAAAAACATGTTTTGTTAGTAATTTGGAATATACACTCAGAAAGTGTATGGTGTGTTTGACAAAGAATAAAACACGTACAATAATATCAATCATATCACTATCAGTAATAAAAAGTGGAACAAAGTCCTCTTCCCTTATTTTCTAAGGCAAAGAGCTAAGATTTCCAAAATAAAAAAATAGCTTATGTTGTGTCTATTTTTAAAAGAGTAAAATACATTTTCTAAAAATGAACCTAAAACAAGACTTAATTTTTCTTTTTTTCTTTCAAAAATATTTTAACTGAGCGTACTGCCACTTGGAGAGAATACTTTAAACATTTTTTAAAGCTAGAAAACACCCAAAAAATTGGAAGTGGGGTTTGTACAATGTACAGATAAGTTTAGGGTGAGGAAATAAAATGAATGTATCATGCAAGACATGGCCACATGTTTCTTATTCCTAGAGCTGGCCAATCAGCTTTAGTATGTTCTGTATCACAGACCATAGCTGTCTTGTCATCCCTGCTCCTCATCTAGCAGACATGTGTCTTTAATCCCAAAAAGAGCCAGAAGGATAATGCTGATGTGTAGCTGCCAATGATGCTACCTCAGCCCTGCTGGAGAACAAATCAGAGTCATAACCTATGTAACATTTGGTCTCTCAGAAAACCAACCCAACCACAAAATATAAAATTTTAAAATCCCACCCCCCCCCTCTTTTATTTTATTTTTACTTTTCTACAAATATTGGCTAGAAAGTAACCCATTAACTCACTGGTAACCTAAAAGGGCTAACTTAATAAGTCATAACATTCTCCCAGGTAAATAATGCAAACTTTTATATATTGTGTTTGCATATAGCCTAAGGGCTCTCAAAGATGATAGGGAACCCATTTAATTTTTTTTTTAATTCCTTTGTTCATGTTTTCCAAATTCAAAGGCCTGAGATTTAAAATTAATGAGTGGGTCTGTAATCTTTCAGAGAGATCTTAACGGCCCACTTTCACAGAGTCACAGAGACTAAAAGAAGGCCAAGCTAAAATTCATTTTTCTTCTTGCAATGTGCTTGATGATTTAAACCCACAAAGAAATAATTTTTTCTTAAAGAACAAATAAAAGCTTTGTGCTCACTCTTGCTTCACATTTGAGTATGACTCTCATACCATTGCTCTAAATGAAATTTGTCATGCATCCTTACACAGATGGATGCGGGGTTTCTGTTGTGCAAAAGTATTTATCCCGTGTTAGCATAGAACAGGCTGGTATTTAGATGGAGCCAAAGGTTCCAACACTTGGGAGACATAAGACATGGAGTGCACTGGCTTTCCACCATAGGGAAAGAGGAAGAACAATATTTAACTCATAGAACTGTGCATAAGCCTTCATGAGAAACATCAGCCTCTTCCTCGGCCCTTGAGCACACACATTCATTAAAGACTCACTTCCTGCACTGGCCGGGTAGCTCAGTTGGTTAGAGAGTAGTTCAGTTGTGGGTTTGGTCCTCAATTGGGGCACATACAAGAATTAATCAATGAGTACATAAATAAGTGGAACAAAAAATCTCTCTCTCTCTCTCTCTCTCTCTCCCTCTCTCTCTCTCTATCTCTCTCTTCTCCCTTCCTTTCTCTCTAAAAATTAATTAAACACACACACACACACACACACACACACCCCAAAACAAAACAAAACAAATTACTTCCCACACAGACCATAAAAACCATCCCTGATTGAAGTCCTCCATAGAACAACGTAGGGTCATTTGTCCAAAATTGAATCTGTTGATATAAACAAGGAATCCTCATCCACTCCACTACTGAGAAAGGGAAATCAGGAGTTTATTCATGACTGTCTCCTGGTGACAGAATGTCTTATTTAGAGATCAGTATGTACCTTATCACCCTTGAGTTTCTCCTTCTTTTTTCCAAAGAAGCAGATGTAAATTGGAAAAAAAAATGTTATTGTATTTCTGGGTTCAGAATTGACTTTTAGAAAACTCCATTTGTTATTACCTTCCCTTAATTAAGAAAAACAACAACAATTTTTAAAACCCTCAATTAAAAATATAAAAGTAAACCAGAGCCAAAAGCATTTAGTCATCAAAATATGTGGCTATTAAATATTACCATCTTAATTTTGAAAAAATGATCAAGTTTTTTAGATAGTTTCAATGCCTTAACTTCAAGATCAGATAAAACATAGTAATGAAGAAAGAAAATGAATCAAGATTGTGTAACTTCCCAGGCAGTGACCCATATATGCCAGGAGTTAGTGTTCTAAATATAAAATAAGAATCAGTGTCACTCCATGGAGAAAAATGCCCATAGATTTTAACAAAGATAATCATTTGTAGCACTTATGATTATTAAGTAATTAAAATTTATAAAAACATATATATTTCATTATTACTTTTATTTTTTGACCCTACACTTCATTTTAAAAAGTGAGATTTATTTTGACCTTCTCCTAAAGTATATTCTTGAAATGGGCTCATCAACCTTCTTAAATACCATAAATTTTATTTTTTATAAAATCTGAAAGAGAGCGTATAATTAGCAATGCAAATTGTGAGCTTAAAACCTGAAAGTTGGGTTGCCTTTTTCAAGTATTTATCCTCTGAAATGTTCAAAATAACATATTGACAAAGGTGTATGCTGTAGAGAAGCTTTAGCAAAACATCTGTGATATGATTGCTGCTATAGCAACTGGTTTATTAAACATTAAAATTAATAACTCCAAAAACCACTTAGGCTGACATGAAAGGAAGAACTTCATAAATGTAATTGAGGTATAATAGGAAAATAATCTCAGAGCAGAGGGACCTCCTTCATGCTGCCTTCTGGGACCCGAACAATCTGCAGAAAAATGTCATGACTGGTCCTTGGGGGCTGGGCGAATATGAGAAAGTGAATTGTGGTAGAGCCCTGGGACATTTTAAAATATTTGTGTAAGTTTTTATTTCTTTCCAGATCTTTTTAAGACTTTTATTTCCAGGTTTATTTCCCAGTCAGTAACCTCCAACCAGGGTCACATTATAACTTTTGTGGGTCTTAGGAATATTTGCCTTTATTGGACCTTACCATGATAATGTTATCAATATTAACTTTTTTAAGACATAAATTTTGTTTCTGTTTTAAGTACAATTTAATTGATCTTTATGGCCCTGAAAATTGCTTTTTATTCTGATGTGTGAATAAAATTAAAATCTTTTTTTTCTGAACCTCAATTTATTTATCCTTTTGATTTTAAAATAAATTAAAATATTTTCATGGGCCTAAGGTACTGTACCTACAGTGCTGATGAATAAATCTACAGGTCCTCTTCTCACATGTGTATTCTTTACCAACTTCATCTGCATACATGGCTGCAATTACTACCTATATACAGATGCTCACAGTTGTCTGTCTGCAAGTCAGTACCTTCTTACCTAGAAGCCCAATACCCTCTGGACATCTCTTGAATGTCTCATTGGTATATCACAGTCAAGGTGTCTAAAAACCAAATGCGTGCAGCAGTATGACTCAACAGCTTATACTTTTATTAGGATTCTCACCTGTTAATAGACCATACAACCCCCAATTTACCATAAAGGACAAGACTACAAAAATCTCAAGTTACCTGTGGTTGCTGGACTAGGACAGGATTTCATTTTTATTCACGTGTATCTATGTAACTATGATTTACAATTTATCTTCATTGTGTATTTTCAGGTAAGAACAGATACATTTCATTAAAACTGACATACCTGAGAAAGATAAAATAAAAATATTAGTTAACTTCTAGATACTTTATTATGGGATAGCAAACTCCTGTCTTATACTAACTAAGACATGATCAGTTCAAAAGGAAACATGTTGAAACACCGAAATTTATCAACCCTTCTTCCAATATAACTCTGGTTTCAATTAAAATGAAGAAACTATCCATCTTATGACATATAGTGAAATCTGTCAGGTTAAAAAAAAGGCAGAGTTGTTTACTGAATTTATATTTATTGAAATGTCATTTTTAGGGACTAAATTGTGTCCTCCATGCCCAGATTCACATGTGAAAGCCTATACCGCCAATGTGACTCTTTTTGGAAATAGAGCCTGGAGGGAAGTAATAATTAAGGTTAAATTAGGTCACAAGAATGGGATCCTGGTCTGATAGGACATGTGCTATTATAAGAAGAAGAGACTCCACAGATCCCTCTTCCCCACCCCTGCCTCCATGCACAGAGAAAAGGCCACATGAGGTCACAGTGAGAAGGTGACTGCAAGCCAGGAAGAGAAGCTGCACCAGAAAGCAACCCTGAGTGCACCTGATCCTAGACTTCCAGACTCCAGAATTGTGAGAAAGTAATTGTCTGTTGTTTAAGTCACCCCATCTGTGGCATTCTATTATGTCAGCCCAAGCTGACTGAGACAGTCACTAATAAAATATTTTCTCTTACCTGAGATTGACTAATCATTGTGATAATTACCACAGTCATCTCAGTGGGCTCCTTCCCAATAATTTAGTTTCACACCAGTTTCTAATGTGTTCAAGAAATAAGAACCAATATTCTTGGATTCCTTCCTGTGTTAAGCATTTTAAAACTCGACCCATAATCCTAAAAGGTAAATACCATTATTATTCCCATTTTATAGCTGAGAACACTGAAGCACAGAAAAGATATGAATCTGCATGAGGTTGTACAGCACATAAATAATGGAGTTACATTTGAAAGCGTACCAGTCTGACTACAGGAGTTATTGTTTCTGCTTTACTAACACAGAATATTATATGACCAGTTAAAGAGTAGGGATGATTAGAAAATATTGAATATCAAATTTCTAATGCAGAGCTTTGAATAGGTTGATTTCTTATTTCATAGTTGAGTTATGATAAGGAGGAAAAAGTATGTACCCTCCCTACCTGGCAGCATAGGTACTGCTGTGCCCATAACAAGGACTAATATGAAATAATAGAAATAACCAAATCTATAGCACTTTAATGTGTTTTTTAAATGTTTTTTTTTTGTTGAAAGTATTACATATGTCCTTTTTTCCCCCCATTGACCTCTTCCATCCCACCCACATCCCCCATCCCAGCTCTTCATCAAACTATTATCTGTGTCCATGGGTTATGCATATATGCATACAAGTTCATTGGTTGATCTCTTCCCACCCACCCACCCTCCCCTGCCTTCCCTCTGAGTTTGACAGTCTGTTCGACTTTAATGTTGGGAGGGTCTTTCCAGCACTTTGGACCAGCCATTTCACTGTGCCCCTGATAAGGGGGCTTTTGGAGATACAGAATGACACTCCCAGCAGCATCCATTTGCAGTTAGGTCTGACTTCGGGATGGATAGCCCAGCATTCTTTGCAGGACACCATGTGTTCGTCAGATTTCTTGCTGAGTTCATCTTTGAGCCCTCCTAGGAAAAAGACTAATTTTAATCAGACTGAGAAAGAACTGCAAGCTAGTGTGGGTGTGCTTGGAAAGGACTCTGCTCCTAAGTTGAAGAGGCTGTTATGTAGGTAGTGGAAGGTCATCAGTCTCTCCTCCCACCTGGTCGGGACCTTCCTCTGGATTATAGGATGTAGTTTGTATCTAGATGACAGCTACCCAAGATGTGTTTTTGTTTTTTTTAATCCTCACCCAAGGATATGTGTTTATTGATTTTTACAGAGAGAGAAAGGGAGGGAGAGAGAAAGAGAAAGACATTGATGTGAGAGAGAAACATTGATCCTTCACCTCCCCTACGTGCCCAGACTGGAGATCCCACTTACAACCTGGCTATGTAACCTGACTGGTATTGAACCCATAACCTTTTAGTGCATGGGACAACACTCCAAAAACTGAGCCGCCCTGCCAGAGCATACCCAAGATGTCTTATGATGAGTCCTGTTAAGATCAAATACCAACCCTTTGAAAAATGAGTACTTCTATTAGAAATTATACACGCACTTAAGATTATTTATTGTAGACTCATCAGTATAGGTTCCCTCATGTTCAGGAAATCTGGTAAAATCATTAACTGAAAACTCATTACTGTTCAGTGATTTTTAATAAATAGAGCATTTCCTTTGAGTGTCAAAACAAAATAGCATCTTTCATGTGTGTCAAAATAGAAGAACTAGATGGGGGTTCTAAATTCCTATTATCACATTGGTTTTCAAATGTAAACTCACTTATTAAAAATTCGCTGCAAATCACTGAAGCTATGATAACAGACCTCAGTTTCCATAACAATATTTTTGCTCACAGCACTGAAGAGTCCTTTTGCACATTTTAATGAAGTATTTGAAAGAGTTGTGGGCATCTAAGCAGAAATCCCACATTCTGCTACCCTGACACGCACTGTTTATTTTTAATAAAACTCTCTGTATGACAACAGACAAGGTTAACTGGTTAGTTTCCTATTTATAGGGCAATCAACACTAGGGTGAATATGAAGACTTTTTTTTTTTTTTTAATCTTTAGCACTGATGCAACAAGTCAGCAAAAAAGCTTCCGCCCCAACTCTGTTAGGTGTTCTGAGATCAAAAGCATAAAAGAAAGCAAATATCAGATACCCACACACACTTGCCACTTGAGTGAGATTTGCAATCACTCACATTTCACACTCTGCTCTAAAATTCTGTTGCTCATTTTCCTTAAAAAAAGATTCTAAAGTCCTGTAGTTCCTTATTCTACATGTGGCTAAAATGTCTATTAGCTGTGGAGAGAAACATTCAAAGCCCTCAGCATAACAAAGAACATGTGGTTAATTATCATTTCTTTTAATTTATGGCAGAGGGGCTTTGCCTACCAGACAACCAAAAACCAATTGGAAAATGAAAGAGGTGAATTCTTGATGTGGTTGTTATTAAGGACAACTAATCATTAACATACCTTAATTAAATGCATTGGCTCTACCTTCTTTTTTTTTCAATTTTGTTTACTTTCTTGTCAAACAGAAGACTTAACTGACTTTAAGTTGGTAAAACTAGTCAGACAAATGTTTTCCCGCCTAAGTTCCCAGAAATACCTGCTCAGTGATTGGCCAGAGTGATTGATGGCTCTTCTGGGCATGAAGTATTTGAAAGAGTTGTGGGCATCTAAGCAGAAATCCCACATTCTGCTACCCTGACATGCACAGTTTATTTTTAATAAAACTCTCTGTATGACAACAGACAAGGTTAACTGGTTAGTTTCCTATTTATAGGGCAATCAACATTAGGGTGAATATGAAAGCCAAGCCAACTGGGGTCACTTCCAAAGTTGGACATGGCCAGACTGCTCTGAAGAATGTTGCTTTCTATGGAGCCATTATTAGCCAAATATGGGATTGTCCTATAGCATTCAACAGTCTGCTGACATCATAACGCAGATGAACAAACAACCACCAAACCAACCATTCCAGGGGTATCTCTGGGTCACATCCCAAACTAAGCATTCAACCTCTAGAGTGGGGTAAGTGTAGCTAAGATTATAATGGATCAAGTGGAGAGATAGAGAGCAAAAAGAACATCTTAATTACAAATTGTGGTTCAGTTATATTCTTATAGATGCACCTAAATTTCTTTTAGAAATACATCATATCCAACAAAATTAAATTTTGCAAACAGTAATTTGATATATTTTGGCCTAGGTAAAAGGAATTTTAGCAATTGATTAGGTTCTTGTGTTTGACCTTCATCCTCAAAATCTTTTACAATCAGTTACCTATTTTGCTTATTGAACACTATGCCAGGCTCAATTCTATGTCCTGAGGATGCAGAGATGAGAAAATATATTCTCATTGTCATGAAGGTCCATTCAGTTGGTGAAGACATACAATAAATGAACGCATCCATATTATGTCAGTGATAGGTGCATTGAACACAAATGTAAAGCAGGGTAGAAGTGTATGGAGTAAACCAACAGACCATTGGGGGGGGGGGGTCAATGTTAATTTGAATAGGGTGCTCAAGAAAGAACTCTTAGATGTGATGATTTAGCTGAGATTTGAGTGAGAGGTTTGATATTGGAAATAAAATAATTATTTTCCAGAGAACATAGTATGCTCAAAAGCCATCAACCACCCACTGGTTAATAGAAATTATGTATTTTTAAGAGGTGGTGAAGACAGAAGTCTAATTCATGTGCAGACATAATTAAAACTCTAATATTCACCAGTGAATCCTAGACCATTCTCAGTAAAGACATCATCAAAATAATTTTATTAAATTTGAGACATAATGCAAGTATTCATAAGGGGTGCAATGGTGCCAACTTGAAATGGGATCCAAATTCAGAATAATGAATAATTAAAAATGGGGCCAGAAATAAAATTAATCTCAATAAGAACAAATTAATAAAGGATGCAAATAACAACTTGAGAAGTAGTTTCATGAAGATTTATTAAATCTTCATAACAACTCTATGATGTTGGAATTTACTGCTTTACTCTCATTGAAGAAGTCATGAAAATGAGATTAGTAAAGAAATCATACCGGGCAAAAGTCACACAGGTGCATTAGGTTAGAGATGGTGAAGTTTCTGTTGAAAAGTGAATCGAACTGGCCTTAGTGACTTGCTTATGCAATGAAATACATCAGGAGAAACTTTCTGGGACTTCCAGAACTAGTCATAAGCAGTTTTGCATCTGCTTTCCTGGAAAACCCTTACTGGGTATGCTAAGCTGGCATAGAGAAGTTCCATTAGCCTAAAATTGCCATGCTCAAGTGGTCACATGCATGTATGAAGGTTACCAGTCCCAGGTGGGCCCAATCTTCTAGCATCCCTTTCAAGGGCTACTTGCACCATCCAGACAAGCTTATCCACCACCTGTATGTCTCTGAGTGGCCTCCATGAATACATATAGAACAGAAGAGGCACCTGACTGTGTCCTGTCCTGTTCTTGACCCACAAAATTAAGAAATATAATAAAATATTTGTGTATAAAGCCAGTATGTGTGTAAGGTAGTTTGTGAAACAATAATAGATAACTGATTCACCAGGTGATAAATGGACTCAAATATGAAATTTAAAATAAATTGTATACCAGTGTGGTTGAGAAGGCCCTAGTAGAAATAAACCATGAAATTGGGATGTCTAAATAACAATATAGGACATCTATGCAGACTTGAAAACTGAAATGCTAGGACAAAGAAAGAAAAATCAGAGAGAAAGGAATTTGTCATTTTATACAGCACTGAGTGTGGAAGACATTACAATTTTAGGGAGTTATTTTAAGGAACTCTTAATACTAGGGTGAGTCATAAATTGAACTTACTGTAACTTGCTGTAAAATCCTTTAAAGATGGTTTCTGTAGTAGTTCTGAAACACTTAGGTTGGTATCTTCCTATACAGCTCTTGAAAATTTCTTGAATGTGAATTTTATGTTCAATCTTCCTGGACACAAGTAAACTGGAAGATATAAAAAAGTAAAATAAATAAACATCTTTGAACTCATAAAATCAAAGAGAGGCACAGGGTTTACTACATAGGATTATGACTATATTTGGAGCCAAATTATCCTATATAATAAAAGCCTAATATGCTAAGTGTCCAGTCGACCAGTCAGCCATTCAACCAATCAAAGTGTAATATGCTAATGATATACTAAGGCCTCTCAACCACTCACTATGACCTGCACTGACTACCAGGGGGCAGACAGTCGACTGGTAGGTTAGCGCATCTCTCCCTGCCCCGATCATGCACCGGTGGGGTCCCTCAGCCTGGCCTATGCCCTCTTGCAATCCATAGCCCCTCAGGGAATGTCAGAGAGAAAATTTTGGCCTGATCCCACATGCCAGGCTGAGGGACCCCACTGGTGCATGAATTCATGCACTGGGTCTCTAGTTTGGCCAATAATTTACTTAATAGCAAATACATATTTTCAATTTAAATGATTATATTCACTAAAAGGTCAAAGAATATATATATATATTTTTAGTTTCAGAGTTTGAAAAAATATGGTCTAGTTGTTTGCCTTTGTTTTTTTTTTTTTTAATTGGGTTGATATTACAGACAGAGTATTTCTAGAATACCATTTTTGTACTGTCAGAGGCACAAAGAGACCACAGTGATAGTTCAGAGGATACCTACTGATATGTTTACCACATTTAAGAATTGTGAGGTAAGACCGAGCCTCTTAGGAAATGTAGTTCTCCTAATCAGCAAAGAAATTAGAAGTACAGATAGGCTTCAGATGAAAAATATATCCTTGGTTCTGTAATTCTATCTGTTTCTTCTGTGCCCAGGACAAAACCCAGCATGCAGTTTTTTGAAGGCCCTAAATGAGGGTCAGCCTCTCTGCCCTGCAGTTGTAATTGAGTTGATGAATGGTCCCTTCATTGTCTCTCAGTCCAAATACCAGGGGGATTTTCAGGAGGCAAACTCGGTAGGTAATTGCAGAAACACCCACTTCATATAATCCACTTAGTTTTAATCACACTCTTGGCAAGGCAAGTTGAAGACTTACCAGGCAGTGGGAATACACCAGCATGGTATCTTGCCGTAACATAAGTAGGTGGAGTACATTTCACAGGAAGACACCAGCTTCCACCCACCATCAGTTGACAGTGTTCAGAGTTTTTTCTATGATAAAGGCTGAAGATTTACAGGCATACACCTATAATTCCTCTCAGGTGGCTCCCCATTATCTTGCTGGTATTTTTCTAGTGCCAATCAAGTGGTGCTTCTGGACTATGGCTTTGAGAGCCTCCCCATCTTGACTCTACATCTAGTGACAGCCAGTAAATAGCTTGGCTGTACTCCCCATCCTCCTGTCCCTCTGATCTCAGGCAATGCCCCTGCCCACTCAGTGTTTCTGTCTCTAGCCTTTTCTTCTCCCGAGTTTTCATCTCTGTCCAACACTTTGTTCCTTCAGGCATTAAAAATCCTTGCAGTGCTGTCCAAAAAATTAACTGGGAATTTATCAAAGACAATATAAATATCTGCTGGATAAATTATTTAAATTGAGCCAATAGTGTGTTAAAATAATTTAAAGATATAGTATTGTTCTTTTATTGTTTAAACCATTTTCTGTGGGAAGAACCAATATTATAATGACTTTCAGCTTTTATCTTTGGTATTTAAGAATCTTAGTTTTCTGAAATCATAGCTCTTTTAATTGAATTTCCTTATAGTCAATTTCATTTAGATTCATTTTGTAAATGGCATTTCCAAATTTTGGCTAGTGACTTCCTGCCCAGATAGTTACTTTCTGACTTTTGTTCATATGTCCAACCGATGACCAATTGGCCAACAAATCCTGCCTATGTTCTTTTTATCTTTTTCTCCAATTACATAATCACAAGTGATCTCCACAAGGACCATTGAAATCGATTTTATCTTGCTTGTCCCTATTACAATCTATTCTTTCACTACCAACAAAATATATTTCTAACCCAAAATGGAATCTGTTGCTTCTCTAACAACTTTGGCTTCCCCACCCACCCTCCAGCTCAAAAGTGAGGCCTAGAATCCTTGGCATACAGTGGGAAAACCTCTAACACCTGCCACTAACCACCTTCTTTGTGCTCATCCCTTCTCCCATAAAACTTTGCCTCCAAAAACACCAATATCAAAATATGTCAGAATTTAACAAACGTCCATGCATTTACTTAAGCTATTTCTTTGCTTAGAAAGAATTTCAAGACTCCAAATAGAAAGCCCTATCTTCCCTGAAGCTTTTTCTAGCTTTATGTAGGTATCTCTCATGTTCCTATAGGACTTTAATCACACACCTCAGAGCACTCATCCGATGATGCTGAAATGATTTCATTGTATATATCTTACCATCACATGGCTGCAAGCATCTCAACAATAGGTAGCATTCTTCTCACTGTGGAGGCTCAATGCAAATATGGTGGTAGTGTCTTTTCTTTTAAGTTGAAATATTCAATTATGAATGGACCTTATTTCTTCTAAGCAATATAACAAACTTCATGGAATAATCTCTCCTTGCTATTTGTATTCATTGAGTTTGACTCATGGCCTTTTTTTTTTTTTTTTTTTTTTTTTTTTTTTTTTTTTTTTTTTTTTTTTAATAATCCCTCATGCAGATACAGGACTTAGCATGTACATGTTTTCCCTGCTATTCAAAAGTAGTGTTCCCATGAAAACGTTCATAAGCCCAAATGGCATAAAGCAAAGATGCAATTACCATTAATTTATATAGAAACATGTTTTAGCATTTCCAGGCCCCCAAAATAACCTACCAAATCATATCAAATATGCTTAATTATATCTAGATTTAGGCCAAGCTTAACACTCTTAGCACTTTTTCTGATACCTTAGCACACACCTTGCTAATCTTCCTCACCGATGCTAATGGAGATAAAGCACAGACACTCACAAACACAGTTCAGATCGATGGTGCTTGATGTTGTGTTTTACCTGGAAAAGGAGGTTGGCTGTGCCAGTTTCTGATGTTGGGGGTGCATGTTGCCTGTGTAACAGCTTTCTACCTTTTCTCATAAAAGCGAAAATTCTCTTCTGATTTCTTTTGGTTATAGAGAACATATACTAACGTAGGTCTTTTGTAAAAGAAAAGTGCTGTAGTGAAAACTTTGGAATAGTGGGGATCACTGTATTTGGATTTCATTCTTTTTTTGAAGAAATAAGGTTCTCATATTATTTTACAAATGAAATGTTAAATTTCAAAATGACTATAAAAAATCAATTTCTCCCTTAATTACAGGCTTCCAAAACAACTTTGAAAATATGTTTATCCTCCTAAGAAATTCTAGGTAAACGCATAAATGTGTTTAGAAACAAATAATAAAAAAAACTAAATTTAGTTTTCTCCAGAGTACAATTAATAAAAATTATTTTCAAGTAAATTTTTTGGAGAATTTTATGCTGAAATTGTCTTATCTCCTGAAATTTAATCTAGTTATGTTAAAAAAAAACTGCTTATAATTTCAGTTACTATGAAACCATGAAATAGAAAATATTATATAACTGTTGCATTCAAAATGTATTACCAAAGTAGCACACAGACATAAAATATTCCCCAAGTTTAACATATTTAAATCTACATAATAATTAAAAAATATAAGGTTGCGAAAACATTAAGGGCATATAATAGTTTCATTTCACCAGAAAAATTTAATTTTGGCAGCAGTGCAAATTGTTAATTTTGTTATCTCATTGCACATTTGAGAGTAGGTAGTAGATGATTTAAATTTATGCATTTCAGTGACTTTCATCAGAGCCTATAACAAAATATACTTTATGAGAACATTATCTATTTAACTATTTGAAACCTTATTTACACTTAAAAAAATCAATACACAGTTCCTTATTTATATTTTATATAAGAAAATCGTCCCTTTAAACAAAAAGGGAACCTATTGCAGAAAATTATTTGAATTCCCCTGGCCTTTACCCCAGCCCACCTACAGACATTGCAACAACGTCCACTTGGCATGCAAACTCCATTAGGAGGGAAAATATTCTTCCTGACATTTATGGGTTTATTTTTTAAGGAGAAATTATAAAACTTTCCAAATATGTAGAAATCCATTAAAAGCAATGGTGTGCTAGAGGCGGGACTCACTTTTATGGTATTGCGTGTCATTGAATCACTGCTCTCACCACGTAAACCTTATTTCCAATTAGACCGGGTACCACAAGAATCAGGGCACGCATAAACATCCTAAACACATACTGAACATGCCACTTGAAATTTGCCACCAGCCTCTTACAATATATCCATCAAATACTCCAAGGAGGTAAGCCACACTACACTGCAGGGACATTTAATAATGTTTCACTCAAACATCAAGTGCTTTAAAAACATCGCACACCCCTAATGCGGTAGATAAACATTTTATCTCTCTACTTGGGATGGCATATAATTTTCAGCCTTTGATCTAGTATAATTTAAGGTGTGTCAAGATGGATTTTTGGCAGAGCAGCCTAGTGAAAAGAAAGGTTTAGCACTTTGGTTCCTGGAGATGCACATCCCAGACACGGGCTTTGGCAAGAGTGAGGATCGTACAGCCAGTTTGACTGTAGGAAATAAAAGAGGTGCTATTTGAGGGAAAGAACTTGAGTTAAAATGGAATTGCTGCTGTAAAAGATGTTCAACTCACATTGCCATATGGATTTTTTGGAAGCGTTCCCATGTATATAAGCTATATTCTTGGCACTTGGAGCAGCATTTGGATCTGCGACATGCTTTCGCTGCTTTGCAGCTCACTGAAGGTAATGTCATATTGTCACACCTTCACAGTAAAAATCATTGACAATTTCAATAATAAGGTCTGGATAAAAGCTCAATAATTTATCTTGTACCTTGGAGTCCATAACAACAAATACATCGTCTAATACAGTTAAGTGTTACTCCATAATTTGACATAGAGGTATTTCACTAATTTACATTGACAGTGAGAAAAAGTATTTATTTTTATTTGGAAAATTTACATAAAATAAATACAATATGTGTCAAATTTTGGTTAATTTGAAAAATACTGCTATATTATCTAATGCTTCTGTGCAACTATCTATATATATAAAAGCCTAAGCAGCAGAACGACTGAACAACCGGTCAACCAGTCCCTATGATGCACACTGACCAACAGGAGGCAAACGCTCAATGCAGGAGCTGCCCCCTGGTGGTCAATGTACTTCCACAGCAGGAGTGCTGCTCACCTGACTGATCTGTGCACCAGCAGCCCACCAGCTTGGTGGCAGCCACTCACTCCCTCAGTAGTCCTGCAGGTCCAATCTCCAGAGAACAGGCCAGGCACCTACAGACCTGCACCATTGGCCTACAGCGCCGCCAGCCTCCTGTAAGTCAGCCTTGGGCACCATGGCTGCTTCCCCTTCCTAGGCACTCTGCAAGGAAGAAATGATATAAAAGCGGCTACCAGATGGTTCCCGACAACCAGAGGGAACATCAGTGGGACACATCCAGATCCCAGGGTGGCAAGGGTGTCCTATCGCCCGCCTGGAGGGCTGATCCCGTCCAAGTCCTGCCTACCCACCTTGGGAAGGGCGCCAGATGCAGGGCTCACAGCTGGAAAGTGCCGCTGCTGTAGCACGAGCCTCTCCCAATCATGACTGACTGGGCATGAGCCCTTGGCAGGCCCAGCAGGACTGGGATGAGTGGGAGTGGCAGGCAGGAGCAGCAGGTGGCATTGTACTGCCCATTTCGGCCTGATCCCTGCAGGCCACCCCGAAGGTACACACCAGTGCACAAATTCATGCACCAGGCCTCTAGTCTACAAATAATTCTCAAGTGAATTCATTATCATACTAAGAATCTTCAAAGGCAACATGCATCATTCATTCACTCATTCATTCATTGTTTTACTTATTTATTCATTTAACAACTATTTATTGAGCATATGTCATATAGCAATCACTGTATTGAGTTTGGAGGATTCATATCAAGTTTAGTAAAACAACTACATCCAGTTCTTTTCTGGTGGGCTCTCCTATTGCCACATTTCATAGAGCCCTAACTGACTAGAATTTTTTTAAAAAAACTAAGATATAGAGGTATTACATAATATAACTAAGAGGCTAGATATTGTAGAAAGATCTTGATTTAAATTCTCATGCTTTTGGTCAATATTCAGATAGTGTGGAAAAGGTAATTAGGTCTCAGTACTTTAGTATAATCCTGTATAATAAAAGTGTAGTATTCAAATTGTTCCCTCAACCAGGAGTTTGACCAGTGGGTGGGGCCGCCTGGGAGGAGGGAGGGAGTACCTGGCCAGCAGCCGGCAGCCATAGGAACCCTACCAGTGCACGAATTTCATGCACTGGGCCTCTAGTTATCTATAAAATGGAGATTCTTTATGGCAGTATTTTAATGTGGGCACGTTTCAACTATGGAGATATTTTACTTCTAACTATGTTTCCAACTAAAAAATTGTATCGCAATAACTTTTCCAAAATCTATTTATTTTGAGAATACTAATATATGTGAGGCAAGATTTAAAAGATGCAAAGTGATAAAAAAATCAAGTCTCTTCCTTGGTAGCTATTTCCAAACATCTGGTTTTTCTCCATATGGACAATCACTTTTTGAGTATCTCTCCAGAGATAATCACAGACTTTTACACATATGTCTGTGTGTTCATGTATACACAGATATTTTTCTACACAAATAGCAATGTGTGCACTGAAATTATAGATTACTCTATATGGATATGTAGGAGCTGCCTTATTCTTTTTAAGGCATGCCTAATATTTTATTGAACAGATGTCTCATAACTATTCTCCAATCATCTATATTTGCATGAATATATTTCTATGATGTCAGTAGTACAAATAAGTCTTCAGGAATTTTTCTTGCTCCTATCTAATTTCATACATGTGCAAACATATTTGTAGACTAGACACAAAAAGGTAGAATCAGTAGGTAAAAAAGTTATGAATTTTGTTTTGATGAATATTGTCCAATAGTCCTTCATAAAGATTATGAATATTTACATTCATGTGTAAGAGTCTGTTTTTCCACAAATTTGGGACAAGAAATATCACTAAAGTCTTCACTTTTTGCCATTCTAATATGTGAATTACTGTTGCCTTAATTTTCACACTTCTCTTGATATGAGAAAGCTTGAGAACCATTTTACATATTTGAAAAACTTTTCTAGAAACTTTTTGTTCATATAATTTGCCCATGATTCTAGTGAATTATTTTTCTTTTACTAGATTTTTATAATTTGTTTAATATATTAAAGTATTATGGGAATTAGGCATTTGTTTAATGAATGTCTCAGTTTCTCCCAGTTTGTCACTTTGTTTTAACATTTTATGTTTTTTCACTACAGACATTTGTAACTTTAGGTAGCCAAATATCAGTTTTTTCATGGGTTTTCTCTTTTATATTATACTCAATATGCCTTTTCTTACTACATACATGATCATTAAAAAACACAGACAAAAAATAAAAACAGCAACTCTCATGTTTCCTCTAGTATTTTTGTTTATATTGATACTTTGATGTCTGAGAAATCCTATCAAATAAAAGAGTAATATGCAAATTGACACTCACTCCAACACACAAGATGGCCGCCCCCATGTGGACACAAGATGGCCACCACAACATGGCCACTGCAAGATGGCCAGCAAGGGAGGGCAGTTGTGGGCAATCAGGCCAGCAGGGTTGGGCAGTTGGGAGGGACCAGGCCTGAAGGGGAGGGCAGTGTGGGGGAACCAGGTCAGCAGGGGAGGGCAGTTGGGGGTGACCAGGCCAGCAGGGGAGGGGTGTTAGGGGCTACCAGCCTGGCAAGGGAGGAAAGTTAGGGGCAATTGGGCCAGCCAGGGAGGGCAGTTGGGGACAACCAGACGAGCAGCTGAATAGTTAGGCATTGATCAGGCTGGCAGGGGAGTGATTAGGGGGTGATCAGGCTGGAAGGAAGAAACAGTTAGGGGCAATCAGGCAGGCAGGCAAGCGGTTGGGAGCCAGCAGTTCTGGATTGTGAGAGGGATGTCCGACTGCCCGTTTAGGCCCAGTGGGATCGGGCCTAAACGGGCAGTCGGACATCCTTCTAGAGGTCCCAGATTGGAGAGGTTGCAGGCTGGGCTGAGGGACACACACACACACACACACACCCATGCATGAATTTTGTGCACCGGGCCTCTAGTGTATTGACTAAAAGGTATGAAGTAGAATTCAAGATTCATTTTTCAGAGGCTACATAGTGTTCTTTTACCATTGATTGAATAATCATTTTCCTACTCTATAAAATGTCACAATTAGCTTTTAGCAAATTACTTTATGTATTTAAGTACATATCTGGATTTTATGTATGGATCTCTTCATTTTTCATATATTCATTCACTTGAACCTCATAGTTTTACTTATTATCCTATATAATAAAGAGGTAATATGCAAATTGACCATCACTCCAACACAAAAAGGGCTGCCCCCATGTGGTCAAAGATGGCCACCCCCTTGTGGACACAAGATGTCCAGCAGGGAAGGGCAGTTGGGAGGGACCAGACCTGCAAGGCAGGGCAGTTAGGGGTGACCAGGCTGGCAGAGGAGGGCAGTTGGGGATGACCAGGCCTGCAGGGGAGGGCAGTCGAAGGGGACCAGGCCTGCAGGGGAGGGCAGTTGGAGGTGACCAGGCCGGCAGGGGAGGGCAGTTAGGGGATCTTGTCTAAACGGGCAGTTGGACATCCCTCAATGGGTCCCAGATTGGATAGGGTACAGACTGGGCTGAGGGACAACCCTCAGCACCCCCCAGGAACAAATTTTGTGCACCAGGCCTCTAGTAGCCTTATAAAATGCAATAATATTTAGTAAGGTTATCTTACCCTTATAAGTCTCTCTGTATTTTCCACATTTTGGGGACTTACTTTTTTTTCTTTTTTCCTTAACTCTTTTGTGAAAATCTTTGCTTATACTTTAAAAAATAAATATAAATCTATTTGCATTTTCTACCAACACAATTATGTACTTTGTGAACAAGAACAATTTTACTTCATAGTTCCCATACTTATAGTTTCTTATTTTTTACCTTAGTATACCAGCTAGCACATTATAATACTGAATGTGAATGAGAAAAGCAGACATCCCCCCTTTTCTTGAATTCAAAGAAAGCTTTCACTGTATTAGAGTTATAATGCTTGCTGTAGATTTTTTGCAGCTTTATCCACAGAGTAGAAATGATCTATTTTGTTTTCCAAGTGACTTTTACAAAAACATAAATGTATAGTAAATTTTATCAAATTTTTCTCATCATCTACTAAAGTATGCACAATTTTCATCATTAGTCTATTAGTGTGAAGAAGTATAGTAATTAAATATATAAAGTTCACCTACAGGATTTTCTGGAATAACCCAAAGTTGATTGGTTGTTTAATTTGTTGTAAGATGTACTGTTGATTTAATTTACTAATTTTTGTATACATGGTTGTGACTAGTATTGGTGCATAATTTTTCTTTCTTCTATTGTCTTGTTAAGAGTTAGAATCCTGTTGAGCCAGCCTCATGAGTGAGATAAAGTCTGTGACTTCTGTATTTATTAGTGTGTTTAAAAGTGAAGTGCATATGTGTGTGTATATGTATACTAGTATATATAATGCTTGATATAAGTATTCCTAGAAGCCATAGGAAAGTATTTTTTTTCCCCACAGAACAATTTTGATTACTGATTCAATTGTTTGAAATGACAGCACTATACTGTTTTGAACCTGATTTGAGTAAACTGTACTTAGAAATTCATTTGTGTAATCTAAAATTCAAGTTTATTGACATACTAGAGGCCCAATGCACGAAATTTGTGCAAGGGGCTTGGCCCTCACAGCCGCAGCAGGTTGCCTCAGCCCTCACAACCCCAGCTTTGTCCAGAAGGTTGTCCGGAAAGACATCCGGTCTAATTAGCATTTTACACCTTCATTATTATAGATGATTTTTAGAAAATTTTTTACTTGTTTTTAGCATGCACAACATTTAGATCCTTATTTTTACAGATGTTTGTGTCTCCTCTCTTTATTCTAAATCACTCTATTTTTGCCAATTTTCTCAGTCTATTCAAAAAAGCAATTTTTCATTTTTTTATTCTTTCACTTTTTTATTTTGAACTTTATTAAATACTGCTTTTGTATCTAATACTTCTTCTTTCCACATCTTTTGATTTATTTTGTTCTTATCTTATAATTTCTTAAAATGAATGTTAGGATGCACTTGTTATGTACCAAACTGATTCAGCTGAACTTTACTCCCCAGAATGGCCTTTCTCATATGTTTCCAGTCAGGGTCGAGATTTTCTCAGGGAGACTCTCTTGGGGAGATATAGGATAAAGAAAAGTAGCCACCATGTGTAGCACATACCATCTCCTGGCTATTTGGTTAAATGCTAATCTGGATGCTGCTGGGAAGGGATTTGCAGATAAGACTAAAGTCTCAATCAGTTGATTTTAAGTTGATCATATGGAATATTATAGTATTAGTCTTAATCAGATAGAAGCTCTAAAATCAGGCAGCAGCTGGGCCTGTGATTATTCTCTCCTCCCCTTTCTTTTTCCCTTCCTTGTCTCCCATCTGTAGACTTCAAACTTCATCTCATGCTCCTGATAATTCCCCACTCTTCACTAGAACATGATAAGGTAGGATTTATTATTTATTATTTTACTAGAGGCCTGGTGCACAAAATTCGTGCACTGGGGGGAGGGAGCCCCTCAGCCTGGCCTGCACCCTCTCCAATCTGGGACTCCTTGGGGGATGTCAGATTGCCTGTTTAGGCCCGATCCTTTACCAGCAGTCGGACATCCCTCTAGCAACTCAGGACCGCTGGCTCTTAACCACTTACCTGCCTGCGTGCCTGCCTGATTGCCCCTAACCACTCTGTTTGCCAGCCTGATCACCCCCAACTGCTGGCCTGATCACCCCCAACTGCCTCCCCTGCCGGCCTGTTTGCCCCCAACTACCCCCTGCCACCAGCCTGATTGCTCCCAACTGCCCCCCCCTCACCAGCCTGATTGGGGTTGGGGGGGCCGATTGGGGGTGGGGCTGGCCATGAGGAGGGCCTGTGGTTGGTGGGCTGGGCAACCACCCCCCCAAATGGGTTGGGGGGTGGCGATCAGGGCCAGTGGCCTGGGGGAAGAGCCATGGGTGGTTGGCCAGCCAGCCCTGCCCCTGATTGCGGTGGGGGGGTGCAATCAGGGGCAGATAGCCACGGGGAGGGGCTGTGGGCCTATTGTGGTGGGGCAGGTTGGTCAAGGATGTGGCTGGAGGGGGGGAGGGGGTGGGAAGAGAGGGGGTATTTGGCCAGCCAGCCTGCTCTTCTTTTTTTTTTTTTTGGCAACTCCACAATTTTAATTTGCGGTGCCTATGCTATGTCTGAAAAAGACCTTACCCCCCTGCCCAGGAGAGCGATGGGGAGGGGGCAGCAAAAAATAGAAGACATCCCTCCCTATTGCACACAGACCCTATATACAGGCTCACCTAGCCCAGGCTGGCGGGATGCTTGGTACATTCTAGGATCCCTGCTCAGGGCCTGGAGGGGTGACTGGTGGCAGCACACGTGAGAGGGGACCTCTGGGTGACCACTCTGGTCCTGGCTACTGGTCTTGGCACTTCCTGGTCCCCAGTTCCTTTCTGGTCCTGCCTGCAGCCTTGGTCCCCCTACCTGGCCTCAGATGGCCCCCTTGGCTCCTGGGGGCTCTGTCCTCCCCTCCTAACCTGGAGATCTCAAGGAAGGTTATGGCTTCTCAGAAACTCCTCGACAGCCCTATCACTCATGTTCACACAGGGAAGGGGTGCATGTGGCAAAAGCAGCTGTATAAATGCGGGTGCAGGAGCAAGTCCTCCGGGGTCATTTGGACAGTTTGCTGATGACGAAGATCAGGGCCACATTCTCATCCTTGAGACGCTGGTTGTCAGCTCGGAGATTGGACAGGCCCTTCAGCTCCTCTTCCAGATCAGCGGCCTTGCACTCCAGGGCCCTGCACTCAAATCTCGCCAGCTCCAGGATGGCCAGCCTCTCTGCAAAGTGCTTTTGCCTCTGCTCCAGCTCCACCTTGAGCTGCTCCAGCCGCAGCATGGTCTGGGTCAGGGCCTCATGAAATCTCTCATTCTCAATGTGCAGCTTTTTGTAGAGTTTCCTGAAGCTCCCTCAGGCTCTTCCAATTTTGGCTGGGGTTTGGGGTTTAGGTCCTGCTGCCTCAGGAGGGGAAGAGCTGGATTCTGGGCTGATGTCCACTGGCTGCACCTTCTCCCCCTTCACAGGCCCTCTCCTCTCATTGCCAACTCTGTGGTGCTCCCTGGAGGCCTGTGGTCCCTGTCCCTGCCCCTCAGGCACCTCTACTCTCTGGCAGGGCCATCAGAATTCTTAACCCCAGGGACTCAGGGCTGCCAGGAAGGGTCCAGGCTTTGAGCACCCTGCTCTCCATGTGGATGGGAGAGTCTGATCAGGGGAAGGCCTGCAGGGGGGAGGGGCTGCGAGGTTGGCTGTTGGCCCCCTGATCAGGCGGTGTGCTGGCTACAGTGGGCATCATAGCGACTGGCCCAATCAGGGCCATGTTCTGCCTGCTCACCACTCCCCAGTCCCAACACGGCCTCCACTGCCCGGCTATCAGGCCTTTGGGATCACCAGCTCAGGGCACCTGCTTTCCCACAGGCCTGAGGCGCTCAGGCCTGTGGGAAAGCAGGTGCTGGTGATTTCACCTGCATGCGTATTCACCAACCATCCCCTGATGGAAAGCACTGCCCGCTTGGGGCCGCTCAAACCTGGGCGGGCAGGTCGGGGGCACTGCCGACAGGGCTATTGCCACTGCCGCTGCTGCTGCTGCTGCTGCTGGGGCTTGAGGCACTGACTGAGGCTGCCAGGCATGCCCGTGACCTGCCCGCCCGAGTTGGGTAGCACATGGGATGTGCCAGCGGGCAGATCACTGCTGCCACCCAGCCCGTAGCACAGCGGATACCCGGGTGGGTACCCGATAGCTGCAGCCCCACTGTCAGCCCCAGGACCCAGCGGGAGGCCCGGATGAGGGCAGATCGGGTGCCGAACACCTCGGTCCCACCCGCCAGTCCCAGGTCTCCCGCGGGAGGCCCGGATGAGGGCAGGGACCTCTGCCGCCAGCCTTGGATGGAAGGGAGCTGGCAGTTGGCACTGTCGGCCCTCCTGCAGTATGCAAATTAGCTGCCATATTGGCTGGTGGTTAATTTGCATATCTCGCTAATTAGCCAATGGGAAGGGTAGCGGTTGTACGCCAATTACCATGTTTCTCTTTTATTAGTGTAGATAGATGAGGAAACTGGAGATTAGAAACAACGTGCCCTACAGTATCCAGCTGCAAGCCAGAATTTGAACTTTTATCTGTCTATATTGCACTCATAGTTTGAAAATTAAAAAAAAAAACATTAGGATGTTTGCTTAGGAAAATATATCATTGCCAAATGCACATATATTTCAGCTTCTTCTAGGCTTTGCTGGGTAGTTTAAGAAGGTTGCTGCAAGAAGTAACCTCGCTAGACAATATGGTGTATTCGGTAATTTATCAATTTGTTTATATATTAAAGTTCTTTTATTATTGATGCACTTGTTTATAAAAGCAACAACATCAACCTTCTCTAGTCTTGAAAATGGCACTATCAAATGTCACTTTCAAGTCTGCATGCCTAAGAATGCCTTAATGCAGCATCATAAACTACCTTAGACAATCTTACTGAGGACATTTCTATTTTTTCATCATTTTGGCAAAGTATTTTAGGTGTGAGGAGGCAGAAATTTATCTGGGAATTATTTTGTTTTTTCCACCAAAGGTAAGTTTAACTGTTTCACTTAGAGCTCCTCAGTGACTATGAAAATATCCCTGTGTGTCTGTCTACCTCATGGGCAATGCCGAGTGTGCTAGTTAGCATAGCTGTCAGAACTGTAACTCCTGGACTGTTTTTCTTCCCTATGTTTAAATTGGCAACTTTAATGTTGCTTTACTATGCTTTAGTATCTAATTGCCTAGAATTTTATATTAAGCAAAAACGTAATTTCTTTGGAAATATGCATTCAAAAATATATAGACAATGATATCATGTAGAAAGAATTTGCAAAGGGTAAAAAAAAAAAAATCAGCAGTTAATGTTTAGCTTTTGAATTTTATTTTCCACTAAATTGATTTTACCCTTATGACTAATCACGATTCCAGTTTAAAAATATATTTCTAGAGGGACTTCTGCATATTTCAGTCTAATCTTTTTAAAGAATCAAATGACTGTGTTCAAAAAATATTTCGGGAAAATATTTAAATTAAAAAGTAACAAAATTAGAAAATATAAAAATTGCATGTTATTAGAAGATTTTAAACTATGAGTTCTATGCTAATTCACTCAAAGATAATAATTCTGGTTTAAGTGGTTTCTCATAGCTTCCAATTATAAATTAGATTCATTGGAAGTCACGTGAGTTCTTTTTATTTATTAGGGTACCACTTAATTCACTAAGTAGGCCCTCAAGTGTCCAAAAGAGCTAATTCAGCAACCAAAGTTACTTACCCAAAATTGGGAGAATCTAGACAAAAGGTGCATCTGCCCCATTAATCAAAATTGATTCTACATAGATATGTTATTGTTTAAATAGCTTTACATTAATGAGAAATGGAGCAACTCTCCATTAAAATAAATATCATGCTAACATCCTATATAATAAAAGGTTAATATGCAAATTGTCCCCTTGACTGGGAGTTTGACCAGGGGCTGGGGCCAGCTGGCCAACTGCCTGCAGCCCCTCCCCGCAGCTGGCCCCACCACAAATTGGATCTCCCACTCCCAATCGGCCCCCCAACCAAGCACAAATTCATGCACCAGGCCTCTAGTTAACTATAAAGTGCGATAGGAGCCAAAACCGGTTTGGCTCAGTGGATAGAGCATCGGCCTGCGGACTGAAAGGTCCCAGGTTCGATTCCGGTCAAGGGCATGTACCTGGGTTGCAGGAACATCTCCAGTGGGAGATGTGCAGGAGGCAGCTGATCGTTGTCTCTCTCTTATCAATGTTTCTAGCTCTCTATCTCTCTCCCTTCCTCTCTGTGGAAAATCAATAAAATATATTAAAAAAAAATAAAAATAAAGTGCGCTAGGAAAATTATAAATTTAAATCAGTGCCAAATATTTAGATTTTTTCCAAACTATTTGAAAAAAAGTTTTTCTTAGAAAAAACGTTTTATTTTGTATTCTGTGTATTTATGACTGATAAAAATTTTAAACACAATGAGGATTATTCTATGTCATTTCAATTTTACATAAAATCATCAAAACTTGACACTCTTCTTTTTTGTAGCTGTTTGATACAGATGCCAATTCTAGTGTTTATTTAACTCATAATATCCCATAATACAGACTTGAATTTAATTTGCAAAATGCAATAATCATTGTCATTATATTAAATTTACAACAAAATGCTAGATAAAAATTATCAAAATTTTGACTGCAGGTAAGTAAATCTGATGCTTCGTGCCCTTTTTGATAAAAAACAAACAAACAGGTGTCTGTTTATTTTTTCACACAATCATTAATTTAGCTAGGATCTCGAAGGTCATCTTGCATAAGTTTCCACTCAATATTGCAATCCTTTTGTTCTTATCAAAGACTGTTGGTCCCTGAGTCATTACATAATTCCAGCAGTGAGAAACTACACTTGAAAAAAATTAATCATTGTGGTTCATTAATCGACAGATCTATTTTTATATGTTCCTTTACACTATTCCACAAAAATAAAAATCATTATCACTCTTTTAAAAATATATTACACCAATAAAATTTTCAAAAAGTAATCTCTAGCTCAGTCATTTTTATTGTTGTAAGGAAAGTTTTAAGTAATCCTCATTCAAATACATACAGAGTGAGAAAATGAGATAAAGCACCGTATCCCCATGGATATATGAAGTCTGCCTTCAAAAATAAAAATAAATATTATCACTTCTATCAACACTTTAAAGCAAATATCAACAATTTTGGCCCTGGCCCATGTGTCTCATTTGGTTGAGTGTAGTCCTGTGAGGTCACCTATTAGATTTCAGGTCAGGGCACATGTCTGGGTTTCAGGCTTGATCCCCATAGGGGGCAGGAGGCAGCTGATCAATGTTGCTCACACATCAATGTTTCTCTCTCTCTCCCTTCTTCTCTCTCTAACATTAATAAAAACATATTAGAAACAATTTTAAGGAAGGGGGTCATCAATTTTGTTATTAAGCATTTGAGTATCTACAAAGTGTAGGAAAGTGAGATTAGAACAAATCTAGACTTGAACGTTGATACTTTCTTTTTTAACGAAAAGAGACAAAAAGCAGTCGTCTCTCCCAAATGGAGACCATATTGGGATATGAGCACATGGTTTTAGCATGCTCAATTTGGGTTAGTATTTTACTATAGCCCGCTCACTGCCAACAACAGGCGAGTAAACACCCACAAGAGAATCTCTACATAGACCCCCAAACTTGAAGGAACTGATTTAAAGACCACCCTTCATGATTTTGGTAGGTAACACAGGATAGAACAGTTGATAAATCATTTTCTCTATATGTTTCCATTCAAGATTTAAATACTTAGTTCCTTCACTGTACCAGGAGTGGAGATGGGGGAGGCAGGAGGAGACGGGTTTTGGTGTCTCAGCATCTGGAAGAAGGCTGATGAGGTGGGATCTGGCACTGGCTATCCTCTTCCCAAATGTTAAATAAGAAAGCTCCCTTTTTATGCTTTTGTTTATATGTTAGGTTTCCAAGAAAAATGTGATTTGAAAGAATTATGTTGCTCCCTTAAACATTTGGAATGGCTCCTGCATTTCCCTATGAAGAACTTTAGCATTTCCAGATAACAGGTCCTTCATTATCATTTAAAATCAAGAAACCTGAGTCAGAAATGGCATCTAATTTCTGCTTTCTCTTAGCTTAAGAGTACAAATATATCCTGGTGAATGAATCACAATGATCCATTTATATCTGGTATAGTGATAATTAATTTTTATTTTATTATACTTTTGATAGAAACCTACAGAAAGTTTCTTCTTTCCTGCAAAAGCATCTTGTAGATTTTGTTCTCTCAGCAAAACCACAAATGGTTAAAGAAGTTCAGAAAAAGTAGAAATTGAGAATTATTTTTATAAACAAAACACGCAGGGGCTTAGAATTTAAAATTAAGGAAATTGGAAAAGCAAATAAACAAAAACCAAAGAGGTACCAGTCTCAAAAACCGAACTATTGGGGGAGCAGGATAGAGGCCATAAAATAAGTTTGTTAGAGTTATTTGGCTTCAGAGTAAAAGTGGGGTGAATATTCATGGTAGTGGAAAATTTTTTTTATCTGAGTCCATACTTTTATCCCCAGCCATTACCTTCTATTGTTCAAAGATGAGGTTGTGTAGGATAGATTGACTGTGGAGACACAGTGCAGGCCCAGCATAAGAATTTATTTGCTGTAACCCTGCATTCTTGTAATGTTTCTGTGGGTGCTTTTCAGAATAAAGTGGAAACAAAAACAGTAAAGTGACTCATTTCATGATAAATGAATATACCCAAAAACATGAGCCTGTAATACCAGCCAGAATTACTGATTCAGGCTTGTCAAGAATAACATGAAAGAAAAGAGGAAAGGGTTTTTTACAATGCCAACTTAATCAAAACCTTTGAACATGATAATAAAAACATTTGATGGGGGGAAAACAATGAGGATACTCAGCTATTTTCCTGAGTGGAATGAGATAAAGTTTGAAAGAAATGTGGATTCTGTAATTAAAGGATATAGATATCAGTCTTATTTGCTATGCACCTCAAAATCAGGTCTTTAAAGTGAATTATAATGCCAATATTTTGCTTTCAGTTTACATGGCATTTATGAAATTAATAGAATCATTATTTTTAAGAAGACATTAACTATAATTTGAGGGTTTTTTTTCAGGGGGTGGGATCTGGGACTCAGCTCTCAAGTTATTTGCATGCATTGATGGATTTATAGGAAGAATTATTCCATATGTTGGTCTTTTGTTGGGAGAGGGAAGAATTGTTTGAAAACAAAGAAAGGAGTGTGATGTACCGGGGAGGTATGGCAGCAATTGAGGTGCCTAGTGAAGCAATCACTCTCCTTTCTTTGAGGGATTGTTTTGAGCATGAATAGAAAGAAAGGCCAAAATGGGAGTTGAAGTGGTTATTTTCGTGATAGATTTTTATGAGTCTCTGGAAAAGAAAAAGTGCTGCTCTAGGGAACAGGTGATGAAACAGGGCACAATGTATAGGAAAGAGGTGTTTTCCCCTCTTTTGTATGAGATCAGGTGTCGCTTCTCAGATCAGGGGTGCTTTGGGACGTGGGAGCCTGTGGCAATCCTGGCCTAACCAATGAAAGTTACAAAGAAATAGCAGTGAGACTGAAAGCAAGAGGAGCCAATCGGAAACGCTCTCCAAGCAACCGTCAGGAAGAAGTGATGAATCTGCAGGGCACAAGGCCCTGCTGCACAAGGCCCTGCAGACGTACCTCAGGTTCTTTAAGTTGAATTCTATGTTGTTTTGCCAAATGTAGGTATCTTTCTATGCAGACCTTCTCTGATGGTTTATTTGGTGCCAGTTTGTCTAGAGCACAGTACCCAGAAAGTTGACCAAACCCACCAGTCCAGACTTTGTTATGAAGTTATTTTTAAGAGATCATTTAAATCAGTAGATGCCAAGGAAAGCAGATTGCCCTCCAAAACGTAGATGGGCTTCATCCAGTCAGTTGAAGTCCATAGGACAAAAAGATTATCTCCCAAGGAAGAGGGAATCCTGCCTCTAGTCTGCCTTCTGACTAAGTGGCCTCATCAGCTCTTCCCTGAGTCTGCAGCCTGCCAACATGCTCTGCAGATTTCAGATTTGCCAGCCCCCCCCCCACGCATATTATCAGTTCTTTTTCTATGAACTAGAACCCTGTCTAAAACCCCTACTATGTGTTAGGCTCTTTATACACATACTTTCTAACGGTCTGTCAAGATATTTGAGAAAATTGATGCTCAGAGAAATTAAGCAACTTAACTAAATCATAGAGCAAATAAATTGTGGAATGAAATTAAGTCCATGTGTTTCTTTTTCCAGAATCTAAGCTTTCTCCATCTGCTACATGTAATAAGTATTTTACTAAACAAATGTTTATATCTCTATAAAAGTCCCCAAAGAATATATCTTTATTCTTACAGATACTATAAATAACCTTTATTACATTAGGCTATGTAAATTAATGTAATTCATTCAAGAAATTCCCCAAGAGATGCCAAAAGATCAAGCAAAATCAAATGAATAAATAAGGTGATTTCTCTCCCCCGCCCCCTAAATTTATAGTGCTATTTTAAGGAAATACTTTATGTGAGCCTAATGAAAAGAAGATGCTAGACTGCAGAATGGGTAAAACTACCTTTATATTGTGTTAGTTAAAATTATAGTTTGAACTTTTTTGGAAAGAAACATTTTTCATGGAAATGATCAATACTCAAGGGGGAAAAAATCAGCCTTTAAGATGTATTATGTACTATCTTCAATCATCTGGATAGCCAACAGAATTTCTCATGTTAATATTTTATTTAAATTCCATAAATTAAAAATGTATTACAGTAAATACAAGTGACATGATTACCTGCAACCTAGAGAATTATATTTTATTGTCCTTCAGCCCATCTGAGTGTTTACAGAAATTATATATATATATATCATATATAATATACATAATTTTAATTCCTCTTTTATGATAGAAGGTACAAACACAAGTTTTATGAAATTTACAGCTAACATCATGCCTCGATGATCGCAGGTCCTCAGGAGAGGTTGGCTGATTGAATGAATGATCTATTTCTGTAGACACGCATTTCTCAGTGTGAACAGAAAATTGGCACTCACTACACAGTAGATTTTATGTCTTTCTACTTTTAACCAAACTTACTTTAAAAGGAATCAAAGAAAAATTATATTGTCATAAATCAAAAAAACTATGATTGCATGTAATACGCATTTTATCTGTTACTAAAACATTTTCATATAAATTAGAGGAAATATACTACTTTAGCATATATCTCTTTACATTTTTCAAGATGTTTAAAATATTTAAATTTAGAAAGATTTTTTAAAATTTAAAAGTGAAAGGAAAGTTTTACAGAAGAATGATGGCTAATAAATATGAAGGGTATGACAAAATTAGAAATATCACCATTTTCAATCCACAATAATAACTTACTTTGGCAAGAACTAACTATTAGATGTTGAAAACCATTGGGCAAAAGTTTTGGGGATAAAGGACATTCACATTGCCAACATGTAACAACATTTTACAATAATAATAATAATAATAATATATTTTAAAACAGAGATAACCTGTCAGTCACCATTAAAACCAAGTCATCAAACTTTGTCACCAGTCAATTTTAGCAAATCCCACCAATAGTGGGTAACATGAAATTATGTGTCTCTTATTACATGCCCTAAGTACACAAAATCACCTATGTAATGTTCTTACTAAAAATGTTTTATTGACTATAAACATAAAGACACAATGAGGTAAATCTAGAATGCAGGACATTACAAAAACAATTGTTATAAACTCTTCAAAAGTCAGTGCTGTAAAACCAAACTAAACCAAGCCACCACACAAATAAAACCATTGAAAGAGATGAAAGAGAGCTAAATGAAATTTTTAAAATGCAATGTATAAACCTTTATTTTCATTGTGGATCCCAAAAGAAGCAAATTCCTATGAGGAAATTTGTGCATTAGATGAGTTTATTAAATTACTATTTATTTTCATATATGTGATTAGAGAACTTTGGTAATCTAAGTGCATGTCTTTATTCTTAGGAGATGAACATCAAAGTATTTAGAAATGTCACGATTCCTACAGTAAACATTTAAGGGGTTTCGAAAAAATATGCAGCTGTTTGTGAGTGTGTGTGTGATACACAGATAATGAACATGAAAGCAATAAAAATAAAGAGGCAATGCATCCAAACTGAGATAAAAGGGAGAGAAATGAGCTTTTTACGGAGAAAACATAATTTTGCTTGGTGATTTCACTTATAAATTTAGGAAAAAAGTGGCCGAGGAGTCTCCAAAGTATTTCTCTGAAAGTCCTCTGCGTGTGTGAGTGAGGAAGCCAGCACATGTTTTTGTGTGTGAAGTTTGGTAAGGGCTTCTCATGGAGCACTCAGAGAACAAAGTCTTTCCGTCCAGTCTTTCCCCCCACCTCCCAGTTCACCAATAGAACCACTAGTGAGAGGGCAGGAGTTGGTAAGCAGACTGGAGCCTCCAGCACTTATAGAGAGAGGAGTTCAGTCACTAGCTTCAATTTGTACCAAGACAAAATGCTCTATTCCTAATATCCTGGGTTATGTATTAAATGTCAACTTTTACTGGTCATGAAGGGCATCAAACAAGTCATAAGGTAGAGCCTTATGACTATAACTGCATGTGGGGAAAGTGAGCTTACTCAGGTTGTACACCTACTGAGAAAGTTTATTATTTAAGTAAGCAAATCTACTGAACAAAAAAGGCATGATAACAGCTAGAAGCAGCAAAGAATCCCTCTAGATTTGGGGAGCCCTGCAATTCAGCACCATCTATCAACACATTCCTCAAAATCAAAAATATACTCAGGCTCATAAAAGCTAGAATCAACATACTTGGAAGGGATGTTATTACTCAGAAATATGTCTGTCAGCATTTCTATTGATAGAGAGAACAGCTTACATTGTTATCAATTTAATGGGAAAATTTACAACTTTAATGGTCATTTTGGGCCAGATCCAAACATTAAAAACTCTTTTTAGTTTTGCTTTGTTTTGTTTTGTTCTTATTATTTATGTTGTCTTTTATACAAGTTGATTTACAATGCTTATTTAAAACTAGTTGTCTATTATTGAATACTCATTAGAAATTTAAGTATTCATCAGCTTCCGTCTGATAAAATAGATAGGTGACACAGACAATTAGTGAAAATCAAAGAAAAAGAATTCTAAAAAAATGTGATGTTCTCTGAAATGACAGTTTATCTGTGTATTCCCCAGAATCTGGTATCTCATTGTCATAGATATATGGGGATCAGCAACACCAAAGCACTCTTGAGATGGTCTCTGCACTTCCATCTCAAACACGAAGCCAAGAGACTATTTCCTGATGTAATTCAATACATAAAGCATTTCAAATACCATATATTTCAGGCTCACAGAAATGAAGAGATATAGATTATACCATCTGGTAACTTGCCCAGGTCTTTCAAGTGCATTCAGACACCTACCTGAATTTCCCAGCAGCACCAATTAAATATGGTCATTTTTCATTCTTTTTTGTTGTTGTTGTTTCACATCACTGGCAATCATTAACAATTGCCAATATTGACAAATTTTCTGCATTGTGTTTTAGAAGCATCATCCAACACTGAGATCATAGCCCATAATGTGCTTTACCAAATAATCAATTCTGAAAAGATAACATTACAATTATGATTGTTTCCCATATTCTTCAGTCAGGCAACAATGCAATCATCCTATATAATAAAAGCCTAGGTGGCATCACGCCATAGTGTGACTCCCTTGAGTGATGTCATCACAAGATGGCTGCCACAAAATGGCCACCCTCATGTCATCACAAGATGGCTGCCACAAGATGGCCACCACAAGATGGCTGGCAGGAGAGGGCAGTTGGGGGCTATCAGGCCGGCAGGGGAGGGCAGTTGAAGGTGATCGGGCCAACAGGGGAGTAGTTAGGCATCAATCAAGCCAGCAATGGAGCAGTTAGGGAGCAATCAGGCTGGCAGGCAGAAATGATTAGGAGCAATAAGGCAGGCAGGCAGGCGAGTGGTTAGGAGCCAGCAGTCCCACAGGGATCGGGCCTAAACCAGCAGTCAAACATCCCCCAAGGGGTCCCAGATTGGAGAGGGTACAGGCTGGGCTGAGGGACATCCACCTCCTGTGCACAAATTTTGTTCACCGGGCCTCTAGTAAATTATAACAGTCAACCTTTAGAATAGACATAATATACATTCTTATAGTGTTGCCAACCAAAAACGTAAAAATAATTGCAAATATATAAAAATAACTTAGTAGATATTAATAAGTAGTAGATGCAATTTATTAATTAACCAACTTGATCTATAAAATCCTGAAGTAGTTTAAAAGCTCACATGAAAATATGTGCTAAAGTGCTGAGAGAATAGTGTAGAAATTTAAAAAATAGTCTTCATGGTATTATGTTTTTTATTTTTTTGAACAAATTGTGATTAATTTATTTCCCTACTCTGACATGATTATCATTTCCCCTCAAACAACCAATCAATTGACCAAAGACCCACAATATCCAAGAACCCTAGTGTTAACTCATTTCCTGGTAATCTTTCATCTTTAAATGAGAGAGAGCACGAAGGAAGTGGATTGATGTTGTTTGTTTGTTTGTTTTTTCCTCGAACAATGGCTTCTAATGCTGCCAGGTAATGTTGCTATTGAACCAGGAGTTGCCCCCAGTGTGAAGGTTCACTTGTCTTTTCTGAGTTGACCCCTACAGATTAAGAGTTGCCATATACTTTGGCTCCATAGTTAAAACTCTTTAAATTTACATTCCAATGCTTATGCATTTTCCCCTCAAAGAAAGATATACCTGAGTGACTGGTGCTCAGCTTTTCAAAGTCAGCAACACTGTAGACCAGAGTTAGTCTCTCCTAAGCACCATCAGACCTCATGTGGAAAACAAGTATCAACCTAGACTATTGTTATGCTCCTGGTGAGTCCTCCTGACGCCTCTGGGTCATACTCTTGGAGTACTTCTGCCAAGTGATAGTCCAGTCCATTCTACTACTTTCCCAAACTTCGGATTGGATCACAATCATTTTACTCCTAGAAAACCCCTGGGATCCTTGTGCAAATAAGTGCATTATCTCCTATCCCAGAGCCCCAAGGAAAAAGAGAAAAGATCTTGTGATCTCAATGCAGGACCAAAATATAAGGGAGATCACTCAAGTAATCCTCTCTCTCTCTCTTTCTCTCTCTTTTTCACATTAATAAGAAGAGTCTGTTCTAATCTGTAGCTATATAAAACTTCTAAATAGTTGGCATATTTTTTAAAAACTCTATTTGCCCAGATGTCCAGTTATTTAAACATAGAAAAATAATAAATCATTGATAAGGCTCATACCAAATGTTATTACCAAATGATACTACACAGCTGCTAAAGGTTGACTAAAAAAGGAAGTCTTCATTTCCAAAAAGATGTAGCAAGGATGAAAAGGCAGTAAATCATAACTTTTATGATATCCATAAGATGAAACAAAACTGTTGTTTGGGCAAAGAGCAGCTTCTTCTTTATAAAGACAATTTGCTTGTATAAAGAGAAAAATGTATGCGATATAGTGGATTACATTCTTGAGAATGCCTACTGAATAGGTACAAAAATAAATTTTATGTGATATAATCAATAAGAGTATACTGAAATGACATATGAAGAAATTAACATATTGAAAAATAAGCAGACTTTAATTAAGAATCCCTGTGAAAAAATACATTATCAAGAAATGGGAAGGGTTGAACATTTTGCCTTACTGGCCAAATAAAAATTGAGGCTGCCACAGTTACATGGATGTTGTTTGGAGACAATGAGACTTCTGGGTCAAAGATAAAGGGCCATTTATTACTCCCAGCAAGAGCAGTGGCCACAGTATCAATATTTTGTGCTGGTTTTCCAGCTCTAATTTCCACAGAACAACATTTAGAGGACCAGAAGGAACCAGCAGTCATGAGGGTTACATTATAGGAGAGGAATCTGAGCTCAGGGAACCTACATTTTTATAATGGGTAGTAAGCAAACATCTGCCCTTTGCTCCACATGGAGACATAATTTTCTTTTCTAAAGCTGCTCACTATATAAATCTCCTTGAAAAGATAGTCCAGAACAAAAGGGCAGTCAGTGTCTAACTTGCAAGATGTACAAAAATGTGAGAGACCAATTGTCTCCCAATAGTGATATAACAGGAGGTCAAACTAAAGATCTTCACTTCACAGGCGAAAAGTCAAAAGAAGTTAAGAAGAGATACCTGGAATTGTGTTAATTTCATCCTATGGCAGATAGAATTATATTGGAAAATTATGAAGCATACTAATCATCCACTGTAACGCTATAATGGGAAGATGAATGCCTCTGCTAATTTATGGAAAATCTTTTCAAATGTCCAATTAAGAGAGAGCACCTGTCCTGGCATTTAAGTTAAGTTAGGCCAGTGATTCTCAATTGGGGATGAGTTTTCAATGTCTCAAAATATCTGGGTTTGTCACAACTGAGAATGCTACTGACATCAATCAGTAGAAGATGAAAATACCCGAACCCTACAATGTACAAAATAGCTTCCTACAACAAAGAAATATTCATCCCAAAAGTCAATAGTGCCAAAATGGAAAAACCTTAACATACACTGTTCTCCTCTCAATAATTTTACCTAATTTCAAATAATCTCTAATAGTGTTGTTTAGACTATATGATCATTGGAAAAGTGTTGATCAAGAGGATGTGCATTTGTTTCTAGTGAGCAAATAAAAATATACATTTTATTTTACTCAAATAAAATAACATTTACAAATCACTTTTAGAAATATTTTGTATATAATCTGAATGTAACCATTTAAGTAAAGGTTATTTTCCTATTCCTAATTAGATGTCCCGTTAGTAAGGTGCACATTGCAATGGGATGAAAAATTCATGGTTTAACTCTCAGTCTTTTGGAGATTAAATCTTAGAATCACCTCTAAGTAGCTTTATGACCTTGGAGAACTGACATACATTCCTTAACTCTCAACTTATCAGCTTTCAAAGGGACAATTACCATATGCGATATTAATATGGACTGCAAATGACATTGTGAGAATTAATTGAAATATGGAATAAATGAAGTACTTGGTAAATTCTAAAGCTACTAATATCAGCTGAGATTTCAAGAACATTTTCTTTCCTTGACATCAAAGAGACAGAGCAATGACAAATGGCCTATTCTTTTCCTGCAGGATCATTGATTTTTGAAATCCTCAAGGATTATAATACTCATCTTTTTATTCTTCTTCAGTGGGTTTTAGCTTACCCTATTTGGAAGGCCAGGTATGTGCGATTGTATAGAGTAAGCTGTCAAAAACTAGACTAGTGTTTGATGTAGCTTCACAGCAACATGTTCCATGAAATGTCTGAGAGCTGGCTGGGCAAGCCTCTCAAAATGGGGAAATTCAAGATTAAGCTTGTACCAGAGCCCACTCAGAAAAATAGAGTTACATATGTCATTTTCATCTGCTGGTGATACTGTCCTTTTCTTTTTCATTCCAAGAGAAGTAATGTCTTGACTGCCTCGTGCATTTGATTAACTAAAAATATCTAGCTCAAATTCAGTTTTTACAAGAAAGGGGTGATGGTAAAAGGAACAAAGGCAGCTTTTAAGACAGTGGCTGATACAACTTAAGGGGACTGATGCACTGAAAAGGGGTAAAACCTAGATTCTTCGTTGGTAAAATATCAGTTGTCCAGATACGTTTTTGTTAGTGTGAGCACAAGAATAGCCTACACAGCTTGCAAAGAAAGATTATACTGACTGACCACACATTTTCTGTGTTACTTCTAGTGGCTGAGTACAAATATTTAAGAACTGTAGAACATAGGGCTCTATTTTCAGAATTACGTATAAAAAAAATCGGTTCACTCTATCTGTTCCAAGGATGGTTTCAGCTGCTCTTTAAACTGAGGTCCACAGTCAATCTACATAACAATGAAATGGGAGTGACTGTTTCTATCTGTAAAAGTTGCATGCTGGTTAATTTGATTGACATTGAGTGAGAGAAGGTTCTTAGTATCATTATACCATCAATTGTAGAGACCACCTGACTTTATAATGACCTAATATTCTCCATATTTTCTTTCTTCCTTTTTGTAAAATTCTCCTTATATTTATACTTTGGGAGCCATTTATGATAATTAACAGGATGAGATAAAATAACAAAAGATAGGTGAAGATTAAATTTACATCACACAGATACATTTATGTAAAAAGAAGGTAAAAGTTTGGTTAAAATTCTTACTTTGAGAAATTGTTTTAAGGAGCACATGCACTGTCTTTGCACATAAAATTGACACACAAACTGATGATAATATGGATAATTGAATTCTCTTAACCCATTTATTCTCTTATATTTTATTAAGTTACTGAATTTAATGGGAAAATGGCACCCATGAACTTACCAGTTCCCTTAGGAGAGAACACTTCCTATTTCTTTTTCCCCCCAAATGCCTAATTATGAATTATAGGTCCTGAACTGAATTAAATTGACTTAGCTCTGAATTACTCAAAGTACTTTTCAGGTTTGTGGGACCAAAGCCTGATCTAAACAATAATTCATGACAATCAATAATATTGATTAATAATAATATCTAGACTAAATACCATCCTGCTTTTATAGAATTGTATCTGATTAAGGGCCATCATTTCAAAAATTTCAAATGGGTCTTATGTCCCATATCGGTGTAATATCATGATTTTTGTTTGAGATAGAGGTTGATGATGCTAGTAAAGAATAGTAATTGAGGTATAGTAAGGTATGGAAAATAGACTATGTATACAAAGAAGAGTGAATTATCTTTGCAAATGCCCTGTTATAAAACCCTTTTTTTTATGTAAGTCTCTTCACAGATACATACAGGCTTAACCTTTCGGATCCTAAAGAGGTTAAAAAGAAGTTGTAATTTGTTTTTTTTTATACTACAGAACAAACAAAAACAAAACAAACAAACAAAAAACAACAGGCTTTAGCACTTTTAATCTCTCTGAAATACAAAGTGACAGCCTCTGGTAGGGTTCAGTCAGAGACCAGGGGTGGTTCCCTTGCCGCCTGTACCAGGGACTTCTAATATTGTTAATGTGCCAGCCCTGAGGCTCAGGCCCAGCTGAAAATAATGAAGATTCTCAGCTCTATGTGAAGCACTGGAAGCAGTATCCATGATGTCTGTAGGCTGCTGCGGGATTGCATCATGGGATTGAAGTGCAGTTTATGGCTCAGAGGGAAGTAGCACTGACATACAGTGATGCAGAACTTCACAGGTTACTAATATGATGACCACTGATAAGTACAGCTCTTAAAGAGTGAAGGGAGTGACTGAGACTAATAAAGAGAACAGATGAGCAGTGGAAAACATTTACTGGCCATGGTGAATAACTTAAGGCCATTTAATGACAGATTGACTTTTGTGGAAACACCAGATCAAATATAGACAATGTACTGATCTTATGCTGAAAAAAAAATGTATATTCTGCATATTGTAATTAGAAAATAAATAAACAATTGTTAATCACCAGAGGTTTTTCTTTTAGATGAATTATAGAAGCCTAGCATTCATTTAGTTTAGTTGCTTCTTAGACCAAATTAATTAAACAATTGTACCCATATATACTTCAGGACCAGAGATGCCTATATTTGAATCCAGTTTTTCATAAAGGAATATTCTTTTAGGCTAAGTTTCTTTATCAGAAAATAAGTGAGAATAAATATATTTTACCTTGAAATGCAATGACTAGGTTTAACTGTGATAATATATGAAAATGCCCACTGTTATTTTCTTCTTTCAAATATAGGAGACATCCAATAATTAATAGGAAAGTTTAGTATTCTCCTAAAATATGTATGCATTTTGTTCATGGTAGTGAAATTTGAAGCTCTGAATAAGTTTAGAGAAGAGAATGGGCATAGCTATCATAGAATAAAATAAAATAATAAAATAAATTATATGCTAAGTTATATATCCTATTAATATATTTTTATGCTTATGGTAAAGTATTGCTACATAATACCTGCTGCCTATCATACAGAGATTATACAATAATATACTGAATAGGCTGCTGCACTTTAGGGGCACAAATGAAAATTGAATAGCAACTGTAATCAAAACAATCCCTTGTGCTTGTACAGCAAACAGTTTGAAGCCTGTTGTGGTGCAATACACATCCTTTCAGGGCTCCTTCAAGTCTCCACGGGCTCTTTGCCAGCTCCTGAACACTGAGCACTGTGATTACTTTCCCAGTGACACAGAGCTTCTCAAAAGGTGAGCAATGGGGTGTAGCTGAGCAAGCCACAAAGGTGAGGGAGGAGAATATGAATGATGTGTGATTCCAGCCCGCGTGCCCCAGTCCCTGGCAGAATGCTTAAAGGTGTGGTGGAGACAAACCTGGAGGACCACCCTGGTTAAACGCCATCCCACCTCAATGGCCAGCCCATTCGCCTGGCAAATATGAGTCAACAAGTTTTCCTTTAATCATATGTTTTTATATGCCGAGATTTACCGCGAGGTAAATTGTTCTATTCAATTAAAACCAAGTGGGAATCAGACAATGGAAATTTGTGGACTGGAAGAGAAGTTGGAGGACATAGAGACATTCCAGGCTGGGGTGGGGAGTCTCCAGCCTCTGGAGGCAGCCTTGAAGCTCTGGTTCTTAACTTGATACAGATTTATTTCAGATTAAATACGCCGCATTTTTTCCTCATTCTTAGGTTATTACACACGAGCTTGACATAATCAATAAGTTCTAATATTTAAACAGAAAAAACTCAATGGATATATATTTTGTTTTAATTATAAGAAAATTTCCTTGAATGAAAAATGAAAAATTTCCAGAGTTTCTGAAATGTCTCTTAAAAATAATTTGGTTCTGATGGGTTTGCTATAGATCAGTGGTTCTCAACCTTCCTAATGCTGCGACCCTTTAATACAGTTCCTCATGTTGTGGTGACCCCCAACCATAAAATTATTTTTGTTGCTATTTCATAACTGTAATTTTGCTACTGTTATGAATTGTAATGTAAATATCTGATATGCAGGGTGTATTTTCATTGTTACGAATTGAACATAATTAAAGCATAGTGATGAATCACAAAAACAATATGTAATTATATATGTGTTTTCCGATGGTCTTAGGCGACCCCTGTGAAAGGGTCGTTCGATCCCCAAAGGGGTCGCGACCCACAGGTTGAGAACCGCTGCTATAGATCCATTTATGGCTGTAAGCTAGATTCCCCCAGTGCCTTGAATAGAGCTGGTGTGAATTATGTATCTTTACAGTTGCCTTCAACCATTTCTTCTGGGTCTCTCAGGCCCTCTTTAAGGTCTGAATATTCAAACATATTTTGCACATGTGGGTGTTTAGAAGATGCTATTTGATGATAATGATGATGATTTCCTGAGAGTGGGGGTTTTTCATCAGAGGGATGTGTGACTGTTGGAGGCTTTTGATTAGAGTCTCTTGATCTCTTTTAAAAAATAGGTTAAATTTGCTCATCTGTTTGGGACAGTTAAAGAATAGTCTTGTCCAAAGGCAGAGAAAAGATGGGATGACTTCAAGGTCCCTTCTAATTTTATGAGTCTAAGAAGTAGGATCATTTATTCTGAAGAAAAGGCTTGAAGGTTTAGTGGATAGAAGATGGTGACCAGCTGCTCTCTCTCCTCACTGATTACAGAGGAGGAAATGTGTTTAAATTTGAACATGAGCGATTGATGCTTTGAGGGAAGAATTTCCTGACACCAAAGGTATGTCAAAAGCTAGGACACAAGAAATGAGAAAAATGCAGTCAGTTCACTGTCTTAGCTAGCACTCAACTCAAGGTTGTGGTGAATCCTTTAATAGGCTGAAGAGAGTGCACCTGTATTTTTTTTCTCTTTCTGTCTTCCTCAACACCAGCCTTTAGGACAAGTTACAGCTCTATGATTTCTTCAAAAGAATCCCCAGGGAACATGGTGATTTAGCTGGACCCACAAAGCTCTGGGTTGAAGCTCATTATTTTGCATTTGTTAAAAGTTACCTAAGAGTTTATGGGGTGCAGCTAGGACCCACTAGACATGACTTTAATGTGCTCTTATATTTCTATGTTTCTGTGTATCATAAGACTGACCATATGTCATGAATTGAACTAATTTTATTAATTTCAGATGTATAAATGTAGACATTAAAAAATTCTATTAAAGTCACTCCTCTTCCAATCTTTCACATTAGCTAAAATTACTATATGAATTAATATTTTAAAACTACTTTTGCTTGAGGTTTTTAGACATTTTATTTTAGAAATATTTTAAAGTAGGAGTCAATTATCTAGAACTGTACTATTGGTAGAGAATGCTTTATGAGCCCTCTGGAAAAAAGAGAGTAACTGGTAAAAAAAAAATACTATTAATGTTTGGTTATTATAAGGCATGAGACAACATGGAAATAACCAAATGATGAAGGAAATCTATAAACCCTGTAGAGAGCTGATAATTTAGAATATTATTTTCTTCATGTTTGAGAACTCAAAACATATAATATAAAATATTAATATCAAAAGAACTATATAACAGCAATTATACTGTATGGAGAAAGTTAGGTCCATGTGAGCAAAATATTTATGGATAGATGAATTTATTGTGACATTATTAAATCCTTCAAAATATCAAATAGCATACAAGACTACCATTAGAATCTAAATTAATTTTTTCCAAATATTACTTAAGAATATTACACACACGCAATATTGCTTGAGAAACTGTATTTTATTCACTGAACAACTAAAACTTAAAGTTTTTTTGAATGGGTATACATTTCAGAATATCTACATATGGTCAACTGTATTGGTTAGCATGCACCAAGCTACAAATAATAGAAAATAATTTAGCAAAGAAGGAAGTGTGTCATCACTAAGGCTCCTCGGGTAGGGTGGTTAGGGGTTGCCTGTTCTCACTCTGCCACCCCAGAGGTTGGCTCTTCTCATGCTCTGGAGTGGCTCTAGCTCTCCAGCTGTTCCATGCACACACGATTCTTTCCAGCAGAAGAAAAGGGACTATTTCTGCCCTGATCTTCTATTTTCCAAAAATAACCTTTTCTGAGAAGTCCTTCCCCTCTCATTGGTCAGAACAAGATGAGTGCCCTGTCTAGTGCACTGGGATTATCCTGACTATCTTTGCATAGTCTGGTTTTACTCCTGGGCACAGGAGAGCATCACCTTCCATAAACACATGGTTATACAAAGGAGGGTGCCAGGAAAGAAAAAGGAGACTGTTGAGTAGGCAATGAGAAAACATCCAAAATACACATATTTTTCTGTTTTATTTGTTAAGCCAAAATACGATAGAAATGTCATATTTATGTATATCCACACATATACCAAAAAAGTGAAAGCAGTAATAAAAGCAAACCAAAGAAATTATACTAATCATAATCATTTACATTGAGAAACAGACCAAATCTCTCCTAATTCCATTTGCTTACTGTACCAGCCAGATGGAAACTTGCTTTTAAATTATGCCAGACTTTTCAAAAGATCACACCAAGATGTAGTTACCATTTTTTCTATGCTTTGCATAGAAGTAAAAAAAAAACAAACAAAAAAACACGCACATAAAAAACAAAAAACACCTTAAAGTTTAATCTTAATAAAACAAAACTCTTAAGGTTAAATATTCACTAAACTGGAAAATAGTTTTTAATAAAGAAAACTTTGATGTTTTTGGATATTTTGTCTAAACAATATGTTTATAATTTTTAATATTTCATCCATATAATTATGTGTTACTATAAGATTGTAATTTGATTCTGATTAAAGAACATTTTGTTCTTAATGCAATATGCTATTTAGTAATTTTTCTATAAGCCAAAGAAAACAGATTGTTTAAAATTCAAATAAATTTGAAATGTGTTTATATTTTACATGTGATTGGCACGGTATTTGCTCTAAGTTCCATGGATTTCAACACTACTCTCATTCCTGAATATGCAATGGGGGTGGGGGGTGGATCAAGAATGAAACTTTGATGATTTTACTACAACCTGATACTTACATTTGTGGTTGGGAAATAAATAGACACTTGTTTTTAACTAAACTGAGAAAAATACAACAGAATTAAAAGTAGACTTAAAGTGATAGAGTAACCAATATTACTATCATATATAGAGAAAAGATTGCTATAGATATTAAATTAATATATGATTGAATTACCAGTGTAACCATTGATATCAAATAACTTATCATAGCAAAGTTCCAGAATCAGGTAACACAATTCAGAGGAGCACTTAGGCAGAGTGGCAATGACTATTTATTTTCTACTTAATTCAGTCCACCCTACTCAATTGATGGAATACAATTAGCCTAACATGGCGCTCATGTTCCCACTTCCCAAGCCTTTTTCATGTAGGCATGGCCAAATGACCCATGTTTGCCAACAAGATGGAAATGAAATATAAAAGGATGACTGTCAAGAAGAGTGTTTCTAGAAAGGCTTTTTGCTTTTCTGATGAAGCAGAACTTCTGGCCCTTTCTCTTTCGTTCTTCTTTGCAATTTGGGCATGACGTCTAAAGCAACAGCAACCTTTGCATTTCAGTCATAGGGAAAAGAACAAGAAAATAAGGTATGGTGGTTTTGACAATGTAGTCACTAATCATAAATGCCAAAATCTGCTTACATTCAGGGGAAAAAAATTGAACCTCATTTATTAAAAATTAAAACAAAAAACGGAGTCACATTTCCTTTTCCTTGTAGCTGAAAGTTTTCCTAACTGATACAAATAGTTATAACTATATAGCTATAAAAATACAAGAAGCATTGTGCACTCATCTAGTTATTTGAAAAAATGTAGATATAATCATCACAGATCAAATTAGAATTGATATTTGTTTTGAATATACTCACATGCAAACTGACCCTCCTAATATTGAGTCTTGAAACACAGAAAAACTAGTTATAAGTGAGTTTATTTAACCGCATCACCAAGTTATTTATAAAATAATAATTTAATATTTGACTTTTATTGTATCATTTTGATTATTTCCTGAAAACAGACCACATGGTGTTTTCATTACTAGAAGGCACATTTTCTGGAAGGCTTTTTAATCTTTGATCAAATTAAGAAATTTTAAAATTGTCACCTTGTCTAACACAATTTTCTCTAAGCCTAGAACACTGCCTCTGGCATTTGCATAACCAATGTTTAGGGAAAAATATAAGATATTGTCAATACTTAATAAAATACAAATTACACAATTTCTTGGAGAGAACAGTAACCCACTGACTGCTTAATGATTTATTCATGATTAAGAGGTGACATAGAAAAGTGGTCAAGAGTTAGGCTCAGGAATTAGACTTTTATTCATGTGACCTTAGGCAAGGTATTTGCCTTTCCAGGTCTCATTTTACTCTAAGCATGGAATAAAAGTACAAGAAACTACTTTAAATGTTTGGGGGGATTAAATGTGTATAGTATTTAGAACAATGACTATTATATTAATAATTAGTAAGACAATAAAAAAGACAGCTATTTTAAATAGCAGAAAGTATTTTGAACTGATCAAGTTAAAAGGAAGATTGGAATCCTTTTAGAAACAGAGCTCTTCCTAGCCGGTTTGGCTCAGTGGATAGAGCATTAGCTTGCGGACTGAAGGGTCCAGGGTTCGATTACAATCAAGGGCACATACCTCAGTTGCAGGCTCCTCCCTGGCCTAGGCCCTAGTCGGGGCTCATGCAGGAGGCAACCAATTAATGTGTTTCTCTCACATCCATATTTCTCTCTGTCTTCCCTCTCTTTTCCACTCTCTCTAAAAACCAATGGAAAATATCCTTGGGTGAGGATTTAAAAAAAAAGAAAAAGAAACAGACCTCTTTTCATTAGACAAAACAGACTTACAGGCATACTCATTTATGATGGAGATGAAGTCTGTGCAAAGCCTAGGTAAAGTAAATGGATTTGTTGAAGGAATGGTGTTGACAAGAGAGGGGAAAATAAGAAGGAAGGGAGGGTTGTTTAGAAGTAGGTAACAACCGAGCCTCTACGGATGAGGCAAACATAGACAATATAATAAATAAAACAATATCAAGAAATAAAGTAGATATCTAAGGAGCAGGAACAGGAAGTGCCCATGAGAACATGAGCCTTTGGCAGATACCTTGGTGGGAGGTGTGGCAATGCAAATTTGGAAAGAGGCTCTGGCTTTCTGTAGGGCATGGTGTTAGAAAAGAGGCAGTTGTTTTTTCTATATTTTTATATGAAATTGAAGGCTTATCATAGATGGCTGGAAATACTAAGGGATTTCTAGGCTGGAGGAATACAAATTTGTTTACATTTGTATATATTTGTCTATTTATGACACTAATTTTACTTAGTGATTTCCAGTTTAACTTCTACCATCATTGTGTAGATTTTTCCCAAATAGTTACTCTTGACACCCTGTTCTATATGGACACTAATCATTATTTTAACTGCTGCTCATGATGGATATTTCCTTTCTTGGGCCTTTTCCTTGTTTGTTTTATCAGTCATGCATTTACCTGAACTTCCCATGAAACATGTAGACCAGCTAAATCAGTCATAATAGGAAAATTTGTATTTTTAAATGCATATATATATATATATATATATATATATATATATATGCCTAAGTGACTATTCCACCATTCGACCAATAGCTATGACATGCACTGACCACCAGAGGGCAGATGCTCAACACACAGGCATGGAAACATGGAACAGACTGATGAATCTCAGAGGGAAATGCGGGGAGAGTGGGAAGAGATCAACCAAAGATCTTATATGCATACTAGAACCCCGGTGCATGGATTGGTGCACCAGTGGGGTCCCTCAGCCTGGCCTGTGGGGATGGGCCGAAACCTGCAGTCTGACATCCCCTGAGGGGTCCTAGATTGCGAGAGGGCTCAGGCCAGGCCGAGGGACCCCACCAGTGCATGTGCACTGGGCCTCTAGTATTAGATAATATTAAAAATCTAAAATTAATGACCAACAATTTTATCATAAGGGGAAAAACACATAGTAAAGTAAAATAATAAAAGGAAGGCAATGATAATGGTGGAAATTAGTAAAATAAAATAAAATAAACAAATAATGGAATGTTATGAGCAAATTTAAGTCAGTACATTCAGAAACTACCATAGGAGTCTACTATGAAGTGTTAGTATATGGGGTGTGCTGCTTGTCCAATACTTCTCTTATTTCCACAGAGTGGACAGAACTTCCACTCTCCAGGATAAAAACAGGCTTCTTGCCCCCACCTCACAACTTCTGAAGCTAAGAGTTTACTTCCTTTGTTAAAAAACAAAATGGAGCCTACTTGATTCAGTTCCACCTGGGTTTCACTATCTTTTGAAACATTCTTTTCATTGAACATTCACATTCTTTACCAATAAAGAACATAAACTTTTAAAGACCAACATTTCATAGTCATTAGGGAAAAAAGCCTGCTAATTTAAAAATATTGGTACGTTTAACTAAAGAAGAAAAAAAGGAACTCCAATTATATGATTACAGTGGTATGCTGTATTCCCCAATTCAGCTTTATCAATAACAAAACTGGTGTTTTTGATCTTCATTATTCTTTCTTCAGATGTTCTAAATTCAAAAGAAGAGAAAAGAACCCAGAGGGTATTATGCTAAGTGAAATAAGCCATTCAGAGAAAGACAAATACTATATGATTTTATATATATGTAGAATCCAATGAACAAAATAAACGAACAAAATAGAGACAGACTCATAAATACAGAAAACAGACTGAAAACTGTCAGAGAGAAAGTGAGTTGATAGGCTGGGTAAAATAGGTGAAAGAATTAAGAAAAAACAAGACACAAAATTTATAGACACAAATAATAGTATGGTGATGACCAGAGGGAAAGGGGGGGTGGGTAGGTAGAAAAGGGTAAATGGAGGATAAATGGTGACAGAAGGAGACTTGACTTTGGATGGTGAACACACAATACAACATACAGATGATGTATTATAGAATTGTACACTTGAAACCTATATAATTTTATTAACCAAGGTAACCCCAATAAATTCAATAAAATTATATACATTCCAGCAGTAGATAAGTCAGGTAGTCTTATTGTCCTGAAATGTTTTGCCCTTCTTTGTCTTGGTCCTTCATCCTAACTGTATTAATGTTGCCTTGCATAAATCTACTTCTGCTCTCCTCTACAATCTCTGAGATCGTAAACTCACTCATTGCATAAAGTATAGAGGAAGGGAGAGTCAGGAAAAAGGACATAGAAATTTACCCTAAGGTGAGGCTAAGGGCTTTACTAGAACCCTCATCAGCTTCAGGCTGCTGATAACTACCAAAACATGAAAAACAGGGAAGGGTCAAGATTTAATTAATGATGTCAACATTAAACCAGTCTAGTAATTATGAGAGCTTGCAGTTACTATGACTGCCTACATAAGTATAATACAGTGGGAATCTACTATGTGGTAACTCAGAGTGTGCAAAATGAAATTGTCAAGGTAAGCCATCCCCACAAGACTTACATTTACACTTTGAAGGCAGTAGAACACTCTTCTGGTGACTTCTGAACTGCCAGTCAATTATCAGGAGCTGGGGTGGGAAAACATTTTTCTGCCAAGGGTCATCTAGATATTTATAACTTAATTCCTGGGCCATACCAAATTATCAATTTAAAAATTAGCCTGCTATATTTGGTCAAAGGTTTAATGAACTCACCCCTAGTGCCTTGGCGGTGCCAGACCAAATGATTTTGCAGGCCTTATATATCCCGCAGGCTGTAAGTTCCTCACCTCTGATGGAGCCTGAAGTGTTAATGCAGATCACACAGGGTAGCATTTGCATCCCATTAATTGAAAAAATTACAATTTCAGATCATGCACTAATGATTCCAGTACAAATTGAAGTGTTTCAAGAAAAGGTGAATCTCAACATATTCTACAAACAGCTGCTCAAGAAACCCAGATGTGGCTGATACCAACGCAATAACAAATCAAAATATTTTCCGATAAGAAAAATTGGTAAATGAATCAAGATTTTTATTACTATTCAGCTTTACTTAATTTCCTATTAATATACCATTTAATAGAGTTGGTAAAGGGACAATACGATGCTTCTGGACGATTACAAACATATTTAGCTGTTACCCAAATATTGAACTCAAAGCTACACTCAAGTTGTCAGAGTTGTATGTTTGCATGTATGCATTTAACCACCTGTTTCTTGTTTAAAAGTTAGAAGCATGGCAGTTTTCAGATCTGCATGGCAAAGATCTGGATAAAACTGACAAAAGAGGAAAATTTAGAGTTAACCTTGTCACGTCGTATTTAGAAACCTTCTGACATGACAATGAAATAAAACCACTAATATTTAATGTCATATTTGTAAATAATATTAAAATGTGAAATCTCTCTGAAATGTGAGTGCTACTATTATTGCCCCCAATTTATTTTCTACTTCTTATCTACGATTTAGAGTACTCTCACAACAAAAAGTAATTTTTACAAGGCATAGTCAGCCATTCAATTGTAGACTTGATATGTTTGATGTCACTGTATTATCTAAGGCAGAATGGAGTTGAATCACAAAACACATGGAAAACATTTCCATCAGATGATAGGGCAAAAAAAGGTGTCCTTGGATAGCTCAGCTAGATGAGTTTAAACTGAACATCAGAAAATTGATCTCTAATGCAGGTGTCTTTCATTTAACTTTTCTTCCAAAGTAGGGTCATTTATGATCTATTGTCTAATATTGTGAGGGAATTGGGGTGTTACGAAGTGTTTCTTCTTCACAAAAATCCTATTAGAATCTACGACTTCTTTCTATAAATAGAACAAAAGTTATATTATAGTTATAGTACAAGTATGATAGAATGAAATGATACAAATTATCCCCTTAAACACTTGTGAATAATGTTAACACTTGAGGGCACAATTGTTAACAGTCAAAATCTTTCCATTCTACTTTTATTTTAAAGAAAAAAATCAGAGAACTTAGTGCTTTTAAAAAATACATGTTATTAACAACTGATTTTTTTTTTAAATCCTCTCACTATGAATTAAAGGCAAAACTATAATAAATATGCAATAGCATAGAAACAGTAGATGTAGTAGTATATATAATAGTTGCACTAGTATTATATAACACATGTTTGTATATATACGTACATATATACAAACATTACCTATACACACATGTATGTGATATAATGTTTTCTTTCTTGTTCTCTAAAACACACTTTAAGTACTGAATGGAGGGTTTTACTTCAGAAATGTAGAAATGTTGGTAACAGAAAAGGTAAAAAGTAAATTCTATTAAAAAACTCGCAGATTTATATTAATTTTCCTGGTAAATATCTTTTTTGTCTTTAATATTTTTTAACCAGGTAAATATGTCTTTGGATCTTAAACATTAACAATTATTCCACATTATGTTGGGCATGGTTGACATTATTAGTGCTCGTCAATATTTGTAAATCTCTATTTCCTGGACCGATGGGTGAATTCTACTTCGTTCCCTTCCCAAGGATAGACTTAGATGTCACCAATACATGATTTGGCCAATAAAATGTCAGCAGAGGTGATGTGTGTCATCTCTAAGAGGAGGTATTTTAGAGCCAATTCTTTATTATCTAGTTCCTTCCCCATGATTCCTAAAGCATTGTGTAAAATGGAGATGCCACCTATTATAGCATCCAGCTTATCTGTGCTGACATGTACACAATTTGTTCCCTATGTCTCTAGAACACAAAATGGATAGTATGTGAACCAAAATTATTTTTGTTTTATTAAGACTCTGATGGTGTGTTTGTTTGTTTTTTATTGCAACTTAACTAATCTTTTTCTTGTCCAACTGATCCAATCCCTCCTTTATTTTGTTAAGATTTTAAAATAATTCATTCTTATAGTTATTCTTGTGTGCATGTAGTAAATCTAAACCAGCCTTAGAATATGCCTTCTTTTTCATAAATAGCTATGTATGAATGGTGGAAAGATATATGGATGGGTGAAAGCATGGATAGAAATATGTACAGAAAGATGGATAGATGGATGGATGGATGGATGGATGGATGGGCTGACAGGATACTGGCTATTTCATTATATGTAATAAATAAATAAAACTAAATCTCTGAGACTCCTTAGCTTACAAAGAATGTCTCTCTGTCCTTTGAACTTGAAAGACATATGTAGTTTTATTATTTAAATTTTAATCCTATTTTAAATCAAAGACAATTGTTTTTAAACAGCGTTAGTAATTGGGCATTGTCCTTTTTTATCATCTACCCTAAAAATTTGGAAAACAAGAACTATGTACTATATATTTATGTTATACTTCCCTGAAAGAAGCTACATGGCATCAGAGAAAGAGTAAAGAATTTGAAGCCAGTAAGATATGGATTCAGATTATTGTTATTCCACACTTGTATTTTGTGGCATACTTAAATCCTAGAATTAAATTATTTAAGTTAAGCCTCAATTTCCTCATCTGAAAGAGCAGAAATATTTGCCCTAAATATTTTGTTTATTTGTTTGTTTTTGTCCATGAATTTTTTCTCTTTATTATTTCCTCTTTGCTCAATCTTTCCACACCCTCCCCAATACTCCAACACCAGAGCTGTCAGTCTGCTCTCTATGAGTCTGTCCCTATTTTGTTTGTTAATCCAGTTTGTTCATTAAATTCCACATATGAGTGAAACCATATAGTACTTTTATTTCTCTGACTGGCTTATTTTACCGAGCACAATTTCTCCAGGTTCATCCAGCTGTTGTAATGGGTAAATTTTTCTTCCTTCCTATGGCCGAGTAGTATTCCATTGTGTAAATGCACCATAGCTGTTTTATCCACTAATCTACTGATGGATACTCAGGCTGCTTCCAAGTCTTGGCTATTGTAAATAGTGCTGCTATGAACATAGGAGTGCATGTATTCTTTTGAATCAGCATTTTGGGTTTCTTCAGATAAATTCCCAGAAGTGGAATGACTGGGTCATAAGCCAGTTCCATTTTTAATTTTTTGAGGTAACTCCCTAATATTTGTTTAAGTATAATGTAAAGCACCTGGCACATCCTATATAATAAAAGGCTAATATGCAAATTGTCCCCTCAATCAGGCATTCTACCAGGAGTTCAACAAGGGGGTGGGGTTGGTTGGCCAACAGCGTGAGGACCCTCCCCCTGGCCTCCCGGCCACCGATCGCCCCCCCCACCCCAATTGGGGGCGGGGTCAGCTGGCCAACTGCCCACAGCCCCTACCCCTGGCTGGCCAGGCCTATAGGACCCCATTCATGCACGAATTCGTGCACCAGGCCTCTAGTATTAGATATTATCAAATGTTAGTTCCTTTCTTAGTTTACCCTTCACAAATATGCTTCACACAAAGTAATGCCTTTTAAAAAGTTGGATTAATAAATGTATTAATGTTGTTACTTAATTCATCATCATTTGTGAACTAATTTATTATTTGAGATAAAATGCTATTGTTGAACAGATGGTTGTTGGTTCAACCTAGTCTCTGAACTATAAATATTATTTTTCTCACTAGGGATTTCCCTAAGTGTTTAATGAGTATAAATTAATTCCAAGATTTAGAGAAAAAATAATTTCAAAGAAGAATTGAGAATTTTTGCATTAATTCAAAATTTTCATAGAATATAATATCTGTATTAGGCAAAAGGATGAACATAATTAAACCTAAAAGCATTGCAATGCAAGAATTTCAATGTCAATTGCATATTTTTGGTAACCTCTTGAAAATAGTATAATTTTTCAGAATAAAACAATACAAACAGGTGCAGAAGATATTCAATTTTGCATTTATAACATCATAGATTAACTTATAATACCTCCCCCCAGAAGCATAGGGTAAGATAGAAAGCTAGTTTGAGGGAAAATTGTCAGATTGATTTGATGATTAAATTTTTATACATCTGGCCAAGAATTCTACAACCTCTTATTTCTACTGAAATAAGAACAGAATGCAATATTATATAGAGAAAGGCTTGCACTGGGCCAGTGATTTGAGAGAAAGGACTAGGGAAAATTCAAGAGAACTTCTGGAGTTAGAATTCATACAATAGTATTATGAATTCATGTCAAGAAGCAGGAAGGGTCAGTTATGAATGAAGTTCCGAGGGCAGGTAGTTGGGTTAAATAACTTCTGCTTTCCCATATTTCCAACCTCTGTTGAATTATTTGGCCTCAAAAGTTTTCTCTTTGGACCTTCCCTATCTTTACTGGCTATCCCCCCATATTCTGTAAAGAGTTAGCAGGATTTAAAGTGTAAAAACTGGATCAACTGACAACCAATCAAAAAAAGCATTTTAAAAGAGAATGTGTGTTTGTTTGTTTGTTTTCATTTAAAGCAATGCACAATCATTGGGTAGCAAAGGGGAATGTTTCAGACTATGTTTACCTGGATATGATCTGAAGGGATGAAATGCAACTGGAAACCTCCCTCTGTAAAAAAAAAAAAAAAAACAAAAACCTCCATAAACACAAAAAATCATTAAATAATTATTCATCTGCCTTGTCTCCAGGAGAAAGTCCATCTATATCTGCAATCATGCTTTATGGTCTGGATTATGCAAACCATAAACTATTTCCATTAATTTAGACTCTTCTCATCCTCATACTTTACTCACTAATGATAACCTGTGGGTTACCAACACGTAACTACTGTAGATGTGGAGTTTTAGAATTAAGTCACTGGCTCGGTGGTGTACTAAAGAAGGCACATACTGCTAACACAAACCAATTGTGCTCAGAATTTAATGATGTAAATGTGAGTAACTTTAAATCAGCCACAGTAGGAATATTTAAACCAGAGAAATTGGCAAATGTTATAAATCAGGCTTTCCTAACCAACCATCACTGCACAGGCCACAGATGCAAGAGTTCCTTATGGCCATTTCTTCCATTCCAGGTAGTTGATGACAGATATTTATAATTAATCCCAGACTCCATTAGACTTTGCCTGCATGAAAAAATCTTTCTAAATGCAAGGCTCCAGGTAGCCACTAATAGGTGATTAGAGTTGGCTCCTAAACCAAGGCTTGCTTGATATTTTAATAGATCTACAATATTTACAAGAGGCACGAACTTTATTGGATAAAAAATGAATATCTATGTAGTCAGTAGAACAAAGATTCTTGACCTTGATCCAAAGGAAACTTCTCTATTTTATCTTCTTAATAATATCCAAGGTATTTTAATTTCATAAAGAACCAGAGGGTCTGCCATAGGACTTTCAGGTTAAAGAAATCAAGTTTTTTTGCATTTTTTTTAGCCTACCTGGCAATGACTTTCCTCTAGCAGTTCTAAAATAAATCCATTCCAACAACATGGAAGTTCCTGGGAGTATGACCTTAGTTATTTAACATTATACACTTCCTTTGATTCTTGTAAATGCAGTCTCTTTGGTAAGGAGATTTCTTAGGATCTCATATTGTGTAGTCAGCTCACAAACTCCATGACAAAGAATAGGAGAAGAGGGGTATTTCTTTCTTCTCATGGCATGATCCCCTGCCCACATTTCTATCACTAATGTTTTTATTTCTTTTGTACTTCAGATTAGTTACCAGAGAAATATATATTCTTTCAGAAATGCAAAGAATAAAATGTTGCACTAGAAAAGTGAACCCAGATGGGAAAATTGAGATGTAAAATGCATTATACTTTATTTTGTATCCCACTTTAATTGACATATTATTGGAATATATAATTCTAGGTTCACATGTTTTTTCTTCTCTTTTTTAAACATTTTTTAAACCAAAGCAAATTGAAACTTTTTTAAAAAAATTATGGTTCAGGAAAGAAGTCTGTTATTTCTTTTGGGGCAATATTTTTTGTATCATAGTTTTTCAGATTATATATCTTTGATGCTTTTGATTTTAATAGTTTGTGCTTTTGTGTGGATTACTTTCATTTATTTTTCTCAGAACTAGGAATGCACATTCAATCTGAAGACTAGCGTTTTGTTCATTTGTGAAAATTTTCCCACATTAAAAAATATATATTGCTTCCCCTATAATTTCCCCTCTTCATTTTGAACTTCATTGAGTATATGCTGTAGTTTCTTATCTGCCTCAATATCTCTGAATTTCTCTTTCTGTACCATATGTGTTTATACATGCATGTGTACATGCACGTGCACATAATTCCTTTGTATAAGCCTTAGTATAATCTGTATACTACATTCAGGGTGAATCTTTCCTGACTGTGTCTAGTCTAGAAACTCCATTTACTACAAATTTTTATGGCTATAACTTATATTTCATTTCTAACATATTTACTTTACTTTTTCTAACAGCCACAAATTTATTCCTGCATATGTTTATCTTTAATACTTTTTTTTCTTTGTGTGGTTTCTGTAGTAGTCAAATCAAAACCCCTTCTGCCCATTCCAACACCCAAAGGTATACATGCCATAGTACCCAGAACTTAGAAACATGTTATCCTGCATTGCACAGGGACTTTGCAGATGTGATGAGATGACGAATCTTGAGATGGAAAGATTAACCTGGCTGATCTAGGTGGGTCCAATGTATTTAGAATCTTTATGAGGTAAGTGGGAAAATGGGAGATGAAGGGTAAATGTGATAAAGAGGAGAAACAGAAGTTGGAGCGATGCATTTTGAAGATAGAAGGAGAAGCCACAAGCCAAGGGATTTGGGTAGCCTCTAGAAGCTGGAAAGGGGAAGAAAGCAGCCCTCCTGGCAACTTGATCTTAGACCAGAGAGACCTATGCTGGACTTTTAATAAATCTGTGTTGTTTTAAGCTAATAAGTTTGCTACAGCAGCAGCAGACAATGAATATTGATGTTATGTCTTTATTGATTTTTTTATAAAGATACTTAGCATATTTAGAATCTTTATGTGTTGTTCTATTGTATTTATTTCATCTCCTTTTCCCTCACTCCTACTCTTTATTAAAAATACGAATCTTACAGTTTGGATTCTGCCTCCATCCTGCCTGCCTGAGGTCTCTGGTCCAGAACTCCTAGGGCAGTGCCAACCTTTTCAGTGTGATATCAGGATAGCTCTGGTCCTCTAACATATCCACCACTCAACTTAGCCCCCTCGTGGCTATACAACAATGTCAGCTTCCTTCTTTCCTTGGGTAAACCTCTCTACGTACGCCTTAGTCCCAAGCAATGATCAGCACAGCAGCATTTTTTTTTCAAGCATCATGTCTCTCGTTGGGTAGCATAAACCTAGTTTATTATTTTAAGCAATGAAACTGTTCCTCACCTTGTATGTGATACTTATGCTCCCCAGTACCTCAGAGGAGACAAATGTGCTACTGCTAATGTCTGTTTTCAGACCTCGGGGCCTAATGCCCCTGTGGCTTTACCTCTGCTCATCGCTGCCCTTTCTTTTTGATTTCTGTCTCATTGACATGTTCATGTTGTCCTTATATTCTATATCTTATTATCATTGTTGTTGTTGTCTTTAGCTGGGGAGTAAGAACTTAAAAAAATAGCATCACAAATAAGCACCTTCACATCTCATCAGTTGACAATAGTTTTATTTAAAAAATAAAATAAAAAACCTTGATAAGTGACAAAAGACAATAAGCTCTGTTAGCCAGGCGAAATAGTTCCCTCTTCCTATGCCGATGAAGATGAATGGTCATACTTCTTAGAGCGCGGTGCTGAACAAACTCCCTAGCTTACATCTGTTCTTATTGGAAAAGTATGCCATCCTTTGTTAATGATTCCTGCTGTGAGTGTGGAGGGATGGTGTGACCTTCATGCACATAAGATATTTGCCATAATGCATAGAGTACCCTGTTGCAAAAGCTAGGGTTATTCAGCTTTATGCAGCATAATCAACCTTGAATAAATTTAGTGTAGAGGGAAACTTATTATAAAGAAACTAAAAATTCAGGATCAATAGAAACTGGGTAAACATTCTTTGGATGGAATGTTAGACCTATGCAATGGGAAGTGGATCACCTTCTCACTACTGCTGCTGGCAGTTTAGTGAAGAGTCACCTTGACACTAGTTACAAAAATGGTCTTGTACAAGAGTTATTGTATTATCTTCTACAAGGAAACATACTTTATGTACAGTCTGAGATTCAATGGGAATAATACAATTTAAAATTTAAAGTACCTCAAACATGTACAGAAGTCCAATATCCATATTTCATGTCTTTTATAGCATTCCACATGGATCCTAAAGAGGATGCTCTAAATACTTTAAATTTCCCTTTAGCCTTATTAAACAAATAACAGCAACAAGATGTGGAAATTTGGCAGACCTAGGAACATAAGTAGGTCTATAAATAAAGGATATCTTTTGTAGTCTGGCAGTTTTAATATACTTTACACATTTAGTATATATACTTCTATAGGTCTTTAGAGATGAATACATTTTTAATGTACATGTATCTCTATGTAGACACATCTATATACCTGTATCTATACATGTAATTCAATTTAAAATATATATCAATAAAGAGATTAAAATAATTTAGGTGATATTAAAATTGCAGACTGTTCATTCTTATTTTGGGAATATAACACTTTTATCTACAAGGAATCATGTGACCATTGATTTCAAAAAATAAAAATAAATAAATTAACCCCTAACTTAAATGAGCATTGATTTAAAAATGTAACCTAGGTTGAAAATTTTCTTAACAGAAGTTTAATTAGTGTATTTCCACTATGAAAAATGTTTTAAAGATAATTAAAATGTATAGCAAATGCCAATATTCTAATAATTCATAGCATGGTGATGGGAAATTTACAATTATAGTAATAAGTAAAGACTTTTAGAAGGCCAGTCCATTCATTTATTTGCAAGTTCTCCCTGCTTGCCAAGAACCCTGAAAATGAAAATTACTTGCTTACAACTTAGAGTTGACTAATATTTAAGTGATAGCGTATGAGGAGCCTGTGTGCAAATGTTTTAATTAGTTAAGAAATGTTATTTCTGTTTGTATTTTTTACCATCTTATATATATTTTCACTATGCACTGGGTCATATTAATGAAGTATTGATTTAATATCTCTAATTTGAATATATGTTTCCATATTACAAATCTAATCTCAAGTTTGTCATTTACTCTTAGACAGTATAAATTCTATCCACAAAGAAAGTAGCCTTGGCGCTCCCTTCTTTCACACACATGCACAGAATTTATTTTTCACTTTTGCTTCTCAAGGCCAGAAGCATAGAAAAATCCTAATTAAAATACAAGGTTTAAATCTGTTCTCTTCAAGGATTACTGAAGCAAAGAAAGGGAACAGAATGTGGATTTAAAATAATTATCTGGGTCCTGACAAAGACTCCCTCAGAGTTTCACACTGTTAACTTTTCTTTTCTCCAACATCAGGCAACTTAGGAGGAGGAAAAGGGTTATAGAGAAATGCTGATGAATGGAACACCATGCAAGCTAGTTTAATGCATAAAATGCTTGTACTAGTTCAATGCACATATGCTTGCACTAGCTTAGTGCATACATGTTTGCACTACTTCAATACATCCATGCTTGCACTAGTTTAATGCACACATGTAAATGGGAATGGAATTGTCAAACAAAACGTCTAAAGAATGATGCATGCAGAAAAGGGCCTTTTCGCCTACTGATACTATGGAAATAAGCATAATATGCTCAACTGTATGCCTGCATATCCTTACAGTAGAAGTTGAATTTCTATCTCTGAGAATATTAGCCAAGAAAAAATACATACTAGTATTTTCTTGAGCTACAGATCAGGGTCAAGCTCAATATAATAACATCTTCATGATGTTGAGTCAACAATTCTGCTGAAAGATTGTCTCCCTTCCTTCCTTCCTTCCTTCCTTCCTTCCTTCCTTCCTTCCTTCCTTCCTTCCTTCCTTCCTTCCTTCTTTCCTTCCTTTTTTTCTTTTTCTCTCTTTCTCTCTCCTTTTCTGTTTCTTTTCCTTTCACCCTCCCTGTCCCTCTCCCTCCCTGCCTTCTTTGCTTTCTTCTTACCTTCTTGATCGTTTCGTCCTTGCTTTTTTCATTTATTTTTCTTTCTTTCTAGTCAGTGAGACTGCATATATATCAAAATAAAAAGAAATGCAATCCTGTGTAGTAACCCCTTCAAAGTGGTTCAACTATTAAAAAAAATCATGCTGTTGCATTGTTATGTCCTGATCTTAGTGTCTGAATTTATCCATTTAAGTCCTTTATACTAATGAATGCTCAGCCTTATTTAGTCAAAAAAGGGCATACTACTAATGCAGAATAGAATTATCTGTACCTTGATATTATTAGTTTGTATTATCTACATTTCCCCTAATTTTCAGTAAGCACTTTAAAATAAAACCAATTATTTCCACTATGTTTTTTAAAATATATGTTATTGATTTTTTTACGGAGAGGAAGGGAGAGAGATAGAGAACTAGAAACATCGATGAAAGAAACATCGATCAGCTGCCTCCTGCACACCCACCACTGGGGATGTGTCCGAAACCAAGGTACATGCCCTTGACTGGAATCGAACCCGGGACCCTTCAGTCCGCAGGCCGATGCTCTATCCACCAAGCCAAACCGGTTGGCTCCACTATGTTTTAAAGCTCTATTTCCACCATGGAAATGTGATTCATTGAGAAAAACAAACAAACAAACAAGAGTTAGCCTTTCTAAAGTGATAGTCTCACATGGTCAATCACTGTAAGAAAAAAAATGCATTTAATTATGGACAACATATAGGAGAATGATATCAAGAAAATGACATCAAGAAATAAACTTGAGTACCTTTCAAGTTTTCATCACAATGTTTAGCTTCATAGAAATCTGGCCTTAGAGTTGCATTGCCACTCAGCCTTTCACCAGGGCCAGTTTGCTCTTCCTCATCATAAGGATTAGAGTGATATTTTATATACTTGACTCTTTGATACCTTTGAATTACTTAAATATCCTATATAATAAAAGCCTAATATGCAAATTGACTGAATGGCAGAACAACCAGCGGAACAACCAGTCACTATGATGCACACTGACTACTAGGCAGACACTCAATGCAGGGGCTGTCCCCCACCCTGCCAGCCCCAGGTTGGCTAAGGTGGATGCCAGCAAGGTCCCCCAATCGCCCTGCCAGTCGCCCCGCAGTGGGAAGTGACCAGCTGTGGCAGCGGGGACAGGGCTGGTGAGTGGGCAGTGCCAGTTTGGCCATGGTGGGTGCCAGCAGGCCTTCCCCCGACCACCCCACTGGTTGCCCCATAGATTGGCCCTGATCTCTGGACAGGCCTAGGGACCCTACCAGTGAATAATTTCGTGCACCAGGCCTCTAGTATTTGTATAAGTTTGAATTTATATGTATTACCAAAATTTAATTTCATTATACATAACCCTAAAACCAAAGGTAAAATCTCTATAAAGGACATGTTTGAAGCTGTGTTCATTCATTTTCACAGTCATAATTGGATGAAAATACTTTCTTCTATCAGAACAGAAAATGCCAAGCTTCACATTCTGCTAAAAGGGACATTTAGAACTCAGAGGTTAAATGACAAACCCATAAGCATGCAAATAATAAGATCACTTTGCAGGAAATCCAGATCCCCTTGCTGCCTCTCTCAAGATACAACTACAAAAACATACTGTCATCAGGGATCATATGGGCTTTAAAATACATCATAGTTAATTAATTTTAGGATTTTTTGCAGTGATAGCTATCCATTTTCGTAAAATTCTACAGAGATGGTCAAAAGCTATATTTAATCAAAACAAACAACAAAATTGGAATTAAGTAAAAAACACCCACTTCACTGACATCATATGAATAAAGCACATGTTCTGAATGGTACCCAGAATTGTGTAATGTTCTTGCAGGTACTATCTGTTGTCAGACACATTTTTTTTTTCTTTTCCTTTCACATTGGTGTAAGCGTGTCTTCTTGTATTTGTCCAAGCAAATCTCTTTTCTACTACCTGTCAAACACAACATTAAGTAGTTCATCAAAGCAGGAGCAAGTAAGTGAAATTTTGGCATTTAATCAGCCCCAAAAAACCTTTATATCCATTAATAAATTTTTATTAAGCAAGAAAGCTGATTTGAAAATGCCACAGTGCCTAGTAATGACGAACTCTCATCTGAGGGACAGGACAGTGAGGAAAATGGCAATACTGGAACTCACTTTCTTTTCCATGGAAGGCAAGGGTTTGCCAATTTTTGAAGTGACATGGGACACCTAATCAGGACCTTGTAGAGAAGAGTCACCAATCTGGATTGAAATAAAGCTCAGGTGACTTTCCACTTGGAAAAAAAATAGACTTATAGCATTTCTCATATGACAGCATTAAACCTCTACCCTAAATAAAGCTATGGGATGTCATAATAGCTAAGTCTATGGAGGAAATGTTCATGCTTGAGAAACATGAGTAGGAACTTTGGAAAGTAATGACAAAAAATATCTAACTATGTCTCAGCAAAAAGCAGCACCATAATGCTGGGCACCTATGTGGGCATGGGACGGCAGCCAGTCAGAATCAGCTTTAGGACCACAAGAGTGATCTCAGCCCATCTAATAAAAGGAAGTAGAGAAAGTGCACCAGGCATAGCCTAAAAATAAGAAAGGCATAGCAGACACAACGTGCAAAAGTGTATTTGGAGCAAGAATGAGCTAACGACTAGTTCCTGCTAGGTTGGGGAAAAAATAGATTACCAACGTTTAAGTAATTTCAAGGCTAGTAACTTAATACAATATTGATTTGATAGAAAATCTATTTGGAGTTATTGTTTACAAGCTAAATTCGAACAGAACAATCATATTTTACAAAGCTCTGATTGTGCTTATTTACGGTGATTTATATTGTTTGGATAATCCAATCCATAACAAGAGCCCAGTGACCCAGGCACTGGAGTATATTGGGGAAGAAATACCTGCATTTCTCCTGCTGAGGTACAATTGGATATATGTCTTTCCTTTTCCAAGTTCTTGCAGGACCCAAGTTTACCAAGAGTAAATATTTCCTCCATAAGCATAGCTATCATGGCATATCCTGAGGTGCTTTATTTAGGGTGAAATGTTTAATGCTCCTATACAAAAATTGCTATAACATCTGAATGTTTCCTAAATGGAACGCCACTTCAGTCTTCAACTCCATTCAGCCTAGTTATTCTTTTTCAAAAAGCATTTAAAATGCTATTCTCTCTCTCTCTCTCTCTCTCTCTCTCTCTCTCTCTCTCACACACACACACACACACACACACACATACACACACATACATTCATCTCTGCACAATTTTCTCATAGTAATTGTACTTCTTAGAAAAGGCAAAGGCAGCAGAGTTGTATAAAGACTTTGTTTTCAGATTTGGTTTGATCATTTGTCAACAGAACCAAGATTTTCTGAAAATAATGATATTGATTCTAACACAAGGAAGCGATCAGTCCCATGCATAATTGTATGGAACATGAATAATAAGTGACCCATAAAAGGTAAATTATTGGAATTGAGCGAAGTTAGAAGACACTGGACCCTGGCTAAGAGATTTCACCAACTCACTGAGGAAGAAAATCTGGAAGTTAGTATCAGAAACTCATTCTATGTAATATACAGTCAACATATTAAAACAAAATAATAAAGTGTTTGTAACTCATATGACTTAATATGGATTCAATATGTCTAAAGTTATTCATTTGTGATCTATATAAAATCCTTAGCAAAGAAATGCCTTCAGTTACATATGCATATCTGGACTTTGTGGCTGTCACCTCACTATGAATGATTTTGATGCAAAGTTTGGACAAAGCATATTAGTGACATCCCTTAAAGAAATTTCCCAGAGCTCGCTTTTATTTAAGCGTTCCGCAAACAGTCCCACTACTATTATAGAAGAATTATTAATACCATCTCATTTTGCTCTCAATTTTGTTCTGATTGGAATATAAATGATGTGGCGACTACACTCAGATCCAAACATTTTCATGGTGCCCCTTCTTCACACTGAGGATAGAGAAAAGCTTAAATAGCTCTCTCTGGCTTGCAAACTTAAAGCAGGCAAAGAGTCACCTACTAGTATATAAATTGTTTCAGTATAGATTATTGGACTACAGTCCAATATGATGTAAACAGTTTGAGGAGAGAGGAATTGGGAAAGATATGAAGTAGAAAGTACCAGAAATCTGTCTCCGTGCATAGACAAAAATCTGTCTGATATAAGTTTTGGAACTCTGGAATCTATGAAAGCTTGCAACATCCAGGGGAAGGTTTGGACAGTAAATTATATATAATTTCAGTCAATATAAACTGAGAGCCCAGTAGCAGAGAAATTTTTGTTCTGCTTATACTTGACATAGTTGTTCACATTAAAAACCTCTAAGGAGAAATGTGAGGTTATAAAGATTCTAATTTCTTATTGAAAGCATCTTTAGCCCTGGCTGGTGTGTCTTAGTGGTTAGAGTGACATCGGCCCAAACACTGAAGAGTCATGGGTTCAATTCAGGGTCAAGGGCACATACCTGGGTTGCAGGTTCAATCCCTGGCAGGCAACCAATATATGCTCACATCGATGTTCTCTCTCTCTCTCTCTCTCTCTCTCTCTCTCTCTCTCTCTCTCCTCCCCTCCCTTTCATTCTGTAAAAATCAATGGAAAAATAGCCTCCTGTAAGGATTAACAACAACAAAAAGTAAAGAAAGTATCTTTATAGCATGAGACTTAGAAGCTGGAGTATATTGGGGAAGAAATAGCTAAGCATTCTGGGTTTACTAGTATTACTAAGCTGTCATACAAAAACTGGGAGGGAGGAGTTGGGGGAAGGAAAGGAAGAAGTTGAAGAGAAGAATCAAGTGCAATGAATAGTTGCAATTACAAATTAGCTAATTGGGCATGGAAACATTTGCTTTAATCTGAATACTTTGAATTCTAAATTTACTACTCTATTTGTGTCAACGCATCCCAATTTCTTATTCTTTAGTTGCTTTAAAAATAATTATCTTCAGCTGGAATAAGATAGTATATGTGATACATTACATAGAGGAAAACCACATCACACATAACCCTATCATGAAAAATCTTTGTGTTTTGGTTATTAAACATTATAGAAAGACTAAAAAAAGTAAAAAGAAATTCTTATCTCATGACAAAGAAATTGATGACTCTGGAAATGATGAAATAAACCGTTCATGTTATAGTTGTAAAACTAGAACCATTAAATATATTTCAAGTTAAATAATTTTTTATTACAGCTGTATTTTTAAATATGATTCTATAAAAAATTGGGAGAAACTTCAGGCATACTGAGGTGAGACTGCTAGAGGAACTAGAATTACTAGTTCCTTGAACTAGAATTACTTTTAAAAATATAACTTATGCCTTAACCGGTTTGGCTCAGTGGATAGAGCATCAGCCTGCGGACTGAAGGGTCCCAGGTTTGATTCCCATCAAGGGCATGTACCTTGGTTGCGGGCACATCCATAGTAGGAGGTGTGCAGGAGGCAGCTGATTGATGTTTCTCTCTCATCAAAGTTTCTAACTTTATCCCTCTCCCTTCTTCTCTATAAAAAATCAATAAAATATATTTTAAAAAATAATAAATATAACATATTTTTAATTCTAGCATAAAATATTTTAAAATGTCAATAGTAGGGAGATTCTTAAATTCAGATACATATGTAAATAATATCTGTTTTCTGATGATTTAATTAAAGAGTATTAGGGAGGCCAACCACTACCAACAAAGTATTTCTCCCCAAAATGTCAAAATTTACTAAATTTGCAGGACATTTTAGGAAACTATAATCTGTAATTAGTAGGAGAGGTTTATTATTTTCCTCTCAAATGAGACATACAACTACACAGACATTTGATGAGCTAATTCCTCTGGAAAAAGTGATGGCCAGAACATTATAAGAGACTAGAGGCCCAGTGCACAAAATTCATGCATGGGGGTTCCCCTCAGCCCAGCCTGCACCCTCTCTAATCCAGGACTCCTTGGGGGATGTCCAGGATTAGGCCTAAACTCACAATCAGACATCCCTCTCACAATCCAGGACCACTGGCTCCTAACTGCTCACCTGCCTGCCTTCCTGATCATCCCTAACTGCCTCCCCGCCAACCGGGTCTCCCCTCACTGCCCCCCCTGTCAGCCTGGTCGCCAAACAGCCTGCTGTGTGGTCGTTTGGTCAACCTTCACAGCCCCCCTGCCACTCTGGTCGCCCCAGGCAGCCTGCTGTTCAGTCGTGTGGTCAGCCCTCACTGCCCCCCCTGCCGGCCTGGTCCCCCCACGCAGCCTGCTACTTAGTTATTTGGTTGGCCCTCACTAACCCCCCTGCCAGCCTGGTCGCCCCACAGAGCCTCTTCAGTCATCTGTTCGGTTATTTCAGTTGCAATGGTCACTTAGGCTTTTATATATATAGATTGTTGAAGAAGCCACTAGCAGAATGAATTGTGGCAGTGCAGTGATTTTCCCCAACCACAGATTGAAACACAGCTCTCTGAGAAAAACTTTTAAATCAGAGTAACTTCTGTAATGTGTGTGTGTGTGTGTGTGTGTGTGTGTGCTGGATGGTGTGAGGAAGCTATTTCTCTTATAGATAATGTGGTCAAGGTAAACAATAATAACAAATAATTAGGCAAAAAATGCTAGTCTGTTAAAAACCTAACATATGATATTTTTTATACTGATTAAAGTCAGTGGAATTTAGAACATTGATTTTGAATATGAGAAAACAATTTGTCTGGAATTTATTTTAATTTACACTGCATTACAAAAAATATTTATCAACAAAAGAGTAAAGGAATAGTAAGAATAAATAAGCATATATATATATATATCTCCTTTCTAATAATAGACAAACATGGTAATTGACCGTACCTGCACTACGCTTCCCATTGGCTAATCAGGGCGGTATGCAAATTAACTGTCAACAAAGATGGCGGTTAATTTGCATATGTAGGTGCAATGCTGGGAGGCGAAAGGGGTAGGATGGAAGAAGCCGCCTGCCACTGATGGTAATTGAAAACCCAGGTGGCAGGCAAGAGCCGGGTGGCAGGGCAAAGGCTGCCTTTGCCCTGCCCCCTGGCCCGTGATCAGAGAAGCTGGGTGGGGCAGGGAAGAGGCAGCCACCAGCAGCCGCCAGCAGCCACCTCTTCCCTGCACCCCACCCCCCGGCAGGTGTTCGGAGAAGTACCTGTATTTTTAATAATTTCTTGACATGGTAAAAGAATTTTACATTATGATCCGAGGATGGTGGAGTGAGGAGAAGGAGCAGCTGAACAATCCAACAAACAAAAAGGGAAACAGAAATGCATGGTGGAAGGGGTTTGAAGGGTGGGTAGGGGCATTGCCCAACTAAAATGCAATTGGTTTGTTACTGAGTACTACTCATGGGAAGACAGTGTCCTGACTCCTTCTCTATACAGCATATTGGGAGTAAAAATGATGCATCCAGGTGGAAATATGATTAGGGATTGGAAGACAGACAGGGAAAGAAGAAGTCAGAAATAGACACTGAGAGGGTCACTGGCTGGCTGGCTGCAAATACTGACTCTCCAGTAGTGATAGAATAAAAAAGTGGGGGATATCTCTGGAAGATTCAAGAGATAGGGGGCAACTCTTCTATGGTTTTGACTTGCCCAGCAGATTTCCACATACACACGTGTACATGCCTATGTTTGCATGCACACACATATACACATAACTGATTGCCCTCCCTGGAAACACAGAAGAAGAAGATGCTGCCAGAAGAAGAATCTACCCACCTGTTGTCCAGGCACCAGCGCCTGCGGCTGGCTGCAGTCCAGGAGACAGACAAGCCACCTGCCCGAGGTCCTAGGCTGCAGACACCTGGAGAAGCTGCCAGCCCTGTGGTCCAGGGCGCCAGCACCTGTGGCCAGGGAAATAGGTTCCCTCCTCTCCTACTGCAGTCATTACTTCAATATTCCCCTTTTGAATTTCTCTCCTGTGCTACAACCCAACTCCACTTTTCATCAGAAAGATACAGAACAGAGAGAACAGTGTTAAAAGCTTACATTTTTAAGCCGGTAAGGTTGGTACTTAAGCATATAAATGAAAAACTAGAGTCCTTAAGGTAACAAAGGCTACAAAGGACAGGGACAGAGCATGACCTATTATATCCACCAATCCATATGGGGACTGAAAACTTTGCAATGATGACAATTAGTGAAGATATGAATCAACTAAAATAGTTGACAAGGACAATTCTTCCATCTTTGAAAATATCTACATCAAATCTGTTTTAATAGATTTTCATCTGCATAATATAACACATCCGACAAGACCACCACCACCCCCAATGTGGTCAGTGTTGTGCCGATAAATGTTTAATAACTGAGGGACCCCCCAAGTGCACAAATTTTTGTGCACTGGGCTACTATCATAATATATATATATATATATATTTACTAATTATGTGGTGACATCAATAACATAAGACTTATCACTTGTTCTGGCCAATGAGATGAGAGCAGAAGTAACATAACCCCTACAAGGAGAACTTTTGAGACACAGTACAGAAGTATTTTTCTCTTTGAATATCAGCAATCCTTTAAAGAGAAGATACTTACTTGGCTTAAATCCTGGAGTGAAGGTAGTGTAAGGCAGAGAAGAAGCCAGCTGGAAATGAACATGTACAATAAGTGAGAAATTAGCCTTCATTAAATGGTATTAAGATTTAAGGTTACTTGTTACCACAGAATAACTTAGTACATCCTGATTAATAAAGATGACAGCATCAAAGAGGCACATAGTATATAATAATCAAATTATCAAAAGATAAACATGTTAATGTTATTTGTTCATTAAATCTGAAATAATATAATCAGAGTTTCAGAATGCATAATCTTCCAATTCTTGAAGAAATTCTAGTGTCTTACTCTGAAACCACACTGATGCTATATACTATTTCTCTAAAGTATATAAAAATAATTATAAATATTTTAAAACATAATTTTCCCAAAACATAGAACATTCATTTTATAATTATGATGGTTTAAATTTTATGATTAGTGCAATCCTATATAATAAAAGGCTAATATTCAAATAGACCAAATGGTGGAATAACCAAACAACTGGTTGCTATGATGTGTGCTGACCACAAGGGGGCTGCGTGGAACCTGGCAGGCATCAGTAGCTGGCGGCAGAGCATGGAATATGGTGCGTGTTGGCTGCAGCAGGATGGTGAAGCAGGTGAGCGGAGGCGCCAGACCAAGGCAGGGTGCTGGTTACTGTCATTGGGGAGAGCCTTTGGTGGTTACTGAAAGTTCTTTCCTCCTACATGCCTTGGTCATTTTTGGTGCTCGCACCTGCTGCCAGCACCATCCCCACTCACACCTGCTGCCAGCGCCCAGTGCCAGCCCCAATCACTTGGCGCCCTTAGCGGATGCAAGTGCCAGCTACTGGCCTGATTGTCCCTGAGGGCTTCTCCACAACCCCCTGCTCCTGAGGCACAATCAGGGCAGCAGCCACTGCTCACACCCACTGCTGGCACTGACCCCAATAGCTCCATGCTGTCAGTGGGTGTGTGTGCAAGCGAGGCCAGCGCTGTCAGTGCGTGGAAGCAGCAGTGGCAAGAGCAGGACTGCTGGCAGACAGGGGACTGGGGGCAGCGATGGGAGGAGCTAGGCGGGGGTGTGGAGGATGGGCCAAGACCCACCCCTGTGCCCACTGCAGCCTCATGGCCCACAGTTCCTTTCAAGGTGCACAGATTTGTGCACTGGACCCCTAGTACTTAATAACAAAGGATAACTAAAGATAAGTTAATACATTGAAAAATGCCTTCTACATGAAAAACTCTTTATAAAAGGTGTTTCCTGAGCTTGCATATCACATAAAATATATCTAATGCTAGCCATGTTCATATTAAAAATTTAAGTAAGAAGAAGTGTTTCATATTATAATTATGATTTTAAATAGTTTGCATAGTTGGCATGTACCATTCGCTTAATAAATATTAAACAAAGCAACATTAATGATCTGTATCTAAATACATGGTCCTTGACAAAAATTAATTATTTCTATTCCTAGAGATCCTTCTAAGAATCAACATTTTCTCCCAATGCATGCTTATTGCCTTAAGAAAAATAATTTCTGTTGTGCATATATTTTGTTTAACTCATAGTATCGTAATAGAAACCACCAAATGTTAGTATATATACATAAATTTATGGTTATTTGCTTTTAGCTAGATACAGATAGAGATATAAACATTTATTTTTATATAAGTTTATAAATAATATTATACATATACTAGAGGCCCGGTGCACAAAAATTTGTGCACTCGGGGGCTGGTGAGGGGGGGGTCCCCCAGCCCGGCCTGTGCCCTCTCGCAGTCTGGGACCCCTCGGGAGATAACGACTTGCTGGCTTAGGCCTGCTCCCGGGTGGCAGAGGGCACGTCCAATCCCTAGGTGCAGCCCCTGGTCAGGCTCAGAGCAGGGCCGATTGGGGAGTTGGGGAGCCGCTCCGTCATGCACAGAGCCGGGCGGATTGGGAGGTTGCGATGCCACCCTCAGTCAAGCTCAGGGTAAGGCCGATTGGGGAGTTGGGGCACTGCCCCCTGTCACACTTAAGGCAGGGTCGATGAGGAGGTTGCGGCGCCACCCCCTGTCACACACAGAGCAGGGCTAATCAGGGGGTCGGGGCGCTGCCCCCTGTCACTCACAGAGCAGGGCTGATCAGGGGGTTGGGGTGCTGCTCCCTGTCACACACAGAGCAGAGCCGATCAGGGGGTTGGGGTGCTGCCCCCTGTCACTCACAGAGAAGGGCTGATAGGGGAGTAGGGGCACCGCCCCCTGTCACACAGAGCAGCAGGGCGATCAGGGGGTTTGGGCGCTGCCCCCTGTCACGCTGATCCCGTTGCCGGGAGGCATATTACCCTTTTACTATATAGAATAGAGGCCTGGTACATGGGTGGGGGCCGGCTGGTTTGCCCTGAAGGGTGTCCTGGATCAGGGTGGAGGTCCCCACTGGGGTTCCTGGCCAGTCTGGGTGAGGGGCTGAGGGCTGTTTTCCGGGTGGCAAGTGACTGAAGCTCCCAACCGCTCCTTGTTTTCTTTTTTTTTTTTTATTCTGGGCCAGCTTTAGCTCTGAGGCCTCACTGCTGAAAACATCGATACAATGTTGCGGTCCGGCTGGCTTTCAGTCCTGCTGGTTTCTGGGGTTTTGTTTAGCTTCTTATTTGCAACATAGTACATAGTTGCTTAGAGTTGCAGCTGAGAGGCCGGCAAGTGAGGCGGGGAACGTTGGAGTCCGCAGTCACTGAAGCAAGCAAGCCTCCCTGCTCGCTTCAGTGCATGGCTGCCAGCCGCCATCTTGGCTGATAGTTAATTTGCATAAGGATATGTTGATTAGCCAATGGGAAGGGTAACAGTCGTACGCTAATTACCATGTTTCTCTTTTATTAGCGTAGATACAGATGTAGAAAAGCTACCATGTAAGCTTGATATAGTGGCATGTGTTCTGCTTTGGGTACTGTCCAACAAAACATAATTCTTAGAACTACACACAAAATCTCATGGCATGCATCCCAGCATCCCACAGTGGCAAAGTGCTAAAATCACAACATTTTATATATATATGTATATATATATATATATATATATATATATATATATATATACACATTTTTATATTTATTTAACTCACATTCTGAGGATTGATATGTACCATCCCAGAAAACTCCAACTTGCTCAAAAGTTTACAGAAAATCCACTTGATTTCCACTGGGAGGCCAGGTCAATCTTCCCGAGGGAAAGACAATCAGTAGACATCTCAGACCCTGTGCCGTGCCACACAGCCAAGGATTCTGTGAGCTTGATGCCGGGGGGGGGGGGGGGGGGGGGGGGGTGCAGTGAAGGATTAAAGAAAAGACAGACAAAGAGAATATAGCTGGTGCTCAGTGGATCTCCTGTGCCTGGATGAGGCCATAGAGAGGGATCCAGCCAGCAAGCTGAGACTTTATTTTATAGCCAGAGGTAAACAAGGTAGTGGTCAACATAGTTACAATGTTCTTGTGAGTTTCATTTGTTTTGGCAGCACTTGCGGCACCTCCCACAGCCCATTAGCTACCCAGGAAGGATCCAGGGAGAGGTCATAAGGTCAAGCTTAATTATGCTAAGAGGGCTCTGCCCCCTAAGCCGGGACTTATTTGTGGCTCTGCCACAGGTCAATCTGAGGCTTAACTATAGAGCCGCTCCCTACAAGACTCCAACTCACTTTGCCTCTGAAATTATAGAACAGGCTTGGGTCTTAATATATCTGAAGTTCTCAGCTATATTTTTCCCCTGATGAGGCTGTGGTCATTCAGATGCAAACAAAATATCAGCCTCAGTGGGAGATTCAAAGATAGGGAGTTTTAGGGGAGATGGGAAGAACTAGTGAAAGAGCAAAGTGATGCCGGAAAAGGTGAGAGAAAAGAGCATGGTGTGATAGAGGTGAGAAAGGTGAATCTGATGTAAAATGTATGCCTCTGATAAATTTACTTTTCTGTAAGACACAGTGCTACAATTCATAATGTATTAGTTGCATAAAACATGGGAACAAGGAATGGGGAAAATATGGCAACCTCTCTGCAAATTATCCCAGGCCAATGGCTTCTTCCACCCAAAAGAAGTCACAATTTTCAGGATGCCCCAAATGAGCTTTCAATTATTCTAATTCTCAACAGTGCTTTCATGTAAAGTAATTTTATGTCAGAAATTTAGCAGATTATCTGTTAGCCATATCAGACTTAAAAATTTCACTTAGTTCCATACATGAGTAGCAGGAATATGTATGTATATGTATGTGTGTTATTATATATATATATATATATATATATATATATTTATATATATATAATAGGAGATTAACATCTTATATATATATATATTTATATATATATTAACATCTTATATATATATATATATTTATATATATATTAACATCTTATATATATATATATATTTATATATATATAATAGGAGATTAACATCTTAGTCAAATATCATTGAATTTTAAATAATATAAAATATATGGAAAATATAATGTTTAAGATTGAGAATAAAACAGTTTTCTAAAATGTGGAAACAATAGAAAACAATAAATGTTCCCTTTAGTTGCAGAGTTTTTCAGACTAGTTGATATTTATGTTTGATATGCAATATATAGTTTCTGCTTCTAGGCATGTGTATCTCTCAAATCTCCTTATTTTTTAGTTTTATCAATTCCTTAGGCATCACACTTTAAATAAAAACTACATTCAGTATCTTAGGATAAATATTGATATTTTTTGTCTCAATAATTATCGATCCACTGCAAAGATCAATAACAAATCTAATACATAATTGTCCTAGTTCTCAGAGTTAGTGAATGGCTAAAATTTGAATCTCTGTATCCCTTTCCCCAAAGACCCCCTTCTTCCCACTGCCCACACTTTCTCTCATGAGGTCACCTATTAAAAACTTTTTGAATACCAAAGGATGAAATATCAAAAACAAAACAGGTTAAAAAGATTAGATTGATACTAGTCTTACCTTTAAGATTCTTCAAGTTGAGTGAGAATAAAAGATTTACCTGGATTAATCATAGGCAAATAAAAGATTTACTTGGATAATCATCAATGCTGCTGCATGCTGTTAGGAAACGAGCAAGCTGAGGATCACAGAGTTCAGGGAGGTGGGATGGCTTCCTGGGTGCTAACGATTACCCAAGGATGTTATGCAGAATTTAACGTTCATCAATTTCTCACTAGATGAAAAACAGGATAATTTGCTGGTAAAATGGATTAGCCTTTGGAAAATACCACTTGATAGTCACAGACATATGGGGAGGGCAGAACATTTATTTGGGGATTCAAAATGCATGGTGTCATTACTAGAAATAAGGAAGGAAACCAGTTGGAGGAATATGTGTTTTTATCAAAAATATAATTTCCAAAGAATTACTCATGAAATTTTAAGGGAGAATTTTTTATAGCAGTGATGGGATATGCTTCCAGTTGTTTTGAAATGAAAGTTTAACAAAATCAGAAACTACTTTGTAACCATCATTGGTCTCCGTCTCTCAGCAGCACACTTAGGTGCTTTCACAAGGGCAACATCTTGACATTAACCATGCTGAGAAAGATGAAGATATCCACCCTTCCTTTCTTAGAGAGACATAGGCTTTTTCAAGACCAGTGTGAAAAAAACAATTGAATGTTAGTAAAGGTCAAAAGCCAGGGTGAGCAGACATTGTGATTAAAAGCCTTCCCTGAAGGCAGCAAGCCCTGTCCCTGTTCTCTAATTCAAACATAAAGACATTTAGCTCATGCTAGTTTTCTGGTTAATTTTTCAAGAATATGGGTTGTTAGGGATCAGAATACTGTATGAGCTTCAAAAGACTCGAGAGGCTCTGGCTGGACCCAAACAGTTTGAATTGAGCCTCACTGTGAGTGAAACGCTCATTCTTTCCTTTAATTTCTACTTGTCTTCATTCTTCACATTGCTTTCTTACATCCTTCATGCTTTTAAAAGACTCATTTTTAAAGCCATATTATTTAAGACAAAGAATTTCTACAAAGCCTTGGAGGGGAACTGAGTAAACTTTCCAAAGAAGCTAGCCATAAAACATTTTTAAAAATCAGTGGCCTTGATATATGAACCTCAAAAAATTTTAAAGGCTTAATTTTTATCCAAGCTACCTTCATGCAGAAAAACCTCAGAAGATCAAGTTTTCATTTTATATTCGCATTACTTCCTGGTATCAGACAGATCTGAAATACCACAAAACAGCTTGACTTAGAATTTTTTTTTTTTACATTGCAAAAACATTTCCAAACTTGAACAGTGATGGAAACTCAGATTTCTCACCGATGCAATACAGGGAACAAAAGAGAAAAAGTAATAGAATAACATCCATAAGGATGGACAGACATTTATAAAGATGGACAGACATTCTGTATCTACAGAACAATAGGCCGTACTTCTAAAATTTGCAGGACACAGGGCTACCATGGAGGTCCACATATCATATATGCAAAGAATATAAGTTAAAGCCAAGGAAACATTTTGGCAGTTTCTCAAAATGTTCACCCTACGATTACCATATGATCCAGCAATTCCACTCCTAAGTACATACCCAAAAGAATTAAAAACGGAGACTCAAACAGACACTTGTATACCAAGTCCATTATATCCATAGAAGTAAGGTTCACAATAAAGATGGGAATAACCTCTGTCTGATGAATGGATAAACACAATGTGGCATATACATACAATGGAGCCTTACTCAGCCAAGAAAGGAATGAAGTTCTGCTACACAATATAACCTGGATGAACATTAAAAACACTAAGTGAAAGAAGCCTAGAAGAAAGAAAAAATATTGTGTGATTTCAGTTATTTGAGGTGCTTAGAATAGGAAAATTCCTAAAAACTTAAATAATAAAAACTATCAGGAAATAACCAAGACTGGCAGAATGGGGAGAGCATTTAATTTGAGATGATTAAAAAAAAAATTCTGAAAATAGAGAGTGGTGATGGTTGTACAACATGGTGAAAATACTGAATGTCACTGAACTGCACACTTAAAAACAATTACAGTGAAAATTTTAGATACATTTATATTTTATGTATATTTTATTATATAAAAATATATTATTAGAATATCAATCTGTTAAATAGGTTATATATTATTAAAATACCAATTATATATTATTATATATCAAAATACCAAAAATATATTATTAAAATACCAAGGTGTTAAATAAGATATATCCTATATTCTTACTTTAAATTTCCGTGTAATTCAAATTTAGGTTTGGTGGATTTTTTTCTTGCTCCTGAAATATGGTAGTGTAGACAGGACAGCTTTCTGCCCTGTACTACCCTCCCCAACACACACACACACACACACACACACACACACACACAACCATTATAAACAACTAGAGGCCCAGTGCGCTAAAGTCGTCCACAGGGGGTGGGGGTGTCCCTCAGCCCGGCCTGCACCATCTCGAAATCCAGGACCCCTCAGGGGATGCTCGACTGCCAGTTTAGGTCCGATCCCCACAGCAGATATCCCTCTCTCAATCTGGGACCACTGGTTCCTAACTGCTTGCCTGCCTGCCTGCCTGCCTGATCACCCCTAACCACTCTGCATGCCTGTCTGAAGCTCCTAACTGCTCATCTGCCTGCCTCATCACCCCAACCACTTGCCTGCCTGCCTCATAGCCCTTCACCACTCTGCCTTGGCCCCCAGCGCTGTGGCATCATCTGGAAGGATTCCGGAAGGTCATTCAGCTATCTGGTTTAATTAACATATTACGCTTTTATTATTATAGATTCTCTGCTCTTTTTACCATGGTCCCTCCCACACATTGGGTGGCCCTTGATCACGTGTAAGCAGCTCAGAAGCATGATCAAGCTACATCTTTAACCTCTACCAGCCGTGGGCAAACTACGGCCCGCGGGCCGGATCCAGCCGTTTGAAATGAATAAAACTAAAAAAAAAAAAAAAAAGACCGTACCCTTTTATGTAATGATGTTTACTTTGAATTTATATTAGTTCACACAAACACTCCATCCATGCTTTTGTTCTGGCCCTCTGGTCCAGTTTAAGAACCCATTGTGGCCCTCAAGTCAAAAAGCTTGCCCACCCCTGGCACATACTGGTGACTGTGGTCTGACCTCCAGAACAGAAATCCATGAAAGAGGCCAGCTTGCTCTTTCACCAATGAGGTCCAGACTATGACCAAGAAACCCAGGAGTACTGTGTAAAAGCCAGCACAAGCTGATTCTGCACATGTTCCCTTGGCCCACGGATATTCAGACTCCAACCTGCTCCGTGGCGGAGGGTGGGGTGATTGCCCATAGGGGTGTCAGAACAGGCTCTGCAATATGGAGTCCAGCAGAAGTTCCTCTCTGATTAATTGATTCAGAAGCTGTTCATTTAGTCTCACCCATCTCACTGATGAAAGATCCCTTCACCAGTTCAAAGAAAAAGATAAATGTCAGATCAAAAGTTTTCACAAGCAAGGTCTCTGGGCTCACACATTTGTGTCACCTCTTTTCTATTTTAGGAAATAGCTGTGGTGTTAATCCATGTAGAATTAACGCCTCGAGCCCTCACCACACACAACCTTTGGACTTCCAAATTGGTTTGTTTAAACACTCTTTATTTATGCTGCTTGGTTGATTCCCAAATGCTGACAAACTCTTGCACAGGCAGCCAATCCAGAAACTCTATATTGGGGCCCCAGAGTGGGTTACTGACTTTAACAGCTGCCAAAGCGTCTTAATTTGCAAACCCCTTTCTCTACTTAAACTTATCTGCCAGTAAGTGAGAAAAGTCCTAATCTAACCTTTTAAAAATGTGATGGTGATTTAGAAGAAATAAAGAACCACAGCCTTGCCTCCTCATAGAAATAAGCAGAACTGACTCAACATGGCATGGCCATTGTGAATGCCCACTCCTTCTCTTCCCATCAATCCCCAATTTAGAAAGTATGTGCCTATAGCAATGTCATTTTTACAGTGGATCTACTGGAACTGAGATGAGAATTTACCTATGTTGTTTGGATATCTTCTTTGGATTTCACAAGTGTATCTATCCTTCCTATTGTAAATGTTTTTAGTTATTTCCATATTTAGAAGACTATCCAAGAATACTGTCCTTATGACCACAAATTTAAACTACTCACTTTTTCTTTGGTTTCCTGATTAAATTACTCCATTTTTTTTTTATTGGCCAACTAGATAGTCACATTTCAATATTAGGCTATGAATTTGATATCTCTGGTTTCTCACTCATTCACTTGTATGTTCCCATAGGCATCATTAAATCAAAGTAATGCTACAGAACTAGTTGTTGCAGGCTAAAGCATTTATGCTATAATTAGTGGACATACGTATGATGAAAAACAGGATATTTCCCTACCCTCAAAATATCTCCCCAGAAAAAAAAAATCATAAATTACAAAGTTTAAAATAGTTGTGATTTCCTTATCACATGGTATCTGGGGGTACATGGAATGTAAATCGACAGACATAATCAAAACCAAATAATCCAGCTTCACAATCCATGTGCCCCCAGACACAAGGTAACAAGGACAGCATAATACCAACTCTGTAGTATTTTTGCAAGAAAACGCATAACATCAATCTACCCATGTGAAAACAGAGAAACCCAAATTAAGGAGCATCTGCAGAATAACTGACCATGAATCTCAAAGAATTTCCAGGTCACAGAAGGCAAGAAAAGAGTGAAGGACCATCATAGATTAAAGGCAACAGGGGAGATGTGAGGAATAAACCCATCATGGAAACTGGAGCCAAAAAAAGGACCTTGGTGTTAAAACTAGAAAATGTTTAATACGGTCTATAAATTAGGTGGTAGAGTTATTAACTAAAAACTAGTAACAATGTTACTATTCATATCCTATATGACTATATTGTACATTATATATTCTATGTTATCATATATTATTTTATATTACTATCAATGCCACCATGCTACTAGTAACAGTTATTAGATATAGTAATTAGTTGTAGTTACTAATAAATAATTTATACTAATTTCCTGATTTTAATAGATACTATACTATTGTTATAGATGATGTTAACATCAAGTGGACCTGGGGAAAGAGTATACCGGAAGTCTGTACTATTTTTACAACTTTTCCATAAGTCTAAATTGATTTCAAGGTAAAAAGCTTTTTAAAATATCAGGGCATATTTAGCACATACTTTTTGTTCTTTGCTTGTCTTCCGTCTGCCCGAAATGCAGGCTCACTGCCGCAAGTGGACCAGGGATAAGGTTACAAGGACAAGACAAGGATGACTGTGCAGAAACAGGCAGGGCCTTGCTCGCTGGCAGCTCGCGCACCTGCAGGTGCTTCATCACTCTTGCACTGCCCACCTGATTTTTAACTGCCCTTCAGTCTTTGGAAATTGGACGTTTTCATTATCAAGTGATGGTTCCATATGGTTTCAACTGCCTGCGTATTGTGTACTTGAACACCCAGGATTTGCAAGTTTCTTTCTCCGGTAGAGGTTGCCTAGTACTGATGTCTGCCCAACTTGAAGGTCACTAAATGGATGTCTTCAGCATTTATTAATTCCATGATGAAGCAGCACTGACTGGGCATTGATCTTATTATCTGATCACATCTTCCATTTATGTAGCAGTTGACATTGTACAAAATATGCCCAGTGCATCATCTTATTAAATAGCTTCAAAATTTCTTCGAGGTAGATATTATTTTCATTTGTAAAAGACACTGATTTTCAGGGAGGTTAAATTTCTCAAGATCAGACAGCTCCTGTGGTGGTTTTAAAATATGCCCACAAAATCTTTGTCACTCCTCACTTCAACTGATGGGGCCTAATTCTCCTGCCCTGGAGTGTGAGTTCACCTCTGTGACTCCCTTCCAGTGAATGGAATCTGTGGGAATGATGATATGAGACTTCTAAGGCTAGGTCATAAAAGGCATTGATCGTGATTTTTTTTTCTTGTTCTCTGTTTCTTGGATCATTCATTCAGGGGTGATGACAGTCAAGCATGCAGTGAAGAATGGATTCCTCCTACCAACAACCTTGTAATGAATGAGACATCCCGGAAGCTGCTGCTCTAACCCAGTTAAACCTTCAGATGATTGGGGCCCTGGCTGACAGCTGCACTGTAACCTCATGAAAACCTTCAAGCCAGCATCGCCCAGCCAAGCCATGCCCTAATCCCTGAACCCTAGAACCTATAAGAGATAACAAATATTTGTTTTTTTTAAGGCACTAAATTTTGCATACCTTGCTATGCAGCAATAGATAATACCATAGTGTCTAAAAGCGAAGGCAGAATTAAACCTAGCTCCTCGGATCCCAGATCAAGAGTTTTCTTTAGGACATCACAGTTGCCTTCTTCTTGAAAAACGATAAGCCAGCCCATTATTTTGCTGTAAATATGAATAATCCATATATAAAAGTAATTTTGCAACCATGGCTCTGGGTAACGGGCGGCGTTTGACATTTTGCAGACGTTCCCTTTCACTGCTTCGGAGCTCAGGCCCCCAGCATGACATAACATTTCATGGTTAATAGGAGAAGAGGTAAAAAAATTCTCTTATGCAGTGGGATCTATGAAATATTCATGTCTTATGGATATGCTTTATTTATATAGTGTATGAAGAAAAAATCTTTGTTCCTCGTGGGATTTATAACTGCAATCGATTCATTGCTTTAGAATAGATAACTAAATTAGAGTAGTTCTAGTTAGTTACTTTATTGCTGTAAAATTATCTGATTTTATATTATTGGTGTTTGCCTATTGATTTCTTTGGTATGCTAAAAACAATATAACTAGGATTGAATAAAGTAGCTGTGAATACAATAGAGGAAGTCATGCACACATAAAAATTATGAGGGGTAGGGCACATTTTATTATAGTTATTAAATTATCAAATTATATTGCTTAATTTTAACATAACACACACAAACACACACATCCTTGCCCCACATACACATGTTTTGATGTTCCTTCTCTCTCAAGTGCTAAAATGGACACAAAGCCAGCAAAACGTTAAGAACAGCCTTAATGAAACTTCAAGGGGAAACTGGTGCATGGCTTACAGGCTTTAAATATCTGCCCATGTGTTTTCATGTTGAAGTCGATCATTCTTACTGTCCCATAGCATGTGTGACTAAGGACATTCTAAGTGGCAATGCATGTGTCTTAGTAATGCTGCTTGCATGCAATTGGGCTTTTCTTTTCAACAGAACTTGACATTTCAGGCCAAAAGGAAGGAAAATACCAAGGGCAGAAAGAGTAGAGGCCTGCCACTATCTCATTCTCTCAGCTCTGGCTTTTGTCCTCCTTACATGATCTCCACGTTCTAATCCCTTTAGGATGCATGTGTGCGTGCCTGAGCGTCCTCAGTCAAATGTGGCTAACAACTGACTGCTTTTCTCCTCAAATATAGCTTCCATTGGCTCCCTGCTGTGTTTCCATTCTAAAAGCAGCAATAGCACAGAACTTGACAGGAAGGAAATATTTTGCTGGTGTTCAAAGAACTTCATACAGGGTTTCATGGTGTGTGTGTGTGTGTGTGTGAGTGGTGGTGGTGGGGGAGGGGGCGCGGGGAATAAAAGGGGACTGTCCATAATTGTTTACATGAAAAGTTGCCTCCAAATTATTGACATTCATTTGTTTGTTGTTGTTGGGTACATTCACAACTATCTTTAGAACTTTGATAATTGTTGTTTATATTAGCTAATTGTCTTCCTCTGTGAATTTTACATTACACAGAAATTAACAATTCAAATCTCAAGGATAAACATATGTGACTAGGAAACGAAAATAATAAGAAATGTAAATAATCAAGGTTTTTGAGAACTTTTGGGTTGTACTGTGACATATGAAGGCCTGGGCTTCCTCACTCCTAATACTAACAAGGATGAGTTAGGCAAACTGAGAAATCAGTGAATTTTCTGGTACACAACAGAGAAATGAGGTTACAGGATAAAACGCCACCTCATCCAGACAGACACAGTCAAGATCTCCTCACCTGGAATAATACGTAAGTATAGTAAGATTGCAGGATGCAAGGATACATTTGTTGCAACCTTTGAGAACTGGCTGGGTTCAGTAGCACAGAAGATGAGTCTGAAGCATCTTGAAATGTCAAAAGGTAAAAAAAGTGCACCCCCCCCCCCCAATCCACAATAAGGTCAAAAGGACACATCAGCCAATTTAAAGTGCCAAATGGCCAAAGCTGGAATAATCTGAACAAAGATAGATAAAGTAGGATCAGATTATATCCCAAAGTAAATGATTGAGTAAATAAGTTGGGGAAATGGATAAATCTCTCATTAAGATGAATTCCAAATAATCATATTATTACTTTGTTCTAAAGGATATAGAGCATAATTTTCTACTCCTTAAACATGAGTGCTTATAGTGATTTCATTCCAAAAACTCAAAATGGAAATGGGAAAAAGAATTATAGGACACATGACAAATATCACCTCAACCAGGTGATCAGTAAGCCATGTTGAGAATACAATTATGATGTGATGTGATAAAAACAGTATTTTACCTATGTGATCATCCTCCCCAAAACCTTTAGCTCAAGCTAGTAATAGCAAAAATATAAGAAAAATTTCAAGACGAGGACCGTTTACTAAATACCTGACCAATACTTCTCAAATGTCAAGGTTATAAAAATATGAGAAGTCACAGAAATGGAAAGGGTGACAAAGAGCCTAAAGACACAAAATGATTTTAATTTTTTTTTTCTAAAAAGCAAAAAGTTATGTGGTATCCTGGGTGGATTCCTAGAATAAGAAAAAGAAAAGGATACTAGGTACAAATTTAAGAAAATCTAAATAAAACGCGGACTTTGATATTTTAATGTAAGTTATAAATGTTAAAATAATTGTTAAAATGTTAAATGTTAATATTATTATTGGTTCAGTAATTGTAATAAATGTACCATACTAATGTAAAATACTAATGATAGGGGAAGTTGTGTTGGGGTGAGACAGATCTCTATATTCTTTCTATGATTTTCTATAAATATAAAACTACTCAATTATTTTTCTAAAGTCAAAATAAAAACAAAAATAAAGTTGTATAACTATGAAAGGCCAAAATTATTAAGGAAAAAGAACAAAAGAATGAGATTACTTTTGTAATTTTTCCTCATATGTCACTCTTATGAAGATAGTCATAGACATTCAATCAGAAGGTACAAGAAATATTGAGGCCTGAGGAATATCAACATGGAACACATGATTTTGGTTTATTTACAGCGGCATATTGAGTCAAACATGACACTTGATATTCATACTAAATATTTTGGTCTGTGTTGTCCCAGTCATTTGGTTGTTTAGAGAGTCTGCCCTTCACATTGTGTTATTAATATAGTGATTTTTGGAATGGAGTATCATGGGTTCTGATAACAGATTGATGAGGTAGTGAAAGTGATGAAAGTGGAAGCTTATTCCATGTAATAGTGTAGCTATTAAATCACTATGGTCCACATTTCTCTGTGAAAATAGTATATAGTGATCTTCATACAACCACATGTGTAACTGATACAGTGAAAAGGTCTAGACCCCAAAATGGTTTAAAATGCATAAAGCAATTCACATAAAGAATGTTGAAAAGTAAAGATTACTACATATTCAATTATAGATTTCAAAAGTTGCCCTTGCAACTAATAAGTTCTATTATAAATAACACTGGAAAGATAAATAGATTCAATGAATACAAAAATCAATGAGTACAGAAATAACTATAATGCCTTCACTTTAAAAGAAGTGTTTTTATAGAGGCATTTGGTCTCAAGAATAGGGTCAGAGTATTCTTATTTTAACTTATTACCCCCTTCTCATTTTAACAAATGAGAATAGCCTTTATTCTTGGCAGCCTTCAGAAAAGAAAATATTTTTCTCTCTTTCAAATTGCTGTTTTGGAATTCAAAAAAATAAACGAATAGTTGCCTATGCAGTTAAAAAATAAGGGTCTTTCCTTTTTTCTTTTGAAAATGCTTACTTCACATTAGTTTTGAATTGGTATTTATGCGAATGGGTGTGTCTCAATCATTCTGAAAGACTGACCCTATACTGAAAGGAAATAATGCTCTTTTCACAAAACTTTTCAAGATGATGATTTTCAATGATGTAGTAATAACAATTAAGTTTAAGTTAATATCCTACAAGTCACAGAGATGAAGAGCTAATGACACAATCTAGTGAATGAATGGCTAGGTCATCTCTTCTAGGTAAAGCAAATACCCAAGCCCAGGATATCTGTGACAGATACTATGAGTTGATGGACCTAACTTCGCTTTCCTTTCCTGCTGCCTTGTCTGCCTGTACTATAGAGACTATGAAGGCTACAAGCTTCATTTTCCCTCCTCCTTGGATAAGCCAAAGGAAACTGAGGTCCCTTCCCCTCCATTTTGGTTTTCCTGGCTGGGGTTGCCATTACTGAGAGTTACAGGGGTTGTGTTTCCTTGCTGTCATTGACCCTGACTGCCTACCCTGGAGTTGTTGCACAAGATAAATGAATGCTCTGTATTGAAGCCACCACTGTAATAGTTTCTGTTACCAGCAACTGAGGAGATCAGTGATGTCTGTTGAATGGTTAACACTCCATAGGTCCAAGTGAATAACATCTCAGATGCTGGAGGAAATTGGAAAAATTGGTAATGCTGAAGTGCTTGAACAGTACTCAAAGAATCATTCAAATGCTTTCATTCAGTAATTTTCAAAGAACCTCTGTGTGAAAGGTGACATTATCATCCCCATGTTCTTATTGCTAAGACTGAGTTCAAAAGCTATTTTAATAATCTGTAAATATAGAGCTGTGCTCACACAGCGGATGAGTGATGAACTTTCATTTGTGACCCCATCTACTTGATTCAGAGGCCAACCTGCTGAGACGTCTCTACCTCTGGCTTTCTTGTGATGTGGCACATTAAGCCTCATATTGTTTAATGAATTTTATTGACATCAGATCACATCTTAACAGATATGCATCAAATTTAGAAGTAGTAAATTTACTGGTTTAGTAGAAGATAGAACCTAGTTTGCAAATATGTTACATAGTAGCAATTTATACATTCATTCACTCCAGTGAATATATATTCACCATCCAAAATGTGCCAAACACACACTATGCTCTAGGATTATAATAAGTAGAGATAAATATGGCCCTGCTCTCCTAAAACTTGCAGTGTTTTCATAATAGTTTAAGATTCTAAGTTCAAATAATTGTATAAATCTTTGACAAAATAGCTAACTTAATAATTTTTGTGTGTATTTTTAAAAAAGTTAAATCTATATATTTTATGCGATTTATCAGTGTTAAATATAATTCAACAGTATACTTTATTTTATTTTGGTTTGTTTTTTATGATGATAAGAGTTAAGCTGCAATTTCTAAATTTATCTTTGTCAACTGATAATGAAAACTAACATTACCTTCTACATGCCTAAGATGTGAAAATTTCATCTAATTAAATAGAACATTATTGTGATAAACTTTTTCTATCAGTGTAATAATGTATAGAGCAATGTCAATTTGAATTTAATTTTCAACTTCTCTAGGTTATTTAAAATCTTGGCTTATATTAAATTGACTTAAATATTGTATATTTATAGAAATCAAAATAGTTTCTAATTAAGATAGAATAGTTAAACTTTAACTACTAAATATAAGTTTAATTTTACATATTATTTTATATGATATACAGAAGTTCTATCTTTGGGTGATGTTAAGGCGAATATTCATTTTTGTCATTTCAAGCAGGTTTTCAGGGATGTATGGGGCTTTGGAAAGGTATGTGATGTTGGTTCATGACCTTTGGTAGTATGCTAAATAATAGTGTAAGACATTAGTTCTCATTTATCTACCCTTAAACCTGTTTTTTTTTTCATTAAGTAATTATAGTCATATGGGTGATTGAGACTATACTAGGAATAATAGACTTAGAGAACCTTAGTTCTTGACTTAATTCATTCTGGAAAGCTGTTCAAGAAGCCATTTGTTAGGAAAATGAATCATTTTTTCCCCATTAGAAATCATGTAAATTGAATTAATTCATTCCAGACCCCCAAATGATTCTGTTTTAACAAACACTTCTTAAATTTATCGGCCCACCCACTATTAGCCTTAAACAAATCACTTTCAGCACTCATTACAGGGTTTCTTAGAGGAAGTCAATGAGTGTCTTTCAGGAAGTCAGTATGCAGCATCTTCGCTTTTCTTTTATCCGAATCTACAACTGTTTTTCTACCACCTCTTCAATTGCCTGTGATCATTGTTTCTTTCACACCATTAGCAACATTAGCACTCTTTTTTATTGTTGGTAAGCCTCACCCAAGGATATTTTTTCCACCTTGGGAGACACACATCAATTGGTTGCCTCCCCCAAATGCCCTGACCAGGAATTGAACCCATGATCCCTAACAGCCTCTTTATGTTTTAAAATTGTGCTAATCATCCATTTTGCCCGCAACAAAAGTAAATATATATCCACAGCACAATTTCTCCCAGGTGTTATGGTAAACTGACTTGTATTCTCTCTGTTTGTGGCCTGAGAGAGGCTTTTTGTCATGCTGATGTATCAACATGAAAGGGTTGTCAGGTTGAGAACTGAAGTTTTGTTTGAAAATGGAGACATTTTTTTCCTGCGAACAACTAGGTCAAAACCGGAATTGTTCGAGATGGGAGATGTTGAAGAACCGAGGTGTCACTTTATTAAAATTATATGAATGCTTTATAGATAATGAAGTGCTAAGATTAATTATACTTATATTACCTCCTATGCTTTATTGTCATTTTAATTAATTACTTGACCACATACTATTTCCCAGGAACCCATGATCTTCTCTTAAACAAATATTCATTTCTCCTCTAACAGTTCTTTAGTTTTTGCCTTTCTAATATTGTACCTTAAATTATATATATATATATATATATATATATATATATATATATATTACACCTAATATTATTTTTTGTTTTCCTCAAAAAGTCCCTGGTGAATCACAAAGATGTGTTCTTTCCTCTTATAGAAAGAAATATATTAGAAGTAACAGGCTCCATATTACTTAACTTGCCTCAACACTGTGGTAAGAGCTGCATGGAAAGGGCTGTTAAATAAGAAGAGACGTTCAACTATTGTTACATAGAGTTTGAATAGTAAAGCATTATTGTGCTAGTCTGCTTGGGCTGTAATAACGAAATACCACAGACCAGCTGACTTAGACAGCAGACATTTATTTTCTCAAAGTTCAGGAGGCTGGAAGTCCAAGATCAAGGTGTTAGCAGGTTTGGTTCCTGGTGAGAATCCTCTCTTTAACTTGCAGGAGGCTGCCTTTTAACTGTGTTCTCACTTGGCCTTTCTGTGTGTGTGCCCACACAGCCCTGGTGTCTCTCTCTTTTCCATATGGACACCAGGGCACTATCCTTAGGATCTCATTAAACCTTAATAATCTCCTATAGTTCCTATCTCAAAATACAGTTACTTTGGGATTTAGGCCTTTAACATATAAATTCTATGGGAACAACTCAGTTTATAACAATTATTAAAGTAAATATTTCAGAAATTAGGCAATGTATAGGAAGATCCTGGAGATTTGTCAATGCTCTCGCTACCCATATCTTCTCAGCTCAGAGGAGCTATTACCAAACCCCTATGAACTAGTTGTTTAGTGCATCCCAATAGACAATTCCCCTTTCCTCCATTATAATATCACTAAAGGCCTGGTGCACGGGATTCGTGCACTGGTGGGGGGCGTGGCCTATGGGGATCGGCCCACTGTGGGAGCACCGCTCATCCCAGTCAGCTGAGTGGCGTTCCCACTCTGGGAGCACACTGACTACCAGGGGGCAACTCCTGCATTGAACATCTGCCCCCTAGTGGTCAGTGTGCGTCATAGCAACTGGTCGACCAGTTGTTCTGGTTGTTCAGCCATTCGGTCACTGGGCTTTTATTATATAGGATTGGTTATTTTAATAAATTACCCAGAACCTCTCAGCTTTTGCCATCTATAGGTAGGTTATTTTTATTAGTGTAGGCAGCTAGGAGCTAACAAAAGAGAAGGGAGCTAGGCTAGCTGAGCCTAATTAAGTCTGGAAGTTACAGCTTCAGATGCCACAGGGGAAAGCCACATTCTCCACTATAGGGGACTTAATCTCTGGAAGATCAATTTTTTCAATCTCCCCAGGGGACAATGGCCATTAGCCCAGATTATAGGGGAGGTTTATGTCTTCAATAAAGAAAACCAGTCTCAGAGCCCCATGGATGGGTCAATGCCATGGACTTTTAACAATTGATACTTCCTGAATAGCCTCTCTGTATGGGCATCTGAGATGCATTGGTTAACAGTTCTCAGAGAGTGGCAATAAAGAGAGTCCAGCTTTCCAGGACACTTGATGATCTAGAAGTAAACTTTCTTTAGGAAAGTAGAATCCTGCAGGACAAGGATTCATTACATAGGTGTGAACTGACAAGGGGAATGCAAGTTTGGGGAAATGTTGTTCATGTTGTTTTACTATTCTAAAAGATATATGGCAAAGTCCTTTCTCCTTCTTTGGATGTAAGTCTAATCCTCAATTTCATAAACTCTGCTTCTGAAGATGAATTAAAACATTTTAAAAGGTGTTTGATTCTTATAATCTCTCCACCAAGACCTTACTTGGAGTGTCATGTTTGAAAATGATTCTCATTTAATCAGGCCTGACAAACCCACTATTAAGTAGCAAGGTTAACTTTCTATGTGAAGCCAAAGTTCAAAGCCTTTCCTGGAAAACCATCAGGTTAACCGGCTTACCGGGTCTCAGCCTCAGGTGGTAACAAGGTTACTTCCTTGCACATCACAAATCTTAGCCAAATTCAGGACTTTGCCCAGATGTATAGAAAACGTAGGTGAAGTCTGGCCAGTAGTAGTTATAATACAGGTTTATAAAAGCCCAATACAAAAATCCTGGTGAAAACTCCCAGATGTAACTGTATTTCCCGGCCTTAGTAGTAGCTTAATAATTCATTGATTTTTATCTGCAAAGCAAACTCAAGGAGGCTCATGTGGCTGATTTAAATTCTGATGCTCTTTTATAAGCAATCAGGTCAAATCTAATGATATTTGTGATCAAGAATTATCATTAGCCATTAATTTCATCATGAGTGGAAAAAGTGTCAGGAATTTGGACAGCAGAAATTATGGTGTCCTTTCACGATATGCTGGGAGTTAGTCAAGCAGAACTTCTGGTGATTATCTGATTCGATAGGAGCATACTTCTTTGTTTTAGATTTCTGTAGAGATAGAACTTAAATTGTAAAAGATTAATAGTAATGCAAACATTTCCTTCCAGAGGCGTGGAAATAATTATTATTTATGGCAATTCATTGTGTCCCCTGTAGAAAATACCTATGTCAAATTCTTTTTGCATCCAGTTGTAACATCTTACTTCTTTTCTCATTAACATGTCTCCAAGGAAACAAAGCAGGAATCCCCAGAACTGTAGAAAAAAGCACAAGGAAATTGTGGTATTAATGTCTCCAAAGAGAGGAAGTGCTTTCAAAAAAAGTTGAGGGGTTAACTGCTCCTAATGTTTCTGAGAGGCTAAGTAAGATGAGGAAAGAAAAATACTGAAGAAATAACTTTAGTGGAGTGAAGGGGCAGAGGGAGATTATGTCAATCCAGGCGTAAGTAAAAGAAAATGTTGGAAATGAGTATTGACAGCTGTGGCATTATAAAAAAATATATATTTGGTCTTTGTCCCCAGTTCCTGGCACAGAGCTTCTAAAACCCTTGGAATTTCCTGAGTTATAGGAGTGTCTTTTGTTATTCATACCAAGCCCCTTTCTACTACAGAAATTCTTCAGTTAATGTAGCCCTCATAGGTTCTTGTAAACCATGACTTTAAGTGAAACACATACAATGAGATGAATTTTACTATAGACTAATGATATAAACAAGAGTTGAGTGCCTGCTGCATACTTCTGGTCACAAAAACATCATCAAACTTCTAAATGAAGACCCCAAATACTACTAATATTAAACACAGAAATAAATGTGAGCTATATATTTAAGAAATATGAATAATAATAAGCCAAATAATTATTTCCAACCTGCTGATACCAATTCAAATTAAGGGTGGCCAGAGCCTGTGCTAGAAACTCAGGGTCCAAGTGGGACTCAACCCAGGACAGTACACCCTTCTATTGCAGGCTCACTCACCCAAGCTCACACTCACTCAGACTGGGACTGTGGTAGGTGATTAGATAGGCATGAGCAGAGCAGGACAATTGGCCAGGTATGGAAGGTCACCAGGGTAAAAAGCCCAGGACACCTAGCAACAGATACCTAGAACTGGGAGAGCAAGTATTGGAAATAAGTACTATTAACTAGGACCTTGCCCCTAAGGCACCCTTTACTCTTCTATATTGACTCTGGTCATAGAGATCAGATCCGCCTCCTGATCTTTTCTCCCCTGACATGTAGCTAGTCTTATGGTAGACTTTCCCCCTTAGAGAAGAACAAGTGGGCTGGGGGAAAAAAAAAATTTAAAAAAGCCATCTGACTTTCATACTAGGACAGGAGACACCAAGATAAGCTTGAATAGATCAGCTTGAAGAAGGAAGCAATTAACCCCCTCCAAGGGGTTTAAAGGAGCCCTAGCCCACACCCTGAGGCAGCCCTTTAAGCTTCCCCCTTGAAACTTCCTTTTCATTAAACTTTTGCTCTAATTGCTGAATAAACTTTCTCTCTCAAGTTTGAGTCTTCACACTAAATTCTTTCTTACCCAGAACTCAAGTATCTAGTTCCACTTTTGCCATTTACAGGAGAATGTAGACTGCTGATTCACTACACATGCAAGTCTTTGGGACATGTGCGGAAACTAGAGCACCCTGAGAAAACGTATGCAGACATTTCATGAGCATGTAAACTCCACACAGATAATGGCCCTGGCCAGGAATAGTGTTTTATATTTTCTTCCTCATCAAATTATAAGGAAAGGAGATAATAAAATAATAAAATTAAGTAATTTTATTTGAGGACCTGCTGTACACCTGAGTTTATGCTAATGAGGTAACTAAGGAAGGGGGTGCTAGATAGCTTCAGGATGGGGGTTTGTCACCAGAAAAACCAAACATGTGATTCAAGGATAGTGATTGGGGAGAGAAGAGGAGCTTGAAATCTATACTAATAAAAGGGTAATATGCTAATTAGGGTGGATGTCTTCTGGACATCCATCCGGACATCCATCCGGACAAAGCCACAGCGGCTGAGAGGCCTGGGGCTCAGGCAGCCATGGGCTCAGGCAGCCATGGGCTCAGGCAGCTGCGAGGCCTGGGCTCAGGCCTCACAGCTGCCATGGCCGGCAGTGGCAGCAGCAGTGGGGTGATGGGGGTGGCACCTTCCCCTGATCATCCCTCTCGCCTCCTGCAGAGGGAGGCCAGACTGCGGCTTAGGCCCGCTCCTGTGGGGAAGGGGCCTAGGCCATCAGTAGGACATCCCCTGAGGTCTCCCAGACTGTGAGAGGGGGCAGGCTGGGTTGAGAGACCCCTCCCCCCCCCCAGTGCACAAATTTTCATGCACCAGGCCTCTAGTTGGGTTATAAAAATTGTTGAACAAAACATTTAGGAGAGTTTCTGGGTTGGTAAACACATTAAGGTGTCAGGAAGGTGGCACAGCCAAAGATGACATGGAAGCTCTTAATCATCCTCCCTGCAGACTTATCCTTTGCATCTCTTCCATCTGGCTGTTCTGGACTTTCATTCTTTATACTAAACTGATAATTGTTAATTATGGTGTTTTACTTAGTTCTGTGAATCACCATACCAAATCATCAAACTTGAAGGGGAGTTGTGGCAACCCCGAATTTTTAGTTGGCTGAGCAGCAGTACAAGTAGCCCGGGCACCCCTTTGGCATCTGGCATCTGAAGTGGGGGCAGTCTTGTAGGATTAAGCCCATGTTCTGTGGGGTCTTCTATAATTCTGGGTTGTGAGTATCTGAACTGAATTGAATTGCAGACACCCAGTTGGTGTCAGTGAATTGGATTGTGCTGGAAGAAATCACACAACAGCTTTTCTGAGCAGTCTGGTTTTCGTGAACAGACAGTGATACTGCAGTAGTAGAATGGAAGTACAGGGATACAAGGGATAGATGTATGAATCAATGATATCTTGTGTTTTGAATTCTTTCCATTGGGCTTTTATAGATATTCTTAAAACCCACAAAAGTCCTGTAAGACAGAGGACATGACATTATTTTTCCCAGATCACAGAAGAGAAAAGAGGGCCCAGGAAGTTAGATAACTTTTTTAAAGCCACATAACTATTACACAGTGAAGCTGGAACATTAATGTTATTCTCTAGCTGATATCAAACTTCTCTTTGACTCTAAAAAGTATAAGCCTTGAGAGTTTCCAATTTAACGTCAAAACCAATTTAAAATATAGAATCAGGGAGACCTGGCTAAACAGCTAGGACTATACCTTGAAAAACCAATAATGTTTTCTTGATTTTAAGCATTGAGATAATCTCAAAGTCCATAGCAAAGAATTATCTCCAGTGTGGTCTAGGCTGAACACACCCCAATGGGAAAAAATCTATGCCACAATTCACTGGGCCTCTGGAAATGTTGTACACAGAAGTCTGAGGAAGCAGGGAGATAGTTTAGAAATGCATGCAGACTAGATACCCTTTCACCTGTGAAGGAGAAACAAGAAAAAAGGAAATCAAGAAACTATGGCTGCTTTTAAAAAAAATAAAGAGCTATTATGTAGGAAATGGATATATTGGGTTTGTACTCTTCTAGTGGGCAGAACATGGATTAATTGATTCACATAAATATAAAAATGATTTTTCAACAACCATAAATGCATATTAGTGAAATGGACTGCCTAAGAATTGCTGAGGTCTTTGATCTGAGAGATATTCAAGGTGACTTTGGTTGATAAAGTGTGGAAAAATCATAGTGCCTACTTATAAATTTCTTGAAAATTGGTGCTAAAATCATTCCTATATTTATACTCTGATTTTATTAAAAGTTATTTGGGACTTTAACTATTAAAAGGCTCTGTTAATCATTCAACTTTGAATTAAATAAATCAAATTAAGAAAAAAATAACTTTTGAAGGTACAGTAAAATATAAACTACAGTTGACCCTTGGACAACCTGGGGGTCCTGTATAACTTTTGATTCCGGAAAAACTTCACTACTCATTCTCAGTCCCCAAGATTGACAGGGAATTGGTTTCAGGACACCCAGTAGATACCAAGATCCATGGGTGCTCAAGACCCCCCCATATGTAAAATGGCCTAGAACTATGTATACAATCTGCCTTCCACATCCTCAGATGCCCAACTGAGGCTAGAAAATACTATTTTCAGTTCATAATTGGTTGAATCCTTGGATATGAAATATGGGGAGAAGTAGAGACAATCTATATTAATTGGAAAAAAATCCAAAGTGGACCCATGCAATTCAAACCCATGTTTTTTAAGGGTCAACTGTATTTCCATTTCTTGAAGAATAACAATAGTATTAGCTGAAATGAGGGTGATGAATTTTATGCTAAAATAAAAAGTGGAGCAGGATCTGACCACTTATCATTTATTCTGATAAAAAAAATATATTTTGTGGTGGTTCAGTTTTTAATTCTGAATTAATTTGTATGGAAGTTATAATGTCTGTGGGGAAGGACATCAAGACAGAAGCAATCCAAGCCTGTTTAATTTAAATAAATTTACTAAAAAAAAAGATGTTGGAATAATCTTTTCTGGATAATAGGGCATTAGTAACAAAAAATCTGAATGCATTAAATTTTAATGTACATGGACTGAATGTTTATGTTTGCCCAAAATTCATATGCTGAAACCCTAATGCTAACATAATTGCATGATATGGTGGAAGGTAATCAGGGTTAGATAGAGTCGTGAGGATGGGTTCCCATGATGGAATTAGTGCCCTTCTAAGAAGAACACTGAGAGTTTGCTTTCTTCATCCCCCAAGTATTTAAAAATTAAAGGTCATGCATGCATCCAGGAGAAGGTGGCTGTCTACAAGCCAAGAAGAGGAACCTTACCAGGAACCAAATATGCAGCACCTTGAAATGGGACTTCTGGCTTTCAGAACTGCAAGAAAATATTTATAGAGTTTAAGCCATCCAGTCTGTAGGGTTTTGTTTTGCCAGTTCAAGCAGATTGCTCTAATATGTTTAATTTTTTAAATAAAACTTTAACCTATCGAAAATAAACTGATAATTCGTTAAAAATGCAAACTAATTTAAAGTAATAGCAAAGGTCTCAGGCACAGAGAAGCAGGAGTATTTTCTTCCACCAGAAATTGCAAACTTAATGGCCCTAGTAGGAAGGCAGTGAGCATATTAGTGAAGAGAAAGAGTTATAAACTCATTTTGACTATGACCACATGTTTAGCAGCATTCACTGTGGCCTCAGTTAGTTTATTAGATTTAAAAATAATTATTTTAGAATTTCTCTTTCAGTTGATATAACTTTGCATCATGCATCCTTTCCATATACTCTGTCCAGGGGCCTTAGTCTATTTCTTATGTTTTCACTTTTGACAAAGACATGGGTACAAGAAATATTTCAATTTTTCTCCTAATTACAAGAAAATAACAGCACGAGTCAACAATATTGAAAATGCCATTTGGTCAGTCTCAGAGACCAGGAGTCCAATGGGAGAGGGAAAAAAAAGAACATGCTCACTTTTAGAGAGAGAATCCACATTTGGCATCACCATGGGAGCAAATGGACTAGCATTGGAAAACTACAGTTTGTAAGGAGAGGAATAAAATCTATGTTTTTATGTAAAATCATCTGCTTTTTATAAACAGAAAGCAACTAACTCAAGAAACACAATAACTACACTATATGGACTACACAGTGAGATTTTTTTCCAAGCTTTGTCATTTAGACCTTGAGCCTGGTTGGATTAGCATCATAGAAATTGTCTGTGAATATATAAGAACAAATAAGAATCAGAAAGACTAACAACAAGATTGTTGTTAAAGCCTTGTCTGCTTTGTTGATGTGTCTGTGGAATTCCTTAATCAGGCACACAAACAACTGAGTAAATAATACATGCATCCTTTTTAGTTTGGTTCAAAATGATGCTGGGGATGGTATGACATGCATTCTTATACATTACCTTCCTATAATCTCAGATATAAACACAATATATTTGAGTTTTAAATGCCTTGTATGTTATTTGATTAAAATAAAACAGCCATTTCTCAGAGAAATTTCCTACAATTACCCAAGAAAGATTAGTCTTTGCTTACTGACACTTGTAAAGTAAAAATGAATTCTTTCACTAAAGCTCTGCTTGCATTTAGTCATGTTCTCATACCCAGGTCTCCTCTCCCTTCTGAATGCTTTCTTTGTCACTACGAGCCACTAAGCATCTTGTTCTCAGTGCTTGCAGTTCCCTTAATGCTACTGTTTATTAAACACAAGTGATGGAAAGACCATCTCTAAAGTCATTGAATGCTATATTTTAAGGGGTCATTTTATATATAAATTTGTTCTCCACACTAAGTTGCTCGTAACTAAAGTACATGATATAGATACATATAAAATGATGGTTAAAATAAGTCTTTGCTGCAATGGTATTAAAATCTAAAACATTTTCTGGGTCTCTCGCATGTATCCTGCAGGTACACGTTATTAAACTTCTGTTTGTTTTTCTACTGTTAATCTATCTTTTATTTCAAGAAAGTTTTCAGCCCAAAATGTAGAAAGGTAGAGACAAATATTACTTTTCCTCTTCTACATAGGTGAGTGAGAAATGCTGAACTAAATTTATAAATAGATGTGAAACTAGCTTTTTCCATGAAGGTTTGGGGCCTGGGCCTGGGGGTAAAGGGGAAAGGGTTATCCTGGAATCAGTTGCCCCCTCCTGAGACAGAATTAATTTGAATTTCTATGGAAAGTGTCAGTATAATTGTTGTCAGTTATCTACAACTTATGGAGTTCTACTTGGTTCAACAATGATTAAAACACATAACGTGCCGGCAACCTTATCCTCCTATACACTGGAGACTGTTTTGTGTGTGTGTAGGTGCATGCATGTGTGGATTTTGGTCTACTTTGTAACCTTTCACTGAAAGTGTCTTTCTTGACAGTGATGAATCAATACGTGCTATACCTGATGACTATATTCCATGACTTGCCAGCCTTCTGGGTCCTCTCTATCTTGAACAACTCCTTGTGCCTATCTTAACATTACCTTGATCTCCCTTCAAATGGGACCAATGGTATTGTGGACCTCACAAAGACAGGTTCATCTAGTGTGAACCTCAAGACTGAATTTATCTGCTGAGATGAACTCTCCGTGGTCAACTGAGGGCCCAGATTTTATGAATAATAAGATTCAAGTGGGCATTTGCTGGCAGGGGCTCCTCACAACTCTGTATACCAGGAAAACACTCAGACTAATCTCTCTGGGCTTCCCTTCACTATGCCCAGCTTGTTTATACCAACTGAGTCAGCAACTGCAGAGAATTCCTGGTTTCATATTTCTACCATGGGACTTAGACATGCCCCATCCAGTCAGCTGGTGTGGCCCAGGGGTTGAGCTTCAATCTATGAACCAGGAGGTCATGGGTTGATTCCTGGTCAGGGCACATGCCCAGCTTGCAGGCTTGATCCCCATTGGAGGGTGTGCAACAGTCAGCTGATCAATGATTCTCTCTCATTGATGTTTATATCTCTCTCTCTCCCTCTCCCTTTCCCTCTGAAATAAATAAAATATATATTAAAAATAAAATAACTGCACAATTTGGATACCTTATTTATGGACAATGGACCTAATTGAGAACTTGGGTGAGAACTTTTCCTTAAAAGTGGCCTTCCCTTTGTCTCAGCGGAAAACAATTTAAGTTGTTACCTGAATCTGTGTCTCTTGGGCGACTGCTCCTTTTGTTCAAATAAATACCTTTAATTCTTTATTACAGTCTACAATTAATAGTATCCATGTTATATGACTTTATATATGTCCTTTCCTTAAGAGAAAATAATTGCCAACCTGACCAGTTTTCCTCAGTGGTTAGAGCATTAGCCTTCAAACCAAAGGGTTGTGGTTCAATTCCAGTCAAGAGCATGTTTCCTGGGTTAAAGGTTTGATCCCTGTCTCTGGGGGTGTGCCAGAGGCAACCAATCAATGTGTCTCTCTCATCTCTCTCCCAACTCCCCCCCCCCCTCGCTCACTCTCCCTACCTCTCTCCCTTCTACTCTCTCTAAAAATCATTGGGGAAAAATATCCTCCATGAGGATAAATAATAATAAATAATAAAAATAAAATATTAATAGTTGTAATGAATCAATGGAACACACACACACACACACACACATACACACACAGGTTTGGGAATAAGACCCCTTGCTTTTGTTCCCAAAATCTATACTCATATCCACTACACCATATTACAGTGACAGGTTGGTTAAGTAACATATGCCCATAATTCACAGTAAAAAAAAAAAAAAATCCAGCAAAGTTTCAGATGATTCTATATTCCTTTTTTTAAAAATATATTTTACTGATTTTTTACAGAGAGGAAGGGAGAGGGATAGAGAGTTAGAAACATCGATGAGAGAGAAACATCGATCAGCTGCCTCCTGCACACTTCCTACTGGGTATGTGCCTGCAACTAAGGTACATGCCCTTGACCGGAATCGAACCTGGGACCCTTGAGTCTGCAGGCCAATGCTCTATCCACTGAGCCAGACCGGTTAGGGCTCTATATTCCTTTTTTTGCCAAGATCTTAAATGGTATCTGTAAATTGAATAGAAAAGCTAACCTTCCTTCCTTCCTTCCTTCCTTCCTTCCTTCCTTCCTTCCTTCCTTCCTTCCTTCCTTCCTTCTTTTGGAATCTTCTACATCAAAAGAAGAAAGAATAGGGAGGAATTTGGCAAGGAATCATTTAATGTAATCAATGTAGACAAAGTTAAATTAGCAGGCTGTATTATCAAGATTGACTATTTTCATTGATGTAATTAAATCAAGGAAATTGCCAGTTCTCCACTTCACTTGGTGAGGTACAAATGCAGCCTTAGGTGTGACTAAAGTTGTGATTGATTGGAAAGTAATCATAGGGAGAACAGGTAAAGAATAAACAGCACAGAAAATCAAACAATGTACATCTAGTACTTTATATTTTTCAAGCCCTTTCATATTCTTAGTTTTATTTATTTACTAGAGTCCTGGTGTACAGATTTGTGCACATTGAAAGGAAATTAATTAGAAGAAATATTTTAGAGGCTGGGGAGGGACAAAGGGAGGGTTCCAGGGCATGTTTGACCTGTCTCGCCCAGTTCCTTTCAGCCAGACCCCAGCAGCAAGCTAACCTACCCTTCGGAGCATCTGCCCCCTGGTGATCAGTGCACGTCATAGTGACTGGTCAAATGAGCAAACAGTTGGAGGGACACTTAGCGTATTAGCCTTTTATATATATAGGTATCTTTAAACTCAGCCCTTTTATTTTAAAAAGTAATTTGCATTATAGATTTTTAAAAAATCACAAACTACTGACACACACAAACCATGAATGAGTCTCAGAATTGTGTTGAGTGAAAGAAGCCAGACATGGGAAACTACATACTATATGATTCCCCTTATATGAAGTTTTGAATAAGCAAACCTGATCTATAGTGATAGAAATTAGATCAGGTAGAAATCCCTGGGTTAGTGTGGTGGGAGGATTGACTGCAAGGGGCATGAGGGAACTTTCTGGACTGTAAAGAAAATATTCTAAATATCACTGAGATGGTGGTTATACAGGTACATATATTTGTCAAAGCTCATTGAACTGTACTTTTAAAATGCATACATTTTATTTTATGTAAGTCATGTCTTAATAAAGTTGACTTTATGAAATAAATAAAATGTTTTTAAAATTCAGAAAAATGAGGCATGTGAGATGAAGTTTCACAAAAAGTAAGATGTTAGGAGCAAAATTAACCCATAAAACTTGCCTTTGCATTTGTTGCTCTTTCTAACAAGGGGATCCAAGTTCAACTCTAAACCTTTGGCAGTAGAGGGAAACTGGAAAATACAAGCAGTTACCAAAAATCAGAACTGGGTAATAAACCAGTTGATGTGAAATGAAAGAGGCCTGCTATAAATACTAAAGAGAATAATTTTCATATGATAGTTTCTTAAAATAACCTTCCAGATAATGAAACATCATTGCAAAGTCCAATTTAGCAAAACATTACGGGGGGACAGGGGAGAGGAAGGGCATTAAATAATTTCTAGAAATGCAGGTATCTTTTAAAAAAATAAATTTCAAACTCTTTCTTCCTTATGTCATCAAATTTGTCAAATAACTAATCTTCACTTCTCTATTTGCACTCATCACTGATCATCTGTTTTTTTGCTGTCAGCACACTACAAAAGTTCTCAGGAAGAAGCTTTCATGACTTTTCCAATATGATGGACAGTTTTTTGTCCTTGCATTTAAACTCTCTTGTTGGCCCTAGCTGGTGTGGCTCAATGAATAGAGCATCAGACTGCAGACTGAAGGGTTCCAGGTTCAATTACAGTCAAGGGCACGGCCCTAGGTTGCAGGCTGTCAGCCCTGGTAGGGGGCGTGCAGGAGGCAACGAATCAATGTGTCTCTCTCACATCAGTGTTTCTCTCTGTCTTTCCCTATTTCTTCTACTCTCTCTAAAAATCAATGGGAAAAATATCTTCAGGTGAAGATTAAAAAATAAATAAATTGAACTCTCTGGTTACTCTAATTCGATCACCATCAACTTCCCTGGTCCTCTTTATTACTCCTGGCCTCCCTCCTTCTCTCTTCCTTTACTCACTTTAGAAGGTCATTGTTCTCTATGTGTAATCTTCAGCAAACAACTTTTCTAATGCTACCTTGTGGGCCATGGGCTTGGCATGAGATAGATGGCACACAGCTTTCTAATTAATGAGGATGCTTTAATAAATTATTATATGCAACAAGGTAGATGGGGTTAAGGGAAATTAACAGGATAGATAGTTCAGAACTGCGGGACCAGCAATGGTAGAAAGAATTCATCATCCCTAGGCCTGAAAGAACTCCATGAATGGAAGGTGATAGCACCCACACCCCCCAGACCCCTAAAGGGAGCTGTCGCAAGAGGTCTATGTGTGTGTGTGTGTGTGTGTGTGTGTGTGTGTGAAAGAGAGAGAGAGAGAGAGAGAGAGAGAGAGAGAGAGAATGATACAGTTCATTATGCACAAGGCACTGTACAATTCCTGGGGTAGGATAATAAGATATCTGAACCTGTTCTTTACCTCATGAAACTTCACATTTCAGTTGTTTGATTCACTGAAGTTAACCAAGAGGCAAAAAACAACAGATTTAACATTTCTAAATTTCCTTTCATTCACAGAGCCAATTAGACTAATTTCAATAAATTGAAATGACAAAAATATTTTGATCACATCCAACTTTCTTGCATGTATATAACCTGAACTATTTGTTCCATTTACTCACAGTTTTGCACCAAGGAATAATTTTTATGTCTGAGATGATCCCTGTGATAAATACCCCTCAAGATCAAGAACCTTGGTATCACAGATTGCCAATGATTCAAAGTTTTACTTTATCACCTTAAAGAGATAGAATAATATGAGGTAGAAAGAATGCTAGATATTGGGTCAAAATAATTGCAACTACCTGATTTAGTCTTGGCTATGTTACAACCATGATATGTAACCTTTTCTTACCCACTGGAATTTTCTGGAGCTCGGTTTCCATATGTAAAAGAATGATTGAACCAAAAAACACTAAGGTCTTTTCTAGCTCATGCACGTCACACTTCAGTTAATAGCTTATAATTCTCAGATTGTTAAAATATGGTGCAAAAATTTTACTCCAGGGGAAACCATTTACAATACCCTTGACTAATTTAGTCCTTAAACAGAAAATCTGATTGGGTTTATTTTTTAAAATACACTGCATAATATTTTTAAAATGAAATAAATTCCTGATAGATTCCCCTAGTAAGCAAAAATCCATATTTACTTTTTAGTTTATCTCACTTAATATAGATTGTGATCTAGTGAATAATTTCCAGGCTTTCTTACTTATTGATTATTTAATTATTTCACCATCTTTAAGAACAAGTGTCTCAACCAAGGCTATGCACGTTAAGTGGATAACAAAGATCAACCTAGAATTGTAATGTCAATGACAACACACACACACACAGCAGTATAGTTGATGCCATACCTTCAGCTCTCATAAAATATGAGTTTTCCTACATATTTTTTTCCGGATGCCATCTTCACTCAATAAAAAACACATTTCTGAAGCATTAGTGTAAGTTGCTATTTATGCCAGTCAGTAATTCACATCATCTGCAAAAAACATGTTTGTATCCTTTCGACACCCTTCGGAGATGAAAGGAAGGAATTTGTGTGCTAAAATGGCTTCATGTGCCCAAATCATGCAAATTCTCTCAGCCACTTCTTAAGATTTGCAGATGTGTAAATTGCTTCTGTTTTTTTTTTCTAAGAGTAGGTATACAACGGAATGAATCGCAAATCAGTTTTTGTCCCACCTCATCATTCTGAAATTTCGATCTTCAAACGTTGAGAATGGACTTATTATTGAGGTATTGTGAAATTCTAAATGAAGTCTAATCTTCCATTTTAATTTTTTATGAGGCAATTGTGTAAAAAAAACTATAAATGCAAAAGATGTGTGTCAGTGTGTGTAAGCACACATGTTTACATAGCATATGCATATACGACACACTTTGAGATCAGAGCTCATGAAGCATCAGAGTGGTTGGGAAAAAATCTTAGGGCTTGGCACAGAATAGGAAATGCATCGTGTTTAATACAATCTGGATGGCAATTGCAGGATTGTACAAAGTTTCCGGTACATAAACGACACTCAATAAAGTGTTTTCTTATCATCACAAAATCCTGAGATCACTGTCTCTGCAAACTCACAGAGGAATGTTTTTAAGCTGGTACATTTCTCATACTTATTCTGTTGAATTTATTTAATTTTATATAATAGACTTATAACTACTTCACACATTTGAGGGAAAAACACCTTTCTAAGACAACAGGGAAGCATTTAATTCTATGGCGGGGGGGGGGGGGGATATTATTTCAAAAGACTGTCCTGTGACTTAGACACATTTACTTCTTTCCCAGTCAGTTTTGTGGTGGCCCTTTAAATCACATTAGCGTTTCCTTAACAAATATATAATGACAGACTGCGGTGGGATTTAAAAGCCACCTCAATGGAAAGAAATAATAGCACAGGGCTTGAGTAGAAGCATGAGAAACACTGTGCATGTTGGTGATAAATGCAATGAGTTATCATGAGGATGAATTTGGATAACTGATGACTTCCCAGGAGCCAATCTGGTTGGAGCAGAAGTCCATACTTCTTTGTCTTTTCCACGGGAGAACCAAAGTACTGTGGAATCTCTCTGAACTTTATTCAGATTGAGAACAGACCCTTTCCTCTGTTTTCTCCCAAGTAGCCATTCACACTGTTTAGCAACTTTTTGGGCCAGGAATAAAGTCCACAACACTAATAGGAGCACTGCAATGCACTCTTTGTAACTTGTGTGGAGCCTACACAGGAAAGTCACGGTGAGTGGCTTGTATTGGATGAAGGTTTGCTCTCTGGTGTGAAGCAAGATATGCTCCTGTTTTCTAGTGTCCCCCTTACCATGTTCCTTGGCTGGGACCAGCAAGCAGAAGCTGTGACTAAGTAAAAGAAAGAGCTGAGGCCCATGTCCCTTTCTCTAAGTGGCTTCCCTTTTTTTCCCATGAGAAATGATTCTCTTCTGGATAGAAAGTCTCTGAGGCACCTCAGGGGAGCTGAGTCCCCAGAACTGGGGAAGATTATAGTGGATGATGGGGAGAGGAAAGGTAGGAAAGGGAGAGAAGCAGAGAGACGGCAGAGAGTCCAAAAAACACTGGATAATCTCCCTGTAACTTTTTGACAATAGTTCGTGGGCAGCTCTCTGCTATAATATGGGGGTTTGAACTGGAATCACTTGGTATATGGTGGGGGACATAATTTTCTACCCCTCCTTGACTATACATAAAAAATTTCAGAAATAAATGAAGTGCCTGAAAACCACTTTTTCCCTTCTTTTTTTTTAATTGATTTCTACAAAATCCGTCTCCACCTACCTCATAGTAGGGTCTCTCATAATTCTATTTTTTAAAGTGTGAATTTATATTGAAAACATACCTCTTTTCTAATGGTGCCAGCCATGATGATCTCAACAATCCATTATTAAATAGTCAATAATAAAATAGTCATTATTTCAGTGACATGCTTTTTAACTCTAAGAATGTTGTGAACATATGCTATTTCACACACACACGCACACGTGCACACACACATGCACACACACACAAGTTTTAATTTGGAGTGTCTCTTCAAATTCAGCAGGAATTTGACAAACATTTCTTACTACCCTATTTTGGAACTAAATGTTGTTGAGGTTTTGGGGACTAAATATTGCTGTTGAGGGTTTTGATTTGATTTGATATGATTTGATTTTCAGTCTTCCATAGCTAAATCTTTCTTTGACAGCAATGCCAACCACCTCATTTAATCATCTTTTTAAAAACCCATCTTTCTTTCTATCATGTTCTCAAGGACTTCTGGCCTAAAATAGAAATGTAGAAAAATCTCTCTCAAGAATTCCTTCTCAGAAGTACAAGCCTTACTTGCTACCTCCTTCCTTCCTACCACCAGTTAGCTATCTCGGTTTCTGATGCCTCAGGTCATTATCTCCTTCAGTGGCTCCTTAATGACTAATGACCACCTGAGCACTGATCCCTGGGCCTTCTGTCAGCCACCATCATCCTTGGACCTCTGTGGCAGTTCCCGTGGCTGAACGATGTCCACTTCATACAAATATCACCTACTTTGTTCTCCGTAGACTGTAAAATTTCTAGTTTTTGTTGTCTTACTCCGTCTAACTTCCTCTTACTAGTACTGACTTCATTAGTCTTTCTACCCTTGAATGTAGGAGTTCCCACTTTTTATTCTATGTATGCTAATTCACTCAATGAATATACCTATGGCTTACTTTTATATGTCTGGTGTTTCTGTGTCATCAATGGGAATCCAATTGGATCATTGATTGTCACTTCAAACTCAATGTGTTCAAACTTGAACTCATCATATTTCTCCAAAAACTAACTGGCTTTTCTTTAAATCAATTGATTTTTGTTCCTGGTATGGAGCCATTGCTCTTACAGTGTATTTTGGAGTCATTATTCTTTATCTGCTTTTTTTTTTCATAATCTCATCCTAAATTGTCCATGTTTTTACTTTTAAAATGATTTGTGTTGAACTATTTTTCTCCGCTTCTATGGCTACCCCCTGATAAATGATGATCATAGTTCTGCAATTTCACATCTACATTATTACACAATTCTCATGCCAAAACCACAGGTCTTCCTGAATACATTGGCAATGCCTCCTAGATTCTACTGCTTCAAATCTAAATCCCCTCTTACCTAAATCAAGCTTGTCGAGGTTGTTCTGATTCCATGTGGTTAAAATGGTCACTGAAAAAGAAGCATAGTAGTATCTCTATTACATTCTATGTCCTTGCACATCTTATTTAAAATATTTTAGTTTGTTTTTGCCTGGAAGATAATGTAACCATACAGAAACTTCGTTTCTTTAATATATGACCATTTCTCCTTTCTTTCCTCTTGGTTCTAACTGACCTAATAGCACCAAGACTCACCTGCCACCCTTCTTAAGGCCCACACCGTTCATTATTAAGCCCTTTGGATATGAGAGTTTGGTCAGCATCAAGCTGTCTTAAAAATAAAGCTTCAAATATGTTGACCATGAGAACAGAATTTTGGTCAAACTAAAGAACACATCTTGACCTCAGTTGTGTTTCAGCCCTAGGCCCATGAACGCAGAGTGAACCTACTGGCCACACTCACTTAACCAGACAGAGGGATGCCATGGCTGACACCAGCACCTGATACAATGAGCAACTACTCCCCACCCTGATCCCAACAAATTAGTAAAGCCCAGGACCCCAACTCCCTTAACCACCATGATTAATAATTTTTCTTACATATAATTTGTCCCCATGCAGACAATCAGGGAGCCAGGTTTTTGCCCAATAGCTTACCTGTGACTTCAGGCTTGGCACCATTTCCTTAAATAAGCCTTTACCTTCTAACTCCTGTTCACATTCTTATTGAGCTTTGATGTGCACAGGCAAACATACCCTTTTAGTCTGGTAACAGTATTTTCATGTTCTTCTGTATGAAAATGATTTATTACCATAAACTTAATTTAGGTTTTAACAATCCAAACCTTGTCTCTTTTAGCAGTTTCACATTTGCTTCTTGTGACATGAAAAACATTTATATCTGTTTATCACTTTTATATCATTACCTCCATAACCCTCTCCCTGAAACAGACACAAAACCTAGTGCATCGCCCATTGTTTCTTATGTCAAATTACTAGGCATGAATGTAATTCATGAGCCATCAGTATATTTTAATGCGTTTACTGGTAACATTTTTTTTCTCTTACCACAGTATAATTCAAAATTCACTCTATTTAGAAATCAGTCAATTCTTCATCTTCCACCTCTTATTCCCACACCCGCAGATGTCCTCCGTTTTCCTCAACCTCTCTCACTCACCTTCCTCTGAATCCTCAGACCGCCCCCTCAAGCAGTTCCTTTTGCTCCTGTCAGGTTCTCTTTAACAGGTTGCCTCCTGAGCTGATATCATTCTGCTCTCATCACGGTAATCACTTGGCTTTGCCTAACTCTCAAATCCACATGGACTTACCTGCTTTTATATTTCCATCCTGCTCATTCATTTACTATCACCCTCCCTATCTAAAACCCCTTAAATAACGGTTGTCTTGTAAGGTAGTAAGTAAAAGGTAGTAAGTTAAAGGAAGTCCATTAGCTATTTCATTTAGTGTACAATGTCAGAACATATTGTTATTTAATAAATATCAAACTATACTGGCAATAACCTTAAGTTAATAACATTCCAGATGATTTGATATAATGTTGTCAAATAAATATATCATTAGGTCCAAAAAGATAAGATAATCAAATTTTAGAAATACTGCCCAAAGCTTATTTCATTCAAAGACAGATAAGCATTTGAGGTTCTCAGAAGGCTGCTCCTCCCCAGTGTCCACCCTTGTTCATATCTCTGCACCACCAACCCCAACCCATGCAACTTTCAGGCAGTATATTAACTAATGAACCACATTCTCCTGAGGCTTATGGTATTTCCTGTTTGGCAGCTTAAACATTTTTGTAAACCAAATGCTCTAGAGTGGTAGGTTAAACACAACCTCACTGTAGAAGTGACTACAGAGAAGGTCCACTCCAAAAGCACTTAAATGTGTAGCAGAATGTTATTTATACTCGGCTAATGTGGTTCCATATAAAATAAACAGCCAATTTGATTTTCCTTATCTGCATTCCATGGAGCACCCTGCATTCCTGTATTGGGGAACTCCTAGCCAGTTTGTATGTGTAGACACCTTGAGTTTTTCCCCTGTATTTTCTCATACACCATAGTAGGTTTTGAATGCATGATTTGTGAATGAGAGAAAGGGTATTTGTAGCTGACTTTTCTCTACAGAAAGTTCTGAATTACCATTCAATTTATCCAATTAAAAAAAAATACATCAGATATGTGAAAGGATATGACTCTCAAAAGAGCATTGAGGTAATATCAATTGCCATGACTTCAATTGCTAATTATTATCAAATGCTACCTAAAAATATTTCTGGCCCATGTCTCTGGTTTGAACTTGAAATTATATATCCTACTGCCTAATCTACATCTGATCTTGGATATCTTAGGTAAAGACTACTGGAGTCATTAGTTTCTCGCCCTCCTCCCCCCCCACCCCCAACCCTCCCACCCTCTCAACACCACTCTAGTTATGCTGTCTGCACGGAGTGATTGCACCTCTACCTACAAAGTGGCTCAAGGGAGAAACTGAATATCCTTCTTTACTTCTTGCTCCCCAGGTTCACATAAACACTAAATCTTACCTGAGCTTCCCCCTAGAGAAAGGCCCTTTATATCCATTAACTTCTCCCCTTTCCTAATGTCTGTATTTCAATTTAGGGCAGTTTCTCTCTCTGCCTTCATTCTTTCTCAATTCCAACCACTCCTCACTCTTCATTCAAAGTCATCTTTTAAAAGTGATATTATAACTGTGGTTCTCTGCTTAAATAACTTTGTTATTAGTCTTATAATAGATCCAAAACTTTAAAAATACCTATTACTCCATGATATAACCCTTACCCCTCCAATCATATTTATTGCCACTTACCCAATGCCTCCCCACATCTAGAATTTGTATTACTATTAATCTCAAATTATTTCAGTATTTTTATCACAGCCCACTGTCTTGTATTTTTGGACCTTCTCAAATGTTGTTTCTTCAGACTGAATCCCCTTCACTGTAACATCCTTCTTTTGGACTAGTCAGTCTTTGGGTTTCAGCCTATGAGAACAAACAAGTAATCTTTTCTGTCAACGAACGGAAATTTGGCTCATGTGACTTGCATCTCCCCTGGGGGCCGCCATTTTGAAATGGCAAAGGTCAAATCCTTCCTTTAAATTAGCCAATTGGAAAGCCTAAGCTCCAATCAAGAGTAAGGGACAGATCACGTGTGTCAGGAATAAAAGCCAAGTGGACTGCCGGCTCAGTGTGCTTGTGCTCCCAGCCCACGTGCATGCACCCTCCTGCAGGATTAAAGATATTTGCCTTGCTGCCTGGCTACCAAGTATGCTTTGTGTTTTACTAGGACCCCTGATTTTCAGGGCTTGCCTTATTTCTAACAAGCCCAGACATAGCTTCCTATAGGATGTTTTTCTTGATTTCTAAAAGGCTAGAGCCAGTACTCCTTCCTATGTGGTTTCCTTGCAACCAGTTGGTGTTTCCACACTGAGAGTACCAATGCATTAGTGCCACTTTCAAAGCCAGTTTACTTAAAATCAGCAAATAGTGAGTAAACTGTGGTGACTGTAAATACTGATCTTTAAAAAGTCAAACACGAAATAATCGTATATTATTTTTATATAACCTTTTGGTTTTCTTAGAATTGCCTTTTATTTTTTCTTCCTCCTTTCTTCCTTCCTTCCCTCCTTTTCTTTTATTTTCTTTTTTATTTCTTACTTTTACAGTATTACCTTTTATCACATCGTAAAGTTGTCCAATATTTATATCCAATCAGGTATCTTATTAGTATAATTTTCTTCCTTTAATTTTTTTTCAGAGTCCTCGCTCCTGAGAGCATTAATCTTCTACTCCAACCTAAACTGATTTTTATACTGTTATTACTGTGCAATTTTCAGTTGCTATTTTCCTAAATTGTTCCCACTTTTTTCTATATTCCATATCATACTTTTCTTAGTTTGAGTTTCTGTTTTACTATAGGACATGCTAAAGTAATTATCTAAGACAATGTTGATAAAGATAAATTTCCAGACTATTTTCCCTATTATGAAAGTATCATAATTAGACCTGAATTAATACTGTAGTCACAGTGTTTAATATTGGCTTCTCTCCAGAATATTAAAGTCATATTTTATTGTCTTTGAACATCCAGTGTTTCTGATCACTTTTTTTTTATTTTTGTATTTTAATGATATTAGATTTACACAAGAGTTTCAAAGATAATACAAAGCATTTCTACATCTTTTCCCACAGCTTTTCCTAATGTTATCATCTTATATAATAGTGATCAATTTGTCACAAGAAATTAATGTTGATACAGCATTATTAATTAAAAGAAATTCTGTATTTGGATTTTGCTAGCTGTTTTACTGTTGTCTTTTTATTTGGCTCTAGGATGCCAAGCTGCATTTAATCTTCATTTCTTCTTGCTCTCCTCCAATCTAAGACAATTACTCAGTCTTTCCCTGTTTTTCATGTCCTTGACATTTTTGAAGAGTATTGGTCAGGTACTTGGCAAAATATACCTCAATTTTTCCTCGACTGGTGTTTTTTCATGTTTAGATTTGGGTTATGGGTTTACGGAAAGAATGCTATACAGGTGCCCCTCTATTCTAGAAAGAATTTTGACTGGCATCTGATTCTCATCTTTTATAGATGACTAGATTTTTCTTTATGAGTATTGTCTGTGATTTCAAGTAATAGTTTCAAGAATGGGTCTTTACATTCATTGTATGAGGTCTCTGTGATTTTTTTTCTTCATATTACTGAACTTTTAAGCTCTGAAAAATTCAGTTTTTCTTTGATATTTCCTATTCTCCTTTATCTTCACCTACTCTTATTTGTAGTGACATTAATTAGCTGTTTGCTTATACTGCATCTTCAGCTGCTTTCCTTTCTTGAGTAAATTAGTCTTGAGAATAATTTTCTAATAGAGATGTCTCTTAGTTGTCTCTATGCAAATATTGAGAAGTGAAATAAACTATATTTTTTCAGATCTCTGCACATTAAAAACTGAAATACAGAGAGGTTTAATTTTGGCTTTTCTTATTTTTTGTATAATTAGGCTTTAAAAGTTCTTTCTCCTATTTTGGCCTCTGAATACTTGAAAGCAATGACATAACTTCCAGCATTCTCCATCTCCTTCTGTCCCACAGCTGGCAGGGTGGGCACATTGGATGTATGCCTTGGCTTTCTTTCTACAGTCCTAAAAGGATGAATTCCAAAAGTGTGGTCCTTCTGACACCAGACACTGTAAGCAAAGTGTGGCTGTGTTTTCTCTGGCAAATTGGGAAGATGGACTATAGTTGACATTGACAAGATGAGTTTCAGTTACCAGCTGCTCAGCTCCGGGTCATTTGGGTTCCTGTAAAGCACCCTGCCATCCACATGAGGTAATGTTTCCTTTGTCATCAGCAACACTTTTGACAACTAAGTTTTAGGCCATTAGATAAAAGCTAATTTTATGACCTTCATTTTCTCATAAAGTAGGTCATATGCAGAAATGTAAATTGGAGACTGTCTTCCAGATTTTTGTGTTGTGGTTTACTCTGGCTTCCCTAGTCCATATTGAGTTACTTCAAAAAACATTTTCAACTGAAATTCTAGAGTCCCCTCAAAAATCAGTCCATCAAATACAAACAACTTGCTAAGCAAATTAAGGAGTTGGGTCTAATATAAATCTTAGTTCTCATAACTGAGCCAACAACAGATTTTTACAGCTAATTCTAGATCATTGAGAGACTGTTTACTTAGGTTATATCTACATGATCTCTTTATCCCTCAGGCTGACTTCTAGCTTTAGCTACATCAGTATTAGTACTTCTTTAATGATGGGGAAAAGGTTTTACATTTGCTTCTTCTGGAAGCACTGTTTAAAAAATTTGATAAATCAGAAGTTCAAACAAATTCCTAAAATTACTTTTTAGATTATTCATAGATTACGGTAACTGCCTATGAAACATTAATGACTACAAACAAAGTTGTGCTGTATTTATTTTGTACAATAAATTTTATTTTGCATAAATACATGGAAAGAGGATGAATTTGTTAAAGTGATAGTTGACAAAATTTCAAAAACTATGACAAGTTTCTAATATTAGGAATATTGCCTTTTTTTGAATGTAGCATATACCATGTTATTAAATATTGCATTTTTCTAAAATGTAGCTTATACCATGTTATTAAAACACAAAAACCCATAATTAGGTATGAAGGACTACCTACCTGAATGTTTGGAGGAAGCTTTCTTCTTTTTTTATACCTCAGAAGCTAAACATTTTATTTGGTTATTTGGTCTCAAACTTGTTCCTACTCCTCTCTCCCTAGATCATTCAATGATTTCAGCTTTCATGCAGCCTCCAGACTATACTTATTGGATACGCACAAAAGACAGGGAAAGTTAAAGATTCTTTTTCAACCAAAATAAATATGCAAATGTATTTTACTATGTTTGGCCATTTAGTCTATGGTGGGTCTAGAATGTACGTTCTTTAAAAGTGAAGTTTAGATGTTTTATGTATTTAAGAAATGTAGGGAATTTCCAAGTCCATAATGTGAAGTGGTGTATGGTGGGGAAAACATAAGCTTTGAAGTAAGATAGATCTGCAATTAACCTTACCTCTTTTAAAGAGATACTGGAGAAAGTTTGGAAAAGTTGCATAATATCAAATCTCTCCTCCCAAGTATACATAAAAATATTTATGTGTATGCAAATGTTTGTCCTGAGGACATTTATTAATAATATATGAAGTTTGAGTGTCTTGTGCTTATGGCATTTAGAAGTGCTCAATAACTGCAGCTAGTTTTTTAAAATCTATCTATCTATATCTATATATCTATATCTATCTATATATATGTAATATGCAAATGAGGTAGATACTCCATCACGGTCATGACCAGCTCAAGAGGAGGGGCCGGGCTACACCCAAGCCTGAGAGATCAACACAGAGGGGTGCCTGCTCCAAGCCTCTGTGGCATGGGTGGGGACAGGCCCCCAGCAGATACACACACACACACACACGGGGCGCCTGCTCCCAGCCTCCGCGGCATGGCCAGGGACAGGCCACCAGTGGACACACACACACACACACGAAGTGCCTGCTCCAAACCTTCACGGCACAGCTGGGGATAGGCCCCCATCATACACACACACACACACACACACACACACACACACACAGGGTGCCTGCTCCAAGCCTCTCAGGCCAGACTGCGGCTTAGGTCTGCTCCCCTAAGCCATCAGTAGGACATCCCCTGAGGGCTCCCAGACTGTGAGAGGGGGCAGGCTGGGCTGAGGGACCCCCATCACCAGTGCACGAATTTCATGCACTGGGCCTCTAGTATAATAATAAAAAAGCATATATTATTGATGAAATACATAATCTAAAAAAGTTATATATCCTGTAGTATAGTAAAATTTAAGATTAGATTTGAAATAAAGTCATCTAATAAAGACATATGAGTTGAAGTAAAATTATGGTAAGTACTCACATATTGAATGAGCAGGTTTCTGAGAAGCTAAAGCAGAATTCTTATGCCTCTTAAATGATTTGCACCGTGTAAGCATTAGGGTGCTCAGTACTTCTTCTTGTCTCCCTTTGTGAAGATACACTTAGGAAACAGTCTCATTTCCACTTCATGCCTTTTTTCCATTCATACTAACAATAACCTGTAACTACAAAAAAAACTAGTCAGGAAAATGCCTTTTTAAAATAGATCTTGCAATGAAAATTATAATTACTTTAAATCAGTGAAATGTAATGCTAACAGGTAATACTCAGAAATGTTTTTCCTATACATTTCTCTAGCTCTTCAGTGATATTTTCTGAAGCTCCAAGTTTCCCTTTTTAAAGAAATGACATGTAAAATATATCCACTTTTCCACCACCGATAAGAGCCACTTCAATTCCATATTATTGTTGAAGGGATAAATAAGTGGAAAGATAGGTGATGTCAAGCACTCAAATAATCACAACTATGGAAAGTCATTATTTTTCAAACCACTCCAACATGTGGCCTGTTATCACTCTACAGGATACAATGCAAAGACACAACTCTAAGAATTAAGGTTGAAAAATATATTTCAATTGAGTGAACACATAGCTATGGTCTTAGTATTGGTTCTCATGATAAACTGTTGATAATTGATTTATCTAGGTGCCACTTAATATTCAGCTCCTGAGGGCCTGGGAAATGTTATTGTTAAATTGTGTGTAGCCAACACCTTCATAAAAATACAAGTCAAAATTTTATTTTTATTTATTTATTTATTTATTTATTTATTTTTAAACTACAGCGGGAAGGCCGGGGAGGGTTGGGGGTGGGGGGTGGGTAAGAGATCAACCGAAGGACTTGTATGCATGCATATAAGCATAACTAATAGACACAAGACACTGGGGGGTATGGGAGGCTAGGGTAAGGTCAAGGGGAGAAAAAAAAGGAGACATATATAATACTCTTTGTAATACTTTAAGCAATAAAACAATTAAAAAATTATTTTTAAATAATACAATGTGCCAAAGCTGTTCTCCTTTCTCCACATAGACCATTTCATTTAATCCATTCCATAGCTTAATGTTTTATTTATTATTATTCCTGTTACATTGCAGTGTGAAATCAGATTTTTAAAGGTTAGGTAATTTGCATAACCATGTTCCTAGCAGCATTAATGACAATAGCTAAAATATAGAAGCCACCTAAGTGTTCATTTATGAATGAATGAATGAATAAGTCAAGTCTGATAAATACATACAATGGAATATTATTAAGCCTTAAAAAAGCAAAAAACCTCTCACATATGCTTCAACACAGATGAACCTTGAGGACATTCTGCTAAGTGAAATAAGCCAGTCAAAACAAGACTAATACTGTATAATTCCACTTATATGAGGTACTTAGAGTTGTCAAAATCAGAGACAGAAAGTTGAATGGTGGTTTCCAGGGACCAGGGAGAGGGCCAATGCAGAGTTATGGTTTAATGGATACAGAGTCTCATTTTTTATAAACTGAAAGGAGTTCTGAAGATAGATGTTAGTGATAGTTTCACATTATGAATGTACTTAAAGCCACTGAACTATACACTTAACGAGATTAATATAATAACTGTTATATATGTGTATTTTATCACACTTTGAAAATTGGGGAGATAACTTGATCAAGAGCACTGGTTAGTACTCAGGTGGTCTAATTCTGGTACTAACCTCAACATCATGATTTAAAGCTGCCTTTCTATAAACGATGCATTCTCCTGAACTTAAGGCACTCTCTGAGCATCTGGAAGTAAGTTCTTTTCCGCTGAGGTCTTTGAAAGAAAATGTTTCTCTCCAGTAAGCCAGAATAATTTTTTGAAAATATTTAGACTACAGTATTACTTTTTTTTGGTGCCTACTTAAACAGCATACCTAGGATTACTGGTTTATCAGTGTTTGCAGAGTAAATTTTTACCAGTCTCTGATGCACTGAATTACTAGGTTTTTAAAACTATGTTTTATAATTGATTCTCTAAAACAGTATTTATTTTACTTCAGAAGATAGTTATGAGTGCTTGCTATGTGCCAGGCATTGATCACTTCAGAAGTTATATAAATGTCTAATCATTGGGTTTTACACCTGAAACTAATATAATATTCTATATCAACTCTAATTAAAAATAATAAAAATATTTTTAGCCGAAACCGGTTTGGCTCAGTGGATAGAGCGTCGGCCTGCGGACTGAAAGGTCCCAGGTTCGATTCCGGTCAAGGGCATGTATCTGGGTTGCAGGCACATCCCCAGTAGATGTGCAGGAGGCAGCTGATCGATGTTTCTCTCTCATCGATGTTTCTAACTCTCTATCTCTCTCCCTTCCTGTCTGTAAAAAATCAATAAAATATATTTAAAAAAAAAAAATATTTTTAAAAAAACAGATGCCAACATAAGGCATTATTTTTTGAGTAAGTACACTGTGCAGGGAACTTAAAGGGGCATTTGGCTCACTCTGGAGGGAGAAATAAAGGATCGCAGATTTGCTGACACTATAAGAATATGTCTTGAAGAATGACAGGGATGAGCCAGATGGACAAGGGAAATACAAGCATGCTAGAGGGAGGCATCTGCATGAGCCTAGGCACAGGCAAGATTGGCGCATTTCTGGAAGTGACAGGAATGCAGTATGGCTGCATGAATGCTACAGGTAAGGCTATGGAAAAGAGAATAGAAAGAGAGACACGCCATGCTAAGGAGTTGTGCTTTGCAATGTAGAACACCTGAGTGCTTTTAAGTTGGTAATTGACATCATATTATTCAAGTCTATGAAATATGGCCCTATGTGGATAAGTGTGAAAGGAATGTAGAATCACTCTCCTTTGCTTTACTCTTCAGTGTCTTTTGGTTCTGTGCATTTGACCAAAGAGAGCATTATAAAATGAAAGACCAATGTAATGATTTCAGGAACAATGGAAGACTCTACTTAAAAGAAAATGATGGAATGAGCCAATAGGCAAGATAATGTGTTCTGAACATCTTGTTTTCACCTCAGAAGAAGAAAAAGTAGGACAGTCAGAGGAAGAGTGTTCAGATGGAACTTCCATTAAGCCATCTCTCATGACCTACATCTATTTTCCATAAAAGGAAGGGATCTTCTATTGACTGGACCACCCAATTGCTTAGACAGTGCCCACCCACATCATTGAACAATTGAGAGAAGATTCATTTAACATGTGCAGTAATTGTTTAACACTTGCTAACATTTTCAAACATTGAACCTTTTAAAAACAAGATCTAAGAAACCCCATGAAACACCATGTACCCCTGTGCATGATTTTAGAAAGTGCATCTAGGACAGTGGTTCTCAACCTTGGCTGCACATTAGAATCACCTGGGAATCTTTTAAAATCCTGATTTCTGGGCCTCATCCTCCAGAAATTCTGTTTCTTTGTTACTAATGTTGTGGCCCCACCCCATAACAAAGAAACAGAATTTCTGGAGGATGGGGCCCAGAAATCAGGATTTTAAAAGATTCCCAGGTGATTCTAATGTGCAGCCAAGGTTGAGAACCACTGATCTAGGAAGATGTAAAAGGAATTATGGCAGCTGCAAGTTGCAGAACCTTGAGATAAGCCTCTTCTACTATACTCAGCACTTATTTCTCCTGCTACTGTATTTTACTCCTTTTAAGCATGTATGTATGTTATCTTCATCATCCCTATTTGTATATTGCCATCTCCTTTGATGGGGGAATATTTTTAGTGTTTTGGCATTTCATATTCAGTGCCTAAAACAGTGCTTTGCATATAGTAGAAGATCTATAAATATTTACTGGTGAAAAATACAGCTTAATATTCAATCCAAACTCCTAGACCACACTCCAAGAGTAAGGTGAATTTATCCCTATAAATTTACAATTTATAGCTAGAAACTGTGCTGAATGGGATACAGGAAAACCTGGTTCAGGGAACTTTTATGTGATCCCTGTACTTATTTCTGTTTAATTGTTTTTAAATATAGTTTTATTGATTTCAGAGAGGAATGGAGAGGGAGAGAGATAGATAGAAACATCAATAATGAGAGAGAATCAATTGTCTGCCTCCTGCACGTCCCATACAGGGGATCCTGTCCACACCCTGGGCATGTGCCCTGATTGGAATCGAACCGTGACCTTCTGGTTCATAGGTCGATGCTCAACCACTAAACCATGCCAGCTGAGCTGTTTGTTCTTTTTAAAGAGCAGGTGGCTATCTCCTCATATATTATTGACTTACGATTCTCCATTTTTGATATATGCCATAAAACTAGCAATTTAATTATTAATTTTCAATTTATTCTCTGTCTTTGTTGAAAAAGGTTACATTGAAGAGGAAGGAGAAATCAATAACATTTTAAAATAAGGAATGCAGAATTATTTTTTATCTCCTTCTCATCTATTTACCCAGCTTCATCTTTGTATGACCTCTACTCTTATATTACAGGTGGCCTTCAATCTGCTCTCAATGTCAACCAACTCTTGGAGCATTCTAGATATTCACATTTCCCCAACCCATACCCTCTACACCAGGGGTGGGCAAACTTTTTGACTCGAGGGCCACAATGGGTTCTTAAACTGGACCGGAGGGCCGGAACAAAAGCATGGATGGAGTGTTTGTGTGAACTAATATAAATTCAAAGTAAACATCATTACATAAAGGGTACGGTCTTTTTTTTTTTTTTTTTAGTTTTATTCATTTCAAACAGGCCGTAGTTTGCCCACGGCTGCTCTACACACACATACACACACACACACACACACACACACAGTTTCTTCACTCTTAAATTCCAATGATATTTTATCCTTTTCATATGACTTATCACTCTCTCTTATGTATTAATGATGTGCTACTATTACTGAGTATGTGCTATGTATCAAGCTCTGTAGTATGTATTTTACAAACATCATTTAACTTAATTATTTGAATAAATTTAATTAGTTGTCCTTATCTTGTGACCCTTTTTCTATATGAGTGCATGAAGACAAAATTTATGTTTGTTTTTTCATACAAGAGAAGTAATATCTTCACATAGATCCTTTCATAGAGCAAGCACATAATTATTTGATGTGACCAGAAGTGAATGAATGAATGAATAAAAGCCTTTAGAAGAATATTTGGTTATTACTCTTAATCCAAATATTCTATTGGTAAACCTTAAGTTGTGGTTATGTAGAAAGAATTATGAATTCTCCATTGGCACACATTTTGCGCCAATTACTATTTTCTCCTTTCATTCTATTATATGATACATGATATTTTAAAGCCATAATCCTGGTAATTGTTTATAAAGCCACAGTTCCAAATATTGTCATAAAAGTACTTAAAATTATTTTTAGTTAACTGCTTTATTAAAGAAATAATTCAGATACAATAAATTTCAAATGTTTAAAGTACATCATTTGATAAGTTTTGACATATTCAATTCCAATCAAAATAATGAACACTTCTATCACCCCTAAAGTTTTCCAAATGTGCCATTGTAAGCCCTTCCTGATCCTGACTTTTCCATCGCCAGACATTGTGAATGTTTCCTATAGTGGATATTAAAAATGTTGTATTCTATTAAATGTTCTTAGCATTTGTTTTCAAATTTAGTTAAATTACTTGGGGACACCTTAAACCATTTTGGGTCTTGCCTTTATGATTTGTTAGGTGCATATGAAGAAGTGCTCAATCCAGGATAAATCATTAATCATAGTACGGTAAGACATTTTTAAGTAATTAATTCATTATGGAGTAAATGAAAAAAGTTTTCCAGTTGAGCTCATGGGCATAAGCACTACTCCTTTCTTTATATGAATACTGAACATTTTATCTCTAATATTTTCAGATTATCCTTTTTTTGTCTTTGATAGTTTCCTCTCATGCAAGTAATGATGAGTGCTCATCTGAATACCTAAGAGAAGGATGCTCATGAAATATCAAGAATTCAATCTATCATCTATCTATCTATCTATCTATCTATCTATCTATCTATCTATCATCTATCATCATCATCTATTTAGCATTGTCCTTAAAATTCTAGCTACCTTGGTCTTCTCTCCACTGTGTTCTGGCTGGGTTTTTCCTCCATGTGTCATAACCTGGAAACTCCCTTGAGGTCATAAGCAGAAAAAATTGTGGCACTCACAATGTTTATTTGTTATCTCTTAAGTCTGAATGTCTTGTGTTTTTTATGTAAAATGTCTTCCAAAGCATAATTTTGTTTATTTTGTTTATTTTGGTAACTGTTTGCAGTGATAGGACAAATCCACTCTCTGTTAATTCATCTTGTACCATTATATTTTGAAAATCTCTTTCTTATGTGGATGGCATTTTATTAATTCCTGATTAAATAATTTATTATATAAATAACACCATGTCTGAAACCATAATATTGTTCTATTGTAGTTAATTACTTCACTACTCTCTAAATTAGATAATGAATCTGCATTTCATTGGATAAAAATTTTGCAGATTTGAAAGTTATTTTATTTTAAGGACAGCAACAAAAGAATATGACAGGTGTTTTTGAAATTCATTTCAGTACCTTGTTAAGGACCCATGGGATGTCATTTGAAAATGAGGAATCTAAAGAATAGCAGTATCTTGTAGCTCTTCATAGAAAAGAATTGGCAACAATTCAATAGGCATTTATTGCCAAATAAATAAATTTAAAAAGAAATCAGAGACTTTTGACACTGGAAGAAAAGAATTTTTATCAAAAAATTGTCTCTGAAAAGTCTTTCTTTTGTCCTCTAAAATATTTACAACAGCAATTATATAAACAGCTAATGAAGAAACACTACTAGTAGTTATTTATTTTTCTTCTTTAAGTATGTTAAATACATTTAATAATTTTGGAATTTAAATTTGTTGACAAATATGCACCTATTTATTAGTCAATTTGAAATTAACTTCAGGAATGCCCATTCTAGTAGACTCGGGTCATAGGTTTTTAGGATCACATATTTCCAAGGATTCTTTGGAAAATCACCCAATAAAACAATTTCTTCCTGCAGGGGGTTAGCAGTATTTTGCCTTTTTTTGGCCTTTTATGATGAATTGAATAAAAAAGCTGGGAAATGGGGTTCTTTTCTGTTGATATAAATATTTTAACTGAAAACAAAATACAAGATTTTTATTCTGTGCTTATATTATAATTAAACACTGTGAGATTTTCTCTGATACCTTAAATAAATTCTATTACATGAAAATTTTTGTTGCAGGTAATTTTGCTGGGAAATTCTTTCAGTGTTTTCTGAAAATAAGATGATATCTAGATCTTTGTTTCTTTGTTTGGGTGAAAGAGACAAATCTAAAAATGTAAGGAAAACTATTATGAGAAAAGTCCATTATTAAAATTTTAATGAAACTGAGCAGGCTAAAAGTATTCACCTGTAATAGTTAGACTGTGACCTCAGTGTTTCACACCAGAAAATGTCATGTGGTCTTTAATATATTAGATATAACTATTACCATTAAAAGAGTTAATGGTTAAAAATAAATCTAATTATTATTGCTTATGTCTAATATAGAAGTTAAGAGCATAAACACAGGCCAAAAATTCTATGCTCATAAATCAAATATGTTGAAAAGATTGTTATTACATATCAGCAAAGGAAGAGTATCCAAAGGCAACTGCATGAGCCTTTTAGTCAGCTTCTGTAAGATGGAACCATGACAAAGAATGTAAATGAATGGCATCAACTATTTCAACATGTTTATAACTTCGATTTTATTAGAGAGGATAACGTCTAAGGAGGCAAACTAAGATCCAATTTCTGTCTGCTATAAAAGAAAAGAAAATGTCTTGACACTTATCCTCCAACCTCATTCTGTAGAGAGAATGTCATCATTCAGAGCCATGAGGAGAGAAATGTGCCCCTTCAGTTACTCTGGCACCATTATACTCTGCAAGGACACCTGAAGTAACCATCAAGAACCTGCCAGCTGAGGGTTCAAAACCTACAAATATATGCAAAACAGTGTACATATGCATTTAATTTGCTTTGTTAGTGAGATCAGAGAGACATCAAAAGGCTTATTTAGGTTCGACATTGCATTCACTTAAGTTTACTACTGACCTACAATTAAGGGGAGCAAAAGATATGTGCTAGATAACCATAAAAGTAAACAGACGTAGCTTCCTAATTCACTTTTTGCTGGAAGAATGCCCAGAGTTCACATTTAATGCAGCCTTCCTGCAAGAAAGAGTTTAGTAGGTTAGGGTCAAAGCTACATACTTGTTTGGCTTCTATATCATCAAATCTAAGTGCTCATCTTCACCACATACACTCTTTCTTGACCTTCCAGTTATATACTTCCTTTGTCAGTAAAGGAATATAGGACAAATGCTCACTTACTATCTGCAAGCCTAGAACAAGATAGGTGTTCTGTATCTCAAAACAGTTGTAAATTCTGAGAAGAATTTCAACTATATGAAGAGAATGGAAGACAGAAATTAATTCAATATCCTTCATTAAAACACATCACAGTTGAACTTCTGAGTTTATTTTTTATGCAAATCTTGCATCAAGTCACAATAACACTAAAGAAACAGAATGCTCAGGGGACTGTGGTTTAATAAAACTCAATATATTTTTCTGTTTCTCTCTACTTATTTGTTTTAATTTACTCTTACTTTCCCAATTAAACAACTAAAATTTACTGATTTACTTTAAATTTTCTTTGAAAATTAAGTTTCTGAACTTCCATTCTGAATTTTAAGATTATAATATATAGTAGACTCAAAACCAAATAATTAAATGATCCTGTTTTGCTTTTTTATTATGTAAATATTTTATATGAGTGTGTATATGTGAATGGTCTGATCAGTACGTGTGTGTGTGTGTGTGTGTGTGTGTGTGTGTGTGTGCTAGGTGAAATAATAATTATCTCTTTCTGCTAATAGAGTACTATGTAGAAACAATTGCAATTAAGTGGTTTTTGGGATTCTGGATAAGTATGGTTCACTATTCAAGAAAAAAGTCAAATTAAATATTATCGCCTTATGCTCCATAATAATGTTAGCATTTTGGAAAGCATTGGCTCTTAGCCTTGCCTAGGCCTCACTACTTATCAAAGGTTAGCCAAGGTAAACACTTCACACACAAAAAGTGCCATCAGGAAGACAAAAGGAGGAGGAGGGAGGGCAGAACCATTGTTTCATATACCGCCTTTCACAGAATTATTTTTGAGCCATGTAATTTCATGTCGGCCAAATACTAATTGTGTAGAACAATAGGATTGTAATAAGATATATTTTATCCTAAAATAAAAGTGCTGAATGCCTTTCACATTTTCTGTTTCAGAACTTTGAACTAGGGATTAGAGAGGAAATGGAGCACTTAGCAGTGAGAACAGAAATTCAGAGCCTGCTTTCTCTACAGCCCCCCTCTCAGCCTCAGAGTTGGCTGTTTTCCTCCCAGGAGCATCCTCCTCAGCCTGGAGATGAAGTACACAATCTCCTCACTTCTCATCCACAGGTACACACTATTTTTTCTCCCCACAAGTTAAGCTTGAAATATAATGCTACACTCTTCCTCCTACTCCTTGTTGTTGTCACTTACCTACCAACTATCAGGTCCCTCTCCCTCTTGCCATTATTCCTAATGACTTAACTACCTGTGTACATAATTCTTCCAATAGCCTGGACTTTCCTTTCTTAAGAATCTTTTTCTCTGATAAATTTGTCCTCATACAGCTCACCATTTCTCACCTCTCCCCCAGCCATTTCCTATATCTGGTCATGATCACGGATCAAGCATCTTTCTTTTTAAACACCACCAACTAGGACTCTGGTTTACACAATCCTTTTACCTTACAGGAGCGTACAAGCTATTAAGTAATTCTACTATATTTTTACTTTTTTCTTCTCCACTTCACCCTTTTATTTAGAACAATTCCCATGGCCAGCAGGTATAAACACTGCCTTCTATACATTTTCAACATCTATTCTCCCCTCTCTCCATTGCAGTTACTTGTAAAACCACATTCCAGTTTGAATTTTACCCACTCTCTGTCTCCTCCATGCTTAAACTTGTACAACCACTTAGGGAACTAACCGTGACTGGAGAAAAGCAAACATCCATGTTGACAGATCCCACTTTAAGTTCATGATCACTAACCCTAAATGGGGCTCTTCATACTGCCTGGCAATCATAGCCACACTATTTTCTTAGTGCTTTCGCTCTCCTGTTCTTTCCCTTTTTCTCTCTCTTCAGACTTCCAACACCTCCTCCTCCATTCACACTCTGTACTGGTTTCTTCGATTCTTATTTCAGTTAAAAAATAGAAGCAGTCAGAAGATGTGCCTACAGGCTCCCACAACCTACTGAACATGCGTCTGTACATTCTGCCTTTTCTCCTCTTCCAGTGGTGGCCTGGCCATGCTCCTTTCTGAGGCTCACCCCACATCATACACTGGAGCCTATCTTCTTTGACACTCAAGGAAATTGCTCAAGTCATTCTTTCCTCTCTCCTCTGCATCAACATAGTTTCCTTCATAACAAATTATTTTCATCTGAGTACAAAAATGCCATTATTTTTATTATAAAATAAAAACTTACCCCATTTCCTTCTCCAGCTTATGTTCTTAACATCCAAACAGTATGATGCTTCATAATAGTCATCTGTCTTTGACTTTTCCTCCTGTTTTTCTTAGATTCATTGTAATAAAATTCACCTTTGCTCTATGATCACATCTATTACTGTATTATTATTACACTCAATGACCTCTACATTACTAACGGATCAATATTTATACCCCCTGTTTTCTCTGTTGTCAGTAGAAGTGGACATACATGCATATTTTTATGGAATAAAATGGTCTTTAAGTAGCAATTGAGGAAGAATACCCATCCACATCTTTCTCCTTCAAACACATTTTCCACTTGAGCCCCAAGATACCACCTGTCCTGGTTCTCTTTCTACCTTACTGACTCACCCTTTTCAGTTTCCTTTCCCCTTTATGTATACATTTTTATATTATATACTTATAATGTGGGGACACCAAAGGCTCTATCTTTGGACCTCTTTTCTTTTCTGCACTCAGTCCCATGCTAATTCCATTTAGTCTTATAATTTTTAATGCCTTTAATATTGATACCCAGAAATGTATGTCTCCAGCCTGACTTATCCTTTGAATTTCAGACTCATAAGTCCATCAATGTATTAATATTTTATTTACTCAAAAATTCATTCTCAGGGATAATTAGCTTCTTAGTTTGATGCTTAGATGTTCAATTTTACTTCTACTTTTATTTCTGTAGTTTGACATCTTTGTGTATTCTTGGGTAGTAAAAATATTTGATCAGATTTGTGCAATGATCCTAGGACTAGTAATAATTAAGGACAGGGAGGTGAGTGTAGTATTTCCTTGAAACAAGCACATTTTTCCCCCTGAGCAGTATTCTAACTCTGTTATTTAAAAAAAACAAACAAACAAAAAAACAAAAAACGACTTTCAATGGTTCTATTACTATTGTAAAATTATCTAGAGGCCATGAGCTCCCTTATTACCTGCACACAATGGTCTACTTTTCTATTACTATCACCAAACTCAATGATTTAAAATAGCCTCAACTTTATGGTCAACCATAAGAGTTCTGCATAGCCCAATTCAGGGTGGATAGTATAGGGAAGAGGGAGCAAAGATGACCAGACCAGTGGGTTTCTCACTGAAATTTATAACCCAGAATGCCTATACCATAGTTTTTAGCCCTTTTGGTATTTCCAATCCACTATCCTTCCTTTGGTTTTGGTGTCCCCATACCTGGAAAATGCTCATTCCTCACGTACATCTCTTCCTTACATACACCCATAGCTACCTTGTCCCTTCTCCCTCTGGTGGATGACCCTGGCCAAGCACCACCCAAAACCTAGGTAGACCAGAACAGATAAATATGGCTACAGAAAAACACTTGATCATTCTGACAGATCCCTCTTGAGACCTCTTTTCAGAAAAATAAAACTGTGCCATTGGCTCTGCTCAACAATTCTATCATTAATTTGGTCTTCCATTCACTAAAGAACTATTTCCCAACTTTTTCTCACTTCTCCTGCCACCAACATCTTTACTTCCTGCTCAAACTCAACTGATGACTTAGCATCTGGTTTCACTGAGAAAGCACTGACATTTCTCACTGAGGCTACAACATAGCAATGGTTGAAGGACTCTAGGGTAAAACTTGATTGCTTTTAAATCATAAGTGAGATAATATGAAAGAAAATAGCAAGTTCCTGTTTTATTTCTAGCTATGATTTAAGTAACTGTTTTACCAGGTTAAGAAAAATTTTTCTAAAACATTTTTTATTCCTTGATTCCAAAAACTAACACTAGTATTTGCTCCCATTGAAGCCTCTTTTTTTTAAGAATTTCTCAGAGACATCATCTGCTATTTTTGTGTCTTATATTTAGTTATTTCTCAAAAAACATTTGTAGAATTAAGGAAGACAAGTTGAACTCTCAAAATGATCATGGTGAAACACCATAATCCCATTTCCAGTCCTCTTCTCAAGCCCACTTACATCCCATAGAGTAGTTCTGTGAAGCATTATCTTTACTTCTTGTCCATGACACTGTGCTCAGCACATTTGTTGGTGTACAGGATGCCAGAGATTCATTTAGAAATAAAGATAACCCTACTGATGATACACAGGTGAAACTCAAAGTTGTGGTTGTGCTCATATCTGAGAGCCACATGAGGTATTGCTATTCCCCTGAAAGCTTTAGATAAAAGCTACAGAATTATTCAGGACTTCTTATTTGAAAAGGTCTGCTGAAAATTCTACACAATCCAGAGTAGTCTATACATGGGTTTGCCTTTGTTTTTTACAGACACTGTTTCCTTCCACCACCACCAATAGATACTATCTTTGACGTTATATAACAACATCACTTTTATGTTGTGGTAGCAAATCCGAATTTAATCTTAAAAATCAGGGGAGAGATTAAGACTTTATTCCTCTTAAACCAAGTGTTTAAGTTTATAAGCAAAGATGGCATTTGTGGTTGTGGTCCTTGCTCACTAAAATGGCCTGGAAGCCTTGTCAACCTATCCTAGTTTTGTTGTGTTGTGTTTTCATCTCTCTACCCTCCTCCTCCAAGGTACACTTTATGCTTATTCCTTGCCTCTTCTAATGTAGAAATACTTTGAATGGGTGAATAGGGAAATATATTTTCCTTAATCAGTAACAGTTATATATAAGGAATGGTTTGGAAAAGCTGGATAAAGAAGCCTAATAGCTTTCTTCATTTGAGAGAGGCTAATAATATTTCATTCTAGGAAGGGGGAGGAGGAGGAGAATGAGCCCCACTTTGCTTGAAACAAGTTGATCTATTGGTGGGGATACATAAGCTAAATAAACCATTAATGGTGTTTGCTTTCATGGATATTGAACTTTATCAGGACATTATATCGAAGTCTTCTTATTTTCCAGTTTATTAGTAGATTCTACTTTAACATTCCTGAGAAAAACAAGACTCAATCAGCTATGCTTTACTTGAGAGCACCCAAAGATTACCATCAAGGGAAGACTTCTGAACCCTAACGTTACCATGGTAATAACTGAGTCTCAGAATAGGTTCACTTTTCCAAATCATCCAAATGTTCCTGTTTTAAAGTGTCATCACTAGTAAGTCAACTTTGTTTGGTTTTAAAATATGTACATCAGTAATCCAAGAAAATTAGCCTCCATATAGCAATCCTAAAAGTACATATATTCATAGATCTAATATATATATCTCTATATATATACTAAGGGCCCAGTGCATGAATTCATGCACCTTGAAAGGAACTGTGGGCGAGGTGGTGGGCACAGGGGTGGGTCTCCTTCCATCCTTCACACCCCCACCTGGCCCCTCTGCCATAGCCCCTGGTCCCCTGTCTGCTAGCAGCCCCCACTGCTGCTGCTTCCATGTGTTGACAGCACTGGCCCCGCTCACACCTGCTGATGGCACCAGCAGCAAGTGCATGCAAGGCCGGTGCCATCAATTCGTGCGAGCTGGGGCTGCTGCCCCAATTGCCCCTCAGGAGCAAAGGGAGGTGGAAAAGCCCTCAGGGGCAATCAGGGCCAGCAGCCACCACTTGCACCCACTGACAGTGCCAAGCAATCGGGACTGGCACTGGGTGCCAGCAGCAGGTGTGAGCGGCGGCTCCAGCACCAGCAGCGGGTAAGTCCAAGTACCAGGTGGGACTGCAGCACACAGGAGCAAAGAATTTTCAGTAACCACCAGAGGCTCACCCTGATGACAGCAACTGGCACCCTGCCTTGGTCTGGTGCCCCTGCTCACCTGCTCCACCATCCTGTCCTGGCCAAGGCCCACCGCGTTCCACACACACCTCCTGGTGGTCAGCGCACGTCATAGCGACCGGTTATTCGGTTGTTCTGCTGTTTGGTCTATTTGCATATTAGCCCTTTATTATATAGGATATATATATATATTAGAGGCCTATTGCATGAAGAGATTTGTGCAATAGGCCTTCCTTTCCCCTGGCTGCTGGCACCGGTTTGCCTCCGGCACCCGGGGCCCAGGCCTTCGCTCAGGCTGAGTTCTGGCCAGAGCCGGCCCCAGAAACGTCAGGCCTCGCTGCTCCGCCATACCCGGAGCCATGTGGCCTCGCTGCTCTGCCAGCCCCTGGGCCGTGAGGCTTCACTCCACCACTTGGAGCCTACATATGCAAATTAACCACCATCTTTGTTGGGACATCTTTGTTGGGCCATCTTTGTTGGTGGTTAATTTGCATATTATGCTGATTAACCAGTGGGAGGCATAGCGAAGGTATGGTCAATTACCATGTTTGTCTATTATTAGATAGGATATATATGCAAAAGTAAGCTTACAGTTGTGAATACGAGAAACAGTTTATTCCACATTGTTCATTAGTTCTATATTATTTTTTGTATTATTTGTAAGCCCACTTTTGCCAGTCCCTGTATATATAATGTTTATATGTTTTGTCCTAACAAAAATGTTTGTATACATCTATTTTCAAATTTTTAAAATATGTATACAATTTTTTGTGATAAATTTCTATTCTGTCACATGAAGAGCTGAAAATATATTACAGTTTTCCCAAGCTCATTTAGTCTAATGGCAAAATGAGTCAATATACATTTGAAGTACAGTAAAAATATACAACATTTTTACTTTTATTACTTCATGTGTCTGCTCTTCTCTGCATTTTTTATGATCCCTAATTAGAAACACAAAAGAAAATAAAGGAAAATGGTTTTAGCCCCCACTTTCTACAGCTTATAAACCTCTTCAATGTTAAACTCCCTGAGGAATAGAATCATTTTATCTTTCTAAGGATATAATAGCTGTATTCTCTGGAGCAGTTGGGAGTAATTGTATAGAACTTCATTATGTAAAAAATATTTTTAATGTATTCAAAATATGGCACAGGAAGAACTACAACCCAATGTACAATTCATGAAAATAAATCACATCATTTCTGGTTGTTAATTAAGTCTGTTTAAAAGCTTTTCTCTCTTAATATATCTTTGAAAATAAAAAGTAAAATAAACTCGTTGACCAAAATGTGCTAATATGCAGTTACTTTAAAATATGAAAGATTTTGAATCACTGTATATCTAAAATTAATTACTGACTGTGACAAGGTCTTTATTCAGTGTGACAAATATAGCCAATTATAATATTTTACTTTAAATGTTTCTTCTTTGAAATATAGTATTCAAAATTCATCCAATGCAACCTGATTATTTCTCAAGAGCAAATTTACCTTAGGTATCATACCAATGGATTAACTCCTCTACAAAGCAGTCTGTGATGGGTGAAAGGGGAAAAAAAATAATGACTTCATTTGATTAATTTTTGAAACATACTTAAGGACGTGGTGAAGACATGCTCTTTAGAAAACCCTTCTGCATTTTCATAAATTAATGTAATTTTTGTTAAGCTACTATTAATGTCATGCAAAAAATTATTTTGATCTCTTAATGTGGAAGAATAGAAATTTCTCATCAACATATATGAAAATAGACATTTTAGTTAGGGCAAAAGGAGAAATACCTGCTCAGATATTGGCAGTTTATCAAGCATATTGACAAAAGCTTTGGTTTCTCCCTCTACCTCGTCACTCACTGCGGTTCTGATGGGAAGTCTCCTGCTATGTGCAATCTGGAGGTACCTGAGAGCTTGTCTCTACTCAGCTCATTGAGTAAGAGAGGAGAGAGAAGTTACTCATGATGCATAGACACTCTACCAGATAAAACCAATGTCAATACCTCTAGTCCAGTTGACTTGGCTAGAGGACATCTGAACTACACAAAAATAGATACTAACTCAAACTGCGGCCCGGGGGCCACATGCGGCCTGCCGAAAACATTTATCGGGCCGCCGGGTGTTTTTGCCGCCGCTGCCTGTCCTGCTTAGCAGCCGACTCATCCCGGGTCCTCAGTGCGCATGTGTGGAATGTCTGAGGGACAGTGAACTGGCCCCCTGTTTAAAAAGTTTGAGGACCTCTGGTCCAGACCAATCTGGCAACTTAATGAAAGGAAAAGTCACATGGCAGGTTTTGTTTTGTTTCTCAAATTTTTCACTTTGCACGATGTTAGAGTTCTGAACTGCATGATATTTTAGCTCCTAACAGGAATGGTTAGAGAAGAAACCAATTTAAGGGAGAACACAGGAGAGATTTTCCTTTTGGATGACTATGTTTGAATATTAGTCTATGATGCTTATTACGAATCATTGTTTTAAGTGCTTTACATATTTTTACTAATGTATATCTTCAAATACCTGACAGATGGGGAAATGAAGAAAATAGACATAGGTTAATAACTAGCCTAAAGACACATCTAAATGACATTGCATTTGAATCCAGCATTCCAGCCATGGTGACTATGTTTTCCACAATTTCATTATTTTCTTTTCCAATGGTTGAATAAACTGATTAAAGATTTTTTTTTAAAAAAATTATTTTAACTGAGTAGGTCTGGCATTATTTAGATCCATATTTAAAGTAATTCAACAAACCATTTTATAATATAGCAATTGGAAATTAAAAAATTACCTAGGCTTTCTCTAAATTTCTTTATTCATTCCATGAGCTTTAACAATTATGTGTCACATCCTCTGCTTGATCTTTGTCTATTGTCTGCAACAAGACAAGTATGAGCTCACATTCTAATGGGGAGAATGAGAACCAGTCATAATGCATGAGATGAATGTTTTAAAAGGGGAAGCACAGCTTGGTATAATGCCCAGAGCAGGTATGTGTGAGGGGAGGGCTGATGAATGGAGGGAAGGACAGCAGCAGCAAATGGAGAAGATAGAAATACATAGTCAATATTGTAGAGAATGTACTATATTCCAGGACTCAAAGTAAAGCAATGTGGCTGAGTGAACAGGCAATTAGAAGGAACTGAGGATGTGGCTGGGTCATGCAGGGCCCAACAGCTGAGCTGGGGATTAGGGAATTCATTGGGTGGGCAATGGGGAGCTATTCAGGTTTAAGACCCTGAGAGTGCCATGCTCCAATTATAAGTTTAAAAGATGTGCCTGGTACAGATAAGGAATAAATTAATACATTGGTGAGGGGATTATCACAGTTGTCCAAGCTCAAGATGGTGGCTTATCCTAAGAGGAATCAGTGGGGATAGATTTAAGTGATTTGTAGGGTGAATAGGACTGAGTGAACAGCAGTTGGGATAGTAGCAGAGTGAGGGGATGGAAGGAAAGAGAGAGTCACGGACAGTTTCATTGTTTCTGCCATTAACCTATTACTCTCTTTCTTTCTAGATTCTTAGGTCCCTAGCATGAGGCAGCCCATAATAAAACTGGTCCCTTTGCTTCTGCAAATCTTTCTAATATGAAATGTTTTCTAACCTTCAATGGGGTCTGTGAATGCCTATTTTCCCATTTCTTTAAGTGAAGGCCTAATGGAATATAAGTAACATTTTCAATTCTTGTCAAAATACTGTCATAAAACACACACAAAATAATTTTATTTTATATTTCTATATTTATAGTTATACTTCACTTTACAGAGAAGAGTCTGAGCCCCTATGCATGGTTGTACCAATTGCACTGTATATCATGTATTGCTGTGGAAAGAGAATGATGTTTTTTACTTCCCTGATTATTTAAATTGACTCTAAAGATGATGTGGTTCTTCAATATTAGTGAAAATTTTGCTTGTACATTTCTAGGATGTCACCCAACTTCTATCATAACATCACTAGACAATTGAATCAGTTCTATCATAAACAACAGTTAATACAATGGAAATGCTATTCCCTCAGTGACATAGGCAAAGCATCCAAGACCAAATGAATTTTAAATGATTTTTTGAATGCATCGAGACAAAATCATTGATGTGAAAATAAGAATGGCCAACATTAATGGAGTGTCTTCTACATACCAGGCATCAAACTAAAAGTTTCACATGTATTAACTCATTTAACCTCAAACAACACTGTGAAGAAGGTAATATTTATCTCTATTTTGTGGATAGGAGGACACAGAATTAAGTATCCCGACCAAAGTCAATATCTAGTAAGCTATGGAGATAGAATTCAGAGCAGCCAGCCTTCTTTAAGAGCATGCATTGCCAGAAAAACACAGGGCTTCTTGTGAAAAGCTAAAATTCTAATTGTATATTTGAATAAGCACACTTTAAAATAACACCATTTAACATACATATACAGTGTCTTTTCTCTGGGAACGTTAACATGGTTTTAAAGAAGATCATCTAAAATAGAGTAGCTGCCATGACTGGAACTAAGTTTATTGCCATTTGGCAGCTAAACTTCTTATCATGCAGAAAAATATCAGGGCAGACACACAGAGCACAAAGAAAATAAGACCATCAGCAAAGAAGATAAAGAAGCTTGTACAAAGCTTCTTTTCATAAATGGATGGCTGTCAGGTGAAAATCAATTGCCTGTGGATAAGCCCAAGAGCAAGGCAAGAGGAAAATAAACATGTTTAAGCGACTGGAGAGTGCATCATTGAAATATAGAGTCTTCTGGTGAATGGCAGTGCGTGTTGCATCGGTTCCAGGGATGGCAATAACAAACGTCACGCTGCATTTCAGGAGGCACAAGAGAGAGGAAGAGGGGGAAGAGGAACGAATGCATGATTGATGCTGAATATTTTGGGTTGCCTAGAGCAAAGGAGGTCGGGGCTGTATAAAACTAGATCTTTGAAGAGTTAATAGATTCCTCATTTTCTGTCAGTTGGTCCTTTCAGATTTGTCAAGAGAGAACTCTGTTTTTCCTTATATTTAGGTTTTTTTAGCTATGGCTTTTAGGTTAAAAAAAAATCAGGTCAAATTAAAGCTAATGGGCAGTAAACTTTAGGGTTAGAGGTACTGCTTTTATTCAGCATCTAGATAAGGATCTGAAATGAATTAGAATTTTTTAAATGGATGTTTTTTAATGACACAGGCTGTGTCACTATGAAATGTTCTTAGAAGAGAAATATTTGATACTGTTAACATTTGCATGATAAATTGGAATGTGTGGAATAGGCAAGGGAGAAAAACAAAGACATAGCTCAGTGGTCAAATTAAAGGTTACTTGTTAATACCAAAGGCAAAATTCTAGTTGCATTGGAAAGGGGGAAAGCGTTGTTAATTATTTTTTCTGCAGATGGAATGTAAAACCAACTGTAAAAAATTCATGAATGAGGCCCAAGGATTGGCATTACAGCAAATTCAATGATTTCTGAAATGCATGCCTCTACAAAGAATGCACTATTATTCTGTCTAGACTTCATGGCACAGTATAATAAATAAAGACTGACAGCATCAATGTATTTCATAAATATGTTACTGGAATTTACATTATTTCTGACTATTAATATTTCTGGGCTACCTAGGTAAAGCTGTGTGTACATCTTATAAAATAAAATCTATTGCTAATGCCATTTGTTAGCAGACAAAGAAATAGCAATGGCATTTATTTCTCTGAATATATTCATCATCTTAAGTAAACCTAAGAAATCTGAACTTGAACCCATAGATAATTCATTATCTTCAGTCCATAGGTTTGTTTCCTTAGAGTTTCCTCATACATATAATATCCCAGCACAGTTTTTGCAAGATTGCGTCAAGGAATTCCCCCTTCACCCCCTCAAAGTGTATATCTCATATAAAAGAACCTATGACAAATAACTTGTACAGCTATCAGTTGATACAAACTTGAAATGACTTTTTTTCTAAATAATTCCTTCTAGAGATATACACGTTTTTTTGTAATGAAACCACCAGCAACAGATGGGAGTCCACCAACAGGCCTCAATTCTTTTTTTCTCAGTCTAACAATTTCTACAGTTGTGAATACAGAGAAGGCAACTGAAACTACAATTTTGAAGAAAAATTAGCCACTCTCAAGAAATCTATAAGTATCCTAGAAAAGCAACATGGTATAAGCATTCTGCCCTACAGAAAACATGAGTTATATTATATTATGTCATGATTTTCAATTTTATATTAAGTAGATATGCTTCATTATTTTTTTAAACTTTTATACTTAGAAATCACTAAAAAGAAAATACATATTCTCTTTGGCTGAAAAATTTGCAGAGAATGTACAAATGTATCCTCTTTCCACCTATTCTAGCACTGGTAACCTTATGTGATGGTTCTTGCATTGCTCTCACTAAATGATGAAAGCTTTTGCCATCTCATAACTATAAAGTTCTTCCTCAAATACACATTCCTATAAAAACCAACAGAGAGAGAGAGAGAGAAAGAGAGAGAGAGAGAGAGAGAGAGAGAGAGAGAGAGAAGCTGAGCACATGGAGTGTGCTTGTTTTTCAAATAGAATAAGCTTGGTATCCCTTGAAGATTTAGGGTATTGATTGGCACTGACGTTCATGGATGGAGTAAAATCATGTATACATCAACACATGGGTTAGCTGTGAAGCAGGTTACCTGTCTCCTAGAAAATTGATGTTGCTCTGGGTTCTTGAATATACAGAATTTAATTTAAAAATGAAAAAGCATCATGATCTACACTAATAAAAGACAAACATGCAAATTGACCGTACCTTCACTATGCCTTAAGCCACGCCAATCAGAGCGTCTATATGCAAATTAACCCAACCAAGATGGTGGCCGGCAGCCATGGAGCTGGAGCGAGCAGGAGGCTTGGTTGCTCAGTAATGGAGGAAGCCAAGCTTCCCGCCTGCCGTGGATGGCTCTGAACTCCACTCAAGGCAACAAAGTTTCAATTATAGAAGATAGATAAACCCAAGATACCTGCTTTCAGCTGGCCGTGGCCATGGAGCTGGAGCGAACAGGAGGCTTGGGTTGTCCCTGGCAATGGAGGAAGCCAAGCTTCCCGCCCTGCCCTGGCTGGCTCTGAGCTCCACTCAAGGCTACAAAGTTTCAATTATAGAAAGTAAATAAATCCTAGAATTAAAAAAAAGAAAGAAAGAAAAGAGAGGCTGGGAGCTTCCGTGGCCGGGGGGCTTGGCCAGCCTGAAAATGGTCCTAAGCCCCTCACCCAGACTGGCCAGGCACCCCAGTGGGGACCCCCCACCGTAAAGGGGGTGTAGCCAGCCTGCAAACAGCCATCAGCCCCTCACCCAGGCTGGCCAGGCACCCCAGTGGGGACCCCAACCCTGAAGGGGTTGTGCCCAGACTGCAAACAGCCATCAGCCCCTCACCCAGGCTGGCCAGGCATCCCAGTGGGATCCCCACCCTGATTCGGGACACCCTTCAAGGCAAACCAGCAGCCCCCACCCGTGCACCAGGCCTCTATCCTATGTAATAAAAGGGTAATATGCAAATTGACCCTAACAGCAGAAAGACTGGGAATGACTGGTCACTATGACACACACTGACCACCAGGGGTGAGATGCTCCATGCAAGAGCTGTCCCCTGGTGGTCAATGCGCTCCCACAGAGGGCGCTCTGCTCAGCTACAAGCCAGGCTGATGGCTGCCAGCACAGCGGTGGTGGCAGGAGCCTCTCCAGCCTCCTCAGCAGCACTAAAGATGTCCGACTGCAGCTTAGGTCTGCTCCCTGCTGGTAAGTGGACATCCCCCAAGGGCTGCCGGGCTGCCAGAGGGATGTCTGACTGCCAGCTTGGGCCCGATCGCCCAGAGAGCGGGCCTAAGCCAGCAGGTGGACATCCTCCGAGGGGTTCCAGACTGCAAGAGGGCATAGGCTGGGCTGAGGGTTCCCCCCTGAGTGCACAAATTTTTGTGCACCAGGCCTCTAGTCTATATAATATAAGCCTAAGTGACCATTATGTCAGAATGACCAGAATGATTGGTCTCTATGATGCACACTGACCACCAGGGGGCAGACACTCAATGCAGGAACTGCCCCTTGATGGTCAGTGTGCTCCCACAGGAAGCAGCGAGCCCAGCCGTAAGGAACAGTGAGTAGGTGGGCGGTAAGGAGCGAGGGATCCAAGATTGGGAGAAGGATGTCCGATGGGTCCTGGACTTCAAGAGGGCGCAGGCCAGGCTGAGGGACACCCCTCCACTGCACTAATTTTGTGCACCAGGCCTCTAGTTAGTAATAAGTTGCATCATATGATATTGCCAATATTTCTATTCAGAATAGCAATTTTATATAGTTCTTTTTAATATCACTTATTTAGAGGTGTGGTGGGTAACAATTTGCTGTGTTTATCTTTTTAAAAATTTTACTTTTATGTGCTATTTATTTTATGACTCATTAGGAATTATTTTTTCAAATAATCTCTTCAACCACATGTATGCTTTAACAAATGTTTATACTCTTAGGTTCAAATCTATCCTGATTTTCTTACTTAAACCCATAGCTCAAAATTCAGCTAGAATATGTATGACAAGATAGAAACATGAGAAGAAAAATTGTATTCATCCTTAAAATACAAACCAAGGACTTCTGCTGTTGCTTTCATGCTCATTAATTCAAATAGCAGTCTTCAAACTATGTCCTGAGAACCAAATTCAGCCCAGCACCAGTTTATATAAATAAAGCTTTATTGGAACACAGCCAAACTCATTCCTTCACATTTTGTCTAAGGCTGATTTTGTGCTACACAGAGTTGAATAGTTTACTTCAGAGACTGTAAGGCCCATAAAGCCCAAACTATTTGCTATCTAGCCCTTTACAGAAAAGTTTGCTGACCACCGATTTAGGATGATGGGAAAGTTTGATACACAATATGAAACCAAACCTAGATTAGGAAAGACCTCCATGGTTCACTCCCCATCATTGGCAGAATTAAGCCTAAACCCCTAACTTGCTCCCCTGGCCTGGCCTCATCTGACCTCTGACTCCCCCAGCTTTATCCCACACTATACTCCTCTGTCCTCTCAGCACTCCATCCCCACCAGCTGCCCTTATAGTTTTGAAACAAGCCAGGCTCTTCCCTTACTCAGGGCCTTGACACATGCTGCCTGGACAGAACTTTCAGTTGCAATCACTGCTTACCTGGGTCACTGAACAACCTTAGGGCTAAGGGCAAGCATCACTTCCTCTGGGACCTTCCCTGGTCTGTAAACACCCTCCCCGCTCACACACCCTAACCACTGAGTCTCTCTTAAAGAACACTGTTGTGTTTATTTATTTTATTTTTTTATTTTCCTGATTCATAAAACTTGTCACCACTTGCAATTAAAAAACAAACACAAAACACTAGGTTATACTAATGTAACAAATAACGCCCCCCCCGAAACAGGTGTTTAAGACCTTCATTTCTTGCTCATACTAAAGCCCATCAATAGTGCCTGAGGCTTTCTGTGCCATGTGTGCATGGGCCTCAATCCAGAGCTCAGATAGCAGGGGTTCATGAAGCCACTATCAGAAACCCTGCCAGTAATCTTGGCACTGAACACAAGAAACACACAGCACCTCAAAAACACACAGTGGTTCTTTTAAGCTTGTCCTGGGAAATGACATACATTACTCCCATTCACATGTTCTTGTTCACATTAAGTCCTACATTGTGGTGGTGCCTGAATTCAACATCATAATCAAGAAACGTCCTCCTCTGTGAGGAGAACTGGATATTGAATAATTGATATTTACAACACAACTTCCCAGAGGATGTTATGCCTGGATTAAATCTTTAAAAGGTACAGTGATGAGTTAGGCAAAGAGGGATGAGGATGCTTCTATTCTAGTAGATGATGTGTTAGAGTTTGCCTGGAGACAGTAGGAAGAGAAGAGGCAAGAGACAAGCCTGGAGAGGGAGGCAGGGTGTGTCCTAGTGTGCCTGATGCAATCCCAACGAGCTTCACCTTGACTCTAAAGCAGCCATGGGCAAACTACGGCCTGCGGGCCGGATTCGCCCGTTTGAAATGAATAAAACTAAAAAAAAAAAAGACCGTACCCTTTTATGTAATGATGTTTACTTTGAATTTATATTAGTTCACACAAACACTCCATCCATGCTTTTGTTCCGGCCCTCCGGTCCAGTTTAAGAACCCATTGTGGCCCTCGAGTCAAAAAGTTTGCCCACCCCTGCTCTAAAGGCTATGGGAAGCAAAGAAGATGACTCTTTTTTTAAGCAATGCATTAGTGATCTAAGCAAACCAGCCCGATGGCTATTTATTCTTTGTTAGGCTTCTACAAAATTATTTATTTAGGTTTGAATTTCTATTGCATGCACTTAAAACAGTCCAACTACTACAAATTAGCCCTTAGTTTTATACTACCCTATATTCTCCACACTTACTCTGATTAAAGTGTAAGCTATTTCACAGCAGAAATCATGCCTTATCCTTCTCTACAATGCTTGCAGTACGGAGCATCTACACTGTACTTATTCATTGAAAAGTGCCCAAAGTCAGTGTAGACCATTTACTAACACTTTCGGCAGTGGGCTCTAAGTGACACTCGTTAGTACTTCCAGTAACTAGAGGAGAAAGGCTTAGCTTATAGGCCAGTGATGGCGAACCTTTTGAGCTTGGCGTGTCAGCATTTTGAAAAACCCTAACTTAACTCTGGTGCAGTGTCACATATAGAATTTTTTTGATATTTGCAACTATAGTAAAACAAAGATGTATATTTTTGATATTTATTTTATATATTTAAATTCCATTTAACAAAGAAAAATCAACCAAAAAAATGAGTTCGCGTGTCACCTCAGACACGTGTGTCATAGGTTCGCCATCACTGTATAGGCCAACAAGGAAGGTTGTGTACAGCTCTGAATTAAGGATATAGAAAATCTCCCCCTCCCCAATATTTCTCTCAAGTGCTCTACTGCAAGCCAGAAGTGTGATCCTTAAATAGTCTTTCCAACATTTAAAGCAATGATTTCTTGCATTACTAAGACATAATTTTCTCCTAAATAAAAATGTACATAGCAATTCATTGTAAAAGACAACCAATGAGAGTGCAACTGGTATGGATAAGGCCAAGGTCAGCTCACAGTCCTCCCTTTCTCTGTACAAAGGGCCTGGCTGACCTCCTTCTGCAGGTTGAAGACACTTCCTAGGAAGCCCCAGGCTCCTGTAAGGCATGGTTTCATAATCTCTGATCAATTTGTAAGTTTTTACATAATTTTTTTGCTAAAATGCAAAACTATATATAGGATAATTAAGTTTCATAAGTACTAAGTCATTAGTTCTGAAATGTTCTAAGGAATGTTTCATAACATGTAAAAAAAATTAAAAGAATTGACAATTATGTTCAACATTTAAGAGAGTAACGTTCTTCCTTGCTTTTCTTTTCACACTAGAAGGATCCACATGAACCTTGGGAAACAATCACATATGATCCCAGAATTGTAGGACACACTACTCAGATAACATATATTTGTTTCTTTCTCACTTATTTTCTTTTAAATCCTTTTAAAAAACCCCAGCATAAAATAAAATATATTTAATAAAATCTGAAAAGATGGGGACAGTTTTTACCTGTAATTTTATCAAGAATTTATTACTGCCAAAATGTCTATATATCTTCCCAATCTTAATTTATGCCTATGTTTTCAGTTGCAATCATATTAAATATACTCTATTTTTCACATACTAAAAATAGTTTTCCTATAGAATGTTATATGAGAAGACATATTTCAAATATATATATCTGGATGGATGGCTGTCTAGCCAGTCAGTTGTATTTGCTATATACATACATACAACGTATTTTTTAAATAATTATTTCTCTAGAAAAATTGCAAACTTGAAAAAATAAATAACAGAAAAGAGGAAGTCAATAAAAGAACAACAGAAAACAGAAAAGACTTTGAAAATAATCACATTTTTGTTATTCTATCAGCAGTATAGAGAGCGAACTTTTGTTTAATTAAATTAAATTAAATTAAATGTAGATAGTCACATGTGCCTACTGGCTTTCTTATTGAAGAGCACCATTCTAGATATTAGCATGTTTGGGTACCAGGTCACTATCATGCTACCAGCATGAAGAAGAAGACAATACTACAATTGGCAAAAGGAGCAATGGACAAAACCCAAGTCTTTGGTGTATAATGGAATCTCTAAATAAATCAACCCTCATGCCTACCCTAACTCCACATTCCCTCTCAGGTATTGATAAAGTTCTGTATTATTTAAGTTGAAATTTCAGTTGTGTGAACCTGAAAGCATCAGAACTAACATAGATTTCCCCTTAATTATATCAACTGTGCCCTCCTTACCAAGATATATTGCCCAATCCTTATCAGCATTAAACATTAGCATTTCAAAAAAAAAAAAACTTCCTGTAACAGTTGACTAACAGAAATAATGGAAGCTAAACTTTCATGTTTGCTGTGTGTGAAATATCATGAATTACTTTTCCTTATTATCTCACTAAATCCTCATCCCAATCTAAGAGCTAGTGTTACTATTACCCCTAATTTGCAAATGAGGAAATGACAATACAGTACGCAGTGGAGTAAGAATTCAAATATAGTCATACTCAAAGTCTAGTGTTTGCCACATTCCCACCAACATTATTCAATAAAACATGATTTCAGGTTTTGCTCATTGGCCACCTTCTCCAGGAGGCCTTCTCTTTGTGTCTGACGTAGAACTACTACTGCAGTCCACAGTGGTCCTTCTCTAATGCCTCAGCTTTCTGTTTCTCTTTTGCATTTCATATCTAGCATCAAGCAATATGATTTACTTTGTATAATTTTTAAATATATTTTTATTGATTTCAGAGATGAAGGGAGAAAGAGAGAGAGATCAATGATGAGAGAGAATCATTGATCAATCTCCTGCATACCCCCCACTGGGGATGGAGCTTACAACCTGGGTATGTGCCCTGACCAGGAATTGAGCCGCAACCTCCTGGTTCATAGGTCAATGCTCAACCACTGAGTCATGCTGGCCAGGATACTTTGTAAATAATTTTTATCATCCCCTACAAGAATATGGGTTTCATGAAGGCAGAGATTTTTTTGTCAATGTTTTTTTATGATATAGTCCCATACCTACAAATAGAAGATGTTCAGAATACATGTATTTAAGGAGTAGATGAAAGAATAAATGAATATTATGCTTTGTTTTTCATTGATTAACTAGAAGCCCAATACACGAAATTTATGCAAGGGGCTCAGCCCTTGCAGCTGTGGTGGCTTGCCTTGGCCCGGCCCTTGCAGACCCAGCTTCGCCTGGAAGGTCGTCCGGAAGGACATCGGGAAGGTCATTTGGCTATCCAGTCTAATTAGCATATTACACTTTTATTATTATACATAGTGATAATAACCTTTTTAAAATAATAATTTATCGCCAAGACCGGTTTGGCTCAGTGGATAGAGCGTTGGCCTGCGGACTGAAGGGTCCCAGGTTCGATTCTGGTCGAGGGCATGTACCTTGGTTGCGGGCACATCCCGGGTGGGAGGTGTGCAGGAAGCAGCTGGTCGATGTTTCTCTCTCATCGATGTTTCTGACTCTCTATCTCTCTCCCTTCCTCTCTGTAAAAGATCAATAAAAATATATTTAAAAAATAATAATAATAATAATAATTTATCAATTACATTTTCTTCTTCGGATATGGCTATTTCTGCCCTCAGCTGTGAGTTGCATCTAGCCCAGTTGTTTGTGAATTAAATCCAGATGTAGAAAATGATCTCTTGTCCACATTGCTTTCCAGAAAACTCCTCTATTGCCCAGTGGTACTGTTTCTTGTGCTTATTTTTCTGGATTTCAATCTCCTGGCCCATAATGCAGCAATTGAGTCTTGGGTGTTCTGACTTTGTCCAGAGAGACTTGGAATCATGTTTGCCAGGCTGAGGGGACTCAGTTGTGGGGCTTACACATGATCTTTACTCCAGGCAGCTGGCATTTACCTGTGAAAGCCCTCCAACTGGGCCCACCTGCATAGCCCCGGGAGGGACAAGCATTAGACAACTGTTTGTTTTGAGCCTGTTGATTGACATTTTGTATTTTACCTAATACTTAAAAAAAATCTCTTTGTGTTTCCTCTTTCTATAATAAAAGAGTAACTTTTCATTATCTTTGTTGATAAAACATATCACTTCTAATATCATACAATTTACTACCTTGATACATTTCTTATAATTTTTAATAAACCCTTTTTCTTTAACAAATTATTAAATGTTTACAATTTGTCCCTAGTTTTACTAGTAATTTCTTATTTTTTTTTTAATCTAAACTAAAAGAAACAAACAGTTTACTTGTTTCTCCCGTTATCCCACCTTATAATCTTGTCAAAATAGGCACAATTTTTATTCAGTTTGTCCTTTACTAAATTCTTAATTTTCTCAATAAGAAGTGTAATCTCAGATTTCTCAGATATTTTTTTAAAACCATGAGATTATTCAATATTAATGGAAACTTACTGTATCTGTCTTCAGCAACTTGCTAAACATTATGTCTAAGGGATTTCTATTTCAGTTTGTTTTTGAATGTATGAATTAAATAATCATCTTTAATACCTTCTTTTTTTTTATTTCTGTGACTACATACCAGGCATAATTGTAGGTGTTGGGGAAAAAGCAATAAAGAGACCAACACAGAAGTGGGCCTCATAGAGTTCTTTTCTTTCCAGCACTGAGCATTTATTGTGTGCCTAGTCTCTGTGAAAACTCCTACAAAACACTGCAGAAAGGTGACTGAAATGTGGACCTTGCAGGTCTTAGTGAAGGCTCTGTTACTTATGCACCTACAAAGCCTTGGGTAGTTTCTTAACTTCTTAAATGTCCCATGTCTCAAACTTATGTACCAAACTAAAGTTTGGTCATAACTTCCTCCCCAAAATAGATCCTCCCCCAAGTTTCTCCTCTTGATAAATAGCATCTCAATTCTTCCAGGAACTCTAGCCAAACACTTGAAGTCATTCTTGACACCTCACTTTTTCTTATGCAAACCATTCACTCTATGAAAAACAATCAATCAAACAAACAAACAAACAAAAGCATGCCATCAGCTCTGTTCTCTCACAGCAGGTCCAGAATTCAATGCTTGTTAAAACCTCTACACCATTATTTTTCACCTGGACAATTGCTATAGTTTCCTTACTTGTCTTTCTGCTTCTACCTTCTCTTTAATGTCAACAAGACTATCAGGTTTTGTTTTTAATAGACTTTATTTTTTAGAGTGGCTTTATTTTCATAATAAAATTCATGGAAAACACAAAGGTTTCCTGTATACACTCTGCCTCCCACACACATGTAGAGTCCCCCTCTATCAACATCATCCACCGGAGAGGTTCATCTGTTACAACCAATGAACCTACATTAGCAAACATCATCACCCAAAGTCTACACTTTACATGAGGGTTTACTCTTGGTGTTGTACATTCTATGGGTTTGGACAACTTTATAATGACATGTATCCACCCACTGCAGTGTCATATAGAACCAGTTATCTTTTTAAAGTTGGATTGATCTCTCTTCTGCTCAAAACTGTTCAATGGCTCGCACTTAAATTGGAATTCCCAATTTTTCTGAGAAGTCGAGGTTTTAGCCAGTGGGACTCCTGGTCTGGTCCCCTTTCAAACCTCATATGCCTTTGCTAGTACCTCTTGCTTCCTGTGTTCCTATCATATTAACTCCTTGCTGTCTTCAAACACACTGCTGCTTCCAGACATTTGCTCTCGTCTTTCCCTTTGCCTCACTGCTCTTCATTCCTAGCTCAGTGTGTATCCTCGTATAACTCCAGCTTCCACTCAAGCACCACCTTAGCAGAAGAGCAGATATTTGTGGCCACCCTAGTTCTGGTAGAACCTTCTCCACTCTCTGAGCCCTTATTTTGCTTATTTTTCTTCTTTTTACTTATCTTTTCCAAATGTTTCATATTTTGTTTATGTGTTTTTTGTCTTATGTCCAGAAATAACATAAGTTTCATGAGATTAAGGAGTTTGCTCTATTTTTTCACCATCACACATGAATAAATAAATTCATCTGTAGTTCAGGGTTTTTCATCTGCCATGGATATAATAGAAACCACAATATAGGATTTCTAGGCTGTTTGGACAATGTCACAAAGCACTTGGAGTTATGCCTGGTACAAAATGCTTACTATATGTTAGTTGTTATTGTTTTTGTCATTTTAAAGATGATGTAAAGGGTTCATAGTCCTTAACCCAAGTTCTCTTCCTCCTTTTAAACTTCAGTTTCTTTGGACTCATTTAAACCAGTGTCTGAACCTACTGAACCTCTGCCATTGTGTGTGTGTGTGTGTGTGTGTGTGTGTGTGTGTGTGTGTATGTATATATTAATAGTTTTATCAGGTCCTAAATATTTAGTACCTGGCATTTTAAAATACATTAATATAGTGTTTTAAAGAACAGTATTCTTTCAGAAAAGTTCAATGCATTTAAACTAGTCTTATGATAACACAGCAACAACAATCATAATAACACCCACTTTATATTGAGAAACTACTACATGCCAGAGACTTTTTATGTGTATTGTTAAATACTTATAATAATCTTGCAGAACAAGATCAGGACACTGGATATCTCAGAGCAGTTAAGTACCTTGCCTCCTTAGACCACATACCCAGTAAGGGGTAGGTTTGAGATCTAACTTATAAGCAAAAATAAGAGAACATCTCATCACCACCTTCCTACTGCTGCTTTAGCCCAGAAAAGTCTCCCTATGAATGTAACTTCCTAAAACATCAACAATATACACTTCAAATCACACACACACACACACACACACACACACACACTTGGGCTCAAAAACAAAACCAAAGTGGTCAACTGCAATTAATCAGCCAGGTATTTTTAAAAACTGCCAGTGAAATTCTAACCATGAGATGTTAAATTATTGTATATATTATATTACAGGATATATAAGTTTACTTGGACTACATGATCTGTACCTTTTCACACACAATACATCAGGTATGTACCGTTCACCCTTACCATGTTTTCATGAAAGTTGTGAAACAGTGCAGTTTTTCTTAGTCACTTTAGGAAATGTCTTAGCCCTCCAGATAAGCCTTCTGCAAAGAGACTGCAGTGTGGCCTGCTTGAGGCCCTCCAGGTTTCCTTGCTTATGGCCAGGCCTGCCCTTCAGAGCTAGTCCACCATTTCTAGATCTCACTTTCATCTCCCTCCCATCTTGCGTTATGTTGTGTTCCCTCAAAGCCGTAAGCTCAGCAGCCATGCTTCATGTCATAGTGTACAGAGCACAGACTAAGGATTTGTATGGGATACATATGAAAGTTATTTGGCTTTTTCAGCTGATTGGATGCCTAGTGGTCTTCTTTCTTACCTTGGATCAGGTTAGCTGAGTCAGGGAAACAAGGCAGTCGAGAGGTTGTGTGAACAGACAGCATTTGGGGATTGGCTGGTATCCTCTGCCAACTTAAAGTTCTGAGAAAAGCTGCAAATTTCTGTAAGGTTAGGTTAGGTTTTCTATAGGTGTCTGTGCTGGTGGTCTGCATTGTGTCCTTGACATAAATGATTCCATTTTAGTTCAGTTCTACAATAGACATGGGAAAGAAATGAACATTGGCAAAGCAAGCACCACATACGGAGCATTTGTAAGTAGCATATCACATAAATCTAACCAACAAAAGTATGTCTTTTTACAGAGGAAGAAATTGAATTCTAGAAATGTGGAGGCAAATTTTCCAAGTCACAAGATAGGGATAGTAGAAATACTTAAAATTGTTTTTTCTCTTAAACAGTAAAAGTTAAGATATTAATTTTTTTTTCTTAGCATGAGCACTGGTTATATGCAGTGTGCATATAATAAAACAAGATCAAACAATATAGAAAACTATAAAGTACAATGAGATTCCATCAACCTATTTCCAAACCTACTTTGCAGGATTTATCATGTTGTGATTCAATGCATAACTTTCTAAATTGTTCAATGTCTAGACAACAGGGGCAACACTGTGACTGGGCCAAGATTTGCCTACACACTTGTTTTCCTTGGCTAACATTGTATTTCAAAAGCATTGAAATGAAAAGAAAACCTTAAACACACATACATGTATACATTAGTCCTGAGTCGAGTTCACCCTCTCTTGAAAATTCTAAATATCTGACAAAATGAAGTACTGGTTCTTGCTTGGCAGCAACCAACAGACACTGAGAGGATGCTGTGTTCAGTTCACATAGCTCTTTCCTCTCTCATGTGCCCAGGGTCAGCTGTCATATTCACACCTGGCCTGATGTTACCTATCTGGCCTCTGGGAACATTTTTTTAGTTTATAAGCCATCCATTTTTTTCATTACATTGATTTTCCATTTAATGTTTTATTGGGGCTACCTTTTCATATCTTTTCTAGGTTTGTTAAATATCCACCTTCCAGTCATTGCTTGGATACACCATCATTCATTTAACCTTTCTGCAACTGCCATCATTCATTTAACCTTTCTGCTACTGATAAAGTTAGCCAGCTCTTAATTTTTTCTATTGAAATGCTCTAATGACCATCCTTATACATATATCTTTGTCACTTGTGTTTGTTTCCGTAACATAGGTTCCTAGAGGTAGAATTGCAGGATATAAGGGTATGCATACGTTAACATTGGATGAATTAGCCAGTTGCTCTCTAAAGTTTGTACTAAATATATTCATAAAAAGGTGCATCAGAGCACACACTCCCCAGTATCCTCAAGTGGGAAAAGTCACATACTAATAGACAGTCCAATATGCATCCATTTCAGAGAATGTGTGTATTTTAGAACAATGGAAGAATTAGAGTATTATACATTTTATTTTTAAACTGGTTTTAAAACACTGACATGCACATTGAAATTTTCAAGATATCACTGTGGACTATAGTACAATCGCCCTTAATTCTAAAGTAAGACAGTAAGGAAAAGCCACAGGAAACTGCTTCACTATGCTCAGATCCACTGGTGAGAAGTGAAGCATTGTTGTAGGAAATGATAGTGAGTGTGGCTTTTTAATTGTTCCTAGATTTTGACCTATTGTCTGAATAATTTTAAGAAAAAAAAATTTTCTCCCGAGAAGGAAATATAATAAACACCACTTAGGAAATAAAGAGATATAGATGTAATTATAAGAAGAATGTGTTACTTCTGCCAAATTACTGGTGGCAATCTAAAAAGGAAATTAGGGCTCTTTTAAACCCATCAAAAATGTTCACTTTACAAAGAATAAATCCTGCTTAAACCTAACCTCAGGTAAGATTTGTGAAAGATTGACTTGACATCCATCTCCTAAGAGAGGAATAATGAGAGAGTCTCAGCACAAAAGTGTTTATGAGTATGTTCTTACAATAGCCTGTGATCATCAATCTATGTGTTTTTCTATAACAACAAAGATAACTCCTGTCCTTTCCTGCATTTTCTCCTTCATTATAAAATATACTGTATATATATATATATATATATATATATATATATATATATATATTCTCCCTCAAGGGAAATAATAGGGTTTGACCCTTACTTTCATTAAGGTTTAAATATATTTTACTTTATTTTCAGAAAATTGCTTGTCTAAGTGATCCACTCTACTGAAAACAAAATTCAATCTTTATCATATAAAGACACTTCCATGAGAAAGATTTTAAGATAGAGGCGCAGAAATTTCCTATATTGAAGTGGAATCAACTTATCCACATCTCCTGAATCATTACTTTATTTTACCTTAATATGCCCCATTTTTACTTACTGCATGGTCTCATTTCTAAGTAGTTAATGATAGCAAGTGGTTTTTATATGCTTTAGTAGAGATTCAATGGAAAAAATCCATATATAACTTATTTCTAGCCTTGTTCTGCCCAGGGAGCATTCCACAGCATTCCTTTATCTCTATCTTATTTGTAAAATGAACCAGGTAAAAAGAAATATGGGCCCTAACCGCTCTGGCTCAGTGGATAGAGCGTCAGCCTGCAGAATGAAGGGTCCTGGGTTAGATTCCAGTCAAGGGCATGTACCTTGGTTGCGGGGTCGATCCCCAGTGGGGGTTGTGCAGGAGGCTGCTGATCAATGTTTCTCTCTAATTGATGTTTATAACTCTCTATCCCTCTCCCTTCCTCTCTGTAAAAATCAATAAAATATATTAAAAAAAAGAAATTTGGGAATAAACATATCAACTTAGAAATGAGAATAAGTGTTATACTTATTAAGGTAGCCTATCGATTATATTTTGCTTAAAAGACCCTAAATTTAAAATTATACCATTAGAGTACTAATCCATTCAATGAATACTTACTGACTATCTATTATGGGCTAATTCCTAGATAAGGCATTGTAAAGAATATTATGAAGTATCACATAATTTCTTCTTGAAATCTGAGTGAGATATTACAAGTAGGTAACTATGGGGAATATCCCCAAAATATTTGACCCTAACTGAGCAAAAAGAAAAGACCATTGTCAAGTGTAAACCTTTCCATTTAGCTTAAAAATAATCTGTTTCATGTGTTTAAGTGACAAAGAACTGAGAACTACAAATTTAAAATGAGGAGACAATGTAGCAGCTGATAAAATTCTAATTCAAACCTCCCTTTAAAGTATCTGTCATCATCCCAAACTGAGGCTCAAAACATTAAAGTGTGAGAAAGTTCTTACAATTAGTCAGAGATGTTAACTAGAATCAAATAAGAGAAAATGTCATCCTGCCCAGAACATAGTAGATGTTCAACCCATTGCTGGGGAATGAATGAATAAATGCGTTGTTTTCAAACATGTTTGTAATATCTGAGGATAAAGTGAGCTTATTTCCTATTTTCATTTTTCTAGGGAGAAAATAAACACTATGGAGAAAAAGTGAAAAGAAAGCAGTTTTCTGAGAAAGTTGGCTATCTAACTGTAGATCAGGGGTCAGCAAAGTACAAAATCTGGACCGTATGGAAACTGTGGTCTGATTTTGTAAATAATGTTTTATTGATATACAGTCACACCCACGCATTTACCTTTCCCTGTGGCTTTCTTTTAAGCCTGACTTACTTATTATCTGGCCCTTTACATTTCTGTTCTGTCTGCGATGTTCTAGCAGGGCCCATGACAGCCTTGTCATGATAATACTGGTGAGTATTCAAGATAAAGTAACTCAGCATGAAATGAGGAAAAGGAGAGACACGTACCTTCCTTGTCTCAGCTTCTTCATTCTATTGCAGCATTTCCCAAATTTTCCTCTGTATTGAATGATTATATATATAATCATTATTATATATATATATAATATTATATATATACACACACACAGTGGGGCCTTGACTTACGAGTTTAATTCGTTCTGAGACCGAGCTCATTAAGGAGCTCGTTAAGGAGCTTAACTCAAATTACTGTCAACTCAATGCAAAAAATCGGCCAAGAGACAGCTGGTGTCTCAAAAAACTCGTTAGTCAGGACACTCGTAAGTCAAGGCCCCACTGTATGTGTGTGTGTGTATATATATATCTGTGACCAAACACATTTAGAAAGGACTACATATAATAACCTCCTATTGGAGATTCTTAATGATCTATAAATGTGTTTTAATCCATATTCTGAGGCAACCCACAGGTAAGGAGCCAGTTTCACTTTTTCAACCCATTATTTGTTAACTGTATTTAAAGATGGAACTCCTGCTTTTTTTAGAGCACTTTGCAAACTCTCTGACCCCAGTGTAAACAGGATTTTCCTTAAAGAGTATAGCTCAACTCCTCTATTTAAAGGAAATGGGACAACTGTCCTAAGTAGGGTGGACAGGCACAGTTAAGGATAATAATGAGAAGAAAATTACTGGCCAAACCTGAATGTCTAGAATATTCATGAAGCACATTATAAACTATAAATAAACTTGGGGATTAGAACTTGGGTTGTACTAAGGTGGCGTTTCTCTAAGCAGCCCATGGGATCCCAGCATCAGAATTACCTGGGATACTTGCACAGCCCTGGCCAGTGTAGCTCAGTTAGTTGGAGTATCATCCAGCACACAGAAATGTAGTGGGTTTGATTCCTGATCAGGGCACATACTTAGGTTGTGGTTGGGTCCCTGGTTGAGGCACACATGAGAGGCAACCAATCAGTGTTTCTTTCTCACATTGATGTCTCTCTCACTCCCTCTCTCTCTCTCTCTCCTCCTCCCTCTAAAATCAATAAACATATTCTCAGTGACAATTTAAAAAATGCAGCTTTCAAGGTCCTACTGAAGACATAATAAGTGAGAATATTATAGTGGTGATGTGGACCTCAATTTAAACAAGTCCCCACATCATTCTCATATGCCTTATTATTAAAGAACCAAGGCCTCTGTAACATCAATAGAAATTTCTCAGGGAAGAATCCCAGGGCCCATTTGTCCATGATATTCCTACTTTCTCCAGAACTTTTGTAAGGTTGGATGTCATTGAATCACGAAGGATGTCTGCCTTGGGATAACATTAGTGAGGCTGTGCAAGCAGATTAACGCAACTCTAGGAAAAACACAAAATAAAGACGTGTACCTATCATAGCAAGCTCTGTACTAAACTGTAAGAAATCAAGAAGATTTACCAAAAAAGCCTCACTTTATTTTTCACTTTTCCATAAGGATTCTTTTGAATCCACTAGTTTTTCAAGATTTCCTTTTTTGTCCCATGAACTTGATCGCAATTTTAGTTTCTTCCCTATTATTTCATTAATATTTATGGTCACCTTGGCATTTGACCTTAGTGGAGAACATATTTAATTTTACAATATTCCATTCTTTTAAATATGCTAATTCTTATCTCCTCATTGCATATACTCAAAAATGTGTTTTATTGTACCTTGAGGGACATAGTGGGGACAATTCAAGCTGTTTTAATAGATACATGTGACATGTTTAATTTATTAATTAATAGAGTATGTCAGGAAGATAAAAACATATGCATGGACTTTGTAAGTAGCCTTGTTCATGCTTTTGTGGAGGCAACAGGCATAAAAAGAGTCCTGTCCTTGGCTGAGCTGTTTTGCTTTCTCTGTTTTGATTACATACACTGGTCTCAGTGACTTTATGGGTGATCTTCAGGGAAAATAGCAGTTCCAAGCTCATATAATACAGGAAAATAGTGACTAAACATTGAAACATAAAATAAGAGTATATGGCTTAATCAAATAGGCTGAGGCAGAAAATTTCCCTGCAGCCCTGAGCTTCAAGTTAATACTTGAGTAACAACAACAGCAGCAAACTGTTGTGAATAAAAAAAAAATGTTTTTCTCAGTGGAGAACATAGAGAAATTGTGTATCCCCAAAGTTATAAAAGGAATCAGGCAGCGGGAGGCTTAATTAAGAGAAGTACTGAAAAGGGTTCCTGTAAGGTGCTGATACAATGCACATGTGTCCCAAGGGAAAGATATGTGATCAGTGCCAACGTGATGGGGTTTTGACCAGCTACATGGTAGAACTGTAAAGAATGGAGTGAATGTGTAGGTTCATAAAGGAAACAGAATATCATAAAAACTTGGAGGCAAAATCCAGTGGTGCTGGGGAAATCTTCAACAGAGAAGAGCAGAGAGCTCAAGAGCTAGACCAGAAGGAAACCCAGGATATAAGGCTGACATTAGTTTTTCAGGCAAAGAAATGAGTAAGGGTCAGCATTCCTAAGGTCAAATAAAAGACTAAGCCCAAGGTTCCTCTGAAAGATTTTGACTACTGGTCACCTTGGCATTTGACCTTAGTGTGAAGAAAGTGTTTACCTGCAGCCAACCTTAGGCAGTTATAGCTGATGGTGGGCCTGTAACTTTTTCAGTTTCTAGGGTGTTTTTAAGTAGCCCATCACTAGTTGTTTCCGTAGGGATGGTTTAATTCCAACTTAATGGTAGATGCAGCCTGGGAGTGAGGAATGGAAGGATCAGAAGCTCTTTTCATTATGAGACATCAGAATTGCTTATGCTGTGGCCAAAACTGATGCTTTGAACTGATATCTTGATCCAAAATCTGGTTTGAATATCAGCAGTCTACTGCCTCTTCTACATACCACTGGTTTTCATATATTTCTCGCACTTCCGTTGGATTGTGGCAACAGAAAGTGAACTGCTACAGAGCTATCTGACTGAAGCAATATGGAAAATAAAGTGCATTTGTAGTGGCTTGTTCGTATTCCTGGGATGAAGGAGGTCAGTGCTCTGTTTAAGTAAACACAAAGAAGGAAACTCAGAAGAAAAGGGATGTGAATAATGTAGCCTATCAGCTTTCAGAGAGAGGAGTGCTAGCATTAAACTGTGTTTGTTTTTGATTTGTTGTTTGTTTGCTTCTGATAATGTACTTCCCGTGCCCTTTACTGAGCTTTTTCAAGGTCAGCAGCGCCTGAGTGCTCTCCTGGCTCTGCCCTGGTCTCCATAGATGAGTGAGGTCTCGCAGCAATTCCCAGGGAAGCTTTGGTTGCTGATCACAAGTAATAGCACTGCTCCGCTCATGGTACATTTACTGAGAATTTGAGAGCAATCAAATGTATCATGAAGAGTAATGAGCTCTAATTTAGAGTGAATTGAACAGGCTAAATGCTATATTTGCCTGAAACACTATCCTTCAGAAACCTTGTTTTGTGGTTCGGCTTTATTGCTCTGAGACCCTGTCACCCTCTAGAGATTGACTTTATGCCACAGCACTCTCTCTATATGACATGGCCAATAGTTCACTTCTCAAAGAAAAAACGTAATTAATTTTAGGTTTTGTGTTTTTCTTTTGAAGAATTGTATGCCACCTTTTAAGGCAGCAATTTCCAAATTTTATTTGAAAAGGAGAAAATAAGTGAAATTTTTTTATAAAACTACAACATGTATGTGACTTTAAAGATGAAACTTTTTTTTTCCATCTCCATTCCTGCAGCTCTAAAAACCTTTGCAGAACCATAAGGTATCTGAGCAGTGTGATTATGATTTCATCACTTTGTTCAGAGTATTTAGTGTGATTTGAAACTAGCCTTGATACAGCCTCATGTAGAGGCCCCAGTTAGAGAGTAAAAATGAAGGTTTACTCAAAATGTTCTCTCTTACTTACCTTTCAGCTTTTAGAAAATAGCTTCATAAAAAAATTATTCTTTTCATTTTAAAGTATTTGTTTTCAGCTTATACGTCCATGGCTGAAGCTAAACAATTGAGGGAAACTAGTTTAATCATTATGTTCAAAAATTACATTTATCTTTTGTTACAATTTTTATAATAAATTCCATCTCACTATTCTTTTCTTCTCAGAAAAATCTGTTGAACTTTGAGAAAATCCATCTTGTGAGTGAGAATATTCTCTCTGCCAAATGGTGATAGTTGACATTTGAAGAAAAAAAATAAACAGAAAGTGAAATAGTGAGATAATTTCTTATGAAAAGTCCTATCAGTTAGCAATCATAGCAAAGTTTGTTTTTCAATAACTTTGAACTATAAGTAGTCAACCAGAAGAGGATGATGGGAAAAGACATTTCCAGATTTCTATTTGAATTACACTAGTTACAAAGATGTGAAATTATTTCATATTCTCCCAGATATTAGCCAAATAGCAGATGTCATTCTTTATGGACACTTGATCATATATTGAATGAGAAAGATACAATAATTGGCTTGATCCAGATGTCCATGTGAAGGAACTGAGATTCTAAAATAGCAACATTTCTGAAGAAACATGAAAAGTATACTAAATCAAAAAAGGGGGAGGGGTTAATTCCTGGGAAATAAATTTAAGTAAAGGATAGTTCTTTAAAAGTTGTATGTCTTAAAGGTGCACATATGTAATTTCAGATGGCAAGCGTAATGCTGCAACTGCATATTGTTTTATAAGACACTTTATTGTCTAAGATTGTAACACTATTTCTTTAGAGCAGATGATTCCCTGGGCACAGTCAGATCCAAAATGATAATAAATATGTTCCTCTGTAGCTCCAATTTTTCAGAAATCTAGCCATTATTCATTTCCAGCCTATGAAATGTGTCACAAAAATTCCTATGAGAGTTTCTTGCTCTATCAAGGCTCTGAACTTATGTCTAGTTATTCCCAAGAAACCTAAATACAGACGCCTGACATTTTTGTCACACAGAGCCAACCCTTTGTCAATCACAGATACTATTTGGAACAAAAGAGATGAACTTTGCTAACAAAAACAGAAAGAAAATAATGATAGGCATACAGGTAACCCAGAGAATCAACAGTAAGCCTGGACACCCAGATTTGAGGGCCCAGGTCTGGGAAGATGGTTAGTTATAATAAAAATTAGTCATGCACAGGGACCACTGAGGTAGTGTGCAGTCACTGCAAAACCTGGACCACTACCACTGCTATCTCTTGACTGTGGATGCTGCCAGCTCTGGTGCAATAAATTCTAAGAAGTCCCTGCTTGCCGTTACATATGCAAAGACCCAAGTGCCAAAGAATTGAAAAGTGTTAAACACATGATATCATTTTTTTTCTATTGTACCAGCAGGGTCTCAAGGAATGCAGCCTCTTAACTACTGCTATTTCACAGTCAGACAACATAGCACCATTGACTAAACGTTTATTGTTTTGTTTAAAATAGATTCATGAGCCTGGCCAGTATTGCTCAGTAGTTGAGCATTGACCTATGAACCAGGAGATCACAGTTTGATTCTCACTCAGGGCACATATCCAGGTTTCAGTCTCAATCCCCAATAGGAGGAGTGCAGGAGGCAACCAATTGATGATTCTCCCTCATCACTGATATTTCAATCTCTCTTTCCCTCTCCCTTCCTCTCTCTGAAAATCAGTAAAAATATATTTAAAAAAATAACAAAATAGATTCATGAGACATAATTTATATTATTCTTATTCAGGTTGCATGTATTCATTATAGAATAATTGGAAAAATATATGTGTGTGTGAACACACTTGCATACACACACACAGAGTTGAACAACTGATAATACAAAATAGCGTATTTTAAACATTTTTCTATATTATTCCTATACTAGAGGCCTGGTGCACAAAATTTGAGCACTGGGGGTGGGGGGTGGTTCCCTTAGCCCAGCCTGCATCCTCTCACAGTCCGGGAGCTCTCAGAGGATGTCCGACTGACAGCTTAGGGCCATGAGCCTGGCTTTTGGCTGAGTGGTGCTCCCCTTGTTGGAGAACACTGACCACCAGGGGGCATCTCCTGCATTGAGCGTCTTCCCCCTGGTGGTCAGTGCACATCATAGTGACCAGCGTTCTACTGTTCTGTCGATTTGCATATTAGCCTTTTATTATATAGGATACTTGCATACATTCCATTATATTCCTGTATCATAATCCATTCAATATTTTTATTGTTGCCATTCAGGAATTTCTTCTCATGTTTTTCCTTTTATAAATAAGCCTTCAATGAACATCTTTATATAAATGTATAATTATGTTATTAGGATACATTTTTAGACTGGGCTTATCAAGATCAAAGTGGGATATCTAAATGCCTTTCATATGAAAGAAAAAATTTCAAAGTATCTAACTCTGACAGAGGTAGCATCCTGTAGTGAACAGCTGCTTAGATACTAGTAATTGGATCCATTCAAGTAATGTTTTTACAAACTATAAACATGTTTACAGGACTAGGGTCTGAAGTGGCTTCCCCTCTCCACACTGTTTGATAAAAATAAGGCTCAACAAGAATGTAAGCCACTGACAGCCAATCAAGGATTTTCAGAATGAAGTCCTCTCATTAGCAAAACACGTAGGACTGAAAAATTCCCTTTAGCTTCCTCTACCCACATCCATTAATGCCAAAATCCCATTTTTCTTTCCTTCAAAAGACAACTAAAATACCTGCCATTTACAAAAACTTCTTTATCTGGAAGTAATCCCTGGTTTGTTTTTGCTTCCTTAACACATATTTCCCCCCTCCCCCCTTAAAACCACCCTCCATCCTCTTCCTCAAACTTTAACTTGGGAAGTATGGTCATGCCCTACTTGTGCTCTCCAGGCTCTCATCTCCCAAACCACACAGCCGGCCATGGAGGAAGTGGTGGCCTCTCTAAAGACAGATCCTGTTACCAAGGACAGGAAATGGATAAACAACAGGTGTGCACTACTGTCCTGTCTTCTCTGCATCCACTAACATTGTCCAGGCTCCCTTCATCCCTTGCCAGGACACTTCAAATACCTCCTGCACTCATCCACTATCCTGCCAAGAATAGTCTCCCTCTTATTTCTCCAACACTCTCTATTCAGATGAGATAACTGATTTTTATAAAACCAGGTAGGATTTTGTCCTGTCTCTTCTAAAACATCTTAATTAATACTTGTGAAACAATATTTGAATTCCTACGCATAATCTTCAGACTATTTCAATGTCCCATTGCCATTTCATTTCCAATCACAGCCCAAACTAACTAGACTCAGTTTCTCAGAAATGGGATTCATATATATATATATATATATATATATATATATATATATATATTCTCATGACTTAGTTTAACTTGTTCTCTTAGCTGGAATATTATTTGTACTATTTAGATTTGCCTGGCCTTGTCTCCACTAGTACTCCCCTTCCTCTGATAGATATAATTACTTTTGAATCTGTATTTCCCATTTCCCATAGAACATTGCAAAAATCTCTCTTAAGGTGCTTATCACAAAGATTTGCAAAAATTTATGTTTACATTTTAGTCTCTCTTAGTTGACAGTGAGTTGTCAAGTTTAAGTCTTCTCTGCTTTAGAAACCAGAATGCCTAAGAAAGTACTTTGCATAAAACATAAACTCATTAAACATTTGCTAAATTCAATTTATGTACACTTATAAACAGAAATATGTCAGGGCTGTTCATATTATTTGTGTTAATCCAATCAGCTTCCATCATACAACAGAGCTGATGAGAAGCTACAAGATATTCCAGTTTTCCTGACATATAAAAGTATCACAGTTATTGGTCAAACTTACTGGGCAAACAATTTGTAGTAAGAATATGTTCTGCAATCTTTATGAACTTCTTAAAATCAAATATACTTATTCAACATCTAAGCACAATGTTCACTGCTAGACTAAGAGATTGTTGATGTGTTATATAAACATGACAATAGTGAGATTCTCATCTCTCAACAATTAAGGGCTATAGACAGCCATCCGGGATGAAAGGCCAGGTAGAACACATCTCTGTGACTGTGATAAGATTTTCTTTCTGTGCACAGATGCTACAACTCTAAGTTGCAATGCACTCCATTAATTAAACAAGTCTGCACATCCATAATTTAATTTGCTGAAATAATTCACAAGAGGGATGGGAAACCAGGTTCCCTTGCTTCCCATAAATGTAATTGACATAATGAGCAGCTTTCTCTTTTGAGTCACAATGCCTTACAGTAATACCTGCCTCACTTGATATCAAGCTCTCTCAGAGTTGCACAAAGAAATAATTTCCTAAGTGCAATTCAACTCAATGTAAGTAGATATCATATAGCATCTGAGATTTCATAAATAAAGCAAATTACTTCAATGAACTTACTGGTGGAAATAGTAAACCCTGAGACAAATAGTAATTCACATTAATACATACTATATATTTCCATCTCACTTCCTTCTTCTTCTTTTTCTTCTTCTTCTTCTTCTTCTTTCTTCTTCTTCTTCTTCTTTCTTCTTCTTATCCTCCTCCCCCCTCCTCCTCTTCCTTCTCTTCCTCCTCTTCCTCCTGTCCCTCCTCCTTCTCCTCCTCCTTCATTTTACTTATTGATTTTAGAGAGAGGAAGGGAGACAGAGAGAGAGAGAGAGAGAGAGAGATTTTTTCCCACTTATTTATGCATTCATTGGTTAATTCTTTTATGTGCCCTGCCTAGAATTGAACCCACAACCTTGGCCTATCAGGATGATGCTGTAACCAACTGAGCTACCCAGCCAGGGCCTTCTATTTTTCAAAGTTTTCAAAATTTGAAATGGAAGAAAAAATGTCTTAGATTAAAATGTGAAGTGTACTACATTTTATTTTGATTAGCAGTTTACTAAGAACTTCCATATGCATAAACTTGGTGTTTTCTGTTTTAAGTTTGTGAGTGAGACATTTTTTATTGTTCTCTCTATTATTCCTTTGCAAAATGCTAAAACAGAAGATTGGACGGACCTAGTAATTTGACCCTAATTATATGCTTTTTGCACCATGTAATTTGAATATTGGTTTAGCATTCATCATTGAGTCAGAATCATACTAGGTGCTCACTAATTATCAACCCAGTGAACGGATATAATAGAATTTAAAAAATCTTTTATCATGCTGCTTATTTTTACATAAAGTTTTATTTATTCCTAATGCTTACCACCATAGAATTAGATATATTTTTTAAAAAATTAATCTCCTCTGAGATACTGTCACAAATCTCTTGATTTTTTCCTGAGCTAATTTTAAAGTGGTATTTTTAGACCTCCAAGATCAAATAACCAATAAAAAGGAAATGTGAATCTTTTATTTTCTGAATGCACTTTATGCCTCTCCGTCCTGTTGCTCATTCTTTTTAGTTAATTCTTTGTAGCCTTTTTAGATTTCGAATGCAATCCTTTTCTCCCTTCCTGGGCTTCTTTGTTCACAGTCATAAAGAAAAATAACCAGGGAGCTAATAAATGTCATTTTTTAAGTGTTTTATAAAGTATTTGCAGAACAGTAAGCAATGGTCAAGTATCCTTAGAATTGGCCATTTAAGACTTTAATATTTGGCACTGAGAAAGATAATACTTTGAAAGCTTTCATTTTGTACCTAAGCTATAGAAATTTCATCACCCACTGATAGGTTGTGAACATTTACAAGTGAATAAAGCAAATTAAATACAAACTCCTAGCAGTGTTGGAAACAATATTTTAGTGGCTGCTTAATTTATCAAATAAAAACAGAATGCAGAAAAGCTAGTCGATTAACCTAGTTTTATAATTCTTTGAACCAATTTGGTTAAAATTCCATGATATGCAATAGATATATATTTTTTATTTTTATTAATTCAACCTTTTTTTCAAATCTATAAAGTCTTATGCCAAGGTATCCAAGGATCACAGAGACTATATGTTTATATCTACATATATGGGTCTATATCTATTGTATCTTTCCTTTCAAGAAGGTTATTGGGAAATGTTAACCTGTGTGTTTTTCATTTACAATATTTATTTTGTCTCTCCTCTGCTCCTCTAACCCAGTTTAGCTAATTCCTTGGGAAGGAATGGCATAACAAGAAAACTAGTTAATTTCAAATACCATTTGAAAGAAAGTTTTCAAAAGCATGGCCTGTGGTATGAAAGGACTCCCAGCACAATGTGCACAGATTATGCTATAGATAGAGAAAAGAATAAATAAATAGGATTCGTGGCTGGGGAGCTGAGGAGTGGCTGTGAAGGTACCATTATGGGAACCTCATGGGAGTCTTTGAGTGCTTGACTCAATTTTGCTCCTGTGCCTCCACCACCAGGAATTTGTTAAGGGGAACAATATCAGAACCTAGATATGATTAGGGGTGTAAGAGTAGAAAACAAGTATACCTCACTTCCTACTTGGTAATAAAAGAAGTGAACCAGCAGCCATGCAGAGCTCTCTGAAAAACTATGGCATGGAAACCAAGGGTGCTGAATATGGCGTCAAGAAACTGGTATCCCAGAGAACACCTGGAAAGCAGCTAACATTTCCTGTGTCCTCAGAAAAATCACGCACATTGGCAGAGAGTGGGGCAGCGCAGTGGGAGAGGCTACAGGGTGAGGATGAGGGAATGTGCTTATAAATGATCGTGTGAGCCATAGGCCATATTGCTTGTTAGATCAAAGTCATCTGAATGGGAGTCACAAGGGCACCACAGGACAATGCCATCTATGAGGATGCCAGTGTAGACCAGATATCCAAGACCAAATATTCACCCTATTACACTGTTATTATTATTATTAAATCTCCAAAATTGCAAATATGGATCAAGAATAAAATACAAGATAAAGAACTAGGTAAAATGAAGACTTACCTTAAGAGAGAAACTTTTGGGCAAATTTTTAATAAAGTGTGCATGTTGTGTTAAAATGATTGGACTTTATGCCATTAGGATAATGAAAAAGTACTGCAGATTGTTGAATATGGGGATGACATTATAATATCATGGTTTAGGTTAATTTTGCAAAAAAAAAAAAAGTGAACCATGAATGTGAGATTTAGAGATTAGAATATTAATTGAGAGGTTATAACACTTGTCCATGCAGGGGGATAGTAAGTCAGAAAAGAGAGAGAGAGGGAGGGAGGGAAAGAGAGAGAGAGAGAGGGAGAGAGAGAGATCGAGAGATCACAAAGATGGAATTAACAGCATTGAATATGACTGGTGATTAATTATGGGAAAAGAAAGTTATCAAAAAGAACTCAGCTTTCAGGAGCTAGGGGTATATGAGTAGGATTAATGAGGGTGAGGTTTTTGTTGATGGTTAAATGCATGATATTGAATATTTTTAGTTTTAGGTGGTGGAAGGACATCTAAGATGGAAGGTCAGAAATAAATCAATAAGGTAAACATCTACTAAACACAATAGCTGAAGATAAGGAAGGAGATATGATTGCTGAATTCAAGAGTCTTGGAAAAGAAACTTCCTTATGTGTAGAAAGCAAGTAAGAGAGAAGGAAAGGTAGAGATTGTAGAGGGGTGGGGGAGGTGAGTGAGAAATCCAAGTAAATTATCTCTCATGATTCTTGAGAAATAAGTCAGTTAAATAATTATTGTGAACCATGCTGTTGATTCTTAGACTCATATGAATAATATAGAAACTTGCAAGTGTCTTATGGGAATGCCAATGATGACAATGACATTGAATTGTGTGTTTTCCTCTGGGGTTTTCCATGAAGATTAAAGCTTTTTGATTTGTTTGTTTTTTTAATTACAATTTCTTTGCATGGTGTTTCATCTTGACATTTTTATTTCCCTTTTTCTTTCAATTTTAAGGAGACTGAATGAAAGTTCTGACTGAGCTGTACTGTAGGAATTCCTGGATCTTTTTAAAATGAGAGTAAGTATCAGCTTTCCAGTTGGAGAGAATAACAGAAACATGCAAATTCAGAATATAACTATAAAATGCCTTCATGTTTGTGGAAAAAAATAATAATTGGGGTCATGTATACATTAACCATTAAATATTGGGATATTTTTAAATGTTAAAACAGAAAACCTTTTATGTTAACCACACTTTAATTTAATGAACTTTAGAAGGTAAAGATATATCACTGTGACAGAGATTGCTGTTTGCTTATCTAAATCTGAGGTTCTTTCTGCTACTGGATTTACAGTGAGGCTTGTGGCCAAAAGATTAAGCTAGAGTCATTGGAATGTCAGCAAAAGTAACGTGTGACATCTTTAAACCTGAATCTCTAAACTATAGATAATTTCCAGCTATAATCCAGGATCTTTCTTCACTAGTGAAATGATAGGCATCTTAGAAGTTAAAGATAGGTAGTCCCCTATCAGCCTGATTCCTCAGAGATTTATGGGGAGGGCAGAACCCCATCACTGATCTGGAGCCACTCATGCTGGGTAACAAAATTAAAATCTTGTTGTGTTTGAGTCATTATGATCTTGAAGTTGATTCCTTAAGCACCTTGTGCTACTTTTAATTCAGACACTATCTCCTTCTTTTAGCAACATTTGGAGCTTTTGTCCCTTCCTTCTTATCCTTCCTTTTTCTTTCCTTCCCTTTCTTTCCTTTTCTCTCCCCTCTCTCTTCTTCTCTCTCTCTCTCTCTCTCTCTCTCTCTCTCTCTCTCTCTCTCTCTCCCCCCCTCCCTCCCTCTTTTTATCACTTCCTTCATTTAATGATTATGTTCATTTCCAATTTCCAGCTTCTATAATACTATGCTGACATCAAGATATTGGGATATCAGCTATTGTTCTTACTCTTTATTGCTAGTTCTTTCTATAAGTGACTCTTGTCTCCTTAGGGATGTTCAAGCCATGGGCCTACATGCACCAAGGTGTTAACACAAAGCTCACAATCTTAATAAGTTTTTTATCTGGGAACATGTTCTCCAACACATCTAGCTTCAAAAATTCTTGTCATTCTTTACTTCATTTATACCAACTTTATATGTGTAACTCACCCTCATATACACATTTAAGTCTTTGTCTTCACCTAAAAGTGGTGGAATATTTCAAAATCTGGAATTCTCTTCTTGGGTTACAGCATCCCACTTCACAACCTCACTCACTCTGTCTATGTACAATATCACCATTTCCAAGGTCTCTGTTTATTCTTTCAGCCTTCAAGCCTTGCCTTGATATAGCATTCATCTAGTATCTAACATCTGGTTATTAGTATCCAGATCTTGTAGTTAATCATTTCAGTCACTACTTCACCACTAACAATCCCCTCATTTCATTCCCATGTTCACCACTACTGCCATGTTCATTAAGCCAATAGTTTACCCAGCACTTACAATGTATCTAGCGTTCAGGAGAGAGGTCCCTGATACAGTTATAAATGTAGGCACCATTAGCACTAGAAGACACTTTAATTCAGTGGTTCTCAACCTTCCTATGCTGTGACCCTTTAATACAGTTCCTCGTGTTGTGGTGACCCCCAACCATAAAATTATTTTTGTTGCTACTTCATAACTGTAGCTTTGCTACTATTATGAGTCATAATGTAAATATCTGATATGCAGGATGTATTCTCATTGTTACAAATTGAACATAATTAAAGCATAGTGATTAATCACAAAAAATATGTAATTATATATGTGTTTTCCAATGGTCTTAGGCGACCCCTGTGAAAGGGTCGTTCGACCCCAAAGGGGTCGCGACCCACAGGTTGAGAACCGCTGCTTTAATTCATGGGACCAGAAAAAGTTCCATCAGTGAGAGAATATAACTAGAGAAAAGGACCCAGAATCATGTCTAAAATACTCTTGAGGAAGAACTAGCAAAAAGAATGAGGTGGAGAGTCCAGTGAGGTGTACAAGATATCCAGAATCATTTAACATCACTGCAGCAAAATAGATACATCACTTCTGATTCTTTTATTACAAGCAACAGAAAACAGAGTAGGATAAGCTCAGGAAAACAAATTGATGGGGAAAATATTCTGAAGAGCCAAGAATTGAACAAATTAAAGAAAACTTTGAAAATGTTGGTGATCCAAATGACAGAAACTTACGCACAGTCTTATCAGCATGTCACTGATGGGACTGAGCAAGTCTAAATATATTTGGTCATTGTGTTATTTTGTTTAAAAGTTATATAACTTTTGCTAGTCCAGGGCAAGAGTAGAATGGGAAAGCCACAAACCATATGTTTAAATAGTTAGAAGTTATAAATCTAGATAATAAATTATTACTAATTGAAAAATATTATTTTCTCCTACCTGGGCAAACATAACTTTATATAAGAAAATATATGTAAAAATATTATTTTATAACTGAAATTTGGCAAGACATGAAAAATAAATGAGCCAAATTATTGTTGAGCACATATAAATGAATAATGACATTAAAATACATACAATTTATAAATTATTATACAGGTGTCCATATAAATAATTTGTCTTGTCTTCATTTCAGAAAAAATACTAATGGATAGATATGATCATGATTTTCATATAATTTGATTTTTACTGAAATATGAATTTAAAAAATGTAACTATTCAAGCTATATTAAATTAAAAGTTTACATTCATCAAAATCATAAATTAGAATATATAAAATTTAAAGAAGATAATATTTTGTATTTTTAAATGTCATCTTTCTTTTCAGATCTTCAAAATTATCTTCAAAAATAAAAGGTAAAATACAAATTATAATTCATAACAAAATATATTAAATTATTTAATTAAAACTAAACTTTTTTACTTTAAAATAATTAAATCTTCGTAAGTATTGTCAATAAAAAGTACTTACAGTTCTAGAATTTAAAATACATCTACCAATATGAGAATTCAGAATCACACTTCACACTGAGTCAAATAGCCCTAAAACCATCCAAAGTTCAGTAATAAAGAATATTGAAAATTATTAATGTTTCTCAGCTGCCTCATACAAATACACATACATGCACACACAAAAAAATACCATGCTAATTAGTATGTGCTTCTAAATCCATGTGTTAGAACACAAAGTGAAGAAATAAACTAAGCATTCAGTACTGATGGGAAATGTAGGTTATTGTTCACATTCTGAAGCTCTGTCTATTTCTACATGGGCAGTGGCATAACCCACAGACCTTCATGACATTTAGACACAGTCATCTTTTGTTTTTAGAATGCAAGGCAAGAGTCATGCAAAAGAGTTTCAATGAAGCCAGGATCATATTAGTCACCAGAGTGAATGTTGGGGTTATAGGTCCCCCTCATTCAGTGCTGAACACTGGATCCCAAGTGAGAGAGATGCCTGTGTATTCTTTAAATAACAGAGTCCAAGGTAGTGAACTCCATACCCAGATCTAAGGGTGGTCTTGGTTGGGTAAATCCTTATAGTAAAGTTAGGATTACTCATGAAATAAGGGAAATAAGTGCATGTCAAGAAAAAAATACAACAAGAAAGAATTGGTCAATCAGTACAATGTGGCTTAAGTAATTTAGTAACTGGATGTGGAAGCATTTATTTGAACTGGCAACAGGAAAGTTACTGATGACTTTAGTGAGATCAGTTTCACTAAAGTAGTGATGAAAGAAATCTGATTGAAGTGAATGGTAATGGGAAAGGAGGAACCCAGACAGTGAGGCGTACAAATCTCCTGAGAAATTGTTCAGTGGGTGGTGAAAAAAGACATTGGACAGTCGTGTAAGAAGGATAGAGTATATGAGCACAAATTTGTAAAATAAGAGATACTAAAGCAATTTATTATGCCGGAGGAAATAATCTACATAAAAGGATAGATGGATGATTCAGAAGATGATGAGGATAATTAAAAGATCAAAGTCATTTAATAATGGAGAAATATAGAGGCCAAAGAGCAAATGGAAAGGTTGACCTTCAGTATCAGAGAAATGTGTGGCCAGAGGACCAAGTGTAAAACATCACAAAAATTAAAAGAAGGATATTTAGAGAACTAAGATTTGGTTCATAGTTGACAAAAATAAATTGAGATAAAAAATAAATTTTAAAAATCTCCCCCACCCCAATTAGTTATGGTTTCAGGGTATTGAAGCCTAAGACTTTAAAAAGTGACACAACTCAAGAAGCATACATAGACGGGGGTCTCAAAAAATATGCCAGATAAAATCAGATGTCAGTGCATCTGTGATGAACATATGACCTTCAAAATAGGAGAAAGAAGTCATGCATAAGAAGAGAAGAATTGCACTCAGAAATGAGAATGCAAGTTGGATGTGGTGCAATCACTGAGTTAGAAGTGATAATGAGAATCTAAATAGAAATGCCTTCTGGCAATTGAGTCAGAGTTTAAGACTAGATATTGGAATCTGGAAGTAACCAACAAATAATCATAATCTCTTCTCTAACTCTTAGTACATGAAAAAAAAAAAAGAAAAAGAAAAGAAAAGAAACACAATACTAATTCTATATGTGTCGTGTAAACACTTTATAACAAAATAAAACATTTTTTTCTAAAAATAGATTCTTACATGTTTACTTAATTCTACATTAAAATCTCAATCTGGTTTTATACTTTTTAATAGAAAAACATTTATAATGTGAAGATGCACTAGAGAGTAGAATCATTAAATGTATTTGTAATAAGTTTAGTTTATTAAAAGCATTTTTATTTGTCTCTCTTAGAAGCAATATCTACTTCCTACTACCCCCAATGAGTTTTATAGCAAACTAGTCAAATATAACAAGATGAAACTTTTACATTGTTCTGATAGATCTTAAACCTGCTGGTTTATGAAAATGTTCATGCTTTGCCTCCTAAATGAGCCAAAGTAATTTGTGTCACTTAAATTATCCCTGTGTAACTAGGAGATAAAATTTCAATCTACATCTAATTGGCGAGTCTTAAATTATTATGTGTACTGTTGAGTGATTCAATTTTTGTCTTTAAAAGTTTTATAACAAAAGAACTAAGGGAGTAAAAATAAAGGGAAGTGTCAAATAGAAAAAATTCAAAACATATACCCAGAATAAAGATTCTGTGGAAATAAATTGTCTACTATGATAGTAGTCTAATTCCTCCCTTCTGGAATATTACCACTGTGTTAAAGAGAGAAAAAATAAAATATATCATGTTTAAAATGCTCTCTTGAAACTTTTAAAAATTAAAAACAATGGGTGAAGCAGAATTCAAGTTTTCTATTAATAGTGTAGACAGACTATGCCAAAATGCTATTCTTGTTTTCCATTATGCAATTTCAAAAATATTTTTGATATATTTTTTAATAATTTTTAATACTTTTTAATAACTTTATTTTTAGAATAGTTTTAAATTTACAGAAAAATGAAAAGATAGGACAAAGTTCCCATGTACTTCACACCCAGTTTCTCCCTTAATTAGCATCTTATATTAGTATGATACATTTATTATAATTAATTAATAAATATTGCCACAGTATTTTTCACTAAAGCCCATATTTTGTCCTCATTTCCTTAGTTTTGATCTAATGTCTTTTACTGTCTGGAATTCTATCTAGAAAACAATGTTACATTTAGCTATCTCCACTCTAGAATTCTCTTGATTTTGGTAGTTTTTCAGATGTTATTCACTTATTTATTTGTTTATTTACTAGAGGTCCAGTGCACGAAATTTGTGCACAGGGGTAGAGGGTTCCTCAGCCCGGCCTGCACCCTCTCAAAATCCGGGACCCCTCAGGGGATGTCCAACTACTGGTTTAGCCCTGCAGATAGGGCCTAAACCAGCAGTCAGACATCCCTCTCGCAATCCGGGATGCTGGCCCCTAACTGCTTGCCTGCCTGCCTGATTGCTCCTAACCACTCACCTGCCTGCCTGATTGGCCCTAACCACTCTGCCTACCTGCTGGATCATCCCTAACCACCTCTACCTGCCTGATTGCCCCTCACCAATCTGCCTGCCTCCCTGATCACCCCTAATTGCTCGCTTGCCTGACTGACTGGCCCTAACCGCTCGCTAGGGGGCTGCTGGCTGGGGTGAGAGGCCATGGTTGTTCTGGTCTCTGGTCATTCTTGTCGTTCTGCCATTTTGGTCATTGTACTTTATTATATAGCATTATTTTTTTTGAACACTTTAACTTAAAAAAAGTATCTGTTAAATCCATTTAATTGAAGTCTCATAGGTCATTATCCTATCAGAGATACCACAGGATATTGCCCATAAATCTCCAGCCCCTAATATACCTATCTATCTATCTATTTATGTATCTATTTATTATTGAGTTTATTGGAGTGACATTGGCTCAAAAAACCATACAGGTTTCAAGTGTAAAATTCAATAAAACATTATCTGTGAACTGCATCATGTGCTCATCATTCCAAGCAAAGTCTCTTTCTATATCCATTCCCTGTCCCCTTTGCCCATCTCCACCTAGTCCCTACCCCCATTTCCCTCTGGCTATTACCACAGTGCTGACTGAGCCTTTGTGTTATGTATATATGTTTTTTGGCTAATGCCTTCACCTCTTTTCATGCCAGTCCCCCTTCTCTTCTCCCCTCTGACAGTTGTCTATTTCATGTATCTACACATCTGTTTCTATTTTGTTTTACAGTTTATTTTATTCATTAAATTCCACATATAAATGAGATCAAATGATTTCTTGTTCTCTTACTGACTTAATTCACTTAACATAATGTTCTCCAGGTCCATTCATGTTGTTGTGAAAGATACGATTTCCTCCTCTCTTTAACAGCCTCATAGTATTCCATTATGTCATCTACTCATCTATTAGTGGGCACTTGGGCTGTTTGCAGATTTTGGCTATTCTAATAATTTTTTGATGGCCTCGACTGTTTGGATGATTATTGGTCAGATATTTTGTAGATTGCTTTCTAATGGGACATGTCTGATTTTTTATTTAATATAATTAGACTGGGATTATGTGTTTTGGGGAGAACAAAAGACAGATAGTGTGTGATTTTTGTCACATCATATCAACCGTGTACATATTACCATTGTGATTCACCACTGTTGATGTTGATCACCTGACTGAGATAGTGTTTGTCAGGTTCTTAACTGTCAAGTTACTTTTTTAAAACCCCTATTCCCTGTGTGCTCTTTGGAAAGAAGTATTGTTTCTCAGTGTGGCCCTCAGACAGCCTGCATAACTAGCACTTGAAATGCTTATGAAAATGCAGATTCCTGGACTACATCCGAGTCTGAAACTGTTATCTGTGTAAGTGAAGTTCTTGGGGTGCCTCAGGTGAAGGAATTTCCAGAGGCCCCCACAGGAGGATGGGATTTCCTGGAAAGCTTTATTGATGATGTAAGATAAAGTGGGTTCCCCATCTCTGTCTGTCCTGCTATGGAAGAAGTCCAATCTTGGCTTTAGCATGACCAGAATTAAGACCACTGTCCAGAGTGTCTGCTCCACATTGAAGTCCTGTCCAGTTCAGAATCTGACTAGCTTAGCTTGTGTTCCCAGCTGCAGTCCATTGCATGTGGGGCCCACATGGTCATGGACCACATGGATGCTTAAGGCCACATGCTGGTGAATGTGGGTCACGGAGCAAGAGAGAGTAAAGGGGAACCAGAAGCAAGAGCAAGGGAACACTTTGGGGATTTTAACCTTTCAAGATTGCATGTGCTTGCAGTGGCTTCACCCTTCTAGACAATGATTCCCTGTCTCCCCTGCCCCCCCCCCCCGCCCCCCGGGGGCTAGACTGGCAGGCAGACACCTTCCCTGCATCACCCTGACTTCACTGAGCATACTCCTACCTCCGACTTTGTTTGATCCCTTCCCCAGTGAGCTGCACGGAATGACCAGTGGTTCCCTGGGGAGTGTGAAGCTGTTGTTTCCTGGTGAAGCTGTCCAGATGACCATACTCACAATATCAGGCCTCCCCTTTGTTCCCTTCCTCTACTAGTATTAATAACCAGCTAATTATGACAACCACACCATCAATCTAAAGAATCGATACAATTAACAATGTGCTAACATTCAAGAATAATGACTGCAGAGATTAGAATAATCAAAAATGCTTTTTCAGAATCTAAGGAATCCAGAAAAGTTAAAAAAAAAAAAAGTACCACAGATTGAAAAATAAAATGGAGTTATTTAACTGCCCTGGTCTGAGGTAAGAGATATTGGAGCTGAGAAGCAGAATACAGTGAGCCCTGGAGGAAAGGTGGCGGGTCTGTGTAGAGATGGCCTCTACACCCAGGTAGTAATCAGTGCTCTGAAGTGTTCAGAGACAAGCCCTGCCCTCCCCTGGGCAGGAATGCTGGAATTATCCCCTGCTCCTGCTTAGCTAACTGAATTCCTTTGCAATTTAGGATTTAAGGAGGGAGAGAGAGGCAGGGAGGGAAAGTCTTCACAAAGATTTCAGATAAATTGCTGCTAGGTCCTGGATTTTTATTTTCTTCTACACTTACCCAGCAACCTTTTGCATGTGGAATTCAGATTCCTTTTCGAGCAGCCTGCTACCACAGAAAGACGAGTGAGGAGGGGTTTTAGTGATCGTTTTTGATGTAATACCCCTGAGAAGTTTCGATTCCAGAAGACTGGTACTCAGGGTCTACAAAGTCCTGGTAAATAGAACTGCTTTTGTGAAGGCCACTATTTTTGTTTATACTCTCGAGGCCCAGGAAGGCAGACACTAACAAAAGGCCTCCTTATTTGATCACCAGGGGTCCTTTGATCTCAGCGTGTCTGCATCACCAGTGTCTTGCCATCCTCAGGCAGGCAGTCTGGTAGCCCTGCACACAGTGTCTGCAGAATTCCACCTTCCACTTAGCTGCAGGGTCACAGCTGAGGGCTGAGAGCTCCTGCGTTCACATACTCTCTCTGATTTCCATATACATCACTCTTTTATGTACAAGTGAAGTTTTATTTTCCTTCTGTTTTGATCTATTGGCAAAAAAAAAACAAAAAACAAAAACAAAAAAAACACCGAAATACAACAAAACAATTTTTTATTTTATTATCATTGTAATAAACATTGGACTCCCCAATGCTGACTAATGCTTAGCTATTTATATTTTGAATTAGTAATATGGCCATTATGAACACAATCTGTCAGTTAGTTAACTGTCATCATTGGTGTAACTGTCATCATGATCTCATGCCATCTCCTGTTCACACTAGGCAATGAGCCAATGTACTGGATAAAGGTACCCAGACAAAATGACCATTTCCTAAGTTATCTTAGAGTCTGTTCACACTGGTAGATAGAGCCGGTTCCATAAGACAGTAACAGAACTAAGCACACTTAGAAGATTCCTTGACTTGGGTTCATCACTTTCATGACTAACCTGCTGCGAGTGACAAAAAGTTCTGGCATGTCTGCATCCCTTGCTGACTGCACAACCACATACATTGGGTAGAAAAAATCAGACGAAACAGAGAGTCTGGACATATTTCACTCTGCTGTGCAAAAGGAAGACGCTGGTATGAGAAATGACCATTCGGGGGCTGTTGCAGGAGAGCTTCCATTGACTGAACACTCGCTATGAGCTACGCACATGTGTTGTTGCACAAACAACAACTCCACGAGGGAAGCAAGAGCAGTTGAATAAGCTCTCCAAAGCCACAGAGCTGATCCTCAGAAGAAAGCCCATTTTCAACCAAAGCCTGAGTCTCAGTCAAGCCCACATTCTTTCCATTAGGCCACAAGCCACTTCAAAGGCAGCCGAATCACTGCTTGAGTCTGGAAAGGTATTCTCAATTTTTCTGTCATTTCTACTTTCAGGATAATTGTGCTACCTATTCAAAGAATGTTCTCAAGGAAACTGCAAAATGTTCCCAGCATTTTAGAATATACCATTTATTTAGGGCAATACTCAATCTAAATTAAAGATTTTTTTCTTATATAAGAACTTTTCTTACAAAATATCTCTAAATCTCAGATTGTTTTGCTCTTTGTTCCCCTTTGAGCTTTTCCATTTTGAGAATATCAGAGAGGCAGTCACTGTAACAGAATTATTAATTACCTTTAATAAAAAGAGAGTGGTGACCTGAATCCTAGGAGATGTGAGGTCAGGCAGGTGTGCTGTTCCTCAGATGGTGGGAATAAGGGTGCAAGGAACCCTTCCTATTTGCAGGAGTCTGACCTTTCCCAGGAAGAAGAGGTTTCTAGTTAATCCGCCCACTGATCTGCTCAGTAACTTCCATATAAACAATAAAACCACCTTCGTTTTCTGTTTACAAGCAAGCAACCTGTGGTTGCTCGTTGCCCAGATCTGACCACCAGTGACAGTAATCCGCAGAGCGTAAGACAGGAAGGGAATTGGGGAGTCTGGAGCCAGGATTTTGCAAGTTGACTTAACATGAAAAGAACAGGGTTAATAGGAGAAGGAAGAGGGGAGGAGAAGAGGAAACATTTTTGTCCTGGAATACTCTGCTCTTTTCCGTTTAATTTCAGTAAACAGAAGCATTGCCTTCTCAGTACATAGAAGCATTTGTTTTACATTCTCTTTCCGCTCTTTCCCTGCCCATGTTTGGCCCCATAACATTTGCGGACTTGAGAAGCCAGGTGTAAAATGTCGCCCTGAACTTTAACTAAAGGGACAACCAGGTCTGCTGTGCTTTTGTGCTCTCCTACAGATCAGGCTCAGGTTTTGCGCAAAGTGAGCAGAAGCACTCCGGGCTCTGGCTGCATCTTCAGAGAAGATATTCCCAGGAAGCTGAATGAGGCCGGTGAGACTCTGGAGTCTCCTCAAAAGAGGGATCCAGAGCTGTCAACACTATTTCCCAGCTCTCTCTTTTCCGGGGAGTTTTGGAATGTTCCTAATAAGAAGCATGCTTTTGCAGTGTGAGCATCAACTTCTCTGTACAAAATGCTAGGACTTCCCAGGGATCAGGGTGTAATCATAGAAAGTGCACTGAATTAAGTAACAGCCGCACCGTCTCCACTAACCAGTTTTCCCATTCACCTAGTACAAGTTATTTTTGCCAAATCGTAGACATTTTTTAAACATGAGAAAAACGATGGCAGTGATATCTCTACCTCATAGGATTGCTATGCTTTTCAAATGAAATAATATACACAAGAATGGTCACAACTCTAATGCATTGTACAATTATAAGGTGTGTGTGTGTGTGTGTGCGTGTGTGTGTGTAATCAATCAGTCATTAATTTAGCAATATTAACTAAATATCTATATGTAATATGCACTCTAGTAACTGCTGGTCTTTTCCATTTAGGATCTTACGTATTGGTTGAAAATAGTGGGACAAGAGAAGAGAATTCTCATTTACCCCAAACTGTCGAGATTTTAAGAGCTTTGTATAAGGTATATAATTTCATCTTTCCTACCACGATCACCAACATCATGTTGACTTTAATTTCTTGAGCACTTACAATGTACCAGGTGCTAAACCAAACACTGCCAGGTAGCTTATTTAATCCTGTAGTTTATTTAACCCTGGCCAATGCAAGAGGTACATATTAGTATCCTCCTCACAGATTAAAACACAGGTTTCTCTAGGGCAGCGGTTCTCAACCTGTGGGTCGCGACCCCTTTGGGGGTCCAACGACCCTTTCACAGGGTCGCCTAAGACCATCGGAAAACACATATATAATTACATGTTTTTGTGATTAATCACTATGCTTTAATTATGTTCAATTTGTAACAATGAAATTGGGGGTTGCCACAACATGAGGAACTGTATTAAAGGGTCGAGGCATTAGGAAGGTTGAGAACCACTGCTCTAAGGGACAACTTGCTCACCACTAGGTTGAAATGGCAGATTCCAGTCCAGGTCTGCCCAATTCTAAAACCCCATTCTCAACCTCCATCCAATTAAATAGCATCACCCAATTTACAGATGACACATCTGAGACCGTGGAGGTTAAATAATAGTCTAAGGTTGTACAACGCGGAGCAGGACTAAGAGTTGAGCCTGATACCATTTGCTGGCAAAGCCCTGTTCTCTCCACCATCTGCTCAGCACCCAGGCAGAGACTGCGCTGCAGAACGATAGCATGTCAATGAAAGAGAAATTATTTGAAACAGTTAAGCCTCAGAAAAGGATTCCCTTTGAGCCATTTTACTTTTAAAGACTGTAAGAAATCTTATTTATAGTGCTTAATTTCACTTCTCAATTTATTAACATGACGGCGATGGTGTTTTTTCCTTTTGTTATAACCTGCTGATTTTGTAGGTTGTATTATTTTATGGTGCATCCTTTCAATTTTTTTCTATTATTTCACACTGAGTGTTTTAATAGGTTTTTAAGGAAATTTCATTTATTTCTCACAAAAATATTTCTTTCTTGGAAAGATTCTCTTTGGTGCCTCTCCAGCTGAGGAGTAGTCTCCCGAACTATAGCAAAAGTTGTTAGCTCTCTGTTCTCTCCTACCGGTCTATGGAGATGAGCTTCTGATATTTATTGCTAAGGGCTGTTTTCTCTGTTTATATCCTGCTGTTGAAACGAACTGTTCGATAAACTCCTTAATGAAGGTGGTTGAAGCCTTTCCTTTCGCTTTCCTTTCTGTTGCTGTTGAGATGACAGTGTAGGAAACAGTTTCTGTGCTTTTAACTTTCCGTGAACTTGAAATGCCCTAATAAATTATCCTGAAATCATTAACGGCAGAAAAAGTCACGAGCTTAGAACTAGAATGTGTTTAGCAAGCACTCATGCTTTCAAGCTTATATTGTCTGCAAAATACATTCTCCCGCAATTCAATCTCCATAAGGTTTTTGTGATAAAGGCCCCATATGTCTTTAAGGTTCATTATGTATTATATTCCAATGTAACAGAGCCCTGACCCCGTGATGTTAAATCAGTACTTCAACAAAAGAACACAATTTTGACGGAGAGAAGATGATTTTTCTAAAGCCCTGCGAGGGTCCTGTAGCATAATTAGTTGGACTCCTGAATAAATAATTATTTATATTAAATTCTCCAGTAAATTTCAAAGAAGTTAAAGTACTTTTCAACATGTGGGCTCTGAGAAAGTTGAAACCATCTAGACTCAGCTGGACAGGTTGGCCAAGCAAAGATGCCCTTTTTGTCCCCTTTCTTAGTTGGCATGCCGGCTGTAGAAACAATGCAGTAAAATAGGAAGGGGACTGGTCTTGGGTCAGGAATGAGGAAGAAATGGCTGTACACTCCCCTGAAGGTTTATCTTCAATCCTAGAACATCTAAAGTCACCTATCATTACTTTTCTCTCATCTCCCACTGCCAATTTGTCCCAGAGTCTCTGTAGCCACCGCAAACCCGCCCCCCCCCCCCTCCCGGCCCCGCCGCCCCACTTCTTTATTACAGGGTCTCAGTCCTGAGCTCAAAGTCCACCACACCCTGGACCCCATATGACCACGTAGTTCAGGTTTACGTAAGTGTTTATTCCAATGAAAGGTTCTTCTTTGCCCAGAAATTAAGATCACTGTTAAGAGCGATGACTATCTGAGTCGTGTAACCCTAATCGGGTGTCTGACGCTTGTTCCTCACCTGTAAAGTGTGAGTAATTCATTCACTCACTTACTCATTTCGTAATACTCGTTGAGATCCTCCTATCAGGCAAATGCACGAGAGGTACACAAAGGAGCTAGGCAAACTCCTGCCTCACGAAGCTTACATTCTCATGGGCTCCAAGGACAAGGGAGTCAGGCCCCAGCACAGGAGGGTCTCAAAGCAACCAGAGGGATGAACACAAATATAAGTGACTATCTAGGCAAATACGAACATTTAAAATATATAAAATATCTTTCATCCTTGATATTTGCATGTCAATATGGTAAAAAAAAATTTTTAAAAAAAGATTTTCAAAAGAATCTGAATAGGCTAAATGATCCATAGTGAAGACATTGCTCATCCCAGGAGAAATTGAGAGTAACACTAATAAAGCTGTTGAAAGTAATAAAGACATACTCATGGAAAGTGTTTGGCACATAGTAAACATTAATTAACTCTTACCATGAGTAGGAACACTTCTTTAACGGGCTCCAGCCTTCCTTGTTAACCTCCCACACCATCTCACCCCTGCCCCCAAACAACCAGGTCCCAACTTTATTGGACTGGATGTGCCCTGCCCCTTGCCTCTGCAGCTTAGTCTAAAATGCCTAAGAACATTCTGCTTCTTTTATTTTTAAAATATATATTTTATTGATGTCAGAGAGGAAGGGAGAGGGAGAGAGAGAAACATCAATGATGAGAGAGAATCATTGATTGGCTGCCTCCTGCATGCCTCATAGTGGGGATTGAGCCTGCAACCTGGGCATATAACCTTACCGGGATCAGTGACCTCCTGGTTCATAGGTTGATGCTCAACCACTGAGCCTTACCAGCGAGGCCACATTCCACTTCTTATTTTACTTCCCCCCCCCCCCCCCCGCTCTTATCAGTTGGATCCTCAAAACTAAGAGGATTTTACCAGTACTTGCGTGGGGGAAATTCTTATAAGTAGTTTGTAAATCAAAAAATTAGAAACATTTTTATTTAAGATGAAACTGGTTTGAAAATAGATTGTATTGTATTTTGAAGCTTTGAAGAACTTATGTGGCCGGTGTATACCGAGGATGAAAATAGAAATGCCATCTGCCAAATCTGCCTAGATACCTGTTTTCTTTGTCTAATGGAGAGCATTACAATAATGAATGTGGATGCCTTCATATGGGGTAAGTAAGTGCTCTCCATTCAGCCAAGACCCCACCAGGCTCCATTGTTTTACATCTAGAAGTCTGCACTCACTTAAATTACCTGTGTGGCCCCTGTGGTCATATAACATTGCCATCTCTGATATAGTTAGAGAAACGGCAGCCTTCTCTTAGCCACTATAGTTGGTTAAAGAGAACAGCACAATTTCTGCTTTCTGATACTTATCCGATTCAAAATAGAAACCCAGAGACTGATCAGAGCTTGCTTAAATACAGATTTACTAGAAATATTAGGAGGTGTGGGTGATATTAGGAGATATTCAGTACTTTTACTGTCCATGACGTCAAAAGGAATCTATATCAAACTTTAGATTTTGGTCATGTTATCAGAAAGAAAAGTGAATTCTAAGACTCGAGAAAGAAATACAACTGTAGCAAAATGTACTGGATTCTTATTATTATTGAACATAATACCATAAACCCTAAAACTACCCATAATATTTTGGATAATGATGAAAAACATATCTAAGTAAAAATGGAAATTTTTTAAACGATCTTGTTTTACAATACACAATCTATAAAGCTAATATAACTGAGAGAATTTCTTTGGCAGGGCTATTGTTGGAGCCGTAATCATAAAACTTCCTGGTACACTCAAATTATATTAGACATGTTATATCATTTATTGCAAAGGATAAAAATAATCACATTTATGGAAGAAACTGTTTTTGCGGCTTGAATTTATGACAGGAGAAACTTTTAGAAAGTGAGATCTAAGAAATCCTAAATTGGAATTTAAGTTCACGCGATTGAAAGGAGACAAACCAGTTTGTGAGCAGTTTATGATAGAATTACTGTAAGCGTAGAAAATAAAATATTTAGAAACTTTTATAGCAATTTGACATTGCTGTAACATTATATTGTATTTTATAAAAATATGACTCCTCCATGAGCTGGAAATTAAAAAACTGAAAACAAAAAGCTGCCCTTCTCCACAGAGAGCTTAAAAGTCCCTCTTTGAGATGATAACGACCCATAAGAAATGTCCTAAGAGCAGAGGGTTGAACATCAGACAGACTTTTGTTCAGTTCTGCTTCTGCATACGCTGACCCTGTGACCTGAGGGTATTATTTAACTGTCTGACACTCAGTTGACCCTGTAAACTGAGGGCAAAAATAGTATCTTAAGTCTTCCTTTGAGTGAATAAAATGAGATCATGTTTATAAAGAAATCAGCATATTTCCAGACTTTTATTAAAAAAAAAAATGAAAACCTGTTACAACTAGAAAAAATGCAACCTCTACAAAGTATGTGGAGAACTTTGGGGGGGAAATTACTTTGTATCTTTTCAGAGGACTGATTATAATGATCAAACAGTTTCAGTTTGGATATGAATGTTAGGTCATCTATCAAATGAATACTATACCTTCTAGCATTAAAAACGTAATTAAATCATTCCAACATAAACACTGTTCTGTGAGTAAATCACATTTCTAATCTAGGGTTATTTTATGTCAATTGCTAATCTTTTTTTTTCCTCTCTCTGCTACAAGAAGTAAAATATATACATGCAGCTCCCATGTATCTTTCTTGCCGTTCTTGGTTGGATCAGTATTCTCCGGGCCAATTTTTAAAGCAACTATCCTATGTTGCAATAGGTAATTTTCCATGTCTATTTTAAGTTTAATATTTCTCACTCGACCCACTCGGAAGTATGTGTTATAGCACCATTATCCAGTCCCCTCAGTGAGATAGATGTCTTCCCTTGGGCAATTGAAGCAAGGTTACCCATTTGTATCATCTACGAGCCAATCTCCAATTCTATGTGTACATGACCAACTATGTCTCAAGAAACAGTTTCCTGATACTTGTTCAGAGGCCTTCTAATGATGGATACTGTGTCTCCTATGATAAGAAAAATAATAATTAATATTTGGATTTTACTTTAAATACATCGTGCACTTTTTTTTGGTATTTTTTAATCCTCACCCCAGGATAGTTTTCCATTGATTTTTAGAGAGAGAAGAGAGAGGGAAAGACCAAGAGAAATATCAATGTGAGAGAAACACATCAATTGGTTCCCTCCAGCACCCACCCTGACCAGGGCTGGGTTGGGGAGGAGCCTGCAACCCGAGGTACATGCCCTTGACCAGAATCAAACTGGGCACCCTTCAGTCCACAGGCTGACGCTCTATCCTTCGAGCCAACTGGCCAGGGCCATAATGTACTTTTATATGCATTACTTTATTTACTCCTCACAATCCAGTGGACTGAAAGGACCAACTTTCTTCCCAGCTTCTGAAAGAGTTCTACAAGTCACAGACAAGAGAAGCTTAACAATCAGTGCCCGCTGATCAGAAGTAGACATCCCTGGACCAAAGAATTGTCAAGGTGACAACTGCTGGTTATTTCTTTTCTAATGGATCGCTTTCTGCTAAAAGACATTATATACCTCCAGTACCCTACGCCACATGCACTTCTCTCAATTCTAGATTATATTTGATTACCGGATTTTCTTTTAATGAAACATTTATAATCATTTCCTTTACAACATCAATGCGCTCAGTTCCAGGAAAAATAAAGATTCATTAAATTATCAAATGCCAGTAATAGTTTTGTTTAAACCAGTAATGCTATATGTACATATAAATACCCAGAAATTATATTTTAAATTATTAACAAGGCTGTTTTACTTAAGACAAGAAGATCAGCGGAGGATCTAGGCACGAAACAGAACTATGCTTTGCCTATGAGAGGTTTCTAACTAGCGAGATAGAAATGAGAAAGGGATCGCTGGTGGTTTATAGGAAGTTTCTCTAAAATAGAGCTATTTTGCAGTTTATCCACACCTTGCATTCGATGTCTTTTCCCCAAGGGGCTAAAAGTGAGCAAGTGGCAGAGTCAAGCCTGAAACACGTTTCCAGACTCCAGACGCAGGTGCCGTCCTACCCCTCCGCTGGGCAGCCAACGAGACTGTATTCATGATCTAACTCCCACATCATGCCAGCATGTCACATGTGTAATCCAGGGCTGTCTCCCTAGGATCACTGGTGTGTTGAACTATAGAATCCGAAAAGCCCAAGATTGTGTTTGTTAGAGTTGGGATTTAAGCCTGTCTGAATATGCCACTTTCTAGCCAAACAAACCAAACCAAAACCGAGGGCACTCTGCCAAGACAAACTTTCAAACCCCAAGTTTAAAAACATTGCAATTACCGGCATGTAGCACTCCAGTGTAAATGTTGTCACATTGGGCCAGACCGTCGGCTCAGGAGAGGCCAGAATTGTGGGAGGGGTTCAGGGAAAATTGCTTGGTGTCATTGACTAATTCTTATTGACAATGGCAGAGAATGTGACTTGCCTGCCTCAGTAGTCCTTCTCCCCTTCCTCCTCTAACAAAACCCTGAATTTTAGGGGGACACATTGTGTCTTACCCGAAGGGTTATACTTACCAGTGAACTTCTTGCATGTTAACTCCTGTTGCTTTCATTCAAACCTCATCGCTCCTGGACCAAATTGATGTAACAAACAAAATCCAAATACAATTATAGTTTTCCTCTGCTTGAAATTCTTTAGTGCTCTTTATAATTTAGAATACTATAAGGCTAACTCCTTAGCTTGGTTCACCAGACCCTCAAATATCTGAGCCTTGGCCATCTGTCTAGTCTGACCCTTTGCCATTTTCCCTCAATATATCCTGCACTACAGCAATACTGCCTTCCATGAACCTTCCTGAATAGATCAACCCCCTATAAACGTGTTCCTTCTTAACCTTTGTAAAAACACTTACTCATTCTTTGTGAAACCTTGAAGCATCCTCCAATATTACCCCTCTTCCTGGACAGAAGTTGATATTCTCTGCCAGGTTCTCAAAAATCATCTATATATTCCCCTTTTTATGGCTCTTCTAACACTTTTTTATAGCTATTTCCAAAATCTATATGTGAGTTCTTGAAGAGAATGTTTTTGTTGTTCATCTTCATGTTCTCAAGACCTTCTGCAGAATATCAGACAATGTGGCATTCAATACACATTTTATTACAGAATAGTAGATAATTGGTGATATTGGTGAGGTACTGTTCATTTTTACACTGTTAACACTCCTTTCTTTTACTAGTATTTTCCTTTCAGAGATCTCAAGGAGAGGAGAGTCTTGGAAGAGGAGAGTCTCCAAGGTTCCAAGATACCAGTGAGGGCCTCCTCCAATTGTATGCAGCAAGTTAAGATCCTTCACATAAATTCCTTTTTACATAATAATACTTAGAACTGAATTGCATAATGATGTTAAGATTGAGACTGACTGAGATGGTGGAGACACTGTGGTCAGTGTTACTTAATTGTATTAGCTTAATTGATACTCAGAATAACTCTGTGATGGTCTTACTCATGTAATTTCATTATTAAAATAGATTTTATGTAGTCATGGTTAGTCATTAACATAGATTTATAGCATGCTGATTCCAAAATTCACTGCATGGAAACAACCCATGAATTGGGTAGTTGTTATCATTGAAAGACAATTTTTTATCACTTCCATACGGATTCTTACCTAACTTTTCTAATGTCCCCTGAAAATCCTTGACCTGCCCCTTGGAGCAGCTGGTATTTAATGACAAGATTGTGCAGTCATTGAAAAATCACTGGTTTTCCCAACCAGTAGCCATAACCTACCAGCTACTCTCAAAGACATAGCTAGAACTTGTCAAAAATAGGTATCCTAGGCATATCTTTTTCTTGGTTTTCCTTTCTCTATAATGTACTTGAGATTCCAGAGAGAGAGACTGCTGCCAATACTGCTCCATGAATTCATTTTCTTACCTACTCAGAGACTTACCTGTCTCAAGTTCATTGTCAAGGTTGAAGTGAGAATACAATTAACTTTCCATCCCAGAAAAAATTGATGACGTTTATTCTAATCGCAAGTTTATACTGGCACAGGTAGTTACATTAAATGATATTATGGCACTTGGAAGATCATGCTTCTAGTAAAAATAATCTTGCCCATTGTCTTGATACTATAAAAGTATATCAGTATATCATAGTTCCTTTGTGGTGAGACATTTTTTAAATCTTAAAGAATTACTTTAAACCAACTAGTCACCTTTCAAATATTAATCCACTCTCTTTTACTAGTACTTTATAGGTTTAAGCTCATTAGATCAATTTCCAGGGTTGTTACAGACCAAATCAAAGTAGAGAAGAATGGTTCAAAGATAGTAGCAAAAATAACAGACTGGGATATGACATCATAATGATGTACGTATGGTGCTTTTGGAATTAAAGAAGTGATAACAAGATTTAAAAATATATATATGTTTTTATTCATTTCAGAGAGAGGAAGAGAGAGATAGAAACATCAATGATGAGAGAGAAGCATCAATCAGCTACCTCCTGCAACCCCCTCTCCACACACACACTGGGGATAGAACTCGCAACCTGGGCACATGCCCTGACTGGGAATCTAATTCTTAACCACTGAGCCAGGCTGATAACAAGATTTATTGAGTGTTTATTTTATGCCAGGTACTATTCTAGAGAATGTGTATTTGTTATTTACTTAATTTAACATTGTAAGAGTAAGTGCACTATCCTCATTTTATAAATGAAATAACTTGGGGTTAAAACTATAAGTATCCTGCCCATAGTCATAGAATTATTATTGTAAGCATTGTTATGAGAATTCAACTTGGACACGTTGGAATCTGAAGCATATGCTTTTTTCTAAATTCCTTGTGGTCTCTGTACAAGAGGTAATCAAATGCCAGCACTAAGGACAGTCTACCAGGCTCTTACTATTTGTTGCTAGGGATACAGTTGTAAACAAAATCAAGAAGTCTTTATTTTATATCAACTTTATATAATAGTGGGAGTACACTTGGTTTTATTTTTTATGTCTCTATCTATAAATAATTTTCATATTGACAAAAATATACTGTATTGTATACTCCTCGTGCATATATTTGAAAAAATATATACTTATATATTTCACAAGTTATAAACAAGTAAAATGTACTTGTGTTTAAATAAAAAAAGAAGTTTCCCCTGTTGAAAAGCTATGAAGAGGATACACATTGGCCAATTGAACTAAAAATATAAACTAAGCTGTTAACACCTACAGAGCTTAGCATGAATGTTGAATTTTAAACATGTTAAATAATGCAGTGCCTTATACACACTGAAAACCTGGTTAAGTATGTGCATTTCTAGACATCTTAGCTGAGTCACTGATGGATTTTAAGGTATTTTAAAATTACTGAATAAATATTTTATCTCACAGTTATAGGTGGCCAAATATATGTCTACCTCTATTATAATTGTGATAATTGAATGCATCAAGATATAATTATTTTCCAAATTAGATGTAATTTTTCTTAAATATCAAAAGTTATGATAATGTAAGTCCTGCCTCCAATTTATAATTTCTTATTTTTAGAGCATTTTGGATTTTTGAAAGAACTCAGTACACAAAATTTATGCAAAGCTACTACTATATGAATGAGAAATAAATGAGTTTAACTTTTCTACTGATCTAAATAACTCCCTATGTACATCCCATTCCTGGTATTCACTGGAATAAAGAATAAGAAAATAGTATAATCCTAGGAAACCAACCTCAAAAACTAAAACAAACAAACAAACCAAAAAGAAAAAAAACACCTTTTTTTAAAAAAAATTGGAAACTGAAAGTATTTACATATTTTAATTTTATGCTTCTTTACTTTTATATTTCAAGTACTGAAAACTTAAAAAAAAATCCTACAGCCTCTGGATGTCAAATATTTTAGCTAATGTTTTTAATAAGGCATTCTGCATATCTATCTATCTATATATATAAAAGGCTAAGTGACTGTCCGACCAGTGGCTATGATGCGCACTGACCACCAGGGGGCAGATGCTCAGTGCAGGAGCTGCCGAGCTGCGTTGACTTGGCAGCGGCAGTTCTCGGGTGATGCACCCTGGAACCAGAGAGGAGGGAGCCCAATCTCAGGGTGCATCATCAGAGAAACTCCCTCTCCCAATCTGGGACCCCTTGGGGGATGTTGGAGAGCCAGTTTCAGGCTGATCCCCACAGGCCAGGCCTAGGGACCCCACCCCACCTGCCAGAGGGACCCCACTCACTCCTCAGATGCCCTTTGAGCCGCAGCGCCGCCCCAGGTGCGGCGGGCTGGGGCGGGGGGGACTGCAGGAGGTTGGCTCTAGGCTGTGTCCAGCCCATCTCACCCAGTCCCACCCTGCTGGCCACCTTCTAATTAATTTCCTTTCAATGTGCACAAATCCGTGCTCAGGGGCACTAATATATCAATAAAATGAAGTATCATGGTGAAAGCACAGAACACTGAAGAACGCACCCATTATCAGCTAAGCAATTTTAGCAAATCCAATTTGGGGCTCCACCTTACACTTTCATTACCAATCATGCTCATTGCCTTGTTTGAAGTCACACTCTTTAGTTCATTGATGTTTGTCACTTATAAGACGTCCATAATTGAATTGTGCAATTCTGGGAAAATTCACAGATCTTACTGTGTTAGGGAAGACCCCAAACCTCTCATTTTTACATGTAAAACAATTTTAAGTGAAGCCTAGGGTCTTAGCTAAAGTAAAAAGACAATATAAAGACTGTCTTTAACCAGAGAATTACAAATAGGCACATGATTAATAAATATATAGAGACAGCACACACTTTAACACTATGAAAATATAGGCAATGGTGTTTGGTTTTGAACTTTTAGGAAATAGGAAGGCACCCATGTGTTCTAAGCCTTAGACATAACATGATAAAAATGTGTTTTAGAAAAGATTTGCCTGACTAATCAGGGAAGGTAGAAGAGCAAGAGACTCAGGCATCATTAGGTGCCAATTAATATGACAAGGAAGGGAGAAACCGTAAGGAGGTATTTAATTGTAGAATATTCATATCAGTCTTTCCCATAAATAATACTCTTAAAGGATAATATTTGTGCCTGTGTCCTTGTTTAGCTTAGAGAAATGCACTAGTCAAACTCACTACTGCCTCAATTTTACTTGAGACTTTTTGAAGAAAAGAAAAAGGTTATCATTAAGATGTTCCACATGTGCTATTCAAAAGCTCTTGTAGCTAAGCCAATAAACCAATTAGATCAGCCTAAACAAATTCTTAACCTCTGAGAATTTCCTGTACCTTATGCATGTGTAAACATTTATGGCATTATAAAAATTGTAAGAGTAGAAAAATGCAATTCTGGCATCTGTTTGTCAAATAAAGTTCTCTTAACTTTATTTCCACAAGTTTTATAAAAATGTTCATGGGAAAGTATCAGTAGATTAAAAAAAATCTAAACAGTTGTGTATCTGCCATGTGGAAGTAAATGGTTATAAACACTAATCTCAGTATTTATTAGTGTAGATGTCCATTAATGTGCTGTAACTCAAGTTGAGAATGTACTACAAAGGCAAAAAAAAAACTCACAAAAACAAAAAAAGTAATATTCTCAGAAAAATATTTTAGTTATATTATCTCACATATTTCTGTGTTCACCTTTACAGATCTTGTAAAAGAAATATTTGTTCAAAGGGTGTTCTCGCTAACAAAGGTAAATCAACCAATCTAGAAAAAAAAAGTGAAGTATCAAAAGAGGAAACATTCAAAGAAAACATACTTTCTATTTGGCCTATTTACATTTTACAAACTGTCACAACATGCATAATTTTTGGTCATGATGATGATGACCAAGGTGAATATTTCTGACATGAGTTCCCAATAGAAATAGTATAAAGGTAAACGATAGACAAATATACACTCTTTATTAATAATGGACATTGACTTATAAGTGTTTCCTTTATCTCCCCTCTATTACCACCCCCACCTCACCATCATCACCACCAGCCAGAGTCAGGGCCTAATGCATCACACTGGACTTATATTTTCTTGAAGCCTAGTTTTAATCCTAAAAAAAATCATGTGAATTTCAAATATTCTGCCATAATGTATACATATTTATTTTGCTATAAAAGGTTTTTGCCTGCCCTAACTGGTTTGGCTCAATGTATAGAGCTTAGGCCTGCAGAGTCAAGGGTCCCAGGCTCAAGTCCAGTGAAGGGCATGTGCCTTGGTTGCGGGCACATCCCCAGTGGGTAGTGTGCAGGAGGCAGCTGATTGATGTTTCGCTCTCATCGATGTTTCTAACTCTCTATCCCTCTCCCTTCCTCTCTGTGAAAAATCAATAAAATATATTTTTTAAAAAAAAGGTTTTTGCCATCTCCAAATCTTCCAGGAAGATGTAGATTGTTACTCCCATGGCTTAGTGGACACCAACATACTGTCTCACCTTGCCAGTTCAACTGGAAAAGCACTTCTACAATGTTCAATTATCAGACCCCAATGAACTAAAGTAGGTATAAAAAGAGTATTCAGCCCCAAATCTCCAACCCTCTGCTTGTTATTTTGGTACCCAGTTATCCTTCTGGTAAAGAATGGAAAAAAATATTAGATGTCACTTTCAAGAGAAAAGAACTTCATCCTTTTACTTCACCAGACATATGGACTTTCTATTAGAAAAGAGCAGAACAATGCAATTCAAAAAGGAAGAAACAAGAGGATGAGAAAAGATCAACAAAGAAGAGCAAAGAGTTGACCTACTGTGTAAATATTCCTAATTTCAGTTCTAATCTCTTAGCTCCACAGCCATTGGTGTTCTTTGTCTTGCCTCAATAAAATGCTTTTCCTTAGGGATTGAGTTGGATCTTTGTTTCTCCTTCAGGTTAGATTCTGACCACTATCATTTCTCTATATTTTGAAATTTCTTCTGTTAACACAGAGATCTTTACAATTAATTATAGATATTATTTTTTATAATAGGAACATTAACACAATATGACCTGGAACATTAGGATATTAATTCTCTATTCTTGCCATTTCCTTCTAGAATCAGCCTGAGATCAATGGATAACTCAGCTTCTTAAAGTCTCCTAACTCACCCCTGTCGGGTGCATCCAGAAGTTAATAAATTGAATCAGATCATGGCTTTGGTCATTTTTACCACAAGCCTGATACATTCTACCAAGAAATCACCCTCTATTTGTTTGTCATCTAGAGTCATGATATTGAGCAAACAAGTACATTAGATAGTTTATACAATGCATAACAGATAATCAATGATACCTAAATTCAGTAAGGCAAAGAATCTCATAACATCTCTGTGGGATAAGTAAATAACTATAGATACTGTCACCTAAGGAACAACAAACTCAGAAGTTCAGTTAGCAGAAGTGCCAGAATAAAAATCCAGGTTGTATTGGCCCTGCCAAGGAAGTCGTTAACTATGTGGTCCTATGTCCTTCCTCCCCTTTTGTGCCCATCTCAGAGAACTTAAATTCTTAAATTTCTTTTTCCAATGTGTCTAACATTCTCTCAATTTCTCTTTCCCTAACAATGTAAGTAGTGTGTGTGGGTGTGTGTGTGGTTTGTTAAGAAAGAAAAGGAAAAAAAAAGTAAACTTCTATACTATTTAAATATTTCCCATTATTTTAAATTTATTTTCTGAAAACTATTTGATAAGAAAAAAAAGACTAAAATATGCTGGCTTTTAGCAATACTATTTGAAATTCCTCTATGTTCACTATAAGAAGAATTGTTTCTTAAATATATTCCTACCTTAAAATTGTAATATAACCAGTCTTTCTGTGTCATAAGGTTTAGAATGACAAGATTATTTTTAATTATACTTTTAAAATTATAAGAAGTTTAGAGAAAACCTAGGGAAAATTCATAAATATTTGTTTGGAAATACCACTGACTATCTACACTAATAAAAGAGAAATGTGCAAATTGGTGTTACTTTGCTACACCCACCAGCCAATCAGAGAAACTATGCAAATTAACCCAACAAAGCTGGTGATTAATTTGCATACGCAGGCGTGGAGCGAAGACTGAAGGCTCCAGCCAGAGTGAAGACTGAAGACTGAAGACTGAAGACTGAAGACTGGAGAGGTTTGGCTTCTCCGCTGTGGCCTCAGCAGAGAAGCCAAGCCTCGAGCGAGTCCAGGGTGCTGGAAGAAAACCGGTGCCAGCAGCCAGGGAAAGGAAGGCCTGTTGCGCGAATCTTCGTGCAACGGGCTTCTAGTAATAAATAAGAGACTGAGGTGCAGGCATGTATATATGGTCAGAGGGAGTTTAACTGAACCAAAAGCTCTCCAAAGAAGCCAGGGGAGCAATTTGCCCTTTAATAACCCTGATCAAAAACTTCTGTCATAATTACACAGAGATTGGTTGATTGGCTATGTACTTACAAAAACCTAGAAATTCTGTCAGGTTAAAGTTGAAGCATGCTAAATGGACTGAGAAAAGAAAAAAAAAAATACTTCATCTTAAAAACACATTTCAAACAATAGCTTTCTTTAGGGTGACATAGTAATCTCATAAGGACTAAATTTCTTTCAGGAAGATAACTTATTGTTTCTGTTGTTGGTTTTATCATCATCACAATTATCATCATTGTCCTCATCTTTCCCATCCTGCAGTACTTTTTAAAATTGTGATTTTTTTCAGCTGAACTGGAACTTGTTCAGAGTGATGCATTATTGTTAAGGAAATTCTTGTATATTGCTATTTGGGTTGTTGTAATAGCAATACTTATATTTTCAATAAATCTCAGAATTATATAGTATAACACTAGAGAAAGTAAGATAAATAATAAAAGTCTAGCCCAGCCTATGTTGCTCAGTGGTTGTGTGTCAACCTATGAATCAGGAGGTCACAGTTTGATTTCTGGTTAGGACATGTGCCCAGGTTGCAGGCTCAATTCTCCGTGTGGGGTGTACAAGAGGCAGCTGATCAATGATTCTCCCTCATCATTGATGTGTCTATCTCTCTCTCCTTCTCCCTTCCTCTCTGAAATCAATATATATATATATATATATATATATATATATATATATATATATTTTAAATAATAAAAGCCTATGGGGAGGGAGGAGGGATAAATGTTGCCCTAAGAATGCTTATCATTGTTTTGTTGTTGGGATCTGTTTTTGGAGAAGGTAGGGGTTGGGAGAAGCTTGACCTTGTGTCTTCCTCATTAAATTTTGCATTTATACAAAATGAAAAAAAAAGAATAAAAGTCTATTATTTTTTTTAAAAAAGTGACAAAATAATATAAAACTTTGAATGCTAATTTTATACATATTTATGATCATATTCTTTTGTCATTGCTTTTCTTTAAAACCTTTCTTTTAATGTCTATTGAAATATGTTTGAGTAATTCTAAATTAAGCTATTTATATTTTACAGATTGAGTTTGTATGTTTTTTTCTTCAAAAACAGAAAGAATAATATTTTATTAGTAAGAATTATTTAAACTTATAAGCTTCAAAAAATTAGGAAACAGATGCTATATGTAGGATAGCCAGTCACCTTTGCACAATAAAAATAAAAATGTAAATTATTTCTTGTTTAAAACCACTCATACAGACGAACCCACAATATATCTTAAAGCAATCTAAAGAACATTGTATATGAGTGTGCATATGTGTGTACACATATATTTGTTTTTAATTTGTTATATGTGTGCCTGTTTGAGACAGTTTAATCTCAATTACCAGCTCACTGCGTTAACAGACTGAAGACTTATTCATAAGGAAATGCATTACGTATATCCTCTACACAGTGATGGCAACAGCAGGCAGTCTTTGGATATGAGTTATGTTACAAAGAGCCCTTGGTGTGTAAATGGAATACATCGTTCAGCCAATTTAAGAAAAATATATACGAAACAATATGTTTTCCATAAACATCTTTTTTGTAATATTGGAAATGTAGTTAACGTATTTGCAATATGTTCCCATATCTTATTTTATTCAATTGCCAGAACTTGAAGTTGAACAGAATTAAAGCAATAAGTCTGAATCACAAAGCAATATGAGGTGAAGGAAAATGAATGAAGTATTGTGCTCCAAAATTTGTGTAGAAAGATTATACGAAAAACAGAATAATTCCAAGTTATACTAACCTATACATTTTTAGCTTTCCTGATTCTAAACTAAAACCAATAGAATGTGGCTGGGTTTTTCCTGCAATTCTATAATGTCTCCTCCACAGATCTTACTGTTTACCCAAGAACTTTGTTCAGAAGTAGACAAATGTGTCTAAATGTAAAATTCCAAGGTGAGTTGGAGAAAATGCCATGAAAAACTCAGAACAGCCCAGATGGTCCATCAACAGTTAATTAAGTAGCAGGTCTTGAAACAACTATGAAGCTGCAAATGCTATAGTCTATTCTAGGGTCCTACAAGAAGAAAATCAAAACTTTTTATGATCAGGGAATAGGGCTCTGTTACATCATTAGGAAAACCAGGCAGTAGTACACACACCTATACACAAAAACACACACAAAATCCACAGTACAGACTAGAAAAATAATGACAAGACTAAGAGGCTGAATGACTCGGGATCTGGGTAATGAGATATAAACTCTTCAGTACAGATTTTTAGTCTTTGCCAACATCTTTAATCTTGTTTAACGCAACTGGGACTAAAAGTCATTAGCCTCTCCCATCTGTTCACATAATTATATAAAACAGAAATGCCTGGATATCCCTGTCCACACTCATTGGTCTCTAGGAGCCCCCAAAACCTTTCAAGTAAACTATCAATATGAGGAACAATATTTAATAATAATTAAGGCAATATTTTTAATAACCATGGTAAACTGGTTCTTTGTTCAAATATGCAAATATGTTCAAATAAGCTGTCTGAGTTTTGGGTTCTCCATCTATAAAATGGTGTTATCAGCACTATAATATAGATAAAAATGTTGTGAGGATAAAATGAGAATAGCAGCACAGTGAAAAGTACATTATAGCTGCAATTATGACAACAATGGTGATGATAAGGATACTGTGTTCCTCAACTTCAATTTATAATATATCATTAAGTATAGAAATCAGTACCTGACACATAATTGTATTCAACAAATGCATGCAGAATAAATCAGTGGATATCACAGAATAACTGTGGAATGGATACTGATACCATCATGTCACAAATGATAAAACTCATCCTCAGAGGGATTAAATAATCTCACCCAGCTGGTAACCAGGCTAAGTGGGTGAGCAGACATAGCCCCCGCTGTATCCTGCTTTTCTATCACAATGCCCTCCCATGTTCACCACTGTGGTTCTTATTGGGTCAACACAGCACACAAGTGAGGCAGAGAAAGCAGGCTTTTTTCTATCGCAAAAGCCGACAAGTTAGCTGATGTCTAAAGAGGTTGAACATTTTGCCTAAGATCATTGTGTATGTCTTGGGCAAACTGATTGTAAGCTGATTTTTTTATGTGAGTGAGGGAAGGCAGATGAATTTTGTTCTGGTTCAAGGATTTCCATGATCTAAGAGATGAACCTAACACAACAGACATTTCTGAGCAAATAAGATTAAGGGAAATGACGTTATATTCCCAGGCTTTATTAGGGCTGTCATTTGGCCCCTTAGTTGGGACACAATAACTATAAAGAGGTTTTCATTCCTCACTACTGCCTACCAATGTGAATATGCTATTTTACATTTAAAAGGATTCCATTGTATACTTAAATACAGATTCTTTTTTCTTTTATTTGTTTTTTTTTCCATTCCATGGAAGAGAAACATATGATGTGACAAGCATTGTAAATGTTACTCTTCTTGTGAAAAGCTTTTCCACAACAACTTTGAAGCATGTTATCATTGTCAAATGTGGGATGAAACAAAACAATGTTATCTACTTGGTCACAAATGTGGAGACATCAACTACCTCTGGCTTTGAAAGGATATATTAATAATGATATTAATCAATACAATGAAAAATAACTAAGTTATTTTAATATGCTCTAAGCAATTTACTCCTCATACAAAGACGTTGGTCAATACCTTGCCCTCAGTCACCTAGTTTCTGAGAAGCAGAACTGGGGGTTGAACACGGATGGTATGATTCAAAACCTGTGTTGTCATCAGTGGGTACAACAGAAAGGCTACACTTTGCTGGTACTTAAAGATGCTAATCACTCTTTTAGATGCCAACAGTTTGGCCAATAAAGTACATTCATGCTTTCATGAAGCCAAACAATGTCTGCTAGCAGCTTTTTTTTAAATCCCCACCCAAGGATATTTGTTTATTGATTTGAGAAAAAGAGATAGAGCAACATTGATATGAAAGAGAAACATCAATCAGTTGCCTCCCGTATGCACCCTGATGGGGGATCAAATCCATACCTTTTGGTGTATGGAATGATGCTCTACCCAAATGAGCAACCTGGCCAGGGCATCTGCTAGTAGCTTTTATAAGAAACTAGAGGCCCAGTGCATGAAAATTATGCACTGGGGAGGGAGGTTATCCTTCAACCTGGCCTGCACCCTCTCACAGTCCGGGACCCTTTGGGGGATGTCCGCTTGCTGCTTTAGGCTTGCCAGCCATGAACCTGGCTTCAGGATAAGCAGTGCTCCCCCTGTGGGAGCACACTGACCACCAGAGGGCAGATTCTGCATTGAGCATCTGCCCCCTGATGGTCAGTGTGCATCATAGCGACCCACCATTCAGTCGATTTGCATATTAGGGTTTTATTATATAGAACTAGAGGCCCAGTGCATGAAATTTGTGCACTGGCGGCGGGGGGGGGCGTCCCTCAGCCTGGCCTGCGCCCTCTCACAGTCTGGGAGCCCCGTGATCAGTAGCCCCTCAGAGGGAGGTCCCGCCCACCGCCGCAGCTCTGCCAGCCAGGTAGCCTGGGCCTTCCTCTTTGGGGCCATTGATCACAGGGATCCATGATCGATCGCCCCAAAGAGGTAGGCCCTGCCTACCCGGCCGGAGCTCTGCAATAGATCACTCTGCCTACCTGCCTCAGCGTTGCTGTGGGGTAGCCTGGGCCTCCCTCTACGGAGAGATCCATTTCGCCCCAGAGAGGGAGGCCCCACCCACCCACTGCAGCCCACCAGCTGGTGGCCTGGGACTCCTGCTGCAATGGGATCATGGAGCAATGGCCAAGCCCCCAACCAATGTCATTGCACCTGCCTTAGCTGGCCTGGCACCAGTGGGTGTCATAGCATGGTCATCTGGATGGTTGTTCCACTGTTTGGCCATTTGGTTGATTTGCGTATTATGCTTTTATTACTATAGATGGCTATAAAATATAGCTATAGATGGAACACCACTGCTTCTTAAATTTTTTTTCTCATAAAACTGCTTTTGAAGAAAGCTTCACCATGGCACCAAGTATTCCATATAAAAGACACGTGAAGAAACTCAGATTAGACACAGAGTTGCCTCTCCGAACTAATAAATATCCTTCCTCCCATTAGGAAAAGGGAGCCATAAAACTTCTGATTTTCTATATTTACTCTGGCTACTAGGAAGCCCTGAGAGAAACTTTGTGAGTGGATTGTAGTAGCTTTATAAAGCTAAAGTCTGTGGGGTTTTTTTTCTGATTTTTAATCTTATTCTCTATTACATGGCTCTGCGTCATTTTAATGTAAGTTAATAAAATGCTATTACTATAATGTAAGCATTTTTAGTTTCACTTATGTATTTTAGCGTCCACATCTTGAAACAGATCTGGTATTTTAGAGAAGCAATCAAACTGGACTGTAGTGGGTAATTTTTGTACAATCCTTTGGTTGAGTGAATGCTGGAGCCAAATGGTTCGCATTAGTCACTGTCCAAGATAAGCTTATGGTTTTTCAGGACTCCAACAGGTATAGATGCAGTTGAGAAAGGAATATAATTTTCTCAGTCTTTTTTCCACAGACTCCTCTTATATTTCAAAATTATACTGGACATGTTACATAAAATCCAGAGAGATAATAAGACTATTATAAATTAATGAAAAGTCACACACATAAATCAGTCACATGGGATTATAATTATAACCCTTATTCACATCAGACTAATAAAAGAGTTGATCTTTGACACATAGCTCTGGGTAAAATCAATCCAAAGTGCTAATTGCAATATAAAGGCTTTTTTAATAAAAACATAATATGTGAATCGGTTCTTAAGAAAGTATGGAAAATTTTGGGGCAGACTCCATCAGAATAAAAAGATATTCTATGAAACTTGCAAAAACAAGAACCTCTTGACCCATTTATATATTAATATAATAAACAGAACAGTCTCATAGTTCTAATATAAATAGTTGAACAAAATGACTAGCAATTACTTAAGGATCCTATAGATTCTTCTTCCTAGTTTGGTTGAGCCTCCAATTATAAAAAATGTGAGACAGAAAATTACTTTGTTATATAATTTATTTGGTTATGTAATTAGAGAGAAACCCATTTTTAAAAGGAAAAAAAATGAAGGAAAGATATATCACCAGGTATCAGTTATTTTTGTATTATTTTATTATTTTGTTTTTCATTAATTGTGTTTCCCATTGAGAAAAATAAGGTATCTAATTCATTGAAGAAAAAAACATATTTTATCCTGTCTTTACCAATACTCATATTTCAGTTGAAAAGATAGAAATTATAAAATCCTAATATACAAGCCTTTTATTATGATAAAGCAGAATGACAGAATCCCAGATAGACAGAAAATATACCATCTGATTTGGAAGATGATGTCTCCTGGAACATTCTATTACTACTCTCCACATTTTTTAATACAGTTGTTCTTCCTTATCCACAGTTTTGCTTTTCGTGGTTTAGATTACCTGTTCTCAATAGCAGTTCAAAAATACTAAATGAAAAATTCTAGAAACAAACAGTTCATAAGTTTTATTTTTAATTTATTTGTAAGAGTAATTTTCTACTGCCTGAGTCACTTCTCAGTGCCCCACCCCCTTCCGTCCCAGACATCTAACAATATGGGCCAAGTGTCTAACTTCATTTTGCATGTGAACAACAAGTGTATCTTGCTTGGATTTAACATACACTGAATTTTTCAGGAATTCAATTATCATGTACTTTGAAGAAATATTGAATATGTTTTTTTGGATCTTTTCCAAGAGCTGTTCAATGTATGAGGAAAATCCCCTCACTGAAGGCAACACCCATAGCAAACCCCATGGTTTTCTGGCTGCATTATAGCTGCCTCATTCACTGTGATTTTAAGTATAAAGTAGTTGTCCCTTATCCATAAAAGATATGTTTCCCCCCAAAAGATTCCTGAAATCACAAATAGTACCAAATTCATAAAATTTATCTATTTATTTAATTTGTTTATTGGATTCATAAATTCAAAATTGCATGTTCTCTGGCATAGAGTGATGAAAGCTCATGCCATCCTGTTCCATCCCGCCCACCTAGGGTGTGGATCATCCCTTTGTCCAGGGCATCCAGGCTGTATATGCTACCCACCTAATAGTCAGTAGTGGTCATCTCAGTGATTAGATGAGTGCCCAGGTATAACAGGACTGTGTTCAGGTAACTCATAGTACCTAAAACTACATCACTAGGCCTACATCATTTACCTAGCTTTATCTCATCATATAGATTTTATATCATTTCACATCAGGATGAGTACAATACAATAAAATTAAGTTGAGAAAAAGATTACATTCACATAACTTTTATTACAGTATATTATTATAATTGTTCTATTTTATGATTAATTATTAGTCTTAATTTTTTACTGTGCCTAATTTATAAATTCAATGTTATCATAGATATGTATATTTAGGGAAAAAGAGTCTATACAGGTTTTGGTACTATCCATGGTTTCAGATATCCACTGGGGGTCTTAGAAAGTATCTTCAGTAGATAAAGGAGACGACCATATATCACTGACCAACACAACTGATTCACCTGCGAATATAGAACACAAAGTACAGAGAAGACACATTTTTCTTGGCAGGATCAATCTTTCTTGTTCAGATACTACTGCTTACAAGACATGACAGACTTCACCTTGGCTGATGGCTTTGCTTTTACCATCACCTGCTGAAAGAGAGAACAATGACTGCACTGGGCAAGGGTCCCAACCTAATAAGCTCTACAAAGGGAAAGAGAATTAAGGGAACCTGGCCTGTATGGCTAATTAAAGTTATGTCTATGGGCAAGAATCTCTGTTACCTGCTGTCACTGAGAATCTTTCAAAAAATTTTTTGTTAATACCCACCCAAGGATATTTTTCCATTGATTTTTAGAAAGAGTGGAAGGGAGAGGGCAGAGGGAGAGAGAGAAACATTGATGTGTGAGACATTGATTGGTTGCCTCTCACACACACCCTGACCGTGCCTGGGATTGGTATATGCCCTTGACCCTGAATAGAATCTGCAACCCTTCAGTGTGCAGGCCGGAGCTCTAACCAGTGAACAATAACAGCTAGGGCTGTCACTGAGAGTATTTGAGAAGCATTTGACCAACCATGTTTTCATCTGTGCTGGCATTCTTCAGCTCTCTTCAGATACCCTCTGCAACTCAATGTTAGTATTCACTAACATTGGTGTATACTTTTGGCAACAATCATTAGGCATCTTTTTTCTTTTCCAAAGTTAAATATTTTATACATTTCCCCCCCACAGGGTATTAGAAAAGCCAATGAACGCAGAGAAAATCCCATTAAGCATAGTCAGGAATAGAAGATAACACAATGTTTCTTCTTTCTTTTTTAAATTAACACAAGCACATGCGTGCTCCTTTGCAGGGCTAGCTTACTGAAGACCTATTGGTAAAACTTATTGTAAGCGGACCTGGCTGGGTGGCTCAGTTAGTTGGACCTTCATCCAATACACCAGAAAAGGTTGCAGGTTTGATTCCGGCAAGGGAATATACCTACTAGTAGGTTGCAGGTTGGATCCCCAGTTGGGGAACATATGAGAGGCAACCAATGGATGTCTCTCTCATATCTCTCTCTCTTCCTCTCTCTAAAAAAAAAATCAATAAATATATCCTCAGTTGAGAATTTTTTTAAAGTAAATTTGTAACTTTCTAGGACAACTAAATTCTCAAAGAGGGTGCCAGGGTATATTTCAGTACGGTGTTATTTTGAAATGTGTGACCATTTACATTACACTTATAGCATTCAAGGTGTAGGTTCTTGTGTCTTCAATCACTGATAGTGTTAATGTCTTGGTTGTCAGGGATGTGCATTTTAAAACTGGGGTAAGCTAGAGAGCTGGGCTCTACGAGCCAGGCAGGGATTGAAAACAAAGCTGTGAGTTCTGTTCTTTGCTCAGCCAATGTCTTAAGGTGTCCTCTTAACCCTTAATAACTACCTAATTATTCTATATATAAAAGAGACTTAGTAAAAGATGAGGCAATATAAAACTTTAGAGAGAAAAATATGAATTTAGGCTTATTCTAACAGGCATTTGGGTAATATTCTTATCTCTGACTGCTTTTTAATGTCACTGAGTCAGTCTTTGGGCTGGAAGAGAACTTGGATTCACTCAGTTGTAACTCTCCCTGGTGCTTTATTTAAATGATAATATACAATAATATATTTGTAAATCAGATCTTTTGGTTTGAGCTGAGGAAAAGTTTTCATATTGTTTGAAACTAGTAGCCCATCGTGCGATATCCCACGTAGTAGGCCACCCGCCGCTTCCGTGGGAGCTGGCGGGAACTGCAGTGCACCGCCAGGAGCTGTGCTGCTTCCATGGGAGCCATGTGGCTTCCCCGGGAGGTGGAAATAAGCTGAGGTACCCACGGGAGCTGGAAGGGAGCTGCGCCACTTCCGCGGGAGGCGGGAGGGACCCGCTTTCATTCCAGGGAGGCAGGAGGGAGACGCACTGCTCCTGAGGGAGGTGGACCTGACATCTCCTCTCTGAGCCTGCACTTGGCCGTGGAGGCTGCGGGACAGCCCCCCAGTCCCTGTCCCTGTTTGCTCTGACTCTGGGGTCTGGCCCAAGCTGGGCACAGTGACGAAGCAAGCATTTTGCCAGGCCACTCACACTGCCAGCTCTCAGCGGCTAAACCCCCCGCCCCCCCGCCCCCCAGGACTCGGGGACTCCAGAGAGGCTGAGAGGATTGGGCGCCACCATCTTTGTGACAGAGTGATGGTTAATTTGTATCTTACCCTTTTATTAGATAGGATATCTTAAGTCAGCCTTATTTCTCATTTGAGAATATAGTTTATATAGCCCTACCTTATATATCTACAAACTTGTACCAGACACTTGCTATAAGAGCACACACGATAATTTAAATACATATATAAAAGGAGAAGGCAGAGTATAAATTAGATCTGAAAATCACTATCAATCCTATTACTCCATTTTACATGCTTCTAGTTTACCCATAAATAGAGCTAAAATACAAGATGCTAGCTAAATTTAAGTTTCAGATAAATAATGGATTATTTTTCTTTTAGGTTAAGTATGTCTCATATAATGTTTGGGACATACTTAAACTGAAAATGATTCTTTGTTTATATGGCATGCAAATTTATGTGGACAACCTGAATTTTTATTAGCTAAACCTGGCAGAGTTCTTCGTAAGTCATGTTTTCACCTTGATCCTTTCTTTAATTGTTAATTGTGTCACCTCCTCTCCCGAGGTGGCATTAGACCTTTCTAAGTCCCCATGGTAATCTGTAATTGCCTCTGTTAGAACACTTCACAAACACATTGAAGCACTTTGCTTATTTGTCCTTTACTCTCATGCTAGAAAATGAGTTTTTTCAGGCCCCAAAAACCAAATCTCATATGTACCATTACTTTGAAACAGCCAGAACTCTACCAGTTTTAATACATAACTAGAGGCCAGGTGCATGAAATCCACGCAATCGAGGGGTGGGGGGTGTCCCTCAGCCCGGCCTGCACCCTCTGGAAATCTGGGAGCTCTCAGGGGATGTCCGACTATGGCTAAGGGCCTAAGCCGGCAATTGGACATCCTTAGCACTGCCACCACTGTGCTCGCCAGCCATGAGCCCGGCTTCTGGCTGAGCAGCACGCCCCCTGTGGGAGAGCACTGACCACCAGGAGGCAGCTCCTGTGTTGAGTGTCTGCCTCCTGGTGGTCAGTAGTCATCAAGTTACTAGTCGTCCCACCATCAGGCTGAAACCGGCTCTCTGACATCCCCAGGGGGCCAGCTGAGGGACCCCACCGGTATACTATCAGGGCCAGGGAAGGATGCGGGAGGTTGGCCAACAGGGAAGGGAACATGGGAAGGCTCCAGGGAGTGTCAGGCCTGTCTCACCCAATCCTAATTGACCAGATCCCAGCAGCAAGCTAACCTACCAGTCTGAGCATCTGCCCCCTGGTGGTCAGTGCACATCATAGCAACTGGTCAACTGTCTGCCCCCTGGTGGTCAGTGAATGTCATAGCAAGTGGTTGAGCAGTCTTAGCATATCATTAGTATATTACGCTTTGATTAGTTGAACAGCCAACCAGATGACCAGACACTTAGCATATTAGACTTTTATTATATAAGGTCTGTAGGGGCAAGATGCATAATTCTTAATGACATCTTCTCACCATCTCATCTGCTTTCTCTGGATTCAGCTTTCTTTTTTCTTGCAAGCAAATTATAGGCATCCTATATAATAAAAGCGTAATATGCAAATCGATCAAATGGCAGAACAACCAGTTGGCAGGAGGCAGGGCCAGCGAGCAGACCAGCCAAGGCGTGTGTCAGCAAGCAGAGGGAGTAGATGGAGATGGGGGGATGAGGCGGCAGTGACCAGTGGTGGTAGAGGGACAATGTGGGGAGGCGGGGCCACACTAGCTGGCGGGAACCATCCCCTGATCAACTGCCTGGTTGCCTTCCACAGAGGGAGGCAAGACTGTGGTCCTAAGCCATCCGTAGGACATCCCCTGAGGGCTGCTGGACTGTGAGAGGGTACAGGCCAGGCTGAGGGAACCCCATCTCCCACGAGTGCACACATTTTTGTTCACCAGGCCTTTAGTTTATCATAAAAAGAAGGCAAGCTGACCATGGGAAAATTTCTCACCTACCATTTTGGGTCACATGTGTGAATTGAAATTAGTTACAAGAACTATTGCAAATATTTTATTAGCATTGGCAGTTACAATATCAAAAATTGAGAGTGGCTTATATTTTTTAAATAAATTTTATCACTTGGGTATGTACCAAATATTTATTGTGTACAATTAAAGTGCCTGGCCACTGCTTATATATAGCTATATACACAAAAACCCTTTAATCAGTAGTATTGAGCAGTGCCGGAGAGCAGGATTCTGGGATTAGAAATATAGATTCAAAATTTTCTGTTGCCTCTTCTTAACTTCTAAGCCAAGTTTCCCTACCTTATTGATCTAGTGCAGCGGTTCTCAACCTGTGGGTCGAGACCCTCTTGGGGGTCGAACGACCCTTTCACAGGGGTCGCCTAAGACCATCGGAAAACACATATATAATTACATATTGTTTTTGTGATTAATCACTATGCTTTAATTATGTTCAATTTGTAACAATGAAATTGGGGGTCACCACAACATGAGGAACTGTATTAAAGGGTCGCGGCATTAGGAAGGTTGAGAACCACTGATCTAGTGTAAAAATTAAAAGAGGTAACACTTATAAGACACTTAGTTCCTCGTGTGGCCCAGGGTGAGAACTCAGCAAATGGCAGCTGGCATTTTTATTACAACACATTATCTTTTATATATGGTGTTATCATTTGCATGTATTCAAATATACTTTCTAGAGTAGCTGAGAAAGAGAATTTATAGGTAGGATTTTAATCTAATTTACAGAGACTCCTACAGGAGAGTTATACACAGGGTCATCTGTACATGTCACGTGAAAGGAAGTGAAAACCAAAAAGGAGAGGAGTCCAGAGGAAAGAATGACTCTGGAGTTATGTCAGCCCACTTAGTTGTATGACATTGAAGAAATCTCCTAACCCCTTGGAGCCTTAATGCCTTCATCTGCAAAGAAAAACAAAATAAAAAGTCAACTTTCTTTTTAAAAGTGAGCACCTAGCTTACTCTCTGTCACGTACACAAAAAGTCATTTAATAAAGGTGATCTTTTTCCCTTCTCCCTTCCTTAAAATATAAATCATATGTTCTTATCTTGGTTTTAAGTTTACCTAAACTAACAGTGCAGTGGCCTAAACTCACAATGAATTCCTTTGAACAGGATTCTTCAGGTTTAGTCACTGTAGCTGAGTTCAAACTCCCCGGGCCTTTCTTTCACTTCTCTATTCCTCAGCACATTATGAGCCACAGTCATCAATCTTAACACTAATATAGAGTCATAACCGTGCAGAAAGCGTGTCAAAACTCCCTTTCATGCCCATCCATGGCAGACTCCTCTGGTCCTTCCCTGAACCTTCTCCCACTAAGTGCAGACACAGCTGCTCAGTACGCCTTCTCTTGAGTAATCTTCACCAGTCAGTCAATGGTGTAAACAGGAAATGCGTATTTTCAACTCACTTCAAACATCCCCTTGATTTACTGATTTGTTAGCTTTCCAAACTGTTTCTATATCATCTTCCATGTCTTTCTTGCTTGCCTTTGTCCTCATGCTGACCTCAACTATTGATCTATTATATAAATGTACATTAAAAGTAATTAGTTTTTAATCACTCTAATCTCTCAAAGGTTATGCTCAAGTCATAAATTTTTTACGGATTCTTTTTCTTTCAGATGTTGATAGCAAACTGAAAAAGGGTCATGAAATAAAAACCTAAAATAAGAGAGAGATATCGATAAAGGAAGAGAGAGAGAGAGAATCACCCATATAAAATGCTAACACTAAAAAAGAAAAAAAAGAATTTTATTCTACTACATCATTAATCTTTTGTATGGATTAATGTTCATTCTTCAGTGACTATCTTGTCACATATTAGAACTTAGTATATATGCCCTTAACTCTTTACAAAGATCCATTATTTTGTCCTTGTTAAGGGAGTTTCTTGAGGTAATTTCTTTACACTTGATGTAGCAAAACAAATTAATGCCTTTTGAAAAACTAGAAACTGATCTAATTATCTTGCTGACAAAAGTGGCCAATTTGTGCCTACACTTTGTACCTACACTTGAGAATTTTTCTCCCTTGTTTTTGTTTTTGATAACATACCTTTTCACATAGGGAAAATACTAATAAAAATAAGTAAAAGTAAAATAGTAATTCTTTATTGAGAAAACAATGATAAAATATCATTATTGAATGTTTGTATCACCCAACATCTTGATTTTTTTCTAAAATAAACACATGCTGCCAAAACCGGTTTGGCTCAGTGGATAGAGCGTCAGCCTGCGGACTGAAAGGTCCCAGGTTCGATTCCGGTCAAGGGCATGTACCTTGGTTGCGGGCACATCCCCAGTGGGAGATGTGCAGGAGGCAGCTGATCGATGTTTCTCGCTCATCGATGTTTCTAACTCTCTATCTCTCTCCCTTCCTCTCTGTAAAAAATCAATAAAATATATTTATTAAAAAAAATAAAAATAAAATAAAATAAACACATGCTTCTTCATTTTGCTATAATCTGCACAAATGACAAATTTAGGAATGCTTAATAAGTCTACCTTAGCTTGCTAAAAAAAGTCTCTGCAACTTTTTGATATATAAATAATCATGATCAAATTTTCTGTGCAAAATTGAGAAAATACCCTTGACTATGTTTTTTGTGTGTGTATGTGTGTGTGTATGTGTGTGTGTGTGTGTGTTTAATATCAATAAACCAAAATTCAGTGAATAATGCTAACTCTCAGGGTTCAGCAAATATTAGAGCAATTGTGATTAAAAAATAAAGGAGGAAATTAAGAAAGGAGGGGAAACGGAAAGAAAGGGGAAAAAAAAGTAGCCTTTAAAATATCTGCTACCAGCCTTCACTTACCTGTAGAATGTAGATAATAGAGGGAATACATCTATTTGATCTAACTTTGATCTCACTATAAACTATGGATCCAGTGTAGTCCTGAGTGCTAAAGATAAAAAACAAATGCCTCATTCATTCTCCTTAATGGAACTCATGACCTAAAAAGAGCACTAGGTTCAGTCATTCATTTTTTTAATGGACGGGAAGACTTTAGTTACTCAGAAAAAAATTCTAAATACAGAGTCCTTTGGGGTTTTTCAGACGGACTATGCAAATGACAAGTAATCTATGCCTTGAACCGAAAAGGCAGATTCTAGAGGGTAGGAAGGCATGTCAAAGAGGTATGGGCCAAGTGCCACAGGACAAAGCTGTCTAGGAGGAAGTTGACTCTGTTGGTAAGATGTGGGCTGTAGCAAACAACACAGCAATATGGAGAAATGTCACTGGCACCCATCATTTACATTTAGTGTTTTTCTATAAGAATAATATTGACTTGATTCGAAAAAAATGTTTTGCTTTCCCTGTTCACAACTCACCTAAATAATGTTATTCAAAGTATTTTGTTGGGACAATGAAAATAAAACTAGTGATTAGTTTGGTTACTCCTTCACATGCACAAATAGGATAAAGGATTTCATGTAACTTTGTTTCTCATCTATGACCCATAAAATTCTAAAATCATATTTTTCACAGCTTGATAGATAAGTCGAAGATTATTGTTCAACTTTCTATGAACTAGCCACTTGAAAATGGCATTTTTTGTATTGGTTAGAAAATTAAAGATCCTGATTTTGGAAATAAAAGGTCAAGGACTTTCTTAATTTTCTTCTTTTTTAAAAAAAAATAAAACAATTATAGCCAAAGATTTTTATATTTTATGGTATTAGTTTGCTAAAGAGACATTCAAAGAACCATCAGTTGGTTGTCTTGAGACAAGAGAAATACATTTTCTCACAATTTGAAGGCTAGACATCTGAAATCAAGGTGTTGGCAGAGCCACATACTCTAAGGGAGAATGTGCCCCATGCTTTTTTTTTGGCGTTTGGTGGTGGTGGTGGTTGGCTAGCAACTATATCACTTTAATGATTTTTGCTTCCATTGTCATGTGACTTTCCCCTTTGAGTGTCTCTGCCTTCTCTTCTTATTAGGATGCAATTCATATTGGATTACCATGCAACTGAATAATCTTATTTTATCTTGATTACATGTGCCAAGACCCTATTTCCTAAGTAGGTCACATTTGAAAGTACCAAGGGTCACAACTTCAATATATCTCTTTGTGGGACACAACTTAATCTATAATAATATATAATGCTGATGTCATAGTTTCTTTCACTTGGTTCAATGAGAAATCTTAAAGCTTTGAAGTTTAGAATTAATCTTAAGATTACAGATGCAGAAATATGGTAACAACTTCAGAAAAGAGAGCAACATTAAATGAATTTAGTACAGTATTAAGAATTCTACTAAAATGGAAGAGCTTCAAGTGTATCTTCTGTTATTTAGCTATTGTTATATGAGTCAACATAATTTTTTTCTGTATTCTGAGGTGGCTGTCATATTTTGTGTGTAACAATCGAAACTTGTATTGGTCTCCTAAAGCTGTTGTAACAAACTACCACAAACTGGATGACTTAAAGCAACAGAAATGTATTTTCCCAAAATTATGGAGGAAAGAACTTCAAATCAAAGCACCAGCATAGCATCCTTTCTCTGAGACTCTGGATGGAATTTTCCTTTGCTTCTGGTGATAGCCTGCAATCCTTGCCATTTCTTGACTTGCAACTATACCACTTCAATTTTTATCTCTGTCATCACATGGCTTTCTTCCTGTGCCTCTTCTCTCTCTTTTTTTAAAAAAATATATTTTTATTTATTTCAGAGAGGAAAGGAAAGGCAGAGAGAGATAGAAACATCAATGATGAGAGAGAATCATCCATCGGCTGCCTTTTGCATGCCCCCCACTGGGGGTCGAACACACAACCCGGGCATGTATCCTGACTGGGAATTGAACCATGACCTCCTGGTTCATAGGTTTATGCTCAACCACTGAGCCATGCTGGCTCAGCTCTTCTCTTATAAGAACAATCTTTTTTTTCTCTTTTTTTAAAATATATTTTTTATTGATTTTTTACAGAGAGGAAGGGAGAGAGATAGAGAGTTAGAAACATCGATGAGAGAGAAACATCGACCAGCTGCCTCCTGCACATCTCCTACTGAGGATGTGCCCGCAACCCAGTTACATGCCCTTGACCGGAATCGAACCTGGGACCTTTCAGTCCGCAGGCCGATGCTCTATCCACTGAGCCAAACCGGTTTTGGCTATAAGAACAATCTTATTGGATTAGGCCCCACCCTAATTTTAACTTGATTATATCTGCTAAGACCTTGTTTCCAAATAATGTTATATTCATGTGTATTAGGTACTAGTTCTTCAATATATCTCTTTGGGGACATGATCAATCCATTAATGGCCTGCCTGCTGAGTTGTAGCTCCAACCTGCTGTTCCCTTTATCAATGTAATAAAAAAATTCGTGTGGATTATCTAAAAGTTGACCACTTGACATTTTGAGGTCTGTTTTTGGCATCAATCAGATATTTTAAAAACTTTTTTTTACATTTTTTTTTTTTAACTCTTATATAATAAAAGCCTAATATGCTAAGTGTCCAACCGTTCTGCCATGTGACTGGTCGCTATGACATGCACTGACAACCAGGGGGCCCAATCATGCACTGGTGGGGTCCCTGGGCCTGGTCTATGCCCTCTCGCAATCCAGCACTCCTCACGCCAAGCTGAGGGACCCCACTGGTGCACGAATCTGTGCACTGAGCCTCTAGTAAGAAATAACTCCTAGCCAGTTTGGAACTGAGTCCCACTAAGTTCTGCTGATTTGGAGCAAGTGTCACTGCCAGCCATTTAATCCATCAGTTCAGAAGGGCCATGTGCTACATACTCATTGTTTAGGTAAAGTAGAATTGAACTGAATTATATTTAAAAGTTATTTTGATAATGTCTTGTTTTTGAAATAATTAGAAACACCATAAGGTACCAAAACTGCAGCTAAGAATCATTGGTACCAAAAATATCTTTCTGTAGGAATAAATATCTTAATATATATTAAAATAAATTATTCAAATCTTTAATATTTTTCTCCTCAGAAACTCTATAATTAGTTATTTCTTTTGCTTCAACTGTCTATCTTTTAAAAAATGCTTTTAGTAATGTCCTAAAGCATAATTACTCACTCTAAAAATGACATAATGATAAATTATTTTATTGTTAAAAGTGGCCTTAAGACACCTTTGAGTAATTTAAAAGTACTAAATTATTATTAAAGATAAATAGGGTATTTTTGAATTAATTCTAAAATCTTGAGTTAGGTTTATGAATCATTTTGGACATAAATTTGAATTTGGTAAGATTTTCATTTGCTTATGTATTAATTATTTAACAAATATAACAAGTTTACTTTTTTTCAAGAATTGGAACTTTCTTCTTATAAATTTGGGTTTATCACATGTAGATAAGAGTCATAAATCCATTATTTTCTTTTGGGTTACAATGCCCCAAGCTTTGGATCTCACTAGACACCATAAGCTCTGACCTTAGCAGCTTTCTTAGTCTCTCAGTGCCTCACCTTTCATGTTTATAAAATAGAGGGAATCGATTGATTTTTTTTTCAAACCATGCAGAGATGTTAACTAAATCAATTTTGAAATACTTGTGGATAACCTTGCTTTATAATAACGCACTTGGACAGTTAAGTATTTAGATCAAGACTAATACAGAAGGTGTAGAAACAGCACAAGCGGTGTAGACCAATTCAGGCATGAGCAATTATACAGTGAACCAGAGTGGCACACCTGCATCCATTCTGGGAACAGAAAATGCGTGTGACTAACCAATAATCCACCCCAACATTTACAAGGGCGACTAACTGGGAATGCGTGATTCTTGAATGCAAACTTGTTTTTATTTAACGTGAGTCATGCAGTACAAATTAATGTTGTCTTGTAGATGTGTAATTCTTGAGAGTCAATGCCAAAAGGCCCCTGGTCTCCCATTGCTCCTTCTTGTCTAAAAGGAGCGAAAGGAGATTATACGTCAGGAAATTTCACCAGGTCGTGTCAAACTTGACTCAAGCTACAACCCATCCAGCTTGTGCCACATTTGTCATCACCACACACCCTAGCGCAGTCATCATACCCTGAGGTGGCCAAAGGTTTTTAGATAATAGCAATACAACCTCATTAAGACTGACACATCACCTGAAATTCAAATGCACAAAAAGTTAACCGAAGTATCTGGTTCATTAGACATTCAGGGTGGTCAGCACAGTCAGGAGGCACAATGAGCATTCATTGGGGATGTGTTACATAGTGGCTATGATTTAGGAAGGGAACAGTATAACGGCACATAAGAGATGACAATTCAGTAAATTGGATGATGAGGACTGATTTTTAGATAGTGCTTGGCAGTCCTCAAGCCCTTTCTTGTACATTATCTTATCTTACCTTCATAACAGTACTCAAAGTGAGTATTGCCTGTGGTTCTATCACGATTACCACAGTGTCCTTGGCATCTCCAGTTAGAGCTCAGACTAGTACCTGATCTGATGATTTAGGCATCCTGAATTTTTCAGATTGTTTGAGAAAAACAGTTCATTGAAAATATTAATGAAGTAAAATGCAGACACTTTAGTCCTATACAGAAATATGGTGTCTTGATTATCTAGATCAGTGGTTCTCAACCTGTGGGTTGCGAACAATGAAAATACATCCTGCATATCAGATATTTATATTACAGTAGCAAAAATTCATAACAGTAGCAAAATTACAGTTATGAAGTAGCAACGAAATTAATTTTATGGTTGGGGGTCACCACAGCATGAGGAACTGTATTAAAGGGTCACAGCATTAGGAAGGTTGAGAACCACTGAATTTTTAGTAACATTTAAGTTGTCTATATATTTTCATAGCATTTAAATTATCTAGACATTTGGATAGTGTTAAATTATCTACATATTTAATAACATTAATTTTTGTTATTAAATTTATATCTAGATTCTCAAAATTTTATATTAAGCAAAATGGGAAACCAGCAAAGAGAAACAGGCAAATAAATGCGACCACTAGACAACCCAATGACCTAGACTACCCACACACATTGGGTGGCATTGCTATAGCAAACCATCAAGACAATATATCTTTGAGTAAGTTATTTGGAGCAACTAGATACTGTTCAAAAGATATAATGAACGTAAAGAGATAATGAGAACCAAGGATAAATATGTAATTTCTCAAGTGCTAATTGCCCAAGTCACCTTGCCACCATGTACCATGCACTTAGCAGAACAGGAAGGAGACACACACTGCTGAGTGCAGACCAGACGGGAGGTGTGGCCCAGCTGGCCACTATTTTGGTCAACTTTCAAGAAGTCATGAAACATCTTTAGGTCTCAGTTTTCTCATCTGTAAAATGAGTATAGAAAGGGAACACATTGCATAGAGCTATAAATGAGATAATACTCTGTGAAGAGCCTGGCCCAATGTACACGCTCAATTAACATTAGCTATATATAGTCATGACAACAATTGAAAGTCCATGTTTTGCAATCAGTGGGACACAAAGATGTTTCCTCCTCTGAATTTGAAGCTTTTCTCTGATACAACATCACACTATACCTTGATTTATAGTTAACACCTTGGCACCCACCATGTTCTTTTTTTATTATTAAGATTTTTAAACTGATTTTTAGAGAGAGAGATGAAGAGAGGAAAGAACCATTGACTAGCTACCTTCTATATGGCCTCTGCTTGGGATCAAGCCCAAAACCCAGGCATGTACCCTGACTGGGAATGGAACCTTTTACTTGTATGGAATGAAACCCAATCAACTGAACCACCTCAGTCAAGGCCCCACCATATTCTTATGATGAGTTCATGGACTTTGATGACCACACCACATATCAAGTCTTTTTTAGAACTGAAGAATTGGCTAGTGCAGCCAATGACTTATAGTATGTTCTAAACATACTTCTTTTGTATGGAATTGTAGAATTTTTAGCACAAGCTTTTAATAACAGATCATGTGAAATGATTCAATTAGATGGAATTGAAACTTACATTTCTCCACGTTATTCAGAATGTTTTTTGTTTGGTTGAAAATAGAAATATTTTGAGAAAACAGTCATAACTATGGAAAGCAGCATCTAAAACCTGACCCCAGGGTTTTGAAAACATAACACCTAAAAGCACAGCTGATTTTGCAAAAATAGAGCTAAAAATCTGTTCATTTCACTTGGGGTCTTAAGGAGTTTGCCAGTCTTATCCATAGGTAACATGGCAAGAGAAGAAAAGAGATGTACTGAAGCAATTTTTATTACTGTTTAAGAAAATTAACTTATTTCCTATATTTTTTTATATAAAATATTGTTTTTCTCAATAATTGCTGTGACATAAACCATTTGGCTTGTGTTAAATCTTAAGAATTTTTGAACGGCATGATTTCTGAACTTAAGGCAATTAGGGATTGATTTGGGGATTAGGGAAAAACAAACAGGTGAAAGCTGGAGCATGCTACTTGACATTCAGGGTTTGCACCAGAGGACAGGAAGGCAGCTCCAGCTCCGTGGAGATAAGCAAGCTTGCATGTGAGCCTCAGGTGGCTCCAGGGGCTGCATAAATCAGGGTTTTCATCTATCTTTGTTTCTCTTTTCTTCACTCTCCTTTGCCCAACAATCTCTTTCTCTTTCTGAAATATTGACTTGCATCACAATCCCTTTCAGAATCCTTTCCCCATTCTAAAAGAACTATGAACCTTCCCTCAATCAGGATAACAATTCTGATTGACCCAAACTGGAATAAAGTGTCACCAAGCAGGCGGGCAGCCTAAGATTGAAAAGATTATTTAGACCTTATTTTGAACCTCAGTAAGCACAGTGGGTTGGCTCAGCTTTAAGTCATGCAAATAAAAAACAAAAGCTGGAGGGCTGATTTTCTTTGAACTTCAGGGCACTACCTGAAAACAGCAGTTAGTTCCCATAGTCACAGACAGGTCAGGAATTTGTCTAACATTCCTCAGAATTTATGGCCTTCATCATTATGAATGAGATCATTCAAAGGAGCACTCCTCAAGCAATGGTTTCAAGAATTATTATCACAGCATCTGTTAACAGTAATGGCTTTAGAGTGCCTGCAGCGGTTCAAGGTGATCCTGTATGCATGGGCATGCAAAAAGCACATGCAAAATCCTTCTTGAACTCGAACTTGACCTAGACTTATCTCTTGATAAATAATGCCAATAATTGGAGCAAAAAAACACGGAGTATCAGAAACGATGAACTCCTGGTTATTTGGTCATGCTGAGGTTTGTGCGGCAATTGAAGAGGGAAGAGGGGTAGGGGTCCAAGACCAGGACCTGTTTGGAGGCCTGAGCATCAGGGCGGGCTCTGCTTTCCTCAGCTGCACCATTGCCAGCAATTCTTACCTTCTGCCTGCAGGCTCAGCCTTGCCCAGGCCCAAAGGCAACATTGGCCCAGCCTGGCTTATGAGAGCAACAAGACCTGGGCAGAAAGCCATTAGATACTTATGCCATATAGGGCGGGTATAAGATGGGATCTCAGAGAGCATAATATTTACTTGGGTACCCAGGAGGCTAATTGAGGGCACTGTAAGGTTCATAGGAAAGTTCATCTACTAGTATTATGAGTCTCTCCCAGTATGATGTTTACTCTCTCTCATCTCTCTCTCTCTCTCTCTCTCTCTCTCTCTCTCTCTCTCTCACACACACACACACACACACACACACGAGTTCTTAGTACAGTAGCATTTGTTCACTAACTAGGTGGGCTAAGCTTTTACACAGGAGGCCAAATGTAGCATCCCCAAAATTCAAGCAAGGCTGGTGGGAAGTGGGCAGATACCTCAAGATTGAAGGGGTATGACTCAGGCTCAGGAAGGGGAGCCAGGAGGGAGGCTCAGCCAACGGATGGAAGGTCAGGATCTCAGAGTCAGACAAGGAAAAGCAGAAGTTCTGGGAGATACGTGGCTAGAGATGCTTAAGCGGTATCTAAAGCACTTAGAGATGAGGGTCATAGACTGACACATCAGCAGTAAGAACAAATGCAGAGAAGCAGAAGGCTTAATATGGGAGAACATGTTGATTAAAACTTGCACCTCAGCTTTACTACTTTTTTAACCACAGTTTCCTTAGTTAACTCCTTTCTCTCAGTCTTCTTTCTATTACTAGTAAAATATAGCAGATTATACCTAATTTGCTGGGAACTAATCCAGGAAGAGTGCCTCCTAGCATAATGGGTCCTTCATGAACACCAGTTTACTTTTACTGAGCCAGCATCCTCTCCTTGTGCAGCACTCCCTAATTTCTGGCTGTGAAAGTGCCTAAGACTTCTGATGTCTCAGCAAGATAAAACAGAGCGATGCCTGGAAATCTCAGTTACATAGGTAACTCATGAAGATTATTATAAACATAAGGAGGCCCCCAAACAAAAAGGTCGAGTAATTTATGGTTTAAGATTAAATGTACATTTGTATAAAATATAATTCACATATTTGCCTTAGCCAGTGTTGCTAGATAGTTAGAGCATAAGCCCATGAACTCAAGAGTTGTGGTTTCCAGTCTGGGTCAAGGGCAGATACCTGCTCCTGCCTTCAAGTTTGATCCCTACCCTGGTCAGGGTGGATATGGGAGACAACCAATGGATGTGTCTCTTTCACATCTCTCTCTCCCTTCTTCCTCTCTTTCACTCTCTCTCTTTCTCCCCCTCCCTCTCTCCATTCCACTCTCTAAAAATCAATGGGAAAATATGCTTAGGTGAGGATTAACGAATATATATATATATATATATATATATATATATATATATATTCTAAGACCATCTAAAATAGTTTGGTATCATTTTAAGCACCAAGATATCAGGACAATTGAAGTTGTGAAGTAGCTTGGGAATTTTGTTGGGAGAGGCAAAGAAGTCAGACCCCGGGTTAGCAGTCCTGAACCTATAATATAACATACCATGTTAACATCTGTGTCAGCCACTCCCACCAACGTCCGTTCCTCCACTACATTCACGGGCACCCTCCCAGGGCCTTCTTCTCCCAGAAAACTTTCAAAAGTCTAATTTCTTAGATTGAGGTGACAAAGATGGTGTACTGGTAGACCTTATTTGCTTGTGTAGCAATTATTGAACATGAAGTGTAATCTAAGATAGACTTCTTTATAGAAATTTTGTATGTGGAGACACTGAGTTTTCTTCCTCAAAAGGGTAGAGAATGACAGGGCTTTTAGTGTCAGAGAAAAATATCCCTGAGGGTTTGTAGCTAACAGTAGATTTATAAAGGATGGTAAGCCCAGAAGATACAGAAGAAGCTGCACTCTCCTGATGGGATTGTCCAAAGAACATCTGCTTCTGAAGTATGAGATGCAACAATTGGCCCTCATTCTATCTCTAGACATTAGTCTAAAAATCTTAGCTATAAAGATTGGAATGGGTCAAAAGAATCCATAACCACTAAAGATTTTTAAAACATTTATTATTTTATAGTTTTTAAACATGCTGTATAGGATGAGTGTTTAAAACATGAAGAAATTGTTATATGATTATAATAAAATATCAAAACAGTATAAATTTACATATAAAATATGACCTTATCTGTCAAAAACTGCCCTAAAAGAGTAGTCACTAGATCATATACCAGCAGACTACTGACACAAAGACTGTGGTTGTCCAGATAACATGGCATTAATTGCATTTAATCTGTCCAGAACAATCCGTAGCACCACACTAATCGAATCCAGATTTCTGCCTACTGTTACGTTTCATTCTCTTTCAGAGTGATATATTTCAGATATACGTTTCACTTCAAGACAGTTACCTGGCTGAGAGCTCTTGGACTGTCAGGGGATATTAGTCATTTTTGCTGACCATCTGTTTATGTCACAAATAACATAGGCTGTGTTCATGGATGTCTGCACATAAGAAGAGAGGAAGAGAAATCCACAATTATGTATGTCAACTAATACAGAAAACTGACCAATACAGAATAATATTGGAAACCTAAAACACCACATTATAAATGCAATCCAGAAAATCTGATTTGCAAATTTTTGTTTCTGATTATGAAGTGAAAGAATTTTAAAAATCATCCTGAGTCAGACCTCCAGGGTTCATATCCAGATGATTGTCTCAAGTTTCTTAAGCACTTAGAGCTGTTTCCCCATCTGTGAAATTGAGATGTTTATCCTACAGACCTCATAGGATGGTTTGGAAAATGGCTGAAATAATCCAAATAAAGTCCTTAGCCTAATACAGTGTACATTGTTAGCATGCAGCAAGTTAACTATCATTTTTACTATCTTAGTGATTTACTTTGGATAATGAAAAGTGCTGACATATGACATACTCTTGGAAATCAAAATCATATTAATTTTCTATCTGTGTGATGTTTTACAATTGAAAGGGCACTTTAACCACATAAGCTCCTTTAAGCTTCACATAAATTCTGTGGAGTAGATAGGAATGTAATCTAATTTGGGAGACTTTTAAGTGTCCTTTTCCCCAATGATCTTAGGCTAGAGAGAATAGGAAGAACAACATCCTAGAAAATTAAGGAGCTTTCTCAAATCAGCTAGTCACCAGTGACAACTCAGAAATGAAGAGTTGAGTAACTGGCTGACATGACCTCCACTGTATAATAAAGGATCATGCTCACTCACAATTAAGCCCACTGGAACGAAGTTATGGAAATGCATTGGGGATCAAGCTTTATCTATTCAGCTTCTTAAAGCTCCTTATGCACCAAAGAGATGCCTGCCTCTCAAATCCTGCATGAGGACAGGCAGGCTGTGAGGTATAGGAGTGCCAGTGTGGGGGTCTGAGATTTCTGACCTTCTTCTTGTCCCTGCCACTTCTTAGCTGAGCTATTTGGAAGTAGTCACTTTATGCTGTGTCAAAATTTGTGTTTTCCCCTCTGTACATGTGAGTGGTGGGTGGCATTATAACTCATAAGTTTGCTACAAAAGACTAAGAATATCTCTTGTGCAAAAAGCTTTGTGTAATGTGTAGAACATATTAAATATTCTATTATAGACATTCTCACAGTATTACTATTTTCTAATTTGAATGAAAGAATAAGAGAGTTTAAAAAGCCTAAGGAGCTGAATCAATAAACAACTACACAAAACATCAGCATATCTCCATATGCTACATACCACCAGGGACCTTTGGTCCTAGAGACACCAAAGTCCTCCTGAGACCAAACCTCTGCCTTTACCTCCCCAATAAATCTCCCAGCATCATAGATGTGATCTTGAAAATAGACGATGCTAGAAAATCTATATTATAAAAACCCAGTGGCCCTAATGCCATAACGACCAAAGACAGGTCACCAGGAGGCTGTGTGTGCTGCGATGCACGACTGAGTGGGTGGGGCTGTGTGCACTGGGAGGGTCCCATGGCACGGTGGGACTTGACTCTGGGTTTCACAGCACAGCAAGATTCAGGGGAGTCCTGTAGTACAGCGGGCTCTGGGGTCTCAGGTCTCCCGAGATTCAGAGTCCTGGGTCACAAGTTCACAATAACTTTGAAGGCAGTGAGTACTTCAGACTGAGTTATGAGACTGGTGAAAACCTTAGATCCTATAGTATTTTAAAGTTAGTTGGAGGACATGGATGAAGGTGGGAAGAAGAAAGTAAACATATATGTGTGTTGTAGAACAGCTCTTGTTGCTGCTTTGATCTTGCTCACAAGGAAACTCAGGCCCTAAAATTTAGTGACAAGGTAGCCACTATTGGCAGAAAAAGTTGAAACTTGAATTATGGTTTCTGAAGCATAGCCTTTCTAAAAAAGTAAAAAGTCTCTTACTTTTTTCTCATCCTAGGTAAATATCAGGAGATGCACAATTTGTAGTTTCATGTCAATCCTAAAGAAGCAAGATGAATGACATTTATTCATGAAATGAAGCTCTATTATATGACCCATCTGGTTTACCAGCAGGCCTCACCTTCAGCTCTTTGCTCACATCACTATCCCTCCTTTGCAAGTGGCTTTCTCTGCCCCATTTTTCCCTCCCCACCCAGTGGGGCTTAGGATTCAATGGGCTAGGCTGGACCAGATCATCTAGTTGCTCTGAGTGTCTGACAACAGCATACTTAGATGTAAACATACATTGTGGCCCAGAGGGAAAGTTAAGACCCAGAATACCCCATCTGAAGGCACAGTGAGAGGAAAAGTTATACAATCAGAAGACACAATCATTAGGATAAAGTAAGGAAATTTAGCATGAGACAGCTAGAGTACTGCTGGGTATAGAGGTTAAAGATGAACACACCGTGGTTCCCAGGGGTCCTCACTCTACTTTGACTTCTCAACGACTTCATCCACCCCACCACCCAGATTTAACCATAATCTGTGGTGATAGCTCAAATCTCTAGTCCATATTCATAACTGCCCTCTGATATTGGGATATCCATATGGTAGATGGCAGCAAGAGCTCAACTCCCTCAGACTTCCCCAAAATATCCTCTTCATCCTGCTCCATTTTTTTTTTTATCTTTAAAATTCAGTATTTTCTATCTGATAATGATGCTTTTAGCTACAGTGTAACAGACTAGAAAAATCAGAGTCACCTCAAAAATTGTCACTCATTCCTCTTGGTTTTAATTTAGACATGGCTTCAGAAACTTGCTTCTTCTTGCCCCTGCCACTCCCATAATTCCAACTCTAGATTATGAGATAGTGTAGGCCTACAGGACTGGACCACTGGGCTCAAGTTCAGCACTCTCCAATTTCAACTTTGATACAGATCCAGTATTATCTTGCTAATAATGGTCACATGAAATCACATCTACTCCAACTTTCATTCTACCAGTGGGTTCCCACTGCCTTCTAGCCTGAGATTCTGGGCTTCATCTTCATACTTAGCTCCACATACTATTCCAGTTCAGTCCCTGCCTCCAGCTCACCCCTTCATCAAAGAAAAGCTCCAGTGTTTCTAAACCACACCATGACTGTCTATGCACTTGCCTTTGTACAGCCAGGTTCTGTGCCTAGAATTCCTTGTTAGTTTTATTATTTCTTGTTGTTTATTAGACACTCTGCTCAGTCCTTGACTTACTATCTTGCTTAATTTAGACAGTAATCCTCTGGAGTACATACTATTATTATTTTCTTTTCTTACAAATAAAAAACACTAAGAAAGATCATGTAGATTCCCACAAGGTCACAGGACTAGTGAGAAGCAGAAGTCAGATTCCAACCTCGTCAGTCTATTTGGAGTACCAGTGCTTTTAATGCTGTACTTTCCCCTTTTCTATAGCTGGCAAATTACTGCTCACCCTTCCATGCCCATATAAAATGTCTCTGGAAAGCCTTCGTCTAGTCCACAGATGAAATTATTAATTATCTCTTCTGCTTTCAAAATATTTTGTTCCTTCTCCTGTGATAGGTACCACATTACATTATAGTTATTTATTTTTGGTTATTTATCCTCTATCAGGAATATTTCAACCTCCGTAGTCTCACCAAATATTGTACAGATCTCCTGCCAGAGAATAGATAATCAATACATGTTTATTAAGATGAGTGAATGGATAACTGAATTATATATTGATAAATTTAAGAATGAGGTGTCACTCATTTGAATTTTTATATCTCTAGAACTGGTGTGTAGACCCAGCTGATTAGAAGTTCTGTTTTTTTGTTGTTGTTTTTTTCTGTTTTCTAGTTCCTACCTCTACACATTATTTCTAGCTCTGCTTGATCATTTTTTAGAGATGATAGCTTTTTACTCTCTAATATCAATGAAAGATACATAATAAGAACATCTATCTCTATCTATCTATCTATCTATCTATCTATCTATCTATCTATCTATCTATCATCTTTCTATCTATCATCTATCATTCAATCCAGGTTTGGTAGTAATGCTGATGTTGGCACAACATCATGATCTGGGTGAAGTTGGTATTAATGACCCCAAACCACCGCTGAACTGCCACAAAGCATTATCAAAACTTTGCCTCTCCCTCCTCACGCTCTAACTATTATCTTTACCACTCCCGTATGATTTCCCTCCCTCCTAGTACCACACCTTACTCTCAGAATGTCCCTCTTTCCCATGGTTATAAAGCACACTCCCTTCTGCTTCAAAGAACTCATGAAGGTCCATTTCTTCCGCCCAGAAGTATGTTCTGACCGAGAATTCAGGTAGCAACTCCCTGGTTGCTTTATGCTAAAAAAAATGACTCATGCTTGGGAAGCGGAAAGTCCATTCATTACAAAACCCCAAATGATAACTACTCTTTTGGGTGTAAATAATAATTTGTTTGTTTATTCCATGGTCTCAACTACATGATGTACAGTCATCATGGAGTTTGCACATTTCTCTATGCAGCTAACTCTGTTTTTAATTTCTGTTTGAATTGAAAGTTCCTAGCAGGGAAGGATTATATTTATTAAGTAACTATTTATATTGGATGACTGATTAATTGCCAGAATTTCCTGGGCTCTACTGTGCAAGAGGAACACTACAGCTGCCTTTCCCTTGTGCTCTGTTAGGTTTGTCTGAAAAATAGAGTTGAACATTGTGGTTATGATATACTATGTGTTATTTACCTAAATATATTTTAGCCTTAGGTTCTTGAAAGAATCTTATACCAACCCGCCCAATTTTCTCAAAAAGTAATTGTTTACTGAGTGGCAAAATCACTACTCTCTCTACACATGGTGACCTAGATGTGAATTACTAAAGTCAGATTTATTTATTTATTTATTTGACAAGGAAGAGAATTGAAATTACAGAACCATTTCTGGTCATATAAACACAAAGTAAATGTCTTTCTATAATGTAAAGTAATGGAAAGATGAGTACACAGTCTGCCAAGTTCATTTACTCCCATCTTGCTTTTAAAGAGCAGGTGCAAGGCCAGCTGGCTCTTGCCAACACCTGTCTAACACATGATCATGGGAATGATGAAGTGGCTACCTTAATAACACACACATAGTGGTAGTAAAGTCAAAATAATGCATGATAAACATCTTTAGGGGTTGACTTTTGGTGTCTTTGTCCCTAAACTGTTGATGACAGGACAAGATTTACTTGGGATGTTTGATTCTTGACATTTCCAACAGGGATAAGCACTTCTTGAAAAGTTGATAAACTATTGATTCCAGAGTGTATACTTCCAGGCTTTCCCACTACCTCAGGATTACTCTGGGACACAGGGTTTTCATCTATCATGTTCTTTCTACCCAGGAGCAATATTCACTACCATGTTATTTATAATATTATTAGAATTAAAATTACTTGAGTTTTAAAATCACACTCTTTCACATGTAATGGCAGAGCACGTATTGATGTACATAATTTGCCTAGGAGAGTGCCTGGCATCTCATACATTTTGGCAGTTACTGCTGTGCCATTATCCCTGCTTATTCAGACAAGACATTGTGGTGAGGCTGTGCAAACATTGACTGTGGGCTACTGCCAACTAGTACACATCCCTGTAGTCACTGAAGTGTTCCAGGAGAGACACCACAATAGCTTCTTTTATTCTCATGGTAAGTCGTAAAGAACAAAATCAACATTAGTGACAGCAAACAAACCTTATAGATAAAATGCAACCTGATTTTCCACCTGATTTCAGAAACATATGTTTTACTCAGCACTTAACCTGGGACCTATATTTACTCCCCTGGATTCTAATCCGGAGCTGAAATACCTCACATAAGACGGTCATTTATACCACTCTTCCTCTAGAACTCTAAGACACATGCTCCCCATTTAATATTTATTTCTAAATGAGATTGGCAGCCTAATTTCTCATTTGAATGCCCACCTTTTGAAGCAGTGAATTAGGAGAAATTTGGGACATGCGGCCTGTTAGATGCCAACAAAGTGACTGCTTTGCCTCTCAAGAGCAGAAGATGCTGAAAAATAAAATTACATGCAGAAAGATTCATGCCAGCCTAGAGTTGTAGAGTGACAACTCCCCGATCTTCCTGACACAAACCCATTTACACCCAAGTCCTAGCACAGTTACTAAAAGTGTCTCTTTCCCACTTTAGATCATCCAGTTTTGGACACTACATTAAAAGATCTTTAAATTGTCAATCAAGGATCAAAATATGAGCAATCATCTCTTTTAGAAAGGCAATAGAAGGACACAAAGCATTCTTGACTGGATTCAGAAAAAATTGTTAGGTTGAAAATTGATCTAGTGCTTGTGTAAGCCTCAGTTATCTGGAAATTCACTTCTGTGGAACACATGCATCCCAGAAGTTGTTATATTAATGAAGTGTTATTGTCATATGCTCCAATGTTGCTATCATTTTTTAAAAATGTAGGACTGTAGTTTTAATTAACTTTTATTGCCCATTTGGCCTTAATATGTAATTTTCTTCTCTCATGCCCCTTCCTGTTCTAATTTCTGTCCCTAACCTTCAATGTAGCCATAGACTTGGGCTTCTCCTGTGATTATCATTGTCTCACACTGAATAAAATCATTTTTCAGGGGACCATGCCGAACAGAAGGCCAGCATATTGTTGATTTTCTGCAAATGTTACATTATAATGACAAAAACACACGTTATTTTGGAGAGAAAATAGCTAATCTTACTTCCCATCTGGTTTCCAGGAAACATTATCCAGAAGCATTTCCCTTGAAAATGCTATGTGTCTTTGCTTGGTGACCAGGGTTGATTTCAGCTTGATCACATTAGCTTTACTTCTTTTTCTGTCACTTTGGTCTTGCTTCAAGTACTTTAAATTTCCAATTAAGATCAGATTTATGGTTTGTTGAAATCCTCTTCAGTTGCCTTTCCTCTGTTTCCTCTCAAAGGGTATATGTGGCTTTACTTAAATTCAGGAAGTGAACTTCCCATGCGTGCTTATATAAACACACATTACATGTTTAACTCGCTGTTATTTTCGACAAACTAAGTATAATCCTGGGTTCCACCATCCAGAAGTACAAACCGACGCACTGATGCACTGCTGCCTCTTCTCCCCTGAACATTACAGGGGGGACCTGCCACCGATAAAGAGGTCTCCATCTTGGGATGTGGTATAAAGTAGGCCTCTGGGTCCAAAGAGGTCAAACAGGAGACTAATAAGAGGTACTCAGTGTCCAAGGAATGGGATCCAGAGTGACTCTCAAGAATAAGGCTCCAGCAGAGAGTAGCAAGACAGCAATACTATGAGGCATAAAGTGGAAATGAGGTTAGAAATTACATTAGTAAGAGGTTTGCAAACTTGGAGCAGTTCCGATAACAAGCTTGGTCAATCCAAGTGATTGAGCGCTCTTCCAGAGGAAAAGGCTGGCGACCAAGCTGAGCCTCCCTCCCTCCCTCCACATACAGGTAAAGACTGCAGCCCAGCATTCTTGGGGGTCATAGTCAGGAAGCTGGGAGGATGTGGGCTTTGTTTTTTCTCAAATGCCTTTCTGATGGAGCTCTCAAGGATAGGGATGGCTTCTCTCACCTTCTGGCTTCCCCACCGCCTGATGCAGTAAGCCGATTGGGAGATAGCACCCTTCCTTCAATGAAGGTCCCACTATTGATTTGTACATAATTAGCCAAAAGCATGGAGTAACCATTTCCTTTTTTTAGGACACCAAAAATAATCTTTCTGAGACATTTGCTTACTAGAAGTATGTTAAATTCTCTCCCCCACTCCCCGAGAGTTGATATTCAAGTGTTTGCTATACACAAGGAGACGAGACAGAAGGGCACTTTTATTCCCAGGGCATGCATATTGTTTTCCAAGAAAACTCATGTATGTAGATAATCTAGTGATTTTGAGTCTCTGCCACATTCTTATATTTCTCAGGAGATGCAACCACTGAAGGAGCTCAGTTTCAAACAGGCTGGTAAAATAACATCCTCTGCCCTCAAAGGCGAGAGGGGCAGGCCTTTGATCACAGAGTTCACTGGACGAGGAAGAGTTGCTATAGAATGTGCTCAGCATACAAGGGTCGGAAGGAGGAAGTATGATTAAAAAGAGGCAAAGGTTACAACTGCTAGTCTATATCCTTGTCCATACAGGGTTTTCTGGAACATGGTGCAAGAGTTTGTCATCAGTGGTGCAAAAACTTTCTACAATGACACGAATACCTACATATTCTTCACACATTCATCCATATCGATAGCAATCCAACCTGGATATCCTTGTAGCATTCAGGCAGAAAAGTCTGGGTTCACATTAGTGAAAATCAGTGAACTCTTCCTTGCAGCGTTTGGAGTAAAATCTCAGGGAATAAAACTTTAGGGCTTTTTGAGAAGTGGGTTTTGGCAGTAGTAGTTTTTATTCTTGCTTTTGGTGTTCCAACTATGTGAGGTTTTCCCATATTCTTCCCTGTAAGTGGCTTTTTATTTCACTCTTGGTTATAATGTTGGCACTAGAGAAATTCCAAGCAGGGGTTTAATATGGGCAGCGGGTGGTAAAGCCCCTTCAACTACTCAGGGGTGAGATAGGATCCAATTTTGTTCACCTAAACTACTCCTCTCAGAGTCTCCATTGAATATTACCCCCACTTTCCACACACTCCCCTGCTACTCTCCTAGCCAGCCAATTCCCTAAGAATATATCTTTTTGAAATTTAATTACACAGGCTAGACCCTCTGCTCTCTTGTTTATTGCTGCTATTTTAAAATTTTATGTCATCACTTGCATTGTCCTTACGCTTAAGATTTTCTTGTATTTATGAAGCACAATACTGAACTTTCTATGTGTTTCAGGTTAGTATCTTAAAAATGTACTTTAAAAAGCAAATTAAGTTGAGTTAAAATATTAAGTGAAAATAATACGGGCTTAAAGAAGATATGGGAAAATTTGTCACAGCACTATGCTATAACTGGAATTTGGGAAATATATATTAAAAACCTGAACACCTACTGATAGGAGAGAAGAGCAGGTTAAGCATATAAAAGGACTTGAAAAGTTGAACAGTAAGCTAAGCGCAGGCCCATTTACACCTTATTCTAGGTGACTGATTTTCAAAATATAGTCTCAGATTTGTGTTGGACAAGCTGGTGCTGGGCAGTGTTGATGCTTGAGGCACATCTTTTTATTTTTTATTTTTCATTTTCCCTAATAAGAATCAGTCATTTCCTTATGCTGTTTGATAAAAGGAGGTACACACACATTATTTTCTCACCAAAGCTAGTGTCTCCCTTCTAGTCCATTCTGTTGGTTTTCCTCTAGGGCCTAATGAGAGGAAGTCCCACCAATAGATGGTGTGTGTAACAGCCACAGAAAATCTAGAGAGATAGATAGTCTCATTCAGAAACTTCACAGTTAATAAAGGAGAAGAGAGTGCCTTCTAAATTTTTTAAATTCAGAATATAAACTTATTCTCACTGCTTTAACATCATACTGAAATAGCCTTCAGAGAAGTACCCAGAATAGTTACCTTTTAGCTTGGTAACAACTTCTCCTTTCTTCCTTTTTTAACCACCTTGCCATCCTTGTCATTTCCTGCTTTTCTTTCATCAAGAACTTTCCTACTCAATGGCTCAACATCTATTTGCATACTTATTCATGCCATTTAATCACCTTATGTTAATTCTGCTCCGATACCAAAAACATACTTGGTTTTTAGGCATCCAAAACCACAATACATGTAATTGACCACAAAATTGCTAGCAAATACAATGAATTAGAAAGCTATGGAGTATTCTATTAAATTTAATTATCTGAAATCTTTTGAATTACAATGAGATTGTTCGTAATTAAAAACATGGTTTAGTGCATAGTTAATTTCTAAAAATGCTAATAATTTTACTTAGTGCAATAACTGGCTTAACTAGGAGTAGGTAAATTCACATCCTGGCAAGAGTAAGGCAAGCTTTCCAATGAAGGCAAGCCACTCCTACTATTTTTTCAATATATTTCTATGATAGAAAAATTGTCAAAGTTTAGGGAATTTTACACATCCCGGGGTGGGGCATTGATTGGTCTCTGAGGATAGCCAAAGCTCTTGTTAATGAAATCCATATATTAATAATTTTCAAGATGTTTTGGTGAGTCATTCTCTCCTTCCAACTAATAATCCCCTTTAACACTACTGCCTCTGTTATGAACATTTACTGGGGCAAATTCCTGATTCCAGATTAGCCTCTCACTAACATGTGTTAGAATTTTTTTTTTTAAAGTGGGGAAGGATAGTATTGGATTATGTTGAAGAATCAATGAATTTGTGCTGTTGGTGCTCAGGAAGTATTAACCAATTAGACCCAGTTAGGTCCGTTAATAGAAAAAGCTGCCCTTTCCCTGGGCCATTGCTTTTCTGTGTATTTCAGTCTCACTGCTCAAAAAAGATATAATCAGGGTCATTCTGGAGGAAGCTAGACACTGGAAAGAAGCTCTTGTTTTTCACATCGTGACAGCAGCTTCTTCTTCCAAGACATGCAGCAAGGCACATTCCAAAAGGATCAAACAGGCTCCCCCCAAACTGAAAACAAGTCAACCCCTCAGGGGGGCAGAGGGAAGAACAGGGAAGCCAAAGGATCTCTTTGTCCACATCAACATTTCACAACCACCAGGCCTCCTGGAGCAGGACGCCTTGAGATTGCCAGACCTTTTTCACCTTGTTTGGTTAAAGCAATACTTTTCAGCTGGGTACCCACTGAAGCAAGGGGCAGGCAACTGGACTGGCAGCCACAGCAGCAGGAATAGAGGGAAAAGCTGGGTTCAAAGCCAGTGGCTAGCCCAGCTCTGTAATGTGCGTGCAGGTTATTAAGATTATTCAGTTCTTGCTTTTCACGTCTCTAAAAATAATGATGAGAACATCAACTCTCAAAATTGCCCTAACTATCTATTGAGCTGGGAAACAGGCAGCCCTGGGTAGGTGCTCAGTAGCCATGATCTCGCTGCCTTTGTTCCACATTCAACTTGTTAGAATTTTACCAGCAAACAGGCCACCTAACCCACCACCCACCGCATTGCACCAATCTGAAGTAGCTAGATCCGTCCAAAACAACCAAAAAGAACGATCTCATTCTCTCTGATAACGTCCTCCAAGTCTCCCGCCTCACTTTGCAGACGCATTAAAATGCACATTATTAAGTCTCACACTTGAAACCTCTAAACTCTGGAGAGGGTACAACTGAGACCCAGGGAAGTTCAGGGACTTGCCAAAGATGACAGTGACAAGAAACAGCCGAGCTGGGACTGAAACTGGGGTCTCTTCTTCCCGGGAAGAGCATCTGCTAAGTGGACCCTGCTTCCTCCCCAATTAAGGTATATGTTTCCAGCAGAAACGGAGCAGATCAGAAGGAAAAGAAAAATTGCGTGTAAGCTAATCCTCACCTGTGCATGCGCCCTTTCTACCCACACATGCGGGCTCCCCAGAGCTTTGCCTGGCTCTGGGTTCTTCCACAGCTGTCAGACAAATCAAAGATCCACATGCAAAATGCAGCCATGATGTGATGTGGTTTTCTAATACTTGCTAAAGGGCTTGGGGTCTATAAAATAATGAATGGATTGCACTGAAAACTTACAATGTTCATGTGCAACAAATGTCATTCTGCAGGGGAAGAAAAAGATAGTATTACTGTCATTTAAAAGCAAATGTTACTTACAGCAACCTTGGATTTCTAGCAAATGAGAATTTGCTACCATCTCTTCAAACCTTGCACTTCTGCGATGGATACAGAGGGTTCTATTTATGTGTTCTGTTTGACCAAAACATGTGTTAAGTTAAAACACACTCTAGAAGGGCAACAGAAACCCAGGGGAGGCAGTGGATGTGTCTGAGGACACACGCATGGGGTTGGGGAAAGGCTGTAATTGCAAACAGGTCCCTTTTTGGAGCTGCTGTCCTGAGAAGCTGCATTACTTCATAATTAGCAGCTCAGAGTGCAAAACGGTGATTTTCTGAAGCAGCGAGCACAGTGCAAGACCAGCTTCTGATTCCACTCACCACCATACTATGCTGGGAAAACAGAGTCTAGAACTGGGCTCAGAAGTGGCCTAATTATCTAATTTTTAAAAAATGTATTATTATAAGGCTGTGTATTTATATTGTGGCCAAGTCTTTGTAATCCTTCCAGCAACACTACCAGTGCTACATTAGTCTACTATTAGATAGCAATATTTCATCAATGTAATATGTTAAATTTTACCAACCAATCAGGGACAAGATGAACTAGCGAAAATGATACCTCAACATAACCATACAATGTGCCCCCAATTCCTCAAAACTGCCTGTTATTGCTATCTTCAGGAGAGAGGGTCCCTAATTGTAGGCAAAAGTCCTAGAGCCAGGTCTGTAACAATAGTTGGATCCATTAATCTTGTTAGAGAAATTGCCAGGACAGGTTTAAAAGACAAAATCCAATGACATAAATTCGAAGATCTAATTGGCTTTATTAAGCAATCCATGAATTCCCATTGTACAAAATGGAAGGTTTTCATAGTAACAAGGACAGGCAAGGGAACTACTAACAAAAGAAAGGATTATTTTTAGACCAGAATATCTTTATCCTTTTTTTAGGGGAAGAGAATAGCAAGGGTTTTAATCTTGCCTCTTTTTTCTATGGGTAAGGGAGGAGGGGTGGAATGGAGAGAGACCATGTGACAGATTACCTTACTGATGTTTGACCAGAAAATTCCAGGCCGATTGATTAAGATTATACTTCTAGGAAAGGTGAAACAATAGTTTGGTCAGGTATGAAATCTAGGTTACCAATCATGGACCTTATTGCAAGTGAGGTTACTTTGAGCCTGTGGTTTCCTCTTTAACAGAATCTATTGGCTACAGTTTAGTGCAAATCACTTCATCTCTGAATAGCAAAATTGTCATGAATTTGACTTGGAGCTATTTGAACTACTAAGATCAATCAAATATTATTTTCTTTTAGTACTCCAGGAAAAAGTAGTAGCTTTAAATGTGTCTGAAAAATATCATCCCTTTGAACAATCACACTAAGAATAAAAGGTTATATAGATTATTGAGTATACTTCCCAGTGTTAGCGTAGGTAGCTAGATATTATACTAAAGGGAGGAAGCAAAGGGAATCACACATTATTGAGCATAATAGACTAGGGAGCTGAATGAAACAATAAGCCTGCTGGACTAGAAAGTGCATGTATTCATAGGCTCCCCTGCAGATCACTGCATCCTCTGCCCTTGGGACCTAACCCCTGAAGTGAGCAGGAAGGACCATGATCGCCCAGTCATTATCAAAGGAGCACTAAAAACAGCAGGAGAATAGTGGTTCGCATGCCCAACAGTGGTTCTCAACCTGTGGGTCACGACCCCTTTGGGAGTCGAATGACCCTTTCACAAGGGTCGCCTAAGACCAACGGAAAACACATATATAATTACATATTGTTTTTGTGATTAATCACTATGCTTTAATTATGTTCAATTTGTAACAATGAAATTGGGAGTCACCACAACATGAGGAACTGTATTAAAGGGTCGCAGCATTAGGGAGGTTGAGAACCACTACCATAGCAGATGAGATGGTAAGTGCAAGCCTAGCCTGAGAAAAGGATGGGATTGGATAAGGGGCACAGAACTCCGGAAGATCTAGGAAATGGATTGGTTAGGGGGAGGAAACAGCAGAAGACCCAGAAGGGTTAGGAATTAATGGGTTAGTCTGAAAGAGCACCTTGCCTGAGGCAACATATTCAGCCTAACAAAAGCTCTGTGGCTCTTTCGCCAGGACACAAGCTCAACCCCTTAGATGGCAAGTTCTCTCTCCTTAGCAGCCCTGTGAACTCCATGTGCAGGCTCCAAACAGCAATGCAGAGCCTGCTGGGGCCCAGCCAGGAACAGAGACTAGGCTAGCGGGATGGGGACAAAGGCTGAACTGAATTAAGCTTTGATGGATTGAACCAATGGCACAGAAATTCTGGACACTGGTCTTTGGTCTGGGCTTGATGAAAACAAGGCTGGGCTTTTTCTACTGTGGGATGGACATAGATGAGAGACACTGGGAGCCTGGATGCAGCCATTTGTTTCAACCCCAATAAATCTTACCACTAAACCTTATGCTCCCCGACCTGGGTCCCCAGAAATGCTTTTCTCAGAACTCCATGAAAGCACCCTACTTCCACTGGCAACACTAGGATGCTGGACATTGAAAGGCAGCATCCAAACCTGGGCTGGTAACTTCAAAGGAAAAAAAGATGTGAACATAGAGCTGATGAGAGGCTGACAGTTCAGGCTGGGAGCCACGTCCCTCATGCTTTCTTTTCTCTTCAGTCTTTTTTATTTTTTCTTGTTCCAATTCCATAAAGGGGGTGGGGGTTGGGAAGGGGGAGGAAAGTATGTGTAAGGGAGCAAGCATAAGAACAGGTGGCAGAGTTCTGGATGCTATTTGGCCCCAACACGCTCAATCACGAAGCACCTGTGTCCTCCCTGAAGTTTTATTCACAGGTGTACTGTGCTTTGCCTTGTTTTTGAAGTCCACATCATCTTCTGGTAGTTGGGACAGAGCAAGCTGTAGAGAAAAGCACACAGCCTCACGAAGCTTGCTCAGTGGTCACAGCAGCAGACTTTTGCATCTGGGCAAAGTTACCAATCCTCCGAAAAAGGCAACCTCTTTCTTGACATAGCCTAGGTCCTAAATGGAAATGGCCTGATTAGAGTTTGGAGATCCTTTTGGGGGAATGTCATCACCCTTGAACTCAGCTAGTCTTTGAAAGCTCTCTTTCTAAAGCCTCCTGCATAGGGCCCTGTCGTCTCACACCTGGCAGTGGGAACTGCAGTGATGATCTGCACCCACAGAAATTCAATCTGCTTGTTATAGCATTGATATGAAATGCCTCTCTGAGGAACATTCACGACAAGGAAGAAATGCTGCAGATTAAACAGTCCTCATTCTATTAAATGCATTATGGTTTATACATGGTAAGACACTCCGTGTGGCCGAACCCAGTTCTCTCTTTTTAGCCTGTATCTGCACAGCCGATTTGAGATGCAAGGGACCAAGTTTTGCCACCCTGAAGTTACGTTTTTGGGATATTGATTTTAGCTGTTTATTGAGAAACAAAAGACTCAGAAAGAACCTTTGACTATCCCTCCTTTCTTGCCCAAGAGATTCAGACAGAGAAACCTGCTTCAGGAAGGAGATGGTCACCTTAGCCTAATTTGATTAAGTATGGCAAATAAAGAGCTTTAGATAGGGGCCTATTAATTAGATATCTGCTGTGTCCCATTGTTTCTAGGTTGCCTTGCAAGAATTTTTCTGCCTTTTTTGTTACCTTCTTCCTCAGCATACCTATAAATCACCCACTCTCACTTCTGAAATCTAATACCCTCTTTTCCCACTTTTATCTTTTGTCCAAAATGTCTTATATACCCAACTAGAGACCTGGTGCATAAAATTCGTGCACTCAGGGGGGTTCCTCAGCCCAGCCTGTGCCCTCTTGCAGTCCAGGAGCCCTCAGGGATTGGGCCTAAGATGGCACTCAGACATCCCTCTCGCAGTCTGGGGCTCTCGTGGTCCAGGACCCCTCTCTCCTTACCACCTGCTGTGGGGGTGGGAGAACCTCATGCCACCTTCACTATGCTTGACAGCCATGAGCCCAGCTTCTGGCTGAGTGAGGGGAGGGATGAGTGCTGCTCAACCAGAAGCTGGACTTGCTGCTCCTTAGTGCTGGCCCCACCCCCTGCCCACTTGTCTGGGGGGAGCGGGGGATGCAATCTGGGGCCTAGCTGGCTGGGGCAGGGGCTGTGGGAGGTTGAGGTGCCTCAGTCATGCCCCATACTGCCTACTGAGGAGGCAAGAGGGGCTCCCACCACCGCTACTGCTCCTGTGTTGAGCATCTGCCCGCTGATGGTCAGTGCACATCATAGCAACAGGTTGTTCTGCCATTTGATTGATTTGCATGTTAGCGATTTATTATATAGAATGTGGCCTCATTGTCTTTGGAATTTTCATGCCTGTAATTTTCATATGTGGATTCCCATATACATGTCTTAAAACTTTGATTTTCTCTTGTTATATCTGTCTCTATTAATTTGATTATTAGCCAGCTAGAAGAACTTAGAAGGTAGGAGGACAATTATTAATATTTCTTTTTCGCTCCCACAAGATCCATCCAAAGCTTCAGGGTATTGATAAACAAATAAAAATGTGATGCACGATTGAAAAGATTTCAGCTGACTGAAGATTCTAATGAGGGAGTTGAAGTTGAGCTGTGTGGAAGTTCAGCCTTTTAAACAGACCTTAGGAATATATACAATGTATAAAATCTTTGTTTTAATACTTTTGAATATTTATGGGATTTTAGTGTTTTTCTCCCAATATTTATAAGTACATTGCTAAATATACTATGATATATTTGAGCAGAAAATGAAATCCTAAGCATATCATGCTTATAACAGATATATTTTGCCAACTAACTATAAAAATACTGTACTCGGTTCATTTTCCTTTATCACTTTTCATTCTTTCAGTATGTTAATACATGGAGAGTCACACGCACAAAAAAAACCCCACAGTATTACTATGTTATAATCATGTTTTATGCATGTGACAATTTCACTGAGGTGATCCATGACCTCATATTTTTCCTACTAGTTGAGCTAAGCAGAACTCTTTGAAACTTGGAAACGTTCAGGAATCCCACTTGTAAAAATATCCAGGGATTTTAAGTTTGCACTGAAATGAGTGAGATCCATATTTAGCAGGAGACAGCCTTTTCTTACTGCTAAGTTTCTGAAAAAACAAAACAAAACCAGGAAGCACCTACCTAAGCAAACGCACTCAGACCCTGAAGGCATTGGTAATTATTCTATTCACTCCAGACACTTATCATTCATCAAAGATGTAAGAAATCCTGATTGACAAAACAAGGTGCTTCCCTTTCCAAAGTGTAATGTCAGGTTGGAAATTCTTTGATTTATCATTTTCTGCTGGGTATTGTGTGACAGCAAGTCATTGCGGAAGCAACTGGGATTTTTTTAGATGGCTTTTTCATTTTCAAAATCACTTTAATAAAAGGAAAGTGCTTTGACACTTCATTTTCAATTACTAAAAAACAACTACAACAACAAAAAACCACCACCACCACCACAACACTGGTCATTGTACGCAAGACTGAAAAAAAGAAATTCAGGAGGGCATTAATTAGTATTCGCTCATTCATTCATCTCTGAATATTTGACACTTACTACCTGCCTGCCACTATTCTAGAGACTGATAAACAGTGATTTTAAAATTATGTATGTAGTCAAGTCTCTTTTATATGTGCATATGTGGAGAGGGGAGGTGATTGATAAAAAACAAATGAACATACACTTTAGAGGCTATTTGGAAAAGTAAAACAGGGCTGGGCAATGGAATCTGGGAGTGCATTGATTGGGGTAATCTAGAAAAGTCTATAATAAAATGGTGTTTGAGCCTGAAATCAATGTTAAGCAGCAATGGCCCTGGGTGTTTGATGGCAATGTGGTCTAAGGATATGGCCAGAGGCTAGTTCTGAGAGGTGTGGAAATGGAGGGCCAGCTCCTCAAAGGTCCCAACAACTATTGGGTCTTTCCTAAGTGATTGAAGTGTGCCATCTATAATAATAAAAGCAATATATGTTCATTAGATCAGACAGGCAAGTGACTTTCTGGATGACCTTCTGGAATGACCAATGGGCAGGAGGCGGGGTGGGCAAGGTCAGCAAGCCTGCACTGCCAGGCCAGCCATGGCAGTCCCAGCGAACCTCCTTCCACAGAGGCGGCAGAAAAGGGGGCTGCTCGGTGCTGGTCCTAGCACCATGCCTTCCACAGAGGTGGGGGGAGGGAAGCAATGGGGGCAGCCTGGTCCAAGAGCCTCTGCAGAGGTGGTATGGGGCATGACTGAGGTGCTTCAACCTCCCACGGCCCCTCCCCTGGCCAGATAGGCCCCAGATTGTGCCCCCCCCCACCAGTGGGCGGGGGGGGGGGGCAGTGCTAAGGAGCACTGAGCCCAGCTTCTGGGTGAGCAGCACTCATCCCCCCCACCCCCCACCTCACTCAGCCAGAAGCCAGGCTCATGGCTGGCGAGTGCAGTGGAGGTGGCATGAGTCTCTTCCACCTCGGCAGCAGGCGGGCAGTAAGGAGCGAGGGGTCCTGGACTGCGAGAGCCCCAGACTGCAAGAGGGATGTCTGACTGCCAACTTAGGCCCAATCCCTAGGGGGTCCTAGAACGCAAGAGGGCACAGGCAGGGCTGAGGGACACCCCCCTCCCGGTAGTGAATGAATTTTGTGCACCAGGCCTCTAGTGAAGAGATAAATGGAAGCAATGATTTCATGTTAGACAAGGCATCTTTTAAGATGTAACATTTAAGCAAAGACCAGAAAGACTGAATTGAACTTGAAAAATGAGAGTGAAAAAGATTGTTCTAGACAGTTGGACCATATATGTGGAAGCTGTGCAATAGAAAATAATTAAACTTATTTGAAAAACAGAAAGGAGATGGATTTATTTCTTGGGGCTGATGGAATGAAGTACCACCAACTTGCTGGCTTAAAATAGCAGAAATGTATTTTCTCTGAGTATCAGTTGAGCCATGCTCCCTAAGATAAGTAGAACACTTTCTTGACTCTTGGTGGCTTCTAATAGTGCCATAAGATGGTTGGCTTTCCTTGGCTCAAAGCTGCATCACTCCCTTCTCCGCTTTACCATCACTTGATGGTGTCAGTGTCTTCACATTGATATCAGATGAAGTGTGTGTGTGTCTGTGTGTGTGTTGGGGGGGAGGGGGTTCTTCCCCACTGGGAGCTGCTGGGAATGGACTTCTTAAAATATCCCAAGAAAAATAATTTACAAGAGAGAATAAGTAGTTTTTATTTGTATGGAGTTAAATCCCTGGGTTTCCAAAGTCCCATTTCCCTTAGTCCAGTCTTAGAAGAAGTGTAGGTGGGGGTTTAGTAAAGCTAAAAGCAAAGCCAGTATCCAGAATTTCCTTTCCATATTGGAGCTGTGTCCAGTTCAGCATCAGGCTAGGTACAGTCCATTAATGCATCATGTGTGGGTCTCCACATGGCCATGGGCCACACAGGAGAATGCCAGGAAGCCAAGTGTGAACCATGAGCCAAGCATGCTAAGAGGCACCAAGAGCAATAAGAGAGCGAGCTTCTTTGTTCAGGGAATGAAGTATGCCAAACCTTCTTGGGCTTGCAATGGCCACGCCCATTCTGGCCAACCACCTCTGTCATCAGGTGTAGTTGACAAACAAGTATTTTTCCTGTCACCCCAACTTTACTGGGCATGCATCTATTGTCCCTTTGATCAGTCCCCTTCCCCCCATGTTTTGCAAGAAGTATGCCTATAATGTCTGGCTTTCCCTTTGCTCTTTTCCTATTATTAATAATTCAATAATTATAGTGGTATCAACATGGCCATCTTCCCCTTTTAGAGAGATACCGGTCATACTGAATTAGGGCCCACATTAGTGACCTTATCTTAATTTGATTATATTCACAATAACATTTTTTTTAATAAGGCTACATTCATAGGCACCAAGAGTTAGGACTGTAACATTTTTCAGGAGGGGGGCACAATTCAAACCACAAAAGGGGGCTACCATGGCGGAAGCTGGTGAGCAAGTTGGAAAGTAGCAAGTCTTTACATGGATGAGTAGAAGTGGAGTCAAAGGCTACTACAGTGGTCAAGGGAAAGGGCTATTAGGGCAGTGGTGGAGAATCAAATGGACTTGATGTACATCTTGGAGAAGAAATAAGTTTTGACAATGGGTTAGGCAACAGTTGTGCAGAGGATGGAGAAAGACCCATCAGAGATGGTGCCACATATCTGCCTTGAGCAACTGAGTAAATTGTAATGCCTTACTAGTATACTAAGAAAAGGAGAAAAAGGTAAAAGCAGGTCTGGGGATACACTCATGCAATCAGGGATTAGTTAAATCTGAAATGCTTGTGAGGCATTCAAGAATAAATACATTTCAAAAAAGCAGTGAGAGGAATTGAGTCTGGAATCAGGAGAGAGATTTGAACTGAAGACAATCATTTGAAAGATTTTTAAATGTGTGAAAAGCAATTAATTTTATTTTTATTGTTAACCATTTTAATGTGCTACTATTATTTCTAGATACAATTATAGTTGTGTATATACATACTGGCTAAACCTAACACAACCAAAATATTTAAGTCCAATTCATCAACTATGGTTCAGAAGACAACCTGGTGACACAAGAAAGGTTATAGGATAGTGTTCCTAGTACTTGTAAAAACTGGTATATGAGCCTACAGCAATACTAAATCTTTGATTCTGCTATTATTGGACAATCTTTATATCTGTGCATTTGTTGGGATACATTTCAAATTGAGTAGGAAGAAAGGGGGTTATTACATTTATAAATATTACTAGGCAAGTAAAAAGCATGATAGCCAAATTCTGTCAGGGTTAGTTTTTGTGAATTTTTAAGTCTTTGCAAGACTACTCCATTATAAGTGCCATGACTCACAGCTAAGGCTTCCCAGTGGGTCACTTTTTACACGAATCCTCCTGCCGCCAGGCTAAAAGAGACCATGTTGCTATAAATCATCTATTGGGGGGAAGACTATACCAGTTAAGCATATGGCTTTCCAATTATGTAAACATGAATTTCAAACTGCTCATCCTCTCATGCTTTCTGCCATCCACTCACATTCATGTGAGGAGTAGTTAGGCCTCAAGGAACAAAGTCTTGGTTCAGGCAAGTTATGTTCCAATTAATTTAAAACATATCTATTTTAACCTAAGAGCATGACAAAGCAGGCAAAAGAGTGTGAGCCAGCAACATCCTCAAATAGAATACTAAAAATTTCTATTCATTTATTTGGTGGTGTTACAACATTTAATGTTCAGCAAAATTTCCACGAAAATAATCCATAATATATATAGATATAGATAAATGCTATATATTATATGCATATATATTTTCAAAGTTAATGGCAACATTTGCATTGCAGTAAAATAGTTGCCTAGTCCTACAAGTCCAATCCTAGCCTACATCATATATTTTCAGAATGGAAAATATTTTGCAGTTTTTGTTAATCTGTGAAGACAGAAAAGTGCTTTCAAATGTTATATATTTAAAAATAGATTATAATCTTGAAAGCTTTTTGGGGAGAGGGGATAGTGCTGAATTACTTTGTAAAATATGAGCCAGGCTAATGTGGTTATTGTGGTCAAAGAGTTTTGCCTGGATCAAATCCACAAGCATCAAGAACAAGTAGAGTTCCAAATATCACATCATCACAATAAATATAATTAACTACTGTAAAGAGGCCAAGCTCAGGAATCTGGGAGAGTCTAAAGGTATTAGAACATCTAAAATTATTTTCAGAGAACAGAAATTCCATGGTTCTTGAAAGTAATGCTCACACTCAATCTGATTCTATCCATTAGAAAATTCAGGCTGAATATCCAGTGTCTCAAATGAGTCCATGTGGCATCCAATCTGGGGGAATTTGTTTGTTTGTTTTGGGTCTGACTTTAGCACTGGGTTATATTTCATCATCAGAATCAGCTATTGTAACCAGTTGGCATATGACTGGCCCTGATTGGCTTTGCCTGGTTTAGTTTAATAATAAAGGGATACAGTTCCAGGGTTGGCAATGCTGATGGAATTGGATAGAACAAGGGGGAAAAGGCTTGATAAAATCAAACTTTGCCAAGAAGGTGAAGTACAATTGTTAATTTAAAACATCTTTTGCGATTTTGTCATTGCTTTACATTGGACGTTATTGTAACGAAAGACTGAACAGATGCGATACCAAAAAAATGACAATGAGAAAATTCGCCTGCAGCAATTTTGACTCCAAGTATAAAAGTCATGATTCTAAATAGTGCTTTAGAAAAGCAACTTTTTCAAGCCAAAAGCATAGATCAGAAATTAAATGCTTTCAACACAGTACACAACACAACAGGAAATAAAATTAAAACCGGTATTTAGAAAACATCTCAGAGTCTTACCACGTTCTATTTACTCCAAAGCACCTACAATTTGCATATTAGTTTGAAGGCCAAGTATTCTATATTAGATGATTAATTCTGGCATCTCCTTTTAAAACAAAGTTTACATATTTGTTAATGTCCAAAACTTCTAAGCCTAGGATCCCACTTTGTCTGAAATTTGCCGGCAATTTTATTTAAAAAGAGTAATTGGATCTCTTTAATTCCTGGGACAATTGTATTTAGGCCTCATATTCCTTTACTTGTAAGAGATTTTGTTGCCATTCTTTTACATTGTGCAGACATCTCAAACTCAGCTCATGTAGAGCAAGCACTCTGACCACACTTGAATGTGCATGAATGCATTTGGGGTCAAATGCAGATTCTGATCCAGTTGGTCTGGGGTGGAGCTGAGAGCCTGCATTTCTAATAGGCTCTCAGTTGATGCCAATGCTGATGGTTCAAGAACTGCTTTTTGAGTAACAAGATTATAGAAATGTTATTGTCTTCCCTTCAAACTTGCTTTTCTTCCCACACTCCATCTTTTGGACAACAGCATTATGATGCACCTGTACCACTATATACTTCTCTCTACTTCACTGTCACATGCATTGCCCTCCTCTCCTCACACTCTACAGACAAATTCTATTTGTTGCTCACTCTTGTGAAGTCAACCTCTGGAAGCATCAAGCAGTGTGAAGCATCTGGATTTGTTTCCTACTCTTCATGTGCCTTGACATTCTTATGTTTGACCTCATAACATTCACCCAAACTTTCCTAATGGTCTCCAACCTAACTAATCTTGATTTTTCACCCACCAGTTTCTTCCCCTTCGGTACTGCCTATCTACTATAACAAAGTGACATTCCCAAGGCATACATTTCTTTTCTTTAATTTACTTTTTATTTTTTTTAAATTCTTTATTGTTGAAAGTATTACATATGTGTCCTTTCCCACTCCCCCAAAGCAAACATTTCTATCATAATCTGACATTTCTTCAGTATGATTCCCTCAATCTAAACTAACTTCCATCTCCCTCTCTTTTTCACAAATGACAAACTCTTGCCTTTCTTTCCGGCTCACCACAAAGTTGCCTCCTCTTTCAAAGCTGTTCAGCTTCTGTTCATAACAGAAAGAGCACTATTCTGTCTACTGTTAAAATTCAGGGACCGTGTATTCCTTATTATTTTGTTCTCAAAACCTAGCCCACTGCTTGGCACTGAATAGACTCACAATAAATATTAGTTGAATGATAAAGTTTTTAAAAAATTTTAATGATTTCATTGATTTAATATACAAAAAAGTGTTCTTCACATCTAAAATACATAGAAAAATAAAAATGTTGACTATAATTAATCTATATCCATGGCTCAAACAGTTGATACCATAATTTGAAGATAACTACCTAGTACTTATTAAATACAAACAATTTCAGACAAGAATAGTTGAAAATATGAAATTCAAATTTCCCAAAAAGTACAGTCTTAAATATTTTATTTCAAAGCTTTAGATGTCCAAAGTCAAATTTATTTGAGTTTTTATTAATAGTGAAATTCTGTAAAAAACATTTACTTGAAGTAAGAGATAACTAGATCTAAAATATTATTGTGTACACATCCTATGTAGTGAATCACTTGCATGTTTTTTATTATGTGCCTATCATATTTCAAACACTGGGTGGATGCTAGAAAGAGCAAGAATGAAATTCTGCCACTAAAATCCCCATGGTGCTGTGGATGAAGCTTGGTGTCCTCTGCCCTGCTCCCCCCTTTCTTTATTCTGCAACAAGATTTACACAAACAATTGACTTATGGCCTGTCACGGGAGTGTCCTTTGAGCAAGAGAAGGACAGTAAAAGTTTCTGGAAGGAAAAGATAAAAAGTGGCACCAGCAAAAATAGGAAACCATCAGCCTCAAAACACATACCCAAACTAATGTCCACAGAGTGAGCCATTTCATTACAATAACTTTATAGCATGCTTATATTCACTTGCTCATTTCAACCTCTCAATAACTATGTAAGGAAGGTAAAATAAATATGATTTACCCAACCGGACATAGGAGTGGATAATTACAATGGCATGTCCAAGGTTACACAGGTACAAGCAGAACCGAGACCCAAGCTCATTTGTCCATCTGTAGACACGTCGACTCTCTACTGTAGCACCTCATTTATTGAGTCTGTTTCACCTGGTGGCTCTGAGACACTGCATGGTGGCATCTAGCAGGAGCACTTTCATGAAAGGACTCACTAGCAATCTCAACAACGGCACATTACAATTTGGATTGAGAGGAATTGCTTCTGCTTGGAATTAATTATGTGTCTATCTACCATCTCGAAATGACATTTGTTTTGTTTTTAATGTTGCCTTTCCACTTAGTTATATTTCAGCCAATGAAAAGAATTAGGAAATATGTGATAAGAACTTAAATGGAAATGTTTTGCACAAGTTTGAAGGATGAAAGAAGAAAATGAAGTATGTATTGGGACATGGGCCAAAGTACAAATGAAAAAAAATTATCAAAATTGACAGTAAGTGGCATTAACAATAAACGCCCTGGGTTGGCATTTTTTATTTAAAAAAAAAAATGGTCCAGTCATCTTAGTAGGAATTCACAGTTCTGATGTTAACCTTTAGGCAAGAGAATTCTGAAATAGTGAGGTTAACAGAACAATGATAAAACCAGTGTCAGGTACCAGCTCAAGGATGCTTCCTCATGATGACAAGCCCGGATTTGTGGCTAGCAACTCAGAATTGAAAATTAGGGGCTACGATTTTGAAAGACATTTGGAATATGAACTACACACATTTCTTTCAAATTAATCTTCACCCATGTTTGAATTTCTTTTCAAATGACTGCCTCAAAACACATCTGAAGCAAAGGAAAACTATGTGCAACTCTAAAGACTGTAGCTATTATTCTGGCCTATCTGTTTAATCACTTGACCACCTAAAAACTATATTTTGATGGTAAAAGTAGTCTCAAGAGATGTCAGCTTGAAGGCAGGTAATTTTCTTTAAAGGAAACAAGTAGCAAAAACAGAATACTGACAGGGCAGAAAGCAGCGCTGTCAGAGTCCATATGCTTGTATTTTTAGAACAGGATGCAGCGAAACAGAAGGAAAGAGATCTAGATAAATAAATGAGACACTGATTGTGACAAGCAAAGCTTTTTTTCTACCTATTGAACAAACACGAAGACTCCAATCGTCTTTGGCAGGAACTTCATAGGAAAAAGCCAAGACGGAGTCATGCTATTTATGTAGTGATCCAATCCTTTTCCTGAATGTCTTTTTATATAAAAGGCAGGCCATTAACAATAGAATATTAACCGATTTCAATGTAATAGCTTGCCCAAGTTGAGGAGCTGTTGCTGAAATGGATCCCAGCGATTATTTACAGGTCTCTGTGGCTCTTTATCTGAAAGGGGGAAAGGGGAGTTGAGACCACAAAGGCGTATTTTTCATCTCCAATGATCCATAGATACACAAGATGCTGATGCCCTGAACCTATCTAATTGACCTGACCATAATAAACTGCAGCTGGATATTTTCCCTTTATGGTGTTCTGAAGTCACTCACACTTCAGACATTAGGAAGTCATCATCATGCCAAAGGTTTATCTCAGAGTCAGAGAATGGCAGACGACTGGAGCAGCAAGGGGTCTTTTTCATCCCTCCTTTCCTTTCCCAGAAAGCTTGGCTTAGGCTTGGCTGAGAGCCCATAAAAACCTTCCAAATAGCTACCAAGAACAAAATGGGTTTTCAAAGTCTGCAGACTAGAATATATCAAAATGTAGTTGATAATTAGATGGGTAGGAGCAGAGTAGGAACCATGGGCCAGGTGTAGAGGGTCACCAGGGCAGAGAGCCCCAGGTGCCTAGCAACGGGCAAAACGATAAACCCTTGCAAGACCACTCCCTTAAGCATTAACCCCTGGAGATGACATCTGGGTCTCAGGTGTATTTCAGCTCCAGGCCCAGAAATGCAGCAAAACCAGGCAGAGAGATACCATGCCTGACTTTAGGACCATCTGAAATGACTAACGACCCCTCCCCTGGTGCCAACCAGACAGTGGAGACCCTGAGGAGCTAAGGAGACACACTGGGAAAGCTGATGAGCATTCTATTGAGAGCCTCCCCTGAGACCTCAGATAAAAGCCCTCAGGACGGAGCACCCAGCCGGGCTCTCTCTATGGAGCACACAGGTCCCTTTCCCTGGCCCCTACTCTCCCCAGTGTGCTCTCTCTCTCTCTCGCTCTCTCTCTCTCTCTCTTTCTTTCTCACACTCTTTCTCTTTCTTTCTCCTCCCTCCCCCCACAGGAGCATGCCAGAACACCTCTCCTTCCTCTTTCATCCTGCAAGGCACATATATGTCTCTCCATCTTTCTCCTAAGCTCTAAAGGCCCTTCTTTTGCTGGAACTTGCTTCCTGAGCCCATTTCTTCTACTGTCACTTCTACCTCTGTGGTTTTCTAAATAATTTTTCTCTTACAATTGGAGTCTTGGCTCTGAATTCTTCTCTTCGTCAGAACTCAAGGACTGAGGTTGCTGAACCAAGGTTAAACCCTGGTGCCATTTTTCCACTGTTAACAAAAGCTTCCATTATTGATTTTTAAATTATTTAAATAACAGCAGCATACATTTTATGGATATGGGTTAAAGAGAAAAAGAAAACAACAAATGATCCCATTATTGGTAACTAATAAGGTGTTTGTGAATAAAAAGATAAATTAGATCACTGATAACTATCTTTTTTTTTTTTTTCAGCAAAAACCACGACCCACATCTTGTTATGGCTATTAACTTTGACATGCACTTAAAAGTACTAGTATGTCTACATAGAAAGACACGTCTTATGGTCAGTCCTCTGTACCCGCGGCAATGAAGTTGAACTGGGACCATACAATTCAGTTCAGTTCATTCAGAAGCTCACTGCTTGTCTGCACAGATGCCAAGCAGCACAAATTGGGACTTGCACCGAGACACATTCATCACGAACAGGAACATGTCTCATCACAGCTTCATCTAATCTGGTACAGTCAGCAGCTCCCAGGAAACAGCAGTAACACGGGCATAAGCTGCCCAGTGTGATTTCACCAGCAAGGAGTCCCTCTGAGCAAACTCCTCAGGTGTTCACAAGGGAGGAGGCAGAGTCAAATGTGCGGACAAATCTTTAAGCAATGCTGCCAGTGCTAGGTAGAGCATCGTATACAGTGCCATGGTTCAAACGCTATTTTTTTTTTTTTTTAGTCAAATTCATACACAGGTAGTTATCTGGTTGACAGAAAACAATCTCCAAATAATGACAGCCTGGACGGGAGTTTTCTCTGCTAAATTCCAGCTGGTGAGTGAAGCATTTTGATTAATGTACAGTCATGTTCTTGCATGGTTACCAAAAATACTATAGAGCTATGCAGTCTGATGTAGCAACCACTAGTCACAAGTAGCTATTAGCACTACCAATGGGGCTTGAGATGCACTGTACATATAAAATATGGGATTTTGTGGAATTAGTATGAAAAATAATGTGAAACATATCATTAATAATTTTACATTGAATAGATGTTAACATTCTATTTGGAATGTATTGGACTATACAAACCATATTATTAAAGTTATTATCACTAGTTTATGTATTTATATGTGGCTAATAGAAAATGTAAAATACCTATGTGGCTTGTATTTGTGGCTTATATTATGATTCCATTGAACAGTGATACTATAGAATACTTGACCAGTTTTCAAGCCTAAAGTATCAATTTCACTCATTTTCACAGCCATGCCAAATACAATGTTGTTTTTTTCAGCTGTATCAGGATTATTTCAGTACTTTGCAAAATCTCAAAATACATTTTTAGGCTCCTGAATTATGGATTAACTAGTTTTATTCTACATCACAAAAGCTACGTAACTTTTGCATGTAATTGACATTCTCTAAGGAAAAAATATAACACTCTACAGACATATATTAATTAAAACAAATGTATTCATTTAAAAAATGCATCATGTACCCACTTTTCAGAAGATAATGTGCTGTATTCAGAGGGTTGAATGAAGTCATAAGACAAGTTTCCTGCTTTCAAAATGTTATTTGTCTAGAGGAAGGGATGATCTTGCACACAAATAAAATAAAATAATTCAAGTGAAGAAAGAGAGATGAGAATACAATATGTGTGGAGATGCAGTAGAGGAAGCAACTCATTGCCCTGGGGAATTGTCCTACTGTATGCACAGAACCTGCACATATGTTTCTGCAGTCTTCCCATTTTACAGATGAGAAGGTTGAGGTATGGAAAGGTGAAATTCTTTGCATGTAGACAGTGAGAGGGAGAACAAGGATGCAAATTTGCACTGAGCTACCCTGAATCCCATCACTGTGGCCTTCTACCACAGGAAGGCCAGTGAAATGCAAGGGGACATTCTCCATAAAGGAAATGCCAATTCTAAGGAACTCGAGCAAAAAGCTTCATGTGTCCAGAAAGGGGAATAATCCTGTCTGCTAATCGTAAGGTCTCCTGGAATAATTTGAAGGTTTAATAATCTGTTTCATTCTTTGTAATACCACAAGTTTCGAAATTTTAAGATTCACTGTCTTGCTAAGAGTCTACTTACAGTAACATTTAGGTCCATCAGTACTTTCTCAATACTCCAAGTTATATCCCCTTAACGCCAATATTCATGCTTATGGCCAGGCCACTCACTAGTGGCAAAGTCCTGGAGGCCAGAATACTCTCTCCTCCCAATGCTCATACATCAAATGTCCTCAACTGGGATTCTCTAAAACAGAATCCACAAACTTTTTCTGCAAAGGGCCAGAGTGTAAATGTGTTCAACTTTGCAGGACATTGGGTCTGTGCCACAAGTACTCAACTCTTGTGTTGTAGCATGAAAGCAGCCATGAAAAATAAAGAAACAAATGTGCATGACTGTATGTATTCCAATACATTTCGTTTATGGATACTCAAATCCAGTTTTACATAATTTTCACATGTCACAATATATTCTTCTTATAACTTTTCAACAATTTAGAGGTGTAAAACCATTCTTCACTTCTCTGTGACAGTTGTCTTCTGCAGGGAAACCTCACATCCCTTCTCTTGTTCTTTGCATGAGGTGGTTTTTGAGAACCATCATCAATCTGTCCCCTTAAATGCAGAATCATTCAAGGATAATCTATGAACACATGCTAGTAGGTTAATATGCCTCTTAAATGTGACAGTGAGAATTGATTAAAACCCTCCCAGGATGGTCTTCCAGGGCTAGCCATGGTAGAATATGATGTTCTATTAATAGTCCAAAAGTGTTTGTACTATTCATTGGACATGTTTTTAAAGGATCAACGAAGAAAGTTCTAAACTTACATAATTGTGTTTCTTTTTCTTTCTTTATTTTTTCATGCTAGTTAGTATTCATCAGTTCCCCAGAGCCGGAAAAGCAAGCCCACATATCCCATTTCCATATATATACTGCCTGCCAGGAGGCCAGAGTGCCTTCTATTTCCCCAGTAGTTACAAGTAACATAACTCTTTGAAAAGTCACTTTATTTAATTATTGAAACAGATTTGGGAGGTATGTATCAATACCTCCTGTTTACAAGGGAGGAATATGAAGCCTGTAGGGTGTCAGGCACCCTCCTCTCTGAGCACTCTCTCTGTGCTCCCTCCCCCACCTCTGTTCTGTAGCCAGCACATTCAAAACCCAGCTCCAAAATTATTCCAGGGCCAGTGGGTTCCTCCAATCCTTGCTTTAGTGGTGCTCATTTATACCCAGGAAGAGACAGGAAAACAAATAACTGCATTATTATATAGTAAGCGCCTTCAGAGAGAGATAATTAGGGGTTGCATGGGATCCAAGGGAGCAAGAAGAAATGAGAAATGAAAGGGAAGAAAAATAAAGGAGGCAGTAGAAGAATAAGAACTTACTTTTGTCTTCTTGCCTTTTCATGCTTAGCATTCATTCATGCGCTAATCAAAAGTATTTTGGTATTTTTGTGGAAAGGAAGTTCAAAGAGAAAGGCCTTGAAAATGAGGACAGTTGATGGGTCTGTGTTAGGATTATTAAACCCTGTGGGTTTAAAGAAGAAAACAATGTGCTTAAGAACATGTCAACCTAATTTAAGGACAAAATTGTTGCCTCTACTCTACTGGGTCCAGAATGTTAAATTTGTATGGCTCTAAACATTAACATTGTAAAATACCATTTTAATTTTATCTATTTCTAGAGGCCAGGTGCACAAAAATTTGTACACTTAGTGGGGGTGTCCCTCAGCTCAGCCTGCACACTCTCACAGTCCAGGACTCCTCGGGGGATGTCCACCTGCTGGCTTAGGCCTGCTACCCGGGGGATCAGGCCTAAGCTGGCAGTCAGACATCCCTCTGCCCAGGAGCCCTCGGGGGTTTTCCAGTAGAGTAGAGGCCACCACCGCTGCGTTGGCCAGCCATGAGCTGGCTTCTGGCTGAGCGGTGCTCCCCCTGTGTAAGTACACTGACCACTAAAGCCCAGCTCGTGCATTGAGCGTCTGCCCCTGGTGGTCAGTGTGCATCATAACTACATGTCATTCTGGTCATTCTGCCATTAGGGTCAATTTGCATATTACCCTTTTATTATATAAGACTAGAAGCCTGATGCATGAATTCATTCACCAGTTGGGTCTCTCTGCCTGGCCTGCCAGACAGGGCCAAAACCAGCTCTTTGGCATCCCCTGAGGTGTCCCAGATTGCAAGAAGGTGCAGGCTTGGCTGAGGGACCCCAGTGGTGCACGATCAGGGCCGGGGAGAGGTATGAGAGGCTGGACAGCTGAGGATAAACCGTGGGAGAGCTCCAGAGTGTGTCTGGCCCATCTTGCTCAGTTACAATGGGCCAGACCCCAGCAGCAAGCTAACCTACTGGTTGGAGTGTCTGTCCCCTGGTGGTCAGTGCACGTCATAGTGACTGGTCTACTGGTCAACTGTCTGCCCCCTGGTGGTCAGTGCATGTCATACTGAGCAGTTGAGCATATCATTAGCATATTACGCTTTGATTGGTTGAACAGACAACTGGACACTTAGCATATTAGGCTTTTATTATATAGGATATGTAAGAAATATTTCCAATAGAGAAAAAGGAGTTTACATTCTACAGCCAGGAAGCTTTTATGGTTAATACCAGTTGATTGCCCTGGTACATTATCATTTGTGGAAAAATTAACTGTGATAATGTTACCATCTCTTGCCAACCTGTCATTAGTAAGGGAGTTAGGAGAAATACTATTAGCACAATTATGCTTTCCAGCTGCTTGTCAATGTCAGTTGTATTAGCACAGCTGAAACTTAGCATTAAACCTTAGCAACAATCAAATGATTATTTAGTCTTTTCTTTTTGATCAAACAAGGGCTTTTGCCACATAAAATAATAGGTGAATCCTGTTCATTGATTGAAAAAGGTAAAAAAGCTGGAGTTCTAATTCAAGAAAATATACAGAGGAGCATTGTTTCTCTCATTGAAATTAATCAGATATATTTAAACTTACATGAATTGTCTGTATTAATGGAGAGAATGCAGAAGTATTCAAGAATAACCCAAGTTGGATTAGCCAAATGAGCAATCCAAAAAGAAATTTATATTTTGTCTCAGGGTTTGACTGAAAACTTGCAAAAGCTCAAAACCGGTATTTTTATGCATCACCAGCTTAAGAAAACTTGCAAGGAGCTTTAAAATCACCAGGCCCACCTCATTCCAATTCCTTCCGGGCAATTTTGATTTATAACAACCAGAGTAATATGCGATGTGCAATCTCCTTACATGAATTTGAATATCAATTTTGAAAACTTAAAAATCTATTTCAAAAATGTTGAACCTATACTGTGACTTTCTGACTCAGGCTTCCAGCACCAACCGACTGGCCAACCAACGCTGAAATGCTCAAGTCTATTAAACAACCTGGGGCCACAGTGTATGAATTTTGGATTGAAGCAAACTTCCAAGCACTCGATTTGAACCCTGGACACCCTTATTCTCATCACACTTCCTATCAAATTATAGCCTCCTAAAACCCAGTGTGGATAACCTATGGTTTGGACTTAAAAGGTATGCTTCAAATACAAGGTAAATAAATACAGTTGCTCTAACATCAGTGTGAATATTAAGATGAACAGCTACTTTCAACAGTGAATAACAAAGATGTGAATACAGGGACATTTTGCTAAGGGAGGTAATTCCAGGAGACCAGAAAACAAGTGTAGGGACAGGACTCACCACCGCATCCGGAGCAAGCATCTGATATATGACCCCATGTATCGGATTATCTACCCATCTGCACATCTAAAATCATAAAGACACTTTATATATGAGAGTAACACGTGTTTAAAAGTAAGTTTAAGGCAAAATAACCAAATAGAATATACAACTTAAATTCAAAATTGCATTCATAAGGAAATATGCCGTATCTCTATCTCTAAAGTTTAAATTTTCCACAATTATTTTAAAATGCACCGAATGGTGTTGGCTTTACTCATAAAAAGCCAGTCAATACAACCTAACATGCCACTGTCAGAAATACTGTATTGTCTATATTAATACTCATTAATTAGCTTTACTCCATTGGCAAAAGGAATTTTAATTATTTTTGCAATCAAAAGTGCTTGCAGTAATGTGAATGCTGATAATATAGCAAACATGAAGGGCTCTGTACAGCTTTCCAAAGCTCTAATTAACTAAAATGCACAAAATCAACGTATAAAACGCATTACCATTTTGAAGACAGTCACATTATCTATTCTCATATATGGAGAATACAGCCACATATGTTAGTTTACAAAGAAGAGAATTGTTTTACCCTAGAATATAAAATATCTTTTTCTTTCATATATAATTGTTCTTAAAATGTCTGATCTTCATTTTAAAAGTATGTATGGTTTGGGGTGTTTCTCAAATGTATACTAATGGATAATTATATTTTAATTGAGTGCTTTAAATCAAAGCCCTTTGATGACACAATCCTCATTTGAGATGTAGAATAAGAACATCAAGAGGAAAAGATATGATGTACACAATTATTTCCCCAAATCTGCTCCTTCAGGTCCCTGGGTCATGGTTTATACAGCAAATTATCCACAGTTGAAAGAGTTGCCATACTATGCTATCAGAATCTTCTTCCTAGTCACATCTTCCTTTTTTTGTTTCTTGTTTGTTATTCTTCATCCAAGGATATTTTTTCCATTGATTCTTAGAGAGAGTAGAAGGGAGGCGGAGAGACAGAGAGAGAGAAACATGGATGTGAGAGAGACACATCAATTGTTTGCCTCCACTAGGCACCAACTGGGGCCGGAGATCAAGCCTGCAACCATGGTGCATGCCCATGATCGTAATTAAACCTGGGACCCTTCAGTCCATGGGCCAATGCTCTATTCACTGAGCCAAACCAGATAGGGCCCAATCACATCTTTCTTGTTCACTTTTATATCTCTTGAACTTAGCAAGTGCCTGTCATCTTGTTGATTTCACTAAATAAATGTTTGTGAAATAAGTGAATGCATGAACAAAAAAATTCTAAAAGCATAACTAGTTCTAGGTAGTTCGTCAATATTAGAGACTTCATGATGCTTTTTATTGAGAATGGAGATGGGTTAAAGGCTTTTGTTCCAAAGTGGCATTGATTGGGATCTAGGCAAAAACTCAGATGCAGCTATTGGTTAGAAGAAGAGATACCCATCAGCTGGACCAATAATATCTGGTGTATATCTGCAAAACATTTTTTTTTTTCTATCAACAGCAGGAAGACAAAGAAGAAACTGTCCTTCGTATACTTCATACACGAATCTGCATATCCATTACCATTGTGTGTCTGTGCATGTGTGAACATGTGCATACGCTAGTTTCAAGAATGTCTCAATACTAATTGTTAATTATAAAGTGATTAGGAAATAAAAATTTAAAACTATAAGTTATGAGGGCTGATATATGAAAACATCAGAGAAAGGGCAGGACATAATGAAATCTTAAGTCCCAGTTTCTAATGACCTATGAGGACATCGTGTTTTAAAATTAATTAATTAATTAAATTTAAAATATATTTATTGTTGAAAGTATTACATATGTTCCCTTTTTTCTCTCACTGACCCCTTACAGCCCACCCCAGCTCTTCACTCCAGGCCTTCACCACCATATTGTCTGTGTTCTAAGGACATCTTTAGCAGATGATTTTTAAAATTTGGGATTGTCAATACATGAAATGTCAGTTTTTAGACCTCACAATATTTCAAGATTCTCCAGATACTTGTATAAATTTATGTCTATTTCCCAGGTTTTTTTGAAAAAACCAGATAGATTTCAATATATGTAAATTTCAAAGTATTATCTTATTTTCATCCTTAATTTATTCTTCCTTTGAGCTCTATTGTCTCTAGTTATAATAGGCAAAGGCATATAGAGGGGAGGGGATAAAAGCCTACAAAACCTAGTTCTATGAGATGTTATTCACAACAGAAAAGGGAAGGGCTAAAATTGTCAAACTTCCAGCTTCTAAATTTAGCCTTACTGCCTGAGAGCCAGCTCTAGTAGCATCCACAAGAAAAGGAAAACAAAGCAAAAAAAAAAAATCTCTTTTACACTGTCTGAGAGGAAGGAGTAAAGGAGTCAATGATGGTGAATTATGGTTGACAAGAAGGAAAGGAACAGTAAGCCTGGTTTGGGGGCACAAAAAAAAAGCATCTGTTTTGGAAATAGATATGTAAGATCTATTGCAATAAGATTTAAAAAAAGAAGGTATGAAAAATAGAGAAAAATGCAGTATAGATAAAGAAGCTTTAAATAGCTGGGGAAAAGCATAATTACCATTTCATCCAGAAGTCTTAGACTAATATTGTTAGTCACAGACAACAGAATATCCAGTTTTCTCACCAGTTCATGCCCAATGGGATTTATTTAAAAATATTAGATGCCTCAAAGAATATCTGGGAGGGTCAGGATACGGGCCTTAGATGTAGTCACACAAACTGAATCTGGACTGTTCTTCCATTTCTACTGCGTGTTCCTGCTGAAAGGCCCTTGCAGCTGTGAGCTTGCTGGACAGCAACCTGTGCTGTTTGGAAATGGTGCTGCAAGGGAAACAAATATGGGACCACAAGCTTGAAAGAAAAGTTGCCTCTCCATGTGTGTCAGCTGCTTCAGAATCGTTATGTCCACCCAAAACTCACCCAGCTGCATCTATGTGCAGAAACGAGACCAAATATGTGGTTTTCACTCTCCCTTAGGGGGCTGAGTACACATTGGATGAGTCAACCACACAGTGTCTTTTACTGTCCTAGGATCTTCAAATACTCCAGGGAACAAAATGGCACAACGTTACTACCCATTTGACCGAGATCATCACTAGGCATTTAAAACAGTTTGATAAGCATAAACTACCCAGAGAGACTTGGCTTCTAGGCCTGGTTCCTTCTGAATCCTGTATGACTTAAATCACTTACTCCACAGTGTTTTCATCTTCTCAACAACAAAATTCACAGCTGATAAAATATGCCCAATTTTATCAGTCAAGGTATAAGTAGGAAACAGAATTCACCCTAGATGGGTCAATTGAAGATATTACTAAGGGAGCTATTTACAAAGAGGTGAGCAGATTTAAGGGATGGTGAGACAATTCACAGAAGGAAGTTGTTACCAACCCTAAGACTGAAGGGATGAGCAAGGGGACTTGTGTTAGTGGAGCCCACTGAACACTGGAGCTATGGAGATGGGACAGCACCTTGGGAGCCCTGGTTGAGGGAGAACAGCCACCCCCAGGGATGTGACAGCCAAAACTGGCTCTCCAGATCTGCCTTCATCTTTTCCTAGTGCCTCCTAAAGATCAATCCTGGGAAGCCAGCTGCAAGGAAGCCTGGGGAAAACAGAGCAGGCAGAGGGTAAAGACAACAGAGAAAGGATTGGGGAGAAGACAAGTTGAAAATATCCAACACACCTAAATAGTCCACAGAATTATTGCCAGGATGCCATAAGATAATGTACACATACATACTTGAGAAAGCATTTGAAGTGTTGTTTTTAAAATTGGGTAATATTTGTATTATGGATAACTTCTCTTTTGGAGATGTTATTTTTTTATTCTGCTCTTACCAAGGAATTTTTGATTTTCCTAATTAGTTCAAGAGACATGAGAAGTTGTTGGAATGCGTTCAAAGAAAGTAAATGAAGAAATAAGTTTGAGGAGGGTAAATAGTGGAAGCCTGGGCTAGGGATAGTGTCTTAAGGGAAAAGTTGTAAAACAAAGATTGTTGAGGCCAAATGGGTAGGAGATGAAGGGATAGGGAATTTAGCCATGTGTTAGAAAAGAACATTGCAATAAATCCTCTTGATTCTCTCTTTAGAGTAAATATTATTTTCTGGATTTAACCAAATAATAGAGCAGTAATGGAATAGTAATGAGGAGCAATGCAATCAGTTCATCACTTACACTCTTCCTTCATTTCATGCAAGGGGCATGCTTCCTAATTGTTAAAAAAATATTTCTAATGAAAATAATTTCTTCATGAATTAAAAAAAGGAGAGTCTAGCTGCCTTAGTTGGTAGATATAAACCTTACCAATTTAAAGATGAGTTTATAGAAACATCTCTCTAAAGCTACAAATAATTCAGGACAAAATCCTTCAGAGAAGAAAGATCAGCAGAAGTAAGTGGTGATACAAATCACAATGATTGGAATTCTGGTATAAAGAGAGCATATTTTTTCCCTGACTGATTATACTGTTTTCCATAATTGCATTCCTCTGCTGAAGGTGAGTTAAAAACCAAAATGAGACATTTACAACTATGGTTAAAGAAAAACCTAAAATCCAAAAGGTTTATTCATACTTTGGTCAGATATCATTGTAGAATCTGCAGTTGGAAACTTTAGACTAGAAATCAGACAAGAATAAAACACCCCATTATGTTTTAATAGTTTCTATTGGCAGTGGGGTCTGAAACTTAAATAGAATCCTTTGTTATTATGGTACTTCTATGAGAAATGAAAAAGTAAAACTAAGCTTCAAAAATCCTCTCTAAATCTGCCTTTTCAAAACTGTGACTTTGGGAGGCCGAGATAACTCAGGGCATTGTCACAGGGGCCCTTTCCCAGTACACAATGAGCACATAAATCTCAGCGGGTAATAACCAAAAACACAGAAAGTGATTTAATGGTGTCAAGAAGACACCAACTGGATATTAGCCGCCTCACTAAACCTCAAAACAGCCAGGTATATTTGCTAAGCTAGAGTGAACAAGAACCGTACAAAGAAATCCAGGCCAGCAAAGATCAAAACTCAGGGTAAAAGCAAGATTTCTACACAAGTTATTCACATGAAAAGTACGGTAGGAACATTACTTATTTCATAAGAACTGGATTCACCTAAAACATTAAAATTTTATATCTACTCTAAGATAGGTTTTCCAAAAAACCAACTGACAACTCTATGTTCACTACCTGCCTCATTTTGGTGGGAAGTAAATTCCCCACCAAGCTACAGATCTGTTTCAGGTCAGCCTTATGAATGGACACCATTTATGCCATTCATCTTGCTCCTTGCCTTTCTTGAGCAGAATGAAATATGAATACTCATTGTATTACACACTGAAGGTAAAAGCTGTGGCTAGATTGACGAAATAATTATGTAAATAATGGCAGACGTCTAAGGAAGACTAATGGCTGAAAAAGCTGAATAACATTAAAAAGTTAATATATTTAATGTTAACCTTTGTAGCTTTCAGTAATAATTCAAATATGGGAAAATTGTTGTAGAAAGCATAGTAATATTAAAGCAAAAAGAAGAACGTCATGGTAATAAATGAATCTCAAGTTTTCCGGGAAACTAGCAGGATATTATTCTGCTTTAACACTAAAAGCTAAACACAAAATTTTATTAATATTGAGTGTCATTATTCCTTGTTGTTGTATTGGACTTACTTGCAAATGGAGATTGTTTCTTTCTAATTGTTTATTTCAATCAAAAATCTAATAGGTCTCAACATAAAAGCTTAAAAAATAAAATTGTTAAAATATAAAAGAGTAATAATAATTTATAAATCAAAATACAAGGCAGTTGAATTTTTCATTAACATGCTATGAGTAATTTCTTAAAACTTCTCAGTATGAGTATTATATAATTACACATAAATTATATATATTTTTTTAAAAAAATATTAGGCACCAATAATAACACAAAGGCAGCATGGGTTTAAAGGAGATTCAATTAGATAACAATCTTTCTTTTAATTTTACAGGTAAAAGATGGTTTGGGAAGAGAATAAAGGAGGTAAGGAACTTAAGGTAAACAATGATCTCGAGAAAAAGTATGACTTATTTGAACAATCAGGTCAATTTTGACATGGAAAAAAAGTGTGTAGTTTCCTATTAGGTTCCTTCTAGTAAGACTTGAGATCATCTCTCAAAGAAAAAAAAAATAAAGGTGTTTAGGAGTTCATTTAATATGGGAAGAATACTAAAGATGAAGATAAATACTTGGGAGTCTAAAAATGTCCTCCTAACATTTATGCTGCTTTTTCCTTTTGCATTTGTATTCTCTGCCAAAAAAATTAACTTAAAATATTGCTTACATTATTGCACAGAAATACGTAGAGTTGTATTTTTCTACCCCATCTATAAGACAATAGTAGAAGTCACTGGACAAGCTCATTTATAGCTATCATTTGATTAAGTCAGTTAATAAGGTTTTTTTCGTAATTTTCTTAAATTGACTAGCATTTGATTAGAATCAAGCTGCTGCCTACGACTCAAGATACGTTAAATGTTTACCTCTCACTCTCTGTTTTAAATAACAAATTTATGAGATTAAGGAAATAGATTTATTTTAAGTTTTGTATATTAGAGATTAAAGAAAATAGAAATTTTCACACTTATAACATAAATATATATATATGAAATCAAATGGAGTCCATGGGCTTCTGAACTTTGAGAGACACGTTTTTGTTTTTTTTTTCTGTTTGGGATCTACAGAACATCAGAGAATAAGCAAACAATGGAAAAAGTAGATATTTGAAAACATACCTGACTTGCTTACTATTGAGAATTCTGGACAAGTAAACTACTAACGCCACACCTTTTAATGATGCTTGGAAACTCGAAATATATGACTTAGTGTGACAATCTCTCCAGGAAGGAGCCATATTGTAATTCAGGCTCTATGACAAGCATATTCAGTTATTATCCCCAAACACATTACATTGCTCAGTTCTAGTCTGCTAGCTTGAATGCATATTGCTCCCTGGAAAGAACTTACAATTCCCTTTACAATGCATTTACAGTTGATTAAAGAATGGATTTGCAATTCAGAGTCTATAATTAGAGCAAAGGGTCTCTATAATTTTAGCTACCCTCATCCACTAATGATGATGTTATGGAGATTAGCCACTATTATAAGGACCCATGGCCACTAAAATGATTACTGGAAAACATGTACTGAGGTTTAGTAGCCTATTCTTTTACCACAGGAAGCCTATTATAAACAGAGTGTTACACAAGGCTACTAGACAGGAAAAATGAGATTAACAATTAACACCTTGCTCAAAGGATTAGTATATCTCTTATGCTGTGATGACTTGGGTTCTAATTAAAACTCTCAGAGGTGTGTGTGTGTGTGTGTGTGTGTGTGTGTGTGTGTGTGTCTGTTTGAGCACATGTGCCCACACATGCATGTGTCCTTTTGCCGGATGCTGGCTGCTTGCTTGAAGTTTTAGAAAAAGTGGTTGGTAAGATGAACCAAGTCATGACATAACTTTTTATGTGGAGGGATTTCTCCTTGATCTTTAACCAAAAACCATGAAGTGCCTCAATATCAATTTGACGTATTTAACCCTCCAACGAACTTCTTTTGCTACATTTTTCATGCATAATGCAATTTTATTAGTGACTTATGCAATTATTTCTATGGGATTCTGCTGATGATTATATTCACTAGCATTTTATGTAGGTGGAAAACAAAGTCCACAGTTGTTTTCGAAAGTACAATCCATCCACTCTGGAAATAGGGGCTATTAAACCATCATAAGGGTGTGAAAAATATATATAAAAGCTCTATTCATATTCTTAAAAAGGTATCCATTTTTAATTTTTGTTTGTGAGATATATATCGGAATAGAGAGGGAGAAAGAGATAGAAACATCAAAGATGAGAGTCACTGTTTGGCTGCCTCCTGCATGACACACACTGGGGATGGAGCCCGCAACCTGGGCATGTGTTCTGACCAGGAATCGAACCTTGACCTCCTAGTTCATAGGTCGATGCTCAACCACTGAACCATGCCAGCTGGTCTGTTTGTAATTTTTAAATTGCATGTATAATTAGTATAGTAGCACATGTTACTATATAATTTATAGATAATTTGCATATATTAAATGTGTATGAAGTTTATTTTCATTAAAAAGCTTCTGCAAACAAAATAAAATTTTTTTCTTCAATATATGTCAGACATGTGAACTTATTACAATACTCCAAAGTACTTGTACTCTCACTTCTTTTACTTTTTTTAATTCAAATTGGTAGAAAATTTTAAATTCATTTTCTTTTCGAATTCCTAGTTATTCTCGGTTGAACTGACTTAGAATTATTCATGTGATGGTTAAGAGATTTCAATGCTGGGGTGAAAATGGTAATGAGAAAAAAAGGTTATAAATAGTGTACATTAGATGATGACTAACTGCAATGTTTGGGGGAAGTAGAGAAAATTATAGGTGGAATGAAGTTTTACTTTAGGCTTCGTTAAAACTTCTAATGACAGAGTATTTAATATAATCTCAGTTAATGAGGTAATGGCGAGGTCACCAGACAGAATAGGCACAAAAAATCTCAACTTCATCAATATTGAAAAAAATCAACCAGATTCAAATCTGAGCCCCTGCTTTAGCCATTATGCTACCTCTTTGCTTACTACAGTGCCTGAGACATGGTCTATGTATGCTCAGTAAATGTCTGCTGAATAACCAAATGAATCAATTTATGACATCACTACAAAATTTCAAAATATTTAAAACTTTGTCATCAGTAGTAATAAAACTCTTGATTTCTGGTGTATATTTTTAATTTGAAGAAGATGTATAAAATACTGAAGACAACCGGGGCAACCACAAGTATAGAGTGAAAAAATAGAGATAACAAATTACATATAAGTAAAAGTAACTTTATGATTTGAACAATCCTCATCAAGGGCTGACAAGATCTTATATAACTGCATGCTGTAATCTCTCTAACATGAACACACTTTAAATAGTGACTATTTTTTTTCTAATTCAACAGGAAAACTTTTATGTATCAAGTGTAATTATCTGAATAATGACAAAATTAACAAAATTCTAGTACTTTTGACTTCTGTGAATTATCCTAGACTTTTGTGCATGACATTTTGTTCAGGAATTTTAGAAAAAATGTGTTAATGCTATCGAAGCTAAACAAATGACTATTTGATGGGAGAAACATACACAAAAGCAATTAAAATGTTTTATTAGTGCTAAAAATATTGCATATTTAAACTAAAATATAAATCCATTTAACATTTCTAAGAATAATAAGGTGAGAAAGATCATTTCAACCCATATTTATGATTGATTGAGGAAGGAAAATTCTAAAATTTTATAATCTTCAGGGGTTTAAAGAAAGAAAAAAGATCACAAGTAGGAGAGCATAAATTTTTCCCACAAGAATAATAACTACATCTTTAATTACAAGTAAAATATTAATAAAAATGCATTAAGTAAATGGATAAAAATTGCTCACATAAACTAGTGTGTTTAGATTAACAAAGCAGTGCTATGTGATATAATATTAGCTATTGAATCGAAGATGAAATAACTGCACTCTTTCCATTATACATTAAAATATTCATTTTTCATAATATGTCATTAGAACTTGACCTATACAGTAGAGCTCATATGAAAATATCAACTGATAAAAGTATAAAATAATGAGTTACTTAAAAAAAAGAGAAAACTGGACAAGTTCAGTCTGGAAATCCTAAGTAAAGAAGGGGTGTAGTAACTGTCTGGAAAAGCTTTTGCAAACTTAATGAAATAAATAAGTCAGACCAATTATTTCTGTTACTCATGATGGATAAAACTAGTCTCATGATGGAAGGGAAGCAGGAATAATACCATTGAAATGCACTGTCATGTTCCTCTGAATACATAAGCAAGAATTCTCTTTGGATTACTTCAAATGATATCAGCATTTTGAACATTGAAAATAAGAAGAAATAACTTTCTAAATGTGTTTCATTATCTCAGGCTTTTGCAATATTTTAGGTTATTCTGTACAAAACAAACGTGGTTGGTCAATTTTGGTAAGAAAAAGAAATAAATGTTTTTCATTTAAGAATGATTTTTAAATTACAAGTTGTCAAATTTGAAAAAAAATGTTCATTTTTCAATTAATTTTATTATAAGATTAATTAATAATCAAACTATAAAATTTAATAAATAAACAATACAAATATTGTTTTACTATATAAACATTTCTAAATTCACCACTAAGAAACCTGTGAATTTTTTATATTTTGTTTTTGTTTGTTTTATTTAAAAATTTACCATATATAGGAAGAATTATTGTCTTTTCTCTTCTAAGCAGTGGTTCTCAATCCAAGGTGATTTTGCCCCATTGTGGGTATTTGGCAATGTCTGGAGACTCAGGGGGCAGCTATTGGCATGTAATGGATAGAAACATGCTAAACATCCTATAATGCATTATACAGTTCCCACATAAAGTAATTATCTACCCAAGAAGTAAATAGTATGACGGTGGGAAATAGTTAAAGTAATAAGATAAACATTTATCATTATTGAAATATTTTAAAAATATTTTAAGAGTTGCACAAGATAACATCACACAATGTATGATAAAATACTTAACTCTTCCATATTTGTTAAAAGGATGGTATTTTAAAAGTTTAGTTTTCCCAAATAGATGTCATATATCTAATTTGATTTTATAAAACAATTTGAAATCCATGATGATTTTTTTCACTGTCTCTTACATCTCCTGGTTGTGGTGAGTTCATATTGTTATTATTCTAAGATAGCATAAGGTTTATTTCCCAAACACTTGAAGAGAATTTCAGAATACTGCAATCCCCTCTACTCTATTAACTTCTAATATAACCATTTACATGAAGAGCCTGATATTCATGACACTCTATGACTAACAAAAATTAATAGAGCTTAATGTTTTTCCTTGATAAATGGAAAAAATATTACTCATCATAATAAATCATCAAATTAAACCAAATTATAGCTACTTTCTCAAGTCTAAGCTAGTTGCTGTTTCGTTCTTTCTTTTTTAAAGCACTAGTACACTATGTGTAAACAACTCAACTTCATGTCTCATCAAAAAATAGCACAAATAGATTGAAGACATAATTGAGAATTTATTTCAGATATTCTCACCAACATACAAAACCACTAATTTTCTCCTATTCCTATCAATTTTCCTAAACATACAATTTATCAGTAGGTTCATACCAATGTTTCTACATGCTATGAATTGTTAGAAGATACAACAAACATTTTAAAAAATCCTCATTGTGCCCAGCCTGTGTGTCTCAGTGGTTGAGCATCAATCTGTGAACCAGGAGGTTAAGGTTTGATTCCAGGTCAGGGCACACTGTTGGCTAGATCCCCAGTGTAGTGCCTGCAGGAGGCAGTCAATCAACGATTCTATCTCATTATTGATGTATCTCTCTCTCACCCCCTCTGAAATCAATAAAAATATATCTATTTTTAAATCCTAATTGTGTAAATGCAGTAGAAAGGGCTCTTTTATAGAAAATTCAACACAGGTTTCTTTGTGAAGTTTTGATAACTTTGTTAGTATTTTCTAATGATGTTATGTGGATCACATATGTCATGTCCTACTCCTTGAGCCTCAGGTTGCCTTTTTCCACAGTGGCTAAATCAAAAACTTTGATGAGGAAAAAAAAAAAGAACTTATTTCCCCTCCTCAAGTAAATACCATTGAAATAGAGCTTCATTTGAAGTGTCCACTATCTAGTGCATTCTTAGGTACTCCCAAGAACTCTGCAGCCCTGTGAAGACAGACCATCATTGTTGTGTCAGAGCTCCACGTCCGTTTCAGGAGGTGTAGGAGAAAAGATGAAAGGTAACTTATATGAAAGATACTATTTCTGGCTAAATGTTTTCTCACTTTCCCTGAGTTCGGTGCCAGATTCCTTTTCTGTTTAACAGATTTTTGTCTATCTAAAGGAATGATCTGTGTTCAGCCTTCCTCCTATATATGATAAGGTAAATGTGGTAAGAAGCAACTGTGGGCCTTATTCTTCATAGGTAATCATTAGCTGTTGTTCATGTGCAGGTGCATGTGTGTGTGTAAAATATCAGTATACATCCAGCTGTCATCTAACAGTCAGTTGTTCTCCACAATTAAATGGACTTTTTTTTTTCCAATGTAGGATATATCCTGTATTTTAAATCAATTTCAAATAAAGTATAATTATATATGACCGAGGTTTACCTCAAACTTTGATCACCCCCCAATCTTAAATTTCTCCATTACTTTTCACTATCAATACTTTTTAATTTAAAGGCCGTGTCTACATATTTACAGGTATTTTTATTAATTGCATTAAAAGGTTTTAAAAAACAACATCAAGAGCTGTTTACTTTAGTAGATTGCTGGAGGCATCCCGGTAGCCAGACCTGACCTATTACATATCCACTGTTTTTCATAGATAATGGATCATTAATGCAGCTAAGTGTTAAGTAGAAACACTCCCTACTCCCAATAGGTCCTTTGAAGTAGAGGAGCAGTAAGTCTCATATATCACTTCTGGTTTCTCTCTCTGCCTCCTCTCTTATGTCATACCTGTGAGCTGAGGTACCTAGAGTATCTAATTAGACTGGAGGTTGAGGGAAGAACTGGGCATCTTTATTCTGCCCCTCTCCTTCTTGCCTGCAGGGAAGGAGCACTCTGCTATCTGTCATGTTGGACTTTGTGGTAAAGGTATTGATTGCCCTCAAATGAGAAACCTTCCTGAAGAACTTTCTGGAAGTGTGTGGGTAAATCTCTGTGATTTACCCACACAAATCAAGCTGTGGCCGCATGTCCAAGACAATCCTATCATCAAGTCTTGACCCAAAATGCAGAGTCTATCTGCATCTTTATCCACTTGTTCCTCTGTTCAGCTCATTTGGTTAGAGGCTTGGTCAGGAGTGAGAAGCTATTTATTGGGTCTCCTCAAACACCCCAATGTAAGACCACATTAGCTTCTCTGATGATCACATCACAGTTGATTTTAAGCAAATGCACTTGCAAACTAAAATTTTAAGAATTGCTGTGAACACTTATGCAATAGCACCTTTCCCCCCACCCCCAAGTTTACAACCTTCAATTTTTAATTTATTTAAGGCAAATTTCATGTGACAGTATTCATCACTTCACTTCCAAGGTATTTTTGAATCTTGACCTACTAACTTACATGTCATTACTCTCAGCTTAATTTCATTTTAAAATTTGATGAAAATGCCCTTTATGTCTTTGTCAAAGCTATCCATGTCAATGGTGAGTAGGACAAACTGGGTGGCATTTCAATAGACTTATTCTGCTTTTAAATTTAATCTATTTATCAATTTTCTCAGAGAGTTTTGTCCTCCAAATTGGTAAATTTGTTTTATGATTAAAGCATAACATATGTGTTGTGAATTAGACATTTTAATTGAATAGTTTAATGTCTCGACAAATGCATATAATCTTGTAACCCATACCCCAATCGAGATATAGAACAATTCCTTAACTCCAGAAATTTATCCCATGCCCATTTGCCAACCAGTTCACTACCATGGAGACTACTGCTATTCTGATTTTTATCACCATATATTAGTTTTGCCTATTCATTGCTATATGCTTTTTTCTTTTCTGATTGAGTTCTGCAGGTTTTTCGACTCCTTGCCTGTGGGCTCCATGCTATTCTTTGTCTTACAGAAGGTCTTCCCTGAATAGTTACTTTTTTATGTTGGGTGTCTCATAACAAATGCCATAAATCTTTAAGTGGCTTGAGAACATACTCAAAAATAATTTTGATACTGAATTTTGATGTCAGTTGTTTTGAGCTTGTATTTATTGAGCATGGTCCAAAAAATAGTTACCGCCCATTTGTTAGTGTCCCAGGAATGGGGTTTGGTTTTCTATGAATGTGTATCCATCTCTCAGCTTTAGCTCTGGATGTTTATCACTCAGCTGGCTGTGGATTCTTCCCACATTGGGATGCCAAACTTAGAAAAATAAAAACAAACAAAAATTTGTGCTCATGTAAATTTGAAGTTCTAGTAAATAACAAAAAATTTTTAGTAAGGGTATACCTCGAATATTGCAAGAGACACACCCAAAGATTTATTTTTTATTGAAATTTTAAATTCAACTGGGCATTTTACAATTGTATGTGGAAACCCTATGCCACATGAATTATGATCCACTAACCCTACAATAATAGGACATACTTTATAACTCTTTTGGCAGGAAGAGCATCTTCTCTTAGGGGCACCCACTAAAAACAGATTTTCCAGCAAGATGAATCATCAGTCCATGATACTTCTCATGTAACACTGTTAAATATGCCATCTGGCTGCAGAAGCTCATTGGCTAAAACCTTTAACTTTTGTACAGCTACTGTTTTTGTGTGTGTTTTGTTATAATGGAATTATACATAAAGTGAGTGGAATACACCAATGGCCCCAGATCAACCTGTGGCTCTTGGAAGACTGAAACACTGATTTCCATTTCCTTCCAAGTTCCCCTGTTACTACCACGAATACTGTTGCTATGGCTTTCCTTCAACTCTATATGCAGTGATTCTCTAACTTGTTGGAGGACTGGAATCACCTGAGGAATTTCATAAATCCCAACATCAAGGTTATATCCCAGACCAATTAACTCAGAATTTCTAAGACATTTTTAAAGTCATTGCAGTATGCAAACAAGGTTGAGAAATGGCACTTTATTGATTTCAGAGAGGAAGAGAGAGGGAAAGATAGGAACATCAATGATGAGAGAGAATCATTGATCAGCTGCCTCCTGCACACCCCACACTGGGGATCGAGCACTCAATTCAGGCATGTGCCCTGACCAGGAATGGAACCATGACCGCTGGTTCACAAATTGATGCTCAACCACTGAGCCATGCCTTCTGGGCAAGAAATGGCATTTTATACCAACTAAACATGCAATACCCCATATGTTTACAAGTTGAGGACTAGCTTTTGCTCCAACTGTCCCCTCCCCAGTAATCAACTCATAGCACTTTCTTTAGCTCTTGTTTATTTATTATCAGTATGTTTCTTTTACAACTGGGTTATTTTCTGATTCTTGATCATATAATTTATTTTTAAATTTGGTGTTTGACTGTGACTTCTCCTGGTTTTGACTGAGGCACTCATACGGACTTGGCTCAGTTTCACCTCTCTAGCTTTGCCTCTTTTAATACCTTGATACCAAGACCCAGTCAACTCATTGAAACCCACTGCTGGATATGATGGATGTTGAGATTTCGCCACCTAGACCCTATACACAGAGGACTTTTTGCAGTCTACTCTACAGGTTGATGGTAATCATTCTGTGATTGTTTCATGAGCACTGATAAATATTCTTTCTGATTAATTGTAGGGAAGATTTAAGCCTTGTGCATTGTTCTAAGGACTGAGTTCATGGGTCCTTATACAGAATAATAAAATTATAAGTTACCAGTTATGTAGTGAAAGAGGGGGCTACTACTGAAAAGAGAGTCAATTATCATATGGCAATCAATCAACTATTGCAAATACTTGTGTAGCTGGGAAAATGCTATATTTCTTCAATAACGATTGCAATATCTATATATATTTAGGAATGAAAACTTATTCCCACATCTCATCACATTCTCTATCGTCTTAGTAAATAAAGGACATTTATTATTTGGGCCTTAACTGTAAATTTGGAACTAAAATTTAAGCAGAAAGTCCTAGAAAATCTAGTCTACTAAGCAGAATAAGCAATCAAATAGAAATATTTTACAAGATAAAATTAAACATATATAATAATGTATGTCAACTGTAATTAAAAATAAAAATGATTTTAAACATTTTATTAAAATAGATACATTATTACTCTACACAACTTTCAGGTGGATGACAAAAGATCAAAGAGAGAAAGAGAGAGATCAAAAGCAAGAGTAAAATTTCAGCCAGGTTGTTTTTCTAATACATGACTTGGATAGCTCTTAAAACACATGTCTCTCTTAAATTTTACCGTGTATGGATTTTTAAATGCAATGACTAATGCTCACATTTCTGAGAATTATTCTTGGCACTGAAGTTATTTAGATACTACCTTTAAGCCAAGAGAAACACCCACCATCCTGTCCTTTCCTATGTGTAGTACACAAAAACACTAAAAGGTGCATTATGGTTTTTCACATAAATGCTGTCTTAGTTAAAAAATTAAAATGTTTGCTTTTCAATTACATTGAAATTTATTTCTCCATAATTTTATATAAAAAGTGTTCCCCTGGAATTAAGAAATAATTCTTGAATGTCACTTTTTCTCCAAAAAAATTAACACAAATGAAAAACACACACACGCACACACACACACACACACACAATTTCATTGCCAGTTACTTTACACACAGGTAGGAAAAGAAAACAGAATTAATACCAGCTAGAGCCATGTCCATATCCTGAAATTTCATTAGTCTAAGAATGGGGTGACTTTTTACTATTTGTTTTCACCTGTATGGCTAAGAAAATGTAATATTACATATACATTTAAACAGAACTTTCTCTATGGTGGACCATACACCATAGAAGGTTTAATTCAAGGTGTTGACATCATTCTTTACACCACTCGATACAGTCTGGATCTTGGTTTCCTCAGGGATTACTTCAGCAATAACTAGCAAGATAACTTGGCTCAGGGCACTACCTCTAGTTGAAGTATTTATCTTGAGAATCAAGGCATATGCATTTTAAACTCAGTTCCACCAGGGACACTTACACTTAAGACACATCAGTTTCCTGATCTTGTTGTCTTAAAGGGATGTTCTATTCCAAATAAAGTATAGAACTTGTCTTCTAGTTCCAACATAAGAGAGCAGTTATTTGGCACTGAAGATCCATACCTTACTACTTACTGGGTGAGTGAACCTTCCTGGCAGAAGTGTGATATCAGACACACTAAAACAATGATGAAGAAGCACATTTGAGTCTATCCATTTAGCCAAGTCAACAGAATCAACTTCAGACATAAAGAGATATCAGACTTTATAGGCATATAACCCTCACCCTCATTGTTTAATCTCACACGTATTTACTAAACATCTACAATATGTTAGACCTTGTATTTTGGGATGAGGACACACCTTCTTTGTCATTCTTAAGGCTTACAATTTAGTGTCATCCTCTTTCAATGTTCATTAAACTGAAAGTCAAAGGTAGGTATTGAAAAATATCAACTATTCATGTTCTTTGCTTAATAGAACAAACATAATGTCAGTTACAAAAAAACTTCCTAATAAATTAGCATATATACTTTTATAAATTTTAGAATCATATACATTTAATTGAACCAATGAACATTCTAAAACAAACACGGTTGAATTAATATGATTTGATGGCTTTACTCAAACTCCAGCCATCATTTAGCTCATTTCAAATGATACAAATCATTTCTCCCACAAAGATCTTTGGTCAATTTTGGGAGCTGGTGGATGGAACACACTAGAGTTTTAGGGTGACAGCATATTTGTAGAGAGTGAGAATTTTATTCACATTTTGAAACAAACCTTCAATATAAGTGGGTTATATTCAATTCCTCTTAAAAGATAAATCTGAACATGGATGATTAGAATGCATAAAGGAGGTTACAAAATGTCTTGCAATGGGAAGATGGATTCTGCAAACTGCTTACACTTCCAACAGGCCTCACACAAGCAAAAATTAGTAGATGATCAGGAAAACGGCAGACAGTATTGTCACTGAGCCAGATTCTTTGATGGATTATTGTCGCTCTGACCAAAAAGGATTTTCCATGTTGTCATTGCTATATTGCCCAGTCTGTGTGAACACATAAAGTATTTCACTTAAATGCAAAGCTTATTTAGATGAAGTAATGCTCTCCTAGCAGGGAGGGAATGGCAAATAGGAGTGACATGTTTTTCCTGGAGTAAAAGAAATAGGTGACCCCAAACAGGAGAGGTTGTCTAGAATGGCAGATCCAAAAGAAACTACCCATAACCAGAGGGCTCTAAGAAGCCAGGAGATAAAGCAAGGAAAGGCATAATTCTGAAGACAAATCACACACATTGACAATTTCATCTAGGGCTGAAGAATTAAAAGACTACATCTTTTCTGGGAACTTAGAGTCATCTTAATGCTACACAATGTTATATCCTCAGTAGGAACTGTTCTTTCTTTTCTAGAAAATTGAACTTAATAAATATCATATTGTTTCTTTTAGTCATTTACTCTATGGCTTGTGACAAAGATGTCCCTGCTACTTCCAGACATCTTGTTCTCATTGTGACATGTTTTTGCCCCTTTAAACTTTTTACCTAAAATTGGACCAAGTAATCACTCAGGACTGCAAGGCAGTCTGGCATTTTCAAAACTATAATTATTAAATAGCCAGAGCACGGAAAAAGGAAAAGAAAATTGTGAAAGATTTCCTGAGTACCAGCTCTGACTCATACACACACTGTCCTTGATCTCCAAAGGGATGATATAACTTTCCTAGACACAATCTTTAGAAACTCCTAGCCCTCACACTGCCTGATGTTTCCAGTACTCAAGAGCTATCTTTTCCTCTTCCTCAAACTACTGGCTCTAGCCTCAAGCAAGTCCCAAATTCATATTTGACTATAAGACAAGGGCATGAGCAACGGTGAATATTAAAAGCTGTGCAAACACCCCTGTGTACCTCTGGAATTTTCTTAATGCTTTCCCTAAAAATTATATATAAGGAAGCCAAGCATCTGGTGTTGACTAGAGGGCTGCATTTCTTAGGGTCCCTTCAGATGAAAACTGAGGTGTCTCTATACGTACTTCGTTGCTGAGGTTACCAAAGCCCAAGCAATTTGAATTATTTTCCCTGTAGAATAGGCAATTAGCACACATTGATTGGTTTCATTATGATAATCTGAATCAGTAAAAATAAACAGGTTGGCTATGTTTACATTTTGTATTCATATCAAAATTGAATCCTTTCTTACTTTATAATCTGATTAATAATTACTCAGTAACTACCTTTTGTCCAGAAAAAAAAATGATTATAGAAGTTTCCAAAGCACCTGAAGTATCTAAAACCAATCAATGCCACTGATTTAACAACAGAAAAAATAACGTATTTGCATCTACTCCAGAGGCAATTTACTTTGAAGAGCACTTTACAGAAATAGTTGGTGTTTTTTTAAATTTATTTAAGAAGACTAAAAGTGGTTAGGAACAGATTTATACTCATTAGCAAAGGGAATCCCTGTTGGCAAGTGATGTCACATTTCAACACACAAAAGTATATATAGTCAAGTAATCATATGCCATCACGTTTCCTGTTTCATTCACTAGTATTACAGTGAGGATATGAGAACACTCTGCATTTCCTTTCATTATTTGCTTTATGTTCTGTGAACTTCCTCTCTTATTGTAGTGTTTTCAGGGGGAAACAATGGTGTACATGAAAGCATAGCATATTCTTCTCTTTTCCCTTGGTCATAACCTTTACATAAAACAATCCTTTTCGTATTGAATTTCAGGAGTTGGTTTCAGTACAAAGGTAAATTATCTTGGAGAGCTTGAAGAAAATATAACCAGATGCATTGATTTATATAATTAAAAAAAATACCTTGCTGATTTAAAAAAAAAAAAAAACTAAAGCATGCAATACTCTGGAACATCTATAACTTAGAAATGAGTGCATGTATTCTCATCAAACTCTGAGAATTATAATTTCAATAGTGTCAAGATGAGGAAAAGTGCTTCCAAATCTTATAATTTTTAAACTGTAAACAAAACAAAATAAGCTACATTGTTCTTATGCTGCACTTGTTCTTTCAGAGTCTATTAAAGGAAAGTAAAGAATAAAATTAACATTTAAAGGACATAACAGAGTTTCCTTTTATAAATAGTAAATATGTTAATATCTAACATATATTTAATAGTAATTTTTATGTATTATTGGCTATTTTTAGAAGCAACAATAAAGAAAATTTTGGGAAAACTATGATAAAATAATATTACTATGATAAGTCAATAACAATACTAATAATACTATGATAAAATCCTATCTAATAAAAGAGTAATATGCAAATTAACAATCACTTCACAATAAAGATGGCGGCGCCCACAGCCAATAAGGAGGGAATATGCAAATTGACACAACAAAGATGGAGGTTCCAGCCGGAGCCACAGAGCCTGCTAGAGCAAGTGGGAAGCTTGGCTTCCTTGGTTTCCTTAGCCGGCTCTGTGGCCACCACCCAGACAAAGCCATAGTGGCAGGGCTGAGGCAGAGGCAGTTAGGGGCTATCAGGCCAGAAGGGGAGGGCAGTTGGGAGTGATCAGGCCGGTGGTGGGGGAAGTTGGGGGCAAGCAGGCTGGCAAGGGTGGCCTATTGGGGGCAATCAGGCCATCAGGGGGGGCAGTTGGGGGCAAGCAGGCCAGTAGGGGGCCAATTGGGGGCGAGCAGGCCAGCGGGGGGGGGGGGGTGGGCAATAGGCGGCGAGCAGGCCGGCAGGGTGGACAGTTAGGGGCAATCAAGCCAGCAGGGGGGTGCAGTTGAGGGCGATCAGGCCAGAGAGGGACAATCAGGCCAGCAAGGGGGGCAGTGGAGGTGAGAAGGCCAATGCGGGGGGAAGTTGGGGTCAAGAAGGCTAACAGGCAGAGTGGTTAGAAGTGATCAGGCAGACAGGCAGGTGAGTGGTTAGGAGCCAGCAGTCCTGGATTGTGAGAGGGATGTCCAACTGCAGTCAGACATCCCCCGAGGGGTTCCAGATTGGAGAGGATGCAGGCTGGGCTGAGGGACAAACCCCAGTCACCATGCATGAATTTCGTGCACCGGGCCACTAGTTAAACTATAATAGATGTAAAAATAGTGCTAAAGACTGAATGATTGTACAGTGTCCAGATTTATGATTTACACTGAACAAGAGTAAAAGATCATACAGATGGCCATGTTGGTAAGCAGTGACATTATTTAAAGAAATATATTTGCCGAAACCGGTTTGGCTCAGTGGATAGAGCGTCGGCCTGCGGACTGAAGGGTCCCAGGTTCGATTCCGGTCAAGGGCATGTACCTGGGTTGCGCGCACATCCCCAGTGGGAGATGTGCAGGAGGCAGCTGGTCGATGTTCCTCTCTCATCAATGTTTCTAACTCTCTATCTCTCTCCCTTCCTCTCTGTAAAAAATCAATAAAATATATTTAAAAAAAAAAGAAATATATTTTCCTTTATTGAATTTAGAAGAGCAAAATTCAAAACATTTTCCCCATGAACTTTGTTGCTCTGCATACTCTTCTTTATCTAAAAAAAAGAAAGATAGTAACTGCTTTAAAAAAAGTAAATGGGAAATTCATATTCTGAATTTTTAGTTTAATACTAGAGGCCTGGTGCATGAAATTCATGCACGGGTAGGGTCCCTAGGCTTGGCTGGCAATCAGGTCTGATCTGTGGGGAGACAGGCGTGGCGATTGGAGCCCCCACTCACACCCGCCTTGGCCTGGCATCGCCCACTCACTGCCCCCCCCCCCCCGCTCCTGGTTGCCATCTGTGGGGCGGCCAGTCGGGCGATTGGGGCCCCCCCACTTGCACCCACTTTGGCCTGGCACCACCCACTAACCTGTTCCACCATCTTGCCACAGTCACGCTCTCATTGGGACCCATTGGGGCTAGCAGCGCCTCCACTGCCACCTGCTTCCAGTGGTGCATTGACACCCACCATGTTCCAAGCTGCTCCCTGATGGTCAGTGCACGTCTATCTCCCAGTCGGTCCAACTCTCGCCCGTGGGGACAGTTGGCATATTAGCTATATTTGTAAATAGTTGGTTCCATTGAAGAGATTGTGGTTAACCTGTCCTTAGAGTAAATATGTGCTCTAACATTTATAAATGAAGGTACTTATCTTGAAAAATGGTGAATTTCATATTTCCTCCCTTCAGTGTTTTCAGAAAAACACAATGATATTCATGAAGCACATTATATCACACTTTGCTTTTTTTCACTTATTCATAACTTTTCCACAAAGAGATTTCTTTCAGATTAACTGTCTAGGCTTGGTTTCAACCCAAAGCTAAGTATCCCAGAGAAGCAACATTCTTTTCAAACCTGATTTTGCTCACTATAGCAGAAGAATAAGGACAAAGAATTCTCACTGCCTTTTACACATCTTCCAACTAGGCTAGCTCATGGTTTGGAGTTAAACCTCAATGAATTAAGAGATGAGAGCAACTATAAGGAGAAGGTGGGGTCTCAGGGACCAAATCCCTCATACCTAATAAATAAAATATAGCACAGAGTTAGTGAGAAGGCCCATCACCTCATTTCTATGTAAACCCGGAAACTCATGGGCATTAATGGATTCTGAGCAGTCAGGATAAGTTACAGCATGCTATGGTAACAACCCCAAATTAATAACAAAGGTTTTTGTTGTTGTTGTTGCTTGTTTGTTGGATTGATTTTTTATCTGTATTTTTTTTTCTTTCTCTATCTCACTATGATGGTTCACCTGGAGGGACTCTGCTCACTCTCAGCTTCACTTCAAGACCCAAGTTGATAGAGTGGCTTCCATCATGGGTATTATCTTACAAAGAGGAAAGAGATGTGGTAATTCATGGCAATCTGTGCATTTTTCCACTGGCCAAAGTAGTCACAGGGCCAGCCTTATGGCAATGAGACAAGGAAATATAACTATCCTTGTGATTAAATAGTTTTGTGGGGTTTTTCTAACAACAATATAGTCTGCCTTGTGGATATTGCTAAAATAAACACAATGAGAAAGTTTCTATGGTATCAAAGGGAACAAAGAGCACCACTCTTAGACCCAGACAAGTAGAGAACTCTAATCCGTCCTCTCTCCTAGAAAGAATTCAGAAGGCCAAGTGAAAACAAAAGAGCAAATTAGCAAATCTGAATGTTAATTCAATGAGAAAAATTTTTAAATGATTACGAAAAAAGAAGAGAAGATGAACAATAATATCAGTAACATAAATGAGAAAATGATGCCAGATTCTACAGATGTTAAAAAGGTAATATGAGAATATTATGACTAATTTGATGCCATTAATTGTGACAACTTAGATGAAAAGGACAGATTCATTCAAAGGTAAAACTTACCACAATTGACAAAAGCAAACAAACAAACAAAAACATAAAAACAAACAAACAAAAAACAACAACCAGAAAATCTAAATAAATAAAAAATACACTATGTTTGTGGATTGAAGATTCAGTATTAATAAATATCAACTCTTCCCAAATATATCCATAGATTCAATGCAATTCCTGTCAAAATGCTAAGTGGCTTTTTTAAAAAGAAGGAAAAAAACAATTTTATTTATAATATAAATAAAGACAAGAGATCTATGTCAGTCAAAACAAATCTTGATAAAGAATAAAGACTCACAAATAATATTGATTTTAGGACTTACTATAAAGTTATAATATTCAAAATAATATGTATAGTATTTTTGCATGGTTAGAGAAATAGATTAATGGAACAGAATAGATACAGAACATAATGAAAACACACTTAATTTATTTTTAGTTGTCACCAAAAATATTCAACAGAAAAGAGTGTTTTCCTAGAACAACCAGAAAAATGTATGTTAATAAATTTTTTTTTTTGGTATTTTATTTTATTTTACTTTTAATTAAATCTTTATTGTTCAGATTATTACATTTGTTCCTCTTTTTTCCCCCCATAACTCCCCTCCTCCCAGTTCCTGCCCCACCCTCCACCCTCACTCCCCACCCTCTGTCCTCATGCATAGGTGCACGATTTTTGTCCAGTCTCTTCCCGCATCTCCCACACCCATTCCCCCCCAAGAATAGTCAGTCCATTCCCTTTCTATGTCCCTGATTCTATTATAATCACCAGTTCATTCTGTACATCAGATTATTTATTCACTTGATTCTTAGATTCACTTGTTGATAGATGCATGTTTGTTGTTCACAATTTGTATCTTTACCTTTTTCTTCTTCTTCCTCTTCTTAAAGGATACCTTTCAGCATTTCATATAATACTGGTTTGGTGGTGATGAACTCCTTTAGCTTTTCCTTATCTGTGAAGCTCTTTATCTGACCTTCAATTCTGAATGATAGCTTTGCTGGATAAAGTAATCTTGGTTGTAGGTTCTTGGTATTCATCACTTTGAATATTTCTTGCCATTCCCTTCTGGCCTACAAAGTTTCTGTTGAGAAATCAGCTGACAGTTGTATGGGTATTCCCTTGTAGGTAACTGAGTTTCTTTCTCTTGCTGCTTTTAAGATTCTCTCTTTGTCTTTTTCTCTTGGCATTTTAATTATGATGTGTCTTGGTGTGGTCCTCTTTGGATTCCTTTTGTTTGGGGTTCTCCGTGCTTCCTGGACCTGTAAGTCTATTTCTTTCACCAGGTGGGGGAAGTTTTCTGTCATTATTTCTTCAAATAGGTTTTCAATATCTTGCTGTCTCTCATCTTCTGGCACCCCTATAATTCTGATGTTGTTACGCTTGAATCTGTCCCAGAGGCTCCTTACACTATCTTCGTATTTTCGGATTCTGTTTTCATTTTGCTTTTCTGGTTGGGTGTTTTTTGCTTCTTCGCATTTCAAATCTTTGACTTGATTCTTGCGCTCCTCTGGTCTGCTGTTGGGTGTCTGTATAATATTCTTTATTTCAGTCAGTGTATGCTTAATTTCTAGTTGGTTCTTTATCACAACATCGAGGGTCTCACTAGATTTCTTGAGGATCTCACTACATTTATCGGCGGTTTCTAGAAAAGTATTGAAAGACCTTAAAAGTGCGTTTTTTAGCTCTATATCCTCCATTTCTGTCATGTTTCTTTGTCTCCGCATTTTTTAAGCTTTCTTGGTGCACCCCCTTGTGGTCTTTGTGCGCAGTCTTGTTGTAGTTAAGCCTTGATTGTTGTCGGCAATACTGGGGGTGATTTGCCCTCCAGGCTAACTGGCTATGAGAGTCAGCTGTGTCTGCAGTGGGAGAGCTTCTGTGCTGGATCTCTAGGGCGGTGCTAATCTAGCGTTTGCCTAAGGCTATCCGGCAAATGCCTCTGTGCAGGGCTTGGGTGGGGCAGGTCCCTGGGGATCTACGGGGCCAGCGGATCCAGCAGTTATGGCTGCTCTCAGTTCCGTCCCCAGGAGCTCTGCCACTCAGAGTCTCAGCATCCGCTGCAAACCTCGGAGAGAAGGCTGCCTTTGATTTGCGACGGAAGCCAGACAGTCCCGCTTCTCCCATTTGAGTCTGGGTCCCTAGAGACTTGCCCGGATCTGGAGCTCAGGGTCTGAAACTCCCTCCCAATTGAAAACAACAACCACGCCCTCTGCCACCAGCCTGCTCCACATGCACTCCACACCTTAGTATTTCACTTCAGCACTGTGCCTCCTCTGAGTCTTGGTATGTTATTCTCTTTCCTCCTAGTTGTAGAACTTCCACTCAGCCAGCCTTCCTGTGGTTCTGGATGATGTCCGTTTCATCTTTTAGTTGTATTTTTGAAGTGGTTGTTCGAGGCAGCAAACTCCGACATTAACCTATGCCGCCATCTTGGTTCCTCTCCAATAAATTATTTTTGACCTTTGTCTGACATCAATGCAAACAAAAATTTAAAATAGGTCATTGATTTAAAAATTAATAACTAAGTATAAAGCCCCTACAAGAAAACATAATAAAATATGTATATACTTTTGGAGTAGGCAATGTTTTCTTAAAGAGGACACAAAAAAGCATTAAACATAAAAAAATTTATCTATTGCACTTCACCAAAATAAAGAAAACAACTCTGTTTTAGTACAATGTAAAAACAAGCCACAGTGACTCAGAAAATACTTTAAATATATTCATACATAAAATTTTACAGGATTCACATCCAAACTATAAAAAGAACTACAAATCAATAACAAAAAGACAAGTAACTCAGTCAAAAAAACTAGGCAAAAGTAGGAACAGATACTTCAAAAAAGAAAATATATGCCTAAAAAGCACATAAAGCACTTGACATTATTAGTCATCAGGGAAATTCACATTAAATCCACCATGAGATACTATTTCACACCTAGTAGAACGAATAAAGTTAAATAGAAAAACACATGAGCATATTAAAGTTGTGAGGATATAAAGCAAATGGGACTCCCATACATTTCTTTGTGAGAATATAAAATAATATGACTTCAAACAATGTTTGGCAACTAAAGATACACCTACACTCTGATTCAGCAATTTATTTTCTCTCCAATTATCCAAAAGACATAAAAATATCTGTACACAAAAGATATCTACAAGTATGTTTATATCAGCTCTATTCATAATAGCTAAAACTAAAAACTAAAGGCAATGTACAAGAAAATGGATAAGCAAATTGAGGTATGCTTATACAATGGAAAACTCAATAATAAAAATAATAAAATAGTGATTTATGCACCAACATTAATAAATCTCAAAAACATTGCATTGAGTGACAAAAAGACCTTACATATAAGAATTCATGCATAATATGTCCATGTATTTAGAGCACATAAACAACCCAAACTGAAGTGTGGTAATATAAATCAGAATAATGATTAGTTTTGGGGGGTGCATTTATCCCTGGGAATTTTCAGGGTTGATGATATATCTTTATTCAGATGGTGCCTACTCAAGTGTGCACATTTATCAAAGTCCATTGAATTGTGACAGGTGTGAGACGGTACCTCATTGTCGTTTTGATTTACATCTCTTGGATGATTGGTGACTTTGAGCATGTTTTTATATGTCTCTTGGCCATCTGTACATCCTCTTTCAAAAAGTGTCTATTTAGGTCCATTGCCCAATTTTTTATTGGATTGTTTATCTTCCTTTTGTTAAGCTCTATGAGTTCCCTGTAAATTTTGGAGATTAAACTCTTATCGGAGATAACATTGGAAAATATGTTCTCCTGTGCAGTGGGCTTTCTTGTTGTTTTGTTGATGTTTCCTTTTCCTGTGCAGAATCTTTTTATTTTGATCTAGTCCCTTTTTTTTATATTTTCTCCTTAGTTTCCATTGTGCTAGGAGCTGTATTGGTAAAGATATTGCTATGACAAATGTCTGCTATGTTGCTGCCTATGACTTCTTCTAAGATTTTTATGGTTTCCTGTCTTATGTTTAAGTCCTTTATCCATTTTGAGTTTATTTTTGTGTATGGTGTAAGTTGATGGTCTAGTTTTATTTTTTTGCATGTATCTGTCTAATTTTCCCAACACCGTTTATTGAAGAGACTTTCTTAACTCCATTGTATACTCTTGACTTTTTTGTCAGAATGGCTATCATAAACAAATCAACAAATGACAAGTGCTGGAGAGGATGTGGAGAAAAGGGAACCCTCGTGCACTGCTGGTGGGAATGCAGACTGGTGCAGCCACTGTGGAAAACAGTATGGAACTTCCTCAAAAAATTAAAAATGGAACTTTCATTTGACCCAGTAATCCCACTTCTAGGAATATATCCCAAGAAACCAGAAACACCAATCAGAAAGGATATATGCACCTCTATGTTCATAGCAGCACAATTCACCATAGCTAAGATTTGGGAACAGCCTAAGTGCCCATCAGCAGATGAGTGGGTTAGAAAACTGTGGTACATCTACACAATGGAATACTATGCTGCTGTAAAAAAGAAGGGATTCTTACCATTTGCCACAGCATGGATGGAGCTGGAGAGCATTATCCTAAATGAAATAATCCAGTCAGAAGAAGATAAATATCACATGATCTCACTTATTTGTGGAATATAAAGGACATCATAAACTGATAAACAAAGATATAGAGACAAAGAAGCATCTAATAGACTGTCAAACTTCAGCAGGAAGGCAGGGGAGGGTTGGGGGAGGAGGGAAAGAGATCAACCAAAGGACTTGTATGCATGCATATAAGTATAACTAATGGACACAGACACGAGGGGAGTGAGGGCATGTGCCGGGGGGTGGGGGAGGCCAGGGGGAGGTCACTGGGGGGAAAAGGAGACATATGCACGACTATTTGTAATACTTTAAATAATAATAATTAAGAAAGTACCTAGAAATAAATTTAACCAAGAAGGAAAAAGGCCTGTACTCAGGGAAAAAAAAAATCCATTGAATTGTATGCTTGCTATCTATATGTTTTATCATTTCATTGCATAAAAATTTATTTCAAATTATATACACATATGTTCTCAAGTGCACAGGAAACATTCTCTAGGACAAACCATATGCTACATCACATAAAAGATTCATTAAATTTAAAAGGATTGAACATGTTTTATTGACCACAATAGAATGGAATTAGAAATCAATAATAATAGAAAATGTGGTAGTAAAACAACATATTATTAAATAATCAATAAGTCAAAGAATAAATCACAAGGGAAACTAGATAATACTTTAAGATGAATAAAAATGAAGACCTAACATCAAAACTTCTAGGATACAGAAATAGCATTTAGATGAAACTTTATCATTATAAGCACCTATATTTAAAAAGATCAAAGATTTCAAATCAACAATGTAACCTTGACCCTGAAAAAAAGAACAGTCTAATAAATCTAAACCAAACAGAAGAAGAAAAATAATAAAGCCTAAAGCAGAAATTAATGAAATAAAGACAGAAAAAAAAGAAAATCAAAGAAGCCAAAAGTTTAACATCAACATATTTGACAAATCTTAAGTTAGAATAAGAGAGAAACGGAGGAGGGTATAAAATCAGGAATAAAAGTGAATCATGGCCAAGTGGAATTTATGTCAGAAATAGAAGGTTGGTATAACATGTGAAAATCAATTAACCTCATACTCCTTATCAATATAATAAACGGACAAAACCACAGGGCAATCTCATGAGGCAGAGAAAGCATTTGACAAAATCCAATGCCCTTTAATAATAAAAACACACAATAAACTAGAAATAGAAAGCAACTTTGTAAACTGAATAAAGAGTATTAATAAACAACCCACAACTACCATCATACTTAATAGTGAAAGATTGGTTACTCAACACCTAAAATCAGAAACAAGACAAGGATGTCTGCCTTTACCACTGTGCTGGAGTTTCTAGGCTGGGAAATTAGGCAAGAAAATTAAATAAAACTCCCAGACTAGAAAAGAAAAACTAAGACTATCTCTGGCATAAGGATCGGTACATATGTATTAATGGACTAGAATTGAAAGTCTAGAAGTAAACCATTACATTGATGGCCAATTAATAGTCAATATTAAGTAAATCATTACATTGCATTGATGTTCAACTGATCTTTGTACAGGTTACCAAAAAAATTCAATAAGAAAAGAATAGTCTTTTCAATCAATGATGCTTGCACACCTGTATAGTCTCATGCAAAATAACAAATTTGGATCTCTTCCTCACAGACTACACAAAAATCAACTCAAAATAGTACAGAGCTGTAAGAGCTAAAATTTATAAATAGAAGAAAATACAGAATCGTCATGACCATGGATTATAAGATTTAGAAATCTTAAAAATGACACCAAAAGCACAAGTGACAAAAAAAATGGAAATAAATAAACTTCATCAAAGTTTTTAAAAAATTAAAGCTCTTTTGGTTCAATTTTGGTTTCATCCAGAAAGTAAAACGATATAATCTATAGAATGGAGATAATATTTGAAAATCATGTAACTAAGCCCTGGCCAGATAGCTCAGTTGATTAGAGAATCTCCTGACAAGGTTGTGGGTTTGATCTCTGCTCAGGACGTGTGAAAAACAGCCAATAAATGCACAAATAAATAGAACAACAAATTGATCTCTCTCTCTCAAAATTAATCAATAAAAATTACATATATAATAAGGGACTTGTATCTTGAATACATAACTTTTAACTAATAATAAAATAAAACATAACCCATTTAAAAAGTGGGCAGAAAATCTGATTAGAAATGTCTCCAGAATAGATATATAGCAATTAATAAACTAATGAAAAATGCCCAATATTATTAGTATTTAGGAAAAGACAAATCAAAACCACAGGAAGGCACCACTTCCTATCTGCTACTATCATTTTGCAAATTGGCCTCCATATAGGAAACTCAAGGACAAACCAAAGAAAGAGTCATACCACTCCAGGTTAGTAGGTGGCATGTTTCATAAGCAAGGGAACTTACTTATGAGGTTTGTCTTGGGTGCCCCCACCTACTCACCAGAATCATAAAGGTTTATATACAGGCCTTAACTGGGTTCAGTCTTGTACATGGTCCAGATGCTCTCAACAACACATTACTTTCTCAAGGCTTGGTCTTTGACAATGACTAGTGTGGGAATGATGGGCAGATATGGCACATGGAAGGACAAAGGTGTGGGTGAGGTGTCTGATTGCCCTCAGCTCTAGGTTAACCTCTCAAGGACATGACATGTTGGACCTCCTCCAACAACTGCATTGGCTATAATCAAATGGACAAACAATAACAAGTATTGGTGAGGATGTGGAAAAATGGAAACCTCATACATTGCTGATCACAATGTAAAATGGTGCAGTGCCTTTGGAGAAGCGTAGCTGTTCATCAAAACACTAAATACAGAGTCAGAACCAGCAATTTCACTTCTGGGTACATACTGAAGAGTAACAAAAATGTGTGTCCACACAAAAACTGTACATGAATTTTCATATAAGCATTATTCATAGGAGCCAAAAGATGGAAAAATCCTAAAATGCCCAGTGACTAATAGAGAATAAGGAAGATGTGACATAGCTATACCATGAGATATTATTCAGCAATTAAAGAAATGAAGTACTACAACATAAACATTGAAAACATTATGCTAAATGAAAGAAGCTACTCACAAAACACCTGCATATTATATGATTCCATATATAAAATGTTCAAAATAGTCAGTTATCACCAGTGCTGCAGAGAAGGAAGAGAATGGGGAATAATTGCTAATATTTACAGGAATAAAAATGTTCTATAATTGATTGTGGTGATGGCAGCACACCATTTCAGAATATAATACAAACATTAAATTGTACACTGAAAATGCATGAATTCTTTGGAAAGTGAATTACAACTCAATAAGAATGTCATAGACACACACACACACAATGAGAGAGCAAGAATAAAACATATCTTCTAAACTTGATTAACTAGAAGTTTCTTAATTGGGAATAAAATTTTCACATGTTGGAACCTTTTTTAGACATAAGTTACTCATTTTCTTTCCATCTAGCCAGAAAAACCAGTGGAAAGAAAAAGGATAGAGTGAAAACAACAGTATCAGAAGGCTTGGTCTGAAGTCATGTTGAGCTATCCAACTACACTTTGGCAAGTCATTTAATATATCTGGTCTTTGATTGTCTCACCTGTAACAAAAGGTGTTGAGAACAGAACACCTCCGAAGTTCCATCCCCAAAATTCTATGCTTTTTCCATTGGATAACTGGATATTCACTTTCATTACCAGAATATTACCTTTCTGTTAAGCATGTCACCTAGGCTTTTCCCCATTTAATATCAAACTAACTGTCTAAAACCTTTTCCCCAAACTGATATAGATGTGATCTTGCTTCTAAATCAGGACAAATATTGACCTGTTATTTGAATGTCCATTGTGGTTACTTGCTACCTGACAATATCTTGGAATAGAAAGTCTAGTTAGAAGAAAAATGCTGAAGAGACGAATAGTACAAAGGGCTTCATTTTATAGCCACAGAGGTGTAAATTTAGATTTAGTTATGTTGTTAAGAAATCAATCCCAGTGCTCATGGTATTTGCTCAGACTGTAGAGCAGCTGAATACCAGTTGGTCAGAAACACAGATATTTGTTATTCACACTCTTCTTGACACATAATACATTTCCAAACATAAAATAGCAACTTTCAACCATGCAGAATAAAGAGGTTTCTATGCATTACTAAGAAATTGAATACTGTGTCAGTGGAAAAGAGAATGGACTTTAGATGGAGGATATGTTAAATTGTGCGTACTTGTCCATAATATTGAGTCTGAAGGAGGGATGGGGGCAAACTGTTTAAAATCTTCTCACTCCGGCAAAGGTCACTGCCTCCATAACGTGGGGGAAGATGTACTTCAAACACTTTATTACTAATAGTTGAGTCCATTATTATGTAAGTTATTGAAGCTTATGGTGGAAAGTCTGACAATTGAATTCCTGAATTGAGTTTCATGTATAACCGCAAAAACGTATACCACATGTTCTTGCATATTGGTTTTTAAAAAGTTTTTTTAAACAATTATGTCTATCCTTTTTACATTTTATTTCCTTTGTCAATTATTGAGTAACAGTAGTAATAGCTCCTATTTTGTTTAACAATCTTTTTACCCAGATGTAGTTTCATTGACTACATTGGTTTTACCTGCACTCATGTGTTACTTCTGAAGCAGTTTCCTTATGAAATGTCTGATTCGATGAACTGAAAGGGAGAGGTCAGGCTGCCACAAACCCTTAGAAAGAGGAATACTCTGAAGTTCTATAGAGGGTGACAATAAAGAAGTTCTTAGTAGGAAACAAAACTTCCTTAGGGAGTACAGGGCACTTGAAGACATCATGCCTTCAGGTTTTTCTTCCTTACCTCCCACTCTGAATAATTACACATAAATAAAACCAAGTCACAATATATGCTGATGGAAGGCTTGAGTGGGGAAATGTTACAAAAGGAAGTCTGCCTATCAAGGTAAAATTAGAGGGAGTCAGACCCACACTCTTCTTTTAAAAAAAAAAAATTAATCCTCACCCAAGGATATTTTTTTGATTGGTGATTTTCAGATAGAGTGGGAGGGAGGGAAGGGGTGGAAATCAGCATAGCACAGCTTCTCCATCTTGGCTCTCAGAAGGCATCCACCCTGCTGAGGCCTTGATCTCGGCCTTCTGGCATACAGAATTACAGACACGAAGTTTATGTTGTGTAAGCCACTCAGTCTATGAAAACTAATGCAATATCTATTTTAAGTTATTCCACTAAGAAGATAATTAGTGGGAATATATATTGATATTTTACTGCCTCTTGATCTCGGAAGTACTTCAAAATCACTCAGTTACAACTGAGCTTTCAGAGATCACCAAGGGCAGCTGATTTCCAAATATGAGCCCTTTTGCATTTTTACTCTTGATTTTCCTTTGATTCTTGAAATTTTAATAAAAGCACATTCACTTTTTTACTCTATGCTTTTTTTTCCTTATTCAACAGGAAGTTTTACACTCATTTTAAAAAAATTATTTTAATTTTATGAATCTAACATCTTAGTGTGACGGAATGGCTCAAAATACCTCACTCTCAAATCCTACTTCAACCACTAGATATTTTAGAATCTTTGTCTCACAGCTGCCATTATCATCATTGTCAATAAAATCACTTTATTGATCACTTATTATATGTGACACACTACAAAAGCAGCACCATTTGCTGAGACTTTTACATGAATTATGTTACTTGGCCTCTGTAATGGTGAATTTTGTATGTCAACTTGACTTTTCTATGGGATTTCCAGATATTTGTCCAAGATTCTTTCGGGTGTGTCTGTGAGGGTGTCTCTGAACGAGAGTAACATTCGAATCAATAGACATAGAACAAAGAGGCTGATTTTCCCCCAGGTTAAATGAAATTTCTTCCTGCCTTGAGTGGAGATATTAGTTTTTCCTTCTTTCAGATTTAAACTGAAACACTGTCTCGTCTTGGGTCTTAAGGCTGTTGGCTTTTGAAACTTCTGCTCTCCAGGTTCTCAGGCCTTTGGACTCAGTATATATATTGAGAGATGGAGAGAGAGAGAGAGAGAGAGAGAAAGAGAGAGAGAGAGAGAGGGAGAGAGAGAGAGAATGAGGAATGAGAGAGAGAGAACCCTTAGTAATACAACCTCAGGACACTATGGGATACATACTATTCTATTTTCATTCTACAGGTGAAAAAAATAAATAAATTGGTCTAGTACATGTCCAAGGATGATGGTTAGGAGAAGGCTGAACCAAGATTCAGATCCAGGTCTGAGAGACACTATATCTTAACCCTTATATAAGTTTTTTTTTTCCCCTTTACCTGAGCATACCTAAGACATGATTGCTGTTTCTGTTATGGGTATTACAGGTTTTCCCAGTAAATAGGCTCCATTCCTCGGAAAGAACTTGATATCCCTTATCTCTCTAACACTAATACAGCTTCCAAATATGTTCATGTGTCTCCCTTCATTCATAGTCCAGCTGCTACATGTCCAGCTGCTAATTGAGTCTCTAAATACATCGTGGTTGCAAGAAGCAGGCAAACTGGATTGCATGGCTTATTCCTTTTTATCCTTCCACTGTGGTTTATCAGTTGTACTGAGAAGCTCATTGCTTTAATTATTACACAGCTCAGAAGTTCTAAGGGGACCCCCACTACCTTACCAGAGCTGTGGCAAGAAGATATTCTGATTTACCTCCACTCTGATGTCTCAGGGCCCTTGCTGCACCAGCGGTTAAGTATTGTTGGTATCACTAGAGTGCATCAACATCCATCTTGGGGAGCTTTCTCAATCTAAACTTATTCTCCTACTGAAAGTCTTATGTAGTAATTGGGCATCTGTGTTCTGAGAATGATGCCATGATAAATTGTTTTTATTTCGATTTACTGATAGAGGGAATCGATTTTAAGCTATGTTGTTGTCATATGAGTTCTGATATGCTTTTTCCAATATTTTAACCCACTGTTTTGCTACCGTCAGACAAGCCTTCACTCCAGGCTCAGAGCACACTCTGATTTTCACTCTCTATACAAATCCACATGCCAAACATGAGACTGGAGGTTCCTCCAAGTATTTATTTGTTTATCAAAATTCAATCCATTCTCAGTGTCCAGCTTAAAGCCTATGTCCTCAATGAATCTCTCCCGTGGTCGGCAAACTGTGGCTCGCAAACCACATGCAGCTCTTTGGCCCCTTGAGTGTGGCTTTTCCTAAGCCTTAGGAGTACCCTAATTAAGTTAATAACAATGTACCTACCTATATAGTTTAAGTTTAAAAAATTTGGCTCTCAAAAGAAATTTCAATCGTTGTACTGTTGATATTTGGCTCTGTTGACTAATGAGTTTGCTGACCACTGCTAGACCATTGGCACTGAATGCTACCCCTTCCACTCTAATTGATTCACTTCTCACAGGTTAGTCTGGATGTGCTATAGAATAGAATGTAATAGGAGGTGGCGCAGTTAAAAGGTAAGTAAGTGCTGCCTAGCAAAGGGACCAGCATAGGATTCAAGGTTGCTGAGAACAAACAACATGCACACCAGGCTCAGATGGTCTAGCATTACTTTCAGCAGAGGAGAGTGCACAGATTGAGACCCTTGCAGTGTGGTGGGCCCCACCGCTGACCGCACCTCTCACTTCCTGCTGCCCTGGAAGCATGTGGACGACTCCCTGTGTGGTCTGAGACACAGTGAGCTGGGGACAGGCTTGAGGACCATTGTTGCATGGGCTTAAGCAGAACAAATGAGTCCACATGAATCCAGAACAGAAAAAAAATATACACTAAAGAGGCAAAGAGCCCAGCCTGGACTGTGAGGGCTCTTTATCTCTTAGTAAGGACCTGTCTCAGGCTCAAGTCCATTCATGTGCACCCGAGATTGGCTTCCCCAACACTAATAGTACATATTGCCCTTATAGTGTGAGCTAGACATGTATGTACTCCATTGTTTTGAAGCTATTATTTATGCACATATGCCTTTTCTCCTCAACCATACTGTACTCTACCTGGGTAACATAGCATGACATGTACGTGAAATTATTCAACACACATTTACCAATAAAAATGCTGAGGAGAATTGTCCAAGTTAAGAAAGTTGTTACAGACTGTAAACATGTTATAAGGACTCAAGATATGATGGAGAGGATCCCTTACATTTGTACCAGTTGGAGCAACTTGAGTAGTTTCACAAACCTCAGCAGTCTTTTTCCCACATGCATTTCCCATGCCTCCCCTTCTGATAATTGCAGAAGTTCTAGAATTTTTCTGCAGAAACTACAGAATTTTTTTCCCCAATTAAAAAATAATGACACCAAGTGGCCTTTGCAATTGAATGATATACTTAACAAAAAAATCGTACAGATCACTAATCTATTGCCTTCACTCATCTTGTATTTTTTTTTTAATGAGAAACATCTCATGAAGTAATTTGATAATTTATGACTGGGTGAAAATATTTAATGTCACTTTATGCTAGATTTTTTTATGCCAAGTTGAGATTTCAAAGCTAATGACAGACTTTAATTAGGACAATTTAGGGTTCGCATAGTTTAAATTAAAAGGAGGAAGAAGACATTCAATAGCTAAATTATTTTTGCTATTTTGGATAGAAAATATTTCTCTAAAATCATTTTCTAATGCAGACAGTTATATCAGCAGCCTTTATAAAACCTTTAAAGATTGTTTTCTCATAACCTGGTTTCCTAGCTACAAATCACTATTATCAATGGTTTGAAAGGAGTTTCAGCCTAGAGATTTAGCAGTTTCATGCTAAGGAACCGTTTGCTCTTTGACTCTCAGCCCTCCAGGGGTTAAGGCAGCATTTACCTGGTCTGACTCATTTCCACTCATGCCTCTTCTGAACCTTGTTTGCCAAGCCCAAACTGTGCCAAACATCAGTGAGTTTGGGTCAAAGCATAAGCTGTGTCCCTTTGCATAGTGAAATCACCTACCTGCCCATGTATCATCTAATTACATTACAATAATTAGGGTTCACCATACAAATCCCAGTTTGAGGCTTTAATGACCAGGATTCAAAATTATAAGATAATTATACCCAGCACCCCTCTGAAAACTCCCATTGAGAAAAACAGCAACTGAGAATTGTTTCCCAATTTTATTTATTCAAAAGAACCATTTAATAGAACACCATGTAGCTATGTACCATTGCTAAAGCTAGCAGTTGACTATATATATTTAACCTTGGCTTTTAAAAGTTATTTAAGAAAGAAGTTTCATGAGAATAGCTTTTTAATTTCTTGGTGATAGCCAACTGGGACAGAAAATGCTATATTTTTTTCTTAATTTCTTCCACCTTAGCTGCCCTACAGAGCCCTAGCTTACCTAGTTATAATTTATTGCTAGAGTGTGGGGTATTTTTTCCTCCCAGTGAATGTTAGAGTTGTTGAAGGAGGAACTCACAAGGCCAAAAGTAGTAAGGGATTATAAAGTTTTAGGTCATCTGAGTCCCAAAATGGCACCAGCAGCCAGGGACCAAGGAGTTAGATGTTTTAAAGGACTTTAGGCAGGCGTTTTTGGCAGGGAATTCTCTGGGTATGTCCGGATCCTGGGCAAGACCAGAAGGGAAAGAAAATGATCTTAGCAAACGGAATGTGGTCTAAGTGAAAGGTTATATCAGTTGTGAAGTGGTCTAAAGGTCAGTTTCCCAGGGGAGGGGTATTGATCCAATTATTTTATATTGGTCCTACCTATTTTTAAAAAGTGCCATATACATTTTCAAGCATTTCTGGGAACCAAATATACTTAGAAATGATCAGCATCTTGCTAAATTTCCCTTTATTTACCTGTCATCCATACCCAATAATTTTGTTATAAAAAAAAGAACAAAAATCATTTGTTTCAAGAGTAGACACATTCATTAGTTTTCCAAAGCCTGTATCCAAATTTGTTATGCCAGCAATTGGTGAGAGGAGTTTCCATTCATAAGTAAAAATAGGATATTTCAGAGCTCATCTTCATAAACTGCTTTCTCCTATTGTCTAAATATACTGTTACCAAATGCATAGATTCTCTGGCAGGGCTGTGTACAAAATAGCTTGCAACATTTAGTAATGAGAACAGTACAAACATACACATTCATTTACCATAGTTGTCAGTTTATAGAGTTTGAAATGTTTAGAAGGTATGACTTTTTAAATAAGTTTGTATCTATAGTTATATCTATTGTATCATTTCTTAAAAACGATGTCTACTTAAAAAATTAAAAATTAAAAGAAACTCATTTCACATTAAATAATGGAAAACTTGGGCATAATATAACTGCTATGAGAAAGTTTACTTTGCAACAGGGTCTGCTGCAAACTTTTTCATTAAGAAGTAGTTTACTGACTTCCAGTCATATATCCTAAGAAATCAGAAACACCAATCAGTAAGAATATATGTGCTCCTATGTTCATAGTGGCACAATTTACAATAGCTAAGATTTGGAAACAGCTCAAGTGACCATCAGCAGATGAGTGGATAAAAAAAGCTGTGGTACATTTACCCAATGGAATACTACTCAGCTATAAAAAGAAAGAACTATTACCATTTGCAACAGCTTGGATGAACCTGGAGAGTATTATGCTAACCAAAATAAGATAATTACAGAAAGATAAGTATCACATGATCACACTCATATGTGGAATATAATGAACAAAATAGATCCAGAAACATAGAAGCATCAAACAGTCTGTTAAACCTCAGAGGGAAGTCGTGGAGGGGGTGGGGGGGGGGGGCGAGGGGGCAGGGCGGGGCGGCTCAACCAATGAATTCATATGCATATATACATAACCCATGGACACAAACAATAGGATGGTGAAGGGGTCTGGGGTAGGGGATGGGAGCGGGGTGGGAGAGGTCAATGGGGGAAAAGGGGGATATATGTAATACTTTTAGTAATAAAGATTTAAAAACAACAACAGCAAAAAAAGAGTTACCTAGACCTGCCATTGACATTATATAAGCAGGAAATACACGTCTGTTGTGCTAAGACCAAAAAAAAAGTAGTTTAAACTATGTAAATTAAACTATTTCATTAAAAATACCTATGAGTTCTATCTCTAGAATTAGAGGACCTAATTTATAGATTAAATGATTTATAGATTATAATACTCTAGAATTTAGAGTTTATAGATTGCATATGGCTTCCTGTTTTTAAAAATATGTACATAAGACTTTAAAGCACTTTGATAAGTAGGCTTTTGCTGCCCTATCTTTAAATGGCCATGAAAAAGAGAAGGTTACTACTCTTCAGCCAGGTCTAGCTGGGCACAGTGTGAAAGGCAATGACCAATTGGTAATTATCCTGTGGACTTAAGCTGTGGAACTGGGGAGTCAACGTAATTCAAACCCTAGTCACCTGCTTTTTCCTCAACCAACTGGCTAATTGAAAAAAGATTTAAAATGAGCAAAAGGAGATAAAACTGTGGCTCTCAATTTCATGAAGGGTGGGGGTAGACTAGAAAGCATAAACATGCCATTTCTTCTCCTGGGTGTGTAAACACTCAGCCTGTAGCTGTGAGCAACATTCTGCCTCCAGGAGAAACAAAAGTAAATACGTAGAATATGTAGATATGGGTGTGGATAACAAGATATTTCAGGAAAACCTTGTTCAAACCCATCTGTTCACTAGGTGATAGAAGTTGCTGATTATCTTCTGGATGTGCTTGATAACTCTTAGGTCAATAATGCTTTGACATACTGAGAAAAAAAATTATTGCTGATTTATGGGAACTGCCTTCACAACATGATTAGGCCTTCTTGGTTCCGTGGGCTGATGTTCAATCTTCTAGTGCATTTAAAAAGAAAGGAAATGACAACAGGCCATGAGAGAGGGAGGTTGGAAATGAAGATATTAGGAAAGAAGGGAGATAGGTCACTAATGAAAGATGATGCAGACTTATACAAAATTTGTCAATTCCCTCATTTAAGCTCTCTTTGTTTATAATGCATTTGTTGATCCATTCAATAACTATGTTTTAGGTGCCTTCTATTGCTAGGGGACTGATGTAAGTAAGATGCAGTCTCTGCTCTCACAGTTCCAGAATATAGACTCAGGATTAGGAGTTAATTAACATTCTTGCCCAATTATCCACCTAAGGAGGCATGAATCTCTTCTATAAAATATCTGCCAAAGATTTACCCTATCACCCTAGGGTTAGCATTAATAGCTAAGATGTATTTGTTGTTGACAAATACTACTGTGAAACAACATTTCTTCCTTGTCATATTTATGCAGTAGATTTTATTTGCTTTTTTAAACATAAGTGTGCTATTTTACATCTATGCCTATAATGTACCAATATTAAAAAAGTTAGCCCACTGTTCTAGTCTATTAAAAACTTTTTAGAGCCAGAGTATTCATTAACCCTCCCAACACTGGGTTACTGTATAATGAGCAGGTCCACCATAAATTCATCTAACTCTTCATAAACATGTTCACTAAGGCAGAGTCATATTCTTTTTTCTTTTAATTTTAATTGTTCAGATTATTACAGATGTCCCTCATTTTTCTCCCCATAGGTCCCCTCCCCCCAGTTCTCACCCCACCCCAGGCCCTCTCCACCCCTCTGTCAGTGTCCATAGGTACTGCATACATGCATATAAGATCTTTATCCCATCTCTTCCCGCACACCTCCCCCACATCCCCGTCCCCCCAAGAATTGTCAGTCTACTCTATTTCTATGCCCCTGGTTCTGTTACATTCATTAGTTTATTCTGTTCATCAGATTTTTTATTCATTTGATTTTTAGATTCACTTGTTGATAGATATGTATTTGTTGTCACTTTGTTGTTAATCATTTTTTATCTTTACCTTTTTCTTCTTCCTCTTCTTAAAGAATACCTTTCAGCATTTCATATAATACTGGTTTGGTGGTGATGAACTCCTTTATCTTTTTATTGTCTGTGAAGCTCTTTATATGACCTTCAATTCTGAATGATAGCTTTGCTGGGTAGAGTAATCTTGGTTGTAGGTTCTTGCTATCCATCACTTTGAATATTTCTTGCCACTCCCTTCTGGCCTGCATAGTTTCTGTTGAGAAATCAGCTGACAGTCATATGGGTACTCCCTTGTAGGTAACAAACTGTTTTTCTCTTGCTGCTTTTAGGATTCTCTCTTTGTCTTTTGCCCTTGGCATTTTAATTATGATGTGTCTTGGTGTGGTCCTCTTTGGGTTCCTCTTGTCTGGGGTTCTCTGTGCTTCCTGGGCTTGTAAGTCTATTTCTTTCACCAGGTAGGGGAAGTTTTCTGTCATTATTTCTTCAAATAGGTTTTCAATATCTTGTTCTCTCTCTTCTTCTGGCACCCCCATAATTCAGATGTTGGTATGCTTGAAGTTGTCCCAGAGGCTCCTTACACTATCTTTATATTTTTTTATTTTTTTTCCTTTTTGCTCTTCTAATTGGGTGTTTTCTGCTTCCTTTTATTTCAAATCTTTGACTTGATTCTTGGGATCCTGTACTCTACTGTTGAATCGCTGTGTATTATTCTTTATTTCAGTCAGTGTATGCTTAATTTCTGACTGGTCCTTTTTCTTTTTCTTTTTCTGGAATTCTCACTAAGATCCTTGAAGGTCTCACTAAGTTCCCTAAGGTCTCACTAAGTTTCTTGGAGTTTTCTAGAAGATTCTTGAGTAACCTTATAACTGTGGTTTTGAACTCTATATCTTGTAGTTTGCTTTCTTCCATTTCTTTCATTTGTGACCTGTTTCTTTGTCTCCACATTTTGGCTGCTTCCCTGTGTTTGTTTACCTCCAGGCCAATTGGTTGTGAGGACCAGCTGTGTCTACAGTGGAAGAGCTTCTGTGCTGGAGACACCCTTATGGGGCAGGACTTGCTTCAGTGGGGCTTTGGTGCTCACTGAGTCTGACCAGCCTTGTGTTGGCATGGATGTGCAGAGTTATAATCTGGTATGGTCTCACACTGACCACTGGGTATACTGGCTCTAGGATCTCCAAGGAAGTGCAAGGTCAGCCACTGCCTAGGGCCACCCAGCAGGAGCTACAGAGAGATCTGCAGATTCCTCCTCTTTGTATGGGGTTGGGAAGTGCCCAGACAAGGCCCAGCTGTGAAGCAAGGCAGGTTGCTGCTGTGCTGGTCTTTGCCTTCTTTAGATAGCTTTGGGGCACTCTCACCCAGCTGCAGTTTGACAGGTTTTAGGCTGAAAAAGTACAGGCCATTCATATGCAAAAGCCACTGTGCACAGCTTGGTAGGGTTGTAAATTGGGTGGTGCGGGGTCTCAGGGAGTCTCCAGGGTGGAGGCAAACATCAATGGAGGCCAGTCAGTCCTGCACTGGAGAAGTCTGACCACTGCTGTGTTCACCTCCATCTGGAAGAACACTGCCCCCGAGTTCCTGCCCCAATGCCAGACAGTCCAGTTTCTCCCCATATGTGTCTGCATCTCCCAAAGTCTCGCCCAGCACTGGAGCTCAGAGCACATGGGAGCTTGTATCTCCCTCCCAATTAAAAAGCGGCACACCAGGGTGCCAGCCCCTTCCGCACCTCTGTACCTCCACACCTCCAGTCTCAATGATCTTTCTTCTTTATTCTTCTAGTTGTAGTTCTTCCACTCAGCCAGGTTTCCCGCAGTTCTGGATGATAGTTGTCATGTATTTTAGTTGTAATTTTGATATGGTTGTGGGAGGCAGCAAGTACAGGTGTTTATCTATGCCACCATCTTGGTTCTCCTCAACCAGAGTCATATTCTAGAAACACAAGCTTGTCTCCCAGAATGAACTCTGCTATCAAAGTCAGAAATTGGGTCAGTAAATGTCATCACAAGGCTCTTGCTGCCTACTTATTTTAGTAACTTATTCATCATCAATCAAATTGTAAAATAAAGGCCCTTAAGAATCCCTACTAATTAAATTATCTTAATTTATACCAAAATAAAAAAAACCCCAAAATTATTTAGTTAATTCCCAAAACATATATCAGGCATATAGAGAGATATTATGTGTGACTCCTATCAAGGATTTCTAGTTCACACCTGTAATCCTGATTCACTCTCAAAACCTTCTGGTATAAACAATAAATTATATATTTATGGCCCCCTGAGTTATGGGCAATGGATGAGCCAAATTTCTATAACCATCTCCCTCTGTAAATTCCTCGGTCACCTCTCATACAGGTTTAGGGAAGTGATTTTTCTCTCCTTCTTATAATGATTTATATGGAGTTCTTGGGCACCTTCACCTGAACAATAAATATTTGAGGCTAGGATCAATCACTGCTTTATTTCTAGCAGCTAACATGGTTCCTGGAACATACAGGCACTTAATACCTATATTTTTAGTGACAACTAAGTAAATGAATATTTCTGCTACTGAATGGCCTAATCTGTGTAGTGTGATTCTGTGACTTTAGTCATATGTTCTTAGGCTAGGGAGGACAGGTGAGTGTAATGTGAATCTTGTCTGGACTTTATTGGCCTCTCGGAGCATTTTATTTTGAGGATTTTATTTGCTCTGCTCTTCACACTTTCAGTCCCGTCAGCTTGGCCTTCCAATAAAAAAAAATAGCATTTTACTTCCTGGCATGAGACCTCTTTTAATTTTAATTAAGTGATAGATCCCCTTGCAAAGGCCCTAGCACCTGCAACTGACTTAGCAGAACATGTCTTCTCCCCTCCTCTCCTCCTCTGCCCACATAAATGACCAAAGGATTTAGATTCAATGAAGGGATGAAACATGTCTCTTCTGGTCAGAAACATGGTCCTTTGTTTCTATTCACTCATATCTGTGTGCTAATATTTCCATAATCTTTTAGCATCCTATTTTGTTTGTTTCCCATGACATAAATAAAAATAATCTGTATCAAAAATGTTTAAACATGACTCATTCTGACTTGGAAGAAAAATTTTATATTTGGTCTCTTTAATTGTGATCTGTGTTAGAGGCAGTACTCAAATTAGTATGCTCTTCAAAAAACATTTTGTTTAATTTAATTAGAAATGAATTATCAAGTCCCTACTGTATGTAACACATATATTTTTCTATACCTTTGGAACAATAGGAAAAATGAATATTCCAGTGGCATGGCATTTTTTTCTAAAAGAGTTAGCCATATGAAATGAAATCTTTGTGCATTGGCTAACAGATGCCAGGAATATAACTTATTTTTAGAATAATTTTAGACTCACTATAGAAAACAGTTGAGTGCATTTTCATAAAGTCCTCCAGTTTCCATGGCAAATGGGGCCATTATTTCTCCTGAAATGGAAGGCTTTTACTTACACTTTCCAAATGCTTTTTATATTGTTCCAAAAACTCAAGTCAGTCCAGAAACAAGTATACTAATGGCTTATTGTTGAAAGCAGTTTTTAAGTAAAAATGTGCAGCAGGTCAAAATGACCTTCCATTCAGGCCTGTGGCGAACACCCAATAATATGTGCCAGTCAAATGGCATGCGTGCATCTTAGATGTAGGTGGCGTGGCCTATGAAAAGTTTTGATTCAAAGCTCTTCATCATGATGAGATATAAAAACAATAATATTAGATGTTTTTATTAGAAAATTATAATGGTTGTTTTTAAAGTCACAAGACATAGGCTATAAAAAAACTTATATACAAATTCATGCAATACCTAATATGCATTATGCATATTAAAACATAAAACACAAAAGCTATGTAATTTTGTAAGCTCCGCTTAATTTCATGATAAATTGTGATATTTTTTCTTTAGAAGATTATGGAATTTTCAATATCGAATATTAAATGGATTTTGGAAATGCAAATAATTAGACTAATAAATATCAACATGATTTTATATTGTTTACTGGGCTTCTTGTTTTTAAAAAGGTTATATAATTGCTATGGGAAATCAGTTACAAATTAAAACCTCTATATAAAAAATGGAGTCATATCACCTTTTCTTTTCAGCATAGAACTTATTCTATAATATCAACTTTAAAATTAATGGAGGTAAATCTGAAATTATTATAATTCTAAAACATACTTATTCACTTAATGTCAATGTTTATTAGTCACCTTTTTAAACTATATCTGTTGACTGAAGTACTTCTCTATGGGAAATATGTAACAATTAACACATGAATAATATTTGCATGCACCTAATACATAACTACTCAGGGAGGGGGCTATTATTAACATATTACATCCTTCTTTAATATGTGACTTGTATGAACTAGCTGAGCCAAGTAAGGATAGAATGATCTATGTCTGCTGACCATTAACCAACAGAACATAGACTACAATATACATCCCTAGTACTAGTTTCTTCTGTATGAACTAGTTTCTTTGAAGCCAACATGCTTCCTCCCCTTTCAGGCTCCTCTCTCTATTTTAGCATAAACACCTCTACTTTAATTCTTGCAGGATCTCAAATCACATTTGATGATAAACTGACCCTAAGTTTGCCTCTGCCATTTACATTTTTGTATAAAGACAGTCATTTTATATATATTTTAAAATGAGGGCCAATCCAATATGGAGGTGCTAGGATAGCTAGTGCTATATATTACATAATAAACATAAATTAGACCTAGCTGGTTTTGCTCAGTGGATAGAACATCCACCTGCGGACTGAAGGCTCCTGGGTTCAATTCCAGCTAAGGGCACATGCTCGGGTTGCAGGCTCGATCCCCACTAGGGGGTGTGCAGGAAGCAGCCGATCAATGATTCTCTCTTATCATTGATGTTTCTCTCTCTCTCTCCCTCTCCCTTCCTCTCTGAAATCAATAAAAAATATATTTTAAAAAATAAATAAACATAAATTATAAAAAACTGACAATTCATTTTAAAAATATGACTCACAGATATATGCTGTTTACTATAACCCAAGATGCAACAGATCACTGCTCAATAACACAAAAAGAAATGTATTTGCAATATGTAAGATGTCAGTGTTCATCGCCATAATAAAATGATTTGACTTCTCTAATAAACAGCCCTTCTGTGCTACATGAAGCATCTCTTTCCCAGAGTAGGTATTTCCCTTAATGCCATTGGGCCAAAGTATACTTTTAGACACTTTGAGTTATTCAAATAACTTTATTTTAGTATTTAACCTATGGTCCTTTTTCTTGTGTTGGATGATGTTGTATTTGAGTGGTTAGTACAAAGTACTATTTCTCCCAAACAAGTAAGAATAAAATTTGTAAGACCTACAGAATGGGGTGTGAGGAGTTGGGCCTTTCTCCTACCTCTGTTTTAGCTCTTCCAGCCATAGAGCAGGCAGGAGGGAGAGAGAAACAAAGTTCTCCCTCATTTCCTGGGCAAAGGTATGATCCTCTCTGTTTCTACTTCTCTAACAATCATGGTGGACAATGATGTCTGCCTGGTATGTGTCTAAAGGCTGGTTCCTTCCTCCTGGAGCTCAAATGTGGTTTCTGCAGTAAGTACTGTGGGGATCTGTGTAATACACATTTTTTTAAAGTAAGAGATCAGTCTCTGGTCATCTCTTTCACATCTACCTTAGTTCCCATCAAGGGAGAGTCAATCTGCAGCCTTTCGCTACCTTTATGCGGAGCATCTACAATATGGCTCAAGTGTAGCCCTCCAAGCAGTGCCTACTGACAATGAGAAATGCATGTATCTTCAGGGTGCTGGCTTCTTCACTGACACCACTCTCCTGGCTAATAACATGTTAACTACTTACTGTTCTTTAACCTCATGAGACAATGTAGGCTAAAGGAAGGCCTGTTTTAAAATGGCATCAGCTAATTGGTTTGAAGAGCTGTATAAGGCAGGGAACAGGATTCCTGGTTTGAAATAATAGCACCAATTTCTGCCTACCTTCTCCTTCACACTATACATCCATGTTTCTATGAAACTTCATCAAAACCTTTCCAAAGAACAAAACCAAAAAATATAGTACATTCCAAAGTATTCCATAATTTTCCTCCAGATAAAGATGAATCAGACACATTGTCATCAAAGAGGTTTGTAAATGATGTCTGTGAACCATATAGATTGTTAACTGGTGGAGGAAGAGGCAGCTGATTGAGGATTGCTTGGAATTCTGACACTAGAAAGAAAGAAAAAGTTTTGGATCATATATTTCAATTCCTTTTGATTTAGTAATATCCTCTATAATGGTTGTTTTCCCTATTTGAGAAAGAAGACTGATTTTTAAAACCATGATGGCTTAACAAGTAGAATATATAGATTTGGAAAGATGATAGAAGATGTACTGTCATTCCTCTTGCAGCAGAAATATTGGGTGTATGGAGTATACACTACATCTTGAGTTAAGAATTAAATGGGGACATTCAATTTTTCTAAGTGATACTTCTATTACTTAGCTAAAAGAAAGTTTGCAGCACTTGTTTCAAAGCCAACTTTTAATGAATCCTTGTTAATGTTTATTGTTTCGTTTTGTCTTTGTCTTCATTCACTGCTTGCAGTACATCTACTTGAAATAGCTCATTAACTTTGCCCAGTTCTCTGCATTGAGATACAGGGAGAGTCTGGCAGACAACACAGGTGCTTTCAACACTTCAAAGAGAAGGTATCATTATATACACACATTTTAGCAAAAGTGATTGGCAATTTCATACTACACAGCCCAAGTACTACCGAATCAATCAGATAAGGGAAAATGTAAAAATAAAAGCCCAAAGTCTTTAATCATTCTACTTCAATTGAAGAGAAGCATTAAAATCAACTGGGCAATTTGCAGTAGTTTCAAGATGCCATTGAAAGAGATGACAAACAAATTACAAATGAACTTGGGACTGCTTGCTAATTTGGTCGCATAGAGAATATTTATTCATAATTAAAGAAGGCAATTAATAGAGCTGCCATAAAAATATTATTATGTTCATATCTTATGTGATAATAACTTGCCAAGAGATGGTAACAAGTCAATATTTGCCTACAAAAATGTTAAGAAAAGCTTTACCTTAAGATCTTTTGGGTTAGCTGAAAGCAAACAGAGAAGTCTTCGCCTAGGTTCCCACTCCCCAGTTTTCCTGACAATGGGAGGGAATTTCCTCTAAATGTCTTATCTGTTTTAACAACCTTTATATAGATATCTGATTCACTAAAAAATTTACACTCCTTTATTTCCTATGCAGAGAAGATATAATAAGCACACTTTTTTTTCCATTTCACTCAAGACTTTGAAATCTGATACTGTAGATGATTTTACATGTTCAAAATATAGGGAACTTTTTATTGAACTAGATAGGAAATTTGACTAATTTTCAAGGGCCATTTTAATCCATACACCCCAACCAACATGACAGGCATCTTAACCATACTATCACATTATATTTCACTCTTTCAAAAATAAAAATTAAAAAAAAGAGTCTCAACTCTTAAAAGTGTTGAAATCACATTAAACAGGGTGCATAGTGACTTTTATTTATTTATTTATTTTAAAATATATTTTTATTATTAATACTATTACAGATATTTCTCATTCCCCCTTTACCCAGCTCTTGCCAGTCCTTCCCTATCCCACATCTTCACAACCTGTTGCCCGTGTCCATGGGCTGTGCATATAAGTATATAAGTTCTTTGGTTTATCTCTTCTTGTCCCCCCAACCCCACATCAAGATACGTCAGTCTGTTCCATGCCTTCCTGCTTCAGGTCTTATTTTGTTGGTCAATTCCTTTTAAACTAAGAAGAGAAATCTTACAAAATAAAAAGAAGCAATTTACAAATAGATCCTGTGGTATGTTACAATATAAGCTTATTAGCAATTACATATTGAAGGAAATCTACATGAAAGGGACATGCATATTTTTGTTAATGTTCCTTATATTTATATTATGCTACTCTTAAATGAAAATAATTTAAATAAATAAAAGAATGCATATTGCCCAAAGAGAAAATGTAAAGTAATTTTATTTAGAATTTTTGTTCTGTAACTTACTAGTTCTCCTCTTTCCTGCAAATTACTTAACAAACTTCCTATGCCCAGTTAGTTATCAATAAAAATAAAAATAATAATAACTATTATAAAATCATTTTCTAAAGATTTAGTAAAAAAGATGTTTGAAAAGGCTTAACAGAGTTCCTGGTGCCTGATAAATGATGGCTAATTATTATTTTAAGTAAAATAAAAAGTGGATTTTTAAATGTATATATACATAGTGCTAGCTCTAGCTGATTTAGCTTTGTTCCAAGTTCCCTGTAGAGCTCAAGTGATAAAATTCTATTTGGAATGCTCTAGAACAGTGGTGCTCAACCTTCTGGCCCTTTAAATACAGTTCCTCATGTAGTGACCCAACCATAAAATTATTTTCGTTGCTACTTCATAACTGTAATTTTGCTACTGTTATGAATCGTAATGTAAATATCTGATATGTAGGATGGTCTTAGGCGACCCGGTGAAAGGGTCGTTTGATCGCCAAAGGGGTCTCGACCCACAGGTTGAGAACTACTGCTCTAGAAGAAAGAATACTTTAGATGTTCATTGAGAGCAAAACAAATTAAAATTTAGTGAAAGCCCTGAAAGAAAAAAAATTACAAATAATAAAAAGCACCAGGGCTATTATTTAGTGCCTCCAATAAATGATATACATAACCTAGGATTGTTAACTATAAGTGGACTGTTAAGTAAAGTTATTTAAAAAATTGAAGACAATATTTTAGAAAGTATTGAAGCACAATGATTAAAGGTATAGGCTCTTACTATGATTTAAATATCTATGGGGATGAAATACATTTTGAAAGCAATTCTATTTAATATTTCCTTTTGTAGTTTCATAACTGAAAGAAACATTCTCTTACCTCATCCTTCTCACTATGGGTTAATTTCATTTCTATGCTGCTAGACACAAGACTTCTTACTGCTATTGGAAATTATCAAAGATCTGAAAACTGGATTGTTTCACTATAATTCCAAGTTACATGAAATTTTCTGGAGAAACATTTTCTGCCATTTTCCCATTATTTTATGAATGCATTACAATTTGTTATATATTTATTCTAAGTGGCATTGCATTTCGTAGAGAAAAAAATCTTTCCACGTATGCACACAATTATTTTATTATGAATACTTATTTTAACTTCTCGCTTAAAATTTTGCTGTTAATTTTATTTTAAAAAAACACATTGAAATTATTAGAGCTTCTATAAGCAACCAAACCAGCAGATAATGACCTCATTGCTTTCCCCATGTTCCTTTTTTCACTCATTCTCTTTATCTTTGGCATACACACGCACCCATACACACACACACACACACACACACACACACACACACACTTAGATGTATAAACACATACACACAGCTGTGTGACACTCACTAGCCAAAAAATGAAAGAATGTTGTAACCCATTACAAATCCCTTCCTGGGGCTCTTTAATGCATCTAAAATTAGAGAAATCCAAACTAAATTCACAGCAGCCTCTTCACAACTGTAGTCAATGATTACAGCTGGCGATTAAAGAGAGAGAAACAAATCCTGAGATCACTGGGATCCACCATAGAAGCCAGTCTGAATAGAGGCAGTCAGTGGCCGCCCAGCGTGAGCTGGAGAGGGTCATCTGTATGCCAGTCGGCTCCAGTAACTGATACTGGTCAATTTCCAAGTCACAGAAAATACCTGGCTATACCATCCTATCTTTATTTTAAATTTTTTTAAAAATTATTTATTATTATTATTATTATTATTATTTGACTCTGCTTAGTCAAAAGACCACAAATTCATTCTACACGGGGTAATTTCATCATTATTTTGTAGGGGGGAATTTTTTATGGGCTAGTATTATTTAATTCACTTGCCTTCTGGGATTCTGGTCTCCAAATTTGTATCCTGTGTGAATCAATCCCTCCACAGGGTTATATAAAGTGAACTTGGCTCTGAGAACAGCATCTATTGTCCAAAATATCTAAGCAGTGAGGATTCTGGAACGCTTATATATGGCTGGCGCCCGTTCAGCAATATTGTTCTGAGTCTCGGGTTTCTGTAGAACCTTCCAAATATCAAGTTGAAAAAAGTGACACTGTGTTTTCAAATCCCTTACGGTTGATAAACCTATTTTTTAAAGTTCTACAGATGCAGAGGCCACTCTTTTTGAGAGATAAACTTTACTATTGCATATGTTCCAGGAAATTTTTATAGACCAGTGATAAGAGATATAATAAGGTCGATATGTTTTTAAATTAGTCAAATAAACATGTAATCCAAGGAGCAGATTATTTCTTCTTTACCTGAGTCTCATAACTGTGCTAAACTTACACAGCCAATTATTCATGGTTTACATACCAGAAGTCATGAGATCCTACTAGTCCCGTTGAGGATGATGCAGTTCTGGCTACATGGCTGAGCTTATACCAGGAAAGAGTAGGAGGACTCGGGATCCAAACAACACTGGGAAAGTCTGAGTTCTAGAATGCGTTCCTTCTGGGAATTGCTGTGTGTAACTTTACGTCAGTTACATCTTAGGACTTCAGCAATCTCTGTCAGACAGGCAGAGTAAATCCTATTCTACCTACCTCACAGCATTATTGTGAAAACTAAAGGAAACATTTGATGTGAAACCACCCTGAAAACTACAAATAGCTGTAGAAACAGCTATTTAGGATAATTCCCTCATGCTTGCAGAGTTAAGGCATTCATTAATTCAGTAAACTTTCATAGAGAGCATGTCATGTGCTAGGCTGCATGTACACTGCTGGATGGGTCTCTAGTTAGATAGTTTGATAATTCTGATTTCAGGACCCATCAATCTGCTCAGAGGCCATTTGCAAAGGCTGAAAACGATGCATTTTAAATATTTCCTCAGACCTGCCTCCCCATAGGTACATTTTTCATATTGTTTATGAATATACATTTTCATATTGTTTAAGAATTTTCTTTCTGCTATGGAAAAAGAAAAACATACGGGATGGATGATACCCATAAGCTTGTTGAGTAGTGAGTGAATAGAATAACAGGTATTAAACAAAGAGAAAGGAGTGGGAGAATTAAGAGACACCTAATGTCCTTGAGGCACTAAATAAACAAACCACTAGAGTGCAAAGGACTCAGGACCCTGCCCAGCCAGCCTGGCTTAGTGGTTGAGCGTCAATCTATGAACCAGGAGGTCATGGTTCAATTCTCAGTCAGGGCACATACCCGGGTTGTGGGCTGGTTCTCCAATGTGGGGCATGCAGAAGGCAGCCAATCAATGATTCTCTCTCATTATTGATGTTCCTATCTCGCTCTCTCCCTTCCCCTCTAAAATCAATAAAAATATATATTAAAAAAAAAACCAACTCAGGACACTCTACATATGGTTGAGACATGGCACACCAAATATACAAGGAGCCTTTAATATTCTGAGTACACTAAATATACATGAGCACTTAGTATTCATGAGGTATTGACTCAGCCACCATTTGATGAAACCCTCTCTGTCCCAAGTCTTCTGCCCCAGAAATACTGATAGACCCCCCTGGTTGTCCAGCAGGTTGACTGGCAATCCACAGCCACTGTCCAGGACTACTTATCCCTGTGCCTCCCCAGGAGAACCAGTGTGTGTTATTGACCTAGAGCACCTTACTAAACCTCAATCACTCTGTCTGTGGGAATGACTGAGGCGGGTGCGAGAAAAACAGGACACGGGATCAGTGCATGCCCCACGATTCAGGAAGCATGCTTTCACTCTAGCCTACATTTCCTCTTGCTTCTAGCTCTATGTTTTAAACTGATTGATCAACCATGGTCTAAGGGTATTTTTAGTTAGTCAATGAGCTTTTCAGTTCTGTGACTCCCTAGAATCAATTTCCTAGGCTTGTGTTTAAAGGCTACCTACCAATGCATGGAGGTAATTTCCCACTCTTTTAAAGCAGCTGCAGAGTGTGACTCCTCAGACTAATCCTAATGACCAGATACGGTCACGCATACCCACCGCCTGGCTACTGCTACAATGTCTCCTGATACTATTTCTTAGATGACACCAACTCTTAAACCGTACAAATGTCATTGCTAATTAACACTTTACATAAACTGAGCCCTGGTCTAAGCCCTTTTATAACTCTGATTGCATTTAATTCTTAAGAAAAACCTATGAAGTTGATAGTGTAATTATCCTCCTCATTTTTTTCAGATGAGGGAGCTGAGACACAAAAAGATTAAGTTGTTTGCACAAGTTGTTTGCACAAGGTCACCCAGCTAGCAGGAGGTAGGGCCGAAATCCAATCCGAACAGTGTTGCCCCAGAACTCTTGCTTAAATTATCATGTTGAAAGCTGTCTATAGCCTGTGTGCATGGCCTTAGGATTTCACAGTCTTTTAATGCACATTGCCCTCTTGAACATGTCAACAAAGCTAACATTTTTGGATTCCCCACTCCTCAGCATACATTAGCTGACAGCATGAAAAACATGGATGTCATTTCAGAAGAGAGAACTGAGGGAAATGAGAATCTAGCATCTAGGATGGAGTGTGGCTTTATATGAAGAATACATGCACCACTCTGGATGATTCTGGAGCAGCTGAGCCTGGAGGAAGGTAAAGGTGGATGTGGCATTCCCTTGGTAGGTCTCTCTTTTCTCTGCATCTCTTCACCCGGGGAAGCCTAAGGGTGGTTCAGATGGAAAGAAACTACACTGGAACAGGCAAATTGCTCAGGAAGCTTCAGAAGGAATTGCTAATCCTCCTTTTGCTCTTTCTTATCCAGCTTCACAAAGCTCTTCCTCGCACTTGGTTACATGTGTGTTCATGTCTAACCTACAATGGGTCTATTTTAGAGACGAGGAAATGGAGGCTCAGAAACACGCTGCAATAGCTCCACATCACAAAGCTAATAAATTGCAAATGTAGATTATGAAGTCTGGCCCGATGACAGCAGCACACATGTTCTTTCCATTATGTTTCATCACTGGTGAGCCTACACCGATAAGAGACCCTAAAGAGCCGCATTGTCACTCTGCCCTTTCACCCCATTCCTTAGACACTCCCTGACAATGATTCATTTCTGCTTCAGCCTTGCTTCTGGAAAGCTGGGCTTGGTCAGGCTGAGCAGCAGCTGAATTCCTGGGAGGCTCAGGAGATGCCAGAGATGAGCAGAATAAAACACGGGAATCAAGGGCCCAGGCGTGAATGTAACTTCCCTCTGAGAGGGGTCCATTTCCATAAGTTGTGACATTTTTCTCTACCCCTTCTCCGACCCCACCCACAGTCCTTGATTTTTGGGGCTGGATCAGCATATCTCACAGTCAGCTTTCAAAAATATCTCATTGGCCACATGTGGCCCACATTTTCAGACATTCCGGAAATGTAGTGTTGGATTTGTACATCCCCACACCTAACAGATCACTCAGGCAGGCTGACCTGTGGCGCAGTTCGCCAGCGTGTAATCTACCACCTGTGCTTACCTTGTTGCAAGAGATAAGAAAATTCGGAAGATGGCAGGGGATTTGTTTCTAATTTATAAAACCATAACCATTATTGGGGACAAAGAGCACTGATATGCTCATAACACAGAAGCAAGTTATGCCTGTGCTTAATTCTAATTTGTTCTCAACTAATTGGTCATGGTTGTTTCTGCAGATTGTAAAATGAGAAAGTAAGCTGTTAAATTAGTAAACATTTCATAATACTAAAATTGTACAATTCTCGTAGCTTGTAATTTTTTTTTTTTTTTTTTTTTTTTTTTAGCAAATCTCTTAATGGAAACTTTCTAATTGAAATCTAAATCAATGGACCCTGGGACTTTGAAGTTATTGTAACAGGTCTAAGAATCCATATAGGTTGAAGAAAAAAATAAGCTTTGCACATATATATATATATACTCCTGCATATATGCTATTTCAAATTTATGCTTATCAAAATGCAAATTTTCACTGGACAAAATGCAAATCCACATATAATTGATATTGAATTCAAAGTAATTTCTGTTCCTAACCATTTATTAAGTCGATTGATTCTAAAAGGGTACTTCCTATCACATGAGAACTTCCAGGAGGAAAAGCCTTAAAACGTGGTCCCTGCGTTCTAAAAGTCTGGGAACCACTGATCTAGTCAGATTATCCTTCCTGGTCTCCCACGCATTTGAGTTATCAACAGTGGACCTTTGACACAGTTGTCAGGATTTTTTTCATAGGCACAAGCAATCTACATATCACTCTGCCTGGGAGTTCTTTGCTTTCTCCTTTAATTTTATCAACACAAATCAGCATTGTAAATGCTTTTCCAGTAGGTTCTAATGAAGGCCCTGGGCAAAAGTCATTTCCTCTTTGGAGCCTCCCTGACCCTGCATGCAGAGCTTTCTGTCCTCTGCCCAATGCCCTGCCTCATAATCCCTCTATTATTCCACTTAGCACAGCACTGCTAACATCCGCTTCTATATCTCCAAAGAAGGAATGAGCTGAGACATTGTCTCTTTTTTTTTTTTAAATATATTTTATTGATTTTTTACAGAGAAGAAGGAAGAGGGACAGAGAGTTAGAAACATCGATGAGAGAGATCGATCAGCTGCCTCCTGCACACCCCCCACTGGGGATGTGCCCGCAACCAAGGTACATGCCCTTGACCGGAATCGAACCTGGGACCCTTGAGTCCGCAGGCCGACGCTCTATCCACTGAGCCAAACCGGTTCGGCGAGACATTGTCTCTTTATGGATCCAGAGCCTCAGTGCAAACGTGTGATGGTGATTATCACATAGGTTGCCTCTCCTAACAATTGAATGAGTTACAGGTAATAATAATAATAATCAACAAAAATGAATTTTCTTCACAGCACTTCTTCATTATGACCCCATAACATAATTTAGAGAAACAAATTAAATACATAAACCAATAAATTGGAACAATGATAACGCTAAACAACAACAACAACAAAAAACAATGACTAGAAATGGGTAAGGCTGCTGCTGCATTAGGAGCTAAGTGAAAGGAGGAGGACATATATTCTAAAAAAGGAATAATAAATATGTCTTAAAAATAAACAAATAGGCTGAGAAGTCTTGAGGCAATTAAGACAGGTGGTAATAATACTAGATAACTCATATTATTAAGTGCTTATAGTATCCCTGTACTGTTGTTAATTTCAATGCAAGTATCAACTAGTTAATGCTTTGAAATACCCAATGAGTTGTATATTATTATTGTCCCATATTACAGACAAGTAAGTGTAAACACAGAGATGTTAAGTAACTTGTCTCAAATCCTATTCACACTTAGTCAGTAGCAGAGAGGAATTCATATCCAGGTGAGCCTGGCTTTTTAAAAAAATATATTTATTGTTGAGAACATTACAGATGTCCCTCCTTCCACTCCCTCCTTTGCTTTGTCCCCCTTCACCAGGATTTTGCCCTGCCCCAGGCATTCACTATGTGATTATCTGTTGGTGGGTAATGCATGTATGCATATAAGTTCTTTGGTTAATATCTTCCCGCCCCCACCCTGGATTTTGAAATGTATTAATGAGCTATTTCAAGGGAGGACATGGTTTTCTTTTTTTAATATATATATATATATATATATATATATATACACACACATATATATATATGTGTATATATATATATATATATATATATATGTTATTGATTTTTTTACAGAGATGAAGGGAGAGGGATAGAGTTAGAAACATCGATGAGAGAGAAACATTGATCAGCTGTCTCCTGCACACCTCCCACTGGGGATGTGCCCGCAGCCAAGGTACATGCCCTTGACTAGAATCGAACCTGGGACCTTTCAGTCCGCAGGCCGATGCTCTATCCACTGAGCCAAACTGGTTAGGGCAGGACATGGTTTTCTAATCTCCTACATTGTCACCAGTTTTTGGCATATCCTCATAAGCTTGGAAGTAAAGATAGATACAAAGTTGAGAGAGAGAGAGAGTTAGAGAGAGAGAGAAATTGTTCAGAGACATGTCATTAAGAAGTTCTACATGTGACTAATCCTTATGACATCCATATTGGGAAGGTATTATTAATATCCCCTATTTAAAAATAAAGAAACGGAGACACAGGAATCTATTAATTGGCCCAATATCACACTGGAATAAAGTGGTGGAACCACTTCTAAGCCTGGACTACCTTATTTATTTTTATCACATAGCAGGATGCATGGCTTAAGTGTTCAATGAAGCATTTTTTAAAATTAATTAGTTAATTAATTTCAAGGGCATACATGCCCTCTAACTATAAGCAAAACAATCGGGGCTGGAGAAGAAAAGAGGCAGAGATAAGGATTGATTTCTGTCTCTTTATCTACCTCCCTCCCTCCCTCTTTCTTTCTTTCCTTCTTCTTTGTCTGAAAAGTATACATTAAGCATCCACTGTGTTGAAAAAACTTTAACAGAAAGTCTACTAAAATGTGGATCCTTAAGCTCCCATAAGGTTATATAAAAATGAGGACAGAAGGCAAGCAATCAAATAATTAAAATGCAAACATGTCACAGATAGATAATAATATAGAAATCTCCATGGGTAGTGAAACATTGGATACTACTGAACAATGAGTAGAATTTAGAAGGACAAACAAGTGGAGGAGGGAACATTGCACATGGAGAGAACAACATAAGCATGAGGGATGAGCATGTATGATACTGCAAAACAAAAGTTACTCACTATGGTGGAAGCGAATGAGGAATGTGATGGAATGGTGGAAACATTAGGCTAGGAAGAGCTAAGGGGTCAAAGCAAATCTTGAGAATTATTGCAAGTCACTAATGCATTTAACTAGAAAAAATGTAATAATGATCAGATTTGTAAATCTCTGTAGCAAAGATATAAAGAAAATGGTGTATGCAGAGTTGAAACAGGAAGATCAGATGGACTATCTTTCTGACAAATACTTGGTAGTCTTGAGCTGAGAGTAACAGACTCACCAGATCAAATAGAGCATCTTCACGGGGTATTCAGGTTTTCTCAGTCATGTGCAGTTTCAAACACTGTATCTAACATGACTAGAATCTATAACATAGAAAAAATGCATAATACAAATAAATTTTTAAGATAAAATATGATCTCTTATTATAACCCATTATTTCTTTGGACTGTTTTTAATTAATGAAAGATTAGGAGAAAAAGTCTTAGGAATCTTAAGGAGGGAATATTGCAGTCATTAATATAAGAAGTGAAGTGGACCTAGGGGAAAGCATGTATGAATGGAGAGGGATGGATTAAGACGAAGACAAGAGACACCAAAAGTCAGCCCTATAGAACTTGGAGAGAGTGGTTAGATTAAAGGGAAGAGTAAGAAGAGAAAGTCCAGTGTGGCTAAAGTTCTACAGGAAATATGACAGTTAGAAAATGGATGTAGAAACGCAGAGGATGAGTTCAGTTTCAAATATGCCAAGCTGAAAGTGCCCATGGGACATTCAAATGAAGAGCCAGTAGAGATATAAACCAGAAAGTCACCTGCATGCAGTGAGAGTTGAAACCATTTGAGTGACTGAGATTCCTCAAAAAAACATGTGTAATGAGAAAAGAAAACCAAGATGTGCTCCCAGGAAACATGGATATTTAAGGTATGAGCCATGGAAAATGAGACAGCAAGTGAAATGTAGGAGATTGCAGAAAGATAAGAGCAAAATCAAGGAGAAGGGCACCACAGAATGTAAGAAAAAGACATTTCAAAAAAGGGAGGTCAACCCTGTGAGATTCTGCCAAGAGGTCAAGAATGTCCCCCTGCTTTGACTCCTGGAGAGCGATGATGACCCAATGAGCAGGCACACTCAGTGTGCACCTGCAGACATGTGAGGACTATAAGGGGTGAGGTGGACAAGGACCATTCTGGACCAAGTGGGAAAAAGTCTACCTGTGGGTCTTAATAGGAATGTATCCATTGCCAATAATGTCTTCTAAAAGACCATGTTAAAGCAGTCATGCAAAACACTCCAAGTCATGTATTGGCATTATTTTTCCAATTTATTTTATATACACTTTATTTTCTTTTAAAGCAGAGAAGGAATCCTCTAAGCATTGCCTTTTTTTTTAGCACTCCTCGGGGAATGCCAATTCACTCCTGTAATTTGTGTTGAGTGTTAACTAGAGAATGCATCAAATGGAAGACTTCTTGTTTAGTCTTTGCAGACACAATTTTTTTAAAAGTAGGAACCATAAATAATTCTGTCCCCATCCCTAGAATAATAAAACAGGAGAAAATTGCATTTCTAAGTTTGCCATTATCATTTAAGGCTGAATGATTTTGTGGTCACTTTCCCTAACAATTTTCCTTTGTTGTCACTAGACTCAACACCATTTAAAAGCTGTCAGGAGCATGACCCACAATGAACTGTGGTCCTCATTTTTCACACCATAATGTCATTGAGCTCATTGGTCACTGTCAGTATTTGGATGGAGACCATAGTTATGTCCAGAAGCCCTGTGTTTGGTCCACTAAGTTCTGTTGCCCTGAACACAGCCAGTTCAAGTTCAATAGTGGCAAAAATCAAACCCTATCCTGTTTGGCTCAGTCAGTTGGGCATTGACCTGTGCACTAAATGGTTACTGGTTTAATTCCCAGTGAGGGCACATACTCAGGTTTCAAACTCTATCTCTGATTGGGGGGGCGGGGTGCAGAAGGCAGCTGATCAATGTATTGCACTCACATTGATATTTCTCTCTCCCTCTCCTTTCCTCTCTCTCTCTAAAAATCAATAAAAATATTACCTAATAATAGAAAAAACATACAAATTGACCTTACCTTCGCTATGCTCACCAGCCAATCAGATGAGTATGCAAATTAACCAAACAAAGATGGCAGTTAATTTGCATACATAGGTGCCCAGCAGCAATGGGAGCCTGCAATCAGAGCTGAGGGGTCCCCTGCCCAGGCCTAACACCTTGGCCACAGGCGTTAGGCCTGGGCAGGGGCAGAGCCGGAGATCACTGGGAGCAGGGACGGATCCGGCGATGGTGGGGGTCCCCTGCTCAAGCTTAGCACCTCAGTCAGAGGTGTTAGGCCTGGCAGGGGCGGAGCCAGCAATTGCGGGAGCTGGGGGTCCCCTGCCCAGGCCTAAGGCCTCGGTCACAGGCATTAAGCCTGGGCAGGGGCAGAGCCAGCGATTGCAGGGAGCATGGGCAGAATTGGGGGTCCCCTTCCCAGACCTAACGCCTTGGCTACAGGCGTTAGGCGTGGGCAGGGGTGGAGCCAGTGATCACGGGGAGCAGAGGCGGATCCGATGATTGCGCAGGAGCTGGAGGGAGTTGGCGGTCCCCTGCCCAGGCCTAATGCCTCTGCCACGGGTGTTAGGCCTGGGCAGGGGCAGAGTGGGTGATTGCGGGAGCTGGGGGTCCCCTGCCCAGGCCTAATGACTTGGCCAGAGGCATTAGGCCTGGGCAGGGGCCGAGCTGGCAATTGGTGTGAACTCCAGAGGAATCACCTTTTCTGACTGCTCATTGGCTAAGCTCCCTGTATGCCACTGGTAATATTCTTAGTAACTTGGGTAATAAGAATCCAATAAGGTGATCTAGGGTTTTTTACCACACTCCTGGAGAAAAAAAGGAAGGTCCGCTGCTGAAGGGCTAAGAAATGTCATATTCTACCATAGCTGGTTTTGCTCAGTGGATAATGCCTTGGCCTGCTCACCGCAGGGTCTGGGTTCAATTCTGACCAAGGGCATGTACCTAGGTTGCAGGCTCCTCCCTGGCCTGGGCCCAGGTCAGGGCTCATGCAGGAGGCAACCAATCAAAGTGTTCTCTCACTTTGATGTTTCTCTCTGTCTTTCCCTTTCTCTTCCATATTCTCTAAAAATCAATGGAAAGATATCCTCAGGTGAGGAGAAAGGAAGGAAAGAAAGAAAGAAAGAAAGAAAGAAAGAAAGAAAGAAAGAAAGAAAGAAAGAAAGAAAGAAAGAAAGAAAGAAAGAAAGAAAGAAAGAAAGAAAAAGAAAGGTCATATCCTATGAAAGACACATCTTGAAAATGCCTAAAGAAAGTTGTCATTTTTTCATGGTGAAGGGACTGGAGTCCGTGTTGATGAAAACACCTTGGTGGCTGCAGTGACTGGCAGTGGCTGCAGCAGCGGGGTGATGGGGCTGGTGCCTTCCCCTGATCAGCCCGGTTGCCTCCCACAAAGGGAGGCCAGACTGTGGCTTAGGCCTGCTCCCCAAGGGGAGCAGGGAGCGGGCCTAAGCCGTCAGTAAGACATCCCTGAGGGCTACCAGTAGGTGATAGGGGGCAGGCTGGGCTGAGGACCCCCCCTCCAGTGCACAAATTTTTGTGCACCGGGCCTCTAGTATTTTATAAAAAAATACCAGCCAGGCAATAAAAAATTATATTTATTATTCTCATACAGAAATCCCACCCAACACTGCTTATTCATCATTATTGCTGCAATATAATGGTCCTGCCACAAATGGGAGTAACACAAGTAGCAATTGAGGCACATTCTTATTGTGTCCACTTGGACTTGGAAAACCTTGCAGAACTCATTATACTTCTTAGCGATGGGACTGCAGCTCCTTTTCACCGGCATTGTGTGTCTTCCAATACCATTTTCAGGACAGTGTTTTCTTAAGTTTATCTTTATTGTTGAAAGTATTACAGATGACCCCTTTGTTTGGGTTTTTTTTTTTTCCCATTGACCACTTCCACCCCACATTTCAGGACAGCATGAAAGTTGGTTGAAATAAAATAATTATTTCTCCTAGCTATCAAAAGTTCTCTTTTTTTCTCTCTTTCTCATTTAGAAGAAAAATTGCACACTGTTACTGTTGAGAGACATTGTGAGTTCCATCCATCAGCATAACTCTTTCATGTTTTCTTAGAAACTCACTGAAAACTTTCAGTCCCATCTGGTTTGTTGTACCCTCTAAAGTTTAAATGTCACAAATTTGCTTCACCATCTCCATCATTTCCCCCCAGATACACACACACACACACACACACACGTACACATGCTTTCCCAGTTCTCACGCATCAGATAGAAAGTAGAATTCTTTTGTTTGTACATTTGCTTTGTACAACCACAAAAGCATGACTCATAAGTGATTATTGGGGATCGCTGTCTCTACGAGGTTGTAGAAGTTGTAGGGGTACTTATGTAATTGGGCTTTATTCTTGGCTTTGTAAAATAGGTGTGATCTCATTTTCTATGTCTGGAGGGTTTTGCCATGCAATGACTATTACATGGTTAAGAGGATAGCTATGACATGCACAGTAGTTGAGTGATTAGGTCTCGGAAGGGGATTTTGCATGTGTCTTGTTTTCCTGTTCTATCATGCATTGTGGACTTGTGTGATATATTTTTAAGTAACTCTGACACATCTTTGGGGATCTTCTGTAGCTTGTCTCCATGCTCTTTGAGACCCTTTATTAATCTTACACAGACAGCCTTGTTCTTCGCAGATCATTTTTCATCTGGGAAATGTTCTTTATTTCCTATTTTCCATGGTCTTCTCAAGTAGCAAGCACTTAGGTGTCTGCACATTTTTCTTCTTCCTTTTAATTTAAAAAGGCACCTGAATTTCTTTGTTGAGTATAATGTCAAATTCTAAAAAAAATGTCAGGCATAGATGTTAAACTCTAAGGAGTTTAAACTCACTCTCTTGTATTTCATTCACCTATACTTGTAAAGTGAACTTCATTTTCTTTTAAAAGATGGTTGTCTTATTTCAATGTTTTAAATGAGATATCCCGGGCCTGATATTGTCTTTCTTGCATGGTTTGATATTGATTTTTTTTTTCACTGAATGCACTTTTTTTTTCCTGAACTATTTTTGAATTACTTGGTGCACTGTTTTCTTATCAGCATATACTGGTACAGCTACCTAGACTAAATGTGCTAAGACTGAGCTGCCAGTGTTTGCTTTAAATCCACCTTTATACTCACAATTCAGTGTGAGATACTTACATGCAAATATTATTTACTAGAATACCAATTACTAATGCATTTCTCAACCCCACTCCAGGGCTGGTTTTACTAAACACACACACACACACACACACACACACACACACACGAAAAAAAACACACGAAAAAAACACAGGGATTTAACAGTAAGACCCCTTGAGCAAGTGAAGATGCCAACTCTCAAATGATAATAATCTCTGTCTGTATTTTGATATTGGTTTTCCAGAAAAATCCTTTTTGGGTGATGCTTTTGGCAGAACTACAACACAATAATTTGTAAAAAAACAACATCCCAGGTAAGAGGGGGGAGAATGCCTGTTTAACAAACAGGAAGATTAAGTAAGAACATAGGGAATTCCTTAAAACCAAATATCTAAGGAAATGTTACACTAAAGTGTCAGAGGAAATTCGGGGAGTATAGCCTTACAAAAGATTTTTACATCAAAAAGCAGCTTTTAAATTTAAACAGCTCAGGGACTAACAAAATCTGGAACGTGTTGTGACTCTATCCATATAGTTTTGTACTAAGAGTTCTCTAGAGCAAAGAGGAAGTTCTGGGCCTGGAAAATGGGTTGTGAGTAGATACAACTAGATCTTAAAGCAACTGAGTCCATACATTTCAGTGTTTTTGTCCAGTTGGGATGAAATTTTTGTTTACCTACAGCTTTCAGTTTTTAATGTTTAGGTAAAATGATGGGGGGATACTAATTATTTAAATATGATTTTCTCTCCGTTTAGACTTAGTATTTGTAAGCTCAGGGTAAAGCTGCATCCTTTTCCAGGGGACATTTGACAAATGTCTGGAGATGCTTTTGGTTGTCAGAATTAAGAGGAGAGTACTACTGGGGTCTAGTGGGTAGAGACCAGAGATGCTGCTAAACATCCTACAGTACACAGCATTCTCTTCCCACACAAAGAATTATCCAGGTCAAAATGTCAGTGATGGCGAGGTTCAGAAACCCTTGTTTAAAACAACAGAACACACAATTATGTCATTTTAAAGCTCATAATAAACAAAGATGAAAGCATAGTTAATAATCAAAAATATACTCTGCAGTTTCAGGTTCTGCTTCTATAAAACTCATAAGCACAGTTTTCTGTTTCTATAGCTCTTCAGCTCATACTTTCAATAATTCAAGAATGAAAATAGCATTTTGCTACAACATTCATCAATCAAGCTTAAAGCAAAACTAGCTTTTGAGGTAAGTTTTATTTCTCTATTGACTTTAAATAACTTCTGTATTCATTATAATAAAAAACTGAATAATGTATATAATTGTTGATTCTTTCTAAATTATAATTACAGATTAATTATTCATTCTCAGGCCCTACCACATGACAGAAACAAAAATTGGTGCTTAATTTTCCCATTTGCAGCCCTGTAATTTTTAGAAAATACAAAAGGAGTCGGTATATGTTTCTAATGGGAACCTTGAAAATAAGGCTGAAAGCATTGAAAAAATGGATTCCAAATTACCCAGTTTTCATACTTGAGAGTATTTTCTTATCTCAGTAATCAGTAATGACCATAAATCTTTGTATGGTGATGAAAATGTCTATTCTCTTTTTACTTGTTAAAATCTCTAAATTGGTTACTTGCTAACTATGGTTTTCATGTCTTCAGCTATTGAATGGAGAAAACAATGTGGGTATTGAAATTTCTAAATTACACTGTATCTAGTTTCAGAAAGGCTAATATTGCATGTTATGAAAGCGTATTGTCTTGATCCGATCAGTCACAATATGATGCCTTTATACCATGACTTCTCAAAAAGCTTGGGGCCATGTAGACTTGGTCTTGGCCTCAGATCCTTCCACAGCAGGTGTGGGTTGCTCAGGAAATCCCTACTGGGACACAGAGCAGATCTCAGAGAATACACAAGTGTGCAAAACAGTGTGCAGAATTCCGTCTTGTTAAGTTTGGAACACCATGCTTTCCCATGGAAGCTTCTTCAGTTTTCTCTGCAGAAATTTTAGCTAGAGACATCTTAAAAACCACTTCTCAGACAATTTCCTGTCTAAAATGCTTATTGTAAGTAGACATCTGCTTAATCCAGGAGACAGCAATGTCATAGTACTCTCTAGAATGAATCTTGAGCACACTACAAGGGAACGGTAGAATCAAGCGTTTCCTACTCAGCTTTCTCTCTGGATAGGCAGCCACACTTCTGGTGGCTGTAGCTGAATGATTTCTTCCATGCAAAGAGAAGCACAAAGTACCATTAATCATATATTCGATGGTAACTCATACTATCCTATTTCCCTTTTTTCTTTTCCCTTCATGTAATAATTTTCTCTACCTCATGCTCTATGTCAAATTCCTTGCTTTTTTTATTAGTTAAAACCACTTATGAAAAGACAATTTTCAAAGAGTGTTCCCTAATAATCACTTCAGTGGCAGATACCTCTTCAAAATGACTTGAAAGGAGCACATGATGATGGCCAACATTACCTCTCCAGAGTCTCCACTCTCCATCACTCTGTGGTCCACTCAGCATTAGCATTTGTTGAAAATTCTGGGAGCTCACCACAGGAGTAAGAACTCATGCTACACCCATTGCCTCTGGTATCCTTATTCCTCACCTGACTCATTCCCTTCCCTAGGATACAGCATTGGCCTTGGATCCCCCTGCTTTTGCTTTTGCAGATACTCCAGGCTGGCCAGGTGGCCTCAGTGAGCTCCTTCCTCTGTTCTCTAGACTTCCAGAGGCAGAGATAAGCTCTGTACAGTTGTTTACCCGGGCATATTACAGTGCCTATCAGAAATGGAACAGTGTACCATCATTGAATTAGTAAAAGAATGACTGAATGCATATTAAGTAATTAATGTTAAATGAGGTCAAAAGAGTGAGGCCATCCTATATAATAAAACCCTAGTATGCAAATTGACCAAATGGCAGAACAACCGGTCACTATGATGCACACTGACCACCAGGGGGCAGACTCTCGATGCAAGAGCTGTCCCCTGGTGGTCAGTGTCCTTCCATATGGGGAGCGCTGCTCAGCCAGAAGCCAAGTTCATAGCACCCAGCTCTCACCTCCTCTCCCACCTTCATGGCAGCTCTAAGGACCCCTCAGGTGATGTCCACCTGCCAGCTTAGGCCCATCCTTAAGCCAGGAGTCGGAAAACCCCTGAGGGGTCCCAGACTTCAAAAGAGTGCAGGCCAGGCTGAGGGACACCCCCCAGTGCATGAATGTCATGCACCGGGCCTCTAGTCCTATATAATAAAAGGCTAATATGCCAATTGTCCCCTCTATGCAAATTGTCCCCTCGACCGGGAGTTTGACCAGGGGGCAGGGATGGCCAGCCAAACACCCATGTCCCTTCCCCCTGCAGCCATCCCAGCCCAATTGGCCCTGATCAGGGTGGGCCAGCCAGACCCCACCCATACACGAATTATAGGTCTCTAGTAATCTGATAAGACTGGTCTCCTTATAAGAAGAAAAAGACACACCAGAAGTATGCACACAGAGGAAAGGCCATGAGAACACACAGTGACAGCATGATCATCTATAAGTCGAGGAACTAGACCTTAGGAGAAACCAAGGCTGCCAACACCTAGATCTTCGACCTCCAGCCTCTGAAACTGTGAGAAAACACATTTCTTTTGTTTAAGCCCCATAATTTGTGGTTTCTTCTCTGGAATCCCAAGCCAACAAATACAGGTGATAGCATAAGTATTAATTGAGTGCCTATTATGCCCTGTAATATCTTGTTTTAATAGATGATGTGTTACCAAAATAAATTATCAAAACAATTTCATGTAAAATCCTTTATTAAATTTATTTTCTTCTTGTGACTTGCATCTATTTAAAAGAAAATGAAGTTCTAGTTTCTACTTTCTAAGTCACTGACACCATAGACTGATGCTCATATTTTATTGATGTTTTTATTCAACATTTTTATCAAATTAAAGCAAATTCCCCCAATGTGATAGAATTAAATCCTTAGGATTAATTATTAGAAATATATTTATAGTCTTTTGATATGCCAACTACATGTGTTTAAGTCATAAATAAACTAATAACAGAATCACTATCCTTCTTTGGCAGGCTTATGGTATTTTTGACAGACTCTTTGTATGGACTATCTGAGATGCTTCAGAGATAACTTCATCACACTCTACACCAGATTATCAATTATTCATTTTCTGACTTTCCCACTAGATTGTACATTGTGCAAAAGTACAGTGTTTAGTTTCCTTTATCTCTAAAGTGAGGGTGCTATAAATATTTTTCCTCATCCAATTAAATGGCATAATGAATGTATGTAAGGCACTTAGCATGATGCCTAGAATGTTATATTATTACTGAAGACCCAGTGCCTGAAATTTGTGCACTCAAATTCATCCCCTAAGACCAGCCTGCACCCTCTTGCAGTCCAGGAGCCCAAGCAGGCCTAAGCTGTTAGTTGGACATCCTTAGTACTGCAGTGGAGGCAGGAGAGGTTTCCGCTGCTGCACTCACCAGCCATAAGCCCAGGAGCTGTGGGAGCGACTGACCACCAGGGGGCAGCTCCTGCGTTGAGCATCTGCTCCCTGGTGGTCAGTGTGCATCATAGCAACCGGTCGCTCCACAATATGGTTGATTTGCATATTGGCCTTTTATTATATAGGATCATTGTGCTAACTCTCACTTTCATAACTGTGGCAAACACAATGCCTGGGTCATGATAGTCCCCCCGTGTTTCTGGGATAAATTAATAAAAACATTCCATCTATAAAAACAGATAAGGGACATCAGGTCACCCTTGAACCCAGACCCTCATAAAACAGGCAATATTTTTGTTCTTGATCTTGTTATTCTCTACTATCCCAGTGGTTGGCACTTAGTGAAAGTTCAATAAACATTGGTTGAAATTCATTCAAAAACTGAGTGAAATCTGTACAGGGAGGAAAAACTTCTTCAGATTACTCAGGGGTCAGGAAATTATCTTGAACCAATTCCCTCCCAAATTGAGAAAGGCAATACATTTGAATTTATCCCGCTATGCACCTTTATAAATACATTACTTTCTGGTTTCTTGGATGATTTCTGTAATAGTAAAGTCAGTTCAATTTTTCTACCTCTTTAGTAAAGCCAATTCATTTTTTTCTAGCTTTTTACTCCATTAAACAAAGAAGAGGTACATGGCAAACATTACTATTAATTGGAATCTCTATCTTCTTGCATTTAATTATTTATCTTTGCATGTCTGAAGAAATATATTGATCAGAATTCAAAAGATTTTTGATCCGTTAAAGGCTTGCTCTTCAAAGTTTAACAGAGTTACCTTTTAAACACTTTGATTTAAAAATAATTCTAAAACTTTGATGTAGTATGTACAAAATATACAGCATAACTTAAAAATAGGTCAGTAAAATTAGTCAATATTATATTAGAACATTTATTTAAGTGTCATCTAATAATGTTCATAATATTTAAGGACAAATTTCATTTTTTCCAACTAACAATGTTACACATGCTTCCATTTACTTTTAAATCCTATCTAATAAAAGAGAAACATGGTAATTAGCCGTACGGCCGCTACCCTTCCCATTGGCTAATCAGGGTGAAATGCAAATTAACTGGCAGCCAAGATGGCGGCTGGCAGCCAGGCAGCTTAAAGCTAACAGGAGGCTTGCTTGCTTCAGTGACCGAGGACTCCAACGTTCCCCACCTGCCGCTGCCAGCCTCTGAGCTTGCAGTTTGAAACATTGTAACAAATATAGAAGCTAAATAAAACCCCAGTAACCTGTTTTCAGTCAGCTGGGATCTCAGAGCTGGAGTTGCAGCAAAGTTTCAAATACAAAAGGTAAACAAAGGCCAGAATCCTGCTTTCAGCAGCCGAGCCTCAGAGAGAAAGCCAGCTCTCAGCTCCAGTGACAGCCATAGAAGGTAAATAAATGCCAGAATAAAAAAAAGAAAGAAAAAAAGGAGAGGTTTGGAGCTTCAGTTGCCCTCCAGCCTGAAAACGGCCCTCAGCCCCTCACCCAGACTGGCCAGGCACCCCAGTGGGGACCTCCACCCTGAAGCAACAAGATGGCGGCTAATTTGCATACTGAAGGCGGGGGGTAGCAGGGAAGGCTGTCTGCAGTCTGGGACCCGGATCTGTGACCCTACCAGGCGGAGGGGCAGCGCTTGAGGCTGTTCGCTGTCCCAGGACCCAGATCCATGACCCTGTCGGGCGGGGGGGCAGTGCTTGAGGCTGTCCGAGGTCCCGGGACCCGGATCTGTGACCCTGCAGGGTGGGGGGCAGTGCTTGAGGCTGTCTGAGGTCTGGGACCTGGATCCATGTCCTCGCGAGTGGGGCGGCAGTGCTTGAGGCTGTCCTTGGTCCCAGGACCTGGATCTGTGACCCTGCCGGACGGGGGGCACCACAGGAGGCTGTCTGCAGTCCGGGACCCAGGTCTGTGACCCTGCCGGATGGGGGGCACCACGGGAGTCTGTCCGCAGTCTGGGACCGGGATCTGTGACCCTGCCAGGCGGGGGTCAGTGCTTGAGGCTGTCCACAGGACCAAGACACGGATCTGTGACCCTGTCGGGCCAGAGGCAGTGCTTGAGGCTGTGCACGGTCCCGGGACTAGGATCCCTGACCCTTCACGGCGGGGAGGCAGCCATCAGAGCCCAGGAGTGACTGCACAAGATCTGCCTCCTGGCCCAGAAGGTGCAGAATCGCAGGGACAGCCACCGTGGCTGGCCAGACTGACGTCTTCCTGGCCGCACCACGGGGGTTTGCGGATCTGCAAAGCCAGAGGCCTCCAGTGTGCACATACCCCCCTGGCGTGCGAACATCCCCCAGCACACTGTCACCCTCCCACGCCTGCAACAGTTGCAAACCAAGGCGTGCACAAGTTCGCCCCGCCTCTCCAGGGCACTTCCATCAACCGGCATGCCTAACACCCCCACAGGATGTGCACACATCCCCTCTGATGCACTCACGTCCTTTGGAGAGTGCCTGGGTGTTCTGGGTGCTGAGGGTGGGCGCCTGTGAGATGACAGTGAGAGGGCGGAGTGGTCATGCCCTGTTCCCACGGAGGCCAGTGCAGCTATGAGATCACCTCTGGGGGGTTAATGCAGGTGCTGAGGCGGGAGCAGGTGCAGACAGACACACCTGGTGGGCACAGGCGGCCCTCTCTGACGTGCCTTCGGTCAGCATTCAAGATCAAGAGCCCAGAGGCAGAGAGGAATTCCTTCCTCTCAGTGAAACAGTGGGATAGTCGGGGCGACTGTAGAGGAGGAATGTGCACTTTGGGTGCCAGCACCCATGACTGAAGGCTGCCCTGACTGAGCCTTGCTTGCTTGGGTCCTAGAGCACTGTTGCTGGGCAATGGGTGACAGGACGTGCTTTTCTGAATTAATGAGAGAAAACATTGATTCTCCTGCTGCCCACGAAGGTGGAAAGTGAAGTGGGGAGACATGTGGGGAATGAGCAAGGTTCCCTGTCTGGGGGTTCCAAATCTGCTGTTGGTTTCTTTTACCACTGACTAGAGATATACAGGGTGTCCCCCCAAAATGTATACACACTTTGAATACCTACTAATTCCAATGGTTTTAAGCATAAGAAAGGAACAACAATGGAGCTGTTATCTGTTAAATGTGTGGGCACAAACAGGTAGTTGGACATTCCCTGAGAGGTCTCAGATTGGAGAGGGTGAAGGCCAGACTGAGGGGCCCCTTTCCCCCCCTACCCCGGTACACGAATTTCGTGCACCGGGCTACTAGTAATTATATAAAAGTATTGTGTCGTTTTCAACAAGTAAATACAAATTACACATTGTATCATTTTTGGTTTGGGTACCAAATTCATGCCCATGCATAGTACACTTGAATTTAACTATAATTATAACATCAAATATGTTTTCATAAACTGATCTTGTAATCCTTTTTCTGAGAAAAAAAAAAGGGTATATTTTTATAGGGTTTTTTTTGTGCTGTTTCTAAATTAGGGGATAGCAGTTTTCAGGCTGCTCTTTGCAAGCTATTTTCTAAAAATAATACACTGGGGACATTTGTTCTCCATAAATGAAAAGACAATTTAGATATAATCATCATTACATTTTTTTCTTTTCAACACTTATTTTGGAAAAACTGAAGACATCCTGAGATGCTATACAAGAATTTGAATTAGATGAAAGCAAATTATTGACCTCATGATCAAGCCATCTTGACACAAATTTTGAGAATTGCCATGATTTTTGTACACTTCAATACTTTTTTATTTGACCATCAAAATTTTTAGACAATAATATGTGCCGAATTAGATTATCAACTAGTACACATTTGTAGCATTCAGCTATGTGCTTGATTCATTTTAATATTCATCTGGTTGCTACCACACACTCCCTGGAGCAGAGGCTCTCAAATAGCCACTTTATTTTTTATTATTTTTTAAATCTTTATTGTTGAAAGTATTATATAGGTCCTCCTTTTTCCCCTATAAACCTCTTCCAGCCTGCTCTGGTCCTCCCCTCCCCCAACCCTTCCCTCACCCTCAGGACCACCCCATTGTCTGTGACCATGATTTATGCATATATGCATACAAGTTCAAGCCCAATTTTTTGTTTGTTTTTTGTTTGTTTTTTTATTAAATATATTTTTATTGATTTCAGAGAAGAAGGGAGAGGGAGAGAGAGATAGAAACATCAGTGATGAGAGAGAATCATTGATTGGTTGCCTCTTGCATGCCCCCTACTGAGGATGTGCTCTTGGCCAGAATTGAACCCTGACCCTTCAGCCTGCAGGCTGAAGCTCTATGCACTGAGACAAGCTGGGTAGGGCCAAGCCCACTTTAAAATTAAATAAATAAATAAATAAATAAATAAATAAATAAATGTTCAAAATAATTATTTCATTCATTTTCTTACAAAGTGAACATTGAGACTAATAATATTACTACATTTGATAAGGAGAACCCCTGAGAGTTTATGACTTGCCAATTGGGAAGAACTTTGAGATTATCCTTTCTCTCTTTTTGAATCAGTATCACATTCCATGAATCCACAGAAGTTGACCACCATTTGAAGTGGATAGGGGGAAGACAATGAATAGTCCTAATTATCTTTACAAAAGGAAGAGAAAACACATATGAGATGAGGGATTACAGTGAATAAATACAGTAATATCTAATTCTTAGAAGTTAGTTCCTTCTTGGATCCATGTTGTTTTCCAGGTGCTGTAACCACCTCACATCCAAGGTAAAGATAAAACTTTTAATGTGGAAATAACATTTCCATTCTTTGTATGGGGATATGGGGTGGGGAAAGGCATCAGCATTATAATAATGCCCACCATACATCATTTTTTAGAGCTACAAGTGCATAAGGCTATGATGCTAGGCTGTCCTGTAGAATATACATGGAAATATAATTCAACTTTGTTTTCACTGGACCTGCCTTTGGGCTTGGGCTGGAAACCCACACTCTTGATGTTACTTTGGCTATCTTCACTGAGTGCTCTATATCTCTGAAATTCTAAGAATATAAATTTCCTTTGTTCTTAATCCAGCTCTTCAAGATCATTCACTGGCTCCTTCCGCTGAGCTAAACTTTTATTTTTAATATATTTTTATTGATTTCAGAAAGGAAGGGAGAGGAGGAGAGAGATAAAAAACATCAATGATGAAAGAGAATCATTGATTGGCTGCCTCCTGCATGTCCCCCCACTAGGGAATCAAGCCTGCAACCCAGGCATGTGCCCTGACTAGGAATTGAATCATGACCTCCTGGTTCTTAGATTGATGTCCAATCACTGAGCCATGCTAGTCAGCTGATCTAAACTTTTCATGTTTCCCATTAACACAATTTCAGTGGTTCTCCCATTCAGCCTGAGTATTTCTCACCATACATCTCCTCCTTGCCTTGGTCCAGCCTGTTAACTCATAAGGACTTTCCTGGCAGTTAATCTCACCAGTCCAAATTCTAGAATTTTGTAGAAGTTGAAACTATATGCATTTCTAAACACCAGATTTCCAATACTTATAACCGTGTTTAAAGGTCACCTACTGAAATAGCTTTTGCTTTATGCAATATGTGATGATTCAGATGTAGCCATTTATCAGAGCATATCCCTACCAGATTGATCTTCTAGTTAAAATGTTGCTTTCATTTTATCATTACTCTTCTCACAACACAAGTCTCTGTCTGGATTTCAAAACCCCGCATCTAATAATTCAACAAATTCAGTTCAGTTTATTTCCCAATAATAAAGTAGAGGTAGAGTCCTAAAAATTACAGACATTAAAGGGACCTGTAATTAAGCAGAAAAGAACACCTAGATAGTATAATCACATTCATTTATTAATTATAAATTAAGACCTGAGTATTTATATTTCTTATTCAAAGTTGACTAGAAAGTTAATGAAGAGTTCAGACTGAGATCCATAAAGCCAACAAATACACCATATTCATTCCTACTCTTATGGACTTCATTTTTTATGTTTTAAAAAATAATTTTTTGATTGAAATGAGTTCCTGTATGTGTGCTCACAGAAAGCATACGCCACACACACACACACACACACACACATACACACACACACACACACACATGATCCTACCTATTCAAATCTCTCATGTCTTGATGAATGATATCAATATCTTAAACTACCTCAATAAAGCCCTACTACAGGAATGGAGAGTGTACCAGATCAGGAGTCAAAGAGGAATTTGTAGCCTTTGCTCAATTACTGTCTAGTCATGTGAAACTAAGCAAATGTCATAATCATTTTTGAACTTCAGCTTCCTCATCTATTGTCAAAAATGTCAAAAATCTTATCAGTTTGCATCATCATACTTAGCAAGCATAACCCTCTTCAGCAGGTTGATGAACATATAAAGTTACAGCTGGTACCCCTCCCCAGCTAATTACTTACTATCACAATGCCCTATGTCACACCTTTACTAACAAGAAGTTCAATAGCTCCTTCTTGATATGTTCAAACCTAAGTACTCCAGAGATTGATGTAGTTCAAAAGTGATTAGTAGTACTTCCAAACTCTAGATAGAGAGAACTGGAATGTCAGATCAGTCCTCTAAAATTGTTGCATTAATTGCTTCCATTTAGCATTGCTGTTGAACCAGCACTACACAGTCCTATGGCTCTTAGTGTCCTGATTCGAGATGCTCCTGCTTGTTCATAACTCACCATAAGCCACAGTTCTAGAGATTTTTTTAAAAGAAGCAAGTATTACTGGAATAAAAAATGTAATTAAGGCTTAAAAAGTCTCCCAGATTTTAATGATCTTAGAGCTTTGGGTTTCCCCAATTGCATTAAAAACCAGGATGCATGCTTTGTGGTGATTATGGAAACTGTGGAGTTTAGGTTCCCCTGTCATAGTTATTTGATTGAGAGAACTATGGAGTGATCTGTGAAGTATGTTTTTGAAAGTTGGTATTTATTTGAATTGGGCAACTCATGTTATTGAAAATACATCATGCCAACAAATGTACGTATAAATGCCTAATTCTTCAGAGAGTTATTATGAGGGTAAGTGAATAACCAGAGTCAAGGGACACTAACCAACACTCCATAGAGAACCATACTAGCTACTGAAAATAGAGATAAGACATTTTAAAAAATAAATCATGTCAAGCTGATACACACACACACACACACACACACACACACACTAGAGGCCTGGTGCACAAAATTTGTTCACGGAGGGGGTGTCCCTCAGCCCATCCTATACCCTCTCTAACCTGGGACCCCTCAGGGAATGTCTGACTGCTGGTTTAGGCCCAATCTTGAGGGATCGGGCCTAAACCAGCAGTCAGATATCCTTCTTGCAATCTGGGATCGATGGCTCCTAACTGCTTGCCTGCCTGCCTGATCGCCCTAACCACCTCTGCCTGCTGGCCTGATGCCCCTAATTGCTCCCCTGCTGGCCTGATCACCCCTAACTGTGCCCCTGTTGGCCTGATTGCCCCTAACCACCTCTGCCTGCCTGACTGATTTTGCCCCTAACTACTCCCCCACTGGCCTGATCATTCCCCACAGGCCTGATCTTGCCCATAACTGCTTGCTCCCCTACCGGCATGATTGCCCCTAACCACCTCTAACTCAGCCCCCGCCACCATGGCTTTGTCTGGAAGGACATCGGACATCTGGAAGATGTCTGGTCAATCCAGTCTAATTAGCATATTACCCTTTTATTAGTATGTATATATATATATCTTTGGAGGATCCCCAAAAAAGGATCGAGCCCACAAACCGGCAATCATGAATCCAACTGGCAACCCTTCAGGGCACGGAAAGATGCCTGACTAATCTAGCCATACCGGCTAGGACTAGAGATAAGACATTTTTTTATACCCTTGACAAGATTTTAATAGAGGAGAATAAATATGACTCTACCTTTATTGTTTTCTAATTTCATCCTCTGTTCCCCAAAGCACGGTACAGCAAGAATGACTTGAGTCTTCTAATGATTTCCAGCCTCAATGTCATGGTGTGAAAAGCTAGTTTTGCTGCAAAATACTAAGAGCAGGTCATTAACTTAGTCTGAGCCTAACTTTTCTCCTGGGTGTGGCGGTCCTTTTTGGTTAGGGCCACCGAGATCTATACAAAAATGTGTTCCTCTTCTAAGAGCTCCTCATAAAAATCAATTCTTCTTAACTGTCTGGTTCTAGGGGCCAATTATACAGTATATAAGTATATGCATTTCAATCTTCTATGATATGTTTTGAAACTTTATTTGCTATATTTTCATATCACTTCATATTATTATTTTTTAACAATTTCTTAGTGATTTCTTCCTCAGTACTTAAACTGTCCTTTTGTTCTTTTATTTTTCTCTTTCATGGATTCCATGTTGTTTGGAAGCTTGTTTAGACCAAGTTAATGGCCTTTTAAGATTCCTCCACATGAATAGGAGTTCACTTTTTGAATAATAAGAATTATATGTTGGGGGAGGGGGTACAGGATTTTGGAGATGCTTAGGTGGGGCAGCGCCAAAAACAAGGTTGGGAGCTATTGCTCTATTCCCCAAAGAAGAGATATTTACCTAACTAGGACAACTCTAGAGAAGCTTTCCAAAAGAATGTGTATCTTACTTTGAGAAAATAGAAAAACAGCTGACATTTTAAAATTTTATGTCTTCTTACCTGGCTCCTTGTTTGATAATAGTTATTGATACAAAATAAACGTGTTTTGCAATAATAATAATATACATTATTTATGTACTGTTCCCCCTTTCTTTCGTTTTATTTTTTTATTGTTGGCACTATTATTGATGTCTCCATTTTCACTTTGCCCACCTCCACCCAGGCCCTGCCCTCCCTTTCCTCTGGCCTTCATCTCACATGGGCTATGCCATGTATATATCTTTGGCTAATCTCAACCTTTTTTCATCCAGTCCTCCCACCTCCTGCCCCTCTGACATCTATTAGTCTGTTTCATATATCATGCCTCTGGTTCTATTTCGTTTGTCAGTTTATTTTGTTCACTAGATTCTACATATGAGTGAGATCATATGGTACTTGTCTTTCTCTGACTGCCTTATTTCACTTAGCACAATAATCCCCAGGTTCCTCCATACTGTCAGAATGGGTAAGAGTTCCTTCTTTTTTGCAGCCGTGTAGTATTCCATGGTATAAACATACCACAGCTTTTTTATCCACTCATCTACTGATGGGCACTTGGGATGTTTCCAGATTAAAATACTAGAACACATTAAATGAACCAAAGAAATTAGCATGTGATGAGGCACTCGCCTATGCCATGTAGGTTTTATCCCAAATTTGATTGTAAACTCTCTGGGGAGAGGCAATGTCTGTACTCTTCATAAGGCATTGACAGTGTCATAGTGGGAAGAACATGTGACAAGTTAAAAACACTTGCCAATTTATTGATTTATAAGTACAAGTAATTGTTGTTATTTCCAAATTGTTTCCTCAGGTAAACATTTTGCACACAAGGCATATTTGTTGTTCATTAGATTCTTCAATATGCGCTTTCTGCTTTAAAGGGAATGCGAGGACTTTTTAAAAAAAATCTTATCTACATGTTCATTTATATGGCAGTTTCCTAGGTGGCCGTTCAGTAAATATTATTGACTCTGATATTTACATTCCTCACAGCGGCCACATGAAGAAGTAAGCCTTGACACACTCCTTGGTTTGCAGGGGGCATTTCAAATAACATGAAATAAACCCCCACTATAGGAAAGTACGCTTTACAACCTACCTTCAATTAAATACCCCAACTGACGAACTCAAATGCCACAGTGCAAAGGTTAAGACCAAGCCTGCTACTGGTGTAGAGTAGTATGTAGGTACAGAGCTGGAGTGTTTTAAGGTCTAGCTGCAGTTTTTGTTCCTTGAAATCCTTACTTTAGTGTCATCTCTGTATTAAGCAATATCTTTTTCTATGCCACTACATATGAGAAAATTCATAGCTCCTTACATGTAGTAACTAATTACTGCATTCTATTTTTCAGGTAAAGGCTGCATTTTTCACACAATGTTTAACTGACTCAAGTGTCCACAGATGTCTCTGCCTTGAAGTGGAAATACTCATATGGGCCCAAGCCACGCTCATGGGGAATTACATGAAGGTGAAACTGTACGGGAGGGATGTTATCCTGTTTTTTATTTCAACTCAAACGCCACATTTTTACTTAATTACCAAGACACATAGCTAGTGAACATGCAGTTTAGACTTGTCAGTGAACCAACTCAGGCAGCCCAAACACCCCATGGGATTCCTGCAGATAACATCAAACAGGACAAGTAGAGCAAAAAACTAGGGTGGAATGGAATGTGTCTTAGGGAGAAAAAACTAATCAGAATCAGAGGTTTTATGAAAATTTTAGATAATACAAACATTGCTAGGTTCAGGAAGTTTAATGAAATATGTACAAACAATAAGGTAGATAAAATTATATATATATATATATATATATATATATATATATATATATATATATATATATGTATTAGAGGCCTGATGCACAAAATTCGTGCAAGAGTAGGCCTTCCTTCCCCTGGCTGCTAGCACCGGCTTCCCTTTGGCACCCAGGACCTAGGCTTCCCTCCGGCCGCTGGCAGGCACTCGAGACCTGGGCTTCCCTTGCAGTCCCGGCTTCATCCAGAAGGTCATCAAGAAGGACATCTGGTCTAATTAGCATATTATGCTTTTATTATTATAGATTCAGGCTAAGCTTAGTCTGTAAAAATGCAATTTTGGTCTCCCAGACAGGTAGGTTGTTATTAAGGCCTGGGAGGCCTAGTTTTTAAATATTAAAAAGTACATTATCTTGCCAAGTGTTAAAATAAAAATTTCAGTGATGTGTTGTGGGAAAAAAATATTTTTTTAATCAAAGATGAGAAGGCAATATGAACTGTTTGATAAAATAAAGACAGGATTAGTCAGAGTTTATAGCAAATACAGAGAGGAGTCGGGGATGGAATCATTGGGAAGACCACACTGGGAGGCCAATGGAGAAGTGAATGTTATGGAGCTGGCCAGGGAGAACAGTAATGAGGGCCATGCAGGAATTAAAGATTCCACTCATTGAGAAACCAGATCTGTTAGGGACATCAGCCTCGCCTATGTAGGTCATTTTCCATGCTCAAACAATCTTCTACAATGAAACAGCTTTAAATCCCTCTTCCCCATACCTTCATATCTCATTGACGTCTGCTTAAAATTCCTCTCACAGAATTTAGTCTGAGATTACCCAACAGTAAGTAATATGATGTACAGTGCCTCAAGGGTAACATTATGTAAAGTTCATAGTCAAATAAAATTAAGTATATCAAATGAAAGATTTTTGTATGATGTAGAATACAGGGAACCTGAAAGTAAGCAAAAGATGAGAAGAAGGGAGAAAGGGGCTTCTTATGCAAGAAGTTGGAATTTATGGGAAGTTGCTGATTTTTTAAAATGTACCTAGCATGGTCTGCCCAGAAATAGGAGTGTTTTAATTTCATCATTAAGGGCCCATGTAGTGAGCACCTACTATGTGCCAGATCCTCTACTAAAGCCCTGGACATGTACTGAAATATAGGTTGTGTACATTACCCCAATCTAATGATAGAGACGCATCAACAAATAACCCTATCTATAACTACACAATGTTATGGAGACCCATGAATAAATCGAGTGCATACAAAAATATGTGACTTCTTCAGAGAGCAGACTATGGTTCTACTTCCATATTTTATTTATCCTCAAACTAGTTCAATCTGGTTTCCCCCACCACCACTACTTCACAGCCTAAAAACAGTGAATAAAGTCATCAAATAAAACACAAATTGATTTAAAAAAGAAGTTTTCAACACTCACATTTCTCATTCTTCCAGATCCAGGTCAAATGCTACTTCCTGTGAGTAGCCTTCATCAGTTTGCCTTAGGGTGATGGGCTCTCCTCAGTTTCTCCTTAGGAAGTTAAGTGTGGCACCCCTGCACTGAGCTTTAGGTTCTGCAGGTGCTGAATATGTTTCTCAGAGAAAAACTCAACACACAGTTGATGCTCTGCTGGACACAAAGACTAAAAGAAGAGTTGAATCAGCTGAGTTGACAACTAGTTCAGTCCTTACTTTATTCTACCATTTGTTCCTCAAGGTCATTCCTCGGTAATGTTCTGTTCCACTAATCATAGTGCTATTACTCTTTTATCATTTACTTATTTATTTTCTAGGACTCTGTATACAAAAAAAAAACACCCTTTGCATTTTCCGTTTTCTTCAAAATTCCATCAATAATCACATTAGCGATCATCTATTCAAAAGGCATCAAATGAACATCCATGCTGCATCAGCAGCAAAGACACTCCATCATCAGGAAGTATTGCCAAATTTGACCCTTCACAAACACCCCAAAAGTTTCTCCCATTACCACCCTTTTGTCATCATTTTTCTCCTACTCACCCCTGATCTACCTGTTAAGCAAGCCAAGTTGGAAATAATGAGCATCCGAGCATCTTAGGAAATAATTTTTACACAGAGACCAGATGACTTATTCAAAAATCTCATAATTTAAGCCTATATACATACGTTATGAACTGAGGTTTATAATTCTCATTAGCTCATCAGCTCAGGAGTAGCATCACCATTCTAAGACACAGGCCTTCCATCTTTAAAGAGAGGCTTAGGATGTAATAAAAATGAATAAGAGTGTTCTGGGCATCTTGAAGCTTGTAAATATTAAAAGAGAAAATCCAGTTATTTTCCCATTTCCACTAGCCCTGTTTTCCCACACCAAGCAACACTTCATTCCATGCATTCTTGAGCTAAGCATTTTTCAAAGAGAAATAAGCACCAAATGCAGACCAGCAAGGGGCAGGAAAGGATTTTTCTAGCATACCTTGAAAGATTTTCCAGTCCATACATATATGACTCCAAAGGCGATACATATAGTTATGACCCTGTACTTCCTAGGCCCTACCAAAATGCCTAGGAGATAGAAAATGTTTATTCTGTGATTGTTGAATGGACAAACACTAGTAAGAGGATTAATAGTATATGGGAGAAAGGGGAAAACAGTGGGTGTTTTCTCATATCCATAGTCTCAAAAATAAAATAAGTAAACAATAAAAATATTATGATAAATGATATAGCATATTATTGAGAAATGACTATGAGAAGCAAATGGTAGAGGAAATGACCAACAACTATCATTGTCAGCTCAGTTAGTGTAACTCTTATTAATTCAATTTTAGTAACACATCTTGCCTCAGTTTCATGACCTATTTTAAGGGTAGTGCAATTACTGGATTTCTGTGATCTCTAAAGTCTTTTAAACCATAAAATTATATATTTTTTTAATTTGTTGAATATCAGCATGACATAGATTTTTAAAAATATATTTTATTGATTTTTTAAAGAGAGGAAGGGAAAGGGATAGAGAGTTAGAAACATCGATGAGAGAGAAACATCGATTCAGCTGCCTCCTGCACACTCCCCACTGGGGATGTGCCTGCAACCAAGGTACATGCTCTTGACTGGAATCGAACCTGAGACCCTTCAGTCTGCAGGCTGACACTCTATCCACTGAGCCAAACCAGTTAGGGTAACATGGATTTTAAATATTTTTTTAGGAAGCATAATGATTTTTTCAAATGAACTTTTATGTAAAATCATCATTTAAAAAATAAATAAAAGCCAATATTGTTGAGGTTTGGGAAAAAGCCACCATTTATAAAGAAAAGAAAAGAAAAGAAAAGAAAAGAAAAGAAAAGAAAAGAAAAGAAAAGAAAAGAAAAGAAAAGAAAAGAAAGAAAAGAGAAGAGAAGAGAAGAGAAGAGAAGAGAAGAGAAGAGAAGAAAAGAAAAGAAAAGCAAAGAAAAGAAAAGGAAAGAAAAGAAAAGGAAAGGAAAGGAAAGAAAAGAAAAGAAAAGGAAAGAGATAGGATACAAGATAGAGGTGGAGTAGGTAGATGTTACATCCACCTCCTCCCAAAACCAAACTGGAATTATAACTGAAATATAGGACAATCAATCTGAATAACCAACAAAAAACTAGTTGAACAGAAGTCAGTACCCATCAGTAGATTAGTGGATAAAAATGCAGTGATACATTTACACAATGGAATACTACTTATTTGTAAAAAAGAAGGAAATCTTACCTTTTTTAACAACATTGATTGACCTGGAGAGTATTATGCTAAGTAAAGTAAGCCAGTCAGAGAAAGACAAATACCTTATGATTTCCCTAAATTGTGGAACTAATGAACAAAATAAACAAACAAAATAGAAACAGACTCATAGATACAGAGAACAGACTGACAGTTGTCCGAGGGGAGGGGGGTTAGAGGGCTGGATAAAAAAGATGAAGGGATTAAGCAAAAACAACAACAACAACAACAAAATCACATAGACATAGATAACAGTATGGTGACTAGCAGAGGGAAAAGGGATGAGGGGAGGTGGGAGAGGGTGACTGAAGGAAACTTGACTTTGTATTGTGAACACACAATACAATCTATAGATGATGTATTATAAAGTTGTACACTTGAAACCTATATAATTTTATTAACAAATCTCAGTTCAAGTAATTCAATAAATAAAAAAATAAAATAAAACACCACACTGCCTTGCCCTAGCTGGTTTGGCCCAGTGGATAGAACATCAGCCTCCGGACTGAAGAGTCCCAGATTTGATTCTGGTCGAGGGCTCATACCTTGGTTGCGAGCTCAATCACTGGCCTTGGTCAGGTGCATGCAGGAGGCAACCAATTAATCTAAAGGTACTGTCTTAAAAAATACCACACTGTCTTAATTATTATAGCTTTAAATTACATCTTCATATCTGAAAGTAATAAAGCTATAGTAATTAACACAGCCTTTTTCTTCTTCAGGATTGCTTTGACTCTTCTTAAGGCTTTCCCAAGTTTGTCAATCTCCACCAAAATACCTACTGGGAATTTTTTTTTTTTAAGAATTTTTTTATTGATTTTTAGAGAGAGAGCAAGGGAGAGAGAGTGAGAGAGAGAGAGAGAGAGAGAGAGAGAGAGAGAGAGAGAGAGAGAGAAATCAGGGCTATGCCTGTTGGCATTATTTTAAAATTAGGATTACATTAAAATGATGAGCAATTGCCCGCCAGTGTGGCTCAGTGGTTGAGCAAGAGTTCATAGATTTGATTCCAAGTCAGAACATATGACCGGGTTGCTGGCTCGATCCCCAGTAGAGGCCATGGAGGAGATAGGCGATCAATGTTTCTCTCTCTCATCCATGTTTCTATCTCTCTATCCCTTTCCTGTCCTCTCTCTCTAAAATCAATAAAAATTATGAGCAATTAATTAATTAATTAATTTTAAAAGAACGAACAAAAGAAGGAAAAATAGACCCCCAACTCCACACCCTAGAGCTTGAGAAATAAATTAGAAAAAAAAAATTCAAATAGGAAAGTAAAAATGGAGTTGAAGGGAATGGCTATAACTGACTAATACCATCTAAATTAAGTAATAATAAAATTAGGCAGCACTGAACTGGGACAGATATCAAGTCATGATTGGTGTAAACAGATGCTCTGTAATTCCTTTGAAATTATAATATGATGTTTGATAATAAATAAATATACAAATAAACAAACAAAATCTTGAGAAGCCTTGGGTCCTAAATTGCCTGAATAGTTTACAACAACCAAAGCAGGTGCCCCAATGAAAAATCATCATTTTTTTTTCTCCAAAGTCAACTTACTCTATGAATCTCATGGTGGGTGAGGAGGAGGGGGACGGATTGCTATTCCATGTTTCACAACGTGTAGAAATGGTACTTTATCATTTTTAGAAAATTTCTACATTTTTGGATTGGAAATAAGGAAATATATTTTGCCTTAAAGAAGGTAGAACAACCTCCACAGAGTTCACAAATAACTTTTTCTTTATTTCTTGTTGTAAAATTGCTGCTACATTAAATTTTGCATGCTGAGATTTTTTTATGATACTTAAAAATTTGCCTTAACCTACATAATAATTTATAATTTCAAAAATATGTACATATACATTATTATGAAAAAATGTAGGGATAAAACTTATAATATTCTGTTAAATTTTAATTCAGCCTCAGATGGTTTCAATTGTGCATTCTTAAAAACCTAGATAACTTTAGGAGGTAAATAATTATCTTTCTTCTTGTGCATGAGTGAAATGATTAAGATCATCATAATATATTAAGAGTCAATCTTTATTGACCTAATTAGATACATACCCTTAACATGCTAGATCAGATTATCTCTAATTTCCTGCATTAACATACTTGAGGAAGAGTGAAGAAATGTTTTGTTTTAAATAGTGCATTGTGGTAAATCAGGAATCTTTTAAAAACTGGCTTCCCAATTGAAAATTTGGATAACATGGATGAGCAACTCCATCATATTGAGCTTTTCAATTCTTCCACTTAATAAAAATTTTATACCAACAGAATGTGATTAATCATTTACAAATTTTATAATTATAAAATGGTTCATTTGAGTCAGGGAGTAAGAATTTTGATAGAACAAAGCACAGTGTAGTAGATGGAAATAATGGAAGGAAACATTGATAAAGTTAATGAACAACTAGGTATATGCAGTCATAATTCTGATCCATTGTTTATATATCTGAGAGCTAACTTTAGAGTTAATTTTTTTCCAGGAGTCTAAGCTTATGATTCATATTATTTAAATAATCATAAAAGAGGTGAATTCTTGTGATTGATATAAAAACATAAGAATGTAAATTAAATCTAATAACAGGATCTAAATAGCCACTGCTAGAATTGATCTCAATTAATGTCATGCCACCTTCAAATCAATCATGGCCTTAAAATTAAAATGCTTATTGAGAAATAAAAAGCATTACCTCTTAAACTGCAGGGAAATAGTTAAACTAAAATAAAAAGAAGCAATGTTGGTAGTGAACACTGAAGGAAATTCTTAAATAGACTCTCATTATGCCAATCTAATTATTTGTTTCCAAAGACAATATATCCTTCCTCTCTGTAGCCTCGATGTCTATCCCAATACTTGACACAGAGAACGTTTTCATTGAGGCATCCAGATGAATGAATATGTGAATGGGTGACTTGAGATATTAATTACTCCACAACCAGAGATATAGATATATGGACCAGTAGGGGAGAGACGGCCAGTGTGTGTGGCTGTGGGGGAGGTAGTAGAACAGCAGAGCTAAAGGACAAAATCTTAGAAAATAATTACCACATTTTGGGAAAGGGATGAGGAATGGGACATAGTGAAGGAGAAAATAAGTTTCAGGAAGTACTATGCTATAAGGAGTATCAAACGTTTAAAGAGTTAAAAGACAGTGAGAACTAAGGAAAGTTTCAGGAACTCTCAATAGCAGATTCAGGAGAGTCTTGGGAACAGGCATTATGTTGTCAAAAAGTAAACCTTCAGGGTGGTGAGGTTCAAGAAGCAGTGAGTGGAGAGGAGGCCTGCAGAGCAGGCCTGATGAGGTGTGGAGGGGGGAAGAGAAGCTCAGTACTGGGGCTTTGTAAACAGCCCTTCTTTTCCAGAAGCACCTTGCCTGCAAAGAACTGTACTCGGTTAAAGCCTGCGCATTATGGGTAAAGGAAGTCCATGTTGGTTCTCAGTCTGAGGGAAATGAGTCACTAGGGAGATTCACAGCAAAAAGAAGGAAGGATCCTTTTTTAAAAAATTAAAATTGGAGTAATAAGAGAGTACAAATACGTTTAATAAACTTTATTATATGTTTAAAGTTGTAAAGTTATCTGCATTTGTTTGCCATTAACAGTGATTCTCAACCTTCTGGCCCTTTAAATACAGTTCCTCATGTTGTGACCCAACCACAAAATTATTTTCGTTGCTACTTCATAACTGTAATGTTGCTACTGTTATGAGTCGTAATGTATATATTTGATATGCAGGATGGTCTTAGGCAACCCCTGTGAAAGGGTCATTCAACCGCCAAAGGGGTCGCAACCCACAGGTTGAGAACCGCTGCATTCGAAGAAAGAATCAACACCATAAGAATAAAACAAAACAAAAGCACATAAAGGTAAAATATCCAAATCTGAGCCAGGACCTTTTTTCACACAGAGTTAATTTCAAAGAAAGAATTCGTCAACCAAAAGTAATTTCAAAAATTAAATCATTTCTTGAGTTCCTTGAAGAACGTTAAAAGAGATCCAATTCACAGGCCATACTTCAAAGCAACTCTCCTCTCAACTCAGTTCTTAGGCATCTTTAAGCTGCACCAGAGTTTTAGTCACTGACTCCTAACTCTCCACCAACTCATCTTCAGCTCAGCCCTCTCCTAAGGGCCTCTCCCTTAGTTCTTCTCCCTGCCACACACAGGATCTCAGACCTACCCCTTTCTTCTCTCAAGTCTGCTTCAAGAAAGCCAGTAATATCTTGGAAAACATTTATCCTTTGCATACAAAAGTAAGGGTGAGTCAAAGTGATTAAAAAAAAAATTCCTGCACATGAAAGAGGGGATAACATCATAATACAGCTAGCACTTTCACTCAACTATCAGTTACTTCTCCATGTGGGAAATATTGCCAAGTGAACAAGGACTTTGAGCTACCCACAGCTCTTTCATCTAGCTTAAATGGCCCTTAGAAACAATACATCCATTTAATTTCCTCTATTTGTATACATTCCTTAGCTACTGTCCATTTTAGCCAAAATATGTGTTTAAAGGGGGAAAGAGAACAAATAAACATGATGAATGGAAAAGGAACACATGACTAATGAGAATGTAAAATATATTAGATAATTCTATTCCCTTCCGATGGTGTACAAGTATATGCCTGTGTATGAATGTGTGTGTGTGTGTGTGTGTGTGTGTGTGTGTGTCTGGTAAATGAATACCCTGTTTTTTTCACTTGGATTAGGGAAATATAAACCTTCCTTTATGTCACTAAATTAGCTCTAAATGACCATATGTCCTTTTAACCTGAAAGTTTGATCTTAATGAAAAACAGAAATTTCACATGGATAAATCCATTACACAATTTTAATTAACCTCATAAAGATATAAAGTGACCCAACAAAAAGATATTTTTAATGAAAGCCAAATTGCTATTTTAAACTAAATTGAAGAATTTAGCATGTCTTGAGTCATATATAATGCCTATTTTGCAGGATTAAAACCAAAAAAGTCTTTACCTCAGAATAGTAGTAAATTATAGTATTAACAAAAGTGCATCCTCCCCCCACCCCAAACAGCATAGACTTAAAGTTCAGATGGAGCCATTTGGAGTCACCACAGTAAAACAGATAAAAGACATTTTGCACAATAAAATTGCATTTTTTCATAATGAATTACAGTATTTTTATGTTACATTAACTTAAGACATTGCATATAAGAAAAGACTGTACAGGAATAATGTGGCTCATAATGTTTGGGATCCAGTTTTGCAAAGGTAACTTGCCAACTACAGACAAATCTATTGATATGAAAGTATATATTGCCTTTCATATAAATATTGCCTGAGCAATATGAATATGCAGTTCTCAATATCTAGCATACGTGGTCTTAGGATATAATAACTTCTCTGCTCTGCACAGCTCAAGTGAAATGATACTCAAATAATGTGAGCTCCAAAATAAATATAAAAATGAAGGAGCTCTACTGGCCTACGATGTAAAAGGGATGGTTTTCATGCAAATGTAGAGGAAAGCAAAGTTGATCTTTGAGGGTCCCTTTATTTACTAATCTCCTTGCTTTTGTTAACTCCCCTTCTTCCTCACAGGTGTCTTTGTTTTTATTTCACACAGGGCATCTCTGCCTGGGTCTCCCTGGGAAAGATGATTCTCTGACTATATACCCTCTACAGTGGGGCCTTGACTTACGAGTTTAATTCGTTCTGAGACCGAGCTCGTTAAGGAGCTTGTTAACTCAAATTACTCTATCAACTCAATGCAAAAAATTGGCCGAGAGACAGCTGGTATCTCAAAAAACTAGATTAGTTGGGACACTGGTAAGACAAGGCCCCACTGTACTTCTCATCCTTTCTCACTCATTTTTCTCCATCCAAATTAGCTGTTTCCCAGGCTGTATTTTAGCCTATTCAAAATGTACTTCTGAGAATAACTTGGAACATGGTACTCGGATGGTTCTGGTTTAGCAAGGAAACATATGTAATAGAATAAAACAGGATAGTTATATGTTCCATGGAAGATGATGTAGTCAAGTGAGAGCATATTAAGTGAGAAGTTAATGCAACTTGGACTATAAGAAGCCCTTGGAATTTTTGACAAAGATTTGAAAACCAGGTACTGTGCTTGCTGTCTCAAATGCCATTGGGCAATTGAATAGCAGCTAGGACTCTTAGATTCAAGTGAGTGGGATGCAACTCAACTAAAGTGACCAATGTCCCTTCTATCCAAGAGGTGGAGGTGGTCTCAGGTAGTCCTGGGCCCATGGACACAAACAGTTCCTCTGTAATGCTGCCCCTCATCCAACTCACACTCTCCCTTTCTAGCCAGGTTCTTCACTCGTGCAGCTCTCTGTCTCCCATTTTGCTTATACTAACCTCAGTGAAAGAATCTAATTGGCTACTTTGGGTCACATAATTCATCTGCAACCTAATAAGAACACAATGCAATGCTGTAATTGGTCCAGGCACAGCAGTATGTCCCTTCCTGCAGTCAAAGCTAATTTTCCAGAGAAACGGTTGGAGAAATATTGTGCAACAGACAAGAAGCAAAACCAATAGCTAACACATTTCATTTTTGAAGGCATTAAATAGATACATCGCTGGTTTATGCTGGGTTTGGGGTTTAACCTGACCTTGAGAATAACAGCAAAAATGAGAGGAGGGGGGGAAGCTTTCTATTATGGAGAGAGATGGACTGGGAATGGGCAGATGGGGTTCTCATGGATGCCTTTGTCAGACCACTCTACCCCTATGGAAAATGAGTCATTGTACAGAAATGATCTCTAACCACCACCCAACTCTAAAATTGTCTTTCTTTATGAGGCAATAATAAGAAACAAATTTTGCAAGTACAAGAAGAAAAAGCAAGAAGAGAGAGAGATGTGTATTATGATGGACCAGACTGTGTCTTTGCTCTCTGTTCTCTTCCTTGCTGTCCATTTCTCTTCCTTTCACTTGTATTTAAAAAAAAAAGTTATGTGAGTGCTTTGACAACCCAGGGTTTTCCATTACCCTTTCATAACCACTTTGTCCATAATTTCTATCAACACTCACCTCACTTTTCTTCTTGCATTTTGTCCTACTGTTTTGAAAAAGGAAATAGATAAAAGTTGGGGAACATAAATATGTTTCAAATAGACAAAATAATAGAGAATAAATTTCCACTGAAAACTAATCCACTGTAAACATTGATCATCAACCTCTATTTCTGAAACATTTCCAGTTCTCTTAGTGGGAGGGGGCACGGAGCACCCTGGGCTTAGAGGCAGAAGCTCTGAGAGTGGTCAGCTTTATCCCTCACTGGAGGTGTAGAGGCTGCCCTAAATCTCATTGTCTTCAGCCATGAAAATAAAAACAGGGCTTCTTCTCTCAAAGGGGAGGTGCAAGGATGGAGCAAGACACAATGTATGCAAGCACTTAATAAATAATAGAGAGCCAGACTAATGCAGGATGTTACATGATGCATCTGTGGGTCAGTGGCAGTCCTTCCACAATGTCCACCTTGAAAGAGGCACCCACTGGACCGGTTTCATCTGTCTCTAGGTGGCCTCAAAGGTAACATCCATCCTGGAGCTCACCTGCCTGTAAACAGTAATCTAGAACAGATGTTCCTTTGGACACAGACTCTGCTCCTCACCATTATCAGAATTAGACACATTTGTTAATGTCATTTTTCCTAATGACCTCACCAGCTCTGCTTACCTCCTTCATAGGACAAAAGTCCTATTCCCTAGGCTCCAACTGCTCCAGAATTATCTGGTTACATCTGCTGCCCAGGTTTCTCTCTACACAGACCCTCGAAACTGTTCCCTTCTTGCTGTTCTTTTGAGTAAAGGCATAAAAAATTGTAGGTGGGTGAGAGACAAAAAGAAAATAGAAATAATTGAAACAGACCATTATTGAGTGTTTTCTATGGGATAGCCATACTAACAGGTGCTTTATATACTTTATTTCATGTTCTCCTAATTGCAAATTTTTAGATAGGTAATACATATGAATAAATTAGGACAGACAAAAGGTATCTAACTCTCCCAAGGTCTCCCCGCTGGTGAGTGGCAGAACCCAAAGGGCCTGAATCTACACTTGGTGCTCCTATGACAACTAGTAGAGCCTCACTTCCCAACACCTAGCCCTGAACAGGAGTGTGGGCCTCTCCGCAGAGTGCGTTAGGAATGCAGACATTCAGGCCTTCCCCTAGACCTACTGAACCAGAATCCGAATCTTGACATCATCCCCAAGGAATTCACAGGCAAGCTAAGATTTGAGCAGCCCTGAATTAGATTTCAAGATAAGAGGTAAGGGGATAAAGTAAAGATGTAGGAGAACAAAATCCGAATAAAACTTTTAGAGGACTTCAAGAAATATAAAAGTCATGCTATGGTACAACCAATTACACTCAAATACATTCCGTTCAGCTGTTGAGCTGTAGCATCAATACTTAAAGGACTACTTAGAAACTCTGAATGAAACTATCAGAAAGAGTATACCCGCTTCATGTAGGGAGGTATTGATCTCTGTGGAAAAGAAAAAGTTTTTGAAAGGTTTGATTAAAAATAAAAGTTTTTAACAGAGCAGTAAATGGATGGACAACACCCACAGGTCTTGCATTAGTTAAAGGTTTTCACTCGTCTATTTTTTTTAAGGAGTAGGTTGCTGAGGAAGAATAAAATGCAGAGACTAATGGCTCTGGCAAAGGGTATTCTTGTTTATCGATTACCACCAGGACTGGATTTTGGACACGTGTCCTGGTAGACATTCAGACTGCCAAAAGTGAACCTATGCATAATACATTGAGCAAAAGAGGCTATGAAATTTAAAAAGGCAATACATTTAGAATGAGTAAAACTAAAGTGCTTCTTTGTATAGTACACTTTGTGTATTTCCCAGAGCAAGACAGTTAGATGATCCCTGAGGTAGGAATAAGAAATGAGTCCTTTCCCCACCGTGATTCATAGCCATAAACAAGCAAACAAAAAAAGGTCCGGGCAACCCTGTGAATGAAAGTTTGACTCAATCCACTATGGAAGACAGGAAAACAAGTTCCAAATCAGGTAAAATGGTTTCACAAACATAATCCAGTCTATAACCAGAGGTTTTGGGTCCTGCCCAGAAGGAAATGAAGATACATGAACTGTGATGGAAATGGACGGAGGGGCTCCACTGTCTCTCTTGGTCCTAATCCCTCCTGTTCTAGGTGAGCCCGTGAGGGAGGCAGGTGAGGGAGGCAGGATGCGCAGACAGCTGGGGGCCAGCTGAATTCAAAGGGCAGCCCGATGACCAGTAGGGGGTCGGCAGGGGACCTGGTCCATTTTCAGCAGCACTGTTTTTTTCTGACCTGGAAATAGAAGGAAACAGCTGTGCTTCTGAGCCTGGGTCCCTGTTTTAAACCCCAGGACTGGCCATAGCTCATTCATTCCCTAATGAAATCCAGAGTGGACACGTTTATATTGGGAGTTCTCTATAACCTCCTGTCCAACAAATAAAAGTCCACATCGACATCTGGCCCTGCAGAGAAGCCCAATACATCATTTACAAAAATGTAGGGATACTGTGAAGATTGATTTAGGCAGTGAGAGGCTGTTTCCAAATCTCTCCGCAGTTTAAGCTGCGCCTTTATTTAGAATAGCCCTAACATTCAAAAAGGAGGACTTTCATTGCTCTGTAATGATTCCAGTTTTTTGTGTGTGTTAGTCATGTGAACTTCACTCTGCAGACTGAACAGTATTTGTCTACAGGTTTTAATTTTCTTAAGTGTGTGCTCTACAAACACTCCCTTTTTAATTGTTTGCTGTTGGTTGTGGGTGGGATTGTTGTTTGATTTGCTTTGGAGCCCCCAGATACTGGAGCAGATAGTGCCGTCTGGTTAATCCGGGGTAGTTATGTGCCTCTCTTTATTAGTTTTCTATTGTTGCCATAACCACTTACCACAAGGTAGGGGCTTAAAGCAACAGACATTTATTATACCACAGATCTGTAGGTCAGATGTCCGGGTTGGCTGGTCTCTCTGCTCTGGGTCTCACAAGCCCAAAGTCCAGGTGTTGGCCTGCTGGGCTCCTTTGGATGCTCTGGGGAGGAATCTCTTTCCAGAGTCTCTCAGACTACGGCAGAGCACAGGTCCTTGAGGTTGTAAGACTGATGTCTCTGCCTCCTGGCTTTTAGCTGGGCCTGCTCTTAGCTCCTAGAGGTCTTTCCCTGGTTTTTACATGTGGCTCCTAATCTGAGAGCCAATAGTAGCGCCTCGGATTCTGCACATGCTTGGGATCTCCATGACTCCTCTGAAGCTGCATTCCTTTGTTTCTAGCCTGAGAGAGTTCTCTTGTTTTAAGAGCCCATGCGATTTGCTTGAACCCACTGGAGAAATTTAGAATGGTTTACCTATTTTAAGGTCCATAATCTTGATCATATCTGTAAACACCCTTTTATCATGTAATGTAACATATTCCCAGGTTTCATGGATCCGGGTATGGAGATTTGGGGAGGGAGGGTAGGAGCATTATTCTGCCTACTCTAGTCTCTGGAGGAGGACAGGTGATAGATTGCTAAGCACAGTTCATGTATCATGAAGGAAAGTCACCTCTGGGACTGTCTTGAGAGGAAAGATGATTTTATAGCAAAAATTATTTTTTCTGGGTCAATTGCAGTTTTAGAACAGTAAATATTTTATCTTTAAATTGCATAGTAGCATCTAGAGTGTGCTTAATAATATGCATCTACAGTATATATAATACTATGCATCCAATACTCTGTGTGTGTATACTCTTTTCTTCTCTTAAAAAAAAATAAATCCAGGAGGTACATTATGATTCTAACTTTTCAAATTAAAAACTTGAGATTTAGGAAGGGTAAATAACTGATCTAAATTTTCATTGTGGATGCGTGCTAGAGATAGTCCATAAATGTGGAGCCTATCTGAAACTCAATACAGAGTTTACTATAACACATGAACTTGCATTAAAATGTTATTCATAGAAACCATGATACATTAAAGTCATAAAAACTATATCACATGCCATTATAATCAAAACAACCTTGTACTGGCATAAGAACAGGCATATGAACTAATGGAACAGAACAGAGACCCCAGAATTTGACCCACACCATTATGGTCAATTAATATGTGAGCATACAATAAAGATAGTCTTTACAACAAATGGTGTTGTAAAAACTGGAGAGACACATACATAAAGATGAAACTAGAGCACCAACTTATACCATACACAAGAATACACTCAAAATGGATAAAAAACTTAAATGTAAGCCATGAAACCATAGAAATCCTAGAAGAAAACATAAGGAATAAAATCTCAGACATCTCATGTAGCAGAATTTTTGCTGATAACATGTCTTAGGGAAAGAGAAACAAAGGAAAAAAATAAACAAATGGAACTGCTTCAAACTAAAAAGCTTCTGTACAGTAAAAGACACCACATCAAAATGAAAAGGGAACCAACTGTAGGGGAGAACACATTTGCCAATGATACATCTGATAAGGGGTTAATATCCAAAATATATAAAGCACTCATACAACTCAACAAAAGGAAGACAAAAAATCCAATTAAAAAATGGGCAGAGGACCTGAATAGACATTTCTCCAAAGAGGACATACAAATGGTCAAAAGGCATATAAAAAAAAAGCTTAAAGTCACTAATCATCAGAGAAATGCAAATTAAAACCACACTGAGATATCATCTCACACCTGTCAGAATGGTTACCATCAGTAAATCAACAAGCAACAAGTGCTGGGAGGACATGGAGAAAAGGGAACACTAGTTCATTGCTGATGGGAATGCAGATTGGTGCAGCCACTAGGGAAAACAATGTGGAGTGTTTTTAAAAAATTAAAAATGGAACTGCTGTTTGACACAGTGATCCCACTTCTTGGAATATACCCTAAACGCCCTGAAACACCAATCAGAAATAATATCTGTACCTCTATGTTCATAGTAGCATTATTTACAATAGCTATGATTTGGAGACAACCCAAGTGCCCATCAATAGATGAATGGATTAAAAAGCTGTAAGATATTTCCAAATGGAATAGTATGCATCTGTAAAAAATGGGGATTTCATACATTTTGGGATAGCATGGATGGATCTGGAGACTATTATGTTAAGTGAAATAAGCCAATCTGAGAATGATAAATATCGCGTGATCTCACTTATTTGTGGAATGTAATGAACAAAATGAATTGACCAACAAAATAAGACCTGAAGCATGGAGGCAGGGGTCAGACTGACATACCTGGATGTGGGGGTGAGGGAATGAGAAGAGATAAACCAAACCAAAGAACTTATATACTTATATGCGTAGCCCATGGACACAGACAATAGGGTGGTGAAGATGTGTGTGTGGGGGTGGGAGCATTAGGGGATCAGAGGAGGGGGGAGAAATGAGAGACATCTGTAATATTGTCAACACTAAAAATACATACATACAAAAATCTAGGTTATGGGTATTTCTTTGTAACTAGCCTCCAAATGTCAGATTTAAACATAAATAAAGAAACCATTTTGTCTACCACAAAGGCCCTGAGAAAGGGTATAATTTCTTATAAATATGATCAAATACACACAAAACTAGCACTTGCACAAAGAAGTCATTTTGAATGTTTTTTAAATTTAATTTTTAAAAATTATTTATTTTATTTTTATTAATTCTAATGAAAAAAGGTGGATGCATTTACTTTTAGATAGCATTAAAACGTTCTTGTATATACATAAAGGCAGTGACCATGACGACCAAAATGACTATTTGACAGGTCACCATGCGGTACTAGCATAAATGCATAGACACAGGTAAAGTCTATGAGTGAACTAAGAATGAACAAGACAAATGCTTGTCTTCACGGAGCTCGCACTGTAAGAAGGTTAGGTCAGGGATGAGAATTCAAAATTGCCACCAGCACAGACCTGAGGTGCTGCTTCTCAGAGCCACCAGAGATACACCTGGTAGTGGACTGGGGGTGTGACTAAAAGGCTGGAACTGATGTGAAGGCGGGGCCATTCTGGATTTCCCAGAGGCATCAATGGCTGCCTAGGAGGCGGAGCTTTTGATGCTGACTGGCATAGAAACCAACCAATCAGAACCTAATCTGGGTGAACTGCGAAGACAGAACCTAAGGTGGGGCCTGAGGAGGGGTTTTAAGGGCAACAGCTGTTTGGTGTAAGTTATAAGAAAGTGGTTCAATTTTTCAATGACCAGTTTGGCAGTATAGTGCATATGGCTGGCTATCAGTCCAGATATAGGGATTATGTATTTTTGTCTGCCAAGAGCATCTCCTCCTGCTGAAAAAGCCCCCCCCCCCCATTTAAGCAATCCTATCTTATATAATCTATCTATACTAATAAAAGGGTAATATGCTAATTAGACCAGGTTGACTGGCCATCTTCTGGACGTCTGACTTCCTTCCTGGGGGCCGAGGCAGAGGCAGTTAGGGGTGATCAGACTGGCAGGGGAGGGCAGTTGGGGGCAAACTGGCTGGCAGGGGAGGGCAGTTGGGGGCAAACTGGCTGGCAGGCAGGTGAGAGGTTAGGAGCTAGTGGTCCTGGATTGGGAGAGGAATGTATGACTGCTAGATTAGGCCCGATCCCTGTGGGTTTGGGCCTATACTGGCAGTCAGACATCCTCCAAGGGGTCCCAGATTGGCAAGGGTGCAGGTTGGGCTGAGGGACACCCCCACCCCATGCACAAATTTCACACATCGAGCCTCTAGTTAATAAATAAAATAAATAAATAAAGTTATTTTTAAGTACCTAGTGAGTGACTGATACAGTATTAGAAATTTTGTTTTGTTTTGTTTTGTTTTAATATATTTTATTGATTTTTTACAGAGAGGAAGGGAGAGGGATAGAGAGTTAGAAACATCGATGAGCGAGAAACATCGATCAGCTGCCTCCTGCACATCTCCTACTGGGGATGTGCCCGCAACCCAGGTACATGCCCTTGACTGGAATCTAACCTGGGATCCTTCAGTCCGCAGGCCGACGCTCTATCCACTGAGCCAAAGCGGTTTCGGCAGAAATTTGTTATTGATAATAATTAGATCTGTATAAATCATTTCACATAAAATGTGTTGAGAGTCAGAAACTCCACTGGAAAAAAATATATAATAACATAACAATAAAAGAATGAGGTTTCCAAACCAACTTCAGATTAAATAAAACCCCTTCCTGAATGTATTTAATGCCTATAACTAATTCCATAAAATGGTAAGAACCAGAATAATATAAACTCTAGCTAGCTGAAAGTTAAAAATAATTTTGCAGTGAAATTGGCAGGGTTTGGAACTAGAAGGAAAAAAGGAAGGGAAAAAAGATTTGAAAAAGAATAGGAATGCAGCCCAGCTGGTGTTGCAAAGTGGTTGACTATTGACCTATGAACCAGGAAGTCACGGTTCAATTCTCAGTGAGGGCACGTGCCCAGGTTGCAGGCTCGATCTCTGGTGGATGGCATGCAGGAGGCAGTGATCAATGATTCTCTCCCATCATTGATGTTTCTATCTCTCCCTCTCTTTGAAATCAAGGGGGAAAAACATATTTTAAAAAATAGGAATGCAGATCTCTAACTCAGCACCAACTCTCTTGGAAAGAGAATATATAAAAAACAAAATGTAAAATCTCTGATCACAATTTTAAGAAAAATATATACAGAATAAAAATAAGTTTTTCTTAAAACTTTCCAGACATGAGTCAGGCAGAGAATAAATGTTAGTTGAATTTAACTGTGTATTTTCTTACTAAATGACATTGTCTGCATAATGTAGTTCCACTATTCTCTGGAGAAAAATCACAACTCTTGGAGGTGAAAGAACTGGCCTGGATTGGTTCTACGTTTTCTGATTTCCACATCAATGCTTCTTCCACAGCTCTAGGCAAGTAGAAAACAAGTTTGATAAATGGCATGACAGGCAGTAAAAAACAAACAAAAAAGCACTCTTATTAAAAATAAAAAGAATCAGTGTTTGTCCTGAAAATTCTTCTCCCTCTCCTTTCTACTCTGTTGAAGGCTCTCCTTCTTCCATCAATGACACTAGTTTTTCAATCAATATGCATTCATTAAACATCTCCAATGACTAGATTATCCTCCACTTTTTTATAGAATAGGAAAATAAATAGTTTCAATCTTTAACATAAAAAATAAATAGAATCATTTTAATAATGAGATTTCAGAAGACAAGCATGGTCAATGTATGCTGTGTATTGCAAGAATGTGGGAAGAGAAGAATGACTCATTGAAAATCCACTGTGTCTCATGCACCATACATTTTCCTCACAATATGCTAAAGAAATATGTTATATCTTCCAGGTATTACTTATTTTATAAAATCACAGTAATTTCTGACAGTGACAAGAGAAGGGGAATCCTTCAGGCATCTTCCCAGCTCTGTTGTTTTACTCTGGAGCAGATGTAAGTGCAGGTGAATCTTTTCTTAGTAAATGTCATAGTTCTTATAACAGGTGCTTCATTTTTTAATCTCTTGATTACCTCTAAAATATTGATATGTTTTATTTAGTAAAGTCTTTAGTTTTAGAATCATTTGGCTGTGTTTAGATTAGAAAGACATTTTACAGTTGTATATCTTGAGGGTAAATGTCTTTCATAGAACATACCATAAAGAAAAATGGTTATGAAAACATTGGTGGCATGACCACATTATATATGCATTTAGTTCTATAACTATTTGCATATCAGATACATTTTTATGAGAATATAAAAACAAAAACACATTTGTTAATTTGTTCAGTGTGCCTGGCATATAGCATCAATGATTTGTGCATCTGAAAACCAAACAGAAAATAAACGACAATGTGTGCAAAATTTATACACATAAGTGCTTTAAAATTTTGTAATAACACTGCAAATAAAATTGGAAAATAGTCACAGTAAATTATAAAGTGTTTTAAGACCACCAAACCAACCACTGTGGCCAAAAACATACTTACTATTTACCTCAACAGACAACATCTGTGCATACATTTTAAGATCAAATAAATAGTTTGGTAGAAAAATGCATACATACACAGGGTAAGTTTTATTCACAATTATTCTATTTTAGTTTTATTACATAAATAGTTACTGACCACTCTTCCAAATATACAGATAAAATAATAAGCTACAGTTCCTATTGACAAGATGCTCAAATTTTAGAAGGTAGATAAGCACTTAAAAATTAACAATAAAAAGAAGGGATGAGGGTAAAAATCAAGATGTGTATTAAGGGTTATGGAGACAAGGAGAAAATCTGGGCTAACCCTGGGTGAAGGCTTCATGGAGGACACCTTGTTTGAACATATGTTCCAGGATGGGTAAGAGGCCATATGGCAGAGAAAGCATTTCAGGTGAAGAGATAAAAATATGTAATTTCAAAATAGAAAATGAGTAGCATTGTGCCTTAGACAGAGTGAAATTTTGGTGAGACTTGAACATGGCATGTGAGGGAGGGAGTGGTAGGAGGGAATCCCTATGAACACAGTGTGTCATTCAGGAAGGTATTTAAGGGAAGTTTAAAACCCAGGAGTATTTTTTTCTCCCATAAAAGCTGTCTTAGAGTTGGCATGTAGCTGGTGTTGTTTAGTTACTTATGGATTTGAGTTGGCATCTCTGTTAAATCCCTTGGCCTTTGCCCCTATCCTGTGGCTACAATATAGTTGCAGGACCTTCAAACATCAAGTCCTCAAGCCATCACATTCAAAAGCTAAAATAAAGAAGATGTGACTCCAGTCATAGAGGAAATACTCTTCCAGAAGCTCCCATAAGGTTCTTCCAAATATATTTATTACACGACAGAAGAGGAACACATGACCAACCCCAAAGAAATGAGATCAAGAAGTCTCTTCCATACATCTTATAAAACTGAATTTTATAAACAAAGAAGATGAGAGAGGTTGGGGGAAGCCATAAACAATGTTTGTCACATGTGGTTTGCTGGACAAATTATGAAGTCCTTATTTAACATGCTAAGTAAAAGGGGATTTATCAGGTAATGAATGGACAACCATTAAAAGATATGAATGAAAACTGACCATGACAAGATTTGCAATTTAAAGATTACTGTTGGCAATGTAGAATGTAGACTGGGCAAGGACAATATTCGAGAAAGGAATAAAAACTCAGAAGCACTTACATTAGCTTAGGCAAGAGAAGATGAAGGCCTGAACCAGACAGAATCAAGGAGGGAAGACACTAAAATCCTGATGATATTTTCTTGATGGTATTAAAGTAATTGATTGTGTCCTCCAGTTTCAGTTTTCTTTTGAGTGTATCTGATCTCCGATCTCCAATCTCCTTTGTCAGTTCTGATCTTTACCCCCTCCCCATTTATGTTTTTGTTGTCACAAATTATCCCAGTTCATGCCATAAAGTTAAAAATAATAAAATAAAATAAAATATAAAATAAAATAAAATAAAGTAATTGATTGGCTGGGTGTTAGAGAATGCAGTCTAGTGGAAGAAAAGTCATGTTAGCTGAAGTGTTTATTTTGTTTCTGTGTTTTTGTTTCTTTGTTGTTTGTTTTGCATTGTCAGTAACTTCTGAGGCCATTAGCAAGAAAGGAAATAGTTCAGATGGAAGAGGTTCTCTAGTTGATAAGGCAAGGAGTTCAGGTTTTGATTCTGGGGTGTCTAGGGATATCTCAGGTAAAAGGTCACAAGGTAAGCTAGATATGTAGTAGTTAATGTCATCAAAGTACTTTTTTTTTTTACTTCATGTTTAAAACAGGTGAAAAAGGGGACCAAGGCAGAACCTGGGGGAAACAAAATCATTAGCACTTAGATGTTAAGAGAAAAAGATGCAGAGCAAAGGTATTCAAGATGGAAATAAACTGAGGCCAGGAAGATGAGAATGTAAGGGTAGTAGTCAACTGTATCAAAAAGCATAAGGGCCAAAAGAATAAGATTGTAACCGTACAAGTAAAATTGAGTACAAACCTAATAGACTGATGGGAGCAATACCCAGATTGCAATAGTCTATAGTGTGATTAGAACGTTGAAAGTAAAGGAAATTAATATTGTTATTTCAAAAAGTTTGCAGAAATGTGAATATGAAAGTATTTTCTGAAGATGGCAGGGTCAAGTAAAAATAGTTCTAAAAAAGACATTTATGTTTATCTATAGGCAGAGGGGAAAGATGATTGTAAGGAGGATATAGATGGGCAAAATTGAAGGAGCAGAGAGATTTGGACAAATAGAAAGTCTCTGAAAATGGATTAAATGTGGAAAAAGGTAGGGGCATTTTTAAAATGTTTTATTAAAAAAAACATATAATAAATTGCACAGACCTTAAATATATAGTTTGCTGAGTTTTGACAAATGCATTTCTCCTGTGATAATATCCCAATCAAGTTATAGAAATTTCTATCACCCCCAAAATTTTCCTCTTACACTTTCCTCTGCCCCCAGAGGAAACACTATTCTAGTAAGTTTTACCATAATTGTGTTTAACATATTCTAGAACATTATACAAATGAAATTATATGGTATGTATATTCTTTTATATCTGGCTTCTTCAGTTCAACATCCATGCTTGCATGTCATTTTTACTTTATAGTGCAGGGTTGAACTCCATTATTTTATCATAGCATAGTTTGTTTTTTCATTATCTTGTTGGATTGTTTCTAATTTTTGACATTTGTGAATAAAGTTGCTGTGAAATTTTGTATGAAAGTCTTATTCTCATATATATTTTAATGTTTCTTAAGTAAATACTTAGGAGTAAAATTGCTGGATCATAATGTAGGTGAATGTTCAACTTGTTAAGAGACTGCCAAAAAGTTCTCAAAAATGATTACATATATTCACATTACCACCAGCAATGTATGCTCCAGATCATCGCCAACACTTTGTGTTGTGTCTTTTTTAAATTTTAGCCATTCCAGTAGATGTGTAGAGGTATCCCACTGCAGCTATAATTTTCTTCTCAAGTAAGGACACTTACAATAGGCTCAACAGTCTTTAGTACGTGAGTTCTTCAACAAGAAGGAAGGCAGGAGAGAGACTATTTGGGTTAATTTTAATATTGACCTTTAAATGTTAAATAATATAAATGGGATGAGAAAAATGAATGTTCTAATGACTATGCAATCAAAATTATTTGCTAAGGCATCAAGGGAATATTGGAATTATAAATGATTGCACAGAGAATGGTGACTGGAAGAAGAGGTGTGGGTACACAGATAGGAAATCTTAAAGAATAAATTTAGAGAAGAAGGTAAATAAGCAAGCAGAGAGACAAAAACCATGGGTAGAATGTTCAAGATTTCCAAAAGTTCCAGATGATGATAAAATCTAGATTTTAGTATGGAAATAATTTGCTAAAGGAGAGAGGAGAGAGAAGTCATTTAAAGTGAAGGAAGCTAAAGATTTTTGCAGCTAGGGGCTCTGCTATATCAGGAGAATTTATAAGCAGACTATCAAATGTATGAGCCAAAGAATGAAGACTGATAAAATAGACTGTAAGTGGTTGGATATTTAATTTTCAAGAGCATCTCTCTAACTCACCAAGTTTTCCTTAATGCCACAGCATTGTAGGGACTTGGGGCCACAGACCAAATTTTCAGAGATGCTTCCCTACATATAAAATGCGTGGGATACTGGGAGAAAGAACACAGAGGGAGCTTTTACAACTTGTAGCAAAAACCAAAATCTATATTTGAGTACACTGTTTATACTATCTGGGTGAAAAGATTTGTCTGCCATTCACTAGATAAAATATAACAAATATGAAGCCTTGAGTAACTTGTTAAAGTCACTTTTATATGAATATTTCAATCTAATTTTGCACATGTTAATATTCACTGCACTGAGTGGTTAAGGATAAGTTGTGATTACAGAGTCAATTTCAGAATAGTACTGTATAAGGATACTCAACCATGATTAAATCACACCACCTGCTTGTTCTGGCCAGGACCAGGCTGGGCTACCATTAAGATACTGGCAGGAAATACAGAGGATCTTCATTATTTATTAGAATCAGAAAGTCAGTTCTGCTGGCAAAGGCCTAAAGAGGCCAATTAGGATGGGGTGAGTAAATAACTCCATTCTCATTGGTACTGTCTCATGCTGATCCCTGTGGTGGCAATAGCAAGTTAATATATTCACTGCACCCCTGGAACTTAATGGAAAAGACTCATCATTGCTCTTATTCCACTAAAAGGAATCCTAGAAATGATTTTTAATATTATCCATTTACTTGAAGTACTTTATTGAATTGTACAAAATGAACAAGGCAAAAATTAATATCTCAATTTCTTAAGAAGGATTTGGAGCTACTTAGATATTTTAAAGGGTTTTTTGTTGTTTCAATTTTGCATTATACAGCTCTATTTTTGAGCCTACTATTCAAACACCTTTCTGCTTTTTTTTTCACCCTGGAATTAAATGGTACTGATGCCACCCCTCTGAATGCTAGCTGTTATTATTGGGAGGGTGGGAAGGTGGGGTGAACCAATAATTGATATTTAACTTGTAAAAACTAAAAATATGTATACATCTCAATATAATATTTCTTATGGTGATGATTTTACTATAACATCAGCTATGCTAATTTTTAATAAATACACTATTTTACTATATTGGATTATGTGATTTTGACATTACATTTCTTAAAGAAAGTTTTACGTTTTAATAATTACCTTGAAGTTTTAATTTTTAAAAAGTCCTTCAAGAACATGTCTATTTTGAAGATGATATGACTCTCATCCTATATAATAAAAGGGTAACATTCAAATTAACCCTAATGGTGGAACAACCAGAACGACCACTGGACCAGTCACCATGAGGCACACTGACCACCTCTCAGTCCCTTTCCCTGGCCTGCAGACTCCAATCACCTGATGGCGAGTGGGGAACCAGGGTTGGGTGGCGGGGGATACGGGCAGCACCAGGCCAAGACCTCTGACCTGCAAGTCCCCCCCCACACAGAGGGCAACCCACAGAGGGGGCAGGGCCGGCAAACAAGCAGGAACAGCAAACCTCTTGGCCCCTTCCCCTGGCCTTCAGGCACTGATCACCCTATGGCAAATGGGGAACCGGGTGGGGGGGTAGCGGGGGGGGGGGCGGGGGGCGGCTGCAGGCAGCTGGGAAAGATGGCCCTGATTGCAGGCCAGGCCTAGGGACCATATCCGTGCATGAATTTCATGTGCCGGGCCTCTAGTATTTAAATAATGTATATAAAGTATCACAGAGTCTGGGACCTGCCATTCCAGGTCACACTCATATTTCATGTGTTTGAGAACATTTTCCTTCACAATCTTGCTGGTGGACGATAAATTAAGAGATTTACATTGTCAATTAAATCAGAATTTACTTAATACATCATGAACATGGAACAAGGCTTGAGAGAAGACAGTATAAAAGGACTTTCAAATTGTGAATTTGCCACGTTTTTGGCAGGAATTGCCTTGAGGTAGGAACATTTGTAGATTCCCAGTGTAGAAAAGAACTTCCCCCGTCTGTTGTACTAAGTGGTTTCAAGTGCTCTTCCAAAGCCTAATTTCTGATGTGGTACCGGCCACACAAGTTACACACCTTATGTCATAAGAAGCTTAACATAATTAGGTCATTAAATGGGTCAAGCTAAACTCAGTTCCTTAGTGTTAACAACATGATAATTGCCCACCAAATCCTCTTCACCTTATTTTTGGGAAACTCAGCTCAAACATGGACCCTTTCTTTTTGAGACATGGAATGACCACATGACTGAGATCTAGTTAATGGAAACGAGTAGAAGTAATGGTTTTCCTCCAAACTGGGAACACGTCAAATGTCAGCAGGGAACTGTACTAATTGTGGTATACTCATACCATGGAAAATTCACACTAACAGAGAATTGCTGATTCATGAAAGCTCCCACCTAGATCAATCTTAATGTATTTATGCTGAGTGAAAGAAGCCCACAATAAAGTATATATACTGTTTTTGTCATTAATCTAAAATTCTAGAAAATAGAAACTAATCTATAGTGACAAAAAGCAGATCAGTGGCTGCCCAGGGAGAAGATGCAAATGGATGGGTGGGCATCGTTACAAAAGAACCTGGAGAAACTTGGGGAAATGTCCAGGTTCTCTGTCTAGATTATGATGATGTTTCCATAGGTTCATATTGGTCAGAATTTTCCATCTTGTACACTTTAAATATGTACTATTTATTATATTTCAAGTGTACCTCATTAAAGCTATTTAAAAAGTGCCATGCACTGGAGTAAAGGACAGACTAAAATATATCCCAGGCACTTAAAATGGCAAATGCCAAGCTTGTGTGTCTGAAGGTTCACATGTGTATGCAAAGTGTTTGAAAATTAGTTAAAAACCATAATGATGCTTATTTATGTCTTCTTATCGTATCAAGCCCAGACGTCTTACTCCCTTTTAAATTTTATCTATCACCACATCTTTCCAACCCACATACACCCTACATTTACCCATACTAAACTACTCATCATCTCTTAGGTAGATGATGCAATTTCATACTTTTATTTTGTTTATATCCTGCCCTCCTTTACAACACCTTTCTCCAACTTTCTCTGCGATAAGTCTCAAATGAACTTCCTTTTTTTGTACCTTCCCAAGTCTTTTTTAAAATTATTTATATTTAAGTTCCAATAGCACATGGCACCTACTAAGTTTAGAATTTTGTTACATGATACTAGGCCAAGGCAGGATGTTTTCATTTATTTTGCATGCTAGCCTACTCCACAGTAGTTTCTATGAAATCCTCACAGGTCAGTGAATAAAACCATACATAAGCAAATACAGTAATCTTATTAAATTTTAAATAAAAAATTACTTTTAGAAAAGTAAATGTGGTAAGCACTCCAAATTGAGTACACCTAATGTCATAGCAATCTCACAAAATAGGTATTACTCTCTACCTTTTACAAATAAAAAAAATTGAGGCTCAGAATGGTGAACAATTTTCCTAAGGCCACAAGGCTGATCAGTGTCAGAGTTGGAATTGAAGGCCAGCTTTGCTCTCTATTCGAAGCCTGTACTGAGAGGGCAGCAAAGGAGTCGTCATCTATGTGCTGAGAATAGCGTTTCAGTGTATGCATGCTTCCATCACCATACTTATTCCACAGTTTATATTCTGGGGTCAGATTTCTTCATCGCCAACTCCTAACTTTTCTTTAAGACATTCCAAATTTGATTTTGGCAACAGGCACGCACTCAGATATCAGCATGGTTGTCCCTTAACACTGCCCTCCACACACAAGCACCTGGACTTTCCAAAGACCCCACTGTTTCTAACACTTTCAAGTCATACACCATCTTTCTTCACTAGGAAAATAAAGTAAACTTTGTACAAAACATGTAAAAATATTCAACCGAAGCTGGGGATACTGGGACAAGATGTCTACACATTCCCTAACCAGGATTATTTAAAGATATGTCTAGGCTCTTGCCGAGGCAACATATGTTGAATGGTGAGAAGAAAGGGTGGTATTAGCTGATTAATGGTTACTTGAGGTTTGTATAGTAATACAGAAACAAAGAGATTATCTGATCAAGATAAATGCAGATCATCTAAATGAATAACCAAACCACAAAACCTGTTGATGAGATGTGCCTTCAGCATGTATCCAGTTGTTTAAGCCAGAAACCAGAAGTCCTGTTGTACTTCTTTCTTTCCCTCAACATCTACATCCTCTTTCAGAAAGTCTTGCTGATAATATCACCAAAATCCATTTGGATCTGGGGTCTCCTCTTTTCCAATGCAAGGCCACCATCTTTTTAACTATCATCTCATAGTCACCTGGGGAGGTCATGGCCTCCTAATTGGTCTAAACAATTTCATTATTGACTCCTTTCCTTTTACTCTCTACCTAGAAACTGTAGTCATTTCAAACCATGAGCTAGATTGTGCCGCCACCAGTGTAAACCTCTAAAGGCTCTCTATCAAGAATCAGATCCAAACTCCTTACCAAGTCTCTCAAGGCCCTACAGGATTTGACCCCGCTGACCTCTGGACTTCATCTTTGCCTCAAGGCTTGGCAGGGTCTTTTGAGTGCCTGCACATTGGTTGTGAAAGCAGGCATTTTTCTTGCTCACAGAAGAAGCAGTGTAATTCCTGTTTACTTATGCCTGCTTGCTTTGTACAAATGTTCATGGTGTGACCTTTCCAGGCACTTAGATTTTCTGATATAGTTGTTTTAAAATCTTCCTGGATACTGATATTTTTATCCCTTATCTTGACATGTGTAGGAGTCCCTTGACCCTCATTCTACTCCAAGGTCCAGAAGGTTAGATAAGAGCCCAGAGCTCCTGTACCACAGGGCATCCACTCTGCCCCTTGGCCATGCCACATGTGTCCCAGCCTGACACACAGGCTTCTACCTCAAAACCAATTCTGTACCTTCTTCCACACTGTGGTTGCTTGTCTAAGGCCTTGATGTCAGTATCCAGCATGGAGATTTCAGTCCTTGTAACTGGTGAGATTTACTTGACAACTGACTTTGAATTTCTAGGTATGGACTTCTCTAGATCTTTCAAACAATGGACCCCACTTTCTTCATGATCTCTGCAAGGTGCTACTCCTCTTCTGAAAACCATCCTGCCTTTTGTTTCAGAAATGGTTTGTTCTAATATTGCTACATAGAGTTAGTACTAAGAGTAAATCTATTTTAACTCTTAATCAAGATTGTTTTAATTGGGTTGAGACACACTATGCTCAATATTAACATATAATTATGTTTTGCAACAAACGGGAGTGAAACATTTTATTAAAGCATGCTCTATTTTGTTTATTATGGAGGAAACAAACAACACTATATTTATGCTGTTAAGTATGAAGCACTAAAGTAATACAAAGGTTTATCAGCTTTCAATTTCAAACTTAAGAAATTGATTTATATATATTTTGTAGACATAACTTAGATGTGAAAAAACAAAATCAATTTAAATTAAAATTCTTCAGTTAAATTTCAAAATATGTGCATAAATTGTTTAATGGATTAAACCATAGTTAATGATGTCTTTAAAAATAGGAGAATCCTACCATTCTATCTTGGACTAAGGTAAAAAATAATACTTAACACTTAAAAATGTGACAAATCACAAAGCCTGATACTTTTGCAAAGCCTTTCAGAAACTTGAGGTAGTCCCCAAAATTTAGTAGTGATAGCATAGAATTTATGACACTCGAATAAAATAGTTTAGTTTTATCTAAATTTAGCTTAATCTCTTCTTCTAGTGAAACCTGACATGAAGCTCAGACTGTCTGCCATATGTAGTCGACTAACCATCTTGCACTTGTATTACATCTCTATTAAGATTGTAAATTCCCTGAGGACAGTATCCCCTTAGGTAATTTATTCCAATATATTCACAAGTTTGATCTCAGCTGTCACTCAAAAGGACCAAGAAGATTTCCAAAATTAAAAATTAGAACCCAATTAATCTTCAGCATAACGTCAACATGTTTCATATTTCCTTTAGTGAGCCAAGAAATTTTGGAAGGTGACATCATGTCTGCGAAAATGTCACACCCGGCAGGAAAGATTCTTTGACTAATTAGAGTAGCCCTTTGAGGTGATACTGTGCAGAAAAAGTGTTGAAAATGTGCAGTTGTCCAAAAGGGGATAGAGCAGTTCACTTTTCTTCCATGGTACACAGTATTTGAGATTTACACAATCTTGCAAAATCATTCTTTTGGGGGGCATATGCCACATAGATTAAAGAAATGCTTATCTTCTTGCTTTCCAGTACATTATATCAATGAGAACAGAGTGATTAAAGAGAATAATCACTATAGATCTAATAAAATGTAGCAAATGGTTATTATCATTGTTAGAATGACCAATGAATTTTTGGTTCATTCCAGTTGCACAGGGCTGAGCACACAAATCAGCATTTCCTTTCATGCTAATTGTTCCTGGGACAAGACTTCTTGAAAAGAGAATGATGGTTTAACTGCAGTTAAAAAGCAGACAGCTCAAATCCCGATAAAATATCATTGTGTGTTGTGGGTTATTTAAAAAATTATCAGTTTTTGGCTGTGAAACATTATAATTTACCAGAATGATATTAAATAGCATAGTTTTAAAGACCTCGCTTAATGTTCATTTCATTGTTAAAATAAACATTAAAAAAAGGCAAAGGTTAATATAGGATATGTTTTTCTCTAAGAACTGATTTGCTCTTATAGGAATAACTAGAGGCCCGGTGCATGAAATTTGTGAAGTTGGGCATCCCTCTCACAATCCTTGACTCCTGGCTCCTAATCACTTAATTGCCTGCCTGCTTGGTCACCCCTAACTGCCCCCCTGTCGGCCTGATCACCCCTCACTGCCTCTGCGTGCTGGCCTGATCGCACCTAAATGCCCCCCGCTGCTGGCCAGGTTGCCCCCAATTGCCCCCTCTGCCGACCTGATCGCCCCCAACTGCTCCTCCATTGGCCTAGTCACCCCTCATTGCCCCCCATGCCAGCCTAATTGCCCCCAACTTCCTCCCCCCTGCTGGCCTGGTCTCCCCTTACTGCCCCCTTTGCCAGCCTGGTAGCCCCAAACTGCCCCCCTTGCTGGTCTGGTTGCCCCCAACTGCTCCCACTGCTGGCCTGGTCACCCCACATGGCCACCCTGCTGTCCTGATAGCCCCACGCAGTCTGCTTGTTCAGTCGTTTGGTCGTCCCTCACTACCCCCCCTGCTGGCCTGGTCATAGGCAGCCATCTTGTGAGGGTGTGAGGGTTAATTTGCATATTACCTCTTTCTTATATAAGATGTCAAAAAAAAAAAAAATGTGTCCTAATCACTAAGTCCATTTCATTATGTTATGGAAATACACTTTTAAAAATACCATGTGTTTATATTTTGTAAAGCTTAAATATGTTATAAGATATACATTGTGTTCACTCCTTTAGTTATCTCATCCTTCTTATAAACTGAGACTGTTATGGGTAACTCCAAAATTTATTTCTACTGATGCACAGACCACTTTCTAAAAGTTGGTCCTATATTTCCAATACCTACTGACACTTAAGCTTGGCTGTCTCACCCAGACTGCTCATTCAGCAAGCTCAGAGCTGAGCTTACCATCTTCTTCCCTAAGCTTGCTATTCTCTCATAAGTTCATGTCATATATTTTGAGCCCAGGTTCAGCATCCAGTCCTCTTTAATTCTGATAGAACAGTGTGTCTCATGCTCATCTGCTTCTTGATTCCATACCACTTTGTTTCAGTCCTCCAGCTCATGTTATCTTTTATCTCAAGTATGGGAGTATTTCTCTAGCTTGCATCACTAACTCCATTCCTTTCCTATTCTAATCAATCCTACCCATCACTTCCAGTTCACCTTTAAAATATAAAATTTCTTTCCATGTATCTGTTCAGAAGTATTCCCTAGTGATCCATGTGTTAACAATCACAGCCCAAGTTCACTACTATGGCATAATCTAACTTTGTAGATTATTTGCTATGATGTTCCTTCATATATTCAAAGTTTCTCCCATTCTGCTATTCAGCATCCACTCATTGGCTCTACTGCTGTAGAGGCTTAAATATGTGTCCTTGTCACCTGTAGATACCCAAATTCTCCATACCCTAAGGCCCTGCTCAAATGCTACCTTTTCCATTAACCTTCCAGCCTCGAGTAATTCTCTTTTCTGAACTGAAATAGCAATGTAATAGAACTACTTCTGTCACTTAACATTTTCCATCTTGTGCCATAGTCATTTCTGTATGAATTTCATCTTTCTCCCACAAGACTTAAACTTCTTGAAAAATAGTATCTTTTTAATTTCTATGTGCCATTTTTCTTAGAAACTAAAAAAAAAATCAGTAACTTAGTAAAGGTTGTGTGCATTTTGCATATCATAAACAGTACATCATGTTTTAGCTCTAACAAGGAATTATAATTCAAAAAATTATTTTTCATCAAGGAATAAATTGATTCTTCAATGTTTGTCTTATTGTTAGAAATAGTCCATTGAAAGAAAAACACCTGTAGCACCTTAATTGATCCAGTACAACTGTAACAAATAGAAAACCTACTGATACTAGTACATTCAGAAAAGACTCCAGGCACTCTATTCTGCCTGAGATTTCACTTGTACTTCCCTCACCAGAATATTAAGTGTTTTATAAAGCATGACCTTAAAATTATGAGATTGATTCCACAAGCCAAATAGGAAAATTGAAATCATTATTTAATGGGCATATATCAAATAATAGCAAAACATCATAACCACTGTGATTAAGAGCATTATGTGAAAGATGAAAATATATTGAATAGAAACATTTAGCCATATGGGAAGGAAATGAGGTACTAATATATATGGGTTCAAATAAATCATGTCATAACAGAATTGAAGTGGGTTCTAACATTCATTACCAATCCTTCTCTCAGGGTAGAGACTGTGCTTCCCCAAAACCTGAGGAATAATCATTCACACTCTTCTGGAATATTTTTAAATGGTAAGAAACTAACAACCTTTACAGCAGACTTTTATGTTACTTATGTAATTCATACAGTTGTAAATGCCATCCTTACCTGCTTGAATACTGGTCAGACTCTGTCTCCAGTTCTACATATCTAGAGAAATGTACATTCTAGTGCACTTCCACTAAATGCTTTCAAAGCTATCAAAACAAGTGATTGTGATTCCTTTATTCTCGTGCAAACAAGAAACACCCTTCTTTCTTTAGTACTTACTAGATCATGCCCTTTCCAAGCCACACACCAACCTGGTCAATTTCCCCTTACACAGTCCATTTTGTTTATTCATTTATTGAGGGGTTTGTAAGCATTAAACTCTAACATGAGGAGGATACAAAGACAGAGAACGTGATTTATTTGCAAAGTAGCCTTCTTTATTTCTAGCCATTGTTCCATTATATTTGCACTGGGAATCCCGATCATTTGTTTTTATCTGGACAACTGCAGATGTGACAGCCAACTTTGAATTATGTGGGTTGAGAATTTCTCCAAAAAACGCACCATTGGCCAAGAGTTCCAAGAAAAACTAATATTCCACATAAAATCCCAATGAAAGTTTTAAGTATATCCTACATACTCAAACAAATACTATATTGCTTGGCATATGCGTGTGGCCTGTATGGAAAGCAAATACACAATGCCATTTTTTAATATTCGTCCTACATGTGATAAGGTAAGAAAAAAAAGCTATGCCATGTGTTCATTCCTGATTTTGATTTGGCCACCTGTACTGTGAGAGTGAGTCCAACAGTTGGCAAAAGCAGTCAATTTGAGCATAAGAAAACATCCAAGTGTGGCTAGATTTTGCAGAGGAAGGGACGTTTTCCAAGGATCACATAATATGATATGTGTACCCACTCTTGGGGATGGAAACCAGCTATATATTCTAGCTTTTACTATTTTTTTAAAAGCCAAGGCAGAGATGTGATGAGTCTAACTCATAAAAATTCAGGAGAATATGTACACATATATTTTTTAACAGATGTGGTGGCCTGCTATTTCAAACAGCCGAATTAGAGGAACTTGGGAAGTATAAACCCCGCTCCCTGACCGCCTCTCTGAAGTCAGTCATATAAATGATTTTAATTAACCCTGCATAAGTTGGAACTATAGAACAAAGATTGGGGCATGATCACACTTCGAGCTGCTACTGCTAGCTTTCTGGGCTCAGGTATATGGCAAGTGAGGTTTTTAACTTTAAACTTTTGTTGGCCTGAAAGTGAAGTCTCTGTTCAGAACCTGTTGTGACACAGCTCCAATTCCTAATGCCATTCTCCATTTCTCTGCCACCTCCAACACTGGGTATGCACTCTTTGCATTCTCCCCACTACAACATCGAAAGGAGGGACTGGATAAACATATAACCTTATATTTATGATTTATAATCCCTCCCAGCATTGCTTGCATTTTTATAAGGGTCAAATGTGTAAAACATTCATTTCTTGGGGCGGAATTGCAGGCATGATTGGCAGAGCAGATTGCATCCGAGGCTCCCTTCCTGCCCCAGCCGGCCGTAGGTGGGTCTCGATTTTGCCTACAAGCAAGGACAGCTCTGATAACTGTTGTTCCATATGATTCATAAGATGAAAACAGTTATTTTATGTGCTTAGGCTATAAGGATGGCTGAATAGACATATGCAAAATTACTCCAAAGTGTCCTCATAATTAAGGTGCCCTCTTTCTTTCCACAAAAATGTACTGGACATTTCATTCTTTGCTGACAATGCCACAAGGTCCTTCACCCTGGCTGAATGGTCAGGTCATCAGTAGAACTATGTGTTCAGGCTTGTGACAGTGCTTGCTCTGACCTCTGTTTTGAAAACACTCTACAGATGCAGTTGATCCACAGACAGACCGTGAAATACCCTCAGGGACCTGAAAATTCTTGGTAGACCAAAGACGATAAGATTTGACCTTTCATTAAGACTGGGTTTCTTCAGGAGCCAAATAACTGGTCCAGCTTACAACCCTCAGTGAGAGAAATGTACCCTTTTGTGTGATTTACTATATGGTTTCCCAGCCACTCCATCATCACCAAACTTGAATGCATTTTTTAACTTTTAAAATCACAATGCAGATGAAATAAATACACTAATATAAAAGTCTTCTAAAACATGAGGCTAAGAGTAACATTTAAGGGTGGTTCTATCATTTTGAACATTTAAAACAAAGCTGATAATGGGAAAAGACAACAGAAATAAAATTAATATGATCTCAAAATTGGAAACTGAGCCATTTAAAATAAAAACAAGATGAAATCCATTCAAAAAATAAAAAAAAATTAACTTCCAGTGAACTAGGCTGTTGGTATTTGGTTTGCCCCCAGCCATATGTATAAGGTTTTGTTTTGTTTGTATTTTTTCCCAGCTTCTCTTTCAGCCTTTTGGTGTATGCTTCAAACGGAAGTCAAAAAGATTCTTTCAATATGTAAACCAGATTATGTCTGGCCTTTGCTCAGTCCCTCCAAATGGACCCCTATTTCTCTCAAACTAAATGCCAGGTTTTTACAATGGCCTATAAGGCCTTACTTGATTTGGGTCTGGCCCTCACCTCTCTCCCTAGAGCATTGGGATCCAGCACACTGACCTCTGAGCTGCTCCCCAACACATCACTCCTTCTCCTGCCCAGAGCCTTTGCATTTCTTGTCCCTCTGCCAGAAATATTCTGCCCAAAAGAGCTTCGAGGCTTAATCAATCACTAAATTTAGGCTTTTGTTCAAATGGCATAGGACTTTTCTTGACCAGCCTATCTGAAATTGCATATAACCAATCCCTGCCTCACTCTCCATTTTCATTTTCTTCAAAGGAATTAAGCTTAGCTGACAAGTGTTTATTTGTGTATTGTCTGCCTCTCCCAAAGTAGAGCCAGGGTGGAGGATGGGAGGGGGGAGGGTACCCCTTAATGGCTGGAAGATGGGAGGAGGGAGGGTACCTCTTAATGGGGATCGAGTCTGCAACCTTGGCCATGTGCCCTAACCAGGAGTTCAACTGGTGACCTCTCGGTGCATGGGACAACACTCAACCAACAGAGCCAGGCTGGCCAGGGCATTTTTAACCTTTTTAATCAGCTTATGAGTCTGTATCATTAACCCCAAGCTCATAAATTTCAGAAAATTTGCCTGAGAAAGAAACATCAAAAATGTGCCATAGTGATGCAAACAGGTTTGTGGGCCCACCTCCAATTTCTGGGCTCTGGCCCACACAACTCTGCTGACCAATGCAGGCAGGAGCAAAAATCACCAATGCTTATGCAAATTCAGGTGTTTATTGGTAGAGTTTCCTTCTGTTTATGAATATTATGTATAGAAACCTCTAAGGAAGACCAAAAATCTTTTGTAATTTTAAGGTTTCTCTGAACCATCCATAGAAACTTGAGTCTAACTCAACTGATGGCCTTCCAAAGTAAGAGGAAGAGTACGTGAAATTAAGGAGCCTTACGAGCTTACTCCCTTTGAAAGGGAAAAAAATAAAACAGAGAACCAAAGAGAGAATGAAAGGAAGAAAAAAAACAACTTCCCCTTACCAGATGCACTAAAACACACTGTCAAACGCAGCAAAATCTTGTAAAATGTTCCGCCGCTGTAGGTCACAGAATAGAACTGTAATAAACTCTGACCCATAAAAAGTCATGTAAACATTATAACCTGTTTTTACTAGTCCTTTAAGCACAGGGAGCAATTGATCTAAAACAGCTTGGCTCTCCTAGGTTCCCAAGTCTCCGAGAGAATCTAGCCTCCAACATGGGTGTTCAAATGCCTCCGGCATTGAAAGCCAAAAATAGGCCTGAGCTAGAAAATTGCAGCTATTTAGCTATTTGCCCTGGGCAGATGTTTGATATTTCCAAGAGCAAAACATCCAAAAGGAAAGCTCCCTGGCAAGAGCGATTTTGCAACACCTACTGCCATGGAATTATTTAATCCACAATGTCCATAATTGAAATAAGTAGCCACGTGGTCTTTCACTGCTGGTTTTAGCTGTCCCAGGCTAAGAAAGTTTTTTGTGTTGTGGAAGTAGTCATATCAATGCCTCAGGACAGATCATTTCTGACTGTCTCCCTAAGGCTAAAAAGCTTTACCTTATGAAATATAAATGTGGAAACATTCAAGTGAGATTTTTACAGGTGTCAACATGAACACTCATTCCATTACCCATTTGTGGAATGCTAGTTAAGTCTGCTCTGCAAATATCTTTTCTTCTCTATTCCTAGAATCCCAGAGAGATCCAGGAGAGCAAGGGGAAACTGAACAGGAATCTGAGAGGTATGTTAGCAGATTGTCATTTGTTAGACTTTTCTAATCTTGTTTCTCATTATTCTTCTGAGGCATTTCATGTCTGGGAATCAGCCTCAGTTGAAAAGTGGTAGTTTCAGAGCGTCAGTTCTGAGGTAAATGTAACCTCAGGATAGTAGAATGACCTTTGTCTGGCATTGAACTTTTTTTGTCACTGCTCATCTCTGTGGTGGCCTCACTGACACTCACCCTGCTTGGCTGGTAGCATCACATCTTGGGTGGATTGAGTGACTCAGTTCAGCAAACACACATGTACTGACTGTCTATAAAGAGCCAAGGACAGCACTGGATGCTAACTGATGTGTGAGGAACACTGGCCCGCCCCTGAAGAAGCTCACAGCACCGAGGGGTATTGCAGCAAGGGACTGGGGTCTGTCTCCTACTCAGACACTCCGGGTGTGCTTGACCAAGGCAGGAGCTCAAATTCCTGACACTTGATACGGGAAGCAGACACAAGAGGCTTGCTAAGTAAGTGCTCAGAGCAAATTGCCATTAAGCAGAGAAATTAGGACTGAGCAGATACATTTTATTCAACACTTAAAATTTGTAAGAATTTTCTGAAATTCTGAGAAAGACATCAAAGTTTTTGTCTTATGCATGCAGTTTACATAAATACATCCATGAATAAATTTCTTAATTGGGACAGCAACTTTCCCTAAAGAGGGCTTATGTTTCAAATGTTTCTGAATGTATCTCGACTTTTCTTAGCACTCAGAAATTTAGGAATATGCCTTACTGGATTTGAAGAGGGAAAGCATTTTTTTTCCACCTTCTGGAATCCCACAAGCATTCCCCGGGGCTAACCAGACACAGAGAAAGAACAGTCTTAACTTCCACATGTACAGTCTCTGTAGATCACTCAACTAGACCAATGCATTTGATTTTCAAAAGAACCCTGGAAAATTGACTGATTAAGGTATCCACTTTTTAGATATGCAAAACTGAGGGAAAGTTGTTTTTATCAAAACCACAGAGTAAAGTCATGTCCTCAAACACAGTGTTCTTCCCACAATAGCAAATTGGATGTAGGCACCCCTGGTCCCCATGGCTGCTGACCCTTCTCTTTTCTGACTATGATTCAAGAAGGAAGGCAAATTGAGGCAGTGCACAGAGAGGAGATTCCAACTAAACTAACTGCACTACTTCTTACAACTAGGCTGGCATATAGCTCTACCTTCTACCCATAATGGGCATATTACTTCTATTTTCTCCAAATAAAGAAATTGAAATATATTTATCATTATGTTTGTATTCTAGTGCCTGCTTTAGGAGAGTTGATAATTAAGGTCAAATGAGAATAATTAGCCTGGTTATTGTACACTCAGTGTTTGCTATGCGCCAGTCACAGTGCAAAATGCTTTCTATGAATCTCATTTAAACCTCATAAAATAGGTACTACAATTATCCCATTCCACAGCCTTGGAAACTGGGGCACAAAGAAGTTAAGTTACTTGCCTAGAGTTACACAGCCAGTAAGTGTTGAAGACAGCAGGATAAGTACTCTGGATTTAATCGCTATACTATGCAAACAGAATTGCTATAGTCAGAAAATTCATATTGAAACCTCATTCTCAAGTTGATGGTGTTTGGAGGTGGGGCCCTAGAGAGCTCCCTTGCCCCTTCTGCCAGGGGAGGACACAACCAGGAAGATTCTTCACCAGACACTGAACCTTCTAGTGCCTTGCTATTGAACTTCGAGCTTCCAGAACTGAGAAATAAATTTCTGTTGTTTATAAGCCACACAGTCTAGGATTATTCTGTGATAGCATCCCTAATGAACAAAGACAGAAAAATACTTGGAAATTATAGCCAATTAATGTTAAGAAATATATCAATCTATTTATTCATATAAATGGTTGAGACATAAACCTAAGAACATTTGGGAGGATCAGGATATAAATAAATTAAGAAGTCTTTCCTCTCTACTTTGGAAAATGATTCAAAGCACTTGGGAGCAGAGAAGGTCTCCATGCCAATGTCTGACACAGGAATGTGACCATTAAAGAAAAGATAGGACAGGGAATGTGGAGCAGAGAACTAAGGGAGACAGGTGGGCAGGGAGAAACTTCTCTGTCCAGGGCAAAATTCCCAAGCTACCCATTAACGATATTCATTTGCACAGCTATTGAAGTGGAAATGTCCTTTAAGTGATGGTTCTAGAGCAGAATCTGGGAACAGCACCAGCATATCAACTTGCACCTGTCTGGGTACAAACCTTGGCAAAGGGAATTGGGCCAGAAAAGGGACTTATTCTACCTCTTCCGTGGAGTATTCTCCTTAGCACTAAAAAACAATGCTTCTCAGTATTTAGTCATCCCTTGTGTACACACGGTGCCATGAAAAATTCTAAAGAGCCCAGCCAGTGTCGCTCAGTGGTTGAAATTCCAGGAGGTCAAAGTTCAATTCTCAGTCAGGACACATAACCGGGTTTAGGGCTAGGTCCTCAGTAGGGGATGTGCAGGAGGCAGCCATCAGTGATTTGCTCTCATCATTGATGTTTCTATCTTTCTCTCCCTCACCCTTACTCTGAAATCAATAAACATATACCTTAACACATTCTAAAGAAGTGTGGTGCTTTGACTACAAGGCAACACAGATTCTTAAGAAAGAAACCTGTCATTATCCCTTTCAAACTGAAAGAAGTGATTAAGAAACTTGGGAATAAAAAAACACCCTAAGTGTGATTCCATGCAGGAATAGTAAAAAAACAAAACAAAAACAAACAAACAAACAAAAAACAAACAAACAAAAAAACCAATTCCCTACTTTGGTTCTCTCCTTTTCAAGGTCACAAGTATGTAATATCTTAAAATGAAATAATTTTCCAGACTCATCATTTTATTTATTTCTGTGTTTTTATAAAGAGATTATTAGTCTTTCAAAATAACCAGAGCAAGTGAAATGGATAAGCTCATTCATGCAAACGCACAGAGGCAATGCAGACAGGGTACCATGTTGATGTATGGAATGGTGTGTGTTTCTAATGAAAGTCAAGAAGGATTCTAAACTACCGATATACAAGAAGCCAGAACTTGCCTAATGATAGTTATTTTATACAGTTTGGGGAGGTTATGGTGGAATCTTGAGTGAATCTTCTTTGGATTGATGCTTGAAATCTTCTTGCCTTTTCCCTGGAGGAGAGAATGGACAAGAAGTGTCACAAGAGGAAATATAAAGAAAATGCATCTGAATTTCACTGATCAATCATATTTGACAGACTGTTGCTTTAGCCAATGATCACATCTGTTGCCATTAAGAAATCTTCAACAAATCATGTACATCAGACATGTCACAGGAGTGGATTGAAAATAAGTCAGGGGGAGAACCAAGATGGCGGCATAAGGTATACACCTGTGCGTGCTGGCCACCACAACCACACCAAAACTACAACTAAAAGACAAAACGGCTATCATCCAGAACCACGGGAAAGCTAGCTGAGTGGAAATTCTACAACTAGAAGGAAAGAAAAAAGCTCATTAAGGGTAGGAGGTGCAGCGGCGCCAAAAGCAGAGGTACAGAGGCGCGAAATGGGCTGGCAACTGGGTGCACTTTCTTTTTCAATTGGAAGGGAGATACAAGTTCCCGACTGCTCTGAACTCGTTTCCGGCAAGACTCTGGGGACCCAGACTCCTACGGGGAGAAACTGGACTGTCTGGCATCGGGTCGGAAAGCGAGGGTGGCTTTCTCACAGAGCTACTTGCAGGGATCATTGTTACTGTGGGGGCACGGGATTTGGGGACTCGGAGATGCGGAAACCCAGAGACACAGAGATGTGGAGACAGCTGACTGACAGCCATCACTGTTTGCCCCGCTCTGGTGATTCCCTGAGACCCCGCCCCACCCAATTTACAACCCCACCCAAGCTGTGTGCAGAGGCTTTTGCATATGAATCGCCAGCTGGGTCAGAGAGCTCCAAAACTTCCAAACCCCAAACAAAGAGGAAAAATCTGCAGATCTCGCTGTAGCTCCTGCTGGGTAGACTCAGGCAATGGCTGACTTTGCACCTCCTTGTAGATCTGGGAGCCAGTGTACCCAGTGGTCAGGTACCAGATTTCAACTCCTCACATCCATAAGTGACACACTCAAGAGGCAAACTCAGTGAGCACCAAAGCCCCACTGAAGCAAGTCTTGCCCCGTAAGGGTGTCTCCAGCACAACAGTTCTTCCACTATAGATGCAGCAGGTCCTCACAGTCAATTGGCCTGGAGGTCATTTCCTCCCAGGGATACCAACAGCAATAAGGCTTAACTACAATAAGACTGTGCACCCAGCCCACAAAGGGGTGCACCAAGAGTGTCTACCTCAGGTGATTGGGGAGGCTGAGCCACTGGGCCCAATAGGACACCTACCACACAAAGTCACTCTATCAACACAGGGAAGCAGCCAAAATGTGGAGATAAAGAAACATGTCACAAATGAAAGAAATGGAGGAAAGCAAACTATTGGATATACAGTTCAAAACCACAGTTATAAGATTACTCAAGAATCTTCTACAAACCTCTGAGAAACTTAGTGAGACCTCCGAAGAACTTAGTGAGACCTTCAAGGATCTTAGGGAGAATGCCAAAAAAAATGGAAAAGGACCAGTCAGAAATTAAGCATACACTGACTGAAATAAAGAATAATATACAGAGATCCAACAGCAAACTAGAGGATCCCAAGAATCAAGTCAAAGATTTGAAATACAAGGAAGCAGAAAACACCCAACCTGAAAAGCAAAAAGGAAAAAGAATCCAAAAATATGAAGATAGTGTAAGGAGCCTCTGGGACAACTTCAAACATACCAACATCCGAATTATGGGGGTGCCAGAAGAAGAGAGAGAGCAAGACATTGAAAGCCTATTAGAATAAATAATGACAGAAAAATTCCCCTACCTGGTGAAATAAATAGACTTACAAGTCCAGGAAGCACAGAGAACCCCAAATAAGAGAAATCCAAAGAGGACCACACCACGACACATCATAATTAAAATGCCAAGGGCAAAAGACAAAGAGAGAATCTTAAAAGCAGCAAGAGAAAATCAGTTAGTTACCTACAAGGGAGTACCCATACGATTCTCAGCTGATTTCTCAACAGAAACCATGCAGGCCAGAAGGGAGTGGCAAGAAATATTCAAAGTGATGAATAGCAAGAACCTACAACCAAGATTACTCTACCCAGCAAAGCTATCATGTAGAATTGAAGGTCAGATAAAGAGCTTCACAGATAAGAAAAAGCTAAAGGAGTTCATCACCACCAAACCAGTATTATATGAAATGCTGAAGGGTATTCTTGAAGAAGAAGAAGAAAAAGAAGAAGAAGAAGAAGAAGAAGAAGAAGAAGAAGAAGAAGAAGAAGAAGAAGAAGAAGAAGAAGGAGAAAGAAGAAGGAGAAGGAGAAGGAGAAGGAGAAGGAGAAGGAGAAGGAGAAGAAGAAGAAGAAGAAGAAGAAGAAGAAGAAGAAGAAGAAGAAGAAGAAGAAGAAGAAGAAGAAAAAGGTGAAGATAAAAATTATGAACAACAAAGTGACAACAAATACATATCTATCAACAAGTAAATCTAAAAATTAAGTCAATAAAAAAATCTGATGAACAGAATAAACTGGTGAATATAATAGAAGCAGGGGCATAGAAAGGGAGTGGATTGACAATTCTCGGGGGGAAGGACATATGAGGGATGCGGGAAGAGATTGGACAAAAATCGTACACCTATGGATGAGGACAGTGGCGGGGGGTTAGGGCATGGGGTGGGGTGGGAACTGGGTGGAAGGGAGCTATGGGGGTAAAAAAGAGGAACATCTGTAATAATCTGAACAATAAAGATTTATTTTAAAAAAAGAAAGAAAGAAAATAAGTCAGGGTTTATATGAAAACATTTCCCCACAGATGTTTTGTATTGCCAATTCATTGTATGTCCCGTATTGGGTTGTGGGTTTTTTTAAGTTTACTGGTATGGCACTGGTCTAAAAGGGAAATCTCCCTCCTGATCCTCCCTGGAAGTCAGTCCTAAGGATGAGGAGGTGCCCTGCGCTTCTGAGGACAGACAGGGGTAGCTGCCTCATGACTCCCAGCACAAGGAACACGCAGACTCTCATGAGCTGAGGCTATCCACGGCTCTCAGCTAGAAACTGGTGGTCAGGATGTGCTCCCCAAAGTGGGGAGAAGTACTTCTCTCTTTTCCTCTGGAATATGTACATTCACAGATTCAACAGGGAAAACTGGCAGCATCCTGGAAGGGAGGTGGAGAAGCAAGACTGACAGTCACGTCACCTGCCCCCTTCATTTTTGGTAGCTTAAAAAAATCTAGGGATTTCCAGCTGTCTTGACTGTAAAACTTCAAAAAGTGAAGAAAAAATAATGGCCAACACGAACTGGGTGTTTACCAAGTGCCAAAAAGTGTTCTGAGAGCATTGTATGCATTAACATGGAGACATCTATTAATTCTCTGCTAAAGGGATTCAGGACGTTCTACAGAAAATCTAAGGTAATGTCCAAATCACTGTGTGCAATTCTCTCTGTAGACAGAGAACCTGTTGTGTTAGGGTTAGCGGGCTACCATCACTTCAGATAACCTAGAGAACAGTTTTGGGAATTCATTTTAAATAGAAATTCTTAAAATATAGATGTTCATTTAGGGTTAAAGTATTTATTAAAATAATAAAAAGTTTCACAGCTATCCACTGAGCCAAACCGGCTGGGGCTAAAGAAGCCTTCCTAATTTAAAAGCAGTTACTCCATGGTACCACTGGAATTTTGCGAGCATACACAGTTCCTCGACAAACACTGGCTGGGCTCTTATCCTGTGTAGGATGCAACCCCAGAACACAGTGCAATGGACACTTTCATGCCATTTGTTACCTCTAGCGTCTGGCAGTACAAAGGACTGAAAGGAAACAGCAGGAACCTGAAAGTGTTGTTTCTGCAATCTGAAAGCGACCTGAAATTTACTCCCACATAGTTTACTCACCTGAAAGAGCAGCCCCATAATCACTGTGCTGAAGGCTGCCTGTCTCTACTTACATAATCCAGCAGCTCGCTGTTCCAGTCGGCTCCCACCCCCAATATTCCCAGCCAACATCCAGGCCCTTTCATCTCTGGTCAATTATCTCTCCCTTAGTTTCAGCAGCTTAGCAAACTGAGTTCATGAGAGAGTGTGGCTTTATCAGAATAACTCTGAGTGTGCGAAGGACAGAAAGACATAAGGAATGCTTCCAAGGCTTACCAGCTTCCTTCCTGCATTTGCTTGACTGTATTCTTGGAAGACCTCCAGGGGCCTAGACCGCCTGGGCTTGTCAAGGGATTTCTTTTCTATTGGGGGATGCCACCACCCAGACACTGAGTCAGAAGAGAGGTGAAATCCTCACAGCCATAAATCTCTGCAACAAAAGGAAGAGCTGAGAAACCCTTACTGCATTCTGCTCTTTCCATGAGAAAAAAAAAATTTGTTTATAAGAACTAAATTAGGTAGGGCAAAAATTTAGTAAGATTCCTTTTTCCTGCTCTTTATTTTTTTCCCACTTCTGTGTTAAACACAAATTTCTTTGATGTTTTGCAATTTCTTTTGTTTCCCTGTGTGTGTGCTATTGAGTTTTTGCTTTTGTTGTGTTAAGAAATTTTTTTGGGGGGGTGGGGGAAAACCTCTACAAATATCAGATTTTTAAAGTATAAAATTTGGCATATGAGATTCCAAATGCTTTTGTTTTTAGGTGCCACAGTATGCTCAGATATTTAGATAATATGCAGTCACAGTTTTAGGGACGATTCTAGAAGAGAATATTAAATCAGGAAAATTCTTTTAAATTTTTCATTCAATTCTTAGAGTCAGGCTGTCATTCTATGGTGTCTTCATCTTTATTTTCCCCCCCGTTACCTGGAAGACATCATGCTACCCTTTGGCTACTTAGGGTCCCCTCAGTAGAGGCCCAGACTGAGATTTTCTCCCATCCGTTTCTCATTCTGTGAATAAAGAGAAAGAGGAGATGGTTAAATGAATTTACATTAGGATAAAATTAATTAAGACATGATTAAAAGTTTAATTCACACAGGGCAACTTGCACAACAGAAGACACGGTCATCCTAAAGTTTGACAATGAAATATGTGGAAAGGAGTTTATGGAAAGGTAGAATTCCTGCTTATTGCAAATTAGAGGACACAGATGAGTCCTTTTCTAAGCAGTATATATGGTTAATCTTCTGGTCACCTTATTTCCCAGTCTAACAAAAATATCACCAGCATTTTTGCACAGATTAAGCTGTGCATCTGGCAGTGTAGATTAGAAGATGTTATTAACCATTCTGCCTTTATAGTAAATGATTAACACCACATTAAAAAAAAACACAAATCTTCATAAAAGCAGCATCCAATACTTCTAGTTCAATGAGAACAGTAGTAGCTATTTCACATCTTTTTAAATATTTCATTCTCACTCTATGGCTTTTCCAGCTATATAATTCAGCAACAAAATACAGTTGGCTTACAGAAGTGTTTCCATATAGTTATGTCACTGAAACATATTATCCTAATATATAAAAAACCAGGGGCCATCATGACCGAAACAAACTGATAAATGACTGAACAGCAGGCTGTGTGGGGCGACCAGGCTGGCAGGGGGCGCAGTTGGGGCAGTTGACGGCGACCAGGTCAGCAGAGGGGGGCAGCTAGGGTCGACCAGGCCGGCAGGGGGGGCAGTCAAGGAAGACCAAATAACTGAACAGCAGGCTGCGTGGGGCAACCAGGCCAGCAGGGGGGTGCAGTTGGGGGCAATCAGGCCAGCGGGGGGGGGGGGGGGGTATTGGGGGCGACCAGGCTGGCAGAGGGGGCAGTTGGGGACAACCAGGCAGGTAGATGGGTGAGCGGTTAGGAACCAGCAGTCCAGGATTGTGAGAGGGATGTCCAACTTCAGGTTTAGGCCCGATCCCGGGGATCCCGGATTGGAGAGGGTGCAGGCTGGGCTTAGGGGACCCCTCTCCCATGCATGAATTTTGTGTACTGGGCCTCTAGTCTATATATATATAAAAGCTTAAGTGACCTAACGACTGGTTGCCTGGTCGTTATTACCTGCACTGACCACCAGGGGGCAGATGCTCAATGCAGGAGCTGCCCCCTGGTGGTCAGTGCACTCCCACAGTGGAGCGCAATTCAGCTGACCAACAGGCACCAGACACAGGGCTCATGGCTGGCCACCATAGCCCGGAGACTGCAGCAGAGTGGCAGCGAGACTACTGAGCAGTGACAGTGGCAGATGTAGTGGGACCTGGATGAGCAGGAGCAGCAGGCAGGAGCAACAGGCTGCATTGGACTGCTGGTTTCGGCCTGATCCCCACAGGTCACACTGAGGAACCCCACCGGTGCATGAATCTGTGCACCGGGCCTCTAGTACCAAAATGATCATAATAAAATAGATGGTACTTTAAGCCTTTATTAAAATTTGAAGTGTTTTGCTTGGCTCTCATATAAAAGATAGTTGAAGTATTAACTTCATTTGTCAGGCATTTCTCACATTAAATATTATTTAATAAGAAATAATATCACATGTGTTTAAACCAATGGTTTTTACTCAAGTGGTGTTTTATTTGGACATGCATTGAAATATTTATGGAGCCTAATAGAAAGGGGTAATATAAGAGATCTTGAAAAACTACACTATCAGAGATTCCATCTCTGCTAACACCTTGGGTGGGCTGGTATAACATACAAATTACACTATTAAATCCTGAAGGTTTGAAGAAAATCCAGAATGAATTCTAAATATTCAGACTAGCATCAAATTACTTTTTAAAATGAAGAATCTAACATTTAAATAAGTTATATATCATTTGGTTAATGGACTGATGTTATGTGAATATATACCAGAAACTAAAAGAATAGAGATAATATTACTTATTTCCACTCAGTACAACTCACATGTGTATGGTAAGATTGATGTGGTAGGGATCCTGACTGAGAGTTTTGTCACCTTTAATTAAAATTAAAAACACCAAAGATTACTGACCAAGATATCCTAAATCAATCTGTTATATAAAATGATCTAGGATTTCTTAAAGCTGTTAAAGAACAGTCTCTTAAACAGGGTAAATAACAGTGGGAGAAAAGAAGGGTAATGGGAAAATAAATCTGTTCTTTCAAAAATTTCTTTTTCATCTGGGGAGGTATGAAGAAGAGAAAAAGTGTTTGTTTTAGTATGTCACAAAATTTTAACTTTATGAAAATAGCATAATCATACTATTATTAAAGGAAACTCAAAATATATTTATAATTATTTTATCACTGTGCTTGTGCCTTTGGGAGTTGGTTTTCTCTGCTCTTTCTCTAGTCTTGGGACTGGTTCTGGAACTGTCATTATAAGAGTCAAAAGAATGGCAAGCTGCCCCTCACCCAGCCAAGCATGGAAACAGAATTGCCTTGGGGAATTTTTGAAGTAGAGGAAAGATTTGGGATGCTTTCTTGATTGCTCTTTTCTCTGACATCAGATAGACCTACTGCTTCACACCCTCCACTTTTCTAGTTATCTCTCCCACTTCTTACGTCCTTGAACTCCTAGGACCCATCTCCTTTTTGCTAAACACTACTGAAGGATGAATTATAGTCAACACATCCTATATAATAACAGCCTAATATGCAAATCGACCGAATGACAGGTGGAAAGACTGGTCGCTATGATGTGCACTGACCACCAGGGGCCAGACGCTCAATGCAAGAGTTGCCCCCAACCCACAGGCCCCAGGACAGCCAAGGCAGGTGCCAGTGGGGGCCCCCTGATCACCCTGCTGGTCATCCCACTGATCAGCCCTGATTGCTGGTCAGGCCTAGGGACCCTACCTGTGCATGAATTTCATACACTGGGCCTCTAGTTTATGATAAAAGCTCAAGAAGAGACATTTGCCAATAGTATTGACACTTGCAGTATAAGGATGGTTTTGGAACTGTATTGAGAAGAATGACACAGATCTACAGTGTAATCAATGGGGTTGCATAGAACAATTTTGGGATAGAAGGTCCCATTTTCAAGATGTCAATGGCACACTAGAGGTGTGCATAACACATCATACACACCCAATCTCAGAAATCCCCAATACAGAAATCTCCCAGTGTGCTGAGGTGGGGGCTTGGGGGGGGGGGGGGTGTGGAACTGATAGAGAGCCAGCCTTCAGGTACTCAAGATGCAACCAAAAATGTGCTTCTTTTATGTATTTAAGTATTGAAGTTCTGCCTGGGATTTCCTCTGAATCAAAACTTCCACAATGAAAAATTGTATTGAAAACCAAAAAGCCTCTTAAGGCCTCAGAGGAATAATAGAAAGCAGAGTTGGGCAGTAGAGGAGCCTGGGCTTTGAAGTCAAGCACTTCAGGGGTACAGTCTGGGCTTTGCTGTATATGAGCTGTGTGGATTGCAGGTGCCATTTCTGCAGAAACTACAAACTGCCTCTGCCTCTGAACAAAGAAATGAGTAAGAGTGGCCAAGGAAAGGGACTCAGTTTGCACATCCGCTCACCAGCAGGACGGACCTTCCCAGGACTAGATGCTCTTAGGGTGCTGAACTAAGGCCTGCTACAGAGAGCCATAAGAGAAACAATCCAGAGTGAGCTTGTGGGATCACCCATATCTGATATGTCCTACTCTGTACTTCTTGAAGGAAGCAGTAAACCTCCTCTTATTTGAGTAAATGCTGGTTGGGCAGTTATTTACTTATTTTTTTTTCTTGGCCAACTCACAAAGAGAAAAATCAACCCAAATGTTTTACAAATGAGGAAATAAAATAGGAAGATCGGGTTTTGCATAGAAATGCATTCCTCAGGTCCCCAAATGGACACATGTAATGATTGGACATAGAATATCCTCAATAAGAGGTCAAGGTTATTATGGAAGAATGGCCTAGTTTCAGGAGCAGAGACTGCTGTCTTTTTAGAGCCCCTCAAGTCACTGTATACAGGAGTTCACCTATTCCTTATTCATCAGATTAAACTTGCTACATAGGATAAATGTAAAGACAGGTATAAATCTATAGACCAATGGAAATTGCGAAACCAGAAATAGTCAGTGGTTCAGGATTCATTAAGAGAGAGAGAAGGAAAGAGAGAGAGAGAGAGAGAGAGAGAGAGAGAGAGAGAGAGAAAGAAAGAGAAAGAGAAAGAGAAAGAGAAAGAGAAAGAGAAAGAGAAAGAGAAAGAGAAAGAGAAAGAGAAAGAGAAAGGAAGGAAGGAAGGAAGGAAGGAAGGAAGGAAGGAAGGAAGGAAGGAAGGAAAGAAAGAAGGAAGGAAGGAGAAAGGGAGGGAGGGAGGAAGGAAGGAAGGAAGGAAGGAAGGAAGGAAGGAAGGAAGGAAGGAAGGAAGGAACAAGACTACCCACATATCAAATTGGAGGCAAAGAATCATCCCCTCTCTCCAACCTACTTATTTATGGAATGCAATATTCACAAACATACAATGATTGCTAATCTCCATACATCCATAGTAAACTTTAAGTTCAATACTGGAAGCTTTCTAGAGATAAGCACAGATTGGTTTGGTTTTGAGTCTTCAGTTGAAAAAAAAATGTAAATAATTCCATTATGGAAATTCAAGGCAAAGAGCAAGGGAAGTGTTCCTAGTACCAAAGATGGAAGATTTCATGAAACAGCCAACCATCAGTTATCAGCAATACCCTGGCATTAAAGCTTGGCTCTGCCTACATGCATCCCACATATTTTATTCACATTAAGCACTGGAATATTATCCTCTTTTAACAACTGAGTTATACTTGCCAATTCATTTTTAATCTGTGCATGACGACAATTCTCCAATTTGTAGAATTTTAGTTTGTCTATATTTCTACAGCCTAATTAGATAGATGGCTATTAAAATTTATTTAGAGTTATTTTTGGCTATCCCTTAAAGCTTTGTGTGTTTCAAATATCTATGGCAAGACTATAAAGAAATGCAGCTTCCAATACTGATTGGTTATTAAATAAGTTCAACAATATATTACCTTGTCAAGAATATACTAATCTTGGCAAAGGAATGAAATTCTGAATGCATTTGTAGTGCCCCTGCTGATAATTGGCTTGCTGAAATCTTGTTATAATTTGTCACCAGGTCTCAGGTAGATTTCGAAATAGGTGATTTTCTGAATCCTTTCTCTTATGAAGTGGTTCTCTCATTGTAAATTCCTTGGCTTTGACTTAAGAGAACTTCAGAGCCAAACTAAATACATTACTGATAATATAGAACACCATTCCCACCTGAATGAAAATTTCAGAATATCAGAGCCAAAGGTTCCCCAACTTTTCTTCAGATAATTTGATCACAAAAGCATTAAAACGTAAAATGAGCCCCAACAAAAACAATGTGTTTTTTGTCTTCCCACCTGGCTATTTATTTGAGTTTACTGTGCTCCAACCTTGGTAGTTGAGTCACACCCATTCTGTAGGTGGGTCACATGCCTATTCACTCTGCCACCTTGGCAGTCATGTGCCTTCTTGATCCAAGAATGAGGAGTAGCCAGAATGCCCGCTGTCAGCAAGTATCTAATCTCAGAATGAATGAGCGGCAGAGGTTTGGGGTAACCATTTTATAAGCTCCATGACTGTCGCTCTGTGGTTGACTGCCTAAGGAGAATCAGTGAGCTTACTCACAGCGTAATTAAGTGGCAATGTCAGGGGGTCAGGCAGCATCATCTTCTCCAGCCAAAAACATTTGGAACCCTCATGTGGTGATTTATGATTGTGTTGCCTGGCCAACCACCAGGAACCCAGCTTCCTTAACTCATCCAGGCCACACTCTGAAAAGCTAATCCCTGTCTTTTTAATGACATCTCTTCATTTATGGAGTCTCACACATTCTCGGGATGCACCCCGCCAATTACATGGGTTGAAATGACTGGTGCTGGCCTCCTTGTGATGTTCATGAATTATGGCTTCCTTGATATCTTCTCTGTGTGACCTTTTACTGTAATCTACAATGAAGTTATTGCTGAAATTGCAGCAAGATTATGCCATATTTCAACTATCTATGTATGCTTAGTAAGAGCATTTACACAATTAACACTTTCTTGTTAAACCAAATGAAAAACGCATTTTACCTGGGCACTCCACAGGTAAAACCTCCTCTTGAGTTATCTTGCAGATTTCCTCTGAAAGGAAAATAAGGATAGAGAACTGTTATATCCTTGTAACCTACAAACCACAAAACCTCTCATTTGTATTCCTATGTAACTAAAACATAATTGGCATCCTAAATTTTGACAAATAGGCTTGCAATAATCCACCTGGTTTCTTCAGCTACTCCTTTGGAATCTAAGTACTATTTTTATTAATTGAAATATAAGTATCAAGCTAAATTATAAATAGAGTCTCCAGAGGGGACCAGTCCTGCTGACATCTTGAATTTAGGCTAGTGAAATTGACTTCAAACTTTTGGCTTCCAAAACAGTAACAGAATAAATTGTGTTGTTTTAAGCAACTAAATTTGTGGTAGGCTGTTACATCAGCAAGAGGAAACCAATGCATACTCATCTGTCAAATAAATACAGTAGTCCTCCCTTATCCATGATTTCATTTTTCACAGTTTCAGTTACCTGTGTCTACCAAGGTCCAAAAATATTAAATAGACAATTATGGAAAAAAGTAATTCATAAGTTTTAAATTGCATGCCATTCTGAGTAGCATGATGAAATCTCCCACTGTCCCTTTCTGGCCTAATCTGGGAATGAAGCATCCCTTTGTCCAACTATCCACACTGTTTACATTCCTGACCCAGCTCATTAATCACTTTCAGTTATCTTATCAAATGTTGTAGTATCACAGTGAATGTGTTCAAGCAATACATCACTTAAGAATGGCCAAAAAGCCATTCACATAACGTTTTTTAGAGTATCTATATATATAAAAGCCCAGCGACCAAACATCTGAACAACCAGAATGACCAGAGCGACTGGTCGCTACAGTGGCCAATAGGCCGGATCAGGGCCCAGTCCCCCCCCCAACCCCTACCAAAACTCCCATGGCCCCTCCCCCTGGCCAGCCCCACCCTTGGTTGCCCTCCCATCTCTCTCCTGTTCTGAGGTTCCCAAGAGCTGCCCTGAGGCCTGGAGCCCCAGAGGAGAGGGGCTTGGTTCCTGGCTGTGCTCCTCCAGACCTTGAGAGCTACAAATTACAAATGTGGCTGCCATGATGGAGGCCTGGCTGGGAAGTGGGAGGAACGCACAGCAAAGAGGGTGAGAACTGAGGAAAAGCCTGCTGGGAAGAACCTGCGCCAGGGGCAGCCACGCCCCCCACCCCCAACTCCAGCCCAGCCTCACAGGCTGCCTGAAATATGCTACTGTGAAGCGGGTGCAGAGAGGGCTCCTGGGGCACATGAGGGGGCGCACTGCAACCCCTGCACATCACCGTTGCCCCTCACTAACCTGTGCCTGCCGCCGCATGACCGCCAACCCACGCTGCAGCCACCACCTCCTTGTGCTCACACAGCCACCAAAGCCTCCTCCTGCGCTGCGCCCCTGGCTGGCCTCAGGCACCTCATTCTCACCTCATTCACCCACGCCTGTTTATAATGATTGGGAGGAACAGGATAGGCTGGTCCAGCATGCAAGAGCATTCCCTCCTTCCGCTGCAGCTGATTTTCTGGGTCCTCCATTCTGTGGTGACAGATAAGGCCAACCTGGGCAAATGCCTGGTGCCCTCGTGTGAGGTATGCCGGGAGGCATAGTTCTCGAAAACCCAGAGCCCAGTCTACAGGAGGGCCCTTTGTGGAGGAAGCACTCTACAACTCCCAGGAAGCACTGCACCTCCTGCAGCCCTGAAGCTCGTGGAGGAGACTGAAAAAGTGTGTGAAAGAATGTGCCGTGCTGGTGCTCTGGGTGGCCCCTGTGCAGTGCCTGATCTTGGAGGACCAGGTGGGACATACACTAACTGCCTGTGGCTCCTCCCCCTAGTTGGCCCCACCGCCCAATCGCCCCCCTCATCAGGGGCAGGCTGGCAGACCTCCCACAGCCCCTCCCCCATGCTGACCTGGTCTGATGACCCCCATCAGGGCGAGCCAGCGGTACCCACCCATGCACGAATTCATGGACCTGGCCTCTAGTATTGTTGTAATAGTTATATTTTATTATTAGTTACTAGAGGCCCGGTTCATAAAATTCATGCATGGTGGGGGAGTCCCTCAGCCCAGCCTGCACCCTCTCCATTCTGGGACCCCCCTCTCCATTCTGGGACCCCTTGGGGGATGTCCGACTGCCGGTTTAGGCCCGATCCCTGTGGGATCGGGCCTAAACCGGCAGTCGGACATCTCTCTCGCAATCCAGGACTGCTGGCTCCTAACAGCTCACCTGCATGCCTGCCTGATTGCCCCTAACCACTCTGCCTGCCTGCCTGGTTGCCCCTAACTGCCCTCCCCTGCTGGCCTGGTCACTCCTAACCACCTCTGCCTTGGCCCCTGCCACTGTGGCTTTGTCCGGAAGGACGTCCAGAAGGATGTCTGGAAGATGCCCAGTCTAATTAGCATATTACTCTTTTATTAGTATAGATTATTAATTTCTTACTGTGCATAATTTATAAGTTGAAGCTTATCCTATGGTAGGAAAAAACAGGATTTGCTACTCTCCATTCTTTCAGGCATCCAAGAGGGGGATGTCTTGGAATATATCTTCTGCAGATAAGTGGGGAATACTGTAATTCAAAAGACTTCCTGTTAATTTGGACAATACCAATATTCATATTTTCTGCTTTTTTTTCATTTTAGCCATTTTTGGGAGTGGATATTTCATTGTAGTTTTAATATTTACTTCCCTGATTACCAATAAAATTTAGCAATCTTTACATGATTAATGGCCAATTAGATTTTCTCTTTTATGAAGTTCTCATTTATGTTTTACCCATTTTTTTATTGTTATCATTTTCTTATTTATTTGTAGGTATGATCTGCAAATTCAATAAACTAACATTGTTTGGAATATAAATATGAATATAGATTTGGATATGGATATTGATCTATAATTATCACTCACTACATAGTTCATCTTTCCATTCTTGTATTGTTTCTTTTGATGAACCGAAGATCTTTAATGCAGTCACTTTTCAGCAACCTGCTTTTTAATGATTAAGGAGGTTAAGAAATTAATCTCCTGCCTTGAGACCATGAAGATAATCTACTATATAACATTCTGAGAGTATTATGATTTTATTGTATTTATCCTTTTCATACAGCTAGAATTGATCTTGGCTATGTTGTGAGATAGGTATCAATTTCATTTTTCTTCATACAAACACCCAATTTTCTTATAATCAGTTGTTGAAAATGTGATAATTTTCTACTTCTGCAGTACCAGTTCTGTATGTGTATATGCACATATTTTTTCCATTGACCTTTTTATGTATCCTTATTCCTAAACCCCATTTTCTTTATTACTATAGTTTTATAATAATTCATGAAATTTGTTAGATTGAGTCCTCCCACTTAGTTCTATTTCTTGAATGTCTCAGCTATTCTTAGACTTTTGCAGTTTTATGTAAATTTAACTTGTTAATTTCTACCAAAAACCTATTTATATTTGTATTAAATTATATAGATTATAATTCAATTTAGGAAATTTGATATTTTTAAAACACTGAGCCTATTTAATCTGTATAGACATGAAATATCTTTCCATGCATTTAATTCATTGTTAATGGCTATCAATGAGGTTTTATAATTTCTTTTATAAATAAGTTTATTTTAACAACATTCAATTTTGTTATTGTATTCATTTCTATATTATATAATAGGTGATGCTATAATAAAAGGTGTCTTTGTTTAAAAAATCAATATTATTAAAATATTACAGATATTTTAATAAAAACATATACTTAATGTTATGCTTAATTTTAAACAAAATATTCCTACCATAAGCTCTAAGTGGGTTCCAGAACTGTAATCAAATCAAATGCAAAGTCATGTTACTGTGAAGTTAATCAAATGACTGATGGAGCCTGCAGAGGCAGTAGCTCTAGAAGTCCAGGACCCAAGGACTGGGAGCGAATTGCTTGTTGCATTCCCTCTAAATTCACATTAGCACTGGAGATCACTGGATCATCAAAGCACTGAAAACGTTTTAAAGACAGAAAAATAAACTGATGAAAAAGTAGTTCCAGAGGCACAGATGCATGGAACAAACTGACAGATCTCAGAGGAAGGGGATTGGGAGACACTGGAAGGGATTCACCAAAGAACATATATGCATAACCCATGGACCCAGACAATAGTGCAGTGAAGGCCTGGGGAAGGACAGGGATGGGTGAAGGGGACAAAGGGAGAGGAAATGGGGGACACCTTTAATGCTGTCAACAATAAAAAATAAATGAGCATATTTACATTAACTCTAAGAAAATAAACTGGTGACTTTTTAAAATATTTTTTTTTATTGATTTCAGAGAGGAAGGACGAGGGAGAGAGAGAAACATCAATGATGAGAGAGAATCATTGATTGGCTGCCTCCTGCATGCCCCACACTGGAGATCGAGCCCACACTCTGGGCATGTGCCCTTACCGGGAATTGAACCATGACCTCCAGGCTCATAGGTCCAACCATGGAGCCACACTGGCCGAGCTAAACTTGTGATTTTGAATTCTAATTTCCACACATAGTTAAAGAAATGTAAGTTTCAAGAACAATGAGTTTCTATTTTTCACCTGACAATGATAAATGGTGGTAAGAGTGTAGAAAAACAAACCCTCTCATATACTGATGCCAGTTTTGTAAATTGGTATAAACCTTTTGGAGAACAATTTGGCAATTCCTACTAAAATGTAATATGCTCCTACCTATTGTACCAGCAATTCCACTATTAGAAAGTTACACCATGGATATGTTCTCACACATGCACAAAGAGTATGGACAAGAATGCTCAATGCAGGTAAAATGTTCAGTCCTCCTAAATGACAATCAAAATACACACATCATTTTATATTCATACTAGAGGCCCTGTACACGAAATTCGTGCACTTGTGTGTGGGGGGGGTGTCCCTCAGCCTGGCCTGTGCCCTCTTGCAGTCTGGGAGTCCTTGGGGGATGTCCAACTGACATCCTTAGTGCTGCCGCAGAGGTGGGAGAGGCACCTGCCACCACTGTTGTGCTCGCCAGCCATGAGCCTCGCTCAGGGCTTTTGGTTGAGTGGCATTTCCCCTGTGGAAGTGCACTGACCACCAGGGGGCAGCTCCTGTGTTGAGTGTCTGCCCCCTGGTGGTAATTGCATGTCATAGCAACCGGTCATTTCTCTGTTCAATTGATTTGCATATTAGCCTTTTATTACATAGGATGAAGCATGCTCATATAGTTGAGAGTAAGGTAGAAATACAAAGCCATGAGTATAGTATAAACCCATAATTATTTTTTAAGATTGGATAGCTAATAGATGATAGAGAGATAGAATATTAGGGTGCTCCAGAGAAAAAGGACCAATAAGATGGATGGATGGATGGATGGATGGATGGACACATAGATGGGTGGAAAGAAATGCTTATACACTCATGGAAATTTTCTTAATGAAACACTGGAAACTTAAAAGTTGCCTCAAGTGAAGCAAACTGGGGAAGATGATTGATTTGGTTTTATCTAGTCTGGGTGCAGATCTTATATTAGTATTTGACATGTCTGCTTCAGCATCTGACAAAATGCTTTATCTTATTGTGTGCAAGCACCTAAAAATACAAAATTTTGGAGATTCTATGGCCCTGAAACCTGTACTTTCAAAGATATCCACAAAAGCTAATTAGACTCCATTCATCCTAAGACCTCTTATTTTAGTTACTACTTAAACTTTCTGTTGATCATTAATGGTTCAAATCCCCTAGTGCTATTTGAATCACCTATTTTCTCCAATATTTTTGCAATCTGTTCATCAGCTGCCTTTGCTTTTTCCATCTTTGAAACTATCATTTATTGAGTATCTACTATGTGGCAAGTGATCTGCTGGAAACCGTATAAAAATGAGCTCTAATCTTCTCAATCATACAAGGTGAGTATCGCCTGTGCTGTTTTTACTTGGGGAAGCTGAAACAGCGAGAGAGATTCAGTAACTTGTCCAGGCGCATACAGTGGAATGAGCTCTACCTGATCCATGTGTGTTCTTTCTACTCCATCCTGCTGGCTCTCCTGAGACTCTGCTGCACCATGGAAACCGCCACTATCCACTTTATTTGATGTATCCATCTCTCTGCTATGTGAGTTTCTTTTTTTGCCCCCTACCTCTTGAGGTGGAGTTCCCAAGGGCAAAATTCCTTGTAAAGTCAAACTCTTCTCTCTGACTTCAATTACTGTTTCTAGAGTAGTGATTTCAACCTTTTTCATCTCCTAGCATATATAAACTCATTACTAAAATTCTGCAGCACACCCCCCAAGAAATTATATTTTTTGCCGACCTGACAAAAAATAGGTATAACTTTGATTCATTCACACTGTACAGCTATTGTTGTATTGTGTTTTTTTGTTTTTTTGTTTGTTTTTTGCACTCTAAGGGAAAAGAGGTCAGTGTCCCTGACTAAATAGGCATAGCATGTTTTAAAAATTCTTGAAACACGCCAGTTGAAAATCACTGTTCTAGAGGATAACACCTGGATATATGCTGAAAATGATTTATAATTTTATTCTGTTTAGAATAAATGATTTCTAAAATCTAAAGTTTCTTGAGTATCATTTCTATTTTTCTCCTAAAACCATCTCACTCAGACTTTCCCAGCCTCAGCTCTGATGACATTTTGGACCAGATAATTCTTTGTTATCGTGAGTCGCTTGTGCATTATAGGATGTACACCCACTAGATGCCAGTAGCACTCACTGCCCCCAGTTGTGACAACTAAAATGTTCTCATACATTGCAAAATATCCCATGTATGTGTGTGTGTATGTGTGTGCGTAAAATTGCCCCACTTGAAAACCACTGAATTTTAACTGGATGTCCTGACAGCCCATTTGACCAAATTTAAATTGATAATCTCCTCCCAAACATCTCCTCCTCATTCCGTAATGTCTGTTAGTGGGCCCAATTTGTTTTCTCAGTCATTCACGCTCTGAACCTCCATACCATTCATCTCTGTCTCAGCCTTTACTCCCAATCCTTCACACCCAACTATCACTCTGACAGATAGCATTGATTTTAACTTCTGAGTCTCTCCTTTCATTTTCTATTTCTCTCTCTGATTCTAGCCTCCATTCCTTCACACTAATTCAAATAACCTTCTTATGTTCTCCTGACCTTTAATCCATCCTATCCAATGATGTCAGTTAAGTCTTTCTCAAGGGTAGCCGGTACCATGTTCCTTCTTTTATTGGGACCTTCAGCACTTCCCTATCATAGACCTAATTAAGAATAATTTGCTCACCCTTGCATTTCAGGGCCTCCGCCATATGGTACCACCACCCTTTCCAGCTTTGTTTCACACATCTGCTCCACTTGCTTATGGCTCATCAAAAATGGCTTGTGCATATGGTCCAATACCTTTTATTCATATTCTTACCTCAGTTGGTGAGTCTTCTTCCATAATTTTCCCTAAAAAACAAACAAACAAATAAAACAAACAAGCAAACAAAAAAAACCCCTCACTCTTCTTTCAAGGCCAATCTGAAATCCTACATTGCTCACAAATCATCTTATGGTTGACCCAACCAAATGTGTTCTCTTTCCCCTTTCAATGCCTTTAATTGTTCATATTTACCTCTTTTGTTACTTGCACATCATCCCCTGATGTCTTATTTGTGGTGCTAATAGCATCCTCCTTGCTAGATTGTAACCTTATTGATGGCATAATGTTGGTCATATTCTTTATGTATATAGTAGTACCTAGAACAACTGTACATAGTTTAGATTTTCTTAATTATGTGCCTGAGTAACAAAAGTGAACTTATTTGCCTACTATCTTAGGTCAGCTCATCACCATCCTTCTCTTGAGTAATTGGTCTCTCACCTGGCTTTCTGACTCATATTCCTCCAACCCATTCTCTGCCTGCTACAAAACTAAGCTTTCCAAACACCAGTCTGATCATGCAAGACATTGACTTAGAATAGTTCCCATCGCCTACAGGACAGATGTGAGGCATACAAAACCCTCTGTGTTCTGGCTGCCCTGATTTTTCTAGGCAGTGCTACTTTCAACCATATTCTTGTGACATGTCGGTGAGTTTCCAGTTCCAGCTGTTATGTCAGGCTTCTTTCCTTGTTTCTTCCGTACCTTTGCTCACACTGCTCCTTCTGCCAAGAGGGCCTTTGCCCAACTATATCCACCTGCAACATCTGTTCATCTGTCACCACTGTGCAGAAAAGCCCTGGCCCTCCCACAATCAACCTCTCCCTTCTTTGAACACCCACTGCATCCGACATGCTTCTATCACAGTACCTGTAATACTTTGCTCTGCTTATTTTTAATTGTCTGGACCCAACTACTGCACAGTAGACACCGAGAGAAATGCACTATGTTATACAGAACTTTGTATTTCTGAAAAGTGCCTAACAATGAAGGAAGCTAATGAAAACTGTCTTGCTGAATGACTGACTGACTGGGTGAACCCATGAATCTAAACCAGAGAATCTATTTTAGTTATAGATTAGGAAAGTAAGAAGTCAATGTTTTAAAATGCCACCACCTAGAAAAATCTATTTATTTTTGTAAGACTTGAGTATGTGACATCATAAAGAGCCGAAATAATCTAAATGAGTCAATTTTATTGCCATTTGTCAGTTTTATATTTTAAAAATCCTAAATGTTTTACATATTTCCTTGGCTTGGTTAACAAGATATTCAGGAAATCATTTCACTCTCTTTCTATACTGGAGCTATTAGGAAAATAAATTTCCACATGGTTTTTAACTAATTTCTGCCCACAGATACCATAAAAGAATATTTCTCTGTTGAGAAGTACCAGGAAGTTTGCTTCTTTCTTCAGGTTCTGCTTTGCCAACAGCTATTACTTTTCACTGTGTTAGGGTGTCTACTTAAGATATCACTCTGCGTGGCTCCTTCCACCACTTCTTGATCCTTTACCCCTCTCTTACATCTATCTTATGATTAAAAAGAGTTTTAGGACACACCAGAAAAGCAAATGTGTTAAATCACATACTTATTTAAACATTTCTTTATCAAAAGATACTGTGCTGTGATTAGTATATTTCTGGTCCTGGAAAGAAAATATGTGAGCTTTATAATTGTTGACCTCATGTGCAGCAATGGCTTTTTAAATGTATTTCTGCATTTGAACTCTGGCCTTGATTCTTAAAACTGACAACCGCCCACCTTCCAGAGGTTCATCTACCTCTGGAGAAAGAGGGTCCAAGTATGATCAATGAAGATCGTTTTATGTTTACAATTTTTGGTTTAATCCTAAGAAGTTGGAAGGTGAAAATAGGAAGGTTTGAAGCTATGCTGACTTTGTCTGGGCCTCACACACCTCAGCTGCACCTGCTCAGGTGTATGTAGTCAAATGCAGGTAATCTAGTCCCCTGTATTTGGTGATGGGCAAGCTGACAGGTGTTCTAGGATTGCCTCAGCTAGATATAGAGCAACTCCGATGGGTTCACACGTCCACCCTTCAGCACACTACCTTAGGCATGTCCTCTTTGTGGCTGTGGCAGAGGGAAGATTGCACGTAGAGACATAAAGGTACTTTTCCAAGTTTCTGCTAGCATCCTATTGCTCAAAGAAAGTCCCACGGTCAGGTCCAGAGTTGCGGTGGACAGACATGGCAAGGTTACCTTTCCACCGGTGTGGATAGAAGGTGGCGTAACAAATGGGTCCTTGATGTAATCAACCTACCACAATGCAGATGAGATCAACTGGGTCACTCGAGGAAGGTCACCAACTACTAGGAGCCTGGAGTCCCTACTAGACCTCTTTGACTCCAGCACCTGACTTTTAACAGCTACAATGGACAGAGAGTCCTTAATGTATCAGATGTGACAGCCTGCAAGTCAGTTAGCAAATGTATCAAAGAAAGTACGGGGTCACTAAAATTTTAAAGAGATGGCATAGAAAGTCCAATTTTATGTTTAAAGTAGAAAACAATGAAAACCAAGAATAGCATTGTAAGGACAGAGCCACAGTGAGAGAAGAGGTTCTGAAGCACATGCCTCTGAGTCTGCAAAAAGAACAAAAAGCTGTCTGGCCAGGAGGGGAAAGCATTTTACAAAGGAATAAAGGAGGAATGAAATGAAAGGATGAAAATCTGAGTTTATACCATTTACATTTCAAACGTTACTAATTTCTGTGTCTGGGTATTATTTTTCTAATTTATTTTTGTTTCAGCTTTATTGAAGTCTCATTGACAAATAAACTGGTAAGATATTTAAAGTATACCATGTGATGACTTGATATGCGTACACATTGTGAAAGGATTTCCACCCTCCAATCAAGTTAATTAACATTGAATTTTCTTTTTCACTGGGTAGCAAAGTGTGCATTTAAAAAAATAGATTTCATAATAGAAAATACTATACATTGGACCTTCCTAAGATTTGCTTTTTTTAAAAAAAAAAAAAAAAAAAAAAAGCACCTTACAAATATGAGCTCTTTAGAAATTCGGAGAAATAGTCATAAGGGTAGAGTCAACCATCTTTCTTCAGTGAATTAGACCAGCCAGTTAACCTTCTGAGTCACCTTCTGTTTTTAGGATTTTACATGCCTTTGAAGGAAACAAGATAGCTAAAGTAAATAAATATATCCGATGACTACTTTCTTAAAAGTAATCTTGATTGTTCCTTAGAGTAGTGTCAGGGCTGAATAAAATTAAGAGCACACAAAGAGATCTTTAGTGTTAATTCATCTAAAATAGATGCTTCATGAAGGGACCAACGTGAGGTTATTGCCACCTACATTCAAATCCAACACAGAGTGAAATAGACAGGTAACATTTTTCATAGCTGATGAGTGACTTTGAATTTAATTTTATCCTGTGGCTAACTTCTAACTCTGTGTCTCGTCTGACACAACCGTTTTCATTACAGGGCTCATCTGAATGTCACAATAACTTTCAAGAGTATTAGTGTCACTATCACTTGTCACTTTCACCTATTTGTCCTGCTGTGTTGACTTTTCACCTTCAAAGTCTCTGATGTTTCCTTATAGGGTAAATTAGAGGCCACACAAGAAAGTTGTATTCTTTCTTCTTAGAGGCAATTGCTTAGGCTGGACAGGAATGTTGCGTGTTAATGGGATAAGTGCCAAGAAAGCCAGAATCTACAGTAGGTTATCCAGGGCTTCTCTTGTTACCATGGCAGTCATTTTCAACTAACTTGTCCACACAAATTTGTCATATTATCATTAGTAATCATAGTAGGAATAGGAATAGTTAACCATATTTTGCATGCTGAATTTGGCATTTCACCCATTTTATCTTATTTATTCTTCACAACAGCTTTTCCAGAAGTTACCATTATGCATATTTTTCAAACAAAGAAATTGAGGTTTACAGAGATCGAATTATTGTTCCAGGTCAACAACTGAGTTATTGGCAGAGCTTGCCTTCAATTTTAAGCTATGGTTCTTTCTCCATGGGAAACTGCTCCTTTTCTTATTCTTACACCTTAACTTGGAAAGATAAAGCTATACGTCAAGGTCCAAATCCTATGGATTTCCCATGGCTTTGTATTCACCGTACAACCTTTAAAACGTCCAGCCAACTCCTTGGTGTAGTAGAGCCTGGAGGATCAGGGACTCAGTTCTGGTTCCTTTATTTAATTGACTGTGTGATCTTATACAGGTCATCTACCCTTGCCCAGTTGGTGTCCCCACTTCTCTGAGCAAGTTACTATTTTTGTACTACACACTTCTCAGGATATTTTGTGAGGACCAATGAGAATTAAGTAGGTGAAAGGACTTCGCAAACTGTATAGCAATGCACACATGCTATTGTGATTTCTGCCTTATTAATCTCCTGCTTGGGCCTTGGAACAGCTGTGTCATGTTCTATTTCCAAAAAGGATGCATAGCTGGGCAGTCAGGCTAATATTATTCCACCTTTAACTAGATTACCCTCCCGCTGACCCTCTGCTCCTTTCCCATGAATGTTGATGATTTATCTTTTCAAAGCCAAACAATATGTTCTGACCGCTTCCCTCCTCCGCCTGCACTTGTCTCTCTGTGCTTGCCTGTTGTGTTTTTTCTACAGGACTCAAAGAATGGGAACCTAATGCAAACACCACTGCCAATTAACACACGCTTACAGCTCTTGCAAATGATTGTTCTCTGTCTCCCAGAACTCAAAGGGCGCAGTTTTTCATCTGTGAATTTTTCACAGTCCTATGAAAATACTCAGCTATGTGATGCAGACATTCTGCACTTAGAAGCAAGCTGTTTCAGTGATTGAGATTTTAAAATTTATTAGGGATGTCCCGAGGATCCCATGAGGCATTCTGCAAAATCTCCTTGTCCTAAAGCCACCTTGTTTAGAAAGTGTCTTTGATCTGATCCAAACCAGGATATAAGCCTCCCCTACCTCAACTGAGGGAAATGGCCATAGGGTGACCAGCTGTTCTGGTTAAGCAGACACTGCCCCATTTTTAGCACAAGGTCCCGGAAAACCCCTCAGCCCTGAGTACACTGGAGGGTTAGGCACCCTAGAAATGGTGCATCTACTTCCTGCTCCTGCCCTGGCTCTTTGCCTTCTGCATTTGTCAGGCTCCAAGCGCCGTGAATAATTTTCACCTACCTGTTACTTGCATAAGGTCTATTTGGAACAGCATTAAAAAAAATAAAAATAACTTAAAACTTTATTTTTGCTCTCTCGCAAAATACCCAGAAGCTGTGGCTGAGCTCCCGCTGTTCACACCTAAAGAACACAGGCGCCAGTGCTGCTGCCTGTCACCTCCAGAGTCACTAGGGTCCTCGCTGCATATTTTGTATTCAAAACTCTTGATAAATTATCGGATGGTTTTCTTGGTTGTAGTCCTCGCAGAACAATAAAGCAAAAATGTTTGTCATCCATGTAGTACAGCTGCAAAAAGTGTGTGGGAGTGATAATTGGATGACACCCAGGGAAGGGGAAAAACATGAAGAAAAAAAAAAGCTTTTCATGGAGGATGCGATGGCTTGTGGAAGGCCAGCCAGCGGCTGGACAAGCTCCCTGGCCGGGCCCTGCCTGAGGAGCGCCCTTGTCTTGCTGGCCAAGGCAGGTTCCAGCAAGACCCTGGTCCCAGGCCCCGGGCCACACCTGTGGCTGTCGGGTTCAATGCTTTCCACTCACTTTGGCAGCTGGGGTAGCCTGAGGGAAAACTACATTTCTGTTTCCAAGTGGGCCACCGAGCTCGAAAAGGCCAATTGCCTTTAACCCTCAAGAAGACCCTTTGACGGCAGGGCTTTGATCCACGTAGGCTCGTGTGCACCGGGACAGGCAGCTGTCAGAACTGCGCCTCTGGCAGAAACAAGGAGGGGAACGTGGGTTGCCATGAAAGAAACACTACAAATGTTTGATCCTCTTATCCCCACCCTCCTGCTCTCAGATTCCTCCTGGACAATGGAGGACACTTAGGAGAATCAGTAAACAAAGCAGCATTCATTCGTTCTCATTTGAGCAGGGTCGGTCCCTCTTTTTAATCACTACTCAAGGAAAAGCTCAAAGGTATAAAAATCATCCCACTAGTTTCTTAGCTTTTCTAAGGTTGCATCCTAAGCCATCAATCAACAGTTCATGACTTAAAGGTAAAGTCCTCCTATTTTCAAATGCTGTGGTAAACAACATTTGTGTGTGTGTAGTATGGGTTGTTCTTTGCAAAATTCACTGGAGGATGCTAAAGGCCAGACTTTAAGGATGAAGAGCTATATTCCCTTAACTCTGGAATGACTCATAAGGCAAAATGTAGAAGCCACATTAGTCTATTTCTGAGGGCCATTTAAACCAGTGGCATGGGATTCCTATAGAGAAGATGAAAACAGGGTGGGGGGTGGCTTTGACTTGAGCTGCTTGCTGAATTATCATTTCATGAGATATCATGCTTACAACAGGTTGAAGGAGCAATATCTGCATCCTCACTGAGGCAATGAGTCAAGGGCCTCAACATGGACAACCAGATCCCAGGAGGTTCCTAGATCTATAAGCAGAGCTTAGAAGACAGTTGCAATAAATAGGAAAAAAGGCGGTCCCTGTGCAGTTCACAGAAGATTCTGGGAATCCTTAGGGTATGTGGCTGCTGCAGGAGTGCAAAAGCTTACCAAGGCTCTGTGCAATCTTCTTGCAGGCTGAAGGTATACTTTTGTCCCTAGACATGGGTTTCTCAACCTTGTCACTATTGGCATTTGGGGCTGTATCCATCAGGGACTGTCTTAGTTTGGGCTACTATAACCAAGTACCATAGACTGGGTCGTTTAAACAACAAACATTTGTTGCTTACAGTTCTGAAGGAGACGGCAAGTCCAAGATCAAGGTGTTGGCAGATTCATCCTGGGTAAGGGCCCACTTCCTGGCTTGCATGGGCCACCACCTTCTTGTTGTGTCCTCACATAGCAGAGAGAGATCATCTCTCCACCTCTTCTTACAAGGGTACTAATCTCATTCATGAGGATTCCACCATTATGACCTAATGACCTCCCAAAATTCCCAAAGGCCCTACCTTCAAATACTATTAACTTGGGAATGTAGGCTTCAACATAGGAACTTTGGAGAGAGACATTCAGTCCATATCAGGGTCCACCAGAGAAAAAGAACCAACAGGAGTTATATATAGTTGACTCTTGAATGATGTGGGTTTGAACCATGAAGGAAATTTACATATAAGTGTACCCACACATTACAAACACTCGTTCTTCAAGGGCCAAATATATTTTCAATCCGTGGTTGGGATTTTGCATATATTGAGGGCCAATTTAAGTCATACTCAGTTTTCTGGCTGTGCAGGTGGTTGGCACCCCAACCCCCATCTTTTTTAAGGATCAACTATATATATTTTTATATATGTATATATGCATGTGTAATATATATATATATATATATATATATATATATATATATATAATCTCACTGGTTTCCCACTCTAGGAAACCTAAGGCCTTTAGCAGATCAGATGACGCCCACCCACATGACGGAGAGTATCTGCTTTACTTAAAGTCAACCAATTGTAGATGCTAACTACATCTACAAAATACCTTCATAGCAACATATAGAAATAGTGTTTGATTAAATAATTGGGTTCTATAACCTAGGCAAAATGATACATACAACTGATCATTGCAAGGACCAACAGATAATCCTTTGTTGAAGGCTATCCTGGGCACTATAGGATGCTTAGCAGCATGTCTGAGCTCTATTTGTTAGATGCCAGTTAGCATCCCCACCCTTCCCATTCCAACGAAAAAGCCTCCAGGTATTGCCAAAAGTCCTGCAAGCATCACTTTCCTAGAACATGAAATAAAGAACTTTGGTTTCAACTGTAAGCCCACAAATGGTTCTGTTATCCATAGCTTGATGTAGAGAGCCAAAATAGGAATGCTACGTTTTCAGAATCATATATTTTCACTCAGACGTTATTTTAACACATTGAAGGTTAAAAAGCTTAATTGATATTTTTATAAGCTCACAGTGGGCAGGGCATCTAAACCTTTGGGTGGGCATAGTCTTAATATAAGAAGTAAACAATGATTTCTACCTCCAGCTACAGTTGTGTACTCTCTCCCTAGAGTGACAATTACTGTTCTTCTGAATTAAAAATGAAATAATAATTTAACCAAAGCTGAAATTTGTCCCAGAAGGCTCAGTTAACCTGTTAAAGCTGGGCCCTAGACTCAAAAGAAGAGCTCTATCAAATATTCTGGAAGAGCTTAATATCATAATTTTGCTATTTCATGGAACAGAATATTTTTACTTACTAAATACATAAAAATAGCTTCAGGCTTGATATAAATTAAAACAATGTGACAAACATCCACTTATCATAAATTATAGATTTTTTTTCCATTTTTGTTGCATTGCTATTAGCAGATTTTTATATGTATCCTTCTAATATAACAAAACACGTCCTGTGCTCTTTCAACCATCTGGTGTGATATGACACATGGATGGCAAACTGCTATTTTAAGCACTGAATGCATTATCTGTAACCAAGCATGATTATCTCCTGCATTGTTAATTTCCCACTGTGCTAGTGTAATTCTGGTATTTTCTTGGTCATGCACAACTGTATCTTACAAGCAGCCCACATATCTTAACAATGAAAAAAAGCAGAGAGTTCTCTAATTGTACTTTAATCACAAAGTTCTAGTGCCTGGGTTGGGAAACGAAGACTCCGGAAGGCTAATAACCCATTGTTTGTAAATGAAATGTACATATCTATTTAGTTGTTTCAAGCAATGCAAAGAAAAACATCCAATTTGAAATTTTGACCCATTAAGCATCATGGCAGAATGCAGAGATTTCCTTGGCATTCTTCTTTGCCCATTAAAAACTAAATAAACTTTTTACTGGACTCTTAAGTGAGCTTTATCTTCTGTCTGATTTACCGTGTGGTTAGCTGAAAACCAGATGTTGGATTGCACCGGACATTGGCATTGCCAGTCCAATAAAGTGTTCATTTTTCTAATAAAGTTTTAAGAAGCCAAGGTAGAGCCAGGCAGAAGCAATACTATAGGCTTATTTCTGAAGGAAGACTTCTTTGTTTTCTCCAAACCCACCTAGATGCTAATGCAAGGCTGCTCCCCTACAATAGGTGAGTGATGACAACTTCTATCCTCTTCCAAATGTTTAAAGAGAAATGGATCTAACTGGCGAGAGAAGGAGCAGCCAGGATGTTGAAGGATTTTTTTTCATCCTTCACCTTAATCCTCTCTGTGTGGCCCTTTTCATCCTGCCTTAGGACAAAATGAAAGTGATTTATGTATCTTTATGCACTGAGTCAAACATAAATACATGCTCTGCATCAGTTAACTAGTATAAACTCTCCTAGGTTACAGGTTAATCTTACACACTCAAAAATAAATTATAAGCAATAGTCTTTATTATGAGGATGTCACAAATTAATAATTATATTCACTATGAGCCTTAGCATTGCACAGCAGTATATTATTTGCCTGAGGAAGTCAGTAAATTATGGTCTCACCTATTCTCAGGGAAATTGCATTTTTAACAAACTGATTTTTCACTACACTTTTCACTAAATTTAAGTGCAAACATTTAACCTTATTCTTCCCCTTCCCTCACCCCCCCCAAAAGACAGACATGTTTTAGCTCATTCTGCATGAAGATAAGCAATTCCTCCTTTAATGAAGTAAATAACCTTTTTGTTATGTCTTTGTAAATTCATTATAGCTCAATGATGAAAGGTGAACAGCCTGGATTAGTTGTTTCACATGGTTATTCTCATTTATCTCTCATAAGAACCTTGAAAATTAGATATAATTATTCTCATTGCCAATACAGTAACTGAGGCTGTCTAAGAATGTACCATTAATAAGGGGAGAGATTTGAAAACATATCTGGTGATCAACCCCATGATCTTGTCACTCATTAAGTATTATCTGCAGTTCGTTAGGATGTTTGCATGATAAGCTCTGGACAGTTTTGCCCTCAGAGCTCTGATATTCTTCTAATTCTTGGCCAGAAGACATTGAAAGTTGCTATACCTAAGACATATTACAATTACATATTAGATGTCTAATGTTAAATGTCTCAAAATTATGGGAGACAACACTAACTTGGAAAGAGACACACAGAATGGATCATCAGATGACTTATTATCTTTCCATAAGGAGACTAAGAAACATAAACCTATTGCAAGTCAAGAGACCTAATCTTGTATATTTTTAAAACAAATATTCCACTCTAAGAGTCCGAGCTGTGCTACAGAGTATAGTCAATTCTACCTGGGCACAGTTTCATTGAGATGAGTCATTGAATTACAAGTATATGGACTAACGAAAATCAAAATTGTCACTATAACTCATCTGCATCCTCTTTTTCTTCCCCTTCATACACATTTATCAAACCAACCCTTTTTACCTTGTCTCTGGTTGAAGCCTCAATCCTTTATGTGAACACAACAACCACCATGAGTGCCAGAATCTTCTCTGTTCTGTTCCTTGTTGGGTTTCTACCACCAAACCAGTTTCTGGCATGGAAAATGTACTCAGTAAATATTTACCAAATGACTAATTTAACAATGGACTGACATATGAATAAATGTTTCATGTCATGAAGATTCAAGATGGTTCGTATTATGACTTTTAAAGAAATGTTTCAAATAATTGATAGTTTGCAAATATCAGTCAAGGGCATTTAAGAATTATTTCTGGCTAAAGAACAGCCTAAAACATATTAGACATTAAGTAAACACTTATTAAAATGAATAAAGGATAAATGAAAAAATGTGGGAAGTATTATTCATATTACACGAGTTGTCCCAAGAGGATTGCACCATACATCTAAACCTACCTTGTAAATGAATAGTTGGCTATAGTAAAAAGAAAAGATAAGAAAAGCCTTGTAGTTCTGCCAATTTTTCCACTGTTACTTAGCCATTACCCACTGTGTAATACATAATTGGCTTACAACATGTGGAAGGGGGAGGTTCTAATTATGGAGAAATTAATGATTCAAAAAATAATTACTCCAGATCCCTTTACATTGTGTGGTTTCCATTGTATGGTTTTAGTAAAGAGAATGTGACATTCATCACAGCCATATCCAAATTCCTTTAAGATGACAGAAAGGTAATACAACTTGACATGAAAGAATTTTGTTCAGCAAGTCCACATGCAGCACTCCTGCCAAACTCCTGGCCTTTCCCATCCTGCCATGGATTTTTTTTAACTTTTTTTTAAAAGACTGATTTTAGAGAAAGGAAGGAGAAGACAGAGAGAGAAACATTGATCAGTTGCCTCCTGCATGCACCCCAACCAGGGATCGAACCAGCCACCTTTCAGTACACAAGAAGACGCTCCAACCAACTAACTGAAGCATATGCATTTCCTCCCAACACACTATTTCTCCCAAAATATCACTCAACTAGTTTTCTCTATCATATTCCAACTATTTAATATTTCCCATGTGTCTTGCCAATACCCTTGTAGGTGCATATCCTAAGCCCATACCCCTTAGCCAAATTCCTAGAAGTTATATTCCTTTCCTAAAGTGTTCAATGATAATTCAGTCATTAATTCTAAAATTGTCTTCTATTTTTCCCCATTTTCTCTTTTTCTTTTAATTGCTGTGTCTCTAAGCACAAACTTCACAAGTTGCCATAAAAGTATTCATTTTCCCAAAATTGCTTTACTGTGTGTGGGATTCTACTAAAAGGATGGTGAACTTTCCCTTCAGTTCTGTACTCCCACTCAAGACTGAAGAAGAAGTAGTATTAAACAGAAGCAGGAGATATTAAATTTATCAGGAACTTCCTAACAAAGGAGAAATTGTTTCTGTAATGAGCAACAGTGTAGAGTTCCTCCCTGAGGACCTGTAGGGTTGGGAAGGAAGCAGGAATATCTGGAATAATTTAGATGAACCTCAGTAGAGCAGGAAAATATTTTAGGAAGTCATTTTTATCCTCATGTTTTTCCAAAACCGAATCAGACAACACAAAGCATTCTTATTATACCACACCTACTATTGATGTAGGTAATCAAATACTCTCACATAGAAAATTTAGTCTGACCTTAAATTGAATAGGAGACAAATAATACCATGTTTTCTCAAATTTGATGTTTCCACAATTACAATTACTTTTATGAATTAGTGATTTCAGAGTCCTAGCTCTGAGTTTTGTTCTTTTTTTGCCTTCTTTAGCACTCCCACAGCCTCACCAATAAACCAATTACTCTCACCTAAAGCTTTCACAGCTAAATGACACCTTCGTTAAAAATATATAAAAATATATACAATTTAATGTTAAATTAGAAAGTGTTTTTATCTTCTAAAGCCATGTGTTCTAAATTCTGAAATCTAGGTTAATTCTAAAATCTAGCCTGCCAAGGCACTGAAGCATACTATTTGAGCAGAACTGAATGGAAGCTTGGGGAAGTCTCGGTGCTTGGTAAGAATTTGACTTCTGCTAATTGCAACACATGGCAGTTGCCAAGGTTGGAAGAGCCATGGAAGGTAGGAAATGACACTAAATCCAGTGCCCAGGAATGCATTAGGAATAAACACAGGCCACTCTGGTAGAAAAAGTATGAACAGTCAAAAGCATGGGATTTAAGGAGGAAAACTGTAGTCATGAAAAATTCACCAGCATAGCTCTGAAAATTGCATTTCAATTTAAGGAGACATCCTCAGAGGTCACATATAGTCCAACTTCCTGCTCATCTTACACATCAACCAAAGAAAAACAAGCTGAGGCTGTGATGCCCTCTCCACTTCCTTCCCAGTGTCACATAGCTAGTTTCATGGCAGAGTTATGTTGGGAACATGTATCTTTGGAATTCTAACCCAAGGTTCATTCAACAGCTCTGTGATGCCCCTTAGGAGTGAGAACAGACTCCTTGGGAAGAAGGAAACTATGTCCTGGTTTCTTTTTTTTTTTTTTTTTTTTTAATATATTTTATTGATTTTTTACAGAGAGGAAGGGAGAGAGATAGAGAGTTAGAAACATCGATGAGAGAGAAACATCGATCAGTTGCCTCCTGCACACTCCCCACTGGGGATGTGCCTGCAACCCAGGTACATGCCCTTTGACCGGAATCGAACCTGGGACCTTTCAGTCCGCAGGCCGACGCTCTATCCACTGAGCCAAACCGGTTTCGGCAGTTTCTTTAAAATACAAAATGTGTCATATGGAACTGAGCACTATAATTCAGTTTTGAAAACCCTTCTATCTCCAAGTATACATTCAGATCACCTCAAAAGAACTGAGAAGTGTCTTTCTCTCTCTTTTACCAGTTTCCTGCAGAGAAACAAAGCATTGAGATTTTTTTTCTAAACATCAAATTCCCACTATAAGTTAGAGCTCTCAATACCACTAGTCTTAAAAAAATACGGTTGTAATCCTTTAGCTATGAGTTACCTGGCATGAAAATGCCCTTATATTTTATGGCTGAAAAAGGCCAGCTAATCCTGGCCAGGTGGCTCAGTTTGTTGGAGCGCTGCCCAGTACCCCCAAAACTTGCAAGTTCAATTCTTAGTCAGGCCAGGTCAGTGTTGCTCAGTGGTTGAGCATCAACCCAGGAACCAAGAAGTCACTGATTCGGTTTCAGGCTCCATCCCTAGTAGGGGCATGCAGGAGGCAGCCAATTGATGTTTCTATCTCTCTATCCTTCTCCCTTCCTCTCTCTCTAAAATCAATAAAAACATATTTTAAAAAATAATAAAAATCTCAGTCAGGCCCAGCCGGCACGGCTCAGTGGTTAAGCATCGACCTGTGAACCAGGAGGTTGCCATTTGATTCTCAGTCAGAGCACATCCCTGGGTTGTGGGCTCGATCTCCAAGTGTGGGGTGTGCAGGAGGAAGCCAATCAATGATTCTCTCTCATCATTGATGTTTCTATCTCTCCCTCTCCCTTTCTCTCTGAAATCAATAAAAATATATTTTTAAAAAATTCAAGTCAGGGCACATACCCAGGTTGGGGGTTCAAGATCCCTGTTCCGGGCGCATACGGGAGGCAATTGATCAATGTTTCTCTCTCTCACTTCTTTCTCTAAAATAAATAAACATATCCTCAGGATAAAGGAATAGAAAAAGTCAGCTAATTTTTCGCCCTAACCGGTTTGGCTCAGTGGATAGAGCGTCAGCCTGCATACTGAAGGGTCCCAGGTTCGATTCTGGTCAAGGGCATATACCTTGGTTGTGGGCACATCCCCAGTAGGGGGTGTGCAGGAGGCAGCTGATAGATGTTTCTGACTCTATCCCTCTCCTTTCCTCTCTGTAAAAAAATCAATAAAATATATTTTTTTAAAAAGTCAGCTAATTTGTAATTGTCTTAATCATTCTAAAATGCCAGACAGTACAATATGGATAGCCCTTACCAACAAGTCAATTGCTGGGGACCCTTGTCCATTGTTGAATGACAGAATTAGCTTAGTTCAGTTCACAAATGCAATCACATGTCATTTTGTAGCTTCTACTTTCACCCTGTGATACTTCAATACCCAAGTTAAAGGTATTTGGCAGATGCTTCTTATTTTAGCCATCTCCATTTCACATTACAAATTAGAATTCCCCACACATAACCTGTGTTTGGGTAACTATAACCTCTTGGTCCATAATCTCAAAATAATTTTCTAATTTGAATCAGAAGCTGCTAAATGCAAAACTAAGGAGGGTGGTGGGAAAAGTGAAGAAAAAATTGTCTATGTATTTTCATTCACAGGAAAGCAAGGGTTTGAAGGGAATCAGGTTTATTGAGATAAAAAGCACATCCAACAAAACGAATGCTTTTTAGGTAGACAGTTGTAGGAAGTTTAACAAGCACACAGTAGTGTAATTTTCACTACAATATGATATGGAACAACCCATCACCCCTGAAAAGTTCCCTCTGCCCCCTTTGTAGTCCACTCCTCCCTCAGCCTCACCGGTAAGCAATGATGATTACTGTGACTTCATGTTTGTCTTTTCCAGATGTCATATAAACAAAGTTATTCAGTATCTAGCTTTTTAAGATATGTAGTATCAGAAGAAATGGAAATCTGTAACAAAACTCCAGGGAGGGGGAGGGACAAATCTACATTTCTTAATTTAGGCAAACTTTCAAGAGTATGTTTTACTCTTTTCTCCTAACACTCATAGCATTTTCTGTCTTTATTATGGTTCTTGGGTATCCTCAACTGAATTGTAAAGCTTTGATTAATTTTAACATTTGTACACTGACATTTACAAGGAGCTATGTGATATGACTTATCTGCTCAACTAGACTATAAAGTCCTTGATGGCAAGACTTTTTAAAAGTCACCTTTGTATCCAACACAATGCCTAGCACAGTGTCTGATAAAGGGTACATGCTTGCCAATATCTGATAAATGTCTTGTGAATCCACTGATTAAAGATACAGATGGAAATTCTACTTTAAAAAACTGCACCTATATTTTCAAAGAGTAAATATAATTGTAAATGTTCTTTCTGGAAGATAGCTTTAATCACCCACTTTGTATTATCTTTTCCCTCTTGATCATTTTCTGGTTTATGTAAACAATAATAGAACTCCAAATGAAAACACAGTGGAAAGGAATCAATGCCAGACATAGACGGATAAATACACCTCTGAGAAAATTGAATCACTATGGTTTGTGGACTATGAAATTTTGTAACACCACCAGGCATATGTCACAGAGCTTCATGAAATGATCATTCAATAAAGCTTCATTAACTTCTAGAACTCAATGAATTGAGCTCACTATAGATAGTCATTTGTTTTACTGTTCTCCAATTACATTATATTATTGATGCATTCATAAAAATGCTGCCATTGACCTACCACCAACTGGCCATGCACTAGATACAGGCAGCTTCCAGTGCAGTATAAATGGGTTTACTTACTTTAGAAAGCCATCCAGCTCAGGTTGTGGTCATAGAATACCCCAGTCCAAGATGAATGGTTATGCAACTTGAAGCAAACTCAACTATCTCCATCATCAAACCATAGATGGTTGCATGTTAGGCTCACCATAAAACTGTCTATTACTTTCTTCTTACAGAGAGTGGTATGAGAACAAAATGCAAAACACCATAATTTCAAATCTATTTTGAGGCCTATTAGTTGCCATCATAAAGTGAACAGGTTAGTAACTGGATTCATTTCTTTCTCATTGGTTCAGAGGAACATTCTGGAAAACAAAAGTAAAGATGGCATGCCTTTAGATCTCCATTATATTATAAACTCTATTTTCTTTGAACAAAAGGGTTGGTACTGATAATTTTGCCTTCAAAAATGAGTTTATCCTAAAATATATTTCTAAAATAAATTGCCTCTGAAAATTATTATTAGTTATTAGGTGTGTACGTGTGTGTGTGTGTGTGTGTGTGTGTGTGTGTATGAGAGAGAGAGAGAGAGAGAGAGAGAGAGAGAGAGAGAGAGAGATTAAATCAAAAGTTTTCTTCTTAGCATTTTAAAAAATCCTTGTTTTGTACATAAGCCATGAGGAGAATAAGAGGGTAGGGTATTCAGTTCTCCATTGACTGGTTGCTGAAATCCTAACATAACTCATTCTTCTGCTCATGTTGTTAATTTTGCCAAGTCTGAGAAGTGGACTACTAGGAAATAGGTCCTTAGGTTCTTGGTTTCTTCAACCCTGGTATTCCTGTCCACTATTTCCTGAAACTTACTCCTTCTGTACTTTAAGCTTTTTTTTAATCTACTGCCCTATTAGTTATTTCTTGGGCTCCTTGCCTAGCTTCTCTTCCTATGACTTATTCATTAAAGGTAAATTTCCTCAAACATCTGTTTTCAGCCCTCTCCTCTTATACTCAATGCCTGAGACTTATCTGTTCTTCTATAGTCTCCACCTCTATTTTAATGGAAGAACCACTGATTGAAAGAGTATTTTGAAAAAGATGTATATTTTTAATGGTAATTACTTTAAAATAATTCTGAATAAACAGTGTGGTGTCCGTGGTGTTTTTGATCTATTTGGTTTGCTTTGGTAACATTTTAAATCTTAATCAGTAATTCACAGTCTATATAGTAGCAACAGCAAATAATTTAAATACCAGTATGTAAATTACACAGGTTTATTTGTATAATTATGCAAGAAATAATTTTTCCTTGGTGAAATGTATAGCATTCATGAAACATTTCATAGAGCCTACTGTCCTCCATGATGAGGCATAAGATATAGGGATGCGGGAATCCATCAACATAACTTTATGCAGTCTCATGCCTAGCACTATGTCTAGCCTTATTTCAAACCCCTAATCCCTCTCCCATCTTCTGTGCCTGGCTCCCACTCACCTTATCCCCCTGCCTGGCCACCCCCCATCCCAACTACAAAGGAGGACTCTATGTCCTGGCCTGACTAGAAGTCTGGCCAGTCATCTGTCAGATCCCCATTGCCTTCATCTCTGAATTAACCTTTTAAGCAAAGTGCTTGCCAGAAAGCAGAAGACAGAGTGGTGATGCCTCTGCAATCACAAATATCTCCATGGCTTGTGCTTTTTCCCTACTTGCTAATAATGTTTTCCCCTTGGGAGGATTTCAGTCTGATAGTTGCTTTAATTGTAACTATCTATGCTATAATAATATATAAACACATAATGAGGTTGTGGTAGAGACAGTCAGGCTGTAGTCAAGAATATATGTAGCTTCTGCCTACGGGTAAATTGCTACAGATCCCCTGACCATTGTTGAATGATGGAACTGGCTTAGGTCAACTCACAAGTGCAATCAAAATTTCACTGATATTTAAACCACATTATTGAGATCACTTAGTTTTCCCTTTCTACCATACCAAATGCCTGACTCTTCAGGTTTTATATTTTCTTCCCCTCCCAGACTATAATTATTTTATGCCTCCTCTCTCCTATACCTGTACATTATAGATCAATTCTGCCTTGGTATTGCATTTCCCATTCAGCTCCACAATCCATTCTTGTTATGGGTTGAATCATATCCCCTAAAGTGATATGTTAAAGTTCTGATCTCTTATACCTGGGAGTATGACCTTACTTGCAAATAGGTCATTGCAGATGTGATCAAGTTATAAGGAGACCATTAGGGTAGGCTCTAATCCTATATAACTGGGGCTCTTATAAGAGGAGAAGGTGAGACAGAAAGGTGGAGGGCAGACAACCATGGCAAAATAGAGATGGAGATTGGAGTTAGGTTGCTACCAGCCAAGGAATGCCTGGGACTACCAGAGCTGGAAGAGGCAAGGAAGGATCTCACCCCAGAGGCGTTATAGGGAACTAGGCCCTACTGACACTTCAGAACTAGAGAAAATAAAGGTCTGTTAGTTTAAGCCACCAGTCTATACTTTATTATGGCAGCCCTAGGAAACTTATACAATACCCAACAATTTGACCCAAGAACAAGTTAGTGCTAGGCATTTGTCTGTTGTACAAACAACTAACCATTGGTGGCATCAAGGCTCTGATACCATTCACTCCTCTTCATGCCTTTATAATGAAATGAGATTAGTTTTCCTATTGTACATCTTTGACTCTTATTGTTATCCTCTTGCTAAAAATCTTTGAAGATTATCACCTACATTTAGAACAGAATCAAAATCCTGAGCCTGGGTTTCCAAGGACTGACCTCTGCTCTTCAACTGTATTACTTACTAAGCTGCCTCAGACCCTCTCCTGAATACTAGTTTCCCTCCCCTTGCTCTCAAAGCCGTCTGCTTTCCAACCTCTACCCCATACTGCCCCTCACCTGAACTGCTCTTGCACCCATCTCAACCAGAAGGATCCAGGTCACATGCCATTGTTTGAGTGGTAACTTTTATAACCTATTCTCCAAAAAAAAAAAAAGCATTTGTATCACCCTGCTTCAGAAGATCATATGTATGTGTGCTTAACACTTAACATATTCTGTATTATACAGGGTGAATTATAAACATTTTCCATCTTTTTTATTAGTTCAGACTCTCTAAAGGTTTCCATTTTTGCAAACTCTGCATTCATTTGCATAAAGAACTAGCATATCCTATAATATTGGTTGAGTTGAATTGGGGGGGAAAAGTGAATTGTGGGTTGTCTCAATAAGATTAATAGCCACTTGTTCATGAAATAGCATCTGTCTTCTTTATCCAGAGGTATCCATTGGCTTTTGTACACTCAGTTCAAGCCTTTAATTAGTAAGGTACTAAGCAATAAGCAATAGATTACACATCAGAGAAAGAAAAAATACTCAGTCAATTACTTGCCTTTGGTAACAAATTGATTACTGTGTGTGTGTGTGTGTGTGTGTGTGTGTGTCTGTGCGCGCACGTGCATACTCCAGTCACAACTTTTATTTTCCTTTTATTAACTTTCTAAATGGAAAAGGGAATGTGTGAGTATGTGTGTGTGTGTGTGTAATACATCTATATTAACAAATATCAGCTCACCATATACCTAAAATAAGTTATACATAGCCTCTTCATTTTTTTTGCAAATTAACAGAAATATTCCACCTAAAAATAAGAAATGGGGTCTCTGTTGTAACTTAATCTCTCTATATAAACCTTGGAATTCTTTTGCTAGTGTCATGTCATAGCACACAATTGACACAACCTTGGAATTCTTTTGCTAGTGTAATGTCATAGCACACAATTGACACAATCTGATATTTATTTGTTGCAACTGATGGTAACAACTCAATACAGCTGGATTATGACTGACTAGTGCAATGCCATTTTATAGGACTTCTTCAGTTCAGTAAGTGTTCAAGCATTCTCAGTTACTGTATGTGGCTGATTAACTAGGCTTAGCAGACTTTCCTCTCTAAGTTCTATTGTTGCTTTTGGCTCTATGAGTTTATCCTGGCTCAGCTAATCGATGGTCTGTTTCAAATGCTCAAAGTAAATGGTTTTCATGTAGGAATTGTTGTATTATTTTCTAGACAGAATGAAAATGAAAAATAACTGTTGTGCAAGATCCAGGCAATGACTAGGCGTGAGGTAAAAAGTGTTCACTAATGTGCTTTCAAAAATTAAAATCTTAAGATAAGACTTTAATTATGAAAGTCACTGTCTAATATGGATCAAGTGACCTCATTTGAAAAAGTAAAAATGAATCTCAAAAAAAAATCAATCTATTGCAGATCTTGCAAACTCTAGAAATATGCAATATTATGTGTAAAAGGAAAACTTACTCTGTTTTGGCTTAATAAGTCCATTAACTGTAAATTATAATGACTAAATCAGAATGGCTCTTAAGTTAGTTTCTAATAATTGAGTGATTTGGCCTGAAACTGTTGTAGTTTCTCCTTTTCAACATCTACACTTATTGGTTTAGAACTGCATCTGTACTTATTAGTTTAAAATCATATTCCTTTTTTGCTTAAAAATTGTGTATTTCCAATGAAATTAAGGATTTAGGAATATGCAAATAACTATTTCCACCAACATTCTCAGTGGAATACATAATTATTAGGAGTTAGCCATTAATGTTGACTTTCTTATTCCATAATTAGTATTGTTTTGATTATTATTGATTTGCCCCCCTCCTAGGTCTGAAATGTAAGTCAGTAAAAGTCAGACAGTACTATAAAAGATAAACATTTACACTAATGAATGGGCATTAATTGATATGCACTCTCAGCATTGAACCTCAAGAGTTATCTTGAAAATGATGCAGCTATTATCTTAAGTGAGTGTTCTTGAGAGAGCCAAGTTTAAGTGGGATCTCAATTCTGCATAGCAATTGGAAGTCCATAATTTTTAAGTTGACTTGTTTAGATATTTTATATCATATAGACCAAATTTTAAAAATGAGTATTTCATAATCTTGATTTAGTTTCCTTACTAGGGCATATTTTGTGCATCTTCTTTTCAGTGCCTCTGCAGGTGTACCTCGATTTATGATTCTGCCCATTACATTATCTTTTCAGTCATCTTTTATTAGACTGAAATAGAAATTCTTTACCCTGTGGTAAAGAATTGATGCTAAATTTCTTCAGCTATGCTTAAATACAAAATTTTTGCTGCCCACATTTATCACTTTTTTTTGCAACAAATAAAGTAAAATATTTCCCTTTATCAAAATAAAAGCACATAAGAAGGGTGATGAAATTTTTTGAAAATGATAATACAACAAAATGAAAAATGGAAAGGACACAAATTACTGCAAGTTAAAAGTAAATAATAAGTATCTTGAAAAATTCTTGAATTTAAAATATACAAAATGGAACTGATATTTCTGAAATGAACATATGGTGTCTTACCCTTTAATAAATTAGTGTTAGTATCAACAGCAATAAATGAAGTGAATGCTTATTCAAAGCCAAACTACAGGCTAGAAGAAAATAGAGTCAAAGTAATACATAAAAACAAAACTCAGTATTTGCGGTTGTCATTCTTGTTCAAATAGAAAAAAAACAATGAAATGTCAATCTAAGGACCTGTGTAATTGTACATGGAGAAGTATTATTGGGGCAGATATAATATAATGAAGATAAATAATAAAATGATAGATCTTTCCCCTTGATCCTTAAAGGATATCATTTATTCAAACATCTCATTAAATAGGCTCAAGGAAAGAGCGCACAGAGCTTTAAGAGAGAAACCTCAAGATTCCACAATCCCACCTGATATAAGAAATCGATAATGTATTAAAAATGCATTTTAACACTATGGTTAGTGTCAAGAAATTTGGGAAACACAAGAATCCATCTATACAGAGTACCTTTCTCACTACAAACATGTATAATTGTAGTAATAATTGAATCTGGATGCACACCTCTCTAAAAATATAGAGCTTATTATTTACAAATGATACCAAGAAAACTACTAGGAAATAGAAATGGAACACAAGCACATACACTCACTTTTTAGTTAAGTCAGCAACATTGTCTATGGTTGATTATTTTTTTAAGATCACTTTATTGAGGTCTGATTGACATACAGAAAACTACATATTTAATGTATACAAATTAATGAATTTGGAGACAAGTACACACCCCTGAAACCATCACCATGATCTGTGTCATAAACATATCCATCATCTCCAAAAAATGTCCTCTTGCCTTCTTATTATCATTGTTATTATTATTATTATTATTAATTATTACACTAAGATCTACCCTAATAGCCTAATAGCAAATTGAAAGTATGTAATATAGTATTGTCAAATACATGAAATATGCTATATAATAGATCTCTAGAATTTATTCATGTTGTAGAAATAAAACTTTGCACCCTTTGACTCATACTTCCCCCTTCTCTCTCCCCAGCCCCTAGCTCTGCTTCTACTATTTGACTATCTTAGATTCCTCATGTAAGTGTTACAATGGAGTATTTTTCCTTCTGTGTCTGGCTTACTCCACTTAGCATAGTATCCCCTAGGGTTGATCTTAAAGTCATATTTATTTCAAAATTAAAATTTGATTTTAGAGGAATCATTTCTAACATTTTAGCAATTAAGGAGTTCCTTTATTAGTTTATGAACTGCATGGTCTAAAAGGTTTTTAATTTTCTTTTCAAGAAAAGTTGAATTTATTTAGAATTAATTTATTTTCCATTATATTAATCAAAGATAAATCTAACTGAAACTGCAGTAAACACAGAACATAATCAATAGTATAGAAAGTGTTTGTTTAATTAAGTCTTATTTACATTGAAATATTTAAAGGATCTTATTTGCACTTAGTCTTGTTTACATTGAAATATCCAAGAATCTTGTTTCAATTTAAGATTCTGAGAACCAGTGTGAGGGATAATTTGACTTGGAATCAAGAAATTATGATGTAAATCTGAGTTCTCATACTTACTAGCTGTAAGCCCTAAAATAAATTATTTAAAACCTCTTCAAAAAACTCAGTCTTTATGTCAGTAAAATTAAAGTTAGGATACTATCATACCAGTATCACAGGGCTATTGTAAGGATTAAATAGTTTAAAAAGACTATATGTTTAACAACATATATAAATACGAGACACAAATTAGTTTAGTATTGATATTTAAAGTACTAGTATTTAATTCTAAACTAGTATTTAATACTAAACTTTAGTATTCAAGTTTATGTACTTTGATTAGTATTGCTGACATATATAGAAACCATGAAAGATTCAATCATTAAAATATAATGCTGAAAACTTGTGGGTTTTTTTTTTCTTTTTTTCAGCAAAGAGTTTTACAAAGGAAAGCAGACCATGCAATGTTGAGGAAATGCAGAACTACACAATGACATCAAAGTGGAAAAAAACAGAAAGTATCCACCTTTAAGAACTGAGAATTACCATAAAGGCAGACTTTACCCTTGAATTTTTTCAATAACAGCGGGATAACAATGGCAAAAATATGTCTTATCAATACAAAGCACTGTTATTAAATATTATGGTTGTAAAAGAAGGAGTAATTAGAGGTATTAATGAGTTAAAGGTGAGAAACAGAAAAATATTAAAGGTGTTCATAATCAAATGTGTGAATAAATACTAACACAATTTGACCTAAATTTTATGTAATATCATAAAAATATGAATCTGTATATGAATAAAGGAAAATTAGTGTTAAATAAAAGACTAAAAGGAAAACATAACTTCAAAATACTAAAGCAACTTAGCTCAACAAAGAATTAAGTACGTACTATGTACAACTTTGTTCTACGTAAAAGAAGATAAAAATTTAGATAAGAAATAACATTCAGTCTGGCAAGAATGAAGGAAAATTGGTCTTCACAGATATTTCTGGTAGGTGAGTGAATTATTACATCTTCTTTGAAAGATATTTTAGAAATATATTTTTAAATTGAAAATACATATTGCCTTTAACTTGGTTGCCCTTGTAGGAGCTATACTGCAGAGATAAGCATAAGAAAAGATATATGTAAAAAGATATTTATTACAATATTTACAGTGGAAAAATAACAGCAGTAACAACTACAACAAATCTGAAAACATATCTGATATTCATCATCAGTAAATCAGATAAAAAGTTTGAACATTAAATATTATCAGTTAGTTCAATATATACTGGCCTGAAAAGAAGTCCATGATACATTGCTAAATTTTAAAAAAGGGCAGTTGGTGAAAATAGAGGAGTTTGATTTGAGCATCTGATTATTAATTTTTTAGTAAAACTTTATATTATATAAGTAAGAGCTGCTCATTTTAATTTTAATTGAATAAAAATAATTTTGAAAAAATAATAAGAAGGTACTGAGATGACTTAGAGTTTATATTCAAGTAGTCTAGGATAAATGGATAAGACATATTTTTAAACAACTAAGTTTTATAAAAGGTACTTAATAGGAGATATTCACTCAAAATTATCAAAATACAGAAAAGTGTCATGAAGAGTTGAGTGTTGATAAAATTGAACTGGAAAGGGTTTGGGTAAAATGATTGGATTTTATTCTTCCAAGAATATTCCAGATCAAATGAAGCCAGAGGCAGAATCTGAGAATAGCTGCACCAGGCAACATGAAACTGAATTGAAAGTGTCATTCTTTGCAATGTGCTCTGTTCAATTGACCAGCTCTGATTAAGTTAAGGAAACACTAGTTCACAAACCACATGAACTCTTGGGAATTGAACCCATTGAAATGTCTGTTTAAATCTTATTTTTTTTTATAATTTTGTACATGGAGCCTAAGATTATTAAAATAATTTGGAGGAAATACAGGCATTAATTAGCATTCCTAAATGAATTTGCCTGAATTATAATCTTAATTGGGTAATATTCTAGCTAGGTTAGAAAGATAATTTAGTAACAGAAGAAAACACTTATTAACAATCAATCTCTAAAAGATAGAACTTCCTCAGAACTCCTAGATACAGATGGCACACTTGTAGTGGGATCACAATAAAATGATAAATAAGCCAATTTGTATCTAATCTTCATCTCCCATAAAGCATTTGTCTTTGTGGGATTCTAATTTTCAATATTACCCCCCATGCAGACCTGAACATCATTCAGGCAACTGCTTAGCACTTAAATAGCTTTCATGGAAACAGATGGCATTAATAAATAAATCTGCATATCAAACACTGACTGATAAAACTATAAACTACCTAAGAAAATTAAAATGTAAGCAAAATAGGTAAATAAAAAAAGCAGAATTCTGAGTTCACAAATACAGTAAAAAAGAACTCTGAAAAAATTCTTAAAAGGACAATAGTTCTAAACTTTATAAAAGCTCAAATTAAGTCAAGTAAAAATGTCTCGATGTTTAATTAAACTTCAGCCAAAGTTTATTAACTATAGATGGAGTGGAGAACTTAATGTTCATAGATCATGCCATGTGGGACTCAGGCTTGATATCTTGGTGGCATCTATACATTAATCTAATCTAATGCAGCCAATCAAACAACAGTTATGAAGAAAGAGTTTCCCTCTAATTAATACAATGATCCTTTCCTCCACATTTTGAGTATCCAAGAATCTAAGAGAGGCAATATATAGGGTAGATAGTGATTTATCTATCAAGACAGATTTGCAAATATGTACAAACTAGAGGCCCAGTACATGAAAATTCATGCACTTCAGGGGGGCGGCGGGGGTGGGGGGGGGCCTCAGCCTGGCCTGCATCCTCTCACAATCCAGGGACCCCTAGGTAGGGTCACTAGGCCTGGCCTGATATCAGGGCCTATTGGAGTTTTCCTTCCCCCAGCTGCTGGCAGCTGGCCCCACCCCAACCACTGCCACTGCTTGCCATCTGTGCAGCGCTAGTCCCCCCCCCCCCCCCCCCCGCTCCCCTGCCACCGGTTGCCTCACTCTGCAGGCGAAAGGCATGGGGTGTGATCACTTGGCTGGCCTGAGCCTCCCTCTGCAGGGCGATTGATGGTAGGGCCCCCAGATTGATCACCCCACAGAGGGAGGTCCTGCCCACCTGCTATAGTGCCACCGGCCAGGTAGCCTGGGTCTCCCTCTTTCTTTCTTTCTTTTTTTTTAAGTAAGAGTAATGTTTACTGAGCAATACAGAACTGAGTACTATGAAGGGTTTACCAGGTTGGAAATGCACCTCATCCCAGCCCTTGCCAACCCCAACACCCAGAGACTACAGTAGTTAGAAGTTACGCGCAACAGCCATAACTGCTGAATATCTGCTCATAACAAACAAACCATAGCATATTTATACTGTATCATATCGAGTGATTATAGAAATCTATTTATATATTGCTTGTATAAAATCTTTCTTTTTGCAAAAAATATTTTAAAAAAGAAAGAAAGAATAAAGAACATGTGCAGTTGAAAGCCCTGCCAGGACAGCCAGTCTGTCAACATTCAGTGAGTATGTGCTTTGGAAGGACGCCTGTGCCTCGTGCCTACAGCAACTCCAGCAGGGCCAGCGAGGGTGCTCTCTGGCTGCCACCCTGGGCAGGACTGAGCTGGAACACATGGAATTATGTGATATAAATGACATAGATTTCAATATTGCAGTTCTGAAGATACTCAATGAGATGCGAGAAAATACTGACAGGCAATTCAGTGCACTAGGAAAACAAATCAATGAACAAAATGAGTATTTCCCCAAGGAAATTGAAAAAAGAATCAATCAAAAATTCTGGAAATGAAGCATGAAGTTAAGGATATTATGAGCGAATTGTTGAGCATATAAAATAGAAGCAACAGTTAAAGGAAAGAGCTAGTGATGTTGAAGATAGGAATCAAGAAATGATGCAGAGAAAAAAAGAGAGAGACCTTGGAATAAAGAAAAACAAAAGAACTCTATGAGACCTCTCTGACTATCAAAAAAATAATATCAGAATCATAGGCATTGTGGAGGAAGAAGAGAAGGAGCATGGAATGGAGAGTTTATTAAAACAAATAGTGGATAAGAATTTCCAAAATCTATGGAAAGAACTAGATCCTCAAATCCAAGAAGCAAACAGAACACCTAGTTACCTCAATCCTAGGCACTTGGTAATGAAACTGTCAAAAATTAATGACAAAGAAAAAATTCTCAAAGCAGCCAAGGAAAAGATGGAAGTGATCTACCAAGGAAAACCCATCAGAATTTCATCAAACTTCTCAGCAGAAACTCTACAAGCCAGAAGAGAGTGGAACCAAATATTTAAATGTCTGAAAGAAATTACCAGCCATTAATAATGTATCTAGCAAAATTATCCTTTAAATATGAAGGAGAAATAAAGATGTTCCCAGATATATTGAAGCTGAGGGATTTTATCAACAGAAAACCTTCATTGCAGGATATGCTCAGGGAAGTTATTCTACCTGAAACAAAGAACATAAGGTCACAACAGTACGAGGAAAAAACTTACAGCATAAACAGGGATAACTTTTGACAACAAAAACACATAAGAGGAAGGGGAAAGTCTGAACTGGCAAAGGAAAATGAACATCAGATGCACTCAAAAGGGAAAAAACTATGGCATATATGCAATTTCATTTTTATAAACCTAATGGCAACCACACACAAAAATCACCAAATTAGGACATATAGCTTAAAAAAAAAAAGAAACAGAGGAAAGATGTATGGAATACCACCAAAAAATGCAACAGACAGAAACATAAAGAAAAAGAACCAATGGAGGCACAGAACTATCAAAAAACAAAAGATAAAATAGCTATAGGAAATCTTCATACATCAATAATTACCCTAAATGTAAATGGTCTGAATTCACCAGTAAAGAGGCACAGAGTGGTAGAGTGGATAAAAAAAAACAAAACCCAACCATATGCTGCCTTTAAGAGACACACCTAAGCAGTAAAGACAAAGGTAGATTCAAAGTAAAAGGGTGGGAAATGATTCTCTAAGCAACTCACATCCACAAAAATGCAGGTATAGCCATACTTATATATAACAAAATAGATTTCAAGGTAACAAAAGACAAAGATGGGCACTTTATAATGATAAAGGCAACACTATATCAAGAAAACATAACATTTCTTAATATATATGCACCCAGCCAGGGAGCACTGAAATACATAAAACAACTACTTATAGAACTAAAGCGAGAAACAGATAAAAACACAATCATAGTTGAAGACCTTTATACTCCATTGACAGCTCTAGATAGATCAACCCAACAGAAAATCAATAAATATCACCTTAAATGAAATAGTAGACCAAATGACATAATTGACATTTACAGAACATTTCATCCCAGAACATCAGATTATAGATTCTTCACCAGTGCACATGGAACATTCTCAAGGCTAGACCATATGTTGGGTCACAGAAGTAGCATCAACAAATTCAAAAAGATTGAAATTACACCAAGCATAGTTTCTGACCATGATACTTTGAAATTAGGATTCAACTACAAAAAAGATATAAAGAAACCCACAAATATGTGGAGATTAAATAACACGCTACTAAAAAATGACTGGGTCAAAGAAGAAATAAAAGATGAGATAAAAAAAATATAGGGAGACAAATGAGAATGAGAACACAACATATCAAAACCTCTGGGATGCAGCAAAAGCAATAAGAGGGAGGTTTATATCATTACAAGCATATCTCAAGAAACAAGAGAAATTTCAAGTAAACAACCTAACATTGCATCTTAAAATACTAGAAAATGAAGAACAAAAGCAACCCAAAGTCAGTAGAAGAAAGGAAATAATAAAAATTAGAGGAGAATTAAATTAAATAGAGAAGAAAAGCCTGTACAAAAAATGTCAATAAAACAAAGAACTGGTTCATTGAAAAGATTAATAAAATTGACAAATCCCTGGCTAGTCTCACTAAGGATAAAAGGGAAAAGACCCATATAAACAAAATCAGACATGAGAGAGAAAAAGTCACTACAGACATCACAAATATACAAAAGATCATGCTAGAATATTATGAAAGACTTTATGCTTCCAAATTCAATAACCTAGAAGAAATGGATAAGTTCCTAGAAATATATAACCTTCCTAGACTAAATCATGAAGAATTGGAAAACCTAAATAGACTGATCAGCAGTGAGGAAATTGAAACAGCCATCAAAAACCTCCCAAAAACAAAAGTTCAAGACCAGATGACTTCACCAGTAAATTCTACCAAACATTCAAAGAAGAATTAAAACCTACCTTTTCAAACTCTTCCAAAAAATTGAAGAAGAGGCAATACCTCCTAACACATTCTACAGGGCAATATAACCCTGACACCAAAACATGGTGCAGATAACACAAAAAAAGAAAACTACAGACTAATATCTCTGATGAATACAGATGCAAAAATCCTAAACAAAATACTAGCAAATTGAATACAGTACATCCAAAAAATAATACATCACAATCAACTGAGATTCATTCCAGGGGTACAGGGATGGTTCAGCATTCCAAAATCAATCAACATAATACACCACATTAACAAAAGAAAGGTTAAAAATCTTATGATCTTATCAATAGATGCTGAAAAAGCATTTAATCAGATACAACATCCACTTATAATTGAAACAATAAAATAGATATAGAAGGAAAGTACCTCAACAGAATAAAGGCCATATATGATAAACTCTCAGCAAATATAATATGCAATGGCAGAAAACCGAAAGATTTTCCCTGAAGATCAGAAACAAGACAAGGATGTCCACTCTCACCACTCTATTTAATACTAGGAGCCCAGTGCATGAATTCATGCACCTTGAAAGGAACTGTGGGCCACGAGGCTGCAGTGGGCACAGGGGCAGGTCTCAGCCCATCCTCTGCACGCCTGCCCAGCCCCTCCCACTGCAGCCCTGGTCCCCTGTCTGCTGGCAGCCCCCGCTTCCACCACTGCTGCCACTCCCACACGCTGACGGCGTAGGTCCCACTCCCACCCACTGATGCTGCAGAGCGATTTGGGTCAGCAACAGCAGTGGACGTGAGCAGGGCCATTGCCAGCAGTGGGTGTGAGCGGTGGCTGCTGCCCCGATTGCTGCTCAGGAGCAGAGGGAGGTGGAGAAGACCTCAGAGCCAGTTGGGGCCAGCAGCCGCTGCACACACCCACTGATGGCTCTGAGTGATCAGGGCTGGCACCAGGCACTGGCAGCAGGTGCAAGCAGCGGCTCTGACACTGGCAGCAGGTGCGAGTGGGGCCAGTGCTGGCAGCAGATTCGAGCATTGGATGGAACCACAGCGTGTGGGAGCAAAGATTTTTCAGTAACCACCAGAGGCTCTCCCTGATGACAGTGACTGGCTCCCTGCCTTATTCTGGCACCCCCGCTCACCTGCTCCACCATCCCACCATGGCCAATGCCCGCCATGTTCCATGGTCTGCTGCCTGCTGCCGATGCCTGCCATGTTCCGTGTGCACCCCCTGGTGGTCAGTGCACATCATAGCAACTGGTTGTTTGGTTGTTCGGCCATTCAGTCTATTTGCATATTAGCTTTTTATTATATAGGATGGTGCTGGAAGTACTAGACAGAGCAATAAGGCAAGAGAAATAAATAAAAGGCATCCATTTAGGGAAGGAAGAAGTCAAACTGTCACTTTTTGCAGATGACATCATTCTGTATATAGAAAACCCTAAATATTCTACTGAAAAACTATTAGAGACAATAAACAAATACATCAAGTTGCAGGATACAAATCAAAGTGCAAAAATCCATTGCCTTTCTGTATACTAACAAAAAAACATCAGAAAAAAATGTATTTTGCAATAGCAACCAAAAGAATAAAATACCTAAGAATAAATTTAACAAAGAATGTGAAAGACCTATATACTGAAAATTACAAAGCATTATTAAGAGGGATTGTAAAAGACACGACAAAGTGGAAAAATATCCTGTGTTCATGGATTGGAAGAATCAGCATAGGTAAAATTGCCATATTACCCAAAGCAATATATAGATTTAATGCAATCACCATCAAAATCTCAATATCATTTTTTAAAGAAATATAATGAGAAATCATCATATTTGCATGGAACTACAAAAGGCCCTCATATAGCCAAAGCAATCCTGAGGAAAAACAAAACAAAAACAAAGCTGGAAGTATCACACTACCTGATTTCAAGTTATACTACAGAGCTATGATAATCAAATCAGCATGGTATTGGCAGATAAACAGATACACAGTTCAATGGGACAGAATAGAAAGTCCAGCTATAAAACCACATGTATATGGACAGATAATTTTTGACAAAGGAGTCAGAAATGCACAGTGGAGTAAAGATAATCTCTTCAATAGGAAAACTGGAAAGCCACATGCAAATGAATGAAACTGGGTTACAGTTTGTGCCCATGCACAAAAATTAATTCAAAATGGATCAAAGACCTAAATATAAGATTCAAAACAATAAGTTTCATAGAAGAAAATATAGGTAACAAACTTATGGACCTGGGTCAAAGAGAACATTTTATGAACTTGACCCCAAAGGCAAGAGAAGAAAAAGCAAAAAATAAATGAGTGGGACTATATCAGAGTAAAAAGCTTCTGCACAGGAAAAGAAACTGTCAATAAAACAAACAGGCAGCCAACCAGATTGGAGATGATATTTGCAAATAGTAGCTCTGACAAAGGTTTAATTTCCAAAATATATAAAAACCTCATAAAACTCAACACCAAACAATCCAATTAAAAAAATGTGCAAAGGACCTGAAAATACACCTCTCTCAAGAAGACATATGAACAGCCTATAGACTTATGAAAAGATGTTCATCCTCACTGGCAATGAGGAAAATGCAAATCAAAACTACAATGAGATACCACCTTACACCTGTTAGAGTGGCCATTATCAACAAGATAAGCATAACAAGTGTTGGAGAGGTTGTAGAAAAAAAAAAAAAGGAGCCCTCATTCACCGTGTTGTTGTGAAGCTTAAAGTGCTTAGAATAGTGCCTGCTTCTTAGGCTATATTAAATAGCTCATCAACGTAAATTTTAGGTTTGTTAGAACAAATTAATTTTAAAATTTAGATTGTAATCTATGTGTCACTTCCATTTGTCATTAAAGTATAGTCAGTCACCTTTGTTCCTTACTTTTTGAATTCTTAGTTGCTTGGCATCAGAGCCCTTTGGCCTACATTCTTCTACTCTATACAACATCAAATAAAACTCAAAATCGTGTTTCCTAGAAAAATAAATAAGTAAATTACAAAAGTATGTCTACAAATAACAAAGACCTACAGAATATGATGATTATTCCAACTTCCGAATAAGCATTCACTAACGTGAAAGTCATGGGCTTAAGCTTCAGGTCACTGGAAAGACTGGCTAAAATTCTTTTAGATTCCCTGAATGTTGTATGTAAATGTTTGCAATGCAGTTTTCATTGATAGTATGGTGAAGGAGACATGCTGCCTACCTTATATAAGAAGATGTAAAGAAAATTTCATGATTTCTGTGTCAATTGCATCTACAAAAGCTGGGAAATAAGGTTGTTTCATAGTTTACCTTCAGGCTAGGCTATCATCTCTATTGTGGTTAAAACTGGTGTATATATTAAATAATGTCTTGAACAATTTATCTTCACAATAAAACAAGTCTACATTGAGTGTTTAGCAGATGTACCAAGGATATAAGCAGGCTAGGAAATATGCTTTTTGGACATCTGGAAAACTCTCCCAGTTTTGTAGCTAAGAACATCATCAAAAGATCTGGAAGGAAAAAATCCCAAGTTGGTGACTTTGTTTCTGAAATAATAACATATACAAATAACGAATGACCATTTTTCAGAATGAGCCATATATTTATGGGCTTTTGAGCTCAAATATCACCCTACCCTATACATCTATACATCACCCATTTCACTAATTGCTTTCACAGTCCAATGCCCTGAGAGAAGAGTCTGTGCTCACCTTCTCTCCATCCTGACTTCCATCCTGACATCTGTTTTCTTGGCAGCCTTTTCTCTCATGTTTTCTGGGACATCACTCCACTGAGAATCAGGTCTTCTCTTTAGACCACCTCTTCTCCATCCTCTTGTTCTCTTTGTCTCCTTTCTTCTGCTTGGTCTTTACAGATAAATAATTCCCTAGAGCTCTGTCCTGGATTCTCTTCTTTTCTTAGGCCACCGATAAGCTCCATGAAGAAATCTCCTCTACACTCCCCCAAATACAAATGACTGCTAAATCTTCATTTGCAGTCAAGATCTCTGTTCTACTATCAATCCCCATGTATCTAATTGCTGCTGGAAATATTCACCTGTAGTCCCATGAAAGCTTCAGTAGTTCTAAATCTAACATTATCAATATCTTTTCCTTCTACCACTCCTCCACATCTACTTATGCTTCTGTATTTCTTGTCTTGTTTAATGGGTATGGACCTCTTTTTTACCAAGGAGACATATTCAGTCACTGAAGAGCTTTAAGTCATGGAAAACAGGAGGCATTTTTTATTCGTATTTGAATTTGCAGCATGATGTGACAAATAGCTGATGATAAGTAAATGATTTTTAAATAAGAAACAATAAGTGAATTTTATAATTAAGACCTTTAAAACATAGACAACATTCAAAAATAAAATAAACATAAAAATGTAGAACATTGAGACAAAAAAAAAAGCCATTTTTTTAATAAGAAACAAGAAAATAGAAACTTATGCTTGTGCAATAATAAGCTTTTAGGGAATATCTATAAGACCTGGTAGCAACAAGCACTTAATATTTGTTCAATGACTTCAGAAATTAACTCACTTGTCAAAAATCTATATTTTACACTTTAACCCAACGATTGAGTGACTAACACGTTTAGGCTTTCTGATATTTGTTAAGTAGTTACTTCTAAGAAATAAAAATTCTTAAATAGCTTACTGCATTTAGCCTACTGTGGGCTTTGAAATCTGTAAGAATTGGACACATGTTTTGGTTCTGACCTTAATTTCTATAGGATCTCAAGCAAGATGCTTACCATCTTAAGTCTCAGTTTCTCCATTTATAAATTGGTTTAATTGCTCTTCTCTAGAATGTCCCAATTTTATCTCAGAAAATTTCAGAGTTGTGCATGGAAACTGCCACACCAAATACAACACACAGCAATGGAATAAGAACATCAATTTCAGACCAGAAGACCTTAAAACAAACCTCCTGTGAGGGCTTACCTGTACCACAATCAGAATCTCAGGAAGTGGACCAGGCATTGGCATTGCTATCAAACTCTGAGTTGACCCAGTGCATGCAAACCAATTATTTGAGGACCAGTGCCTTGGGTAAAAGCAGTCACATGTACTTTATAGTCTTCTCAATTATTTAAAGTGCTTTCAAATACTTTCACACCATCCAGGTCTTACAAGACTGGAAGTCATTGATCCATTCATTCATTCATTCAACTGGTAGTGACTGAACACCAGGAATTAGGTTGGGTGCTGGGGGGTAGGATAGGAAATAAGACCAGACATTCCTTGGTCATGCAACATACAATTTACATGGCAGACCTTATTCAAATGCTAACCTGAATAAATCTAAAATTACATTGTGCCATGAGTCAGGAAGGAGATGCACACATATCACTATGAAATATTTATTCTGGTTGTGCTGGCAAGGAAATTGTGGTTGAGAAAGGTCACCATACATCTTAAATCAGCCTCACCAACCATGACCAAAAATAGTGAAAAACTGACTTTATTTTATGATGAGTATTCTACCATCTGTGAAAATACTCTTATCAAATTCTGGCCTCGAAGTGTGCAGACAACAGAAAGCAGTAAGCTTCCCAGAGAGCTTGTATGTGATGGGCTGACCTTGAACTGCTGTGATCCAGGAGTGCCAAAACAAAAAAAATGCCCCAAGGATTCCCTGAGATGGAGCCTCAAAGCTGTTACAGGGCCAAGGTCTAGAGATAAACAAAGGGCAGACAGACCAGCATTACAGAGAGCAACCAGAAATAGAGTATTCTCAAGCACTCTTAGTCAGTGTTGGTCAGTTTGCTCTTCTTGAGAAGTTTGACTTGATAAAAATTTTAAAGTTTTTAAACTGTATGCATCCTTGGACTGAGAAATTCTACTTCCACATATTAAAATTTCAAACATATACTCGATATATAACAGCTAAATGTGTTTTTGATGTTATTATAACTTTAAAAAAATCAGAAACAACTTAGGTGTCTAACACTAGAAAGAATATTTAAATAAGAATGGTCAAGCCATCAACTTGAAAGTATGCAGCCATTAAAAATGTAGTTATCTATATATATAAAAAAGCCTAAGCGACCATTATGACTGAACAACTGGAACAAGAATGACTAGTCAACCAGTTGCTATGATGCCCACTGACCACCAGGGGGCAGACACTCAATGCAGGAGCTGCCCCCTGATGGTCAGTGCACTCCCACAGCCAACCTACTGCTGCCCCTTCCCCTGGCTGGCCAGCCAACCTCCCGTGATCCCTCCCCCCAGCTGGCTGGTACCCCCGATAGGCCCCAATGAGGGTCTGGCCAGCCAATCTCCCAGGGTCCTTTTCCCGGCTGGCCAGCCCCCCGATAGGCCTCGATTGCCAGCCAGGCTGAGGGACCCCAGCCATGCAGGAATTTGTTCACCAGGCCTCTAATTTGAGATATAATAACCATGCTCACTGCATAAGAATAAGTGGGAAAAAGGATATACATGGTTTGATTTGGATTTTAAAAATATAAGCACAACAGTTGTGTGTGTGTCTTTGCCTGTTGCAGATGTCTATGGTAATACACAAAGAAACAAACAAATATGCTAACATTGACCAAACCTGCATTTTAAATTCATTCCACCTTCTGTCTCCCCCATTTCTGCATACACCCATGAACATGTATCTATGATAAAAAGGAGGGGGAAAATGGCAGGTATTTATAAAAAGAACAAAGTTACTTCTGAAAAATCACATCTCTTCTGGCTGACCTGGAGGTTCCGGGACTAAAATGAACACAGCCACCGGCTTCTCAAAGAGCAGCTGCAATGATGAAATTAATGAAGAGTAATTTTCACATGTGATCTGGACAGGAAGACCTTAGAGTAACAAGATGATCTTTGAAAAAGGCAGAAATTTCTTTCAGAAGCCCAGCAGCATAATACATATATTACACACAACACACTCATAGATCATTAAGGCTAATCATACTAAAAAATATTACTTTAATAATTTTGGGACAAAGTGGTCATGGTAATATGGACATATTTATTAGAAAAGAATAAGCCTATCCCTTAAACATCAAAGTATGCCTGGACTCTAGTCAGGATATATTTCTTTAAAAACTCAATATCTTTTTTTCTCTCTCTCCATACATCTTTTCATTAAAGTAACTCTTGATGCTTTCATGTGTGCCCTCTTAATTAGGAGAGTTGGATTACGTAGGTGTATTAGCTATATTCTCTCATACAAAGCCAATATGGGATACTATGACATCAGAAAAATGCAACATAAGATCCCAGATTCATAAAGGAGGTCCCTCTAGAAGCTTTCAGGTGGTGACAAGTTGACAAGTCAGTATCTGAGCTTGCCGACCGCCTAATGGAGTGACGTGGTTCACTTTCACATGAGGTCTGCTGAGCCCCACGGATCCTGGGGGGAGACATACAGGCTGCCCTCCCAGCTGGTGGCCATCTGCCTAAGTGACAACTGCCAGATGGGGAGAAAAGACTGAAATGGGGATCAAACATTGAATAAAAGAGGATTTCTTGGAAAGCAGCATTGACATCGATTATTCATATGACATTCTAATGTCTTGGAAGTTTTCATTTGAAATATTTGGGTAAGAATTTTTAAAAAAGACAGATAAATTTCTGGATGAATGTGTCTAGTGTGCTAGACATGAAATGCTTTGTGCTTCCTACAGAAAACACACTGAATTGATTTATAAATGTCCTTGTTGTTCCATTCAAACTTCAAACTCAAGCAGATCAAAGAATCAATAAATAGGTTTCCCCCCCCTCTCTCTGCCTCCATGGGATAGGAGCACTTTACCTCTCCACAATCACATGTCCAGTTACTGTCTGTGATACAATTCCCCAAATCTGTTCTCAAATGAACCTCTCATCTGTAGGTGATCTAACTTTGAGGACTGAACAATGAGTAAAGGAAAAGATTAAAAAATTAGGAATTTATCTTTATCTCAATTTTGTTGTAATCCTGAAACTGCTCCTAAAAGAATAAAATCTTTAAAAAAATTTATGGGAGTTCCCTCAGCTCTCTTACCAATTTGTAAGTCATGACCAGGAAGGAAACCAAGTCATGGAAGAACCTGAATAAATAAAAATAGCTTCCTTTCTAACATTTTTGTATCCCATTTCAAATCATGTCATAAGAAAAATAAAATTATTCTGTAATGTTAGTTTTAATGTTTAGGGCAAAATTCTAGATTCAGAGTCTCAAATATAAAGAGTTGAAATAACAGTAGAGAGTCTCCTTGCTAATATTAACAAAGGAAAAGAGTAATTAACAGTCAGAAGAACAGTAAGGTAGATAGATTTTATTTGTCCTTTAAAGAAATTGGAATTCTAGATAAAGGAAAATATAACAAGGTATTTTTTACTACCATTCATCTTCCTAATCAAATCCAGATCAAATACATTCATGAACATGAGTTTAAAATGGATTTAAGAAAGAAGTCAGAGTTAAAGAAATTAATCGGCAACTGTGGATGCTCAAGTCTTTTTTTATTATTAGAAAAACTAGTGACCCGGTGCACGGATTTGTGCACATTGAAAGGAAATTAATTAGAAGGTGGCTGGTGGAGCAGGACTGGGCCAATCTTCCATGGTCCCTCCCTGGCATCTGCGGAGTGAACAGGATCCCTCCAGCAGGTGGGGTCCCTCGGCCTGGCCTGTGGGGGTTGGGCCAAAACCAGATCTCTGACATCCCCCAAGAGGTCCCGGATTGCCAGAAGGGCACTCTGCAAAGCTGCTGTCATACAGGGTGTGGAACTCAAACACAAGTGTGCAATAAACCAGATTGGGGCCGACAGTGCCCCAGCAACAACATAACCCATGGCCGAAGGTGGAATCACCTGGCTCTGTGAGAAATCAGCCTCCCTCCTCTCTGATTTCAGGGTGCGTTATCCGAGAACTGCTGCTGCCGAGTCACTGCAGCTCAGCAGCTCCTGCATTGAGCATCTGGCCTCTGGTGGTCAGTGCACGTCATAGCGACCAGTCGGACGGTCAGACAGTTAGCATATTAGCCTTTTATATATGCAGATTCATGCACATTGAAAATAAATTAATTAGAAGAAATATTTTAATGTTACTATTCACTCTTTCTCTATAATAGAAGTGTTAACCAAATTCATGATCAACAATGACAGATCGAAACACACACTTGCAATTGGCACCAGCGAGAGCTTTATGTGTATTGCACATGCGCTAGTCAACTTAGCCTTTTATAGATATAGAATAAACTTGTTTAATTAGACCTGCTTTCTGATTTAGCTAAACTTTTTCCAGCCCAGTGAAGCACCCCAACTTCTCTTTCAGGTAATTGTCAGCAACACAGCAGTAAATATCAACACGGAGCAGATTATTATTATAGATCATGCAGGGAGAACAAAGGGTAAAATATTTAACTGTAGCAATGTTTGACTATATTCTGAATAGTGACAAAACCTGAAATCATTTTCAAGGTCCACCATTTCTTATTTATTTTCAGTCAGGTCAAGTTTCCAAGCTTCTAAATCTCCGTTTTCCCTCTAATGAAAAGAAAATAGGATTCCACCGAGTCTCCTATCTATCTACTCCAGGACTTCTGTGAGGATCAAATGAGATGAGGCATGGGAAAATGCTTTACAGACCTTTGGTTAAAGTTTAAAATGTTTGCGCCTGGCTATAAAGCAAGTCATGTTCCTGGGCTGAAGAAACTCCAAGGAGGCTAGTCACTTGGGAGAGGAAGCCGGGCATTGCTATGTGACATCATTACCCAGCGCCCACAGCCACCGTTTCTGGGCTGGGATGGGCTGTGGGCCGCATTTTGCACCATGGGGTCTAGGCAGTGTTGGCTGCAATTTGGTGGGCTATTTCTCTGGGGTGGTGGTGGTGCCAGTGTCCCACTTTGGGGAAGCCGAGTGTGGCTTTGTGGGTGCCAGGTCCGTGGTGCTGTTTCTCTGTAAATGGCCAGTGCGTGTTACTGCAACTCCTGCATGGAGCGTCTGCCCCCTGGTGGTCAGTGCTCATCATAGCGACCGGTTGGATGGGTGGACACTTAGCATATTAGCTGTTTATATATATAGGCAGGGATCATTGCTTATTACCAGACCCTAACAAATGTGATTCAGACTTGAGAGCTTATCTTTAAGACAAGTGCATCAAAATGTATGTTTGATCTTCAGTGGCTTGTCTCTACTGTTATGCCAGTTAACACATTGGTTTGTAGACACAGTTTTGTTTATTCCCTTCTAAGGACTGACTCTATTTCTCCTACTTCAGCAAGTGATTAGGTCTATGCAAGCCCAGGCTTTATCTAAACTGGGAGGACTGGTGAAAATCTTAACGAGAACTGACAAATGCAAATCCTCCCATTTGTTGTTTTCTGAAGTGTTCGATTGGTTTCAAAATAATTACTAAAAGAAACTTTAATATGTTTACATTTTTTAAATGCATGCCTTTATGGCTTATATTTTTATTTGTTATATAGCTTCTTTTCTTTTCTAGTGGTTTTATTATGGAAACAAACATGGATATGTACCTAAAAATGATACAAAGCAATCAGTATTTACATGGAGATTTTGTTATAGAAACTAAATCTGAACATTAACATTGTATAAGTTTTAAGTTCTACCATGAAAAAAAAAGTTCAGTATAGGTTTGATGTTCAGTTGTCAGCGTTACTTCTAAGAAAATAATAGATACCAGAATATCTGGAAATCTCTTATAATTTCTTCTGAAACAAAGCTATCCATCTTTTATAATGTAATGATTCTACATTGGAAGTATATACAGATGTCTATGTGTTATTGTAAAGTTAAGAAATATGAAGAAAAGAAAAGATAGGTAAGAGTGATTTTATAAATGGCTAGTTTATTTACTTTTATATATATCAAGTTAGGGGGCCATAGGTCAGACAGCACTGGACATTAAACAAACAAGTGTACTCTACAACGATGACCATATACATAAATTCTTAAACTGTTCTCTGGTAAAATAAAGAAATGATGACATCATCACACATGCAATTTTTACTGAAATGGTTAAATTAAATAGTAACTGGTGTGACATTTTCCAAACCCTCAAAATAACATAGTCAACTCAACATAATTCTAGGGAGTTAACCAAAAAAGCACTGGAAGTTGACACCTCTCTTTATCTATGGCTTCATTACTCTTGGATCGTCTATATTTTCTTCCTACCTTGAGGTGAGAGAGAGATAGTATTTTCATACAAAAAAAGGGGGGGATTCACCCAGAAAACATAAATTTGGATGCAGTTCCCTGAGTTACCATGTAGTAGTTCAGCTTTGTAGATATTATAAACTTCCACGGGCTCTGCATGTCAACATCAGCTACTCTTACCTCACTTTGAATAATCTGAGTGACTGATATTTTTCCAGTTTTTTTCATGGTATGTCACATTTTCTCAAATGCTATGTTTTAAAGAAATATTTCCTATTTTTCAGCAAAAAAATTTTAACAGAAAATATTATCAAATTTCTGGAGAATTGTCTAATACCAAGCTTTTATTTCATATCACAGCTGCTGTAAACCCCTAGTGGATAGAGATAACTCAGTACATTTCACCCTTTTGACCACTGCTCCCAGGTTTGCCAAAGATAACCATGATTTCAAAGATGTCCCCATTTCAGAATTCTTTCAATAGTGCTGAAGAATGTAGACTTAGGTATCAGAAAAAAAAAAAAAAAATGTGTTTAGAAGCATCATTCTGACACTTAACTAGATGCTTTAAACCAAGATATCCCACTTTCCCAGTCTCAGTTTTCTTATCTGAGAAATGCTGATTGAATGAAATAATTTATGTAAAGCGCCTAGAACTAATGTCTGTCTCATTAAATGCTTCTTATTGGTAAAAACATTTATCAACCAACCATAAACCATGTCATCAAGACTTCTCTGAATTAGCAAGCAGGTATGACACAGATATATGGTGCTGTCTGGCTAGTTTTTCACCCACACGTCTAGAGAATAATCTAAGAGTCAAGTTGAGAGTAGTGGCAATATCAAACATGCTTATCAAAGCAGGTGCTCTGCACCCTGAAGCAATGTTAAGGTACTTTTAATATATGTCAACAAACTAAGAATTCCCTAGTTCTCTATTAAAACACACCATCCCTCTAGCACTCCCCAACTAAATATCATCTATATATATATAAAACCCTAATATGCAAATAGACCAAACAGCGGAACAACCAGTCTCTATGACATGCACTGACCACCAGGGGGCGTGCGTGGAACATGGCGGGTGTTGGCAGCAGGTGGCAGAGCACAGAACATGGCGGGCATCGGCCGTGGTGGGATGGTGAGCAGGGACGATAGACCAAGGCAGGGCGCCAGTCGCTGTCATTGGGGCGAGCATCTGGTGGTTACTGAAAATTCTTTGCTCCCTCCCGCACGCCACAGTCCTGCTGGGCACTTGTACCCACTGCCAGCACTGGATCTGCCACTCGCACCCACTGTTGGCACCTGGCGCTGGCCCCGATCACTCGGTGTTGTCAGTGGGTGTGAGCGGTGGCTGCCAGTCCTGATCAACCCTCAGAGCTTCTCCACCTCCCCCTCTCCTGAGGAGTGATCGGGGCCCGCAGCTGCTGCTCGCACCCACTGCCTGCATCAGCCCCACTTGCAACCACAGCTGGTGCTGGCATCAATTGCTCTGCGCCATCAGCGGGTGCGAGTGGGGGCGGCGCCATTAGAGCGTGGGAGTGGCAGCAGCAGGTGAGAGCAGGGCTGCCCGCAGACAGGAGACTGGGGGTCGCAGCGGGAGGGGCCAGGCAGGGGTATGGAGGATGGGCTGAGACCCGCCCCTGTGCCCACTGCAGCCTCGTGGCCCACAATTCCTTTCAAGGTGCACAAATTCGTGCACTGAGCCCCTAGTCTCCAAATAGATGTATTTAAAATAGGAAATTCTGGTTAATTTATCAACAGTTCATCAAAAGGCAGATAATGCTCCCTATCCTCACTAACATTTAACACAGTCAACTTTGCAGTAAAATCACCCTTCTAAAACTCTAAAATTCCTGTCCCACCCCGCCTTCAGGTTAGTAGAGAAGGTCTTTCTGTGCTGATCATGGCAAGCTTCCAACTTCTCCTTACATTTTTCTTTCTCCCAGCCATTATCACACCCAGGATGCCATGGCAGAAAACCGGTTCTATTTAAAGAGATGACGTTCAATTGTGTAATGGCTCAGTTATAAACCACTGGCATAAAGAGTATAGAAGCAAATTATTTCAATTTAAATGCCAGCATGCACTAATACTAACACAGAAGAATAAATACACCAAACCATCAATAAAATATTGATAGAGTTGAAAACAATTTTTGAAAAATCTGTACCAAAAAAGTCACACAATCAAGAATAACTGATACGTAAGCCAGAAAAAAATGCAATTTTCTTATATACAAAGAGCTGTTAAACAAGTAGGGAGAAAAAAGAGATAGACAAAAAGTCCAGGAAACATTTTTTAAATCCATTCTGTTATAAAAAGAAAAATGCAAATGGCCTGTAAATAGATTTTTAAATGTTTTGTCTCAACATTGAATAAGTCAATAAAGTAAAATAGAGTAGCTATTTCCTAATAGATATAAAAGTTAAAAAAATATTGACTAGTATTATTAGGTATGTGAAGAGAAAGACATCCATGTAAGTGGAAGTACAAATTTACTCAATCTTCTTGACTATCAACTATAACATTTAGACAAATTTTTAATATTAACAACTTTTAACTCAAAAATTAGAAAAATTCTTAAGGGTATATGCATAAAAATGCTCATCAAAGTGTTATTAATAATGCTAAAAATGAAGATAATATATAGGTTCATCATTGGGCAATTGGTTTAAACAAGTATATTAAAATTGGTGGAATGCTATGTTATTTAAAATACATAAAATATGTATTGGCTTAAAATGTCATACTGTTAGTAGAGAATTATAATTTGTAATTTCATGTTACCACTTATATAAAATTATGTACAGCTAAACATTATTATTTTTAGAATAATGAGTGCCAAAGATGTGATTATTTTAGGACAATGGAATTTCAAATGATATTTTACTTTTAAAATAATATTCTACACTGTGTATATTTTGGGCTGAACAGGTACTATTTTTAGGTGAAGTTTAGTTCTTCCCTGATCTTCTAATATAAGTTAGCTTACCCACATGCTATCATTTTCTCTTTTTGAAACCTTCTTTCCTGAAATTTATGACAACTTATGTTTTCATATTTGTCTATGAAATTACATATTTATGTTTCGCTCCCACTTAGTAATGTGAAGGTGGAGGCCATGTCTGTTTACTTTACCAATGGAGACTGGCACCTTTCAAACTTCTTGCTTGATAGTCAGTCTTTAATTGAACAGAGAGGTAACCCAAGAAACCAATCTAGACATCCAAGATACCCAATAAAGGAACAGATACAAACACTACGCTCTCCCTGCCTCAAGGGACTGTATAAGAATTGGTTAGAGAGAGACAAAATGAAAGCTGCAGGGAAGTATCAGTTGCCCACCTTCATTCTGTAGTAAAGGAGAAGAATGGGATCCAAAGTAAGCAGGACTGGGGACAGGAGGAGTCCTCTACTGCTTTGAAAAGAGGGCAAAGAAGAGAAAGGGCAAGAGGAAAATCCTAAGTGCTGACCAATAAGGGTTCTAAGAGTTTTCTTTTCAGTGGTCTCACTCCCTCACTGGGGTGGTCCTTCATATGCATATTACATATTTATGAGAGTTAAGTATCCATTCAGTGTCTTTACTGAGTGTCTATTATGTTCAAGACAAAAAACAAATCACAATCCCTGCCATTAAGTAATTAAATTAGAAATATTGCAGACATATAAGTAATAATATCAACTAATGCCAGGTATTTTAATATTATACTTCAGGTTCTACACAGTGCTTTCATGTGATGCTCTCATTCAAGGTTAAATGTGGTCAATGCCATAAGAGTGGCATAACCAAATTACTATAGAAGCATATTTTAGGGAATTCTTTATGCTAAAATAAAAACTTTAAAAGCTATATAAAAGGAATCCAAACTACTCCCTCAGGTTCTGGTTAGACCCTAAAGAGGAGGTTATTTCTGCAGTTAGAGATATATTTTCATTGAAAACATGTGGCATTTAGCCATCTCTCCCTGGATAGTTAATCTAGGCAATGTTTGCTTAAAGACAAAACTCTGCTTCAAAGCAGCTGGCCTGCCTCAGTAGGTGCTGACATATAGTGTCTTCTAACACAGGAGATTTGGACAGTGGTTGCCACATTATGAACAAACTGAGAACCTCCATTTGCATCTTTCCAATTTAAAACATAACTGCTTTATTTACTGGTGTAATCCCCCAACAACTGACTGAACTCCAAGAATTTTTAAAAACACATGGGTGTTTATACATTTCAAGTAAACAGGAATATTTTTCGTTGTGATTTCTGACTCCTTGCACAAATGTTTTTGACACCATCCTACAAACAATTTCTACTGATAGGTAGAGAGAGACTGGATCTCCTGTAATGATGTTATCTGGAAATCATGGTGGCTAAGAAGATATGGGCAGCTCCTCCTAGCCTAACAGTGGTAGCTGTGATTGTGATAAAGAATCCTCTTTTGTCCCAGTGACTTAAAGTTCAAATTTACTCACCTGACACATGTTACTTTTCAGCTGCTCAGTTATCCATTTAAAATAATCCTAAAAGGTAATTCCAGCAAGCACTGTTAATTGACTACAATAATAATTCTGTTAAATATTATTTTCTAGTAATGATTTTTTCCTTATCCTATATAATAAAAGGCTAATATGCAAATTGGCCAAACATTGCAACAACCAGTCACTATGACGCACACAGATCACCAGGGGGCAGACACTCAATGCAGGAGCAGCCCCTTGGTGGTCAGTGTACTCCCACAGGGGGAGCTCCACTCAGCCAGAAGCCCTGAGCTGGGGCTCACAGATGGCAAGCACAGCAGTCCTCTGTAGCAGAGCTAAGGATGTCTGACTGCTGGCTTAGGCCCCCTCCCCTGAGGACAGCCCCCAAGGGCTCCCGGACTGTGAGAGGGCACAGGCTGGGCTGAGGGACCCCAGCCATATGCACGTTGGGGGTGACCAGGCTGGCAGGGGAGGGCTGTTAGGGGCGACTAGGCAGGCAGGCAGGCAGAGACAGTTATGGGTGATCAGGCAGGTAGGGGAGCAGTTAAGGGCATTAGGCAGTCAGGCAGGTGAGTGGTTAGGAGCTAGTGGTCTTGGATTGCGAGAGAGATGTCTGACTGCCGGTTTATGTAGGATCAGGCCTAAACCCTCAGTCAGACATCCCCCGAGGGGTCCCAGATTGGAGAGGGTGGAGGCTTGGCTGAGGGACTCTCCCCACCTCCCCACCCCCCATCCCTGTGCATGAATTTCATGCACTGGGCCTCTAGTTTATTTTATAATAATCCATAAATGTTAGATTCAAGCTTAATCTTGTTGCATGAAAATAATTTATATGACCTAAACACAAATTTACACACATTCTTATAAAACTTTAATGAAACAGATACTTCTGGACTCAGCCATATAGTACTTTACATTTAGTTCAAATTGCCCTAAGATCAAAATGACCTGCAGATAAGGGAGTATCTTCTTTTGCTTTTCAGCAATTGAAATCAATCTCTTTAATCTTATATCCATTTGGAAGGGAAGAGAAAAGAAAAGGTAGAGAAATATTTATTGCATATCTTTAATGAACCAATCTCTATACTCAGAGATCATATATACTTTCTCCTTCAATGAGTCCAACCTCATGGCAAGGTGAGAATTGTAATTCATGTTTTAGAGCTAGTGAAACTAAGGCTCAAAGAGGGTAAAGGCCTAAAAAATGTGAACTTAACTTTATGGTAGCACACCCATATACCCTCTTTAAATGTAGTGTTCAATGACAGCAAAAGAGAGACAGGTCTGCATGACCTCAGACTTCTTGCATAAGAAACATAAATAGATTCACCACCATACTCTACTCTTTGAACGCTCTTGAAATATTCAAATTGCAAGGTGTGTTCAAATAATAAAAAAAAAGACATATAATAGCTATAATGATGTAAGCCCAATGTATTTAAAAAAAAGGGGAGAAAATATTTTTGAAAATGCATCCCATAATGTATAATAGCAAGTTCAAGGCAAAGCTATGGTCTGGCAGTTTCATGGGAGGTTCGCAGGGACAGCTGTGTTCCACGTAAATTTGCTGACCCTCATGAACTCCCCATCGACAAGATTCTCTCATCTTCCCATTATTGCTGTTCAACAATTAATCAACAGCTGTTGAAACATTATAAGCATGCTTGTAATTTGGGGTAAAATTAATGATTGTCTATCTATTAAAATGCTGAGGGAGGCTTTGTTTTCCAGCCTTGGTGTGAACTTGCTGATTTATTCTTCAAATCAATTACCCTCCTGAACTCCCTTGCCTCCTGCCTGTTGGCTAAGAGCATCCCACACCCCATGCTTCCCCTAAGTGAGCTTGAGACCTACATAAGACGGTTTGCTTGTCTGGTCATGTGGATCTACAGAACACAGATATATGTTAGTACAGTAAAAGATAAGCTTACTTAGGAAGAGCAATATTTTTGTTTTGTTTTATAGCTATCTGAAAGTCAATTTTCAGAAATAACAGTAGTTATCAAAGCACCATTATGGTGGACACTGAACCAATGACTCAAATAATAGTGGATCCATATGACATTTTATATAAAAATAAAATTTAAAAAGCCAATGGAAACTGCTTTAAATGGGTGTATTCCTCACTGGCTAGTATTATTTGCAAACTATTTCATGATGTACTTAATATCTGAACCTACTAATGACCTAGGACATTAACACTGCTAACTGTCCATCAGAAATTTAATTTCAGGAAAGTGGGTATCTTGGCAGTGGTGGTGTTCTAAGTTCAGGCAAGCCAAGCATTGGGATTTTGCTTTCATGTCAAAGAGTCTGAACCCAGATCACTCATATCCACAAGGTTGAGAGACAAAACCCTACCCTCTGCTTCCTCAGGCTTATTTTAGGAAATGTGCTGGACTACTTCAGTTAATTATCAGTCATTGAGGAATAAAATGATCCTTTAACTTAAATTCTGAAAAGTACTAGTGGAACATAGTTACAGATGTGAATCACTGCTGTTCCCTCTACATTAGTCACCATACACTATTGTGCTATTATTACCTGATTCTAAGTCAAGTAATACTAAGTATTCAGTTGTCATATTTCCAGCCTCATAGCTCATGCATGTACACACTTCAAATCACTGATCCAGAGAACTACCATGAGGCACTCTAAGTGAAGCCACTACTGTTCAAACAAATTTCATCTCTGCTGCCACCTAAACCAATAAAAAACCCATTTCGCTGTTTATATGTTTTCAGATTAATTACATATAAGAAGGGAAAAAATCAGTATCAGAATGTTTTTCATAAATAGAAACAGCCTTTGCTATGAGGATATGAAACACATAATCTGGGGTGAATAAAAATTTTAGTTATATAATGGGCTACAGATTTCATTCTCTTCTATATATCTGAAATGCTCAGTTCTCAATCTGACCAGTCTCTTTTTATTTCTTCAAAGTACAATAACAAAATATTTTTTTCATCTACAAGGAAGCAATATTTTCTCTATAAACTACACCTAATATATTACTAATAATGGTGTGCCACTTCAAACAAATTGCAAACTGATGTTAGTGTTCTTACCAATGGTACACCAACTAATAACTCCCTGCAGGCCAATTTGCATACAAAATGTAATATTTAAAGCCAAGTTACAATTAGCACTTTATTATGGAAGCCTGTGATTGTATTATACTGAAAATTATTTATACTTGCTACAAGGATTTTCATTTATGAAAAATTATACTATTAGAGTTGCCATTACAACAAACCAACCTGCAACCAATTACTAACAAACTCAAAGACCAGGAGTCTTTGTTTATACTTAAGGAGTCAGAAAATATAATGCATTGCACTCCCTCCAGTATAATGGTAGAAAATAAATAAGGATTACTGAACAATTACATATTTAAATTAAAAATGTAGGGACACCACACAGGGACACACACACACAAAATCCTATACAAAAAAACAAGCATGGAGAAATACATTTGAGTAACCTCAATTGAAAAAACAAAAACTAAGAATACCACTTGTCTTTCAAAGTGTAGGATTTACTAATTAATAATATTGGATATGTTTAGTTTCTTCACAAAAATTTACAGAACTAGATTATAAATAATGCCACCAGTACTTCCACAAAAATGGAAGTCATAATGGCCTGTGTGTATTTACCAATACTGATTTTTCTCACTATTCTCCCAAAATTTATTCTTCAACTCACAAATTCTTCACTCCAGTTAAATGAAGTACATTTCTCAAATGTTCTAATTGTCTGCTTCTTATGAAAGAGGGATATGTACTTTATAAAACCTGTTAGTTGCCTAAAATCATAATTATGCCCTTCAAATTAGCTTTAGGTTAATCACATTTTATGTTTCACCTCAATATAAAAAATAAACATACCGAAGTTGAATACGTTTACATTTCTGGTTTGGTTTGTATAATAAAGTGACAGAGTAGCTTGATTTATTAAGATTGTCCAAACACTCAGAGAAACCACAGAGATGGTCACATAAACCAATGCACACATATATCTTGTAGGCACACACACAGACATACATCCACACACACTCACACATTTCATTTAAATGAATCTCAGAGATGTTGCACGTGCAAGCCAAAATTCCATTTAACAATGATCTCAGAGTCTTTAAGCATCTATTAACAATCAAAGTTGATTCTTCTTTTTCCTCATTTCAGCTTGCCTTTTTGTACATTAAGAATGATACAGTCCCTTAATCTTCCTCATTCTTCCCAGCATAATTTTACACCCCCACCCCTCATTTCAAATATTATTAGTCAAAGTACATGAGTAAGCTGTGGGGGATGGGAGATACCCTTCAAAAGCAAATTCTATAAATACTGTGAGCTAAATTTTGTTCTGAGATAAGCACCGAGAGTTACAGCTGCCATCAGCAAGAGGAATGAAGGCTGCACAAGAGAGAAAATGTTCTCTAGTCATATTTTTATAGTGAACATAACACTGCAAAGTAATAGAAATTATAGCTTCCTGTGAAGGGTTAGCACCGACTTTAAAGTTATAGTCCCTGCTTCCTGCTGATTTGGGTCACAACCTTCGACAAGTCATTGAACTGCTTTTTGACTCAACTTCTCAGATATTAAATTGGCAGAAATCCCATATGACATCTTCCTATAAGCAGCACAGTGAATATCACAGAGATAATGTGGGTAAGGACATGGTAGATTCCAAAGCAAAAAAAAAGACAAATCCATCAAATGTTAGCATACACTTGATCCCAGTCTATCTATAATAATCTAAGGAGTAAGAAGCACTTAATTTCTAGGTTAAAAGAAACCTGGGCATTTTTATTAATTCTGGTTCTTCTGTGCAGTATTTATATTTAATAAGGTACTCTCTTATTGGTGACAAAGTCATGTTAAAATATTTAGTGTAAAGCTCAAAATTAGTAATCCTCAGTTCCTAAATGAACAGGTCAGTACTGTGTGAATGAAATACTATTAAAATTACCATGTTTACTAATGGACACTTCATTGTTAACAAAAGATAAATAAATTCAGGATTTTCATTATGGAAAGATTTTTCCTCCCAATTTTTTTTATACACATTCACTTCATAGAACAGGATGAGAAAAAAGTGCACACTCTCAGCACATCATAATATGTTTGTTGTTACTAGACCTAAAGCCGGTGGCCAAGTGATCCTGGAAGTCTCTCTTGGGATTTCTGACTTTCTGAATAACAGGGATGTCTGAAATTAGATCCTGAAAAGTCCTTGATAAGATGCTCTCTTCACCCAATGTTTGATTTTATTTGACATAGCTAGATAAGTAGTTGAGAAATTTCCAGCAAGACTGAGGATTCTCCACTGGCTGTATCAGGGTAGTCACCAAAAGCACAGTCAGAGATTATTATTAGGTATTTTTTGACTCCTAAGTCCATGGTTGGCAAACTGCGGCTCATGAGCCACATGCGGCTCTTTGGCCCCTTGAGTGTGGCTCTTCCTAAGCCTTAGGAGTACTCTAATTAAGTTAATAATAATGTACCTACCTATATAGTTTAAGTTTAAAAAATTTGGCTCTCAAAAGAAATTTCAATCGTTGTACTGTTGATATTTGGCTATGTTGACTAATGAGTTTGCCGACCACTGTCCTAAGTCATGATGTAATGGGCATGGCAGGATGTAGAACCTCCCTGGACTTTCTAATTTGTAGAACCCCTCTCCAAACTTGCTAGTCACAGGGTTGCTGTACCTTGCTCTGTGTTGCATTTCTATTCAAAATCACCCAAGAATGATTTAGCAATCATATTTTTCTATTACTTTGTATGGAATTTTCAACCAACTAAAATCTGTACATCTTTCTTTCAACAAATATTGTAAGGCTTGTCACACTTTTTTGTTGTTGCTGATAATCTTCAACTGAGGATATTTTTCCATTGATTTTTTAGGGAGAGTAGAAGAGAGAGGGAAAGACAGAGTAACATCAATGTGAAAGAAATACATAGATTGGTTGCCTCCTGTAGTATCCCTGACCAGGGCCCTGGCCTGGGAGGAGCCTGCAATGAAGTTACGTGCCCTTTACCAGAATCGAACCCGGGACCCTTTGGTCTGCAGGCTGACACTCTATCCACTGAGCTAAACCAGCTAAGGTGGTCACACATACTTGTGTAAATGATCTTTTGACCTAATGCTGAATCTGACATTGCTGTTACATTTCTTTTTATTGTTGTTATCGTGATTCATTATTTTAATTTGTCAAAATTTTCTTTGCATATTGATTTTGTCTTACTCTGTAATAATTACTCCTCCATGCTTTGGGTAATGAAAAAAATTATAATTAGACCATACATTTTGAGATGGTCAAAGACTGAACCTGGTTGTACACCACTAGAGACCTCCAGCCATATTGATTGAGCTCCATCATTGACTTGATGAACTATTCATCCACTTAACTATTTGTTTACCCAGCCTATGTTTCTCTAGCTTCTACACAATGTTCATGATATACTTTTTGAGCTATACTGCTGAAATTAAAGCTCACTAACTCACTCCCAGCCAATAAATATCTAAGACTATCCATGTTCTGTGTAGGACTATGTTCTCTGGATAGAAACAAAACTTATATTGAATATTTCTACATGTCCTTATTGAGTCATTTATTTATCCTTTTAACTAACATTTATTGATTGCCTACATTATTACTCCTTGGTTGACCAGAATTAGTTTCAGAATATCCCATGGTGCTCTGTAGCTGGCTTATACCAGCTCACAAGAACCAATTGTGTACATCTTTTCAAAACTCCATGGTCAATGATACCCTCTGGTAGGTTAAATCAAACTGGTAGGAATATTTACTGTATCATAATCAGCACTTGCTATGTATCAGGAATTATAGTTATTGTTAAGCAAACTGGTTGTTAAATATTTACCAGCATAAAACTGAGAATAATTCTAATCATCCTCCAAAGGTTAAGCTTTTGGTAATAGTACAAACAGAGTCATCTGAAGGTAGAGATTTTATGGGAAAACAATACTGTTAATACATGATGCATTTGAGGTGATCTCAGGACATCTCTGAGAAGACAGCTCATAGGTACAAATAAGGGATGGATGCACAGGGAATAGAGAAAAAAACAGAGATGTAAATTTGGGAACTGTCGATTTGTTGAAATCAATGTAGCCCCAAAGAAAAAACTGCAGATGGCAGGAGCAAGAGTCTAAGAATTGAATCTTGTAGAGCATCTACTTTTAAAGAGAGAGGAGAATACGTATTTTCCAATGGAGCCTTTGAAGACCAGAAAGAAGCCCAAGATGCAAGAAGAACCAATATAAATCCACCAGCATAAAAACAAGCACCAGCAGAGGACAGGAGGAGCACTCATTGGTGGGGATTGGTTGTCCATCTGCCCTGGGAACCACTCTACACCTTTAATTCATGACAGACCCAAGGGCACAACTTTGTTTTCTGAAATTAAAGAAAAATAGCCAAGTAGATGAAGATTTAAAGCATTATTGCAATTTTATCCTGAGGGACACATTTATCTATATGAACATGGAATCAAGTATAATTAGATTTTATCATTTTAGAATCTATTTTAATGTTTCTCTAATATTGGTAATGTAAAAACAAATGAGTTTTTTTCTTTCTTTTACCTCCCTTGTCATAGTCATAGTTTATATATCATCACTAGTAAACTTGCAGGGGTGTTATTGTTGTTGTTGTTGTTGTGTGTATATGTGTGTTTTTCGAAATAGAACTATGAAAGAAAGGAAGGATAATTAACAGAAGTAATCCTTCCCAATATGCTTTGCCAGTAGTATGAAATCACCCCAAACTGCTATATTGTTTAAGTCAGTTAGCCTCCTCTTTTGGAATCACAGATGCTCTTACCATATTATTGGGATTTGTAAATCTCAAAAAATGTGCAGCAGTGACAAGTACAAAATATGAATGATATATAAAATGGTGACATGGAAGACATGCTGCTTCTTTTTTCACGAGGTATTTTTACTTTGTTTTTCTCCCAAAGTTGTAAATCTTGGGCTAATAAATGAACTATAATACAAATTTACTACAAGTAATTCTTCAGTTTTTATTCCTCTCAAATCTAACACCCCATTCTGGATTACTGATGTCAGGGGAAGTCCCCAAGAAATAGATTATAAGCAAGTTTTTGTTTTTAATTTTTGGCATTTTTCAAATTTTCTGCAGTGCATACATATCAGATTTATAATTTGTTAAAATATCCTTAATCCCCCCCAAAAATACTTTTTGCATAGACTTGGATTTTCATTCAAAACCACATTTACATCAGTTTGCTTTGTTTTAGCAAAAATACAGCCAATAAAATATACATGTTCCATTAAGAAACTGAATTTATTCACAAAAGTAAGTAAAGTCATTTGGAAGATGTTTATGTTACAATAAGAACCAATTGAACTGTAATTTCATAGCAAATGTTGACAATTTTTAAAATAGAATGGATACGGGCCAACATGAAATGCCATAAATACAAACTTCTCACAAACAGGGATGTCATTATCAAGAATGGTATAAACCATACAGCCCCTAAAACCTTGCAAGATCATCTACATGAGTGGACACACAGCCCAACTCAGCTTACATTGCCATCCATGAGTGATTTAGGAAGAGCTTTAAATCGCTGTGTTGATTTGTACGCAAGTGTGTAAGTTTGGTCTGAATTATATTTAATGTATGGAACAAGATTATTTTTCTCGTCCATGATTGATCTTTTCTTTTGCTCGGTTCAAAATATATTACTCATTTCTGCCAACAAAACCATTCTTCCAGCCACAGATGTTATGTCATAAAGAGAGACTTATGTGCGCTGGTATAAATAACAAAGGTGTTAGCTGGAATTAAAGGGAGACATTTCCTGTTTACATATATCTCTCTTCAGTGATTACTGAGTGAGGGTGAAAATCTGCTATAAATAAATTTTATATAAACAACATGTTTAAGGAACATTGGAAAGTTTGAGAAAGAAAATGTATCTTCAAATAAATGACTGTTTTGTTCACCCCATATAGAATTTACATGACTGTTATACATACACAGATTCTAAGATATCCATTAATCACCAGCTTTGAATTAAATCCCCATTTGAAGAGAGCACATGTGCTTCTGAGTGTGATTTCTATAAACACCAAGATGTCTTTACCCGCTTCCATGTTTTGGGATCAGTTATTGCTTCCAAAACCTTCCCATGAAAAGAAATTCCAAATGGGGGGAGATTTTCTTGCCCTCTCCCTTGGCCTGCTACATGGAGTAAACCTTTACCATCCTGCTGATACACTATCTTATGCAGTGAGGTATTCTCTGCTCACTCAGCAACTTCCAACAGCTGCTTTCTGACACTTCTAGAGGGCTATATGAAAGCTGAATTGCCAACAGCTGTGGGACCACCAGCTCTAGAATAATGATTCTCCTATCAATCCTGGAGCGAGCCTTGTAGAGATTCTAAGAACAAAACATAGACAAACATTCTCACTCATTCTTCACAGATCCCTTTATAATTTTTCCCCAGCTGTCCAGAGGTAGCATAGGAGAGCACTGTGGCTAAAAAACATGAGCTCTACAGACGGAAGGTTCAAATCCTACCTCTTCTACACAGCTGTGTGACCTTGAGTAAGATGCTTAGTTTGCTTTCAATTTCTTCTCTTATACTTCAGGGATGATGATAATAATACTTACCCCACAGGGTTGTTATAAGTAATTTACACATAAAAACTTATAAAGTAGGTAGAAAAGAGTCTAGCACTATTTATTTAAGCAAAAAAGAAAAATAAAATTTTATCGAGTCAACATCACTTTCCTGTATTCTCTTTCACTTAATTTTTGGACAAACACATGAGGGTAACATTATTATTTCTATTTTATGGGTAAGAAATCTGAGGCATAAAAAAGTAACCAACTTGTCAAGCAAAACCTAACAGGCCCTCAATTGTCTACAGAGAGAATGCATTTTCCACACCTCCGATTAAATAGAACTGAAATGTTTAGAAGAACAACTCCCCAGCTACTGATTAAAATATTCACCAGAGTCATTGTTTGTGCACTGATATTCTAGCTTGCTCCAAAATAGATTTGGGAAGGATGTGCAAAGTACAAAGACTGGTAAGTAGATAAAGACGAGCAAATATATGCCATCTTCTAGGTGTCATCTTCCAGAACTAAATGACTGGAGGTCAGTGATTAATATTCTGTAGATCATGAACAGCTCAATATTCTCACTGAATCTCCGATCCTACCTGTTGTTCAGGATTGAATATCTGTGGCCCTCCCTCCAATAAATTCATATGTTGAAATCCTAACCACTAAGGTGATAGATTACCAGGCCTTTGGGAGGTGATTAGATATGAAGTTAGAGCCCTCATGAATGGGATTAGTGCTTTTATGAAAGGAACCACAAAGAGTGCTCTGGCCCCTGCTTCCACCATGAGAAGACACAGTGAAAAGACACGGGGGCCACCTGAGAACCAGGAAGCAGCTCTCACCAGATAGTGAATCTACCAGCACCTTGATCTTGAATGTACAGCCTCCAGAACTATAAGAAACACATTTCTGCTGTTAATAAGGCACCTGATCTATGGTATTGTGTTGTAGCATGCTGAACAGACTGAGAAACCTGTTCAAAAGAGGCACAGTGAGGAAAGGCATCCTCTAGTCATCAGTTCTAGCAAGACTGGTGGGCATCTCACTGGAGATAAAGTAATGGAATCATCACCTGTTGTCTTATTATCCTGCTGTTTCTCCTTTTCACCTGCACTTTGAAATTGAAGATTATTTTTGGAAACAATTTCAAAAATAATTTAAAATATTGGTGACAAAGTCTGTCCTGGACATGTAATTCTTCATGTAAACACTGCTGGTTAAAACAAAAGCCTGAACCTACTCAGAGTCCACACACATCCAAAACAGGCAAATGTCCATATAAGGAGGGTGTTCTCATAATATGATCATGGTTCTGGATGTTCTTTGTCAAGGTGGATTCCATAGTTATATCCTGTTGTGATATCCAAAATATCTAATAGTATGATGTGTCCATTGACTTGATCATGAACTTAAGCTGTAAATGCCAAGTATAAACTACACAGGTACAAACCAGTGCATCATTGGCTCTGTCTATATTCTATAGCTGGATCAGTATTTCTCAACTCTGCTGCACAATCAAATCACCTGGGGACTTTGGGGGATAATGATATGTCAGTGTAGCCTCATCCATTGTGACAAATATACTCTGGAGAGGGATGGGGAGGCTGTATCCTATGTCAGAGCAGGGTAATATGAGAAATCTCTGCTCAATTTTTCTATGAACCTAGAACTGGTCTAAAAATAAAGTCTACGGGGGTTGGGGAGTTGGGGGGAGTGGGGAGAGATTAACTGGAGAATTTAAATGCATACTTGTATAGCCCATGGACACAGACAATAGTGTGGTGAAGGCCTGGGAGCGGTGGGTGTAGGATGGATTGGGGTCAATGGGGGGTCATGGGGGACATCTGTAATACTTTCAACAGTAAAGATAAATTTAAAAAAATAAAGTCCTTTAGAAAAAAATTACTGATGCCCAACTCCCACCCCAGACATTCTAATTTGATTAATATTTGTTGCTATGTGGGTGTGATTCTACAATGCAGTAAAATTTAGGAATTCTGTGCTGGATAATTAGTGTTTTTATTAATTATTATTATTTTCTTTTTAACTTCAGAGGAATACCAGTGATATGGTGTTTAAGTGATTTTTTTTATTTAAAGCACACAAATGAGTATTGATATAAATATTGCATTTTTAGTGATATTCAAATACCTAGATCAAGAGTGTACAACCTAAAATTCTAAACTTATGTCAGATTTTGAAGAATGAAATGATTCAACTGTAGGTCAACCAGTCCCTCTTTCTGCCCCACCTACCATTCTAACAAAAAGAAATTCATAAAAATTGAATATGTTTCCTTATAGGCTTCTTGTCATTCAATGTGTTTAGTTAAAGGTCTGGTACAGAAAATTTCTTCGCTGATTGATAAGTTGATCTCAATGACTTTTTGGCTTCCTAAAAATGCTCAAAACCTCTAACACTCATCCTTTATTTCTTTAAAGTGTTTTTTTTTAAGTTATCAAAAGTTTAAAGTAAAAAAATATAATAAAATTCAGCTCAACAGAGAAGCAAAGTAAGGAAGGCATTAATCAAAGAAAACCAATGAGATGTTTTAAATGTGTTATAGGATGCTAAAATAAACAGATGAGTACAGTTGGAAAGCTTACTTCATTAAGTTAACTGAAATATAGGTGAAAATAAGGGAATTCTCATCTTTTAAGAAAAATGGCCATAATTACTTTCATAGTTGATATGTTTATGAAAATATAATTTGCCATATCTGTATTCAACTGATTCATCACCTAAAAATAATAGCAAATGTTGTCAAGACTGAAATACTGTGGAATGGAGAATTACTTCTCCTAATGAAACCTCACAGTGTCTAGTGTGATTACAGACTCAGCAAGTGCCCAATAAATATTTGCTGAAGATTTAAGGATTACAACAGGGTGACTTTAGATATAACACTATTAACACTGACAGAAGTAAAGTGAATATACATAACAGCACACAGAACTTCTTTTTTCTGATCCTGATTATACAGGGTAGGAGAGTTCAGTTTAAAATAGCAAATGTTTCCTCACCAAGAATGAGTTTCTACTGACAGTTTTAGAGGTTTCATTCACTTAGAGTTTTTATTCTTAAACAGAGCTGTATACTAACACCACTAAAAAAAAATCTTAGAAAAGAATGAACAACAGGTGATCTGAATACAGTATAAAATTGTAAGGTTCCTACAGTCAAAAGTATCAGCACGAATAGCTGCAATGGTGACTGTTTTATAAGCCTCAATAATCTGGATAGTTAATAATCTACAACTCTGGCCAAGTCAATGTACAATTACTCATGATAAATGCACTAATGTTCCTCCCATATTAATATTCTTACCTTGTGTACATTGATAAAGTCACTAAACAAAGTACTGTTTCAGCAAACTAGGCAAACTGTGGCCATTGTGCGTTTCTCTTTTATTGCCTCTACTTCTCATAAGTAGACCTACATTACAAGATATTGTACTCAATTATTGTATTTTAAATTTCATCAATAAACATTGTGCAAATGTGTGTCTGTTTATGTTATATAAGTACCTACATCATATCCTTGACTTGGCCTTTGGCTAACAAAGCCTAAAATATTTCCTATCTGGTCCTTTACAGAAAGAATCTGTGGACCCACAATTTAGATAATCAGTATTTTTATGAGATAAAACCAGTATTCCAAGAGACCAGGCCTCACAAAAAAGAGAAAACTTCATTGCTCCTGGCACCTGCCTTTCCTCAGCCTCCCTCCGCCCCCAAGAGACCCACTTCATCAGTCCTTTCTCCTTCCTTCATCTCCAATTTTAAAATAGAATCTCCAGCAGGTATTACAGTATTTCCTATCACTCTCAGGAAATAAACCTATGGTTCTAGTCACAGTAACTCTCTCATTCCATTAATTAAATCTCTCATTCCTTAGAATCATTAAAGCTTCAAACTTCACTTAGATTGGAGGCTTGTTTGTGTGCCCCAGCCAGACCTGCTTCAGGGTCATGATCACCTCCCTCACTCCACCTCCACCATGCGCCCAATTGTTAGCTGGTCCCAACCCTAAAAGATGGACATGGGGTTGGGAAAAAAGCAAGAGAGAGAAATTTCTTTAATGAGCTTCCCTGTAATCTAGACATGAGTGATGTTAAATAGCTATCTTAAAAACAGGCACTAGAATACAGAGATCTTGATTTCCAATCTAGAGATGTTTTCTACCTCTTTCTTGTTTCATTTGGCTTTATGCGTAGTAAGAAAGCAGTGGTCAATAGAGATTGCTGGAGCATCAACAATTTGACAACTTTCACTTTATCTGTAATAACTCATCACAGATAGAAATTTAGGTTCAAACCCTGCATTGGACACTTGAGCACCTCCACATCCTGGCCCCCTGCCTGCAAGCTTTGCCTCTTACAATATCAGTACTTACCAACTTTGATGTCAGGTAAATTTGACTCCTTGCTTAATTTCTAAACTCAAGTCAAGCTTTGTGCCCCTTTAGCCTTTATTCTCTTGATACCCAGAATGCCTTCCTCGGGTTTATTATTTGTTGTTCTTCAAAGACCACCAGGTCTTCACTCCTTTTTGAGACAACCTGTACCCCTTTCATTACATTCCCTTTCATCACCAGCCATCATGCTTTGTGGTCCACTTATGTGGTTATTTGCATCTGTCATGCATGTTCAGGTAATATTTTCTTGCTTCTTAAACCTAAACAGAAGTTCTGGGAGATCATGAACTTGTATTATATTTGTCTGCACCACTGTGCTTAGTGCTGTGATTTCCACATCAGTTAGTGACCAAATGAGCTGATTCATTTATATCCCTACTCAGATGTAATTGATGCATAATGTTTGGTGTATGATGAATGGCTAATAATCATTAGTCTCTAAGTTATGGTCACTGATAACCTAAGATTATGGATCATTGCTTTCAATGTTGCTATTGTTGATAAAATTTGAGTTGCATCTTCTAAATTAGAAGAATACTAAAGTCAGATTACAAATTTTGAGGATAAAGATAACAATAATGAGAAATTGGGATATACAGGGTATCCCCAAAAAAATGTATATACATTTTAACAGCTAATAGCTCAAATAGGAAAATACCTTTATAATTACTCAAAGTATATGTATACATTTTGGGGATACCTTATATAATTCCTGATAAAAATTATTATGGGTGACATGAAAAATGGATTTGACCTTAAGATAAATATTGTCTCAATATTTATTGAAATATCTATACTAATAAAAGAGTAATATGCTAATTTGACCAGGAGACCTTCCAGATGTCCTTCTAGACAAAGCCATGGTGGCAGGGCTGAGGCAGAGGCAGTTAGGGGCAATCAGGCCAGCAGGGGAGAGCAGTTGGGGGTGATCAGGCTGGCAGGAGAGGGTAGCTGGGGGTGATCAGGCCAGCAGGGGAGGGCAGTTGGGGGAAATGGGGCTGGCAGGCAGGGGCAGTTGGGGGTAATCATGCCAGCAGGGGAGGGCAGTTGGGGGCGATCGGGCCAGCCGGCAGAGACAGTTAGGGGTGATCGGGCAGGCAGGCAGAGGGGTTAGGGGCAATCAGGCAGGCAGGCAGAGGCAGTTAGGGGCAATCAGATAGGCAGGCAGGTGAGTGGTTAAGAGCCAGCGGTCCCAGATTGCAAGAGGGATGTCCAACTGCCGGTTAGGGATTGGGCCTCAACCAACAGTAGGACATCCTCCAAGGGGACCCTGATTAGAGAGGGTGCAGGCTGGGCTGAGGGAACCCTCCAATGCACAAATTTCATGCACTGGGCCACTAGTTAGATTATAAGATCAATTATGCTTATATGTATGCAGAAAACAACTCTCCTATGTATTTATCCAACTCAGCAATATAAAGACAATTTTAAATGGCTTTAGATTAGTTCCTTTATCCTTCTAGCACTGAAAAAGCATATAAGGTCCCTATGAGCTACAGGCATTATATATTCACCTCCAAGCAATTTTCTATAATGTTTTTTGTTATTTTTATGTCATCGCCAATCCTGATTTTTATTCTTGCTCCAATACTTGGAGAGTTCTAATCTTTATTGTCACACACACTCACAAATAAAGCTTTGCAATATCCCAGTATTTTGCCTCAACGGTATTTTCCTAGGTTATGTTATGCAGAAAAGTAATTATTGTACATACTACTTAAATTAAATTTAAATTTATAGTTTGGGTTAAAATTATAATTTGAAAAAGCAATTGAAATAAAGAAAATAATTATTTTCTCCATTTAAAGAGAAAAAGATTAAGAATGCTGATTTGAGTTCTTAACTGTTTTAGTGTCTGAATATTTCCATTCCAGCCTGCATGGGCATGGGTAAAGAATCATCTTAACACTCTTCATAATCAACTCCCCTGCTTTTATTTCCATTTGCAATTATGTAATTTTATCATGTTCTTGGGAAAGGGAGAAAGAACCTACTAATAGGTTGCCTCTAGTATAGAAGAGATTGGCCAAACCAACAGAACCATAAAAAAAAACAAACCTGAACACCTATAGAAAATGCAACTTTAAAAGAGTGGCCTCTCAGGTCACAAGGAACATGAGTAAATGTAATATTTTCCCCACTATTTTGCATGAACACCTGAACATCCAGCTTGAATACCCACCTCTCATTACCTACTATTATGCAGTCAGTGCCACTCACAGGATTTCAGTTCATTAGAGAGAATTACAAGAAGAGAAAAAGTATTCTAAATAAAATTGAGAAACTGAATAAAGATTTGAATTTTTATATGTAAATAGTTTATCTAGAGAACAAGTATTGTACAAATCTCATCAACCTTAAAGCGGGTTTTTATATGTTTTTTTGTTTCTGTTTTGCTTTGTTTTGCTGCACTTCTATATCACCCGACAACACAGACAACATATAGAGTGTCTGGGTTGGACAATACCAGAGAGTAAGGCCATGTTGTGAAGATGGACACTTTCCTATAGTAATAGAAGCAGTTGCTGTAGGCATGGAAAATTTTCAGATTCTTCCTAGATTCTTAGAAAGGGGTTTGTGTCTGAAGGATCTATTCTCAGAACTGATCAAGTAAAGAACTTTCAAATCAAGAAAATAGAAATTGACTTTCACAGAATGAATTATGTCTTTTTCAGAGAAGAAAATATGGTACCTAATTGCTTCTAAAAGATTGATATAAAAAATATGCTAAGCAAAATAAGCCAGTCAGAGAAAGATAAATATCACATGATCTCACTCATTTGTGGAATATAATGAACATCATAAATTGATTAACAAAAATAGATACAGAGACAAAGAAGCATCGAACAGACTGTCAAACTTCAGTGGGAGGCAGGGGGAAAGTTGGGGGGTTAAAAATCAAACAAAGGACTTGTATGCATGCATATAAGCATAACCAATGGACACAGACACTAATGGGGTGAGGGCATGTGCTGGAGGATAAGGGTGGCCGGGTGGGGGGAGGTCAATTTTGGGGGAAAAAGACATATGTAATGCTATATGTAATACTTTAAACAATAAAAAAAGAAAATAGCTAGAATAGATGAATATTAAAAACAAAACAAAACAGAAAATTGATTAGTGTTTTCCTAAGAGTAGGGAAAGAATTAGAATTAGATATGTGGTGACTGATAATGAATATAGTATCAAAAAGTTTATAAAATTAGATTGAATTGATGGTTCCACAACTTTGTAATATACTAAACATCATTAATTATATATTTTAAATAGGTGAATTGTATCAAGATAATTATATCTCAATAAATCCATTAATTAAAAAAATAGAAAAATGAAGTATTATAGTCATCCTAATTCTCAGCCCTAGGATAAGAGAGTTGTTCATCAGATCTACAAATAGACTTAGCTTTGTGATATTTTGTTGTGTCACAAAACTGTCAGGAAAGTGAGTTATTAATAAAATCTGGTGAAACATTCTTTAAACAAAGAAGTTTTCTTCTTTTGGTATATATCCCCAGTCCTATAAAATGTATTCATTCTCAAACGTTGCTAGAGGGAATAACAACAAAAAGGTATAATTCTACCTATAGAAAGAAATCTAGAAATACCCACCAAAATTGTGGATTCATATGGCCCTTTGATTCAATTGTCACACTTTAGAATGCACTATAATTACACTTGCATAAAAATAAAATTCAAAATATATAGGTCTAGCAACAGGGAATTTAGCTAAATAAATAATGAAAAGCCATTGGTGGGTGGGTGGGAAGATATCAGCCAAAAAACTTGTACACATATATGCATAATCCATGGACACAAACAATAGAGTGGTGAAAGCCTGGGGCGGGGAGCAAGAGCAGACTAGAAGGGGTCAATGGTGGGGGAAGGGGAACACATGTAATATTTTTAACAGTAAATATTTAAAAAAAAGAAAAGCCACATCATTAAATAAAATTCAGCTTTAAAAAAGGAATGAAGTAACACAAATGTGTTTACCTCCTCATCTGCAACAAATAAAAAAAATATAAAACAATAATCAAGACAGTAGACATACATATTCGTTCACAGAGAAAAATGATCCCTGAGAGTCAGGAAGAAATAAGGTAAGTTCCACAACTGCTTTAGCTTATTGGCTTGATCAGCACATGCAGTTCAGGAAAATACCTGAGAGTTAATAAAGAACCATTGGAAGTGATTATTAATAACAGTGCCCAGCATAGACATAAGACCAAAAACAAGGTTTGTTCCCAACAGTCAAATGGGTAAATCTCAAGACTTACAGCCATTGAGTAAAATGCACAGAAGGGCATTGTCTCAGGAAGGAGAAATAATTAGCCTTAAACTAAACATTGTTCTCTGGACCTGCCTAACAAATCTTAAAAACAATATCCATCAACCAGTAAGATAGACTGTGCAGTGTCTGGTATCCAAGCCAAATTACCTTAGCAGCAAGGAAACAGGAAAAAAATGGCCCATAATGAAGACATAAAATCAATCAAAAATGCCTCAGAATTGACATTAGTGTTAGAATTAGCACAGAAGGTCATTAAAATAGGTATTATAAATAAATATATTCCACACATTTTTAAGTGAAGTAGAGGAAAGAAAAAATATTTTTTAATGATCCAACTCAAACTTCTAGAGAATAAAATGACAATGCCAGAGATTTTTTAAAAGGGTAAAATTAATAACTGATTAAATATTGCAGAAGAATGGATTTGTGAACTTAAATTTACAGCATTAAAAACTATCCAAAATGAAACAGAGATAAAAAAAAATCTCATATAAAAAGAGCATCAGTGACCTGTAAGACAACTTCAAATGGCCTAATATACATATATTTGGAGTTCCTAAGGGACAGAAGATTGGGAAAGGTGATAAATAAAATGTTTGAAAGAATAATGGCTATAATTTTTCTAAATTTTATGAAAATTATCAACCTGCATGTCTAAGAAATTTTACTAACCCAAAGGAAAGAAACATAAAGAAAACAACACCAAGGCACATCATAATCAACTCTTAAATATCTATGTACAAAACAACCGAACTTCAAAATATATAAAGCAAAAATTCCTAGAACTGCATTGAGAAATATATAAATTCCCAATTGCAGAGAGATTTTAATATCTTCTTAATGGATAGAAAAAGTATACCTGAAGGGTATTGGATGTTTACATGATATTATCAATTAATTTGATCCAGTTAACATTTGTAAAACATTCCTCCCAACAAAATCAGAATAAACATTCTTGTTAAATGCACACAGAACATCTGGGCTATAAAACATGTATCAATGTTTTTAAAAAGATTTAAGTCATATGGAGAATATATTTTCTCTGAGCACAATGTAATAAAAAAAAAAGATAATTGGAGAACCTGTAAATATTTGGAAAGTAATACACTTTTAAAGAACTCACAAGTTAAAGAAGACATCAAAAGCAAAGTTAGAAAATACTTTTCACTGAAGGAAAATTAGAATAAAAATGTCATAATCTGTGATATCCTAAATATTAACTTAGATAATTTTTATAATAAACATCTTATAAGAAAAAGGAGAACAGTCTCAAATCAAGAATCTAAACCTTCTTAAAAAAACTAGAAGAGTAAAGCAAAAATTAGTACTCAAACTAAGAAGTGGAAATAAAGATCAGAGTGAAAATTAATGAACTAGAAACCACAAAAAAACCACAACCAAATAAGTCAATAAAACTACAAGCTATTTCTTTGAGAAAAATCAATAAATTTGATAAACCACTAGTCAAACTTAACAGGAAAAAAAGGCACAAAATACCAATATCAACATGGAAAAGAAGGAATATCACTATAGCTTCTACATATGTTAATATGATAACAACGGAATCTTATGTATAAACTAGAGGCCCAGTGCATGAAATCATGTGTGGGTAGGGTCCCTAGGTCTAGCCTGCGATCAGGGCCATCTTCCACCTGCTCGCCAGTCCCCAGTCCTGCCCCGCTGCCGCTCACCTTGGTTCCCTGTGGTTTCCTGGTCACCATCCAGTGATCAGAGCCTGCGGGCTGGGGGGAGGGACTGAGAGGTGGTCAATGCACCTCATAGCAACTGGTCGATTGGTCGTTCTCGTTGTTACACCATTATGGTTGCTGGCCTTTTATTATATAGGATATATGTCAGTAAACTCAAACTAGATACAATGAGCAAATTTCTTGCAGAACACAAACTACCAAAGAATGCATATGCATATTGTACATTCTCTCTCTCTCTCTCTCTCTCTCTCTCTCTCTCTCACACACACACACACACACACACACACACACACACTAAAGAATCCTGTATCACACAAAGGAAACTCCAGATCCCAGATAGTGAATTCTAAAAAATATTTAATATAGATAATATTCCAGAAAATAAAGGGGGGATTACCTTGATAATGAAAAGATGAAGTTATTACAAGAAAACTATAGACCAGTGATGGCGAAACTTTTGAGCTTGGCATGTCAGCATTTTGAAAAACCCTAACTTAATTCTGGTGCCGTGTCACATATAGAAATTTTTTTGATATTTGCAACCATAGTAAAACAAAAACTTATATTTTTGATATTTATTTTATATATTTAAATGCCATTTAACAAAGAAAAATCAACAAAAAAAATGAGTTCACATGTCACCTCTGACACGCGTGTCATAAGTTCGCCATCACTGCTATAGACCAATATAGCTCATGAACATGAACATAATTTTAGCAAGTAGAATTCACTAAAGTATTGAAAAGGATAATATATCTTGACTGTGTTAGACAGGATTCTAAGATAGTCTCTAAGATACTTGTCCCCTCATGTATATATCCTTCTTTCCTTTCGTGTGGATGAGATCTATTAATATGATGGGATTGCCATTTCTTAAATAGGCAAATCCCACCAATCATATAATTTAGCCATTAACTCCTAAGTATTTACTTAAGAAAAATAGATGCATTTGTTCATATAAATTTACACTAATGCTCATAGTGGCTTTATTTGTAATAACCAAAAACTGGAGCCAGTCAAATTTTCTATGAGGAGGTAAACTGATCAACAAAGTATGGTATATCCATAACAATGCTATATCACACAGCAACACAGATAGTCAACATGGGGAATTTTAAAAACATTGTGCTAAGTGGAAGGAACTAGCCAGAAAAGACCATGCATTGTATGATTCCATTTGTATAAAACATCCAGAATAAGTAAATCCATAGACACAGAAATTAGGTTAGTGGTTGCCAAATAGCTGGGATGGGGGTGCAGAGTGACTGCTAATTGGTATGAAGTTTCTTTTTGGGGTGACAAAAATGGTCTAAAATTAGATTGTAGTGATGATTGCATATATTTTTAAATATACTGAAAACCACTGAATTTTATAGTTTCAATGACGAAAGGTATGGTATGTGAATTGTAATTTCAACAAGGCCATTAAAAATATTGCTCTCATGAATTTTCATTGAAATCTACAAACTCTATTTGGAAGCTTTGTTTACATTATTTTTTTATTTGTATATTTTTTTATAGTCACCTATTTGGCAAAATGGATATTTTAGTCCCTGTTTGATAGACACAAAGGAATAATGCATTACTGTTTCCATGTCTATGAGCAAGCATGTCTGCCAGAGAACCATTTGAAAGCCTAAACTGATATACTTTAACCCACACAGGATCATATAACTACCCACACTCAAATGTATAGTTTTATTTGTGGTTCCACTATTGTTTCAATGCCACATTTCCTTGAAGTATGTATACTTTCTCCCAAATTGGACCCTACCAGATATGGTTCTCATACTGACTCCTGCTGACAGGTGACAAATAATCAAATAATGAATGCTGGTTGGAATGCATAGGAGGTCATCCTAGGGTTCATTTAAGTATATTTGAATTGATCGATTAATGAGGTAAACTTAATATCATGTGCCCTATCAGTTATATATCTATCCCAGTTTCCTAGACTGTGTTATGGAACAGAAAATCTGAAACCTTAAATCCAGATGGGTGGTCTAGGGACAAAACCAGCTGTGCAAAGAAAATGACAGGATGAAAGGACACACCCCCCCAAAAATCTAAGGTAGATAAACCTGCAATGGCAAAAGTTACAGAATTAGGTCAATAAAATGTCCATTTGGTACAGAAAACGTACAAATTAGGAGCTTTGAAATAACTTAACTTGATTAAATTAAGAGACTGTAGGATAAGAAGACCACACACAGCAAGTATAAAATAAACCCAGGTCTAATTATTGTTCTTTCCAATTATTTAGAGAATCATTACAATTGGAAACAAAAATTCCATGCTGACAGAGGTGACAGAATTCTTCAGGAACTGCCACCCCAATGCAAAACCACAGAATTAGAGAGAGCTTCTGCTTATCATCATGCTCCAAGACTATTATGGAGGCAAAAACTCGGGACTTAAAAGAATTGAAAAAACAAAGTAAGAAAAAGGAGTAGAAGGTATCTAAAGTGAACAGAGAGTCAGAAGTAGAGTATTTGCCCAAGAACCATGAACATGTTAGCTATCCATAAAAGGTGATGCTGCTATGTTTTCTAATATGTTATTCTTAATTTAGGAACCTACTAAAAACTGTGACATTTTTCCTGTGTAAAGAGTATGTGTGTGTGTTGGGAGGGGGAGTTCTGAATATTTTTAAATACCTGGATTATGTCTATTTCCGAATCAGCTTCCTTTGCTTTCTTTACACAAATATTAGAATCAAGAAATATATTTATGTGTAGGAAAGAAGAAAGGAAAAGTTTAGAATTTCCTCCTCGGATATAAACAAAAAGAAAATCCTTCTCCCTCGCTTACAGAGCCAACGGGAACAATAAATGGATTGTCAGATTTAGAAAAAAATAACTAGAGTTCCTGAACTTGAGAAAACATGCAAGAGTAGGCTCCCATGAGTTCATTGTTGTCTAAACATGGACCTTGACCAAGAGCTTGCTCTTTCCCTGGGTACCACTGCCAGTTTCAAGAAAAAAAAAAATATTTAAAACAACTTATAATCAAGGTGCCACAGAGCTCAGAAATCATGTGTTTTAAAAATGGTTAAGCCATTTCCCAAACTCTTCTTACTCTAAAAAGTATCAGTTATTCAGGCTCTACATCATATTCAGTTGAAGACAATTGATCACCAGTATGTAAGTATCCCTTAGAAATAAGAGGTTTTGCTAGAAGAGATACAGCAAGGGGTCTAGTCACGTGGTCACATTAGGGTCATGTTGGTGACCCACCTTTCTTTGTTTCTGCAGCCTCTTTGGATTTCCCTTGCTCTTACACGTGTCCTTCCCAGACTCCTCTTTGGCCACATCCCCTAGAAACATCCATCTCTCCTCTCTCCATCCTTGTCCCCATTTCTTTCATTACTCCAGACTGCTCTAGAGCAAGAGCTTCAGTAGCAGGACATGTAGTGACGACAGAAGACCTCTTTCTTCCTACTCCATCATTTCAACAACTCAGGACAATTTCCTTAGGAAATACAGCATCAAGAATTAGGAAGGGTCTGAGCATTTACCCTGCATTTAAATTAACAGGTTAGTCCGTGACAAATTCATGGATACCAGCAAAAAGACACAATATTCCTGGGTCTGTTATATACAACAATCACTGTAACCAGAAAATTAACATTTGTGCTGGTTGTCCAAGCCCCAGTACCCACAGGAAGTGTGAAGACACCTCAGACAGTCAATTGTGTTCATTGGAGAGGAGCTCTGAGTTCAGGGAAACTGGATATTTTATAATAAGTACTAAGTACCCTAGGGGGAGACATTTTTATTATACCAGGCAGCAAGAAAGCCCACCTTTTACTCCAAGAGAAGACACCAGTTCTGTCTTCCATGACTATTCTATATATAAAAATTCTTGAAAGGATAGTCTAGAACAGTGGTTCTCAACCTTCTGCCCCTTTAAGTACAGTTCCTCATGTTGTGACCCAACCATAAAATTATTTTCGTTGCTACTTCATAACTGTGATGTTGCTACTGTTTTGAATAGTAACTTAAATATCTGATATGCAGGATGGTCTTAGACAACCCCTGTGAAAGGGTCGTTTGACCCCCAAAGGGGTCGCGACCCACAGGTTGAGAACTGCTGGTCTAGAACAATGGGGTCAGCGCCTCTCCCAAAAGATATGCAGACAGACACAAAGCCCATGGACAATTGTCTCCCAACACTTCAGTGCACCATTATCACCCCTGAGGAAAGAAGGAATCCTGGAAGGAACACCTTTGTCCCATATAAGTGGTTTGTGATAGTCTGAAAGCAAACAGAGAAGAAACACAAAACAAAACCGTTAGAAAAGTCACAGGAACCACATATTGGCATTGAGAATAAGACAGAAGAGGACTCATTCTAAACAGAGTCCTATTTTGGCATGTATTTGCACAAATCAGTCAGCATCAGTACCTGTTGGCCATCAAAAATAAAGCACATGACCTTGGCATTACTGGAGGGAGAGAGAGAGACAAAGAAAAAAAGAGAGAGAGAAAGAAAGAATGGGGAAGGAAAGGAAAGAAAGAAATAGTCATTAAAAAGCAGGCTGAGAAAACTAATAAGTTAACCATTTTCTTTGAGGGTTTACAAATGCCCAAATTAGGACTTTCCCTTACCACTTCTTTGTCCTAAGGTCTCTTGGTAGCCTCAGCCCACCTCCCCATCTCCACCATGCTGAAGCCCCTGTTTTGAAACTAGCGCAAGTGACTTCTGGGATTGTAGACAGCTTATCTATCACCACTCAGAGAAGGTGAGAGGAGGAGGAGCTCTTGAAACCATAGCACTAATGCATCTGGAACAGATGTTCTGGGAGCTTCACATTGGAACCCCAGATCATCTTCCCTTGGAAGCCTTGTGACAGCTGGTTTTACGACCGACCTGCTGTTGTGTGATTTTTTATTCCTCACCCGAGGATATGTTTTCATTGATTTTTAGAGAGAGAGAGGAAGGGGAAGAGAGAGAGAGAGACTTCCATGTGAGCAAGACACATTGATGGGTTGCCTCCTGTAAGCTCCCCGACCTGAGATTGAACTGAAACTCAGGTATGTGCCCTGACAGGGAATTGAACCTGTGATCTTTTGGTGTGTGGGACAACCAACTGAGCCACCTGGCCAGAGCTACCAATGCTGTTATTAAGACAGTGTTATTAATTCAGGAATACCCCAAGATCTTCAGAATCAAAGGATGGGCTACAAACACAACCACCGTGTATGTAACTTGGAAAGGAAAACATTTTCTAAAGAAGTTTCCTGTAAAGTTTTAGAATGTAGCTATTTGTTGGTTAGGGATTGTCTTTATATATTAATTATGTGAAGATATTTATAAGGTTCACTAATTTGATAATGCCTGGCAAAGTTTTTATAAGATTTGAATAAACATATTCAATCATCATTCAAACATCTTTAGTCTGAAGAAAAAGATAAGTGTAATGGAATATAACTCAACTACAAAGAGGAAAAACAAATATGGCATTTTTTAATGTTCAATTACTAATCAATATCCAGTGACTTCAGTGGAGCATGCTGTAAAAAACAAACAAACAAAAAAGACTGTAAATAACCTGCTTTCCTTCTCTATGGCATGAATACTGAAACACCTTTTTATGTATCATGTCTATTCTACATTTGGCTGCAAACATGATCAAGGCAATAATAACTATCAGGTGGATGCATGTGATGATGAGGAGTGAGTGAAATTCACAGAACTTTTCTACTTTTTCTCAGAAACAAGAAGCAGTTGAAATGATGTATATATTTCTAAGCACTTTATATAATGGGGATCAGAACTTGCAAAGAAATGAATATAATCCTGACTGATTCAGGTTCATATCCACCTATGAGAAAGCAGAAGTGAGACCAGCCAGTTCATAGGAACTTCACATCAAGCAATTAATGAGTATAACTCTGCTTGCTGTCTGGTAACTGAATTGTGGCACCATGTAGGAAAGCAAGCCTAAAAGATTCCTAACACATCTTCGTTTTCCTTCATTCTGGCTAGTTGTCTTACTCCTGAGGTGTGACTAAATTAGAACCTTCTCACCTGCAGGGAATTCTGAGTGGACATAAGCTGTTGCTTTATGACCTGTATTAGATTGTGCTGGGGTCGAAAACCATTATGGACTCTATACCTAAGACAAAAGGTCCTACCTACTTGTCCATGAATAAGTAATTGCAAATGATTACATCTGCAAAAGGAACTGGGACATTCTACCTGGTCCAGGAATCAGATTTGAACTGTTAAAAGCCAAAGAGAGAAACAAATAAGTATTGCTTGCTTTAAAGAATAATAAAAGCAACAGTTAAGAAAATGGAAATCTTGAGTGAGTGCATTTAAATTGTTTGTTGTAGGACATTACAAGCAAATATCAATAAATCTGCATTCTTACATAAACCCAAATACAATTTGATTTATTGCTTTTTTTCTATTTTAGAACTGCTAGGTGTCTTGATAGATTGTCTTTTTGGTCCTAGAGAATTTTGAAGGCTTAAAAATCATCGTAGTAAGGTTAAATAAAGGAAAATAAATTGTCTAAATATTAGATAGATTATTTTGCAAGAATGTGCAGAAAGTATTGCAGAGACCTAATTTTCTTCTAAGGAAGGAATCTCCATATGGTCAAAATCAACTTGGAAGAGGCTCTCACCTTTGCTACCTCTCCTATCACAGGAAAGACAGGTGAGAGGGCGCCTGGAACAGGGCCAGCCTCCTGACAAGTGTTAGCCTGAGCATCTTGGAGGAAAGCAAATTCCTTTAAAAGAAAGCGAATGATGATTCTGTAGCCAAGGGCTGAACCCTCAGGAATGGAGATGACACTTTTGAAATGATCACTGAGTAGCGTGATACAAATAAAAGTGAGCAATCTTGAATGACGGAGCCGACCACAAAGAGAGGCCGTATCTGAGAAAAGGGGGAGCTAGTTCTCTGAGCCATCAGCAATCCCTACAGAGCACAGATCATGGCTCAGCCCCAGGGCTAAGTAGCTACATGGCTATGCTTAAGGATATCAGTCCTAAAATGTGTAGAATTCCCATAGAATGCATTCATTGTCTACAAATCCTTGTGTTGTCTTCCCAGAGTCTCAAATTATAGAAACCTTCTGTATATAAAAATAACTAGCCAGCCAGTGTGACTCAGTGGATGAACGTCAGCCTATGTATGAATCAGGGGGTTGAAATTCGATTCCATGTCAGGGCATATGACTGGGTTGCAGGCTCTATCCCCAATTAGGGGGCATGCAGGAGGCAGCTGATCAAGGATTCTCTCTCATCATTGATGTTTCCATCTCTCTTTCCCTCTCCCTTCCTCTCTTAAGTCAATAAAAATATTAAATAATAATAATAATTACTCTGAACAGGTATACCTCACCTACCAAAGTCAAGTGACATGGGTCCACAGAATTAGTCTATTCTCTTTCAGAGAAAGTCAACTTAGCAAAGCTCTTTCCTCTCATAATATGCTATATTTTGTGTATAAATCAAGCAAGAGAATACATTTGGCATAACCACAATATAAATATTTCACAAGAAGGAGAATCTTAGGGCCGAGTATTTTTGTAAATATGCCATTAGATCCTGATATTTTTGTCTAATTACAAAGAAACTTTGTTGCTTCGGGAAATGCAGCTATTAATAGAGCACGAGTCCTAATGCAGAAGATGTGCCACAAAGAAAATACAGAAAGAGTGAAATTAATATATCAGTCAATTATCCCCTTACAAGATAAATTTCTTTAATAAATTTACACGTGGCTGTAACACCCACTCCCATCTGAACGCAGTGGGAGAAAACTTAATCTTAATTTTTTTTGGATCAAGTCTCTTGGTGATTTGCTTAGATCCCAGAGTTCTATGTGTTATCAAAGATCTGGAGACCAGTTCTGAAAAGTGTTATCTATCCATTGTTGTTGTCACTTAGCTACCAAAGGTCTCAGTATGTCTGGCCTTTTAGATCTCACAGCTCTGCTACCTCCAAACCATGGCTGAGCCACTGAAAGTCCTTGAAAAGCCTGAGGCTGTCCAGAGGCTGGCCTTTTCAATGTATGAATCTCTTATCCCTTATGGGTGCCCTGCTGCCCCCTCACTGCACCTAGGAGGCCCCCACCTTTTGATCTCTCTCTAGGCTGAGAGGGAACATCATCCCTCAATTAGTCATCAAAAGTATTTATCCCTAACATCGTCACTTTAATAAATTTAAGCTGTAACAAAAGATAGGAAAAATTGTCATATTAAAGCAGTATTTGCTTTGATGTCTATGAAAATCTGAGGCAAGTACAAAACCTGACCTGTCAAAAGGTACCTTACCAGCTTGAGAGAGGTGGGAAGAGAGGGCTTGTAGAAAGTGTGCCACAGTGAGAAAATACAGGAAGGCCAGAAAAATTAGTTGATCAATAAATTACCCCCACATTAGTTCTAGCTTTGCCCCTGGCTGTTCAACCCTGAATAGGGCATTGACCTAATCTACTTTTCCATTTTTCTATCTGTAATAAGTGAGAATCAAAAGTTCTGTCCCTCCTTTAGATGAAATCATTTTTGCTTGTCGGTTTTATTTACTCTGGCATTCTTGTTTAAAACTTATTACTCAAATTGATGTATTTTTACAGCTTTAAGTAAGAAGTCAAACATTGTAATAGAGATGAGGAAGGACTACTGACTTTATATTATCATCATGGTTCTAATTATTAACTTAATCACTGAATACTTACTATAAACTAGATACTTGGCTACCTATGTGCTTGTCCTCATTGGGATAGCCTACCGTTCTCTAGGTGGCCCAACCCAAGCCACCCCAACACATCCATGAAAAAGCAAGAAAGATGAAATAGGAATGATCCTATGATTCTGTTTGTAGAGAGATGGTTTAATAGCTTAATATTAACAATAAAGATGAGAAAAGAAGTTTAGACAAGTTTTAAATACATAAAAATATGGATAAAATTGTGTCAAGTTATGGCACTTTATAAATGGAAAACTATTTATATATTAAAGAAAATGTGTATTTTTAAAGTACTAAAATATTTTTATAAACTCAACATAAAATATATATATTAAGAAATATTAAAACGGTTCTCATCACAAGAAAAAATGTATAAATACGTATGGTGACAGATGTTAACTAGATTTATTGTAGTGATCATTTTGCAATATATACAAATATCAAATGATTATGTTGTACATCTGAAGCTAGTATAATATTATATGCCAATTATAGCTCAATAAAGAAAGAAAAGAAAGATAAGGTGAAAGTTGAAAAATAAAGTGAAGCTTGATGTTTATGACAGCATACATAAAGTTGACATTCTTGCAATTTAAAAAATCTGCTCATAATCTTCTAAGAATAAAACACAAGACAGATTCTAAATATAGGGTGTGGGAAGAGACTCAAAAACACTTAATCAAAAATGGTTAGTGGCAAGAGACTTCTGAAAGCAATTAAGAGAGGAAATTGGGAGATCAAAGATTTAAGGGAAAAGTGTGATGATGGTATGAATGCAAAGGTGGTCTTACATATGGAGAGAGGGTAAGATGTCAACATGGGGTAGGAAGGAACAGAGGGATTAAAAGTCAGACAATTACTGCCCTGGGAGTTCATGTTCCTCGGCCCAGCTGCAATAGCAAACATAAGAACTAAGGTAAGACCAAAGAACCAGCTATAATTTTAATTCAAGTTAGTGGAGGGATAGAATTAGAAAGATGATTATCCTTACAGATGGGAAGTGGACGAAAAATGAGAGCATAAGGAAGAAAGAAGCTCATAAATTAAAATTTGATAAGATAAATTCTTTGTTATTTTAAATATATTTTGTTTTGTCTGGATCGTAAGTTTCTACCTGTTCTGGTCATAAATAAAAGTATAATCTTTAGACAGATAAAAACAAGGTTAAGTAAAATAATGTGTATTCTGTATTATTTTCGTTTAGATTTTATAATTTTATGTGGAATACCTTCAAAATCTTCTAAAACTTTTGCTAGGAATAGTTAACCTACAAAAATAAATCTTGGCTTTACCAAGAAAAATGAGATATAAATAATTAGGATAGTATTATTACACAAATGTATTGTGGAATTAACTGCAAATTAACTGAAAATGTCTCAAAAATGATGTTTTTATAATTCTATAGTATCTTAGGATAATATATCATTTTAAAATAAGTATGTATAGTATTCTGATTTTAAAGTATATGAAGTATTTTAAAATATGTGATTACTACCCACCTAAGAATAAAGTCAAGCCACTAAAATATATTTTGATCTCATTTCTCTGTAATATGGCAGCCTTTTAACTCTATTCTGCTTTTTAGACAATAACTTAAGAAATTTAAAAGATATTAAAATCAAGAAGCTGTTAGTTATTATGATTAGTTACCATCATTTATTACCAATAAACTCTTACAATGTAACAACCGAAATTCAGATTCCATGGAGCATGGAATCTCCTTGAAAAAATGGGGCTAGAATAGACGATAAGCCATTTTCCACCAATACAACAACAGCAATCCCTTCACTCTTTAGAGGGCACATTATAAAAATTAAGCAAAAAAAGGGGGGGCGGAATTCCAGAGACTCTGGTGGGTATTTATTCCAGAGGATCATGGACAATCAGTAGAGAAATGCTCTCAGCTGCATTTTACTACATCTTGTTTCTCATTCAAAAAAAGGGTTGCATAAATCTAAAACCTATTTTGAGTAACATGTATGTCACTATCTAAAATATCTTTTCCTTCAAGCCAAGAAAAGAGATTTGTGGAGACTCCTGGTGTTGAAAGAAGGCATCTAATAACAAATCAATAGGATAGTGACTGCTCTACAGTGAGAATGTGAAATTAGAGGACTTCTGAAACACAGTGTCATTATATTGACTATTTTGTAAGATTATTCAAACACATATGCTAAAAAGGGGGATGGTGAATGTAGGATCACATTTTCATTTCTTAAGCAGTTATGTTACTGATTTGAAACTTTCAAACAGAACTATGTTCAGAATTACAATATTTTAAATTTGATCAGAGTTAAAACTGAAGTATCTCTGAACATTTTAAACATACTTCAGATGCTTTAAAGAATGATTAGCTTCCCCTATAAAATGAGCCCAAGTATTAAATCAGTTCTTTCAAGTTATGTATGGGCCCAAATTCTGATTTATTAACTTAAGCTACACACACACTCACCAAGAAAATCTTAGTTACTCTTCCTCCATTTATGTGTTTAAACACAGAGAAGAAATTTGTGGGACTGCTGATATCCATCCTAAGGCACATTCTATAGATAAACAGAGGACTTTGTTCACTGGATCTTTTCATTCAGAGCCTTTCATGAGCTGTGAATTTCCTCTAAAAGCACCTATCAGCATGAATAAACTGATAAAAGCAAATGTGTGAAATGCCTTTCACTTAACTAACAGGCATGACTCCAAATTCTAGAACTCCCACTGCTTTCATCTGAAACCCTAACTCATGATGATAGTAAACATGATTTGATGGAAGGTCCTGCACTAATGTTACAAGATTGTTGGCCTATTGTGAAGTGATCTTTAATGGAAATCTCTGTCAGACATAATCCATTTCTGTACAGTCTCAGATTATCTCCTGTGACTGTGGTATTCCATTTTGTACAAAAAGTCAGATTAATAAATCCATTCAGCCTTCCCAGAGCATTCATTCATTCATGTGTGCATTCAGCAGCTGCCACCCTGGGGCATAAGGAGGTGACGCGTTCTGCCCCCTGCTTTCAAAGTCCAGTAAAGACATCATGCCTACAGCCAGGTTTATAACTAATCCATGTGAAAAACTGATAGCACTGTGGGGAGATGTGGGCAAGTTCTCCATGGTGGGAAATCTCAATTATTGACAGGTCAAAAGGACAAAAATATTAGTAAAGACACAGAAAACTATATAGAATATAAACCTTGATGAATGAACTTCCCAAGAAACTTGCACAGACAGAAAGAATATGCATTTCTCTCAAGCACAATTTTTTTAATTGCCACATGCTAGTTTATAAGCACTTCTCAATTTCAAAGGATTTATATCACAAAGAAAAATAAGATAGTAAATAACAGTGACTAAAAGGTAAATTAAAAATCTCCATATGTTCGGGAAATCTAAGATACTTTTAAATAATGGCTAAAAAGAAGACACAACAGAAATTTAAAAAAAATACTTGAAACAAACAATAAAAATATATTTTAACACTTGTGGGGCTCAGCAAAAGAGTATTTAAAAAAGGAAGAATAGAACTTTAAATTTTTACAAGGAAAAGAAATGATGGATAGATATCTTGTTAGCAACAGCAGTAAAAAACCAGTCCAAATAAATTTTTAAAGGAGATATTTCAGAAATTAATAAAATAAAAACAAATATGCAATACAAAGAATTGACAAAATGAACAATTGGCTCTTCAAGAAAACTAGCAAAACAGACAATCTTCTGGTGAGAATGGCAACATAAAGAAGGCAGGAATACCCCATATGAAACTGAGGGTTCCTATGACTTTGATTAAATTTAGTTTTAAATCTTAGCTCTAGAAATCCTCTCTCTCTCTCTCTCTCTCTCTCTGGATAGATAGGTAGAACATAAATAGATATACTATATCTATATGTAGATATATAGATATAGATAGACATAGACAGATGATAGATTATAGATATAGACATAGACATAGACATAGACATGATATAGATATAGATATATCCCTTAGAGACATAGCTAGTCTTTCCTCTAGATCTGTGGTCAGCAAATTACGGCTCACGAGCCACATGCGGCTCTTTGGCCCCTTGAGTGTGGCTCTTCCTAAGCCTTAGGAGTACCCTAATTAAGTTAATAACAATGTACCTACCTATGTAGTTTAAGTTTAAAAAATTTGGCTCTCAAAAGAAATTTCAATCATTGTACTGTTGATATTTGGCTCTGTTGACTAATGAGTTTGCCGACCACTGCATAATCAGCAACCCCCAAGGCAGAGAAGGCAGTAGCCTGCACCTGACTAATGGTCACAAGGTTTGGACCTCTGGGAGGCTAAAGATAACATCTTAATCTAAGTTATGTTTCAGTTCTTGAGCCCTAAGGTTGAATCACCCCTTAGCTACTTTTCCATGAAACCAGATAAAGGAACACTAGAACAGACCTCAGCACTGTTCTCAGACCTGAAGAAATCACTCACTACCATTATCTCACCTCCAATCAATCAGACCCCAGCATGACAACAAACCTGCTAGCCCATGGTGTCTTGTAATTTTGCCCTATACAATCTGTAAACTGCACGTCATCAAGAAGTTTGGGCTTGTCCTGGCCAGTGTAGCTTAGTTGGTTGGGCATCAGCCCAAAAGATTGCTGGCTCAATTTCTGGTCAGGACACATGCCTGGGTTTCGGGCTCAATCCCCAGTAGGGGTCCTGCAGGAGGCAGCTCTCTTGATGTCTCTCACACACACTGATGTGTCTCTCCCTCTCCCTCTCTTTCTGAAATTCAATAAAATTGTGTGTGTGTGTGTGTGTGTGTGTGTGTGTGTGTGTGTTTAGAGGAGTTTGGGCTTTTGAGCATTAGCTTCCCACCCTACTGGATGGCAACATTCATAAAAAAAAAATAGCCAATCTTTCTCCACTGCACTTCTCTGTGTCCGTGTCTGGCTCTGCTAGTGCCAGGTGGATGGCTGGACAAACTCTGTTCAATAACACATACTATGGATGAAAAGGTAGATAGATACAACCACAGATAAAATGGATAAGAGAATATGATGAACGAATTTATATCAAGGCATTGGAAACTAGACTAAATGGACAAGTTATTAGAAAAACATATTTTTTAAAACGGATTCAAGAGGAAATAGCCTAAAGAGTTCTAATTTTAAAAAATAGAAAAAAATTAAAAACTTGCATAGAACTTGTTTTAAAACTTGTTTAAAATATTTTCACAAGAAAAACATTTGGCCCAAATGTTTTTATATAAACTCCAACAGAAAACAGAACGAAGAATCACCCTCCAATTCCTACCCTGAGGCTTCTATTACCTTGACCTCAAAGTAGACAAAGCAAAGAATGGCAAGAGCAGTTCAGAATAATCTCACTCAGGAATTTAGAAGCAATTTTCCTAAGTACTGTATTAGCAAACCAAATTAAACCATGGATATACACCCAAGGTGGGTTTATACTGGGAAAGCAAAGAAGGGAGGCTTAAATAAGAAAAACATAATTATAATTTACCACATTAAAAGATCAAAGTGAAAAACCATATAAGCATTTCAATAGATGCAGAAAATATATTTGATAAAATAACATCAATTCTTGATATAAAAATGTTACAAATAATTGAGATTTCCTAACAAGTTAAAGGCACCTATACAAAACCTATAGCAAATATAGTTCCTAATAATAAACATTTTGATGCATTACCTTTAAAATTGGCCTTCAATAAAGTTAAGACTTCTTCGTACATTAGAAAGAGTATGGAAGGTATAAAATAAACTGAGAGATGGTTTGCAACACATGTAACCAAAAATATTTGTTTCTGTAATATATAAGAGAATCCAGATATCACTAAAAAAAAAAAAAAAAAAAAGATAATCTCACAGAAATTCTATTGTAATAGATAAGAACACCCACCCATGTGAATGGCCCAAAAAACATGTGAAAAGATTCTCCACCTCATTAGTAATCACTGAAATGTAAGTTAAGACAAAATACTATTTCATACTCCCTTGGATTGTAAATATTATATAAATTAAACAATATTAAATGTTGGAGTGTATGAAACAAAGGAAACACGAGAGCAGTACTGGTGGAAGTAAAATATTATAACCACTTTGGACCACAGTTTCATATTAATTTTTAACACTTATCCTACAACCCAGCAATTTTGGGGGCAGGTGGGAAGGGGGAATAGGAAGGGAAAGGGAACCTTCACACATACTAGTATATATATGAGACAGGTACACAAGTCTTTATAACAGCAAAGAAATAAAAGTGAAAACTGCCTAAACATTTATCAACAACACAATCAATAGAGTGTATTCACATAAATATGAAGTGTTACATAAAATGCAAAACCAGAAATTTTTTATTTCCCATAATTTTTCTCTTCCTGTAAGTCCTAGCCCACACCTGTAGATGCTGGGCCCAAGACCAGCAAGATGGGATCAGCTGGGAACTTGGTAAAAAGGCAAAACCTCTGGCCCCATCTCAGTCCTACTGGTTCCTGTTCTATATCAGTGATGGCGAACTTTTTGAGCTCAGCATGTCACCATTTTGAAAAACCCTAACTTAACTCTGGTGCCGTGTCACATATAGAAATTTTTTGATATTTGCAACCACAGTAAAACAAAGATTTATATTTTTGATATTTATTTTATATATTTAAATGTCATTTAACAAAGAAAAATCAACCAAAAAAATGAGTTTGCGTGTCAGAGGTGTCATAGGTTCGCCATCACTGCTCTATATTAACAAGATCTGTGTGCACCTGAAATTTGAGAAGCACTGCTCCATAGAGGCTGTATCTATTATTCAGGACACATCAACTAGTTAGATTTTGCATCAAAATACTGTATTTAGCAATTCTAGTATTAGTCCATTTAAACGGTTCTTGGTAAGTTTTTAAAACAACAAATGCAAATATACCTCTATTTGCATAATACATTCCTAGAATATCCCCTATCTACACTAATAAAAGAGAAACATGGTAATTAGCGTACGGCCGCTACCCTTTTCATTGGTTAATCAGTGAGTATATGCAAATTAACTGTCAGCCAAGATGGCGGCCGGCAGCCAGGCAGCTGGAAGCGAACATGAGGCTTGCTTGCTGCAGACTCCAACGTTCCCCGCCTCACTTGCCGGCCTCTCAGCTGCAACTCTAAGCAACTATGTACTATGTTGCAAATAAGAAGCTAAACAAAACCCCAGAAACCGGCTTTCATTCAGCCGGGCTTTAGCAACATTGTATCCATGTTTTCAGCAGCAAGGCCTCAGAGCTAAAGCTGGCCCAGAATAAAAAAAAAAAAAAAAGAAAACAAGGAGCGGTTGGAAGCTTCAGTCACTCACTTCCCAAAAACAGCCCTCAGCCCCTCACCCAGACTGGCCAGGCACCCCAGTGGGGACCCCCACCCTGATCCAGGACACCCTTCTGGGCAAACCAGCCAGGCCCTACCCATGCACCAGGCCTCTATTCTATAAAGTAAAAGGGTAATATGCCTCCCCGCACCCGGATCAGCGTGACAGGGGGCAGCGCCCAAACCCCCTGATCGCCCTGCGGCTCTGTGTGTGACAGGGGGCGGGGCCACAACCTCCCTATCTGCCCTGCTCTGTGCCTGATAGGGGGGAGCTCCCCAATCCCCTGATTGCCCTGCGGCTCTGTGTTTGACAGGGTGCAGCACACCAACCCCCTGATCGGCCCTGCTCTGTGTGTGACAGGGTATGGCGCCCCAACCCCCCCCCCCCCCACGGGCCCTGCTCTGTGTGTGACAGGGTAGAGCCATAACCTCTCCATCGGCCCTGCCCCGAGTGTGACAGTGGCAGCGCCCCAACCCCCTGATCGGCCCTGCTCTGTGGGTGATAGAGGGTGGTGCCCCAACCCCCCTCCACGGGCCTTGCTCTGTGTGTGACAGGGTAGAGCCATAACCTCCCCATTGGCCCTGCCCTGAGTGTGACAGGGTGCAGCGCACCAACCCCCGATCCGCCCTGCTCTGTGTGTGACAGTGGGTGGTGCCCCAACTCCCCTATCGGCCCTACTCTGTGAGTGACGGGGGGAGCTCCTCAACCCCCTGATTGGCCCTGCTCTGTGCGTGACAGGGTACGAAGTCCCAACACCCCTGATGGGCCCTGCTCTGTGCGTGACAGGGTGCAGCGCCCCAACCCCCTGATCGGCCCTGCTCTGTGCATGACAGGGGGTGGCGCTGCAACCTCCCCATCGACCCTGCCTTGAGTGTGACAGGGGGCGGTGCCCCAACCCCCCAATCGGCCCTACCCTGAGGGTGACTGAGGGTGGCATCGCAACCTCCCAATCCGCCCTGCTCTGTGCATGACCAGGGGCTGCACCTAGGGATTGGGCCTGCCCTCTGCCACCCGGAAGCAGGCCTAAGCCAGCAGGTCGTTATCTCCTGAGGGGTCCCAGACTGCGAGAGGGCACAGGCCGGGCTGAGGGACCCCCCCTCCCCCCGAGTGCACAAATTTTTGTGCACCGGGCCTCTAGTTTATAATAAAGCCACATCAACAATACAAAATATAAAACAGAGATAAGCTCTAGGCTCAGATCATTTTAAGCAGGTTTTTTTTCTTCTTTTTAAACATGGAAGATTATTGGGAAGACATTAGAAACTTGTGCAAAGCTCGGGATTATTTTTTGTTACACAATAGGGACTGATCTCTGCAAAATGTCTAATATCCTTTGCCTCTATTTGATAATCACCATGGCTCCCAGTTAATTGTGAGAAAAAAAATGTTCCCCATTACTTTCCCTAGAAGAGAAATCCTCCAGGAGGCAGTCCTGCCCCATTGAGACCGCTGCTCTCCACAGGCTTCCTGGGGAAGTTCCAATTTTGACCCTAAGCTGCCTTTGGAAAGAAGCCAATTGTCCCTGTGCCTGGGACATTGTTAGTGGATATTTACCTCCATCTCTTCAGTACTTTCTTTTCTTCAACTACACTGCTGTGCCCCTACCAGCTAGCAAGAGGAGATTATTAAATATTTAGAAATTTTGCAAGCCAATTGAAGCCATGTTAGTGGTTTAAATAGACCATGGTGGGAATATTTATACAACAGAAATTGGCTTGTTTTGTGGGCTAGAGGACCAGTTGGTAAATATTTAACAGCACATCCCACATTTTATATGAAGGACCTTTGGCAACTTCCTCCTATTCTCACTTTTGCATAGTCAAGTTTCCTTCATTGTAGCAGACACATTTATTCTCTTTTGACTAATAATATTGAGTTATATTACTTCCAAACAATCCATGCTACTTTTTTAATACATTGTGTCGGAAAGCACCAGACACCTACTTGACCTTCATGAATGAAAAACTTACCCTTTATTTTAAAATTGCCTATTTTTCACTTCCTTTTAAGGCACTGATCAAACTCTACCTGTAGCAAAACACACACACACACACACACACACACACACACACACACACACACCTCCAGCCTTAAAAAAACAAAACACCAAGAACTAAGTGGTGCTGAGGAAGAATTTTAGTAAAGGTAGAACTTTAAAGAATGTAGGAGGGCAGTATGTAACTGATAAAATGGAAGTCTGGGATAATTTCTCCTCCATGCTCAGCTCTGCAGCCCGATTCAAAGCCCTGTGGTTGTCAAGGTGAGGTCACATGCTGAGGCAGTTGTTCAGGGTGACAGTGGAACTTTGAACCCACAGAGCTAGTATCACCAAGGCCATAAGTTTGACTCAGGGATATTGAGGAGATTACTTGGACCTTTGCCCAGAATTCAGCACCCTGAGAATAGGGAGCCTGGGACACACCTATCTCTTACCTTGAACTTTGCAATGAAGGTGGTTGGGGGTTGCAGTGAAGCTCCTCCCAGGGGTAAGGTAGGCAGTAAAATGAGCACCTGAGAGAGGGAGCAGTAGAAAGAGGACTGGTTGGCTACCACATGGGGACCACATCTGCCGGACTGTTCTTGGGCTTCACTTGTGAAGTTATTTGGGGGGACTTCCAAAAATAGCCAAGAGTTACTTTAAAAAAAAAAAAAAAAGGAAAGAAAAAGAATAAACTAAGCTAGATGAAAACTGTTAATTCAGCAAACTTTTGGGTTCCCCTTCAACTTGGAACATTCCTTACTGGGGCTATTTTGATATCTAGCTCTGACTTGGTAAATTACTATAAACTAGTTCTTCCGTAACTTTAATGTACCTAATTATCTCTGGGGGCACTTAATTAAAATGCAGATTCCCAAGCCCTGACCCCAAGATTATCAAGCCAGGCCACAAGCTTCGTTTTTAACAAACACCCCTCTAATGTGAATAGTTTCAAACATACTGGGTAACCCTTTGTTTTTATTTCTGAGAAAAAAGGAAGTTACTTCTATTCATAAAGAAATTCACCTTCACATGACCTAATCAGGTTTGTACATTAATTCTGACAAAAACCGAATTTATACAACCCCCCAATTACTTTTCTCAAGTAGTTCTAAAGAATCTTCCTGAAGAATGTACTTTAGATGGATTAAATCAGATTTAAGGGTTTAAAATTTCGCAAAGAGAAATATCACCTAGAATGGGGACCAGCATGCAACACAACAAAATGCTACAAATTATTTTCATGTGTAATCAGTAAGCCAACAGATCCATTTTAGCTAATAAGGAATATAATAAAGAGCTAAATTTTTCACTATTATGAAGCATATTAATTCAGCTGAGCAAAATATGAAAAAGATGATTAAACATGTGTTTCCATTCTGCATCCCCTTCTCTGTACCAAAACCCCACAACTCTGACCTTCAAATTCTGTCAACATGACAGTGACATAACCCAATGAAAATGTCAAAAAATGTTTTATTTCCGCCCTCGCGGGTGTGGCTCAGTAGGTTGGAGCATCTTCCGTTCACTGAAAGATTGTGAGCTGGATTCCTGCTTTGGGCACATACCCAGGTAATAGGTTCTATAGATTCAATTCCTGGTGGTTGGGCGTGTGCAGGAGGCAACCAGTTGATTTTTCACTCTCGCGTCTCTCTCTCTCTCTCTCTCTCTCTCTCTCTCCCTTTCTTCTCTCTCTGAAATAAATAAAAGTTTGGCCTCAGAAGAAGATTTAAAACTATTTAAATTATTTTATATATTATTATTAAACTAAACAATATCTTACTTATATATTCATTCATTCATTCACTCACTGAGTAGGTCAGTTCTGACATTTCAAAACAATAGCAGCAGATTTGGACTAAAAAAGCATTGTGTTCATTATTGAACTTGCAATACAGAACAAAATACACCAATGTCATGTATGTTTATTGGTCTTGCGCCAAAACAAACAAAAAAATGAAGATTCCTAATATCAAATTTCTGAACTCTTGATTCTCAATTCTGCTGTTTTCATTCCCCAAGTCTAGTTATTTCCAAGAAGAGCCTATGATTTTTTCAACTTTATGTGAGGCTGATGGATTATTTATTTAAGTGTGTAAATGAATCACATCCTTGATAAAATGAACACTTAAATGAAGGGAATAAGGTGTGATACATGATAGAGTGACTTCATAGAGCAGGGGGCCCTTGCCCCAACTACAATTTTAGTATGTTGTTAGGTATTCAAAATGATTACGAAGGATATAAATTGAAGTGACATTTTATGTCATTTATGGCTAAAATTTCAATATTCCTACTATATTGCCTTGCACTGTAATAGCAAAATTGGATTTCAGGGTTTTACTAGAATCATACTTTGTGACTACCTTAAGAAATAAGACTATGTAAGAGATGTCGAACATTTGAATGTTTATACTGAAAATAGTTGTAATTAACCAAAATAGCCAATCTTTCTATTTTAACTATAATTATTGATGAGCTTCCTAAACAGTATTAAAATCATTTAAATAAACTTATTCATCTAAACACTAAAAATTTTTCTTACTAAATGGAAAAATAATGTGGAATTAAGCACTCCCAGGCAACACCTTTAATTCACACATTTTTCAAAGGATGATGCATAGTGATACAATTTATATGCCAATATTAAAGGTTTTTCTTGAAAAAAATTCTTTGTAAATATAAGTAGCAAATCACAAGAAGAGTTTGATGTTTTCATAGATCATTTTCCCTTTTTACAATGTGCCATAGCAAGCGAAAATTGTATAAACAGTGGAAAAGCAAAAAAGAAAAATTAACATATTAAAAAGAAGATAGCCTGCCAGACTTCAAATGAACAAAAACAATAAAACATTTTTCTAGCATAGTATAGTAGACACATGCGGTATTATCTTCATTGGAGGGGAGGGGGGAAGAGGAATAGCATTTTTCTCAGAGGCCTATTAGGATAACAATTGGCACAAAATTAACTTGACCATATATACAAAGTCTTTCTCTCTATGGGTAAACTTTATTATTTCTCTAAAATTCTTATAGGTGGCGTTACATTTTCAAAGTAGATCTCTACAATTATAGTGTATTGGGAATATCCAAATATGGAGAACCATGGCCCCTGCCTCATACATGCTCACTGTCTAGTGGAAGGGAAAGAGATGCACACACCCCTAGTAATGACAGAGGCAGATAAAAGAAGGGACTTCAGTAGAGAGAGAGAGCAATGGTATTTCTGGAAATAATTAGTTCTGCCTTCTGGCATCAGGAACTATTATATTTGAATGAGTCACAACAGGGAAAGGAGGCTTTCACCAGGTGATGATACATGAAGAGAACTTCCTTTTCAAAGGAAACAAGATGAGAAAAGGCATAGAGGTCCAGCAAAATGGGCTGATTTGGATGAGTCAGGATGTAAGAGTATGAATGATGAGGAGAGGTATCTGAGAATCAGTGATGGAAACAGGGAATAGAAATGCTTACAGCTGTATTTAGAGGTTTGAAATTTATCCTCTAGATCTGGGATGGGGAATCCTTTTTCTGCCAAAGGCGATTTGGATATTTATAACATCATTCAAGGGCCATACAAAATTATGGACTTAATAATTAGCCTGCTATATATGGTCAAACATTTAATTAACTCACCCTTAATGCCTTGGCAGGACCAAACCAAATGATTTTGCAGGCATTACACGGCCTGTGGGTCTGGTGTTCCCCACTCCTGCTCTAGATTAAGAGAAGACGCTATCTATGGCACAATGATGAGTTTTATGGAGAAAATGGAGTAAATACAATCTGTTTTCTGGGATGAGACAAGGGTTGGGCCAAGAGTTAGGGTGAAGAGTAGGGTGGGAGACAATGGTATGGGATGGTCAAGGATGTCACAAGAATCAAGAACAGATAGAGCTCAGGGTGACATCAGGATGTCTGTTGAAAGCTAACCTTGGTAATAGAAGGAGGGAAAGAAAGAAAGAAGGAAGAAAGGAAGGAAGGAAGGAAGGAAGGAAGGAAGGAAGGAAGGAAGGAAGGAAGGAAGGAAGGGAGGGAGGGAGGGAGGGAGGGAGGAAGGAAGGAAGGAAGGAAGGAAGGAAGGAAGGAAGGAAGGAAGGAAGTAAGTTTGATTATTTTAATTATTTGGTTTTCAACCTGTCCCTATGCCAAAATAGTTGAATCAAATGAGCCTTATATTATCAGTGCCAGGATGACTGCATTAATTTAAAATGTACATATTTAAAGAAAATAAGCCTTGCCAAAAAGAAAAGATTGAAATTAGTGTTCATCAAAGATTATAAAACCAAATAGGAAGTGTGGTTCTAAGAAGGGGAAGAGAATTTGTGATATATTTTGTAGGTGGTATTGTTCAACTTAGTGACTTATGGTGGATATAAAAGGAGAAAGAAGAGACAAAGGTAACTTCAAGGTTCCTACCTTGGTGACCAGGTACATAGGTGATCATGTGACAAAAGCCCAATTTTAACTAACCAGCTTAACCAAAAAATTATATATAGATGACATGTCTATAAATATTAGCACACCCTCAGAAGAAATACTACACTTCCTCAGAGGCAAGAGCTCAGTCCCATAACTTACAGTGTTGCCCCCTACATAGAACATGTGTGTCTTCCCTTGCTCTCTGGATGAGGACCCAAGTCATTGACATGATCTACAGGATGCTGATGGTCCTGCCTTCACACCTCTCTTGCCTCACCATCCTGTCCCTTGCTCTGGGCTCCAGCACCACTGATCTTCTGTGAGTTCTTCAAGAATTCTTTGCTGATTCTTCTGTCATTAACTCACCAACACCACCTGAACATGAACTTGCCCTCTAGCTCCTGTTATGACAATTTCTCAGATAATCCTTTCTTGATTTCCCTCCTCTCCACCCCTGCCAAGGCCCTGGAAATATGTTTTCTTAAAACTGCATTCCTCTTAATGGAAGCACCTTTTAAAATTACTATATATTCAACCATGATGTGATTTCTCATCAGATTAAACCTCGCAAGAAGAGAGCTGTGTCTGTTTAGTTGTCTAATTTATCCCCCAGCATGTAATATGTAGTAGGTGCCCAATAAACTTTATGAGTAAATATTGAATGAGCAAAAAAAATTAATATCATGGAAGATTTTCCTATTACCATGAGTTTAGCCTTGCCATTTTGAAAAAATAAAAAAACAAAACTCCCCACCCAACTTCCCTCCACCATCATTAGACTAAGAAGCATTAGCTCCTTCTTGCGGGGACAGAGGCTTGGCTGTGCTACAAGAGACACTTTGGAAGCTGTCACTGGTTGCTGCCTTTCTATCCAGAAGGAATAGTGCCAGCGTCAGGATGCCAGCTCCGATTAAATTCTTTCCATTTTGGGGCTTCCCTCTGATAAAGGAGGAATGGGCTTTGCTGGTTTATTCTATCTCTATGGAAAGTGAAAGGAAGTACTGTTTTTATTAGAGACCATGTCTATCAAATAGCACTTAGAACTCTGAGCTACTGTCTCATTATAACATAACAACACACTTTCAAGAGAATCCATCATTCTTTCCTACTTCATTTGGCTCCTTCCATGACCACACAGCTTTTCAAAACTCCAACGTTCTGGTTTCCAAAATTCTCTTGGAACTCCATCAGAGCCCTCCCCTCCCAGCGGTTCCAAGTCTCAGTTTGAGAATTAAGGCATGAAACACATGGAAATACAATGTTCCAATCCATCTAATTAATGCATTAAGTCCCTCATTTGCATAGTACAAATTTCCCTTTATGCTTTCAGTTGCTTGGCAATTGCTTGCTGCAAGGAAATATATTAGCAGTTAAAACACAGCTTAACAATGAGAGAAATAACAAAGACGTCAGCCCTGTTTCCAAAAGTATATTTCAGAAAGGGAAGAGACAATTCATCGTGTAAAGGGATTTCAAATATTAAAGTAGCTGAATCACCCAATTCTGATAAATAATTTAACCATGGTAAGCAAAGCAACATGTATTATTACTCCAGCAGGCAGGAGGGGCATCAATTAAAGTCTGTAGAACAGATGCACCCAGATGCAAAGCCGTGAGCATCTCCCCAGACACGTCTTTGTTCCAAAGGGCACAGAGAGAAGGAAGGTCCCTTCTGACTTTATAGGGAAGGAGAATAAACAGATCTGACTCCAGAGTTAGTGTCCTAAGAGTGACACTCACATTAAAACCAAAATGCTTCCAAGGAGGGGTAAGATTTTGAACCCAACTTATAACAATGAACCAACAAAGCTCTATAAACCATACTAAATCATTGGAAAGAGGCAGATGGAGGACAACTTTGATCCTAAATTAATCCCAGCTTGTGTCAAAATGCCATGTGCTCCCCAGGCTTCTAGAGAGGGGTGTGGCTAGGTGGAGGTCGGCTGCGCATGCTCTTCAGGACGCAGACATTTGAATGTGAGAGCTGATGTCCATCCGCGGCAATCTTCTTCCTCACAGTTTGAGCAAAAGAGCTCCCCAGAAGGCATGGCAGAAGGGACAGTGTCTTAAATTTCAGATTTAAAACAAAACAATTGAGGACGCAGCATTAAGATGCACATGCCATGGCTCATGATAAAGCAAGTGCTGTACAGCTCAGAGAAACCTAAAAGGACATTTCAAAATGCAGGTTTAGAAATGTTTGCCGAATATGTCGACAAGTCTACCTCAATGGATCTCATTTTTTTTGCATATTATCAAAGTTCAGAAATACACTTCAACAATATTGCTTTCTTGCAATGAAAGTATAAGATCAAACAGTTTTAAATAGCACATTAAAATATACAGAAAACTTTTTGTAGATAAAATCCCTTTTGATATTTTAAAAACACTGGGAAGTAGAAATGTTGGCCATTCTCAATATTCAGATGAGTTCACAATGATTCAGAGAACTGAAGCTATTATTTGTCCAAGACATCAAAACAAGAAAGCTGTAGAGTTGTGACAAAATCAGATTCTATGATTTCAATATAAGCTCAAGAAGAAGAAAAAAAATGAACACAAAAAAAATCAAATTATATTAAGTGTGGAAATGGGTATACTTTTAGGCGCATGAACTCATGTGAAATATGTGAAAATCAACACAAAAGGGCCCATTTTTCTGCCATGGCACTAACATTGGAATGAAAAATGTATCAGGATGATTTTCAGTAAATATTATATACAAATATTCATAAAACAAAGCAAATGTAAAATGGAAGAATAAAAAAAAAGTTATGTTGACACAATAAGAAAAATACACCAAAGTAAGCCAAACAAACATGTCAATCTGGGGAAGTATTACTTGTCAATTCCTGACTAGTACCCTAGTTTGAAAGCGTCCAATTCAGAGCCAAATATTCTGAGGGTGCCTAATAAGTTGTCATTAGGCACCCTCAGAATATTCAATGGAATAATGAGCAGCTATAACCTAAGATGGTACACTTCTTGGGACCACTATAAGGAACAGCTTCCAACTTCTACACCAGGTGGTGAGCTGTGTGAGAAAACATTTCTACACAAAGTTTGTAGGTTCTGGCTTTAAGTTACCCAAACTCTAATTTCTGAGACATCTTCAACTTCATTCTGATTGTTCACGTCTCAGCAGTCACCAAATCCTCTTAAGAGAGTCTCCCATTGCCTCCTGACTTCCACAGTGATTCTGGAACCCCCTTTAATTTCTTCTACAACACCACAATTGTCTCCTCACTGTAATTTCCCCTTTCAGTCTCCCCTATACTGTTCGCACACAAAGCTCTGATTTTCTTAATCCCCAATCAAATCCTTCAAATGCCTGATGGAAAAATCCAACGTTCTTAGCTTATCCAGGGCCTTCCTTACACAACATGGACTGAACATCCCCCTACTCCTCCCATATATGCCCCATGCTTCCCCCGGAACAAACTACTTGCCATCTCTCTTGCACACTTCATGTGTATCATCCTCTTTCCATCACTCACATTTTTCCTGCTATGCTATTCCCTCCCATACAGCTTCACAAGGCTGAATTGGACCTATCATTGAAGGCCAAAAGCAAATGCTAACTCCTTCATCAACCTTTCTCTGAATCTGTCCTTGCTGTCTATATCTGTATGAAGTTTCATAAAGCTTTCTATTGTATTTTTTGCACAGTGCTACATGCACAAAGCCAAGGGTATGTGGTTACCTATGAACATTTTCTTAATGTCCCCCACTAGACAGCATAGACTTGGTAGTCAGCAGACCATGTGTATGCTGGTAAATGCTTAGCAACTACCTATATGGGGTTCGGGGTGAGGAGGAAAAGGCCTGATTTATAGTGCCTGGCAATTTCTGTGGTGCAAATACTCCCATGATGGCCAATTGCAAGCAGCGAACATGGTATCACTGAATACAGAGCTGGAAATAGATAAGCAAAAGCAGTATTTTCATTATACAGATAAAGTAGACAACTTCAGAAGCAGCAATAGAAGTAAAAAGGTGATAAATTAATTAGGAAGCGATGAATAGTGAGCATTTTTATATTTTAAAATGTATATAACTATAACTTTATGTCATTTAAAATTTAATAATGGCTCTGCTTACCAACCAGCTTTAAATTTTCTGGAAATATAAAAATCTGTTCTTATGAGCTAGGACAAAAAGGCTCCAAGCACAGAAATCCCTTTCTACCCCTGAACAGATTTGTATAATCTTGAAGAAATTACTTGATTTCCAGAGCTTTAGTTTTCTTATCTGAAATATAGTAATACAATATTAAGTTACTGAAAGTATAAAATGTTTAAGACCATGCTTCACAGATCTCCAAAAACTGGTAATTCTCATTGCAGTGTTATTAGTTACATTTTTGTAGGCCCCACTGCTCTTAGCACAGTGTTACATTTATCAGATCTCAATGTATTTTTTCAGAATAAATTCAGTTGTACAAATTACAAATTTTATTCTATTTCTGCACTTCTCTTGGAGTAGACTTTAGGGATAATAACCAGAAAATAAAGGCCACCAGGGTGCTGTCTTTGTTATCTTAGGGTAGATCACAACAGGGAAACACAAATCTAACCAGGGAGACTGTTATATTAAACTCAATAAAATTTGTTTATGGAAACCAAGACAACGTTCCCAGAAAAGGTTCATTTTTCTAACAGGTGGTGTTTGAGTGTAGAGTTTGATTTATGGTTTACTAATAAAAACCATGACAGAGTTTTACCTTGAGCCTGAATAAATATTTTATATTTAAAACAACTTCTTTGTAAATCTGTGGGATGCTTTGTGTCTCCATCATCAAAACACAAATGCTAAAGGAGTGCACACTTATAAAGCAGATGGGAACCAACCTGACATTTGGTTTCTCTTGAATTCTCTTTGCACAGAGCAAAATTTGATGTGGTAACACTTGTAAAATGTGAACAAGCTATTGTTGCTTGCTGTCAAGTTCAGCCAAAAGTTTCTTGCTCTAGAGGCTCAAAGCCCTATCAGGAGTCTACTGGTCCTTAACTTTTGAAGTCACTCCAATTCCATAGCTCACAATCCTTTTTTTATGCTCTTTGGCTATTTTATATCTATTCTTTTTACAGTGTTTGACCATTGCTCTAGCATCTTGCTTCATTGATTATTTTATATCTTCTCCTAAAGCCAATGTCTTCTTAATAACACAACACACTGGCCACCATCCCATTCCTACTCAGGGAACATCTGTGGTATTTAACACCCTCTGGCCTGACCCTCTTCTTTTGGGTCAAAATTTTATTAAAAATTTTATTACATGACTCAACAATCACAAGTTTGCAAATGACTTTCCTGTCCATGTCTCAAGTCCTCATCTTTTTATACTCACATTTACAGCTGTGGACTAGACTTTTCCAAAAGCATCTTTAAAACATGCTCAAATAGAATACATCTGCCTCCCCTCCGAACTTTTTGTTTGTTTTTAACCCTAGTTCACTCTTTAGCTAATGGCATCATTAATTGCCCAGGAAATTGAAGTTAAACCTTGACAGTCATCTTTGATGTATCCTTCTATTTCACAACCACATCCAATTATACATAAAAGCCTGAAAAATGGAGTGATATTCTGTTTTATATATACTTCATTGACATATTCTCACAAATAAGGCTCTTCATCATGTCTGACTGGACTATTTCAACATGGTCTTCTGTATTGTAGACCTCTTCAGTCTTTTCCTCGTCTGACCCATCCTACACACTGCTTTCAAAAACCATGCTCCTAAACAAGAATGTGATCATATTACTCTATACTCACAAAGTTTTGATGACTCCCACCAACTATGGAGTAAAGTACAAATTCCCAACCCAGCATTCAAATATTTATTTGGCCTCTACCTATCTTTCAAGTATCGTTCTCCATTATACTCCACTCCCCAAGAACCACCTATATTTGTCATGTTCCACTCCCTGACCAAAATAGACCCTTGCTCTTCTCCTTTCACCTTATATCAACCTATTTCCTTTGCCTGCAATTATTTTCTCCCTTAGTCATTCTCCTTCAGGTTATCTATTGAAGAACCAGCTCAAACCAGCTTTTCCAGAAGCCCTTCGAAATCTCCCAGATGGAATCAATCTTCTTCATGAAAGTTCAATGTCCCCGTGGCATATTCAACTTAAGTGTACATGAATCTATATAGCAAGTCTGTGCCTTATGCTTTTATCACTCACAGCACCACCAAAGTGCTTTTCATAAAATGAGATACACATAAGAACTTGATCGAGGACCTTGCTAAATGTTTACTTCTACTGTGCCAATCCAAATTCACCTGTTCTTATCATACCTACAGCCATTTAAAGCAATAAAACTTGTACTTTCTGTACTTTTCTTTGCAGTCTTAGTCACTTTTACTGCACCTATTTCCTGTTCACATATATTTATTTTGTGGTCAAATGTTTTATGACAAATTAGGCAAACTTCAGGACTCAGCCATCCCAATGCCTGAGACAACTCAGAGCCCCTGGAAAAGCTCTTGAAACTTAAAAGACCCTCCCCCTAGGGAAAGCATATACGTAAACACAAAGATCGATATACAATCTCAGAAGGTACATGGATACCCTCCCTTGAAATCCACTGATAGGACAACTAAGTGGCCATTGAACCTCAGTTAAGAATCCTTGAACAAGAGAGACATTACATTTATTGGAATTGTAAATACAAACAAAATTCCTAAATCCACTTAAAACTGATAGGATTACTATAAAGAAATTAAGCAGTTAGCACGACTCAGAGATCTGAAACATATTGTACTAGAATTCTAGAAGATTCAGGAAGCAAATTTTCTTTTAAACATCATTTATTACAATACATACAATTTTTTTAACTAGTATACTACTTCTGTTTCTAACACATTTTCTGAACTCTGTGGGTAGTTAAAATCAATCATTAGTTCTAATTAATTAATATTAATATTTACATTAATTACATGATCACTAAATGTAACCAAAAAGTATTTTACAGCTAACATATTAGAATGGTACTTAAAATTTTTGACTTTAGGCTAGTTTTTTTAATTTGAGTGATAAACTTGAAAGGAATCATAACAACAATAAAAACCATCTATCTATATACATAAGCAACCCTCTGGCCATTCAGCCGTCCAGCTGGTAGCTATGACATGTACTGACCACCAAGGGGCAGACACTCAATGCAGGAGCTGCTGAGCTGTGGTGATTTGACAGCTGCATTCTCCAGTGATGCGCCCAGAACCAGAGAGGAGGGCATCGATTCCAGGGTGCATCACCCAAGAACTGCCCTCTCGAAATCCAGGACTCCTCGAGAGATGTTGGAGAGCTGGTTTCTGCCCCATCCCCACAGGCCAGGTTGTGGGACCCTACCGGTGCACAAATTTGTGCACTGGAACCCTAGTTTAAAATAAGATTCTGTAAAAGATAATTTAGTTATAATCTCATCAGCAAATTATAAAGTACAAATTCTATTTAAAAAATTACTTATTGTACTCTATTTAACAAAAGCCTGAGAATCCTTTTAGAATCTTTTTTTCCAATTGTTTGTAAAATTTGTTCTTCATTCTTCTAGAACCTCAAGAGAGATATATTTTCAATTTCCCTTTTTCATTCATTTCGCCAACAATGTTTGTAGTAAGTTTACTTTGTATTGATATAGTACCTAGTTCTAGGAATACCAGGTTGTGGAAGATAACTACTATTTTTAAAAAGCTATTGTCTAGGAGGTAAGAGACAAATAAGCAATTACTTTAAAAGTACAATAATTGCTATATCACAAAAGGCCAGCTTCTGCGCTATATTGCAATGTTAGGCAAGTATTCTTACAGTAAGTGTTTTCTAGGAGTCCTGGAGGAAAAATCAAAGTAGGTGAGTCATACAGGCGGAGGAGAGGGCCCACTGAAAGTTCAGGCATGAGAATGATGACATAAGAGAGAAAAGGGATTTTCAATGGAATTGCATCCATGTAGAAAAGGTGATGGGAAGAAATGCAATAGAAAAATGGGCAAGAATCTGATCATGAACATCTTGTCTTAAAGACCTTGGACATTTTCCTGGAGGCAATGGGGAGCCTCTGAATAATTTTAACCAGGAAGTCATATGAGATGATTTGTCATTTAGAAAAATCACCCTCTCTTAAATGAAGAAAAGAGATTGCATGAGATGAGGAGACAAGTTAGCCCACGGCTAGAGTAATCTCGCTGAGAGATGGTGATGGCCTGAAGTACCATGATGGTGGATATCTCTGGCCTTATTATAAGGGGACACGGGTAGTTCTCCTAATAGTAGTAAACTTCAATTCCACTGGTTCTCCATGCTGATCAAGAGAGTCAACTAGAGAATCTAGAGAAATACCTGGTCACCATGCTATGTCCCTTGCATTATTTATTGGTGACCTAGGTATTAATGAGTTTATACTCAAAGGAATCACCAGCCCATCCTGGTTCACTCTTGACCATTTCAACTTTGGAATCCAGCAGGCTATCTTACAATGGGAGATGTCACATAGCAGCCTACAAACAAATTAGTCTGCTAGCCTTTCCCAGGTGGACCCTCAAATTATCCATCTTTGCCTCTTACAACAACCTTAACAGTCTTACCCCAAATGCATCTTCCACAATAAAGTTTTTCTTAATCAATCATGATCTCTCATTCCTTTGCATTCCCATAGAACTTTGCACTCTATAATGACCTTTACCCAATTATAATATAGTTTATTTTTAACGTTTATTGAGGTAAAATTAGTTGATAAATAAAAAATTGCACACATTTAATGTATATATCTTAATGATTTTGGACATAGTCATACACCCATGATAACATATCATAATCAAGGTACTAAACACATTTATCACCTCCAAAAACTTCCTTGTGTTCTTCTGTGGTTTTTCTTAGTAGTTTTGTATTGTGCTAAGAACAGTTAATCTACGATCTTTCCTCTTAACATATTATATAGAGCACAATACTGTATTAGTAACTATAAGCACAATATAGTTTCTTAAGTCCTGAGACTTGTACTTTGCTCTTTTTTAGCCTAACACAACACTTGACACTATTTGATCAATTGATCCTCTTGCAAGATATAAGTTAGGGGGGAGGGTGGCCTCAGAAAACACATAACATTCAAGCTCACTTTTAAAACAGCCTATACCCCTCCTAAGTTAACATCAGTAAATATTTGAGTTGATTATATGATATTTTTATCTCATTTATTTTTAAGGCAGTCATTGGATTTAAGGTGCTTTTATTGCATGTTATATGCAGAATTGAATAAAATACTAAAATATTTTTTAAAAACAGGCTATATCTTTGCACACAAAGATAAAAATCAGGAGGAACATTAGCTCCAAAGAGGATCAGAGGCTGTAGACTATCACATTGTCACACATGGGAGAAAAGAAACACTTATTTCTAGATTTTTTCAGTGGGACTCTAAAGCATCAGAATAAAGCAAACTGTACTCCAAGGGAAAATAGAGGTAGAAAGGTAATGGGGTTCTTGCAAAAAACCCACTGGAGGCAAAGAAGAAAGGGCCTTAAAGGAAGCAAAACATCGTAACAGTTATGGGTGTAATATTTACCATATGTCCCATATGTTTTCAAATTACAAAAGTGCAACTCTTTCCCACAGCCCATTTGCAAGTGGACCTGACAACCCCAGCCCACAGAAATCAAAGACTGTAATCTACTATAAATTCTGCCACGCTAGATGGAACGAATATCTGTCAGACTTTTTTACTTAAACTTCTCTTCCTTTAAGAAAGCACCATCTGGCTCTAAACTGCACATTTAATTGAAAAATCCTTTAATAATAGCATTAATTTTCATCATTTTGCATTCCGGCAGTCTGTGACAAGGAAACAGGCTCTGCATGTGTAAAGCAGCCAGACTGCAAAGGGGGCGGGGGTAGGGCACTTGGGAGGCCAGAGGTGAGAGTTCAGTGGCCATTGTTTGCCTGCCGCCCTACCTTAAGATAAGATCAGGGCCTGGGGACATGTTATGATTAAGGAATAAAAGTTCATTATTTTTTTGTTGGGTAATTGATGATGTCTTTCAAACAGGACAATGCACTTGAAGCTTATTGAAAGCAAACTGGGCACTTGAGAAGGTTAACTGGGCCTTGGTGACAAAGGCCAGGAATCCCAATGCATGCCTGGGACTTCCACACGGTTCCAACTGCAGTTTCTAACGATCTAATTTTTGTGCTCTCATTTAACCCTGTCTCAATGCTCCTCTTTCTAAATGGCATGATTCTTTCCATGGAAAAAGTGAAAATAGGAACCTATCAGAGTAAATGAGTCCCATGTGCCACCCCCCCACCCCCACCCCCGTGTCCCTGGGCAGGTAAATTCCTCCTTACAGCTTAGAGACTGACTTATAAAATGGGCAAATGACCATAATCCAGAAGCTAAGGCTGCCCCCAGGGATGGGGACAGGCTCAGGGATGCAGAGCACTGACACACCTGGCTAACCTGGGGAGGGGCGATCATCAACTAGCAGCCAGTGGGGGTGGGGCAGGGGGCAGGAAGTGCAAGAAGGGAAAGAGATTTGAAGAAAGTGTCACTTCTAAAGAGACAGGATAAGCACTAAAGAAAACCCCTCTTTTGTTTGGCCTTCTCAGTGCCTGGGGAACTTGCAGAAGATAAAAGGCCAGGCTTCCCCCCTTGAAGTGGACAGGGCAGCCCTTTTGTTTGTGAACCACACACACCCAGGGGTGGGGATTCCTTCACTGTTGCCTTGACCACGAAATTAGGAAGCCAGTCCTCTCCCCACCCTCCTCCTGCTGGTTTAACATGGCCTGGGTTTTTACGTCTCCATTTCAGGAGAGAGAGAGAGAGAGAAATTCTGTTTCTTTGGGTTTTTAAGCAGATGATCTAACTTGAAAGTTTGTTTCTCTCTGGTGGCCAAGCAAATCTACATGAAGGGTACCACCTGGAGAATATTTATCTTTGTATTCTGTGCCTTTTGGATTTTCCTTGTTGTTTTATGTGAAGCTGTGTTTGGTGCTTTAGCAATGCATAACAATAACTGATCAACAAACACTGAAAAAAAAACAAAAAACAGAAACAGAAGCAGGTGGCCCCCAGCGTGAGGGGATAAAAGGAAAAAAGAACAGAAAGACAATTCTCTTGGACTCAAAGAAATATTTTCTAGCTATTATTTCAAAAAGTATTCTAATAAGTAACAACAACAACGAAAAAGGAAGGTCTTTTTAAAAGTGTTCTGTGGCCTGAGTCCTCCTCAAGTTTAATTTCATTGCTAATGTTGGGTGATCAACCAATCGTTATACTATTCAAAATCTTAACTTGCTGAAAAATTACAAGGTATACTGTGCTTGGCTTTCTGCTTAACCTTGGGAAAGCTTTAAAGTTCCTTAAGTGACCAAGTGATGACATTAGGACTAAAACCACCTCTCCAACCTATCTTCCCTCCATCATTGCCCCTCAACTCTAGGATATAAACCCCGTGACATTAGAATGTTCTCCCAAAGTATTCACCATGTCTAGAACAGTTCCTGGCACATAAGAGGTGCTCTATGAATATTTGAATGAGAGAAATTGAGTTATTTGTACATCAGAAGTATCTAAATCTCAAAATATACATGATATAGTGCCCAGGAAGATTTGAGGAGAGAAACATTTGTGTAAGATGTTTTTTGTGTTTAAATAAGATATTAGTGTGGCCACTGTGTCTCAGTGGTTGAGCATCAACCCAAGAACCAACAGGTCAGTGGTTGGATTTCAGGTCAGGGCACGTGCCTGGGTTTCTGGCTCAATCCCCAGTAGGGGATATGCAGGAGGCAGCTGATCAAAGATGTTTTTCTCTCATAGATGTTTCTATCTTTCTATCCCTCCCCCTTCCTCTCTCTCTCTCTAAAAATCAACTTTAAAAAACATATTAAATAAGATATTAACTTGTATTTTGTTTTCCTTCCTGTATATCAGGTTCCTTTTTTTCCCCCCACCATTCAAGTTAGTAGTGAGGGCTGAGCCTATTTTCTTATGGACTATATCAGGTCATATTCTATCAAAAAAAGAAGGAGGTAGAGAAAGAGGAGGAGGAGGAAGAGGAGGAGGAGGAGGATAAGGAGAAGGAGAAGAAGGAAGAGGAGGAAGAGGAGGAGGAGGAGGAGGAGGAGGAGGAGGAGGAGAAGAAGAAGAAGAAGAAGAAGAAGAAGAAGAAGAAGAAGAAGAAGAAGAAAACAAGCATTTTCCCCAAAAAAATACCTAATACTCAATGTAGACAAAATATTCTTGCAACAAGGCTTGAAGAAGATTTCTTAAGATCAGAAAGAGATTATCCAGCCCAGCTGATGGGAAACTGGCAGGAAAGAGTTCTATGGGTCCTGGATGCTTGTCAGAGGCAGAATAGTGAAGCTGGCTGAACCCAGGGGCCGACCTTTGGGGGTGATGCTAGATGGAGGACACCTAGAGAAGATGCCCATGAACCAAGTAGGCTATGGGAATCCCTGACTCAGCTGGATCTGTCCTGTAGACAAAGTGGCCCTCGGGATAGATGGCAGAAACTGATTTGTTGGTGGTGGTGGAAATGGCACCAGGTGTTAGACTGGTGGGGTCAGACCACAGCTGGGTTCAGCAACCCCGATACTTGAGTTCTGGTTAGGGAAAAATTCAGAGCCAAGATTCAAACTATAAGAGAACATTTATTCAGAAAATCAGATGTAGAAGAAGTACTTTGTAGAAGAAATAATTTGTAGAGGAAACCGGGAAAGGAAGGGCCCTTGGATTTAGAAGCAAGGAAGGTAATGGCAATGGGCCTGGAGGGAAGGAGAGAGGGAAGCAGGGAGGGAAAAGGCACAAGTGTGCTCCTAGGAGGGAGAGAACTCTGGGTCCTCCCTGCTAAGGGAGTCTTTAAGGAAGGTTCAAGGAGAAATCTCAATAGAATATTCATCAGCTTTCCAAGTGTGTCTTTTTAAGGTAAAGGTCTCCACTGATTGATTGGTTGATGCCAGGGCAGGGGTCATTATTCAATGCAGCTGGTCTATAGGTCAGCCATGGTGTCGTTTATCTGGTTTTTCTGCTTTTTCTAGGTCTGGAACTAAAATATAACTGAGACTTAGATGTTATTTCTAGAGAGCAAAGTTTAGGGGGTCAAGCTGCATGACCAGCCATATACTGGAGGAGAATCAGTCACCCTGAGGATGAGGTCCCACCCTACAATTATCCTTTGCTAGGCACCTGGGGCTTTCCACCCTGGTGACCTTCTGTACCTAGCCCGTTATCCTTGCTCTGCTCATGTCTGTCTAACTGCCTACCACAGATTTAAGTATGGTCTCCACATCTAACCTTTTGACCTTCCTCTAACTCCAGTAATACAGGTCTACAAAGGTGAGAGGGGGGATCCAACACTGAGGTGAAATGTTCCGCTGGCCATGTAAAAAGAGGCCCTAAAATTGTTTTATAGAAAATAAAGTGTTGGTTGTTTTTTTTTTTAAATTTAAGTATACATATTATTTATTTTAAAGCAAGCACAGAGGTTCTTTATATTTATGTGAATTAATAAAATAAAAAAACTTACACTTTGAAGAAACACACTCCTTTGGGCCATGGCCTCTGTCCAACTCACCTGTAGGTTTGATGAGGGCAGGCATTACTTATTTTGCCCAGGATGGATCCCCATGGCCTGGCATGTTAACCCCATCAGAGAGGTACCAAGTATTTGTGAAATAAGTAAATGCATATGCAACCTCCCCTGCTATTTGGAGTAATTCAGTAGAAAATTTTAAATAGTCTCAAGAGGATGCAAAATATGTGTACATACTGGGCACTCTGCCATTATCTACTTTAAAAATATGATTTTCTTTAGGCAGATTAGTATTAATGATGACAATATGTCTCAGTCTGCTCAGGCTTCCATAACAAAATAACTTAGACTCACAGGCAGGGTGGCTTAAACAACAGAAATTTACTTTCTCACGGTTCTGGACCACGCCATCATGGTTGCATTCTGGTGAGAACTCTCTTCCTGGCTTGTAGATGGCCACATTCGCCCTGTGTCCTTACATGGCCTTTCCTCTATCCTTTCTCTTCTTTTTATAAGGCCACTAGTCCCATCAGAAGGGTCCCACCCTCATGACCTCATCTAACCCTAATTACAGAAGACTGATTTCTAAATACCATCTCATTGGGGTTAGGGTTTCAACACATGGTATTTGGCAGTAATGGGGGACACATTCAGTTCCCATAAACACCCTCCTCACATTAATTTTCATTCTCTCTTGCAGCCAGATCCTGATCCTTCTCCCAATGAAACAAAAACTCCATGCCTTTTATATGTTGATTTCTTTGTTCTTTCAAGCCATTCTGTATTTAAATAAGTTTATAGTAGTGTATCTTCAGTGTATCTATTCCTTTTACTTTCCAACTACCCCAAATCTGAGAAACTTTCTCATCCAGCACATGTCAGTTCTAGATGGGGTAGATATATTTGGTATATATCAGTACAGACATTTTATTACTTTATTTTCACAAGAAATAATACTAGACTTCAGAGTGAAGAAAATGATATGTGCACCCTGAGCAAGTAGCTGAGGAAAAGGTAAGACTTGGATACAGGCAGAGATAACATTTAAAAAAATTATCTCTGTGTAGGGCATGGGCATGGGCACACCCAATATAAGCAGTGACCATAACCAGGAGTCAGGGGCACCAGCTTCCACCACCCCTATAGCCACCCATGCATATCAGACCAGGTATGTGTCTTTACTCCAGCGCATCACCTTTATCAGAACAACAAAGCGTGGGTGTTACCAATGGTAGGAATCTGCTTTCTGCCTTTCTCCACAACACTTTTACGGCCTTTGCCTCAGCCCACATGTTGTTGACCTTGCTTGTCTCTAGCCTTTCTGCCATTTTAAACTTTGTTTTCTTGGTCAATCTTACATAATCAGACCACAGAAATCTGTGCTTTCATAATATAACTTCTATATATCCTTTCCCCATCAGTCCCCTGCATCTACCCCAATCCAAGCCCTCTCACCATACTAGAATGGTTTTGATGGTTTCCATATCATTGGTCTTTCAGCTGCTGGTTTCTACTTGTGAATCCATCTTTTACACCCCCCTCAAGGTTAGTCTAAGTAAAGCTCTGCATCTCCTCTGTCCCTCTACTATTCAGAATATTTTAATAGCAATAACTGCTCTAAGGAATGATTCCCAATTCTTTAGACTAACTTTCAAAGCTCCCTCTTCCATTTATTCCATCAACAAACTTTTTAATTGAATGGCTATTAGATTCTAAATGCTAGTGCAGTTTTATGTACTGAAGACTCAGTGAGGGAAGGGGAAGAAGTTCCTTCCCATTTTGTGGAGCTTTAAATACTTTAGCCATGTCATCACTGAGACAGAAACACACCCCAAACAGTGACCATTTCTGAGCTTTTGTTCATCTTGCTCACTTAAAATACTTTTAAATTCTTCAGCATCCTTGGAGCTTTGGTACAATCTGGACATCATAGCTGGGACCATAGAAGTGTGTGAGACATTGCATCTGCCCCTATGGGGCAAGCAGCCTCTCAGAGGGACTTCTTGCCCACAGGAGACCCATGCCTCCAGGACTAGAATGAGTATGAATCCTCTAACTTGTGCTTTCCCCCTTTTTTTCCCCATTGGAATTATGGTTTGTTTTAATAAAACCAAATCATCTCTCCCCTAGAATATAAGCCTCTGCCCACAAGAGCATGGACCTTGTTAGGGTTATTCCCAACTCTCTTTCCAATATCTAAATAGTGTCTTTTATACAGTGTGAATTCAACAGATATTTGTGGAATAGATGAGGGGAAAAAATGAATAAAATCTATTGCCATTTTCAAATGGTCCCATTGCAAATATGTTTGATTATGGAAAAAAATTATCTACATTCCTGAGAACAGGAACAGGTATAAAATTTATTTTGTGTCCTCCACCATATCTTATATAGTTTTACAAATAATATTTTCCCATAGATACTTATTGAACTAAATAATTGCATTTTCTCTTCCGATGTGAATGTCTACAAGTCATAACAGTGATAGTAAGCATGCCATAAATATTACCTTAAGTACGAGCCATCATTCTAAGCATTTTACCTGTATAATTTTATTCAATCCTCACATTGAACCCTTTTTGTAGGTATTATTGTTGTACCCATTTTGCAGAAGAGAATGCTAAGGTACAGAGCAATGTTCTGTGTCCATGATCAGGTACAAAGTGAAAGAGCTAGGCTGCAATTTGCTCCCTGACTATGCAAGCTGCTTTATTATAATGGCAAGTAACCACTGCCATAGTCATTGACTCTTCCTTCAGTCTACAGACACTTCTCAAGCACCTACAATATGTTGGCCCTTGATAAGCTGAATGAATTGCACTAGTTGTGTGTTTTAAAGGATATCACTTCCCAGGGAAAAAGACAGATGAGAAAATGTTGTTCAATGAGATAAATGCACTAATGAGATTATGAACATGGAGTTATGGAACCCAGGCTGCAAGACTGCACCATCTATCACCTGGGAGAGGTCAGAGAGCCTTTGTAGGAGAGCCATATTGATTAGGTTTCATCTTGGAAAAAAATGCATAAGACACTATGAAGTTGACAGGGAGATAAGCATCCAGGCCTTAGAAACAGCTTTTGTAAAAGCCAACAGCCACAGGGACATGGAAAGTTTAGAAATTTTAGAAAATGTACCACTAGTTTGATATAGTTTGAGCTGAGAGACCCATGAGAAGGAAATAAGCTATAATTAAAGGCAATGGTCACAAGTGTACATCTTTGTATGCCTTAGAAAGAATGGGAAGTTTATCTTAATATATTATAAAACTTGTTTTATAATAATGTATTATAAAACAAGTTTATCTTAATGTATTATAAAACCAGAGATGCCTTTTTGAAAGGCCAGTGTGGGACATGGATGGGGAGGAATAGAACACCAGGAACAAGGGACTCCTGGGAAGGACACACAAATGGGCAAAGGTGATGCACAGACTGTAGAAATGGGAAGAGAGCCATCAATATGGATTTGTTAAGAGGATAAATCATTTGACCTAGTGACTTCATGCCTGGCCAGAAAGGAAGGAGGAAATACTCTCAAGATTTCTGGTTTGAATACCGAATAAGTGAGGGTCCCTTCTCCCGAGTTAGAAAATGGCTTCTTGGGCTGGAGAAAGGAAGTTAATGCTTTCAGTTTTGGAATGTTACTGTCTAGGTGGTGATGGCCTTTAGACAGTTATGAAGACTTTTTCCAAAGTTTAGTGGTGACTGATGGAATCAAGATACAGATTTTGAAGTCATCATCATATAGGGAGCCAGTTGTGTGGCTCAGTACAGCCCATTTTGGAAAAAAAAAAAAATACCAGTAATTTCTAGACAAGAACAGAGCATTAAGTGAAGCTCTGGGCCCTTCTGAGAGTGGGGCTCTGTGTGACCAGACAGATCCCACCCTCATGAAGCTGACCTTAGTGGGGAGAAGAGATAAAGACAAAAAACATGAAGAGGCAGAGAATGCTAGAGCAGTGGTTCTCAACCTTGGCTGCACATTAGAATCACCTGGGAATCTTTTTAAAATCCTGATTTCTGGGCCTCATCCTCCAGAAATTCTGTTTCTTTGTTACTAAAGTTGTGGCACCACCCCATAACAAAGAAACAGAATTTCCGGAGGATGAGGCGCAGAAATTAGGATGTTTTAAAAAATATATTTTTACAGAGAGGAAGGGAGAGGGATAGAGAGTTAGAAACATCAATGAGAGAAACATCGATCAGCTGCCTCCCTCACACCCCCCACTGGGGATGTGCTCGCAACCAAGGCACATGCCCCTGACCGGAATCGAACCCAGGACCCTTCTGTCCACAGGGCGACGCTCCATCCACTGAGCCAAACCGGTCATGGACAGAAATCAGGATTTTAAAAAGATTCCCAGGTGATTCTAATGTGCAGCCAAGGCTGAGAACCACTGTGCTAGAGGCAAAGGAAATGCTTTGGTAGATGAAGAGGAAATGATGGCAGTGAACTCAAATGCAAACCTTCAGTAAGTATAATTCACATGCTGGCAGAAATTTTTAGTGTCTTAAATATGGGCATTTCTCCCTTAAGAGTTCTAACCAAAACCTGCATTATATTATGAAGTTTATTAAATTCCAAGTCAGAACAGACACCAGGCCTATTATCTGGACCTTCCAAGAGAGTTAAGTAATTTGTACTCTATAGCTAGTATATGTAGAAAATGAAATGCTGATTCTCACCACACAGCCGGGTCTGCTTATTACCACCAAGGACCTAGGCCAATGGTTTGGATTCCAAAGGCTCCAGGCAGGGCATTAATAGGCTTGGAGGACTGACCGTGGTCCGAGGTTTGGCCCTCAGCTTTACAAGCAGCTACTTGGGGGCAGAAGCACATTTTCCAAGCTCATTAGACTAAAGTAAAAAGCAAGAATGTCAATTTAATAATTTCAGAGAAATAAAACTGCCACATGGACTCAGCACAACCAGCACACTCTGTCCTTGAGGTTAAGCTATAGGAATAACCAAGCATAAACCTCTTCATTGAGGTACCAAGGAGAATTACTGCATGACAAACCTCATGGAGTTGTGTCCAGCTCTCTATATAATAAGCCAACTTACTCATTAACCATGAGAATTTACTGTTGCAGAAACCAAAATCTTGAAGTTGGCAGACCCGCCCAGGGGAAGCCAGACCACAATCAAATGTTCATTGTGAGCACAGACTAAGAACCAAGGAGTTGGAAGAATTGGGTATTGTAATGGCATCAGGCAAAGACACAGGGAGATGTCCATTGACAGAGTGATGGCTTTTGTCCTTAGGGTAACACTGGGGGCTACTCGGCTAAACTTGCTTCCACCAGCGTTGCACTGGGGACACTCACTATTGGAACTGGGTATTTGAAAGTTCCTCTGCCAATGTGCCTTGTTTCTCTGGAGGGATGCTATCAAGATATGCATGTAAGACTCTTGAAGTCCATCCTCGACTCGCCAGTTGTCTAATAGAAATACTTTCCTCTAGAAATCAAGGGATGAGTTGGGTTTGGTTTAGAGTTTTGCTCAGCAGGCTCTGAAGCCCCTTAGGTTCCTAGATGGTCATTTTGCACAGCTGCACTTGGATCTGTTAGGTGTTGAGATCACAGCTGAACAATCAAAGGACACATTTATTTCCTTCCTTTTTTAAGGAAAGGTGAGGTGTCTCACTTTGTCTCTTAATTTCTTATTCCTTAAGTGCAGAAGTTGAGGCTCAAAACCTCATGTGTTGGATCCTCACCTGTGTTCTTTCTGCAGAAGTCACTGGTTCGCTCTCTCTCGATCAGGCTTGCTGAAGTGTTTCGCTCAGTGTCCTTTACAGCTCTAAGAATCTCTGGTTCAGGAGGAGTCTCTGGGCAGCAGCCATGGAGTATGAATGATTATGGGGAAGGAAACAAAAAGAGAGTCTACTCTCAAGAGTTTATCATTTTTAAATGTGTTTTTAAATCTATTTTTAAATTCTGATTTCGATTTGAATTCAGCTTCTGGCATTTCTGAATCTTGAATCTTATTTTAAGTTACATGAAAAGTAAAAATGTCATTCATATAGAGCTATGATCATCCTGTTTCCCCTCCTCCTCCCTTTCGTAGTCTACCCCAGTGATTCTCAGAGTGAGAGCTCTAGGCCAGCGGCATCAGCATCACTTGGGAACTTGTCAGAGATGCAAAGTCTCAGCCCCACTCCCCAAACACTGGATCAGAACCTCTGGGACAGGGCCCAGCAGTCTGTTTAACAAGCTCTCCATGTGATTTTGGTGCACACTCAGGTTTGAGAACCAGGGTTCTAGCCTTTGCATCATTTACCAAACATTAAAATTTTAAAACAAAAAGGAAAAATACAATGAGGGCAGTTATAGTAATTGGACTCTTGGCGAATTTGTTATCTTTAAGTATACTAGATCATAGTTGGTTAAAATAAGAATTTAAGCAAGGTAATCTGCTTGTTTTTACTTAGTAAAAGGACCCCTGACCCACATTATCTTAGGCAACGAAATTAATATTCTAGCAAAGTCAGATGACACTATTTGGAAAGCTCAGAGCATTTTCTAATAGTTGTATGGCTGTGTTTTTTGTGTGTGTGTTTTTTAACCAACTGATGTGTTTTATCTGACTAGATTGATCAAACAAACCAAAATAATTAACATCCTCAGATGCCACTTGTCAATATCCGTTCTCTCAAACCCTGAACACATAATTTTTTATAGAAATCCAACTCCAAATAAATGCTATGAGGTTTCCTTTTTTAGTGTCATAGTTGCACGTTTCACAAATAGGAAGACAAAGGTCCTCAGAAAATAAAAAATGTGAATGACATAAAAAGGAGTAATTTAATATCATGTTAACTCACTCTATATGATACAAGGTAATGCTGCATCATGGCAAAGACACGGTGTAAAGTATTCCCATATGATTTTAGAACCATTAATATGAGAATTCCATATTTCATAACATCAACAAACCAGATGAACCCCATCCACTTAAAGTAGAGAACAGTGAAAAGAACAAATGTCTTGTGAAGAGTGGAAATGAGAACAATGTGTGTGAGGTTAAACAGTGGAAATAAGTTGCGGATGCTGTGCATGAAATAATTATTTCTGCAGTGCCATTTCTGCATTTAGTTTATAAGCATGTCAGGGTGTGCAATCCAGGCATATTTCACAAAAGAAATACCAATCTACATGACGTGTGGAGAACGTCGCATACAAGGCAAGCTCCATAAAAGACTTATTAAAATTGAAACTTTGGAAAGAAAGCATTTCTGACCAGAGTATACATATGTAAGCTGTGCCTGTAATTCATTTAGGCCCACTGTGAGCTTTTATGAATCAATTTTTTTCAACTATTTGATAACCTAAAGGAATTATGAGGTAGGAATGTATTTAGAAACAAAATGGAAGCATGCTTGTATGACATTTAAAATTGCTACCGCGATGAACAACAGGAAATGTGCCCTAATTTTTTATTGAGGTTGATCTCATATGTTCTGGATATTTATCATCTAGGTAAATGATGTATTACATGCTATACCAAAGTGAAAAGCCTGCTTCTTCCTCCTCACATGTGTTGCTGAAATAGGGATTCTTAATACTGTTGCTCATTAGGTACTTAATCATACAGAAATTATAAAACATTGTAAAAGTAAAAAAAAAAGAAATCTAGAACTGCTCGGTATTACAAATTAAGGAGCTGTGGCACAGGCAGGTAAAGTGATATATCAAAGGTACAGTTAGATGCAGGACTTGCCACTCAATCTAGTCCCATGATATAAGCCCTTGCTGTCACCTTCAAAATGATCACTTAGGACAGAGCTAATAGGGAGGTAAAGTTGGAGACTGACTTCCTGCAGAATAGCCTCCTGGAGAGCCCCGTGGACATCAGCATAGACTAGAGCTGAATCATAAAGTCCAGGGCTCAGCTAGCAGCTCAAGTCCTGTGCTCCAGTCTCCTGTTCACACCAATAGAGTAGCTGGGGCATCTCCAGTTATGTTATCCTATGTGAGGGTTCCTCTTCCAGCATCCTTGTGCTGGGATCTGATGTTGGCCATGCCAGGTCCTGGGACACTGGCCTGGAAACCAATGGGACCCCCACGCCCCTCTATTTCTCTAGTCTCCCTGTGTATTTTGAGAACAATGTCCCCACCCCAACTCCAGCAGCCTACCTGGTTTGTGGGCTGCAGGACACTCACATTTGTGGCTTTATGACAATATCATTCTTGAGAAGCTGCCATTGTTCAAAAGCATTTTCGTGTTTGTAATTCCTGTTTTGAATTATTTCCTAAGCCTTTCTTTGGACAATTTTCACACTTTGTGGGTTTTATTTCTTGGAGGGGAAAAAGAAAAGAAAAAGATAATGACTACTCAGAGGCAAGTTTGGTAAATAAGCATGAGGAATCACACTGTGTAATGCTACTTGGTTGAAATAAGTGCTGTACTCAAGAAAAAATAGATGGATTATGTTATTTGGTTCAAACCTGACTCAAACAGCAATTTCAAGAGAAGATTTAAGTAACATCAATCATTAAACAAATTCTAAATATTCCAAAGGAAGGTATTTGAAGGATAGTATTTACCTTCATGAATAAGTTTTGAAATATGATTTAAAACACACACAAACACACACACACACACACACAGATTTCATCCACATTGCAAAGGCATAATACATAATATATGGACTCTTTATTTTTAACATAACCATTTGTATCCTCCGCATCCGTAAGTTCCATATACCAACCTGCTTAGCAAAGCAGAAAATGATGACACCTTGAAACAGTAAAATAGGACTCAATTTTGAACCATACAGTAGGTCTATGCCAGAAATAGATACATTAAAAATCATATTCTTACCAAGTCCTATAAACCCAAGATTTATGGTAAGTTCAGGTAATGCTTTCTGAATCTGTGCTTCAATAACTCAAAGTGCAGACATGTGACAACCCAGTCAATAATATTTACAAAGAATTTTCCTTTGGTTATTTATTAAGCTACATTTCACACTGATGCTGGTGAAGTGAACTGGTCAACCTATTGCTTCATGATTGCTAACAGAGAATTCACCAGCCTGCTATTTCATGGGGATCTCTGGTCCCTAGACCAGAGGCTAGAAAAGCAGCAGTAGTGACTCTCAACTTAATTATTCCCAAATCCTCCATTGCATTTTCCCCTCTGCAGTTTTCTAAGAAACAAAACACTAAGGAGTGGGTGATGAGGGAAGAACATTCAAAACAAAGTCAATTGCAATATGATTACAAATAATGTTAAAAGTCTCCTGAATCAGAAGTGGTATTAATGGAAATGGCTAGCCCTGACCCATGTGCTCAGTGGTTGGAGTGCTGGCCCACACACTCACAGGTTCTATTCTGCATCAAGGGCAAGTACCTCCCTTGCAGGTTTTCTCCTCGCCCCCAGTAGGGACCTGTACAAGAGGCAACCGATCGATGTGTCTCTCTCACATTGATGTTTCTCTCTTTCTCTCTCACCCACTTCCTCCCTCCCTTCCACTCTCTCTCTGAAAAGCAATGGACAAAATATCCTGGGATGAGGATTAGCAACAAGAAAATAAGAATCAGACATCAACTAAGTAAACAGTGAATATTAATATCCCTTTTCAAAGGAAAAATAAAACTTTAATGGAGAAAACTCAATGGAATTTCAGTACCCTCAAAGTCCCTAAGCGATTATTTAATATGCAGCAATACCTTCCTTATTTTTCTAATTTTATTTTTACTTTTTAAAATTTCTAGGTTCATTCTGCATATAACAAAGCAATTTATCATTTATCTTGTAGTACTATTAAACCTTCTATTTTGACAGCAACATGCTACCCTTTGTCTATTTATATATTTTTTAAAAGTAATATATAATTTATCCAGTTAGCTATAATAATAAAAGCGTAATATGCTAATTAGACCAGATGTCCTTCCGGACGACCTTCCAGATGAAGCCAGTGCTGCGAGGGAAGCCCAGGTCCCAGGTGCTGGAGGGAAGCCAGTGATGGCAGCCTGGGGAAGGAAGGCCTACTTTTGCACGAATTTCATACATCGGGCCTCTATTATATTAATAAATCTTAAAAACAAACAAACAAACAAACAAACAAAAAAACCTAGCCATGCCACTTTCTAGTGTATTATATAACTTTATTGAAAATACATAATTACACTCAAATGCTAACAACACTATTTCTTAGCACTTATCTTCAGCCAATGAGAGCCATCCATATTGATTCAGAAGTGAAGCCAAAACAATTCCCTAATACTATTCATGAAAAAATGAGAAAGTAAATTGACTACATTTCCAATTAGAAAAAGCAACTATCATTTCCACTTCCAAAAATGTAATATAAATAAATTCTAGAAGTGGATTGACTTGTCTTACTCTTGTGCATACATGTGTTAAAGGAGAATTTCACATTCAAATACACTATTTGGTCAAAAGTTTATTCTCTTAGTTCCTAAACATTAATCTTAAATCATAGGACTTTACTTTGTAAATTAGTTGTCTGTGTATAAGATATTAAGATGTCTATTTTTCACAAACTGTTAAAGATTCATCCTACATGAAATTAGCAAAGATTTGGTCACACAGCATTATAACATTGAATCATGGGTTTCCCCCATATTTATATCCACTTAAGTCATTCTTTAAGTATATGATAATCATTTTCCAAAGACATTACTGGTTTTAAACTATACCCTGATACAGAATCACTTTAAAAAATAAACAAGAAAGATTTACATCCTCAAAGAGATCATTATCCTGACTCAGGCTAACTGAAATTGCAATGTATTTACAGTTAGGATAAACCATTCAGTTTTAAGATCTTTAAACATTTTTAAGCAGACAAACCTGAAAGACCTGCCTGTATTTTCTAACTTTCGCCATGATTCAGTAAGTCATGTCTCTCTTAAGTGGAGTGTCATTTTCATTAGATGTCTGATGTACACATCTGCCATCTTTCATTTTATTTTAGAGACCTCACACTCTACATTAACTAATCAATGTGGATTAAAAGCTCTGTCTTAGTCTGATATTTCTCATGTGCTTGCAAGAAGAAAGGACATTAGAGAGTGGGATGAAAAATAGAAAATATTAACAATGGCTGAAATAAACATTGAAAGAGAAACATGTATTAATTATGGTGGCTCAAGTTACCAGTCTGTAGGATAGAATTTACAGAACCAAATCACAGGAGTTACAGGATAGTTTTCACTCTTATTTCACAAAAGTTTAAAAAGCCCTCTTTTATGAGTTTTTCTTGGGGTTAAGTTTGAATCAGGGGTCTAACTTTCTGTGACAGCTTTAGCCTGCATGAGTTTCAGGGTTTAGTGGTCACTTAGGGAGCAGGATCTTGAGGAAATGGTACACAGGACAGGCACCTTTCTGAGGATGATGAGAAAGACACAGAGAAATAGGAAATATTAGGAGCTTAGGTCTGGAGGAAGGAGAAGGAAAGTGCCTACATGAGAAGAGAGAGAGTTATTTAGATGGTTAAAGACAAATTTCATGGGATGATCGGCTTTTCTAGGCCCAATCCGAGAAAAGACATGATTTAGCCCAGGGAATGAGCCTGGATAAGATCTATAGAAAGTGGAGATTATCTTCTGGATGCTCATTTGCGTATCTTGGCTTTCTCGTAGCTGTTTCGCAGTTTCCCTGTCCTTACATTTTCTTCTTTTCCTTAACATATTTTTGAGGAACCAAAAAAGGAAATTTGCTCAGAACTCAAATCAGTGTTCCAAGTAAGAAAGTATGATGAAATTATTTCTGGGAAATAGTTGTCTTCCTTCTTAAGGGTAGGTCCAAACTTTAACTGAAATGTTTCTCTGAAATAAGCCAGTTTTACCACACAGGTAGCGTATTTACTTACCTAGGCCCTTAAATTGACAAGTGATTCCTTGTCATGGCTACTGCAATCTCACTCATTCCTTCTCATCTGTCTGGTTTTTTAAACATTGGAAGACTGGGGAATGGGGGAAATTAAGAAAAAAATAATTAAAGGGAAAGAGGAGGGGAAATTGAGAATACAAGATCAAGCTGAGAATGGATGTTCTGTGGAACCAGTAAGTAAGGGAGGAAAGTGGTTACCACCAAAAATCCATCTGGAACATTCCCTTTATCTTCTGCCTTTCATTCCAAATGTCTAAGCCACTTGGAGAACACTTCTCTGCCTGTCCTCCTCCATTAAAATAACTTCATAGGATAAAAGTCTATACTTTCATAATCCAACCTAGCATAAATCATTTTATTTTGTAAATTAAGTCTTAAACACGTCCAAAAAGACAACTCCCTCTTCTCTCTTGGATCTAGGGAAAAGCAGCCCACCTTTTGGCTCCTGCAAGACCATAAAAGTGAAGTTGATTCAACTCTCCCCCTCAGTTTTTCCTCTTGCGTATTTTCAGGAATGGTTCCTGGTACAAGATATTTGAAGGAGGGAGAAAGATCACCCCAACCTTTCCCCCTGATCAGATAGACATCTACAGAATGAACAAATAAACTCATCCATGGTGCTTCAAGCATTTCAATACGTATTTGCAGTGTCTGAGATAACTCAAAGAGAATACTACATGTTTTCCACAACTATTTTTACAGATCTCCTATTTGGATCTCTATATTCCATCATCCTCTTTCAATTCTTTAAACTATATCCAAGCCACATAAAAGAATAGGCTCCACCAGGCTTTACTTACTTCCTTCAACACCTTCACTGAATTACAATCAGAAACTAAAGAATCCCAGATTTCTTTTCGGTACCCCAGGCACAATTCCAGTTTGACTCATACGTGTAGGATACTTAAGCATCTTGATTCTTTGGATCATTTTCTGACCTAACTTCCTTGAAAATTAGTTAGGGAAGTAAGAGAAACAGTGCTGACCCTTTCACCCTACTTGATAAAGCCCTTCAGAAGTCGAAAGAAAAGATTCTTCTGTAGTTTGTCATGAGGAATCCTCCTTAATTGTGGTCTTTAAAATGTCTTCCTATAGACTAATGGCTCTGTAAATTGAATTCTTTTCTTTATTCATTTATGCGTCCAATAAATATTGTTCTCGTTATTTTTGTTAGAGAACCTTTGAACAGTTAATGTCCAAAAAACAGTTCAAACCTGTTTATAACACATTCCAACAGTATCATGACATAAAGACCATCTATGAAAACATGGTTAAAAAAGGCATTAACTTTTAGATGACCTTTTTTTTTTAATGAAAACTAGGATACACAGATAAATTTTAATAGAGAATGGAGTTGGGAAACACGAGGAAAGCTTTAGGATGAAAGTCGGACAGAGCCAAATATAGAATACGGTAGTTTGTGCTATGAAAACAAGAGTTACATTGAATATACATGCTCAAACTGCCCAGGACCCTCCCACCACTCTCTCAGAAGGACATGGTCTCCCATTCACTCCACCCCAATCACTGACACATAATCTATAGGACCTCAGAAGAAAGCCCTTATAATCAGAATAAGCTTGTAATAGACAGGCTCTTAGTGTTATTTGAAATCTCTAGGTTGTCCCTTGTTTTCAGGCAAAAGTACATAATAGCTATCAACTTTTGAAGGAAATAGAAGATTGGAGACGACACGAGCATTTGAATCTCAATTTCTCCATCTCTGGACTGCGACCCAGTTAAATAATGCCTCTCACTGTAGTTCCTCAGCCCAGTGCAAAGTCTAGCCCCCAATGGCTGAATGAAGATCTGAAAAGCTTGGAGAAAATAAATGAACTGCCTGCTTTTCATTATGCACCAGTCTCAGGATGGGGATACATCTGGTTTTCTGATTACACTTTCCCGTAGTAAAGAAAATTCTAGCCTAGCAGGTCAAACCAGCTGATGACTAGCCAGCTCCAATTACTGACCTGACCTGCTTCTAACCTCAAAGGGGAAAAAAGAAAACCCTTTTTAGTCATTCTTAGAAACCGAAATATGAGTGTAGAAGGTTGTTGGTTTTTTTCCCTTGATTAATTAAAGTTGCTTATTCAAATTGTGCTTTAGTACATAGTCTTTAATTATAAACAAAATAATGCCTGACTTCCTCTATAAAACAACACTCAAAGGCAAAGAGAAAGAAAGACTGGACTCTTTTATTCTTGTAATAAAAAACAACAAAAGCACAGTAATTTCAATATGGCATTTGGAACTTGATTTGTTCTATTTAATGAATAAAAGATAATAGTATTTCTCAAAGGAGACATTGTCTACTAATATAAAGCTTTTGAGTTGTTGGGTTGTTGTTTTTTTTAATTTTTTTAATGGGCATCACTCTAAAAGACATGTCTAACTTCCACAAAAACTTCACCATGGGTTTCAATAAATTCAGCTAAACAGTGCCTGTGGCTTTGCTTGTATATTGTAAAATATTTTATTCTGATCCAAATTTAGTTCTACCTCAAAAAGTGTCCCCATCACTTCCCAGTTTATGAAGGGTTTACACAGTAATGTAACAGAATTTCTGTCATGCATTTTAAAGGAATAGAAAAAATACCTACCTCCATATTGAGAGCCAATGGCTTATAGGGGAATATATACCAGCCTACTATATTTTCATTTGTATCTTAAAATTCAAACTGTAATCATTTTTAGATGAATGCCATTTCTCTGTTAGGTTGAACCAGATAAAATTGCCATTGCTTGACTTTTTTTTGACCTATATAAATGATTTCAAACCATTGACCTAATTTTAAAAAGATACTAGATATAATGAAATCATTATATTTAATATATTTAAATAGTCTTATTTTTAGCCCGTTTCCATGAATAACTCTTAAAGATAATTATTTTCCAACGGAGGAGGATGATGAATCGCCAACATTTTTCCTCCGCTCCATCAGAACGCAAAAACACTGTCTCCGAAGGGTTTTCCAAAATATTTTACAAAACAAGCAACTTTACCCTCTCACTCCAGAAGTGGCACACAATGCTCATCCCTGGGAAGCAGGTAGTGCTTTGTCCATTTTAGAGATGAACGGATTAAGGAGAAATTACAAGTAACAAAACAAGAGTTACCCTTTGACTTTGTTAGAGATTCAACTAAAGTCCACTCCTAAATACTGAACTTACTATTTCCTTTGGAGAATTCAAATCACACCCAATAAATAAATGCTGATTCCCTGGAAGCTTTTAACTGAAAGAGTTCATAGATGCTTACTTTATAGGATATTAATTAAATTATACCAGTTAAAATACCAGATGTGTACATGCACTTTTTAAAAAATCATATCTGGCTTGCTTGTCTCCCCTCCCCCCCCTACCCCCCGCCTCTTTAATTCTGTATTCTAGTGGGTATATTTCAGTTTAATGTCAACAAACTTTTTTTTTTTTAATTTTTGGCTGTCTAAGCTGTATGTCTACTCTTAACTATGAAAAGTTACTGGGATAGGGAGAACATTACATTAATTAACTAGAATCTAAAAAGCCAGTGGAAGAATATTAACAAAACTGTAATGAGCATAAGAAGCAGCATAACATTATAGGGTGGGTAACAAAGAACTACATTATAGCAGATCACGCAGAATTCTCCTTAACAGCTCTGCGTTGAGCAGATAATCACAAGACTCCCTCTGCAGCCATTTCTCTCTCACTTTAGGTGAAGATGCTTCTATGGAACCTCCTATCCACCAGCCTTCCCACAGCCAACTAGACATTTATAATGAAAAGTTTTCAGCATGCCAAGCAGGAAGTTACTCTCTGGGCTGTGCTCCTGCTTTTTATTCTGTTCATTCTGTTGCTAAAACTAGCAAAGTCTTAAAACAAAGTACTTTCCAGTTTGCCGCCTGCTGTGCGATTCAGAGCTTACCTTTGTCCCTCCACGGAAAACAAGCTGCACCCACACTTCTCTCAGCTGCGTGTCTCGACCATGAACCACTTTCTCACCCGAGGTTCATCTAATCTAAAAGGAATGTCCCTTTTGTTATAAGGAAACTGAAATGTTGAATGTTTTCAATCAAGTCGACATCCTTTCATGCTCTTGGTATTATGTCTAGCAGAGGTTGATGGTTCAATACAGTCTGAGTAACAATTATAATCTCTCAAAAATAGCAATATCAACAACCGTAAAAAATCAAAGGAGATAATAAAACACTGCTGGTCTTGCATGCTCAGCAGATAAGCATGCCCAAGTCAATCCCAGCTTTAAGCATTGCTATTTCCCCTCTAGCTCTTTTTTTTTTTTCGTTTTCAAATAAGTCTTCTTAAAAATTATGCTGCTCTCATTGTCTGCTGTTCTCCACCCTTCCTAGCCCCACCCAATCCAAGTGTATCTGACACATCCTACTACCCTGTTCTCTCAGAGATGACCAGCAACTTCTATTGCACAGCGCAATGGGCTCATCAAGTTAACTTCTATCTTTCTTTGACACCGGTGATAGTGTCATTCCTGAAACTACCCCAATTGGACTTTCTGACTGTTACAGTCCATTTAGGCTGCTGTAACAGAATACCACAGACTGAGTAGCTTATAAACAGAACTCTTACAGTTCTGAACATTGGAAGTCCAAGACCAAGTGCCAGCAAATTCAGTTTGATGAAGACCTGCTTCCTGGATCAGAAATGGCTCTCTTCCCACTGTTTCTGACCTGAAAGAGGGGTGAGTAAACTCTCTCTCTCTCTCTCTCTCTCTCTCTCTCTCTATATATATATATATATATATATATATATATATATATATATGCCTAAGCAACCAGCCAAACCGCCAGCTGACTGACTGGCCAACTGGCCAGTAGCTATGATACACAATGACCACCAGGGGGAAGACGCTCAATGCAGGAGCTACTGAGCTGCAGTCATTTGGCAGCAGCGGTTCTCGGGTGATGCACCCAGAACCAGAGAGGAGGGAGCCCGATTCCAAGATGCATCACCTGAGATCCATCCTCTCGCAATCTGGGACCCCTCCGGATGTTGGAGATTCGGTTTCAGCCTGATCCCCGCAGGCCAGTCCGAGGGACCCCACCAGTGCACGAATCCATGCACCAAGCCTCTAGTATTTTTTATAAGGGCACTCATCCCATTCACAAGGACCCTCATGACCTAACCATCCTGTAGGCCCTGTCTCCAAATAACATATTGGGAATTAAGTTCAACATATGAGTATTGTGAGACTATAAACATTTAATCTACAGCACTGACAATACTCTGTAATGATTCCCCATACTTCTGTTCAGCTTAGTTTCCTTCATGAACCCACCTGTGGATCTCTTGCCTCTTAATCTCAGTGTCCTTAAGATTCCTGTCACTGAATCCCTTTCCTTCTACATTTATACAATTACTTTGATCACTCTCAAGGACAACCAGTTCCCTTTCCCAGACATTTTATTTCTGACCAAATGACCCACAGTTAGCAACACTTAGTCCAAACTTGAATTGCCCATTTTTTCTGAGCACTGACTTTTTGTTTCATGTAATGACACTCAGCATCTTAAGCCCAGAGCTTTAGGAATGTTTTCTACTTCCCTCTCCTCCTCAGTCATTACATTACGTTTGTTACAAAGGCCTGCTATTTCTGCCTCCTAAATATCTTCAAAGATTTTTTCCTCCTCCTCATTCTCTCTCATCTGCTCTCGACATTAAACTGGTTCCAACAATCATGGTTCTAAGCCATGTTCCACACAACTGTCAAGAGAACTAAGACTCCATTGTAATTATGTTACTACCCTGCTTATAATTCAATGGCTCTCTATGGGAAGATGAGATAGTCCAACCTCTTCACCACTGAACATCAACCTCTTCACCATCCAGTCCCTAACCTGGATTCAAAGCTTTGATTCATTTCACTTTCCCATGAATCTAATATACTATGTCATTCTCATTATCATTCGCTTCGATTACTTTGCATATGAGGCTTCCTCCACTTCAAAACCCACAGCTCTTCAACTAAAAGGCAAACTTTGACTCAGCCTTCAAGCCCAGGTTAAGAGGATACTTTGTTCAGAAAGCCTTTCCACACAATTCACCTCCACCCACCATTGTCAAGATCAAATTCTGCTCCTCTTGAGCTGTGAGAGCACATTATACACGATAGCTCCATTTTAATGTTATATTATTGAATTGTAGGCATCAATTAGATGGTCCCTCTAAGGGTTTCTCAACCTTGGCACTTTGGGCATTGGACTGGATAATCCTTTGTCATGGGGGTTGCCCTGTACATTGTAAGATATCTCATGGCATTCTTGACCTCTACTCACTAGATGCCTACCCCAGTCGTGACAATCAAAAATGTCTGCAAATATTGCTGAATGCTCCCCTGGGGTCATCACCCTCAGCTGAGAACCACTGTGACCGCAGTTGTCACATTGTTAAAGCTCATCTCTTGTCATCCTCAGGATCAAGCCTATGATGTGGAAATGTAAGTGTTCAATGCATGTTTTTCATAGATGATGATTTCCTAAACCTTATATATCAGCTATTGGAATACATCACTATTGAAGTGACACTTTACACATAACTATGAATATGTCCTCCTTTATATTCAGTATTGTAGATTTGTAAAGGAAAAAAAATATTATTGTATCTTAGTTGATCTGCAAAATATGACTGAGTTTCTACCTTAATGACAATAACTCATTATATAAACTAATAAAGAAGATTACTTTATCAAAGTATAATTTTTAGAGGGAAAACAGGCAATTAGAATCAGGATATTTTAATGTGTTATTTCCATTTTTATGCAAAGAAAACACCTTAGCTGAATGTACTATGTCTCAATTGATGTTTTGCCCAGCATTAAGTTACATTAAATCTGCCTAAAGTAAGGAACTCTAGAGATAATGTAACACACTTGAAATACATTCTCTGAGCTATATTACAACCAATCATTGGCAGTGACCCTTATGCTTTTTCAGATCTGTGCTTGATTAAAACTTGCATTTTAAACCTTAAATGAGGCCCACCAATTTTAAATCTCTTTCCTCCTCATCCAAACCACACAACCAATTACATATGCATTTTCCTTCAAAAGCCTCATCTCTCAAAAGGATCCTGCTTGCCTTTATCCAAGGATTATGATGAGAGGCAAAAAACATGAGCTTGATTCTCTTCTGAGAGAACTACTAAGTAATTAAAAGTTTCACAAGTGAAGAATCTATCCATTAGTTTAGGACAAAGTTTGGCTTCAAGCAAAGAACCAAATTAAATTAAAACCTAAAAGTAATTGGTTGTAAATGTATATATATTGAATTTTTCCCCTTGTCTTTATTCTCTATAATCAATGGTAACATTCTTTTATGTTCTCTGAAATGGATTAACCAAGAAAACCAAGCCTACCTCCTTTTTTTTCCAGTTGCTCAACAGGAAAGTTTTATGAAATAAAGTTCTATGTGGTCTGGTGGAACACAATAATATGGAGTTCTCTAATTATGAAATTAGTTCAGTTCTACTTAGAGAAGACCAAAGCAGTCACTGAGGCTTTGACGCTGAGAGCGTGCCTAGCTGTCAAACATCATTAATTGTTTCAAGTTTGAGGCATATCTACTTCTCTGCTTTAAAAAAAAATTATACATTTTTATTAAATAAGTTCATTTTAGCATTTGTGATCTTAATGTCTCCTTCAAAAGTGCTTTAAGTGATATGTTTTATTCAAGAAAGAAGGAATGTTATCAAAGAAGACTGAAAGATCCCTTAGATTGCATAATTTCTCCACAGTGAGAGAACGAGACTAAAATAGTAATACACTGGAGATAGAAATTTATGTATTATCAAATGCCATATTACAAAACAGATCAATCTGAAAGTTAGGACACATAGAAAACTGAATAAAGGATCTGAAGAAAACATAATACTCAAAATGAACTATTTAATAAAATTAAAATAAAATCACCTGTTTTATAAGATTAAAAAATGAAAAACTCTGTCTTTCAGAGGTAGCATTGAGATCCATGAAAACTTCAAGATCAGATGCATACAAGGATATCATCAAGACCAGATGGCTCCCATCCCCATCATAGCTGGATAACGTTCTGCTCCCACGAGTGCCCGCAACATCTCTTGCCTCTAGGATACCATTTCTCACACTGCAGCATTTAAAACACTGTGGCCTGTGCTTGTGACCTGAACATTTTCCTCCGTCACAAACTCAATTACAGGAGCCCAGTCTCTAAATAACACCTCTTACCTTTCTATCTCCCCAGATGGTCAGTCTTGGAAATTTCATCACCCTACAAGGGTCCATAGTCCCCTAACTTCCCCACCTTTTCACTCTCCCTGAGCCCCTATAGGTCCTTACTTTTCTCCTTCCTCAGCTTGGATTCCAACTCCTTCATTACAGTCACTCTGCATAAATCCTCAATGCTCTATCCTCCCTCATACGTGTTGGCAAAACCCCAACCCTGGTTCAATCCAAACTGATGTTCTTTAACAGATGGCTGAAGGCTAGTGGAGAAGACACACAAGCATGGTGAGCGGTATCGGTTTGCATTAATGGTCACTCGATATCTGGGGGCCCTCAGCACTGTCAGTAATCCCCTATATTTCCTTTCCATCTCTTTTCCTACTTCCTGAAAGATTATTTCTCACCTTTCTATCCTCAAGTATGTAACATTTTATCTTCACCTTCTCCACTTACAGTGAGTCTTTGATTTCTGTGAGAAAAATTCCACTCACTTTCAAACAAATTCACAACCCGACTTTATCTGGACTCACATCCTTGCCTTCCTGCCTGTAACAAGAACTTCCTGGTGTTACTGAAGACCAGGGCTTCCACACTGATACAGAGCTCACCTACTCAAGGGTGTTCCTGTAGGAATGTTTTGCTCTCTCCTGCATTATCATCTCCCCTTCTCTACTAAATTGTTTTTCATCAGCAGAAGAACATACCAGGATCATTCCAATCTAAAATAAACTTCGGTACTTTATTCTCACAACTTCTTTCCACTAATGAAATATTTCTCTGCTTGTTTTCATAGCAATCTTTTTCTTAGTGTCCTTTGGTTGTTTTCCTTTTCTTTCTGGTATTTAAATTGTCAGTAACTTTTCTTTTTGCCTGGAATATTCTTTCCCCAGGTGTCTATATGGTTACTTCAGCAATTCTTCAGGTTCATGCTCAAATGTCACCTCATCAGTCTGGCTTCCTCTGACCAAGCTCTCTAAAGAGGAATTCTCTCCTCCTCACTCCTCCCCAGGTCTCACCACTCATCTCTTATCTATTTTATTTTTATAAATCAGGGGTGAGCAAATGTTTCCTTAAAGGGCCAGGGAACAAAATATTTTAAGCCATATGTTCTCTGCATAAAATCATTCAACTCTGGCCCTGGGCAGTGTGGCTCAGTTGATTGGAGTGTCATCCCATGGCCACTTGTTTGATTTCCAGCCAGGGCACATAACCAGGCTGCAGATTCAATTCCCGGTCAGGGTACTTATGCTAGGCAACCAATATGTACCCTGACCGGGGACTGAACCGGCAACTTGGTTATGTGCCCTGGCTGGAAATCAGTTAAAAGCTACAGGACAAGGCATCTCTCTCTCTCTCTCTCTCTCTCTCTCTCTCTCTCTCTCTCTCCCTCTTTCTCTCTCTCTCTCTCTCCTTCTTTCTTTCTTTCTCTCTCACCTTCTCTATTCCTCCCTATTTCTAAATCAATAAAAACAGGCCTAGCCGGTTTGGCTCAGTGGATAGAGCATTGGCCTGCAGACTAAAGGGTCCCAGGTTTGATTCCAGCCAAAGGCACATGCCTGGGTTGTGGGTTCGATCCCCCCCCAGTGGGGGATGTGTAGGTGGCAGCTGATCGATGATTCTCTCTCATCATTGATGTTTCTATCTCTCTCTCCCTTTCTCTCTGAAATCAATTATATATATATATATATATATATTCAATAATATATATATATATATATATATATATATATATATTCAATAAAAACATATCCTTGGATAAGGATTAAAAAAAAGTATTCAACTCTGTCACTGTAGCATGGAAGCAGCCATACACAATACATAAACAAATGAGTACAACTCTGTTTCAGTAAATCTGTTTACATAAACAGGTGGCAGGCCAGATTTAAACAATATGCCACAGATTGTGGACCCCTATTATACATGAAAGGTATTACATATTTACTCGTTACCTGGTTGCTGTTCTTTTCTATATCCCATTATAGAAATGCAATCTCCATGAGAGAAGGTACATTCTTTTGCTCACTACTGTATCTTCAGTGCTCAGAAGAGCAACTGACACAAACGTCAATATTTGTTGGATAAATGGATGCATTAATTGATGTAATAACTTTTATTTCTACTAACTTAGACATATTTCTTTCTTCCCATGCAATTATGTCTTCCAATATGTCTCCTTCATATTGTTTCCTTGTATTTTACTCCAACTAGACCTTGCTCTCCTTTATGGCAGAGATGAGTTTATTCCATTTTTTAAACTCAATGTGCATCAAATACTTAGAAGAACACACTCAATAAATTTGTATTGAATGAAGGAATTGATCAAGACAACAAGATTGAGGTAAGAATAGCAAAGGTCAAGCTGAGATTGGTGAGAGAAGCTTATAGGAAAAGGGTATCCTAGGAGTGTAATTGCTAGCAATTTTCCTTGATTATAGAAAATGTAGATGATATTCTGCTCTGTTTCGCTGGTCAAACAGTACCTGGAGGGCTTTGTTCCAACTCTGGTTGCCCATACTTTCAGAAAGTTATATCAATGTGTGGTGCTTTAAGAATAATACAGTAAAGATAGTGAAAGGAAAGAAACTTGACATTTGAAGAACAGTTGAAAAAAACTGGTGATGTTGAAAAATTGAGACTGCTTAGCCTAGGGGGGAAAAAGATTTAGAGATACATGCTAGCTGTCTTCAAATACTTAGAGTTGTCAGATGTAAGAAGGATTAAATTCTCTATGCTGCCCCCAAAATCAAACCACCTTGTAAAAATTACAGAGAGGTTGGTTTTAGTTCACTTTAAGGAAGAACTTTCTAGGGATTAGAGCCATCTGAAAACAGGATGTGCTGCCATCTGAAGACATGCAATTCCCAGCACCAGGAGTGTTTGATCACTTATCAGGAAAAGCTTTGAGGAATTTGGGTATGAGGTCAAGATCTTCACCCAGAAAACTAAGGTTCCTTACAAATCTGAGATTGTATAAAATTCTATAAAAAGCTACGAAGGGGAAGTGTATCCAGAAGCTGAACTGAAGGTTGTTGGGGTCGTGAAGCAGAGCTCCAAACTAGCCCAGTAGACAACATCCCCAGAGGAAATTGTTTCAATGGATCATTTTGAAGTTAAGACAGAAAATATGGGGGGGGGGGGGGAATCTTGGGAAAAATGAGGATAATTAATTAAAAGCTACAGGAAAAAGTTTTTATAAAAGTCTTTCAAATGTTAATTATATGCATAGACAAAAAAATGGAAAAGAGAGAGATGAATGCTATCTACATTCCAACACCATCTGACAACGAACAAAAAGAGAAATTCTCAGGAAAAAAAAAAAGCCACCTTATGATAGTTTCCTGCTGAAGCTTCAAAACAGGAAAGACCAAGTAAAGCAACCAAGCCACCAGAACCACATCCTAGGTTTTTCAGGTATTCACAATCAAGGTTCTCCCGGAACCTGGTCCCATCTTAAAACTAAGATGTTTTTATGCCATTACCATGCTGTTTTGATTACTATGGCCATGTAGTATAGTTTGATATCAGGTAGTGAGATTCTTCCAACTATATTCTTCTTTCTCAAGATTACTGTGGTCACTTGCAGTCCTTTGTAATTCCATATAAATTTTTGGAATATTTGTTCTAGTTCTTTGAAATACACCATTGGTATATTGATTGAAATTGCGATGAATCTATGATTGCAACATCACTAATCAGAGAAATGTAAATTAAAACCACAATAAGATACTACCTCACACCTGTAAGAATGGCCATCATCAGTAAGTCAACCAACAACAAGTGCTGGCGAGGATGTGGAGAAAAGGGAACCCTTGTGCACCGTTGGGAACGCACAATGGTGCAACCATTGTGAAAAGCAGTATGGAGGGTCCTCAAAAAGTTAAAAATAGAACTGCCTTATGACTCAGCAATTCCACTTCTGAAAATATATCCAAAGAAAACCAAAATACTAATTCCTAAGAATATATGCACTCCTATGTTCATTGCAGAGTTGTTTATAATTGCCAAGATTTGGAAACAGCTCAAGTACCCATCAATATATGAGTGGATAAAAAAACTGTGGTACATTTATACAATGGAATATTACTCCACTGTAAAAAAAAGAAGGAAATTTTACCTTTTGCAACAGCATGGATGGACCTGGAGAATATTATACTAAGTGAAATAAACCAGTCAGAGAAAGACAAGTATTATACGATTTCATTCATATGTTGAATCTAATGAACAAATTAAACTAACAAAGTGGAGAAAGACTCATGGATACAGAAAACAGACTAACAGCTGTCAGAGCGGAGGGGGTTAGGGTTGGTGAGAAGGGTGAAGGGATTAAGCAAAGGGAAAAAAAGGCAGACTCATGGACACAGAAAACTGGTAATTTTGAGAGGGAAGGACAGTAGAGGGAGGTAGAATAGGGTAAAGGGGAATAAATGGTGATGGAAGGAGACTTCACCATGGGTGGTTGGCTGGCCACAGAAGTTGGCTGGCAGCCAGAGGTTGGCTTTGGGAGCATACTGACCACCATGGGGCAGCTTCTGCATTGAGCATTTGCCCCCTGGTGGTCAGTGCCCATCATAGCAATTGGTAATAATGGTCCCTTAGGCTTTTATATGTATAGATGTCACCCCAATAAATTCAATAATAAAGTAAGATCTGCTTGCCAGTTGTCTATTTTTCTGTTTCTTGCAATATATCATCTCTTCATAAAACTTACTTTCACTTTTAAACATTAAATGATCTTCCTTCAACCATATACTCTTTTCAACAGTGTTATCACTCTCTTGCCTTTCACAGGGAAAATTCTTGAGTGACTTGTCTCCAATTTATCATCTTTCATGCTCTGTTTATGTTACTGATGTGACTTTAGCCTGAACCACACCACTAGCCAAGCCTCTGGTGTGTAATCCTGTGGATGCTTAATGTTTGCTATCTTTATTTGAAATTCTGAGGGCACTTGATACTGGCCTCTGCCTCTCTTCCCTTTCACTTCAGTGAGAATTCATTATTTTTGAGCTCTAATTGTGTTAGGCACCTAGCTGGCACTTGAAGACAACTCTGAAGATGACATATGTGGTTTCTGTGGTCAGAGTTCGCAACTTAGAAGATTATGTGCACAAGCATTAGGGATTGAATTGTCTCCCCCCAAAAATGTGTTCCAGTTCTAACCCCTGGGCCCTGTGAGTATGAACTTATTTGGAAATAGTGTCTTCACAGATGTAATTTAGATGCAAGTTATAGCCTGGCTGGCATGGCTCAGTGGTTGAGCGGCAACCTATGAACCAGGAGGTCACAGTTCGATTCTCAGTCAGGGCACATGCCTGGATGGCAGGCTTGATCCCTAATAGGGGGCATGCAGGAGGCAGCCAATCAATAATTTTCTCTCAGCATTGATGTTTCTATCTCTCTCCCCTCTCCCTTCCTTTCTGAAATCAAAACAAATATATATATTTTAAAAAGATGCAAATTACAATGAGGTCGTACTGTAGTAGTATGATCCCATAACTGGTGTCCTTATAAGCTGAGTTAGACATTGGCTTATATTGGACACAAAGAGAAAAATGCCATGTGGAAACACAGACACAAGAGGAGGAAGATATAAAGACACACAGAGTAAATGTTATGTGAAGACAGAGGCAGGGTTGCAGTGATACAACTACAAACTAAGGATTGCTGGAAACACCAGAAGCTAAGGGAAAGGCATGGAACAGATTCTCCCCTAGAGCTTTCAGAGACAGCATGGCACTGCCATCATCTTGATTTGAAACTTCTAGACTCTAATCATGACAGTAAGTTTATGTTGTTTTAAGGCATCTAGCGTTTTGGTACTTTAAGGCAGTCTAGGGAATAAATACAACAAGCAATTGGTCAAATAGTGGTAAAGCATGTCAGGTGCTGTGAGGGGGCATTACTTGAAAACTATAGGCGAAAACTGCATTAGTGAAAAATCTTTTACTTGCAAGTGACTAAAACCAAACTCAAACTGAACAAAGTGAATAAAGGTAATTGGTTATCAAACATACCAGCAAGTCCAAAGGGTAAACTAGTACCTGGGGGTGTAAATAATGACTTCAGGACTCCTTATCCACTTGCTTTCTCCTTGCTTTCTTTTCAGGCAGGCTTGTCCCAGCCATAGCAAAGCAGTCCCCAGCAGTTCCAGTTTACCTGGTCCTTAGTAGGCTCCTTCTGGAGAGGGGGTGCTCATTCACTCTCTCACAATCCGTATTAACTATTTTTTTTCACTTAAATTATAATGGTTTTCTTAAATTTTAAATTACAGTTGAATACAATATTATATCAGCTTCAGGTGTATAACATAAAGATTACACATTTATATAACTTATGAAGTGACCACCTGGATAAGTCTAGTACCCATCTTTCACTATAAATTATTATTATATTGTGTATTTCCAGTGCTGTACTTTACATCCCTATGATTATTTTTATAACTGCCAATTTGTTCTTCTTAATTCCTTCACCTTTACCACCCATTCCCCCCAACACCCCTCCCAACTGGCAACCATCATTTAGCTCTCTGTATTGTTTGTTATTTTGTTTTTAGAGTCTACCTATAAGTAAAATTATATGGTATTTGTCTTTCTCTGCCTAACTTATGTCACTGAGCATAATATCTTCTAGGTCCATCCGTGTTGGGGCTCTAGTGCCAGCTGAGTCTGCCCTTCAGGTGTTATTTGTGGAGCTGGTTGGGTGGTTCTGGAAACACTTGGGAGGGGTTCAAGTGTGGATCAAGTTCAGCTGCCACTTGTGCCGACTTGAGGCCATCTGTCAGGAGCTACAAAGTGATCTGCAGTTGGTTGTCTCTTGTGCTGGGCTTGGAGGCACTTGGGAGAGACTATTCTGTGAAGCAAGGCTAGTTGCCACTAGTTTCAAGGTTAAGACCCTTTGGTGGGCACCAAGATGTGAACTGAGGACAACTGCCACTTGTGCCATATTTGTGGTGGCTTAGTTGAGGCTATGTTCCAAGCCAAGACTGGACACTGCTTATGCCAAGTGTAGAGCTACCTGAAAATTGAGGCCAGTTTCCACTTGTGTCAGACTTAGGGTAGCTCAGCAAGAGGTACAAGGCACACCAAGCCACTGCTTTTTCAGGGTTTGTGGACCTTTGAGATATTTTAGAAAAATCTGCAGGCTACTTATGTGGAGAAGCTGCTAGAAGAGGTTCTACCAGATATGTGAGTTGGTGGGGTGGTGTCTCAGGGAATCACCAGGGAAGCGAGAATGATGATAGCCAAGTTAGTGGGGAGGTCAGATTTGACACCCACCTGTACCTGACAGCTGAGTTTGGGTGAGGGTTCAACACAAAAAGAACGGTGTTTGCCAGCATTATCTATCTCTGGAGAGAGCTGCACTGACTCCTGCCTTTCCAGCCCTTGCTCTGAAACTCATAAATTTACTTTCTCCCCAAATGTCCCTGGTGCTTTTTGAGCTGTTGCTCTGTGCACTGGAGCCCAGAGTGAGTGAGTTTGTGAGCAGGTGAGTCTGTGTGCAGTCCCTTTAAGACTTGCAATACCTAGGTCTCTAGCAGTCCCCTGCCCCCCCCTGGACCCCCCCCCCCCCCCCCCCCCCCCCCCGCCCCACAGGAGGTCCTGGTTACTGTCAGGGTCAAACCCAAACCGCAGAGTGGTGCATACAGTGTCCTCCCAGGCTTGACCCTTGGCTGCCTTTCATGCCCCACTGCTCCTAGCACTGAATTTTCAACATGGTTGTCATTTGTATTAGTTTTCTATTTTTGCAGCAATTATTACCATAAACCTAACTGAGTCACTTAAAACAACAACATGGTTTACAACTTTTCAGCTCTGTAGGCCACAGGTCCAACAAAAGTCTCAGTGGTCTAAAGGCAAGGAGTAGACAAGACTGCATTCCCATCTGGACATCCCCCCAGAAGAGAATCTGCTTCCTTGCCTTTTCTAGCGTCCAGAGGCTCCCCACATTCCATGGCACAGGGCCACTTCCCCCATCTTCAAAGCCAACAGCAGAATAAGCCTTCTCTCTTCTCGTTGCTCTGACCTCCTCTTCTGCCTCCTGCTTCCACCTTTAAGGATGCTTGTGATTACATTGAACCCACCTGGATAACCCAGAATCTTCCTCAGTTAAGGCCAGCTAATTAGCAACCTTAATTCCACCTATAACTTTCACTCTCTTTGCCATGTCATCTGACATATTCCCAGGTTTTTTTGTGTGATCATTATTCTTTTGATCACACAATTCATATCTAACTTGCAGTCCCATGAATATTCATGCTTTTTTTTTTAATTTTGCAGGCTGTTCCCTAGCCTTGGGCACCTTTCTCTCATATACTACAACCCATCTTCACTCTTAAGGCTCTTTAGAATTCAACTAACACATGCCTCACCACTTCTCTGGTAAGCCTCCTAGGAGCTCTTGGGATAGAAATGGGTAGTCCCATCTCTGGGTTTTAGTGAGTCCACTGTGCTCATGCATCTCGTAGCACCTGTAATGGCTGCTCAATACTCCATTGCTTATTGTATGCTCTGTGAGAAACGTTGTCTCATTTGTCTCTACATGCAGAGTGACTAGCACAAATCCTCAATCTCAATAAGTCCTCGAAGCTTTGGCACAGACCTAGCCATCCTGATCCGGTCCAGGCTGGAGTAGTTAAACCATGGATTAAACTGGACTCAGGTCTGCCGTAATCAATCAAAGGTTTGTGTGTATGTTATTTTTGTTTTATATATTCCTAAACCACTTCTCATTTTTCTCCATTTCCTTCTCTGCTTTTTACATAACCATATGTGTATACAGTAATGATTCCCTTCTTCATATTTCAAATGATCTATTGAAAAAGGAACCTAACTTCACATATCTTTTGTAGCAATAACCTAGAAAGGAACAAGACAATCCCTTCATGTTGTCAATATTTATGTCCAAAATTTTTGGACTCAGTGATAGATTGTAAGCTTATAAGCCAGAGCTCTTGTATAACATGCTTTGTTTATTTATAAGCACACTAGTAACAGTCTACAGAGAGTTACAATGATTACAACATATTACTTGTGCAAACCAACATGTGTCTTTATAATGATCACATTTGTGGCAAGTTTTGTCACTTACCAAAGATGGCTAACATTTAAATCTAATTTTCTAGAAAAAGATCACATTATATCAGGTTCCTATTTCATTAAACATACGATTCCATTTGGAATCATTTTTTCTCTTTCCTACCCAATTTTTAAATAACGTATAAAAACAAAATTTGAGAAATATAAGTAATTAACATTAATTATGTTAATTTTATATTCCTTAAATTATAACTATTTTGTATTATATTCCTCACAGAATCAAGCATATAATATAAGGTGATTTTAAAGGTACATGTTGACAAATGTAAAATATTGTAGTACAATTCAGGAATTAAATGCAATTATTAGTGTCAGCTGTTTAAAGTGAAGTTTATACTGTAGAAAATCATGAGTAATCTGTATATATAAAGAGCCAAGATCCATAGTGTCCAAAATGACCAAAGGGACAACCGTACTCCAGGCTGCACCCTGATGGTCAGTGCACGTCATAGCGAGCAGTTGAGTGGCCTTAGCATATCATGAGCATATTATGCTTTGATTGGTTGAATGGATGACCAGACACTTAGCATATTAGGCTTTTATTATATAGGATACCAACATGTTTAAGATTCAAAAGCAACATGTTCCTTGCTGCTGGCCTGACATTCCTATATAGTCATGCACATCCATTTCAATGTGGATTGAAAAACTTGAGATTGTGTTCTTCTTCAGTAGATCACACCTTTTCTATAAGCAAGGGAGTTCATATCTCAGCATAATTAACAAAGCTTCTGTCTTTATTAATGACAGAAGACTCCCCAGTTTAACACTGATAAGATTGACCCCAGAACTGAGACTTACTATAGAGTCTAGTCATTGAGGAATTTCTGAATGTCCTTGTTTTTCAACTGTAGATTTGACACCTGGTGCCTCAAAAGTTCTTGGAAAGGTCTAAAGTTGACTTTTTTTCCCCCTGGAACTCCTCTAAACTAAAAAGATAGCTGTGGGGTAGCTCATCTTTAAATTATGACCATCTGTCAAAGAGAAGGCACATAGAGCTACAGTACATAAAAGATGTCCATATATATCTACTTTGCCCCAACAAGTATCTTAAGGACTTTCTCAAAGATCTCCTGAAATCCATAATATACGAAGTCAACACAAGAAAAATATCCTTTGCCTTCAGGCAAGACAACACCTAAACCATTATTAAAGACTTCCAGAGAAGACTTCACCATTTCCTTCAATAACTGGTTTCAGTATTTAATAACCCTTACCATCAGCCAGCTCTTAAATCTAACTTAAATCCTGCTTCCTGGTGTTTAAGTTGAGGGATATCCTTCTCTGAAGGAATTTTAAAGTTGGAAAATTACTCATCAGCCTTAGTATTACTGCCAGTGATTAACTACACATGGAAATATCTGAAGGCTGATGCTTTCAAAAATAGGATCCTATTACTAGTATTCACACTTTCTGCAGCCAAAGACAGAGCCACAAGATATTATTGTAACCTATTTGGGAAACCAATCTGGCTTTCTCATCCAACCATGAGACCAAGCTCCAACCTCCACACTAATATTTCAGCCAGCATTATTCAGAGAGGCAATTTCTACATTATAATACAGAACACTGGGTTTGTTGCTCTCCTCTTTGATTCCCTCAGTGTGGTCGCAAGATGTTTACACATCTTTTTAGAACTCAACAGAACGTTAGTATAGATGATTATTTCCCACAAAGTCGCCAGAATTTCTCCTGGGAAGCCTTGAGAATCAGAGTTCAGCGCATCACTTTGCTTTTTCTTTATCTAAATGACCCTGAACAAAGAGTATCATTTGGTTTGCTTTAAATTCCCCTGTGTAGACCAGGCTAGTATCATCCAATGGTTGGTTTTTATGGTGAGAAAAATTCTTACCTGGTGTTATCCACAAAATTCTGAATGATCTAACATCAATAAACCAACAATGCAGTGTTACTCAACAGTTATAAGAGTGAATAAATAATGCCTCAAAGTTTGGTTCTACAGCCTTAATAATATAGTGTGTTTTTGTATAAATTCTTTTGAAAGGGAGCCTTTAGATATTCCCATGCAATACTGCAAAAAAGAAAATTTAACAAATCCTTTCAGTAGGTGCTAAATACCACCAACATTTGAATCATCTCTAAATCATTTCCTTAACAATAGCTACGTTTTGAATGGTACAAATTACTTGGCTAAAAGAGACAAGGAGAATGCCAGCATACTGATAAACTCTCAAGTGCAAATGAAGTCAGTGTGGCTGTCACTTCATATAAGCTCAGCAGGAGGATGGTGGAGAGGCCTCAGAAATACATTTTTTTCTTACGAAAAAATTACAGGACTGCTTACTATGTATACTTCCCCAAACTGAAGGGTACTATATGCTCTGTAGGAACATAGTCTTGTTAAAATGGTCTTCTTCCTGCCCCATTGTTTGTTATCTCTGGTGTGGTAGACAGAATAAGGCTCCCCCAAAGATGCCCTAATTCACAGAACCTGTGAATATGGTATCTTACATGGCAAAAGGGACTTTACAGATGTAGTTAAGAATCTTGATATGGGAAGGTGATCCTGGGCCAATGTAATCACAAAGGTCCTTATAAGAGAGAGGCAGGCGATTCAAGTCAGAGGAGGTGTGACAACCGAAGCAGGGGTGAGACTAATGAGAAGAAGGGTACATGAGCCAAGGGATGTGGGCAGCCTGTGAAGCTGGGAAAGATGATGAAGTAGTTTCGCCTCTTGAGCCTCCAGAAGCAACATAATCCTGCAAATACCTTGACTTTAGCCCAGTGAGATTTTTGACCTGTAGAACTATAAGGCAGCAATTTTTTTTCAAGTCACTAAGTTTGTGGTAATTTGTTATAGGAAACTCATGCAATTGGCATAATGAACTCTTCACAGAATAAAATGAGCCAGAGATTTCAATATGACAGAGACTGACATATTTTCTTTTTTTAAAAAGAAAATGATTAAAGGTTATCACATGGTCTGGCTTTTCTTTTCATGTTTTAACCATCATTCACTCTGTTCAGTCAATTCAATGTTAGCAGGTCTTAGTTCACCAGCATTATCTAACACAAAATTTTTCCCATTTTCTCAATTTTTTATCAACAGGCTAAAATGGAATTTCATTCAATGGCACTTAATCAAACTTTCTAAATAAACCATTAAGTTGAAACTCTTCACCTATCCATTAACTTAAAATAAACTTAAAAAAAGAGAACTCCTTCCCACCCCCCACCAAATAAATGGAACAAGAGAGCGTAGTTTAGAGTAGATGTTGGCAAACTATCGAGTATGGGCCAAGTCCACTTGTTTTTGTAAATGAAGTTTTATTAGAATCTGCCACACCATTAGTTTATGTATCACATGTTGCTATTTGCATGCTACAACCATAACATTGAGTAGTGTTGACAGAGATAGAGTACACAAGTACCTATATGACGTTCTCAATTTTGTCTCACAACCTAACATTTTACAAAATCTAAAATATTATAACCTGGCTCTTTACAGAAAGAGTTGTTTGATGCCCAGAATTAGATTATTCCCTTTGGAGTCACACATACATAAATTCTAATTGCAACTCAACTACTTATAAGCTATGTCATTTGAAGCAAAATAGTTAATCTCAGTGATCCTCACTTTTTCTTATTTGTAAAATGGAAATTTCAGCACCTACTTTAGAGAAGACTGAATTTTTCCAATCCTAAAGTTTGGCAGGATTGGTCAAGGGTTTGTGTTCTTTTTAAATCAGAGAAATTAATTCTTCAGTTTGATTGAGCTTTGATCATGCCTCTTTGCAATGCTTTGTTACAATGTTATCATGTAGGGGACAGCCAGGGGAAAAAGGTTAACTGAATTTGGAGTAGACGCATCTTGGTACAAATTCCAGCTCTGCAACTTCCTACTATAGTCATCTTAGGCAAGTCCTTATATATTCTTTTTTTTTTTCTGTAAAATGGGACTAAAAATATTTAAATAATGGAATTGATAATATTAAGTGAGATAAATGTGTACAAAGGGCACGATTTTGCATGTTTATTATTATGGTAGAAATTAAATGAGGCAAGAAATGCAAACACTGTAAATGCTAAAAAAATAATAAATATTAGACACTTATATAGCAATTTATGAAATAAAATTGATTACATTTTAATGTGACTTTAAGATAGCTCTTCATATTAAGAACTATCTAACTGTCATATTTTATGGCAGCATTTTTCTTATTAGTCAAAAACTGGAAAGAACCCAAATGTTCATCAATGGGTAAATGTATACATAATTGTGGCATAGTCATTCTTTAAAATATAGAGAATAAGTGTTAATAATACCTGTAATAGCATGGATAAATCTCTTAAGCATCATGCTTGAATGAATAAAACACAAAAGGCTGTGTGTTAATGAATTTCATGTGTCAACTTGGCTAGGCTTTGATGCCCAATTTTTAGGTCAAACACCTCAATCTAGATATTGCAATGAATGTATTTTTTAGATGTGACTAACATCTAAATCAGTAGTATTTGAATAAAACAGATTAACCTCCATAATGCGGTGGGACTCATCCAAACATATGAAGGCCTTAAGTGAAAAGACTTAGTCCCCTAATAAAGAATTCTGCATCCCAGTCTGCCTTTGGACTCAATACTGCAACATCAACTCTTAACTCTTGCCAGAACTTCCAGCCTGCCAACCTATCTTGCAAATTTCAGACTTGCCCACTCCCATAATCAAATGAGCAATAGTTCTTTGAATTCCTTAAAATAAATCTAGGTAGCCCCACCTGCGTGGCTCACTGGTTGAGCATCAACCTATGAACCAGAAGGTCATGGTTTGATTCTCAGTCAGGGCACATGCCTGGGTTGCAGACTTAATCTCCAGTAAGAGGTGTGCAGGAGACAGCTGATCAATGATTCTCATCATCGATGTTTCTCTCTTTCTCTCTCTCTCTCTCTCTCTCTCTCTCTCTGAAATCAATAAAAATAGAACTGCCTTATGACTCAGCAATTTGACCTCTGTGAATTTATCTGAAGAAACCAGAAAGAGTTTACGCATGCCTATGTTCATAGCAGTGTTATTTACAATATCCAAGATTTAGAAGCAGCTCAAGTGTTACCAGTAGATGAGTAGATAAAATAGCTGTGGTACATTTATACAATAAAACACTACTTGCCCATAAAAAAGAAGTGAAAGGAGCCAGTCAGAGAAAGACAAGTACCATATTATTTCACTCATATGTGAAATCTAATAAACAAAATGAACTAATAAGCAAAATAGAGACGACTCAGATAGAGAGCAGGCTGACAGCTGTCAGGTAGCAGAGGAAGGTGGGCTGGGTGGAGGTGGGAGAGGAATTGAGCAAAAAAGAAAAAAAGAGGAAAATATCATGGACACAGACAACAGTGTGGTGATTGTCAGGGGCATTGGAGGGCAGTGGAGGAGGGTATAGGCAGATAAATGGTGATGGACAGAGTCTTGACTTGGGGTGGTGAACAAATAACACAGTGTACAGATGAAGTATTGCAGAATTGTACACTTGAAACCTGTATAATTTTGTTAACCAGTGTCACCCCAATAAATTCAATAAAAAAGAAAATGTTCAAGGTGAGCAAACACTGACTAATATATCTGTCAGACAGAACCTTGGGTAATTCACATATTCATTATTATGAACAAGTTAATTAAAGTCATGATGCTAATAAATTACATCCACTAAAGCCATTATTTTATTCACTTCTGATTTATATACAGTTCCTCACTTGAATAAATGGGGATTTTTATGTGACAGTAAAAACTTAATAACTAATATATCAATTCATAGTAAACATCATCCAAAGGTAACTATAATAAAATGAAGTCCCTACAATATCAGGCAAAGACAACAATATCAAAAATAAGCATTTATAACTTCAAATGAGGCAACAGCATTATCAGTTCTGACACAGTTCCTTTGATCTATGACTCAGAAAGCATTTTACAGCAGTTCATGAGTTATCAAGAAATCACACACTTAGGACAAAGATTTTACAAATATATTAGAGCTAAAAGCCTTTGCTCAGAAATTTCACCTCTGCTCTCATCTCCCCTTCTACACCAACAATTCCACGATAAACAAATTGGTCTACCCTTGGTTTGCTACCATATTTCCTAGATACACATCAACAAACATAATCTCTAAGTACTACCATGAATAATGATCACCCCTATGAATCAAGACACCTCGGGTCCTTCTGCTACCAATACACTGAGCCCATCTGAAGCTAATTTTATTGTTACCATTGAGTTTTCATCAGAACATAAGAAAATATCAGAAATGGAGAGCTTTATGTCTAAAAATGACTAGCCATATAGTTCATGGCATAAAGTCCATCTTACCATTGGTTTTATGGAGTGATAGTGAAAATACAGTTTTTAGAGACACCTGGATTTTAACACCCATTCTGATACATTGGATCTGTGGGGTCTTAGACAAACTGTAGGTTTAGGTTCCTACACCTAAAACTCAGATAATTAATTTGCAAAATAGGAACAATGACACCATGTATGGACTGTTAAGGTTCAAATCACGTTTGTGAAGTCTCTACTTTTAATACCCGCTAGCTATTGTAAGATCACAATAAAAATGAAGAATATTATTGTTATTATTCCTAAAAAGCTATATTTGGTGGACTAGTAATTGATTCCTGAGACAATTACCATCTCCCCTAAAACCAAGATCCTAGACCTAACAGACTCTATCTAATAGGTTTCTGTTAAAGTAGTTGGAATATCAAGCCAAGATTTTGTGGAGTTGTGTCAAGTCACAGTCTTCCCTCCTGGAGGAGATGAATGCAGGGCTTTTTTTTTTTAATACAAAGCCAACTGTCTCATATGGCTCTCAATGCTGATCCCCCAACACATCTCTCTAAACTTCCATTTTCAGAGACACTAAATCAATGGAGGCCCCCTAAGCTTGCAACTGAATTTATTTCTAACATAAGAAAATTTGATTGAGTTTTAGGAGATATATTAAAAAAACAAGGGTGGCAATTTATTTTCTCTGCTGATGACTGATAATGGTTTCAGTTGCCTTACAATGCAATTGCACCCCTTCCACACACCACTTAGATGGTTCAGGGTTTCTGTACATCTTTCTTTTTCCAGAGCTCTTTTTCTCTATCTAATACATTGTTACTCACCAATCAATAACAGGTATATATTTTTCACTCACACTGAAAACCTATTTTTGGAAGCACCACCCTATCATTAGCACCCCTGGAATCTCCATCATCAATAATGATGACTTATCTGGCAATATCCACTGTATTAGGTGTAAGGGCAAATTGTCTTATCAAAAGTCTTCTTTATAAAGATAGTAAACTATCTCACGAAGTTTTCTAAACCTAAAAGTATGCATGATTGTGCATGAACGGGACACATATTAGCACATGTAAGGATACTATAAGCTCTTTCAGGGTGAACATTTTTGCTTTCTTTGGGTTTTCTTACACTAGCAAAATACCTGGCACAGAGTAAGTAACTGCTCAATAAATACTTGATGAAAGAATGAATAAGCCAGGTCTCATACAATATGCTGCAGAATTACAGAGAGAAATAACATATTTTTTCTGCCAGACGAAAACTTTTTTTAAAAATGTGCAATGGAAGAATTAGCAACAACATGAATACCGAGTTGCTGGATTCCTCTCTCGTACTGTTAGCAGCAAGAAGACAAGACCTCAGTTCTTGTCTTCTTGAAGGAAAAATTTCAAGCAAGAGACAAAGTGTAGCAAAGTAAGAATGTATTGGCTGCAGCAAAAACATATTTAGGACAGTGAAACAAGGAAGGGCATAGAAGAAGTAACCAGAAAGCCTAGGCTGGGCTGCTTTGGCTCACTAGGACGTCAGAGAAAAGGGGTCCTTGGAGACAGGTCTAGGGGGTTAGCCCAGGATGAGCTGTCATTGCCCATTGCTCCCCTGGCTGGGAACCTTAGAGGAAAGAAGGGGTGAATGACACAGGCATGCTCCCCTGGGGGAGAGCTCTGGCTGGATCCTTCATCCTGAGCTTATTTCTCTCTCTCTTACTGGTGGAAATCTTAGGGGGGGAGGGTCCCAATGGAATATTCATTAGCTTCCCGGGTGTGCTCTTTCAGAGTTGTGGTCTCTACTGATTGACTGGTGCCAGGGCAGAGGGTCATTAGTCAATGTAGCTGGTTCTGAGTCAACCATGGTGCCACTTGTCTGGTTTTGCTGCCTTTCTGGCCTGGAGCTGAAATACAACTGAGGCCTAGATGTTATCTTTAGGGAGGAAAAGGTCAGTGGGTCTAAACGGCATGACCAGTTATATGAAAGATCAGGGGTCCAAACCGCATGACCAGTGATAGGTTAGTGGAGGATAGGTTACCCCGATGGGAGGTTCTTGTTTTCCTAGCTTTGCCCCTAGGCTTTTGGGGCTTTCTGCCCTGGTGAGTTTCTGTACCGGGCTCATCATCATTGCTCTGCTCATGTCTGTCTAACTGCCTATAGCAACACCGGTACAATTTCTCTGAAGAACCCCCATGAGTCAGATAAAAACACTAAAGCTGATCTGCATCTTGGCTCACTAAATTAAGGGGCTTTATGTACAGAGGGAAAAAAAACACATTTGAGAAAGGAGCAGGAAATGTAAAATAATAGTTGTTCTCCTTGGGACCATGGAAAACAATTTATTTAATCTTTGAAATGACTGATATCTGTGACTTCTTTTCAAGAAGTTGTTCAGGTAAAATCTATAAATTGTTTGTTCATTGAAATTAATGTGCACCGAAGTAATATGGAATTTAGACACAATCCTTTAATTTGAAATAGCCAAATTACACCTTGTTAGAAAGTCCTTATATTCTCCCAATATTTAGAACTTGGAATTTTTTAGGGTGAGTTGGACATAATTAGATGTGTCTGTATACTGTTGTGTTAATTGACTGCATGTGCATTTACTAGGATGGCTTAGACTTGATGTCACATAGACCAGTCTGGATGAGGCTGCCTAAACTGGAGAGAAAAAAAAAAATCATTCTATCCCACCAGGATGGTGCACCTTTTACCTTGTGACTTAGCCAGTGACTCCCCAGCTGCCAAATCAAGTGATCCTGACAAATTTGGGATGTTAATCTGAGGAGAGGTAAAATTAAAATTATAAATTCTGTTGTCTAGGTCTTTGTTTTTATATAATTTCATTTTAAGAGCTAAGCATCATTTTAAGTGCTACCTGAAGAATATTCTCCTTATTGCTATTTTTTATCTCCTAACACCCCATTCCTAAGTGAGGGTTTCACAACATCTATCCAACACAAACTTGAAAACATCACAAAAACATTTATAAACACCAAGGGCTCTAGCATGTATGAAGAATATGAGTTTGAAAATGTTTACCTATGCAAATATTTGGGTGCTAGAATTTCATAGTTGGCTTAGAAGCTAAGTTTTTTCTAAGCATGTTGCTACAGAAAAGTGATATCCTGGGAGGACTGTTTACTTGGAAGAGGCTTCAAGGATAAGAGTTACCAGCATTTAATGATATTGATCAAATGTTATTTTTATGTTAAAAAAAAAGTGAGGAATTTTTCCTTAAACTTTTACCTTTTATCTAATTGTGCTTTTACTTTCATTTAATAGGAAAAATATATATATAATTTTAAAGGTAGAGTATTATAACATGGGGCACAATTCTTCCTCAATTTCATTGATGTCAGTGAAGACAATATGGAATAAAATGGATCATTGGGTAAAAAAAAAAAAAAAAAGCCCGCTAGCATGGTTCAGTGGTTGAGCATTGACCTCTGAACCAGGAGGTCACTGTTTGATTCCATGGTCAAGGCATATGTCCAAGTTGTGTGCTCCATCTCCAGTGGGGGTGTGCAGGAGGCAGCCAATCAATGATTCTCTCTCATCATTGATGTTCTATCTCTCTCTCTCCCTCTCCCTTCCTTCCTGAAATCAATAAGAATATATATTTTTTTTAAATGTAATTTTTCAGTCATTTTGTTATTTATTTATTTATTTATTGACTTACTTTTTAGTAAAATAGAGCCAAAATCTCAAGCCCAGTTGGTCACAGGCAAACCTCCAGGTTGCTGTGAAAATGCAGGTGAGATGAACATGTAGTTATACGGGCTGCAGATTCCAGCAGTTGGATTCTTTCCTAAAATTTCCAGCACTAGGTTTCTCTCTCTTCGCTGATCACTAAGTACCTGAGGTATTTCTGTCTTATTCTCAGACAACAATTTCATGCTACCTTTGAATGTTCACAATAAAAAGCTTGCTGGTCACATATTCAATGTTTGCTTACTCCTATGTGAACAGGAATGCTTGAGATTCCATCTGAGAGCTACTGTTGGAGTTGGTTTCTGCTATAGAGGGGAACCTGCTCAACCAGTTTCACTAAATCCTTAGAAGAATGTTTTGTTCCACAAAGAAAGTATTGTTCTACAGGACAAGATAGGTAATTATGAGATAATGGATAAGTTTGTCTTTCATTGTGAAATTAGACACACACACACACACACACACAAAAAAAAAGAAATAAAATGGGTGATTACTGATTACAGAAGTTCTCTTACCATGGAACTCCTAAGAAAAACAGAAGTTCACTTTGGAAGTTCATTTATCAAAAGGGCATTCAAAAAATGCCCAGTTTGTAACCCAAGCTAATGAAAACAAGGACATGTATAGTTAAGGCTGACTTCCAGTACCTGGGCCCACCAGGGTGTCTTCCTAACAGCCTCCTTTAGATGTTCCTTTGAGTCCATGGAGGGAAGGTTGGCTTAAGCTGTGAATTTCCTTGTTATTAGTTTCTGTCATGACCTTAATGTACTTTGAGTGACTTTCTGGTTAGTACTTTTAATTTCCTCTCTTTCACAACACAGCTATGACCCTGATAGGATATACTACCACAACTGAGATCCAATTATCACCAAATTGCAAGCATGGTGGGTTTTCCTTTGCTACCAAATCCCCTCTGGGCTTTGGGCATCTTCCAAGCTCCCTTTGTCTTGAATGCAGTGTGAGTCCTTCTGAGACACCTTCCCACATGAAGATCTTGTTTTCTTTATAGTTCCTTTAATGGAGTCAAAATTTGTTCTCTGGCTGTTACCTAAGACACCCTTGAGTTTGTGCATCAGTAATACTCCTCCAAGCCCTTTCAGGGAGCAGTAAGTGCTTCCCGAAGGAATCCCTGTGACAATGACCCTCAAGCTAGTTCCTTCCTTGTGGCTTAACTCTAATCTTTTAGTCATTAGGACTGACAACACAAGGCTCAGTGCAAAATGAAAATGCAGGCTTTCTTGTTAAAAATTAAGAATTTCATGATGGTGATCTTGCCAGTGGAAATCGTGTCCTTTCATGGGATCACAAAGAAAACATTCCAGGGACCCATGTATGGGAGATTGTGGCATGGTAAGATTTATTTTGGGTGGAAATAGAAGGCTGGCCCCCAATTCCTGATGCCTCGTTTTCATCTGTCCCACTATGTAAAAAGTCCAGTCTTGCCTTCATCAAGCCCAAATGTATGTCCCCATCTACCAATGTAGTTTATTCCTGGCTGGCGTTGTGCTCACATTTGGTCCTCGCATCTGCTGGGCCAGAGGTGGCTGCTAGGGCAGCACAGTTGCTATGGAGAGAGAATGCTTGAGCCATGGGGCCAGGGCCTATTAGTGTGTAACTGAGCAAGAGAGAAAGAGAGCTTCTTTGTTAGATTGATTATATTATCTCTGGCTTGGAATGGATCAGGTGCCCTTTCAAACTAACCAATCAACTTCCCAAGTTTTCCTGGGCTTCTAATGAGTCCACCCCCTAACCATTCTATTTTCTAGATCTTCTGGGATCTGTGTCCCTTATCTTTTTCCCAGGCTAGACTCTCCTCTAGGTTAGTAGCCACAGCCTCTCACAGTCCAGATTTTCCAGGTGTTTCCCTTGGACTGCCGCTCAGTAAGCAGACAGCCAGGGGAAACCTTCCTCTGTACAAACCACTCTTTGTACAGAGGAGGCAAACACCAAATACTAACTTTCTCTAAGGAAAAGTTCTTGATTCTATCAGCCACATTCTTTGCTAACCTTAATGTGGTCCCTGAACTAGAAGGTTCCAAAAAAAAATCTCCTTCCTAAGTACATACTCTCCTGGACATCCTACATCTTCCACTGCTAGCACTGGATTTTTCTCTAGAAATCCACCCGCTTCATTGCCCTTAGTTCACATGACATGGCCAACCCCAAGCCATCAGTACATTGCCATGCCCTCACCAGAGGTAGTGACTATCAGTGAGAGTTGTGAGTGGAAATACTGAGGAGACTCTTGTTTTTTCCCCTAAGGAAGAATGATGTGACATAATGTAGAATCTGCTGGTTGCCATCTCATGACCCCAGAAGTGAAATCAAGGGATAGAAGCAGAAAAAAGGGTGAAACTGTTTATGTCTTTTGAGCCCCTGCATCTAACCAGTACTGAAAGGCTGAGTTAAATGAGCCAATGGTTCCATTCCTCTTTTGCTTAAGCCAATTGAATTAGGTTTTCTATAATTTCTATTTGATAGAGTCTTACCTATTCAATTTACCAATACTAACATTGTTCAGTTCATCATTTCATTTTTACTTCTAAGTAATAATTCAAAAATATAAAATTTAAACAGTGTTAAAATGTCATGTACTTTTACCATTACTCCCCCTATATCTTCTAACTGCTTTGTTATTATTTAAAACCAGGTGACCGTATTGCTCCTTCATACCCAAGCAAAATGTAGCTGACATTATATATACAACTATATAATTGACAAGAGAAGGCCACATATTAGAAGCATTATATTTTGCAGATAATGGTGACAAGGTATAGAAGGTCTTTGAACCCTCAGAGGCATGTTCTAAAAAATATCAATGAATCAATGTGAATAGTATCTATAATTTATTTGATGTTAGAAAACAAGAGTGTCATTACTTTTGTAACTTACAGAATATTTTCATATAACTTTAACAATAGACATTATTTTAAAACATGTTTTAATGTTTTTTAATTAGTGCTTTGTCATTAATAACTGTCATTTTTGAAACAAGTAAAAGATAAATGAAGAAAAATTATTATTAAAAACAACACAAATGATATTTTAAAACTTGACCCTTCATTTCCTCTGACCCAGTGGAACTCATATATGAAGGAGAAACTATATTTCACTGAAGTGCCCATCAACATGGACACTTCCTTGAAAAGACAGTAGTCAAACCTTACAAAATTATTTAAAAGCAAGAAAAGGCTGTTCTTAGAAGAAATACACCTTCTGTTCTAGAAACACTGCTGCCCTAACTATTCATAACCATACGGTTTGCTTGTGATTTTTTGTTATTTTAAGGACAGAATTGAAGGAGCCCACAATGCTGGGGGTACTATTCTGTGGCCGCATTTATGAGGTGCACTTTCTGAAGTATACACTACACACCTCAAAGGAAGCATGAAGCTGAAATTTTAAAATGTGAGCATTTCCGGAGGTGAGCACAGTGAATGCAGATAACATCCCCATCTGGAACCTAGTCCTCCTGCCAGCTGTCTACAAGTCTTCTTTGAAGTGTAAGGAATCCTTGAGGAAATATGGAGAAATATTGTTCCATGATAATGGGCTGGGAATTCTCAGCAAATAGCTCTAGAAACAAACAAACAAAAACAAAAAGATTGTGCATTACAACTGTGTTGTAACTTAAATGTAGCATTTTTCCCATGAAGACTCCACATAGGCCCCTCCTAACATGAGTGGAGTAATCTTCACGATTAAGATACCAGTTTCTAAAGAATTTCTTGAAAGGATAGAGGGGGAAAAAGTACTCTAGGTTGACTACAGTTTTGGTGCAGACATAAAAAATGGGATAATTTAATAACAATGACAGGATTAATTATCAAGTTCACTGAAGTCTCACAATCTCTGCCCACTAGGCCGCCCACACAGATGCGAGTGACCAAGCATTTGGCTCACTGGTACAGGAGTCTGAGTGGGTCACTCTCCTGCTTAACTCCCTATATTAGCATCCACTGTCTGCAGAGGAGGCATAGAACTATCGCATGCTGTGCAAAATCTATTCAAGATTGCACCCTGTCTCTCTCTCTTCAACCTCATTTCCTGACATATCCCGCCCCCTTTCACACTTGCACACCCCTCTACCACACACACACACACACACACACACACACGCGCACCTTTTACAGTCTAATCAAGCTGAATAGCTTGTAGATAGAGCTTTGTACATGCTGTTTTCTCTAACTCGGTGCTCAATTGTTTTTTTTCTGTAAAGGGGAAAATAGTGAATATTTTCAGCTTTAGAACTATAAGCATATAGTTGCACCTAAATGAATGAGCATGGCTGTGTTCCAGTAAAATTTATTTGTGGATTCTGAAATTTGAATTTCATATAATTTATGTGTCATAAAATATTATCCTCCCATTTAAATATACAAAAACAATGTTTATTTCCCAGGCCACACACAAATAGGCAGAGGGCCAGATTTGACCCATGGGCCCTAGTGTGCAGAGCCCTGCTCCAGATGTATGGTTTAGCTTACTTATGTGCCAAATGCACTCTTTAAGACAGTCCTTGAACCTTCCACCCAAGTGCAGGGCTGCCATGGTCTCATTAATACATTTCTCTGATACTGCTTGTTTCAATATTTTAAGTAAATTTTACTATGTTTTTCCCCAACTGGGCTTTGAGCTCTTTATAAGCAGGAAAGGGTTATGAAATTTTGTATCCCACCAAGTCCTCAACATGTGCCAAATGACATCAAGCGAGGGGACTGGAGTTTTCAGACTCCTTTCTCTTCTCCAAAATATTTCTGATGAGTCAGGCATCGCTCTGTGAACAAGGGTATTAGGTGCAGTGGGACTGGGAGACAGTCTGACTGGGAAGTCAGAGCCCTGTCAGTGTCGAATCCCAGGTTCTCTGTCAATGATAATTGCTAACACAGCCTGGATTAGGGTGTGGTTGACAGTCATTCATCCCACAAACATTCCTCAGCTGCTGGGTGTTAGGATTCAGGCTGGGAACAGGACAAAGATACTCCTTGCCCTGAGGAATTTTCAGACTGGTCAGGAAGAAAGACTTCAAAAGCTAATCTAATGAGAAAGTAAAGTACCACAGAACACCGAGCTGAGGAAGCCAGTCCCATGGGCAAGGGGGAGGTTGGGGAAGGAGCCCCAGAAAGTGATATGCGCACTAAGACCTGAAGGAGAAGTCCAAGTTGTCTCCGTGAAAAGAGAGAGGAAGGGCATCTAAGTACAAGGAGCAGCCTCATAAAGGCTCAGGGGTGGGAGAACCGGACAGCAGGTTTCTCAGCCATCCCCACTCTATTAACATTAGCATTAGGTTTACAAGGGATTCTCAGGGATCTTGCTGCTGCCTGACCATAGCAAGGCCTCCTCACCTGCACACAGAGCTGTGAGTTAATACTATCTGGGGTCCTCCTTGAATATATTCATTCTAAATGCCTCATGGCTCTTAGTCCTCTGTCTAATGACAAGTTCTGTGGATTTTGCTCTTAGGATTCTTCATTTGGTTTTCCCTTCTCCATCCCTTAGTATTTTAGCATTATGAGGGCATAGATGTTATTTTCTGCTGCATTTCTTTAACTCCACACACATGTAAGATGCCATTCAGTCAAGAAAAATTATTAAGCATCTCTGTTCTAGGTGTCTGAGATACTTCAGAATAAAACTGATAAAGGTATCTACTTGTGAATCTTACATGGGGGTGTGGGATGCAAGAAAAAGTGATAATATACACAAAAATAATGAATGAGTAAATTATATAATAGTTTTGAAAGAAAAATATGTTCAGCAGGTAATGGAGACTATGGGGTTGAAGGTGCATTTTAAAGAGGAATTTCAGGATAGAACTCATTATCGCGGAGACTTTGAGCAAAGATGATGGAAAGGAGGAAATTGGCCATGGAGATATTTTCAGGAAGAAAGAACAATCAGTGAAAACTACATCAAGAAAGAACTGGTACCATCCAAGAACTGCAGGAAGGACCTAGTGGCAAAATAATGAAGGGAGAAGTTGCAGGAGATGAGTTCAGAGAAAAAACCCAGGACAAGCTGTGGGGAGTATGATCATGGAGGGTCTTATTGGACCCTCTAACCATGTGGATTTTATTTCTGACTCAAATGGAGAACAATGCAAGTGTGTGAGCAGAGTCATGCATGACATAATCTGATCCACACTTTACAAGGACAATTTTGGCTGTAGGATTAAGAGGAGCTGGCAGGGGCAGGAACAAGAGCAGGGAGGGTGGTGAGGAGCCCATTGTAGTAATCCAGGTGAGACATGAGGGGCAGTGGGATTCTGGAAAGCTGTTGGGAGGAAGTGAACAGTCTCCCCTCACTGTCTGAATATGGGGTTCAAGGAAAAGAGAATAGACAAGGATGACTCCAAAATGTTAGCCAGAGCACCTGAAGAATTGGGAGTTGCTGTTGGTTGACTAAAAAGAGGAAGTCTGTCTGCCATGGAGCACATTTGGGGAGCATATCAGAAGTAGGATTTGCTGAGAATTAAACCTCTCTCAGACTTTTAAGTCAAAATATCATAAGTCATTGAATATATGAGCCTGTAATTCCAGAGCGTTCTGAACTCTGGCTATAAATTTGGGCATCTTTGGCATATAAACGGCCAGTACGACAGGAGACTGAGCGAAGTCACGGAGGGGGTAAATGGAGACTGAGAAGAGAAGAGGCCCCAGGACTGAGTCCCAAGGCCCCTGACATCGGGGTGATTTATTGTCATTGGTGCCGAACTAACTGATTCACTGGCTGACTCGGGTAAAAAAATAATACAATTGTCCAAGTAATGTATTAGAAATATAGGTCCTAATCTCTTTTATATTACAAGTGATATCACATATTATTGAGAATATGGTTTGGGGCATCCTATACTGACAAAAACATCCTATCTTTCATCAATGACACAAACAGAACAAAAATCACACACACACACACAAAGGAAAACAGTGTAGAAAAGTGTATTTGGTAACTCCAACTCTTATAGCCTAGGTAAGAAACAGGAACAAGATCCTCAGGAACAAAAACAAAAGCTGACTGAGTCTGGGAGGAAGCAGTGGGGCTAATGTGTCATCTGCCCAATCCAGGAGGATTTCACAGCCGTGGAAACAGTAGTTACAGCTATGCATACCTGTGCAAAGACAAATCTGAAACTGATTTGATTTTGATGAACTCCAAAAGCTGAAGAGCAACAAGAGATCAAAGTTCCTTCTCCCAGCAGAGTAACACCTTCCTTTCTTCAATTACAATCTCAATACAGAAGCAGATCATGCAGGAATCCGAATGTTTATATCATCAGGAAAAACAAGTTTTTACATGATTTTTTGAGCTATTTTGGGGAAACATTTCTCATGCTCAAATAAGGCCGCATGACCCACTGCCAAAATGTGAGTATTTTAACCATGATCAAGAAGGTGCATAATCCCAGGGCAGCAGACAGCACTGGCTGCCTGTGGCCCCCAACGCTCACCCTTTCCAAGATCAACTTCCTGCTCTTCTGGAAAAAACACTGCCCCTTCCATTACCGAACAGTGCAGGATCAGGGGGGTAAGTGTTGGGCTGCACAGGGAGGGGAAAGAGGGAGAGAAAACTGTGGGTGTGATTCTCTCCATGCACTTAGGGAAAATTGCATAGTACTTCAGCAGAAATCTTCAATAGAAAAAGCAATGTGTCTACCAGAATCCTAAGCATTTTGAATGAAAGTTACTACTTTTATTTTCTTCTTTCTTTCTTTTATGTTTTTTCTTGTTAAATTACAGCCTTGCAATTTCCTGGAGCCGAAGCCCCTTTCTTCCTGACAAGGTAAGATGGCTTTTTGTGTAGGGGGGTAGGATGTTGTTAGAATAAGAGACTAGAAGCTAAATTCTTGGGCTCTGTTCCTAGTTCTGACTGTTGTGATGGCAAAGCACTCTGTCTGGGAGCCTATAAATATATGCCATAAATGTGTCAACTCTACTTATACTCTATAGGAATGCTGCTATCTCTTGGCAGAATAATATTACCATCCTAGCAGTGTATAAGTCGGTTGTAGTTTCTAAAATTTATATATATATATATATATATATATATATATATATATATATATATACAATAGTTGGGAGGAACATGCCCTGAATGGCAGAACTTGTGTTTACCCTGGGAACAATTGTTTGGAAAATATATAATCAGGTCCACCACTAATAAATGACTTGGTAAGTACTTTACATTTCAAAAAGTTCATAGTATATCATTAGGGAAAAGAATGAGCAGAAATTTCTGTTTTACCAATAGTTATTATTTTATGAAGTAAAAATGACTACGTGAAAAATTGAATTTTTCTTCTACATGTATTAAGTCATTTATATGGGGCTTTTAATATTTTATGTACACTTCTTTCACTTGAGATTCTGGAAAAGAGGAGTGCCAGCAAATTTCAGGCTGCCTCCTTATTCAAATGAAGTGGAATTTCCTCAATAAAATTATTCAAATCAATTGACAATTGGTATTTTTTTTAATATCTGTTTTTGTGTATCAACCTCATACTCTTTTCTGCTTTCTTAAAAACAAATACTATGTTGTTGTGTAATGTACACATTTCATAAAATATGAAGCGACAAAGCAAGTACACATTGGGGTTTCTTTTGTAATCAGAGGGCTGGAAAATTAGGACAGGAAGCCTGAGAAATAGCCCCACAAATGGAAAAGGATTCTCCTAGGATGTCTCACTCATTGTCATTTGTGAGAAATTCCCCAGGGAATGTTCATGAACGTAAAGTCCAGTCTAGCTTACAATGACTCATATATGTACCAGTTCTCCCAGAATTCTGCTCCAAAAACTACCCATCATCTTTGCTGAAATCACAAGCATCATTTTCTTTAACATATAAATTGAAAATCAGCAAAATTTTAAATTAACCTAATACATTTCCTTCATGGTCTGGCCTTAACATAATTTTCACACATAACTAAGGCATTTACTTTATTCCACATAAAAAATTTACCTGATGCTATTTTTAATAAATGTTATGCTACAAATTTGGTATATATTTTAAATGCTAAAAACAATTAGCTTTAAGAGGCATAAACTAAGTTAGGTATTTCTGTTTATAATGTTAATCCCTTTAGTGTAAAATGTTGTTCCTGATAGTATTGTATTCAACAAAGAGCTTGAAAAATAAATTTCAATAAGGTTTATTTTTTGTATTTGTATATTTTTCTTGACTTTTAATATCTTCTTATTTATTTTAGAACCAAGAGATATTGGCAGAGTCAAAGACACAGCCTTTCATTTTAAAGGCATTTTCTTTTCTTACAAATCTGCTATCACCATAATCCTAAAAGTACAAAAGACAGCTAAATTATCCATTCTCCTTTCTGACCATGGCGACTTCTAAACTTTAACTTTGATTTAGATTAAACAGTACCCTAGCAAAAGATTTCAAGAGGAGCCTTTGGAAGGTCGGTCCTGGGTGTAAAGAGCAGCTGCTTCCTGAAGTTTAAAGGGCAGGGCAGGGCTGCAGTGTTCTTAAGGTTGCTATGAAGAGCAGTAAATAACGATTATAAAGTGTTTGGTAAATGCTTTATGTGTCACATAAATGCTCTATAATAAAAGAAACCTCCAGCAAGGTAAAAGGGGACCCTGTGCCGGTGGAGGCGTTGGCCTGCAGGTGAGTAATAACCATGATTAGTGAAAAGCTCACAGCTCCTCTGAGACAGGTATTACGCCGTCTTGCCAAATGTTACCTCCAAATATGGGAAAGTTAGTCTGCATTTCCTCTTCCAAAGCTTGACTTTCGATTGAGGACCGTGGTGCAAAAGCTTGCTCACTGACTCCATCCGAGTGAATCATGGCCATGGAAACTAGAGGAGATAACAAAGTAAATTGTCCCTCTCTTTGCATTAGGACTGGAGGCATTTACCAGAATACTGTCTGGTTCTCAAACCGCACACCACGCCTCTTTTCCTTGGAGTCTATTCATTTCTTGTTAATTTCACATTCACTGACATACTTCTTGATTTCAATATAAACCCATCCTACTAAAGCTCATGAAATAACTCTCTTTGTTGCCTCTCTGAATGTAAGCAGTCATACACTCTCACACACATAAATGGCACTCTTAAGTCTTGGCATTTTTTGTCTGAAAAACATTTCTTTTAATCCATAAAGTTAATCATTTATTTCACTCAAAATGACCTCATTTAATTACATGCAGCCAACTTTTAAACTAATTTTTGCTTAATGTTCTAGATTTCATCCCATTGGCAAGTTGTTAAAAAAGACATTGCTCTTATATCTTCACAGCGATTTCTATAAAAATGAATACAATTTGTCCTGTGATATATTATGCATGTTAGTGATGATATCATCATAAAATTTAAATAGTTTATCACCCATATTCCTAATGATGTTAATACTGCATGCCCCCTGTTTTTATTCATAAAATTGTTCCATAAAATCTGGTGTGTTTTTTTTTTCAGTACTTTAAGCATTTTATCTAACCGCACCCCCTTATTTGGTTCAGTCTGCAATTAAGATTCTCATAGAGGCACTAAGAGGCAAAGAGGGTAGGAATTGGAGGGAGAGGTTGAGTATATGGTTTCCTATGAGATAATATTTTTATCTTCAGGGGACATCTTTCAAATGCATGTATACACCAAGAGATTTTTATATATTTCCCCTTTTGGCTTATTTACTAATTTGACTAATATTTAGTTAGGATCTTCTATAATCTAGGTTCTGACCATAGCACAGATAAAACTGTCAGAAATGGCATATGCTGTGCATAAAATCATGAGGAAACCTCATGAGATGGAATCCCAATAAGTATCATTTCATTTTATTTCAGTGTTATGTGGTCAATTTTTCTTTTTTCTGTAATTTATTTCTTAAGCCTTTCTGAGAGACCTTGGATAAGTCATTTAAACTTTCAGGGTTTGGGTTTTTTTCTATCTAGATAATCAAGCAGTTGACATGTGAGAAAGAACTTAAATATGTTCTACATACAATTTTATTTGTCCAATACTTTTTTATATAAGGCGAATCATTCTATTGCACTATCTTTAACATACAAGAACTAACTCACCAACGTGACAAAAATGCACAAAGATGGCAAAAAGTAGTAAAATAGCTCTCCAGACCCTATGCATTAACTCAGAGTTTTGGCAGAGTTGAGTCATGCTGTCTTCTCGCGGGGTCCTCTCACAGTTACATTTCCTCGTATGTTGAAGTGTTCTGGACACTAACCTGGTTTCTTTTACTCGCACAGTGAAATGATGTGCAATATTTCAGTCAGCTCTATGGAAACTAAAAAGTCTAAAACCAGTGAGTATTGAGAAGAATTTATGGACATTGAATCCCCCTTTCAAGTTGGTAGGAAAATATCTGCTACAGCCACTTGGGACAGTGAAAATATGAAGGACCAATGCAAACTTCCATCCCCAGGGAGACATACATGCACAGGAGGCACGTCCCTGGATGTTTACTGTGATATGGTTTGGAGGAACAATGGAATAGCCCAAAATGTTAATAAACACATGGAGGGGACTATTTAACTAAAATGTGGTCTGTGCACACCATGCTGGCTAAAAATGAATGAACTAAATGTATGTGCATTTCATCTCAGCATAGGGTCTTAGTGGAGAACCCTCCACTAAGTGTCAGGAGGACCCATAAAATAGGACGCTGAGGCACATGTAAGGCAATACTGTATACTGCATATGGTTCTCAATAGGGAGGATTCTCACCAGGCTCAGGCTGGCTGCGTAGTTTAGTCTCCGAAGAGGAAAGGAAGGAAATGAGCCTGCAGTGAGGTGGTCAAAGGGAGCACAGGTGTTATCTACAGGGTGTACTATCTTTCTTTTTGCCTCTTTCTTGAGAATTAATGCATTTTTCTTTTTTGTAAGGTTTTCTTTTGCCATGCCCCCCCCCCAAGAGTATGAATACATCTTTCCCAAGTGATTTTTTTTTAAGAATGTAGATTAAAAAAAAACAAAAAGAGGCCACAAACATTGCAAAATATTTTAACAGTTTTAAACGTGGGTGAGAAGAATACAAGTTATTGTTATATTATTCTTTGTACTTTTCTGTATTTAAAAATTCCTCCACATGAGGAGGGGGAGTTAGTTCTAGCAGGAAGCTACCAACATTCTAGTTTCTCTGTCACACACACACACACACACACACACACACACACACACACACCTCGCCACCATTCCTTAGCTGTGAGATTTGGAGCAGATCACTTAACCTCTCAAGACCTCAGCTGCCTCTTGGGGGTAGTGATACCTTACCCCCTGAAAGCCCCGGGCTGAAACAGATGGTCGCTTGATATCAGCTTTGCCTGCCTCTCCAGACACAGAAGTCACAAATCTCACCGAACCGCCCCTACCTCTAGTTACACTGGATCCTGCAACCTGTCACCTGCATCAGGGAGCCTGGAAGTGCGGTCCTGGACTGCACTGGCTCGGGCTTCTGCAGAGCCTCCTACAAAAGCTTCCCCTGGAGTGTGGAGAGGGACAGAGAGACAGAGAGAGGAGAGGAATGTCAGCACTGGGAAGGGAGGAGAGCAGGGAGAGGGAAAGATGAGAGCAAAGGAACAGCCAGCCGAGGATGAAGAAATGCAGACATCAAGGAGTGGAGAGGACAAGCCATGAAAACAGAGTTCTCTAAGCTGACATTTCAGCAGGTATGTCAACTGGGTGTGAACATCACGACTGTAACAAAGAGGAGCAACACTATTCCTGCCTGGAAAAAAAATGATAAGAGCCGTCGGAAATGCACAGGCACTGTTCCCACTGGCTCTGCTTCTCACAGATGCAAATACCTGCGTGCTTTGTGCATCTTGGTGCGGTGAGGTCACCCACTCGCCAGGTAAACCGCCCCAGTCACTCAGCCCTCTGCCTCCACTGCCGTCATTTTGCTCCAGCACCATGACTGCAGTCTGAGGACGAAATCTGAACTGCTTTTCCGTGGTGCCTAAGCCACACTTCAGTTCCAATTGAGGAAATTTATTGATAAAAGTCTGCTTATTTCATGGTGAGGGGGGGAAAGAACATGAACAATTACTTTCTGTTTCACATTATTTATACCATCCTTTGTGTAAATGTAAAAAATTGCAATTCCACATTTCAAATAAAAGTTAGCAAGTTAGCCTTTCCCCACCCCACCCAAACAGGTGTGTTGGTTGCAGTGGCAATGTTGGTTGCAATGGCAATCAAGTCAATAGTTCCTCTCTAATCACCTAGAAGGAACTATTAGACTAAGCAAGAAGTCAGAGAACTATTGCTCAGCGAGAGTTACACCAAGCTCTCTGTAGCAGCCAGCAATGTGTGTATAACATGTAATAGTGAGAACTAGACAGGAGTTATTTCAACAAATCCCAGGTGACTGGCCTCCAGTGACTGCTTTAAGTGGGATTTCACAACATGGGAGCTATGCTCTGTGAATTGACTTTTCTGCACGATGTGAAAATTCTTTCACCAGATGTAGGTTTCAATTCCACTTAGATATACCATTTTCATATATGTAATTTTCCCCTTAGTTCTCAAATTCCATCATAAAATGGGAAGAGTGATACAGACACTGTTTCTCTATTTGGAATTTAATATGTAAGATAGAGCTTTTTTTTTTTTCCTTCTGGAAAAATGTGAATCTGCATTGTTCCAACAGTTGGAAAATTATTCTTCTCATGCCAAACCTATAACAGAGCAATAAAACGTGTAGCAGTTGGGTGGAGCTCCCCAGATTCCAGAAGTCTGTGAAATTCAGAGGCCCCCAAGTTTAAAAAATAAAGCGTCTGTTTATTTTGTCCTTAACACATTTCTAATTTGTTTTTGCAGATTGTTCTTTATTAACAAGGGAAAGCTATTTTTGTATTGTTGCCAAGAGACTTCAGAAACGAACAGCCTGATAAAAATAATAACTTCCTGTAATGAACAGTCTTGCTGGTTCAAAGATATCTAGGTCTATAAATTTTTTTCAGAAAATGTAAATTAAGAGCTTTTAAGTGCTAGGTGACATGACAGTGCAGCTTCGGAGTCTTAGGCTGAATCAACCTGCCCTACTTTCACTGCTATATTGGGCAACGTAAAGAACAATGCTCTTCTCTTTGAAATGCTATAGCACTTTTGAAAACACTGACAGATTTATGTATTAGTTTAAATGCTATTTGCTTAATGTTTCTTTAAAAATGATAGGCTAACAAAAAAACACAGCACAACAAAATCCCTGACACATTGACAGCATCACATAATTTAGCATCAACTCGAAAAGAAAGTTTGAAATTTAAATTTTGATTCTTTTTCATGTACAGCATGTAGGAAATAAGTTGCCAGTGATACATGCTGTGATATGAATTCTTCTCCAACAAAAGAAACTACAAAATGGATTTCTCATTGTAAGTTTGCTGTACTTAAAATGCTAGGTCTTCTTCTATTAACATACAGTAAGCTCCCTTGTCAGATATAAGCTACAGAATCACACCATTGTAAGAGTAACTCATATTACATTAATTTGAAAATTAATCATTATTTATCAGTTAATAATAATGTATTATTAATCACTATTATGTTAATGGTGAATTATATTACTACGTATTATATTAATAGTAAATTGTATTATAGTAAATTAATAAAGTTCTCATGATACTTATAAAATCTTCTCTGTAATATTTATATGCACTCATTTTGCATGGTCTATTACTCTAAGTTTCTTTGAAATTTGCTCCATCAGGTTGGTCTCAGCTGGAGAGCCTGTTATGAGACAGAAGAGAAAAACAAATTATGATGCAGACCTTTCAATGTAGAGTATGTTAGAAAGTAAGCAATTGTAAGTAGGTTTGGGTTGGTACAACGGCAACCTGCAATGATGCCAGTGAGGATATTTTACAGCCTGAGGTGTATTTTATAGCCTTAGGAATTGCTGAGGGGTCGAAAGTAGAACAAAGCGATGCTTGTTTCCCCACTGGACTCTCCCTGCTGCCTGCCTCACTTTGATAGTGAAGCAAAAAGGAAAGTTCACCCAGATTATTTTTAAAATTACAGAAAAGTACCGTCATTAGAGCTTGAAGAAGTAATTAAATTTCTTTTGTGATCCAAGAATCCCTTTCACTCAGAGGGTCTTTCTTCTATGAATTCAATGAAAGTCAATCCTTGAAAATTCATACTCTTTGTGTCTTTTCGTAAAGATATTTTATGAAAGCACAAATTTACAGTCCGGATTAGACAATGCCCCATCTACATGTCTGTGAGTCAGAGTTGATGAATGAATTTTCTCACCTCATTTTCTCTAAGAAAGTATTCTGGTCCCAATTCAAAAAGCCGGCACACAAAGTCCTGGCAAATGGTTGCTGTTTTCGAGTAAATGAGTGGCTCTGCTGTGGACCGGTCTGTACCAGCAACTCTTACTGCACGTGAGAGCTGCTCTGGCCCTCCGGTTGGAGCAAAGACACGGACCCAGCAACTTTCACAAAGAACTTAGAGGCATCGTGTTGGTCAGAAACTGAAGACACTGAATAATATTTAAAGGAAAAAATATTAACATGGGAGAGCCTTTCTTTTCCCAAAAGAAAGTGTTAAAATAGACATATAAGCCAAAAGCCGGGTAAAATACAGAAAACATCGAAGTCAGTGGAGGAGGGGAGTCAGGCTGATTCAAACAGAGAGCATTGACCTTATTTCTCTCATACACCAAGATTGAGTACAGGTGGATTGAAGAGTTTAGTGTATATGACACAAGATTAAAAACATAAAACTAAAAGACATAATTTAATGTGTTGTTTTTTTTTTTACCTCTAGTGTAGAGGGTAACTTTCTAAGCATAAAAGCAATGGTAGAAATTTAATCCTTTTGATATTTGAAAGTAAACTTCTTGAGGTGAGAAAATTCATTCATCAACTCTGACTCACAGACATGTAGATGGGGCATTGTCTAATCCGGACTATAAATTTGTGCTTTCATATTTAAAAGGCAAGAAAACTACGAACTACATTGATAGTAAATGTATAGATAAAATGGGTTAATCTCTTGAATTTTTTAAGAATACCTGTAAATCATTGAGGAGAAGATGAAGGCCTCCGATGGAAAAATAGGCAAAATGACTAGCATGAAATTTACATAGCAGGAGTTGCAAATGGCTGATAAGCATTTGTAAATTAATGCTCAACTCACTAATAATCAGAAAAATGGGAATTAAATCGCAATGCTTTTTTTTATATCTAGCAAATAAGTAGAGAGTTTGGATAACAACAGGAAGCAACACTGGTGAGCATTTACTGAAAAATATGAGTCATGACATTTTTAGTCAGAAGTCATAGCAAAGTCCAAGTTAATTAATAGCTGACTTGGTATAATCCTGACCAATAATAATAAACTGAGTCCACAAAGGTGCACAAGATCCTGGAGATGCTTCTGCACCCCGGGGACGTCTGAGGGTTCCCAGGAAGGGGCAGGATTAAAGTGGGGAGGGAGCCGGAGGAGGGGCTCATCCAGAAGTTATTTACTAACCCATATACAAGTATGTTGGTATTTTTATGGGTATGTCTACACCAATGTTATGGCTGAAAATTAGTGCAAGTATCATTTTATTTAAAGAGATGAATTGCATAAACTAAAAATACAAAATGATGATTTTTACCCTTTGGCCTAGTAATCCCAATGCTGTGTATCTGATGAAGTAAAGTGTACAAAAGTTTATGGACATTTTTTGATCACAGAACAATAGTGACATAATGACAATAACTAAATTTATGATATACCTCCAATATGCCAGGTGTTCTAAGCGATATACATAGATCATCTCATTTAAAACTAACAATGATCCTGAAACATAGCTTCCAATATTACCTCCATTTTATAGAGAAGGAAACTGAGGCACAGAAAAGGGAAGCAGTTTGCACAAAGTCACATGGTTAGTAAGTGAAAGAGCCAGAATTCAAAGTTTACCTCAGGTCTGTATTTACCCACTAGTTACATAGTTAATAATGCAATATTGTGTGAATTAACAGGCTTTATAGCTTCTAAATAATTATAATTAGTCTACTTAAATTTTTATTACCTGGTCAAATTTGCTAATTTTACCTCCTACTCACTATTTTTATGCCATTTTCACACATGTCTAAATAGCTATTATCCATAGATGACATTATACTTTAGCTATAAATCATGATGTGGTGGTGATTCAAACTATCTGCCTGCAATAATGCATTTCTCTTTATTCCCAAGAAAATAATAAAAGTGTTACTATTAGCTTCATAATTAAAGGCATCAGAAGCAATGGATTCATTAAAACAATTGCATGAGTACCATGATACTTTTAAAACACCACCTGTTTGTGATGCACCATTATGTTTGAAGCTCCATTAGCAAAATCACCATTTCCTTTTCTTTTTTATCTTTTATTTTTAAAAATTTAAGTTTAGTGTTGAAAGTGTTACAGATGTCCCTTTTTCCCCCCACCACAGTCCCCCTCCAACCCGCACTCACCACCCTCACCCCAAGCCTTCACCAGACTATTGTCTGTGACCATGGGTTATCTACATTATAAAAGGCCAGTGGTCATAACGCCATAATTACCAAATGACCGACCGGTCACCAGGAGGTACATTCATGGGTCCTGCTAGCGCGGCAGCGGGTCTGGGGTCCCGCCGACGGGTCTGGGGTCTTATGTGATTTGGCGCGCTGGGCCTCTAGTGTATATCTATAATAATAAAAGTGTAATATACAAATTGACCAAACGACCATCTGGACATCTTTCCAGATGACCTTCCGGATGAAGCTGGGGCTGCAGCCACGGGATCCAGGCAGCCACCATGGCTGCAAAGGCCTACTCTTGCACGAATTTCATGAATCAGGCCTCTGGTATGCCTATATATTCCCCAGTTAATCTCTCCCCATTTCCTTGTGACTCTACATTTCACCATACTCTATCATCTCCAGTGCCACTCAGGATCACTATACTGGTTTTCTACCTGCTCACTCGATTGATGAAAAACCCCAACATAACAGTGATTTAGGTTGTTTCTTTAAGTCCTAGAATGTGCTATGTTTTCACTGAATTGACCAATCATCTCCCTTTTACTAACCTGAGTTGGCCCTTTTGAGGTTTCAGTTTGTTTACCTGTAACCTTCTCCTGGATCATTTCTTTCTTCTCTGACAGTTCTTTCTTAATTTCCTTTGCCAGTTTATTGTCTTCAACACAGTTGAATACTTGGTCCCAGTCTTCTGCTCTTCTCATTGTATGCTCTCCCAATGGAAGGCCATCTTCACCTGTGATTTCCCTTTCCTTCTAGACACCAACAAGTCCCAGATTTTTATCTCCGACCCACTCTTACCTCAGAGTCTTACTAGACCACTCACTACTCACATGTCTGGAAGACACTTCAACCACCCAGGTCCCAAACCTTTCCCACAGACCTGGTCCTTCTCCAAAAGTCCTCATCTACTGACATGGCCATCCATCCAGGTATGCAGACCCCCAAACCTACATCCTTCTCAGTATCGACCTTTGCCTTAAAATCGCTCGTAAAAAAACATGTGATGTACAGGTACTAAAACTTTTACCCCTCAAAGAGATCACCATTTCTGTCCATGGTATGCCATCTCCACTGCCTACACTTGATCAAGTGACTCTGAGCTTTATCTAGACAGTTGTACTTTGGATGCTCTGTAGTCCATTCCCCATGTTGCTATGTAACCTGTTCATATCAGTATCTTCCTTAAAACACTTGCATGGTTTCCACTGATTTAGGATAAAAACCAAGTTTGCCTACACACCCCCACATGATTTGGACCCTCATCCCACCTCCATGTCAGCCTTTTTCCTTGGAATCCTTCAACTCAAACCTCATTACCTTCTAAGAAACTTCCCTGGTCTAGATTGTCCTGTTATACTATCTTAGTCTTCCCTATAATTTACTTTTAGAGCACTTGTCAGAATTTGTAGGTACACATTAATGGAGTATGTTGCGTGTTACTCCACAAGACTATGAACTCGGTGTCTATAGTGATCATTTTCATACTCTCAGTGCCTAGTACAGTGCTTGGTATATGGCAGGCACCCAGTAAATGTTCTGTATTTATTCAGCAAGTGTTTCCTGAGCACCTACTGTGTCTCAGGCCAGTGCTAAATGTTGGTGACACAAAGAATCAAATCCCTATTGCTTGCCCACAGGGTTTTTAATACAGCACAGGACTCGAAGATGTAAACTGGCAATTACAACTCAATAGTGTGTGCTGAGTGTCAAGGCCAACGCGTCAGGCAAGCAGAGTGGCTCCCAGGCCAGGGGGGAGGATTAGGAAAGGTGTTTTGAGGAGGAAGGGGAGGGTCAGGGTAGAAGGAGGGTGATGAGGATACCTGGGCTGAGTCCTGAGGCAGGCTACACAACAGAAAATAGCAAATATTTCTTCTATGCCCTACATTAAGTAAGAACTACTATGCTGTGGTTAACCCTTAGTAAATTAAAGTATTTGAATTCCAAGTGTTTTTATGTTACCATCCCCCCAGCTCCTCAAATAAATCACTGTACTATGAAATGTTTTGATGGGGGGGAAAAGTTCATTGTGGGTTTTTTGTTGTTGTTGTTATACTCAAAATTAATGATATCTACCTTTTTGTTCTTAGTCATTAACTTATCTGTGCGGAAGTGAACACTTGCTGGCCAGATGTGACATGTAGGAGATGGGAAATAAACAGTTAGCTTTTTGAGCTAAGGCGCTGGTATATTATAACCTGTAAATCCTGTAATCAGAAATAAATGTGAAAACTATTATATATATTCATTTAAGCAGCTTCTGCGCATGCAAAGGGGTAGCTTCCTATGTGTGAAAAATCCCCAATATTCAAGATTTATGTGGAGTTCTTACAGCATCAAACACACAATACACCTCTTAAGGGTTTGTAGGTTATGAGGGTTCTAAGATACTCCCCCAAAGCTTTTACAACAGCCCGGTGTTTTCTGATGCTTGAAGGGAGCAAATTCTGCAAACCTTTCATTGATGACACACACCAGAAATGAAGATTGTTGGCCAGGAATTTGTACTCGTTGCAATTTCAGAGACTCTGTGTTTTTCTGTACTTTTTGCCAGAGACTTATTTTTAATATCTTCCTACCAAAGAGGAAAAGATAGAAACCTGAAATAATAGTCAAATTCATGGGGAACTGCTCTGTCAGCAACCCAGTCTCTTCCTACCATTCCTATCAGCAGATGGACAGTAAATGAGTTTGTTTTTCCCTCCAACAACTTAAAAGTGCTGTGCTCACTTCTTGCTTCAGTGCAGGGCACATTTGCCTTCATGGGCGTTCAGGTTTAGGGAGCAGATTTAATCTTCCTGCCTCCAGTACCTCTCCAGAAGATTCTCACCTTCTTCCCACTTCAGAAAATTCCCATTGTACCCAGCAGTTAGAGTCCACAAATGTCTAATTTACTTGTGAGTAGCAGGAGCGTTTATGTAATGTTGCTTTTAAGATTTTCATCTTTCTCCCACATGATCTTAATCCGGAAAACTATAAATTGTTTAGGCTAAGAACTTCAACATGCACTGCTCCCAACATAAAAGCTGAGATGCAGCAAATAAGAATTTAGCCTTTTTCCCCCCCTTCTCCATTCAGAGACTTAAAACAACTTTAAAACACTTTATTAAATAAAAGCAATGTAATCATTTCAGACGACATAACATAATAGACATAAAACACACACACACATAAGATACGGATTGCTACAGTTGAATAACATGAAAGCATGCATACTTGCATTTGGATTTTGTTTTACATGCACAGGCTATATACAACAGATTTGCTTATTCGAGTCAGATGTGGCTTTTGGCAAACGGCTCTTACAGTTTAGGTGGCCCGTTTGAAAAAAAAAATTTTTTAAGCCTTTGCCTTCTAGGCTGTGAGAGATTCCGTTTAAATAAGGGTCGGCTGTGTTGTCTTTCTTCCTGTGAAAATGTTCCTAGACTCTTGCAACACCTGAAGCCACACTTTTATATAGATTCCCCACCTGCTTGTAGAGAGAAAAGTAAGCTACTGATTCAGAACCCTGAGGGGACTCGCACAGGGCCTGTCTTTGCAAAGTGCCATGGCATCCAGGTAACGATGAATGGGGGAGTGAGAATGACTTCACACTATCTTCTGGAAAATTCTTCCACCCCTAGAGTTATGGGCTACCTATCACTACTGGCTAATCTCCTAAAAAATGAATTGTGCAAGGGTTTTTATGTTACCACTGTGCCCACCCCACCCCCCTAAGTACAGCCCTGATCTATGAAATGTTTTGATGGGGGACACGGGGGGCGGAGAAAGCTCACTGTGTTTTGGAATGGCATCTTTGGAACATCTCGACATGCCAGCCTACCCTCCTGGAACGTGCACGGCCTCCTTATCAAATTTCCAGGGGCAGAACCCTTGAGACTTGCATTCCAAGGCAATGAGGCCTAACAAGAACTCTGTCACAGCCGATGGTTTCCATGATGCCTGGAGATCAAAGCCGGGGACATGGGCTAGGGCAGCAGGTGTGTGTGTTTCCCGGGTACAAGGTGGGGGCGGGGCGGGGAGAAAAGGCTCCACGCCACCCAGCAGGCTGCCAGGCCAGAGCAAAAACAGGTGTAGGCTGCAGGTGGGATCAAAGAGCCGTTTGGATATGATGTAGGCCAAAGGAGTGGGCCCATTTGTGAGAGTCACACCGTAGTGCCTCAGAGCCATGCCTTAATTATCATGTCCCAGAAATACCTGATTAGGGACGTAGGAGGCAAATGGGTGCGCTCCTAATTGCACCTTGTCTAACTTGAACATGAGGCCAGCCCCTTTTCTCACATGCTCTGTCTTTGAGATAACGCATCTGCATTGACTTCGTTTTCTAAAGACATGTTTCTTCCGGCGATTCGAAACCTTCCACATCAGAAAGAATGTGACAGAAGCTGGGGAAGGACTGATTTGTTGAGTTATACCCCATCCTACCGCTTGTATATAAAAGAGAAAGGGTTATACAAGCAAACAATTGTGGGTTGTTTTATGTTTCAGTGAAAGGAGAGAAGACCCAAGAATGCCACAAAGGACCCTGGGGTTCAAAATATTTAGAAACGTTCTTTACTCTCCAAACAAAACCAGAATGGTAAAAAAGAGATGCAGAAATTGGAAACAGCCTTACAAGAGAATTGGCTGACTTTGTGGTTCAACAACTGGTGTTTGGCACAAAAAGAGAAAACTGTGGTTTAGTTCCTGTATTCTTTAGGTGTCTGGGACCCAGAAGGGGAGGGATGTGTCCTGAGAGCATAAAACATAATTTATCTACCTCCCGGGTTGAATGTCTCCACATGGTGCCAAGAGCGTGTTCCAGAAATCAGTGACGTTTCAGGAAGAAATCATTGTTTTGGTAAGGTGTTGCCTGTGTCCCGTCCTCAAGTTAGTGCCAAATAGAAACTGGGCAAATCAAACAAGATAAGAAGAACGATTGAAGCACCGGAATGCTTGACTCCAGCAGCCAGACGGCTAATTGCTTACCAAGCCTTTTATGCAGCACATAATGCTTTCAGAATCAGCAAGGATGTAGAAGGCTTGGGCCCGAATCTAAGTCTGTGTTCTGAGCGTCTGATGCAGGCTTTACTGAGCATCAGATACTGTGCCAGGCTCCTGTGTCAGGCTCTCTGCTAGGTGCCATGGACACAAGGAACATGCTCAGAGGCCCAGCGCTGGAGGAGCTCCCAGCATAGAGCAGTGCAGACCCTGTTAGCACATTGAGTAACCTAAGAATAGCAGAAATGAAGGAAAAAACAGATGTGCCCAAGGAGCACCAAGAAGGGGGAGAAGATTAACAATTCCATGTGGGATTGAAAGATGAAAGATGTTGAAAGATGCATGAGAAAAAGGAAAGGAAAGCCCTCCAGGCAGGTTCAACAGGGCCCTTATATTTTTGTTCCCTCGGCTTAGAATATTCTTCCCAGATCTTGGATAGTAGCTTCTAGTTTTTAGGATTCAGGTCTTTGCTCAGAGAACCAGCCCTTCTCCCATCACTCTCTAAACTTCACCCTGCTTATTTTCTTGTGGACGCATCACTGTAGGAATTTTAGATGACTTTTAATTATCCTATTTGCTGGTACATTGTTACCCCTACTGCAATGTATTTCCATGAGCGCAGGAATTGTACGCTTCTGATTCACTTCGGTATCTCCAACATCCAGAGTGTCTGGCCCATTGTCAGTACTTAATAAATATTTATATAACTAATAGAGAAACAGACCATACTTTATTAGTCTGTTTTAACAGGCAATTTGTTTTCATCACTAAGGAAAAATAAGGCAAAATTATTTGTTCATGTAATAGAAGAGTGCTTCGATTTCAGCATTTCAAACGCATGTGATTGTAGTCTTCTATACGAGTCACAAACACCATGCTCTTTTTGAGATTTCGCTGCAAACGTAAAACCCCAAACGTAAGGGGATTGCCAGCCCCCTTCACCTTCCTCCGCATGCTTTCTACAAGGCATACAATCTGGCCATTTAATTGATGCAAATTACTGTCAGAACAGCTTCATACTCAATATTTTATCTCTAAACCATTATCATTTTAAAGAAAAAAGTTTTCTCCTTCCACATACTCGAAAAAGTTTATTACACTCTAAGTTGTGATTTTATTTTGAGCTCATCCGCTTAAAGGGATAAAACAATTAATTTCAATTCAAGTTCTGCCTCTATTATCACCTTCCATCTAATGCTGAGTGAGTGAGTGTCTCTGCCGGCTTCCCTAGCTGCAGAATTAGGATAATAATAGCTTCCCTCCCTTATCTCAGCGAGATGTTGGGAGGATTAAAAAATATCACCTTTTTAATTAGTGCAGAACACTCTGCGATTTTAAAGACGGTGTGACGTTCACACAGAATAGTATCCGTCTTAACTTCCTGGAATACTTTAATGGAAAGAACTGTTAGAAACACAGCTGCTGAGAGAAAATGTGAGCCAGAGAATCCTCTGTGTGATTGATGGGTTTGGGAAGAATCAATGATAATAGTATACACATTGGGCTTGGCGGAGATTTTCCTTCTAAAGAAGTTAAGTATTTTATAAATATTATCTCTTTCATCCTTTTAAACTTCCTGTGATGTGGCATTTATTACTCTCAGCTTCCAGATGGACAACTAACCGCAGAGAAATGCATGATCTTCCCACAGGCACATGATGACTGAGTCTCAGTGTGCTCAGTAAAATGGGCTTTGATTGATTGAGTAGTCACTCATTCATTTGCTTATTCACTCATTCACACAACAGGAAATGTGGAGAATCCATTATGTCAGGCACTGAACGCAGGACAGGAGGAGGAGACAGGGATAAATGAAGCAACCACTCTCACTGAGGCAAGGAGACTAGCAGAGGCAAACACAATATAATATGAAAAGAAGATGAGAAGTGCTCACACAACCTAGTATACATTGTTTGATACACAATAAGATATCAGGATGATGACGAAAGAATGTGTTTATGTTTATAGATACAAAAATATACCTTTATTGACGTGAGAAGATGTATAGGCAATATTGCTAAGTAAAACACAGGTTAAAAAAATGTAAGAGGGTCGTGTTGATGTGTGTCTTTTCTAGTAAATGTGTGCATGTGTGCGTGTGTATATGCACCATAATAAATGAGGCAAGTGTGAGGTTGGAAGGACAGAATATGTCAGTGCATACAACTGTAGGTCATTTTTCTACAGTTTTTTCTACTTCTTTTTATACTTTCATGTATTTTCTGAATATGTTTGCAGTAAGCATGTGTTGACTTTATAATGGAAATAGATTATTTTGTGGCTTATAAAAATAAAAGTTTATTGGCAAATAATTCAAATAGGATTAAACAGAAGTGGTTAAAATAGAGAATAAAAAAAAGTCTCCTTAATCTTAACTCTCAGAAATTACCACCATAATCAATATGTTTTAAAGAAATCCACATTTTTATTCATGTAGAAATATATTTATTAAAAGAAATTATCACCAGCATTGTGACAAAATATTATACACACCTTTCCAGGTCAAAATATGTTGCTTTATTTTGTCTTTTTTAAAACGAATAGACTAAAATACATTTAGCCTGAGTGAACACTTCTCCAAAAAGGACATACAGATGGCTAATAGACATGAAAAGATGCACAATGTTACTAATCATCAAAAAATACAAAATAAAACCACAATGAGATGTCACCTCATAACTGTCAGAATGTCTATCATCAATAAATCATGCCCTGACCAGTGTGGTATGGTGGATAGAACATCTGCCTGAGCACCAAAGGGCCACAGGTTTGATTCCTGGTCAAGGGCATATGCCTGGATTGTAGGTTCCATCCCTGGCCCCAGTCAGAGTGCATTTGGGAGGCAATCAATCATTGTGTCTCTCTCACAGGGATCTCTCTCTCTCTCTCTCTCTCTCTCTCTCTCTCTCTCTCTCTTTCATCTCTCTTCCCTCCCTCCTTTCTAATCTCTCTAAAAATCAATGGAGCCCTGGCTGGTTTGGCTCAGTGGATAGAGCGTTGTCCTGCAGACTGAGGGGTCCCAGGTTAGATTCCAGCCAAGGGCACATGCCCGGGTTGCGGGCTCGATCCCCAGTGGGGGGCGTGCAGGAGGTAGCCAATTGATGATTCGCTCTTATCATTGATGTTTCTATCTCTCTCTCCCTCTCCTTTCCTCTCTGAAATCAATAAAGAATTTTTTTAAAAATCAATGGAAAAATGTCCTCCGGTGAGGATTAACAAAAAAATAAAAATCAATCAATCAATAAACAACAAGTGTTGGTGAAAGTGTGGAGAAAGGAAAACCCTTGCACATTGTTGTTGGAAATCCAGATTGGTGCAGCTACTGTAGAAAGCAGTATGGAGTATCCTCAATGGAGCTGTCTTATGACCCAGTGATTCCACTTCTGGGAATACAAAAGAATATATGCACCCCTATGTTGGTTGCAGCATTACTTACAATAGCTAAGATTTGGAAGCAGCCCAAGTGTCTATCAGTGAATGAGTGATTAAAAAACCTGTGGTACATTTACATAGTGGAATACTACTCAGCCACAAAAAACAATGAAATTTTGCCCTTTGTGACAGCAAGGGTGGACCTGGAGAGCATTAGGCTAAGTGAAATAAGCCAGTCAGCAGGGGGGAAAAATAAAGTGCCATGTGATTTCACTCATATGCGGAATCTGATGAACAAAATAAACTAACAAACAAAATTAAAACAGACCCATAGATAGAGAACAGACTGATAGCTGTGAGATGAAAGTAAGGTTGTGGAGATGGGTTAAAAAGAATAAGGGATTAAGGGGAAAAAATCCATAGACACAAATAACTGTATGGTGATTACCAGAGGGAAAGGGGAGCAGGGGGAGGTAGAAGAAGGTATGGGGGGAAGGTAAATGGTGATGGAAGGAGACTTTTGGGGTGGTAAATACACAATACAAGATGTATTATAGAATTGCACACCTGCAACCTATATAATTTTATTAACCAGTCACCACAATAAATTCAGTAAAAAAGAAAAGAAAAAATTGAAAAAAAATTCTCTAAACTTCTAATCAGAGAGAAAGAAATTTCTGAATAAAATATTACAAAGGCAAGCAAAAGAAATTGTCTCCATAAATTAATTTATAAAATTTATTATAAATCTAATAATCACAATTTTTAAAACTTTTATCATTTTGTTTTTATTACTCTAGACAAATACCTTTTGGTTAAAATTATGGGAAAAAATAATTAATTTAAAATTAAATAAAATATTCATTAACATAAGTTAAAACAATGTATTAGTTGTATAGAAATAAAAAATCAACATAATATAATAGATGAATGAAAAACTGACTTATAGATGCAAAGGATTTTATAATGTGAAAATCAGAACATTTTACATTTTAAAACTGATTGCTTATAAGTAGTCTAAAAATTTCACAACTGTCCTGGCCAGTGTGGCTCAGTTGGTTAGAGCATCATCCCATACACTGAAAGGTCATGTGTTGGATTCCTGATCAGGGCACATACCCAGGTTGCAGGTTCAATTCACAGTCAGGGTGCATTAATTGATTTTAGAGAGGAAGGGAGAGGGTGAAAGAGAGAGAAACATTGATCAATTATACAGTAGTTCTCAACCTTCCTAATGCCGTGACCCTTTAATACAGTTCTCATGTTGTGGTGACCCCCAATTTCATTCTTACAAATTGAACATAATTAAAGCATAGTGATTAATCACAAAAACAATATGTAATTATATGTGTGTTTTCCGATGGTCTTAGGCAACCCCTGTGAAAGGGTCGTTCGACCCCCAAAGGGTTCGCGAATCACAGGTTGAGAACCGCTGCTCTAGAGGAAGGAGGAAAAACACAGAGCAAAGAGACAGGTTGAGAATTGCTGATCTAAAATAATAAAAGGGTAATATGCTAATTAGACCGGACATTTTCTGGACATCATTCCAGATGTCCTTCCTGACAAAGCCAGGGCCAGAGGGAAGCCAGCCTGGGTCCCAGGTGCCTGCCTGTGGCCAGAGGAGGGAAGCCCCCTTCCTGGGTGCCAGAGGGAAGCTGGTGCTGGCAGCCAGGGAAAGGAAGGCCTACTCTTGCACGAATGTTCGTGCATCGGGCCTCTAGTGTACTGGTAGTATTTAAAAAGTATATATATTTTATTACTTATTTGGAAAAATTAAAGTTAGATGTCCACCTCAGACCATACATAAGAATAAATTTCAGCTGAAGCGGTTTGGCTCAGTGGATAGAGCATTGTCCTGCGGACTGAAGGGTCCCAGGTTCGATTCCGGTCAAGGGCATGTACCTTGGTTGCGGGCACATCCCCACTGGGGGGCGTGCAGGAAGCAGCTGGTCTATCTCTCTCATCGATGTTTCTAACTCTCTGTCCCTCTCCCTTCTTCTCTGTAAAAAATCAATAATATATATATATATTTTAAAAAGAATAAATTTCAAATAGATTATAGAAGTAAGGAGTAAAATATAGATTTGATGTGGTAATAAAAGATAGAGGAGTCTTTTTCTTTTGAATCTCAGAGTATGTATGGTGTCCCTTGCAAAACACAAAATCTTGAAACCATTAAAACAAAAAATAGAATGTGTTCTCTGAGATTAAATATTATACTTATATATGTGGCAGATTAAAGAGGACCATAATTCATGCACTTCTCCCATTGAAAGACAAGTTCTATAAGTTTTTACCCTTTGTACCTAGTTGGGCTCTGTTACTACTTTAAAAAATAATGAATATTCTGGCAGTGATTCGAAGCCAGGTTTTGTAGTAGGGCCTCAGAAAATGGTAGCTTCCACTTTCTATATTTTAGGACAGATGCCAAGTGAGTATTATATGAAAATCTAAGTCACATAGAGAAGCCACTCATTTATACCTTAGCCAACAGCCTGAAAAGAGTTCACAGCCAACAGCCAATATCAACCGTCAGTCAAGCATTATGCCATCCTGGATATCCAGCCTAGTGAAGTCTTCAGACAACTCCAATTCCAGCCAGTGACCACAATAATCCCAAGTCAGAACTGCCCATCTGAGCCAATGAAACCCACAGAATTGTGAGAAAAAATAATTTGTGATCTTAAGCCACTAAATGTTAGCAGGGTTTTTTTTTGTTTGTTTGTTAGCAGGAGTAGACAACTGGAACATAACCCAGTACTACATAGAGGGTATTTCCATAACAAATTCTAAAACATGTGACACTGGTTCTGAAGATGGAGATGGGTTAAAAAGAATAAGGGATTAAGGGAAAAAAATCCATAGACACAAATAACTGTATGGTGATTACCAGAGGGAAAGGGGAGTGGACAGAAGATGAAAGAGTTTTGAGGAGACTTTACAGAAAGGTATAAAATCCTGTTGAAGATTGTTGGTGAGGGCTTGAATGAAAGTGAGAAAAATTCTATTGGAGTCTGGGGAAAAGGTAAGAAACAAGAAATTTTAATAACATTGTCACCAGTGGTATTGTGGAAAATAGAAATATATATCTAATGCACTGATAGATTTGTCTAAGGATATTCCTTCTCAGAAAGGTGACTGTGCCAACTTTTGTATTAATCATGTATGAAAATGATAGATAGCTAAGATATTTAGAAAACTCTTCAGTTTTCAAGTAGAATTTCAAAAAAATAAATTAAAGACAATACTTCTGAGATAGAAAACTAAACTATTTCTCAGCCTGAGTTGCTCCAGATGTCAAAAGACACACAAAAAAAGAAGAAATAGTTTCAGAAAAAAAAAATATTAAATCCAGAGCACTACCCATAAAGCATGGCCTTAGGGTAATGACTTTAATAATGTGGCTATACAACATTTTGATAAGCTCTCAGAATGTTTTATGTGTACGCATAGTAGGGCCTCAAATAATCTTAAGGTCTTTACTTTTAGATCTTCTCAATTAGACAGTAGGTACTCTAAGAATCTTAACTGCATGCCCCAAAGACCCTTCCAACTAAGAAAAAAAAAGCTTTTATATTATGTCAGAGCATCCTGGAACAATACCTTTGGCTCAAAAAAAGGAGCCTGTATTAGAAAAATGTGAGTATGGCTTTTGCCTAATGAAGTATATTATAATGTGATATATAAGACTCCATGAACTTTTTAAAACAATATATCAACTTGGACTGAAAGAGTCAGAGATTGTGCAAAATAGAAAGGGCCTTTGAATACTCTCTCCCAAAATTGCAATGAGCAGGGGGAAAAAAAGGCAGAGGAAACATTCAGATGTGAGCATTCTATATTTTATGGAAAAAGAAAGATTACTTGAAGGAAGAAACAAGAAACCAAGGCCCAAATCCAAGAACCATGGAGAATAATCCCCAGAGAATTGGGAATATGTGATCAGTTGGATTTCATAATTGCTATGGAACAATGACTGCCACAGGTCTCCCATTTTTCTTATTTTTTAAATTAAAATAGCATTTGTGTTTTTTCTATGTCTGACTAGTGTGTGTGTGTGTGTGTGTGTGTGTGTGTGTGTGTGTAGATAACTTGTCTTTTGGATTCACAGATTTTCAAATAAAGAAGGCTCATACCCAAGGAGTCTCATCCACATCTGGACCTAATTCAGATGATAAAATCCTGAACCTTGAACTTGAACCTGTCACAGTATAAGTGATATTTTAGGTGCAGAAGGGGTGTTGAGGTTTGAAGGAAGGGAACCAGTGTAAATTTGCATGAGAGAAATATGTAAATATGTAAGTAATTTGTAGTAAGAGAATGGACTGTGATGAGTTAAAGAGCATCACAATCTTTAAAATACTTTTTCTGTCTCCTCCCTTGAATCTGGAGGGCTCTCTGACTACCTTCAACAAGAGATCATAGCAGAAGAAATGCTGTACCACTTTCTACATAAAGGATTTAAGAGAGTGGAAATTCTGGATTCTATCTCTTAGAACACATGCATTTAGAAATATGCTACCACTCTGTGAGAGCACAAACACATGGAAAGGCCACACATAGACACTCCAGCCAACAGCCACAATTATGCTCCCAGCAGAGCTTTCAAAGACAGATAACACCAACTGCTACCACATGTGGGAGCCCTCCTGGACGATCAACCAAGTCCTAGCTGCTAATTTTATGTAACGACATGAAAGACACTAAGCAAGAAAACCTCCGAGTTGTGCCCAGTCAACTCACAGAATTATATGAGGTAATAATATGTTGTTGATTTAAGCCTCTAATGTTGAAGGTAGTTTGTTACCCAGCAAAAGATAGGTGGAAATGCATGTATATGAAAACACAAAGAATTCACATCTGTAATATGTAGAGAGCTGCTGTAAGTCAACTTTTAAAAAATGAACTCAATATAAATAATGGGCAAGGAATATAAAGAGCCAATTTACAGAAAAATACAAGAAATAATCAACCCATAAAAAGATGTTCACAGCTATCAGAGAAACACAAATTAAAAAACAACAATGAGACATCTGTTTCCTTCCAAGTAATTTGCAAAAATTAAAATGGCTGATAAATCTAAAATCAATCAATCAAATGACGGATTAATAATACAAAATATTGCCAGTAATGGATATAGAATATCATGGAAGATGTAGAGTGCATATGCTCCTACATGGTGAGTATCTTTACAATGAGCAGATAATTGAGGGTCATCACTGAGATATTAAAATGTCCCAATACCGCCACCAAAACACACACACAAAGGCCGATTGTCAGGAGAAGTGTCAACAACATATAAGCAGTAGTTTAAAGGGAAAATAGAATCAAGGAGAGAATTTTCCAAGTGAGAGACCATTAAACAGTCTGAATGTTGAGCTGAAGAACACAGAGAGAGATGCCAAGGGAGGTGAAATTGATGGAAATGACTTAAATGAAGTCTCTCACAGAGCAGTGTCAGTGGCATCCTGTGCAGACTAAGGTCTGCCCATGAGCCGGGGAGGATTGGGTGCTACCATTCTGGAGCGTTTGTCTCACCAGTGAAAGCTTGGAGCCCCTTGCATCCCTAATTCAGTAACCTATTAAGCACATCTCTTAAAGCATTACACCATGGAGGCAGCATCATCTAGGCCTACTCTGGGGAGAAATTGGAGTATTTCCACTGTTAGCAAAGCTCTGGCTTCAAGGAGTAATAAATTCCTCCTTGGTCTAAGGAACCCTGACCTCTGCCCTATCAGCCTGCAGCCTCACAGCAAGGCCATCCCAGCTTCTACTGGTTGCTCATTTGCTGCCTGAGGCAATGGCACCAGCTGCCAGTACACTGTATTTACTCTGGGTCTCTCTCCAATGTACACTGGGAGTGGTCTGCCAATTCCTGTCGCCATGTAATTATCACAAAGCCTTCATGCGCTGTGACAAATGTGATTTCTCCCTGGCTACCACATCGCCTGTTCAGGCAATGACTATTTTTAGGCAGAGGGTCTCCTCCCTGGTTTTATTCCCACAGCTGTATTCTATTTTAATGCTCCATTTGGCTCCTAGAACCAAACTCTGCCCATTGAATTCCCATGGGGTTTTTGCAGAAAGGCAAACCTACTCCCACTACTGAATTAATGAACCCCTCTTGCTGTCAGCTGTGGTTTAATGGATTTTACCATCCTGTGTATTTTCACACCCAGAACAGAAAGTCATACAAAGGTAACTTAATTCAGAAGTGACCTTTGAGTTCATTGCCTGGCAGTGTTGTAAATCTTGTGCGGTGGCAGGTTTATTCCTTTGTTCGTGATTTCCATAGGCAGCTTCACCTTATGTGTGGCGATGACTTAAAACGGTTGCAGAAATGTTATCTCTGTCTAAAATGGCTGATAGTTATTGCATTTTATCAACCTTAGTGATAACTTATCCCCATTCATTCCCCAAATTTAACATTTTACCAGACTATCTTTCAAAAAGATTGTGTCTCCATGGTACATAATATTTCAAAGAAAAATAATTTCTATTCTGTTCTCTACTTTGCAGCATCTTTTTGTCGTTGCTGTTGTTGCTTCTCTCTAAGGCTCAAAAATAACAAAAATGCTTTTCTTTAATTTTTAATTTTCCTCTCTATTATCTTAAGTCACTTCGTGATTGTGATCCTCATCTTTAAAATTAAATGCAAATAGGCCAGGTGAGTTTGAGTTGAAAAAAATCTCCAAAGTGGAGTTGGTTGGTTAAAAGCAGGGTTTTGTGGGTTAGATATAATTTATTCTGAAATGGCAAATTCCCAAACTATCGCTGTGTTATTCACTCTCTCCACAGATATTATGTATTACTTGCTCTTTATCACTTTACTATTTATTTGTTATTTATCACTTTGCATCAAAAAAATGGGATGCAGAAAAGTGAACAAGGAATTTTCCCACCTTAAAGATGTTCCCATCCAGTGGAAGAGACAATCAAATTTCAAAGAATTACAATATGTTTTATAGTAGCTACAAGAAGACATAATGGTTTGGGGGTCCAATATAAGAGTCAAGCAGAAGGTGCAGCAAATTCTTGCTATATCTCTAGCATCCATTCCTCTTTTTCTGGAATCAACACCTTTCCTTGAGCTGCTCTATCATCCCCTCCAGCCATCCCTCCCACATCCTGCCCTCTCCCCCACAGAGGAGAGCATGTAATGAAGGAAAGGCCCAGCACAATGTCCCATCCTCCTGGTCACAGTCATTAGTCCAGGGTTAGCACATGATCCAAGGTGAGAAAATAGAAATATTTCTTGAGATTTTCTCAACAGATACTCAGAGAGGAAAGTCCTATGTTAGCAAACAAATGTACATTTTTATTTAAGTTTATTTGAATTGGGTTTTGTTCATTCACAAATGAATGAGTCCGGACTAGTACAGCGGCAATCCAGGACTAGAACAACTTGTGATGGCAAGAGCATGGCACGTCCATGACACAGCAAATACAGGAAAAAAGACATTTGTACCCTACCATTTCAACCCACCATTCTGACCGTATTATTTTGATATTTTGATGCCATTTTAACCCTGTTGTTTGCTCCGTATCCTGCCAAAACATAGATTACAAGTATGTAGTGGACAAAATGGTAGGTTACGTATAAAAGAAATAGATTATCAACATAATAGATCATCTGAGCAGTCTTGAAATACCTGAGAGAATGGTTTATTATAGTCTCCTAAACTACATAAATATGCATGGAATAAATTTTTCATCCAATTTATAATAAATAATATTAAAAATCATGATAAAAATAAAAACTGCAATAAGAACTAAATCTAGACATGGTAAAATTTTCATTTCAAAAAAAACCACAATAGACTTGGTAGAAGTGACAGGTACAATGTAAATCTTACAGTAGAAGAAAACTGAAGTAGAAATTTTAATTTTGTCAAATAATGTAAGTACTCTGATGCAGAGATGCTTGATTAATAAATCAAATGTCATGCATAAAACTAACACACAACATAATTTTCCCAATGAGATTATTTTAATTAAATAAAGAAAAGAAAAATAAATGGTATTAAATTCAATTGTGCTACATAAACATTTAGACAAGCAATAATTTGGTCTACTGTATCAGCTAGAGAAACCATTCTATCAATAAATCCACCCTGAAGTTAATTCAGTAAGATTAGATCCTAATGATTCCATATGTACATCCATTTGATTGAAGTGTACATACATTTCAAGGAAAAAGGTGTCAAAAATGAAGCTGTAGGAGTAGGAGGATACAGATTATGAAGGATCAGGTCTGTGATGCTAAGGGCTTTGGACTCTATCCTGAAGACTATCAGGAATCTATGAATCATTTTAAACAGAGAAGTAACCTGATCAGCTCTCAGTCAAGTCAAATCCCTCCAGTAGCCCCGTGGAGAGTGAACTGCAGAGGAATAAGTTGGGAAGCCAGAAGACTAATGAGGAACTGATCCAGTAATCCAGGCATGTCTCAGTGAATGTCCCCATCTAGGGAGGGGCCCAGGGAATGGAGGAAAGGCAAGAGTCAAGAGATATTATGTCAGTGAGTTTGACCAGAGTCAATAACTAATTGGATGAAGGGAAAGAGGGAGAATAAAAAATTACTCCCAGGATACCAGCTTGTGAACTTGGACATTTTTTTTCCAGGAAAGAAAATAAAGGAAGAGTGATGTTCTGGTGAAGGAGGTAATGAGTTCATTTTGGGTGATTGAGTCTGAAGTGAGTGGAAATGTCCATTCATCAGCTTGATTCTATGCTCAAGAGAGATATGTAGGCTTGAGTGAGCTGGTCCAATATATCAGCTTATAGTTGATAGAAGAAGCCATTGGAAGAAATTAGTTCATCTAGAAAGAAAATAGAATTAAGGGAGGAAACCTGGGTTTATATGTTTTGTTCTTAAACTAATAGGTTGTGTAGCCCTGTGTGCATTATGTATAGATATTCCCCAACTTATGATGATTCAACTTATAATTTTTTTACACTGTTGCAAAGCTATAAGAAATTTAGTAGAAACTGTATTTAGAATTTAGAATTGTGATCTTTTCCTGGGCTAGCGCATGTGGTGCAATTCTCTAGTGATGCTAGGCAGCAACAGTCAGCCATGCAATCATGAGAGTAAACAACTGACACTCTGCAGTGTACTGTGTTGCCAGTGGTTTGGGGGTATTGTTTTTTGAGCACGTTTAAGGTAGACTAAGCTAAGCTATGCTATTCAGTAAGTTAGATGTGTTAAATGCACTTTTGACTTAAGATATTTTCAACTTTTGATGGGTTTGTCAAGACAACCCCATTGTAAGTCAAGGAGCATCTGTATTTTAATTGCTGAATCTTCACAATAAGCTTATGAGATAATTAATACATTGTTATCATTTTTTATAGTTAAAGAAACTGAGGCCCAGATAGGTGAAGTATTCTGCCCAAAGCAACACCAATAGTAAATGGCATAGTCAGGAACCCAACCCACATGATCTGGACTCAGTCTGAACTCTAACCACTAAGCATACTGCCACTTACTGAGTTGAATACCACACAAAAGGGACAGGCATAAGAAATCCAAGGGAGAAAAACCAGAAGACATGATTAAGGAAGGAAGAGGGAAAGGAGAGGGTGTGGAGTCACAGAAGATGAAGAAGGGATGGGTTTTTTGAGGAGGAAGTGACCAAGAATGCTAAGTGACAGAGAAGGATATTGAATGTCAAGGGCTAAGAAGAGGTCACTGAACTGTGATGAGTGGGAAGTTAGAGGCAAAAGCCATGAGATAATACACAGAGCAGAGAATGGGAGGTGAAGAATTAAAGATAACAAGCATACAAAACTCTGTCCTTTCCTTTAGCCAAAGGTCTTTAAAGAAGTGACCGTGGTAAAGGGGGACCTAAGGACCATTCACTTTAGAGCCGGAGAGAAGGACGTAAAAAGTTGGATGGAGCAGCTGGAGAGGAAGGGGGATGAATGGGCAAGAAGTTACTGCCATGTAATTTTACTCATACACTTGAAGTCAGAAATGAGGCTCATTGCCAGGAAGGATGAGGTGGATGAGGAGCTAGGGAATTTAAAGAGAACACTAAAGACTTAAAATCTTTATTGTGTGGATTTGGAAAAAGAACTGACGTTTCTGTTAAAGTGATGACACCCTCTAACTCAAAGGACAGCCATACATTATGGTTGCCAAGGGTGGTCCCAACAGGAACTTACGATGTTGGTGTCATTGTTTCTCTTTCAAAAGGGTCCCTGCTTGGAGGTTATCATAGTCCTAATATTAGGAAATGTCTCTAAAAAGATATACAATAATGGTAATTCTAAGAATGTCACCACGGATGAGATTTATTATAGACAGTGTGTTCTCAGTGGGGATTTCTGGGAGAAATCTTACCAATCTTGGTATCAAGCTATTAATTATTTAAATATGTGTACTGTGCAACTCATCTTTTGTAACATTCTATGGCATGCCTTTTGTGTTCTGACCTTATCACTTTACTTTTCAACCCTTACATTTATATTGCTTATTTTATGAAATACACATAAGATTTGTAAAATACCTTAAATCCTTTCTGGAATTAGAAGTTTCAGTCAGTCTTTCATTCATTCATTCTTTTTTGAAAAAAAATAAACAGTAGAACAGTACAAAATGAGGAGCCATGAAAAAAAATTCAGATGAGTTATTTTTATTGTTTTGAGTTCCAGAAGATCTTTCTTATTTAACAAAATATCAAACTTCAAACAGATATGTGAGCCTTATGGTTAGGTAAAGTGATGGGAACGAGATTATGGCATGGTTTCAATGGTCATTTGCTAAGCTGAAATGGTGAGCTGTGGCAGCTATCCATTTTTTTATAAGCCTCCCCTTGCCCTTTCTCAGTTTACAGATACCAAATGTTGAGAGGGATGGAAGTGGATCTTCTCCCATTCCCAAGGCATAAAGGAAAAGTGGTCTAAGTAATCTAAGCCACTTATGGTAATTCTTTATGCTCAGCCAGTGATTGGTTTACAACCCAGAACAAGACCCCATTCTAACCCATTAAGCAGATGCTATCTGGGCACCCTACTAGGAAGATGTTCCTCCTTAATGAAAAGAGACCTGTAAGGGGAGGGCCTTGCTGTTTCAGCCAAGAAATATCCCTCCCTCCCAGCTGCATTGTCTTCCTGCCTTTAGATAGACTGTAGAAGTTCATGATGTTGGTAATAACTCTCATTTTTTGACACCATGCGGAAGACGAAGAGACTTGAACCCAGAACCCTGAATCCATCCCTCTCCAGGAAACCCTCTTTGTCTACACTTCCCTTAATCGGGTATTATCACTGGTACCTGAAAGCATCTTCACCGATGCACAAGCATTCTGGCTGAGGAGTTTCTAAGAGATTCATCCTGCAGCTGGTCTCCTTGGTGAGAACAGTGAGAAAACAGAATGACATCTCCTAAAGCAGTGGTTCTCAACCTTCCTAATGCCGCGACCCTTTAATACAGTTCCTCATGTTGTGGTGAAACCAACCATAAAATTATTTTCGTTGCTACTTCATAACTGTAATTTTGCTACTGTTATGAATTGTAATGTAAATATCTGATATGCAGGATGTATTTAGGCGACCCCTTTGAAAGGGTCATTTGACCCCCAAAGGGGTCGCGACCCACAGGTTGAGAACCGCTGTCCTAAAGTCTCCTCACTGCCCTCATTATTGTCCTATGGAAACAACATGTTTTGAGACAACTAAAATCAAAATATATTCTTAAAAGAGTTATTTTATATGAAATAACTATATATATGACTTGCAGCAATACATAATCCTTGTTATAGACTTACGATTCATTACTTTTTTTGCCCTTTCTCTGTTTTTTAATTTTTTGTATTCTCATTGTATACTACTTTAATAATAAAAATAAAATAAATATTATCCTATATAATAAACTCCTAATATGCTAAGTGTCTGGTCGTCTGTTCAACCAATCAAACCGTGATATGCTAATGATATGTTAAGGCTGCTCAACCGCTTGCTATGACTTGCACTGACCACCAGGGAGCAGATGCTCCAGCTGGTAGGTTTCCTTGCTGCTGGGGTCCTGCTGATCAGGACTGAGGGAAACAGAGCCCTTCCGTGGTCCATCCCCAGCTGGCCAACCTCTTGGGTCCCTCCCAGCCCCGATCGTGCACCAGTGGGGTCCCTCGGCCTGGCCTACACCCTCTGGAAATCTGGGACCCCTCAGGGGATGTCGGAGAGCCAGTTCGGCCCGATCCCGCAGGCCAGGCTGAGGGACTCCACTGGTGCATGAATTTGTGCACCAGGCCTCTAGTTTATTAAATAAAGGTATTTTCCCCACATTATCATTTTAACACTTGGCATTTCAAACCAATCAAGAACCAAAAAAAAGGTGGGGCCAGTCAACAAACCTTAATTTGGGAGGATGTTTTTCCAACCTCTGGTTACCATAGGAATGCAAGATAGAGCCACTGGTGACAGGTATATATTTACCCAGCACATTCCCCACCACAGCTTAAAAGCAATACCTCTCACTCTAATTCCTTCCTTTTTTGTTGTTAAATATCTGGATCCTGGATTGTCTGTTTTACTCTTCCTTTCTTCATCTACTAGTACATCTTATTCTCATTGGTCAATGCACAAAATTCTATATAATCCCTACTGAAACCTATTAACATACTCAAAAGATAAAAATAGTTTATTTTGTAAACTATCAAGGGTTGTTTACTATGAAAAGCCTTAACTTGTTACCAATATAAATCATAGTTTAGTTAGTTTCTTCTCATCCGTTCCCATTCAGCGTACTATCATATACTGAGTAAAAGAGGGTCTATATCTAATCTCCTGGATTGATAATGAAATCACAATATAGCTTTAATGATCATTTGAAGGCTCATTAGGAGGCATTGTCTGAGGAATGTTGTTAGGACTAACATTTTAAGAAACAGAGTATATGCCTCAAACAAGACTTAGAGGCTCTTCAGAATTTACTGCCCTTTAAACAGTATTTTTTAAAGCAATAGCTTTCAGAACTTTGCACACTGTGTGCTTTAAAAATGGTCTTTCCATAAAATCTCTAAGGCTGAAAATAGAATTCTTCAATGAATATATAGGCAATCAATAAAATGCCACATTATTAATTCACCTTATGGTACTTTGATGCTTTTAACATTATAATATTCAACTAGTGAAAAGAGAACATAGCAGGGGGGGTTAGCCTTTCATTTAAATTGGTGCTTGAGCTTTGCAATTACTTCAAATGTCATTGCTGATATTTGAAGAGCTTTCCAGTGAAATTTTTTTCAAGTTGGGTATTTGACTGATATGATAAACCTTAGGCCTTATCTTGGTGCTATTAGACTGTATGATGAAAAAATTAATTTTATCTTACAATGTGTGCCAGACTTTCAACTGATAAGGAAACTGGAAACAAAGGATTATATTAGGTCAAAGATCATCATATTAGTGATTAAATTTTATACTACGGGCAAGTCTTTGTTATTCAATTGGTCCTTTTTTGCAAAAATCTTCTTTGAAAACAATTTAAAGCAAATAAAAAGTTGCATCAAGTTTAAAATACTTAGTAAAAAGACAGGAAAAGTATAAAAAATCTGTTGTTTTGTTTTGTGTTTATCAACTAAAGGATAATATAATATAGTACACATATGACATTTGTCAGTAAACCAGTTTATTTAATTCTGTTGGCTTAAAGAGTCTTTGGAAAACATTTCTTTAATGTAAAAAATTCCCTCTTACAATTCCACATTGGTATTTGTTGATAATTTATTTCATTTCAGTTGTTCATTATGACATTGGAAGGTCTGAAATTATGATAACAAACATTTCTCTAATTTTATTTTCAATAGCACTAATAGCCACTGGAAAATCACATTCTCATATAATATTAACAACCAATTTAAAAAAAAAAATAGTACCTGAACTTTTCACTGAGTTTCGGAATTTTGTTTTGTCTTATTTTAAAAGCTTTCTTTCAATTAACCTAAAACACAAGAAAGCTCATGTTTGGTTTGCTCTGTAACTCTGTCCAAGGCCCCAAGTTAAGAACAAGTGCTGGAAATTTGGAAATAAAACAGGACTGATGAGAAAAGAATAGTGTGGAAATTAACCAGCCTTCTGAGCTAACAGTATCCTTCCAAATAACACAGCTACTGACAAATCACAGACCCAACTGTAAGTATTAAATTCTCCCACAATTACACAATTTTACTTCATATTCTGAGGATAGAAACAATCTTGTAATACATGGTGAAGAAAGTACTATAATAGAACTCAATAGTACTAATACCTATGTCTTCAGAAAGGTGTGTTTTAGAAATTTTGATCATAATGCAATCTGCTCAAAGCTGTTAGACTATGGATAATTTCACTCAATTTTCCAGTAGGTTTCTGTCTTGAATAAGTAAATAGTGGGTAATGGTTTGTGTCAAAGTTCTTGCCACACTCCATTAAACATAGAGCATGACAATCTGATCAGATGTCTCTTTTATAGTCAGAAACTGACTTGTGACTTTGTGAGTTACTCAGCTACATCAGGTCACTTCAGAAGTCTCATCTTTTCATCTTGTCCAAATCCCTGATGGTTTTACATCTGACACATTTGAATCTCAGCATTGTGACCTTATTCAGCCTGCATTTGATATAGTCAAACACTGCTATTGAAATAATATTAAGTTATTCTTAAGGAGCTGAATGGATAAGCAAACAATACTGACATTAGTAGAATTTCAAATTTTTACATTATTTTATCTTAGTGTCTAGCCCAACTAAAACACAATCATGCCTAGATCTGTACTCAAAGCATCAAAAACTTGAACTTGTTCAATCTTAGGAGATAAATTCAATGTTTGCTGAGTAATCTATACTAATAATAGAGGAATATGGAAATTGTCTGGGACGCCATCACAGTAACAGTAATGACCAGCAGGCTGCCTGGGGAGACAAGGTTGACAGGGGGGTTAGTGAGGGACGACCAAACAACTGAACAGCAGTCTGTGTGGGGCAACCAGGCCAGCGGGGGGGAGAAGGGGAAGACGGAGGGGGGCAGTTAGAGTCAATCAGGCTGGCAGGCAAAGGCAGTTAGGGGTGATGAGGCTGGCAGGGAGGGGGCAGTTGGGGGTGATCAGGCAGGCAGGCAGGTGAGCACTTAAGAGCCAGCAATCCCAGATTGTGAGAGAGATATATGTGGGGTCCTATATTGGATAGGGTGCAGACTGGGCTAAGGAGACCCCTTGCCCCACCAGGCCACTAGTTATTATATAAATTACTCATGCAACACAGCCAACACTAGATAATTTAAATCAGCCTAACCAACCTAAATACTGCATACAATAATTAAACCGTTATGCATATCCAGCTTAAAATTATACAAGTGCAGTGCTGACATTAATATCCAAGTAAAGTTTTCAGCCTGAAACTATACTTTATTTTATGATAAACTGGTTTGCAACACTGGATTTTTATTAATTATTAAAATATTATGTACAAATGTTTGGCAATTCCTAAACCCAAGATAATGACTATAAAACTGTTTATTGAATTTCCTCAGATTTTAAAGTCTTATTTTTTATGCAGTCTTTAACACATATCTATTTAGAGGTTGCTATGAACAAGTCTTGTAACATCTAGTCAACTATTTTTTTATTTTTTTATTTATTGATTGAGGTATTACATACATGTCCTTTATCCTCCCCAGTCCCACCCCCCCCTCATGCCCTCACCCTCCTGGTGTCTGTGTCCATTGGTTAGGCTTATATGCATGCATACAAGTCCTTTGGTTGATCTCTCCCCCTTACCCCCACCCTCCCCTACCTTCCCTCTGAGGTTTGATGGTCTGAACTATTATTGACTTTCTTCACAACCCTGGGAGTCAGGGAGAGTGTTAGTATGGCTTTTGTTCACACAGGTGAATCCGAGGTTCAGATACAGAGAGTACTATGGTGCTTTTCAAGCAACAGAACTCCCAATAACCTTAATACTTTAGCTCCCGCACCAAATCACCCAAGAACCAGAGGTTGCTGAAACTGGAAAGGATCTCAGTGACTCCTGTCATCTCAGGGGATCATCAAAAACCGGTAACTCCAAGCTTCTAGTTTTCCCGTCAGTACTTTCACTGAGACAATTGGTTACTTTGGGAGGAAGCCAGCTTAGCATAAATTGTCATCCTTGCATGGCAATATGTTTGCCTGGTCCTTTGACATTAATTTTTTCAATCAATTTTGCATAACAACCTTTCAATAATTCTCGTAAATTACCTTGGAGCTCCTAATTTTTCTCCTCTTCTAATTAATTTCTTCAGTTCTTCCTATTATTTCATTAGTGGCAGCAATTAATTCCCAGACCTCCTGACATCCTGGTTATTCTCCTCTGATTGTTTCCTTCAAAGTTGGATTGTTTGTTTTTAACTTTTTTTACTGAGGTATAAACTACATACAATGAAGTATAAACATCTCAAATGTAGACTCAACGAATATGTATACATCTTTAATGTTTGGTTTTCTAAGCTCATAAAAGCAGAATCTTAACAAACACCTCTGGCATTTGACAAGTAGGAATCACCTTAATCTAGTTATTTCCCAATTGACAGAAAGACAGGTTATAGTTGTTTTTTTTTGTTTGTTTTTTTTGTTTTTGTTTTTGTTTTTCTTTCTTGCTTGCAATTACTAAACAGGATTTTAAAAACAATTTCTTTTTCACATTATTTTTCTTTTTTTAATAGGAACACATTCTTATTATAAAATGTCAACATTTTGAAATGTATAGTTTAGGAAAAGAAAGTCTCTCATAAATCCTCTCTCCTGAAATGCTTTGAAAACTTCAGAGAATAAAATGTATACTAGACACTCTCTGTACATCATTGAATATTTTGAATGTTTCTAATTAGTCTTTGTCACTCAAAAATTTTCATGATACTTCATAGAATTATGGAATGCCTTCTATTTAAAGGATGGAATTCAGAAAAATCCATGAATTTGGGGAAGGAAAAAAATTAAATTGTACCTTCCTTTTCACTTCCTTCAATGAATGCAGCAGCAAACCATTACAGCATTAGCAGTCACTGCTACTTAGTCACTAATGAGATTACCCATATTTTCATATCAGATGTCTCTAAGTATTCACTGTGTTCATTAAATGGACCCAATATTAGATCACGTTACTTCATGGATTCATAGTGAAACACACAGACTACTAGGTGCTTTTATCATTATTTTTATAACTAGAGGCCCAGTGCATAAATTCGTGCACGGGTGGTGCCCAGCTGGCCCGGCCCCAATAGGGGTGAATCAGGGCTGGGCCTGTCAGGAGGAGGAGATGCCGGGAGGTTAGCCAGCCAGCCTGCCCTGAACTGGCTGATTGACCAGTGGGCCCCGCCCCCAATTGGGGATGGGGCCAGCCATGGGGACGGGCTGTGGGTGATGGGCTGGCCAGCCCCACCCCCGAATGGGGTTGGGGGGTGCCGATCGGGGGGCCAGCAGCCTGGGGGAGGGGCCATGGGTGGATGGCCGGCCAGCCCTGCCCCTGATGGGGTGGGGGAGGGCCGATCTGGGGTGGGGCTGGTCTGGGGGAGGGGTTGTAGGAGGTTGGCAGGCTGGCCTCACCCCCTATAGGGTGTCGATCCTGGGTGGGGCCAGCCTGGGAGAGGGGCTGCGGGCTGATCAGGGTAGTGGGGGCCCATTGGAGACATGGCCAGATGGGAGAGGGGCCGCAGGAGGTTGGCCGGCCATCCCTGACTCTTATTGGGGTGGGGGGGTGCGATCAGGGGCAGGCTGGCCAGGGGGAGGGGATGCGGGCCTATAGTGGTGGGGCAGGCTGATTGGGGGCGGGCTGCCCGGGGGGAAGAGAGGGGGCATTTGACCAGTGGCCCGCTCTTAGGTGGGCGAGTCAGATCAGGGGAAGGCCCACAGCGGGGAGGGGCCATGAGGTTGGCTGTCTGGTCCCACCCCCCTGATCTGGCTGGTTCGACGGCCACAGTGGGCATCAGAGCGACTGGTCGTCAGCGGTCATTATGACCGTTACAGTCGCTGGCTTTTTACATATAGATAGATTATTTTAAATATAATCTTATTTTTTGAAATCCTACATTTTAAATTTTATTTTGAAAAAGGTTTTCCAAAACAGGGTGCAATTTTAGCAAAATTATTTAGGAGAACTCCTGACCTGGACTCTCATCTTGACTTACTATCTCATAAGAAAGCCTATGTGCATTCTCAAACAACTTTGATTGGCCATAGCACCCTTAAGTTAAATTGAAGTAGGCCTTTTTGTTAAGTCACCAGTGACATCTTTAATGACTTCCCATTTCCTACAGAATAATCTAAATATTACCTCACCTATAGCCAATACAATCTACCCCGTGGATTAAACATCCTTGTTCCCCAAAGCTGTTATACACTTCCAACCTCTTTGCTTATAACCTCTCCTTTGCCCAGTGTCCCATTTCCCTGGCAAATATGCACTTGCAGTGATCAGAGGCCAGTTTTTCTCATCCTATAATCATACAATTGCCTTTTGCAACCTTATTAAAATTTAGCCAATAACTGCAGACTAGCAATATCGTTTTGAATGTTCCTCCTGCCCTCTGACACAAACGTCATACCTCTTGATTAAAAAACACATGTCTGCTTTATACAGAAGAAAACACTTCGAGGTGATAAGATTGGCACCTATACTTGGTGAAAATGTTTATTAAAGGAGAGTAAGATGAAAGTGACACATGCCTTTTCTAGACATTGTAACTGAAAACATGCAAATGAATATTCTTTACCAGTGAATAAATGTAGTGCCAAGACTCACTCTATAAAAATGGGTCCTCTAGTTAGAGTTCAATGTCATCTTTCTCACTCTCTTTGACACATCACTTGTGATTTCCAGGTTTCCATTTCTTTAAAGGGAAGTAAGATCACAAACATAGTTGTGAACACATCTGAGTGCAGAGTCTCTCTAGATTTTTATGACATTTCTTTGTCAGTTGACTTGCCTACAATTCATTGCAACAATTATTTTTAGTGATGAGATTTTACGGAGGCATTGCAAAGCATTCAGCGCAGTATTCATAACAACACGTTTCTTTTCTGTACTTGTTTTTTCATCATTTCATGTCCTGTTTAAGTACATGTAACCACATACCACATACAAGCTTTACCAAGTTTGGGGGAGGGGCAGACAACTGATTCTCAGTACTAGATAAACTGGTATGAGTGAAGCCCACGATAGAGAGACTCACTCCCATTGAGCGGATATTAGCACGCCAACAATGACTGTCAGTGGGTTTTACAGAGAAAAGAGACATGTTGAATCTGGCAAGAAAATTAGGTGATGATCTGTTAAGAGAGCTACCACTGCAAAAATATGTGTATCACTTTTATTCACTTTTACATTTCCAGATTCTCTCTACCCCACTCTTTTACATAATTTCTGTGAAATAGATCTAGAAAAATAATTTTTTAAATAAAAAGAGCTCCAGAGGTTTTATTAAAAGGAAAACAAAACAGGCATTGGAATCAATGATACAGTGTTAGACAATGAAGTCTGAATCCATTCCACTTCAATAGAGGTGGTAGGCACCTCGAGACAGAGTTTAGACTTACCTCCACCTCCCAGTCTCCACTGCTCACTTCCACCTTGGCAGACAAACTTATGATTGGCCAGCATGAGAAATGAATTGGCAGTAGAGCAATATATATGCAACTATGATACATTTTTAACCCAAACAGCTATTGTAACCTATATTTAAAATGTATGCGTATGCTTTAAAACTTACAAAAAGAAAATTCTCACAAGCTTTTAAATTGCTAGAAAGCAACTGGACCATCTAAAAAATGTTGCCATTCAGCATTAAATGTTACATTAAAAAATCTGAATAAAATATTTTTAATACTTAAATCCACCTGCTTTACTCCACAAAAACATGAACTATCTCAACTAAATGGAAGCAATTTTGTGTAGAACAAGGCAGCATGACAGAAGCAGGAAAATGCAGTAACAGCTTCTAGCAGATTTTAAACAACAGTCTTGTGTGGACATGTACCTCAGAGGTAATCAATTCTAAACTCTTCAATAGCCCCTAGAAGCACCACCACATTCCATTGCAATACTGGATTTTCACTGACTTCTACTAATATATGGCTAAAGTTACTAGTAGTATAACCTATGGAAAGCCACTCCCCGTGTCCCCAGCTGAAGATGGAGTATAGTGTGTCATATGGCTCAAGGATACAGTAAATCTCTACCATAGTCCCCCTGACGTGCTGAAAGCCCAATGTGTCTGGTTGGTTCGGCACATAGAGATTCAAAAGGTGATCAGCCCCCTAAACCCCTCCCATGTAATGCCCAGATTGTTGAAGGCTATGAGGGTTGCACCTTTCATTCAGCTAACAACTGGCCATTTCAGTAATGCCTGGACTTTATCGTTGACTGTGCCTTTTACATCTACTACTGCTGCTGGGCATTTAAACCTTGCCAACATGGTGGCCCTATGCCTCCCGCACTTTCTCTGCTAGAGAAAGGCTATCAGACCATTTCCTCCTTGGAGTCCCAGACTTCCTAAAGTATTCTATTATGTATGGAATTATATCCCCCTCTCCCAGCAAAATCCTTTATTGAAGCCCTAACCCCCAATGGGAATATATTTGGAGGTAGGAGTTCTAAGGTGGAAATCATGGTAAAATGAGGTAATGAGGGTGGGGCCCTAATCCAAAAGGACTAATGACTTTATAAGAAGAGAAGAAACAGCCAGAGTGCTTGCATGCAGAGAGAGGGCCATGTGGAGACACAGTGAGAAGGTGGCCACCAGAAACCAAGCCTGCTGGCACCTAGATCTCACATTTCCAGACTCCAGAACTGTGAGACGCTAAAATTCGGTTGTTTAAGTCACCCTGTCTGTGGTCTTCTGTTTGGGAGCCCAAGCAGATGAACACAAGCTCCCAAGCCAGCCACCACCATTGTTCATTTTACACCATAGTGCCCCAATCTCTGCCCTTCTCTCTAACCTGCTTTCCCTCTTTGGGATTTGAAGAGAGAAGATCTTAAACAAGATAATGTCATTCAAATTATACTTAATGACCATCAAGAAGAATTTGATGTCTTAGACTTATCCCAATGGAGCCCCAACTCTTAGAAACATAAATTCTGTTTTCCCTGGCTGGATAGGAAAATAAATATTTTCTTTGTTCTTAATGAGCCACCCTACTCAAAAAAAATGGGCAAAAATCATTTGGCTTTTAGCTTAAGGCACAAAGGAAAAACTCAGGTTGAGTTATTGTAACCTATTTCACATATTTATTTCTTAGCACTAGAAAGAAGAATGTCTAGACTAGAGGAGTGAGTATAGGTCTTAGAGCCAATCAGGTACAGCTGATCTTCCTGAATCTCCATTTTCTACCTTCCTCTAAAAGTTGGGACAGTGCCCAGACAGTGTGGTTCAGTGGTTGAGCATCAACCCATGTACCACGCAGTCACCAGTTTGATTCCAGGTCATGGCCCATGCCCAGGTTGTGGCTGAATCCCCAATAGGGAGTGCAAGAAGCAGCCAATCAATGTTTCTCTCTCATCTATGTTTCTATCTTTCTCTCCCTCTCCCTCCCTTCCTCCCTAAAAAGGAAATCAATAAAAATCATATTTTTAAAAGTTGGGACAATAATATATATGTCATCAGAATAAGGTGATAACTGAATACTTTCAGTAGATGTTCAGTTTGTCCTACATTTGTAATACTGAGCATGACACTGTTGAAGGGATCAAGTTGTCCTTCATCTATAAAAGTGGCAGACAAGTATGAATGCATTCAGAAGAAAATATTTTTTAAATAGTTAAAAGACAAAATGTTGATACTTGAGCATTGTTTCAGTATTCGAAAAATTTCTTCCATGGAGCACTTCAATTCTTCTACCATGTCCAATTAATCTAATGCTGTTATCCTTCAAATGAAGCACTTCAGTTAAAAACACACTCAGAATTCAATGAGTCACATTTTGCTAGCTTGTTTAGAAATTAAAATGTCATTTGCTCCTGGAACATGTTTTTCTGGTTTCATCGAAGTGAATGTCATGATTTTTAATGAAGAGCTCAGTGGACATACCATGAGATAATATATCAAGGGTTTAAATCTGGAATGGACTGTATTTTCTAAAAATCTAACCCAACCTCTGGAAGGCCAAAGAAGTATCTGTTACATAAACATCTCATGTAGGCTCCCAACACAGGAAGAAATTAAATAGGAAACAGGGAACTATGGTGTGGTAAGAATTTTCATATGTAGGAAGAAGGTATACAATTAATTGTTGATGTGGGTTCCCCCGACCCCTCAAGTGAAGTAGATCTATAAAAAGCAGCAAGCTCTGGTTTCTCTGCTCTGGAAATTTTCACTCCTCAAAAGCTTAAGGAAATGACCTCCTTCTAAAAAAAACTAAGGGGTAAAATAATGTCATATGGTTGCATACACTCACCTTTGTCATGATCTTTTTTGTCACTGCCCAGCTCATTTGCTTGTTTGATATAAAATGAATTGAACCAATCTTTTTGAGTCTGAAGCATTATTCTCTCCCATCTTTGAAACCAGACTACTCCATGTGGTCAGTCCCAGCTCATTCCTTACACGACAGAACAGGAAACTAAGGTTCAATGAGCAAATCGCATATTTCATTTAGTCAATGGTGAGGTCCCCTGAAAACCAAATGGCTTGAGGTAGTAGGAAATATTTCACCATCAGAAAGATAGGGCACAGCATTGGTTAAACTAAAATTTTTGTGGCAGTCATCAAGGCCACTTATGGCATGAAAAATAAATTCACACCATGCTTTTTTCCCCATAGAAATATTAACCAGGCCTTTCTGAGGAGGGTATCTGTGAGGGATGAGTGAACATTGCTTTACAGAAAACACTCTTACACATCTGCAACTCCTTCCTGAAGCCACATATCTCAAGTTTGGGGTGCAGTCAAACCCCAAATTGTCCTTCCAAATACATATAACCATGTGTTTTCAGAGAAATCTGAACCCATATGTTTCTGATTCACTTGAACAGCACTGCTAAGACTTCTCAAAGTATTTTACAAGCTTTTCTCAGGAAACATTTTGTATTTCAAACTCAAGAGTTATATTTAACCCAAAATAAACCAAATATAAACCCCTACCTATGGGGCATTAATTTGAACCAAAGACCACAAAACTACCTTTTAAAGAGAACAATTAGTTTCCGGGACATGCAGGGCCAAGAGCTATATATTCTTTCTAGTATTTCTCTAGCTGAGCTTGGTAAGCCACTAAAAGAACCACTTTTTAATCAAATTGAGAGAATAAAGCTTTATAGTAAATCCAAAATAGCACTTTATTAAATCTCTACTTCAAATAGATGTTATCATTAATAAACTTAGTTTAAAAAAAAACTTTAGACTAAAAGCACATTTTAAAAAAAAGGAAATTGTCAGATAATTTAGTTAGCCTTTCAGGCTTAAGTCTGTGATATAAATTGAAAATTAAGGATATTTATCTGAATTAAATCCTTTTAAAACATTCACAAATTTAATTGTAACGTATTATGCACAAGGGATTTCAAATCCTTACTTCTAATATCTACTGGATTTCAAAAGCAAATTCTAGACCAAATATTTGGAGTAACCTGAGTTTTGCCGATATATTATCTTCTTACTAGTTTAAAGGAGGTTTATAGAAATGGGACCCTGGAGAGAAATGATTTCTTCCCAACCATAAAACCAGGTGCATGGGAGGGTTCATTAACAGTCAGCACTAAACTGGGGCTTTCCTGGTGAGTATGTGGAAGTTGCTAGGATTTCCTCCAGCAGTAAAAGGAAATAAATATCAATTAACTGTGTTATCTTGTACTGGTAAACCTCAATGGGAAGTAATAATGAAGATCAAAAATTTTAAATGTATGGAATGTTTTATTGGAATATATATATATATATATATATATATATATATATATATATAATCCTATATAATAAAAGCCTAATACGCTTAAGTATCAGTTGTCTGGTTGGCCTTTCAACCAATCAAAGCATAATATGCTAATGATATTTTAAGGCCACTCAACTGCTCCCTATGACGTGCACTGACCACCAGGGGGCAGACGCTCCGACCAGTAGGTGAGCTTGCTGCTGGGGTCCGCCTGATCGGGACTGAGTGATATGGGCCAGACATGCCCTGAAGCCCTCCTGAGGTCCCTCCCAGGACCTGATCGTGCACTGGTGAGGTCCCTTGGCCTGGCCTGTGTCCTCTCGCAATCTGGGACCCCTCGGGGGATGTCAGACAGTGGAACGACCAGTCGCTATGATGCACACTGATCTCTAGGGGACAGATGCTCAATGCAGGACCTGCCCCATGGTGGTCAGTGCGCTCCCACAGCGGGAGTGCTGCTCAGCCAGAAGTCAGGTTCATGGCTGGCGAGTGCAGCACCAGTGGCAGGAGCCTCCCCACCTCCATGGCAGTGCTAAGGATGTCCAATTGCTGGCTTAGATCACTCCCCACAGGGAACGGGCCTAACCCGTCAGTCGGACATCCCTGAGGACTCCTGGATTGCAAGAGGTTGCAGGCCTGGCTGAGAGCCCCCCCTACCCCCTTTCCGCCAAAGTGCACAAATTTTGTGCACCAGGCCTCTAGTATACTATATATGTAGTATATAATATATGTGCATATATTCAATTAATGTTGAATAGAGGCAATTATTATCAAAGTAATAAAAAACATATGACCCATATCGATAATTTCTTATTGTATGAACTTACACAAATGTCCTTGAATGCCAGGAGCTGTTAGTTGATATCAAACTGTGGGAGATCACCTTAGCGACTTTATTTATACTTTCTTTAATCAATAAACCTCCACCCCTGAATCCACTTGCATTTTAGGAAAAACTAAGATAGAAGGAAAAAGTGATCAAGAAAAAAACATTCCATTTTTACCTCATTCAGACTTTAAGGTCTCATAAACGGACACCTCTAAATAGGAAAAGAAACATTTCCCAAATTATAAATGTATTTGCTCTGCCATAAAATGCAAAGGCTTGGATTTTTAATAATTGCATTCATCATTTTCCTTTTAAATGTAAATTCCACCTGTTTTTAAAACAAAGGAAGTGATCTTTCCTTGTCTGTAGTCTTTTAAGTCAAGGAAGACTGAGTTTTTGGCTGTTAAAACCGGCAGCTTTAGCTGTTGAAGGGCCGTTCTAAATCCTCCTTCAGACCCATTTACTTCATGAAGCTTTTCATTTAGGTCTTATCAACGATGCTTTACCCCTTCATACAATGTAGTTAGAGAAAGGTCAGAAGAAAAACAAAGGAAGGTCAACTGTAGATTCGATTGTTTGCTGCCTCAGAGTTCTGTTAACCCTCAGGTGTTTTTTCACTTAACTTCTCTGCGAGCTTCTATTTGTACCTTAATCCACCAGCCAGCAACTCTACTGCTTGGAATGAAAAACGTAAGAATCATGGGACATAACCAAACAGTTGTCCTGTGATTGCACATAAGCGATCAGAATTATTGTCTTAATAAAGCACATCATTTTCCTCAAGGTAAAATCTGACTTCCACTCTGCACAGCATCAGATAATGTATATTCAATTTGGGAAATTTATTTCTCCCATTTTAGAGGAAGATTATTTCCAAAGATTTAATTCTTTGGAAGATGAAAACATATCCATTTCTTTATGATGTGCTTTTTACTCTTTCATTCCTTAAATAAGAATGATTAAACAGACTCGCTCTACAAACCTGATATAAATAACATGTATATAATTCAAACAAAGTACATTCATTCTTTCTCTTTTCTCAACACTGATGAAACCACTATCATAGGCAGTTCTTCAACGAAATAACAATGCTCTGGGGATGAGACTGTTGGAAAGGAAACAAAGTCACAAGAAAGTTCCAGGGTCTTCAAGGTGAGCCATTCTTTTATAGACTTTGCTCAATCGGAAATTAAAATAATGTGCAAAAAGACACTTATGGTGTCTCTACTAAAGCATTTAGGGCCAAGGGCTGGACTTAGAAAGACAAAATTGAGACTAGAAGAGATTTCTTATTCCCTTCTCATTATGCGTTGGCAATGAAAATATATGTGCAAAAGGTCCTACATGTAGAGGACAAACTGGGCATAAGCATTAAATCAGATTGGCTTCCACTTCCCGAGCAGACCCACCTCCAAGGGTGAGTGGCCCCTTAGATTTCCTCCAGGACATTTTCTTCCTCCCAGGTAAGGAGGTGAGGTGACATCCAACTGACTTAGAAGGTCGCCAGGGAAGATTTTACTCCCTGCCTGGTGTTTAACCACTCCTACCACTAAGATAAAAAAGGTTAGAAAAGAGCTGACATTACTGTATCTAAAGGTATTACAACATAGATTGCTAGTGACAGCTAAAAATAACTTGCCATATCCTTAGAGGAAAAACTGAGCTATAAAATGTTTCCAAAGTGCAAGACAAGTACCACAGGTGACAAGATATATTTGTCAGACTTAAGACATCATATGCATTAGGCCAGGTAAAATGAGGACCCTTTATTTAACTTGGAGAATAAAATTTTCCCCAAATCACCCTCTTTTGAAATAAATACCCAACTGGCAACTTTCAACACTTCTTTGTTCTACTGAAATTGATTGTGAAAAGGGGCTGTGGAGAGAAGAGATAGAAGTGGTATTCAGTGATGAGTCTGAGTAGCTAAGTTCTGCTCCGCCTCATTTGTAAAATAAATGAATGGAAAGGAGGAAAGAATGGACAGAAGGGGAAAAGAGAAATGAAGGAAAAGAGAGGGAGGGAAGAGAGGTAGAGGGAGGGAGAGAGAGGGTGGCAGGGAGAAAGGTACATCATGAAGTATTGTATTAAAATGAAACCTAGAAATCTGACATCCTACGAATTGGTTCACCAGCACTGTGTATTTCACCATGTTCTGGGGTGTTAAGATTCCCAGGTCTGACAGTCAACAACAATAACCATAATAACATTCTCCTTTCTAGACTCCTAATGGCATAGTAATACTGGTAATAATAGTAGCAAGAAAGCAGCACTGATAATTCCATCAAATTCCCTGATCAGTAAATGACCCCTATCCTATTGGATCAGGCAATTGGCACAATAAATGAGTTCACAGAATTTTAATACTTCATACCATAGATAGGCAAAAATTAAAAAATATTCCAGTTCTCTCATCTTTTTCTCCCTCTGCATAACCATAATTCATTCCAACTCCCAGGAGCTAAAAATTCTCTCTCACTTTAAGTAACTGCTCAGCTACCTTCTACAACAGTAACTGTAATTTGCAATTTAAAAAAATCTCAAAGCAAACTTCTTCCATGTTCGTGTTTATGTATGCAGCTTAAATTACACTGTTTTGCATCCATAAATATGCAATATTATCATGTTACTGAGTCATTTGATGTTTTGATAATCACATCCTAAAATCTAAACTCCAGCAGGTCAGGATTCCCTCATTTCCCTGATTTCTATAGTGTTATGCATTCTACAGAGATTTAAAAGGTGATTGGAATTTGTTAATTGATTGAGCATTCAGTAACTTCAGAAAATTAGTAACATAGATCAAAGAGATAGAAAAGAACAAGACAGGAGGCCAAGGGAAGGATGAAATAATTGGCTTAAACAAGATGAGGGCCTCTTAGAATAACAAGCAAAGAGGTTCATGTTCTCTCTCCCTTCCCCTCTGTAATCCTGATGTCCAGATGAAATGAAAAATTGGGTCACCCATTCAAATTGTGTATCTAACACCAGGCATCCGGATATTTGGCATCAAGTGGGGAAATAAAAACATTGGGTGCTTGACCATTTTTTTTTTTAACTTTTCATTTAGATCTTACAATTTTAGATAAAGGACCAATGAAACATTACTGGTAGAAGTGATATTATGATGAAAATAGTGGCATAACTCAGTTATTTTGGAAGCTGTATTCTGAATAGAGCTTAAAGATGGGAAAGGAGAGGTGAGATTCAAGGACATGGAAGAGTAATGGTGTTGGTTTAGTTATTTTATAGGTTGTCACACATTAAGATGACAAAGTGTTCACACTGAGGGTATAAACTACTTCTTTTTTTAAACAACAGTATATTTTAAAAAGAGAAGAGACAGTTTTAGAATCACACATACTCTAACAATTTTCTAATAAATAGCAGCCCACAGTAGCTGGTATGACACTACATCAGCTTTTCAGCATTTCAACTCACATAGTAAACTGAGCATTTGGGTTTGTCTCAACAAACTCTTGCCTGCTAAAAACTGAGGGTTTGACAGATTTTTAGAAATGTTCCATGAATCCTAATTTATGAACAACAATTGGTAAGTGAGCATGCCAGTTAAACCAAATAGTGAATGTTAATACCAAATAGTGAATGTTAATTCGTTGACATGGTATTTCCACGTGGAAAGGAAAAATAGTTTTGCAAAGCAATTATGGGAAAGTGTTTACCGATTGAATGTTGTATTACTTATTAGTTTGCATTTCTTGATTTTTTTTGCCAGTAATTGTTTACTGAAATCTATCTTGCACAGCAATTTACATTTCAGTTAGTGTCCACTCATCATTGGCTTTGACACTTATTTCATTTAGAATAACAATCAATAAATCAGGGTCATTTCCCAAGGAAGCCTTTTCATGCAAGAAGCATACAAAATTGTCAAATAAATGAAAATAGCCATCATGAATTGTTGAGCTCTGCAGTGTCATTTCAAATTAATCTCTATAAGCCATTTTAAACCTCTTGACAATAGCTCTAATACTCGGCTTTCCTCTTTTCTGCTAGCAGCAGGAACTGAAAACGTTGTTGGCATGGTAAGAACCTGAATGCTATAATAGACAAGAGAGAAATAACCAAGTTTTCCATTGTTCATATGAGAAGCAGAGTGGGGGAAACACGCTACCTCATGAACATGCCCACAATTCTGCATGAGACAGAGTTAGTGGGCCTCTGTCAGGAAGGTCCTGCCCAAGAGATAAGAAAAGGGAGTGACTGCACAGTGTTCACGGTGAAGGAAGTTGGAATTGCATAACCGGTCACCATTCGCTTTCTTTGTATGGGGCATTGTGTGTAAGCATTGTATAAATAACAGCGGCCTTGATATGTACTAAAAAAATGACCCTTTTTTTTCTCTCTTTACTTTAATTAGCACAGGAGACTCATTTTCAATTGAAAACATATTGGGAAGTTTTCTCTGAGTGCTTTATATGTAAAATAAAGTGAGAGTTCTACTAAAGAAAGGGTATAGCACATGTGGGAAATGAAGAAGCAAAATCTACAAGAATTCAAAGTAATCAGTTTTCAGGTCAATTGTTTTTGGAATAAATGTAATTGTTGTAAATAGTCAAAAGTACATGGGCACGGTAAGAGAATCATGAAAGTAACACTTTTAAAAGAGAACTCTCTCAAACTAAGTTATATACATTACCTGTCAATATAGCAAGTCTCCACCAATGAAAAGAAAGTGACTCTAGTTTCAGGGTTTATTGAAGATTCTAGGAATGGGGGAAGTAACCTGCATTTTGAAGAAGTATACAGTAATAGTTTAAGCAAAAGCAACCATAACTATTGAAGGGGAAATATAAGTCATAAAAGTGCAAATGGGTCTTTTGACACATTGTCAAGTATGTAAATGTAGTGAAATTAGGGGGAAAATCTTAAGGCTATTCTGAAAAATTAGTATTAAAAATACTTTCTAAAATTTTAAGGAAAATTTGTGCTATGGTGTTGTATGCACAGATGTGATCCTGTAGCCCACATTCCATTAACCACTGGTTTGTATAACAAGCTAGAAATATCTTGGCTCAGGAAGTAAACAGACATTCAATCACATTTCTTTCAACCACCCAATAAGTTAAAGTGAAAACAATCCAGTATTGATTATATAGGGGTCAAAAGACAAAGAGGTTTAGAAAGAGTTTCATTCATTACAAAGAATTCTACACTCGGGACTATAAGAGTTTCTACCTAGAATAGATACACTTTTGTGGCAAAGGAAAAAAAATCTAGGTCAGAACAGTTGAATGAGAAATATCTGTAAAGGAAAAAGCAAAAACAATACAGCCTTCTAGGGAACAGCATACAATTTCAAAAGTTGGGAAATGAGACTAATGGATAGAATCCATGTAGACATATACCAGGCATATGAAATTGCTGATGCCAGTAAGCTCTGGATTTTCATATTTCATTCTGTCTCTTGCTAAATGACAATGTGATCATTTCATTGGCCTTGACCAAACTTTTTCACTTCGTCCTCCCAAAATAAAAATATTCAATTGAGGTAAAAACTCATTCTAAAGGTGCCCCACACACCCCTTTTCAAATTATTACAGCAACCTATATCTAAAAACCTTGTTACCACAATTCTGAATGCATTCAAGTGGAACACAGACTTGTGCTCACAACCCCAAAACTCAAAACTATAAAGTTTATGTTGTGTGACAAAGAAATATTATGTCTTTGAAAGGAGAAATAGCAACCGACAACGAAAATTGTATTCCGGAAATAACCAGGTGATTTAAAGCTTTCTAGATAATCACCAGCAACTAGAATGATAATACTTTAATAACATATTATATTTAAATAGCACCTTTCAAACTCCATCATGTTAATCTACACAACATGTTCACAGGTAAAAAGGAATGGATATTACTCCTATTTTAGATTAGAAAATTGAAGTGTAATAGAGGATGGCTTTCCCGAGGTCTCTCCAGGTCTTGGCAGTGTACCCAGGATTAGCTACTCAGGTGTGCTTTTCATTAGATTTTACTGCCTCCAAACTGACTTAGCTGATGGAACGAGTTGGCCTCCAGTGCATTTTTTCAGCACCCCTCTGTAGACGAGAATTTCTCAGTGGTTTGACCAAATCTCAGGCTTTCTCCACTTCCTGCCATCACCTGGTGGGTGTCCTGTGATGCCTTCCTGGGACCTACAGAAATAACACCCACAACTCCCCTAATCCATTCTTAGTCCTCAGGTTTTGCCACAGTCTAAATGCAAAGAATCAAGTATGCCATGAGTTAAGGTTTTCTCAAGGTATAAATCTTTCTCAGAGTTTTCTCAGCTCTGGATATATCTCCCCAGTTGTTAGAATTCAGCCTCTTCCTGACCTTGTCCTTTGAGAAATGTCCATATTTATTTTTACTTTATTTCTATCCTCAAACTAAGCTGACCTCCCTTTGGGGCCCAGCCTACATTTATACAAACCCAGGCCCTTTTCCCTAGTTCATGAAGAACGCAGACTTACGGTTCCAACATTCAGGGCCAGATGGCTAACTCCAATTCCAACCTCACAGCATTCCTAATTTGACCAATGATGCAGCAGAGACTCAAAAAGGAGCAAGACTCATTCTCACGGACACATCAAATGTCAGCTTGAATCCAGGTCTTCAGACATCCAGATCAAGGTATCTTCCAACATCAGTGATTGCCAGCCACTCCCAGCACAGTGCAGAGTTGCATGTCATCGTATATAATGAGTGATGCTACCTTTGGGGGTGTCCTCAGGAGAACAGAGTGGAGATGAGAAAAGAGTTGAAAAGCATTGAGCAACACCATGCATCCTACTACAGAATCTTCCTGCACCTCCCTTCTAACTCATGCCTGTGTTTCCTTCTCCCACATGCTGTTCTCAGAACAGTGAGGTCTCACCTTGTTTCTCGTTTACTGCTCAACAGGGTCTAAGTGCTCTTTAGACAAGTGATTCTTTTCTTTCACGTATTACAAAGAGCTCTATACAAATACACTGTTTATATTGAACAATCTGCAGATGACATGCTGTCTACCACAAAAGGACATTTTCGTATAAATAATCAGTAAGACTATTCACAAGTGGCTTCAGGGAGATGTTCTAATCCATGTACAAAGTGATAATAAGAATAACACCTTTGTATAGGGATTTGTTGTATATAACACATTTTAAAATATATCATTGCATTTGTAGGCAAATTATTTAGCCTCTCTGAGTTTTATTTTCTTCACATGTATAAATATTGTTACAAATGTTCCATGAGATGTAAACATATTTAGAAGATTTTAGAATTGACCCAAAAATTCAAACACCATTTATATTATGATTTCTATTGTCAATGTGTCTTTCAAAATGAGAACAAGTGAGTATCATCTCCCATTGATGTGAACATCAAATACAGTATTTTCATAGTCACTGTAAATATTAGCCACTTTCAAAATGTTGCTAAGCATTTAGCAAACTATTCAATGTTCTCTAAAGATCCTTATTTAGTTGTGATGAAAATTATAAATTTTGCAATAGGCAGTAATATTTCCTTTGAGATGGAAATTTTTAAGTCAATCCCACTTGATATTGATGATTTGTTTAGTCTGACTTGTTAAGTAATCTTGTGGATGGAGTTGTCCACTGATTGTACAAGACATTCTTTTGGGGTGATCTAATTTATTCACTTGGCTCAAAATCCATTTCAGATACCAAGGACAGCCAACTGCATATCACTAGCCCAGACTTCTCTGAATTCCTGCTTCATGCATCTAATGCCATGTTTGATGCTTGATGTATTTATTTATATAATCATTTCAAAATTAAGATACATAAACTTGATCACTTGATTAAATTTTCATGCAAAAAAAAACAAGCTAGTAAAATTATCTTTTGGGGTTTTAATGACATCCTATATAATAAAGAGCTAATATGCAAATGGTTGTCATGCCCTCACATCATCACGCTGTAATGGCTCAGACACTCAACACTGGGGAGAGAGGATTAGGGACCAGCCAGGCACAAATGAGCTCGTGAGAGAGGAATGGGGATGAAGCCAGGCTGCGGCCCGGGAGAGGGACAATCCGCATGCCCCATGGTCCAGGCACCAGCGGCTGCACCTATGGCCTGGGAGAGGGATAAGCCACCCACCCTGCACTCCTGGGTACCTGTGGCTGCAGCCTGGGCAAAGCCACCCACCCACTGTCCCCTGCAGCTGCAGCCAGCCTGGGCAAAGCCGGCACGGGTCCTGGGCGCCTGCAGCCATCCAGAGGAAGGAAAGCCCGAGTCCCTGGTACCTGCAACTGGCCAGAGGAAGGAATCTTGGGTCCCAGGTGCGGGGTGAGGCAGAGGCAGTTAGGGGCAATCAGGCCAGCAGGGGAGCAGTTAGGGGCAATCAGGCAGGCAGGGAGAGGTAGTTAGGGGCGATCAGGCAGGCAGAGGTGGTTAGGGGTGATCAGGCAGGCAAGCAGTTAGGAGCCAGTGGTCCCAGATTGAGAGAGGCAGTGGGACATCCCCCAAGGGGTCTGGATTGGAGAGGGTGTAGGCTAGGCAGAAGGACCTCCCCCCCATGCATGAATTTTGTGCACCGGGCCTCTAGTTTAATGATAGACAAAGATGTCTTTGATAAATTACATTCGTTATTTTCCCCCATAATAGCTTCTTTTAGAAGATTCCTACAGTTTACACACATACACACACACACACACACACACACACAGACATATCTTAAATAATAAAAGCATAATATGCTAATTAGACTGAATAGCCAAACATCCTTCTGAATGCCCTTCCGGACAAAGCTGTGGTGGCTGTGAGGGCCGAGGGCAGGCAGCCATGGCGGCCAGCAGTGGCAGCAGAGATGGGGTGATGCTGGGTCGTGCCTTCCCCAGATCATCCCAGTCACCTCCCACAGAGGGAGGCCTACTGATGGTTTAGGCCAACCGTGGGCAAACTACGGCCTGCGGGCCAGATCCGGCCCGTTTGAAATGAATAAAACTAAAAAAAAAAAAAGACCATACCCTTTTACGTAATGATGTTTACTTTGAATTTATATTAGTTCACACAAACACTCCATCCATGCTTTTGTTCCGGCCCTTCGGTCCAGTTTAAGAACCCATTGTGGCCCTCGAGTCAAAAAGTTTGCCCACCCCTGGTTTAGTCCCACGGGGAGCAGGCCTAAGTCATCAGTAGGACATCCCCTGAGGGCTCCCATACTGTGAGAGGGGGCAGGCTGGGCTGAGGGAAACACCCCCCCACCACCAAGTGCATGAATTTTTGTGCACTGGGCCTCTAGTATAAAGATATATTCTCAGGAAGGATTTGTAACAATAGAGAAATTTTGTTAATTTAATAATTCTGAAGCTGAATGTTTAAATGGACTTCACAGCACAGAATTTTTAAAAATCATTATAAGGCTGACTCAAATACTGGAGATAAATGTATTCATTGTGATGCCCCGGAATCTGAGATGCAGGTAGGATGTTTCACAGGTTGAATGGAACAGCAGCAGGAGCACATTATCAGCTAAGAACAGATTTCCTGTTTGTCAGTTTAGGAACTGTTCCTGTATGTGTTGGCTGATGGCCTCTAAGCTAGTAATTATTTTATTAATGAAAAAATAGAGGAAATAAGATCATCCATTATGTCCTGAACAGTGTCTCTTAGCTTTCTCATCACCTTTGTATTAGACGTTAAATTGCCCCTCACAGACACAAATGAGTACCAGTCCCCAGGCTTCCCAGAAACACCATCACACCAGGCTTTTCTCTGAATTTCCCATGAGTCCACTGAAATCCTGGGGGTCAAAGTGAGTGATCCTTTAACACAAAGCAGGAATTTCTTTGAAAAATCCCTAGTAGATAGGTTTCCTCTCCCAGGTGTCTTCTCCTTTTTCCCAGCCAAGGGCTCAGCTCCAAACTCCCCTAACTTTCCTCTCCAGCAGCAATCCACCTGCCTTGCCAACATGATCCTTAGACACACACACAATAGCTTCCTTTGGGGAACCTAGACATAACTTATTCTTCTCAACAGGGTACTAATTTAATTAAATATGTTTATAAATTTGGGCCCAACATCTTTAGTCTAGAATTTCAGGCTCTGGTCCAAAATGACCTTTTCAATCATAGCTACCACTGTGGGCACCGTGATTTTAACTGAACCATATACTTTCTTTGCCCTATGCAGCTTTGGCTTATAATTCCAAACTCTGTGGCTTTGTGTGTGTAACTTTTTTTGCCCAGTGTCAACTCCCTTCAATCCGACTTTTATACTTTATTCCAAAAGAGCATCTCCTTCACCAACTTTCCCGAATCTCTCCATTCAAACGCTCTCTTCCAGCTCCAAATGCCTCCAATCATTTATGTAAATGCTTATTATGATTCATATCCTATACCTCAATGGATTTTAGTTACTGATACATTTATTTAATTTCTCTCATTCCTTGCTCTTTTTGGTAATTTTCCAAAAAGTATGCTGAAAGAATACTATATGAAGCAATGATTCAGATATGTACTCTGTAGCCAGAGTGTCTTGGTTCAACTCTTTGCTCCTTGGCCTACTAGGTTTATGAACTTAGGAAAGTTACTAAATATCTTCATGCCTCAGTTTTTCCATCTTTAAAATAGCATAATAATCGAGCCTATTCATAGGTTTATTCTGGGAATTAATTGACCTGATACTTATAAAGCAAAAGTAATCAATATACTTGTTTAACAAATAAATACTTGAATGAATTATAAGTTTAGCAGAATAATTGGATGTTAGGTCTGTTCAATTTCACAAACAGGGAGTAGCAAATTAGAAACTCAGATCCCCAGCAAAGGTAACAGAGATGAAATCAGACAGTGACCATAAAGTAGGCATCTGAGCATCATGAAAAATAGTGGTCCCACAAAGCGCAGGTGGTGGATGTGTCATGAAAGTGTGCTGTACTTTTTAGTTCACAACCTACTTTCTTTTACTGGGTGAAATAAAGTTTATGAGTTCAGCTATCTACCTTTGTCTTGAGTTTTTATTGAGTGATAAAAGATAGAAGAGTACAAGTAAAGGAATCAAGGTGGATAGTGACCAACAGAAAATGACAGCTGATAGTGGAAAGAAAGCAGTGCACGGACAGCTGCTCTTGGCATGATGACCACAGACCACCTCAGGCTATGAAAATGTCTGCAGGTGGTTTGGCAGATGCAGAGGAAAAGCTTATTTTATACGCATACACTGTCCAAATATAAATGCAGGAATGATTCTCTGAAAAACCTTTTGAAGTTACTTAGAGTCCGTATGTTTTTAAAGGTTATACACACACACACACACACACACACACACACACACACGTGCATGCATATACACACACTGCCAAAGTGGCTTATTTCAACTAACATTAAACTATAGAGCATAGCATATCTTCTAACACATCATATCAGTTGTATTATAACATTTTATATTTTTCAGCTTTGCATTTAATTGCCACTATGGAAATATACTTATTAAGTTTATCAGGGGATTAAACTACAATTTACAACTAGTAAAAGAAGTCGAAACATTAATTCTATAATTAAGAACAATACTATAAGCATAAAAGGTGATAGATTCCAGTGGGAATAGGAATTATAAATTTGGATACGGTCGGACAGATGAATCTACAAGTGAGGTTTTATAAAGGCAGCTAAAAAGAGAGAATACAGAGTAAGAATTTCTGTGGAATTATGTTTGCTGCACTACTTGGCATGTTATCTACTAAGAAACATTTCTAACAAAGGCATGAAATCACTAAAACTCTTTGTTGTTTTAAATTTAAATCTTTACTTTTAAATTTTTTCACTTTTCTCAAAAACTAGGGGAAATCATGCACTTGAAGAGAATCAGTAAAAAAGTTAATGAGAGGAAGCATAGGGGACTACTGTGTATTTCCTCAATTAGATGATGTGACAGTCACATGGTGTGCATAATATTTAAAGCAAGAGAATAATTATTTTCTCATGATATGTTTGCATACCTTTTGCTTCACAAATGGATGAATACACTGGTGTGTAGAATAAGAATCAGGTAATGGCCTCTGTGTAGCAAATATATGGGGCGGGGAGAGTGTTGAAAAATTTTATTCTTTTTTCCATTGAATGCTCATGCTCATAGTACAGGTGAAGAGATACTTCATTTACCTCATGACAACTTATGACCCAAAGTATAAACTACAAAAAATATGTTGTGATTACTATAAATGAACCCTAAGTGTATATAAGGAAAATGTTTTTTTCATGAATAAAAGTTGTTGGCCAAATGCCAAACTGTGTAATATTTACTATTTACAAGGAACTAATGGTGATCCAAAAATAAATATTATTGCTAAAGAAAACAACAAAAATTAAAACATGATATAACTACTCCATATCCAGTTCTTCTTTACCTTCTACTATATGAATAAGTAAGGAACAATAAACTGTTCTTAAGTAGGTTCACAATCATCATTCAAGGGACTCATGCAGACCTTTTAAGAACAGGATAAAATCCAAACATTTCATCATGATCTTTTCTATGATGTCAAGTATATACTCAAGCAGTACATTACAGCAATCTATTCAATATCTTCAGTAGTCAAAGCCTCTCTTCAGAATTAAAATATAACAAATACTATCAAGGTTCTGATATAAAGATTCCTATAGAAGACAAAACTGGTACAGAGATCTTACTGGCTCAAAATTATGTTTTTTGGTGAGACTTGTTGAATTTCTTTATTTATTAGTAAATTGATTCTGCTTGTTGCTATATATTTTTTAAAATTCTGAAACATATTCCAAACATGAAGAAGCACTTTTCAGAGACAAATGCTCAGAGCTGATTTACACTCCATTGGCCATGATCATCAACAGTGAACCCTGAATCTTCCTACTCATGAGGGTGACCTACTCCCCTGCTCAACTTCTTCAGCTGTTAAAAGTGGCTCCATTGAAAAATCTCCCAATGATACAGGATTCATGTTCAGACCAACTATCTAGAACCATTTGAATAAGTCAACATCACTAGCTACTACTCCTGAATAACTGTAACATGAGTCAACATGACCCAGTTCAGTAGAAAAAAAGAGTAAAGGCAGAACCCAACTAAATGAAAACATGTGTTACTTTTATTTCTTTTCAGAATGACTTGCCCTTATTCTTTGCCCAAGGGGATTGCTTGTATTTTTTTGTGGTTGTTGATTTATTCAAAAAAATGAAAATGTTAATAGCAGCAAGACCAGCAACAGCTAGTAGTTACTGTGCACCTACAAAATGCTTGAAAGTATGCTAAGCGCTTCCCATGGAGGGACACATTCATCTTCAAACCAAATATATGAAACTAGAGGCCCAGCGTGCACAAAATCGTGCATGTGTAGCTCACTTCCGCTTGTGTTGTCAGCTGACCGCTCCACCCAACACCGCTTGTAGCTCACTGCCCCGCCCTCTACAGTTCCTAGCCCTCCACTGCTTGTAGCTCTTCACAGCTCTTAGCTCTCTGCCACTAGTTGCTCACGCCCCACCCGGCCCCGCCTGCCAGGAGAGTTGCTGCTCGTCCTGACGACATTATGGTGTGACAGCCATGGGCCTTTTATATAAGAGACAGGAGGTACAACTGAGCTCAGGGTGGGACCTCCCACCAGTGGTGAACTTGATGAAAACCCACACAATTAGACTCCAGTCTGTGTTCTTAATCATTGTTACTTCACCTTCCTATTTGTATGAATTAATTCTATTTCTGAGATTTTGAACCATATTGTGTTTTAGTACTCCACAAAATATTATTAAAATGTTAAAACTTTCATTACCTAAAGTGAAAAGCTTCCATTATTTTGAAAATGCATTACAGGGAACACCTCATTTTTCAACAATGTCAGACAAACAATACTACATATATTTAACACAATATTGATCTGTCAATGCTGACTAGCTAGAGTAATATAGAAAAATAGGAATTAAAGGAAAACACTTAGACACTGAAAGAGTTGCCTCAAAGCTCCTGTACTGAAAATATCAGCTCCAGAAAGTAGAAAATGATTCTAAAAAAATGGCCCCATCATGAGACAAAGTAGATCCTGATTGAAATCCAAGAGGGCAAGGATGTTCTTTGACCCAACCATTATTTCTAGCACCTAGCCCAGTGCAAACTATAACGGCACTCAGTAAACATGTGTTGATTGAAAGAAGCAAGAAATAGTCATATGTTTAATAAGTAAGCCTACCAAATAGGTGAACTTTGTTAACCAGTTCTCCATATGTGTTTAAATGACTCAGTTTGCCATATTCTTTAATTTCCTCTTAATTCCTTATACATGTATATACATATATATTGCATAAGCCACACTAGCTCATATTGACTTATATATTGCTTGGTTATCTCCCACCCATTTTATTTTTAATCTCTTTAAAATTTGTTCTACCAAAAATCAGACATTCTTAATGAGAGAAAGAAATTTCACATTTTTTGTGTGTGCCCTCAGTAGGAAACTATACCAGACGAATTGACTCTAATCAGTCTGATTTTGTTTCTTCAAAGGTGGGGTCCATCAATTCACAGATGAATTCCTAGAGCTGATCATTTTATAGAATTTAGTAGGCACTCAATAAATATTAATGCACACATGATTATGCAAGGTATATGCAATCCAGCCCTACCATTCATAAAAACCTTTCTATTTTTCTGTCTTCATACAGAGACCACCCATAAGAGGACCTTTATAATATAACTTGGGATTGGATATAGCAAACTTTCAGGGCCTATGCATCAGTCCACTCTCCTTCACACACATGCACAAAATTTAAATTTTAAAATTCATAGAACAACTTAGTGAATTTTGGTGTCATTTCCTGAGATAAGGAAGATTAGAGGAGGAGCAGATTTGAGGGGAAAATCAAGTGCTCTATTTTAGATATTTTAAGTTTGTATGTAATGTAAGCACTGTCGAAGGACACTGGATATATAGACTTTCATTGTTAGCAGTTTAAAAATTTAAAAATAGTTAACTTAAAAAATAAAATGTTTATATACAATGTCATCCAGTTGGGAATCCATAATAGGTTTTTTAAATGATTCTTAAGAATGCAAATTTTTTTATATTAGCTATTGTTAAAATTATTTTGACATATGGTTTCCAAAAGAAATAACTTTTTTTCTTCACCCACATATTCACACACACACACACACACACACACACAAACATGCACAGACACATGCAAAATCATGTACACACACACAAGCACCACCTACATGTCAGAGCAATAATCACTGTATGATATTCATGTAGACATAACCTAAAACACGTCTGTAAGTAATACATATTAACTTTTAGAATGAAAGTGGCTTTATGCTTCAGAAAACGCTAACTCATCCTCTTGAAAAACCTTAGCAGCATCTAATAACAGCAGGTAGAAAATCCAACTTTCTATTCACCTTTCACAGAATTATACACATGCAGGAACATTTTGCCGTATTTTATAGCATATTAATTTTTTGAATATTTTGTAATATTAGAAACATACTTTATAGTATGCATAAAACACAAAACACACATGTATCAAATGGATTAAAGAATTTCAAAAACTTCATGCTGAATTTGAAAGCTCTGTAGCCCCCCCTTTTTTTATACACCTGCCTTTATGATGATATTTTTTAAAATAAGGATTCTTATCTACTCTGTAATTGTCATAAGAAATTGGAACAAATTATCTAGTTACAAATACTGGTCTGATAAATACATGTCTTTTTTTCAGATTGCTTACAATTAATTTTTGTTCTCATTTCTTGAGTTTTCTTTTCTGCTTGAAGTCAAATTATTGTATAGTAGCAAATCTATGTGTACTTTGTGATAATAAAGCAAATAAACGTAATTTTTTATTGATCTCAAGTAAGAGATACCCACACAGTCACAGTTACAATTTTTCATGGTTTATATTTGAATATCCTGACTACAGTTTCTAGATGTATTTGCTTTAATTCTGAAATAAACCTGTATCTAATAGCAACGCTTTTACTGCCATTTCAATATCGAGTTCCAGGCCCTTCACTTCCATGCCAACATGCGACAAAGGAAACACTTCCTAGAGCATGGGGAGAGAATTGGCTTCTCCACTTGGCAACAGATCCTGTGTTGATGATTTTTAAAAGAATAAGTGTTCAGTTCAAGAGCCCTAGAGAGGCTGATGACTGCAGCTCTGGTCATTTGAGGGAAAAAGGAAAGAGATTTTTTTAAAGCTGGGGGGAGGGGCATGGAATAAACACATTTCCTTTCATTTTAAAAAAATTAAAAAGCAAAAACAAGTTTTGAGTAAGAACATATGTAGTTCCTTATAATTAGAAGAAAAGCACAGACACATAGATTCATGTCTTTGATGTCTTTGGACTTCAGATCGATTATACACATGCTAATGTTCAATTTCCATAAAAATAAAGCAAATGACAATTATATGTTGGCTTAATTTTGTTATGACAAAGACACTCTTCAGACCCCTTAGCAAGAAACTTGGCACTATTCCATGAGGGTTCTTCACTCCTAGAATATACAAAACTCCATGAAGAAGAGATTAACTAATTTGTGTAATAAACAGACCAATATCCCCTCACTGGACTTTTGGGTCTCAGCTATCCTATAATTAAGAAAGGATACAGAACCATTGGTGGTTTGTCAATCTCCTTTCACATCAGAGGCCTATAGAGAATGGATTAGGTATGGATTTCAAATCACCAGGCCTTTGGATCTTTCAGGTATCCTGGAAAGAGTTTTAGAACCTATGACTGACTCTACTTCTGATAGACTACTTTTCTCCAATTTCTATTTGTCTCTTTCAAGGAAAAGAATGCAAAGTCATTTTCAGAATTTAAAAGATGTTGCCTAATGTAACTTTATCATTTAAAAAGAATTTAAATCACCCTGTTGAAGAATGTTAATTAGAACTTGAGCAAAGGTAGGTTTCTAAAAACAATCAAGCAAACAAACAAAAACAATGTAATAATGAGAAAAAAACCTGATTTCTCACTAAATAACTGTGTGGCTTTGATTAGCTCACTTCACTTCTTTTGGTTGAATTTTCTTTATACAATGGAGGGCTTCACCTAGATAACATTGAAGTTCTTCTACTTCTAAAATTCTATGCCTGAGGAATGTTGTTTGCTATGAAGGGCTTACCTGCCATGGCTTATAAACACTCACTGGAAAATCACGACAGGATTGTGGCATCTCTAGCATGAATATAACTTCAAGTTAATCTCCATTTCTTACTCTTTATATATATACTAGAGGCCTGGTGCATGAAATTCGTGCACAGGGAGGGAGGTCCCCTTAGCCCAGCCTGCACCTTCTCCAATCCAGGACCCTGGGATCGGGCCTAAACCAACAGTCAGACATCCTCTCACAATCCTGGACCGCTGGCTCCTAACCGCTCACCTGCCTGCCTGCCTGATTGCCCCTAACTGCCCCCCTGCTGGCCTGATCACCCCTAAACACCTCTGCCTTCCGGCCCAATTGCCTCCAACTGTCCCCCGGCCAGCCTGGTCGCCCCACGCAGCCTGCTGCTCAGTCAATTGGTCGCCCCTCACTGCCCCCCTTCCCCGCCTGCCAGGTCGCCCCACGCAGCCTGTTCAGTCATCTGATCGGTTGCGATGGTCGCTTAGGCTTTTATATAGATAGATATTTTTAATTGATTTCAAAGAGGAAGGGAGAGTGAGAGAGAGATAGAAACATCAATGATGAGAGAGAATCATAGATTTGCTACTTCCTGCAAGCTCCACACTGGGGATTGAGCCTAAAACCTGGGCATGTGCGCCCTGACCAGGAATAGAACCGGTGACCTCCTGGTTCATAGGTCGACACTCAACCACTGAGCCACACCAGCTAGGCCATTTCTTACTCTTGATAGAAGGTGGAAGAGGTCACTCAGGCCCCAGAAACAGTAGAATTGACAAGGAGAAGACTTGCTGAAGGAAATCATCTCTCAATTCCTGTACATCCTCTATTCTCATCATCCTCTCCCAATAGATGAGATGACAATGGGTGGAGAGGACAGGGAGGCTCCTTGCAGTGGTTTGCTTGTGTTGCTGTGCTGTGCTGTGCTGTGCTGTGCTGTGCTGTGCTGTGCTGTGTTGTGTTATATTGCAGTAGCCATGTAGTAGTGGATATCAACTGACACATTTTGTCTGTTAGAGTTGAATACTGAAATGACCTTAGGAAATAATCAAAATGATACTCAAATATAAAATAGTTGCTTGCTGAGAAAAGAGCTAAAGAAGAACTCAAAAATGCACACACCTCTCAGAAACCTACCCTAACAACTACCGCATGGGCTCCTGTTCCAATGCTAAATAACCTTTTTAAATTCAAAGCCGAATCTGTAATCTTCATATGACAGAATGCAAATGCACATGTTTATACTTAAAATGAAAGGCAGGTTAATATAAAGGAATTTTTATGTCTTTCAAATGCTACATTAAGTGACACAAATCTCCTGAAGATGGTATTAATTTCCTCCAATAATAATTTCTGGGTCATTAAGTTCATTGCATTTTACTTTACACTCTTCTTATCAAGTATACAGTACCCTGTGTGATTTCCCCCAGGAGCCCGGCTGCCATATCAGAAAAGCTCACACTTTCAAAGGATTAATAACACCTCTCGGGTGCTTTTAAAAATCCCTCGCTAATCTCCACACTTTCACTGATGCTGACCCGGCCTGGCCACGCTTCTGCCTGATAGAAAGTCTACACTGACGTGGGGGAGGGAGGGCAGCCTTCTAGCTCACCACAGATGGGGAGCAATTTTGCAGGGGCAAAATGGATAAGCCAACTCGTATTTCTTTTATTTCTTCTTCACTTGAAAGAAATAGTGAAATTAAAGGTCACTCTCATATGAATAAAGTGGCCTTTTGCTGAAAAGCATTTGAAAGGATGTGACTATTTAGAAGAGAAATCCTAATTCATGACTTCATCCAACTATGTGCACTCAGAATACATTAGCCAAAGAATTAGCTTGATTAGTGGGAGCAGAATTATTAGCTATTTTAATATTGTGTCTTTCTTAATAATGCTAAATTTACTTAAGTTGTTATCAACATTGTTTCATTTTCAAACTATAACTATTGTTCCAAGATAATATTAATTATTGATATTAATCACAAAACCCTTAAATGCATAGTTCCTCCCTTGAACATGCCAGATACACATTTGTTTCTCACCTAGTATATGGTAGTGTTTTAAGAAGACATTACAAATCAATAAAGTTTCTTTTGCCTTGGGAATTATGATTTTTTTGAGCAGGTGTACCTTAATTAACTGAATTGGAATTCATTCACTTATTAATCATCCAGTGTGTGTTTCTGTGAAAAGTGTAAAAAAAAAAGATCAGGGATATAACCTCTAATCGCTGTGGACGTTCTGGAAACAGTGCCGGAGTTGAAAAGCTGTGTGCTTGGTGAGAAACTCCCTCAGTTCTGCATCAGCTACAAAAATCTAACCACATAGAATTTGCATATTAGTTCCCATGCGTTCATCATAGGTAATCATGTTTGAACCACATTTTCTATAGAAACCTTAGAAAGGTAAATAAGTCTCCAAACTCAAATGGCTCTGTTATCCATTCTACACAATCTGTAAAATGGGCTAATGGTTCTCTGAGCTCTTCCAGGATTGAGGTGAATATTTTTCATGATTCAAAACAAAACCCTAACTCTCCAGTTTCAAAGGGTTACACATACAGTGTGATACAAATGTACTTAGCATACTCAAATGTGCAAAGAAAATTAGGTTTTTACATTTTTTCTATACTTGATCGCATCTTCCTTGCACGCTCCCACTCCACTGAGGGCCAGAAAAACAAATTTGCCAATGAATGCTATCTCACCCACTCTCTGTTCCATCTCCTCTTCGTTTACAATAGTCCCTTTCAGATAGAGGTCAATTCTCCACTGTTCCCAACAGGAGCAGCTGTGCTGTGGCCACCACGGGAGGTGCCACGCATGTTGTTCCCTGGATTTTCTCTGGCCATTGACGCCCTGTATGGTTCAACCTGCCCTGATGTGCTGGATGTTTGCAGCTAGTGAGTGTGGTTCCTTCTGAGCTGGATCAGAACCAGGAGGAGTGTTCACTGGCTCAGACCCCCCTATGCTTCTCACGCTCTTGAGAGACTCAAATCTGCTTGAGAATCTCATTTTATCACTGGCCTGGCTGGCCCATCTGCAGTGACCATGGCAACAGCTCCAGCAAGCTCTTCATCCAGCATCGTCTACTTTCCACAATTTCCCCAAGGACCACCGGCCTCCTGGATACCAGCCACCCACATAGGAGCTGGCAGAGTTGAGGTCCTCCCCCTCTGCCTCAGCTACCAAACAGTTTTATTCTGATAGGCACAGGTCCCGAAGCAAATAGGGCAGAGCCCTCTGCTTTCAGCCATTTTTATAGCCTTCAGGGATGTTCGTTTCATGCGCCTCCATCTAATACCCCCACCGCTGTGTCCTAGCCCCTGAGACTATTCATTTCTCGCTCAGGGACATTGGAAACCCCTCTGTAGGACTTCAGTGTCTCCAGGGTGAGTGAACTCACATTATACGGGAGGCCATCTTTCCTTGATTTATATTCTGGTTCCTAGAAACAGACTGGGCGGGTGGTCTTTCTGATAAAAACTTCTTTTTACTTTCTGGATTTCATAACCAGGTGCCTGTGGGGTCCAGTTCCTCCTATTCTCAGTGGCTGGGGTTTTCCTACCTTCCTGTTCTTTGCTTTCTGGGGAACTAGGAGAACCTGTTGCAGCGACACCTAGTCTCAATTCCAACTTGAAGTACAGTATGGACAATCTGTGCCATAGTTTGTAAATGATCAAATGCTGTGGCTCAGGAAGAAAGATGACCTTGAGGGAGGACTAGGAAATAGATAGGTCAAGAGAAAGAGAATGAATCCAAATTCCTAACAGATGCTTATATTTTTTTTCTTAAAGTTACGCTGTTTCACATCTTTAAATATAATTGTTGATTTTTTTCTTCAGAAAGGTTTTGAAGTGGCAAATGTTAACTAAACCTTATGTTCAATTTCATATTTTATTGAGAGATGAGATACCTTTTGTAAAAAATTTTCTGGACTTTAGAGTATAAAATACCTCTTTCAACTGAATAACTTGATAATAAAATATTTGATGGAATTAAAAATATTTCAGTGTCAGGACCTTTTTCAGAGAAGTTGTGTTTCCCTAAAGATAAGCACTTTCCCCATGATAATGTTTCTTCCCTCCTTCGGATACTTAATTTTATATGACAGTCTGAGCATAACCAATCAATCAGTAAATGTTTACACAGTGCACTCTCTGGGTGATCACAATGCCAAGTCATGGAAACACAGAGGAAGTCAAAGCTGACCTGGTCCTTGCCCTCATAAAGCTTATAATCTGGCAATTATTTACTAGAGACAATGCTGGCTATGAATTTAGTATAATGAGGTCTGGCCTGCCTACCAGCCAGGTAGTATATCAGCATAGTCTTGGTGGATTGTTTAGCTTTTCTAAGACTTGATTTACTCTTCTATAAAATGGGGCTAATCCCACCTGTCCCATGTACTTTAAGATATTATCATGAAGCTCAGATAAAACAAACCACAAATGTGAAATCACTTAGTGAACGTTAGAATCCTCTGCAAAGACAACGCGGTAGAAATAGGATGATGAGACGTGCAAAACCTGTGTGCTCATCACAATACTGACAAAATTACTCTAGGAACCAACTCTGAAAAAATGTTCTCTGCTCAGACAATGCATTTTCCTGCTTTGGTGGATGGGAGGTAGTTGAATAGCCCTTCATATACACTGAAGAAGATTAATTTTGCTTCTGGCCAACTGGTATTTTGCCTAAGACATAGGAACCCAAAACTTTAAATCAAATCATAATGAAATAATACACTGCTGTGTATTGTTTAAAAGTTTACAAAGCACTTTTAATTCTTTACCTCATTTAGTCTTATTTAATTCTGATCTTAATGTCTTGTCTGAATGGGTCATTTTATTATTATGTAATTTCTTGGCAATGACCATTTAAAAATGTAAAATGCAAAAAGAAAAAATGCCAAGTACCTTCAAATATTGTCTTGAAAATAGAAATTGTAGTCAGCTTTAGGAACTTCCATGTCCAAAAGGGCCACTTTTTAAAGGCAGCCTGTCCGATGCAGTGTTCTTCCGTGATGTGTTTCCCCGGACACGCAGTGCTTTCCCTTGGCTGGGTACCGCAGCTGATGAAGGAAGGCTCTCGCCGCTAATGTAAAATTCATCAGAGATGCATCAGACCTTCCGGGGGCCACTGTGAGGCTCTCAACCACTTGACCTCTTGCCAAGAGACCCGGGCAGAGGCTGAGGCTAAGACTCCTCTGCTAACACTTTAATGCAGGAAAATGGGACGAAAGAAGAGACTCACTATTTATCCCAAATAAAACAGGAGAAGTTGGCTAACAGGCAGTACTGACTTACTAGAGACTTTTGGTGCAAAGGAGTGTGGAAAGGACAAAAATAATTCTGAACTACACACTTCTTGGATTTTTACTTAAATATAATCCAAGTGCAGAACAGTATTTGCTCTAATGTGTTATTGCTAGTTTATTCTGTTTCTATATCTGTGTAAAGGATGCTTTAAAAATATTTTCTGTGAAAACTGAAGCTATATATACACAACTAAATGTATTTCAGATTTACTTTCATTCTATAATAAATATCAAAAATTTTGGTCAAAAGACTCTGTATTTTGTCAATGTTTTATTTTCCTGAAGTAATCAATAGCTCCATAACTTTTTCTTAGTTTTTCTAGGATAAACCATGGCTCTTACCAGTAGAAAGGGACCCATATATCTTCACAACACCATGACACCCAATTTGGTGCTTCTATATCATAAGATAGTCATGAATTTCTTATTGAACAGAAGACAATTTTTCAATAATGACTTTAAATACTTTCAAAACACAACAGCTTTGTGTTGAATTGCATTTATGAAACTCATCAAGAGGAGGATTATTTTGAGGAGTAGGAAAACTTTTGAGAATGCTTTAGTTATTTGAGATTTTTAAAAAGGCTATAAAAACTGAAGTTCTATGAAGTGATGTTAGAATTGCAAATGAACCTACATTACTAACCTACTCGCTGGATCTCAGGTTCATCTATCGAAACAGAAAAAGGAGAATTAGAAGTCAGAGCTGATTGGCAGCCAAGCACTGGACTTAGTGCACAGCTTGTCAGTGCAGAAAGGGGGTGCAGTGACCCCAACAACCTCACCTGAGAGAGCAAACCAAGACTCTGGCAAGTTAGGGGACTGCGCAAGTCTGCAGAACCAGCTGGGGATGAGGAGGAAAAAAGATTTCAATGCTCGTATGTCCTAGGCACCTTACTCTATGCTCCAGCATTTATAAATTATTGCTACCCTAGAAATCTGAAAAATTTAATGACCTTTTGAATCAAAATAATTAAATCAATGCTAAATTTGATTTTTAAAATATTTCTGAATGATTATTTTTTAACTAGAGGCCAGGTGCACAAAAATTTGTGCACTTGGGGGTCCCTCAGCCCGGCCTATGTCCTCTTGCAGTCTGGGACCCCTCAGAGGATGTCTACCTGCTGGCTTAGGCCCGCTCCCTGGGGGATTGGGCCCAAGCTGGCAGTCAGACATCCCTCTGGCAGCCCGGCAGCCCTCGGGGGATGTCCACTTGCCAGCGGGGAGCAGGTCTAAGCTTCAGTCAGACATTCTTAGCGCTGCTGAGGAGGCGGGAGAGGCTCCCACCACCACTGCTGTACTGGTAGCCGTCAGCCTGGCTTTTGGCTGAGCAGAGCTCCCCCTGTGGGAGCGCACTGACCACCAGGGGGCAGCTCCTGCATTGAGCATCTGCCCCCTGGTGGTCAGTGTGTGTCATAGTGACCAGTCATTCCCAGTCATTCTGCTGTTAGGGTCAGTTTGCATATTACCCTTTTATTATATAGGATAGAAGCCTGGTGCTTGGGTGGGAGCTGGCTGGTTTGCCCTGAAGGGTGTCCCGGATCAGGTTGGGGGTCCTGCTGGGGTGCCTGGCCAGCCTGGGTGAGGGGCTGATGGCTGTTTGCAGGCTGGTCAAGCCCCCCCAGTAGGGACCCTCACCCCATGGAGGTTTGGCCAGCCTGGGTGAGGGGCTGAGGGCCGTTTTCAGGCTGGCCAAGCCCCCCCCCCCCACCCCCCCCACCCCCGGCGATGGAAGCTCCCAGCCTCTCCTTTTTGTCTTTTTTTTTATTATTATTATGGGATTTATTTATCTTCTCTAGTTGAAACTTTGTAGCCTTGAGAGGAGCTCAGAGCAAACCAGGGCGGGCAAGAGGGAAGCTTGGCTTCCTCCATCACCAGGGGCAACCCACGCCTCCTGCTCGCTCCAGCTCTGTGACCATGGCTGGCTAAAAGTAGGTATCTGGGGTTTATTTACCTTCTATAATTGAAACTTTGTTGCTTTGAGTGGAGCTCAGAGCCTCCACGGCAGGCAGGAAGCTTGGCTTCCTCCATCATTGGGGCAACCAAGCCTCCTGCTTGCTCCAGCTCAGTGGCTGCCGGCTGCCATCTTGGTTGGGTTAATTTGCATATAGTCGCTCTGATTGGCTGGTGGGCATGGCTTAAGGCATAGTGAAGGTATGGTCAATTTGCATGTTTGTCTTTTATTAGTGTAAATAGTAACATCTGTCACCCTGGCCTGGTAGCCTAGTTGGTTAAGTGGAACAACAAATCAATGTTTCTCTTCTCTCTCTCTCTCTCTCTCTCTCTCTCTCTCTCTCCATCTCTATCTCCATCTCTCTTCCTCTCTGTCTCTCTCCCACCTCTCTCTCAAATCAATTTAAAAAATTTAAATAACGTCTATCTTCATTATGCAGCACATTGACCAAATTCCAGGTATTGACCTTATCCATGTTACTCAAACTCTGATCCGTGGTTAGCCCATTTATAAAATAAACAAAATAATACCTCCTTGGTATGGCAGTCATTCCACTGCTCAGAAATATTCCAAACATTCCCCCCAGGACACAGGATAGAGATGAGTTTACCTCCCATTCTCCTGAAATTAGGCAATGGCCATGTCACTAACATGACAACAGATGTAAGCACATGTGACATGTGTCACTTCGAGGCAGAAAACTTTAAGAGTTAGCGTGCGATTTGCTGGTTCCTTTCCACTGCCTTTCCACAGTAATAAGCAACCTTCCAGGTGGTTTCAGAAGCTGCCATCAGTCTGTATCCTTGAGTGGAAATAATGTTGAGCATAGCCCTTAATGTCTCAGAATGGATGTGTAGAATCAGTAGTAAAAAAAAGAAAAACATTGCTTTTGTTTCAAGCCACTAAGTACTGGTGATAACCTGTTACCACAGAATAACCTAGTCTGACCTGACTGATTCACCTTTGGGTTTCTTCCAGCATTAAAATTGTTATGTGTAAAGTCACCAATTTCCTCTAATAGGCACTCAATTCAGTAATGACAACTAGTTTGACTACCCGTAACAGTAATGGCACTTAGTAGCTCCTATAGCAAGTAATCACACTTATTGTACATAACTGAATTGCACACACAAAAAATATTTTATACCACTAATACACACACACACACACACACACACACACCAACATGCACAGCACTTTGTACCTAAGTACTAATAATTTATTTGTGTAGAGGACTTTGTCCAAGAACTTCAGTCTTTTATTTCACTTGAACAACATTTATTATGAAGTATAAAATACTTAACAGCTGAATGCTCTTAACCTCTTATGGGGCAGCTGTCCCCTTTTAAAAGTTAATGAAAGTTAGCAATCTTCTCTTCAAAATGTCACATGTGATCACAAATGCATATTTTGCACATAATCATAGGAGAATTAATAGACTCACTGTGGCCCATGAAAGAGCCCTGGCCAAGAATTTTGACATTAACGTTCTAGGATATTTCCATCTTTACTAAGGTTCTGTAGCATATTAGCATATTTCCTATGTCACACGTAAGCATTTATTGAATAGTTTGAGGAGCCAAAGCAAGAGAGAAAAATGTCATAAAATTATAAAATACATATCCCATCTTACGCAATTTGTGTAGGAGAAGCTCTAATAATCCTTGTCTCTTACCCTGAGCTCCTCAAAGGAATGAGATGTTCCTCTCATTCCTCAGTATTTGAAGGCTCCATATGAACAATAACTATAGAACTGCCATAGGCAAGAGACACAGTGGAGGAGGAAGAGACAAAAATAGTGCTAAAGGACAGTGAGAGAAGTGGCAACTGCTGGGTCACTCAGTGGCAGAAAATGCAGAGAACAGTTGCCCAGTGATGAGATTTATTCTTTGCTCAGGCTGAATCTACACACTTAGAGGATTTCCACTGGCCTGCAGAAGCAACAGAGCTTTGTGACTTAGGGTACGAATCATATACCGATCTTTAGTCTTCAATCTAAAACCAAAGATACTACTTCAGCATTTAGTACCACCAATGGCGAAGGTAAAAGGCAACGGCAAGTTGATTCAGCAAATTGGATTCCCCTCAGTGCCCATTTGTCGTCTGTAGACATAGATTTACAGGGTGAGAGTGTCTTACTCATTATTGGATTTTACAACCTGGATTTCTCAGGAATCTGCTATAGACCTGAATTCACTTCTTAAACCAGAAGCAGACTAAAGAATTAACTTGAAGATAGAAGTTAAAATTCTCAGTAATGGAGATAAGAGGCTTATCATTTTTGTAGAAAGTACCCAAGCGTATCTGTATACTATCTCCCTGTGTTCTAAATGAGCTGTGGCTCTGAGCCAGCCGGGTTCTGCGTTCTTATCAGCCTCCATGGTGTGCACATAGCAACACACCACAAGAAGATAAAGGTTCACTGATCTTTGCAGCATGGCAAGAGTTTTGATGAAGATAGTAAAAATCCACATGGTGAGGACTTAACCCACTGCCTACACCTTGGTAATAATTTCAACTGAGAACACTTTCCTCATTTTTCTACCTATTTTTCCACACACTTTTGCCTAGGACTTTGGCATTTTAGTGTGTATGTTCAGTGTGTTACACAATTATACACACACGCATACACACAAGGGGTGTCAGCATCCATACCTTGATAAACAGAAGAATTCTATACACACTATCCTGCACTTCGCTCTGCTCTTTTACTTTATAGTGCATCTTGGAGATGCTTACATATTGGCACATATAGATTAACTTGTCTTTTTCTAAAAATTAACAAGATTAATGCATGCATTTTATTTTTAAAGTATTAAAAGAGTATAAATGGGAATGAAGTGAAAACTAGGTGTCCCTCCAATCTCAAATCTTTGCCCGCCCCCCCCCCTGCCCACCGTGTCTTTGCCCAAAGGCAGTTGTTAAATAGAACTAAAGTAAATACAGGGTGGGGCAAAGGGAGGTTTACAGTTGTTCATCTGAAAAATAATACAATCATTAATAGATAATAGTACAAGAATAAAGTCTGTGTTTAGCATACTCACAACTGTAAACCTCCTTGAGCCCCACCCTGCATACGTATATATGGACAAAGCGTGAGAGAGAGGACTTAAAGATGGCTGCAAATTATTGGCTCCCCACCCACGCACAGGTGGAGTCTGCTTTTCTATCCCCTTGAATCGGGCTGGCCCTGTCACTGCTTTAACCAAGTGAATATTGCAGAGAACATCAATGACTGTTCTGGGCTAAAGCTTTGGAGGGAGCTAGCTGCCTGCTTCTCCTCCTTGGAAATCAGATGTCAAGTAAGAAGGCTCACTACTCAGAAACCAACATGCTATGAGGATCATTCCAATCACAACACGCTCAGGACCAGAGTATCCACACCCTCATCATAAAGCACGTTATCCCATTCAGTTGGTTTAGTATATATATATATTTTTTAACTATGACTGGTTTTATAGCATCTTTTTGCAGTTTTGACAGGTTGTATATGTGCTTGTGTGTGTTTTCTCTGTGAAATATCTGCTCATTTAATTTACCCTTCAGATTGCTCATCTTTTTAGTGAGTTTTATATAATGAGAAAATTACTTTTATTCTATGAATAAATTGTTAACATATAGTTAACAACCTTTTCACATTAATATTAGTTTCTTCCCATGTTTCTTTCAGCTATTTTATATTTTTATGTTTTAAATTTAATATTTAGAATATCTTTAATTTCTATAGCTGTCATAAGTGACATAGAGATCTAGTTATAACCTTTTCCAGGTGGCTATTTTTCTCTGATTATTTAAATGCAAGCTTTGTATACTAAATCCTCATGTCCATTTGAATTTTTTCTTCTGTCTTTTGACCCAGGCACAAATAATTGGATTTAGTTTATTTTCAATCTGATAATTTTCAATATGAAATAATAAAATCATTTGACATCTATAGATGCCATTAATAAATGTGAGTTAATATTTCAACGAAAAGATTCTAGCAAGGTTCATATAAATTCAAAATGGTCATCAAATTATAATAATATAAAATTATTTTTCAAAATCTGTAAAGATTTTTTTAGAAGTTCACATTCTCTGAAGAACAACAAAAAAAAGAAATGGCTCTTTTCTTTAATGCTTGAAACACAATAGTATATTTTGTAACTTTTTGAATTTGCAAGTTAATTATAAATTCTCAACATACAAATGAAAGGTTAAGTCATTTGAGCAGACATGGGCCAATTTTCTCTGGAAAAATAAAAGTAGCCACTGAAATATATAATTACTTGAAATCATAAGGAAAGCAGTACTCATGGTTCCATTGCTTTGTATTATAGTTTTTCTGCTTGATATTATAATTCATTTTAAAATGAATGTTCTTCTTTTCCCCATGAGTAGTGAGTTTAATTATTAAAGCAAAAATATCACAGTGCATTGAATATAATATGTGTTAAGTAAATGTCAGATCAGTGATATGAATGCATAGACCCACTGCCATAGACTTTTATTTGAAATTTCATCAAACTCCCAAAGTCAAAGACAAAGCATGCCATGAAAAAAACTAAAGATCACTGTACAAAATTGTCAAAAGTGTTGTTTATCATTGCCTCCACACACGGCCAAACATAATGATTTGGAAATTCATTAAGCAGTTATATATAACTACTATATTATTCATCTATTTTTTTCCTCTATATACACTTACCCTTTAATTAATTTATTTAACTGAAACTCATAGACACAGACAACAGTATGGTGGTTACCAGAGGGAAGGGGGTGGGGGAGTAGTAAAGGGTGGTGGGGAGCAAATACCCAGTTGACAGGAGAAGATTTGACTTTAGGTGGTGGGCACACAATGCAGTACACAGATCATGTATCATAGAAATGTACACTGGAAACCTATATGATCCTATTAACCAATGCCCACCCCACATTTAATTTAAAAATACTGCAAACATTCCTTAGTTAAAATTTATTCATAAACTATTTATATCTATGCTCTGTGCTAGAATCTGGAGATGAGATGAAGAGCAGACAGAGCCCTTAATGGGTTTTTATTCAGGACATTGAGTAAAGACTTACTAGGAAAAAACACAAGCAGTGCTATCCTGAAGGTATGTTCACGGGATTAGAGGAAGGGGCATCCGATGCACACAATGGTTTGGGAATAACGTGCACACAGATAGGCAATAGAGCTGGTTCGTGGAATAATAGGGGAAATGCACTCCAGACAGAGGGAACTGGGGTTAAATGGCACTGTGGATAAGCTAAACAAGCAAACAGAAAATCTTTGTTGGTTAGGAAATGAGTTCTGGATTTAGGATTAATAGCTATGTGTTTCTCTGACAAAAGTTGGTATATAGTTTTTTCTCCTCTTTTTTCTTTTGTCCTGGCGAAGATAAGTCAGAGACCTTTGCAGTTCTTGTTCTGTGCCACCCCGTGTATTAAAGTATATACAAAAGAGAAGCTCAGCTTTGCTATTCACCAGCCCGAGGCGTGGAACTCCTATTGAAAAGAGAAGGAAAGGACTTCTGTGAAAGGCAGTAGCATTTTATTTCTCAAGGTAAAAAATAACCATGTAATAGCAACGTAAATATATGACTGTTGACAATGTAAGTGCCATGTAACCATAGAGTAATTATCTAGTTCTCTCCTTTTTTAAAACAAAGACCAAGCTGAAAATCTAAGAGCTGCAAGTTGCATGATGATTATTCCGTTCATTACTTGGTAACTGGAAGTATAATTATCAAGTAATCTGCATGAGCATAATTACGTATTTACATAGTCTTTGCCATGTAATTATAGAGGAGTTCGGTGATTATACAGTACACTCCTTGAAAAAGAAAGTGATACCAAAAAACAAAAAAAAAAATCTGTGTGAAGTAGTCATCTCAAAGAGAAAAAATTAAACATGAGGATGATTTATCTTAGAAAAGTCCTAAATCATAATATAAGTGAAAACAATAAAAATTAGGTCAATTTTCAATCATGAAAACAATCAGAGTCCACTTCATGAATTCAGAAGCCTGCTGATAGATGGTCAAATCATTTCATCTGTTAAAGTGCCCAAGAAAAAGAGTAGAATTTGCTTTCTTATTTCAAAATGAAGGGTTTGTATGTTTATTAGTCTAATCATCTTTATCTCAGTCTTCTTTCTCTGATGATTAAAATCTCAAGGATCTTTTTAAAAGTCTGAGGTGTTTAATAAGTATGTAAGAAAAAAGAGAAGGAATAAAACTACATCATATTGATCACTTAACAAAGTTCTGAGGCTTTTTCTTGCTACAAAGAAAAAGAATATTAAGTGCTTTTTTTTCTGAAGATCTTTAATATGGATGGTTTATAAAATTATGCTCTGGAATTTTTAAGCATTTTGGTCACTGCATCCATATTATTAAAATCTCTTGCCCTGGCTGAGTAGCTTAGTTGGTTGGAGTATAGTCCCGATGCACCAAGGTTACATACTGGTACAGGTTTGATCTCCAGTCAGGGCCCATACAGGAATCAACCAATGAATGCATAAATGGGTGGAACGACAAATCCATGCCCGCCCCCCTCCCCCCCATGTCTCTCTTTCTCCCCACCTTCCTCTCTCTCTGAAATCATACATAAATAAATAAATTACAATCTTTCTATTGACTGGTTATTGACCACAATACCCTTGCTTTCTGTTTGCAGTGGAGATGTAGGCCACAGTCAATGACTGAATGGCATATTCTGTACAACGAAGACTATCACTTAAGAAAGTCCATTGTATGAAATCATTTGCATAAAACATCAGTTCAGTCAGAACTAAATTAAAAGCAACTTCTTATGTATGTAGCATATGTAAGAAACTGTAAAAATATACATAAAATCAACACAAATTAAAACGTGTGTGATTATTTCAGATTGGTCACTGTCCTCTAAATAGAGGTATTCTCTCCGTATTTACACCGGCTCCTAACAATCTTGGTTACTGATTCTTTCGGTTCCTAAACGCTATTTAGTGCATTCACATTTTAATTCCCTGCTATTTTTTAGAGTTAAAGTAACATCTAAAGATCATTGATTGGCAATAAGAAATAACTTCAAAATGAGACAATCAGATCATGAGGTTTTGGGGAATCTTCATTCCAGAAGAGTATATAAGAGACATTAGATCTGTAGCCATTCATATTTTTGCTGGAAAAAAATATAAAAACAACACCCAACATTGTGTCTTTAAAGAATGTCTACTCCTAAATTAACAACATAACAAATGTTCAGGGCTTATTCCTGTGTCTCTGTCAAATGTTTATTTTTTTTGTAGGATATAATCTTTTCCCCTGGACACAGTAATGATAGCTTAACACAGAAAACCTCCCAAAAGGTAGCAAGATGCCTCCTAACTCCTCTGATGTCTGCTGCCTAACTCAAAACCCATTACTCTACCAGCCAAGGAAAACAGAAGTGGTACCTCCCTGACAGCCTGCCCTGGGCCCTGCATATCACAAACACATTAAAATAATTTATACAGTAACACACATGGCAACTCCTTACTGGGGATTTGCCCATAAATCACACCATACCAGCTCCCTAGAAACTCTTTACAGCTCTTGCCCTGTGTCCTTGAAACAGAAATCAATTTTCTTTGAATGCCATGGTGGCTTGTGAGGTGTGCCTCTGCTCTCATCCAAGATGGGCAAAGCTTGGAAGTGCAGGGAAGACGTAGGCCCCAGGGCAGTTAAGTAAAGGAAAAAAACCCAAATGAATAATGTTATTGCTTCCTTTGCAATGGCATTTGAATGCCATAGTTTCTTGTATAATAAAGTGTCCTGTTCTGATAAAAACAGGCATCCATTTCCCTGTTCATCTTTTTCTTCTCTTTTATTTTATTCCCGTTCTTCCCCCCCTCCTTGCTTTTGGCAATCAACAGCTTGTTCTCTGTATCCTTGCTCATCTTTTATTTGCTACATTTCAACATGGCAACTGAGGAATATTATACAATATTAAACAGTTTATGAGGTGCACATATGTAGGTCTAGATTTTTGAAAAATTAAATGTGATTTTTTCAATAATTAAATTTTGAAAGTGTTTTATTTAAATAATTATATTAAAATTTTATATTTATTATTTATAACATATACTTTATATTTTTTCAAATAGATAATTTTGAACTTTTAGAAATAATAGCTTTTTAAAATCTAAATAATTATTTTTTATTTTGTAATATTTATATGTTAATCAAAATTCAATCTAGTTTTGAATATTCTGCATACAATTACATGTTTTAATTCTGATCATAACTCTCAAAAGAACAAAAATATTTATTACAAAAACAATTTGTAGTTTTAATTAATTTAAGACAAGAAAAAATTCATGGAATGCATAATAAATTAATGAATTGCATATGCCTTCACTTTATACTCATCAGACACTTATCAATGGAATACACAGATGTGCAATAATCATGAAATTCAGTTACATTTTTCCAGCATTTAGTCATATAAAAACCACAACTTTGAACATGTTTTTCAGTTTTGACATTATGAAGGTATATTAGTCAAGACAAGAGGATAAAACATCCTTGATTTAACATGTTCTTAAGTCTGATTTATTGCTCTTAAAAGTTTAGACAGAAGGTATGTGGGTTTCCATTTTTGTGTCTTGTCCTGACCCTCTTACTCTTGTCAACATGGCATGTTTTCGAAGTGAGGCAACGCTGCTCCCATCTCAACCATAACCACCACATCCCTCTCTTTCTACACTGACCTACCAGGGACTGCCTGTACAATACAGGACAGAGAATGCTATCAAGAGAACAAGCTGAGGTTAAAACAACAGGATGGAGAGGGGAAAAAAAGAATAAATGAGGAAAGAGAAAATGCAAGCAATTTCAGATTAACATATCAGATGAAAATTCCATATAGGAGACAGTGAACAGCAGAATTGACACAAAGAAAATGAAATCATCAGCGTGGAAGGCAAACTTGAAAACCTGCCCAAGATGAAGAGAAAGATGACAGATGAAAACCACTAGAGAGAGGAAAATGGTCATGCAGAAACAAGAATGGAGATATAACACAGAGATAATAAGTATTCCAGAATTTTTTCATGAAAAAGAAAGGAAAACCAAGAGAAAAATTTCCTTGAGATAAAAAGAAAAATCTGCAGCAACAAGTTGAAAGCATTCACTGCATTGCCTAAATATATCCTGGCAAAAAAAAAAAAAAAAGAAAAAAGAAAAATTAACAAAAAAGAGAAAAGAAATAATTTCTGCAAGCATCAGGCAGAGTAGGAGGTGAGAGAACACAACTGCAAAGAAACAAGTATTAAAGTCACCTTGGACTTCTTGGCAGCAAATGCCCAAGACAATAACTGGAGTTCTCTGAGAAAGAGGTTGTGATCCACACATTTTACATGGCCAAGTTGTCTTTCATGTGTGGAATCAACAGAAAGGCATTTCCAGATACACAAGGACTCTGAGAAGGTATCACTATGAGGCCTTTTATGAAACTAAAGGTACGTGTGAGACTGGCACACATGAAAAACCCAACAGGCATCCTGCTTGATGGTTAAGGCACAGAAATGATGTCTTGCAGCCTGGTTTCAACTCCTGATGCTGATCTTAGCTGTGCCTTTTTAAGCTCTGTAAATAGAGTTTCTCATCTGTAAAATGGGGAGAGTAGTATGCATGACAAATAGTTGTAAGGCTTTTATGTATGAAAACTGCTTATTACAAGGCCTATAGAGAGTACTCAGTAAACTATGTTCAATGACATTATTATTGGCTCCATACATGTAAAGTATTTAAGACTAAAGTAAATGTGATGCCCTTTGAAGGAGCTATTTAAATTTATGCCAATCTCTTCTATGCTCTTTGTATGGAAACACAGAGTCACCTTAAAGAATTTCTTTTTATTTATGAAAAGTATACTTGAATGATCCCCTATTATGTAAGTGGTGCATACATGTATGCATATTTTGTATGCTATGTAAGTGCTATTGTATAAGTAGAGGTGAAGGGATAGAGCAAAGCAGACCTCTCATTAAATAATCAAAGTCTACATGAATTGGTGACAAAACCAATCACTGAGGAAGAGGTGGAGCACCTCTGTATGGAAGGAACCCAAGGCCAGTCCACACCTACCTTTTGATAATTAAAGTTTGTGTGAGCTGTTAAAGTGGGCCAAGGTGGCCCCAATCAAGATTCTATCTCACTGGCAAAGAAAGGCAAGGAGAGCACTAGAGTGAAACCCCCATGTTTGCCAATGTTGGTGGCTCAGATTCATCAGAAAAGCTGAATGTTGAGTGGTTACCTTTGGGCCCCATAGAGGAGCACCGCCTGGCCAGTGCAAGAACCTGGACCATTAATGGTTTCCCTACAGTAATGGATAGGAGTGTCCTGGGGTGGGGATAAGGGCCAGGCCAATCCCCAAAATGACATTCTGTCTAGGAAAAAAGAAATAGTAGTCACTGACATCTGGAAGCAAGAATGATCCATTTCTCTGGAAAACTCAGCACAGGGAAGACATTAGGAACCGAAGAGAGTAACCAGAAAACATGAATATGTGATCACAAGAGTCAGTGGATCAAGACATAACAGTTAAAAGTGCTTGTGAAATTAATAAATGTGTCATGAGAGTTAACATGGCCCCATCCCCCTACCCCCAGCTATTCCAGAGAAAGGCCATGGCTAGTTTTCTTAGTCTAATAAAACCATGCATCAAAAGTGTACAGTACCCATAGTCTAATTAAACCTGACTTTTTGCCAAGACCTTTTAAGAACTTTTCAGGGTATCATTCTTTTAGTCTTTGAAAAATGTTGTGACCATAACATTCATTTAAGGAACAATTATAAACCAATCACCCCAATAAATTCAATAAAAAAGGAAAAAAAAGAAATAATTGTAATGCAGTTTTCTAACATATATCCAAAGACAGTATATCAAAATTCCCACACTACTGATTTATATATACCTTATTTGAGAGTTCATGGAGAAAATTCTTCTTGTCTGCAATGAATTACCTATATTTTGAGTCCTTTCTAATATACTGTCACAACTCAATTATACCCATTACCATCCTGGAAAACCTCCCACCAGGTTCTCTGTAACCCATTAAACATCTAGTCAGAAGAACTCCCAAATCCATTAAAAATAACATTAGACTCACAAAAACTAAGATATAGTTTTCTCCAAATTCAGAAACAGACTGTCTTAGAAAATCAAGTATGGGAATTTTTACGATCTTCTATGATGAAAAATGTAAATATAAGTCCGTCCTGAAATTGTTGACCAGGCAAAGTGTCTTCAAAACTTTTGTATCTTTAGGCACTCAATGTTTTTACATTGTCTGGTATTCCTCCATCACAAAGAGAAGGAGCTGGAAAACCCACTCATACCAAGGTGTTGTGAAGTGGCATTTATGTATTCTCAGAATTAAAGTATGTATCAGAGACCACCCTGTCTGACCTTCTACATGATATAGTAATCTATGCTTGAGAAGCAACCAACTCCCAAGAGTCAACTCTGGACAAGCTTTTCTCAGAAAGCTCTGACCTCCTTTGGGTCAAAGATACCTCTTTCAACTTTCACCTATTACCTTTGACTCCACAGACTATGGCCAGTCTTATGCACAACAGCTCTCCAGGTATTTGAAGAAAGCTATTTTCTTAAGTAGCTCTTTTACTGACTTAAATAAGTTTGGTAATTCCAACTTCTCCTCTTACGTCATGCTTTCCAGATGACTACCATCTTACTCTCTTGTCTCTGTTTTTTAGTTTGTAAGCATTCTCCTCCAAGTATGCCACTCAAAAGAGCTTCATTCTGACAACAATTTCTTTGAAGGTGTCATAGTATTTTGGGAAGAGCTCAGACCTCAAAACCATATATAACCCTGATTGTGAACCTAGCTCTTACACTACCAGCTGTGTGGTCTTGAGCAAGTTACATAACTTCTCTGTTTTCTCATCTGTAAAAGAGGAATTGTGCCACCAGATAAAATCATATTGAAGACTAGATTCAATAATCCCAGCCAGTGTGGCTTAGTGGTTGAGCATAGTCCTATGAATCAGGAGATCATGATTTTATTTCCAGTCAGGGTACATGCCCAGGTTGTGGGTCCCATCCCCAGTGTGGGGTGTGCAGGAGGCAGCCAATCAATGATTCTCTCTCATCATTGACATTTCTAACTCTCTCTCCCTCTCCCTTCCTCTCTGAAATTAATAAAAAATATATATATATTTTTAAAAAGACTAAACAAAATCAAAGTGCCATAAAAGCATAGCCCTCAGCACAGGGAGATAAACTCTCAATTATATCTATTACTAAAGGCCCAATGCATGAAATTCGTGCAAGGGTAGGCCTTCACAGGCCTGCTGAGGGGGCCCTCTCAGCCCTGGCTGCCTCCCGCCCTCCCAGCCCTAACTGCCTCCATCCGGAAGGTCATCTGGACAGTTGTTCTGTTGTTCATTCATTCGGTCGATTTGCATATTACACTTTTATTATTATAGATTATTATGTGTCACTATTGCTGCCTAAAAAATGATTACCTGAAAAAAATGTCTGAGTTGCTTTATATAACCAGGTGGGTATATAAATATTCTAGAAGCAAGGAACTGAGTTTGCAATATCTCCCAAGAGTGACTTCTCTGTTTTCAGTATTCTTTCTTCTGGCTCCAATTCAAAGGTACAGATTAATCCATTGTTTTTTTGTGAATTGACACTTTCTATATTTCAAGTATTTCAACTCTGGGAATTGAACACTAAAGTTTTCCAAAATCCCAAAGTAGTGCTTGGGTTTTCTAATTTTATTTGAAATAAATGATCTCCCAGGTCATAAATTCACTATATCATCAACTAGCTCTGCTCACAGGTGCTATGAGAGAGATTTGTGTTATTGATGACACTAAATCTACACCAAACACCTCACTCTTGCTGTAGAAATTACCATGGATATGACACAATTCTGGAGTTTCACTTCTAAGTGTTCCATGGCAGGGATAACATCTAGAGCAAGGGGGGGGGGGGGAGGGAGGGAGAGAGAGAGAGAGAGAGATGAGAGGCCCTCCTGCTCCCAATGTTGACTTCTGCACAGATGGCCTCTATGAGGCCATGATCTAAAATGAGATGGCATTGAAGCAATTGAATTTTTAAATCCTAAGTACTCGAGAATGACAGTGGATCTCATTTATGGGAAACACTTTATGGGAAAAATTTTGACCTTAAAAACTTCTTCCTTCCTTGACTAACTTCTTCCCATATCGGGATCTGTTGGTTCAGAGCTCTAAGAAAAAACGGGAGGTGGAGGAGGCATCCTAAAATTGTAGAACTGATAGTACTGGTCTCGGCATACATCAATCAGACCATCAAACCTCAGAGGGAGGGCAGGGGAGGGTGGAGGGAAGGAGGCAAGATCAACCAAAGGATTTGTATGCATGCATATAAGCATAACCAATGGACACAGACACTAGAGGGGTGAGAGCACACGCAGGGGGCTGGGAGGTAATAGGGGGATGACACATATGTAATACTGACACATATGTAATACTTTAATCAATAAAGAAAACAAAAAGAGTGAGTAACTGGATGGAAATGGCTGAAACAGAGACCTAGAGGACTCCCCAGAGACTGACCACCCAAGTCTTTGCCTTATCTCGGCACACATTGATGATGGCTCTGTCACCTGCTTTGATGCTCACTTTTCATGGTCCTTCCTGAATCTGACACCTGCCAAGACTACTACCTCTGCTACTCACATACTGTCCAAAGAGGGCACTCAACTATCCCTGACTGGACTGCCTTTTATTCCCTGCAGCTTGCAACCCCCATGCATTGACCCATCCCCTTGAGCTCATCCCTAAATGAAAGTCCTTCCTGGGCCTTCCCAAAAGATATTCTGAGCTCCCAACCTGCCTTCCATCCCTAACATCAAGCAGTTCCCTATAGTGCAGTCAAACTTCCATTTAAGATTCAGGTTACAAGTTAGCTAGAGCTCCCGCTGCTCCCCTGGCCCCACAGTGAAGCCTCATAGGTAGCATTTGCTCTGGTCCCAGATTCCATATTATCTACCAGAAACTGTCCAAGTTTCTCACCAGCACCTCCAACTCAACAACTGAACCCTTCATCCTCTCTGCCAAACCTGCTATTCCTCCAGGGTCATTCTCCTCCATCCACAGAACTGGTTTGTTTCTGTCCTCCCATGCTACCACTTATATTGCATACACTTTTCTTTCATCGTAAAGAACAAGCGAGGTTATTTTATTATATCACCTACATGACAAAAATAAATAAATCTCCTATCAAAATGTACAAGGGATGCAGTATGAAACAGTGACTTTTATAGTACATGAACAGATGCACTCTGGTCAATTGTGTATGTTTGCATTCAACTGCATAAGCCCAAACTAGCCTATCTCCCTGGACCCCTTCTCACTCCCGGTCCTCACATCCCATCAGTCACCAAGTCTTGACAGTGCTACCTCCTAAATGATTCTCTCCAGTAGTTTTCAACCTCTGGGTCGTGACCTCTTTGGCAGTCGAATAACCCTTTCACAGGGGTCACCTAAGACCATCCTGCATATCAGATATTTACATAACGATTCATAACAGTAGCAACATTACAGTTATGAAGTAGCAACGAAAATAATTTTATGGTTGGGTCACAACATGAGGAACTGTATTTAAAGGGCCAGAAGGTTAAGAACCACTGCGTCTGTTCAATGCATGTGTATCCATTTCCACCATTGCTTACACAGGACACTATCATCTCTTCAGTAACTTATTCCTTTGCAGTCTGGGTTTTCTCCAGACTATGCTATACAGTGCACAGAGTGAGCGTGGCATGCACTGGTCCTCCTCTGACCTCTGCAGCTCCTTCTCCTGCTAGTCCAATCCTGGGGAACCACACTCCCAGCAGGGACATTCTGTCATGCCTCTAAGATTCGCACAGGTTTCTCCTCAACTCCAAATGGCCAACTCCTTTCCATGGCTAACTCCTGCCCCTCCTCAGGTCTTGGCTTAGATATTACTTTCTTCCTTGTCCCTTCAGACTGTCTCTGTGCCCACAGGTGCCCTGCAGTCAGCCCACACCATGTTTGCCCCCTTGGACTAAGTACTGGAAATTCCCACTAACCTACAGTGTACTCTGCTAGGGCACAGCTCAGAGAAAACAGGGCCTGGGTCTTGTTTACTATTGGACTCTCTGCAGGAGACATGGTAGGGGTTCCAGAAAAGTTGGTCTAACTGAATGAAAATTTATAAAATATTCAAGGATACTTGTATAACACTTTTTTATACACAAAGGTGACGTTTATGCCATATTATTAACAAGGCACATGCTTTGTAATGATGCATTTATGAGCTTAGGACTTTGTTACAGTTTCAACTCTGTGGCTATGGGACAGAGCAAATATATCTGTCTCTCTGTGACTGGGGCTAGTACCCATATTCTATGAGCCTGTGGAAGAAAACAGCAACACCTAATATTTGTATACTGCTTTATAGTTTACCAAACCCTTTCAAATACACTAATCTATTTAACTTTATTGATGTCATGTTCCTCTAATTATCCATTATATTTTATGCATTCTAGGTCAACGTCTTATTTCTAAGACCTCTTCTATCAGAAACTTGATGCATGGGAAATATGGCTAAGCATGACTGACCAATCCAAATGGTGTTAATAATTCAACAGTCTTTTGTATCTTGATTTGCCCAAGGTTGTGTCCACTCCAGATAAGTGAAAGGGCTGCTTCTTAACCTCCCTAAGGCTCCCAAACATTACAGGCTCACTACCTCCTCGGTGTCACGGTTCCAACGTCCACTTCATGAAGCATGCTATGCCACCAAACAGCAAGCTGCCAGAGGGCCGCACTGTAGCCTCAACTTTCTCTTGAGCCATTTTATTTTCCTTCCAACTTACCTACCTGCCTTCAGCCTGAGACCCTTTGGTTCACTCTCTTTTCTGCTGTCCAAGTGGCTTTTCAAAACCATAAATATCACCATGTCACAGTCCGCTTTAATACCCTTCAGTGGTTCCAACTCTCCAGGCAGCTTCCCCAAGTGTGCAATGCCTGTGATGGTCTGCCGACTGTCCACCTTCTTGCTCCCTGACCCCTGCACACGATGCCCCACATCAAGCTGTTAACAGTCTGTGAGCACATCAAGCTGTTTCCTGCTTTTATCCATTTCAAAGACATTTCTCTATTTGAAATGCACTCTTCTGCTCAATCAACATCAGGAACTCCTACTGATCCTTCAGAAACCTCCAACTCTGAAAAGCTTCTCTTCTGTCCAGGAAAAGCTGATCATCTCCGTTGGACCTGCCACTGTACTTTATCTTCACTTGTTATATTGTGTGGTAGCCATGTGTTTTCACATCTGTCACTCCTTTCGAGCTATCAGTTGCTAGAGAACAATTCTTAGTTTCATTTTTCATTGTATCCCCCTGCCTGGCACATCATACCGTAGGTATGTTTACTCAATGAACTAAGAAATCAGTCATCAGAAGCAGCAGAGATTCAAAATTGTGTTATAATGTTTCCACACACATTAATAAGGCACCAACACTGATTCTCCAGTTCGGCTGAGGGTTTTCACTTGGTTTTGATTAAAGCCAGAGGCACAGTGGTGGGACCATCCAAAGAAAAACCCTCATGGTCATTAACCTCCCTGAGAAACCCTCATTTTTGCTGCCACTTGTTTTACTAACTCTTATGACTATTCACCAGTCCAGCCCATTAAAAATCATAAAGACCCATAGAAACGGCATACCGCTCCAACTTGTCCTAAAACACTAAAGTTACCACATAAGAGCTGTGAAAGGTCCACCATTAAACAGAGTCCACCATTAAACCAACATGAGGAGAATTATAAAGTGAAGCCAAGAATTGATCTGGGGAAAAATATACATTTGTCTCAGAACTCAAGATGCTTCCTAAAAGAAAAAAAAATACCACCCACACGGTGTTCCATCAGCTAACTTTGCTGATGCATTTGTTTTTGACAGCGTTAGCACCAAAATTAATGCAAAATTAATACATATCTAAGAATTTAGCATAGCAGGGAGAGGGTGGGGGGAAACATGAGTTTCTAGCTGAATGCTTCAATTGACACAATTTTACAGAAATTATATGTGATGGGGAGGAAAATCATTTGACCACTTCCACATTTGATGGACAGTATCATGCTTCCGACTTGACATGTCCACGGGAGTGAGAAAAGTACACACCTTGAGACTTGCTATTTGTTCACAATCTCTGCGTCTAACATTCTATAGCAACTCATTTAGAATATTAAACTGCAGCAACTTATTCAAACTTCTATGAAGCTGCCAAGGAAAATGAGATGCTTTGACTGGAATAACATGTTCTAAGTGCTCTGCAATGTAAAAAAGGTGTTATTCTACTTCCACTGTACCCAGGGAATTACACAGAGTTTGCCCCCAATTGTCTTCAATAGTGTGTCCATTGGATTTCCATAACATTTGTTCTTTCAAAATCTTATTTCATTTGAAGGGACAGTAAGCAGTCAATAATTTGTTTCATCTGATTAATTTGTCTGGGAGGATATTTTTTGTCTCTATCTTTTTATATCTTAATGCTTTATTTGATCATGATAAATATGCTGTACTCCACACAGACATAGGAAAGTTTTCTGTGATTTCATTATAAGAAAGTTTGCTCTTCACATGAAAATATTTTTATTGTATATTTTTATTGTTACCTATTAGGAGGGGAGAGGGAGGGATAGGGCTAGGATAGCAAGGTTTATCAAATGTTTCCCTGATTCAAAATAAGTTTCTATGTCAGTGAGAAGCAATTCCATAGAATTGAATATATGTTTGGATTTTTTAATAATGAAATATTAGAAATAAATCCAACTGCTATAAAAATCAATCCCTAAGAATAATCTAGAGGCAAATCAATATTTGCTGGTGGCAGTGATCCATTCAAGGTGCCAGCACCCTATTGTGACTTAATCTCTACAATAGCCTACAGCATATTACAAAGACATTTATGGGTCTTATGTGCTCTTAGCTGCCTTGTTGTGGAATCAAACAAACAAACAAATAAAAATTAGTCTCAGGAGTAAAGAAAGAATAAACAAGATCTTTCTTTTTTAAATTATTATTTTTTGTTAATCTTTACCTGAAGATATTTTTCTATTGATTTTTAGGAAGAGTAGAAGAGAGAGGGAAGACAGAGAGAAACATCAGTGTGAGAGAAACAAATCCATTGGTGGCCTGGGCCAGGGAGGAGCCTGCAACCAAGGTACATGCACTTGACTGGAATCAAACACAGGATCTTTTGTTCCAAAGGCTGGCATTCTATCCACTGAGTCAAACCAGCTAGGGCTCCTTTCTTAACATTTTTGTAAGAGTAGATTCAACAAATAAGAAATATTTAGGGGGAAATACCTAGAATTCTTTTATAAGCCTAAAAAACTACAGTTAGAAGCAAAAGGTTGAAATGTATTTTCCCTTTGTATCTTTCTTTCCTAATGTACTTTTGATAAAAACAAAATTGTATTTCTGGGTTTTTTTTCCAACTATAATCAGCTGCTAAGGAATATGATGAATAAAAGTTGCTATACTAAGGGATTTTATGATAACATGCATTTGAAAAGTCTCAATCATTCAATATCAAGAATGTGATAGAGTAATCTATAGTATACAGTGCACCATCTCAAAGACAAATACTCCTAATTTTTCCATGTGCTTTGGATCAATAATATGAAAGAATCAAATCAAACTTTAATACTCAGAAAATAATTATTTTTTTAACTAACTGCTTGTTATAGAACTAAAATGCAAAATAAATTAACTCAACCTGTTTGTTTTTTTCAGCTAGGAAATTTACAATAAATATGAAAATGTAAATAAGTTGTAAACTAGAATTTTATTTAGATTCGTTCAATACCTCATACTGAACAAAGAAAAGATTTTTAAATATATAAAGTAAAACACAAACTTAAGGTAAACCTTAACATATCCCATCTAGGTAACAGTTTACAATTAGGGATTTTAAACCTTAAAAATGAATTTTTATTTGCCCTAATGTACTGTATTCACAAGAAATATGCACCACTGCATGGAGGTAAGGTTCTATTGATTTGAAAGTTTTGCTAATGTTATTCCCTGTACTAGATAAGTTCACGTAGAAATAAAACAAAGGAACAAAATCAATATTGTTTCATTGTGGAGTTTTAGGCAAGAGGTACTAATTGAAATTAGAATTCAATCAGGAAAAGCTTTTCAAGGGAAATTTAGCACAAGATCTTTAAGTAGGCCCAAGTAATAAGACAATCAATTTGCTTTCCTCTGTTGTTTTTTTCTTTCTTTTACTCTACTTATTTTTTTAAACTAAGATAAGAGAAAGAGCAACAACTACCCAAGTGTAAAAAAAAAAAAATGGTACTTCAACAGTGCTGAGAAAGTAAGATAGGGGAATAGACAATTGCAAGTTTGGGTAAAAATTGAATTTAACAGAATAATTTCTCACATCTCTAACTTGTAAATCAGCATTTTCTTCATTCTGATGTGAGCATAAAACAAGAGATACCTAGAGTTAAGTGGAGTGAAATAAAGTAAATATAAGCACTGATTCTGGCCACAGGAGAACTGGGCAACTCCTCTAAGTAATAATAATAGAAGATGCTCTACATGGAAATAAGGAAGTTATCTGTGTCCAATAAAAAAAAATTGCAAAGTATAACCTATTTTTAATAAGTTGCCTATGTTGTAAGGAAAGCTGCTTGAGGATGTGATAACTGAGAAAATGTCCTAGGCTGTATTAATTAGCCAACAAGGGGGAACATTCATGAAGTTTACTGAGTAGCCCACATGGTGAAAATGGACCCCCACAGGGAGGCTGGCCAACTGTTGACCAGAAGCTCTAGGGCTGTATCTATACAAAGACATGAGCCCTGGGCCAGGTGAAACAACAATATTCAATCCATTCCATTACTATTTATAAAACAAAGAATCAAAACAATATCTCCCTAAACTATGGGGCAGGAATAAAATCCTCCTCATGTTTGTAACCCTGAGTGGACAGCATATCTCAGTGGAAACAAAGGACAGGTAAGAAGAAAAATGTGTGACTTCCAATGGGAATGAGGCAACCGGGAAACAGACATCCCCCTAATAGAATTCATATTTTTCTTCTATAATTTAATTCAGTAAGTAAATTAAGTAATTTATAATCCAACAATGTATACGAGATGGCAAAACTAAAGCCTGAAACACTATGAAACACTTTGTGCAGGAATTTAGTAGAATATTTAGTAGAATAACTAGGTAAGTAGCTTAATATATCCTTTTAGTAAATTATAAGTATATTCATATATTGCCTAATAAAAATATAAAATATACTAGAAAGTAATCCTATAACTTTAATCAGAATAGGAGATGTCAAATACACTTTGGGGCCTTTTTTTTACCTTCTATTGTTTTTTTAATGCTCCTTCTGCATAAGATGCATGTATTATTATACAGAAAGAAAACTTTCTTTTCATTCATGCTGTATGTCAGTTACTCATATTAAATACAAATCTATTGGAATGGGAAATATACTATCTGAACAGCATTCTTGTCACCTATGAATTAATTGCAAATTTAAAACTATATGCTATTGTAGTATGACACATGGAAGTATTTAGTATGCTTGCCAGGTATGTTTTAAGTCCTTAGAGTAAAAATCATTTTACTTAGTACAAAAAAATTTGCAGTGGAATCTACATAATTATAATTATTCATGCAAAATACTTCACACAGCTCCGTACAAAAACAAAGTGATTAAAAGACTGCCATTATGAAGGAACAGAAAAATATGTTTATAAGTTTAGTAGGTTGGTTAAGATCAGAATGTATATAAATTCCAAACCTAAAAATAAAAATATAGTTGTGATTTAGTGAAGTCAAAGTCTTGAATTGTATCAAATTGATGCTCCTTGAAAGTTAAGATTGGTTTTCCCCGAAGAGCCAGGATTCAGAGAAATTCCCATTACCGCCTTCTCCATCACACACCTCCACCCCAAAGAGAGCAGAGCTTTTGAGTTCACCATAGTTCACCTCCCTCTGAAGATCCTCTTGAATGTAACACTGGCTGACATCACTAAATCTACCAGGAGTTGCAGCATGTAGAATAGCTTAATTACTACCAAGTACTACATCATCAAGCATTCTTTCATCCAGAACAGGCCCTCCAGGTGATTCCGACATGGATCCCATCAAGCCTTAGGCTACATCAGTGGTTCTCCAGGTGTGGTCCCTGAGCCAGCAGCAAGCATCGCCTGACAACATGTGAGAAATGCAGGTTCTCAGTTCCTACCTAGACCTATTGAGTCAAAAATTAATCTCTGTTAATCACCCTCCACGTGATTCTTATGTTAAAAGTTGAGACCCATTCGTCTACATCATACAACATCCTATTTTGGTCCTGAAGATGAAGTTAGGATGAAGAGGGGGGACTATAGGAAGCACCTTCAATTCAGTTTAAAAGTATGACATGGTTTCAAGGAGGTGACAGCTATTTAAAGTCTATACCTCTCTTTATAGAAAAGAACTAGTGTAATGGCAGTGGTTTCCCTAAAGCACACCCCGGTTAGTATTCCCATGATCCACAGAGCCCTGCTTCCCCCTTAATTTTTCTTTCTCATTTGGAAAAGAGGTCTTTTCAAGGTCATGCACTATTTACCCTTTTCTGTCCTTTCTCCAGTCACATAAGCCAGCACTAAGGACGCTTCTGAGAGTTTGTTTGTTTATTTGTTTGTTCAGTTCATCTAGTCTTTCTCTCTGAGGAAAATTGGCTTTTTCGGTTTATCTCCTTTGCAGACATGGGATAGCAGGGACTAACATCAGCTTACCCTTACAATCCCTGTCCCCTCCCTCTCCTCATCTGTGACTCTTCAGACTCATTTGTCCCCTGAATTTAGCAAACTTGTTCACTTACCATTCACTGCCAGCCAACTCGCTCCCCTCAGGCACTTTGCATTCATTGCTCTTCTACATGGAACATTCTAGAACCGAAGACTTACAAAGCTACTTCTTTCTGGTCATTTAACCTCAGCCTCAATGCCTACTCCTCAGAAAAACCATTCCAGAGCACATAGCCAACCTTAGCCTTAGCCATTCACGGCTTATCATTTCACTGTTTGATTTATTTACTCTCTGAAACATACTCTTTTTATTTCTTTATTTGTTTGGACTCTTTGGATACAAATGTAAGTCCAATGAGAGGAGGGACCTTGTGTGTCTTGTTCACCATGTTGTACCCAACACCAAATAGCACCTGACACTGAAGAGTTGACATTTCTTGAACATGTGTGTGTATATGTATATATAATGTTCAGTAAGTGAATAAAAATTACCATAATTTTATGTTTATTCCATTATTTAGAACTCTTTTAAGTGAAAATAAATGAAACCATTTCAATGCCATCTAATCAAAAAGAATATTTGTTAAAGGATATAAAAATGTCTTGCCCAGCTGGTGTGGCTCAGTGGTTGAGCATCAACCTATGAACCAGGAGGTCACGGTTCGATTCCCAGTCAGGGCACATGCCGAGGTTTCAGGCTCAATTCCCAACAGGAGTGTGCAGGAGGCAGTCAATCAGTGATTCTCTCTCATCATTGATGTTTCTATCTCTCTCTCCCTCTCCCTTCCTTTCTGAAATCAATAAAAATATATATTTTTTTAAAAAATGAATGTTTCATAGAAATCTAGGAGAGTAACTCATTCATGTTCAGAACAACTGGACTAAAAGCATGGAATGCAGGTCAGGCTCTCCTCTTCTCTCATGCTGTTCCCAATCTTTTCTCTCGAGTCGGGTTAGCATAGCTCATATATCTGGTCCACATGGCAGAAAGAAGGACACCACTATCTTTGAAGTTGTACCTGTTCCAGTTTAAGCCTGATGGAGAAAGAATGAATTTTCATTCTTATTTCCAAATCCAGAAATGTCAGGCAAGTACTCCATTTGACCCAATTATGACAGGTTCCCAAACAAAGTGGAAGGGAGGAAAGTCATAGGAGCTCTATGGTATACTATTATGAATAGTATTTTTGTAACCACCTGGCCGGTGAGGCTCAGTGGTTGAGCATTGACCAATGAACCAAGAGGTTGCGGATTTGATTCCTAGTCAGGTTACATGTCTGGGTTTCGGGCTTGATCCCCAGTAAGAGGCATGCAGGATGCAGCTGAGCAATGATTCTCTCTCAACACTGATGTTTCTATCTCTCTCTCTACCTCTCCTTTCCTTCCTCTGAAGTAAATTTTAAAAAGCAAGAAAATATTTCTGTAACCATGCAGGTTTAGTAGGAGAGAAATAGTTCTTAAAAAAAAATAAAAGATATTTTTTGAGAAAAGATAGATGCTGAGTAGACAAAGCCTTTAGTTCCACTGTAGTTAAGCAATAGTAATTACACGGGGCCATTGGATGCTCACTGATAAACTATTGAGAGGCAATATAGCATTTGAGGAGGGCTATAAACTTTACAGACAAGCTTCTGAGCTTCAAATCCTAGCTCTACCACCTAAAACCTGGGAGAAATGGGGCAAGATTATTCCCCATTGTGCCTCAGTCTTTCCTCTATAAAAGGAGGGCAACAGAAGGCTATTGTGAGGATGAATAAATACCGGAGAGAACTGCAGTGTCTGGTAGAGAGTAAGTTTTGAATGAGGCAATACAGCTTCCAAAACAGCCTAACAATTCAAAGAAAGCATTGACACTACAAAGTGCCACCAAACAGAATGGTTATAAGCACACACTAACAAGCCATCTGCAAATGTATACAGTCAAAAGAAATGCTAGACACACTTCAGTTTTTTAAGATACATTTCTACACATTAGTAGAAATACTGTCATCTTGACATGGAAATGGCAATCATTTGGAATTGTGAGTGTGGCTTTACGTATGTGAGAGGTAACTTTTCTCTATAAATGGACAGGTGACGGGATCATATGTGACCAGCCTCACTGCTCATGCTCCCCCTTCACACCCGCACACAACCGCTCTCAGCAGTCTCCTGGGGTCTCTTTCATCTCCTCACCCCCTCACTGACAGACTTGGTCATCCACTGTGGATACAGAGGCAGTCTGGGAAAGCTGCTCCAGACAGAAAGATTGAGAGACAACCCTGAAGAGCCTGTTTCTCCAGTTGCTAAAACTAGATAAATTATGGTGGCCCAGGGTGGCTCTAGAGCAAGCATGTCCAACTCAAAGGCTAACAGGGGCCAAATAAACAGGTTTAAGTGTATGTGGCCAGACAAAAACAAAACCTTCAATTTTCATTGAAACGTGGGTTTATTTTGATAGAGACATGCTGAATACAAAGGGCTGAAATAAATGAATAATCATTAACATAAAATAATAGAACATCTTAATAAAAATTAATATTTTTTTCTTGAACATTAACTTACCAGACACTGAGTAACGGCACAAATTAAGAAGCGTAACGCAAATAAACCTATTTTTCTTCTCCGAAGTGAAATATTTCCTATTGCACACACCAAACAAGTCAGTCCAAGACTAAGGATGTGGCAATCGGCTGCTAAAATATTCACTGCTAGTTAGTGGAGAGAAATGGTGCGTCTGTATATAAGGCACATAGGGAAATGAATGCAACACGATTATAGTAATCAGTCATTAGGGAATGTAGTTTGTTATTAATAATTATGTATAGCAGGATATTGTAAAAATTAAGTTACAACATTTTTATTAAAACGTTTCTTACATACCGTTATATTGTCCGGGCTGAAAAAATATTCGTTGTGGGCCACATGCAGGCCGCAAGATTGACATGCTTGCTCTAGAGCAGTGGTTCTCAACCGTGGCTGCACATTAGAATCACCTGGGAATCTTTTTAAAATCCTGATTTCTGGGCCTCATCCTCCGGAAATTCTGTTTTTTTGTTATGGGGTGGGGCCTTGAACTCTAGACCTTGAACTCTTCCAAACAAGTTCAAACAGCAAATATTTTCAGACCACACAGAGAAGATATGTGATTTTTAAATTCAAGAACTCTTAATTATTATTATAAATTTAAACATATATTTATAAATCATGTGTGGATGTCACACTATTTGATCAGTTGCCACTTTCTGAAGAAACAGGATTTTCTCATCAAGCTGTAATAATTTGGCAAAATAATTAGTGGCTAAAAATGAACACTGTAAAAAGATATTATCATCCTATCTAATAAAAGAGAAACATGGTAATTAGCCTTACATCCGCTACCCTTCCCATTGGCTAATCAGGGTGATATGCAAATTAACTGCCAGCCAAGATGGCGGCCGGCAGCCATGCACTGAAGCGAACAGGGAGGCTTGCTTGCTCCAGTGACGGCGGACTCCAACATTCCCCACCTGACTTGCTGGCCTCTCAGCTGCAACTCTAAGCAACTATGTTGCAAATATAGAAGCTAAACAAAACCCCAGAAACCTGTGTTTGTCAGCCGGGCTTCAGCCAGCCGGACTGCAACATTGTATCAAATACAGAAAGTAAACAAAGGCCAGAAACTTGCTTTCAGCAGCCGAGACCTCAGAGCTAAAGCTGGCCCAGAATAAAAAAGAAAAATAAAAAAAGGAGCGGTTGGAAGCTTCAGTCACCTGCCAGCCTAAAAACAGCCCTCAGCCCCTCAACCAGACTGGCCAGGCACCCCAGTGGGGACCCCCACCCTGATCCAGGACACCCTTCAGGGTATGGAGCCACAACCCCCCTGATGGGCCCTGCTCTGTGCATGACAGGGGGAAACACCCCAACCCCCTGATCAGCCCTGCTCTGTGCGTGAGAGGGGGTGGCGCCGCAACTGCCCTATTGACTCTGCCTTGAGTGTGACAGGGGGCGGGGGTTTGAGTGTGACAGGGGGCGGGGCCCCAACCCCCCAGTCGGCTGTACCCTGAGCGTGACTGGGGGTGGCATTGCAACCTCCTGATCCGACCTGCTCTGTGCATGACAAGGGGCAGCGCCCCAACTCCCCAATCGGCCCTGCTCTGAGCCCGACCAGGGGCTGCACCTAGTGATTGGGCCTGCCCTCTGTCATCCGGGAGCAGGCCAAAGCCAGCAGGTCATTTCTCCTAAGGGGTCCCAGACTGTGAGAGGGCACAGGATGGGCTGAGGGACCCCCTCTCCCCTCCCCACCCCGAGTGCACAAATTTTTGTGCACCGGGCCTCTAGTCCTATATAATAAAAGGCTAATATGAAAATTGTCTCCTTTGGAGTTCAACAGATTGGGAGGAGTGCAACTGCCTGCTATGATGTGTGCTGACCAACAGGGGTGGCGCAGAACAAAGGAAGGCCCTGGCCAGCAGCCAGAAAGCTCTGAGCAGCCCTGATCGCTGGTCAGGGCTAGGGACCCTACTCATGCACAAATTGCATGCACTTGGCCTCTAGTCTATAATAATAAAAGCATAATATGCTAATTAGACCATAATCCTGCCATACGACCTTCCAGAATGAAGCCAGAGATGTGAGGGAAGCCTGGGTTCCGGGTACCTGCTGGAGGCTGGAGGGAAGCTGGATTCCGGGTGCCAGAGGGAAGCTGGTGCTGGCAGCCAGGGGAAGGAAAGCCTACTCTTGCATGAATTTCATGCATCAGGCCTCTAGTTATATATATATATATATATATATATATATTTTAAATACTAGAAATATCTACCTTTAAGGTGGTAGGTACGTTATTTATCATAGACATGATCCAGCATTTAATGTCAGATACAAGATGATATTTTTAAAATAGTTCAGTGTGTAACCAGAAAGACATTGGTCTCACTGTTTTAAAGCCAGGCAGGACCAAAGATGCTAAACTTAAGGCAAATTGATCTGATTCATCTGCTGGTGCCCTAACTCTTGAAATCGAGGCTGCTCTTGTTTGCCCTAACTTGAGCTCCCACTGGCCATCTCTGGCCACTCACTTCTCAACAGCTTGTATTCTGAGACCTTTTCCTTCCTCATGGTGTTTGGCTGATATCCATTCATTGCTTCTCTGGAGCATGGCTTTGCTTTCAGCCTTGCTCCACCTCACTCTCATCTGATACACAATATTTATTAGGAGTGCCGCAAAGAATTCCTGCTGAAAGGGTTTGGTCTAAAATTACCGTCAGTGAAAACTAAGGTTTTTAAGACCCTCTAAATGCATGGCAAGTCAGGACTTAACCCACTCAATTGTCAGAGATATGACCAACCTCATAACATTGCAGAGACCAAAATAGGAATGTGTGCGAAAAAGCACAGCCAAAGTCATTCTGTAAAAGGTCAGCTGTACCTGAAAACCATAAGGAAAAGCCAGGTATCAAAATCACATTTGTGGTAACTCCAGAGATTAATTTTGTCATCATTGCCCTCCTTAAATATAAATAAAAATAGGAAACGTGGCCAATATCTGTTTTTCCTTTGGAGTCCTAGGGAAGATGAGGTTTATTTCATTTTATCATAACTGTTTTTTCATTATTTAAGATATTGGATGACCTCATTCTTGCAAATGTACAAAATGACCACCAATGACTAAAACATTTTCCAATTTAAATGTTGTACAACTTTATGAATAGCTACAAAAATAATAATTTCAAAATTGAGGGTACCTTCTGGTTGGTCATATGGAGATAACACATTGACCTTCACAATATTATCAATAACCCTGCACCCAATGAGTAATTTGAACTTACAATAGCAACTGTATAGCTGTGTGATTAAAGAACATTTTTTCATATAGCTTTGTTTGCTTTAAGTTTCTCCAGAAGTATTTCTGCACCACAACTTATGTTTTTTTTAAAATATACCAAGGTTGTCATGATACATACCAAAGTTGTGAAGCATCTCCTGCCTAGGGCTTTATGATATGTTTTGCTGCATGTTACCATGTTTCTTCGATGAACAAAAATTCATTTGATTTTTCATGTCAAATTCCTGAATGTCTACAAAAGTGGGTTGTGGGAGGAAAGCCTTTATATATTCCTATCCCACAGATCAAAGTACAAGTTTTATCTTGAGCAAAATTTCACTCTCTTACCCCCAAAGTTTTAAACAAATGTGTGAGGTTTATCCATGAATCTCCAACTGAAAACATAAGGCATAATAATAATTCCTAGGTAGCCAAATGATGAAACTGCTCTAGAGTTTATTTGTATTGCTCTTACCCTGCTGAAATAGGACTGAATATGTCAGCCCCTTCCTGCCTCCTAACCCAGAATGCTGAACAGCAGTTTCTGCTGCAGTCAAATCAGTTTAGTGTGAAACGACGGATACCCTAAGAATTGTGTACAATCCAACTACTTCAGCCCTTAATGAAAACTATTTTTCAAATATGCAGAACCATGAACTAAGATAACGTATTTGCCTGGTACTGGGTAATAGCTGCTGTACTGAAGAGTCAAGCTAGTCTGTAACACATGATTTCCATAACGGACACAACCTTAGTCAGAGTGGGACAGAGCTGAGAGGGTGTAATTACCCCTCCCACTTAGCCCCAACTTCCTTACAATATCACACATTATGGTGAAAACACAGACTCAGCTTATGCAACTAAATATATTCCACATTTCCTATGATCAGCCAGCATATCATATTCTCCTGAATGACCAGAACTATTGGCAAGCAAAGAATTTCATTTTTTGACCATTCGTATCCATGCCTGGCCATGGAAATAGAATTTTCTAGAAAGTTCTATCTGAAACATTCTTAAACAAGCACCTATAAGAAGGAGCTATGTCTATCCAACTGATTTTTATTACTGGGCTTTTTGCCCAGTTTTGTTTTTTTTTTGCATAAAACAGCATTAAAATAATTTTGATGATGTCTTGAAAAATATAATAAATAGCAAACTCATAAACATGAAATTTTTTCTAATATCATTTTTTATTATTTAGTACACGCTCTTATTTTTTTCCAAACCAATTTTGCTTCAACTATTTCAAAGAAAAAATTGCATCAAACTTTCCAAAAGTAACTCAGAGGCTTATATTTAAAATAAGCTTGGCCACTAGGGAACTGTTACTTTATAGTGAGCTGTTGTCAAATAGAAATTCGAATCACCTTGCTACACTTTTCATGAGAGTCCATAATAGCCAGATACACATGACCTTCCAAAGTTAGTTTATTTTGGATTATAGCTTGATTCCCCAAAGATCTGGATATTTAAACAGGAATTACTACTGACTTAAATAAGTTCACAAAAGATACTAAGTAGGCTGTGTATGCTACACCCACAAACACAGAGAGGTATCCGTGATGGCCAACATTCCTATAAATGTGTGATTCGTTTTAGCCTGATTAGCAACGGTTTTCAAAATGGCTCCATTAATCCTCACATGACCACCCCCACCTCAACCCAGAACCAACAAAATCTTCAGCTTATTTAAGCTTGAAACTTGAGAAAATAATCTTGCACTCCGTTGGAACCCCAAATGCAGCTGTAGGTATCCCTCTGAGACCTTCACGGGGTTGTAGACACCTCAGTAAAAGAGTTTTATTAGCATTTAATTTATTTAATTTTGAAGGGATTAGATGAAATGTTAGCATAACTGACTGCAATCCACATTCCACAATCACCACCCCAATACCATAACTTCTTCCAAGAAAATGACCATGTATTTTGAGAATGGCTTTATCCAGTCAGCAGGTTTTGCTGCCTGAGGTTTCTCTGGAGCTGGGGGATGGGGCCAGGGAGGAGAGGATGAATAGTTTGAGGTTTTTTAGCTAACTAGCTACTTAGAAGAAAGTAGTCATAAGCCAGAACCTCAGTGAATCATGTCAAACTGTTTAAAGGCAACTCCATGCTCTAATTCTCATTCCTATCTGAAAAATAAATTTTTATTCTCAATGAACAAGTTTATTCTCATTGCCTTACATCATAGGGGTTAGGTATTAAATTAGAATACACTGTAAAAAAATCCTTCAGCTCATAACTGAGCATTTAAACAGCTTTCTTTTTTATTTTAATGGCATAGTAAGAAAAGCATTAACTCTTGTAATAAGACCTTTCAGACTCAATTTTTTGGGGGAAACAAATCAGCCAGAAGCCCCATGGGTGATATCGCACACATGCCTGTGCAAGCACACACACACACACACACACACACACACACACACATAATCTTGAGAAAATGAATTTGTTACTGATTGCCTCTTACGTACATACTATGGTATATACCAATGTATAATGGACACAGTATTTTCAGTTATTATGTCCAGCCAGAAAATTAATTGTGGATCATGAAGGGGGAAAATCATTATCCCTGCAAACAAAGAAGATTACCTGCTGGCTTCATACAAATCAGAGCTGGCATTTGAAGCACAGGATTCTGGCTTCTCTGTGCAGCATCCAGTTAAGCTGGCATCTGAGGACAGTGAGCACATTGCCAATATCAGCCGCATGCCAACCCTATCACTAGTCGGGCTGGCAGCCCCAAAATAAAACAAAGACCAGATTACTGCCCTTGAAAATATCAAGAGGGAGGAACTGCTGCTTAAAAGGCATTTAAATAATCTTCCTATGTTTCTTAACAAGATTACCCCTAAAAGCCCCTGAGAAACCAACTCCTTCCTGCCCCATGCTTTGCTCTGTCCTGGTTACAAAGCTTCCTTTAGACCTGCTCTTAGTGAACCTCTCCAAGTGCCGAGATTGGGCCCCAAGAGCTTGGCTTGTCACTCTTACTGAAGATGTTGTCAGACAGCCGAAACCCATGCTGAGCGACTACGGTTTCACACATCTCTCATCAGGCCAACAGAAGAGACTTGGCTGTAGGGGCCCAATGCGTGTGCCTTTTATTGATCTAACAGTTTTCTTTCGTGAGTATGCACATGTACCCACCAAAACCTATGGATCGAAATGAAGGTTATTTTCTCCATTTACAGTTGTGGGGGTAAAAATGGAATTGCAAGAGCCAGGCAATTTGCTGTGGAGTGCTCTTTCTACTTCGCATCTCCACATCGCCACTCAGGAGCTCTTCTAAGAGCCTCTTTCCTTTCCAGTTGTGAGTGTGATCAATTTACACAACTTCCCAAAGACAAGGTTGTGAGAGAACCATGCAGTCTAGTCATATTCACCATCCAGATGGTTAGCTCTTACCCCAATAGGTTACAAATGTCAACTAGAAGAGCTACTGGTACACCACGCCATGGTGGTAGATAACCATTACCTCACATCATCTCCATGCACTGACAGTAGCCTGCAGGGTAGAACTCCCCTTCCAAATCCTGGCAATTCTCTTCATTTGTTTTAGGCATATATATCCTTTTAAAAGCCTATCACTGCACTAAGTGACTTCCCAGAAAGAATTTGAAATGACAGAGAATCTAGAGTGTTAATGGGAATAGCCACAGCACCTCAAAGTTTCCTCTCCTAAATAAGAATTCAAGAGTTTCCTAACGTGTTCTACACAATACCATAAAGAACTGCTTTTAGTCTAACAACATATAACTGTAAACTAAGGGAATGGAGTTCAGGTCATTTTCTATACACATACTCATAGCCCGTAAAATGGAAAGACCCCTCCCCCACAAAAAAGGGCATAGATTCTAAAAATGCAAAATCATCAAAAACATAGATCAACTCCACTGTGGGATACCGAACTTCTAAGTTTAATGTTACCCCGAAATTGCTAAGAAACATTGTTTGTCTTTAATTATTATAATATTCTCATTCAATTAAAAAATTAGGTGCTATAATTCAGACTTTTAATTAAGCAAATTAGCTTTTGACATTTTCTTGGAAAAAGATGTTCCCAATGTGGTTTTTCCACCTCTACTTGCAATTAAACATTCCTTAGCACTATTTAAATACTTGGGTAAGAAATAGACAATGTATAGCAATGTGCCAACTTTTTTAGACACCGGGGCAGCTGTTAACCTCAGGCATCATGCATTTTAGCAAGAGGTGGAAACTCGCATTGAATCTGAATGACCTTTTTATGGTGATGGATGCAAACACCACTACTGAACCTATATCAAGATTTTTTTTTTTTTATTTTTTTTTAGTCTGGAGACAAACCTAGCTGGTACTCCTAGATTGGCTGTTTCGTTTACTGAGACAGAGCAGACCCTTGCCATACCTACCTCTGTCTTAACTTTGCTTTAATGTGTCAACTATCAATTTTCTGCTGCCATGTTCCTGTTGCTTCTGTTACTTGAAGTTGTCAGAGGAAAAAGTTAACTCCGTCAAGAAACAAAGGCCTCTTTATATTTGTCTGAAGTGTAGCTGAAGGAGTGCTGGGAACTGAACTTTAGCCACAGGAGAAGTACCACCTTTGCCATGTGTATTATAAGTCTCGTGATATCACAGTGTTCCTAGTAATTGGTAATGACAAATAAAGCCTGTGGCCAGATCATTAGCAATATCGTCTCACTGCCTCTGTCCTTCGAGTATTTGCTTTTATGATGGAGCTAATGAATCTCATCCTTGCAGCTCATTAAATGTCTTTATATTTTAACTAAATAATAATAATAACACTATTTCTTTTGTAGTAAGTCCCACTCTGACATTTCTCTAATCAAGAAGTTTGACTTTTAAAACAGGTTCTGTTTGTTGCCTGGATACAAAAGCTTCAACAGAATAAAAATGGTTAGTGAGGTGAAGTCTTGAATCCAACACCTCTGCCTCCTTGCATACACCCTCAATAGGAGACCTAAATTTTCATCATGAAGACAACAGCTCCTATAGCTTATTTTTTAACATGAAGACATTTCAAGAACAGATGTTATCTTAGAAATTGTATTTTTAAGGGCAAATAAATCATCCCAATTTGAAAGCCAACATTTTCTTTTTTATTCCTTTGTATTATAGAATACTCTGCATTATTGGGTGCATGTTTAAATTGCCATATATTTCCAGAATTCTATACTTTCATATCACTACAACTGGTTTACCTACAATGTGCAATTAAGTTATTATTTAAATAAATTACCCTTGATGGGGGAAAAGTCCATTTAGGAAACTTGAGCCAGTCCAGAAGGATGGAGAATTGATTTTTTATGACTCATAAAATATTTGTTCCTTCAAAAAGAATGAATAAATAAAACACAAGTGATTGCGTATATGTGTATCTCTGCCTATTTGAAATCAAGCTCTTTGATATGCAATACTGATCTTATCACCAGGGAAAAGAAAAAACATTTTAAAGAAACCTTTTCAAGAAAAAGGTTCCACTTCATTTCATAAAACATGAAAAACTCTAGAAGTACATCTAGTTACTCATCTTTGAAGTCACCTGCTCAGTCAAACATTCCTAACTGTATATCTGTGGTTTCAAATGTTTGCTTTTGTAATAAAACAATTCTGACCTTATGAGACTGTCAACTCTACAGACTCAGATCAGCTAACTAAAAGCTTTTGCTTTGGTTTTTCAACAATGCAACAGAAAAAAAATGAAAAGGAAGAAGAGGACCAGAATAACATGGTATTCAAACAACTCAAATGAATATGGGAAAAGAAAATTATACTACAGAAGCCATGGAATAATGGTCTGTGATCTTATCAATTTTCATAAATTAAGCAGGTTGAAACTGGTCAGTGTTTACCTAGCAAATTTGAGTGACTAAAAAGAGACTGATGAAAACCAAATACAGTCAACTCGATTTTATCTGAGGGCAGACTTACCTACCTGTGGGTTAGCAATGCCATCTGATCTGTTGCCCACCCACAGGCCTTTGTGTTCTTCTGAAATCCCAATCCACCTGAGGCTAGTAGAAAATCTTTCACAGCCCCCATTGGGCCACACTATTTAGAACAACTGAAAACCATCTCCTATAGCCAGTCACTTCAGTGAAGAGGACAAAAAGAAATTACTTCTCCCAATTTCATCATCAAAGATATGATTCTCTGCGTTTTAATGTATGACACTCCTCTGCATCTTAAAAAATGTTAATGTTTGCATATTTTATGTCAGGCACTTTGTCAAGACATATGCATGTATCATTTCATTTAATCCTCACAATAACACTATAAAGAAGACACTATTATAATTTTCACTTTAGAGGTGAAGACAGTAATAAATTCAAGTCATACAAATAGTGAATGAAAGAGGTAAGATTTGAATCCATGATCCAAAGCACTTTTAAAGAGAACATCTATAAGTTTGTTCTATCCAGAAGTTCTTTGCCCTTTCACCCCCACTTTCTATTGGGAAACTTCTCTTCCACCTTCCATGAGGTAAAGCCAGTGGTCCCGGAGCTGAGCTGGTTTGTGACACAGGTTGGACTATTCTGATTTTTCTGGACATGTGTACATTGAACAAGAAGGGGGTGGGAGTTTGATCATCAAGTGGCTGAACCAAGAAAGTTGAGAGTCCTTGCAAGGGTATCAACAAATTGTGCTGGTTATTGTCTTCCCACCACCTGGTGGCTCAGCACTTCCTTTGTTTCCAGGAGACACTCAAGATGTTCCCACTAACCCCTCTTTCTTGTCTTATTCAGAGTTGGTTTCTGGTGCTTGCAACCAAAGGATACCTCTCAGTGGCTCCGTTATAATGATGCTTCATACTGCACGTAGTAAGTACTTAGTATCCAGGAATAAGGAAAACATGTTCCACCTCCACAAGGAATTCTGATTCTAGATGGAGAGACACACACATATGTCTAGTCAAAGCTCTCTCAGGAGTATGAAAATATATGATCTGACCATAAATAAATGAGCAACTAATATTGCTTAGGAAACTTCAGAGGAAATTCACAGAGAAGCGCTGGTGGTTAACAGAGTGCAATAATTTTGTTCTCCTTGAGACATGAGGATCCCCTGGCTAAAATACCAGACCTCTTTGGAGCAGCAACAGAACTTGTTCATTGATTTATTTGTATTTTCATTCTTCCCATATTCACATATTGAACAACTCTTTTGTTCTCTTTTATTTGAGTACTATAGGAATAGGGATTTTAAAAATAACTGAATTACAATAAACAAATAAACCTCATTGCTGGTCTGAAAGAAAGGCATGTGTATCGAATCATTCCAGTGACGTTGTATTAGGCTCAGAGGTCATTGTAGTACAGAGAAAAGAGGACAGATTTTACAAGTCAGACAGATCTGGGTTCAAGTGTGGATCTGCCACTAGCTCTGAGTATTTAGACAAGCAACTTAAAATATCTGAGCCTTGAGCTCTTCATTTGTAAAATAAAAATCATAAACCTTGACTGGTAGACTTGTTGAAAAGCTATGTTTAGGAGTTAGAGGTCTGACATAGGTCTCACTGGGATAAAATGAATGTGTCAGCAGGACTGACTATGTTCCTTTCTGTGAGGTCCAAGGGGAGAATTTGTTTTCTTGCCTTTCCAGTATGTAGCAGCTTCCCTCATGCCTTGGTTCAAGACCCCCTGCCATGAAGCGAGGATGGCCAGTCAAATCTTCATCTTACATTATCTTGACTCCCTCTCTCTCTGGCTCCCTCTTTTAGTTAGAAGCACCTTTGTGATTAGATTGGGCCCACCTGGATAATCCAGGATAATCTAGGATAATCTCTCTATCTCTAGATCAGCTGATTAGCAACCTTAATTCCATCTGCAAAATTAATTCTCCTTTGCCAGGTAACATGATCCATTCACATATTCCAGGGAAGATGACATGAACATCTTTGAGGAGCCATTATTCTGCCTACCACAATAATGAAAAGTAGAAACTATAAGCAAGCCAGTATAGATTGCAAGAACTATATGCACCATTGCCAGCTCACTTATTGAAGAGCTACCATTATTTCGAAAGTCTTCTTGTTCTATGCCTGCATGTGTACTCACTTATACAAAGTTTGGACACTGTACTCTCAATAAATTTTACCTTACACCATGACCAAGTAGGATTTATCCCAGGGATGCAAGGATGGTACAACATCCGTAAATCAATAAACGTGATACATCACATAAACAAATTGAAAGAAAAAAACCACATGGTCATATCAATTGATGCAGAAAAAGCATTCGACAAAATCCAACACCCATTTTTGATAAAAACTCTCAGCAAGGTGGGAATAGAAGGATCATACCTCAACATAATAAAAGCCATATATGACAGGCCCACAGCCAACATCATACTCAATGGACAAAAACTAACACCATTTCCCCTAAGAACAGGAACAAGACAGGGATGCCCACTCTCACCACTCCTGTTCAACATAGTCCTGGAAGTATTAGCCATTGCAATTAGACAAGAAGAAGAAATAAAAGGCATCCAAATTGGAAAAGAGGAAGTAAAACTGTCCTTATTTGCAGACGACATGATATTATACATACAAAACCCTAGAGACTCCATCAAAAAACTACTAGACTTAATACATGAATTTGGCAATGTAGCAGGATACAAAATTAACCCCAAGAAATCCGAGGCATTTCTATACACCAATAGTGAACTTGCAGAAAGAGAGATTATAAAAACAATCCCATTTACCATCGCACCAAAAAAATTAAGATACCTAGGAATAAACTTAACTAAAGAAGTAAAAGACCTCTACTCAGAAAACTACAGGACATTGAAAAAAGAGATAGAGGAAGACATAAAGAGATGGAAGAACATACCATGCTCTTGGATTGGTAGAATCAACATCATTAAAATGTCCATACTACCCAAAGCAATCTATACATTCAACGCACTTCCCATTAAAATACCAATGGCCTTCTTCAAAGATCTACAACGAACTCTCCAAAAATTCATCTGGAATTAAAAAAGACCCCGAATAGCTGCAGCGATCCTGAGAAAGAACAAAGTAGGTGGGATCTCAATGCCAGATATCAAGCTGTATTACAAAGCCACTGTTCTCAAAACTGCCTGGTACTGGCACAAGAACAGACATATAGATCAGTGGAATAGACTAGAGAGTCCAGAAATTAGCCCGAACCAAAATGTTCAATTAATTTTTGACAAAGGAGGCATGAACATACAATGGAGTCAAGATAGTCTCTTCAATAAATGGTGTTGGGAAAATTGGACAGATACATGCAAGAAAATGAAACTAGACCACCAACTTACACCATACACAAGAATAAACTCAAAATGGATAAAGGACTTAAATGTACGACAGGAAACCATAAAAATTCTAGAAGAATCCAAAGGCAACAAAATCTCAGACATATGCCAAAGCAATTTCTTCACTGATACAGCTCCTAGGGCAGTTGAAACTAAAGAGAAAATGAACAAATGGGACTACATCAAAATAAAAAGCTTCTGCACAGCAAAAGAAACCATCAACAAAACAACAAGAAAACCCACTGCGTGGGAAAACATATTTGCCAACGGCATATCTGATAAGGGCCTAATCTCCAAAATTTATAGGGAACTCATACAACTTAACAAAAAGAAGATAAACAATCCAATCAAAAAATGGGCAAAGGATTTAAATAGACACCTTTCAAAAGAGGACATTCAGAAAGCCAAGAGACATATGAAAACATGCTCAAAGTCACCAATCATCCGAGAGATGCAAATCAAAACAACAATGAGGTACCATCTCACACCTGTCAGAATGGCTATCATCAACAAATCAACAAACGACAAGTGCTGGAGAGGATGTGGAGAAAAAGGAACACTCGTGCACTGTTGGTGGGAATGCAGACTGCTGCAGCCACTATGGAAGACAGTATGGAGTTTCCTCAAAAAGCTGGAAATGGAACTCCCATTTGACCCTGTGATCCCACTTCTAGGAATACATCCCAAGAAACCAGAAACACCAATCAGAAAGGATATGTGCACCCATATGTTCATAGCAGCACAATTCACCATAGCTAAGATCTGGAAACAGCCTAAGTGCCCATCAGTAGATGAATGGATTAGAAAGCTGTGGTACATCTACACGATGGAATACTATGCTGCTGTAAAAAAGAAGGAACTCTTACCATTTGCAACAGCATGGATGGAACTGGAGAGCATTATGCTAAGTGAAACAAGCCAGTCAATGAAGGAAAAATACCACATGATCTCACTCATTCATGGATAATAAAGACCATTACAAACTTTTGAACAATAATAGATACAGAGGCAGAGCTGCCTCAAACTGATTGTCAAACTGCAGTGGGAAGGCTAGGGATGGTTGGGGGACAGGAGGGAGGGGAGTAAGAGATCAAACGAAGGACTTGTATGCATCTATATAAGCATAACTAATGGACATAAGACACTGGGGGGTAAGGGAGGGCAGGGGTTTGTCAAGGGAGGGGGGGAAAAAGGGCACTTATGTAATACCCTTTGTAATACTTTTAGCAAAAAAAAATAATAATAAATAAATAAATAAATAAATAAATAAATAAATTTTACCTTATAGAAAGATAAGACCTATTTTTATGACATTACTTAACTGGCGTTATGTCTCTATTTTGAAACTCTATTCTTTCTGTGTGCACATTTTAAAGTCAGTATCATGCAACTTGTTTTTGTTTTTTTTCTTTCATCACTTTGGCCTAATTCACTCCCCTGCTTTTAAGGAATTAGCAGAACTACCATAGAGTTATCATATTTCACCATTCCCCAAAATACACTTTGAAATCAGTGAAGTGCCTAATAAATACCAATAGCTGAAACAAAAATGTTTCCTTAAAATGAGCATGACAGTTGCCTTCATACTGATAAGCACTCAGGAAATTAATTAACAGGGTATTTTCTTAATTAACTCCCTAAGTGTAGGTTGCAATAGAAAACATAGTCAGTCATCGCATGTGGTCTTCAGAACACTTTGCTGAATAGGGAAGTGATGGATGAGAGGAATGTATAAGGGGAAGAGAAGCCATCAGAACACCTCTCATTCATCTTTTTCAATTACACTTAAAAATAATAATGTTACCATGTGTAATTAGTAACAGGCTTTTACCAGAAAATAAAGCTGCTCCCCCCAAATTATATCAGGTCCATATTATATGGTGAATTTGTCCTTGAAATGAAAATGACTGCTTCACATTTACAGAAAAGAGTAAGGCACTAAACTTTGGTAGAAACCGCAATCAAGTTCTTACTCCCACGACAATGCTGCGTATGGTATGAATGCTTCTATAGATGAACAAATATGAAAGCCATTGAAATACATTCATCCCAATGTCTGTCTCATGTTTTTCTCAACCACTTTTTCGTTGTTGCCCTTTTCTAAGAAGAGTTTTTAGATCTTTTTTTCCTCTAACCATCCCTCACTATGAAATTGTAATGCCACAGGTACACTGTATGTCTGTTTATGTATGGCACTTATATCTATATAGACTGTACACAAAAAGAGAAAGCTATTTTGCCCAGCTAGAGTGGCTCAGTGACTGAGCATTGACCTATGAACCAGGAAGTCATGGTTTGATTCCTGGTCAGGGCACATGCCCAGATTGCAGGCTTGATCCACAGTGTGAGGTGTGCAGGAGGCAGCTTATCAATGATTTTCTCTCATCACTGATATTTCTCTCTCCCTCTCCCTTCCTCTCTGAAATCAATAAAAATATATTTTTGGGGGGAAAAGTAAGATATTTTCACTTGCCCCAAGAATGGATTTCACCTTGTAGAAAATTCATGCTTATGTGCTGCCCACCTACATTTGCTTGTTAATTCACCCCACAAATGTTTATTGGGGGCTTACTATGTGCCTGGCACACAATAGTGAACAAACTTCATTCTCATTTCAGACAGAGCAAGCACACCACTAAATGCATAATGCATCCCAATATTGATTTTAAGAAGACAAGGTGAAGAGCAAGAAAATGTTTCTTTAGGCAATATCTTTTATAATTAAAGCAAAAACAAAATTTATTGCCTGCAGCACTCCCTTGCTGTAATATCTAAGGAAATTGTGGGTCTGTGAAAGCAGCAAGAGAGGCTGACACTAAAGTGGAATTCTTTAGAGCGGCCTCAGTTCTCCACAGCTCGGGGTGTGCAAAGCTCCCAGCCACCTGCACAGGCGACATCGCTGTCACTAAGGGGTTTGTCTCAGTCAGTCCTTCCTCCAGGGTGCCTCATGGGAGGCATAAACACTTGGAGGGAGAACCAGTTAATTCCTGGGACGGGAGAGATAAATAAGGTTTGACTGTGTGAAGCTGGCCAGATTCCTCCGTCTTCAGTGACAAGTGTTGAAGACATAACAACAATACCTATAATCTGTAATCCATTTTTTAAATATTTGGGGACTGTCATGTAGACAGACTCTGATGCAAAAAAGAAATGACATGTATTAGCATAAACATTTTCTGGCATGTCCCAATGGTTTTTAAAATGATAATACATTACAATGTATGCTCCTGATAAAATTTAGAATATTGAGAGGTTTAAAAAGAAAAAAAAAAAAGAATGACTCAGAGCCCCATTCCACTAATAGAAGCAAATTTAACATTTAGTTTGAAGCCTGGGGAAGTGGAATTCCTCAGGAAACAGAAAGCAGAGAGACTGGGAAGGATGCAGAGTTGGTGGAGGGCAGGCTGGCAGGGGAAGGGATGTGGTTGAAGGGTTGGAGGCAGGAGCCTGGCAAAACACCAGAGCTGCTGCCAGTGGTCAAAGCAACTGCCAGCCCTAAACAGCAGTGAATTACACTTTGGTTTTTCACAGACTGGCCATGAGGTTGTTGAGATATCTTTTCTCTCTTTATTACAGTAAACACCCATTTACTTAGACACCCAGGTTGTGTCTTTCTTCTTTGACCCTGAAAGTGACCAACTCCACTGATTTGTGCTTACACTTTTAAATAAATTCCAGTTTATTCAATGATTTGACTGGAAATAGGAAAAATAAGTTCTGTTTATATTCCCTCTATATTTCTGAAAAATAACTCCATTTTCTTTGATTTGGCCAAGTACTTTCAGTGTGATCGTCTTCCCTGTCTGGAACTGTGACCAGTTGGGGAGGGTGACCAGTGTACCAGGAAGACAACCAGGATGGGGTCTACATGGGAAACCTAGAAATTAGATAACTTTGCTGCAGGGTCCTGGTAATGGAGCAAAGGGTTATGAAATTTGGGAGAGCCTAGATTGATCATCTCTGACTCAGTCTCACTGAACGTGAGGCTCAGAGCAAGATGGAACCAACAAGTTGCATGGAGTGTGGACCATGGCCTCTCAATGTGTAATAAATCCTACTTCTCCTGTTTACTGTTGCATGAACCTGGACATCTTACCTGACTTTTGCAGGCCTCAGTTTCCTCTTTCGTCACATGTGAATAATAATAGTGCCCATCTCATGGTGTTAAGTAGTAAATATTATTGATTAATTAATTATTGGTAAAGTAGTTGGAGCAATACCTTGCACATAATAAATCCTATGTATAAATGTTTATTAAATAATTAAGTGAATAAATCAGATTTGAGAAGAGTCCGAAAGAATAATGTCTATGGTGTGATGCCCCAGAGAATGTGACTCACAGAATCCCATGGCTGAATCCTTGAGTGGAAAATAGTGGTTCACGGTATTTGACCATGTCATATTTGAGGGACAATAAAAAAATTAAAAAGAGAAAAATTTTTATAAATTGAGAGCATGTTTTTAGAGACTACATGGTCATTGTAATTCCCATTATGAAGTAGAAGGTTAATTAGCCATTCACGTCAGTGCATTTTACACCAATTTCCTCAAGTGACTAGTTTCATGGAATACTTCCACTGTTGGCATCGTCCTTTACTAGTGTTCCTGAGAATAGGTGACCTACAAAACTAGTGTTCCCACCAAGGTGAGATATTGATCATTTGCAACAACAGAACACTCCATCAGGGATTGGTGTGCATAGTGACCTACCCATCTTATGGGTCTACTTCTCTCATTTATGGTATTTTAAAAGGTAGATAGATTTTCGTTCATCCTTCTCACTGACACGCTACCAGACTCATACTATGCCCCTGTAAAATGGCGTTGGCGGAGTTCCTGTCTCACTAAGAATCTATAGATACATTCAGGAACCTCCCTTTATCTCACCTGAGGACTATTTTGAATCACCCTGAGATGCAGACTCATTTTTCTCTAACTGCATTCATTTTATTCTCTCCCACTTTTTCCTGTTTTACTACATTTCTACATGACATGCCAGTCTTTATTCTTATTTTAAATGTGTTTACTATATTCTAGTCACCATGCTAGCCTCTGGTGGAACAGTGATGAGCAAGGTTGACATGCCCCCTGCCTTCTGCATTGAATATACAGAGGGGTGTGTTAGTCAGGGGTCTCCAGAGAAATAGAACCAACAGAAATAGATAGATAGATAGATAGATAGATAGATAGATAGATAGATAGATAAGAGAGGAGAGAGAGAGAGATACTATTGATTTTAAGGAATTGGCTCACATGATCGTAGAAGTCTGGCAAGTCTAAGAGATCTGCAGGGTAGACCAACAGGCTGGAGACCCAGGGAAAGGTTGGTGCAGTTTGAGTTTGAAGACGATCTGGAGGGAGAATTTCCTCTTTCTCAGTGGATCTCAGTCTTTCTCTTCAGGCCTTAAACTAATTGGATGAGGCCTATCCACATTATGGAGGATAATCTGCTTTACTCAAAGTCTATTGATTTAAAAGTTAACTTTGTCTAAAATATACCTTCATAGCACTATCCAGACTGCTATTTGACCAAATATGTGAGTATTGTAGACTAGCTAATTTGATACATAAAATTAACCATCACAGTGACAAGCAGACATTGTCCGTTAGCGTGAAAAAACCTACAAAAGAAACATACGGTGCTGTCCAAACACAAAGGAGAAGCCCTTTCTCACACCCCAGTGATCGGGGGAGATTTACCCAAGTTGAACATCTGACCCAGGGGCTAGTTTCAGTCACAAAGAATAGCATGCTGAAGTCCAGAGTACATGTCAGGAGTGAAGACCTGAAACTTGTCTGATACATCTGGAACAGTGGGAGTTGAGAGGAAGGAGGTAAGGAAAGAGACAAGGCTAGTTTGTGAAAAGCTCTGCTAACCATGTCAAGAAGCAAAATTTTTCACCAAAGGAAAGAGGTAGTCATTGAAAGGCTCATAAGAAGTGGTATGATAAGAATTATATTATACATAATAACTCTCACTGCATTATGTAGAATTTGATTTGAGGCAACAAACAGGGAGTCCTTTTATGACTAAGTTGAGATAATCAGGATAAGTGGGGAACCTGATTGGCCCTGATTGCTGGCCAGGCCTAAGGATCCCATCCATGAACGAATTTTGCACAACGGCCTCTAGTTGTAGCATAAAAACATCCATACATAACAAATGGGCATGGTGATGTTGCAATAAAACTATACACAAAAACAGGTGGCAATCCAGATTTGATTCTCAGCTTCTTTATAGCATGTCTAGGGGAATGAGAAGCCATGGGCAATTAGTTCAAGAATTGTTTAGGAGGGCTGAAGGGATGGCTCAGTTGGTTGGAATATCCTCCCATATACCGAAAGGTTGCAAGTTCAATCCCTGGTCATGGTGCGTACATGAGGCAATCAATTGATGTTTTTCTCTCACATCAATGTTCCTATCTCTCTAAAAATCAGTAAAAACATATCCCCAGGTGAGGATTTAAAAAAAAGGAATTGTTTGCGAGAATCAACATGAAGTAGCGACCAATAGTAGGTGGGAAGGGGCGTGGGAAGGAAGGAGGGTGCAAGTACCAAGGATGATACATTTAAGAATGCATCCAAGTGAAAATGTTAGTTAATGCTTGAACATAAAAGCCTAGAACTTACAAAATAAGTCTGGACTAAAGGGTTAGAGTTGGGAGTTATTTGCATATAGATGCTCATCGAAGCAAATAAATAATCTAGGAGGAAAGGGTAGCTGGATAATAAACCTCAGAAAAGATACTGGATAATTACCAGCATCCAAGAGATGTACAATGGAAGAGGAATTAACAAAGGTGACTGAAAAAAAGTGCTATAGAGAGAAGTAAAACAGAATCATGGTATTAAAGAGACAAGAAGAGAAGGGTGCTTAGAAAGAGAGAGTGCACAGCCATTAGCACTGATAAATGCTGCTGTGAATATAAGCAAGCTCAAACCTGAAAACATGAGTAGATTTAGTAAGAAGAAGAGTTTGATGAGCATGACCTGCTCGGTTTCCCAGTGGAATGGGGAAGGAGGTATCCATTGCCAATCCCTTTGTAGATGCCTTCTCTACAATGTCTTCAGGAGCACTACCAACACCCAGTTGGTTAGCTATTAATGATCACATTAATACATTCCATACTTTTGCTTCCAGTACATGCAAATTCTTAATTGTAGTACAAATCTAAAGAGACAGTGTGAAAAAAAAAATGTTAACCACATACAATTTTACTCCAAGCATTATTTGTAGAATCTTCCATTAAGGCTGTACTCATACACTTCCAAATTGCCAAATGAAGGCTAGAAGAAAAAAATAATCTTACTGGGTTTTTTAATTATTGTAATACTTGGATTGTATGTATTGACTATATATGGTGCATGATAGCCCTTGGAAAACAGAAGTTTAATTGAAAAACAATATATTATCATTACCACAGTTATTCAAATAGATTGTTATATCTTTACTGACTACATATTTTAGATGTAGAATATATGTGAGTGTGCATGTGTGTACACACTATGCTTTGTTAGCATTAAACACAGAGAAAAGTTCTACTTTAATTAGTAGATAAAAATCTGATGAGGAAATTTTATTTTTAAATGTCTGTCATTAAGAGAAGCTGGTCATAATTTTTTCAGGTGCTATTTTCAGCTTCCCCTGCCTGCTCTGAAGTATCTGAAGTTTCACACCTTTCTTGAAACTTATGGGGGTGGAAGTAGAAATAAATCTATTTTGAGAGAGAAAAGTTATGCAAACCTCTTTTCTTTCACAGCCCTGATTGAAAATAGTGCTCATATCAACCAAAGCACTTGTATGCATGCATATGAGCATAACCAATGGACACAGATAGGGGAGTGGGTTGAGGGCATGTGTTGGGGGATAGGGGAGGCCTGGGAGAGGTCAATGGGGAAAAAAGAGACTTATGTAATACTTTAAACAATAAAGAATTTAATTTAAAAAAATAGTGCTCATTTCACATTGGTTTTATTTATTTATTTTTAAATCTATTTTATTGATTTTTTACAGAGAGGAAGGGAGAGGGATAGAGAGTTAGAAACATCGATGAGAGAGAAACATCCATCAGCTGCCTCCTGCACACCCCCTATTGGGGATGTGCCCGCAACCAAGGTACATGCCCTTGACCGGCATCGAACCTGGAACCCTTAAGTCCGCAGGCTGATGCTCTATCTACTGAGCCAAACCGGTTAGGGCCACATTGGCTTTAAGAAGACAAGAAGATGCCATGTGCAAGCACAACTAGCAATAGTGACTTTAATTGGCTTTACCAAGCTTAAGAAAAGAAAAGAAAACATAAAAGTAATTTTTTAAATATATTTCTTTTTATTTCAGAAGGGAAAGGAGAGGGAAAGAGAGAGAGAAACCTCAATGATGAAAGAGAATCATTGATTGGCTGCCTCCTGCATGCCCCTTACCAAGAATTGAGTCCATGTGCCCTGACCAGGAATCAAATCGTGAACTCCTGGTTCATAGGTTGACATTCAACCACTGAGTCACACGGTTGGGCCATAAAAGTAATTTTAACTATTATCCATAAGTTATATTTTTCATAAGTTCAACATAATTGTGGAGGTTTCCAAACTTTAAATTAATCTTAAAAGTATTCATTTTATTTTTCTCATATGTTACTTTCAGAAAGAAATACATATAATACATATTTTCTATTAATCTAAAAGCAGCTCTTGGTTATTATTTTAAATGACAGATTAAAAATTATATAGTGGATAAAAGAGCTGTGGTACATTTACATAATAAAATACTACATGACTGTAAAAAAATAAGAAACACTTCTTTTTGTGACAACATGGATGAATCTAGAGATTATGCTAAGTGAAATAAGCCAGTTAGAGGAAAACAAATACCATATGATCTCACTTGTATGTAGAATCTAGTGAACAAAATAAACTGATGGAAAAATAGAACCAGAGGCATGGATACATGGAACACACTAACAAATGTCGGGGGTGGGGGGGTGGAAGGGGAACTGGGTCAAATGAGGTGAAGAGATTAGCCAGCAACATACATGAATAGTGCATGGACACGGACAACAGTGTGGTGAAGGACAGGAAAGGGGGTTGCTAGGTAGAGGTGGGCAAAATGGAGACATCTGTAATAGTGTCAACAATAAAAAATATTCAGCAGCCACCACACAAAAAATCATATTTATTAAATGGAAAAGTCCAGAAAATATCTTCCTATATGATGAAATAGTATTTAGAATTTGCCATAGCTGAGTAAACTTTAGACCTTTGTGTCTAATTCCTCTAGAAAATAAAATGGATTTTAGCACCATATTGCCCATAATGACTTTTAAGAGTACATCATTTTTACAACTCTAGCGTGGCTATTAATTTACTTTCAAATAATTTATAGTAATAGAGTTTTTTCAACATTATATGTAAGTTAGAAACTTTTTTCATTGGTCTCAAAATTAGAGTTTACAACCATTTTAATAATAAAATTTTGATGAGAAATAAAATGAACAGCTTGAATTTCATTATGTATAAATCAATTTCTTTCTTTATTAGAATTTCTTCACAAAAGGTATTAGATAATTACCCTGTTATATTGTAATTCATGCACATAAAGTATCTCAGAAATGAAGGTTAATTGAAGCTCCCTCCTCATCACTGTAAATGTCTCTAAGTTGCTTTATCTCCAGCAAATTAAAACAAAGATATTCTTTAATAAATGCTCAGAGAAAATTGATAACGGAACAATGCTAACCTCATAAATGATGTTCCCTGATATATTTAAAGTTTCATTTTAAATATTCCTAGTTTGTTTTCCAGACTCATTTTATATCAAGCATAATGCCTACAGAGAGAGCAAATAAATTTACAAACCATATTTGTTTTCTTAGTATAAAAATCCAAGAGAGAGAAATAAAAATTACTGAACACATTTCTAACAGTATGGTTTTACAATGTATTATTTCTTTCTCTTTTTTCTTTCCCTATGACTTTATTTTAGACTTGTTCAAGTAATCAGCAGTATAAAAATGACTTTTTCTAATATTAATATTTTATCACATTTTTCTGACCTTTCGTTATTTAATAGTGAAAACTTCTGCCTATTTGTTATTTTCTTGTATTTCATTAACATTTTAAAAGTAACCAAGTGAAAATGAATAGTGATGTGTCCTTTAATTTAGAAAAATATATATTAGTTGCATGTGCACTGCATGTTAATCTACACTAATAAAAGAGAAACATGGTAATTGGCTTACGACCGCTACCCTTTTCATTGGCTAATCAGTGATTATATGCAAATTAACTGTCAGCCAAGATGGCGGCCGGCAGCCAGGCAGCTGGAAGCGAACATGAGGCTTGCTTGCTGCGGATTCCAACGTTCCCGCCTCACTTGCCCTGAGCTACAACTCTAAGCAACTATATACTATGTTGCAAATAAGAAGATAAACAAAACTCCAGAAACCAGCTGGACTGAAAGCCAGGCAGACCGAAACTTTGTATCGATGTTTTCAGCAGCGAGGCCTCAGAGCTAAAGCTGGTCCAGAATAAAAAAGAAAACAAGGAGCGGTTGGAAGCTTTAGTCACTCACCAGCCGGAAAACAGCCCTCAGCCCCTCACCCATACTGGCCAGGCACCCCAGTGGGGACCCCCACCCTGATCCAGGACACCCTTCAGGGCAAACCAGCGGGCCCCCACCCATGCACCAGGCCTCTATTCTATATAGTAAAAGGGTAATATGCCTCCCGGCACCGGGATCAGCGTGACAGGGGGCAGCGCCCAAACCCCCTGATCGCCCTGTGGCGTGCAGCACACCAACCCCCTGATCGGCCCTGCTCTGTGGGTGATAGAAGGCGGTGCCCCAACCCCCTTCCACGGGCCTTGCTCTGTGTGTGATAGGGTAGAGCCATAACCTCTCCATCGACCCTGCCCTGAGTGTGACAGGGTGCAGCGCCCCAACCCCCTGATCCGCCCTACTCTGTGTGTGACAGGGGGTGGTGCCCCAATTCCCCTATCAGCCCTACTCTGTGAGTGACAGCGGGGAGCTCCTCAACCCCCTGATCGGCCCTGCTCTGTGCGTGACAGGGGGGAGCTCCCCAACACCCTGATCAACCCTGCTCTGTGTGTGACACGGGGTGGCGCTGGAACCTCCCCATCGACCCTGCCTTGAGTGTGACAGGGGGCGGTGCCCCAACCCCCCAATCGGCCCCACCCTGAGTGTGACTGAGGGTGGCATCACAACCTCCCAATCTGCCCTGCTCTGTGCATGACAGGGGGTGGCGCCCCAACTCCCCAATCGGCCCTGCTCTGAGCCCGACCAGGGGCTGCACCTAGGGATTGGGCCTGCCCTCTGCCACCCAGGAGCAGGCCTAAGCCAGCAGGTCATTATCTCCTGAGGGGTCCCAGACTGCGAGAGGGCACAGGCCGGGCTGAGGGACCCCGCTTCCCCCCCCCCCCCCCGCCCCAGTGCACAAATTTTTGTGTACCGGGCCTCTAGTATATTATAAGGGGACATATACACTGTCAGGAACAAATGTGGTATCATATGTCTCCTGGAGGCAAGAAGGGGAGTTCAGTGAACTTTATGCCTTTGGAAATTTTTTTTTTAGTAGCATGTCTCTGCTTTGCTTATTATAAAAGCCACTGGAGAAGATTCCAGGAAAGAAAAATAATTATAAAAAGAAAATCAGAAAGAAATAATTTTTTTTCCACCTATAACATAAGATTAATCTAAAATTGAACACCAGTAAAAATAGTAAAATAGAAAACATCTTTAAAGCTTCCAACCCAAACTTCAAAGGACTGACAGAAATAACCAATACAACAAGTGAGCACCTGGGGGCAGGGGGCATGGAGCTTTGTCTAGATTGTCACATAAATGGTTAAAGTAATAAGTTCTTACAAATGTTTATAGATTAAAATTATTAATAAAGTTACTCCCCTGCCCCTTTTTCTTTCATCTGAAATCCAGTCTTATTTCAAGTCCTGGTGAGGCAAAAAATGCCTGAATTTAACAATGAGTTTAACAAGAGAATAAAAAGATAGTTTTTATTCACAAAAAGAAAACCAGCAGTCAGTAGGATATTGCAGTTCACACAGAGACATTTCACTCATGATTTACATTCGTTAAATTTGAAGAGCCTATATATTCGAGCGCCTTTGTTGTCAAGGTTTATTTATGAAGATGGGGCTTGCTCCTCAATGGAACTTCAAGCATTTTTTTTTAACTTAATCCACCAGGGCCAGGAAGAGCAATGGTGATTGGGAGGGTCTGCCAAAACTGGTTTGAGTGATGGTTGCACTTTTCATCAGCATAATCCACAACCCCCCGCCCCTTTCCATGAGCTGCCATAATTCATTGTCACAACCACACACACACTCTCTCCTGGGCTAAGGGAAGGAGCCCATCTCTCTCACACACAAAAAAGGTGCTTTGGCACCCAATATCGGAGCCATTCACAAACTCCTGCAGCTGATATGTAGGCTGATGCTCACAAACTATCTAGTCAGAGCCTTCCTAAGAAGCACCTGTATACTGTAATTCACTGCCCCATTTACAGCTTGTCAGAAAGCCATGCCCTCCCGTGCCGTGTCAATCATGGCCTGAAACCTTTTACTGCAACCCTTCTAGCTGCTTCCCACACCACTCAAGGAAGTCTGGCACTTCATAAAATTAAAGAATGAGTTTGTGTCATAGACAGAAAAAGAGACTGAAAAGATTCCTGATTTAACGAAGGTAAGATCCATGTTGTTGGCGATACAAAGTCCATTTGCTTATTTACAAGGTTGATGTCAATAAAAATCTTTTGGATCAGGCATCCTTTTCCTTTCCCGTTTTATTTATTTTTACCCTTCCACAGTGAAAGGGGAGATATAAGGAATTACATTGGGTCACAAGTTACAATCCTATTGGATGTGATGAGTTGCAATGACCGATAAGGACAGAACAAGTGTATGTGTGTGTGAGAGAGAGAGTGTAGACTAGATTGAGGACAGACACATCTTGATAAATGCTTATCTCAGGAGAATTGGGAAGGGTAAAGTGTTTTCTGTCCCTACCAAAAGCAATGTTACTGACATGAGAATCACTGGTGGGATACCCTGGGGCTTTTTATCAGGAAATACTGCCATATTGTACTTTGCTAAGTGTCATATCAGTGTCTGGTTAGCAGAAAGACAGGATGGGCAAGTGAACGAATGGGACAGGACAAAAGCTGAGCACACACATCGGCATCATAATCTGAATCAGCAGCGTGGGTGATGCAGCCGGGAACCAGGAGTTGAGGCCTGCTGGTGGGCCCAGCAAACGGAAGGCCTCAGGCACCCACGGTCAAGATCAAGGAGCAGCAGTCACATAGTTGGAAAGCACAGCGTGGGGCATGGAATACAGGGGCGGGGAGGGAGAGGCACCCCGGGAAAGTCCTCAGAAACCGTGCCCCTCGCCTGCTTTAGTGCCGCTGCCTACCCAACATAAGGCGGCAGCGGGACCTCCCGCACCTGTGGGCATGCAGCTCCAGAGGTGTCTTCACTGGGAGTTGGGGAGCTGCCAGGCTGACTTAAAGGGATAACCTGCATCCTCAAAGAGAAGGTGGTTTTCAGCACAGGACTCCTCCATGGCAACCCACATGCAAGTGATCTCCCCAGGAGGCTGAAGCTGAGTCAGCTCACAGGGATTTGCAGCTGCTGTTCCCCAGAGTCCAGGCAGCCTAAGCCCTCGGACTGGGTCCTCTGAGCGCGCCCTCACAGGAGCGCTTTGGTGCCGCATGAGGCTGAGGGGCTGGTGGATTAGCAGGCATCTCTCTGGAACTCCTCAGAGGAAGGAAGCAGCAGAAGCCTCCGCAGCCGGCCTTCCTTCCCGAGTCACTGAGGGGAGGAGGGAGGACCTCTAATACTCCCGGTCTGGGCTGAGTGCTTTGATTTCAGGAACTGTCCTCGGCCAAGAACAAAGACATTTCCAGCCTTAAAAAGACAGAAATGTATAATTAAGAATGTCAGGGTTGTCACCGTATCTGACTCACTGTCGAAAGGGCGCTCTGTATGGGGCTCTTCCACCAGTATTCTTCTTTTCTTTATTTTTATTTCACATCCTAGGGAAAAGCTTGCATTCCATGTGAAATAAGGAATTCTCAATTGTCATGTGGCATCAATTTTAAGCTTTCTTCATGGGTTTTTCTGAATCTCTTTATAAGTATATTCAAAAAGTCGTTTTATCGCAAAGCAAATGGTTTAACACGTGTTCTCTCTATAAATATATTAATACAAATAGTGTGGTTAACTGTTTTTTAAAAAGTAAAACTTATTATGGTTAGAAGACCTGGATGCAACTCGAAAGCTACCTGTTAATAAATACATCTTTCTCATTTCTTTGAAAAGGGGTGTCATTCTAAACAATATTTGTGAATAAGGATGTTTCATTACAATTAAACATAGTTAAATATTATGTAACTAGAGGACTGGAGCATGAAAATTCATGCACGGCTTGGGGTAGGGTCACTCAGCCTGGCCTGCCCCCTCTCACAGTCCAGGAGCCCTAGGAGGATGTCTAGCCTCCCTCTGCTGGAGGCAACCACCAATCAAGAGAAGGCACCACCCTCATCACCCCCTCACTGCTGCTGTCTCTGGCCTCCCTCTGCTGGAGGCGACCCCAATCATGCCACTGCTGCTGCCACTGCTGCTGCCACTGCCCGCCACTGCAGCTGACTGAGCCTTGGCCCAGCTCTCTCAGCAGCAGCCACTGAGGCTTTGTCCAGAAGGACATCCGGAAGAGTCCAGTCTAATGAGCATATTACCCTTTTATTAGTAGAGATGGGGGATAAGCAATAGGCAGATGAGGACAGTTAAGTGGTTAAAACCACATGCTCTACTAGAGCCAGAAAGGCTGTGTCCCATCAAAGCTATACCAATTACTGAGCTATACCAACCTCAGACAACTTATTCAACCTCTCTGCACCTCAGATTCCTCAGCTGTAAAATCATGACCAAAAGAGTCGTAAGTTCATTTTTTGGATTCAATGATATATATTTAAACACTTTCATAAATCAGCAGTTTCTAAAACAACATTAAATAAATCAGCTTGGTCCATGGACATTTTTAGCAGATTCTTTCAGGGGACCTAGGAGGTCAAAATCATTTCATAATGATATTAAGATATCATTTCCCTTTTCCATTGTGTTGACATTTACACTAATGGACCCAAAATATTTTGGTTGAAACTACCGTCACCTTAGCTTGAATCAAGACAGTGCAACACAACTCTATTAGTAGACATGGAATTCTTCACCACCATGCACCTGCAATAAGAGAAACTTATGTTTCATTTAAGTGTCATTGATGAAGTGACACAAACTGTTCACTTTATAAATCTTGATCTTTGATTAAATACCTTTTAAAATATTCTCTGCAGCAAAATGAAAAGACCTGTTGTGTACTCAAGGGCAATGGTTTGTCAAGGAAAAGCACTCAACCTGTCAGTATTTTTTTTCGGAAGATAATGTTTATACTAAAAATGGGTTAAGAATCCATTCAAAATGCAAGACAAACCAATAAATTTTGATGTAACTTCTCAGGAAGTTCATTTATACAGTTTCAGATTCCACATTGTAATTAACCTTTGACTAATGACCACCTGTTGAGTTCTGGTATAGTATCAAGGTAGACTAACCATAATTACTGTTGCTATCACACATCTGGGTAAGGCAGGATTTTCTTCATATACTTCAGCCAACACAACATATTGCAACCAACAAATGAGAAGCAGATATGATAATTAAGCACTCTTTCATTAATCTTCACATTAAAGAAACTTACAGAAATGTAAAAATGTCATTCTCCTTACCATTTATTTTGTTTTAGAAAATAGTTAGCTTTCCTTTAAAGTATGTCATTATTCTCTAAAAGCCCCAAATCATATGAATATTGGGAAAAGTGAAACAGTGATAATGTGTCCATGGAAATGTTCAAGTATTACATACTAATGCCAAACTGACAACAGAAAACAAGTTTTTCACAGATTATGAATTTTTGTTATTATCATTAACAAAGGGTCATTAATCCCTTAGTTTCCATTATTAACAAATTTTCTTTTCATGCTTCCTGCTCTTTATGGTAAACACAGCAAAGTTCCTCAAGAATGAATTGAAATGACTGGATTTTCTGGCTCCCCAAGCTCAGTGTAAGAAGGTTCGAGAAGCTAAGGGAAGTGTCCTGACAATCCTAATACCCTGTGATTCTCCTTGGAGCCTTGGACTTTCATTTCAGGGGCCCTTTTTTTTCACTGCAGGTAACATGTTTTAAGCCCCTTCTACCTGTTGTAAACCAAATTGTGTCCCTCTCAAAATTCATGTGTAGAAGTCCCAACCACCAGTGGTCCAAAATATGCCTGTATTTGGAGACAGAGCTTTTATAGAGTTCATTCAGGTAAAATGAGGCCATATGGGTGGCCCTAATTCAATATGACTAGTGTCCTTATAAGAAGAGATTAAGACATACACATGCAAAAAAAGAAAGTGAAAACACAGAGAGGAGATGGCCATCTACAAGCCAAGTAGAGAAGTTTCAGAAACCAACTCTGCTGACATTTGATTTCAGACTTCTAGTCTCCCAGAATCATGAGAAAATGAATTCTGTTGTTTAAATCACACAGTCTGTGGTAATTTCTAAGGCAGTCCTAACAAGCTAGCACACACCCTTCTCTTCATAGCTGAGTCTCAATATTTTTACAATTAGATATTTATCTAAATGTATGTTTTAGACATTTGTTTCCCTGATTTTGGAATGGAATATAATCATGCAAAATAATAATAAGCACATACAGTATAAACCCCAAAAAACTGTTATTCATTTTATATGCTAGATATAATGCCTCCTATGTAACTTAACCTACCTTTTCCAAAGGTGTAAAAATAGCTTAAAACCAAAGCTTCAAATATAATCTTCCCAAAGGTCAGGGTAGAATATTAGAAGTCAGAGTAGCAGGAAATGGAAAATGACAGAAGACATTAAAAGCAAGAGGGGTTCTAGGAATTAGGCAGAAAAGGATGGTTCTGGCTCGTTGGAAGCAGAAATCAATGTAGACTTCAAAAAATCTATCAGATATTATAAAAAACAAAAGTGTCTATGACTTTATGGGGATTATAAATTAATTGTGTTGAAATAATGAAACTTAAATTTTCTGTTCCCAAGTTATTAACAGTAAATGAATAACCTTCAACTCAGTATGGTTTCGTGCTTTCTTGGGATAAATAAAACCAAGAGGCATAAACATTTCTTAAACCTGCCGCACAGGCCTCACTTTGACTCTTAGGTTTCAATCAGAAAATACCACATAAAAAAGATCTGGTACCACAATGACACATCAAAAGGAAGCACATTTTGCTATATTATCCTAACAAAAATGCATGTGCTTGTCCAAACAGGTCAAGATTTTCCTTAATTTTAGTTCTCATGTGATACTTTCCAAATGATGTCTCATATTTGTGACTCAAAAAAAAAGTTAACTTGATATTGATGTTGACCTCCAAACCTGACCCTTTTCTCCTTCCTTCTCGGCAAATCTATCCCTGAAGATACCTTGGAATCATTTTTGACTTCACAAGACCTCTCACGCCTTGTATTCTATCCAAAATGAACTTCTGTTGGCTTCACCTTCACAATATATCCAAATGTGACCACATATCTTTATCTTGGGTACCATAATCTCTGATTGGGATTATTATAATGGTCCCCCAACAATATGTCCCCCCTGCATCCACTATTGTCTCTTCACAATCTGTTTTCCATGCAGCAGCTAGAGGGATCCCATCAAAATATATCATATGACTGTTCTTCATAAAACTATCCAATCATGTCCCATTTAGTTCAGAGGGAACTCCAAATTCTCTTTCATCACCTATGAGTCCGTACTCATTCCAGCCCCCTGTTACCTCTCTGTCACATCTCCCTAACTCTTCCCCCACTCACACCATTGCACTCCATCAGCCAACTTGCAATTCCTAAAATGGTCAGGAATGCTTCTACCTCAGAGCTCTGGTTACCTGTTCCTGTTACCTGGAATCATATTTCCACCCCAAATCTGCATGACCCAGTTTCTTCTATCTCCTTCAAGTCTTAGTGTAAATGATACTTTCTCAGTGAGCCCTCTATCTCCTCTCTTTAATAATACAATCTCACTTTTACCATATGTTCTCGTTACCCTTACTCTGATCTTTCTCTAAGAACATTTAACAATTCCTATATGTTAGAATTTCTAACATACAATATAAAAATGACATGCTACATAGAAATAATTTCTAACACATTATGTACTTATTTACTATATTTATAGTTCGCCCCCTACCCCCCCCCCCACACACACACACTAGACAGTGAGTTCACCCAAGATAGGAATTACTATCTTTTTTATTTCTCAGTGTATCCCCAGAGTCCAAGTCAGTGCCTACACATAAAATGAGCTAAATCAAAAACTGTTGAATTTGTTAAACCTTTCTGCAAACCTCTCAAATTCAGTTTTTCAGCATAGCAAACGCTCCCGCAGAGTAAGAATCAAATAGTTTGTTTATTTGCTTTCTTTCCATAGTGTTTTCTGAACAATGGGAAACTCCGAACAGCGAATGGAAATTCCAGCATTCATTCAACTGTTCAGATGTTTTATCTGTCTCCAACAAAAGCGACACAAAATATGACTTTTCAGAAAGTGTAGGATCCTGGGCAAAATTTCTCCCATTCCATTATGTAAATTTTTGCTTTTGCAAATACTCAGAATCTTTATTTTTCTATCTGGTTATATAGAGGTCAAAATATTGTAGTTAATAGATATACCTGTCCTCCAAGAACCTCCAAGTAACTTTTAATTCTTGACAAGATACTACTCCCCACCCCCAAACCAGTTCCTTTGTGCCCAGAGCAATTGCACCTCAGTAAGGTATTTTGGAGGAAATGAGTTTTTTTTTTAAGAGTAGTTATTTTAAGATGTAAATGACTAATAGGGATAACCATTCACAGGATTGATACATTTTAGAAAGAGAATTTATAAACCCAGCTGAATGTCTCCTTATGCAATGCATAGGGCACAAACTTGTGATATCCCTTACCTTCCTGGCCTTGTCCAGTATGCAGAAAGATAGATCCTCTAACACAGGACCATGTCTACTGGTATAAGACTGAAACCCTTTGAGAAACATGGCCAAACTTCCAGATATTTGTCCAGATTATCTGAAATTAATGACACACAAAACTTAAAAATTATCTTTTTCTTCTTTCTTATTTTTAAAACATCTTTCTTGACAGTAATTAAATTATGTGCAAGCCAGTGAGCTGTGTATTATATCATGGGGATGAAATATGTAGGAGGTAACCTTTCCAGACTTAATTATAGCCAAGTGATATGAAAAATGGCATTTGTAGGCTTTCTGATTTTTTTTAAAAATATTGTGGATTCCAAGTCATTCTTAATTTGTAAACTGTATTTTTTGTGAATTTCCTCTCCTCCAAAAATTATAACATAAGTTATCCAAATTTACTGCTATAATCAGAGTGTATTTTGGCAAAAAAAAAAAAAAGATATTGGCATGAAATTAAAATTGTGGTTCAGCAAAGTATGGAAACCCCTTCAAGTGATCTATCATATTTTGTTTGAGCTTTTTTCCCCTCCTATTACAAGATATTTTGGCTTGGAATTTAATAACCTAGCAAGAGCAGATGAACTGTTATAGCATCACACACACTCAAGGAAGACAGAACAGAATTTATGTAATTTATAATGAATTTTCAAATTAATTTCTTTTTTAATGACACGATTTTGCAGTGTCGATATACTGGTAAATGGTTGGCACAGATATACAAAAGTGATCCAGTAGAAATTTCAGAGCAGCTTGAAAAGAAAACTTATCCACTCACCCCGTTTTTAAGCCAACCTTTTTTTTTTCCTAAGAAAGAGCACATACTTTAATCTGTTTGTGTAAGAAACAGAATCATAGGTAGGAAATTGGAAGTGAAGGGAGCTAGAAGTAGAGTGAAGTTGTGGAAATACTGAAAGACAGTGGATAATCCAAAATGTAATTGAATTTGGAATGAAAATTTACTCGTGCATTTTAATGTACACGTGTCTGAGGTCCTTGAGATTCACAGCACTTACACACAATGAGAAGTCCACTCATCTCGAATCCTTGGGGAAATGCCCACCTTTCCCCACTTTCCTGTCTCCACTTTCCCATCTATGTTAGGAGGAGTTAGCACATCCGTCAGATGGATGTGATGCACTAGCTGCCAAGGGAACCACTTCTTCCTTGAATGTATCGTCCCGGACCCTCCTTTTCCACAAGTGGGTAGAAAGAGTAGGAAGAAACTGGTGTTTCTGGATATATACGGTTGACAGTTTGACTGGATCTCATAACAGCAGGTCTGCTTGAATTGGGGTGCAGTAGTGTACTTAGGGACCACTCATATGCAAATCCCAATATATGTCAGACCACAGAGTGGACCCAGGCATGAAGAAGATTGTCAACATTTCTAAATCATGCCTTGGAACCGCCTTATACAAAGCGAGGATTACAAATTGGCAGAAGCAAAATCTTGAAGTCCAATTTAATTTTGTTGCCATGTCTGAATATTCTGTGCAAGTAAAGAGTCCCAGTCTAATATAATATAGAAGCTAAAGAAACAATATAAAGCACGTGATACAATTCTACTGAGTAATACATAAAGGTTATAATTTGTTTATGAGTAGGAGTATTTATACTGTAAAGACAAATTAGCCATCAACTAATATTTGAATTAAACATGATTATAATCAAATTTCTTTAAAATATTTTTTTAGCCCTAACCGGGTTGGCTCAGTGGATAGAGCATCAGCCTGCGGACTCAAAGGTCCCAGGTTCAATTCCGGTCAAGGGCATCTACTTGGTTGCAGGCACATACACAGTAGGGGGTGTGCAGAAGGCAGCTGACCAATGTTTCTCTCTCATCAATGTTTCTAACTCTCTATCCCTCTCCCTTCCTCTCTGTAAGAAATCAATAAAATATATTTTAAAAAATAAAATAAATAATAAAATAAAATATATTTTTAGAATTTAAGAAAATTATTCCAAGATTATTTGGAAGAATGTGTTTGCAAATAATCAGAAAAAAATGCTAAGGAACAAAAAGAACAACAGAATTTTAAATAATAATTAAACTGGAATGGTGATGGTGCAGAGAAATAGTGATGAGAGAAAATAGAGTCAGACTAGAAACAACTCCATACGTGGATGCAGCATATGATAAAGATATTGCATGTGAACACACAGAAATACATTTATTATTCATAATGTTGGCAGAGCTCACTCATTTAAAAAAAATAAGTGAATAAATCTGCATTTCTATCTCACTTTCTAAAGCTAAAATAAAATCCAGATGGAACAAATACTTAAAGGTACAACATTAAGATGAATTCAAAGTCTGAATATTTTCATAATTTTGACATGGTAAGACATATCTAAGCCAAATGCAAATGATATAAAGTAAAATATATAAAGCTAATTTATACAAATTATAGATATAAATTTATATAGATATAAATTGAAGTTAATTCTGTGTCAAAAAGTAAGGAAACTTTAAAAAGTGGAAGGGAAAGACTGATAAAAATATTTACAACATGTCTGACAACAGCTAATTTTCTTGATATTCTGAACCCTTCTTAGTCAATAAGGAAAGGATGCTTCTTAATTTGTTTTAAAGTGGGGACAAGGGACATAGAGGGCATTTCACAGAGGACAAAACAGAAGGGTCCATTAATCATTTGAAAACCTAATCAAATTCACAAATAATTAAATTCAAATAACAATAAGATGCCAGTTTTCAACTATCAAATTGGCAGTGGTTAAAAGATTAATAATTCCCAGTGTTGGCAAGAACATGGGAAAACAAGTTCTGTCATATGCTGCTAGTGGGAGTATAAAAATTTACCAGTTTTTTGGAAGGAAAATTTGTAATATCTATTACAATGTTTAATGTTCACATCCTTTAACAAATTCACTTTTAAGAATTAATCCAATTCAAAAACTTACACAAATATATGAAAAAAACTGGATTTTTTTTGAAACATGATGTATAATAGTGAAAATATTAGGAAGTATTTGAATTTTTTAAGGTAAAGAATTATTTATTAGTGCCTAAATTTCACATATAAAATTTGAGTTTAACATATTTCTCATGGTATGGAAATCTATTAATACTTGGTAGAAAGGACTTGTAACAAACTTTGCTTCCTCTCTATTTTCCTTTTTTATTCTTTCTTTTCACTATAGGTTTTCTTCCCTTCTCCTTATTTTCTATTTACCTTCCAATCTATATTTGTGTATAGTCTACTCAGTTGACATGTCTAAGCACCTCTCCATATTTGTTTGTTTGTGAGTATTATTTTCATCAATTGCATTGTTCCTGGTTAATTTTGTATTTCCCATGCAGTAACAAAACAAAAAAACAAAACAAAAAAAGGTAACATCACTGTCATTACAAGGACGTGGTTCTTCAAAACCTTTTGTATTGAAGCTGTATAGACCTTCCTGCTGCTGCTGTACCTTAATACCATTTACTAATATGTTAATGCTGCTTATGTCATCATTCAAGATACTGCACCATTTGCTTACTTTGCCACCCTTGAGTACAGGCTTCCAATGACTCTCAGATTGTACCTGTGTGTTCTTGGAGATGACTACCAATGCAAGTCTTAATCAGACTGTGCAGGGAAATGCAATTGATCCATTTCCTTGTGGTTCTAAATTTTGCATTTTTAAATTTATAGTTTAATGTAAACAACACAGCTTCCAACCTTGTCTTTTCTTGAACTCTTCAAGTTGAAATCACTGAATTCACAGAATATGATCTCTTACAATAATGACTGCATCTTTGTTGAATTGTAATCAATGAAATATGCTGACACGCAAAGACATCCAAGACATTGCTAAACATAAGAAAACGTAGTTGCCAAACTAGATATACTCTATGAAACAATTTTTATTAAGAATTGGATGTATCTATTTTGTTGGGACAGACGTACCAACTAAATAAGAATAAAGAGACCTACATTAGCACCGTGTTCTTTCTCTCTCTGTGCCATGCCCAGCCCTCCCCATGCCCACCTTCCTCTGTGCTTCTCTGTCCAGATGTTCCCTGAAAGGCTGAGCCTGTGGACTTCTGCTGGTTGCAGGCAATGAGAGACACTAGAGCACAGGAAGGGAGAAATGGGTTCTTTCTCTCCTACTTTCTTCCTATTTTGACGCGGTGTCCTATCTATCACAGTTCAAAAAAAAAAAAAAATCCAGACTTAGTAAGGAGAGATTTTGTTCATAAGAATTACTACAAGAGCTAATGAAGGGACGATCACAATATGATGATAAGATCTGCAAGTGTCTCCAGAGTCAGGCAAAATGGGTTTTCTTTTATAGAGAAGAATAAACAAGGCTAGAGGACCCTGGTGCATGGGAGTGGGGTGAAAGCGGGGCATAATCAGACGCAGATCAGAGAACGTTTCACTCTGAGGCCAGCTTGTTCTCAGGAGGGTCCTCTACTGGCTCAGGCTGTGGGTGGCCAAAGTTCAGGCATCTGGGGGCAAGAGAGAAGCTTAACCAAAGTTTGACTAACAAGCATTTTGTTCTCATTGATCAGGGGATAAGCAGCTCAGCTAATCATTTATGAGGCCCAGAATGGATCTTTGAGGGTCTATGGCTGGCCTTGTCATAGGTAGACAAAGGAGGCATCTGAGTCTTATCTAGGTCACAGGGGAGAAGGGTCGTTCCGTTCCTTACAGGAAGCCCTTTCCCAGAACACAAAGGGTGGGCGATCTGTTAACCTTGGCTGTTTCCCAGGATCCCGGGCCCTGGCAGCTCAGCTCCTGCATCTCTGCAAGCAGAGCTGCTGTGGGAGCTCCTCCACAGCTGCAGTTTACCACGCTGTAGTAGCACTTCCTCACCTCGCCTTCTGCCTTCTAAAGATTGGAGGGCTTCTCAAGATTGCTGGGCCCTGGACACATCCTAGTCAGCTCCCTTACCTCCCTCTGTAACTGTCCTTCATGAAGGACCCAGCATTTGTTCTGGATCTGATCCTATGTCCTGCTGTGGCCTGGTGGATTGTAACAACTGCTTATAAAATTGAAGCTACTCTCCATTTATTGACATAAAGTTTCTTTTGGATAAGGTGGCAGATTACAGACAATTAAGGCAGAAGTTGAGCTACCTATATAGAGAAGAGATTAAACCTGGAAAACTCCCTAAAATGCCATAATCGTATCATGGTTAATACATTGTGAAATAGTTCTAATTAGCTTTATGCTTAAATTACAATACTTAATTGTGAGGTCATGGTTATCACAAAAGCATTTATGAGGCCACCTGTAAAGGACATTAATAATTAGAATTGTAAAAATAAATAAATGAATGAATAAATAGGGCCAGGGCCCTCAGAGACCTTTAGTTCAGAGATGACAGGGTTTTGTTGTTGAATATACCCCCAAGGTCAAGGCTGAGAGGGGAGAAATTGGGACTACATCTGCCTACTTAGTTTGCTTCTCTCTCTTTCCTCTCTCCTGGCAAGAGGGAAAAGGCCTTCCTTTTGCTTGTTTGCATCATGCCTCCCTTCTTGTTTCCACAAGAGCCTTCATGACTTGTCTAAACAGCCAAAAATTCTATCAGCCTAGGTCTCCAAACCCAGTTGTTAATGGGGCAACTATGGCAATAAATTAATATGGAAAATTTGCTCTCAAGATAATAGCATGACTTATAAGGCTATTGTTTTCTGAAACACCAGTTTAAACATCAAGAGCCAAGTATCTTCATATTTTTTCCTCTGCATCACTTTGGGAACACATCTTCAGCCCCTAGGTAGCAGAGGATGTATTGGGTGATCCAGACCTTGCTCTTACATTCACTACAGCAAAAGAGGAGCTCACTAAACAATTCTTTAAAATTATGGTCATTATACATCCAAGCAAAGCACAGCATCTGAATTGAAAATGTGTTGGCAGCAATTATGAGTATTCAGAAACACTTCAACCATGGTGAGACGCAAGATGCAAGAAGCTCAGCCTGACATGTGCTGAAATATGCCTTTTGTTGTGATCAATTAAGACCTAGGAAGAAGGTGCAAGACTAACACACATCAGAATTACAATTCTGTTTACATAGCCATCAATTACATTTACAGAACTACCTCAGCAAAGGTGTGTGTGATGTTTGTGTATTGACACAGCAGCCCTAAACTAACAAGAATTGCCAAGACCTCAGAGATACAAAACTGTGCCACAACGAAGCCCCAGAGACCTAACATCATATTGCAAGACACTTCAGGAAGCTTGAAAATGAGATAGGTTTGCGGCCTTTGAACACACAGCCTCAGAGGCAACCTGCAGAGTGTATTCACAATTACTCTTGGGAAGCTTTTGCATTCAAAGGGAGCACAAGATTCACATTTTCCACTTGTCTTTATAGTTTTATGCAACAGAAACAGGAGTATAATAACAGCAATAGAAATTAAGTTTAAGCTTTATAGTTGTGGCAAAGAGTTTCTGAATCTTTAGATAAACCTTAATCATTGAAAATAAGGCAGAAAATAGTGTTTACTTTGATACAAAGAAGAAACCTATGTAAAGCCAGAAAAAAAAGAGAAGCATGGATCAGGGATGCTATTTGTCCAAACTCTGAACACTTCGATAATCTTGAAATGTATGTCCCTTTGATACCAAACTGTGGTCAAGTGGCAGCATCCAATTCCAGAAATCTCCAGCCCAAAGTGCCATCAATAAATGGTCTTCTCAAATCCCTCTCACTTGCTAGAAGCCAACACATTTTATCAAGTTGAACTATTAATGGGCTTTTGGCAGGTTCATGGCGAGAGATGGCCTTCCAAGTCTGCAAATACAATTAAGCAGCCTCAAATAATGGGATCGTGTGGATCACCAGAGTCAGGGACCATGGGTCTGAAAGGAACCTTGATGTCAGAACACCTGTTTCCAAATGATTCTTCTTGATTGGATACTGAAGTATAATACATGGGACACATCATCTCACCTAAGACCCAGGCTGTTCTGGTTGTCTATTGCAGTATAACAAACCACTCAAAATCAATTGCTTAAAACAAGAACAGTCCTTTATTTTGTTCCATCTGGAGATTGAATGGGCTCAGCAAGGCAATTCTGGCTCAAGGCCTCTCATTCAACTACAGTAAGAAGGTGTCCAGGGCTTGGGTCACCTCAAAGGTTTCTTCACTCACATGTCTGAAGGGAAGACTCAAACATCTAGGGACTGGGCTCCTTGAGTGTTACTCCCACTCCAGCTACATGTACTGTCCACAGGAGGCCTTGGGAGCACCTGGCTTCTTCCTAGAGTGAGGGTCCTGAGACCATGTGGCAGATGCTGGATGATCTTTGCTAAGCTCCCTCTGGAAGTCATGCAGCATTACTGCCACAGACTCTGCTCCTGGATCCTCCTAAAGGCCCACTCAGATTTAAGGAGAGAGGTCCTAACCTCTAGCTCATGGTAGGTGGTATTTCAGAGAACTCATTCACCTTCTTCTAATTCATCACACAGGAATTGAGACCACCATCATGGCCTTCAGGAAAAACCATAAAATGAAAAGAAAAAAATAACCCCACACACAAAGTCTAGAAGGAAAGATTTTCTCAAATACCAAGTGTATTTAATGCTTTCTTGACCATGAGACACCCATTGAGATATCTCTAAAGTGTACAGTACAAACTACAGACATACCAAAGGAGACAAAAGAAGACAGGCACACAAGACACAATCCCACCCAGTTCTTTGTAAGAGCTGCATTGATACCCATAGAATGAGAGGACAAGTTTTTACTTAATATAAGATTCAAGAGGCAATTATGCCATAAATTATGTATAATTTTCTTCAAGTATTTGTACATGATTTAGCTCTTAAAAAACCCTCTGTAGTTCTGTGTGGTTCATCCCAGAACATAAATTTAGTTCTTCTCAACTAAATCCTTTTGTTTTTCTTATAAACCCCAAGTTAAAAGAACCTAGTTGGATATCACAATAAAAAGTCACCTCTACTTCCAGCACCCTCTTAGGGTCCAGATTAAAAAGACAAAGTAGGACCTACCAACAGAGAATGGAGCTTAATTTGAGAGTATCTCTATTTGCGAATGTCACCTCTTTTATAAGCATATAAAATTTCATGAACAAGAAAGTCAATCAAACTTGTTTATATGTTTTTTAAAGGCTTTAATGAATGTCCAAGGTCTTAATGCCACCAGCCAGTCATTAATTTCTTTTAGCTATTTAATTTCAGTATTACCTTTAAAAAATTCTGATTCATAAATATCACCAAAATGGAGAAAACTGAAATATAATCCACCATTATATTATCATTTGCTTATTATTAGAAATTAGGCAAAACAATCGCTCTTAACCAACTTCTGAATAAATCAATTTGAGGGGCTTGATAATTGTATATGCTTATTTCATGTAAAAATAGGATCACTAACCAGAAAAACTGGTGCTGAAATGCTAAGGCAAGGTGAGTGCTATTTTTCATTACAGAAATTTTCTTCTGTGTTAAACTGTGAACTTGCCCAATTCTCCCTTTAACGATTATTGTTCTATTTTATAATTGGAAGAATGAAACTATTCATATGACTTTACATCAACTTGGCCAGAGAATATCACTCTTTTAACAAAGATTGAAATGTATTTGATTGCTGGTCTAGAATTAGGCCATAACTTAATACCAATGCATGAAGAGCATATCATTTGAATATTGTTCTGATGCGTTGAACTTAACGATCTAATCACATTTTTGTCATTATTATGAAGAACTAACACTTGTCAGGTAATGGAATTAAATTCAAATAGAAGTGCTCATATAGTTAATGGCTAATTTGGAAGAATAAGGTTTAAAAATTCAAAATTCATTTAACAAAGAACTATTGAGTAATTATGTTCATGAATACAGCATTTTGAATCTGAGAAACATATGAGAGTTTTAAACATTGAAAATTTTAGGAACACGCATTCAAAAAAAAGCCATCTGTTTTAATACACCTGCCCACTATTTGTTTGGCTTCAGTCCCAATTTTCCTGCTATTTCACAGTATCTTTCAATCCTCTTTTTTTCTCAGGAACAAATTTGTTCCACTTCTGAGTTCGATTTAGGACATTTGTCTAATCCACTTTATGCTAATTTCTCCTATATTAGGTCAGCCTACAGGTAAGCACCTCTCCAGTCCAAGTCCTCTCCCTCCTGTGTTTTCTTACTCATCCAACATTCAATACGGGAGTGGGGGGGATTAAAATGCTGGGTCTGTTTCATGTAAGGAGACATGAGTAGATCAAAAGGAATGCTCCTTTATGCATCAGTATCACAGAGGGCTATAGCTAAGGTGAGCAGGGAAAGCCTGGAATTAGTAGCTGACTCATTTCAGTGGCTCACAAGAGCCAATTGGTAAACTTTCAGGAATTTTGCAAGCAGACTGTTAAACCATTGCTAGCTTGAAATGGACCATGATGAGAACATTTAGAGTACTTTCCCCATGGAAGTCAGCAAGCACTACAACCAGGGCTTGGGAGAGGGAAGGAGAGCCCATTGTTACACATTTGCCAGTGTACCACCATGTTGGACAAACAGCAATATATTGTGTCTACTATAGCATGTGTCACTTGTATTTAAAAAATTGCACTCAATTCTCACATGAACACTGTAAAACAGGCGTGGTTACCATCTTTTTTTTTTCCAGAGAAATAGTTTGCTCATAGAAGGAACTTGCCAGAACTTAAACTACTGCCTGAAGGGATATAAAGTCTTAACTGGTTGTCTGCTTTGCCTCACTTACCTCCATCTGCTTCACCCTTTAATCCCATAGGATTTCAGGATTGGAAGAAATCGTAAGTGCTGTTTAGTCTCATTGGCCAGTCAAATGGATCTGTATTATAATAATTCCCCAAATGGTGTCCTGCCTATGCCTGAAGACTTCTAGTGACAGAAAAGGCATGATGGCAGACCACTCATAGCTTGAAAGCTGTTATTCTTAGGAAGTACTTCCTTATTTTCAATAGAATATTACCTTTTACCACCAACCAGGAGACCGTAGGAATAAAGAAAAAACAAAATGCATTTATTTCAGCTTTGCCTTTTGCGTTTAAATATATCCACCATCCAGTCTGCAAACATGTGTTAACCAGGTAACAGTGATATTCGGCAGACTACATGGTGGATAGACAAATATGAGTAAGATCATTCCTGATCTTAAGAAACTCACCAGCCTAGACCCCTGCCACTGAAAGTGTGGCCCTCATTTCTTAACAGAAATGCAGTCTTCGGTTCCTCTCCGACCCCAGACCTACTGAGTCAGAATCTACATTTTACCAACATCTCCAAGTGACTCTTTTGCACCTTAAGTGTTGAGAAGTCTTAACCTTGGCTGAACTGAATATTTCATTTCTCTAAAGCAATGTGTTTCCATTGTTTCTACTTTAATGAGGCATTTTTCTTCAAGATCTATGAAGCACCTAAAAGACTCTAGAGCCCGGCCTGCATGGCTCAGTGGTTGAGTGTCAACCTGTGAACCAGGAGGTCATGGTTCAATTCCCGGTCTAGGCACAGGCCTGGATTGCGGACTTGATCCCCAGTATGGGGCATGCAGGAGGCAGCTGATCAATGATACTCTGTCATTGTTGATGTTTCTCACTCTCTGTCCCTCTCCTTTCCTGTCTAAAATCAATAAAAATATATTTAAAGAATACAAACGCTAGAGTTGGTGTTCTTTGTCTCCATAATTCTCTTCCTATTTTGAAGGTGGTTTTTAAAAGGCAACAGAGTTGTACCACAAATGTTTCACCTTAAGTTCCCATCATTTGTTAGAGTTCATGGACAATTTTTAATGACTACCATAAAAGTTCCCAACATGCTATAATTCCAATATAGTACCATGCGTGGGGGGTGCGGTATTTTTATAGCTGGATCTGATTGCACGTGGACGCTTCTCTGCAGTCTGCATTTAGAGTTCACACTTCAGATTTCCTTGGAGGACGTCCTGCAGGGAAGGGCACTGCAAAGAGAGAAATTCTATTCTTTATCACAGACACTGTCAGCACTTGCTTCAGGGAACCACAGTGAGCCCCGTCCAAAGTCGGGAAAGAGACTCATTTTCCTTTTTTCTCCCCGTGAGTTACTAGACATATTTATCTGGTCTTTGAAGAAATGGCCTTTCGACCCGGGAGTTCACCCCCTAAGGGGTTAGAAGTCTTTTCAGTCTGTGATAGTTTACTTAATACTGAAACAAGGAAATAGAAGCAAAAAGAAAAATCTATGATAAATACACATTGCAAAGCAAGACAGGGTTAGAGGTGATATTTTAACCAGGGGGCCTCTCAGGATGTTAAAGGCACAGGTTGGATTGAATACTTAAAACGTCACAAGGAAACCACCCTTGGGTACGTGCACTGCTGTTTTGACAAAACACACCTGCTTTCACATATCTTCAACATACACACGTGGTCTCTACCAGTAATACCAATACCAATAATATATCATGCCCTTCCTTGTAAGAGGGCATTTTAATTGCTAGGGGACACCCCTTTTTTCTCTCATACATTTTCCATAAGAAATCCTTAGAAAGCAAGTCATTTGAAATGACTTGATTTTTAGCCCCATTTACATCCTAAACTACTTTTTTTTTTGTTTTTATTCTATTCACTTTTGTTTTCTTTACTCCTTTTTATTCTTGAAGTAAATAAAACACAACATACTAATAACAATACCAAACCCTTGTTTTTGCTGTGTGTAGTAGTCTCCTAGGATGGCACAAACAAAATACCACAGACTGGGTGGCTTAAGCAACAAAAATTTATTTTCTGATAGTTCTAGAGCAGTGGTTCTCAACCTTCTGGTCCTTTAAATACAGTTCCTCATATTGTGACCTAACCATAAAATTATTTTCATTGCTACTTCATAACTGTAATGTTGCTACTGTTATGAATCGTAATGTAAATATCTGATATGCAGGATGGTCTTAGGCGACCTCTGTGAAAGGGTCGTTCGACCGCCAAAGGGGTCTCGACCCACAGGTTGAGAACCGCTGTTCTAGAGGCTGGACGTCCAAGATCCAGGTGCTGGCAGGTATGGTTTCTTCTGTGACCTCCTTGGCTTGCAGATAGCTTCCCTTTGCTGCCTATTCATATGGCCAACCTTCTGTGCCCTTGATGTCTTCCTCATCTTATAAGGACACCAGTCAAATTAGAGTAGGACCCACTCTAATGGCCTCATTTTAACTTCATCACATCATTAAAGACCCTATCTGCAAATATGGTTATATACTTGGGGTTGGGACTTCAACATATGAATCTTGGGGGAACGAAGTACCATAATATACTAAATTGGGCACTTCCTACACAGTTCACATGTGGGGCCTCTACCTTCTCAACAATCATTTGAGGCAGACACAGTGAGCACCCCTTCTTACAGAAAAGAATGGGAAGCCCAGCAAAAAAGTCAGGTAACTAACCCACGGCCGTTAGGGCCAGGAGTGTGTTCTGGAGTTAAGGTTTTCAAATCTCAAGGCCATGTTGACTTTGTATTTTATTCACAGCATCAGCATGTTAATAAATGCTTGTGACTAAACAACTCCAGAATACTGGACTTTTTGTGGCTTTTTGCCAGTGTTAATTGTTTTTCTGGCTCCTCCCTCGATATGATCCATTCATGCTATTGTTCGTACAGCAGCCTCTGCAGTGTGCGCAGAGAGCTGCTTTGTGGTCTCCTGAAAGCTGATTTCTGTCTATCTCTTCCATTCTCCACCTTCAGTGACGCTACATTGGCAACCTGAAATCAGCCATGATGGGAATATTTACACAATGGAAATAGGCAAACACTACAAATCAAGGCATTTATTTATTTATTTATTTATTTATTTTTGGCTAAAATACAAATTGGGATTTTTTTGAGAGACAGTTTTCAGCACATCACTGCCTATATATTGTGCACCCTCAAAATAAATAGGATAATTTCTAAAAAGATCCTATGATGAATCTTTATCTTGAAAGTGTACTCATTTGAATGCATGAACTTTGTGACAACTGTTTATTTTTCTCTTAAGAGATGACTTTTTCTTATCTCATCTGTTATTTGGTGCTATTGTCAAATGTTACAATGTGTATTTCCAAATGCTATTGATAATAATATGACATAAAAGATAACCAAAATGGCATTGGTGTTATAAGTTTTCATACAAAATTTTACATTATATAAATATGCCTAAGTACAAAGTACAAAAACATGGAAAGCCCCAAATTCAATTCATAAGTTTTACTTGATGTAAACTTACATCACTTAATACAATTCTAAATTAATATCAGTTAGAATCATCAATATAAACTTTACATCACAAATAAACATAATATCTGTCTTCAGTCTTTGGCCAAATACATTGATTCTTCTAATAATAAAGTAGGCAAATATCACGGACATTCTCTGGGGGCAAATGTGCATAACTAGAGAAAGAAATAACACATGGCCCATAATGGACGTAGTCTGGGAGGGCACTGGAAAACAGGACCTCAGTGTTCCTTTCAGCATTGTTATGTAAGGTTTTTATTTTTCTTTATACCCAGAGTCCCTCCTTACCGCATCATCATCGTCAGCACCTATCCCTCTCCCACCCTGTGTTCGTGGACTTTCCAGCCCTCACATTCCTCAGGGGAGAGAAGCCACTCAGAATGCCTGGCCCAGCTGGTTTCTCACCCCAGCCATTGATTTCTTGCAAACTACCCTCTAAGTGGCCACTGCTACTAGCCCCACACTGAAAAGCCCAGACGTCCTTCAGTCAGTTAGCATACTTCATTAATCCATGCTGGTTCAAGGTTATCATATTGAATGAAGCCATCCTTCTAATAGCAATACCTAAAAAAGAAAGCTGATTTCAAACATCTGACTTCATAATAAGAAAGGACAGCATTTCCAACTCTTTTGCTTGTATTAGACACCTACCAAATGGTTGTCATTTTATTTTGGTGAAGGAGCGTAGGCAGGAAAGAAGCCACTTTCTTTCTCTCTCTGCCACCATTAAATGGTGACCTTAACTGGGACCTACTATGTGCCAGGCTCCGCAGCAATGGCTTTATCATCACATCATCTCACTTGGTCCTCACTATAAGCACATGAGGCACAGATGGAATTTTCATCTCATGGAGGAAGAAACTGAAGCTCAAATAAATTATTTTTGGGGGGAGAGGTGGTGTGGGGAGAGATTAGGGGAACATATTTGCATATATGCATAGCCCATGGATACAGACAATTGTTTGGTGAAGGCCTGGGAGGGAGGGTGGTAGAGGGGGTCAGTGGGGGGAAAAACAAAGGGGACATCCGTAATACTTTCACCAATCAAGATAAATTTTAAAATAAGTAAATAAATTATTTGTTCAGATTCCCCACACTAAGGGAGTGGCAAGATCAGGATTCAAACCCTGGATTATCTCACTCACAGCCTGACCTCTCTCCCTCAAGCATGCAAACTGGGATTCTGGATTCAGTGGTGGAATCTGAGAGCTGGAAGGTCATCAAGCACCTGGCATTGAGTGTCCAGAGAAATCAGAAGTTTAGAGAGAAAAATCCCTCTGGACATGATGAAATGAATCCCTTTCCTTGCACCTTTGAACAGACAGGGGGTTCCTGCTCTGTCATTACCCCACTGTGAACCTCCGTGGAGTCCTGCTCTGTATTCCTTTTACTCATTTGTAAACAAGATTCATTCTTACCCCCAACCTGCTTCACGGGTGGTGCAGATGAAGTATATAATGTCTGTAAAAGGCTTTGAGCACATCAAAGACGACACTGTATAAATACTATATTATTATACACGTTCCCATAGGAAGCATCTCCAGGACTCTTTGATCCATAAATATTTCATTGACTCAATCCAGTCAAAGCCATCTTAGACTCTGAGGAGGCATCATAAGGTAATTGACCACAGAAAGAGTTCAAAAAGGAGTGCATTCTACATCTGCATCACTGTTCTCTTCTTAACTCTTTAATTTCAACTTATTCATTTTTTAAAAATAATTTTATATCTTTTTTATATTTTCAATTTTAGAGTAAGCATGTACCTGAACATAATTCTAGGCTCCATGATAACACAATGACCATGGGTACTGAGACATAAGAAAATAACAAAGCTATTCACACTTTTTAAGGGGTAAGAAATGCTAAAATATTCAGGTCTCTGCCCTTACGGGTAACACTTAATATACCTAGATCTATTTTTTCTGCTTTTATGGATTTTTTTATTTAATTGTATTTTGTTTCTAAAAGAAAGACAACAAATGAATTCTTACATCATTTGAAGAGGGAATAGATTTGTTGTACAATTTCTCAGAGTCAAATTCATTGTCATTTTTTTTTATATTATTACTGGGATGTCTCAATTTGTTAGAAAAAATATGAACTATATTATATTTAACCAAATCAACTTAGTATAGATCCAGAAAAGCTCCCATCCTCAAGGCAAAAGGAACCCTGGAACAATTAGCAGTTCATGTTGTTTTTTAGAGATGAATATTTTTCAGCAAAAACTATGAATTTTGATGAACATATTTAGATCTAAGTCATTTGTAAAAATTACTAAATATTAAATTAAAACTTCAGAATTTTGAAGTAATAATGTAATAACGGGTCAGTAATTTTCTAACAGATATAAATGTCTGAATTCCAGGAGGGAATAAAGCATAACTACAAGCTGCATTTAGTTGTTTAATTTCCATCATTTCTCTGGTTTCTACTCTGATGACTCAAAAAAAAAAAAAAAAAAAAAAAAAGAACAGGGAACAGGAACTGAGGAGAATGAGTTCATTCACCTAGAGGTTACATCAGTGGGCGGAAGAGTTCCCACTCAGCTTTGTAGCAGATGTGGACTGACTCTTCCATAGAAATGTTAATCATCATGATTATTTTTAAAAGAAGGGAAAAATACTCTTTAGCAAGCATGCATTTGCATATAATGTTTTATTAGGCCATCATGGCCACTGGAAATACCAATTTATTATCTACATACTTTGATAAGTCTAACGAGTTCTAGAAATATACTTTATTCTTTATACACTGGCCCCCATCCCTGCTGGTCTTCTGTTTTATTCTAAAAGTAAGTGGCCTTTGTTCCCCAGCCAGGATATCCAACTTATTAATGTCTAGCTACACATTTGCTTATAGATATACCACCAGAATGTTATTACCAAAAGGATCATGATCAAATCGATGATAACATTTTAGGACATGGAGGAAATTTCATATGTAATTCACAAGTCACTCAGATTCCAATGTGCATATTTAGTTAATATCCAGTAGTTCTGTGAAATATTGGCTCCTCCAGGACATAGAAATGCTGCCTCATGGTCTCACAGCTCTCATCTTGGACCATGGCCAGTATAAAGAATAGTCATATGTTCACCAAACTTGCTCACTATACACCAGACACATCAAATTTGTCATTTTTATTAGCCCCTAAAACACATCTACTCAGTCATTACACAAAAAACTATTGAGCATCTATAAAGTGCCGGGCTGTATTCTAGGTGATGGAGATATAATACAGAACATGGAACTACCTTCTTGGAGGGAAACATGGATCGTTAGCAAGTAAACAAATAATCAAAAATAGAAAATCAGAGAGTTGTATCATTTATGAAGAAATTAAAACCTGGTCACAGGATATAGAATGTTTGGTGGGCTGAGTGGGCTACTAGGAAAGGCTTTCCTAAGAAGGTGACATTCAAGCGGCGATTTGAATGGGGAAAAGGAGCAGGTTGTTCAGAGATGAGCAGGAAAAAGTTCATGGTCAAGAATAGGTGAGAGCAAAATGATAAAGGAAATAAAGCGACATGGTGATAATGTTCTTGCAGGGGCCCAGAAGAGAGATGATAGCACCCTGAGTAGAAGGGTCAGTGTGACAATTCAGAGCTGCGTTTACCTGCGTCTTCAGAAGCAGATGCCAAAATGGGATACAGAAGACAAAGGTTTTATTATGCAAATGTCCGTGTGCCAAGCACTCAGGAAGGAGTCAGAAAGGCTGGCAGAGCAGTCGAAGGGTCATGCAAATCTGATCTCCGTGATGGGCTCTTAGAAGCATCCTAGACTGCCCTGTAAGGGTGGGTGGGCAAAGCCTGTCAACATGAGCCAAGGTCAGTCAACAAGGAATCTCCTAGGAATGGCTGCTCTGGCAACTCTGCTGCATGCAGTTCTTAGCATGGAATTGCCCTGGAAAGGCTTGGTCTTGACACACACACAGCAAGGATTTCAAAGCCCTGTTTGGGCCCTTGTTTAGTTGCACTCCCTATAATAGGAAGTTTGTGAAATGCATGCTCAGGGCCACCAGAAGTAGTGATGGGGCTAGCATACTTGGAGAGAGGGAGAAGATAGGGCTTGGGGTATCATCCCAGGAGACATTAAATTATGTTATATCCACACAGTAGACTGGCAAGGAAAGATTTATAAAGTAAGAAAAGGGAGGTAAAATATCGATATGATGGAATGCTATCCATCTTCTCCTTCCCTCAGACATCGGTGCTCCTGGTTCTGAGGCCTTTGGATTCTGACTGGGATTTACACCATTGTACTCCCGCCCTCCACATCTTCAGCCTTTGAACTTGCACCAAAAATTAAATCATTGGCTCCTGTGGGTCTCAGATCTCTGGACTCCGAATGCATTATATCATCAGTGCTTCTGGTTCTCCACCTTACAGGTAGTAGATTACAGGACTTCTAAAACTCCATAATCATGTGAACTAATTCCTGTAATAAATCTCCTTTTTATATCCTTAAATCCTATTGTTTCTGTTTCTCTAGAGAACCCTGATAACAGTTTGAGATGCCTATTATACTTCCAGAGGGAGCCAATGAACAGGTTAGGGTCTGTACTAGTCTCACATTAAGGGACAAGCCTCAGGGTGGAGATATAAAGCATTAGTGCAAAGCTGGTGGTTTATTTAAGCTATAGAACAGGATAAACCCTTATAATAGACAGAGAATGTAGAGAAGGAAAAGTCATCTTGAGGCAATCCCAAATAAGGCGTGCATGAAGAGGAAGGACAGCTCCAAAAGAGACCTGGATATGGCTGTTGATATCAGAGGACAATGTAGAGAGAGGGTGTCCCAGGGGTCAAGTGAAGACCATATCTTAAGAATGAAAATATGGTCTGTCATATCAGATGTGCCTGAGATTTCAAGCCATGTCAGATGTGTCTGAGAAGTCAAACCAGAGGAGGACTGAGAATTAATAGTTGAATTTCCCATGGTGCTCATTGGTGATTCTGACAAGAGCTGTCTTAAAGGGGGTGGACTGAAAAAATAAAGGGGAAACTTGGAGGTGGGGATTGGTGGCAGTGAGTAGACACCACGGAGCCATCTCTGTAAAGGGATATTAGGTTAAGAAAGAGTTGTTTGTTTGTCTGATTGATGTCACCACAAGTCTGTGTACTGACAGGAATTATACAGTAGGGAGGAATGAGAGTTTGCAAACAACCTGAAACTCCCAGTTTGAACAGAGTTGTTTTCAAGATGTTGCTTCACAAAACTCCATCTGAAATGTCTGCACACCCAACATAATGCCTGAAAGAAACACCCTCCTATGGATTTAATTACTGTTAGGCCCTACCACAGCACAACTTCAAGCTCTTTCAAAATTAATGATTCTATACAGAAGAAGCTGTTAATCTTCAAATTCTCAATTTAATTGAGGTCATTACAGCTATTTCAACAATATAATTTTTATTTGCTCTTGATACATAGTAAGATGTTTCTTTCTTTGAAATTGGATGACCTTTTATAGTATATCCTCCAATATATACCCTGGACAGGATGGATCTGCCATGGCTGTCAAAATCCTTTTCCTAAAACCAAATGTACTGCCTTTTATAATGTCATTTACAAAATCATTCTCTCATAGAAGCCCAAGAAATGTTCAAACAAATAAAACACAATAATTTTTTTAAAATGTATATTTTCTTATTGATTTCAGAGTGGAAGGGAGAACAAAGGAGAGATAGAAACATCAATGATGAGAAAGAATCATTGATTGGCTGCCTCCTGCACACCCCCTACTGGGGATCAAGCCCACAAGGCAGGCATGCGCCCTGACCTGGAATCAAACTGTGACCTCCTGGTTCATAGGTCGATGCTCAACCACTGAGCCATGGCAGCCAGGCAAAACACAGTATCTTCTCCTAGGAAATTTATAATCTGAAAATGGGAGTTGAAATATATACCAAAAAAATCACTAAAGCATGTTATGTGTTAATTTCTATAAAAGAAGGCAACAACTCTAGGGACTTAGAGGGAGGAGATCAGTTTCCAGCCAGTGTGATGAAGGAAGATGTGGCAGGAGTGTCCCAAGAGGAAACAGCCGGCACTCACAAGTTAGGGAACTTTGAAAGGGTTTATTTACAGAGGGAACTCTGAAACTAGAGGTGTGGGTGTTGGGAAACCACAACCCAATACGCTGGGGCTAGGAGCAGCAGGAGCTGTTACCACCCCAGCTCAAAGAGAGAGTGTTCTCTCCAAGGTTCACTCACAAGCCAACAGGGACGGATGTTCTCCTGTAGAGAAGCAGCAAGCTTTAGTCAGAGGACATAACCAGCCAGAAGTGACCTCACAGCAGGGGCCGAGAAGGAAATTCCCTGACTTCTCTATCCTCCTTCCTCTGACCCTCCAGCAGGGTCCCCCACGGGCCTCCCCAGCCAAAAGTCAGGGCCTGAGAGCCTTTCACACAGCCCACACCGCGTCCTGAGACACAGAGGAAGGTGACACAAGAGAAGAAAATGCAAGAGTTGGAACAGAAAATGTTGTGAAGGAGTTGGCCAGAGACCTGAAATTTTTGAAATGAATAAACAGAGATGAGGTATGCTCTTGCAGGCAGTTAGGTATAGCACGATTAAATGTTGATAAGTGTGAACAGGAATTATGTTTGCCACCGGCTTTGATTACATGGAGGGTTAGAGAGAGAAATAAGAATGAAAATATAGTTCAGAGGATTGGGGCCGGGCAATAAATACCGTACTCAGGGCTTTAGTTTGATTTTATAGGAAATGAAGAGCTGCTGAAAATACCTAATCTGCCACTGAAACAAAGCAAAAAAGAGAGAAGCAAGAAATTAAAGGCAGAGAAAAGGAGAGAAACTGCCTGGGGAAAGGGCCAAGGTGTGGACCATTGTATTTCTCTGCCTAACGTTTGCCATAGAATAACCTAATTAAAATCACTTTTATCTGGGCAACAATTTAATGAATTCCCCAGAATAGAAGAGATTCCGCTACAACCAGAATATTTCCATTACCACTGGCACAATGAATAAGAAATATTTTGAGGGAATAAGATGACCCTTAGAAATGACAAAATGTGCTTTAGAGCTTGACTCAGAATCCACACTTCCTACTCTACAAAAACAGTGCAGCTGCTGTGGAAAAGGTTAAACATAGGACTACTCCATGGCCCAGCAGTTTCAATCTGGGTGTACATCCAAAAGAACTGAAGGCAGAACTCCAATAGATATCTGTACCCTCGGGTCCATGGCAGCGTTGTTTGCAATAGCCAATAGGTGGGAACAATCCAAATGACCATCAACAGGTGAATAGATAAAAAAGAATGTGCAATGTACATACAATGGAATATTATTCAGCCATAAAGAGAATGAAATTTTGATATATGCTACAACGTAAGTAGATCTTGCAAACATTATGCTTTGTGAAATCAGAGACAGAAGAACAAATATGTTATGATTAGACTTATATGAAGTACCCAAAACAGGCAAATTCATAAAGACAAAAAGTAGAAGAGAGATTATGAGAAGTGGGGGAGGGAGATTTTAATTGTTTAATGGGTAGAGTGTTTATTTGGGACAATGAAAATATCTTTGGCTAGAGACAGTGGTGATGGTTACAAAATATTATGAATGCATTTAATATCATTGAATCATACAGTCACAAAGGGTTAAAATGATAAATATAATGTTACTTATATTTTACCACAATTAAAAATATAAACTTCTGACCCACACAGCAAATATTTGCATCATACTTATTTTTGCAACAAATTATACTTACAAGCAATATTTACACAATATTACACTAATATTTCTTCCTGGTGTAATTTGCATCGAGAAGAAAGAGTCCCTGTATTAGAGTTTGTTACTCACCTATATAGCATTTTTTAATTGCCATCCTCTACTAATGAAGTTTATAGCAAGTTCAGGCATTCATTCCTCACACTGTAAATTCTGGAACTTCACTAATAATTCTACCGTGTAGCAGGCATACTGCCTCCACCACTCTTAACAACAACAACAAAAAATCACACACACACACACACACACACACACACACACACACACACACACAACCAGGGGGTGGGGAACTCCTTTCTTTGCCTTTTCTAAGAAGCTATTCTAAGAGACCAATTCACACAGAAGTAAAGAATTATTTGTACAAACTGCAGTAATTTTACAATTCATACACTGTCTGGGCTTCTGTTAAGAAAATACTGTGATTTTAAAGTTATACAAGAAAACCAGAGAGAGATCATTCTGATGCAAATGGATCATTTCAAGCCATTCACCAATGGAAGACTTCTTGAATAGTGCAAAAGTTGAGTTGTTAATAGTTGTTGGTTTCTTTTAGTTGTTGGTTTGGGGATTTTTTGGGGGGTGAGGGGGGGTCTTATTTACTTTAATCAGAGTAAAAAATAGAAAGAGAAAGGGTGAAAAACTAGTGGTGTAGTTTAGAACTTTAAAAGTGTCTATTTTACATTACAAGACACTGGAAGGCACATTTCCAAGAGGAGTGAACTGAGAGGAAGAATTGAGTATTGGGGAAAATAGCTGTTCCTGGAGTTAAGACAATGGAAATGACCTCCAATAAGCAAAGACCTCATTTATAGAATCATCCTTACTTATCCTGCATATTTAAATTATTTTCTGAATCTTCCAGCAGGATCCATTTTTCATTTACAAAAGAATAAATTTAGAACTTGCACATTAAAAACAAAAATTAAAATACAATCAGCAGCTTTTTGTAAAAAAAAAAAAGCCCATTGATATCAAACTTTTATTTAAAAACTATTTCAAAAGCATTTATTTTATTTTTAAAATAAACAAAAAGCAAAAATAGCTTTGCTTTATACCTGCTTGAACAATGACAAAGGTTGCTTATTTCAAACTAGAATCATCAGTGAGAATCGAGCAACAATTTCATAAAGAGATAAACCAATAAATTTCTAATTCTCCTTTTAAAGAAGGGTGTTTTTAAAAGTTAAAAATTTCCAATATTTTTCCTATTCACTTCCTATTTCAGTTTTATTTATCATAAAAGAAATCTAAAAATATTAATACTGATATTTTAGACCAGTATTTATAACAATAAAATTTTGTCTCATTGTAAAAGAACATATTGAGATTAAAACATTGTGGGTTTGTTTGTTTTTTGTTTTATCTTGTTATCTTAAAATAAAGTTTTGCAACTTTGCCTATGGTTTTAAAAATAGTCACTGACAAAGATGATTCTCAGGTTCATGAGTGAATTTTCTTTCAGAGCAATTTTGTTCTTCATTTACTCAGCTATGAGCTGTCTCCTGCAGTTAGCTAAAACAATGAGCATTTTTGAAACTGTAGCAGCACTTTGGAAACTAGAGCCATATCAGCATGCAAGGCCCTGGGAATGGAAAGAGCCACAGAGAACACTGTCTGTGATTTAAATTCTGCCTTCTGGCAGGGAGATCTGTGAGCCTACCCCAGTTCCCTTGGATTATCAGTCTGGCCCGAGCAGGAATCAGGTGATTCTTACTCCTCTCAACTCCCCTGTGCCAGGACCCAACTCCTGTGCTTTGAGATAAGTCTGAAGACAGGCCATCCTGTGTGGTGTAAAGATGTGTTCATTTTGAAACAGGACACAGGAACTACAGCCTTTATAAACCATGGAAACAGGTAGTTGGTGGGACCTTTTCCCCCTCCCCACATGGGGGTCCATTCTGTGGGACTCTTCTCCTCTCCCCATATGGGAGTCTGTACTTGTTCTTCAATACATCTCCACCTTTGCTATACTACCCTCTGTCCGTGGATTCATTCTTTGATTCCGGCAGACAAAGAATCCGGGTTCCAGTCCAAAAATTCCGTTTCAATTTAAGCAGTAATTTTTTTGTAGCGTTGAACTTCAGAATTCTACCTTGCATTCCCTTCCCCTTTTCTGCTTTTTGATTCTTAACAGATGAAATAAATCTCCTGAATGACTTATCATCAGGACTATCTTTTCCATCAAATAGGCCACAAAGGCAGGAAAGCTGATTCTATGGCAGGTCCTGGAGGGACCTGAAATGCCATCTCTTTCAGGTAGTGATACTTTGGCCTTTTGAATACAATGGCATCTAAGAATTTGCAGCAAAACTGTTTTTTAAAGAAAAAAATACAGACTTATTTTTCACTTTGGGTTTTTTTTTTTTTAGGTTTTTCTTCTAATTTCTCAAATAAAATTAAATTTCAAGGACAATTATTAAAATGTAAGAGAGGTCATCCTCTCATCAAACAAATAATTGTCTAGTTTACATTTCTGTGACATTTCCCCTACCACAATGACTGTAAGGATGTATCCACCACCTTCTAAAACAGAGGTGATTATTATACTGGAAACCATCACTGATCATAATTTTAAGATAGGTGACTCATAATTTTTAATGGTTACTATAGGATTAAATTTTAACCATATTTTCATTATATTCCTTACCAATTATCTATTTTATATGTATTGATTTTACTTTTCTGAGCTCTGGATAAAATGTGGTAAGCCACCTCCATATTTCCATTTTCATATTTACATATTATTCATATTAGAGGTCCGTGACTTTTTTTAAATTGGCAAGCTAAAGGTATTATTAATTCCAATCAGGTTTGCTGTTCTCCTAACCTCCCAAATATATACACTAATTGCACTCCCTGTTTATTTTGTAAAGCTTTTCATCAACTTCATGTTAATTACATAATTAAATTTTAGAGCTATAGACATTTTTATAATGTAGATTTGCCTCCCATATTGTAACATAAATAGATGCAGCCCCCAAATTTGCATTTATGTTTCCTTAATATAATTGCAAAATGTTACTTCAATCTATCTACCAGTTGTTCTTTCAAAATTTTCTAAAGTTATTTTATAAAGAAATAATCTATAATATTCTTTTCTATTTTTAGAAATAGAATATAATAGTGTTGTATTTATATCCTACCTTAAGTTAGGATATTTTAAATATTCTTTAAAAAGCACCATCACATGTGCATTTTAATTTTTCAGATTTATGAAAATATCAATAATAGCACTCTAGAAAGTCATAAAACAGTTTATATCCATTTTTTTATTAGTCCCTGAATTGTTTAATATAGCTACTTTTAGGAGAAATAGCAAAGGCAGAAGAAATACAAAGATAATAGAATCAGGGGCATAGAAAGGGAGTATACTGACAATTCTCAGGAAGAAGGAGTATGGGGGTACGGGAAGAGACTGGACAAAAATCATACACCTATGTATGAGGACAGTGGGGCGGGGAGCGGTAAGGCAGAGGGTGGGAACCGGGTGGAGAGGAGCTATGTGGGGAAAAAGAGGAACAACTGTAATAATCTGAACAATAAAGATTTAAAAACAATAAATACAAAGATAATCACATTTCTTTCACTTTCTAATTCTATAAAGAATCACTCTATTTTTATATGTCACTTCAATTAAGTTCATATAATGTTCTCTACTTACCTTCAACTTAAAGTGACTACCCCCTAAAGGGCATTTCAGATTCTGAAACACAAATTGATATAAATGTTGGGGTTGGGCGGGGGGAGAAAACTACATTCATAACCGCAGTGTGAACAAACTCTCTTCAAAATAATTCAAAAGGAGACATTTTCGAAAGAAAACTTAACTCAATTGCTTTTTCTGTTCATCGTTAGCATTGCTATAGTCTCTCACCAAATCCCTTTGTGTCCCCCTGAAACATCCAGTCACTGTTGAGATTGTAAAGCTTATTCTTCAGCCTGAAACTATATCCCCAGCTCACTTCCAGGAGTAATTCTGTCATTCCGCACCAGGCTCTGCATGGACTGTGAATTTACTCCCACCTCGGTGGGAATATTCTTGAATTGAGATGGCAGCATTCTGAGCTTTTGCATAAGACCTTAAAATTACAGTTGGAGAAATGTTCACTCCAAACTGGTCTTTGAGTTGGCGTTTCCATAATTACAATTCTTTTTAAAGTGACTTCACGAAATAAGAAATACCTTGAAGAACCATAACTAAATAGCCCAAGGCAGAGAACTACACAAAACTCAGAATTTTCCTTCTTTATTGTCAATGTGTACTCATAACAATCTCTTACCAAAAATATGTCTCGAGAACTGGAAAATCTTATTAGTGAAAAGGCCATTTACCTCTAGATGATGTTTGAAACTTGAACACCCACAATGTTGACAGAAGGGTTATTGAAAGTGCAGAGGGTGAGGTAAATAAACAGAACATGCCGGAACCAAGGGGAATGCAGCAGCATGTGTTTGTGTTCATCCGTTAAAATGTTTTTGGTGCTGAGAGGTCATATCTTTTGAATCCATTCAGTGTTATCTGAGATCCTGTGGCCTAATATCAAAGAAAAACATGAAAAATGCCTAGAGTTCATGTTTTCAGAGAACCTGGGGGGCTAATTTTTAATCACTTTTGTAGTCCAATAAATTTGGTAAAAATAAAAAAAAATAATAATAAAAGAAACACACATGTAATTGACCGTGGTCCCTTCACAGGCATTCAAGATTTCTACCACGGAAGCAGTCATAGACAGGATCCAGTATTTGAAGACCAAATATTATTTTTGAAGACTTTGTCCAGGCCTGTGCCATTGCTATCTGCATTTTGAAAACTTGAGAGGCTTTCCTTAATATTTACACCAACCATTAACGCTATCTGTAAGTGCATCCTCCATTGACTTCCTCCTCTCTCACATGTATTGTTCAGACTCTCCTTCACCTACAGCTCCTGCCCTGTGATTATACTTAAGTTCAAGTCTCCCCATTTATTAGGCAAGAACAACAAAAGGCAGACACTTTTTATAAGTATCCTGAAAGTCACAAAAGGAACCTGATAAAATCAAATGCTTAGGAATAGGGGACTGAGAGGCTGAAGAACATGTGTAGGAAGGCAGTTTTTCAGCCTATACTTGTGTGTACCTTTTAAACCATGTGAATGTATTGCCTATTCAAACACTAAATAAATATATTTTTTTAATGCACAGATTCCTGGACCTCACCCTAGACCTATTGAAACAGAATCCTTAAAGTAGGGCCCAGGAATCTTCATTTTAACAAGCTCACCAGGTAAGCTTTACTTACTAATGCATAAGTAAATAAGCAAGAAAGTATTGGAAATATAAACACAGATGTCCCAATACTGAGAGGCAGGTAATGCAAAGAATGCAGAAAAACTACCACTGCCAAAAAGAACCTCCCTCAATGGCATGCTCTAATGTCTGAAAATGTTTTGTTAGACTTTTTGTCTCCAATATGTCCTTGTAAAATTGTGATGCCAGAGAGGGGTGGAGAGAGAATTCCTGCCTTCAACCAAAGTCACCCTTCAATCTACTTTCCCAGTGTCATCCAATCAGCACAAAATCTTCATTTAAGAAACGGGCTGTGCAAATTCTCCATGATTTCATCATCTTCACATGCCTATTTCAATCACATTTGATACTTAATACTTGGCTGAAATGATTTTCTTGACAGTCACCCATAACTCTTCAGTAGTCTGTCGCATGCTGTGGCCTTCTCTTATTCCTGGTTCTATGGACTCCATCTCTCTTGAAACTCTTTTCCCAGGAATTGTGTAATATTGTGCTGTCCTGATTTTCCTCTTTCTTTAAGGTGTGTTTATTTATGTCTCCCAAACTCTTCTGCCTCATTCCCTGTAAGACATTCTTGATCTCTCCTGGCTCTACTCCACCTTTCTAGTAATCATTTTCATGCAATCTTCTCATGGATCAGTATTTCTCACCCTGTGCTCTCTCTCCTGAGATATGCACCTGCTTCTGCTGCCCCTCTAAGCATCTCACCTGAAAATCTTATTGAAACTCATTAGTTGCCACTGTAGTCATTAACTGTATACTTGTGTAACTATTTTATAAACTTGGACCCATTTAATATTCACAAAAACCCTATTTTAAGGCAAAAGGAACTGAGATACCTAAAAGGTAAATTACTTTATTCAGGTCTCATTGCTATTAGAAGTTAGGTCAAAAATTCAAACTCAGGCAGGCTAAGTCTAGAGCCATATTCCCAATGATCATGCCATGTTGCCTCTCAGCATTAGTTTAATATTCATCAGCAAAGTTTCAATTCAATCACTTTATGGTAAAAATCTTTTGATGTATCCTCATTGAATATTGAAATCTTTAAAAATCTGTAATTGAGATCTTAAGGTTAGAATTCAATCTGATCTCTACTTAATTTTGCAGCCACATTTCCCATTATTCTCTTTTGACACATATAAAGTATTACAAAGAATAAATAATATAAATTATTTACTGGTTTCAAGATTATAATTTAGACTTGTTCTCCTGTGGTTTAAGTTTTTCTTTACAACTATCAAAATTTTAGCAAAAGTCTGTCCATGGCCTAAACTTTGAGAGGCAAAATTCAAACCAGAAGTAATACAGATTAATTTATTTTCTCATCTAAAACAACTAATAACCAGAAGTTTTGAACATTGAAGACATTGGACATTAGAAAACAAAGGACAATGATGCCAGAAGACACCATGGGGTGAATCTTATCCTATACAATAAAAGCCTAATATGCTAAGTTCCCAGTTGTCTGGTCATCCGTTCAACCAATCAAAGTGTAATATGCTAATGATATGCTAAGGCCGCTCAACAGGTAGCTATGACATGCACTGACCACCAAGGGGCAGACACTCCAACCAGTAGGTTAGCTTGCTTCTGGGGTCCAGTCGATCTGGACTGAGTGAGACAGGCCGGACATGCCCTGGAGCCCTCCTGTGGTCCCTCCCCAGCTGGCCAACCTTCTGCATCCCTCCTCAGCCCCGATTGTGCACCAGTGGGGTCCCTCGGCCTAGCCTGCACCTTCTTGCAATCTGGGACCCCTTGGGGGATGTCAGAGAGCTTGTTTCAGCCCAGTCCTGCAGGCCAGGTCGAGGGACCCCACTGGTGCATGAATTCGTGCATTGGGCCTCTAGTGTCTTATGATTGCCCCAGATTACTTACTAGGGAAAATTTCTAAGCTGGGTCACCAGAAGGGAAAACCTAGGCTGAGTCTGAAAATGTCTGTGAATTAAGAAAAAAGAGCTAGAAACTTCTGGAAGAACTACGAGTTCTACAGTTTACAGGGTAGAACAACTTCAGGAGCCCTATTAGAAGTGTAATTGGAATGCCCATAAAGAGAGGAGAGAAGGAGAAAAATGAAGAAGTACTGGAGGAAATAATAGCCAAAATTTTTCAAATTTGATAAAAACTATATATCCACACATCAAAGAAGTTCAACATGCCCCAAGCAAAATAAACATAAATAGAAACTGAACAAAGTTATGTCAAAATCAAATTGCCCAAAACCAGTGAAAAGGGAATTCTTAAAAGCAGCCAAAGAAAAGAGACACATTTATGTACAGAGGAACAAATATGGGAATGGCAGTAAATGTCTCATTGAAAATAACCTCAGTTGTAAAACAATGGAGCAGCATCTTTAAAAAACAGTTGACCCTTCTTTTCCATGGGGAATACTTTCAAGGCCCCCAGTGAAGGACTGAAATCACAGAGAGCACCAAATCCGAACCAACTTCAATTCTGCTGGAAATCTGACAGCAGCTTCTTCATCAGCAAACGCAGCCTCTCCATTAATTTTTATATTGTTCAGTCCAAATCACTCCTGAATCTGTGCAACCATAACTTATTTGCAGTAAATGACTTGGTGTCACTCATTTCAGGGGATCCCTGATGAAATGTTATATAGGCTTCATGTTTTCTGGCTCAACATATTGCCATCAATTGGAACATGTTTTCTGTTCCTGTCTTCCACCCCAAAATGCAAAGCCTTCTCCATCTTAACTAAGCACTTCATCATGCACTGTGACCATAACTTGCAATCTGAGATGCAAGAGCAAAACTAACATGAATTTCCCTTTCCTTCTTCACAATTTCACAGGCAAAGATTCATTTCTATTGTAGACCTTAGCAACCTCACCCTGTGATTTTTTTCTCTTTTCTTAATAAGTTGAGAACTTTCACTTAAAACAAGCAGCCTACTATTTTTCCACGGCATATCCAAATTGCCAGCATCACTACTCTTGTGCTTTGGGGCCATGGTTAAGTAAAAGAAGGGTTACTTGAACACATGCACTGCAATCTGACAACTAAGATGGCCACTAAGTGACTCACTGGCTGGGAGCTTACACAGCGCGGAGACACTGCACCAAGTGGGACGAAACAAGACAGCACAATATCTCATGGTCCTCAAAATGGCGCACAATTTAAAACATATGAATTGTTTATTTCTGAAATTTTTTATTTAATATTTTTGGACCAAGGTTGAACAGCAGAGAACAAAAACTGCAGAAAGTGAAATCTCAAATAAGGAGGGACTGCTGTAATGGAAGAAAAAAAGGACTTAGAGCTTTTTAAAGAAAATAGACCATTTAAAGCTAAAATAATGACAACATATTGAGCGGCTTATAATGAGTGTAGAAACAAAATGTGCTACAATAGCACAAAAGTCAGAAGGCAAAATATGGTTATAAAGTTCATATACTATACATGAAGATTGCAATAACTTAAAGTTATACTATAAATCATAAATTAATCACTAAAAATCACAACAAAGAGTTATCACTAATAAGCCAAAAGGGAGATAAAATGGAATCACCAAAAACACAAAATTGTTCCAAAAGAAGGCAGGAAATGAGAGAAAGGAAACCAAAGAGCAGTCGAGACAAATACAAAACAGAAACAAGAAGGCAGATTTAAACCCAATCATAATAAGTACATTTAAGCCCTGACCGGTTTGGCTCAGTGGATAGAGCATTGGCCTTCGGACTGAAGGGTCCCAGGTTCGATTCCGGTCAAGGGCATGTACCTTGGTTGTGGGCACATCCCCAGTAGTGGGTGTGCAAGAGGCAGCTGATCGATGTTTCTAACTCTCTATCCTTCTCCCTTCCTCTCTGTAGAAAATCAATAAAATATATTTTTTTAAAAAAAGTACGTTTAATTTAAATGGCTAAACACACCAAATAAATGCAATAATTGACATATTATATTTTTAAAAAGCATTAGCAGAGTATATGCTGACTTCAACACACCCAATTTTAAATGTAAAACACAAGTAGGTTAAAGCAAACTAATTAGTTGGCTTACTTGGTTACTCTCCGACAGAGAATCGGTTTCCCTATCTGTGAAATGGGGATGTACTAGAAACTTGTTCATGACTCCAAATAATCTCTGTCCCACCTCTTAGCATTACTGAAGAGAACAGCTGGGCCCCACGTCCACCCACTTTGAGAGATACAAGGGGATAGGATCTCATTTCAGGTCTTTGCTAGGGTGTCTTTAGCACACTTCTGTGTATGGTATCCATGGGATCGCATTCAAGCAGTACAAACAGGATAGGTGGACAGCTAACTATCCATTCACCAACCTAGATGGATGCAAGGATGGAAGCTGATGGATAAACATCTCCCCCCACACACACACTTTATATCACAGTGCTTGGTAGATAGTGTTTGGATAGTTCTTAAGCCTTTACAAGAGGACCCTGGAATCATGCCCACCCTGTTGGTGGACAACTCCAAACTCCATCCTTGCATTGGCTTTCCCTCCCTCCCTGTTTACTCCCTTACCCTTTACTCCTGCTCCCTGGAGTTATGTATTAGCCACGGGCTTTGCTTTCAAAGGAATGGGAGCTAAAACAGAAGATAAAATTGCTTCTAACCTCATGGGGTGGGTAAGGAATAAAGTAAGATGATTTATGTAATGGGCTACCTACAACGTCTCATTGGTCTAAGTGATTTGCATATATTAACATATCTAAACATTCAACAGCACTATGAGGTAGGTACTAGCATTTTCTCCTCTTTATAAAGAAAAGCACAGAGAAGTTAAGTATATTATACAAGGTCACACAGCTATCAAGTAGCTCTAGAGCCCACGCAGGCCCCAAAATCTCAGCCACTAAAGCATACAGTAGGTTCCAGGTAATAGTGGCTTAACATGTTTACGGCGCTCTTTCAAACATAACACAGCTTTGATGGCTGGAAAATTATGAAGGACAAGAAGGGATACAGAGTAACGCAGATGATAGATCTGCTTGCATGAGAAGTTGGTATTCGAGTCTGCTTTGATCTCTAAGAGATGAGACGTTTAGCCAGGCTCTGTTCTGTACACATAGGAAGGCAGCAGCTCGCCATCCTTACTGACATTTAAAATTGTAGTATGACTAAATTGATTTAGATGCTGAGCTTCCTGCTTAAATTCTACTTATCCTATTGACTTCAAACATAGCCTTTTGCTTTCAATGTAGATTTTCCCCGTTATCTATTCCCTCAAGGCAACGCCCACTAACAGATGTAAATCTAGCCCATATATACTAAAGCTTGAGGTCCAAAATCCCCTTATCAAAGGAGATTGCAGCTTTTTCCCCCCCAATTTAAAGGCAACTGATATCTAGGTACAAGAAATAAAGATAGAGCCAGCAAATGAAACCCAAGGCCCCCAGATCCAGTCTGAGTAAGCCAGATACTGCTCTCCCGACACCAGTGAAGATAAGAAAAGCTTCTGAGGTAGCCGCGATGGGGCATCTCTGGGCTCCCCTTCAGAAGTCTGGCTAGTGGTCACCCAGGAGCCCCAGGTATCGAACAGTTGCCTGCTGCAAACTCCGGAAGTGAAAAAAAGAGGAGCTGTTATACAGAGTCAGCTTTAATGTCAGTCTCCAAATCAAAACATCACACTGTCACTTCAGAATTTACAGACCCTGTAAACGTGAGCACAGGGGTTTTCCTACTCTGAGACCTCATTCCAATCTAGCCAGGGATGCAGGCCCATGTTACTTCTATTACAAACACAGACTCTTTTTATTTTATTTTTTTCACTTGCATTTAAAAGGAAATACAATGCATCTCCTCTAAACAGAAGCAAATCAGAAAGACAAAAATCCAAGTTCATGGTAGGCCTTTAAAGTACCACCCAAGACCATAAAAATTTAACACTGGGTAAAGAGAAACAGACTCATAGAGAGTATGTAGTCAGCTATGAGTTTATGGGATTTCTCAAGTAAAAATGCTGCTTTGACTTGTAAATGGAGAAGTCCTATAAAATATTTGGCATTCGGAGACAAGGAAATAGAAAGCTTTTCCGGAACTATAAGTAAGGCTTCTTTTATTTTTCAAATGGCTGGATGTTCTTCTATATCCTGGGATGCCACAGGCTATTTAGGCCTTGTTCCCCTAGACTCCCAGCCCCCCCGTCCCCCGCCCCCCCCCACTACCCCAACCCTAACTTAAGGATATGGAGCTTAAAGACACTGGAAGATTTCTGAAAAAGTAATGTGAATACACAAATTCAAATACCGTTTCTTATAATGGTGTGTGTGTGTGTGTGTGTGTGTGTGTGTGTGTGTGTGTTTACTGAGTCAATAAGAAAATCTTCTAAATATTACAAAGGAAGAGCCAAGAGTGCAGATTAATTCACCTTAATGAAGAACTAGTGCCCTCTGAGCAGGAAAAGCAATTTTCCACATACTGCCCCATGAATCTGGTCATGATCTCCACATTATTTTTAAGTTCATGTTCATAGAAAGATGATCAAAATTTCAACATGAATGTTTTTTGCAGCTGCTATTGCTCGCTGTTTCCTGAAATCTGGGATTCTACTGTTTTGAAAAAGATAATTTGTGAAGGATCTTTTTTTCAGAAATCGATGGTACATTCCCCTTGGAAATTTATTTTTTGAGCCTATAAAAGATTACCAGATAATGTAGAAGTGACATGGTGAGTCTCTTGAATATATGCATTCAAAATTTAGAAATAAAACATATCAAACATTTAAAATAAATTTGTGAACACATCTCAATTTATCTTGACTTGCGAAACATTTATAGAGTCTATATTTGCAACAAATCTATGTTTACCTGCAGTGACTAACAACAAAAATCTGAGAAAACATTCGCTATTATTTTTGACAAAGTTCACTTTTGTAAAAAATAAACCAAACCAAATTCCTGCACAATTTACCTAATACTTTACTGATAGTTAAAAGAAGGAAGTATTTTAAATAAAACAATTGTAGTGGACCAATCTGGTCATTTTCCCCACACTGTTGCTATTTTAATTTAATTAATGGGGGAAATCAGCTTGGAGTGCAAAAAGGTTAGACACAACGTTTGAACTGTTCCAAAATCACTAACATGTTATCACTGTCATGTAAAACAATTACTTTGAACACACTCCAAATCTTATTTACACTATATGAAGGCAGGTAAAATGCAATAGAATGCAGTGCTCTTATTGTATAAAATAACCCTAGTTGATAACCAGAGACTTTTCTTAACCCCAACGTAAGAAGTTACATTGTAAAATTAGTAAATATATAGGTGTATTTAAATATAATGGATTACATTCTACAAATATAGTATTTGAGAATGGAGTACATTCAAAAGCTATGTTACTTGTGTCAAGAAAGAATAGGTGATTATGAGAATTATATAGAAATATGCATGATATCTGCTCCCATCAAAGTCACTTATATCCAGGCAAGCTTTGTGGTTGCGTATAAAAACCAGCCTGGTGCTGCCTACAGGAATGGTGACCAGGAAGCAAGCCAACCAAAATATTAAGTTTTCCAGGATTCTTAATTCCCATTCCTTCTTTGTAAATGTCTTGCATTTAATTAAGAAGATTACTAAAAGATTGCAAACATTCTATTACTCTGTTTTTACCTAAGCTATAGCTTTAACGAATAAAAATAGAAGAATAATTAAAAGACTAGCATGAAAAATGTTCAGATCCAAATTCTGCATTCATTTGAAAGCATAATCTAATAATTGGCTTAGGAAAGTTCATACCTATGTTATAAAAGTTGGCGTTTCCTCCTTTTTGTTGGAAAGTAATTAAACCTCATACACAGCATTATATATAATTGAACCTTGCATACATCCCTTGCCTCTTAAAATAAAATCATGCTGAAGAAAACAATGTTCAGATTTATTTTATCAAATGGTATACCATTCCACACCACCACTTTGAACAGAGTTAAATTTTATGCATTTATCAGATGCTAAGTATTAATGTTCTGAACAACAGTAATAATAATAATAAAGCTATACCTAATTAAATACGAGGTATGAAAATTAGTTTGTTAACATGTGCCATATGTGTATTCTACTGTTGCATTACTGTTTTTAATTTATATAGTATTAATTTAGTACCATCAATATATGATTACTTAGTACATATACAGAACACAAGATAGCAAAAGAATAAAATAAGGAAGATTTTACTTCTCTTGCTTTAATATAATTTTTGGTCTAGATTGCAGGAATAGTAAAGGGATGTGCTGAAAAAAATCAAAATTTAAAAAAATAACACAGAGTTTAATAAAAGTGATACATTAGGTCAGTTTCATTGAAATAATATATATGGTAACATTTAATTCAAATTGGGGTCTAATGTGTGTGTTTTTTAACTTGTATATTTTTTTTAAGTTTGTATCTTCATCTCAGCAATTTTACCATCAAATATCTTTCTATAAAGTATAATGTTACCTGTAGTCATTTGTACAATTTCTGAAAAAAATATTAGGAAATTGAAAATATTTAAGTTTGTATCTTCATGTTTATACTTAAAAATTGGCCAATAAAAATGAAAATAGAAATTAAAAGATTATATTTCATTTTAATTTCAAAGTCTTTGTAGTTTCCTAGGACATGTTGAAATTTTCATCTTAATATCAAGTATTCTTCAAAAATTAATTATCTAAAACTATATTTTAAGCAGTCTATGGTTAGAAAAAGATTAAAAGAGTAATATAGTTTTTAGACTATAAAAATTACTACCCTCTCTAGAAAAAAAAATCTCATTTCCTCAATGCCAACGTTGCAGTGGTAATGGAGCTTGCCAGGTGAAATTAATACTGTCATTGTATTATTTTCTAATTAAAATGGGCACAAACAGGTAAAACAAAAGCCAAAAAATGAGAGAAATCTGGCACTACTAATTGACTCTGGCTTCCACTAATTTTTAAATGTCTCAGGTTAAGCAATAAACACACATTTAATTTTGAACAAAAATATATTTCCTATTCCTTTCTCTATTATTCATCAGACGTGACATCTGGGAGGAGTTTAGCCAAACAATTTCTTGGAAGCAGACAGGAAATATTTATTTTTAAAAGCTGTTTATAAATCTACAATTTTGATGCCTTTCTTTTAAAAGTAATAGATTAGCTATTTTTCAATAATGCAAAGAAGGATTTTAACACAAAGTACTGTTAATGTCAATGAATTAATTTCAAATAAGCTCTTAATTCTTAAGTTCCATAAAGGAGTAGCATTTCTTCCTATTCATTGTGAAATGTTTGAATAAACACTTGCATTGAGAATTTGAGTGTCTTTTTACTTTTACTGTTTTCACACTAGTTTAAGTTAATTAGTCCATATGACTAATTACAAACACAGACACTGTTGTTTTTAAAATTGTTCACATAGATTAAAATGAGAATGGATCTCTTGGCGTTGCGCAGTGCACAACCTACCCAAGTGTATATGGCAGCCCTGTTAATTAGTATATTTAATCATTTTACGATTATTATTTCAGGCAAAATCATGATGCTATGACTAAGTCCCTTTGGTCAGGGTCATATGCTAGATATATTACCTATAATGTTACATGGCACAAAAGGGAACACCGGGCTCATGGCAACAGAGGCAGAATAAATGCCACGGTGAGATTCCAAGAGCATTAGTCATTTGACAGCTTCTGCTTGTTCACAACAAAGCAAGGGCAAGCTCCCCACTTTCTGATCCACTGAAGGACGGGCACAGACAAAAGACTGATACCAGGGGCTGATATTTAAGAACAAATGACAACTCTTAAAATGTGCCGTGGCTCTGCAATGCTCCAGAAAATATGAAAGTAATTTTCCCAGCCCTCGCCTTGATGTTCCTTTTTTTAAAAGAAACATGATCTCTGGAGCCTTTGATTAAAGAAGGGTGTAATCACTCTTTTTAATTCGCTCTGATTTCACCTCCAAAGGGACACCTCAGTCCTCTTCACCCCAGGCTGGCTCTCACTTCAAACCAGAGGCAGGCATGAAAACGTCAAGCCAGCTTGGGGAGTTCTTCCCCAACGTTTTGGCACTTCAGGGGTATGGACAGTATATTGAACTACACAGTAAAGAGAAAAAGAAGAAGAAGAAATGTATGCTCCTTATGCCTTAGGAAAATTTCAGAAGCATTTTCGTTTCAATAGAGTAACAGAGGAAATTTGCAACCCTCCCCGCATGCAGAAGAACCCCAGGTCCGCTGGAAATACGTCTACTTCAAAGATCATTCCTGTTATCTGCATGCCCTAAAATCTCTGGAGTGGACGTGGATGTTAAAAATATATATATATATATATATATATATATATATATATATATATATATATATAATAACAATCATGAAAGCTGCCCTTCTGGTTAAAAGAAACAGTAAAGTATATGTTGTGTCAGGAGACAAAAATCTCAGAACCTGTGTTCATTGCAGGGCCAAAGAGCAGAGATCCTGCTGAACCCAGCAGAACACAGAAGAAGACCAGTCCCCGGGTGTGAATTGATAAGTGCCGGGCTGAATGAAAGAATGGGAAAGGGCCGCGGCGCCAGGGCCGCCAGGGCAGTTCGCACTCCAAAGCGGGCGAGCTTGTCCAACTAATCGGCCGCGTTTGTTTTCACAGCTTTGCTCGGAACATTTGCAGGGCTGGCCCGGCACTCCCTGCAGAGCCTGAGAGCGGGTGGCGAGCCAAGATACCAGCAGCACATTGTTTCACCTGCGCTGCCAGATACTCAGACAGAGAAAACACACACCAGTTTGTCAAAACAGCCCTGGATGCTGCGCGCTCGTTTTTCCCGTAGCCCCTGGCCTGGCTGCCAAGGCCCAGGGCCGGGTGTCTCTCCGGGCTGGAGATTTGCATCCCCTGGTCCATTCCGGGCGAGGCGGGGGTGATGGGACATGAAGGGAACCCGAGTGCTCCCGGGGGAGAGCCCGGGCTGTACCTGCAAAGGCCGTGCCAGACCCATGAAATCAGGTTCCCACAGCCCTCAGCCTGAGTCAGCACCTGGCTGCGGGATGACTCAGACACAAGGAACCCATCGGATCAAGGAGGGGCTCCCGGCTTCACCAGAGAGCCGGCCTTTCTAATTCCTCCCCACCGCCGGAATCTCGTGATTAAAAAAAAAAAAAAAAAATACAGCCTTCACAGAAACCTAAGGCGGAATCGGCCTGCCTTTGTCTTCCCTTTGTTATCGCGCAAAGCGAGCGTCAGGATTGCCTTTGTTGGGTCTCCATTCGTCGCTGGCAGAAGCGCACGCGATAAGAACTTTCTGATGAAGCGCACACCCGCAAGGCCTAATTAGGAGCGATCTAATAATATGTTCCTGGTGTTTCTCTGACAACCACATGTTCAGCACCCGAGGATGCGACTGGGATTATTAGACGCAGCGGTTCTCAACCTGTGGGTCGCGACCCCTTTGGGGGTCCAACGACCCTTTCACAGGGGTCGCCTAAGACCATCGGAAAACACATATATAATGACATATTTTTTTTGTGATTAATCGCCACGCTTTAATTTGTAACAATGAAATTGGGGGTCACTCACCACAACATGAGGAACTGTATTAAAGGGTCGCGGCATTAGGAAGGTTGAGAACCACTGGACTAGAGGAAGAGGCTGACACCACCGATGATGGCACAGAGAGGGGGCCATGCCTTACACCCCCCACACCTCAGGGAAGCGGAGGTCTTCACTGGAGGCACACAACGTCCTGGAAGAGAAAACAAATGACACACAAAAGCCGTTCGTGTAAAGCACATTTTTTTGCCAGGTTAAAAATAAATCGAGTGTTGCTTGGTAATTAAAATAAGCGCGATGAGGTATCTTTTAATTAACATTCCTCAAGTGGCAGAGAATGCTCACATGTTGCCCCTGTAAGATCTCCTGCCTCATCTGCTGTCTTCTTTAGATTATGTATTTCTAAAAATACACGCGATGATAGTTTCACCGGCAGGAAAAGGCATATTGCTGCTCTATACATATGGAAATAGGCTCTCTCAGGCAATCCCTGGAACAATGGTGGCAAAATCTATATCAAAGGAGACGCAACCTGGGAGGCTTTCCCTTTGTGTGAAGCGTGTGAGCCCTGCCTTAATGAGCTCAGAGGAGAGATGCCACTTTGAACCGCAGAATGCTCGGTCACCTCCACTCTCCACCCCACAGGCTGCCTGAAAAGGACATAAAAGGGGGCTTCTCAGGAGAGAGATTTACCATATACACTTGATCAAAGCGCAAGCACTTGCCTCCCTGAAACAGAAGTGAAAGACACCAAAAAGCTGTCGCTGTACCCGGTGATTCCAGGGGGCATCGTGCTCAGCCTTCGGGGGAAACAATCATGCAGTTCCATGCTTCAAAACACACCTTTCAGAAAACAATCGTGGATTCTGGCCCAGAATTCCGAGGGTGTCCATGAAACCGGTTTTGTCACACTCTGTCACTGCACTGGCAGACTGGCTCCGTTATGGCAAAGCAATGGGTGAAGAGATGGCTTTCTCTCCATGGACCCAAGCCTTCACCCAGAACACCTCACCACCACCTTCTCCACTTACATCCCAAGAAATAGGAAACACGGGTAATAGCTAACTGTTTAAAACAAAAGATGCACGAACACACAGGAATGGATCCCGCGCTATTACAGGACTTTGAAGCCAAGCTGTGACTGCATTCTCTAGCTCACCAAGGCTCTCAGGGTTATTTGTGTTTGTCTTTTGGACTCGGGCACTTGAAAAGTCTAAGTCTCATAACTCTATTGTTGTACATTTTCTGGCCTGTCATTAAATTAGCTCATTAGCTATGAGGATATAAAATGGATTTTTAAATATTATTTTTCCTGGATTTGAACAAATACTGGGATTGTGTGCATGTGTGTTATCATCATCAGGCCTGAACTTACCATTGAGAAAATAGATCTCCCTTCCCCCCCACCCCCAGATATGTTAACTGTTTCTAATAAAGAGCAATCTTTATGTCCCCAAAAAGTTAACACCACATTACCAGGAAGTGAAAGGATTTTCTTTTTTTCTTGGTAGATTGTAGTCCATTAATTGCTGAGGCCTGGTGTCTGCTGGTCCGTTGGGTGTGTGCAGGCACCTCCCTGAAACAGAGCAGAAATCACAGTCACTGATGGAGAGGTGATCCTCCATCATTAAAACACTCCTCGAAGACTCAGCTAATCAGGAGGAATGGCCTCAGATATGCAGCTAATCTCATCATTCAAATTTCCTGGTTGCTCTGTTTTTCTCTGCCTGATAACACTATCAGACTGTAATAGAACTTCACTCTGATCTGGAAAAAGGCATTGCAACGAAATATATATGTACCTTTGATATCTGCCTCTCTGGAACATGGGTGAATTTAATTGATAAAATACTGAAATATGAAGCTGGAGTCCTAAAGTCTAGACTCAGTTTCAGCCACCAAATTGTAACTCAATGGGCTTAGTTTTGACAGTCATATTAAACACAGACAACTGGAAAAGTTTACTATCATGGTCTTTCCCAAACTAAGTATGTAAAGCAAAAGGAGCAAAATACAAATAGGAAGTGCTTACACGTAACTTGGAAAGCACTCTGGAAAGACACTGCTAGCAATTAGATTTTTTAATTAACTTTACATTTGCTAGTACCTCTAAGAAATTAGTACATGTGAAAAAAATCTTAATTCTGATATTCAGATTTTCTTTATCTTAAACTGGTTTTTATTTTTAAAATTATAATAAAAGTTACATATATAGTTTAAGATCTCTCTTTTTGAAAAAGCAAAATATAGGCAAGACACCTAATAGATGACTAATAACTGTTACAAACACCTACTACCAAAAAAATTTGAGACCAGAGCTCAAGTGGAAATCCTTCCACTTGCCCCTCCTAAAAACAAACACAAGAATAAACACTTTAGAAGACAGTTTGGCTGTTTGACACAAACCTAAACACCTTCTTACCATGTGATCCAGCGAGCATGTTGCTTCCTTGGTATTTTCCCAAATGAATCAAAAACTATGTTCACAAAAACCTGACCATGAGTGTTTATGGTAGCTTTTTTCATAATTGCCAAAACATGGAAGCAAACAAACAAGATGTCCTTCAATAGGTAAGTGGATGAATATGATACAGTCAGACAATGGAATATTATTCAGCAATAAAAAAGAAATGAACTATCAAGCCATAAAAAAACACAGAGGAACCTTAAATGCATATTGCTACACAAAAGAAACCAACCTGAAAGGGTACATATTTGCATGGTTCCAAATATGGTTCTGGAAATGGCAAAACTCTGGAAATAGGAAAAAGATGGATGTTTCTTAGGGTTCAGGAGTGGGGTGAAGAAGGAGTAGGTGAAATATAGGGATTTTTAAGGCAGTGAAACTATTCTGTATGAAATTGAAATGATGGATACATGTCACTATACATTTGTTAAAACCCACAGAATGTACAACATAAAGAGTGAACCCTATGTATGTTTTCATTAGTAATAATGTAATCAATATTGACCCATCAATTGTAACACTAATGCAAGATATTAATAACAGGGAAAATTGGTTGGGGCTGAGAGAATGAGAGGATATATGGGGAATCTCTGTACTTTCCTCTACAAACGTAAAACTGCTCTAAAAATAAAGTCTGTTCGTTAAAAATATTAACAGTTCTAAAAATATACACTAACACAAAATGTCATTGAAAGTGTCTATGAATGTCACTCCACAAATATGCTTTTTAACAACTTAGTATTTTTAAACATATATTGTTCTAATTGGAAATCAGTCACCACTAATTCTCATCTTTCACCAATAAATTATTTAATTATTACCCAGGGAATTAGTGATTTGGACCCCAAAACTTCTTTATTTTTATAACCTCCAATAGAGAAAAGAAGGTTTCAAAACCCCGTTCCTTTAAGAATATAACCCCAGGACAATGAAATCCTTCCACTTGCCCCTCCTAAATCTGTTCCTCTTTGACAGCTTATTACTTTGTAGACACAACCTTGCTCTTAACCCCATCATCTTACTCAATGATGAATTATGGCCCATCTCGCCGAGACTGACCTCTCGTTACCCTTCATCAATGTGTCCTGCCCTGGCCAACCTGCAGCAAGAACATTCGAAACCACCTTGCAGCAGGGCTGTCAGTGGCCTTCACGTGGGGGCTTGGGCTCAGCAGAGGGGCCTCAAGGCCTGCTCCTGTGTAGGCTGCTCCTCCCACCCTGCCCCTTCCCCCCGAAAAGGACACGAGAAATGTGCTCCTACTTTCTCTTCCCATATTGAAGTTCTAAGTGAAATTTCTTTTGAAAAAAAAAAACCCAAAAGCAAAACAAAAAAACCTCTGCTGCCAAATGCTTTCTTGAAAAACCACTGACAAGGACCATATTATCTGCCTTATTGTAATGAAATTAATTGAATTTCCCTTTAATTTGCTGTTGAAACTGCTCTTTCTGCTAGTGAGGGAAATTGCCTCTTTAAAGCAAAATCCACTGATCACCGAAATTGTAGCTAGTCGCTACCACCGAGCAAGAAATGTAATGGCAGAATTGGAGCAGAGCAAGGCAGTAGACACTGACCTAGAAAAAGGCTGGGAAATGGGGACCTGGAGACTGGCAAAGGAGAAGGATTTACACATTATTTAAGATTAACAAGAGGCAAGGGAACACTGTGAGAGAGGCAAGCTGGTAACGGACATTTATCCATCTCAGCAAACAGGTTTTGCTAGAAGGAACGACAATCTTTATCCCCTCGTAGAACCCACATTAGTTGTTTTTATTGCTACAACCTGGACATGCTGCCCTCCCAGACCTCAACCCTCCAGTCTTCTGGTAGCAAATATAATGGTTCAAATAATGCCAAGAGCTAAACATGCATGCAGAGAAAAAGCCCTGCGAAGGCAGACATCTGAAAGTCACGGTGAGAGGCCTCAGAAAAAAACAACCCAGCCAGCACCTTGAACTCAAACTTCCAACCTCCCTGCTATGGACGGAATGCTTAGGCCCCTCCATAATTTCTATGTGGAAGCCCTCACCCAATGGGGTGGTATTTGGAGGCGGCGACTTTGAGAGGTAATTAGGTCATATGGGTGGAGCCTTTGTGAATGGGATTAATGCCCTTATAAGAAGAGACTCAAAAGAGATGATTTTTCTCCCAGCCATGTGTGGAATCAGCAAGAAGACGGTCGTCTCTGTAGACCAAGAAGAAAGCCTTCGACCAGAACTTGACAATGCTGGTGCTCTGATCTCAGACTTCCAGCCTCCAGAATGTCAGAAAAATATGTTTGTTCTTTAAGCCACATAGTCATTCTGTTATTGCAGCCGGAACTAAGATGCTTCAGGACTGCAAGAAAAGATGTTGCTGTTGTTTCAGCCACCTAGTCTGTGGTATTTTGTTATAGCTGCCCTAGCAAACTAATACAGCTTTCAAAAGGCTAATAGTTCTGAATAATATCATTCCTTATCAGTGCAAGATGATCTCAACCCCCAAAAAAGAAAAACATAGAAGACCAAAAAGAGAAGTACTTTCCACATTCAAGGCTGTGGAGACAAAGGTGATGGCTTCATAAGGGTTGAGACTGCCCCCAGCTCTGGCCGCTTGCACACCGCACTCTGCACAGCCTCCACAGTTCGATTCACCAGCCAGTCTGCTTCCCAGGCAAGACTCGTACTCCCATGGGAAGGTCTATACAGACAGTCAAGCAAAGCAGGGTCACACAAAGCTATTTTTATTTGGAAGAAGACAAAAGAACTATGACTAATACACTCTAGGTGTCTTGTCCCTTTACCCTCCCCTCCATGTTTATTATTCCTGTTAATCCCTGTCTGCTCCCTTGCAGTCATCAGGAGCAAAGGAGAAGCTTGTGTGCTTGTGTAAGACCTTTGAGCAGAGACGAAGGAGAGGGCTTGTCTCCTCTGCTATGGACATGGAGAGAGAGGCATTGACTAGGAAGGAGGCAGCTGAGGGAAGAAATAGGCTGTCACATCCCCAAGGCCTTGGGAGAAAGGGATGAGCAAAGATGGCCGCAGGGTTTTAAGCGAATTGAATGGCTTTACAGACCTGAAGTCTGAGGGGAAATTACCTCAAGAACAGGCTGCAAAAGCAGGTCATTCCAGAAATGATGACCTAAGGGTCATTCCCAATAAATTGTCAGAGGAACATTTTTTTTAAAACACATCTTACTGATTTTTTTTACAGAGAGGAAAGGAGAGGGATAGAGAGTTAGAAACACCGATCAGCTGCCTCCTGCACATCTCCCACTGGGGATGTGCCCACAACCAAGGTACATGTCCTTGGCCGGAATCGAACCTCGGACCCTTCAGTCTGCAGGCTGATGCTCTATCCACTGAGCCAAACCGGTTGGGGCATGTCAGAGGAAATTTAAAATGAAGTCTGTCCTGGCCGGGTAGCTCTGTGGGTTAGAGCTTTGTCCAGATGTGCCAAGGTTTCCTGTTTGATCTCCCATCAGGGCACATATAAGAACCAAGAAATGAATGCATAAATAAGTGGAACAACAATCTCTCTCTTCCTCGTCCTCTCCCTCTCTCTCTCTCTCTCTCTCTCCTCTTTCTTTTCCTCTTTCTCTAAAACTCAATAAATATTTTTTAAATGAAGTCAGAGAAAAGCTAAACTCAAGGAATTTGACATCATGTTAAATTTCACAAAGACATAGAAAATTATAAAGTGTTCTAATTAGGATCTTTGAATAGCATGTGTTGATAAAGGAATAATTGAATCACATAAGAAATAATAGACCTAGCATCAGGCATGGTTCCAGCAACAGATGACAAAGGTCTGGCATTTAATGGAGGGATTATTTGGAAGGTGCAGGCAGGCAGGGTTAGGAGCAACATCCAGGGAGTATGAAATGCAGGAAGGTCACTACCCAAGGCCCAAAGGGACAAGGGGAAGGAAGGGTGTCAGTAGAGTTTAGCAAAACAGTAGGGGGGGGGGGCATGGAGGCAGGAGCAGGAGAGGGGTCAGTTCAGAAGTGCAGCCTCTGCTAGAACTCTTCAAGGCATCTGGTAGGCAAATAGAGTTATGCCATGCCTCCCTCCCACTCCCAACACCCGAAATCACTATGGTGCCCCTTTGGGTCAACTCCACAAGAAGTGAGAGGGCAAGAGAGCCTGGGACTTTGGTCCCTAGAGCACAACCTTCCACCACCACCACCACCACCTACCTCCCCGACCCCCCGGCACCCAACACAACAGACAGGTGCAGAGTGCAAGGGGCGAAGGGCCAGCATGTCTGGGCTCATCAGTTAGAACCATTTGGGCTGAAAGAACTTGACTTTGTGTGGCTTAACCAACAAGGAAAACATGCTCTCATGGTCCAGGCTGGAGATAGGATGATTCTTTCAGATGCTCATCAAAAGCCTTTGGAAACCACTCCTTTCTCCCTCCCCTGTGTACCTGGCCTTGACCTCAGACTAACTAGCTGCCGGAGACTGCGAGGAAGCCCTGCAGCAATGACGTGCCAAGGGCAGAGCCAGTGCAGGAAACAGGGGGTGCCTTGTCTGTAGTGAATGTGAAAACAATAATAAAACCAAAGCACAGTCTGCTTCTTGTTATCACCGTGTGCTGGCAAAGCTACACATTGTCAGTGATGAGAATGTGCCTCCCAGAAAAAACCTTTTGTTCCGCAAGTTCTAAGCAATTACTGTAGCAACTGTGGAGTTTTAGTAATACACTACACTTCAAATTAGCACATGTCACTCCTCATCCTGCTGCAAACAGTATCAGAGACCTCCGTGATGTAGTTGGCCCCTGCTACACCTGAAACCAGCACCACACAGAAGTTTCAAAGTAACTTCCTAAGAATTTGGAATTGTTTGAGCTCACTTCATAGCTCATGTCCCCCATCCCTGAGATGCTAAATATTCCAGCATTTACACAGTGGCTTTCAAATAAACCATAACAGCTCAGAGATTGTATAAATAAGAGCATTTGAGATATTTTAAATCTGTTCATCTACATGAAAACCTTGATTATAAGTGATTACATGATTATAGCAGAAAAGAATTTTAAAACGGGGAGGAGGAATTAAAAATGTATCTGCTACTGGGCCATGGTGGCTCAATAGGTGAGTGTCCACCTATGAACCAGGGGGTCACGGTTTGATCCCGGTTAGGGCACATGCATGCTCGATTTCCAGTGGGGGGCATGCAGGAGGCAGCCAATCAATGTTTCGCTCTCATCATTGATGTTTCTATCTCTCTCTCGCTCTCCCTTCCTCTCTGAAATCAACAAAAAATATATTAAAACAAAAACACAAATCTGCTACATGTGTCAAATACACCTGTCTCCAGCACTCCGCCATTCCAGAGGGAATATCTACACAACATAAGACGCTATAGGAGAAGGTGCCATCTCTCCCTCAGGAACTTATTTCTGCAAGGGAGTCTCCCGGAGCTCCAAACTGACTTCCCTGGGGTCTCCTTCACTACACTTCCATCTTGGGCTGAGCTATTGTCCATCACAGGCAGGGCCATGGTCACCAGTTGGGCCTGGGCTGCTCAGGACCCTCTCCCCGCCCTGCTCCTCCTCCCCCCGCCAGGATGCCGCCCCCATACCAAGGAATGTGCTTGAAGGAAGGAGAAAGAGTTAGTGAGCTCCTGGGGCAGAGCAACAGGATTGCTGTAGTCACGTGACACCATTGCTTTAAAAATCACTGTAAGTCATCTGATTTTCTCTTTGCTACTTGCATACTTTTTTGTTTTCAATGACATCTAGGTCCCAACACACGTGGCAAAGGATAGCTCCCCACTTATGCTTGAAATGCTGCCCGATTGTGGCCCCATCTCCAGGGAGCATGGCACAGGTCAGGAGCCTGGGAGACAGCCAAGGCAGTTCACAGAAGATAGACTTCCCACCCAACGCAGCACCATCCCACCCCACGCCCACAGCCACCTGCCAGCAATGTAGGGGGGAGGGGTCTCCTGCAGGTTAGAAGCTTGTCTCAACCTGTGGGTCGCCACCCCTGAAAATACACCCTGTATATCAGATATTTACATTACGATTCATAACAGTAGCAAAATTACAGTTATGAAGTAGCAACGAAAATAATTTTATGGTTGGGGGTCACCACAACATGAGGAACTGTATTAAAGGGTTGTGGCATTAGGAAGGTTGAGAACCACTGTTAGTAGGTACAGCTTCATTACAACACAGGCAGTTGCATTATTCCAATGAAGTGGAGGTGAAGCATAAGCACACAAAAGACTGCCCCAGATCCTCTATGAAATATTCTTAGGAAATCCCAGGAATAGGGAATTGGGACTTTAGGAGGAAGGGCTCTGGGGCACAAATTCATGAAATGGAATCTTCCCTGTTGATGGGATCTCATTAATATTCCCAGACTCATGAGACCTGTGGGGAACTCGGGTTACCATATAAAATACATGTATATGTTTAATATACAGAAGGAATAAGAAAACGTACAATTTAATCTGGGTGACAGTAAGACTCCATCTTTAATGTCTGGAAGCAGATGTGCCTTTTGGTTCAAATGCTAAATGAGACACAATACTAACAATTGATAGCAATATAGTTACAGAGAAAGTACTAAGAAATGATTAAATCTGCTTGAATCTAAAACAGAAGAAAAAAGAGGTGAAGTTTGGGCAACTTTTTGGAGTTAAGAAAAGTATTTAAACTAAGTGCCTCTTTGAAGTATGGTCAATTTATTAAATATTTCTTCCCTCTTATCTGGCATATCACTTTACTTTCTAAATGATAGATGCTTTGGAAATAACTTTGTACTGTTAAGAATGGAATACCTGATTAACCGAACCTCAAGAAGCAGGCTTAGACCGGCTGCTTCAGTGGTCAATGGCCTTGGTTCAGCAGCTTGACTTTTCCTAGTGACTGTTGCTTCCGGATCACAAGAGGGCTGCTGCATCTCCAGCTATCAAGTCCAAATGCTGATAAGTAGAAAGTGGAAGGATGAAGGACTTTCTTTTCTTAGGGCTTCCACTATTTATCAGGGAAGACGGTTCTCCCCAAAGCTGTACTCCTACATCTCATTGGACCAGAACTACGAGGGAGACTAAAACAATCAAGTATTCAGTTTTCCAGATTCTTTTTACAGGTCTTCTTTTCTAATCTGTAAAAAAAACAAAAGACAAAGCAAAACAAAAGACCCATTGACCTATTTCTCTTCTCCCATTCCCATTTTTTTCATACTGGATAATTGATTTTATAGGTTCATTAGCAGAAACCATAATATTTTCAAGCCATGAAATGACCCTATAATTTTTATGCACAAACCCCTCAGGCTTTGAGACATGGGTAGCTTAGGAACAACAACGCCTAGGACTTAGGATGGGAGCTGATGCCTGAGTCTGTGGGATAACAGATCTGGTCCTGCCATGGGATGATAGATTCGTGATTTTGGGGGTCTTTGGGGGCGGGGAGGTCTGGATTCTAGTTTCACGATGTACTAACTGGATCACACACTTGGCTTCCCATCCTATAAATAAAGAACAATAGCCCGTCAGAATATTGGGAGATTCAAATAAGATATTTTAAAACGATTGTAAAAACCTGATAACATTTTCATATCACATCCTCCATGTTAGCATTCATCCTAAAACAAAAGCAAAAGAACAAACAAAAACCTGTGGGCATGTTCAGCTTACTGCCTCTCCCAGGGGCCTTTCTAAGTTCATTCCTATTTCCTTTCAAAACCAGACCTCAAATCCTCACTTTTCTCTCCAAATGCATTTGTCACTTCCTACACACAGCCCAGGTATATCTGCTTCCTTTTCAGCTCATCTCCCTGAGTCCTGTCTTCTCCTCAGCTGGCCACCTACTCTTGGGGTGGGGGGGGGGGGGGGGGTGGGGGGGGCGTGTCCCATGGATATACTGTTGTTTTCACAAACAAAATCACCAACTCTGGGTGCCAAGAAACAGCTGATACTCAGGGACTGAAGTGTACCACCTTTTGTGTCTGGACAGGTTTAGTGGCACCGAATCAGTATTCAGTGCTTCCAGAAAATCGCTCCGATATAGCAAGGTAACCGCTCTTCTAACAGAATATTATGAATATTAGGTGAGATAAATATACTGTCAAGTGTAATGACATCCTCCTCCCAGCTCCCTCATAAAGAAGTATTGAGAACACATAATTGCCCTCAAAAGATATCTATTTTATGATAATCATTACCTAAATATTACACACCAGAGACTTGTACTATTAAAGAGGATTGAAATTACTCATGAAATATTAGCTGTGTTTTACTTAAGCTCTTTGGACCTAATTCATAAAAATTAATTCATGATTTATAAGAATGAGCTCTGTTCCTTAATAGTAGAATACTTCCGTAATTCATTAAATTATTTAATCCCATCACGCCTGATCATGTACACTTCAATTCTAGTCCCTCACAAGCAAAATAAGACTAGCTTACCTCAGGTTAAAGGAACATCAGAGTTTTCAACTGGGGCCCACATCTCAAAAGATCATAGAGAAATTTACAGAATATGGAGAGCATGAGGTGAAACAAAAGTCAGCTCAGATATGGCTGCTATTCTAATATGTTTATGACTATTTGGAAATAAAACTAAGTTATTAAATATGTTACTTTTTGAAACATTTCTCTCAGAATATGTGGATCGTTCCTGAGGAGGGAAGCTGATTTATAAATTTTCATGGTCCATCCCAGATTTCCTTTAATCACTTCCCCACTGTTTTTTCAGAATCTTTAAGGTGTTATCACAAAGGAGCTCTCGGCCCTTTGGGGTGACTGTGGGCCTGTGTATGTCAGTCAACTCCACACAAGTGTCTTCAGGGAAATGATATTGTAAAATATAATTTATTTCCCACAGTCATGATTAAGTAATTGTTCCACATGTTTTTTTAATCGTTCAATGCATTGATTTACACTTGTCTCCATCGCTGGGCTGTAACACCTGTGAGGACAGAAGTTTTCCTCTGTCTTATTGGCCTCTCTCTACATTCTTTGCCACATGATAGAATTTCCATCAATATGTCTAAAGTGAAAACTAGCACATTTTACTAAATTTACCTTTGTCCAACCAGGCTAAGTAATTTTAATTCAAGACATATACATTGATTAATCTTCCACTGGAAATAAAAGCTTATAAACTTGAGGAAAACAATTCCTTATATTTGTATTATCTTTAAAAGTATGTGATTGTCTAATCACTATGATGTATACCTGAAACTCATACAGAATAATATTGAATGTAAACTGTAATTGCAAAAGAGTTATTAACTTTTCATGTCTATCAGGGAGTTTTACACTCACATTAACCCTATAAGGATTTAGGGTAGATTTCCTCCCCGCCCCCCTATATTTTATAAAGGGGTATACTGATCCAAGGAAATGACTTACCACAGGATATGACTGCCCAAGTGTAAGCAATGGGAGGTTATTCCCTCAGGTAAGGTGAAATCCAGAGGTGAGCAGTCCCAGGCTGGCCCAGCTGCTCACCAGTGAGTCAGTGAGTCAGGGACTGTCTTTCTCCTCCTTACAGGAAAGCTCTGGTCCTCATGCTTAAAGGTGACTGTTCCACTTTCAGGCATCAAAATAGGTTCCAAGCAGAAGCATGAAGTACAAATGGCTCTTGCTAGCTGATTTTGTCACTTTAATCAATATAACAAAAGCTTTCCTGATAATTTTACTCAAATAACTTTCACTTATTTCTCATTGGACAAAATTACATCATATGGTCACCTCCAGCTAAAGACAGTGTGGATTTGTAAGCACATGAGCCTCCTGAACCAAAGTGTAGTTTTCTTCCAAAAGAGGAAAGAACAGAAGACAGTGGGCGGGCATCTAACAGTGTCTGCCATACATGGGACAATGATTTTCTTTAGCACAGAACTTCTCAAATTTACATTGTGAAATCACAGTGGGAAACTGGGGGTGAGAGTTTCTGTGGGTTGAACTAACCCCTTCCAAATTCATATATTGTGTCCTAACCCCCAACACCTCCGGATGTGACCTGTTTTAGAAATTGTTATTACACACATAATTAATTAAGATGAGGTCATTAGGATGGGCCCTAATCTAATAAGAATGGTGTCCTTATAAAAGGGGGACATTTGAACACAGATGTACACATAGGAGAACACCATGGGAACATGAAGGTGGCCAACTACAAGCCAGAGAGAGAGGCCTGGAACACATCCTTTCCCCACAGCCTTCAGAGGGAACCAGTGCTGCCCACACTGTGATGGTAGACTTCCAGCCTCCAGAACAGTTGCTCAAATCACCCAGTGTGTGATACTCAGTTCTTTGGAAGGAGATAATTCAGATTTGGCCATAATTATGCATCTTGTCACTTATATATACATACATACTTCATTTGTGCAATAATAGATATTTGGGTTGATTCTTTTTACTACTACTACAAAAAAAAAATTCTGGCCCTGGCCGGTTTGGCTCCATGGATAGAGCATTGGCCTGCAGACTAGAGGGTCCCAGGTTCGATTCTGGTCAAGGGAATGTACGTTGGTTGTGGGCACATCCCCAGTAGGAGGTGTGCAGGAGGCAGCTGATCAATGTTTCTCTCTCATCAATGTTTCCAGCTCTCTATCCCTCTCCCTTCCTCTCTGTAAAAAATCAATAAAATGTATTTTTTTAAAAATTCTGCAACTTATATATTCTTGTTTATGCAGTTATGCAAGAGCTTCTATAGGATCCTAGAACTGGTTCAGTTATGAACATTTTAAATTATAAGTATTGCCAAATGATTCGTCAAAAGTCTTGTACTAATTTGTGTATCTATCAATAATATGAGAGTGACTATTTCCCCAAACACCCAGTAGAGGATAATCAGATTTAAACATTAATAATTGCCTTTCCAACTCAAAATATGTCTTTTGTATGGATTTTGGAATTCCTGAGGTTTAGCATATTTTATATTGGATAGTCTTATTTTTTATTCAATGAAATACCTGGTCATGGTCATATCATTTGTCCATTTTTCTTTGGAGTATTTTATTACAAACATTTAATACCTTTCTGCATGCCATAAATAGTAATTGTTCCCCAGGATGTTTCAATGTTTGTTTCCAGTTTTTCTTTTGTATTTTGACTTTGTGGTAGTTTTTTGACATGAAATTTAAATTTCCCATTGAATCAGATTGGTCGACTTTTTTGATGACTTCAAGGTTTGCTGTCAGATTTTAAATATCTCTTTATTCAGTTATGTTTTCCAAGAGCAACTACAAGCACAGTGTTTTGTGCCATTTAGTTATGAGCACATCTGTCCTCTGATGTGGGTACAATTGTTTCCAGGACCTGGAGCACAAAATAAGCAAATGGAGTTGGTTAGCTTAATATTGTTGTTGATCAGAGAGCTGGTTTGAATGTTATTTGTACCAGAAGAGCTTCCACCTTCTCCCAGGGAGTCCCGGACTGGATGCTGGGTCAGTGTAAGGCCAAGATAACAGAGTGAATATTTCTCCACTTAAACAGAGGTAACCATCTATAATAATAAAAGAGTAATATGCTAATTAGACTGGACAGCCAAATGACCTTCCGGATGAAGCCGGGGCTGCGAGGGCCAAGGCAAGCTGCCACAGCTGCGAAGGCCGAGCCCCTTGCACAAATTTTGTGCACCGGGCCTCTAGTTAGACATAATATCAATGCACCAAGCAAACAAAATTTTTATCACAAAGGAAAGCATACTTCTTGCCCTAGTACATTATCTCAAGTATGGTAGTCACCTCTGCTCTCGAAAGCCCATTCAATAGACCTTTTTACAGGTTGGAGACAATTCCATCACTTGGTATAGAATTTCATAGCCTCTGAAACAATAAAGGGTGGTAACTGAAAAACAAAAACAAAACTCAGTTTACATATGACTCTATGGTGTGTGTTTGTGTCTGTCTGAATGTGTGTTTGTGCATTAGCCCTTCTCTTGTTTTCAATGAGCTTTTATTTGCAAGAAGGTCCTTGCTAAAGGCATTCTATTTCAAAGAATCAAATAATTTGAACGGAAATAGTTGAATCACTGACCACCATCATACAAAACTTCCTTATGTCCCATAGTAGAATCTGTCTTTGTTTCTTGGTAATAGCATAATCATAGCCCAGCTTCTTGAAAATCAGCCTGCATCTGCTAGTGTTCATGCATTGCAGTGGGAGTTGCATCTCGGTCATTATGGCTTTTGGAGAAGCCTTCAGGAAAAGGACTGAAAGTTCACGGGTCAAAGGGTCCAGATTTTAAACAGAGTTGAGCTTTTTCTTCCTCCTTCAGCCCAGCGGGGGTGTATTTCCCATGAGAGGCTTATTTTTTTGTGTTGTGTGTGTTTTAGGTTTTTTTAAGAATAGCCTTAGTAACTGAGTCACCTCACAGAGAATTAGTAACATCTCCCTAGGAAGTGTTAATTTAGTGTAACTGACTGGGTCGTGGATGGGTGGGTCACAGTACAACATCTCCCTCCCCACACCCCCACCCACCACACACACACTCCCCATTCCCCAAGAAGAGACACAGTAGGACTCAGGAAAAAAAATAATTTATGATGAGCATTCACCACATAAAAACACTTTATAGTTGTTATTTTTAGAGTCCCAAGCTTTCAAGAGGAAAGACTTATTTTTCTTAGGGAAGATTAACAGTAAGATGCTAGTATGTTGATGGCCAAAGAGAACATTCTAAGGGATTACACAGTCACTTCTCAACGTTTAAGGAAGCAGGAGACTTCCCTGCGTTTATTTGGAAAAGAAATGAAAGTTGTCTGAGATAATATTAGAAAACCATTTATTTAAAGGAAGGAAGCATTGCAAATGAGTGATGCTATTATTTGGATCCTTAGGACAAAAAATTAATAATCAACAATAAAGAAATATGAATAAAAGAAAAGGCTGTATACCTAATTACTTTGAACACATTTAATTTGTAGCCTAAAACTAAAACTATTAGTGAATTTAATGGTGATCCTACTACTGATAAATCACTATGAATACCAAATAGATATTCCATGAGTCCTGATAACTCTGGGTTCAAATCTTGGATTAATTATATTAATTAGAGTTTATCTTTTAAGAATATCTATTTCAAATCTAGATATTAATCCTGTGTACTTTTAAATGGTTTAATGGGTAATTAAAGCAAATGTTTATTAATCCTTTTAGACTAAATGTTTTTCTAGAAGTAAACAATGATAACAGATTGAAATGCATATGAACCATAATGTCTCAATATCTTTCAAAGAGTTGAGCAAATGGTAGATGACAACCTTAAAATATGGGGGGAAAACACCTTTTTTTTTCCCTGTAACTGTCAGTACTCATCACATTTGAGATGCTTTTATTTAGGAAAGTCTTTTGCATGTTAGTTGGTTGTCTGAATTCTGAGGCACCCATGTCTATGTTGCTTTGAATGTCTTGGGCCAGACAAGCAAATGAGCTGGTCAGTAGAATATCAGTGAGTAAATAATAAGGGTCTATGGCTATCTGCTATGGCTGACATCCAAAGCCGAGGGTCTTTTCCTTAAGAATATGGACAGTGGCCCCAGAAGAGGGTGTGTGTGAGAACTGAGAGCTGTCATTCAAAGACCTCTTGTTCACCCTTCCAAACCATGTAGCCTGTGGTCTCCTGAGGGGTACCCTCCCATGAAAGTTCCTCAGGTCTCTCCCAGGCTGCAAAAGAACAATCGGTAACAAGGAGGACAATTTCTGATAGAGGGGCAGTGCCCTCAGATGCCCAAGGTCCATATTCCTGCTGACACGGCAGCGGCTCAATCTACATAGCTGCAACACAGCCACACACACCCTCAGCGGTCTCTATGTGGAGAATCGGTGTTCACAACCCGGTTTTAATTTCAGTATTTCCTCAAGCCACCAATGGATACTGAACTCGATAGAGATACGAAAATAACTGCAAAGGGAGAGTTTGGGTTTATAGGGATGACAGAAGCTCTGCTAGGAGCGGGCTTTGAAGTTAGAGATGTGCCTGTCCTCGGGCTCAGAGCAAAGGAGTCCCAGCCAATCCGTCCCAGCAGCCAGAGAGCTCAGGGCTCAGACCAACTTTTGTTTCTAAACCAATGTCCATACTGTGGTTTTATGATTGTCAATTATGGCTTTTTTTAAGGTAAAACTTTATAAAATTACCATCGTGTATAAATGACATAACAAAAATGATTAACAAACCCCACACTTTTGGCAATTGCTAAAATAATGCAAACACAAAGAAAACAGCCAATTTCACTGAATAAATGGAGATATCTTTCTTGCCTACTTCTACTCTCGATGCCAGAAATACTCTCTTTTTAATACCAAAAGATTGGAAAGTGACTTGCCTCAATAATTTTAAAACATAATTCTTAAAGGGCCAGTAAATGTGTTTAAGCAAAGATGGTAAGAGTAGCAAACACATTAGTTCTTTTTACCATAAAAATGTGGTAGTTCTCATTGTGGTTATAACCGTGCTAACATATGGTTTTATTAAGATATTTTATAGGTAAACTTGGTAGTTAAAAATGTTAAATTTGTATCTTTTTCAGGGTATATATTAATTGAATCAATGGAAATTATTTTGCAATGCAATCCTAGCCAAATAAATGATGGAAAAATATGAGGCCACGAACAGCATAAATTCCATGAAAAACCACAGACTCCCACCAGATTCTCAAACACAACTCCTGCCATGAAAGGACAGCTGTGTTCGTCTGAAGACTATACTGAACCATGAGCAATATAAGTCACAAGCACGCCAGGAAGCCAATAAATACATTTCCAGATAGCCTGTCGGTCATCCCTGACTCACTCTCCCTGGTGCTGCCCTTTTGTCCTGGGCCCTCAAATCACAGCCTCTAGGTATTATCCCCTTACCTCAGTCAAAAATAAATCAAGCTCTTAGTGTATACCTGTGAAGCCCCATTGACAAAAGAAAGAGGGGATTATCTGTTCCTCCCCATTAAGAGCCATCACATGCATTGTAAATACGCAGGGCAGGGGTGAGGCTGGAGGATGGACATATGTTTCCCATCCAATGAGCTTAGAAAAAGGAAAAGTTGCTTTTGCTATAATTTGTACCAGCATCAACAAGACTGTGTATTTCACTGCTAGAAAATTATATAGTAGCAACTGCACGTGCCGGTGGGGTATCTTTTTCGCTAGCCTGCCTATTTTTGAGGTGTTTTGTCTCTTGACAATACCAAATCAATAAACCTAATTTGCAGCAACATACCACATTTTAGCACTTTATATCACACTTCTCAGAACCAGCAGTCTAAAAGCTGGACCATTTAAGCCATATACCAACTCCTGAACTTTAGATTGTTCCAGTAAAAAATATTTCGTAATTTTTAAAAAAATATATAACACAGTATCTGTTTTCCCTACTTCTGTCAATATTACCATCGTTGTAAACCATCACTTAGGCTTTTAAACTTTATAGCTATTATCTTTATTTTTATAGCTATTATCTCTTCTCCAATGTGCTCAGATCTTATTAGGCACGAAGTCCTGTGACTTCTTGAGTATGTCGTCTACCTCTGTCCATTTCATACATTTTCAGGAACATTGTCTTCCTCCAGCGATCAGTCATTTCATACCTGGATTATCAAAGCTCTTTTCTAATTATCTCACTGTCTCTCATCTCTTCTCTCTCCAATTCATTCTACCCAAATACCACCTGACTGATCTTCAATAAATCTTAGCTTTTCATTTCACTCTCCTTTTTTAAAGCTTTTAATGCCTCAAACTGGCATTCACATCCCTCCACCATCTCCCCAGTCCAAGGGTGTCTCTCACCTTTCTACAGAGCAGTGAGAGAAGAGACTTCTCATGCACCCTAAACCCACCCCACTAACCAGTGATGGCGAACCTTTTGAGCTCGGCGTGTCAGCATTTTGAAAAACCCTAACTTAACTCTGGTGCCGTGTCACCTATAGAAATTTTTTGATATTTGCAACCATAGTAAAACAAAGACTTATATTTTTGATATTTATTTTATATATTTAAATGCCATTTAACAAAGAAAAATCAACCAAAAAAAATGAGTTCATGTGTCACCTCTGACACGTGTGTCATAGGTTCGCCATCACTGCCACTAGCCCCCCATCCCACACCTTTATTCATATGCTGTTCTTCACCAAGAATATGTTTCCCAATCTTCTCTCCTTGTCAAAATGTACCTGTCCTTCAAGGCTCAACTCAAATCCAACCTCCTTCATAAAATGTCCAAACATTCCTGCCCAGAGGGATTTGTCTCTCTCTGAATTCCTCCTGTCCCCTTTCTCTCCAGACATGATCTGTGCATTTAAATATTCCCTTTCTAGCCTTACTTTTATTCATATACATAAATAAATGTGTACAGATACAGCTACATCCACATACACATATACACATACATATATTTCCCTTATGTAATTGCTATCATATAAATATTTTGTGGCTTGCTTTGTTAACATACTACCAATATATGTTAAAGATCTGTCCCTAGGATACCTGTGGAATAATAGGTGGCTATATATTTTTTGTGTCTTTATTTTTTAACTTTTCTAAGATGCTCTTGTATAAACTTTGTAATGGCATTTTAAAAAATGTTATTTTCAGAGCACAAAAACAAGCAGACAAAGAGAAGATATCAACACAAGGAATCATGGCCTCACTGTTCTATCTCATAGGGGAAAAAGAATGTCAATAATGACAAAAATGCATAAACAGAGAGTACAAAATTGTATCACCTTCACACTCAAAGATTTTCATAAAATAAGTTAGACTAGCTTATATGGAGCAATATTTATATACCTTTACACACCTACTAGGCTCTAGGAGTGTGGAGTACAAATGCAGAAATGAATTAGCCTTGATTCCTGTCCCATGGTGACAGTTTGCATAAGGTCATAGTGACCTTAGATATATTTGTGTTTCTTTCCCTGAAGCTCTTATTGCAAAGAAAAGATATCTTTGAAAGAAAGTCCATTTAACAACAGGGCTAACCTGTCAATGTTACAGATAAGAGTCTTTTTACAACATATAAATTAACTATCTAAAAAAGTGATACCTTGAGCTTAAGGTGTATTTGACTTTTTAAAATATCTTCATTACTATTACTTCATGTGTCAGTCACAACAACCCTTGTGGCAGGTAAGGTGGATAGAGAAACAGACATGAGGTGCTCCCGGGACTTGCCTTCACTCACCGAGCCAGCAAGGAAGGCAACAATGGACATCTCCAGGCCTTTAATCTCATGTCTTTGCCCTGAGCCAAGCTAAGTAATGAAACCTGATGTGGACAAAGAAGATCCAGTAAGGGTCTCAGAACAAATTTTTGCATCAGAGTTAAGTTATAAATAAGTTGCATGGTGAGGGCCGGGGTTACAGTGAGCCCTGTTTTATGGCCAAGTTGACATGGCACTCAGGGTTCCAGCCTGTCTTTCCCATGACGATGCTGGGTAACTATGAACCAGAAGAGAGATTTGTTTCAGCACCTTCCACTTGACAAAGTGCAAATAAATTTATTCAATTGCCTATATTATATTTTAGAATGACTCAAGCAACACCACCATCACATAAATATTAGAACCCAAGTTGAAACAAACCTATACGTTCAGGCCCATGCAATGTTTTAAAAAATACTGATTTTAGTGTCCAATCAAATACTGAGAATGAGTGGGGGTAGGGGACACACACACACAAATAGGACCATCTGTTACTTATTTAAGCCATTCTTAGACAAGAATATATTACTTTTCAGGGGGAAAATATTGTTCTTTCCAGAGGAATAGAAATGTGATATAAACAATGAGATGAGATAAAGCTGTTTATATCAAAGGGTGAATCAGATTATAACACTGAAAAACAGTGCACATTTCCTGTTATTGCTGCTATAAGTAAAACAGTACTTGAAAGACAAATTACCATGTTACTATTCTTGAAAATCCCAGGCTCTTCTATAAGTAATGACATCTTGGTAGACATGAGACTAACCAAGTGCAGACGTATCTCCATCTACATAATTTAAGGGAGGAAAGAAATCAATTGTTTCTCCTTCAAAAATGACTATGTGTCTTCCTTTAAAACTTAAGGAATCTAGAAAAGCTTAAATTTACACCAAACAAAAACCAAACACAGGGGAGGAAAGCTATAAAAGCAAATATGCTCCCAGTGGGACTGGATGTACAGCTTTGGCTCGAAAGGCAACGTTCTGGGTCATAAACAGCAGGCAGGTCCCCAGATCTGAAGTGCTCACAGCGTCCACAAGCCCCGAGGGGCCTCTGCAACCACTTCCTCAACGACTCATGACCACAAAGATCGGCATCCTCACCTGTGACAGCCAGCAGAGCACCTTGCCAGTGTTGGCCGCACACAGACCCACATGCAGTTGGCAGATCTGGGTTCCCCGGAAACTACCCTGGGTCTCAGCATGGACAGACCCTGGTTTCAGCAAGAGCTCAAGACCTGATTCCCATCCCTGTTCTTATTTGAAAGCTCACCTAATCTCACCTCTTAGCAACTCCCTGACTTCCCAAAAGAGAGAAGCAATTGCAGCAACAAGCCTGGGATGTCTGCTGCTTCCTAAAGCCCAGCAAGAAGGTGGCTCAAGCCCCCTCTTCTCTTGCTGGAAATTGGGAGACATCTGTATCTCAAACTCAGATGGACCACCAAGCTGCCAAAGCCATTTTTAACAACAGCCTAAGAAAGAAACAAGCTGGTGACCTACCATCTAGGTTCGACCTAAGCTTGGGGGTTTCCCTGAACACAGGACTCACAGTGCTACCTCGAGGAAAGTCCCAGCAAACTGGAATCATTAGTCACCCTGAAAGCATTGTCAAGTCCTGACGCTGGCTCTCCTGGGCCTGGCCCCACCCCCTGAGAGCCCTTCCATCCTTCCTGGCAGATCCTTCCTGCCATGAGAAAAGAAAAGCTGCTCCAGGAACCCCAAAAGTCCCCCACGGGCTCTGCAATTGCCAGGGGCTGGTATGGCTTTTGTCTGAAAGCAGTTGTGTCTCCTGGGAAGTGCTAAGTGGTTTGGATGGTGACAGTTGCTTTGGACAAATTCTTAAAGAAGAAAAGTCCATCCACATGGCCTAGAGAGGAAGGAAAAGGTCTAGAGCAGTGGTTCTCAAAGGGGAACAGTTTTGAGAACAAAAAGGGGACATTTGGCAATATCTGGAGACAAGTTTGGTTGTTACAGTGGGAGAGAGGGTGCTTGTGGCATCTCATGGGTGGAGGCCAGGGGTATTGCCAAACGTCCTGCAACCTCCAGGACAGCCCCCACCACAAAAAGTCATCCGCCCAGAATGTCAGTGCCGAGGGTGAGAGAGCTTGGGAGAGTTGGCTCAGAGGCTCCATGCTTTTGAATACAGGCCTCCCCAAGGGCGTGTACATCCGACAACCCTATGCAATAGGGTGTGCCCACATTAGACACAATGTGGGTGGAGTTTTCCCCAGAGCCTTTCCTAACCTTCTGTACTCTTTCCTCCTCAGAATGCCTGACCTTCAACTATCACCTCCTTACCCCCAGGGGCCCATATCTGCCTCAAGTAGTCCTACCCACAGACAGCAGGGGTCTTCCCCCTTCCAGGGCTGCTGCATTTCAAAGAGAGACATGAAGAGCAGGAAGGCCTGAACTCAAGCAGGGAATGGGATTCCAAGGGCAGTGATCCACTTCCGGCCCTACAAGCCAATGCCGGGACCACCTTGGCTCAAGCCTGGATCCCAGCAGGGGAGGCACATTGGATCAGAGATGCAGCCTTCCACCCTTTGGGACCCAACATAAGGCACATGTGGGTTCAGGAAGGAGACCAAACCCTTTCTTTGTTGAGGAGTCAAGTGAGTGCTGTCAGGTGAAAAGGTAATTGCAAGCTGGAGTGGAGAAGAGTGTAGGGTCATGTGTGGAGAGCGCCCAGAGATTTTCTTCCTAGTGGCAGGGCTGCGCTGCACACTGATGCATTCCAGTTAAAGACAGAAAGTGGGTGATGGTGTATCTTGTGGAACCTATAGGGATAATTGAGAGATAATTGAAAATATAATGACCCAAACTGGGGCAAAGAAAACCCATTGGAATTAACCTTCTTGCTCAGAAAGAAGGTGCCTTGAGAGTTTGTGGTCAGGTTTACAACTTATTTAAATGACTCCACCTGCAACACGTGTCCCATGACCTACTGGGAAATCAGCTCCTTGTTGACTCAGAGGGATGAGCGCCAAGTCCTGACTCACCGATGCTACTTCCTGCAGAAATACCAGAGCCATGTTAGGAATACCCCAGTCAAGGCGCAGTCTACTCAAACCCAGGGAATCCAGACACACAGGGAATCCAAACACAGGGAAGACCAAAGAATGAAATGACAGAAGTGCAATGTGCACATGATTATTGGGGTGGATTTAAAACCTTAGAACATAAGGTTTGCCTTTTTGGAATAGCTCTTATGATTTTAATTTCAGAGACCTGTTAGAGAGAGGAGTAGAGAAATAAACACTTGTCTTTGCTCCTTCCCCACTAGCCCAGTTGGTCTGCCTCCCTTGCTATGTCCCTGAACTGTTTCCAGTGAGGATAGCAAAGGTACCGAGAGGGCATTCTGGAGCTCTACGGCAAGCGTGTCAAACTCAAAGGCTAACATGGGCCAAATAAGCAAGGTTTAAGTTTATGTGGCCGCACAAAAACAAAAGCTTCAATTTTCATAGATACATAGGTTTATTTCTATAGAGACATGCTGAATACAAAGGGCTGACATAAATGAGTAATCGTTAACATAAAATAATAGAACATTTTAATAAAAATTAATATTTTTTCTTGAACATTAACTTACCAGACACTGAATAACTACACAAATTAATAAGCGTAACGCAAATAAATATTTTTCTTGTTCTCCAAAAGCGAAATACTTCCTGTTGCTCACACCAAACAAGTCAGTCCAAGACTAATGACATGGCAATTGCTGCTAAAATATTCACTGCTAGTATTAGTGGAGAGAAATGGTGTGCCTGTGTGTAAGGTGCATAAGGGAAATGAATGCAACACAATTATAGTAATCAGTCATTAGCAAACATTGTAGTTCATTATTAATAATTATTTATAACAGGATATTGAAAAAATTAAGTTACAAAATTTTTATTAAAATGTTTCTTACATACCATTATATTGGCTGGGCCACAAAAATATTCATTGTGGGCCTCGAGTTTGACATGCTTTCTCTACAGTCTCCCCATGAATCCCATCACTGAGGACCCCATGAGGAACATGTTGCAGCTTCTGGAGTAGTGGGTGAGAACAGGGTTAGGGCCACTGTGTCCAGGCATCAGTCCCATTATTCATCTACATCACATACCTCTCCTCTGACCCTGCAGCAGCTCACATCTCTTCTCTTCCCACCCCATCCCCGCCTCCAATTCCATTTTATCCCCCTATATTTCTACCCATTCTGATCAATGGTGCAGCATGGTGGGAAAATGCATGCAGAACAAAACATGCTTTCCCATATCCCCTAGACTTGAGTTTGAATAATCATCCTGACCACATACTAATTGTGTAACCTTAGACAAATTTTAACCTCTGAGTCTACACCTGTTAAATGGTGACATTAATACTATGTGTTTCCTATGTTTATTATTAGGATTATGTGGAATATTAAGTCTTCATAGCTTGGTGTTGGTTGATGCTTATTAAATGTCTCCTTTTTGCTCTCTCTCTTTCTCTCTTTCTCTCTCTCCCTTTGTTTCCCCCTTTCCTGATTTAAATAGGGACAGAGGAAAGGCAAACAAACAAGGTGTGGAAGAAAGAATCACAGAATTTTAGACCTGGAAAGAAATGAAAAGCTCTTTCAATCCAGTCTCCTCAGTTCATAGATGAGGGCACTGAGGCTCAGAGAAGTGAAGTAACTTGCCTGAGACCACACAGCGAGTATGTGGAGAATTCATGACCCAAGGAGCATGTTGCAGCCTCTCATGACCTTTCCCAGGCTTCATGTGACCACATCACCCTGAGACAAACCAAAGAGATGGGGAGAGAGGAGGTGTGCATTTACCACGTCTACATTATGTCTGATCCATATTTCATTTAGAAAGTGTTTTTCCATAACTTTTTCTAAAAGCCTAAATTATTTTTATTGAAATTCTTCAAAACTTGGATCCCTAGTGGGTTTCTGCTTCTACTTGGTAGTAGGTTCAAATTTTTAAAATAGTTGACCAATTTTGCATCCCCACCCACCAAAATATCCGAAGTGTTGAATGAGCACATTTTCTGTTTGGAATCCACAAGAATCTGTCCACCTCTGGTTTGACCTGGCCCAGCTCCTGAACCGGGCACTGAATCCAGCCTGATGCAACCCATGCTGCCTGACAGGCTCCCAGCTCTTGGGTCTGACCCACCATATGGAACCTAGTTCATCAGGGCATTTCTTTGTATGATTCAATATATGATTTGATCAGCTAGTTCATGCTAGCATAAGGACTGAAATGGAAGATGCCAACTCAGTCCTCAAAACTCTGCTGTTTTTGAGTAGAATGGGTAATTTAGCAATGACTCTCTAGAGACCATGCCTCACCTCTGTTTCTCAGAGAGAGGCTTTCTCAATAGATGAGGAGTGTGTGTGTGTGTGTGTGTGTGTGTAGTGATTTTCTTTTTTTTTTTTTTTTTTTTTTTTTTAATATATTTTATTGATTTTTTACAGAGAGGAAGGGAGAGAGATAGAGAGTCAGAAACATCGATGAGAGAGAAACATCGACCAGCTGCCTCCTGCACATCTCCTACTGGGGATGTGCCCGCAACCCAGGTACATGCCCTTGACCGGAATCGAACATGGGACCCTTCAGTCCGCAGGCTGACGCTCCATCCACTGAGCCAAACCGGTTTCGGCAGTGATTTTCTTTTTTATTTTTAGTATATTTTTATTGATTTCAGAGAGGAAGGAAAAGGGAGAGAGAAACAGAAACATCAATGATGACTGGCTGCCTCCTATACGCCTCCCTGCTGGGGATCAAGCAAGCAACCTGGGCATGTACCCTGACTGGGAATCAAACCATGACCTCCTGGTTCATAGGTCGATGCTTAACCACTGAGCCATGCCAGCTGGACTGGAGTCCTCTTCTTGTTCCTGATGGCCCAGAAATGAGACTCCTCTGACAGCAGCACCTGGGCCACTGTCTGTATCTTTTCCTCCTGAGTCAGGCCCTGTGGTCATGAATTCTTTCTTCAAACACCATTTATAAAACACGCATGTATGACTAACTACGAAATAAAGACAGTGATGCAAGCTGATGTGACTTATCTCATCTACCAAGCGCGTCAGCTCAATGCTGAAGGGGGAGATTTTGTCATCAGTTCCCAGGCTGGGAAAGGACAAAGAATTTAGAGTGTGTATAAGTGGCTCGGTGAGGTCTCTGAAACCACCCCCTTCTACACTGTATTGTCTCCCCAAGCCCTATTTGGCCAAATTCTCAATAAAAAAAAAATGATAGTGCATTCTACCTGCCTTCAGAGAACCCGCAATACCAAAGTCCGACATTGTTTAAAGGGACCGCCCCATCCTGATAAGCACGGTTTTGAAAAGTATTTCCAAATGAATAGTGCAAAGGATAGAATAATTTATTGCTATAAATTATAAAACAATCCAGTCAAAATATGCATTCATTTATTCATTCTTTATTTAATCATTCAAAACACAGGTGTATAATGGATTGTCTATAAGTTTTGGAGTCAGAAGGACCACAGTCAGAACCTTCGCTCCACCACTTCCCAGTTTAAATATTCTGGAAAAGCTATTTAATGATCTGAATATCAGTCTCGTGACTTGTAAAAATTAGGAAAATAATACCAATGCAAGTGTGCTGTAAAGATGAAGCAAGATAGTGCATGCGAAGTGCCCAGCACAAAGCAGCCACCCAAGAGAAGTGAGCGCCTTCCCGCAGAATTCCCACGCAGCAGCAGCAGTCAGCAGTTCGCATCAGATAAAGGTCCAGCCCGTACAACGTGAGGAATGTTGACATATGACGTACAAAAATCTGTGTTCCTCTTGCACGCAGCTCCCTTCTTATCTCTGCTTTGCCATGTCTGACTTCTTGGCAGTTTCCTGAGTCCCAGCCTCAGGGCTGTTTCTGGTTTCTCACCTCATCTCTGGCAGACAAACCCCTTCTGGCCAAACCACCTCATCCGCTGCTCCTCAGCCCAAGCAAAGGCGCCCACGGGACTGGAACCACCTTCCATTCTCAGCACAACGAGGCATGTAAGTCCAAGCTCCCCGGAAAGGAGTTGCTCTTGGCTGCAAAGGGCCTGTGGCAACGGCTGGACCAGGCAGCACGGTATCCCTGGGGTGGAGGGGACTTTTCACTCTGCGGAACTTGAGAATGAATGTAAAAGATCATTTACTTCCAACTTTCTGGTTTTCAAGATGGAATGAGCCCCAGAAAAGTTAGGGTTACAGTTAAAAGGCTAGATTTCCCTCCCCTCCCTTACTCAGATATAAATAGCTGCTTGAGATACCCCCCAAACCACCCCCACACTTCAAAAGATTAAGTGCTTGTGTAGACAAAATCACATATTCCACTACAGCAACTTAATGATTTCCTGAAGATATGCGATGGATAGGTCCCAGATTATCATTAAGCAGCATTTTACAGTTTGACAACTGACACTGTTTTGGAGCCAGTTGCAACTTTCGGAACTGGAGTCCAGTGAGCACGTGCCCGGCCAGAAGCCACCACACCGGTACTCTTCCAGGGACTCCCGAAGCGTACCTGTGCCGGGCAGCCTCCATGACCACAGGCTCAGGGATGGAATGAAGAAGCATGCAAGAGTTCGACTTACGTTTATCTGCACCCTGAAATCCAATATCTTCTTTTATGAAAGCAATACATGGGACATGATTAAAAATAAATTCAAGCAAAACAAGAGTATAGTGTATTACTCAGAGTTCTCCAGAAAAGCAGAACCAATGGGACATATTGCTCTCTCTCTCTCTCTCTCTCTATATATATATATATGTGTGTGTGTGTGTGTGCGTGTGTGTATATATATATATATATATATATATATATATATATATGCAGCCAATGTGGTCATGAGAGCTGGCAAGTCTACAATTTGCAAGGCATACCAGCAGGCTGGGAATTCAGGCAGGATTTCTGTGCTGCAGTCTTGAGGCGAAATTCCTTCTTCTCTGGGAAACCTCAATGTTGACTCTTGATCTGATTGGATGAGGCTCAGATTAAGGGGATAACCTGCTTTATTTAAAGTCAACTGATTGTAAATGTTAATCACATCTGAAAAAATAGCTTCACAGCAATATCTAGACTAGTGTTTGAGCAAACAGTCACCACAGCCTAGCCAAGGAGGCACATCAAATTAACCACCACAGGGAAACAATACAAGGGCACCCATCCCACCCCAGTTCACTTCTGCCTTCCTCAGAGCTCAGCCCTTTAAATGCCCAAACTCATCCTTTCAGGAAAGGGCATGGGCTCTACTTGTTTCAAAAGCTCTAAGTTTGTAAGAAAGCACTAGACTTTCTTTATACTTGACATTTATTTAGTCTTGCCTCTGTGCCAGGCCTATGATAAGCATTTTATGCAGATGTTCTTCTGTAAGCACTTTCAGTATTCCTGTGATACTGGAACTATTATTAGCACCCACTTTACAGATAAGACAATGGAGGTACTGAGATATTAAGATCCTCTCTGTTGAATAAATTGATGACAAGAAATTTTCAACCAATTTACAGAAAGACAGAACCATTTGATTCATTTTCATTGAGGAATTAGGGGCAGGAACAACTTCAGAAAAGTTTCAAAGGCATCCACAGCACCAGATAGTATTTAAAGCGTGAATGCTCCAGAACCCTTGAGTGACACCAGAGAGGCCTTAATCTGGGCTGTGTTTTCTTCACCTCTCTGTATAGACGGAATATTCCTATTTAAATTATTTATTATTTTGGGTTCCCAATTAAGCTATAATGTGACAAACAAGCGATTTTACAAGGCAATAAAAAAAATAATCATGCTCCCAGTGAGGAAACTATAAGGCCAAAAGGTGGGTTGTTTATATCAGGAAGAAAACCATATTACTGCATTGAAAAACAGTGGGCACGTCCTGTTATTGCTGCTACAAGTAAAAACAGCCATAGAAAAGAACGAGATAAACTGGTTACCAGCCTCCTTGAAAGCACCTATATTTAGAATAATGACAAAACTGTCTGTGTTTGCACAAGGAGCAAAAATGATTGATGGAAGGGGTGAAGGGAACCAAGTCCTACCCCCAAATTACGGCCTCAGGGATAGAGGGAGGTGTTGAAAGGTTTAGGAGCAGAAAAGACTCTCCCTGGGTGTATGAATGGCAGAAAAATGTAATAGTAAATTAACTGACTTGAGGGTCCCATTTCCTTAACATGATGAATAAAACATAGATCAAATTCAAATGAACCCGTCTATGGAAAACTAAAATGATATTATGAACCCTGCTTTGTCATTACGGTGGTTCATGGGAAGCCAGGGCGGCTACATATGGCCACCAGACGGGAGTTGGTCTTCCAAACAACAACAAAGTGCACCAAAAGCTCTCACCCCCCAGGAAAGCCAGGATAACTTACCTGCTGGGCAGCTCCAAGCATTTCAGCTGGAAGTAGCTGGTGACAAGTGAGCCCAGGGTGAGAGGGGAAGGAGCTGGGGGAGTGTTATCAGAGCTGTTTTTCTCTCTCCCTGGAGGTGGTACAGGCCCTTTGTGTGCTGTGGGATATGTGTCTGGGGAGATTGCAGGAAGTGGGAGGGAAGGAGCACGCAGAGGAAGCCCGTGGTGTTTTCATTGATTGAGCCAGATCCACAACACAGAAGGAAAGCGTCCTCCTTCTGAACTTCAAATGCCATCGCTATAAGAATAGACCTTCTCTGTCTTGTAATATTCAGGCTGCATCCCCACTGCCAAGAACAGTGTCTGGCCACAGAGGGTGCTCCGTGCTTTGTTGCATGCAAGAATGAGTAAATACTGGTTGAAACTATGAAACTTGTACTATTGGCCATAAAGAAATGAGAGCTAGTTCCCCATTCTGTTAAGTAACTTGGTCTTTTCAGACGTTCAAAAAGAGCTTTCCCCAATACATACAAAATATATTGACATGTCCTCCCAGCTTTCTGATGGAAACCTCTCACCAGTTATCTGTTTAATTTTTTCTCAAAGTACCTTTATCTTTTGCTCATTCCGTCTCTACTTTTAGGCTTCCTGATTCAAAAGCCAGTTCATGTTAGTTTTTAAATCTTTGTACTCATGCATCCCCACTAGAGCAGGATCTGCCTCCAGCAGGTAATGTTTGTAGATTTCACCCCTTTCCCCAAATCCTTGCATGTATAAATAGGGGTTGGTCTTAAGGAAGAATAACCAGCTAAGAAAGCTAATACCTTATATAGACTCTCAGTTTGTAAAGAATAAGAATGTGCTCAGGATATTGGGTAGTAAGTAAGATTTATTATTGCAAAAATACACACTGTGGTAGTGTGTTAGTCCATTTGGGCTGCTGTAGCAAAATACTATAGGCTGGGTGGCTTAAAACAACAAACATTTACTTCTCACAGTTCTGAAGGCTGAGAGTCAAAGATCAAGGTGTTAACAAGTTTGGTGTCTGGCGAACTCATTTTCCGATTTGCAGTCAGCTGCTCTCCTGCTGTAACTTCTCATGGCAGAGAAAGTGATCTTGATTCTCTTTCTCTAAGGGCACTAATTCCATCACAAGGACCCCACTCTCAGAAGTTAATCTAATCCTAACTGACTCCCAAAGGCCCCATCTCCAAATACCATCACATTGGCATTTAGGAATTTAACATATAAATTTTGGGAGGATGTAAACATTCAGTCCATAGCAGGTAGTCAATCTCCCAGGATGGCACCCATCAGTTCTTTACCTCCCTGTGAGCACATGTCCAGAGGTAGGACCTATTTCCTCTCTCTTGTATTTTGCCTGGCTTTGCCCCTTACTTGTGAGCAACAAAATGTGATAGTAGTGGCGCAGTGTCTGTCCTAAGCCTAGCCTTTAACCTTTTTTCACCCTGCTTCTGAGAAGTTAATCTCCATGCAAGAAGTCGGACTACGCCCAAACCAACAAGCAGTGAGAAACCCAGGTTGGCCACATGGAGAGAAAGGGAGCACCAGGAAGTCACATGTGTGAGCAAATGCTGTTTGGACCTTCCAGCTCACTCCAACAGTCAGATGAACGCAGGAATAAGCGGCCCAGCTGACCACACATGCAATAGAATCTGAGCCCTGCCCAAGTTCTTGACCCACAGAATTCTAAGAAATCATGTCTATCTCAACCACTACACTTTGAGATAGATAGATGATAGATAGATAGATAGATAGATAGATAGATAGATAGATAGATATGCAACAATAGATCAATAAAACATACTGAAAGGTTAAAAAAATGTTTTTGAAGAAAAGCTGTCCCACAGCCACATAACCAGGATTCATCATAACTGAGGTTCTCTCTGTGTTTCTACGTATTTTTTGCATCTCGAATAACTCCCAAGTCCCTCTCAGTGGGTCTCCATTCACAATCCCTGAGCAAGGGTCATGTTTTCAGTAGCCCCCTGGGTTAGAGTTCTAAAGTCAGGCCACCTTGTAGCCACTGGTCAGTTTAGGGATGGCTGACTTTGGAACAGAAAAGAATCCTTGAGGATAAGGTGACCTGCCACATGGTCACCTCATTTGGGAAACTACTCTGCAACTTCGGCAGACCTGGGAGAGCCGGGATTGTGTTATTCCCTGTTGAATGTACCATCTCTTGGTCTCCTCCAGCTAAAAGGAGCACAGTAGGCCTGCCCTACACTTTAGAAGTGGCCGTGGCCAGGACTCGGGTTTGGTGTCAAGGCCCCTGCTTGCTCGTACATTAATGTAGATTCACCATGATTTGGAAGGACGCTGTATGTGTGTCACAGAGACCAACAGGAGTAAAGAGGAACAAAACTCCTGCCAGCAACAACACAAAACATCTGCCTTTCATGTGCTAAAGAGATTTGGGGCTTTTCCACAAGTGGAGGTGTGGCTATTATCATGAAGCATTTCCCTCAGGCTTCAAAAAACTTCTAGATTCAATTTGGATATAGATATGTTTTCCTGTCATTGGGGAAACAAATTAAATCTAAGAGAATTGCTTGGAATTGCCAACATTCCAAAGAAATCTCTCCACCTCCAGACAGTGCAAATCAGAAGCAAGACAGTACCTCGTCTTCACAGCTCCACCTGCAAATAGCACTTCAGGATTTTTTTTGACGTGGGGTTCCCCCTGGAAGAGGTCATGCATCCTCATGGTCTTTCCCACATCTGATAGGCCTCTTGCCCTATTAAAAATAAATGCAGCCCGTTCGGCATGGCTCAGTGGTTGAGCATCAATCTATGAACTAGGAGGTCATGGTTCAATACCAACTCAGGGTACATACCCGGGTTTTGGTCTCGATCCCCCATGTGGGGCATGAAAGAGGCAGCTGACCCATGATTCTCTCTCATCATTGATGGTTCTATCTCTCAGCCCTCTCCCTTCCTCTCTGAAATCAATAAAGCTATATATATATATATATATATATATATATATATATATATATATATAAGAAATGCAATAACTCCCCCCCACCCCCCCTCAGAGGCTGCCATTTCCTAAAGACGTACTTGGAGAATGAAATGCTGTCACAGGGGGTGGAACGTAGACCTTAGGTAATTAGTACACCGCAGGGTTCTGTCCTTTACAGTAAGCACTCTCTGGCTAAAAAGTCAATTTACAGTATTAAAAATTAAATATACATGCTGCTACACATTCATAATGGGCAACCCCTTTTTCCCATCATTTCATGAAGTTTAGATTTTCTGGTCAAAAGAACCAAAGAAATGGGTGATTTCACAGAGGTTTCTGGGAATAAAAGAGGAGAAATTCACTCCCACTCCCAGAAAATGTGGCTTTTCCCAGATTGAACTTATTGTGCAAAACTGCACAGAAGTAAAATAAATAAATAAATAAATAAATAAATAAATAAATAAATAAATAAACAACATTTTGGTAAATTCAATTAAATGTTTACAAAATGCATTTATTAGACAGACTTTGTGCTATTGACAATTTCCACTGTGGGCCTGGATAAAGATCAAGGTCAGTTCTTATTAAATATGCCTATTTTATGCAAACTTCCATGTCAGTCAGCCAAAAACAGAAAGCATTTGAGTAGGAGGAACAGCCCTCGCCCTAGACAAAACCGTGAACTTGGTAAACTCCATCTCTGGCACCTCCAAGTTCCCTTTCGCAGCCCACTTCTTCCTTCCTGAGAGCTTCACTATTTTGTTCATGGCAGGGCGCTCATCCTGTGCCCACCCATTACCAACTCTATGACGACAGAACAACAGAATGGCTGAAGGTGTTGACCACTGAAAGGGAGTTGAACATAAGGACTTTTTTCTAATTATAGAAAGGAGTGGAGGTGGAGTTTCCCAAGCACCCAACATTACCTCACAAAAGATGATGCCAAGTCTTTTCAGGTGGAGGCCAGTGATGGCAGAGCCTTTTATAAGGTATTCCTGTGGAATCTGATAAAGCAGTGGTTCCCAAGTAACGAACCCTGAACTCCTTGTAATCTAGTTTCTTAAAGTACACTGAGAATGCAGCTACCGTCATAAAGAAGGAAGGTAAGGTCTGGGACTTTTTATTTTATATTAAAAGAGAAGTTTTCTCACTTGAAAATGTTGTAAAGCAGTACAACCTGAAAAAAAATGAACACAAAAAACAGTATGCTCCCCTCAAAGAACTGGTAGTCTGATGGAGAAGTAGATGAAATTGACAGAAGAAAAAGAGCTAAATATAACGTGTGAATTTTGAAATAACACTGGAAATAGATGTTATACATATATGTACTTTTAATGCATACATATATATATATATACATACACAGATGATAGATGATGATAGGTGATGGATGATTGGATGGATAGATAGATAGATAGATAGATAGATAGATAGATAGATAGATAGATAGATAGGGCTCCCGGCATATTTACTGAACTGAATGGTGTTAGTGAAGTTAGTTGTTGAGATTTGAATGGATATGTTTTATATGGTGTCATTTCATCAATTCATTAAATAAAAGCATCATGCTTGGCAGTACTAGGACTAAGAGGTGCTTCAAGTAAGTAAGCATAGTCACTGCCCTCAAGATATTTGCAGTCCAGTGGAGAAGCAGACATTAAAATCGATAGTCATAGGTATCTGGTCAATCTGCTGTCACTGATGGGGCTGCAGATGCATTGCAGAGCTTACACTTCCAATGAAGCATGCGAGCATCCCCAAATCCAGCATTGTCTCCCTTCCCAGGTGGTGAGTCTTACACTCCAGGGTTGAACGTGTCTGTCTTATTTCCCATTCCTACCCAGTCATTTTCCAGTCCAGATCCAGGTGATTAGGCACGTACATGGCTCCAGCTTCAGGCAAAATGACTGCTGGGAACTTTTGAAATCAGGCCAGCTCAGAATGTCTCACCCTCGCTGAGTCTGGGTTCTTTCCTGCCAGGAGAATGCATTGGGCCACCGTGCTGTTCCTTTGGTGTCACACACCTTAAAAGGGGGTGGCTATTGCAGGGGACAGAGTTCCTTCCTTCCCATAGTACTCTGGGCTCCTTAGGAATATCCCTGCCTCTTTCCCAGCATTACAAATTCCAAAGGGAAAAACAGCCTTTGTTAAAATAGAGAAAAAAATATGAAAAGATGATTCAGTGGTTCAGCTCCCTAATCCGGAGTTACTTGCATCATCTCCATATGGCCAAAGGGATGAAATCCAATCACGTTTTCCCATAATTTAGAAAATCTGCTTCACAGCGACCTGCTGCCCACTCTGGATTTGTAGAGATCAGCATTTAAGAAAATTCATCTCACCAGCATGCTTCATACACAAATTATTAAGTAACTATCACTGTGGTATTGCATGCACAAACAAACATAAGGTGATGTGAATGCATAAAACAGACCTCTATGTGAGGGTGGGGATGGTGGTGAGAAATTGGGGGTACAGAGGAAGAAGGCTTTCTCTGGTGGGGATGAAGAATAGGTTAAGGGGCTTGATGAGTGAGTAGAAGTTGGCTAGGTAAGTGAAGGGGCAGGTATTAAGGTATGCATGAAGGTATGCAGTGCAAAGGAGCTAGCTTGCTTAGTCAGTTGAAATACCAAGATGATAGAGACTCGGGATGAGGCTGGAGATGGGAACCTGGCCAAGTCTGGAGGGTGTGCTTGGTCTACCTACCTCCTGCCAGCCTAGAAGGAGAGCATTCTTGTGCAGAGTCCAAGAGAAGATGCATGAAGGATCGGGCTAGCAGTCCTTCTGGAAGCACAGGTTTTCATAGCCAGGACAGTCCCCACTGGCCCTGGCCATGGGAAAATAAGAATAGCAGTGGTAGAATAACACAATTCCTGGTTTTCCCAGAAGGACCCTGGTTAATTCTTTCTGTCATTTCCTCTTTCTGTATGGAAATGTCCTGGCCTACTACTCTCAAATGATTCCTTGTAATAAGAATAACAACAACAACAATAACAAAGTGTAAAAATATATGAGAGAATGAGAAAATGGAAAAGCGCATGGGCAACATGTTAAAAATAAGTGAATCAGGGTTTCTTAGTTTCCCATTGCTACTCTAACCAATTGCCACAAACGGAGTGGTCTAAAACACCTCAGATATATTCTCTTCAGGGTTCTAGAGGCTAGAAGTCTGAAATTAGCTTCAGTGATCTGAAGTGGGAGGTGGGTCCTCTGGAGACCATGAGGGGAGAATCTGTGCCCTTGACTTGTCAGCTTCCAGTGGCTGCTGCCTTCTCTGGCCTGGGGCCCCTTCCTCTGTCTTCCTTGCACCTCAGCCTGTGTTGTTACACCACCTGCTCCCCTTCTGTAGTCAATTCAACCGCTGACACCCTCTCATAAGGGAGACATTTAGGGCCCACGTGGATAACCCAGGATAATCCCCATCTCTGGATTTCAATACAATCACATCTGCAAATTTCCTTTTTGCCCCATGAAAGGTGACACTCACAGGTTCCAGGAATTAGAACCTGGATGTCTTTGGGGACTATTATTCATCCTACCACACTGAATAAAGGGAATATATGCACTCTTCATACCTTTTTTTTTCAATTTCCTATGAATTGAAATTATTTTAAAATAAAATGTTTTTAAAAGGTGAAAAAGTTTGGGAGATAAATTATACCATTACCCTAGTACAGGGCATAAATTTCCTTTTATGCAACCCTTCAATCCTCTTCTCCTTTTAGTTCATGAAAACTAGTTATTAAGTCATATATGTCCACAAGCAGTTTGATTCTAACACCCACACACTCAATTTTATTTTAAAGGTAAACACTAACACATGACTCCCACTACTATCTTTTAAAAAAAGGCTGAGAAAATTCTTTATGAAAAGTTCCTCTAGCACTAAAATTTATAAATTTCACGTTGTCGGAGAAGACATGTTTCTACAATCTTACAAAGCCTCTAATTATTAAAGGGCTCAGAATGAGTCTCAGGGGCTTTTTTCCCCCTTAAGATTCTTGCCTGCACAGGGAAGTAACAATCCAATGCAATTATACATGTCTCTTTGCATCTGCTCTGGGTCTCTGCACAATGCCACCTACTTATGCATGCCTGTGATTTGAGCTTCTTCACTGCCTTTTCAATAACTCTCAGCTCTTTGGTGGGCCCTAGGCTCCTGTCCCCTCAGATTTACACAGAGAGAAACCTCTCCTTCCTCCCAGCCTGTGTCCTTTACTCCAAATTGCTCATGAACTCTACTTACTGAACTCGCTTGTATTACTGTTATCTTGCGTTACTATTATTAATGCCTCTGTGTGGTCAAAATGACAGAGGGACCAAGGAGAGCAGATGCATGAACCAGGTTCCAAAGAGCTAAAGAGTCTACCAGGGTTCGGTGAGCCTCCTTTTCCCCCTGTACAACCCACTCTCAGACGGGTAGGAATGATGAGTCAAGTGGATTCCTCATTGCAGATCCTCAAGCAACAGCTGTTAGGGGAGAAAGAAAGATCTGGAAAACCAGGCCAGGCTTAGAAATTGACCCCCGGCTGGAGTGGAGATGGAGATTGGACAGAGCTGGGTGTGGAGCCAGGCTTGGGATAAACAACTCCAATCTAGGTAAGGATGGGGTAAACTCATAAAGAACCATTGGAAAACCTATACAAGCAATTAACTGAAGCCAGTGACTTGAATCACAAAACAAACAACAAGCCCTGGCCGGTTTGGCTCAGTGGATAGAGCGTCGGCCTACGGACTGAAGGGTCCCAGGTTCAGTTCCGGTCAAGGGCATGTACCTTGGTTGCGGGCACATCCCCAGTCAGGGGTGTGCAGGAGGCAGCTGATCGATGTTTCTCTCTCATCGATGTTTCTAGCTCTCTATTCCTCTCCCTGCCTCTCTGTAAAAAATCAATAAAATATATTTAAAAAAACAAACAAACAAACAAAAAAAGAGGAGGGGAAAAAACTTTGACAAACTGACAAAAAATAAGGGCTATGAAATGTAGGGAAATAAAGATATTTTGCAACTTGTTCCTTTATATTTGCATAAGAAAAGGAAGTCCTGGGGATTTTTGCCCCATCTATTTTCATTGAACAACAACTGCTTGTGTGTTTTTTTAAAATATATTTTTTAATGATTTCAGAGAGGAAGGAAGAGGGAGGGAGAGAGAGATAGAAACATCAATGATGAGAGAAAATCATTGATCGGCTGCCTCCTGCACATCCCCTGATGGGGAACGGAACCATGACCTCCTGGTTCACAGGTCAACGCTCAACCACTGAGCCACACTGGCTGGGCTGAACTGTTTTTGAATGTTCTACTTAGCATTGGGGAGAGCAGTGTTCTAAAGGCCTTTTTCAGGTTACACATTAGCACCACCTTGCCTCTGTTCAAAAGTCATTTGTTACCCTGATCACAACTGCTTTAGGCTCCACCCTACAGGTTGTCTATTCTATGATTGTCCCCAAAGTCAAATGGAAAAAAAAATGATATGCACAAGCATATTAACGTATTTTTGGTCTTCTCTTTTCAACATATGCTTCCCCACTGCTATTTTCATATGAACCTGGTAACTGGAACTACGAGGTTATCAGTAATGCAAATGCATTATCAGCAAGAGAGAACAAGGGTTGGCAGTTTCCTTTTTGCAGGCATCGGCCATTCAGATCACTGTCATCTTTTACTTTGTAGAATCATAGGGGAGGTCCTCTTCCTGTCTTCACTACATCTTTACCTTCACCTAGACTTAAGGAATGCTTAGGTAACCAGAGGGACTTTAACCTTTGCCCTCTCTAACCTTCATCTCGTCTCTGATCAGAACCACACTCTGTGCAGCTGACCAGCTGGCGCCCAGAAAGGTTCGCTGATATCCCTCTGACCTGCAGGACATTTCAGGGAGGTGAGCTCTGGCTTTATCTGACCCTGTGTCAAGGCGAGTTATGATGACATTCTCTTTTATTTCAGTTTCTTTCAAACCCCACAGAGAGACGTCTGCTTGTCCTCTCATTTTCAAACTGAAAAAAAAAAATCAGATCTCTTCCTCCCCCAATTCTACATCTTCTTCACAAAAGAAGAAAAGATCTTTAAAATGTTTAATGGACAAAATCGCAACCATGTTTTTATATAGATGCACATGAGTATGAATGAGCTCCTACTTTGTGTGGCATATGATCATGTCTTAGAGAAAAATATTTTCCATTAAGATGTTAATGTTCAACGGAAAGGGAGCTATCTCCAAGCCAGCTCCAATGGACCTACAGAGGCATGGGGGCGTTCAGATTTTTAGGTTTCTGGCCCCCGTGATGAGGTGAGTGAAGGAGGCACAGTGCAACCAACTCTGTGAGTTGTTCCTGGAGACCCATTGTGGGGTTTCTCCCGGCGACAAATGATGCTCCATGTATGTCTGTTAAAAAGGGGCCGCTGTGCATTTGAACTGGTAAGAGTTGCTGAATGCCACATATAATAAATAACCTATATATATAAAAGCCTAAGTGACTGAAGACCGGTCAACCAGTCGCTATGATGTGCACTGACCACCAGGGAGCAGACGCTCAATGCAGGAGCTGGCCCCTGGTGGTCAATGCGCTCCCACAGCCAATCTCCCATGGCTGGCCAACCTCCCTCGGCCCTGGTCACCTCAATTGCCAGCCAGGTCGAGGGACCCCACCAGTGCACAAATTCATGCACCGGACCTCTATTATACTCTAATAAACTACAATGTAATAAACCACAAACACATCCACAATAAACTACTCAAAAACACATGGTGCATTTATCACTATTAAACAGTTGACTTATCAATATAGATTTTAAATCATCTATCCACCACACCTTTTTCTTTATACACATGTCTGACCATATGAAATTCAAATAGCACTTGCTCAAACTTTACCATGTTTGAGACCAGGCTGGTTCCACCTGAGGGCTGTGAGGGAAACCTGCCCCATGACTCTCTGGAGTTTCTGGAGATTTCCTGGCAATCTGTGGTGTTGTTTGGCTTATAGAAGCATCACCTTATCTCTGCTTTGATGTCCACTTGGCATTCTCCCTATGTGCATGTTTCTGTGTCCAAATGCCCTTCGTATAAGGGCACTAGTCATATTGCCTTAGGGGACTACCTCCTGTAACGTGACCTCATCTTAACTAATTACATCTGAAAGGACTGCATTTCAAAATAAGGTCCCATTGTGAAGTATGTAGGACCTGGGTTAGGACTTAGACATCTGAATTTGGATGGGATGCCATTCATCCTTTCCTCTTCCTTTGAGACACATAGAAAGAAGTAAATTTTACCACTAAGATTGCTAAAACCTTCCAATCACCCACCACCCAACTACACACTATGGGGGCCTCCACAGGGTGGGTCCTCCTAAGCAGGACCCCACCCCCTGCACCCCAGTCTGAGTTACCTCCCATGTTAAAATCTGCTTCCCACAGTTGTTGGTCTGATAACTAGTGGTGTTTGTTGTTAAGACAGCCTAGCTGTGAGACGTGTCCTCCTGGTTCGTTAATTCCAAGGAGTGAGCATCCAAATGCTGCAAAGGGAGGGGGACTGGAGAGGGGAAAGCGCTTTTCCTGGCGCCCTTCAAACCATAGGTCAGAGGTCACACCTATGCTCAGTGCCAGCTCTCAGCATTGAACTCATGCCCACCTCCACTCTTTCCAGTGTGTATTGCATCTGGGGCTCCATTGCTCTATCCCAATTGCTTTTCAAATCACCTGCAGTTCCTGAAACAGTCCAAACTCTCAATACTTCTTCAGAACCCACCTGTGCTGAGCATTGGTTAGCCCTTGAAATCCACCCCATGGGGTATTCATGATGTCGCTGTGTTCCTCTTGCAAGGGACCTGGGCAACTTGGCATTTTTCATTTTCAAATGACTCACTTTGGGGACAGGCTGTGACCAGCAACTCTGCACTCAGGTCTCACAGTGCCCAGGACCTTCTGATCCTAAAGCAGAGTTCTGGCCTCAGTGACTAAAGAAAGTCATCTACTAAATAAAATCACTATATTCACTCCCTGCTAGTGTACAGTGGCAGTCACCAACTAAAAGAATAAAAGTTGTATTATAATCAATTAAGATGGTTCTCTAAAATGGAATACCATTATTAAAAGGAATCTTATCAATAACTTTGATGATGGGGATGGGAGAAATCATACTCCAAAAATGTTCTTTTTTGTGCATTAACCATTGAGAGATCTATGTTATCAGAAGGGAATCCATTGTACTCTTGATGTTCTATGGGTCCTTCCAATAGTGTTTATTGTAAAATAACACATCTTTCTAAAAACATTCTTTTAGAGTTTATGCTATTTTTAAAAAGTGACACTCTGACATCACACATATAAATGTACTATTAATGCTCACTGCAAGCCCCAGGCTTCTCTGAGAGAATAGTAGGTATTTAAGTAATTATCTATAGTATCTAATCAACTAGTCTCTCTTGCCTTTCAGTCCACCCAGGAAACTCACAGAATGGCCCCCTTCACCACCGGCCATCTCAGGTTGTTCCTGATTTTTCTTCACTGTGTGTCACCCCACAATCCCTGAGGCTCACCACACTGCTTGTTTTAATCTACATCCCGTAGCAAGAGTCCCTGTGCAGGCATCAGAACACAGGAGAACAGTCACCCGCCCCCCCTAAGAGCAGGCTGCAGACTGGACCCACTCTCCCTAACCAGCAGACCATGTTTGTGAAACTGTCCAGCAACAGGGGTCAAAACCCATGGCATTTAAAAAAGAATAATAATTTAGAAATTACTTTCAGCATTTTCTCTCCCTTTTTAAAAAGTTACTTAAAATTCAGAAGAAAATTCAAACAGCAATGGACTCCCTTTCTAATTAGTTTTATAACGAAATGGTACATTTCCATTTATTTTCCTTTAAATAAACACACACACATGTGCACACACACACACATATGATTAAACTGCATGTCAGTTCACCCTCTCTCTGCCAATATTGCAGCACATCTCTTTCATCCGAAGCATTCATGGACTATGATATGATTGCAGCTCCATTTCACCTAACACCAGCATTCCAAAAACATGTATACACACCTTAACAGCTGATAACTCACTTAATTTACACTCTGTTTCAGGTCTAACTGATTTGAAATAATGGGTGAAGCCAGACTAAGCTTTGAACAAAGAAAAAATTTCCACTAGACATTTTTATGGGGATACATAAAAGATAAAGTTTACGGCACTAAACCTGTAACATTTGATTAATTGAGGGTCACAAATACCTAACGAAATGGGTCTTGATGTTTGTGATTCCATCGCTTTGCGTTTTCAGCAGTGCCTGGACCAGAATGGTCATCAGTTTGTAACAGGCATTGACAAAAAAATGTATTCATTTCTGTAGATTCTTTAAAATTTTGAAAATGAACTATATGTTAATAAATATTGACTTTATAATCACTTAAAGTGTGCATACATTTTGGAGGGACACCCTATATATATATATATCATATATATGACCTATGTACTATATATGTCATAAATATCATATATATGGAGAGAGAAAGAGATATATATTAAAATTCATACATCCTCATATACATTTTGTTTGAATAATTCAAAACAAAAGATGCTTGGAGTAAAGTGACCTTAAGTGTAAAAAATAAAATTGAAAAAGGTAAAGTTAATAACCTGACTCACAGCTGTCAAAAAACAGTAGTGTCTGTTGAGCAAATGTGCCTTTTTCAGTGGCCAGAGATAATTTCTAAGTGCTTATGACCCACCTGAGCATGCAGATTTTAAATATCTCGCTCTCTTATAGCCATTCTATTACCTCACTTCTCTCAGCAATTTCCTTGTAAGATTAGATTTGTGCTACTGCTCTCTCCCTCGAAGCACTGAACCACGAACTGTGGTAATCTCAATTGCCTTTCATGCCAGATTTAACCTTATGATACATGCATTAAATACAGATTAACATCTTGTCTCTGAGAAACTTACATTTAGTGGACCAGCCAAAGTTTCATTAAAATATAAATCAATACACAATTCATGAAAGGAAAACTAGCCAGGTAGAGCGTCGTCTCTGTGCTTCTCTCCAGGAAAATATATGGCTCCTGCTCGGCACACAGGTAAAGTGGGTTTTGAGTCAGGACAATGAACCAAATGGATGTTCCTAAAGTTATGGAACTGAACAAAATGGACTTTTCCAGGCGCACAAATCTCAATTTTGTAACTGATTATTCAAAATGAACCTAGGGAATCTCATCCCAGTGACCTCTGAGGCTGTATTTCAGTAGACGGTACCTTAGATTTACTTCAGTGTTTCTTTAAACACACATACACACACACACACACACACACACACACACATACACACACACACACAGAACTGGGGTCCAATTTCATCAGAAAACTAATTCCCCTGAGGAGTCCGCCTCATGAAAACTTGCTGTATATTTCAGGACAGATGGGCAGTCCTGTAATTGCATAGTCTCAATTAGATGGATCTTTTCATTATTTCCCAGAGCAGGGGAAATGCAATTTCCACAGGTGGGGTTCTGTCCTGCTCCTCCTGGATGACAGAGCGGTTCCAGTAAAACCCAGGTAGTAAGATTGACAATCAATGGGGGACAGGGACAGAAAAGGAACTAAGACTGCCATTTCTATCAAAATAATAGCCACATGAAGATATAATCAATATGTTGGAAAAATGAGCGGGGGGGGGGGGGGGGGGGAACAACAGACATTTTTAAAACTCGCATTATAGACTCTGACTTCTCTACTCTCCTTGCGTTATTGTATGCTTCAAATCATATAAAAATCACTCCTCTTTCGTTATTTCAGTTTCCACTGGAGATCTAAGCCATTGAGCGTTCTACGACCCAGGTTCTTTTCCTAATACTGAGAAACGTAATTCTTAGACTCCAGGGCAGAAATTGCCTTTCCATATGAGCTGGGCCATCACAGAAATGTACTTTGTGATTGCTAACAGATTGACATCACTCTTATTCCTTAGTTTTCCTATAAAATAAATATGTTTACACTCATGTTGTGCTTCAATGAAATATTTGTGAAGTAAACTAGAATCTTTATGGTAAAATGCATTGGAATCATTTGGGTCCAAGTTCTAGCCACAGAATACCTGTTGTTTCTGAGTAAGCCACAGACACATTTCTTTACCTGTCTTAACCCAAATTGCTAATGAGATGATTTTCCCCACTCCATTGACAGTTCTTTTGATGCTGCTGCACAGCAAAAATATTGATAGACACAAGGTTAATCACTCCCATAATTATAATATTTATGCCTAATTAGAAATACCATTTCAGCGACATAGAACATTTCCACTGATAGATTTATAAAATAACTATGCATTTAGCTGGAAAAATCTGGCTCTACAAATGAATCATGCTCAGGTAAATCATTTCTAGATCTGGTCTCCATAGAGACCAGTTTCTGAGCCCTAGGAAAGAATAACCCAAGATCTCTGCAGAAATAGTTCTGTGGTATTCACAGGACTTGACTTCTTGAAGTGATTTGCAAGAACTCCCAGACTTTAAATTTGACAGTAGCACAAGTAGAAATAAGAGAAGCAAACCCTACAGAAACATGTTCAGGCCCCTTAGCATTTTGTTATGCAGATAACTGTGAGCAAGTCGAAATGGGGGCTGTGAATAACCTTCATGTTTAGATGCCTGTGTCCAGTATTGCAAAATTAGTATTCTCAGCTGATGATGGTAAAGGCATGAAGAATTGAGCAAAGTAGCCTAAGAAAATGTCAAGCTTTGGGGTCAGATAAGATAGAAAATATTCCCCTTGCTTGTCTTCTCTCATCTAGGCTTTAACTAATTAACTTCCATCCATGACCTTCCCTGTTTGGGCTTAGCAGAGAAAGCAGTTCCAAATGGATCGACGAGAAATATTATGAGCAGAGGCTCTTTATGGTGAGGATGGGAGAGCAGAATGCGTCTGCTATCAACTGAAGGGTGCCCCAACACAGTTCTTACTAGAGGGGTTTTCAGGATGGACTTTAAAATGTAAGTTTCAAACTGCAAACTATCAAAAAGTAAGAATGCTTTGTATGTTCTGAAATTTTGAAATAAAAACTTTTTTGGAATATCCAGAAAGGAATACTTAAATTTACATTTACATTCCTCATGCAAGGAATTAATATGGTCAAGCTAAATGCAAATACTTGCATATCAGCACTTTTACATTTCAGCGTGCTTTCAAAGAAGAATTCTTCCAGAAAAAAAGTATATTTCTGTAAGATAATTGTACATAATTATGCTTAACAGATAAAGTAACTGAGTAAAGATAATCAAAGTAAAAAAAAAAATAGCTCTTTGGTAACATTGTTTTCAGCACTGTGTACCAATGTTTTAAGTGCTTAGAATCTTCTATAAGAATGTAAATTCACAAATATGAAGAACGAGCAGTGCTTTCCTTTGTTTTTATGCCACTCTCCAGAGTAATGTGTGAATCAAACTAACTTACACCCCCGAAAGGTAATAAGCCTGTTTTTCCTTATAGATAGGTTTTTAGGATTGCAACAATAATAAGGTTTTTAGGATTGCAAAGATAGTAATGACCTTTGGGTTATTCCCTGAAGGTTTGTAGCTAATTTAATTAAGAAAAGGAGGTTATTTCTAGATAAGTACTAAATCATGTAAGGCAATGCTACTTTAATGGCAGGTCTTCCTTAATTCTCCAAACAGAAATAAGGAGGGTAATCACCATGTGAAGAAAAACATCAAAAGAGATTGGGCAGCTGTGTGCCTTCAAGTTAACCATTACTGCCCCAGAGGAGCAGCAAGACAGTTGTGCAAAGCCAAACCCGCTGAGGCGGAGAAGTGAAGGCACAGCAGCCACAGACAGGCCTCACCCACCATCTTCGGTAAGGAATTGGGGATCCCCCCAGTGCACAAAACAAAGTCAATAAGAAACACAAAGAAATAACTGCAAGAACTAAGCTATATACCTAATGAAAGAAATAAGAAATACAAAATGATGATTGAAAAAAATAGAACGTATAAATGCTCCGGGCACTCTACAAATATGAAAGACCATCTTGGGCTAGCCAATGGGAGGAACTGGAAACATTTAACAGATCCATATGAAAACACCCACCAAAAACGATTTTTTCCCCCATGTGTGTAACTGATACTGTACATTACTGACTGTACAACATCAGCAATTAACTGAGAATGTAAACTGATAAATTGAGGCAGACACTTGGCACCATGATTTTCCTCTCATGATTCATTTTTTAAAGCCAACAAACATGAAAGTAAAACCACAGGTGGGAGAGACAAGAGCAATTTTGCAAAATTTATGATATAATCTAAATCTGTCCAAGATATAAGAAAGAGGAATGGTGCAGTCATAAAGATCATATAGTACCATAATCACTGGAATTCCAGCAGCAGATAGAAGACATGCACAGCGGCCTGCCTTCCATTGCTCTGGTCATCTTATGGCTCAGTGAGCGTCCCTTCACCTTTGTGGGTTATCTACAAGATGTCCAATATGTCACGACTTGTGCTTATCTACAAGATGTCCAATATGTCACAACTTTTACAAACAATATGCATCAGTCATTCTGTTATGATGGATTTTTTTTCTTGATTATATGTACTAAATATGGGTTGAACTCTACAATATTCCAAAGAGTGTGCTGGTCACTTCTGATCAACATTTTTAAACGCCATGCCTTTACTTAATGCAGGTTCATAATATCTCAGCGGCCTTATCCACACAACCTCAGCAATTGGCTTAAATGGCTTTTAAAATCCACATGAAGGCTTCATTTTTCCTACTTGCAAAATATAAAAACTCTGTTTTTAAAGGATACTTAAATGGCAAATAGTACAATCCTTGGGCCACACTGCTAGGTGAAAATGTGACGTCTCCAGAGGGTACTGCTGATGCAATGACACAGGCAGAGACCCACAATAATCATGAAAAATTAGGATTCCATTTCCCTTCCTTTTGAACTTTTTCTGCATTATACAATTTGTACTATTTGTATATATTACTTTCTACCAACACACACACACACACACACACACACACACACACACACACACAATGAAAAATCTTCCTTCCCTCATTGCAGTGGCCATACCTCTATAGGTGACATTACTCAAACAACTAAAAAAAAAATCCAAGAGTGCTTCCAAAATTAAACTCTAACCCTATCGCCGCCTACTCATTCTCACCATGACCATTAAAAACTCATGAGAATGTGCTGAGAGCCTTTATTCACAGTTAACCATTCCCTGAAATAAAACCCGAAAAATCCAGAATTCGTGGCTCAAAGCATCTTGGTGTACTCAAATACAATGTGAAGAGGCTTGGATTAGGGCACACCCATGGACTGAAGGCCACTGGAACTGAAAAGTCAAAATATGACCTGCTCGGGGACTCCCAGATCTTGATAGGAAATATTCACCATAATACAGCCCGTGAGGACTTGTGCTGCCTTCTGCATTAGGGGTTATGCATTATTAAAAGGCAACTCATTATGATGGAAATTATGACCTTGTCACCAACACTATAAATGTCAAGAAATACCACTTTAAAAGAATTTATTGTCTTGATTATAAAAAGAAACCTGGTTGCCTTAAAAAAATTGCTTTGTTTTCATTCAAGTCTTTTCTATAAAAGGATTTGTAATGAATCATGGCCATTTCATAAAGCTTCTTATAACACAATCTTTAGAATTGAAAAGGAAATTATATACACACACCAAAAAGATTCAAGACAATATTGGGAAGTCCAGATCTTCCTCAGTGAATAACTTCATTGCACATATAAATTATTTGACCATTCATCACATTCTAAGTACTATTCAAGACCTTATTATCAAAATAAAGTATTATTTTCTCAAACAAAGAAGTGTTTCCCAAACTTTAACATTTGCATATTTTTATTGGAGTAACCTTATTTATTATTTTTAATATAATTCCTTAAAACAAATATCTTTTATTTACTTATTTTTATTGATTGATTTTATTTTATTTTTAATTGAATTTATTGGGGTGACATTGTTTAATAAAACTATATAGGTTTCAGGTATACTATCCTTTAAAATAAATCTCTTTTTTAAAGCCTAAATGTCTACGTGGCCGATGTGACTTAGTTAGTTGGAGCATTGTCCCATACACCAAAAGGCTGTGGGTGTGATTCCCAGTCAGAGCACATATCCAGGTTGCTGGTTCGATTCCCAGTCGGGTCTTATGGGAAGCAGCCGACTAATGATACTCTCTCACATGGATGCTTCTCTTTCTCTCTTTCTCTTCCTCTCTTTAAATCAATAACCACAAAAATGCCTAAATGTTTAATCAGCCTTAGTGATAACATTGGTATAACTAAGAACATACTGATAAAATATTGGTAAATACCAGTAAAATCCTGAATTACATATGCTACATACACATATATATATATATATATATATATACTCTTTTTTAAAAATCTAATAGGCAAGTATACTAAATATACTATGTTGTATAAAACATTAATAGGTATTTGTCATTAAAATCTAAATTCTCCCAAATATATCTGTGTAACTCAGCATTGCAAAAAGAAGTACTCCTAACAGCTTAAAACACTGGGAGAAGACACTGCTCTGAGGCAAAGTGAAAGCCACTGGGCTTGAGGTATTGACCTGAACCAGTGGAGACACCATCTCTTTGCCACTGTGGGTTGATGTGCTGGACAACTTTACTCATGGGTAAAGTGAGGGTGATATTGCATCCTAAATCTGAGAATGAGTTAAACTAAGGTATAAGCAGATTGCTAGGAAAATGTGTTTTGCAAGACAAGCTGTTAGATACAGCATGACATAAATACCGGTGCACTCTGTTGTGTGCCAAACTTGTACATGGCCTCACTATGGCGCAGGCACTCCATCAGTGACTGGGGATCATTGGAAAAGGGGCACAGGCCTCACCCTCAGGAGAGAATTTTTTCATTCTAAGCATTTGTGGCCCTGGCTGGTGTGGCTCAGTTGGTTGGGCATCACCCTGTCCCATGCACTGAAATGTTGTCAGTTCGATTCCTGGTCAGGGCACATTTCCTGGGTTTTGGCCTCCATCCCTAGTAGGGGGGATGCAGGAGGCAGCCAATTGATGTTTCACTCTCTCACCAATGTTTCTCTCTGTCTCTGCCTGTCCCTCTCTCGACAAAATATATATATAATAATATATAAAATATATAAAAAATAAAAATATTTTTTAAAAGTACTTGTGTACCTAAGGATCAATGTTGTTGCTCACTTAACACTGATACCTTTAAGGGGTTCTTATTTGAATATATGGCTTTGAACAAAAAGATGGTAAAGGGGTAATATATACCCAACTTTCCTTTGAATATCTCTTGTCTTAGCTCAGGCTGTTATAACAAAACTAGAGGCCCAGTGCACGAGATTCGTGCACTTGGAGGGGGTCCCCATGGCCTGGCCTGCATCCTCTCGCAGTCCTGGAGCCCTTGGGGGATATCTGACTGCTGGCGTAGGCCCACTCCCTGCGGCCTAAGCCTGTAGTCGGACATCCTTAGTGCTGTCATGGAGGCGGGAGAGGTTCCCACCACCACCACTGTGCTCACCAGCCATGAGTGGCTTCTGGCTGAGCAGCGCTCCCCCTGTGGGAGCACACTGATGTTGAGCATCTGCCCCATGGTGGTCAGTGCACATCATAGCAACCAGTCATTCTGCCCTTCGGTCTATTTGCATATTAGCCTTTTATTATATAGGATGCCAGAAATTGGGTGGCTTATAAACAACAGAAAGGTATTTCTCACAGTTCTAGAGGCTGGAAGTCTGAGATCAGGGTGCAGCAGGGTTGGGCTCTGGTGAGGACCCTCCTCTGGGTTGTAGACCATGCACATTGTGTATCCTCCCCTGGCAGAAAGCAGAGAAATGAAGCAAGCTCTCTCATGACTCTTATGAGGGCACCAATCCCATTGTGGGAGCCCTAACTCACATGGTGCCATCTAATCCTAGTCACCTGACAAAGACCTCATTTCTTAGTGCCATCGCATGGTGGGAGGTAGGATTTGAACATATGAACTTTAGGGAGACACAGACATTCAGTTCATAATATCACCGATTTGCTGTTTAATTTTAGACTGCTTAGGCCATCATACTGTAGTCAACTAGGTGGACCTAATTACAATATCACAGTACTTTTTAAACCTAGCACATTTCAGGATGACCAGAGGAGCTAGTTAAAAATAGGAATGTGCTTGCATCTACTGAGTCAGGATCTCCTAGGTAGGATGAGAATTTACTTTGGGCAGCATTTTTTAAAAGAGTCTCCTGGTGATTCTGTGATTAGCTCCGTTTAAGAAAGAGGTTCTGAAAGTGTGGTTGCAGGAACAGCTGCTCAGCCGGGAACTAACTAGAAATGCAAATTCTCAGACCCCACCCTACTTTAATAAATCAGAAAGTCTGGGGTGGGGTCCAACACTTCTTCCAGGTGATGAGAGTTGCATGCTAAAGTCTGAGAGCTGCTGTTTTACAATATAGTGTAAAAGTATAATTAAATGTGCATAATGATTGCCCAAGTTTGAGAAACACATTATTGCAGATAGAATGGATAGCTCTAACACACTGGTTCTCAGCTTTGCCACCTCATTCGAATCTCCTGAGCTGCTTTCAAATATCCCGAGGCCCAGTACCACACTGCAGACCAATTTACATCCGGCGCTCTGGGAGAAGAACCAGGCAACAGTATTTGTTTTTAATATATACGTGTGTGTATATATATCTTTCTAGGTGTTCCATTCACATAAAACAACGAAACATTATGATACAAATATGCTGATTTTGTTCTCTGGTTTCCTTACCCCAAACACAGAGCATAAATATTCATCCAAGATGGTTTATGTTTTATTCTGAAAATTTTAAGGCAAAGAAATTACAATGAAACTTGTTACATAAAGACATTGCATATATACCCGGTCACCATGGTATATTTGCAAACATGTTTACAAATGCAGAGTAAATCAAGCTTGCGTCTTTGAAATTTGTTTTAAACCATTTAATTTTGAAGCCATTGTACCGTATTTTTGCGAACACAGAATGTATTTCATTTACACAAACACACATTTTTGTCAATAGGATATAGGACTTTTATCTTCTCAAAGAGGTCAAGTGTTAAGTCAGAAACATCTTTCAAAGGAAATGTGATAAAAGTAATGTCAAATTCAAGCAAGTGATCTATTCCAGAACAAAGTACCCCATTTTCCCTCTTCAAAGGTTTCTAACAAGTAGGTATTAAACCTCATCTTAATGTTTAACACACAAATTTATTTTTCAAACTGCCGCTTTGAAAGGGAACGCTGTGAATTCTGTAATGTCATTGCATTGCATTTTTGATTCCACTCTGCAAAGGCTAAAGCAGCAGTAACTCCCAGTAGGGTTTTATCTGGGCAAGAGGCAAAGGGAAATGCCTAAAGTCATCCCACTGTGCACTAATCTCAAGGCTAATTTGTCAAATTTGCATTTCATTTGTTTCCCTGGCTTTCTAGAAGTTTATTGATAAACCATTTTTGTCATCTTCCCAGGAATTAGACGCCAATCAATTTAGTTTGCATCCCTCTTTCCTAATTAGTGACCTGGTGGGTCTCCTACAGGAAGGGTAAATTCTAGGACAAATTCTATTGAGTGGCTCTTATTGTAAATAATTTGCTTTCTTGCTGGGTTCCCAGGTTACTACATCTTGAAGGTTTATATTTTCTTCCTTACGAATTTGTTCTGCTTCAAAACATCATCAAAAGTGATGTCAACCTTCTATTTACTTCTTTTCTATCTATTGTGTTCAGGGCAACTGATCATAAAAGATATAAAACATCTGGGACTGAGAGATCTTTTTTTTTTTCTTTTTCTGAAGATGGTGTTGAAAGCCAAGAAGAAAACCCCTGATGCCACACCCCTCCCCTGCAAAATCAAAGCCAACGCAGTCTTTGAAGGTTAAGAAGCTGATGCTGAAAGGCGTTCACAGTCACGGAAATCCATAGTCACTCACTCTTCTGTGGCACAAGACCCTGGGACTGAAGGATTAGCCCATGTACCCTTGGAAGAGCCTTCCCCAGAGAAACAGATCCACCACTGCAACCTCATCAAGTTCCCAACCACAGAGAAATGACAGAAAAGATCAACCAGGGCTGATGAAACAAGCTGTGAAGAAGCTCAGCACTCACCTGGCCGGCGTAGCTCAGTGGTTGAGCATCAACCAATGAACCAGGAGGTCACAGTTCGACTCCCAGTCAGGACACATGCTGGTAGGGGGCGTGCAGGAGGCTGTCGATCCATGATTCTCTCTCATCATGGATGTTTCTATCTCTCCCTCTCCCTTCCTCTCTGAAATCAATAAAAATATATATTTTTTTAAAAGAAGCTCAGTGTGTTCAAGGTCAACACAGTCCCAGTCCCAGGGCCGGGTGGAGAGAAGCATGCCCTAAAACCAGCCCCTGACTGGCATGCTTTGGATACTGCTAACCACTTCAACATCATCCAAACTGAGTCCAGCTGGCTGGCTCTAAATGCACTAATTTATTCCATTGTCCAAAATGAAGGAAAGAGAGAAAAAATTCTGACAAGTCCAACACCATCCATCCCAGATGTCACCTAACATTTCCCTCGCAAACATTTTAAGGATGCCTCTAACAGGCCCTCAGTGGGAACCACAGGAACTACCATTTCAAAGAAGTCAACAACAGGAGTTTGTTCTGTTGCTATTTACCTGTCTGAATCATGTTCTCTCCCCTGACACCATCCACAACCTTCTGCCCTCCACTGCCTCATCCCTCACGCCCCTCTACAAACATAGGGCAATGAGCAGAAAAATCAGACCAGTTTTGGAGTCAGATCAACATGACATCCTATCTCAGTTGTTTACTAAACTATGCATCCACCCCTAGGGCAGTCCCTTTAGCTACAAAATTGGCAGAACAAAATTTCTTTGCAGGAATTTTGAGGTAGAAACAATGAGTATACATGCAATGCCTGGACACAGAGTAGGTGCTCTGAAAACAATTGTTATTATTAGAAATATGAGCTTAAAATGACACCGTGATCATCATAAAGGGAGAGGAGGTGGCAATTTAGCAAGAATCCCAGAGTAGAGAAAAGTAGGAGCAGATAGAAACAATTAAACCAAAGAATCTTCAGATCTGGGGATCATTTTTGAAACTTTGGGAGGGTCTAAATTTCAAATATTCAAGGCTGTCAGCTAATGAATCCTGCTGGGGGAGGGGGGAGTTTCTGCCCCAGGGACAGACAGGCTTGGCAACGTCACCTTCTCCTAGGCTGGCTTCAGGTGGGGAAGAGCAGAGCCTACCTGGGAGACCTCTGAGAGATAAGGGGTTGAGGATAATGTAGAGGTCATTTCATGAAATGACTTAGTCCTTTTGTACCTTCATGAGGATTATTTTGCTCACCTAGTTCTAGAGAGCTATACTCAAGCATGGTTATTTGGATTAGGCCAAGAGAAGGGCTGTGTCATAGCGAGAAGGTGGGCAGCGAGGAGGGGATCAGAACCCAAAGGCAGATCCCAAAAGCAAATGCTGCCTTCTTGTCACTTCACTGTGGTGGCAGCTGGTCTTCTGATGCCTGAATATTGACTCAGGATTGTTTTGTGCAGCAGTCACACACCTTTGCTTGCCCGTATCAGCCAAGAATCCCTGTGTTAGCCCAGCTGAATTCAGCCTCTTTGTAACATCAGGGCATTTCCTTATCTGCTTTCTCATTCCTTTCTCACTAATAGAAAAAAGAAAAGGTAAAAAGGAGAGCTATTGAGGACATACGCATGAGTCAACTTTTCACTCTGCTCCCTGTATTATCAGGTTTCCACGACCTGGAGAGCATAAAGAATTCTCTCGTAAACCTGTCCCAAGACTCAGCCATCTCCTTTCCCAAAACTTGCAAATAAGTAATTTAAGAAACATCATCATCATTTAACCCATTCCGTATCATTTTATAAGGCGCTTCATCTCTCCATCCCTTAGTTAGTCCAGTGGTTTTCAACCTTCTGGCCCTTTAAATACAGTTCCTCATGTTGTGACCCAACCATAAAATTATTTTCGTTGCTACTTCATAACTGTAATGTTGCTACTGTTATGAATTGTAATGTAAATATCTGATATGCAGGATGGTCTTAGGCGACCCCTGTGAAAGGGTCGTTCGACCGCCAAAGGGGTTGCGACCCACAGGTTGAGAACCGCTGCCTTAGTCTCTCTACTTTATGTAACTACCATATGCCACACACTAGGGACACAAAAGCAATTACAAGATGAGACACCACCTTCCCTCAACAAGCTATGTGCATAATGGAAGGTATGATGAATAAAATATTAAGTACTTAAAACTGAAATAAATTAATTAATAGTGAGTGTAAATGTTGAGATGTGCTACATATAAGATATTATGAGAGTAAAATCTTGCCTGGCATGGATGGGAAAAGTGAGGGAGGTTTCTGAAGGAGGGTAGGCAGAACTGTGTCCCCTCTAAGATGTCCATGACCTGATTCCCCAAATCTGTGAATATATTAGATTAAAGAGAAATTAAGGCTGCAGATTAAATTAAATTTGCTCATCAGCTGACTTTGTTTTTTTCCAGCTGACTTTAAAGTGTGGAGATTGGAAGCAAGATGGCGGCGATATAGGCAGACGCGTCCCAGGTCTTGTCCCGGAGCAAACGGAGTAAGCAGCTGAAACTAATAACACCCACCCCGAATTGGCAAATTTACTCAGCTGGTGAGACGGCTTGCAGCCTGGAAGGGCAGACCTCCCCTGGAAAGGTTAAAAACCAGGGATCTGGGCAGGAAAGTTTGCCAGACCTGAGCCCAGAGGGTCATGGCAGACAGCCGCGTCTCTTGGGACAGACACAGACCCTGACCAGGGTAAGGAGTTCCGCGGGTTTGCTGGCGCCAGGAGATTTGAGATTTGGATTTTGTGATTGCGGAGAACTGAGACTAAAGGGGGCATCCTGAGGAACTGATCAGACCGTGCAGTGCCCATAAGAGAGGAGCGTTTCCCAGACCATGCAGTGCTGGTAAGAGGAGCGTTTCCCAGACCGGTAAGAGGAGCGTTTCCGCGGCCGGCCGGCGTTTGTCTGTTTCTTTGTTTTCACTGAACCCTGCTCATAGGACAGTTCGGATACAGACACTCACCTGTGCTGAAGAGAGGGTGAAGGTGCAGACGAGGGGAATCTGGGGAGAGGCTGAGGAAAGAGGGGGAGCCGGAGGAGGTGGCAGCGAATTGAGTGCTGAGACCCCCCTGGGCCCAGGACTGGGGCAGCCATTCCTCCAGAGGATGGAATTCCTTCCCCCAGCCCCCCAGGCAAGGAGCACAGCCACACCCAGATTCCACCCTGTATGAGATAAAGGACTAAAACAAGCTGATTAGTCCCTGGGAGTTACCAGGGTCTGGCCTATAGAGGGATTTTCAGTCCCACCAACAACACAGAGCAGGGTAAGGATTAAAAAAGGATAGAGAAGCTGTATAGCCTCAGAGGCCAACCCAAAAACACTGCCACCCAGAGGTTGAGCCACAAACTGACTCTTAGGGGAATACAAATTAAGGCAGACTGGATCACAAATACGGCCTGCTTTAAAATCAGGACTGTGATTTACAACACGGAGGAACAGTGTAATGCAGGCAACACTCTCCTAAATACCTGGCAGGACCAAGGCGAACCAGGCTGAAGAGTAGAAGAACCGAAAGACCATCACTACTGCAAATTTTTTCTTTTTCTTTTTCTTTTTAATTTTTTCACCTTTTTACTAAGAAACCAATTTTTTTTTCTCTTTTTCTTCTTTTTCCATCACCTGATTTTACCCTTTCAATTACCACATTTTTATTTTTAACCAGTATTATTACTCCTACCATTTTACCATTTTTTAAAGTGCCATTTTATTTTCTCTTTATTTTCTTTTGGGATTAGTGTTCTCCATTCTATTTTCATCGTTCCTTTAGCATTAATTTTCCCTATCTCAATTCCACCTCTTTGCTAAAACCCTCTTCCTTACTTTTCCCCTTTTGGTGTCCTGTTTCTCTTACCCTATTCCTGCTCCAGACTTTCCCAATTCCCTCTTTTTACCCCCTGTCTAATTCCACCCTACTTATATATCCTATTTCCAATCTACTGCTCTAAATCCTTATACACCTATTCTTTATCCTTCTTCACTTTCCAACCATTTTTTTTTTCTCTCTTATCTTTCTATTGTTTTCTTGATTGTTGAATATATTGGGCTTTTTTTTTTTTTTTTTTTTTTTTTTTTTTTAATTTGTTTGTTTGTTTTGTTTTGTGTTTTTTCTTCTTTTTTAGGACTGGTTGTGAGGTTGTTTTTCTTTTTCTTTTTCTTTTTCTTTTTTTTTTCTGCTGGTTTTTCCCTTCCCTCCCCCACCCCACCCCAGCTATTTTTGTGCTTCTGTTTTCCCTTACCCCTCTGGATATTATTGGTGGTTTGTAGTTTGCATTCATCTCCAGGGATCTGTTGCTGGAATTTGTTGAGATTAGTGGCAGTTCTATTGGAGTTTGCTCCTCATACGGGGAGTCTCTTCCCCACTTCTACTTCATTCTCTTTTTTCGCTCTCTTTTTTCCCCCCTCTTTTTTCCCAATTCTATTTTTGCACTCCTTTTTTGTTTGTTTTTTTCTTATTTTTCTTTTCTGTTCTCTCTTTTATCTTCTTCTCTTCTTTCTCCCTTATCCCCTAATTCTCTTAATTCGGGTGGTCACCTTTATTTGGAGTTATTAATATTGTGAATATACTTGTGTTCAGTGCCTGGTACGTTGTGCCTTGCTCTGTTGTATTTTGTGCCTTTAAATCAACGCAGCAGATCCAAGCAACAGCAGCCCCCTGATCACCACAGCCTCCTGATCACCACAGCCTCCTGATCACCACACCCTCTGTCTGTGGAACAGCAACTGTACGTGAAGCCTCCCCCCACCAGCCAGAAGAGCCAACACAGCTGTGAACAACACCCACCAGAGGAGCTGCTGCCAACTGGAAAGCAGCTGCTACCGCAAACGTCTGAGCAGCAACCACAACCCAAGGAGCCCCTGCCACCCAGGGAGCAGCCACTGAACACCTCAACATCTACATATGTCAGCGAGATCAAACATGGGTAGGCAAAGAAACCCCCAAAGGAAAGAAAAGGAGGACTCGCCAGAAAAGCAGCTAAGTGAGACAGAGATATGCAACATGACGGAAAAAGAATTCAGAATAAGGTTCCTAGAGTACATGCACCACATGTTCAAGAAGCAAGAAGAAACAGATGAAAAACTCAACTACTTATGCAAGAAGCTAGAAGAAACAGATGAAAAAATCAACAACTTAAGTAAGTCCCAAGAAGAAATGAAGAGTGACATAGCTTCAATAAAAAACTCCATTGAAAGTATCAACAGTAGACTGGGAGAAGCGGAGGACCGAATTAGTGAATTAGAAGACAAGGAAGCAAAACACACTCAAACTGTACGGCAAATGGAGAAAAAAATTAAAAGACAGGAGGAGAGCCTAAGGGAGCTTTGGGACAACATGAAACGAAACAACATACGAATAATAGGGGTGCCAGAACAACAGAAAGATGAACATGGATTAGAAAACCTATTCGAAGAAATAATATCAGAAAACTTCCCTGAGGTGGGGAAGAAAAAAGTCACACAAGCCCAGAGAGTCCCAAACAAGGTGAACCCGAAAAGACCCACACCAAGACACATCATAATTACCATGGCAAATGTTCAGGATAAAGAGAGAATCTTACAGGCTGCAAGAGAGAGACGGAAAGTAACATACAAGGGATCTCCCATTAGATTATCAAATGATTTCTCAACAGAAACACATCAGGCCAGAAAAGAATGGACGGAAATCTACAAAGTGATGCAAAGCAAAGGACTGAATCCAAGAATACTCTATCCAGCAAGGCTATCATTCAAAATTGAAGGGGAAATAAGAAGCTTCACAGACAAAAAAGGGCTAAGGGAGTTTATCACCACCAAGCCAGCCATGCAAGAAATGCTAAAGGGACTGGTGTAAAAAGAAGAAATATCAAGCTCAGAAAGAAAACAGCCACACACACACACACAAAAAGAAATGGCTACAAACAAATACCTTTCAATAATAACTTTAAATGTAAATGGACTAAATGCTCCAACCAAAAGACATCGAGTGGCTGAATGGATAAAAAAACATGACCCATACATCTGCTGTCTACAAGAGACCCACCTCATTAGAAGGGACTCACACAGACTGAAAGTGAAGGGATGGAAAAATATCTTTCACGCAAATGGAAAGGAAAAGAAAGCTGGGGTAGCAATACTTATATCTGACAAAGTACATCTCAAAGTGAAGGCCATAACCAGAGATAAGGAAGGCCACTTCATAATACTAAAGGGATCAATACAACAAGAAGATATAACCCTGGTAAACATATATGCACCCAATGCAGGAGCACCCACATACATAAGAAATCTTCTGGAAGATATCAGGGGAGAGATCGACAACAATACAATCATAGTAGGGGACTTTAATACACCACTGACATCACTGGATAAATCCGCTAGACAAAAACTCAGCAAAGAAACAGCAATCCTAAATGACTCACTAGATCAGATGGACTTAATTGACATCTTCAGAACACTTCACCCCACAGCTGCGGAATATACATTCCTCTCAGGTGCTCATGGGACATATTCAAAAATAGACCACATATTGGGTCACAAGCAAAGTCTCCACAAATTCAAGAAGATTGAAATCATAAAAAGCTTCTTCACAGACCACGATGGCATAATGTTAGAAATAAACTACAATAAAAACAACCCAAAATACTCAAACACTTGGAAGCTGAATAGCATGTTATTAAATATTGATTGGGTTACCGATGACATCAAAGAAGAAATTAAAAACATCCTGGACACTAATGACAATGAAAACACAACAATCCAAAACCTCTGGGACACAATGAAAGCAGTCCTGAGAGGGAAGTTTATAGCTCTACAGGCCTATCTCAAAAAACAAGAAAAAATGGTAGTCAATCATCTAACTCTACAACTCAAAGAATTAGAAAGAGAGCAACAAGAAAACCCCAGAGTGAGCAGAAGGAAGGAGATAATAAAGATTAGAGCAGAAATCAATGAAATAGAGACCAAAAAAACAATACAGAAAATCAATGAAACCAAGAGCTGGTTCTTTGAAAGGATAAACAAGATTGACAAACCCCTAGCCAGGCTCACCAAGAAGCAAAGAGAGAGGTCCCAAATAAACCAAATCAGAAATGATAGAGGCGAAATAACAACAGACCCCACAGAAATACAAATGATTGTTAAACAATACTACGAGCAACTCTACTCCAACAAACTGGACAACCTGGAGGAAATGGACAAATTCCTAGAAAAATACAACATTCCAAAACTCAATCAGGAAGAATCTAAAAACCTCAATAGGCCAATAACTATGGAAGAAATTGAAGCAGTCATCAGAAAGCTTACAGCAAACAAAAGCCCAGGGCCAGACGGCTTCACAGGGGAGTTCTACCAAACATTCAAGGAAGAACTAAAACCTACCCTCCTCAGACTACTACAAAAAATTCAAGAGGAAGGAACGCTTCCAAGCTCATTCTATGAAGCCAGCATCACCCTAATACCAAAACCAGGTAAAGACATCACAATGAAAGAGAATTACAGGCCAATATCCCTCATGAACATAGATGCCAAAATCCTCAACAAAATCTTAGCAAATCGGATCCAGCAGTACATCAGAAGGATCATACACCATGACCAAGTAGGATTCATCCCAGAGATGCAAGGATGGTACAACATCCGTAAATCAATAAATGTGATACATCACATAAACAAATTGAAAGAAAAAAACCACATGGTCATATCAATTGATGCAGAAAAAGCATTCGACAAAATCCAACACCCATTTTTGATAAAAACTCTCAGAAAGGTGGGAATAGAAGGATCATACCTCAACATAATAAAAGCCATATATGACAGGCCCACTGCCAACATCATACTCAATGGACAAAAACTAACACCATTTCCCCTAAGAACAGGAACAAGACAGGGATGCCCACTCTCACCACTCCTGTTCAACATAGTACTGGAAGTATTAGCCATTGCAATTAGGCAAGAAGAAGGAATAAAAGGCATCCAAATTGGAAAAGAGGAAGTAAAACTGTCCTTATTTGCAGATGACATGATATTATACATACAAAACCCTAGAGACTCCATCAAAAAGCTACTAGACTTAATACATGAATTTGGCAATGTAGCAGGATACAAAATTAACCCCAAGAAATCTGAGGCATTTCTATACACCAACAGTGAACTTTCAGAAAGGGAGATCAGAAAAACAATCCCATTTACCATCGCACCAAAAAAATTAAGATACCTAGGAATAAACTTAACTAAAGAGGTTAAAGACCTCTACTCAGAAAACTACAGGACGTTGAAAAAAGAGATAGAGGAAGACATAAACAGATGGAAGAACATACCATGTTCTTGGATTGGTAGAATCAACATCATTAAAATGTCCATACTACCCAAAGCAATCTATACATTCAACGCACTTCCCATTAAAATACCAATGGCCTTCTTCAAAGATCTAGAACGAACTCTCCAAAAATTCATCTGGAATAAAAAAAGACCCCGAATAGCTGCAACGATCCTGAGAAAGAACAAAGTAGGTGGGATCTCAATGCCAGATATCAAGCTGTATTACAAAGCCACTGTTCTCAAAACTGCCTGGTACTGGCACAAGAACAGACATATAGATCAGTGGAATAGAATAGAGAGTCCAGAAATTAGCCCGAACCAATATGCTCAATTAATTTTTGACAAAGGAGGCATGAACATACAATGGAGCCAAGATAGTCTCTTCAATAAATGGTGTTGGGAAAATTGGACAGACATATGCAAGAAAATGAAACTAGACCACCAACTTACACCATACACAAGAATAAACTCAAAATGGATAAAGGACTTAAATGTACGACAGGAAACCATAAAAATTCTAGAAGAATACAAAGGCAACAAAATCTCAGACATATGCCAAAACAATTTCTTCACTGATACAGCTCCTAGGGCAGTTGAAACTAAAGAGAAACTGAACAAATGGGACTACATCAAAATAAAAAGCTTCTGCACAGCAAAAGAAACCATCAACAAAACAACAAGAAAACCCACCTCGTGGGAAAACATATTTGCCAACGTCATATCGGATAAGGGCTTAATCTCCAAAATTTATAGGGAACTCATACAACTTAACAAAAAGAAGATAAACAATCCAATCAAAAAATGGGCAAAGGATCTAAATAGACACCTTCCAAAAGAGGACATTCAGAAAGCCAAGAGACATATGAAAACATGCTCAAAGTCACTAATCATCCGAGAGATGCAAATCAAAACAACAATGAGGTACCATCTCACACCTGTCAGAATGGCCATCATCAACAAATCAACAAACGACAAGTGCTGGAGAGGATGTGGAGAAAAAGGAACACTTGTGCACTGCTGGTGGGAATGCAGACTGGTGCAGCCACTATGGAAGGCAGTATGGAGGTTCCTCAAAAAATTGGAAATGGAACTCCCATTTGACCCTGTGATCCCACTACTAGGAATATATCCCAAGAAACCAGAAACACCTATCAGAAAGGATATATGCACCCAGATGTTCATAGCAGCACAATTCACCATAGCTAAGATCTGGAAACAGCCTAAGTGCCCATCAGTAGATGAATGGATTAGAAAACTGTGGTACATCTACACGATGGAATACTATGCTGCTGTTAAAAAGAAGGAACTCCTACCATTTGCAACATCATGGATGGAACTGGAGAGCATTATGCTAAGTGAAACAAGCCAGTCAATGAAGGAAAAATACCACATGATCTCACTCATTCATGGATAATAAAGACCATTACAAACTTTTGAACAATAATAGATACAGAGGCAGAGCTGCCTCAAACTGATTGTCAAACTGCAGTGGGAAGGCCAGAGAGAGTTGGGGGGCAGGAGGGAGGGGAGTAAGAGATCAACCGAAGGACTTGTATGCATGCATATAAGCATAACTAATGGACATAAGACACTGGGGGGTAAGGGAGGGTAGTGGTTTGTCAAGGGCGGGGGGGGGAAAAAGGATACTTATGTAATACCCTTTGTAATACTTTAAGAGGAAAATAAAAAAAAAAAATAAAGTGTGGAGATTCTCCTGGATTCTGCAGGTGGGCTCAAGGTAATCAATGAGATCCTTAAAAGTGAAAGGGTGAGTCAGAAGTGAATGAGATGTGAGAAGGACTCAACCTATCACTGCTGGCGATGATAGAGAAAGGCACTGTGGGCCAAGGAGCATGGCCAGCCTCTGGAAGCTGGGAAAGGTAAAATAGGGGTTTGCCCCTCGGACCTCTGGAAAGGAATGCAGTCGAACCAACATTTTCATTTGAGCCCAGTCAGACCGCCTCAGACATTAGACCTACAGAATAAATCTGTGTTGTCTTAAGCCACAAAGTTTGTTGTAATGTGTTATGGGAGCAATAGGAAATTAGTACAACTTTGCTAAGGAATTGATGCCTGAGCTAAATTTTTAAAGAGGATGATTTAAGCCAAGTTAGCAGGTAGGTGATAAAGCACATTCTATGTGAAGATCGTCACAATTAGTTTACTGGCACTGGACATAAAGATGAAAGCAGTATGTAGTAGGAACTGAGTCTGGAACAGTTAGCCAGAGCTGTCCCAAGGAAGCCATATAACTACTCTCCAATCACAATTCCTTAAGTCCAACAGAACCATTGGTCATTCTAAAAATATCCCGTGACCTCCCTAAACTTTGTGCCTTTCCTCATTCCAGCCCTTCCACTTAGAATAACACGCCTGCCTAATTCCACTCGTCAAAATCTTACCTCCAGCCTGAAAAGGTGAACTCAGATGTCCTCTGATCACCTTCACTAGAACAACCCCGCCTTCCTGAGATCTTCTGCAGCACTTTCCATTCCTTGGTAATGACTCATCACCTGACTGCCTCAAAGGAGAGTTATTTGTGTGTCTAGCAGACTCTAGCTCATACCACTTACTCCTTAACATCAGAACAGTATCTACTTGTTACATCCTTCATGACTTCTCTCGTGGTGCCATGATAAATAGCCCTAGAAAAGGGTTTATGAACAAATAAAAGAATGACATCAAACACAGCAGACGCCCTCCAGTCTGAAAGAAAAGAACCAGTTTCTGGTGTGTTAATTAAAACAATAGATCTGGCAGCTAATCACAATAAATTACATATATATATATATATATATTAATAATTTAACACTTAAAATAGCTCTTCACCAAATTTTGGGGTTTGAGTCTTCTAACTGATATTCTTTCCTGTGTCTTTGCAAAAATTGCCTCATGATATATCTGTATTAGTTGGTTAAGGCTGCCAAAACAAAATATCACAAGGTGGCTAGCTTAAGCAGAAGTTTAGGTTCTCACAAGTTCTGGAGGCTAGAAAGTCAAGATCAAGGTGTCAGCAAAATTGGTCTCTTCTGGGGCCTCCCTCTGTGGTTTTAAATGGCTTTAGATTGTCCTCTTACTGCCTCTTCACGTGGTCTTTTCTTTTTCTCTGTGTTTACACATCTCTGATGTCTCTTCCTTTTCTTATGAGGACACAAATCGTATTAGATTAGGGTCCTATCCTATCTCCTTTAACTTAATAACTTTTTAAAACTGACCTCCAAATATGGTTGTAATCTGAGGTTCTCGGGGTTGGGACTTCACCATATGAATAGTGAGGGGGTGGGCGGGGGGGACAAAATTCAACCCATAACAACATAATGTTTAGTTCTGTTTCATTTGCTTTAAAAACAGATCAAGAACTACAATATGAGAGCAGAATCCTTCTAGGTTTGGGGGTGTTTTTTTGTTTTGTTTTGTTTGTTTGTTTTTGTCTTTTAAGAGTTTTTTCTCCCGTGGGAATTTCCCAAAGTAATAACTTCCATTTAACATTCAAATAACCTCTTTCTCATATTCAGATGTCATTGGTTTACCTTATAGTTAATTAATTCATGTCATTACAATGAGAAGTAAAACTGGCATAAACAGGTCTTGAAACAAATGTAACTGACCCTTAAAAAGCTTAGAATTCCACATTTTAGAAGCCTCAGAATACAGCATGGGCCAAGCAGAAAATAACCAAGCAACCATCATTGTTGAGCATATGGTGAGCTCACGTCCTGTGTTTTATAGCACAAAGAGAGACAATCTATGCGTGGACTTTGAGAACGTTTACAGTAACAGTAACTAAGAATTGAACAAGACCATAGGGTTTCACTATTCTGGATCCTCTTTCAGTAGAATTTCTATGTAGAGTTTGTAAGTTTCTTTTTTATTATTCCTTTCAAAAATAAATATTTTTATTAATTTCAAAGAGGAAAGGAGAGGGAGAGAGAGATAGAAACATCAGTGATAAAGAGAGAATCATTGATAGGCTGCCTCCTGCATACCCCACACTGGAGATCAAGCCCACAACCAGGGCATGTGCCCCAGGAATCAAACCATGACCTCCTGGTTCATAGGTCAACATTCAATCTCTGAGCAACACAATCCAGGCTGTAAGTTTCTTTTTAATTATAAAATTTAATGATTCAATTCAAATCCCTGAGAGTGATATCTACCATCTGCTGGATTCTGTCCAGTAATGGAGCTTATATGCTCACAAGTCGAGCCATTACTTTTTCGGGTATTTTAATCAGTGAGAGGTGCTTGCTTCTTTTTGAGACTTAACTCTGCTTCCTTGCAGCTTCCATCCATTTCAGCCCTCAGGAATTTTATCCCTCTTCTAAACACAGAGCTTAAATTTTATCTTCTTCAAACAGTTAGAGATATTCTTCTTAATCTAATGTAGCATCCCACTTCTTTCCATCATTCCTTCTGTGATAAGGTGCCCATGTCATTTTGCATCTTGATTGCCTCACTTTGGAGACATTTTATTTTGTCAATGTTTTTCTCACACTGTGACACCCAGAATTGTCATTCTTCAGATATGCACTGACAAATCAAAAATGAACTGAAATAATTTTTTCTCTTGTTCTATACACTACTACTAAGAAAATCACCTGGCTTGCTCTCAAGTAAAACACTTGGATATTTTTCGAGTCAACAATATGTGAATGAGTTGGTCCAAGATTCAGACTATACAATAGTCAAAGAAAAAGTTCACTTGGTCTGGACCGTGTGGCTCAGTGGTTGAGTGTTGACCCATGAACCAGGAGCTCACTGTTGGATTCCCAGTCAGGGCACATGTCCAGGTTGCAAACTCAACCCCCAGTAGGGGGTGTGCAGGAGGCAGCTGATCAATGATACTCTTTCATCATTGATATTTCTATGTCTCTCTCCCTCTCCCTTCCTCTTTCTGAAATCAATAAAAACATATTTTTTTAAAGTTTACTTGAGTATCATTTGCTTTTTCAAGAGTCTAATGTAATGGTAACATGATCCATAGAGTAGTGACATAGAATCAGCTAGGTCACTCACCAGCTCTGTGATTTGAGTCATATTTCCCAAATTTCAGCCATTCATTTACAACTATGGTGACACTTGCTTTATCAGAGTACTACTATTCAATTATTTTATTAATCAACTTATTTTTTAAAACTTAAATAAATACATTTAAATAGGAATTTTTATTTTATTAAAGATCATGGACAACTGGTGTACCATAACTCAATTTTCACATGACCTAAATTGAACTACTGATCTCCCCTCCAAAAGCTATTCTAGGGTCATCTCAGTTGATGGAAACTTTATTCTTCCAGTGACTCAGTCAAAATAAAAAGAAAACAGCCGAAACTGGTTTGGCTCAGTGGATAGAGCGTCGGCCTGCGGACTGAAAGGTCCCAGGTTCGATTCCGGTCAAGGGCATGTACCTGGGTTGCGGGCACATCCCCAGTAGGAGATGTGCAAGAGGCAGCTGATCGATGTTTCTCTCTCATCGATGTTTCTAACTCTCTATCCCTCTCCCTTCCTCTCTGTAAAAAATCAATAAAATATATTAAAAAATAATAAATAAAAAGAAAACAAAAACCTGCCTTGAGGTCATTCTGGACTCCTCCCTTTCTCCCATGGTCTAACAAATCAGAAAAATTTGTTTTTGTACCTTCAAAATACAGCCTGAATCCAATACTTCTTGTTATTTTTTCAGCCTTACCGTGGTCCAAGCCATCTTCTTCTCTTGCCTGGACTACTGTAATAGTTGCCCAATTGGTCTCTCCTCTTTAATCTTTGAGTCTCTTGAACCCAACAGTTGTTGGAATGATTCTTTTAAAATATAAATTGGTTCAAGTCATTTCTCTTCTCAAACTTTCCAATGGCTTACATACCACTAAGAATAAATATCTGAGCACTTATGATGTCTACCAGATCCAGATGGTCCATACCCACCACAATCACCTACTATCTTGACCCCACCTTTCTCTCTCTCTCTCTCTTTCTCTCTCTCTCCCCTCACTCCATACCACAGCAACCTTGCTATTCATCAAACAGGCTAGACATATACTTATATTAAATAATTTCCACTGGTTATGTCTCCTGCTGGGATGATCTACCCTGAAATATCTGCAAAGCTAAGTCCCTCATCTCTTTCAAATTATTACTCAATGGCACTTTCTTGGTGACCTTCACTGAGTATTCTGTTTTAATTTTCTTTTTTCTTTTTTCTGTAGGACTTATCCCACTCTAATATGCTATATAATTTACTTATCTTTTATGTCAATTATTTATTGTTGTCCCACTTCCTCCCACTAGGATGTAACTCACAAGGCCACAGATCTCTGCTTTGCTCACTGGTATATCCCAAGCACCTAAAACTGTGCTTATCACACAGTCTGTGTGGTGGTCTTCTCTACCTTAATTGAGCAGAGTCACTCAAAACACATAAGCTAGAGTGACTCACTAAACCTTTTTACCTCTTCTGCTTAGCTCAGGTTAAGTTTAGTTCTTTGGAATAAGGTGCTAGAAAACAGTACAATTTTGACGTATACAAATGCCTTGTTTTTATTATACCCTCGGCCTGAAAATAAATTATATTTAGAGCTCCCTGCTTTTCTGATAGATATATGACTAAGGGGTCACTATTGACTTACACTTTGTGCTAGTGACATAAGAAATAATTTGCCAGATATGAGGATATGATTTTTCTATTTCACTGTTTCTCAAGTATCTTTAGTTTCACAGCTTCCTCACTGCAACAACTTGAGTTTCTTATATATTACTCATCAACACCATAACTCCCTACAATGTATGAAGAAATTCAGTTAAATTTTTTTTCTTAGTATATTTTTCTAAAGCCAACAGGAGAATTTAGCTGGAGACCAGCCATAGAGAATCATGACACAAGTACAGAATATAAAATCAAGTATATAAGTGTGCATGTTGGTCCCTTCCTGAATCTACATGAACTCTACTATAAATAAAGACAAATAACTTAAACAAAGGAACAATAACACAAACCCAATAGTAATTAGCAAATCCCACCCCAAATGTCTGGGAATCATAAATACCCATTCCATGATGCATAAAGGCATACGCCTTACTGTATGCCATGTGCTGTTATCTCCACGACTATCTTGAATTGGGTATTTACAGTAACTTGCAGCTGCACATTCTTGACTGTATGGCCATATGTTTTATTATTCAACCAGATGTAGGCCATAAACTGTTTTATCTGTTTTGTGGTTTGCCTAGTACTAATAAAATAAACTCCAAACACCTAACTTAGTGCCTGTTCTGATATGGTAGCACTTCAGCAAAGTACAGCTTTGCTGTCTGGTACGCTCAGTCTGTTCTAAAATCAAAGTACATTCGGGAAGATATATTCCTGCTCCTAAAGATTTCATACAGAGCCTTGCAATATGAGAGAATTATGCTGTGTAATGACTTGTTTTTCTATTGATTTCTAGGCTGATGGACCATAGCCTTCATTGATAGTTCATTTTGGCTTCCTTCAGACTAAAAAGGAAATAGCAGTGAGTCTATTCTCTTCTTTGGAGCCTACATTATTGATATTCTTTAATCATTATGTTGAAACATAAAGCTTCTGTTACGTTGCAATCATTATGTGTCCTTACTAGAATGTAGATAGCGAAACAAAAATAGACAAGGCAGTACACCACAGGGCTCTCCTGCTGTTCTCAGCTACACTGAGTACAATACACAAAACTCAGAGAAAACTCCCCATTCATGCTGATTTTTTTGGCAAGAGTTGCACAAAAAGGAATCTTTCTAAAGTTCTCACAAGTGAAAATATAATTTGCATTTTAACCCAATAGGGGTTACGCACAAGAGCTGAGTCAATTTTCATGTAGCAATGTATTATTTTTTCAACTCACATTATCTTTCTCTTGACAGTTTTTATGGATTTCACACCAATTTTAAGTATGAAATAATGAAACAAAATTATGACCATCTATAGGAAAAGGTGACAAAATTTAGCTAGATTTTAAGACTCTTTGGGGATTTCTTTCATTAGATTTTACCTAGATGCCTATAGAGTATGGAAAGTAGTTCTGTCAACCTATAGTCATTGAGATTTCTTAAAACATATAAAGTTAAACATTCAAAAGAATAACATTTCTATGTCTTTTTTTTTTTTTTTACTATTCTTTAGAGGAAAGCAAAAAGGTCTAATGATCATGCATGCTCACTAGAGCAGACATTTACATTTCTGAGCATGACCACAGAAAGGCAGCACGTTTTCATTCAAAGTCAGAAATGGGAGTGGGGTGCTCAGTGGTTTTGCCATCCACGGTTTCTTCCCGTGAAAGCAATGACCTGCTGTTTGCAGAGTAACTCTTGTTTTCTCCGCCTTCCGAGTACTGGGTTTGACCGTGTGACTGCTTGTGGTCAATGCTTTGCAAGCAGAAGTGATGGGACACTTTTGAACTGAGCATTTAGCTCTTACTGCAAAATCCTCCGGAACTGTCCTTTTTCCTCTAGCACAGCTGCCAGTGGCTACTTCATCTGCTTGGGCTCTGGAGGGTCCATGTCACCACTCAGGATGGGCATGAATTGTTTTAAGCCACTGACATTTTGGGATTGGTAAGTATCACCGCCTAACCTGGTCTATTCTGATAGATTTTTAAAGAGAAATGTTTGCAAGAGTTGAACTGATTCTGCATCTTGCCTTATGAATATGGTCGTCTACATTAAAAGCAGTGCAAAGCTTTCAGGGGGCTTCATATGCCTGGGTTACTGTGCAGTGAGGAATGGACAGACAGCAGGAAAGGATGATGGCCATGAAGGTAGTCCTTTCTTTTCTAAATCAGGGAACTAAAAAATACCTGGAGGTTCCCATGGAACGAGGGCCCACGCTAAAAGGTACCTGTCCCCCCTTTTTATAAGAAAAATCTGGTTAAAATGAACTTCAGAATTTCCTTTGAAGGGGGCGGGAAGGTGGGGTGACATAATATACAGCTAGAACCAAATAAGTAGGCAGGAGTACCTGGTATTTATATACTCATTATATGTATATGAATTTCAGAACTTTGATGGGGGGGGGTGTTTTTGTATGTGTGTTTTTAAGTAACATCTGTGACTTTACATTCTCCCACCTCTTGCCTGCTGGCCAGGGAAACAGATTAAGGGACATTTGTTTTACCCTAGGGGACTGCAGGAGAAGCAGGTGTGGCTAAAGATGAAAAGGTATGAGGTTCCTTTGCTCTCTGTCACCTCCTGCCCTCGCAGCTGTAAATGGCGAGCTTTTTACCGTCTCTGTTATGACCACAGGAACACTCACATTTCACTTACTCAGAATAATGTGGAAGTCATAAGCACAGTGGACCTGATCTTTTGAACTGCCAGAAAGCCTTTACTCAAAGTGGGTTATCTTATATCTTTAGAACATGGGGCAGTTTGGAACCCATCTTCCACGCACCAGGTCCACGTAGTCCTTTAGCTACTCTGGCAGATTTTTTTCCCCCACCCATTGCCATGTGAAAAGATATTTGCCCCCTCTCTGTCTTGAAATGACAATACTGTGAACATCTGGTTTGTAGCCTTCTTAACAAAGTGTGTTCTGCAGCACCATTAAGATTAAACATCTGTCATTTACATCAAGTAGTTAACCAAGTGCTCTATGTTGAATTGCAACACAGGGCACTACATCATTAAATATCTTTTTCGGGAAACCAATTGACAGAGTTAATTGTCTCTTCTTGAAGGCCGTGGGCCCTAATCACCAAAGGTGTCTGTTTTCTTTTCCAAAGGAGAAAATGTATTCCGTTTATTCTAGTAATTTTCCATCTTCTGTCCCAGCGCCTACTATACTTAATTACCCTAAATCACTCTCCACATAAAGACCATGATGTGCTTCAGAGAGCCATTTCAAGGATATTGTTTTGTAAATGTGTTTGTCTATTTAAAAAGCACTGGAAGTTTTCAGCAGTTTGCTTCTCACCAGGCAGGATAGATGTGTCATTGGCTAAAACCCAGTGTGCGGGCGCTGGGGAAGTGGCTTCTTGTGGTACCAGGGCTCTGCCCTTCTCTGCAATCTCCAGGAGGCGAGAAGAACTGATAAAACATACATGTGAAAAGTCATTACTTGTTTAAGCCAAAAGTGATAACAGATGACTATCAGGAAAATTCCTGGACCACATGAATCCAAAAAGAGGACTAAGATTTTATGTGTGAAGAGGATGGCAACTGGTCTTTGATACCTATACCCAGCTGAAAGCTCAGCCATTACGAAGCAGGTGACATGTGATTAATTAAATATAAAATATCTAGATGGCCCGTGCCACTCAGAGAGCTTTCACAGTGGTGATTTTTTTCAGGTCCTTGGGTAATGCAGCTTTTTTCCAACAAGAAGACCAATGTCTCCCTTTTATTCCCTAAGTTTAAGTCTGTTTCAGTAATAATTTCCTCAAAGTCTTAGATAATGTGAGAACATTTACTATATTTTGAAAACATGTTTTTTAAGTCAAAAAATTTAAAAATGACCTTGTCTCTTAAGAAATCTAATAAGTAGAAACCCTAGTTGTTTTGTATTAAAGTATTTTTTATTTGGGTAAAATACCTTATTTGGGGTGGTTGGGTTTTTTGATGGCCATTCAATCCTATATAATAAAAGCCTAATATGCTAAGTGTCTGATCATCCAGTTGTCCGTTCAACCAATCAAAGCATAATATGCTAATGATAAGCTAAGGCTGCTCAACTGCTCACTATGATGTGCACTGACCACCAGGGGCAGACGCTACCAGTAGGTTAGCTTGCTGCTGGGATCCGGCTGATCGTGACTGAATGAGATGGGCTGGACATGCCCTGGAGCCCTCCCGTGGTCCTTCCCTGGCTGGCCAACCTCCCACGTCCCTCCCTGGCCCCAGTTGTGCACCAGTGGGGTCCCTCAGCCTGGCCTGCACCCTCTCACAATCTGAGACCCCTCAGGAGATGCCATAGAGCCCTTTTCGGCCCAATCCCACAGGCATAAAATGCAAATCGACTGAATGGTGGAACAAACAGTAGCTATGATGCACACTGACCACCAGGGGCCAGACACTCAATGCAGGAGCTGCACCCTGGTGGTCAGTGCCCTCCTACAAGCTGGGCTCACAGCTGGTGAGTGCAGGGGTGGTGGCGGCAGCACTAAAGATGTCCGACTGATGGCTTAGGCCCACTCCCCATGTCCATCTGTCGGACATCCCTGAGGGCTCCTGGACTGTGAGAGGGTGCAGGCCAGGCTGAGGGACCCCCACCCCCTGCCCCGGAGTGCATGAATTTCGCGCACCGGGCCTCTGGTTATTTATAATACCAAATACCAAAACAGAAAGAAAAGAGAGAGAGAGAGAAAGGGAGGGAAGGAAGGGAAGGAAGGGAAGGAAAATAAAAACAGAGACAGTATGGTAAGGAGCTTCTATGGGGTTCAATTTAAGGCTATACCCCTAACAAGCCAAAGAACTTTGGCCAAGTTATTTACCATCTAAGTCCCCAGTGTTGGTAACAAATCCTACCTCATTCAATTGTTATGGAAGTAGCTATTCCTATTACTTTCAATAATTTCTGAACATCTGAATAATTTCTGAATATCACTAAGTATCAGAAATTACATTTTTTATTGTTTCTTGTCAAAGAATATGTGGTCTTGGCCCCCAGGTTTCTTTGGGGGGTTCTTTTTGCAATTTTACTTAAAATGATCTATATTTTTCCACTCATATAGAAAACAAGTATCTTGCTTTTGTTCTTGGTTGGTGGGTTTTAATGAAATAGAGAATTGATTACCCCCCCCCCCCCCAATTACAGTTGACAAACCAGACACATGAAAGACGTTCATTTTTCAAAGCTTAGAGCCAGCCTGAACCCATTATGCATATGAACAGCATTACACACCAGAATGTCCTGTTTAACCCACTCGAAATTAGCATTAAAATAAAACTTGGTTTAGGTAGACACTTTTTAATGTCTCTCTCTGTCTTTTTTTTTTAATTTGAGGAACAAATCAAGAGGGTGCTTTACAAAATGCAACCCTTGGGCAGTATACCTCCTTTCTAATCTAGACGGGCAACGACTTGGCCCTCTGCCCCCACACTTCCCCTGAAACAGGCCCCTTCAGCCTCCCCATCTCGGTGGTTCCGGATAGACAACCCTTCAATTATTATCTTTACTTGTTTCTAAAATCAATAAACGCATTTTTAAAATAAACCTCAACCCCATAATGAGATGCTGTAATATTTTGCATCCTGCTTTTTAAAAAGTTTTGGCTCTAAGTCTAAATGGGGAGAATACTGTTTGAATACGAGTACTACCAGGCAATACAAAAAGGCGCCTCAGGATTCAGATATTTCACCAGTAGCAATTTATCTAAAAAATGTTAGAATGAACTCATCATTTGCAATAAGCAAGTAACTTAATTTTTATAAAATATATAAAATCACAACCAAATGTGTGATTTGAGATACATAATTTGCATTGAAGGGAACCAAAGTTTTGCCATCCTAAAGCTGCCTTTTTGAAATATTGACTTTAAGCTATTTATTTAGGAACAAGACTCAGGGTGAACCTTTGATCCTCCCCCACTTTCCTACCAAAAATATTTAGACAGAAAAACCTGTTCAGGAAGGCAATCTTAGGATATTGCCTTAGCCCGATTTGATGAAGCAGGTGCCTGCTAGCTGAACACCCTCTGTGTCCCACCGTCTCTGAGTTGTCTAGCAAGAATTTTCCTGCCATGTATGTTCTGCTCTTCCTCAACGACTTGTAAATCACCCATTCTCACTTCTGAAATCTAACACCCTGTCCTCCCTTCACATGCTTTCTCTTTTGTCCAAAATGTCAGGTAAACCCAATGTTGCCTCACTTCTTTGGAATTGTCATGCTTATGTAAATTTCCCATGTGCATGTATTAAAATTTTATTTTCTCCTGTTAATCTGTCTCTGTTAATTTGATTATTAACCCAGCTACCTGAACTTAGAAGGTGGGAAGAAAAGTATATTTTTTAAGGCCCAACAAGTATTTGTCTTCAGAATTGTCAATACTACTCATGAGAGCAGAGTGTAGGCCCAGATATTAACTCCAGTATAGTTAGTATAATTCCTCATTCACTTCTGATGTACATGGTAATATTTTCCACCAAGCTTCTCTAAAAATCTAAAGAGTGTAAGGAGAATGCTTCCCAGCTCCCATCATAAAGCTAGATGCAATTTAAAAAGCAAACCTAACTAAAATATTCATGAAAATTTTGGAGTTATTAGAGAAACAAAACTCCTGTCTTAGCAAGCCATGGAAGGTCTTCTTAAGAACATTTAGTGTTTAACTTTAATTCCCAGAGGTCATCACTGCCATTAACAGAGAGTGGAAGAATGTTAATTTCAGGAAAAGTGTTTACACATAAATACAATGAACTCCTTTTGAAAAAGCTGATGTCAGAAAAGTTAGCTGCCCATTTTTACAGGACATAATCAGTTTCCTGGTACTTCATTTTAATCAGAAGTTTAAAAATGCATGTAATAATTAGGATTCTTCTGAATCTTAATACTTTTGTGTATAATATTTATTAGCAAATAGGATTATCACATTTAAAACTTTCATTGTTTCAGAAATGATAACAAAACATTAGCAAAAGCAGCTATTCAAAGTTCTCAGTTCTGAAAATCAAGAATTCTCAACGGAAATAAAAGGGATTCTATCTCGGGACATCAGCTGCTTATTCCACCATTTATACCCAAAATATTGACAATGTCCCAGGCCATGTGCTATGCCCATATTATCTCATATGTCAGCACAACTATCCTAAGAAGTAGAATATTTGTGGTGTAATAAGTCGACACACTCAGAATTAAAAGTAGTTTTATCATTTTTTTTTTTTTTTTTTTAAGGAGTGGAGAAAGACAGGAGGGATGTACTCACCAGTTTAGAAACGAGGGCTCATCAGTCCCCAGGTGGTTGATTCATAAAAATCTCAGGCTTTCATTTACAAATAAGTTCAACAGGTCCCTCCAAGAAATCATGGCATTTGCTCATCCAGAAGGATTCATCTCATGACACAGATGAGGGAGAGGAAACCTCATGATAATCAATATGAATGGGGAGGGTGGACCTTGTATTAATAAGGTACCAAATTTCACGAAGGCTTTTCACTGACAACATGCATTTTAATGAGTCTCAATATTTGTCTAGAAAATCATTTCAGATGTATAAGGTAGTCAAGTGTTCATCCAGGAATGCAAAACATTAATTAGTTGAGACTTTTACTTTCTTAGTCTAACTGCAAACCGATAGTATTGCCTTGCTGTAGGAAGGCTGATTCTTCACCACAATTTATCCCTTGTTTTTTCTAATAAAGCTCAGAGTTAAAGTAACTTAATCAAGTTACTTCTTTAAGTTACTTTAACTTCTACTTCTTTGATTTGTTTATCTGCAAATGGCAATAATATTTTTCTTGGAGATGGTGTAAGGAGTAAATGAGATAATAATATATACAAAAGATTTGGTGTAGGTTATAGGCTGAATTGTATCCTCCAAAAATTCATGTTGAAGCTTAACCCCGCCCCATGCCCATTACTCAGAATGGGACTATATTTGGAAATAAATTTTAACAAGGTAATTAAGGTAACATTAGGTCATGTGTGTGTGCCATAATCCAATCTGACTAGGGTCCTTATAAAAAGAGATTAGGCCCTGGCCGGTATGCTAAGCGGTTAGAGCACCAGCTGGAGCAAGGAGGGGGTCTCAGGTTTAATTCCCAGTCAGGGGCACCTGCCTAGGTTGCAGCTTCCCTCGCATTCCCCCCACCCCCACAGGGTGAATGCAGGAGCCAACCAATTGATCTCTCTCTCTCTTTTTCTCTCCCTCCCTTCCACTCTCTCTGAAAAGCAAAGAAGAACATATCCTCAGGTGAGGATTAACAAACAAACAAAAAAAGAAAAGAAAAAGAAATGAGGACACAGACACACACATACAGACCATTTGAAAAATACAACCAGAAGACAGCCATCTAAAAGCCAAGGACAGAAGCCACAGAAAAAAGCAATCCTGCTGACACCTTGACCTTGGGTTCCCCTCCTGCAGGGCTGAGACAATACATTTCTGTTGGCTATGCACCCAGTTTGTGGTACTTTGTTATGGCAGCCCGAGCGAACTGATACAGCACATGTTGGGTGTCCGATAAATGTAAATTTCCTTCGCATTGGCAATTAGGAGGCTGGCTGCTCTGATAATGAGCTTCCTCCAAAGCCGAGATGCAGGAAAATTCTTGACTGCTTTGTGTACACGTCCTCTGCTGCCTGGATTAGATCGCATTCCTTGTTTGTAGGTCCCCTCCCAGCCCCAGAGCCCCGTACTTTGCTAATAGCAAAAATTCTTTAAAAGATGAAGAGAAAGAGAGGTGAACCCTTAGCAAGGCCTGTGGCATGTGACAGGCCCCTTCGGGAAATCATGTGAGCCATTGAGACCACCGGGCCCTCCCTGTGTCTGTTAGCGCTCCAGGCCTCCTTTATAGAACAGAGGAAAATATTTGGGTTTGAAGGAGTAAATGAAATACCTAAACTCGCTTATCTTGCTTGTTCTCCTAGCAATGGTTCTCAACCTTCTGGCCCTTTAAATACAGTTCCTCATGTTGTGAGCGAACCATAAAATCATTTTCGTTGCTACTTCATAACTGTAATGTTGCTACTGTTATGAATCGTAATGTAAATATCTGATATGCAGGATGGTCTTAGGCGACCCCTGTGAAAAGGTCGTTCGACCGCCAAAGGGGTCTCGACCCACAGGTTGAGAACCGCTGCCTAGAGTAAAGGAAGCCCAGGGAAAAGTTTATTCATTGATTGGTAATCATATGTATTGAGTGGTAGTTTTTAAATGTACAATGAATTGCATCTCTCTTTTTGAAGCTTATCATGATTAACAATAAAACTGGCAAATGCCTAAACGAATTTAATGTGCAAGACGGATTAGATTATTCCCCACACTGATTGGTAAGAGGTAAACCCAGCAGTACTGCTAAACTAGGGCCTTGGTCACTGCCTGGGGCACGCTGGAATTCTCACATAAACACGTCACTGACAGCGGGACTCTGATGGTGAAATGTTCTCTGGGAGCCACTCCCAGCTAATGGGAATAATCTTACCTCCCCACCCCAGGTGAAAACTGTGCTTGCCTGGTTCCCAGACAGTAAGCAACCCAGTAAGCCTCACGCTCATAAAGCGAGAATCAGCATTGATGCCATCCGCTTCAGCTGTGATCATCCTGCCTGGAGAGTGACAGAGAGCATGTAGGCCACGGTCTGCACGGTGATAAGCTTGAACCTTGACTTAAGAAAAAACATTAAACCTGTATTTGAAGGCACTGGCGTATGCCTTAGGGCTTATCGTTTCTAGGACCACAAGGACGAGGAGTTTGCCCTTGGGATTTTCTGAGCAGGAGAATACCCAGCATAGCATCACAGATCTTTGCTGTTCATAACTCTTACTGCATCTGGGGGCTTAGAAGCAGAACATCAAATTGATTATTTTTCTGAGCGCATATTCTATCTAGATATAGTGGAAGTGAAAAGGCTTATTTAAGAAAATGGTTATCATTTCATTAAAATGTAATGTTAATTAAAAATTCATTGCAAGTTTTATGTCACCCACGAGCTTAGAGGTTTAGTGTGGAGGCTCTGGAGTAAAAACGACATGTTAGTTACTCACACTACCATTTATTCGCTATGACTTTGAGCAAGTTAATCTACCTCTCTCTGCCTCGGTTTCCTCATTTGTAAAATGGGGTAATAATAATATCTGTGTGAAAGGATTGTTGTGAAGAACAAATGAGCAAAAGGCTTAGAACAATTTGTGGCACACAGTAAGCACTCAAAAAATGTTATTGTTTTCCATGTCCTGCCAATGGTGACAATATTAATACATTCACAAGTTGAAAATTTCCCTTTCTTTAATAGGTTTCAAAAAGATGACCCTAAGTAAGCAATGGAAGCTTGTACAAACTCCTAGATGAAAATTCTGGTGCACTGGACCTATGATTGCATTAATTCAATATAATGATTAAAGACTTTTGCAGCAATACAACTGCCTCAATCTAGACAGATTCTGATTAACCAACAAGAGGTATTAGAAAGCTATTGTAGATCAAAAATTGATACAAAACAGTCAAACAGATTGCAGAAAGTTATAAGTGATATTTAGTATATCTAGCCAAATGATATGTGTTGAATATAAAATATACAATTACTGGCTAACAGTACAGAATTTGGCCTATAAATTAGGAGGTGGAAGAGAACAAAAGAAAATTAAGCATTTTATTTAATCTTAGATTTGACTATCAGGTCTTTTTTTAATTTAAAGTTAAATTACTTATAGTCACCTATTGTATATAATTGCAATATTTTACACTTTCACAAATTCTCAAAATATTAAAAATTCATTTAACTGAAACCCAAGCAGAGATTTCAATCCATCTCCACAGGGAATGTTGGCCTTAAGCGATGGGTCCTGCCCAGTGTCCTGCAGAATAACAAACTGACGTGTTCCAGAGGAGCTCAGCACCCAGCAGAGGGGGAAATGCACGCAGCCCTGAAAGGCTTTGAAGAGTCGCCAGATTCCTGAGACGTTGCTACTACCTGTATTAGGCATTTTGTGAAATTTTTCAGGAGAAAAACAGTATACTATAGTAACCACTTTCACACAGTCTGACTCAATTTCTTCAGGGAGGGGGAAAGAATCTGACTATTTCTAAATTACCATTTGAGTTTTAACATTCCTGGAATCTTTGGAAGCAAGTTGTACATTTTGCACTATAAACAATTCTCAATAAATATTAGTTTTAAGAATGAATGAATGAATATACATTATACTCATTCTCCACGTAGTTTATAAACATTTCTTTGAGGTCTACCACTTAAATACGAATTCAACTTTAATGCCTCATCTAATCTGGTGAATGTCGCTTCAGAATAAATTTTTCATAAAACAAACTTAAAAATATATATGTATAACATGTTTCTTTGCTGTGATTCCTTGAGTAAATTGGAGTGATGAGGTGCAAGCAATGGTACAGTCTCTTTAAACTAACTGCCCCTGGGTCAGTCATCTTGGTATATGTTACCTAAATCATAACTTATTTCCCTGGGTTTCATTTATCTTTTTTTGTCAGAAAAGGTGATTTGATATTTTTAAGATATTCTAAGTTTGCCTCCTTTCCAGGTGAACACCTTGGAAAGTTCAGAAACTCATTCTTCTCCGCCTTTCCAGGCACTGAGCAGTTTGGCAGCAGAGGCAGAGAGGCCGGCCTATAAAGAATAAGAGCTAGAATTATGCGAGGAGCTATATTGGGAGGTAGGTTTCCATTAAATGGATGTCTTGGTCTTGCCATCTTTCACTGTAATTGCTGTGTCCGGAAAGTTGACTGTCTTTAGAGATTAATCTATTTTAAGTTCAATGGATCAGTGGAAGCTATTGAAAGACTGGTACAACTCTTTCTCCTTGATTTTTCCAGTCCAAATGAAGACTGCTATCTATAAAGCTATACATGTTTACATACTGACACCCCACCCCTATCTCACCAAAAAGAAACCACCTTCCACGGACTTTATATATTGAAAATCATTCATGCTAAATCATTATCATTTACTAGGGGCCCAGTGCAGAAATTCGTGCACCTTGAAAGGAACTGTGGACCATGTGGCTGCATTGGGCACAGGGGTGGGTCTTGGGCCATCCTCTCTGCACCCCCGCCCAGCCTCTCCCACTGAGACCCCCAGTCACCTCTCTGCCAGCATCCTCCCCCGCCTCTGCTGCTCCCATACGCTGACATCATGGAGCTATTGGGGCCAATGCCAGCAGCAGGTGCGAGTGGCGGCTGCTGCCCTGATCACCCCTTAGGAGCAGGGGGAGATGAAGAAGCCCTTAGGGGTAATTGGGGCCAGCAGCTGCCACTTGCACCTGCTGATGGCAACAAGCTATGGGGGCCAGCGCTGGGCTGTGGCAGCTGGTGGGAGCAGCAGCTCCAGCAATGGCAGTAGATGCAAGCTGGGCTGGTGCTGGCAGCAGGTGCGAGCACCGGGTTGGACTGTGGCATGTGGGAGCAAAAAATTTTCAGTAACCACCAAAGGCTTGCCCCAATGACAACGAATGGCACCCCGCCTTGGTCTGGCACCCCCACTCACCTGCTCCACCATTCGGCCATGTTCTGAGCTCTGCCACCTGCTGCAGCCGCCTGCCATGTTCCGAGCGCACCCCCTGGTGGTCAGCACATGTCATAGCGACCGTTTGTTCAGTTATTCCGCAGTTCAGTCTATTTGCATATTAGGGTTTTATATATATAGATTAGTAAAAGTAAATTTGTTTTACTATATGATATACATATATTCTATATACACATATATTTAGCTAGCTAGATAGACTCCTCTGATTAGTGTGAAATAATTTGTATTACAAACTGAATTGATACAATGCCAAGAAAAATGGGAAGGACATGTGCTCTTGAATGAAGGGGTTAGAACTTTGAACTAACCAAGCCAGAAACTATCCATATTCAGATGTCTTAATAGATTAAACCTAATTTCCTGCCACCTTCCATCTGTTCTCAGTTGTTTTATTTATTTATTTTTTTTTTTGCATATTTGTTTGCATTTATCATCACCCTAGCATCTTTCCCTTGGGAATTTTTATTCTATTTTTAACAACCTCTGGAACAATACAATTCTTTTTCTCTGACCGGCTGCTTTCTTCCTAACCTGAATGGAAACCTGAATTCCCCATTTCAGTTTTCCAAAGTAAGGCAAATCAATCACTGTCACCTCTTGACCCTGATCCATTCTCATACACAACTGGTCTCTTTTAAAGTCAGCACCACTCAATTAGCTCTTCCCTCTCCGTGTCGCTATTGTCCACTGATTTTCACTGCCGCCCCATGTGCCTGGGGAGTTTGCACACTTGGTTCACCAATCTCCTCCTTCCTCCATCCATTCCCCAGTGGTTTACTTTTATGACCCTTGCACTTCAATGATGTCCAATGACCTCCAGTCTCACCCACGTTTAGCACCCACATTCATGGCCACACCTGAACCTCATCATTATCTGAAACTGCTCCACCCTCAAGACCTTACACTCAGAAATTCTTTCCTCTGTGACAGCCTCTGACGGTTTCACTTCTATGAAGCCTCAGTGTGGCCCCTCCATAATCTCACATGGATGTGAAACATAAATGGAAACCCCTCAGGAACTGAAAAATACAATCCATTATAGGAATTGTGATCATTTAATTACTACACTCTTCTAAGAACCCAGCCTGGAACCACATTTGTTTAACCATTTCAATGAATTTTACCAACACTCAAAATCCCTGCATCCTCTCACCCACCTTGTCAGAAGTCAAGCCCAGGACAACTTAGCATGAGTATTTCCCACTTTTGACTCTAGGCTATAGAAACTACAAAAGACCATTTGTGAGCCATATATATATATACGTCTAAAAAAGCATGCATGGAAAAGCCATTTAGAGGAGGGAAAAAAACAGTCTTACTATTAGCTGAAGAGGAAAGCATATGCCATAAAGAAGATGCTACTATGCGGCTGGAGTGGCTCCGTGGTTGAGCATCGACCTATGAACCAGGAGGTCACGGTTCAATTCCCAGTCAGGGCACATGCCCAGGTTGCAGGCTCAATCTCCGGTGTGGGGCATGCAGGAGGTAGCCAATCAATGATTCTCTCTCATTATTGATGTCTCCATTTTTCTTTCCTTCTCCCTTCCTCTCTGAAATCAATAAAAACATATTAAAAAAAAAAAAAAAAAGAAGACACTACCAAATGTTTTGTTTTGTTTTTTAGTTTTCCTTAGGGTCACCTTTCTTTCCATATAGTCAGTCTTGGTGTGTCCCCAAGTGTTTCTTTTTGTCCCTAGTTGCCATCCTTCTCTTTCTTCACCCTGGCCATCCCTTGAGGTGCCTTGATCAAGGCCATGGAGCAGGCACCATTTGGGAAGGTAACAGCAGGCACTGCAGTCAGTCGACCTTAACAACTGAACAAGAGTTGGTTTAGCTCTTTGGATTCTTCAGAGTAGAACAGCTACCCTCTACCACCATTCCTCCCCACCAAAAAAATACACAAACCACCGTTCTCTTTTAATATCACTTGACTCAAACAACAAAACATTGATACATTACACTGGAGTCAGATCATTTAAGAATGTAATGAACATGTATTTAATATAACAGTTTAATGAAATAATAATATAACTTAATGTAAAATGATACAACTATATGCTGACCATTCCATTCAATGAGCTTGATGTGGCGGGAGGGTGCAGGGCAGGGGTCAGGAGTAGGGAAGCAGACGAAAAAATATGCTGTTTCCTCATACAGCCTTGGCTCATGCTATAAGCCTATCTACACTAATAAAAGAGAAACATGGTAATTGGCGTACGACCGCTACCCTTCCCATTGGCTAATCAGCGTATCCTTATGCAAATTAGCTGTCAGCCAAGATGGCGGCCGGCAGCCATGCACTGAAGCGAGCAGGGAGGCTTGCTTGCTCCAGTGACTGCAGACTCCAACTTGCCGGCCTATCAACTGCAACTCTAAGCAACTATTACTATGTTGCAAATAAGAAGTTAAACAAAACCGGCTTTCAGTCATCCCCGGACCGCAACATTGTATCCATGTTTTCAGCAGCGAGGCCTCAGAGCTAAAGCTGGCCCAGAATAAAAAAAAAAAAAGAAAGAAAACAAAGAGCGGTTGAAAGCTTCAGTCACTCGCTTCCGGAAAACAGCCCTCAGCCCCTCACCCAGACTGGCCAGGCACCCCAGTGGGGACCCCCACCCTGATCCAGGACACCCTTCAGGGCAAACCAGCTGGCCCCCACGCGTGCACCAGGCCTCTATTCTATATAGTAAAAGGGTAATATGCCTCCCGGCACCGGGATCAGCGTGACGGGGGCAGCGCCCAAACCCCCAGATCAGCCCTGCTCTGTGCCTGATAGGGGGGAGCTCCCCAATCCCCTGATCGCCCTACGGCTCTGTGTGTGACAGGGGGCGGGGCCACAACCTCCCTATCTGCCCTGCTCTGTTAGTGACAGGGGAAGGCGTCCCAATCCCCTGATCAGCCCTGCTCTGTGCCTGATAGGGGGCGAGCTCCCCAATCCCCTGATCGCCCTGTGGCTGTGTGTGTGACAGGGTGCAGCGCACCAACCCCCTGATCGGCCCTACTCTGTGTGTGACAGGGTGCGGCGCCCCAACCCCCCGCCCCCACGGGCCCTGCTCTGTGTGTGACAGGGTAGAACCATAACCTCTCCATCGGCCCTGCCCTGAGTGTGACAGTGGTGGTGCCCCAAGCCCCTGATCGGTCCTGCTCTGTGGGTAATAGAGGGTGGCGCCCCAACCCTCCTCCACGGGCCTTGCTCTGTGTGTGACAGGGTAGAGCCATAACCTCCCCTTTGGCTCTACCCTGAGTGTGACAGGGTGCAGCACCCCAACCCCTGATCCACCCTGCTCTGTGTGTGACAGGGGGCGGTGCCCCAGCTCCCCTATCGGCCCTACTCTGTGAGTGACAGGGGGCAGCGCCCCAACCCCCCTGATGGACCCTGCTCTGTGAGTGACAGGGGGCAGCGCCCCAACCCCGATCGGCCCTGCTCTGTGCGTGACAGGGGGTGGCGCCGCAACCTCCCCATTGACCCTGCCTTGAGTATAACAGAGGGCGGGGGCGGTGCCCCAACCCCCCAATCAGTCTACCCTGAGCATGACTGAGGGTGGCATTGCAACCTCCCGATCCGCCCTGCTCTGTGCATGACAGGGCAGCACCCCAACTCCCCAATCGGCCCTGCTCTGAGCCTGACCAGGGGCTGCACTTAGGGATTGGGCCTGCCCTCTGCCACCCGGGAGCAGGCCTAATCCAGCAGGTCGTTATCTCCCGAGGAGTCCCAGACTTCGAGAGGGCACAAGCCCGGCTGGGGGACCCCCCTCCCCACCCCACCCCCAAGTGCACAAATTTTTGTGCACCGGGCCTCTAGTCATATTATAAGTGTCTCAGCCAGAGTGAGTATTGTGGTGCTGTTGTTCATATATGTGTATATGTATATAATTTATTGAACATAGGTGATGTCATCTCCTGCTCAACCCCAGAAACAGTGTTCTCTTCCAAATCCAGAGACTCTTGTATTTATTAAAAGAAAGTATGTAAGTCACCAGTATGGCTTCACTACTAGGAATCTTGAGGAATAATTTTGACCATGTACTTTTTTTGCTTTACATGCTGATTTAGACTCTACACCCCTAGTTAACTTTCATCTCTACTCTATCACACTGGAGGTCCCCTCTCCACCATGGGTAAGGATGAGAAGACACAGAAGCCAAGAGGGGTGTCACCGTATCATCCTGGAGACAAGCTTTTTAACACCAGCTGGACCATCGGGGAACTCAGCAGCCCACTTCCTCACAGGGAACTGATTTGCTTTCTGACTTTCCTCAGTCCCAATCCTCCATGGCCTTGTCAAGCCCTGGGTTCTACTATAGTCCCTGCCACTACTGACCAGAAATTACATCTTTTTAAACTAAGAAAACCTAAACCATTAAGCTCCTCAAATTCTATTCTGTCCACCTCAAGGAATATTTATAATTCTGTTAGTTTTTACTTAATGACAATTTCAGAGTGCATCTACCTTTCAAATGCCAACTACCCCGTGCAATGCTTTTATTAAAAAATGTCTTATTGTGGTAAAATATATACAAGTAGTAACAAAATATATACAGCATAAAATTTACCACTTCCACCATTTTTAGGTGTGGAGTTCACCAATGTTCATCTCCAGAACTTTTCCATTATCCCAAACGGAGACTCAGTACCCTACACTTTTGAGTGCATGAAAATACTATGATATTCTGAATTCCTTCTTCTATTAATGTATTTTCTTCAGTCTGTAAACATTTTGATTTCTCATCAAGATATGCTTTTCTTTGACTTGGTTTTTCTTTACCACCCATTAAGCATAATTCTCCTATGTCAATTGCCTCATGTGTCCATCAGTCTGTCTTCCCTGCTTACTCTTCTCTTCTCCTTCATTAAACTGGAAATGCCTTGAGGGCCAAGATGATGCCTTTCATACCTGTACCCTCAGTGCCAGGCACAGCGTCTGACACAAAATCGACAGTAAATATTTGCTGGATGAATGACTAGAAGAAAACAATCACTACAGTTGTAAGAACACTTGCTGAGCATGGTGCTAAGACAGTTACATGGGTTTTTTTCATTACAGGCAGGTACTATCATTAATCCTATTTTGCTGATGAGAAAATGGAGGCTTAGGCCACTCAACTGGAACTGGCAAAGCCGGATTTGACCACCCAGTATTCCAACTCCAGAGAATGCACTCTTAAAGCTTTCACTATTCTGCATCTGCCTAGTCAACCATATACACTAACCCACTCCTGATACTAATCTCTGCCCTCCAAAATCTTTGCAGAGAAAATACTTAGATTTCTACCCAATCCTAGCACTTCATTATTGATTGAATGTTAAAGGTAAGTAATATTTGGTGTATCTGTATAGATTGAGTTCAATGTCCTAAATTAGTAGCATAAATAGAAGAGTGATAGTGAGTGAACTAATACTGAAGAGAAAAAAGAAGAAAAACTATCATTTTTGTTCATATTTAAAAATGCTTTTATACATTGTGGTAGATTATGCTTATCAATTACTTGTTGTTCTCCTTGAAATAGGAGTATATTCCTTCCCCACTGTCATCTAGGCTTGGTCATAAGGGTTGCTTTAGACAATAGACAATATGTCCCAGAGAGTGAGCACTTCTTCATCCTGATTTAAAATGAAGAAGACATGCAGAGCAGAGCCAGGAATGCCATAGTCTATCTGAGCCTACATGCAATGTAAGAAGTAATTCTTTGTTCTTGAGATTTGGGGTTGTTTGTTATGAAGCATAACCTAGTGAGAGATGACTCATAGATACACTAATTTATCCCCAAACATATAAGGTCAATGAGAATATAGATATTTTTATACAGAATTTCAACATAAAGAATGGTCCAAAGTAAACCCTTTAGTGGAGTTACTGATAGTCCTGAATAGAGCCAAATAGAAAACTTCTAGGACATTTATACTAAATTTGCTTTAGTACATGTGACTTTTAATTTGTTTGAGAAATATGTAATAAAATGAAGGTTTTAAATCTCAGGTAGAAGTTATGATCTGAAGAAGATACCGATTTTTAATAAAATATACATGTTAAAATAAATTTAATATTCTATGTTGGGTTCTGGTTTTTTGTTTTTGCTTGTAGTAAATTACATCTTTTCCTCTAACATTCACTCAAATATTTAGGATTTATTTATTTTCTGAATAATAAAATATAACTTTAATACTGATCTCTTTTCCCCCAATGATGAAAACTCATTCTCTATAGGTCATGTTATATGTGGAAAACATACACTCCTATTAAAATGCCTTACAGCTCAGGTGAACACCATTGTGAATTGGTTTAACTTCTTCAGCATCACTTTTAAAAGGTCTATAAATCTATTTGTTGTAATACCCTTGGCCTTCCCAAAGCTGGTGCTATGCATAGGCTTACTTGTAAATGAGACACTACCTATGATTTGGAGCACACAACAGATTCAACTCAAGTTGTCCTTTACCCTACACAAGCCTGATACATACAGCATAATTATAGAATATTAAAGCATTGCATGTTTGAATTAATAAAGTCAGGAAAGCTGAAAAGATCAATCCTTTTTTATTAGCCAGAGCAGATTTTAGTGTATCAGGTTAGTTGAGCTCTGCAGAGGATGCTGGTAAGTTGTTTCCCAGGTGAAAAGGTGGAAAAGGTATTAAAATTCTTCAGTGTCTCCCCAGAGCCTCAAGAAAATAAAAAGAATTCTTAACAAGACAGACTTAAGTCCTCTGAGATCTGGCCTCTGATTTCCTCTCCAGACTCATCTGTCTGACTTTAGCTCACTGGATTATTTAAAGAGGACATCTCAAGTCCCCTTCTTCTGGATAACTCTAACTTTCCTGATTTACCATGTGGCCTATATTTTATTTAGTATAACTAATGCTAGCTGTGACAACTGAAACACCCTGAAGATTTCAATGTCTCATACAAAGAGCCCAATGTTGGCCTGGTGAACAGGATAGGGGCCTATCACCCAACCCCAGCCTATGCTTTACTAGGCCATGGTGCTCATGACACTGAGTCACAAACATCTGCTTACCCACCTCCCTTCCTCATTCCATGGGGAGTGCTTTAAAGCTGCATCTGGACCTTATTTGGTTTTGCACCCAGAGATCCCAGCACTTTCCCTGTCACAAAGCAAGTGCTCAATAAATGTTTGTTGAAATAAAGAATGGATGGATGGATGGATGGATGGATGGATGGATGGATGGATGGATAAATGAGTGAATGGATCAATAAGAGTGAGGGATCATTGTGAGGCTTTTCAACACCTACGGGAAATATTTCTTCCCTTCTTGAAAACTCTATTGTAAGTGGGACATTTTCAACATCTAGAATCCTCAAAGTAGACCCCAAGAAATAGGATTTTCTTCAGTCTCCTAGACCAGGAGAGGATGTGATCTGACTTTCACTGGTCAGGTGGACCCACACAAGACTTCAACGCAGAAGCAAGCCTCATGAGGAAACAGTCTGTGCACCTTTCCCTTGGCAGATGCTGGAGGTAACTGAACAGATTTGATGGCATTAGTAGAAGCCACAGGGATTTTATAATCATTGTCCAATGGAGTTCCTGGGGCAGATGAGCAAAGGGAAAGTAAAGGCACTCATGGCAGAGCAGCGGAGGTGGTTTCTCATTAGGGTGTCTCTGTGGTTGTGGTTTGGGGCAGCCCATTATTCCACAAGGTTTGGCCTTGAATGTAGTTTTGCAGCCCTCTCAACATACCTGTGATCTACTCAATATTCCTTTAATTACATTCCTTTTTACAGAACTAGAAAGAGTCAGCTTCTATTGCTCACAATTAAGAACCAATTAAAATCCAAGAAAATAGCATGAAGCCACAGGACATTAGAAGTGGGAGAGTGAGAGAGAGAGAGAGAGAGAGAGAGAGAGAAATCAAAGGAGCAGATATAAAACAGAAGTAAAATCATTAAGGTGATGAGTGAGTGGCAAATGGGCATAAAAGTTAAATTTTGCTGACTTTACTCTATGCCTTTGTTTTGTTAAACTGAGACACTGCTAGTACATTACATTGTAAGAATTCTGGGATAGTGGTCCAATTATAATCTTAATATTTATCTATCAAACCCATGCTTATTCCTTAAACATACCATTAAGCTTTAATATGTATTAAATTCATAAAATTGTGCTCTAAGTAAAAGCTGTTGTGAATAGCTTCAAGTGGTACACAAATTCTTTGGTCTTTGTATAAAGTATGCATTTGCAGGCAAGCTCAAAGTAACAAGATTTCTGAGTGAAAAGATAATGAAACCCAAAAAGTTTGTCTCACTGCAAGTAACAGAGTTTTGCTTAGAAGTGATTGAACTAGCAAGACAATCTTAGAGATAGAATTCAAGAATATTCTGAAGTAGAAAGTACTTCTACTGCATAGCACAGTAACATTATGTGTGTACTGATAAATATCAACTCAAAAAAAGAGCTAACATCATTTTGGAAAGAATAGTTAATAAAAGAGAATTTGGAGTTTTGCCCAAGAAATTTTAACTGAATGTTTGTTCTCATAAAATAATTATTTCCACTAAAAGTTCATAGCTATAAAAACTTTGCTTCCTCAGGAATTGCTTTTTCTAGTGGCTGATAGTTGTACATATTTATGTGTCAATTTAAAAAATTTTAAAAACCAGCATTTTTGAGCAACCCACCCAGCTTGCCACTCTTCTTCAAAAGTGCCTTTTCTGAATTCAAATAACTTTAATGTTTGAAATGCCTCGATTTATGATTTTCAACTTGGCTCATTCGCAATGTGAAAGTGGAATACCTACAAGATAATTGACTTTTACTTGCAATTACACCTACAGTTTAAAAGAAGTGTAATTGACACTAACATAACTGCTTCTAAATGTTTTCAAGTTACTGAAAGACTGGCTGGAAATGAAGGGTTGACCCTCTCTGAAAGCCTGGATAACCGGAGGTCTCCTAGTCATCTGTTACAGCAACAGCTAACTCTTCTTTTAAAACAAGTCCATTTTTCAAGCTCTTGCTGAGATTGCTATAGATCCTGGGGGCAGGACTGAAAACAAGATCATAATTGAGCAGTAGGAGGTCTGCTTATCTCTCTCAGCGATGAGCTGGCAGAGGACAAGGGACCCAGACTGAGTAAATGCAGGAAACAATGCACCTGCTTGGAGGCCTCACTGATTTTAAATCGTGTTGGTAAGAAGGTGTGAAGAAGCGGGTCTGAATGTTTTTATGTGCTGATTTAGGATCTGGGGAGGGGGTGGAGGCTGGGAGGTTCTATGGAGTGGGAAGTAAAGACATAATTAAAACTATTCATTTCACATACACACACACACCAAAAAAAAAATCTGCTCTATTTTCCCAGTGGGCCTTGATCTCTTTGTTACACTGTATTTGGAAAGTTCTATTGAAATGTCATTCAGGAAGTGCCACTGGGGCCTCGTAGAAAAATAGAAAGGATAGTTAGCAAATAAGAGGCAGTTGAAAGATAAAAGCATACATTTTTTAAAAAGTAATATTTCATTTGAAGCCTCTTACTAAGTCTTTGCTCAAACCTAAGAACTTTGATCTGGATTTTGATTAAATTATTTCCAACAAACAAAGTGAGATTTTAAGACATTACTAATTTTGTGCAAAAACATATTTGATTTTTCTTCTTCACTAATACGTTAACAATAACATTTTACCAATGTGGGAAGCTGATTGATACCTAAAGGAAGACAAATGACAGTAATAAAATAATAATGCCCATAATTAAAATAACTACAATCATACATCTGTGTTGGTGTCATGAATAAATATTTGGTGCACTTCATGATTTTGTTCTCAGCTAATGGATATCAACCTTCAAGTTGATTTTCTTATTCCTCTTTCTGCCTCTAAAAATCCTCTTTCTGCAGCTCAGGATCTCCCGTTGACATCAAAGGGAGTGTCTTCTGTACAAGAGAAGGAGGGTTAAGGCTGCAAAAATGACATTTGTTGGAGCTAATTTTTACAGAATGTACACACCGTATGAATATATGTTTAATGTAAATATAGAATTATCCAGGAGAAATATGACAACCTTTCCTTCATCCGTAAGAGCTAAATGTGTAAAAGCTAGGTGTTTCAAGAGTACAGGAAGTAAAATTAGCATAGACATTTAAAATTATCAGTTATTTTTATTCTCTGAGACCAAGCCAATGCAAAGTGAAAGCAATTTTGACAATTTGGAATAATGAGTCGGTCTTGAGGTTATTAATCAAAATATGGTCAAGCTGCTTGTCTTCATTAAAACTTGTTGCAGAGGAGAGGGAATGGCTGAAGGAGGGGGGGTAAGGAGGGGAGAATCCTTTTATAATAAATTTGAGCTCTAGTTTTCAAGTTTATCTGTGTTCCGCTCTCTTGCTGAAATATGGATGCAAGTTTCAAGTTAGATAAATAGCAGCATAACTATCAATGCTTTCAATTATGACTATAATTAGACACTCGAGTAAATCAAATATCTTGCTTGGAGTTTCTCTGTATTTCACAGAAAGAATAAAATTTGTTTTTTCCAGGAAATAATTTTCTGTCATATAGTCAATGCATTTAATAACTGAGTAAATTGGAATCATTTCCTTTCCTAACATCAATAATGTTGTTCATTCAACTATAATGAATGTGGCATTGCATAAAATTTTATTGATCACTAGAAACAAGAAATGCAGAAAAATCACTTTTACCCTTTAAAGAATAAATATAGAAAGAATTTGAACACAGTTTATTAAAACTTTTGTGAAAAGTGTTTTCTATTATGAACAACTGGATTCTTATATTTTAAATAATCAAAATTTTGTAATTAATTTATTTTTAAAGGGACAAAATTCCAAATATGTTTGTAGCAATAACTCTACTGGAATTTATATATATGAATGAAATATGCATATGTATTTCAATTTGGGCTTATAAAAATAAATATTTAACATTATTTGACCACTTTCTAAGGTAACCTTTTCACACAACCTGAAATCTTAAGAAATATTAAATCTTTCTTTAAAAAAAAAATTACAACTTACATGTTTCTTATGTGGCTTCCAACCTTTCACACTCCTGCTTTTACAAAATTAAGTAACTAACTAAGCATGTTCTATGCCACGGTGTGTAAAGCACAGCACCAATTCAAAATAACTTAGTGAAAAAAATACTGATAAGAATTAAGAGAATAATGGTGTCTTGCGTACCTCAAAGATAGTCTTAATTTATAATCTGAAAGCTTTTATTATAACATAACAAGCTGTGTAATCCCCACTTTGAAATTAAAATTGCTCTTCAGGATACATATTGTAAAACGGTGACATCAAAGACTGTGATTTTGAGGAAAATTGTTCTTTATAAAGGAAATACCCTATACTTGTCTAAAAACAAATTTTGCAGAAAGGCATCAAGACAGTGTTTCATTGTAGGTTGTGAATCCTTTCAAAGGGCCGGTGGCCTGAATATTAACATCATCTCACATATTCCCAAGATGTGTGCAATTACCTCGGAGAGAAGAGCTGGGATCGTGAGGTCTCGAGGGCTTGGATAATGACATAAAATAAATTGCAACGATTACCCGTGTACTTTTCCAGGAGACGTATTATTTAAAACCTAACTAGGACTTCAAGAATGAAACCGAGGAATGTCCACTTTATGAAATTGCTATTAAAGTGTGACCTAGAGTTGAAGACAAGGTTAATTATTGGTTTTTAACTGAAGTATCATTCTAGTTTAATATCAGTGCCCAGGTCCTAATATTGAAGCAAGTCACATTTTTCAGGGACAATTGCCTTTGAATAAAGAATGACAGGGCTCTGGTCTTTGCTGACCCTTACAACTCCTGCAGCGTAATCCATGGCAACTCAGTTACTACAGCAACCAAGGAACACGCAGAAGAACAGGATAAGACCGTGAAATCTGATGTCATACTTTCATAAGATAGAAATTGCAAATGATATTCTAAAGTAGATTTGTTGAGTTGTGTGACCTAAGTTATAAATTAATTGGAAGTGAATACGGAGCTTTCACTGGGACCAAGATTTAAGGATCCTGTGCTCAAGCACTCAGCAACATTTATTATTGACCACCTACTGCTATTGTGGCAAACAAAGATGAATAAGACATAGTTCCTGAAGTTCTTTTCTCCCCTTCACCTTCACCCACTTCAATTGGAAGCTCAAAGTTAGTTCACGGCCTTTCTTAGAGGCTTTGTTGCCAAAAATAAAGCATTTTGAAACACTTTCATTGGTTTGGTCAATATAAAATCCGTAACCAGCTCTCATTAGAAATTATCCAGATATTTGCCAAATTTCCAAGTTTCTTTCTATATTAATGGTTACCTCTCAGCCTCACCTTTCCACCTTGGAAAACTGACTTAAGTATTTTTGTTTCTTGGGGTTCCAACTGTAGAAATTAAGGCTCCTAATTCCTTCTGTTGGTGCTTCATTTTTTAAGTACTTGCTGTGACTTTCAAGTATTTCTAGTATTTCATCATTAACACACATTTGGATACGAACGTGAGAAAGAGAACTGTTATTGGCCTTAGTTTATCAGAGTTCTACGATTAGATTATAAAAAGTCAATTTTCCATGTTGTGCTTGGGACATAACATGGAACTCAGAATTGAGTTTTTTGTTAGGGCTCTGTTAAGGGTTCTTAATAATAATAATAATAAACCTGAGATGAATGTGGCAATAGTCATAATGATGTGTCTTGGCAGTAACTCTGCCATTGGCTCTGATCCAGTTCATCACTAGATCAAGACTCATAGACAACTCCAACTTTATACGCCTGGAGACAAATGTCATAGCCAGTCCTTCGACTTGCAAGTTCTATAAAAGGAAATACCAAGACTCTTGGGAAATATGAATGAGTGATATTACAACACATAAATGACTATTTCTCCATCTTTGTTCACAGATGGGATGGAGGTAGTTCTAACGATTGCATTTCCCAGCAACCCATGAACTCCATTGCTGGCGTGATTGAGATGTGCTCCACATCCAAGCACACTCTGTGGGCCAAACTGCTCTGCTCCAGCCTGCTTCTAAGTCAGTGACTATAAACTGTTCTTTCTTTTCCTTTCAGATCAGTTTATACTGCAAGTTCAACCCCCTTGTCACATTATTACAAAAATATAAAGGAAAACATATTTACACTTCACAAGAGATTGGATGCAGAAAACAACACTGCCATCTGAGAGCTCAATCGTTCCTTCCTTCATCCTACAAAACACTTATTGAGCACCTATTGGCCAAGCACTTATGAGCCTTGAAGAAATACCATCGTCAGATCAACTCACGTGTCTGGAATCAAATGCCAGACATGCTAAGTAGGCCATTGTTATCAGAACGATGATTAAGATCCGTCCAGCCTGCCAAGAAAAAGAGAGGCAAGGCACCGACTTCAGATCTGAGAGGAAGAGCAAGTGAGGCTTCCTAAAAGGGAGGCCTGAGTGCCCTTAAGGAGAAAGTGTGCAGTTCCATACAGGGCCCACAATAGCGCGGCCTTGCAAAGGAGTGAAACAAATGCAATATGATTGGGTTCTATGGGACAGCGGGAGAGGGAGGCATAGGCCAGGTGATAAAATTTGGTCTTCCTTCCCCTCAAAAACAAGCCAACAAACCAACCCTGGAAGCCTTTGAGAATACTCTTTCTGAGCTATCTGCAGCAAGTGCTGCCAGGCCAGCAGCTCAGCGTTAGGAGAGCCCTGGCTCTGGCATTGTATTAGTTACCCATCGCTGCATGACGAATTCCCCCAAAACTTAGCATCCTGAAACCACAAACATTTATTATTTCATATTTTCTGTGGGTTAGAAACCCAGGTGTGGCTCAGCTGGTTGCCTCTGGCTCAAGGTGGCAGTCTGGTCCAGACTGAAGGGATGGTAGCTAGACAGTAACTGAAGGAGGTGTGTGCTCCCAAGCTCACTCCTCTAGGGCTCCCCATGGGAGTGGAGTTGGCCTCCTTCCTGGGTGTGTAACCCCAGGGAGAGTGAGACACACCCTAGATGAAAGACACCCAAGACAGAGCCACATACTTTTGCAACCTTCTCAGAGTGACATCTCATCACTTTTGTCATCTTCTCTTTGATAGAAGTGAGTCACTAGATCCAGCCCACAGCCTCGGGGAGAGTATTAACAAGGGTGTGAAGCCCCAGAAGGCAGGGGTCATTGGGGGCTGCATAATGAGCTGCCTAGTACGCCTGGTATGGGGACAGTCCCAAATTCCCGCCTATGTGGCTGGCAACATCATTTCATGCTACGGGATCAGGAAAGACAGTGGGACCATCCTTTAATTGCTTTCATAATTCTAGTAACGTTTTCGGTGTGTTTACAGGAACCCAGGCGCTGTATTTAACACATTATTTACTCTAGTTCTCAGAACAACCATGTGAGACAGGAAGTATTGCCTCTGCTTCACAGTTGAAGGAAGTGTAATTAATTTGCCCAAGGAAAAACAGCCAGCAACTGTTAAGAATATTATTAGCATTGGGATTCAGACCTGACCTAAGTATGTCTTCTCTCCAAAGTCCACGCGCTTAACCACTGTGCAAACAGCCTCCAGTCTCCTATCTGCTTCGGAAGCTTGTTTTCAACTGTGCTCCTTCCGGGCACTTCAGAACACGGTATAATATTCCTGATGTCTGAAGGGGGAAACATAATATCACACACAAAAAAATGTCAAACAGGACCTTATGACAGTGGTTCTATACCCTCCAGATTAGACCTCATAGCGCTGATAATTTGATCATTGCTCAATGATCCAAAAAGTTGCCCATGCACAAATTGAGTCTCAGACTCACAGTGCTAATCCCATAATGCATGATCTCATCCTGATTTAAAACACCATCCTGTTGGCTTTCTATGTTCCAAGTAGCACTGGGAAGCCTACCAGACATACACTCCTACACACAATGAGTTGTACATTAAGGCAAATTTTTCTGAAAAGAGAACTGACAATGAATACACAGAATTTTCTTTCAAAATTCAAAGCAAAAGTATTCATGACACCACACTGACTATACACTAAAGTACTCAAAAAGAGATCACTGAACTATTAAAGTAAATCTAAAATTTAAAAAAATGTAGTCTGAGTCTCTATGAAAGTATCTAGTAAAGAAACAAGCAGATATTAACTCCATTTGATTACATGGTTCAGAGATGAAACATGTTTAAATATGTTCTGTAATAACAGCCTTTATTTATATTTATACCAAGGAACTCAAAGGACTTTGTGAAATTATTTCATGCCCAAGAGGGAGTAGGAGATGGGTATCATTATCCTTTTTTGGGTGAGGAAGCTGACAGTTCTCTCATGCAGTCCTGTTCTAGGCAGGCTGCCACTGAGCAAACGTGTCACACAGTCTCTGTGTCGCAGGGGTTGTCTGGACAGCACTTGAGTTAAACACGGTCTTTGAGAAGCTCACCCTCTCCAGAAGGAGATCATCACGTGAAAGAACAGGTGTTTCAGCAAAGCACTACCGAAACACAGACATGAGAGTGATTAATTCTTCCTGAGACTATTGGAAAAGGTTGACAAAAGGAGACAAATTCTAAACTAGATTCTGAGGGATGAACAGGTGTAACGAGAAGTCAGGAAGAGGGAACAGCATATGCTAAAGTGGAGAAGAGAGTAGAAGTCTGGTGCATTTGGGGAGCACTCACTAAAGACAGTGCCCAACAAGCTCCTCTTGCTAGTTGTCACTTTAGCTCGACATACAAATTGCTGCATTTTTGCCTTTTGTTTATTGATTACTGTCTTTAAGTTTAGGTTTTTGTTTTCTATAAAAACTCTTGCCTATTAGAACTGCGTATTAAAGTTCCCATAAATGGACATCAGATGCAGCTATAGGCAATTGACAGAGCTTTAATTTTCCTCAGAAAAAAAAACATTCTCCAGGATTGAACAAGTTCTTTCGTTTTGCTTCCTAGTATCAGAGGTGCTCCCTGGCCTACCTATGGCTACCTATTGTAATCCCAACACTAACAATTTCTCTCTTGCTGGGTGAGTCCCAACAGGAATACCTACCTGGATCACCCACTCAGCAGCCTCCTGGGAACTTTTATAATTATTACTAAATGAGGGTTCTCCATAAAGTACCCCAGGACCAGCAAATTCATTTACTAGGAAATCAAGGAAAGAGAACAATCTATGAAATATAAAAATCATTTCTCAACAAAAAGTATATTTTCCCTTGAAAATAAATATAAGCTGGTCTATCCCCACTTATTCAATTTCAAAATATAGAAGAGTAAATAATTTCTTCTCTTTTAAAATAAATATTACCATGGACTTAATGCAAAAAAAAAAAACACCCAAAAAACTTGGGGAATAACATTAGATTTAGAGTTGTGAAACAGTGTTTTGTTTTCCAGTTACTAATCTACTGCATTAAAAATTTTTAAATAAAAGTCAAAGTACCTAGATAGATGAAAACATTTCTAAAAAACTTAACTAGACTTATGCACTGACATAGAAAATTGTCCAAGGCATTAAGTTAAGGCGAGGGAGGGGGGCAATTGAAGGATTCCAATTGGTTAAAAGTGATTATAATGTGTATGTTATCAAATTAACTTTTTTTAAATATAAGGAAAATAGATCTAATGGTTAACAGTGGTTGTCTGGGGAGGACAAAGTCTAAGAAAAAAACCTACTTTTTATATTATAAATGTCTTCATTGTTTCAATTTTTTATAATGCGCATGTATTTTTTAATAATCAGAAAAATCAAAAACTAATGTGTGACTCTTATAACCTTTGGGGTATAGGTGAGATTGCTCAAGCATTGTTTAAAGTTGCTTATATGCTAGAAAAGGCCTCTTTGAGGTGTCTTATTCCGAAATGTTTCCTCCTTCTCAGGTGAGATCTTAACAGTTTTCTTGGTAAGCCCCTCCAGCTCCAAGTTCCCACCAAATGCACTTTGAAAATAACAAAACAAACCGAAACCAAACCCAGAGGGATCCTTAGACCACAGCCTGACAGGGGAACTCCAGGGGCTTGAAATCAGCCCAGGATGGGCCTCTGCCTGAAGCACAGCCTCTCTCACTGGAATGAATCTGGGGCCCCAGGGCTAGATCACCGGATTTTGCTGCTAAAATTGAATTAACTGTATTTTCCCAGCTGGAAAAAAAAATGTTTTAAGCTTTTCTCTCACAAATAGTTCTTAAGCCTTAGGAATCTGCTACTGTTACCATTGTAATTAGCTAGTTATTAAAAATAAGAAAGGAGCAAAAGGGAGGCCAGACATTATAAGCATGGCCATCTGGGCAGCTTCACCAGGAAGCTGCAACTTTACACTCCCCAGGGAACCGCCAGTCCATTCCCTACAGATCACTGGGGAAAGGTACCGGACAAAGGCAAAGATGGACACACGCCCAGCGAGTCAGGGTGACATAGGAAAAGTGCCTGTCAGTCAAACCTGTAAACAGAAACCATTGGCCGGAGTGGTTGGGGCCCCTGCAAATCCGCAAAAATTTGAGAATACATAATCCCCTAGACAAAGGAGTTTGGGCTTTTGGCTCTCTTGGTTCTCTTGGCTCTTGTGGCTCTTTTGCATTCACCCATGTTCCTAGAAGCTGCATGGCCCATGGCCATTCGGACCCCACGCACAATGGACTGATGGACTGCAGCTGGGAGCACACACTAAACTAGCCTGATGCTGGATTGGCCTGTGTCCCAACGTGGACTGGAAACTTTGGGCAACGGCTTTAATCCTAATGGGACCTTGGAAACTCAGGGATTTCATTCCACAGAAACCAAGCTTTCTACAATATCTCATCCTCCCTGTGAGACTCCGAAGTTTCTTTTTCTTGTGACATTGCAAGAACCCCACTTCCACCAGCAACAGGTGGCGATGGGGAGAGCTCCCACCGATAACACTACCACTTGCCTTGCTTTGAATTTTTAAAGTAAAAATGGTATTTATTTTAAGACTAAATTATAGGTTGGTTTTAAGCTTAATGCATGGTTATTTTTATGTACTTTTACAAAACACAGAAGGACCTCCTGGTGCATCACCACCTGACTGTACATTAGGATGTCCAGCCCAATACCCCCAGCAAGGTGAGCAAGATGCAAGGGCCGATCCCTGCCAGCTGCCCCGCCCCCCCCCCCCCCCCCCCCCGCCCCCGGCCCCATGTGCTGATCACGAGGAACACAGGTCTTTGAAGTGCCCCAGGCTCTACCCCCTGCTTTTCTGCATATGGTTCCCTCTGCCTGGATTCCTCCTCCTTCCTCCTTCTCCTTTCAGACTCAAATCAACCTTTCCCTTCTTTAGGACATTTCCCCTATACTCTTTCCCTGCTATGCTCCCATGTCACCTGGGACATACCTCCTTTTACAGACTATTCACACCTCAAGCTTATTTACTTGCATTTCTCATCTCAACTAAATAATGGGTCCCTCAAGACAGGCACAGTGTTCTGGTCACCTCTGTTTTCCTAGCGGTGCTTGCCACAAATGGTTTAATGTGTTTAACAAATGATTACTTAAGTAATTTCTTAAGAAATAGAGAAAACATTTAACTCTAATGCAAACTTTAATTCCAATCCTAATCCAAAAGAATCATACTGCATCCTAATGTGAACTCAAAAATAAAGAAAGAAGAAAAGGAGAGAGAGGGGGAAGGAAGAAGGAAACAACTTTGCAAAGCATTTTTCCTACCTTTTAAATCAACCTATATTCAATGAACACTAGAATTGAGGTGGCTTGTACAGTAATGTTCCTCCAACATATCATAGTCTCATTTTGCAAATATTTATGGAACACCCATCATGTGCCAATCCCTATACTGAGCATAGTGAGCAAAATATACAGTATGTCACAGATCCCATAGTTTGATGTGGTCAATAGTCATTGACCCATGGTCCCATGTATATATTTATAGGCCATGATCATTGCCACGAATTTTAAAAATATGCATAAGAAGGGATCCTGAACCTAGTCTGGGAGCATCATGTTCCCAGGAATGTGCCCATCAGCCTAAAGTGAAGAATGAGAGGATTTCAGCAGGCAGTGGGATTGCGGGGAGAGACAGGGTTGGGAGCATTCAGAGAGGGAAGAATATCATGTCACAAAGCTTCCAAGACTGAAGAGGCCTGGACGTGGATACAGAGGTCAAGGTGCCTAGAGAGCAAAGATGCGGGAGAGAGATGAGGACAGAGAAGAAGGCAGGAGCAGGTGACTCTGGGCCTGCTTGGCCATTCAAGGGCAATGGGAGTGCACGGAAGGGTTGGAGCCTGACAGTGACACAGTCAATGGATATTTTGAACAGCTCTCTGGCTGCAACGTGAAGAAACAAAGAAGGAAAATGGAGGAGACCATTGCAGGGGTCCAGGTAAGTGAGGCTGACAGCCTGTACAATAGCAGTGAAGGTGGGATGAAGAGGAATAAATAGATAAGTGAGATTTCTAGAAGGTGAAACCAACAGGACTTGGGGATGAGGTGGATATGGGAAGTAGGGGGAAGACAGGCTGGGATTTCTGGCTTGCAGGATGGACGATTCATTTATATCCTTTACTGAAATCATTAATCCTGGGAGATTTGGATTCATTTTGGACATGTTGAGTTTCAGGGTTCTTCTAGACACCCAAGTGGAATTTAAGTAACTCTCATACTTACTGCAGGAATGCAAAGGAGCCAAATCTTCCGTTAGGGCTTTAGAAAACAGAATATCCAACCAGGAAGGATTTGGGAGGAGATCTGAGGAGGAGAAAATTGCCTCTCTTCATGCCTCCCACCTGAGCTAAGTCCACACTAGCCTTCTTTGTCTTTGTAAAATATTTTTTCATGGAATGTGCTGAAAACAGGACAATTAGCAAACGCTAAAGCCAGTTGCTGTGAAGATCTACAATGGGAAGACTCAAGCACTCATTCATTCAGTCAGTCACTTATTTATATATGTGTTAGTACTCTCTGATCATTATATTATATATTATATTATTCAATTATACTTCTTATGGTTTTTATGCATGTTTACTTTTCCTTACTGGAAGATAGGTTTTTAAGGGTAGAATCTTCCTTTTCAACTCTCTTATTTCCCACAAGACCTAAAAAAATGCTCTTCTAAACGTTCTCCAAATAAAGATTTGTTGAGAGAGTTGAAGGAATGTTAGCTAAACATCCTGGAAAAAGGCATTTATAAAGCAATTTTTCATCGCAAGTTGTTAATATGAGCTAATCAGCAGGTTTGCATGTGGCCTTTATAATTCGGCAGAGGGAAGTGTTCACACACTGAGCTACTCATGTGTTCAATCAACAAGCATTGCACACCCGCCAGGGCAGCACAAGGAAGGGGAAGCAAAGACGCTTTCTCGCAGGAGTGGCCTCCGATGCTGCCACCGTGGCCAGATGCCCGGGAAGCTGCTCGGCCTGCAGTCTCTCTCCAAACCAGACAAAGGCCACAGCCTCTGCTCAACTGAAAGGCAGGAGGAAAGGCATTTCTCTCCTCCCCAATCTTTTCCAACGCCAGAAAGGAAGACTTGGCTCACCTGCATTATTAAATGTTCGGATGAGAGATACTTAAACTATTTAGGATGATGATTTTGGAGGAGAGTCAGCATAAAAGCTGAAATGAACAGGAAGGTTCTTGTCGAAAATCGCAGGTGAAACCAAGGAGAGGTATGCACCCCTCCCTGTTTTCTGAGGACTTCTGAGATCCTCTCTGTGGCCATTTCGTCATCCTTCCATGACTAACCCTCTGTCTGGTGGCCTTAACCTTCTCACTGCCATCAGGCCTGGGAGGGAGAGTTGGATCCCAGTGTGGGGCAGAAGGGGTTGGGGGAAGGAGAGGAATCTGTGACCTGCTGCAGAGGGCAGATCTTTCCTAGACAGTTGGATGGTGTCCTCCAAGCCCGCAAGATGCTGATCTGTGTGCACTTCTACCCTGAAATCAGAGCCTGTCTCTGCCGTGACCACGGAGCCAAGTCCTGGATTAGGACTTTCCCTTGCTGTACCCTGAGCACAGGAGTGAATTCCATCATGCTCAGTCTTTTCAACTGCTTCATACAGATGGAAGCTTCGCTCAACGCCAGAGGGCTGCTAGGAGGAATAATACAAGGCTATAAAATTCCTTCCAAATGTAAAGGCATTGTGTAGTGTATAATAATTTCAGTGGTCATTAGCATTTTTTCAAAGTCGCTTAGGAAACATTTCTGATCTCAGGATAATTAAAGAATAATGAAAGAGTCTTGTTCAAGGCACCTGGGCATCAATGTTCGACACACACCGAGCAAGGTTAAGCTGAAGTGCTAGTTTACTTTGGAAAATGACAGGCTTGTTTTTCAAGGTGCAATAGTTCGTTGCAACAGTCTACAGAACGAAGTTTGCAATGATGAAATAGCAATTCACATCCTTCATCAGTTCAACAATATTTCTTTCATGCTGGATAGTTATTAAAATGAAAATCTGCCCTGGTCCAGGAATGTTTAATTCTTCTCATATGTGTATTGTTATTTTTATACTTTTGATTATTTTCTTAATCTACTTTCCAGGCTTACTTATTTTATCAGCTGAAAAGCTGGAAAAAATCCTTATGACTAAATACTTTGCTGTTTATTATTTTACTTATTTTTTTAGCCAAACCCTATGATAACATTTTAATTTGATAATGTTCCATTAAACACATTAATAGGAGATAAAAATATATAACAATTAAGGAATATTTAAATAATTTTTAGTAAAATGCATCCGCTAGCATAAAAACATTGTATTTAATTTTTTTGAGCTTCAGTAAATGTGACAAGTGATTTGTATTAATAAACTGTAGGTACATCTATGTACACATTCTCAGAGTATAAACTAGAACCAAACTAGAAGCTATATTATGTGGACAGTGTTCTGAAAATAAAGACTTATATGGCCTGATTCTAACACTTTTTGTTACAATCAGTATATCAGTGATCTTGCCTTCATTTCTCCATAAAATGCACAGTGGAAATAATGTTAATAATATAGTGATGTCATTATGAGGGACTAAGTCAGAAAAACACTCCCCATAAATGCTGCAAAAATAAATGCTCAGTTAGAACTTAGGTCTTAAACATATTTTAAGTACAACTAAAACTAATGTGCAAGCCCATTTAGATCTAATTTTTAGAATATAGCTAAAATCAAACTGGGCCTTATTAACTGTATAAAATATAATAAATATCCTTCCAAGTAAGAGAATAAAAATATTAGAACATAGGCTATTAAGTTTTTTATGGCAAAGATTGCAATAAAGGAAAAAGAGAGATTTAAAATAACTGTTTACTAATGATACTTAACCACTTAAATAAATCTTTCTATAAAGATAATTACACTAAGCCAGTGGTCGACAAACTGTGGCTCGAGAGCCAATGCGGCTCTTTGGCCCCTTGAGTGTGGCTCTTCCACAAAATACAGACTTCTGCGCATGGGCCACGAAGTTTCAATCACACTGTATGTGCACGCCCGCACATGGTGTTTTGTGGAAGAGCCACACTCAAGGGGCCAAAGAGCCGCATGTGGCTCGTGAGCCGCAGTTTGCCAACCACTGCACTAAGCCATTATTAATAAGAATACTTATATTTAGACTTCACTAAGTCAACAGCATTTCTTTTGTAAGTTTGTATTTCCTTTAGCACATTTTTCTAGTAGATGAAACTACTGTGTACTCAAGTTTTAAATTTAATTTTTAGAAAGTAGCTATGGAAGCAATCAACATCTGTGTTGGTATCTGAAAATAAACATTGAGCAGAAAACAATAAGATTAAGTAATATTTACATAATGAGTCTAAATTAACCACATATACAAATGTCTTGAATTAAAGTAGCAAAAATTTGAAGCTAAATGTTTGGGTACTTTAGAAAAGCTTTATTCCAGACATTTCTAAACAAGTTTCTTCAAAATAATTAGAAAAGGAAACAAATCCTTATTAGCCATATATATGCCTATATATGTGTTAAAGTTAGTCACAATCTATTTTTTATATGGTATTGTGAAATTGTTATCCTGCACATTAAAAATTTGCGAGTAGAGGTTACAGAAATATTTTTGTCTAATATAATCTCAACTGTTATAAAAAATTCACTTTGCTTTGGGGATTGGCATTGTCTTACTTGTTAGCTTGTTCAAAGTATCTATCTATATATCTATATCTATATATATATATATATATATATATATATATATATATGGCTAATATGCTAAGTGTCTGACCGTCCAACCTGTCGCTATGACATGCATTGACCACTGGGGGCAGACACTCAACGCAGGAGCTGCCATGATGTGCACTGACCATTTACAGAGAAATGGCACCATGGACTTGGCACCCACAAAGCAACACTCAGCTTCCCCCAAGTGGGACACAGGCCCCGCCACCACCCCGGAGCTACAGCCCACCAAATCGCAGCTGATGCTGCCAAGACCCCATGGTGCAAAATGCGGCCCACAGCCCAGCTCAGCCCAAAAATGTGGTTGTGGGTGCCGGGTAATGGCATCACGTAGCAACATCCAGCTTCCTTTCCCTAGCTACTAGCCTCCTTGCAGTTTCTTCAGCCCAGGAACATGACTTGCTTTATAGCCAGGTGGAAACATTTTCCATTTTAACCAAACGTCTGTGAAGCATTTTCCCGTGCCTCATCTCATTTGATCTTCACAGAAGTCCTGGAGTAGGTAGGTAGACTCAGTGGAATCCTGTTTTCTTTTCATTAGCCAGAAAATGGAGATTTAGAAAGCTTAGAAACTTAACCCAACTGAAAAAAAGTAAGAAATCGTAGACCTTAAGAATGGCTTCAGGTTTTCTCACTGCGCAGAATATAGTCAAACACTGCTGCAGTGAGAAAACTTAAATATTTTACCCTTTGTTCTCCCTCCATGATCTACAATAATAATCTGCTTCATGTTAATATTTATTGCTGTGTTGCTGACAATTACCTGAAAGAGAAGTTGGAGCATTTCACTCGGCTGGAAAAAGTTTAGCTAAATCAGAAAGCAGGTCTAATTAAGCAAGTTTATCTATATATATAAAGCTCTCCCTGGTGCCAATCACACGTGTGTGTTTTGACCTGTCATTGTCGATCATGAATTTGGTTCTATTATAGAGAAAGGGTGAATAGCAATATTAAAATATTTCTTCTAATTAATTTTCTTTCAATGTGCATGGATTCATGCACTGGGCCACTAGTTAAAATGTATTATATTGGAAAAGACAAAACTATGGAGACAGTAAAAAGATCAGTGGTTGCCAGGGTCTAGTGTGGAGTGAGGGGTGAGTAGGTGGAGTGCAGAGGACTTTTAGGGCAGTGAAAATACTCTGTATGATACCATAATATTGAACACATGTCATTATATATTTGTCCAAAGCTATAGAATGTGCAACACCAAGAGTGAGCCCTAAGTACACTATGGACTTTGGGTGATTATGATGTGTTGGTGTAGATTCATCCATTGTAACAAATTCACTACTCTTGCTGGAGGTGATGATGAGAAGGAGGTATATGTGGGAGCAGGAGGTATATGGGGAATCTCTGTACCTTTTGTTCAGTTTTGCTGCGAACCTAAAACTGCTCAAAAAAATAAAGTGTAAGGGGGTCAAAAAGTATAAACTTCTAGTTAAAAAATAAACAAGTCATGAGGATGTAATGTACAGCATGGTGACTACAGTTAATGCTGTATTGTATATTTGAAAGTTGTTAACAGCATAGATCTTAAGACTTCTTATCATGAAAAAAATTGTAACTATTTATGGTGATGGCTGTTAACGACTTATTGTGGCAATCATTTTGCAATATATACAAATATCAAATCATTATGTTGTATACATGAAACTAATATAATGTTATATGTTTATTACTATTCACTTAAAAAGGAAAAAATTCTAATAAAAATTTTAACTATTATCAATTTATTATGAAAATAAAACCTTTATCTAACTTTTTCATCTATATTTATATTTTACAAAAGACAAATGCAAATAAATGTCTGACTGAGAATAGCTGACAATTTGTTTTTCCTCATGTCTTTCTCTATGAATTATTTCCAAAAAGTTCTCTTTCTTAAAGCCAAATATCTTGAAGTACTGAATTTTCTAAGTGCTGTTGTTGCTGCTGACCAAATTCCCCATCTTGGTGGGCTTATGCTTGCCATATTCATCTGTAGAAGGATTCATCCTATTCACATTTGATGTACAAGTTTCTTCTTAACTTATTGTCTTCTTTTACTTCCTTCCCACTATTTCTACCCACCACCTTACAGTCAAGCAAAGAGAAAGAAGAAGGTACACCAGGCCTGGGATGTGCTCGGCACTCAATGAGAGTATATTTGTCGAAAGAAAGAAAGAAAGAAAGAAAGAAAGAAAGAAAGAAAGAAAGAAAGAAAGAAAGAAAGAAAGAAAGAAAGAAAGAAGGAAGGAAGGAAGGAAGGAAGGAAGGAAGAAAGAAAGAAAGAAAGAAAGAAAGAAAGAAAGAAAGAAAGAAAGAAAGAAAGAAAGAAAGAAAGAAAGAAAGAAAAGAAAGAAAGAAAGAAGAGAGGGAGGAAGGGAGGAAGAAAAGAAAAGAAAGAACTAATTTCTTATCTATTCACATTCAGTCTTTGGTTTCCCAGTTCATCTTTCAGGCTGTGCCAATCATAGGCAATAAAATAAGCAAAGTGAATATCATGTCCCTCCAACCTTCTAGTCCTTCTCTCCATCTTCTTCTTTCCCTATGAGCAGGACCAAAACCCACTGCTTTTCTGCTGCCATTCTAGATCCTAACCCTGATGCATCCGTTTCCTAGGGCTGCCATAACAAACTGGGTGGCTTAAAACAACAGAAACTTATCATTTCACAGTACTGGAGGCCAGAAGTCCAAAATCAAGGTGTCAGTAGGAGCCGGCTACCTAGACTCTGGGTGGAATCCTCCCTTGCCTCTTCTAGCTCTGGCCTTGCCAGCAAACCTCTGTGTTCCTCGACTTGCAGTGGCACCATGCCAATCTCTGTCTCTATTGTCACATGACCTTCTTCCTTGGTGTCCCTGTCTTCACATGGATCTTTCTCTTCTTATAAGGACACCAGACATAGTGGATTAGAGCTCACACTGATGACCTCATCTTGACATGTTTGTATCAGCAAAGATCCTATTTCCAAATAAGTTCACATTCACATGTACAGAAGGTTAGGACTTAGGTGTATCTTTTTGGAGGACACAGTTCAACCCATAACACCGGCCATCCCTTCTTGGAAGTGCCCCTGCTTCAAGACTATTCCTGAACAACTCTGACAACTATTACGCCAGTGGCAGCAGCAACAACAAGCACAGTGGAAACAAAACAGAAGAACTCCCTGATGATGATTTATATTATCTTCATGTTTATTCCAGAAGTGCTCATTTTGAACAAGTTTGCTACAAATAATGAGAAAAGGAAACAAATCTCTACATCTTGACTTTATTAAAGTCAACAAGAATTTCTGGTGTATGTTTCCAATTCTCTAACTTTAGCTACTTACTGCAAGGGAAATCATCTGATATTCATTCAGATCAAAATTTGGGGAAATTGGTATTTTAGCCCAATGATGTGAAATCTTGTGGTGAAATGACAGGTTTTTAAAGCAGGAAATTGGAAAGTGTTCAGGGTGCATACCTGGAATTCTGCAAATTTATGCCACAGAGACCATCATCAAATCTGCCCTCATAATTGAGGTCTCACCTGCCACCAGCATCCAAGCAGAGTGAAGCTTCAATTCTTATCTCACTAGACTCACAAGTCCAAGGTTCAAAAGCAACTTTATGTAAGTAGGTAAGATGGTTTTAAATATGCTCATCCTACAGGCTTGGGGTACATGTCTTAGACAGTCTCTCATTCAAAATACAGGTATTCCTAGTTTGTAGTTTTAGATGACATGGTTTTTATCAGTTGAGAACCCAGAGTGAAAAGAGCATGTGAAATTCCAAGTCTCATCTGCTCACTCTGCCTCCTGCAGACCTGTAGATCCTAATCGTCATTACGCCTTGTCCTGGCTTGTCAGGAGTGCACTGACGGTGAGTTGGCTTTGCAGCCCTAATTAAGGGGGAATTGTAGAGAGAAAACATTCTCTGTTTCTTTAAAAAAAAATATTCTAAACAAAATTTAGCAAGTTTTTAAAGTAGTATGAGAGTCTAAAAGATTGAGAGCATTATAATTATCTCTAATGAGGCAGTTTAGGCCTCCATCTGTGAAGGCCCCAGGGCTTACGACGGCCCAATCAGATCAGGAGCAGGACATTCTCTGGCTGTTGCTACGCTGTAATTAAGTCCTGCGAGTGAGGAATGCTGGCCCAGGTTAGATTCTGAGGTTCTGAGAGAGAGTGCTGGTGTGGAGTTCTTAGGTGGTAAATGGAGCCCAAGAACTGTGTGATCTGTTGAAGATGTATTTAGGATCTATATATGTAAGCTGTGAGGGGGAGGGGCTTTGGGGAAGGATAGCATATCACTATTTCTAAATGGAAACAGCTATTGCCTCTGAAGGAGCTAACCATAAACACCAGTAAGTTTTTAAATTTTTGTTTTATTTTACCTTGATTTTACCAGTTTTCTCTGCCCAGGGAGAGCACAAGCCAATTAATATGTGAGAGAACAATGTTCTTTCACTAATTTAATGCACTCATTCGTTTCTTTGATACACATTTACGGGCTGACTGATAGATGACAGACCACCAGTGTTTTAGGGAGAAAGGAAGGGACAGGAACAGTATGTGTGATATCTGCTTCCCAGGGAAAACCCTCCAAGCTTTCACATGTGTCTCATGTCCCCAGCCACACCACATGGCCATCCCCAGATGCAAGTGAGGCCAGGGGAGCAAGCATGGGCTCCCCGATTCCTATAGATAACAGGAAGTGGATATTGGAAGGGAAGTGGAGTCCATGAACAGAGCCTTGGACAGAAGCACTTCTAAGGAGGTGGTACCTGAAATAGACAAGAAGGAAACAGCCAATTGAAGGTCTAGAGGAGGTGGTTCTAGGCAGAGATCAAAGCAAAACACAGCCCTACATTTGGGATGATCTTGGCCAGATCAAGAAACGTGGTGTGGCTGGAGCCTAGTGATTGAGGGAAGAGTGAAAGAAGGCAAGGACCAAGAGATGGTCAGACGAAGATCAGGGAAGGCTTTGCGGGGTAAGAATGTCAGATGGTATTTGTCTAAGTATCAGGGGAGGCTGCTGAGAGATTGTATAAAGTAAGGAGTAAAATGGCACACCTTGCATTTTTCAGAGGTCATTCTGGCAAGCTGCTGAGTGGAGAATGGATTATTAGGGAGTGAGACAGAAGAAAGAGAGAATACTGAGGACTTGGCCTCAGGAGCCTAGCAGGAGATGATAGTCCTATGGACTAGGGTGGTAGCAGAGGAGATAAAGAAAGGTAGATGGATTTGGGATTTAATTTATGGAGAAAATAAAAGAACTTGCTGATGGAATAGGGTATATCATTTATTGTCCAGTGACAATTTTGAGAGCAAAAGGAAATGCTATAAATAAATACTCTGGATCAACAAACCTAAGTGACTGTCCCAGGCAAATTAGGACACAGGCAGAGGTGAGGGGAAGGGGGGTGAAAGAAGACTCCTGCTTGGGTGGGGCAATTGGCTCTAGTGACATGAAGAAGGGAGTGTACCAGCTGTGTGTGTTTGAAGGAGGTTGAATTTGAGGTGGCTGTGAGATAGCCATTTACCTCCCCCCCCCCAAAAAAAAAACAGAAGTAATAAGAGATAGGTGAATAGTTGGATGGATAGATAGGTAGATAGCTGGTAGACAGATACTTTTTTGAGGAATTCAATCTGTAGGTCAGCAGGCTGGAAACTCCAGCAGGAATTAATGTTGCAGTCTTGAGTCTGAACTCCATAAGGCAGGTTGGCAGACTAGAAACTCAGGCAGGATTTCTATGGTACCATCTTGAGGCAGAATGGTTTCCGCTCCTGAAAACCTCTGTTTTTGCTCTTAAAGCTTTCAACTAAGAGATAAGGCCCACTTACATTATTGAGAGTAATCAGCTTCACTTAAAGTGATTGTCGACGTTAACCACATCTACAAAACCCTTCACAGCATCACCTATGTTAAAGTGTGATTAAATAACTGGGTGCTATAAGGAAGCCGTGTTGACACCTAAGGCTATCACACCCATAGAAATGTCAAATAGAGAAGAGCTAGCTAGCTCATGGAGAAGCCTTGGATGATGATATAAAACCTTCTGTAAAGCCAAGGAAGAGAATGAGATCCTTTAATGCAGTGATGGCGAACCTATGACACGCATGTCAGAGGTGACACGCGAACTCATTTTTTTGGTTGATTTTTCTTTGTTAAATGGCATTTAAATATATAAAATAAATATCAAAAATATAAGTCTTTGTTATACTATAGTTGCAAATATAAAAAAATTTCTATATGTGACATGGCACCAAAGTTAGGGTTTTTCAAAATACCGACATGCCAAGCTCAAAAGGTTCGCCATCACTGCTCTAATGAGAGGGAATAGAAATAGAGAAAATGGACTATGCCTAAGTCATGGAATACTCCACATTCAATGTTTGAGCCAAGAATTATGAGCCAGCATATTAGATAGGCAATTAAAGCTATGGAAGTAAAAGGAAAACCAAGCAAATGGTCTTTCATGAAAGCAAAGGTAAAAGGTTTCAAGAAGAAGGGAGTGGTCACCTTATTACATGGTGCCGAGAATTTACTTTAAAATGGAGAAATGTCTAGCACTTACCATTGGATTTAGCAACATGAAAGACAGAAGATGTTTGAAAAGTTTCAGGCTGAGTCAATGAAGGAAAAATACCACATGATCTCACTCATTCATGGATAATAAAGACCATTACAAACTTTTGAACAATAATAGATACAGAGGCAGAGCTGCCTCAGACTGATTGTCAAACTGCAGTGGGAAAGCCAGAGAGAGTTGGGGGGCAGGAGGGAGGGGAGTAAGAGATCAACCGAAGGACTTGTATGCATGCATATAAGCATAACTAATGGACATAAGACACTGGGGGGTAAGGGAGGGTAGGGGTTTGTCAAGGGCAGGGGGGGAAAAAGGACACTTATGTAATACCTTTTGTAATACTTTAAGCGGAAAAAAAAAAAAAAAAAGAAAAGTTTCAGGCTGAAGGGAAACAACGAAAGGCAGTATTATTATGGGATGAAGGAAAGAACCAAAATAGGGCATCTATGCCCAGCCTGGGGGTTGGGGCAACTTTCTAAAGGAGATGAGATCTTAAAACAGGGGAAACCTAGAGAGATTTTCATGACATATTAACAACCACACACTTTTAGTCCCTGGACAAGTGGGGACCCTGGGAAGAATGCTGGCTGAGGGCAGATTTGAGTTTTAATTAAATTACTATGGTAACCAGGAAAGTATGGATTGTAGGGGTGTTGAGTCGGGAGAGGGGCATTTAGAGCTGGTTTCATAAGTAGTCAAGAGAAGCGATGACAAGGCCTGAAGGACGCAGGAATGGAAACATGTTTTAGGATGTAAAACGATTATGTGCTTGCTTGAATTCAGGCATAAGGGAGAAAAAATTGCCCTAATGAGTGTTGTTAGCACCAGAAATAGAGTCCAAACTGGAAAGTCAGTCTTGTTCATTTTGCTTAGCCTTTTGTTGGGTAGGGTGGAAAGCTGATGAAGTGAACTTGGGGATGTCTTGAATTTGAGGTGTCTGTGGGACAGTTTGATGATGTTTTCAGCAGATAGCGGAATCTGAAGTTCTAGAGAGACAGCTTGGCTCAAGTCGTGAGCCCCAACAGGACGCTTGGCGCCATGGGGTCGATGGCATAATCCAGAAGAGTGTGGACACAGCCCTGGCTTCTTCTAGAGTTTCAAAGCTTCGTGGGGAATTTGTGATTGTCCTAGATGTGGGCTGTGTTGAGTGAAAGTTTGGCTAATGCAGACAGTTTGGCTGGTTGATAGAAAAGGTAAAGATAGGGGAAAATGATTTGAAAGAAGCCAACAGCTCACATTTCTAACTCTCCCTCCCCCGCCCTCCCCCCATAGCTAGTCAGTGTGTGAAGGAAGCATCTTTATTATATCTTTTTCCCCTCTGGCTTTCTTGCTGTGAGTCTTAAGTTACTAGGGACCTGCAGGAGTTTCAATAGCAATGTCATAGCCAAAAGGTTTGGAAGCTGACTTTAATGCTTGGCGTGCTGCTAAGAGTCATCTGTTAGGCTAAGGGAAGCCGATCATCAGGTGACACACTCGTTTTGTATTGCCAAAGTAAGAGCAGCCAAGAGGAGAAAGAAAAACCCAGAGATTTATCAGACAGACTATTGTTGACTAACCTCAATGTAGGGGGGAAAAAACGGAGATTTTTTATGAAAGTGCTGAGTAGCACACAAGACTTCCTTCTTACCCTCTTAGTCCTTACAGGCTACCTCTATGAACATACTGAGAAAGCCGGATTTGTCTGAAGCACAGGGGTGCTTTCTTGGCATGAATCCCAGAACCTTCCCGCACCGTGTGCTTGGTGGGGAGGTCAGGAGAGTGGCATAGTTTGGAAGTGTGATGGGTATAAGAGGAATGGAATCATTTCTTCACTTGGGCCATGGATAAATATATCTGACAACTCTTGATGTATTTCACCTGTCTCTAAGAGTAGCTGTATGTTGGCGGGGAGGGGTAAACACTATGCAATCTGAGAATGAAATACGGGTGAGTCTGAGTGACGAGATGAGGTAACACTGAGTGTTTGCCAGCCCTGACCATGGGTTGAAGTGCTAAAGTTTCAGGCAGTGGAAAAAGGCAGGTGATACACTCTGGATAATGGATATGAGTGAGTTCGCTGATGATACCCAGATGAAAAGCTGAAGTCCGTGGAGAAAAATGTAGCTGTCTACGTTGAAAAAGCTTCAGGTGGTGGAGTCAATACATAGGAGAACCACTATTACAAAAACATGTGGAGTACCTGCAAATACAATAACTTGGTTTCTATGTTTTAAAAAACTGCAGGAAAGTACAGAACAGAACAAATACCTGTTCCGGCCAGTATTCAGAGTCCAAAATTGCTGACATTTTTGTTTTTAATTATTTTTAAAGACAGTAAAATAAAAATTTTTATAAAGTGAACCTTTTGTGTCTCAACTCCCCTTCTCTAACTCCTCAGAGACAAACATTACAGGAATTTGATATGTGTATTTCCCATCTGTGTTACACACAGACATACACACACATACATACACACACAGATTAGTGGTGTTTTTTAATATTGTCATGTACTATGTAATTCTACGTCTTACTGTTTTGCATTTCATAGTGTGTTTTTGACAACGATTCATGCTAATATGCATTCATCTTATACATTTCAATACATTTCGTGTACTCATTTCAACTTCGTTGCATGAAGGTGCCATACCTAGTTCCCTCATTTTAATTGTACATTTATTTTAACTCCATTATATGAATACATTGTAAATAGCTTATTTATTTTCCGTGCTGCAGGTTGAATACCCTTATTCATGTCTCCTGCACATGAGCATGAGTTTGTCTAGAATATATGCCTCAATGTAGAATAGCATAGCTGAAACTTTAATAACAATTGCCGATTTGCTCTCTAAAGATACCAGATCATTCTATCTTCCCAACAACATACATTGGTATTTTGGGGAAGAGTCTTATCAAAATGAGAGTTGGCCATGCAGTTGGCCATACCTTATGGAAGCCTGACAATTTAGAGCAGCATATGTATGAAGGGTGGGTTAGAATAAGGGAGGCCTCACAAAGCACAGAGGGCATTTGGCTGATTGCATTACTGTTCGTCAGAAATTCCGGTGGCCCTCTCTACAGGGCCCTCCTGGCAGTAGAACTCACTGTGAGAGAGCCATGCTTCTCTGGCCCTGTGTGCTTTGGCCAAGAAATACAAATAGAAAGTTAGAAGTGCTCACTTCTGAGCAGAAGTTTTAAGAGCCAGCCCAAAGCTCATGATGTTTCTCTCTTTCTTTTGCCAGCAATTTTCCATATAGGGATCACTTCTTCAATGCAAATAACTCCTCAAATAACTTTGTTTTATTCAACATCGTTTCATTATAGCACTGATGAGTTGCCTAAGGAGCTTTACTCTTGTTTGTGTCAATTAGCTTATGGTAAAATTGGTTTCCCTAGCCATCATTGTGCTTAAATTTTGCAGAACCTATCGACGAAGACGTTAAGTGAGGATTTACTGTAAAGGCAACAGAGAGCAGAGCTTCAATCAACCCCAAAAGGACACAAAGCAGGAATAAAATATAAACTTTTGTTGTTGGAATCCACTTAGATGGCGTGGTCACTATTGTTGCAGCATAACTGTGCCTCTCCAAACTGCTACAGACATTTTCAGAATGAAGAGAAGCAGTGGTGGCAGCAACTGTAGACAAATTAAATGAATGAATGACTTTGCACACTAAGGGAAAATGTTTTTTAGGGCTTGCAGATTGATTTTTAAATCAATACTGAAATGCTATGCTGTATTGGTATTTAGAACATCTTTTGTCAGAACATTGGAATCTCTGTAATTCCTTTTGTCATCATACATAGCAGACAGAATCAGGAGAAATGCAACTTTCTAAATTAGGAGAAAAATAAGAAGTCATCTGTATACCTGAAAAACTTGCCATCTGAAGATTCTTTATCTTAAGCTTTGGTTTGGATCTTGAGAGATATATAATAGATCTATCATCCTTGAATATCACAACACATTAGGTTGTATCTATTTATTTCTATTAAAAAATAAGACAGGGTTTTACAATTCAGTATTTTATTTGCTATCATTTACAAAGTAGCAAAATGGCCCTGGTGTGGTTCAGTGGTTGAACGTCGACCTATGTACCAGAGGTTATGGTTCCGTTCCCAGTCAGGGCACATGGTCGGGTTGTGGGCTAGATCCCTAGTAGGGGGCATTCAGGGGACAGCTGATCAAGGATTCTCTCTCATCATTGATGTTTCTATCTCTCTCTCCCTCTCCCTTCCTCTCTGAAACCAATAAAAAATATATTTTTTAAAGTAGCAAAATGCACAGCTTGTATTTATTTAAGAAAATAACCTAATTAGAACACGAGAAATTAAAAATGAGGAAAAATTACAGAGGCCATTTGTTCAAAATTCTGAGTTCTGGTGCTATAGCATGGGAGAAGATAAGTTATAAAGGATATGAAAATAAATAGCACTACACTCTTTGGCAATTCAAACAGATATCCATTAAGCAAAAAATATTTGTTAAGCTTTTATTATGTGTTAGTTATAATATTGTGTGAACTGGAGGCTCAAAGAAATGTAAACCCCAGTACTTGACCTTCCTGACCTCAAAACACACTTGGGCAAAAGGGACATAAACATATGGAAAAGCGCCTAGCGGTGCTGATAAAAAACAAGTGATAGATACAGATAAAGAGGATTCCAAGGTGGCCTTGGGCCCCCCATGGTTCTTGCCCAAGGTCAATAGCTAGCAAGTGGCAGAGACCAGACTGAAATCTGACTTCTTCCAACCCTGAAACACAGCTCTATCACTTAGAGATGCAAACTGGTGGCCCGCAAACATGTTTTTATCTTTTTTTCTCTTTCTGTCTTTCTTCCTTTTTGGCTTTCATGGTTTCATAAAATCAAGGCAACATCTGATAATAATTCGGAGCATTCCTATGAAACTTATATTCTTGGCAACTCTGAACATCCCATTTCCACGGCATCCCAGGCTGGAGCTAACTGGTGGTTCCAGTGCATGGAGTGCGCCCTGCCCAGTCCACCCAGTCAGTCTGCTCACAGGACAGAGGCACGTGCAGCCATTCCAGCCCTTAGTTTATCCCCCAGTCAGCCCCATCCTCAGACCGGCCGGCATAAGGATATTATACAGATGTTATCTGTCCTGGTTTATATAAAAGAAATACCCAACTGGATGCCTAACATTGGAAGATTTAGTTCCCAAACTGTCAAATGTCACTTAGCCTGCACCTGGCTTCTTGTTCCATTTTTCCGACCTCCTTTGCTACTGCTCTCTTGGCCTAATCTCTGTTTATGTCTTTCCTTGTCATTCCAATTTGATGCATGATCCACCTTCCCTTAGTCTGTGACCTCAGCTCTCCTCCTGCCTCTGGCTTTCATCTCTCTGACTCTGATAAAACAAACAACCTTCCCGTCAACACCCATCCTGGGCCACTGGCCCCTGGGACCCATTCTCCCATGAGCAGAGCCTCATGGGCAGGACCTGGCCTAACACACTTTCTTGCCACAGTTTAATTTGCATTGGTTTATTACCATTTCATTTTTACTTATTGATTAGTTTTGTTCACCTACTTCCAATTATTTTCTGAAACAAATATTCAGAAGAAATGCACACAGGTACGTTAAAGGATTAAAATAAGAACAATAGAGTAAAATTCAATGAATAAACAGGGTGAGATATCATTGCGCTGTTCCAATGGTGCTTATATGTAATGGTTCTTAGCTTCATAGAAACCATGGCGTAAAAGAAACAAAAAGGAGAGATACTCTAAATTGATATAAGTTATGTGACTTTATCAAATAAAACAAACATACCAGTGCATCTGGAGAAAAAAATTCTGCAATTGAATTCCAAGAAAAAAAAATCAAAGGCTTAATGAGTTAATACTTTTCTGCAACAATGAACTATTTCTCAGAGTTAGAAGATAAATAAAGCGGACACTGCCTTCAAAGAAGAATTTTTCAACCCGCAAGAACGGAACATTTTGATGACATAAGAAGATGCATTCCTCTTTGCAACTTTGCAACCGAAAAGCGTTTGCCAGTATTGTAAACATCAGCTTGGTTGGGATGCTCCATCCACGGGAGTGAACGCTCATCCTGATCCTGCTGTCGTCTTTGACATGATCTAATTTCACTGAATGCTACTCTGACTTCCTAACTTTAATTAGCACTTAGCACCTGAAAATGGATACTTTGAGGGCAACGAAGGGGAGCTTTCCAAAGTTCCTCTGAAGTGACACTATTTTTCTTGACAGGTTCATTGTGTGAAATAGACTCATCATTTCATTACTGCAGGACATCAAATTGTTGGGAGCTGCAGCTCATTCCCCTCTCAGCCTGTCTGGGCCTGACAGCTCCTTTACAATGGTTTTGAAATTCCATTATCTCCAGTGACCCCTCTGACCTGCCCTTTGCTTAGCTGGCATCTCCCCTCTTCGGGTAGGGGGGCTACCCTAAACCTTTCTCTTTTAGGGCCTTTTTCAAAGCTATTCTTTTAGAGACCAAACAAGAGTTGGGAGCCCACGAGTAATGCACAGAGAGCTTCTTTTAACTTTCTCCTAAATGATCTAAGCAGACACACCCAGACCCCTCGGTAAAGGATTCAGCAGAAAGATACAGGTGACGATCAAAGTGTTTTCCTCCTCCCAGGAAGCTATCAGAATCGGATCACAAGCAAAAATGCCAGTTGTTACTGTTTTGTGTGTGTGGCCTCGGGCATGTGCCAGCCTCCTGGCTTTTCAATGACTGCCAGACCCCCTTGCCAATGTGAAGATGGGGGTTTGCATGTCCCCAATTCTCCAATCTAGGCCTGCAGCCTTGGCTGATAACATTGTCAGAAGCTTCAGCCGCTGGAGCAAGAGACTGAGAGCACAGGGTGATGACAGTGTCTTTCAATTAGCACTTTGCTCTGCTGAGCTGGCTGGCCTGTCCGTTGGCACAGAGGCCTCCCACCCATCAGCTACCTCAGACGGGGCGACACAGCCAGATCTGTGAAAAGGAGACAGCAGTTAACACGGGCAAGCAACAAAAAGTGAATCAGAGAAAGGAGCCGGAAGATGGGCGGGGCGGGGGCTGTGACAGGGCCAGCCACGAAACGCCTGCCTCCGGGGACAGGTGGAATGTAGCAAGGATAGGAGGGCGAGCTCAGACCTGACTTTTCCCCGCAAGTTGGAAACTCAGCATTCTGAGCCCTGATCTTAAATATGGTTCCCTTACTTGCCCTGTGTATCTGTTTCTGGAATAATCATGCCGACACCTTGATAGTTAGGAATCCAAGACAAAGTATATTTTAGACTACAAAATGTTGACAAACGGTTAAAAAAAGGAAAAAAAAAAGTTGTCCTAACAACGATTGACATGATTCTTCTCAATTTTCTCTTTCTGTGTTGCCTTGGAGACGCAGCCTCATGCAGGTAAAGCTCTCTCTCTTTAGGAAACCACAGTGGGTGCGGGGAGCACTTCTGCCACTTTTATCAGCACACGTGGCAGAAGCAGGTAATCCTCATGAGTCCATATGGAAAACATTAATTCCTTGCAGGTGTGTGGGCAGCAGGCACAGGTGCTCCTGGAAATCTCATCTGGGCACAGGGCTTTCCCCTCGCCAGCACATGAAAGGCCTGGGACCCTCGGAAATCCACCTGCACGCAACAGTCCAGCCCTTGGCACCAGCCGCGGTTGGGGCACCGCCACAACACGAGGTGATTTTTACAGCGGAGAAACCATCACTTTGATAACAATTACTGACCATGACGGCGTGGAAGCCGGTCCTAGAAAAATATGTGGAGAAACGCACGTCTCTGACTTGATATAGAGCGAGCCTTTGAAACCCTCCCTCCCCCTCTCAAGGTGACTGCAAAGATACAGGGCCAGCGAGGCGTGGAGAATTCCCATCAATAATTGGGAGTGCATAAGAAGCTGCCACTAAAAGCCTGAGAGAGGGCTCGGCCTGTGGGGTGACTCTGACATTGATCCAAGCATGATTATTCAGCTCTTCATTTCGCCAGCAAACTGAAGGATTCAGAGGTGAAAAACAGAAAGTTCAAAGAGACATATTGCTTTTTGAGGTGAAGGCAGCATATTTTGTTAGCGGTGGGAAAGCGGCACCAGGTGTTAACCTCGGTTCTTGAGTTCTGACTACGAGAAGAATTCAGAGCCAAGACTCAGATTATAAGAGAAAGTTTATTTAGAAAGTCACAGAGGTAGAAGTGAGCAGTAGAAGAAATGGGCTCAGGAAACAAGTTCCAGCAAAAGAAGGGCCCTTGGAGCTTAGTAGAGAGAGGGACCAAAGAAGGAGGAGAGGTTTGGGCATGCAGGGCAGGGGGGCGGGAGGGGGGACCTAGGAAAAGCGGGGGGGGGGGGGGGGGGGGGGGGGGGCGGGGGCGGGGTGCCAATATGCGCCATAGAAAGAGCCCGGCTGGGTGCTCCGTCCTGAGGGCTTTTATCTGAGGTCTCAGGGGAGGCTCTCAATAGAATGCTCATCAGCTTTCCCAGTGTGTCTCCTTAGCTCCTCAGGGTCTCCACTGTCTGGTTGGCACCAGGGGAGGGGTCATTAGTCATTGCAGCTGGTCCTGATGTCACCCATGGCATTGCTGGGCTGGTTTTTGCTGCTTTTCTGGGCCTAGAGCTGAAACACAACTGAGGCCTAGATGTCATCTCCAGGGGTTAATACTGAAAGAGAGCGGTGGTGCAAGTGCTTGTAGTTTAAGCCCATTGCTAGGCATGGGGTTGGGGGGGCGGTTCTCTGTGCTGGTGACTCTGCACCTGGCCCATCATTCCTCCTCTGCTCATGCCCATCTGTCTACTTCATCTTTCACTTCAATAAGGACCAGATTCTACATACAACTACAGACTTCTTTTATCTTTCAGAAACCCAGCACAAGTAGGAAGTAAGTTTCTGTTTGTCTGACTTTTAGTTTTGTGTTTATTCTTTTGAACGGGAGAGGGAGGAGATCATAGCTGGGCCTTGCTGGGTCCTCCAGCAGAGGCCCCTGGCGGAGGAGGGACAGCAGTTGGGCCTGGGCCTGCAGTAGCCCTGACAGGTTAAGAGGGATGGAACTGGGGCGCAGGAGTGAATGAGGGAAGGGGAGGGCAGTTTGCCAAATGTCCCGGGCATCAAATTTGATAGAATATGGGGAGTGGTTGAACAGAGAAGAGAAATAAAAGAATTTAAACCATTTTTGTTATATAATTGTTATAATACTCAAAAACAAAATAGTGTAAGGAACTCCCATTCTCATCTTAAAAATTTAATAATTATTGAGAGTTTTGTCCTATTTTCTTTATCTGCTTGTTTTGTGTGTGTGTGTGTGTGTGTGTGTGTGTGTGTATGTGTGTGTGTTGTGTGTGTTTTGTTTGTTTTTTGCTCAAGTATTTTATAGGAAATCCTGAAGAGCATATCACTACACTTTCAAATATCTGACAAGCATGCTGATTCCCTTACAGGACTGTACGGCCATTATCACACCCCACAAAATTAACAATAGTCTCTTGAGTCATCTAAAGACCAATCCATAAAGTGTTTCCCCAATTGCCTTTAAAATGTCCTTTACCATTTGGGTTTAAATCAGGGCCCAAACAGGTCAATATGTTGTATTTGCTTGCTATGACTTGTAAGTCATGTGTCATCTAGAGTTATCTCCCCTGGTTTTTATGTTTGTCCATATCATTGACTTTGAGGAAATCCCATCTCTTGGTTGTAGAAGGTCCCACATTTTGGAGCTGTGTGTTTGTTTCCTTGTGCTATTTTTCCTTTTTCATCCTCAGAGGACATGCTTTTATTGGTTTTTGAGAGACAGGAAGTGGGCGGGGAGAGAAGAGAGAGAGAGAGAGAGAGAGAGAGAGAGAGAGAGAGATGAGAGTGAGACATTGATTTGATTTGTTGCCTTCCGAATATACCTTGTCCTGGGGATGGAACCCACAACCTGGATATGTGCCCTGGGAATAGAGCCCATGACCTTTTGGTGTATAGGATTATACCCCAACCAACTGAGCCACATTAGCCAGGGCCCTTGTACTATTTATTTTTACTATAGTTTTGAGCCTGGATGATTACAAGAATATTGAAATCACTGGCAGAAATAGGGAAATCTCAAGGAGAATGGTCTAGTCTAGAGGAAAGGTAGGTTGTGTTGCTTTTTAAAAAATAAGATTTATTTTTAGAGTAGTTTCAGGACAGCAAATTTGAGAGAAAGGTACAGAGCTCCCATATAACCCCTGTCCACACACATGCATAGCCTACCCCACTATCAACATTCAGGATGGTACATTTGTTACATTCAATGAACCTGCACTGATACATCATTATGACCCAGAGTCCATAGTTTGATTTAGGGTTCACTCTTAGTGTTGTACATTCTGTGGGTTTGGACAAATGTGTAATGATGCATGTCCAACATCATGGTGTCATACATACTGTTTCCACTGCCCTAAAAAGCCCCTGTGCTCCACATATTCATCCCTCTCTTTCCTCCCCTGGCAACCACTGATCTTTTTAAAAATATATATATTTTATTGATTTTTTTACAGAGAGGAAGAGAGTGAGATAGAGAGTTAGAAACATCGATGAGAAAGAAACATCGATCAGCTGCCTCCTGCACACTCCCTACTGGGGATGTGCCCGCAACCAACATGCCCTTGATCAGACTCAAACCTGGGACCCTTGAGTCTGCAGGCTGACGCTCTATCCACTGAGCCAAACCAGTTAGGGCTGATCTTTTTTATTGTTTCCACAGTTTGGTCTTTTCCAGAATGTCATATAGTTGGAATCATATAGTGTGTAGCCTTTTCAGATTGGTTTCTTTCACTTTATGCATTTAAGTTTCCTCCATGTCCTTCCCTGGCTTGAAAGCTTATTTGCTTTTAGCACTGACTATTATTCCCTTGTTTGGTGTATCTCAGTTTATTTTTCCAGTCACCTACTGAAGGACATTTTCGTAGCTTCCAAGTTTTGTCAATTATAAAACTTCTATAAACATCTGTGTGCAGTGTTTTGTGTGGACATAACTTTTCAAGTGCTTTGGGTAAATATCAAGGAACACGTGTGCTGGATCGTATGGTAAGAGTATGTTTAGTTTTGTAAAGTAACTACCAAACTGTCTTCCAAAGTGGCTGTATCATTTCGCATTCCTACCAGCAATGAATGAGAGTCCCTGTTGCTCCACATCCTCGACAGCATTTGGTGTTGTCTACATTCTAGATTTTGACCATTCGTGTAGTGATATCTCCTTGTTTTAATCTGCATTTTCCTGATAACCTCTGACATCTTTTCATGTGCTTATTTGCCATCTGTACATCTTCTTTGGAGGTGTTCGTTAAAATCATTGGACCATTTTTTAATTGAGTTGTTTATTTTCTTAGTGTTGAGTTTCAAGTGGTCTTTGCATATTTTGCAAAGAAAAAATAGTTTCATTGAAAAATAAAATCCTCATGTTTCCAGTTATGCCAGTGACCATCACAGTTCCTCCTCTGAACAGTCCTTGTTCAGATATGGCTTTTACAAATATTTTCTTCCAATCCGTGTCTTGTCTTTTCATTCTCTTGACAGTTTGTTTTACCAAACGAATTTGTAACATTTTATTAAAGTCTAGCTTATTGTTTATTTCTTTAGACAACTGCGCCTTTGGTTATGTGTCTAAAACACCATCGTCGAAGTCATCAAGGTTTTCTCCTATGTTATCTTCTAGAATTTTATAGTTTTGCATTTTACATTTATATCTGAGATCCATTTGAGTTCATTATTGTGAAGGGTGTGAGGTCTGTGTCTAGAATAATATTTTTGCATGTGGATGCCCAGTTTTTCCAACAACATTTGTTGAAAAGACTGTCTTTCCTCCATTATATTGTGGTTTTGATGTGGGTCTAAGCCTGGGTTCTCTACTCTGTACCATTGGCCATTTTGTCTATTCTTTCACCAAAACCAGGAGTCTTGATTACTGTGGCTTTTAGTCTTGAAGTTGGGTAGTAGTGTCAGTTCTCCAACTTTGTTCTTCTCTTCAATATCATGTTGACTATTCTGGGTCTATTGCCTCTTCATATAAGTTCGCTTTGAAAAGAACGCTTTAGACCAAATCTCCAGAATTAATTAATCTCCAGTTTATTTTCAGTCCAAATAAAATCCTATTGATTACACCAAAAACTAAAATAAACAAACAAAAAAACCCACTATGTCTCACCCTATGTTAATGCTATTTATGTCTGTAGATGGCTTCGCCTTAGGAATATCAGGAATTGTAAGGTCTGCAATGCAAGAAGGGCCTATTCAGTAAATTCCCTACTGTTTTTGCCCAACTTTTCCTAATTTTATGAATTGTTTTGAGGAAAGTTAAATAAAAACACTTTCTGCTTTGAATATGTTAAAGTGGATAAAAGAGGAAATGGTTAATGCATTATCTTTACAAGCATCCCTTTTCCTATTTCCAGAGAAAATATTTTCATTGAAAAATAAAATTCTCATATTTCCAGTTATGCCAGTGACCATCACAGTTCCTCCTCTGTGTTGCTTTGTTGTGCTCTGGCCCCAAGTATTTCCCCATTCTTCCAGGATTTGGGGCAAAACCAATCCCCTCGGCTCTCAGCTGGGTACTGAGGCTTCTTCCGCACCAGCCCATTTCCTTCCTTGAACTCTCTCCCTGTTTCTAAAGAACACTCACCCTTACTGATGTTCTTGTTATCAACACTCTAACATAGCATTCGGCTAGGTCATTTGTGTATAACACCAACATAGGAGTTTATACACAAATTATACCCCTTAAATTCCTGTTCATTTGAGCCTGTGTGCTTAGGGTCTGAATAATAGAAGATAAAATAATAAGATGTATTAAGTGTATAGCATGTGCTCGGCTATGTGCCAAGTGCCTTGGGGCGTGGTCTGAGGCTACTGGAGTTAAAGAAACTTACCTCTGATGGCAGAGGAAGTAGATGACTGAGCCGAGCTAGGACTGCAGTAGGCGGTCTGACTGCAGAGCCCCTACTCTTAACCAAAACAATGTGTTCAAGCCATTTTTATTTATTTTTTTATGTATATATTTTTATTGATTTCAGAGAAGAAGGAAAAGGGAGAGAGAGATAGAAACATCAATGATGAGAGAGAATCATTGATTGTCTGCCTCCTGCATGCCCCCCACTGGGGATCAAACCTGCAACCCAGGCATGTGCCCTGCCCGAGAACCAAACCAAGACCTCCTGGTTCATAGATTGATTCTCAACCATGGAGTCAAGCCAGTGGGGCCAAGCCATTTTGAATGTTGCTCTACAGCAACTCTCCCCTTGTAGTTTTCAACTGAGAAATGGGATGTTTGACTCTCCGAAGTGAATCAGCAGTATTCATAAATGCCACTTTTTCATGAAATCCCCCCAGTAAGCCCCATGCTATTCTATGAGAAGCAGGGAAACACACCCTTCTTTCCCTAAAAGAATGTGACAGAAAGTGTTGCTATATCACCAACAGGAAGTGTCTATATTTTCACAGCACATTGCAGTTTTGGCAAACACCACTTGAAATGCACTGCCACTTCTGAATTACATGCAGATCTTGCTACTTGATAAGCTAATAAAGAGGGTACTACTCTATCACAATTATTCTAATACTAGAGGCCTGGTGCACGAAATTTGTGCACGGGGGCGGGGGGAGGGCGGGCGGGGAGGTCCCTCAGACCAACCTGCACCCTCTGCAATTTGGGAGCCCTCAGGGGATGTGCTACTGATGGCTTGGTCCCACTCCCCGTGGTTCTCTGCTCTCTGCGGGGCCTGCCTGCTCCACACCACGGGGATGGGTAAGCAGGCCCTGCTGGGTGCTGCCTGCAGGCCCCCATTGCCTGCTCGCGGGTCACCCAGCAGGCCCTGCTGGGTGCTGCCTACAGGTTGCTGCCACCTCCTTTATGTTCAGAAATCATTCCTCCTCAGCTGTGAAGCAATCGACTTAAAAATGGTCAACTAGCTTCCTCACTGAGAGGAGTGCATGTCACATGGATGAGGTAAGTAAGCCTTTGCAGACGGAGGGTGAGGCCTGCGGATCTACAGTCACTTAGGTCTCACCTGGGAGGGCGGCCCCACTAGGGCTGAGTCAGCGGGAGGCGAGGCAGCTGTACCCTAGGCTGTGGGAACCAGCCAGGTAAGGAGCAGTGCCACCCCAGGCTCCTCGGCATTGGCATTTCTCTCTAGTTCTGACTTCTGGTTTCCCAGACTCTGTTGGACTCTCCCCATTTGGGCCCCATTTCTTCTGTCTGGAGTTTCCATCTCTGCTTTGACTGATCTTCAGGGGCCTGGCTCCTGGCTGCCAGAGCTCCTGCTCCCCGCCTTCTCCCTGATGAAGCCCATGTCTCTGGAAATTCCCCGTCTGACCAAGCTCACCCCTTGCCCTGATATAACAGAGAGGTGGAAGAACGAAGCTCTACTTGACCATGGAAATGCTTCTATCCACAATGGGAGGAAATCCTTTCTTCTCTTTTTTGGTCTCCTTCATCCATTTCTCCACACCCACCTCCAGGTCCCACATTCTGGCTACCACCAATCTGTTCTGTGTATCTAACCTTGTTGAGGTTTTGTGTGTGTGTGTATGTGTGTGTGTGTGTGTGTTTTAGATTCCACACTTAAGAGAGGTCATTCAGTACTTGTCTTTCTCTGTCTGACGTATTTCATAAAATGTCAAGTTTCAATTAAAGGTTCATGCAAATGAAGATGCAGGTAGGTTTGGTTTGGTTTGTTTCTCTGTCTGGGTTTACAGATCCCTGAGTAATATCCACTAACCCGTCCATCAGCCGAGTTTCTAGTCAAACACCAGCCATGGGTGACTGGAAAGGTAATTCATGTTTCTGGAAACATACTAATCTGGGGGTACAGTGCTCTCCATTCCACTCATGACTCAGTATTTCTCTCGCATGTCCACCTACCTTGTAAGCTTCTTAAATTCCCCTCAGTGAGCATAGGGGTTCCCTGGGAGGGCGGGATGCCCACTCCACAGATTCCCCAGGCCTGCCTAGAGATGCCACTGCTTCCCTCCCTGAGGCCCGTTGCTGCCGAGGCAGAGGTGCACACTGAAGTCTCACCCTGTGGCACTCCTTCCCAGGGCAGTGCTGCTGTGCTGCCTGCATGAGATGTCCCTCGTGGTACTGTCATCATGGAAAACCCTGCTGCTTGTGCCACCTGTGCCTTCAGAGGCGACTTAACAAAGTGCCTGCAGTGGTCAGCATGCTTAGGTGTTCTCTGCATTGAAGTGAGGCCTTGTGTTCTCACTAGGCAATGTGGATTTGGGTAAAACTGCTCTTTTAACTTGTGGGTTGCTTTGACCTCAGCCCCTTGCCCAGGCCTCTAATGTGAACATCTGAGGGCTAGGCGGGGGCTGTGGAGGGGGCAGAGTGTGAGGTTCTGAATCAGGCTTTCCCTCGGACCTTGGCACATGGCCTTGAGTCAAATTGACAAGCCCATCTCTTTCTGGTTTCCCACTGATCCTTTCCCAGGAAACCACTCAGCTCCTTATCAATGCAAATCTTGGGCAGGCAACACCCTGGCCCTCAGCAGCCCTAAATGGAAATGCATCTGGGTGATAGAGTTCAAGCACAGGTGGAGATCCCGAACCACAGGGGAGGACAAAGCCCAGTTCTGCAACTGCACGTCCGGCTGTCCTAAAGTTCAATTAAGTAAGCCACGCATTAGCTGAGCCTCTGGGGGAGGTCTTCGTAGCAGAGATGGGACTTGTGACTTCTGTAAAATAAAGGATTGCCGATGTTCTTTTCATTGGCCTATTGTGCCATTAATGTATTAGTGGAAACTGTCAGTTGTAATGTGGTAAAGATTATTAAGATGAAGCCCATGGGAGCTGATAATTTGAAAATATATGTTAATTGCAATTCTTATTGATGCTTTAAAATGAGAAGTGAAAGGAAGCCAAATCGTCAGTTATGGTTTTTTAAAAAGTTAAATAACCATTTAAAAATTATTTTTATCTTTACCCATTCACTAAATCTGCTGTACGTAACCATCACAACAATAATCGCAATAAACACTAATAATTTGACTATTAGAGGCCCAATGTGAAGATTTGTGCAAGAATGGGCCTTCCTTCCCCTGGCTGCCAGCACTGCCTTCATTCCGGCCCAGAGCTGCCTTTCCACCTTCCCACACAGCCCAGAGGCCCAGAGTGGCTGGGGCGGAGCGCACCACCCCAGCAGCTTGGCACCTGCATATGCAAATTAACCTGACATCTTTGTTGTGTTGATTTGCATACTCACTCCTGATTGGCTGGTGGGCATCGTGAAGGTACAGTCAATTTGCATCTTTCTCTTTTATTAGTGTAGATAGACACTATTGTTTCAAGCACTATACTGTTATTAACCCACCTAACCATTGCAGCAACACTATGATTGGTAGTGTTACTTTTCCCACTTTACAAATGAGGAAACTGAGGCACAGACTCAGTTAGAAACCTGTACTCGTTATTAGGCAAGATTTTAAGAAGTAAAACCATGTGGATGTAAGAATATTTCTCACTTTGTCAACTGCTTCAATGATTGTAACTTCATGCCCATATTACCCTGAATTCCTTTGTAGAATCATGAAACTCCTCTACCAGTAATTTCCAAAGTGTGGATTTGACCCATAGGAATTTGGAAGAAGTTGAGAAATAAATGTGGTTACATTGGTTTAAAAAAAAAAAAAAAAGCTGAAATAGAAGAGGTTAATGGAAGACCTATGTAATACTTTCAACACTAAAGATTAAAAGAAAATAAATAAATAAATACTGAAATAGAACAAAAAAAAGTATACAAATATCAGATTACAACACATATGATAATGGTAAATGTTTCATGAAACTTTTAATTGTATATTGTGTGTATGTGTGTGTGTGTTTGTCTGTTTGTCTGTGCTAGGTCACATATAACTGGGTTACAGTCAAAAGAAATTCGCAGGGTCTCCAGCCTGTGCCTGGCAGGGGCAGGACTGTGTGGGTTAGAGCTCATGCTGAGTTAACTGGACCTGCCTGAAAATGCTTAGCTGGTTCCTTGTCCCAATCACAGCTAAGGTATCAGATGCCCTTGCCTTTGGCACACAATAACAGCTATCTGTCTATTTCTTTCATGGTGAGATCAAAAGTAGCATATTATCTTCATGGCATGAGTTAATCGCAGAACCCCAAGAAATGGAGCCACACACACAGCATGATTCACGTAGGATGATAATCACAAGGGAACTATAACAAGAAGGCTTCTTTGCCCCTCCCCCGAGACTACCAGTCCTGAACAAATCTGCATTGTCATCCCACTGAGGGTAACCGTAACAAAGCCGGCAACCAGAGAGCCCTGTACAGGAGCCCCTGGTGGATGTTACCCCAGAAGCGACAGCCCCTATAGAAGCCCAGCCTCATCCTCCCTGGGGTTATAATAAGGAGCATCCTTGCCTATATTCTCTGAGGTGTGAAAGCCTCCTGGTGATTGGCTAAGCCATCTTCATCCTGTATCCCTGATGAGAAGCTGCCGTTCACTGTATACTGAGTGAATTTGAGGGGGTTTTCTTTTGGTGTGTGCGTTCATTTTGAAATATAATTTGAACAGAACCATTTAAAAAATAAGAATTACTTCAATAAATGCACAAAAAGTAAGTAACCAATATGTAACATATTTTGAGACTTGATGTATTCATAGTCAGCATAGTTGTAAACTAGGAAAGGAAATGAAGAGCAGCCCTTCTGGTCTCTCGGGCCATATTATTTTAGCCCAATGTTGCTGTCAGACTCCGAAACTTCCCTGGCTGTGCTGGGTTCAGCCGCAGCACTGGCCGTCCCCACCCCAACCCTTTGTGGGAATAGCTGTGGGACTGCGTGTTTTTGTTACCAACTTATCATAAACTTTGCAAGTATGAATCATTGGCAGAAAATTCCCAAGGGAATCCCTGACTATTGTCAGTTTGGGAGATATGAAAAAGTTATACTCTTGGCCATGGCACCACTTGCTGTTCACAGTTCTCTCAAGAAATGTAATGCTGCCACATAGATAAAATTAAGGATAGGGCAAACATTTTTTTTCTTGCTATATTCCATATCCTGTCGAACTCTCTCTGTGTCCTCATTCTTGACTTTATGGTAATAACTGCCTGTGGTTAATTACCTAATGTTATTTATCACGCTCTTAGAATGTGCTTTACTTTATGACAAATCTTTTATATTCACTGTCTCGTTTGATTTCTACCACACCTCATGTGGTAGGTACAACTACTATACCCATTTTATGGTGAGAAAACTTTGGACTACAGAGTTATGGGAGATTCCCAAGGTCACACACAATGAATGCAGACTGAGATCTGTTGAATTCCAGGCCCCAGATCCAAGCTGTGCATCTCTCTGTTTGGATGCCCAGGTTCCTGGTTGGCATCTGTCAGCCCAGTACAAAGAAACAGCCTGCTTCCCTAAAACTTCATTAGTCACTGCCTTATACACTTGAGCTTCTCAGTGTGTTTTGTTGTTGTTGTTGTTGTTGTGTTGTTTTAGGACAATATAGCCAACACTTTAGTCTACCTAGATAACATAATCCCTTCACCCAGATTTAAAGTATAATTTTTCAAAACTAGGTAGAAGAGAATCATGGCTCTCATACTGATATGAAAACAAACACGCATTAAAGATTTTACTTAACACATTAATGAGGCAACTAATAAGATGCCATTTAAAAGAGAACACAAAGAACAGAGCCATTCTTACAGATCAGGAATATTAAAATGGATGTGCAGATGAAGGCAAAACCAGCTTCTTCCACAATGGAGCAAACAAGTCCACAGAGCTCCTACCTCTGGATAGAATGGATCTCTGTGTCTTTAGACAGCGTTGTGTTGCTGTCAGTTATCCGTAACTCATGGAGTTCTGCATCAGTTCAAAGGCAGAGAAAAGCATGAATCGGATAGCCTTGTAGTACACTCTGCTCCAGGGAACTGCAAATCCAGCCACCACTCTACCTGTGAAGATTCATTGGAACACAGCTTCCCCCTTTGTTTACTTATGGTCCAGAGCTGCCTTCCCACCACCACAGCAGGAGGGAGTAGTCACAAGAGACTTCTTGTGGCCCCCAATGCCTAAGAGGTTGACCATCTGGCCCCTCACACAAAAGATTTGCCAACTCCTCCTCCAGATAATGTCTAGTTTTTCCCTGAAGCATCTTTTTTTCCTCATACTGGCTAAAGCACATGGCTTAATAGGCTATGGAAGGCAGGTGACAAGGAACAATAACTAATTGAGGAAGGTATTTGATGTATGAGTTGGCTAGAGCTGATATAACAAAAATCCAGAGACCAGGTGGCTTAAACAATAGGTATGTGTTTTCACACCACTCTGGAGTCTGGAAGCCTGAGGGCAAGGTGTAGGTTCCTTCTGAGGCTATGAGGGAGAATCTTTTCCTCTCTCCTTGACTTGTAGATGGCTGTCTTCTCCCTCTGTCTCCACAACCTCTTCCCTCTGTGTCTGTGTCCTAATTTCCCCTTTTTATAAGGATACCAGTCATGTTGGATTAGGGCCCATCCCAATGGCTTCACTCTAACTTGATGACTCTGTAAAGACTCTGTCTTCAAATATGGTCACCTTCTAAGCTACTGTGGATTAGGACGTCAGCACATGAATTTGGGAGGGGACACGATGCAGCCCATAACATTTGGTTAGAGGGGAATTGTACACCCATTAGCTGTACTGTGAAGATGGTCAGATTCTCTACCAATTTGTGAGAGCTGCACTATTACAGCCTGTCCAGACACAGAGCCATTCCCATCCCACTGCTTCTGGAACTCAGTGGCTATTTGAGAACATCTCTACAATTGTACTTACCTGTATTTGAAAAGTTTTGCTCTCTGGCTGCAGCTAGCAAGTGTGGAACACTGACATATGAGCAGGAACCTTAGCAGCAATGCATTCTATGTATTCCTTTATATTTTACAGCTACCATGTATCTTGGTTTATTATAATAAAACAGGAAAAACAAGGTCTTACTTTGGGTCTGAATCAGTAGCACCTTATATAAAGTGTATTTTGCCATTGATTTAAACAATAAAGGCAGAACAGTGAGGTGCAAAACAGTGTGTTCTTTTCTTACTCTGGAAAAAAAATACTAACAATTTCCCCTTCATTTAGAGACATTTAAAGATGCTGTATATGTACTGTAATGTTGTTACTATTAATATTTTCATGTCCATTAAAAGAAGTATAGCTTTTTACAAAAAAAATCAGCAACATGGCATTACTTGCGGTCAAGAGTAAAATCCATCACAAAGCCCAATCTTGATACCAGCTATTTGAAATACAGAAACTCTGTTCAAAGATCATTATTGAGTGGCTATTAACTTCTAGGTCCATTTTGATATGTTACTTCCACTAATCTTCACAACAGCTCATCAAGGTGTGAGTTAATAGGCCTCTTTTCATTGATGAAGAAACAGAGGTCCTAGGAGGTTAAGTAACTTCCTCATGAACTGGTAGTGAGCTCGGCCTGTTGTGGCTCAGTGGTTGAGCATCGACCTATGAACCAGGAGGTCACAGTTCAATTTTAAGTCAATCCCCAGTAGGGGCATGCAGGAGGCAGCCGATCGATGATTCTCCCTTATCACTGATGTTTTATATATATATATCTCTCTCTCCCTTCCTCTCTCAATTCAATAAAAATATTTTTTTTAAAAGAACTGGTAGCGAATAAGCAGTAGGCACTAGAGTCGCACCGCCATCCATCGCCAGTGGATATGCACTTTCAGCTATTTCATGAAAGCTGTGACTATGATAGGACTGTATTATTGAAAGAGCCCCTTTGCATACCAAATTCTGCATAATTTGCTTTGAACAGGAAGCCACCACCTGCAGATTTCACACAGTGCAGGAAGTAGGAAAGACGTGGTGATGAGCAACATTGCACTGAGTAGCAAACCACTGGATTCCAAACGCAGAGGGAGACATCACTGGCCGGTCCAGCCTGCTCTTCCTGGCAACAAGATCTTTGTCTAATGTGTTTTTCTAATGCTCCTATTAGACCTCCCGTAGCTCAGGTCCACAGAGTGCAAGCCGTGTGAGTTATTTCCCTGAATGTGGAAATTGGCAAAAAGAGAGGGAAAGAGCCTAGAAGAAAACAAATGGATTCCATTTTCCCTCTCCTTGGTTATCACCATTCGCTATTGATTGTATTTGCTGAAATAATTAAAAGCCTCGCCCAGTTTTTCAAAGCCTCTGAGCAAAAACTGAGAGCGTTCATGGTCCTTACTGTTTTAAAGAACTACAGACAAAGCCAATTCTACATCTGGACAGAGAAGGCATAATTTGAATGTTACAGAGAAGCTTTTGTTGCCAAAAAAATATTTCCATATCGACTTGCTCTGAGCTGACGTTTTATTAAGAAAAACAAGAAAAACGGGCATTGTCTTCAGAAGGCCTGAGTTAAATAAACCATGTGTTTCCTGAGCAAGGCCTTCTAACCTTTAGAAACTGTTCATCAGATTAGACAGTTGAAATTCGGGGGTGGAGGAGCTGAGATACTAAACAGGGAGACTTTGGTGGGTGTGGTTCATACCAAAGCACACTTGGCAGTTTAGTGAAGGGCTGAAGAGGCCCCGCCAGGAGGATACAAGGCCAGGAGGGCACAGGCAGGAGGCCCACAACATGTGGCCTGCATGGTTGGGAGGAAGAAAGAATAGAGCAGAGGAGCATAAAACGCATTCAGAACTAACATAACTATTTCTCTAAGGCCTGATTCTCTCACCAGTCCCTCCGTTTAAAGTCTCTTATCTGTTGGCTTAATCTCTATTCTACAATATCGGTAATATATGCAGGTAAGCGAGGCCCAAATGGGCATTGGGGAGGCCTAGAGAGTACGACTAGGACAGACTTACCCAAGGCAAAGGGGACAACCACACAGGCAGTGTGATCTAGGGTGATAGAGAGCTAAGTCTAGTTCTAACTCTAAGCAGTTCTGAATTACTGTCCAGGGAGAAATATATATACACATATACCTCCTCATCCCCTTTCCTCCTTCTTATCTGATAACTGGAATTATGTGAGAGAGTTTATGTCCTTTCATTGAAGAGACTGAGCACTGTTTAAAAGGAAATGCCCCCACAAAAGAGAAACGGTCAAGCTGTTATCAGCCATTTATATGTCAGCAACCATTGATGCTTGTTGGGATAAAAGGATTCCTTTAAAGAAAATTTTTTTTATTGGTTTTTAGGGAGAGAGGAAGGGAGAGAGAAAGAGAAAGATCGGTGTGAGAGCGGGACATCAATTGGCTGCCTCCTGCACGCCCCCTACAAGAGATAGAGCTGGAAACCCAGGCATGTGCTCTGACTAGGAATCAAACCGGCAACCTGTTGGGGCATGGGACAATGCTGAAGCAGCTGAGCAACACCAGCCAGGGCAAAAAAAAAAAAAATGGACTCTTAGTCACACTCTAGTCCTTTTGTATCTGAACCTCTGGCTTTGGATACAGAAAGCTCTATTTTATTTTTCTGGGTCTCCCACTCCCCCACCCCCAGCTTCATTGAGGTATAAGTGACCAAAAAAAAAAAAAAATGTAACATGTTTAAAATGTACATTGTGATGATTTGATGTATGTATAGATTATGAAAGGATTCCCCTTATTGAGTTAATTAACATATCTATCACTTCACACATTTCTCTTTTTTCTGATAAGAACTTCTAAGTTCTACTCTCAGTAAATTTCAATTAAAGTACAGTGTTATCAACTATAGTCATCATATTACACACTAGAGGCCCAATGCACAAAATTCGTGAATGGGAGGGGGTGTCCCTCAGCCCAGCCTGTGCCCTCTCACAATCCGGAACCCCTTGGGAAGGGTCCCTAGGCCTGGCCAGCGATCAGGGCCTATCAGGGCTTTCCTTCCCCCAGCTGCCAGCAGCTGGCCCCACCCCCGCTGCTGCCACTGCTTGCCATCGGTGCAGCGCTGCCCTCCACCCCACCAGCAGTTGCCTCCCTCTGTGGGCGACAGGCGTGGGGTGCCATCCCTTGGACGGCCTGGGCCTCCCTCTGCGGTGCGATTGCTGGCCAGCCCCGCACACCTGCCACAGCATCCCTGGCCGGTGGCCTGAGCCTCCACTCTGTGGGGCAACCGATCGCAGGGCCCCCAGATTGATCACCCTGCAGAGGGAGGCCCCGCCCACCTGCCGCAGGCCACCAGCCAGGTAGCCTGGGCCTCTCTCTTTGGAGAGATCAATCACAGGGCTCTGTGATCAATCGCCATGCAGGGGGTGGCCTGGGCCTTCCTCTGCCGGATGATCATGGGGCAATGGCAGGGCCCCCCGACCAATCGCATCGCATCTGTCTTGGCTGGCCTGGCGCCAGTGCGTGCCATAGCGTGGTCATCCGGAAGGTCGTCTGGAAGGTCATCCAGATCGTTGTTCTGCTGTTCTATTGTTCAGTCTATTTGCATATTACGCTTTTATTATTATAGGTTAGAATCAGCCGTGGGCAAACTATGGCCTGCCGACCGGATCCGGCCCATTTGAAATGAATAAAACTAAAAAAAAAAAAAAAAAAAAAAGACCGTACCCTTTTATGTAACGATGTTTACTTTGAATTTATATTAGTTCACACAAACACTCCATCCATGCTTTTGTTCCGGCCCTCCGGTCTAGTTTAAGAACCCATTGTGGCCCTCGAGTCAAAAAGTTTGCCCACCCCTGGATTAGATCCTCAGACCTTATTCATCTTAGAGCTGAAAGTTTGTATCTTTTTACCAACCTCTCCATATTTTCCCACCTCCCCAGCCCCCTTTCTACTCTGTTTCTTTTTCTATAAAAGTTTGACTTTAAAATATATTCCACATGTAGGTGATGCCATACAGTATTTGTCTGGCAGGAAGCTCTGTGTTAAAATGGGGCATCAAAGTTTACAGAACTAGGTTAGTGGAGAGTCATCATTTTTAGAACAATGTTTTATTCCCCCCCCCCCAAATTTTTTTCTTAATAAACAAAATTTATTTCCATAAAAAGAATATGTTCCTCCTGAAAACTAAGATTAAAGTACTGGGCTGTGGTTGCTACTTTTAACAGCAGCTTTATCTTAGGTGCTTCTAGTTCTCCTGCAAACTTCCAGCACAATTTTTGGCAAATGAGCAGTCGTTTGAGGAGACACTCAGTAAATCTGAGGTGAACAAAAAAAGTCCATGTCTCACGATGTTTATACAGAACTATTAACACATCCTCTTACTGCTTCCCGATCCCAGTCCATGTGCATATAGTAAAAACAGAGAAAGAAGTAAAGTATATGAAATTCATGAGAGAATTAGTTCCTCAATCTTACTAGATGAAATTTCTATTAGATCCTGGATACACACTGTGGTTTGCATTAGCGAGGTAACTGACTGTGACTAAGTGGCTTATGCTTGGGCATCTTCTCTACTAGAAGCAGAAATCTATGTCCGTGCATTGTGATCTCAGGTCCACAGCTCAGGAGATCCAGTTTTGGACACACTGGTCCTGCATTAGTAGAGAACACAAAAATGAACATTCATACATATTTATAGATTTGATTTATTCCTTCCCAGAACTTGATATCAAAGTGATGCATGCTGCCTTAACAGCTGCTCTGTACAGAGGTGGTACTTTAAGTACAACACACAGACAAACAAAAAGCTCCTGTTAGTATTAATCTTTTTTCATCCATTTGCCTCTTGTAGGTTTTACAGTCTATCACAGAGTAAAAATGCAAACACACTGGAGAAGGGAGGCAATGGAGTGGAGCCGAAGTTACATATTTACACCAGAAAAATAAAAAGGAGGAAATTGGAAGGCAATCTGGCAGTATCTATAAAAATTTCAAATCTGCATTCCCTTTAGTACAGTAATTCTACCACTAGGAATTTACCTTAAGGATATTACTTGGAAAAGTAGCTCTGGAAGTTAATCATGTATGTGATAAGAGAGGTGGCTTACCATGTAAATTTGATTTTTTATGTAACACAGGTCTGCCAGCAGAAGGTTCTGCTCTACGCGGTCACTCAAGGACCCAGGCTGACCAAGACTCCACCATCTTTGAGCTACACCCTTAGGAACTTGTGACATCCTCAGTCACAACAGCAGGAGAGGAGTGGAGCATGGGGAGCCTATACCTTCTCTTTTATTCTTCACACATCATCCTGGTACTGGCCCATTGCCCTTAACTTAATTGCAAGGGATGCTGGGAGCACTAGGGGAGTACATAAATTATCTGAGGAGCCCCACTGTCTCTGCCACTAACCATGAGGTATTGTGTGTAGAAGCTGAAAAATGGAATGTTGCTAGTGAGGGTTAATTTAAATAAACTGTGGTATATTATGTGGTTGTTGCTTTTTTAAAAAAAGTAGATCTGAATGTACCAATAAGGAAAGATTTCCAAGACGTATTATTTACCAAAAGAAGCATGACATAGAACAGTGATGGTGAACCTATGACACGCGTGTCAGAGGTGACACGCGAACTCATTTTTTTGGTTGATTTTTCTTTGTTAAATGGCATTTAAACATATAAAATAAATGTCAAAAATATAAATCTTTGTTTTACTATGGTTGCAAATATCAAAAAATTTCTATATGAGACACGGCACCAGAGTTAAGTTAGGGTTTTTCAAAATGCTGACACGCCAAGCTCAAAAGGTTCGCCATCACTGATATAGAACAATGTATCTCAGGGTGATCTCTATAAAGATCGTTTTTAAAGAAGCGTGGATTCACATGCAAATATATGCACACAACATTTTTCTGAACCACTGGACAAGATTCTATTTATGATGGTTATTTTGAGGAACGGAGAAGGGGATGGGAAAGGAAACATACTTTTCTACCAATGAAGCCACAGTACTATTTTTATCCAACATCTTAAAAGATAAAAAGCTAAATTTAACAGACTAGTTGATATATCATGACATTCTCATTAATTTTCTCAAGATCAACAATGATAGTATGCTTATTTGCAGGGGATTCCTTCTTTTCAGATGTTAAAATGTGGGCAAAAAGTTTCATGAGGCCTACAACTACTTTCAAATGCTTCTGCTAAAGAAGTGTGGTGTGTGTGTGTGTGTGCATGTGTGTGTGTGTGTGTAGAAACCAGAGCATGCAATGTATGTACAAAATGTTAACTTTTGAATCCACATTGTAGATACATGGGAGTTCATTGCCCTGGTCTGTCACCTTTTTCTGTATATCTGAAAAATTTCAAAGTAAAAAGCGAATGAAAATCAAATGAAACTAAATGATCAAAAGCATCCCACCATAAAACAAAGAGCTTTACAGATCTCCCGTCTTTCCACGTCAGGGGTTGACGTGGATAGAGTTCAGGAGTAGCCACATTAAGATGTCTGAAACAGACATCAAAATCTGAATTTTAAGACACGCCAGAGAAAGCAGTGGTGCTGCTGGTCTGTAGTAGAACCCGTTCTCTGAAAGCATTTCTGCCCCGGCCTATAAAAGGCGAGGGCAACCCTATTAAGCGTAACCAGACTATTTAAACTGCTTAATCACTGTTGTAATCACAGTGCCTGCTTGGCTGGTAATGCCGTTTAAAAAACTCTGTAACCTATTTCAAACGCTTTTCTGGAATCTGTTCCTCCAGTTAGCATAAGTGAGACTCTTAAAAACAACGCACAGGGGGATGAAAAGCCAGGTGACTTTATCATTCTCTCCAGGCCCTGGAGGTGGCGGTGACTGCAGAAGAAAGTATGTCCCCGCAGGTCATTCTTCAGGGGGCGCGTTCTGCTGCCAGTCCAGAGGACGGCTACCTCTCCCTGTGTCTTTCAGGGTCACTGCACACAGAGGTTTATTGCGATTCACACAAACTCCAACGTTTCCCACTCTCGGCAGTTCTCTGCAGCCACAACCCCGTCCCCACAGCGTGTGGCGAGGGAGCCTGAGAGAAGGAACCATCCAAGGCATATTTTTCATCATTTGACAAAATAAACCGTAGCCTCCTCTTTGGAAAAGGGAAATAGTGCTTCTGCCACGTGCAGGAGACATTTTTTACAAACATGTCTGTGACTGCTCCATGCAGTCTGAACTCGACACTCCCGCTCCTGGAAAGTGCTGTGGCCCGGTCCGCCTGACAGGCAGCCAACAGTACGGAGACATAAATGCATGCACGTTACAGTGAGATTAACACCGTCATTATTTTTATCGGAAATATTTAAGGGAGTTGGTAGGAGGCCCTTATCTCCTCTCTCCCCCTTTACAAGGAGGAGAGTTAAAAGGCGTTTCTGCAGGAGGAGCCCCGCGTCTACCCTGCGTCTGAAATGCCTGTAACGTGCAGGGCGCTCTGGCCAAGGTCCAGAGGCTCCGACTCCTTTTTTCCCTGCTGTTTGTGAGCTCAGGGCTGACTACTGTTAGCAGACATAGAGCTCTCTGCAATTCTCCCCTCAGAACCAGCTACAAGAAAACTACCAATTATAGCCAAGAAACAGCCTTTCAAATACACATACCACTGTAATGCGGGCTGGAAACCAATTGGAAACATTTTGATTTGCCCTTTAAGGCCAGAGGCAGGCACTTAAGGCAAAGTCCTAGGATGTTCTGAAGAGCAGTCGGACTAAATTTAGCATCTAACCAGCAGTTGGCATATATGTAATGAAAGATTTAAAAGGGAAAAAATTCAACCCACAGTAACAGAAGATGTAAGTGGATGAGAAAATAAGGCTCCTAATAAACAAATGCCTTTTTCAAAAAAAAAAGGGGGGTGGGGGTGCTACTCCAGGAATAAAACAGATTGGTTATAATGTTGTTACTCCTTCTAATACATGCATCTCAGTTGCCTGATTGTTATTCATGAAAGTTTGTAAGTTGCTGACTGAACTGTGAGCTCCCTAATAGGAGGAATTCTGTCTTTCATGGCATCTCTGATGCTTAGTACGCTACACTGCCTGGCGCATGTTAAGCACTAAATAGATGCACATTGGTTAAGTGAACACATTAATGTGTGGGTGTTCACCGTACGGAAGCTTCTAGACTTGTAGATAAGCATGAGTCTGCGTGGGTGGGCTGGTTGTGAGCTTTGTGGACCCGTCTAATGAAAGGGCTCTAGGTGGGAATGGCTGAAACCAGCGTTTCTGCCTCTACATCACTGCTCTTGCTCTCTAACTAACCTGGAAGTCTTCGCTGCTAATAATCTACAGTTTCAGAGATAATATGTTTGGATCTGTCATGTTTTATAAGCAACACTTCAGAGTGAGATGCATGCAGTCCACTTAAACCTTAGGAAATCTCCATGAATATCGCAAAGAGCCCACATTCGCATGGCTAGCCTCAGTGGAGGAGCAGCTGTGCAGTTTGCCTGGGGTCACAGAAGGAGCCAGAAGTTCCAGACAGAGGTGTACCAGATGCTGAGAGTTGCATGCTTTTTCCCTGAGTCAACTGACACGTCATCGCAAGGATGGACAGGAATCCAAACTACACTAAATGACACATATAAGACAAAGAAATTCAGAGTTATGTTTATCTTGAGTGATTACCAAGGTGGTAAAGAACTGAGAGGCCAAATACTTACAGATCTGAATGAAAGATGAGCCTTGAGCAATTCCTACAGCTGTCTTTTTTATTTTCTTTCTTCACTTGATGGACTCTAGAGTTAGACATTCATTTGTACCACTTTTTTTTTTTTGGTCTTTTAATGTTGTGTTAGTGAAGCCACTTTAACAAAAATGATATAACTGAAGAAGAATCTTGCAGTGTTTGGCTCCAATTGATTATAAGAATTTTTCTTTGATGACTTTTATCTCCCCTACTGTTCTTGGACTTTTTAAGATAGTCACCATAGCTCTAAAAACAAAACACACACACAAACTCTAATCTTTTCATTAAGCACGAATGGCACTTAGGAAATAATAGCACTATTATCAACTAAAAGATGTTTTTTAGTCATACAGTTCCTTGCCACAGAATACAGAATCAGAGGTATAAATAATAAAGGAGGTATAAATAATAAGGATGTGTTCCAGATACCAGAGTGAAAAAAATTATCAAGTAAGTAAATTAAGCTCAAGTCTACAAGGATGACAACGTGAAATTGAGCTAAGTTAACTGGTGGCAGAGACAACCACCAACACCTAACAGGTTTCCTGGTCCATGGGGAGCCCTTATGAAATATTTAAATAGAAGATGGAGGCCTGTTTGCACAGACCTGAAAATGCTTTTAAAATAAAGAAAAAAAGATCTATTTAATAATTATGCATAAAAAGCTGAAAACACAAGAGCATGGCTCTCAATTTAATCAATATATACATTGTTATTGGATTTTTTGAATTTTGATGCTAGGAAGAATAGAGAACCAACAGTAGAACTCTGAGCCCTGATGTGGGTTTTGATGGAGGTAGTAGTAGGTGAACGGTCAAGTGCAGTCAACGGTGTGGGGAAGGTGGCACGTTAATTATGAGCCACTCCAGTGGTCTTCAGAGCTTCGCCTGTGGGATAAATTGAAGCTTGCATTGAAATGCTTTTGTACAGCTGAGAATGCTGATGGCTTTGCTTCAAATCCTGGGCAAAGTTAAAAGCGACCTTAATGTGTTCGAGTCCCACCCTCTACTTCCCAGGTGAAACTGAACGGCACAAAACATGAAGGGATTTGCTCAAAGGCCATGGGGCAATCAGTAGCAGAAATAGAGCTAGAAGCCAGGTCTCACCTTCCATTCATTTAACACATTTTATCAACTAATGCTTTGTAATACACACACACACACACACACACACACACATATATGTATATGGGATTCTATTAATCAATTTAACACAGTATAAAAATCTTGAGATGAATGAATGTATCCTTAGCATGTTTTTCTTTTTTAAAATTAATTTGAAAGAGAGAAGGAGAAAGAGAAACATCGATGTGAGAGAAAAACATTGATCGTTTGCCTCCCATATGCACCATAACCAGGGATTGAACCCGCACCTAGGTACATATCCTGACTGGCAATCGAGCTCACAAACTTTCAGGGTATGGGATGATGTTCCAACCAACTGAGCCACCCACCAAGGCATATCTTTAGCTTTTGGTGCACAGTTTAATCACTAAAAATTGTTTCATCTACCTGGTATGCTATACTTTATTACAACTAAGTATAGTACTTTAATATTCCCCAATCAATGCTTCTGTACTGAAGTGAGGAGTAGGATTTGCCTTCAAGTATGTCTGTACTGTAAACATCACAAACATAATCTCCAATCCACTGAAAACAAAAACAAAAGCAGAACCCAGGTTAGTGTCCTTTGCACTACCGTAGCAATTCTGTCTCCTCCTGAGCCACCAGAAGGCCTATTTGCTACAACCAAAGAGTAGGCTAATCATCCTTTTCTACATGCATTAAGAAACTGAGTTTTACTCCTCTGGATTTTACTTTGTTGCTTTCGCTGATTCTTCTCTAGGCTAGGTGTAGAGACTGACAGTAAGCCGTACAGTCCAGGGACTGAGATTTTATAGATTTTTTTTTCTTCTCATTTCCATCGTGAATCTTTATCACAGCGTTTGAATGGGCAACTGTTTTCCCAAAAAGGGAATTGACAACAGCGAGAGCTGTTCTGAAGCACGGCCAGCTGGCCAGGACCGCACTGGGTGATGCAGTGCAGTGCTGTTGCCACAGCGGGCTCACCTCTCAGAAGCACCCAGGGAATCTGGTTATACAACCTCTGCGGGCAGTTCCTGTGTGGGAGACTCCTCGCCAGTTAAAAGGAAAAACAACTGGGCCCATTCCGTCCTCTCTTCACAGAATTTGACTTACTCCATTTGAAAAATGTGGTTTCAAAAACAAAGTGGAAACAACATGCTGTATTTGGTCATTTAAATAGAAAGAGAGGTCCCAAAGTACATTTGAAAATGCAGTGCTTTTGTCCCCCCCGACCCCCCCACCAGGGAGATTTAGAAACATCAATGAGAATCATTGATCGGCTGCCTCCTGCATGCCCCCTACTGGGGATCAAGCTTGCAGCCCAGGCATGTGCCCTTGACTGGAATCGAACCCAGGACCCTTCATTCCACAGGCTGATGCTCTATCCACTGAGCCAAACCAGCTAGGGCTTTTTCTTTCTTTCTTTTTCCCAGACTAATCATTAGTGACCTTGGTACACAGAGTACAGCATTTAACTTAGTGACTTGGCTATAAATTGTAATGGAAGGCAGTTAGGTATAGCAGAATAAAATGCTAAGATGAAACTACTATTTGAGCATCAACTAAAATGTGGTCCTCTGGAGTTATTTTATTTTTTTATTGATTTCAGAGAGTAAAGAAGAGGGAGAGAAACATCAATGATGAGAATCATTGATCAGCTGTCTCCTGCAACCCCCCCTACTGGGGATTGAACCTGAAACCCGGGCATGTGCCCTTGACTGGAATCGAACCCAGGACCCTTCAGTCCACAGATTGATGCTCTATCCACTGAGCCAAACGGGCTAGGGCCCTCTGGAGTTTTATTTGTTTTTAGCAAGGAGAGCACTTGATAAGCATTTCTTTGGTACAAGTACTACACTAGGCAGACACGGCAAGATCCCTGCTTCTAAAACTAGCCTTTCAGGAGAATTTCCTGGGGAGCTTTTGAAACATAAATATTCACGACTAGCACTATGATCTTGGGCAAGACAATTGTGCCTGGAGAATTTTCTGGATCATTTCCTCATTTCAGTTTACTTTCTCACTCCCCCCCCCCCCCCCAACACACACACACCTAAAACACCTCACCCCTTGTGGGAAGGATTAACCTGAAATAGTATGGAGATCTGAGCACTTTTCCCCAACTAGTAGCTGCCTGCGGGTGATGGAGATGTCCCCTGAGGGAGGGAAGCCTGGTGACCAGTCTTTGCACCTCCAAGCCCACAAGAGCAAAGAAAACCTGCAAACCGTCAGAGTGCCAGTCACCTTGGTCACCTTCCCCTGGAAGGCCGGCCTTGAAATGTGGAATTCACTGCTGGCCTCTGACTTGCCTCAATTCAGGATCACAAAACATGCTTTTATCAACACTACAATTTCACAAAGAACATTTGACGTTTTCCTTCCTCTGGGATTAGTCCCTGAAGAAAAATGAAGCTGCCGATAGCAAACTGCTTTGCTTGAATGGAAACTAGATCAATGCGGATTCGACGTTGAGATAACAAGAGTGTGTGTCCCTCCTTTTCCTCTCACAGCTCACTTTGTAGGTCACTGTGCAGACTGTACCACCAAGTGAAACTCGAGCTATTTTCTGTTTGGGAGGACTAGGACTTTATAAAACTTCATGGCAAAACAATGCTTGTCAAGTGTGCGTTCAATAGTTTTACGGGGAAACCAAAGGGCTTATGGCTCTTTGCAGGATTAGCACTCCCATCATGTGCAAGGCCTGCTTTAAAAACGGGCAACAGAAATGCCCGCGGGCAGAAGGCCCCAGTTAACAGTCATCATAGAGAAAGGGCAGAAGGTAAATTAAAATAACAAGCAAACAAACAAACAAACAAAAAGGAAAATGAAAAGAAGAAAAGGAAAATACGTTGAAAGCGCTTTTTCCATAGGAAAAAAATATTTTATTTTTTTAAGAACAAATTCGGTTTGAAACAGACGTGGAACGTGACTCACGGATTTCATTGTCTGGGGCTAACTGCAATGTGGAACTAAAGCAGACTGAAAACCTATGACAGGCTATGAAAATAAAACAAAGAAAGAAAAAAATATTTATAACTCAAGCATAATACTGTGTTACTTACAAATTGGACAACGAAATTTTAAATAAATATTCATGGTACATAATTACGGCACAAATATGCAGCAATTTGGCAACCTTTTATACCATTTTTTTTCCTCATTACAGTGCAAAGGGGAATGACACTGCCGTTTAACAAGCTGTAGCTAAATACATTGCAAAATTCAGATTTTATACAAAACATCTTGCTTAGACTTTATAAAAAACCAACATTGCTCTATGTACACAATCTGGGTAAGAAAAGCCATTTCTGTCTTGTTTGCATGTGTATTTTTATTAAAAAGGTGAATAAGGCTACTGTAACACCCCAAATCCATATACAGTAAAATCTGGACCTATATACAGCATCTTCACTTAAACATTATGGTGCAAATTCCAAAGTCGGGTGACTACGGATGATAATACAAGCAAGGCATTTACAGTAACTTTCCAAAGCTGAACCAACTTCAAATAAAGGGACAGTTGGTAGATTGTCATATTCTGCACCAGACACAAAACAGACGCACAGAACACTTTTCAATTGGTCGCAGGTAACTCTTCATCAATTCATCTGATTTTTCACAGTTTAGCATGTAACCAAAATGTAGCCAACTGATGATACACACATTTGATTTCATTACAATCAGACTATTTCCCATTTTTTCCCTTCTTGCCCCTCTCCCCCATACTAAAGGTAATTTTTGATGGCTTACAAGAAAATCTTGTATGAATGCACATAAAGGAGAAGGTTGGGGTGATGGAAAGAATTACATATGTACTGTGGCTGGTCACCATGGCAACCTTCCACAGAAATATGATATAGATATATATAATATATATTGCAGATATATATTATACATATATGTACACACACCCACTCATACATACACACACGCACTTTGGACCAACATCATTTTCAGGTTCAGAAAATAGAGAAGAATAATTTCTGCTGCAACTCATTTTTGCAGGTATTCACTGAAGGTTCGAGAACCTTAAAATGCTGTTGCTAGTTTTTGTTTTTTTTTTTCTCCCAATTCAGAAAGCAACGTGTTACCATAGAAACAGGACTATGTTAAAGATGTCTATTTTGCATAGCACATAAAAAGTAGGTTTCCTGTTTACTCGTTTTGTTTCCCAAAAGGGAGGGTTTGGGGGTAGGAGGAGGGAGAAGGGAGCTAAAGCCAAACTTTCGGCTGAACCGCCCCCCGCTGGATGTGACCCGGTGGATTCTAGTGAACACTTCAGCCATAAGGCAAGGGAAAACACAACACAGAAAATAAATGCCGGAACATCTTGTCATTGTTAAATATATGATGCAGTAACATCGATTTCCTGGTGTTCGGGGCTTGCATTTCCTAGTCTACAGTTACGTGAGACGCCTTCAGAGGACTTGGTTATTTTTGTATTTGCTCTCATTATTGTTATTTTTGGAGTGATGTTGTTTTTCCCAGAAGTAGCTGTCCAATTTTTTTTTTTTTCCTTTTGTAAAGCACTGAGCATTGGGACCACTTAATTGCCACAAGTGAATTTCACATCTTCTGGTGTACATTGTGTGCAATCTTAAAATATATATTAGTAAAAATCTTTCACTTTATATCCCTTGTGTTCTATACACCTATTATAAATACATCCTACCCTCCTTCTCCCCCTCGATATCATAATTTATTTCCATCTTAAGGACTCTAAGAGGTTTGCCATATGTGCTTCACCTTGACCCAGAGCACCTGCACTTGGCCTTGCTCAGTACCTACGCCGCGGTCCCCGCAGCCCGGACAGCACCGCCATAAACCAAAGTGTTATAAGGCTCGATCGGGAGGAGGGGTGGGGAAGGGGCTTTGGGGGGACAGGGGAATCTGACCTACCTTTTACATGAGAATTCTTTAATAATGTTAATGATGATGGAATTACAGCCTGTTTGACCTTTGGCTTTTGAACTTCTAGGTCAGATTTGGCTCTCTGCTCTTCTTCTAAATGCTTTCCCTGTGTTTAATAAAATGTGATAAGTATAGCAGCTGAGTCTGCTTTAGACATCATCCAAAGCAGACCGACTTTCCTACAGCCTCGGAGCTGTACATCTTATTGCCAGTACCACAACAGTCCTGCGGGATCTCTCCCCGCCCCGCCTTCTCCCTTCCCTCTCCAGGCCTGTTCCTCTACCAACAATCACCCTTTGTTCCACCCAGTGAAGAGGGACTCTTCTTTTCCTGCAAGTTGCTATTTGATAAGAGTGAATTCCTTCCAATGCACCCTAATCCACTGTGTGTGTGTTGTTGTGTCTCCTACTTGCCTCTTAAAATCGTAGTGAAACCAAAGTGCTGTGCTACCTAATTGGGTCCCCCGCAACCCCCTTTCCCAACTTTCTGTTTTAGAGGCAGCAGCGTTGAACTGTGTTCGAAGACAGCCCTTTCCCCCTCCCCCCCTTCCACCGGCTCCCAGTCTTCCTCGCTGGCAGCCTAGCGTCTGGCTGGAAGGCTCCTTCTTAGCAAACACAATTTCTAGAAATGTATCATATTATTATCCATTCGACTGTAGCTGTTTGTTGCCAACGGATGGAGTAGGAGACCCCCAACGTGAATGTTCCATTAGTGATGCAGAACGTGGCGTGAGGGGAAATCACATGGGAAGTACGGCAGAGCCCTGGATAACGGGAGTGTGCAACCGCGAGGCCTAAACGCTAGCGCTCTCTGCAAGCCCCGCCGAGCCAGAGGTCTATGCGACACACGTCGAGGGGCACACCCGAGGCAGAAGACGGCGTTTCCAGGCGGGGCATCCCAGGGCATCTATGCCTGGGACGCTCAAGGGCTCTCTCGCGTCCACCCGCCACGGTCTTCCCTTGGCTGCGGTGCAGGCCCGAGTGACCGCGGCACATGGCTTCGAGGAGGACAGAGGTGAGGCGAGCGCCGGTCCCCACGGGCGCCTTCTACACAAGTCTTCCAGCTGTCGGTGCGCATCTGGATTCACCACGGCCGAAACGCTACAGACTAGGTAAGCTGTCCAGCTCAACGGGGCCCTTCGGAGAAGGAGTGTCCCCTCCGCCCCCGCTGTGCTTCAGTCCACTCGAGACACAAGGGGTCAGCCGCGCCCCCGCGGGCGGGCTGGCGGGCGGGCGGCAGCGGGACAGTCAGTTTCCTCCGGGAAAGCGAAGGCACCGCCACGTCTCAGACCTTGTAGTAAATGTTCGCGGGGCTCTGGGGGGGCATCTCCTGGACTATGTACACGGGGTGCCCGTAGTCCCCGCTGACCTTCTCGTAGTGGGGGCAGAAGACACTGTCCGCAGTCCTCAGCGGGATGATAATGTCACTGGGCTCCGAGCCGTTGTTGTTGCCGCCGCGCTTGGGGGTGGCCAGCGTGCTGAGCGACAGCGTGGCCGTGTGCTGCGGCGAGTGCTTGCGGTGCCTCCGCCGGTACTTGAGCAGCAGGACCACCAGCGTGATGATGATGACGATGAAGATGATGCATCCTGAAGCAATCCCCGCGAATAAGGCCACTTCGGAACCGAGGATATTGTTCCCGGAATGTCCGGCGCTGTTGCCGTCGGTGCTGGAACCTGCAAAGGCGGAGAAAGCACCACAAGCGTTAGCGCTGCCCCAGCTGCTGCTCGTAGGACCCTGGGAAGCGAGGACATGAAGCGGGGCCGGAGCTTTACCGGGCGGCTAGGCTTTGACAAACCAATTACCTCGGTTAATAGCTAAACGGAAAAGGCAGAAGTCAGCAATCGATGTGAAAGGAGATGCGACTCGAGGTCGGATTTTCATGCTGCTCTCAAATCACATCGTTCCCTTTTCATACATCCGTCCGCCGCCGGGATGGGCCGTGACAGCCAGCCCTTGCTCTTGCTTCACGCCTGAACCCACGTCAGCCAGCCTGCGGCCACAGCAGGCGCCTGGCTGTCAGTGTCTGCTGCCCACGCTGCACTGCCTGCTTTCCTCCAGGAAAGGTGGGTTCCCGGGAATCCAAGCCTGGGATCCAAGCCGCCTGCCTTCTCCAGACAAGCCCCGCCCACTGGCAGAGCCGCGCAGGCGGCCCGGCAGTGATGGGGCCTGGGAAAATGTTCAACTCCTCACTCGTTTGTATTATTTGATTTACACTTAAAATATATTTGGAAGGCAGCAGAAACTCTCATGCTGAACAGACTGCCAACCCAAATGTGAAGCACTAAAAAATTGCCTGGCATCATTATATCACCCATTTATCAGTTTGTCACAAGAATTTGACACATCTTGTCACTGAAAGTTAGAAATAACAACTTCCCTCCTTGACGCTTGGAAAGAGACGGAATATTGCTACAGATGCTAAATTCACACGACTACCAACCAGGCGTACGGATCCCTAATACAAAACTGCTGAGGTCTGCTCAACCACTTCCATATAAAAAAAAAACCACTCATTAACATGGTAACAAATACATAGCTGTTTGTTCAGACTGTTAAGAAAATGAAGTTAAATGACAGCCAGTTTTATCTGGTATTGTAAACTTTTGCCAGGGATCTGTTTAATATTTTATATTACACTATGTAAAAAAAGTTTTTTGATGATAATCACCTGAAAAACACAGCATTATGTAATATTTTAAGATGTTGCCATCTAAAATGTAGCAGAGGATCATTCAGGCTCTTTGTGGATTAGATATAATTAGATGAGGGGTTAGGACATTAATTATATATACATTAGCATCGGCTTTAAGCTAGTGTTGCAACCAGCACAATAAAGTGCCAGCCAATGAAAATAACTTTGTTCTGAGAAAACAGTGCTAATAATTGGCACTTACATCTGATGAATTCCACTCTTCCGATTGGAGGACTTTTACAGGAATGAATTATTTTGTTCTTACTGAGCAATTAACAACAGCTAACTGAGAGCAAAGATTACTGACTTCAGTAACTACGAGGTAGTCCTACTGGTGTAGAAGTACGTTGACTCTGCTCTACCTCTTGAGATACTAGGAGTACGGTGCACACAGACTACACACACAGTCATGCTGCTATACCTGGATTTGGTTTGACAAAGGGACTTGTTGTTGAGCTTCTTCCATTTGTACCAGCTTCTAGTTCTGTACGTCTTGTTGGATCATTATGCCTGGTTGACCCAGCAGAACTCGCATCTATATGAAAAACAAATGATTACTTACCGCACAGACATCTGATAAGATCTAGCTTTAGGATCTGGATATATATCTCAAGAGGCACGAATAGCAATGAACATAAGATTCTTTATGCAAAGGACTACGAGGTACAAGAATATAATGTTCCTTTTAAAACAAAACGGTTATACTAGTTATTTCAGAGGTTTAGATTGGGAGGCCATCTGTGGAAACTATAGGGATTCTTGCATTTGGCAGGCAGAGCATTGCAGATGACATTTCAATTTAACTGAGCAAGTTGATTGACTACTATACCAATTTCTAATTAGAAGAGTAATTCGTTCTGCACAATAGGTTATCTATATGTGAAAAGGCTCAACAAACAATAGTCCTCTGTAGTCAAGATGCAGAAATGGGCAAAACTGCAGAAACTTAGTTTTCTTTCTGGATATTTTAATTTTGAACCATAGAGGTGGTTTGCTTTTGAGAAGAAAAATATACATACACGTATATGGCAATAGACATTCTACCTGGCTGACCTTAACTTTTCCCTCCAATAAAAGAAATCTGTTACAGTGACTTGAGGAAATCTCAGTGGCTCAAGGTACAGAGAAAGGTTTGCTTTCGAAACTAAACTGAAGAGTGACTGAAGGCGAGTGTTAGCAATACTGGTGCCACGCTAGCTGGGGGGCTCAACCAGATTACAGTGGCTTCATGAAGCAGCAGATGGTCTTTACCTTGTCCAACTTTCATGAGGATCTTCATGGCTCTTGTCTGGCACACCCCTCCCTCCTGGTTATCCAGGCCCTCCAAAGACCCATTTGATGTAGCTGATTGAAAATAAAATGGACAAAACAAAAAAATAAAGAAAAATCAGGAAATCAATAAGCCAACTTTACATGAACATGAAATGTCTGAAAACAATTTGAAAAATAAGAATTCACTCTTAGTCATAAGTTTTCTGAAAGTATGGGATGCTGAAAGTCAAAAATAAAAATAAAAAAGAAAGAAAGAAAAATGGATACTGTCAACACTGCCGCATGTATGCTATCTGGTTTCACATTTACTTAAGCACTTTCTCCTTCCTTCATGACCAAGTGGTTTAGTTAAGAGTACACAGATAAAAGGCACAGCATCTTCCAAAAAAGCTTACTGACTATTTCGGGGTCAGACTCAAAAGAGCAAAGTAGTTACTACGGTAATTTCAAAACGTGGTAATCATCACACAACACCTGCTTCCTCTACTACAGATTTCCTGCTTCAAGAACAATTAGCTTGATGCGCCCTGTTTGTCAAGCATCCAAGTTCTGTAAACACGAAAAGATTCCCACACCCCCTTTTTCTTTCCACAGCCTTCCTCGAGCTTAAAAAGTACTGTATACGTCCTAGAATTCAGCTTTTCAAATTCTGAAGTTTGCTCCCCTCATTTTGTAGTCAACTACAAAGAACGAGTGTGTTGTTATTAACTGATGTCAACCTTGGTCAAAGATTCAACCACGCTCCCTGTTTTGGGACAAGTCTGGATGGAGAGAGGGGGACCCACACATCCCACTGCTCTGTTTGGTCCTGGATAGAGGGCGAGGGTTCTAGCAGCCACCTATCTCGTTCCCTTTCTATTTCAAGAGGAACCGAAGGAGGAGGGACAAGAACATCTGATCACATTCAGAATTTCCTTTTAAACAATCCATGCTCTACTCCATTTGGACATGTTCTTGTTCTGTCCTTTTAGGACGGTGAGTTCTCTGAATTGCTTTGTAACTAGAGCTGTAAAAAGATAGGCTGCCAGGTACTTTGCTGAGGAACAGGATTTAAATTACAGGTCAAGTTCCAGAAGAGAAAAGAAGGTGGAGAGTGCTAGACATTTTCATTCCTCCACAGTTCAAGGGGCAAGGAACAGAAGTGTTTCATAATACACTTCTGCAATGTAAATCATTCTCCACTTTGATTATGAAAGTCTTCTCTACTAACATTATATATTTAAAGGCACAGAAAAGGGGACAGACTTTCTGATAAAAATAAACCCAAAAGACATTTTTAAAATGGGCTGTTTGTTTTCCAAATGGTGGGTGGGCCAGCAAACAAATTCTGGATGCGTGTATAGAAATATGAGTGTCATGGATAATTATATGAACTGGACAATAAGACACTTATTTACTTGTCTCTGTATTCTTGAGTTATCGACTTTTACTTTCATGGTTTTCCTTAAAAACAATGGCCACCTCTTGTATGTATAAATATCTCTTTGCTTATCTGAGTGTTTCCTTAAAGTTCTCAGTCTCACAATCATATCTCACTCTTCTGCTATTGCTGATTCTGATTTTCTCCTGGGAAAATGGGCAAAAGTTGCCATAATAATTTTAGGGGATAGAAAGTAGGTAGTAGCCTCTTGCAGATTGTTAAGAAAATGTGTGGCAGCAAAGCTAAAATAAATACTTAAAAACTAAAATATATGAATCTAAATAAATAATCACCCCCCCCCCCCATTTCTTCATTTTTATCTTTCCCCTTTCCCTTCTCCAAAACGGTGCCTAAATTTCAAAGTTCCTTTTTCTCTTAAAGACCTAGAACAGTATGGGGATCTATGAGCAGGCACTATTTCTGGATAAATATAGAGCAGTGTTATAGTTTTTTTCTTAATTATTTAGAACTTTCTCATTTGATCTTCCTCAAAAATTAAAATATGTTTTCATACAGAAAGAAACTAGAAAACTAATGTCTTTTTTCTGGCTGCTGGGTTTACTTAGTTCAAGTGAAATCTCTGTTTTCAAATGCATACACACATAAATGCACCCACAGGCAAATTTACCCAAACTCAAAGATAAATGACTTTTTCTTGTTTAACACTAAGCTGGCAAGTGATAAAAATAGGAGCTGAAGGGTGCTGTGGAGAAAAAAAAAATAGGAAAAATATAGATTTATTTCAATCTTGAGAAGGAAAGGTCAAAGATTTAGGTCTCCAAGAAAAAAAATGAACAGCAGAAAGGGTAAGACAAGGCAGGGCGCAGAAGAGTCACTGGCAAATACAATTAAAAACGACATCTGCAGAGGTAGAAACGAGGTAACTACTTCTACTCTGTCACCCTGGGAGCACAAGAGATGCCCATAATTGCAGTGATTTTTTTCTTTAGATTTTATTTGTAGCTCAATGCCTTTCCTCAATACCAAAGACTCTGTGCAGAGCTCTCTTGGGTCCAGATAACCCCCAAACATAAAGAATGCTAAAAGTATTCAAATTAAATTGCGATCTATAATTTAGCAACCACAGACTATAAGATGGCAGGAAGAACACTGTGAGAATGACACTGCGTTGTGCCCTGAACAGTTGAAATTTTGTGTATTCCTTGGGGAGAAAGAAGCCTCTAAGCCCTGTTGTTGCAGAGAGGGGAACCCATGGATGCTACCCTGGCAGAGGTCTTACACAATTGAAGCTACTGCTGACGGTGGAGGGTGGGGGTCAGTGGGGAGAGTGGGGCCAAAGGGGAGAGCTGGCCAAGAGGCAAAACACTGTGAGTGAGAACAGTTTTTCTCCTACATTCTGCTTCATTCCACTTTAAGTCAACTCGGAAGTTGCAAAAGCTACTGGAAGACATTGAAAAATTCATTACCAATGTTAAAACAGCACAGGAACACTTGGCTATTTAAAAAGGGGCTAACTATTGGGGGAAAAGGAGACATATGTAAAACTTGACAATAAAAAAAAGAATAAAAAAAATTAAAAAGGGGGTAACTTTTAAAATACAGTTAGATATTCTGCCATGAAAATATTTTTGCCCTAAATTAGGAATGACCTAAATTGTCACAGAAAACCCTGCTTTAAGATGTTACTACCAACTGAAATTTCAGCAGGTAAACTTTATAGCAAGCATAAAATAATTCAGAGTAACCTCAGCTTATTTTATGTTGGATCCCACAGTCCAAATTGACCTACTTCCTCTCTACTACTTCCTCATGGGGAGGGTAGGGGGTGTGGTTCTCATTCTAGGGGACTCCCTGCCCCCACCTTGAGAAACTGCAGAGCCAAGTGGCCTGCCCTGATTGTGCGTGCCCCTTGACTGGCAGAGAATGCTGAAATAAAGCCACAAGCCCCGTCGTCGGCTTTCTCCTGCAACAGCCAGTTACCAAGAAGCTTTAAAAGGTTGAGTGGCTGACTTTGAAAAACAACAAGAAACTGCTTACGCGTGGGAATAGAATCTATTTCCATTTCAGAGGAAATGGAATTATTTTTATTGCAATTGTTTTTATTATTGATTGGAATGTATTGGGGGAATTTTTAACATAAAGGAAGTAAAAATAAATTGTTACCTCATTCTACATTGTTTTTCTTTGTATCTCTCTACAAGCATGATCTAATCCCACCACCATCAGAATTACTAAATGGATAAAATTGCACTGAATCATTTAGAGACAGAAGAATAACATGGTTATACCCAAGCTTTTTAGGCCCCAGACATTTTTGTTCCTTGGCCCAGGGTAAAAAAAAAAAAGACTTTATAAAATTAAAAATTACTAGAAAAATTTCTCCATGCAGTTAGCAAATCGGTTTAATAAAAATACATGGGCATTTTATAGCCTGCTTTTAAAAGCTTTTGCTTCGGGGATCTAATTGCATGTACTGAGTATACTGAAAGCACTATATTGTTCCCCCAGGGCCTGGTTTTCAGTGGGTGGAGATCATTGCTCAGCAAAAAAAGTACCCTGAGTTCACACTGCCTAAAAGTCTTCTTCATATTTTAAAACTACACAGCCAACGTCTGTGGTTTCCCATTAATTTGCACATGAACTTATCTGCAGTTCCTGCTCACTGGGAATAGTACACTGGTTATCTGAGTAGAAAAACAGAGCACCAGTGAGTAAAGCAGACTGAAAGGGCAAGAATATTCCTGGCCGTGTTTTTTAGACTGTGACCAGGGAGAGGAAGTAATATTGCACTTAAAACATGTCTTCATTAGGCTGTTATTGCTCTGCACCCAGGAGGCTAAGCTGCTGCACTGGATCGTGGCTGTTTTTTAGTCCATTGTATCCATAATGTTGTGTTAATCAGATGGAGAATTCAACTGCTGGATTGGTGCTGATATATGGGTCGCATTCACAAAAAGGTTAGAAATGAGGGCAGCACAAAAAAAAAAAATCCTACAGAATCATAGCTTCACTCTGAAGGAAAATTCTTAGGTTATAATGGAAAGAATGAATCATCAACATATACTAATGCTTTGGAGAATATTTCAAACTACTCTAAAATGTAGCTTATTGCGATGGGGCTGGGTGGGTTAGGGAGATGGGTGGACACTCAAAAGCAAATATTTTTATTGATTTCGCCAAAGAAGTCCACCAAAGAGAGAGAGAGATAATATGTATACAGGGTCAGGAAAATCTGAGTTCAGTTTTCTAGCAAGAATGAACATCTTGTCTTTCTATAAAGCTTATGCATAACATAGTCACTCTTATTTGAGTATGAAACAGCATTTTATGAGCATTCTCAAAATCACCCTCTTTGCCCTTACTCTCCTTTCTACCACATCATCATATGCTGGCCCTGCTAATTTTGATTTCTTAGACCAGCCTTCCTACACACTAGTCTCCTTAAGCTCAACACAGTCTTCTGAAAGCCAGAAGCCTATTACCTGGCAAACATAGGAACTGAAAGAAGCAGAATCAAGTGAGGAATATAGAAAGTAAAGCCAAGACATTAAAATAAACATGGCACTGAGACAAGGCTACTGTTTTCCTCTACCAGGGCTAAAGACTCTGAGTGTCTAAAAGGAAAAAAAAAAATGGAAATGAGATATGTAAGTTGAAAAACAAGGAGGCTGATAAAAATATAATTACTTAATGCCAACATACAACCCAGGAAGCTAAGCTCTGTCTACTTAACACCCCGACATCAGTTCAAATTCAAATGTGTGATGCAAATTCAAAATATATACTAAAGAAAAAGAGATCCCATTTTCTATAGCTCAAATGAAGGCAGTTTAATGCCTTGGGTACCATGGTTCTCCTTTCTGATACCAAATTAAAGGAAGGCGGGGGGGGGGGGGGGGGTGCGGGAACCAATCTCACCTGGAAATGATAATGTTCACTGAGTGCCCAAAGGTCAAGACTTTTTAAAAAAGTAATAAAAATTAATATACAGAAACATCTGTACATGTGCCAAAAGGAAGAAGAAAGATTCACTTTTTTCTAACTTCTCCCCCTTTTTGTGTTTTTCTTTGTTCGATTTACTGTGAAAGAAACGAGGAATACACCACCACTTTCCAACAGCCCTGTTATTTTTGCTTGGCATATTATTAAAAAAAAAAGCTCCACATTCTTTCAAATAACATGGCAGTTTATCCTATAATGCCTGCTCTTAGGGTAAAAGTTTTATGAATACTTCTTAGATGGCCTCACACAGGAGAAAAATACAAAGGCACATATTTTCAAAAGAAACTGTATACCCACAAAAGCTTCTCTTTTTTTTTTTAAGTTCTCCACTTGATGAGATAGCGCTCAGTGGCATTTGATTACCTGATTTTAGTGTGTGGGGAATAGTTCCCAGTTAAAACACTGGATAAGCTCCTCGTGAGGCAGGGTGTGTGTGTTTCTCACCCAAGAAAACCATGTTCCAGTTGTGAGAGGAAGAATCATTTAAATTGAAACCACATCGCTATGGCTGTGCTGGGAAATTTTAAAGCAGTAAATCAGGCATTAAGAAGTAATAACTGTCTCAGCACCAGTGACTTCCATACAACACAATTACTTATGTTTCTCCACTAGACAGAACGATTTGGAAAAATGAAGTCACAATTTAGACCTTCCCTCTTAGATTCTAGCATTAAAATATGAATAGAGATACCAGGTATTGAGTATAAGTGGATGGTCTTAATAAAATGGTATAATTTTATTTCCACAATTTCAAATGTTCATCATGAATAATAGGATTAGGATGTTATATTGACAGCTCAGAAAAAAGAGTTTTTAAAAAATGTAACAGCCTTAAAATAGCTTAGTAAACTGTCTTTTTTAGTTCACTGAAAGATTTAATGACATATATTACTTTGCCATTTTACATTATTTTTTGGGGAAGACAGGAGACAAGACATTGTAGATGAGAAAATGTGCCCCTCTCGTGGCATAATAGTTTAGATGGACATGATTTTATTTGCTTTGACAATCTAGACACCAATGGTAAGTCCAAAGGTACCAATATGATATATATTATTATAGCTCATATCTCATACATCAGATGAGACTTGGACATTGAGGGTCAACCCACTGAGAGAATAGTAACAATATAAAGTAATAAATACCACATTTAGAACATAAGAAATTCTGTCATAGCTTGCTCATAAAAATTTTTTATCCTCATCAAGTATATGTTTATTGAGTTTAGAGAGTGGAAGGGAGAACGAGAGAGAGAGAGGCATCAATGTGAGGGAGAAACATCAATTAGTTGCCTCTTGGATGTGTCCCAACCAGGCCGAACCCACAACCTAGGTATGTTCCCTGACCAGGAATTGAACCTGGGACCCTTAGGTGTATGGGATGAAGCTCCAGCCAACTGAGCCACACTGTCCAGGATACTCATACAATCTTTTCACTATTAAAAACTGTATACAAAGATCAAGTGATGATCATTGAAGATGCGAAGACCCACAGTTATCTTCAATAAATAGTCCTGAAAAGTCACTGATTACATGCCATCCAAGTGAAAAAGATGGGAAGAGAAGTAGTGAATGTGTGTGTATGTGTATGTGTGTGAATGTAAGTGTATGCACACCTCAGGGGTATATATCACTGAAAAAAAAAATACCCACCAAGTATTAACACTTTTGTGAGAAAGATCAAATAGTCCTGGCAATAAATTACCTGTCCTCCCACTTTTTTATGAGAGGCCTGATTAAACACATGAGATCATTTCTGACTGGTTTACTTTATTTCCCCTTAAAATATTGCTTGCAATACATGTTGTCTTGATTTTTAATGAATTCTGCTGAGAAAAAAAAAAAAACATCCCTTGCTAAGTCTAAGATTTTATTGCTAAAAAATGATAATGATTTTATGCAGGTGGAATATCTCATTAGGTTAAAAAAAAATTCAACATGAGTCCATAAAAAAAAAGGCTTTTTATCTAACATGCTTTAGGGGAGTTTGTCTTATCATCACAGTGATTCAGACAAAATTAACATCATGAGAATGTGATAATCAACAATAAAAGGATAATTACTTTTATACATAAAAGTGAACCTCACCATGGGCCAAAACCTACTAAAAAAGACGAATTGTGTTTTAAAAATAGGTGTCCAGATGACTATTTTAATATAATAACCACACTCACATTTAAAAAAAGAGAGAATGATGTAAGAGTTCTAAAGATAAAACATAATTCCCTATTGTCTATATTAGTTTAATTTAAGTATTCAGATTTTTAAAAATGAAGCTTTCCGGTCAAAAGATCCTGATACTATCCAATGAAAATATTCTGACACATGAAGAAGCATGTGTTTGAGTGAGTGATTCTTTCTAGCACACACTCCATCGCTCACGCCTGAGTTTTTAACAGTCTTAATCACTAACATATCTTTGTGGAACTATGGAAATGTCTAGATAGCAAAGGGCCAGAGTAAAAAGTTCCTGGTGGGGAGGGGTGCACATCCCACAAACCTCTTGCTCATTCTACGGTCACTAATTGCAGGCAATGATATTAATGACCCCGTAATCGCCAGACCCCAGCACTGAAGTGGAAAACATCCATCTGAGGCCCAGCACAGCGCTGGGTGCTGGGACGTCACCAGTGACTGCATTAATGTTTGCTGACAGTTGAGAATACAACACTGCAGATGAGAAAATGTGCCGCTCTCATGGCATAATAGTTTAGATGGACATGATTTTATTTGCGTTGACCATCTAGACACCAGTGGTAACCTCAATAAAGGGCCCTGTCTGAATCTGCCCTACACATGAACCTTATTTTGTTCAGGGCAACATGCTCTGTGCTCTAAGAATCCAGAGCAATTTTCCACACGTTTGCTTCGATAAAGGAATACCTTCATCTCCTGGTTTAATATCAGGGACAATGAAAGAAGGCTACCTCACTAATGCAAAGAACCACTTGCTAAGCACAGCTTTCTTTTTCAACACACAGCCGGGCTCCTCTGCCAAGTGATCAATTGTGCAACTGACAGAGGTTCTGCCAATCAGTCCATCCATCCATCCATCCATTCATCCATCCATTCATCCATCCATCCATTCATACAAACTGCAGCACCTGTACCTAATCTCTTAATCCCTCTACTCTGAGAGATTTTTATTGTATAATTTCACTATTTAGCAACTTTCTATTGAGGGCCTTAAAGTGCTTGGTCACATTAAAAAAAAAAAGTAGCATAGTCTTATTAAAGAAACTGAATTAATAGGTGGTAGATCTAAAAAGAAAAGAAAATTCAGAAGATCTGACAAATTGCTATTACAACCACCTTGACCCAATGGCTCTCTCTTCTTCATTCAACTTTGGGGCATATGATTGCAATTAGTTATTATTGAAGTTAGTTCCACAATGTAGGGCAGGGCATCAGGCCCAACATGTTTGATAGAAGCATAGAGTCCATTGGGTATCCTTATCACGCGAGGGTCTTTGCTATTGCTATGGATGTGTTATGAGTGTATAGACATATACTCTTTCCTGCACTATGTTTGTGATGTGATATATGCAAATACTAACGTCCCTCTCGCTGTGTATACATTCATATGCTTAGTGATGCAGGGGGCACTGTCACATAAGTGACATTGGTGTAAGGGTCTGGTTTGAGTTTTGGCTCTGACATTTCACGGCTGTGTGAACTGTATTAAACAACTCACACTTTGGAAGTTTCGGTTTTCTCTCAGTGATAAAAATTTCTCCGTCACCTGTGTTTCGAGACTTCAAAGGGACACAGAGTCTGTGAGGCCGCAACACCTCCCCCCGAGTGAGCAAACACCCAGCCTGAGACTTCAGAATGTTAGGAACAAATGTGCGACTCTTAAGGACAATATAAATCAGTTTTTTTTCAAAGTAATCTTTTTTGTGTGTCTGTCTATGCCTCCTGGCTATTTCCTAACCTTCTTTATTTTGCTTTCAATTTGGATCATCCTGATGAATATTTAAAGGCTATTAAGAAAGAAACTTGTTCCCTCTCACGCTTGTACTAAGTCTCTGGTATTGTTCAATTATTTAAAAAGTCTAAGTGAACCTTTAAAAAGCTATAAATACAGGTGCTACAGATATTAAGATGTATTTTATGAAATAGTAAAGGCGGTTTTATTCTGAGCAATTCCTAAATAATTTCTTTTTCCCCCCTAATTAATCTCCTTCATTTCTCACCTGCTCTTGCTTTGCTCTTATTCTGCATGAGGTGTTGGTTTCTCCCATCGCTTTGAGAATCAGGGTCACCGTATTCTTTTGTTGGCTATTTGGGAGTTAGAAATAGTGCTCACAGGACTCTCTCTGTCTACCTCTAAATGAGATAAGCTGTCCCTACGGCCTGGTGAGGCCATGGACCATGAACAATCTCACTCTACCACAGCCTTCCCCGCCTAAGCCCTGAGTGAGCTGGGATGAATACCCCAATGGCCACGACTCCATCAGACCCATGCACCCTATGTCTCAGCACAGTCTCCAGTTAAGCAGAATCCCAGGCTTCACTCCCTACGTGCAAAGAACTGAGGCTCTATTCATACTAAATTCACCAAGGAGTCTTCCTGAGATACTCTGGGAGAGCCTTCACTGCAGGCAGGAAAGGATTTCACATAATGTTAAAAAAATAATAAAAACAAGCTTCTCATTATCAGACTAATGAAATGATGTACTTTCCCGGCTAGTCTCGGTGACAAGGCAACTCTGACACATTTCTTTTCTAGAAGAACCTCTATACTACATTAGGATGCTGCTAAAATTACCAATAAAAACACAGCATTGCCTTTGTGGGACAGGGAACTGAGAAAACGCCGGGCAAATGGTTAAAGGCAAGTGGGGAAAATGATCAGGCAATTGGAAGATTCCTCCCGGTGCATCTGCTTTGGGTCTTACAGAGGATATGCTACCATGCCTGGGCCATTCCACCAACTAAAACATACATAAATGCATGTTTCCTGGCAAGGGAAGCCCAGGACAAAGGAACTTTTATAACACTCTAGGAAAGGCAGAGAGGGAAGATCTTATAATTAAGCTATGCAGCATTCCTGAAACTTGTAAACTTTCTGGAGTTTCATAGTATGGATGGCTTTCAAATAAATGATACTTTCTGAGCGCATCTTCCCCGCCCTTAGCTTGCAGGAAAGCATACTAGTCGGTTTGTCTGGTCTTCTGTCTCATACATCCTCCCCCATGTCAAAGAGACCCTTAGCCGTCCGCGTTTGGTGCCAACCATGGAGGTAAGCACTTTACACATATTACCCCCCATTTAAACGCACATCATCCTGAGAAGGCAGGTACTGTTATCCCCAATTTACAGATGAAGAGTTGAGGCAGAGATTGGTTAAGTTACTTGTTGAGGGGCATTCAAGAAGTCAGGTCTGTCCACATCCAGACTCTCAACTGCTATGTTAATCGTGTGTATGTGATTCCCCCAAACACCAAGATTCTGATGAACATCCTATCACAAAGATGATAGCTATAGATTAAAAATAAAAAGGTGTTAACATGCTTGAATTCAGCAATTATATGCAAGGCATCAAACATAAATCCTCACCCCAAAGTCAGAGGACATAAGTGATAGGCTGATGTAGCCATATCACTAAACTTGATGGAAATGTAGCTTTTATTACATTTATCATATAAATAATTAACCAACGAAAGCATATAATCACTTCACAGACACCACAGATCCTATATAATAAAAGGCTAATATGAAAATTGACCGAACGGCAGAACAACTGGTCGCTCTGGCACGCACTGACCACCAGGGGGCAGACACTCAATGCAGGAGCTGCCCCCTGATGGTCAGTGCGCTCCCATAGGGGGAGCACTGCTCAGCCAGAAGCCAGGCTCAGGGCTGGCAAGTGCAGTGGCGGTGGTGGGAGCCTCTCCTACCAAAGCAGCGCTAAGAATGTGGCTTAGGATTAGGCCTGGGGAGCGGGACCTAAGCCATCAGTTGGACATGCCCCAAGGGCTCCTGAATTTCGAGAAGGTTCAGGCCGGGCTGAGGGGACTCTCCCCCCCTGCCCCGTGAGGGCATGAATTTTGTGCACCGGGCCTCTAGTTCTTATACATTCTTCAAAAAAGCTAGGTGTAAAAGAATATTTGAAAGCTCCCACAACTATTTTAACTATTTTCCTGGGGAAAATTCAGTACATTCAGTATATTTTAGTGCCATTTGCCCCATCTACTCCCCAAATACAAGGAAATAAAAAAACAAAAACAAATATATAGACACATTCAACAAAAATACAGAAATGAAATCTGTTCTTCTGTTTTGATTCTTTAAAAATAGTGTTTCATGATATTTGTGTGCAAGTGTTTTAATTTATTTTGCAATTTTGCTCAGCAGTGGAGTTTATGCCTAAAAATAGCATAGCTGACTGTGGAGCCTTCCCATTTTATATGCTCTGATAAAAAAAAAAAAATGCTTTGGAGAACTAAGCCAATAAAGGGCCGAAGAATGGTGACTCATTCTAACTCATCCAGTGTTTCTCAGGGAAGAGTTTCCCAAGGCACGGAAAGTGAGGGATGGCTTTCGGAAGGATGGCAGGGTGTACCTTCGAGAACAACTTTTAATGGAAACAATCAGACAATTTCCCACAAATCCATGTCTTGGCTACAGATTTGAAGTAAAATAACATAAAAGCCACATAAGCTAAACTGGAAGGTGCTCTGAGCATGTAGTGTTCTTTTACTAGCACCTCTGTCCTGGCCACTGTTTCCTGACACAGTATTCATCCAATGACACTCATTTTTGTCTATCTTCTGACTCACATAATTTTGTCCTGTGATGAAAACCTCTTCGTGGCTATTTTGCAAGATTTTAAGCGAAGGCTGGTTAACTAACCCACAGAACCTTTATCATGTTGGATGTTGCAAAGGGTCAACACACCAAAATTATTGACTCATTCAACTCTATCACCTCTAAAAAGAAATTCAAACCAAGCACCAAGAGTGTCTATAAGAAAACTTTAAGGTACAAATATGGATGAAGGCTGAGAACAGTTAGAAATGCTTTCCTAGTATTAACTGAAGCGTTTACTAAGAACTGCCCTTGACAACAGGCAACTTCAGAGATAGTTATTTCATAAACTCTTTTTAAATTTTAAGGACCTAATAAAAGTAACTATAGGTTATGTAAAATGCTTACTATGATTTTAAGGTAATTAAGAATCTGAATGCAGTATAAAATGGGGCTTTTTCAGACCAAATGACCTTAACATCCCTACCTTTGGATCATTTAAGATTAAGAGATTTTATTATGCAAATTAGGCCTGAGGCTAATTACAAAAATAGGTCACTTGAAAAAGTCAATTCTAAACATTCAGAAAACCTGCATATATCATTTTGCCACATGTCAAAGCAAATAACCAACTATGAGATTTAATGAGGATTCATAGCATTTTGTCATGTGATGAGTATATACTCAGTAGGCTTAAAATATACTTCCAATTAAAAATTAATATTTACTTCTGGAACTCAAAAGTATGATGCCTGTATTTTAAATATGGTAATACTACAAGTCAAATTAAACATCTTTAAATAATTTACAGCAGATCCTGTCTATTTCAACAGGAGAAAAGCTACACTAACAAGAGATCCTATATTGGCTGTGTATGTACAATCATAGTTGGGAACTGGAGACTTCCATCACCAGCCAGAACTACAACAACAACAGCAGTTTCTAGAGAAGAAATTAAAATTCAAAGAAATAAAGCTACTTTCTTATTAAGCTCAGGCAGCAGGACTAGAACCCACATCCCTGGGCCCAGTGCTCTAGAATCAGGAAATCTAGGGCACCAATTCAGTCCATTAGCAATTTGAACTGTTCCCTTGCAGGGTAATGCAGTACTACTCCTAACTATCAATTCTCTTCTTTCTCGCCATGGAAAGAAAGCAGCACACAATATTGATGATTTTAATACTGATGATGAAAATCATATCAATGATTTTCTTAGTTATGAAGGTGCTAAGTAGACACTAAGATCTGAAATTAAGCATATGCAGCATATATTGTAGCAACTCAAAGACACCAGTATTATTTATTGACTATCTCAAAATGAATTGATGATTTGAAGTGTTAAACATATACTTGAAAATTTTAGGGTTTTTTCTTATACTACCTAGTATAGTACTATTTTAAGTAGAATGTGCCTATGAGAGAGAAAGAGAGAGAGAGAGAGAGAGAGAGAGAGAGAGAGAGATTAAGATTGTTTGATGTGTGCCCAACTGGCGTGGCTCAGTGGTTGAGCATTGACCTATGAACCAGGTCAAGGTTCGATTCTCAGTGATTGGGGCACATTCCTGGGTTGCTGGCTCCATCCCCAGTGGGGTCATGCAGGAGGCAGCCAATGAATGACTCTCTCTCATCATTAATGTTTCTATCTCTCCCTCTCCCTTCCTCTCTGAAATCAATAAATATATATATGTTTATTTACATATACATTGTTAAAAGATTGTTTGATGTGAAAAGTAGTCACTTTTTTTTTTTAAATATATTTCACTGATTTTTTACAGAGAGGAAGGGAGAGAGATAGAGAGTTAGAAACATCGATGAGAGAGACACATCGATCAGCCGCCTCCTGCACACCCCCCACTGGGGATGTGCCCGCAACCCAGGTACATGCCCTTGACCAGAATCGAACCTGGGACCCTTCAGTCTGCAGGCCGACGCTCTATCCACTGAGCCAAACCGGTTTTGGCTAAAATGTAGTCACTTTTTAAAATCTCTTAATTGTTTTGGTGCCTTGGGATTCTTGAAGAAGCAAAAAAAGTTAGCATTAACTTTTTAAACTATTTTAAAATGTGTTCTTCTCATCATTAGTCTCTTTCCCAGGGAAAGCTGTGTATCAGTGAGCTTTGCTGTAGGCTGGGTGAGAAATCGGTTTCTGCACTTTCCCAACTTCTGAAAGGTCTTCCTATGTCTGTGACGTGGCGGAAGCCTTTCAACTCTCTGCGGAGAGCCTGCGTGGACTTCCCGGCACACTTCTGAGCTCTGGGCCCCTCACCCAGCCCCGTGACAATCACCCAACCAGCAGCATTCAAACCGCCTCTCATTGTTTCAACCTTGAAATGCTCAACTCTATTTTAAGAACAATTCCTTTACCCCAGGCTTTTTGCACTGTAAATCAGAACTCTACGGAGAGTTCTGGGGGCCAGCAGAGCTCAGCTACCTGCAATGAATCTAATAATGAGTTTTTCGGGAAAGAAAAATAAGAGATGTCATCATTGTGTCGATTAGTATTATAATTAATTACAAAGTAAACCGTGGTTCTAAACACAAACCTATCATGTGTTGGTAAGTCATTTATTATTAAATGCTCACTACATTAAACAAAAAGATGTTGCTTATTTAGTATTTATATTTATTTCCTGCATATTCAGACTAAAGACGAGCCCCATGTTTGCTGAAATCCTACTTGCACTCACTGGGAACTTAGAAATGAAAAGCCATCTTCAGGAAGTCATAAACTAAAGTACATGGAGGAGAGAATCTGGGTCTGTTAACTGGTCTGCATGGGCTTGGGCTGCAGGTACAGCTCTAATGACATACATCTAACACCACAGGCACATCTGATACTCTACGGCATCCGCTCTTCAGGCATCCCCCGCCACCTCCATATTCTTTCTTTCTTCCACCCTACCGAGGGGAATTGACCTTCTTAAGGAATTTATCTAAAGTCACTTTCAGTTCCCTATAAATGGTATGCTAAACATTAGTGTCCTTGGTAAAGTCTTACTTAAATTGTCGTTAAAAAAAAAAAAGCCACTAGGCTTCCAAAAGCTTAAAGTTTCCATTTATTTTTACCTAATAACTATTTTAGATTCTCAAAGATTTCTCTATTATTTTGTACACTTTACCACCCAATCTACTTGTTTCATCCCTTAGAATGCTCCTATTTTCATTTTACAATAATTCTTTTTTTAAATATATAATTTGCCACTTTTCCTTTTTGTGTGTTTTTGTTGTTGTTGTTACTTATTCTTGCTCGGCCACTCTCTGTGTATCAGGTTCACCTACACATAGGGTTTCAGTCTCTGTGGTATTTAAGGTCTACAGCAAAGGACAACAAGAGAATTGGACGGCTGTGACCACTTCTGTTTTCATTGCTAATGTAGTAAAAATAATATGTTATTGAGCACTAAGTCACTATCCAGTGAGTTACTGATCCTGAGCTTTAAAAAAAAGCAGCTAATAGGCTGAGAAAGCAGAGTTTTAACCTGCTCACCCACAGATGGGAGGGTGCAGCCAATGGACAGCAGTTCAGTGTTCCCTAAGGAACTGAAGACTATGGTCACAGGTAAGTGAGCAAAATTTTAAACAGAAGAAATTAAGAAAAAAATACTTCATTGCTTTAGTGACGTGAAGAGCTGTCTCAGTCACCCAGACTGCACTGACAAAACCCTGGCCCTAGAACGACCCTGGCTTTGTGCGAGGATGGGATTTGCACTGAGTAGGCATGTGCTCCAGGGGGTGCACCATGTGACTTCACAGCCTTATGAGAGGACAATGGTTCAGATATGACTCAAAGGGTACATAATATCTGTTCCTGATGCAATGTATCAAATTGCTAAATAGATTTTTAAAAAGTAATTGGTTGAGCAACCCCAACTTTTGTCTTATTCGTCTAAATCTGGTTTTGACGTGCCCATGTACAACTGTGGTTTGTAACACCCATCCTTCGAACCTATATGCTCCATCTCACTGATGCCTTCATACGGAAAAGGTACTATTATACCCTTATTACTGTTGAATCCATAGTACTTAGGTACAGTTTCTGGCACAGAGGAAATATAAATGAATGAGTGAATGGATAGATGGATGAATGGATGAAGAGAAATGTCACAGCACAAGAGTTACCCAGCAAAATCTCACCAATGGTCCTTAAAAATGCTTTTGTTAGTAGAGATGCTGAGTATATTCATATATATATTCACTTATTTCAATGCTATAAAAACTCTAGGATGTTTTTTTCTCTTTAGGTATTTATATTTAATGAGTACTATTAGTATAGGGTCCCACGTTCAATTAAAGTTTCTTTCCCAAAAATGGATTATCACCAAATATTTGCCACAATAATACTTTTAAGGAAGCAAAACTAGATACAAACCTATTTAGCTTATCCTAATTTCTATAAATAAATAAATAGAATTATACTTACATATAATGTAATAATCTTTGTTCTTCTGAAATTCTAGACCCCAAAGGTTAGGGCTGAATTCTTGAAACTTGATAGTGAATTTTACATCTTGGTCTGGTCTGGCACAGTTGAGGAGAGGGGTATTTTCCTTTTTAATAGTGCATCTTTCTGCTTGGTCTTTATCAACCATATAAACTTTATAATATTCATACTGGCCAATAGTTTTAGAGTCCATTTTGGGGCAAATAATATCCAATTTGTCTCCTATCTGTGGGTATAGTACCAGTCCTTGTCCAGGTAGAAATCTAAAAGCATAAAAATAAAAAAAAAAATGAGTTGACAAAAGTTAACAGTATTAATAATTATCACAAAATAGCCAGACGATGCCAATAACTCCAAATTACAATTTTATAAACCCAAACTTTTATTTGCCAAAAGTATCTTAGTTCAGATCAGCATGGGATGAATGTATTTAGGGATTAAACCTTAGAGAAAAGAAAGAACCACTCTCCTTACTTGACACCAGCAATTTTCAACCTTTTTCACCTCATGGCACACACAAACTAATTACTAAAATTCTGTGGCACACCAAAAAATATATATATATATATTGTCGATCTGACCCCCCAAAAGGCATAATTTTGATTCATTCACACCGGATGGCTATTGTTGTGTTGGCTGTTGCCATTTTTTACCTGATAATCCAAGGGAAAAGAGGTCAGTGCCTCTGACTAAATAGTCAGGCACTGCATGTTTTATTTTTATTTTTTTAATTCTTGTGGCACATCAGTGTGCCTCTTTCGACACACTGGTTGAGAATCGCTGCCCTGCACAACAGGACCAATCAGCCTGCTGACGTTTCTTTACTACCCCCTCGCTTTACTAGCTCAGTACTCCTTTGTGTAACTTTACAATAACTTTTCCTGCTGGTGAGTCAGCCCTCCCCACCTGTTTGTTATTTTTTAACCATTGGCAGCTTTCGTTTATTGGGCATGCCACAGAAAGATGGCATCAGCGCCAGGGAACAGTGGGTGCACTAATACTTTGTTGTCTTGTTAGTTTCCATTGGCTGTTGATGTTAATTAACAGACAAGTTTCATCAAGAATGCTTCAAATTACTTATCATAATTAGTCAGTCACTGATCAAACAATGGGTTTTTTATTACAGTGAACAAAAGAAATGTCTTACAAACCCATAAAAGATAACTAGAAATAATTAGTTGTAGTATTGATTCAGCTGCAAGATGAAGAGCCCCTGACTTGCAAGGACAGCAGCTACTGTCCTTGCTCCACCAACCCTTTCTTCCCTTCCCTGGAGATGTATTTGCTCCAATTAATTCTCAGAAGCAAATCTTTAGAACTAAGACAACTGATACAATATCCCCTTAATGCTTACAGCTAAAAGCTTTCCCCCTCCCCTACCTCTTTCTTGCTAGCCATGCTGCTGAAAGATCGTTCTTAATGGGGAGTTTCTCTCAGAAACTGAAACAAGAGCTTCCTAATGAACATCCTTCTACAAGTGCTAACACCAACAACACACTTAGAAATCCCAGCTCTTTCCTCTGTACGCAGCCAAGCCTTCAGGCTCATTAAAATATTAAAGCCCGAGAACAAAGCGTCATGTCTGAATCCCGAATCCCGCCAATCTGACCCTTTATTTAAGCAGGGAAGCCCACCAGCCATAACAATTAATGGGTTGTAATTCACTGAGAGAGGAAGCCAGGATGGTGAGGCACCCCCAATGTCAAATCCGTACTGAGGAAACAGGTTATGATTTATGCTAATGAATGGTATTAATTTTCTGAAAATTGCATGAGGGTGGTTATGAAGCATCACAGAACATAACAGAAATTACATTATAGATTTATATTAAAATCCAATAGTTTTTATGGCAGGAAAAATGCATGTTGCCGACAGTGGTTTATCATTTTCCTTGGGAACGCTACTTTACAATCCCAAAGAGAGAGGAGTCCCCCCTACACACACTTTATTTTTGTTATTAAGCTTTTATAGCCAGGACATATGACATTTATTCATTAACAAAAAGAAAAAGAAAGAAAGAATGAAAGGAAGGGAGGAAGGGAAGGAGAGCAAAAATCACCTAACATAATATCAGAATGAATATTTTTCATAACAATGACGAATTTCATACAAACATGTGTGCATACTTGAAGAATTCTCTAGAACTTTAGACAAATGAAGATTACCAGTTAGTAAGGGTCTCTCTTTGATTGTCTTGACCATTTTTCCAGGTTCCTGGGGAGATGCTTTAGAAATTCAACTCCAAAGGACTGAAGGACTCCTGGGTACTCCCCCAACCTCCTGAGCGCCAGTGTGGTCTCTCTAGGCAAGTCCATCTTTGTGAGTAAGAAAACAAAGACTCTAGGTTCTGGTGGAGGGATGGAGTCAGAAAGTCTGTGGAAGAGCCTTTTTAGTCTCTACCCCTGCCCCTTACGTGCTTCTGATCTGTCCCTGTAGTCAAGAAGTGGGGGCAGGAGGCCTGGCAATCACTACCCATGAAGTCGTGTGAGCCTTACCTCACTCACCTGCCTGACACATCCCTTTTCTCAGTTTTATTCCTTAACCTTCTTAGGAAACCTTCACTGCAACCAAGAACCAGAGGCCAATTCCTGCCTGGGGTTCCCACCTCACGTCAAATATTTTCTACCCTAAATCTTCTCTTTTAGTAGCTGACACAGAGCGACCACCACATGTAGGCTGTTGTTAGAAGTATTCATAAATCACAGCCAAGGCCCGCACCAAGATATCTGTATCCTGCCTCCTCTCACAGCCCTGATCTTCACACCCATCAGTTTTCACCCTGGACCAGTGACCCCGGGGCTTGCCCGGGCCTCAGGCGTCAGCATCCTTAGCAGCCAGATGGACCCATTTTCTTGTCCATCCAGTCAATTCTTTTCAAAATATGCATCAGCTCCCCCACCCCCGCAAGCTGTATATCATCTCTGCATATCTTAGAACTCTCCCACATCACACCCTATGTCTAAAGTTTAGCTCACTGAGCTCTTCCTTCATCCAAAATGCTCCCAAGATCTTGCTTCCTTCATGAGATACATTTTCTTCTTGCTTAACCAAGGACTCATCGGAGATGTCCTCCCACCCATGTAAGTAACTCCTCATGACTCTCTCTTCACTCACCAACTCGGAATTACAGCTTTTGCTGGTGCTGATGGGTGAGGCCTAGAAGACGTGACACATGGGCTGATGTGCCAACAAAGATCTCCACGTTCTAGACCATATTTTCAGGAGGCACAAATCCCATGAAAAGTGGTAACAGCCAGTGATGGGGGAGCCATAACCCATAAAGGGAAGGGGAAGAACCTCAGATTTCAATAAGCACACCTAATATGCTCAGGGAAAGTAAATCTCGATAAAACTCACTATTTCTAATGCTTGAAAAGAGTCCGTTCACTTTTCAGAATATATTGTAGCAAAAAGTAAAGAATGTTACCCTCTCCCCTGAAAAAGTAACTGTTTCAAGTGTTCCTTAAAAATCTGATTGCTTCTTTATGCAAATCCATAGAAAAAGACCCAATAATTGAGTGCTTTAGAGGTTTGCTTTGTAAGCATGTATATGTATATAAACTGGTCAGCATAGCAGTGGCTTTAATTGATGAGGTTATGGTTTCCCCATAGACAAAGGGCGAGGCCGAGTTTGAGCCTGAATCACAGATTTCTTGTACACGTCACCACTATATGCCTTCGAGCCCCTGCAGCCACTTTCTTCCCTCCCAGGAACCCTCGCTGTTTCTAAGGCAACAGGGGAACAAACAGGAGGAATGTGAGTATAACAACGAAAGCGCCGTATTTCATGCCAGACTCTCAGCGACAAGAAAAAGTAGAAGATCCTGATCATCAGGAATTTACAATCTATCTCCCTGAGGGCCAGCGGGTCCCAGGTGTGTCTGATTCAATAGCGAATGCCCAAGGGCTGACATATGGTAAATGCTCAATAAGTAATGTATTCGTTGAAAAAAAAAATATGGAAGGACAAATGGGAGCCAAAATATACACAAATAAAGTTAAGTCAAATTAGGTGCCACAAACTATTTGCAATTACAGGCATGGAAGGAATTCCCGAGTTCAGACCACCTAGAGTTGGGACAAGGGTGTGCTGCGAGCAGAGATGAGATTTCCAGAAGACAGCATCCTAGGCGTGATGTTTCTGGAGAACAAGGAGCCGTGCAGATGGAGTTTCAGAGCTGTTCTCTCTGAAAGGATTTATGGGTATGAGCAGTCTTCTACAATCGCTTTCTATTAAAACTGCCAGGCAATTAAACACCTCCAGAACCACTAATAACAAAAACACTGCTGCTTTTGAGCACTTACCCTGTGCTAAGCACTGATCAAAGCACCTTACATCACATTCTCTTCATGTAATCACTGCACACGTACCCAACACGCAAAACAGGTGAGGATACACCTGTGCCAAACACCAGGCACAACAGGAAAAGCCCCCTTTCTCTGCACACTTTTCGGTTCTTACTGCATTACATGAAAGCATAAATCTGGTTTGTGAAATGAATTTTTTCTTAAATTGAGCTTTTCACAGCCAAGCCATAAAGTTAAAAGAAATCAAGAGAAAATCAGTCTGCACACAAGCTTGCAAGCACCTCCGTCTAGCTCAGTGGTTCTCAACCTTGGGTTGCGACCCCTTTGGGGGTCGAATGACCCTTTCACAGGGGTCGCCTAAGACCATCGGAAAACACATATATAATTACATATTGTTTTTGTGATTAATCACTATGCTTTAATTATGTTCAATTTGTAACAATGAAAATACATCCCGCATATCAGATATTTACATTACGATTCATAACAGTAGCAAAATTACAGTTATGAAGTAGCAATGAAGATAATTTTATGGTTGGGGGTCACCACAACATGAGGAACTGTATTAAAGGGTGTGGCATTAGGAAGGTTGAGAACCACTGGTCTAGCTCCATGCCAATCACTTTGGTTGTGCCTAAAGCCGAGGCTGCTTCTGAGGTAAGAGAACCAGAGACCACAGCTCATGAGGGCAGCAATCTGGTATCCCTGCCTTCCCCTAGAGGCCACGAGCCAAAAGGTATCCAAAAACCAAAAGAAACTTCCCCAAATATTTTGCAATATTCAATAATACACTTCTGTTGACCTAGGATGTGTCAAAAACAACTATGATGGTGACAACTGGCTCATTTTAAGTGACTAAACTGGCTATCCAGAGTGGAAGTCAAATATAGATTTCTTTTTGTGTGATGAAATAATGTTCATCTTGTAACCAGAAGGAGCACAGAGGAAAAGCCCCATATTATAATACGTATCACACAGGTGAGGTTGTTTTTATTAAGCCAAAGGACAAAGAAAATCAATAGTGCTTCATGTCCTACGTAGGAGAGAGAACACTGTCAGGCCAGTTTCTTCTCTGAGCCAGGCTACGTAAGGGCAGAGCAGTCACCTTGCTGCCTTCCTGAGAGGGGGAAGCCGGATTTGCCTCCACATCGGGAGACCCGGGACTCAGCACTGTTTCCCGGACATTGGTGCTATGGCTTCTCATGGAAGGGCTTCCATGCTATGAGAGTGAGGCGGGCTGAGCAGAAATAGGCAACTCCTGTGTTTTTCCCCCCAATGAATCATTCCCAAGCAAGACAATAAATGTGATGACTTTGGATCAAACAGAGTATAGACACAGTATAATGTGGAATAAAATGGACACCTGAAGTAGGGTTCCACATGTAACCTGCCCGAAATGAAATGATTCCATGTATGTTTTTATCTTCTGATTCCCTATTGAACTTAATCCAAGTTTTTAAAAGTTACTCTGAAAACCAGACTGTAATTCTTCCCTGGGGAATACTTTGAATCAATCTAATAACCTAAATTAGACATTAATATTTAATAATCTAAATTAGATCTCTAATAATCTAAATTACACATTTCAACTTCATCTTTGGAGAAATTATTTTTACAATACAGACATTGTGTAACATGGTATTCTTTAAAGTTTAAATCCACTCTAGGAACCCATGCTTGTTTAAAAAGCTAGCACAATGCATTTAAAGCATAAACCAGCCACTTAGGAGTTTAGGGATTGTGACACGAAATTTTCTTGGATAGAGCAGAACACCACAAGTTGTGATCTCAAGCCTGGGTTCTTCTATTGCCCCGTTGACTTCTGAACCTGGCTGGATGGAACGAGAGGATGCCTGGGAAGCCAGGAGCTGAGGTGCTTGGGGATAGCTCTGTAGTGGAACCACAATTGCACTTCCCAGCCACCTGCGGGTGCCCCCTTTCCCTTTCTCTTTTCTCTCCTACCCTCTCCTGCCTTGCTCTGACCATAACACATTCACCTCAGGACAACCATTCAAAGACTTCTTCCACTTTTCTTCGAGGTTCACCTAGAAGAACAGCCAAATGACTGAATGGCCCCTTTGATCCTGATACTAAGTCTGTGAAAATAGACATGAAATATGAAAGAGCTGGGTCTTTTCAAAGAAAGCAATAAATATGCCAAACTACCATGTGAGCAAGGGCAAATCAAAATGCTGTAACAAATGCAAAAATATAAAGCCGATGCAGAATAAAAGAGATGAAAATAAAGACATATTGACCAGAATGACCAGTGTCTGCGACCTAACAAATGATTGGATCAGGCAAAGCCCCTCCAACCAGACATGACAACGGAGTTTCTAATTTAAAAAGTGTCAGCTCAGACCCAAAGCCATCATGTAACAGGACCAGTGCCAGTCCTGCCAACGTGCACGTTGTGGGGACAGGAGATCTACTCGGGACGATCTGTCTCTGGAGCGAACTGCCAAGCAGAACTGGAATCAGAAGTAAATAATTACTTCTTTCGTGGAGTATTGCTTTTATTTTTCCTCTCATTTCAAAATTATATCATCAGAGTATATGCTTTATACTCTAATGTTTAGCTGTCTGGGTTTTTTTCCCAAAAGTTTCTGCAATAAACACTACATGATTTTGTGATCAGATTGGAACATTATTTTTGTACAGTTTCAAAGAACAAACTATCATTTCTTGAGCAAGCTTTCATAACTCTGGCTTTTAAAATAAGCATTAAAAATATTTAAAGCCTGTAGACTCTTCAATTTTTGACGCAATTCCTTAGAAAACTTAACTGAAAAGAAGTCATTATAGACCTGGCAGTTGGTTGAAGCATCATCCTGTGCACTGAAAGGTTGCGGGTTCAATTCCCTGCCAGGAAGCAACGAGATATATTTCTCTCTCTATCTCTCTCTATCTCTCTCTCTCTCTCTCTCTCTCTCTCTCTCTCCCTTCCTCCCTCTTTAAAATCAATTTTTTAAAAAAGTTATTATAGTCTGAATTGGGATCTATTTAACCAATCCGTTTTTGAGTCCACAAAAGCTGTTGTAACAGCTACTATGCAATGCACTAGTTCATTCAAACACACACAAAAAAACATATGGGATAGACAGAATTTAAGCTTCATCACTGAACTGCACCAATCTGGGAGTTGGCTAACAGTGCAGGGACGCGGAATGCCAGCTTCAGGAACTTTAGGGACAGGTTTACCTTAGCAGTTGACGTACCAAAAATCACAGCGTATCATAAAGTAGACTGATTCACAAATCAAGGTTCTGTCTTTTTACCACATTTTAGAAAACACGCACGTTTCCCATAAAATGCTTTCGATTTTCATTTTACTTAAATGTCAAAGGCTGCAGGGAGGCAGAGCAGTCAGTTCATAAACTGGGTGAGTCTGAGATTCCGAATGAGGAAAAGCACTCTGCTGCTTTGCTGTAACTGGCTGGTCTGTCCAGTTACCTGCTGACAAAAGATGCACGCTGCTCTAGGTAAGCCCAAGCCCTTGACCCGTAACTTCACCATGCACTTGGGCCTTGCAGTCTATAGGGAGATAGAATAGGATTAACACAGAAGCCCAAGATTCCTTTCAGAAATGCTCTATGCACTTGGGGAATAGAAACACCGTGGCAGAAGGACACGTTCATGAGTGTGTGAATTTGATGGCACATTTCATAAACAGGCAGGATATTCAGTCTTGTATTACTTTCATTTAATGCTAGATTGCTGCTACTGCTTAATAAGATATTTTTCTAAAAGCCCCAAACAGGAGAGTTTGTTATAAAATAAATAAATGAATAAATAAAAACAGGGCCCCCCAAAAGACTTAGGCAATATCGGCCATAAGAAATACTTGGGGAAATTTTTTTCCTTTTTTGTGCATAGCACTTTACTGCCCCCTTTTGCACTTTAACATCAGGACAATTTTCTTTACAAACATATTCTGAAACCAGAGAGATAGTGCGGTGTAGCAACTGGGTGTCAGGTTTATACGGAATTAGGTTACCAGATCCCACTGCTTGGGATCCCACAAATAGTTAGGTTACCAGATCCCACAAATAATTACCTTAAAACTTCCAGTGAGTGTACCACTACCACCTCCGTGGCTTTAAACCTCCAAGAAACAAGGTGGTAACTGGAGGCTGTAATGGACATTTTCTGCTTTAATTCGAATGTGTATGTGTGCTGGAACAATTGTCTGTTTTCACAGGTGCCCCTTCTTTCACACTTTTCTGAAACAAATATTATCTGCAACATGAACCTGATGTATTCAAGGAAAAGAAAAGGGGCATAAAAGCAGGCTATACAATTTGGGACCATTAACGTGGTATAAATCCGAGAACTAAGAGGAGGGGTGTGCATTTCAGACTTCACACCAATGACAAGCAAAATCTTTTCAAGAAAGGGAAAGATGAGAAGCACAGGAATTCAAGTGCACTGTGAGCCTATAGGCCCGTAAACCAGTTTAGCAACTCTTCAAGGTGAGGCGCTACAGTACTTGTGCCTCTTCATCTGTGCATGTACTTGAAAAAAGCATTCAACTAGTCCACAGGAAAGTTTTACTTATAAAATTCTAATCTGCAATACATTCTTGGCCCAGTGACCTCCACTTGCATTTAACAGTCTGTGCGTGCTGATGTGTATACTTTTATTTAAACTTAATCCATTTCCCTCTGTCATTCTGCAATTACCATACAAGTCAAAATAAGATTAAATTTCACAGCCTACAATGCTGCACAATTGAATGAAAACTGACTCCTTCTGATGTTAATCTTGTCTTTTATTTGTGATATAATGCTCAAAACACTGGTGGCTAGAATAAATTTTATTTTTAAATCCTCAAAGGTAATATTCTCATAGCTTAAATTTTCTTGCAGGAAAATAACCCAAGTCATTACTTCACTTTTATCCACACCACGATTTTCACTGTCATAAAAATTTGCCATTCACGATAGGACAGCCTATCGCAAGCTGAGGTTAAAAAAGGTACCTTCATCTATGAGCCAAACTTTAAGTGTGTGATGCACAGATATCATTGTTTTCTTTTCACAGTTCACAGAGACCCGTGGCTCTAAAACACCCCCTCCTTCAAAACTTCCCGAAAAAGAAAATCATGCCATGAATGCTGCACTGACTGTCAGGTAAAGTCACACCGAGGAACTTGAATGCAATGCCTGGGATGCAACACTGCAGTGGGAAAACGAAGGAGAGAGTGAATCACTAAGGCCAACCTTTGTCATGCTGGCTTGACCACGCTGGCTCCATTATTGAAACAGGTGTTTCACAACCCTGAGAGGGCAAGAGACAGTACAAGCTTCTTTCCCAACTGTAAGCTGTTTGCACCTGCACGGTCTTGTTCCAAACCATGCTTTTAGCCAGAGTCTATAAAGGAAGGTGGAACTCGCGTTATTTATAGGTGAGGCCCCAGAAAGAAAAATGCCTTTCATAGAGAAAGAAATTTAAAGGGCATTTCCAGCCGGTTCTCTGTTGGTTTAGACAGAAGCGTGGAGATCTATGTGATCATCTACCCGAGTGGGAAAATCACAGGGATGAAAGGCACGCGTAAATCATTCCAGGGGTGGGTTGGCATGTTAAGAACTCAAAGGAATGGAATTAAGGCCTTAGCACATAGCCATATCACAGCCTAGAATTTGGGTGTATCTTTTTCTATCAACCCCTCCCATCCCTTTCATGCCCATCATCACTTTTTTATTTTTATTTTAAAGAATCTTGCCTATTTAGAAAAACAGTTCACCCATGTTTTATGGGTGAATGAAACTTTGGTGGGGCAAACGGCTCTGAAAGAAAGGGTGGGCACACCAGAGGCGGCCAGTGCCTGCTCTCCAAGCTGAAGTGTGCCTCTAGGACTCAGCCTGTTGCATTTACTCTTGGACCTCCGCCCCCTGTCCTCCCAGTGCCTGGTATAGAATGGGAGGCCAATAGGTGTCAGTGTAAATAAAGAATGAATACTTTAGTAAGTAAGGTTTAAGAAGAGACAAAAATTCTTTTCGTTTTCTCTTGATGTAAGATGAGATTTTTCTTGCCAGCCAAGCATAATAAGGCTAGCAACACAATTTATAAGGCTGTGCATAATCGCTTTATAGCCGCCTCCTGAATACTTCCTCCTTCCCGGCTCCAGAGCAGGGTCAGGGATAGGTGGGAGGTGGGCATGTGACAGGAGACATTTTCCTGCACCTTCTATAGCCTGGTGACAGCCCAGAGAGTGGGAAAGAGGGAAGAGAAGCCAGACAGGTTACACAACAGCCAGGTCTGCCCTGCTAATGTGCGAAAAGAATAAAACCAATCGGGTTACTACTGACTTCCCTAAAGATTACCCCAAAATTGTGTATCCTAGAAGCATGTGAATGATGTGCCATTGTAATCCTGTGGACAATATATTTCCTGCTCAGTCACCACAAGCGGCCTGGCATTACCTTGACCAAAAAACAAAACACCCCCAAAGTTAAATCCACTAAGGTATTCAGCTGCTCCTGAACTAAAAGGAAGGCAATCGGACAGGAGGAGATAAGAGGATGCCCTGGGGCTCTCTAAAAGAAATAAAGATCTGGTGATTTGGCCCTCCTGCTGGCTGCTCGTTCTATAGGTATAAGCAGATGATAAGTCCCAGGGAAATGCCATCCGGGGAGGCTCAATCCCGAGTCAAGAGAACCCCAGGCTCACCAATACTTGCCACCCGGCTTCCTGAAACAAACGGCTCAAAACTTGCCGAACATCAAAAGCCAGATGGGCTATACTGAATGAATCCACAGGCAAGACGCCAGAATCCCAGTTTGCTGTAGAAATAGGCCTGGACTTGATTTGAGTCTTCTCAGCTCTGACAAGCTGGAAGCTGGCACCGCTCCCAAAATCCAAAATAAAATGGCATTTAATTGTGACTAGACTCTAAAAAAGATGTCATACTATCTCCTTAGCTTGACACACACTCCGCATAGAACCAAATGCAACTCTCCTAGGAAATCTGACTTTTTCTCCCAGCAAACAAACAAGCAGATATTAAAGGAGTGATACCCACTAAGTGCCTTAATATTATACACTTTCATAACTAGTCCCCACTGGCCACAACCTTGTTATGTCAAAGACTTAAAGGATCAATTTAGAATCGCATGCCCACCAGAGAGAGAATATACGTCAAGATGGACAAGGAAAGAGTTGTACCCAAAACTTTCCTTTTATGTACCTTGTGTGTACTGCTTTGAGCAAACACATAATTTAGTACACAATTTCTATTTATTCCATGCCACAGCATAAGAAAGAGAGGCAGGGAAGTAGGAGAGGTTCTGGAACCGGAGTAATCAGGTTCAAGTGCACACTGTAGCACTTATTAGCTATAGGACTTTGGGCAAGATAATTAACCAATCTGTGCCTCAGTTTCCCCACTGGTACTATGGGAATCATAAAAGCACCACTCAGATGGTTACTATGACAGCTGAATGCATTGGTCAAGCAATTAGAACAGCAGCGGGCACATAGTAAGCTATATGCAACCCTGTTCAATAAAATATACTATGCCCACCAGGTAAGTAGGTTTCTAAATAAGAAATACCATTTTAATATTAAATGCTACACTGCCCTCCCTACAGGCTGAATGTGTTTTTATTCAACAACCCAATCTCTTACTGTACATGCAGTAAAACACACAAAGTGAATTCTGCACAGACCCTCCTCCCTCTCTGGTGAAGTTGAAGAAGTGGGGCCAGCGCTATGAATGTCACAACAAAGCATCAGGGGTAGAAAGCACAAAAGAGAGTATCCAATTTTGGTAGTAGAAGGGAAATTAAAGGTGCTTCATAGAACAGAAAAGTCTTAAAGAATGTTTAAAAGTCTGGCAGCTAAAAAGCCACAATGGAACATCAGAGCCTATAAAAGGTGCAAGTGCCACGTGAAAATTTTTATTAACATTTTACTTTCATTTATTCTGCGTTTGTATGTGAAAGGCAAATTGAACCAGAGCTAGGCCCACAGTAGATATTCAATTAATTTTAATTAACAATAGCTGACATCTATTGGCTCATTGTGGCAAGCACAAAGCTAAATAAGCTCTTTAAATCCTGACCACAACTTTATTACTCTTTTATTCAGTACTATTAGATAATTATTCCCATTTTAGAGACAGGACAACTGAGAGACACATAGGGGATACTGCTTCCAAAGTTTCACAGCTAAAAATGAACTAAACTGGGATTGGGCTCACACAGCCAGATTCCAAAAGCATGTACTCTGATCTCAACTAAAAGAGCACTTACCTGGTTGTCTTTGCTAAATCAAATTGCCTGACCTTTCCATGATCAACACAAGCCTTTTGAAATAGGATACTGCTAATTATCATATTAATAAGGTAGCTGAATAAGCATTGGGTTCACTCTCCCACACGGTCGATTTGTTTCGTTTGTGGGTTCTGTCTCTGAGTTATGCTCTGATAAAATAATGTAGGTGTTTGCAGATGTACACTTTATAGATACACAGCTCCCATAGCTGAAATGTTATTACTTTGAGTTGCTTATTGCAGACATCTACTGTGTATTTTGCTTTCAGATGCCGGCTTTCTCTCTAGACTCAGTTTCCCTTCCCCGGGGCTGCTTTTCTGGACACCCCTCCGGAATGAACACCACTGCCTTTCTCTGTGTCCCCAATGCACACAGTCCCAGGCACCACAGCACAAAATGCCTTTGCTCCCTCCAGGAGTCCCTCCACTCCCCTTAGGATGTAAATCTTTTGAGGGTAGAGATTGTTCTTTGTATTCTCAGAGTGTAGTAATAGACCTCACAGTTCATAAATACTTGTTGAATAAATCAAGGAATTATCCACCGTCAATGATCTAGATTCTAGATCATTTGGTCTGGCCCTGCTAAGGCCTTAGGGGTGAGTTAATGAAATGTTTGAGCAAATATAGCAGGCTAATTTTTAAGTTGATAATTTTGTATGGCCCTCGAATGATGTTATAAATACCCAAACGGCCCCTTGCTAGAAAAAAGGCTCCCTACCCCTGATCTAGATGATCCCTTATAGCCTCCAAGAGGCAAAAATGGGGGCACACAGCAGTGAGGCAGGGCCACAGATTTCTTCAGAGATCCTAAAACAGCCTTTCAGAGGACGATGACCTAATGTTGAATAGTTTTCCAAAAAGTTTGCTCAAAGGCAAAGGTTCTCAAGGTGTGGTCTCAGACCAGCATCAGCATCAACTGAGAGCTGGTTAGAAATGTAAGTTTCAAGTCCCATTCAGACCTCAGGAATCCGGAACTGGGGGGGGGGGCAGGGTGGCAGCAGTCCTGTTTTAACAAGCCCTCCAGAGATTCTGAAGCCTTAACGTTCTAGACTAGAGCCCTTGGTCTAAAGATAGAGCGCCAGTAGCAGGTGATATGTTAATACAAAGGAGGCAGCCATAAACATACATTTGGATTGTGTCTGTTCATTCAACCAATACTTACTGGATGTCAATGCTAGCCCATAGATAATGATGAAATTAAACCATTCTTGTCCCTGCCTTGTAGGGATGGGGAGGGTGGCAATAAAGGGGATTAAGACTTGCATGTGAATCATGACAGTGCAGCATAAACCGATCTTCCTATGCCCTGGGTATTTAACTAAATTGCTGTGGGATTACAGAGAAAACATTTAAAGAAATGATGTTTGATCTGCTACATCATAGAGAGAGGACACTCACCCAGGGGAAACTGTGAACTTTATGGGCAGGTTTTTATAATAAAGATCCATTTTCCCACAGACAAAGTGGGGTTTGGGAATATTTGTTTTTATCCAAGATGTACCCCAAATATAGTTCTGGCAGTTAACTGAAAACTGACATATTCTAATCTCTTCTGCAGGTTGATAAACATTCTAAGCTGGCCTTGAACATAATTAGCCCAGCCTCACTCACTATTATGGCAGTTCGTCTTCAGGGCAAACGTTTTCAGGCCAGATTCAGAAGCATTTCATCCGGTGGTGAAACCACGCCGGGCCTCAGATTCCCAGGCTGGAACACGAGAGGCTGAAGAGAAGCTGGAGGAGACATTTCAGACACCCTGGCCCTGTAGGTCAGAGAGTCTGAGATGCGTAGAGCTTAGTATCCTGCAGGGAGTGCAGGCTGTGGAGCTACAGTGGAATAAGCAGAAGGTAGGGAGTTGCACCCCCCTCACCCCAATGTACACCCCTACCAAACAAGCAGAAGCCCAGGACTGTCTATAGTCACGTGTTTTTGTCCAACACAAACACACACTGACACTCCGGTTTCAAAAAAGGTGGGTAGCCCTCGTACCTATTCTGGGGTGATAGAGGAGTAATCCATCCATAAAAATAACAGAGTAATGCCTCAGGTGCTATAGGTGCTGAACTGGCAAGTATTGGATGAATGACACAAGTATTGGCCTATAGTGAAAATCGGATGCAACCAAACTTAAATGGAGAAAATGAACTGAACTGTTTAATAGTTTCATACAGAAAGCATGCAGCCTCTCCAGCGCCTGCAAAGTTTTCAGAGCAAGGCAGAGCACCAGTGTTTCATTCCCAGTGTTCAGAATGTCTGCCCACTACTGGGTATAGTCAGCGCGTTTATCCATCCATGCTTTAGAGAAAGAAAATAGCGAACTATTAATACTTCACTACTGCCAAGTTTCTCTATGTTTTCTTTAGAGAGTTACTAAGGGCAGAAACAACTTGTTTTTCTTTAATGGAGCATTCTCCTACTATGTTATTTATTTGAAAACAGCAAGCATGCACTCATCTGTCACAAAATGCTGTGGACTAGAATTACATGTTTGAATTTATATGTGAAAAGGAAAATAAAGCGCCACTGCTGATTTGCTGCAGGAGCAACAGAAATAGGTTTACCTGGCATTCAGTGGGCACGGAAAACATTTCATAATTGATCACCTATTCTTTTTACTGGTGAGCCAGATTTGACCATTCTTACGTGTAACACTTCTGAAATATGTTCAGAGCAGGTAGAACAAACCTAGCCGTCGAATGATGGTTAGTTACTAAACAAGTGGCAGGGCTTTTTCCTGCATCATTTCTCTAATCACTTTAACCCTGGTCCTCATAGAAAGCTGGGGGCCAGGGCAATTCAGCTTCTTCTTTTGTCATCTGCCTGCCATAAATATGCACCAGTCTGCAACTGAAAAGCTGAAGGAGGCCGCAAGCTTGCTGGACATTTATCATGCTCTGTTCCCTGTTAACAAGCAAATACTTTAGCTGAATGGGCCATTAGCAATCATTGTCAAATGTAGAATGCAAGGTGCTTGGATGTGACCAGCTTGTAAATTAGGGGGTGTCCCTTCTGTGTGATGAATCCAGACAAGCGCAATGGATCTTTGGATATGGATTACTGAATTAAGTTAGAGAGGAAGGTAAAGCAGTAGGCCTTGGCTTTGGCAGGTCTATGTGCAATCATTTAAAAAAATGGTTTTACTAGTAATCTATGACAGGCACATAATAATGAACAGAAAAACAGGCAACAAATGCAATAAATCTACAGCCCAAGACAGATGGTCAAGTCAGCTGTCTGAGAATTAGGAATAAAATCAATGAAATGGGTCTGAAATAGAATATTTGGGATTAATGAAGATCTTCACAGATCTTCTACTCACAGAATGTGTTAGTCTAGAAAGGCCCCATGTAGCTGTAAGGAAAACAGCGCCGAATCCCCTTGAGCCAGCCACTCCATCAGGAAAGACACTGGGGGCGTTTGTAGCGTTCAGTATTGTCAATGTCTTAAGAGTTCAGACTCTCCTAAGGAACTGCTGAAACTTTTCTTCAACGCCAAAGAGGAGGCAATAAAGCAAATATTTCCTTTCTGGCTTGACCCAATTGCAGATGTCACTCTGCATGTAACCCAATCACGGCTTCAATGGCTTATTTTGTTTAATGACTAAAATGGAAAGTGTGGAAGGCAAACACAAAAGTACAGCTTATTTACAAGGTTGCTCGGTACAGGGGGCAATTAAGATACAACAGCATGACGATTTTGTTGTTATTGTATTTAACGTTAAAGCTGGGCAGAGCTAACATGTTTACAAGCCTTTTATTTACATGAAGGGTGCCTATCCCATTGGACTCAAAGGTTAAAACTCGAATTTATGAGTAAAATATCACCTAGAGAGAGCCCATCGGATTACTACTGACTGGAATGAAAACTAAATTCCCCCTTTTATATATATATATATAATTATTATATATATAATTTATTTATTTATTTATTTTTTCTAGGGTGGGAAGGACAAAACTCAGAGAAGAGCTCTCTGGCTAAGGGAGAGGGACAATACATAATGTTTACCTTTTCTTCTCCCGCTCTGCGCTTGATGGCTCAGGGTCTGGGAGAAGGCTGAAATCAAAAGGTCTCTGTTTTCTTTTGCGATAACTCCAGCCCTACCTCTCCCCTCTGGTCTCTGTTCCCTGCCAGCATGCCCCTGCCTGAAGCCCAAATAGATTAAGGCAGGGACCGCCAAGTGCAGTTAATCCTACAGAATGGCTGCCGCTGTTAGGCCAGGAGTTAAAAAGGAAAATCTTGCAGGCCTTCACAACTGCAGTGATCTGAAGTTTTAATCAGCCCCAATCTCAATCTCTCAAAAAGGCAGTCAATGAAATCTACCTTTGCCATATTATCTGCCACCAATGAGCAAGAACTGAGCAGCTTTTCTTTCCTGCTTTCACCGTCCCAGGCCACAAGTAGGGCTTTCATACTTTCTAATCCGAGTTTCCAAGTCTGTGTGGTTCTCACATAATAGGCAACAGCCTGGAGCAAGGGCCTCCGTTTCTACACCCTTTTCAGAGACGTGTCATTTCCAACATCAAGCTAATCTATATGTTGCCATGGCTTCACCCTTTATCTGCCTTTACATCTTATGAACTGCATGGATTTACCACATTATTTTTATCTGAAAGACAGAAAATGGTGGTTTTATTGCCATACAATCAGATTACTGCTGCTAGTTTCTCTATGCCTTTTTACCATACTTCAATCAAAGGGGATCAGTTTCTTTATACTCTGCCCTTGATTTACATTACATCTGTAAAGACCTAGTCTGGGTTGTAATCCCCTTATTAACTATGACCAGGGTTGATTTGCCTAAAAATAAAAGCAAATTGTGTCAGACCCTTTCACTTTGTTTTTGATTCGGAACTACAAAATGGATTACAAAAGAAATCTTCAGAGTTCACACGGCCAGTATAGTACTGAATTTAAAATGAGAATTAAACAAGTTAAACAGGGGAGCCATGTCAACGGTTTACATTTTCCATCATGGGAGAAGGGCTGAATTGCTGATGTCTTTGTATTATTTGGCTTGAGAGAGACAATGAAGCCACAGGAGTTTTTCCAAGCTGTTCGGAACACTGTCCCATTCGCTATCCTTCCTTCTTTGCTTTTCTTATATTCCTCTCCCAGCCCCATTCTAATTCCTCCCCTTAAAAAAAAAAAAAAAAAAAAAAAGGTGGGGGGGGGGCTCTTCCCTGAAAGACCTAATTCCTAACTAGAAGCTTATAGTTCTATGGGTTCTGCATATTTTAATCAAAATATTTTAAACAGTCGAACACTCCTATTTAAGGCTCTACTCCTCCACACAAAGGGTGAGCTCATAAGCAAATCTATGTAGATGTATGATAAGTGACCTGAAAAACAGGCTCTTTATGTCAGCAGCAAATGAAGGCAGCGATTAGGCAGGCAGGAGTACCATTTTCATCATTATTTCTTAAAGAAGAGCGCTTCCTTTTTTGTCCAATTTGCAATGGGAGAGTTTAAGAATAAAGTTTTCATAAAGTGCTAAAGGAATATCCCTCTTTAAGACTTTTTTTCTCTTCTGGTGAGGGTCTAGTCTTTCCCTCCCCCGCCACTCCCATTCCTATGACGCATCACTGCAGTCAGGTTGGGGTCTCACATCTTTTCCTCTTAGAACACACTGGGAAATGCTGCTCTAAAGTAGATGTTCAGAATCAGCCTCCTGGGAGCTACCTGGTGCATTTCAGTGGAAGGCAAGGTACAAAGATTTAGTTGCTCCATTTGAAGGAAATTATGGTGGTGATCCACCAACTAAAGGATTTATCTCAGTAAATTTACAGAGAAGAGGTTTTATGGTAATTAATTGAAATACACCCATTATTATTATTCTTCAGCTGACTCCATGTGGAGAAGCCATAACAATCTGTAGTTTTTTTTTATTTTATTTTTTTTATTTTTTAGCTGACCTGGGAAAGATGCCTAATTCACCTGTCCTCATCTTTCAGCCTAGGAGTCAGAAACATTTAGGGATGTTGAAGTCATTTGCATTTCTTTGCATCGGTTGGACAAGTGTCAACAGCTATGCTTTGTGGAAGATTTAGAACCAAGTGCTTAACAAATCATCTTAACCCCCAGCTCCCATTTCTGAGGCTGAAGCTGTAATTGCTGAGGTTAGAAAGTGCAGTCCCTAGACACCCGATTCCCAAATAAATTCTCTTCTCGTCTGAAAGAAGGCTACCAAGCATGTTGTGAGATATCGCTTTAGCTCTGTCTTTGTGCTCTCTCTGGCTCAGTTGTCCGGTGGAACGACGACAGTCCATTACCTACAGTTTATCATCCTGACAAAACGTGAGGAATGTGGATGTGAAAGCACTAACAATTCCACCCCTGGCGCTTTGTGCTTTTTTCTCTCTATATTAAAACCGACAAGATTAACCCAAACGCAAACTGTGGAGCATAGTTCAAGGGGCTATTCAATCAGTGCTGAATGTGCATTTGTTTATCTACAAAAATAAGAATTTCAGGCACAATGGAAGGCAGGCTGGCTTATATATGGTATTGAATGGGCTGTTTAAACAGCACTATCCATTGTAGTTTATTTTATCAATCTCTGACAGGTCTGTATTTATTCGGAGCCTGACTGTGATGGAGCCCATGTATTATAGGTTATCTGGATATTATCCGGCCATTCTTTTCTATCAAGTCAATCAAAATCAGGAATTTAGTATTATGTAAGGAAAAATGACATGGGAAAAGCAAAATGCTTTGTCAACTAACTAGCATGTGGTGCATAGGAAATAGCACCCCTGGACATAAGAAATTAATGCTCAACTGAAATTTGCAACAAAGTTGGTGTAATTCATTCTATAATACCATACCAAAACAGACCTGCTTCCTCTCAAGTGAAATCAATGTTTTTATTCTTTTTAAAAAGAGACAACACTATTTTATTTTGGCAAGAACATCATGTTTGGAAAAAATTGTCCTACTGAAATGTTAACTAGAAATGAATGAAAAAGCCAGGTTTTGCTATTCTCTCCCAAGGTTAACACACACACACACACACACACACACACGCACACACACACAAACTGCTTAAACAACCTAAATGTCTAGAACTAAACCAACTTTACTAGAGCACATGGATGCAATGCTAATAATCAAACAGGGCTAGTGTTTCAGTATCTAGAACTTCTTTCAATTACTGCATACACTTTCAGGGACGGGAGCAGCAGACAGTGTGATTCAAGTAGTTATGGAGACAGTGAATTTACAAAGGATTTTCTGGACTCTGCTTCCAAACAGCTGCTGCATGCTCCCTATGTCCACCACCTGCTAAAGAAGCTGACCCCCAGATGAAACAAATCTAATTACTGATGGTTGCTTCATTACAAATGAGTTGTTCCCCAGTTCATATGAACTGATGTGAAACTTCACTGCATTTGATTGCCTCCTTACACATCACACTGACCGACCAACTTTTCTCTGGAAATAAATATGCAACTTCCCCAAATAAAATGAACCCGTGACATGAGGGGTTTTTATTCATTCCTCCAGGAAGAAATCTTTCTGACCTTTCACGCTAGCATTGAGCCACATACTTTGTTAAGTAGACCTTTTCCAGGGACAAATTACCCAGTCCTCCCAGGCAAGCCATTATCATGAGAACTATGAAAGAAATTCTACTCTTGAGGACTGGAGCAATCAAGCCAGCAGCTACATCAGCAGTGCAAGGAGGCGGGCTTCTTTCTCTAAAATGCAGGCCTCCAGTAGGTCTCTGAATCTGTGACCACAGCTAGGAAAAACAGACTAATGCTAACAATCATCAGGACTGTGAGTAAATAGCAGTCACCCCCACACACATTAGGAAAAGAACTATTAATGTCTACCTTACATTGAAATAATTATTGCTCTACGTTTTTTTTTCCAAGTAGGTATTTCTAATGCTCCTCCCAGATACACACAAACTAGTAGCTAATAATGCAAAGATATATATATATATATGGAGAGGGAGAGAGAGGAGAGGGAGAGAAAGAGAGAGAGAGAGCTGAACGCTGGAGGGGTTAATGGGGATTTCTTTAAACTAGATTTAAGTACAAATATTAAATCCCGATGAGGATGGGGGGGGATCAACCCCCAAAGATTGTACATCAGTGAAAGTGCACAGCGGAGCGGCGCAGGCAGCCTGGGGAAGAGGTAAGGTCTGGCGCCGAGCATTGCGCATGGAAGAGTGACCTCTGTAGGCACAAAGCGAGCACTGGCTGGCCTCATCCGGGCTCCCCGCCCGCAGGGCTGGAGGACACCCGCTGCTGTGAGCAGGTCTGAGCCCGGCGCTTTCTGGCACCACCTGGTGCCTCACCCTTCCGTATCGGCGTAAAGATGTTACTGCCGCTAATTTCTCAGCAAATACGGTATCTTCTATAAAGGAACAACAACAAAAAGACGCCCATATAAGATGAGGCTACAGGGAAGGGGGTTGCATTAACTTTTAGATGTGAGCAGTGTTGTGAAGTGCCGGCCAGCATCGCGCATGAATGTGTTTGATCTGATTCAGTGCTGTGATGTTCCTCGCCCTTGTCTTTGGGAATTTCTGGGTTAGCGTGTTGGTGAATTTGAAGTTGACCACTTTTAAAGGAGTGGATATGATTCTTTAATTAAGATGTGAGTTCTAAATCAATCCCCCATCCCTTTACTCCTAAATCCACGGCCAACTTGCTCAACTTCAATTAGGCCATTGATTTTGCTTCTGATCTCAAACGCTAACTCCAGGAAACAGCCAATGCCTCCATCGTTTTCCCGAGGCTGAAATTCCATGGTTCTGTAAAATGTTTGGCTAAGATTCAGAATGCATCCCGAGAATGAGGTAATATGCAAGACTGAGTGCACAGACGAGTAGTTGGGAGATATTTAGCGATGGATCGCCTTTTCTAAATTCTAAACGTACTCCGGTAGCTCACACTGAAAGTTAATCTCCACGAGGCCTGGCTTTCTCCTGGCTGCACCGTTTGGTAACAGCAAGTCGGTTCTAAGGACCCCATTCCAGCCCAGGCTCCCCAGGCGTGAAGGCTTCAGCTAGGTCGGCTGGGCAGGGCCTTAAGCTTTTAGAGCGAACGTCCTTAAAATCTAGTCAGCTATCGGACCGCACTGAGTCCATGGCCACTGGTTTAGAACAGAAGAGAGAGGCCGGCGTGCAGGGATCTCCAGGAAAACCCTAAGGCCCCTCTATGGGACGCGGAGCAGTGAGCTCGCCCCTGGAGTTCTCCCGCGGAGCTGGCGAGCTCTCCCTGCGCTCTCGGGCAGGCGGCGCGCCTCCGAGGCGCTCAGGCTCCGGGGCGCTACGGGCGGCCCGGGGACCACCGGCTCCCTTCTCCGGGGTGCGCCCCACTGCCAGGGGCCCGCCCGCGGGCCCGCACCGCGCTCGGGCGCTCGTCGGGGGCGCGGCGTCCCCGCCTCTCTCCAGAGCTCGCCAGCCCCTGTGCGCCTGCCAGCCCTGTCTGTGGCCCTGTTCTCCAACCTCGAAAAGAAGGGGTCCAATTGCCATCGGACACCTTTGCGGACGTGGCACAGAGCCGCCAGGAGCTTTGTAACCCCCTGGAGCTCCATGGGGAAGGAAGGCGGGGAGGGAGCATCTGAGCGCTGGCGCTCGGATTAGAAAGCCGAGCGAGGAGACTCTACCCAGTGTAATGTGGCATGGATGGGAGACGGGAATCGGGGGGCTAAGGGTGGGGGGCGGGGGGAGACCGAGGGTCCAGAAATAGGCTCTGAGGCTCCGCGGCCCGACCTTTCTCTCGTACGGACCGCGCGGCGCGGCAGACCCCGGGTGGCGAGGGTGATCGCGGACGCCACTTACTTGGAGTTCGAGGAATTCCAATAGATGGGCTCTAAAACTATCGATCTGGAAATCGCACTTCTGCATAAAACCATCAAAACTCCCCAGCAGTACTTCCACACGGAGTCCCTCCTCGCGGCCATGGCCAAGCCGCTCCCAGCTCCGCGCACTCGGGACCGCGGAGGTGTGGGGTGCGGGCCGGAAGCCCTAATTCTCCAGGCAGAAAAGGGGAGACGGCAGGCAGATCTGGGGCGCGCTGAGCTGCTCCAGCGGTCACCGACGCCAGGAGCGCTCCCCTGGGGGCCCTCACGGCGAGAGGCTGGAGCGCACACGCGGGGCGCGGCGGCGCGGCGGGCTCGGGGCTCCGGGTCGCCCCGCCGGACCCAGCTCGAACCGCCGGCTCCCGTGCGACTCCAGGGTGTCGGGCGCGGGACGGCAGGGAGGGCGCGCGGCCGGGACACAAAGGCGGAGAGACGACGGGGCGCGGGTGGCGGGCACTGCGTCCCGAGCGGGGCTGCCTCGCACTATAGATCCAGGAGGACGGGCAGTGGCCCGAGCGCGCGGGCGCCGCGACGACGCGATTCCATGTCCCGGAACGCAGAGCGGCGAGGAATGTCTCCAGAGCGCGGGGGCCTCCCCACTCCTCGCGGCTCTCAGCCTGCAGAGCAGGCAGAAGGGGCTGGGTCCCAGCCGCGGGCGCCGGACGCGCGCGGGCCTTTGTGTGCGGGGAGGGCGCTGGGACCCGCTCTGCGCGCAGCTCCTAGATCCCGACGGCGCAGCTGCCCCTGCCGAGGAGAGTCAGCGCGGCCGGCGCGCTGTCAGAGCGCTATAAACGCGGGGCCCCGCCCCGCACAGCGCAGCCCATTGGTCCTCCGCACGCCGCGCCTGTTGGTTGGGCTGCTGGCCCGTCGGTCATCCGCCCCCGTCCGACATTGGGCCCCGCCAGGCGGGGCGCCGGCTGACAGGTGAGCCCCGCCCCCCGGCCCCCGGCGGCAGCGCGAGCGGAGCGCAGGGAAGTCTGCGAAGAAGAGGAGCCGGCTGCTCGCCGCGCAGCCCCCGAGAGGCGGGGCAGGGACGCGGGCAGGGCCGGGCCGGGAGAGTGGGAAGCGGGGACTGCAAGGAGTCACCTGTCCCAGTTCCCAGGTCGCGACTTCATTGCCTGGCAAGTGTCCTAACTTTGAAAGAGGGACAACGTAGAGGGCGAAACTTTACCGACAGAGTCGAAGGCAGTGCGTTTCCCCGTGCGTCTTCCTTCTTTAAATGAAGTGATCCCTCTGTATGGTCTGACTCCACCCCGCACGCGCATCCCTTCCTCTACCAGGCCTCTCAGTGATGCGTTTCAGACCTGATTTTGGTACCAAACGTGAGCAGGGGCCCAGACTAAGTCAATGGAGTCTTGAGTTGCCAAATGATTCCCAGGGACCGGGCGCGGTGGGGCAGCAGACATGGAGGGCGTGGACGTCCTGGCCCTGCATCCTCCGCGCCTCGCTTAGCATCGAAGGCAGCGCTTCTAGGAAGTGTCGCCGGCCGCGGGACTTTTCCCTAATTAGCCTCCGGGACACACGCCTCCCCAAGGTGGCTGGGAATTTAAGGGTGACGGTATCAAATAGCGCCCAAATGGAGAGGTGGCAGGAATTCACTTGGGTTCTTGGCGAAGTGCTTTTCCAAAGAACCACTTGGACAAGCGCCACCCTGTCGACTACTTCCACGGACCCACAGCGCCCACTAGCGGCCAGTTTGTCATCTCTGCGTGCGAGAGCACAATAGTCTGTCTACCCACCCCGACCCAGTACAGCATCCCCACCCCCACTTTTCCCCTCCATCTAATCGCGCAGAAAGAGCCCAAAAGACAACCTTGCTTAAATGACCAAGAGCTGACGAACACGGAGGAAATTAGGCACAGTACAGATGTACAGTTCAGTTTGGAAAAAAAAATTATGCCGTATATCCTCAATATGCTTTCAACCCCCCGCCCCCTGTTTACTCCAGAATTTAATGTTTCAGATGCAAAGAACTGAGCAGTATTCCTACAGTTGTAGTTCTTTATCCAACTTATCCGCAAAGCTAAATTTAAAACAGAAAATGTTAGAAACATCGTGTTTAGATACTAGTTTGCTTTCACCCTTGTTTTTAACATTTGAAGATTTGTATGATGCATTAAGTATTCGGTTTTTTTGAAATATTAGCCATAAATTAATGTATATTTCAACAGGGCATGTAAAAAAATAGTAAAGGCTAGTTTAAGATCGAAAACGTTATTTAGGATACGCGAGGTTGTGAAAACATATTATTCCAAGTTGATCTTTACTCGAGGAAACTTTATATTCAATGCTAGTTTTAAGCCTCAACTCAAGGAAATAATTTTTAAAAGACTCAAAGGCGGTAAAACCGATTCCAGGGAATCAGCAGATTTCCAGAAGGGCTAAAAAAACACAGGAAAGGACAGGCAGTATTATTCAAATTCACAAGGGTAAAAATAAGTCGTTTTTAATAAGCTTAAAGCATTCAAGAAATATATTTCTTAAATTTCTAAAATGTTCTTAAATTTCTTAAAATTTTATTTAAAAGCTACTAGCTTTAAGATCTTTTAAAAGAACTAAAAGTGAGTATTTTAGTACGTTTTTATTTAGCAAACGTACATTGTGAAGTTTAAGTTGTGACCTCTTAGCTCCTACATCCTCTCTTCAAGTTAACTAGAGGAAATAAAGGAAATTTGCATTGTCTGAAAATAACCATAGCTTCCATTTTTAGTAAATCAGATATTCTCACGTCCACAGCATTTTACCTTGAGAAAAATATAAATGTACGTATAAACTCACTTCCTATTTTTGACAAAAAATTAAAATTCTACACAAGATTCCTGTTGTATAACTTTGGATTGTGTGAACATTTATCAACTTTCAGTAAATATGAATAATTAGCTATATATACTACGTGAAAAGCATCAGCAGCAACTTCAACATGCTAATGTTTCACTGCTGCTTAGACAGTAATTTCAGCAATTAAAAGCATCACCTCAAATCATATGTCATGCCAGGCAAAAAAAAAAAGTCGTATGTACAAAAGACAAAGCTGAATTTTTAAGTATGGGAACCCAAGAAGAACCAATCACATCAGTTATTTAATACTTCTTTGCATTTAAAGGACTTCATTTTACAATTAAATTCTTGAAGAAACATATTTTTTGAAAATCTAATTTGCCAGCACATTATTAACCCATCAAAAATAAATTTTATTTTAGCATAAAAAGTTACTTTAAACTATTTCTAGAGTTAAGGAAGAAATTTCTAAAAATCAAATTTAAAAAATGGAATTTAGTCAATTAGAAAAATAGATATAAATTTGAATGTCAAATGAGGTGGCAAATGCTTAATGCAAGTTTAAAAAAACAAGAGGGCAATCAATTTTCCCCAAGTAAATTCTTACTAGTTATGTTTCTGCCCCCTTTGAATTCCTGAGCATGCATTTATCTTTAGAACTTAAGTTTCTTATATATTCCTTGCATGGTAACCTATCAATTCTAATAAGTACTTCAAAAGACATCTTTAACATAACTTCTGTAGAAACAAAGAAAAAAGCCTTATCTAAATTTAACATTACTGAAAAAATTACTGAAACTTTATGTACTTAAATGTTGTCCAAGCCATGAACTTTCTATGGAGCTCTATATTTCTACTAAAACTGTACCTTTGTTTCCTGGCATTGCTTGCAATTTATTTCATACAAGTCACTTAAGTTTTTAGAACTCTTATGCAAATGCTCAATTTACTGGGGAAAACTTTGAAACAAGTAGAAAATAAAACCCTTCCTTAGATCAACTTTGTCATACACTCCTGCCCCATCAATAAAGCTCCTAAAATTCAGATCACACATTAAAGCTTCTTAAATCTACTTATGTATGAGTTTGGTAGAAAAGTATTAATTACAGTGGGTTCTTGATCAAAAGAAAAATTTTCCCATTGGGAAATTTAGTGACAAATCATACATTATAGACCATACAACATATTCCTTATGAAACCAAAATACCATTTTCCACTATAGTAGTCATCTAAATCTCTAGCTCAATCTATCATTGCTTTTACATTAATGCAAAAAAAGGCAGCACAAGTGGGAAGAATACGGTTATGGCTCCAACTATCTTGTGCACCTGGCCTGAAAGAAACCTCATTTCCCTATTTGCAAATGAAAAACAGGTTAAGAGGACCAACCAGTCACTATTCCCAGTGGAACTGATAGTTTGGTGAAGATACACTCACAGATAATATCTAGCTGTGCAGTTCTGATTTTGTCACTCAATTGTAATAATTTAAATTCTCTTAAGTAGCATTCCCACTTTATGGACTGATACATATATACTGCAGATTATAAAGTTAAATTCTGCCCTAAACATATAAGGGATATTACTGACAGCAGGCATTTGATAAAATGTCTCCTAAAATGGGTTGATAAAATCATTTTTGCTCCCTCTTTAACCCACTTTATAGTAAGACATTTAACAGCGTTTAGAAATGGCCGCAATTATATATTCCTTTAATTCTTTGTCGTCATTTATTTGATCCATAGTAAAAACCTTTAAGGTGAAGGAAGCAATCATTATCCAAATGTATACAAAGTACAAACCGATTTTATTCTGATGTAAATAAAGTCATGTTTAGTCAGTAACAATAGAAAATATACTGACACTATTAAACACACAGGCTCACTCTTGCCTGATAGTGAAACTGCTGGGTCAGTGAAGTAATTTTCAACTTACTGGCTTTCAGGTATAGAAAGACTAAAATATGTATAAAAAATGCAACCATTTGAACATCCTCTAGTCCAGCGATAGCCAACCAGTGGTCCTCGGACCATTGGTCCCTGAGGTCCGAATGTTTGGCAACCGCTGCCTAATCAACCATTGAAGACCCAGGAAAAGAACCACCTTTCCAAGACTTCTAATGATGTTCAATCACACACACAATTTTGATAGTGGGTCCTCTGTATCCCATTCCAGTGTTTCCCAGCTGCAAATCAGTTATTCTAGTAACTACAGATACTAAATATATAAAATCAGGCAATGAGATCTAATAATCTGAAAATCAATGGCAAATCTGCTACAAAATGTATAGTGCAGTGTAATAACTACTCCAAGATTATGGACAATTATCTCAGTTGTGTGTTTTTTTAAAACATGAGTAAACAACATGAATAACGAAGTTAATAGCAAAGGAATCAAGACCACCATTAGTGGCAATTCAACAAATGAAAAAGTTAGGTCTACTGCGTGGGCTTTCAACACACATTCCTGATTTCTAGGTTGAGGCCCTTAATTCTTTTACCTTCAGTGGTCCTCTTAGGTCCTTTCACTAGTTAGTAACACTGATAATTGAGTGTTCATAAGAATACTGGAGGGGCCATAACTGGTTTGCTCAGTGGATAGAGCATCGGCCTGCGGACTGAAGGGTCCCAGGTTCGATTCCGGTCAAGGGCATGTACCTTGGTTGTGGGCACATCCCCAGGAGGAGGTGTGCAGGAGGCAGATGATCGATGTTTCTCTCTCATCGATGTTTCTAACTCTCTCTCTCTCTCCCTTCCTCTCTGTAAAAAAATCAATAAAATATTTTTAAAAAAATAGTGCTCTTTAAAAAGAATACTGGAGGGCTCTAGCTGGTTTGGCTCAATGGTTGAGTGTTGGCTTGTGGACTGAAGGGTCCCAGGTTCGATTCATCAAGGGCACATGCCCGGGTTGCTGACTTGATTCCCAGTGTGGAGCCTGCAGAAGGCAGCCAATCAATGATTCTCTCTCATCATTGATGTTTTTCTCTCTCCCCCTGCCTCTCTGAAGTAATATATATATATTTACATAGAATACTGGAGGGAGTGACAGGTCTCAAAAATTAAGATAGCCCATCTTCAAAATTTCTCATGGCCAGTAATATAAAACAAACGGTTCTGGGTATAAACAAAGAGAAAATGGAGAACTAAAAACAGAAGCTCTAGTTAATAGTAAAGCTTTGGAGAAATTTTAAGTGACAAATGGAGGATCCTTAATATAAAATGAAGCATTTCAAATGATATATAGAGTTCAATTAGCCAAGATTCTATGTTATTTTACTTCATAAAATAAACACGTACAAAACCACTGAAAATTCTTAAGTTGCTGGTGGCCATACAAAAAAGGCTATGTGCATATATTAGCACAAGAAAATGATTCAATATTAAACTGAGGACAGAAATGGCCTAAATGGTTACGTCTTTATAAGGAAAACTGAAGCAGTAAATCTTTAAATATAAACCCTTTCCCCTCTTTGCAAACATTAACCAGTCCTCACACCAAACTAATTTAAAGGTTTAGTTTATACAAATGAGTTAATTCTGCAAACTCAATATAAATGGCAATAACCATTTATTTTAAATACTGTAATAAAAAGTCATTAGTTAATTCTATAATGCACTAAGAAATAACCTAAAAAACAAAATTGTAAATAAAGGCATATTTAATAAATTAGGGAACATCCAAATTACTAATAGACTGAGACTCTGAACTTTTATAATAGATACACAAAGGCAGTGAAAACAAATTACTACACATTGTTGCAGCAGAGAAGAAATCAGGTGTATTTTATTAACAATTACATCCTCTTTCCTATAGCCTGGCACAGGAACAATCTCAATATCTGATGTGAGTCTCCAACAGCAAGCAGATACTGCAATATGTTATCACCAACTTACTGCAATGTGATTTCACACCAGATGTGGCAGTAAGATATTTTTTAAAAATTAAAGGCACGTGTAAGCTAATGTCAAATATTTTTAGTCTGGGTTACTTAGATACAATGTTTAAAACACTTGTATAGCAAAACAATTTTTCAATAAACACTTCCCAAAACTTGAATACACAACTTAGGAGCAAAGGATCTGTACAAAAAAAAAAAAACAAAAACAGTGTAAGGATCATGAAATTAGTTAACCTATATTTAGAAGTTGAAAAATAACTTGTAACCAACCTATATACTTTAAATAAAGTGAATGGTTTAGAATAAGTATCATGTTTATTAAGTCAGTTCTCACTACAGTTCATGCCTATTTAAAATTCTATCTTTAAAGATGTGTAAACTGATTTTATTGTTCCGTACCACAATTAGACTTGACTTACAGAGCTCAAACTAAAGCAACAGCATTTTTCTTAGCATGCACACACAAAGTAATCTACCACTTAGTCATTTCATTAACTTATGTTTTCACTTTTAAGGACTGATCAAACTGTCTCAAAATATTGGAGAACATTTACTCTACTTTGATGACATGTTTATGCATCTCAGGTAACATTTTTATATTCATATCCTTTTCTTTAATAAATGTTTTAATACCAGTACACTTAAAAGAACATATGTAAAGATAAATGAGGCAGACTGTACTCTGTAAGAGTCATCCACATCACATGCAAAAACAAAATAAAAACTTGAAATAAGTTTGAATGTGTTTGTCCCCAAAATAAACGTGCAAGTACCCTACATTGCAGATGATTTGACTGCCTTAGCCTTTTGTGAAAGTACAAAGCTAAGTTCTTTCTGATGGCCCACTTTGAAAATAATCTAAGATCTATAAATTTGAGAAGCATTTTTCTTTAGTTTTCATTAAGTACAATTTATTGAGGTGATATTTATATCCTAAAATAGAGGTACAGGATTGAGAATTTAAATCTTTTTCTGAGTGCTTAGTACTTCTTAAAGGTAATACTGATGTCATAATTGCTGTATCAGCATAAATATTTGTAAAAATAGCCATTAAATACTAATCCATGAGTATATTTAATATACATATAAATCCTATGTTAAAAGTATGAGAAGAAATGTAGCATAGTTCTAGGATTTCTAAATTGCTGACCATCAAAAAGTAAACCACCCTCTTTAAGACTTAACAGAACTTTAAAAAAAATTGCTTCAACATATGAATTTAAGACGACTTTATTCAGCAAAATCATTTATTTACACAATGGGGAATGCTGGTTTGATTTTGTCAGTGAAATAAAAACAATTTGAACAGAGACAATACTGAACTGTATATATTTTGTGTTAGAGCTGACCAACTGTTTCCTTACCTGTATCAGGAACATCAAGAGCAACAGTATCATGAGGACACTGATTTAACAATATACCACATAGGTCCAATAACACCCCAGGAGCTTCCAATGCAATTACCAACTTTTTCTTTTTTTATAAATATATAAAAAAACAAAAAGTCAGCAAAACCAGCATTACGATGTAGTAAACAGAGTATAACTCCGAAGTCTGTGGGTCAGTAAAAACCTTATCAGACCATCCACAATTTATAAAGTGATCTGCTCTTCTTCAGATCACTAACACAGAATCCAAACAGGTGAAAAATATATCACTTTCTAGAAGATAACAATGATCTGATAAGGATTTCACTTAATAGAAGTTAAGGGGGAAGAAAAGGAACTGCAGAGCATAGCCCCTATTAGAACAAGCTAACTTTCCAGATTTTCCAATTTAAAAAAACAAAAACAAAATGAAACAAACAAAAAAAAAAACACTTCAACATGAAGCTACAATACAAAGTTTTTCCATTTTTCTTTGTAAAAAGTTCAGAGTTTGCAATTTAATCCTGGGTTTTTAAGGAGAAGGACAGTTTGGGCCTGGACTTCCCCTTGCCCAGGATAATTTTTTGTTCTTCTTTTTGTTGACGTTGTCGCTCTTGTTCTAGTTTCATCCTTTCCTCATGAATCTTTCTTTGTTCTTCAACAATTCTCAACTGTTCTTCAGCCTGAAAGTTAGAAGTAAAAAGTTGAAAATTCTGTGAATTTCATGGCTTTCATTCGTGGTATTTGGGAAATTAGGTGAGAATTTTTAATCAATAGAAGCAAACAATAGTATGTTTAATAAAACTTGGCCTAACATCATACAAACAGTGAGAAGAAAAATATTGAGAATTAGAAACGAATTTATTAATTATGCCTATATTTTCTAATTTTTAAAGAAAAAATATAAAGAAATTATAAAAAAGCATTTATATATTTTGAAAATTTCTACAAGCCATGCTTGAGGTCAGTATACTTTTAGTCCTGTTACATATTTTTATAGATACCTTCAGTACCATTAGATTAACAGATTATCAATTACAAACCATGGTATGGATTTATTCAGAATATTTTACCTACCAACTATGATAGCTAAATACATAATTAGCAAGCCATACAAAAAATTATAGGAGAAATCCTCACTGGGACTACATTACATTGTCAATATACAACCAAAAAATAGTAAAAGCCTCTTTCTTTGGAGAGAAAAAAGTTAAAACTTTTTTAACCTGGCTGACTATAAAATGCTGTCAATTTCAAATGGACACTTGTATAATTAACTCCTGCAGTGTGTTCAACTCCTTCAGTCTCAAAGCAACCACTTCCTTTAAGCATTCACTATAGATTTCCCCTCTGCCAAAAATACAGGCCAGTCACATGATCTTCTTCCTCAACAAGTCTCTCCTTGCACCCCAAAGGTACCATGCCTTTTTCCTTATTAATTTACAACCAGGAGCAACTTTACTCCTCTCTCAGGGGACATCAGGCAAATGTGTGATGGTGATTTTGGTTGTCACAATGGGGGAAATGGCTCCTGGCATCTAGCAGATAGAGGACAGGTATGCTGCTAGACATCCTACAGTAATGCATGGGACAGCCCTCCACAACAAAGAATTATCTAACCCCAAATGTTAATAGTGCCAAAGTTGAAAAAACATTTTCTAACTCTTGGATTTTTAATCTCAATGATCAATGAGTTGTCTTTTTCTGTATCTGACCTTGATCTTAAAACATTCAACAGAATCCTTTGAATGCCTACCTATTCGCAAACTCAAATATTAAAATGTCATTACTTCCATCATCTCCATTAATTCTACTGAAATTATTTTTTACATGGTCAAAAACTAACAGTAAGTTTAGTGCCCGTTCTCTTCAGTCATTCTCCTGCCCTTGAACTTGAGTCTCCTGTTCATCTCCACTGATAGGAAATGGACTCAGAATGCAAGATAAAATGTTGAAATTTTATCTTGCGGGTAAGAAAAAGCCCATTTTTTTAAAATACATAATTAACAAAGAGGTTTATTTTACTTTTTGCTCTCAGATGGGGAGTGGTGGTGGTGACAGGCTAAAAGGTAAGACAGTGGGGGGCAAATCCACTGTGATCAAGTAAGGTCAGAGATGAGGTAGATCAGAATTATAATAGGGGGAATCTGGTGGGTAGGCAAGATGGAAAAGTAGATTTCCATGTATTTCTAGGTCTTCATAGTCTCATAAGGTGGAAAATCCAACACAGAACTGAAATCTATCTTCTTCCTCTAAGATCTTTTTCCTAAGCTACATTTTCAGCTGGCTAATGAACATCCACCTGGGAAAGCTCTGGGCACCTTCAAATTTCAACATGTTCAAGATTTAAATTCCAGTAGCCTAACCCTAAAATACACCAGCCCTTTCAACGTTTCCCACTGCCATCCACATACTATAGTTTTCTGTCTTTTTCCTCTTTTCCTGACAACATCAAATAATCATAAAGTTATGTTCTCTCACCTAGAGTTTTTTTTTTTCCATTTCCAATTGTTACGTAACTGAGTGGTTCCCAAACTTATTTGGCCTACCGCCCCCTTTCCAGAAAAAATATTACTCAGCACCCCCTGGAAATTAATTTTTTTTTAAATTTTAATAGCAATTAAACAGAAAGATGTATTAATGTTTCTACCTTTTTCGTAAAATATAGTAAAGAAAGGTGTAAATTAGAAACATTGAAGTTTGAAATTATGAAACTATTTATTGAACTCAGAATAGAAAGGTAATACAAAAAAAGTTAAAACAAATGCACCTGTGGCCATCACCGCCTCCCCCCTGGATCGCTGCAGCGCCCACCAGGGGGCGGTAGCGCCCACTTTGGGAATCACTGCCATAACTGTTCAGGGCATATCTCTTACAAACTTAAAATCGTTTCTGTTTCTAGTCCCTGCCCTTTGATCCACCCTACACAATGCTGCAAGTCTCAACCTTCTTAAGCATTGCTCTCTCCTGCCCCCAAACTTCCAAAGATTTTCAATGTGCACAGAATATAGCTAATTTCCTAAATTAGCATACTACCTAGGACTTCCTTTTAAACGGCCCCAACTGTTTCTACTGTTCTCTCTTAAATTGTCCTTTCTATCTTGCTTCCCCTCCTCCTCCTTTGCTCATGCCACTTTTCCTCCTATTGAAATCCAGTCTGTACACCAAAATCCACTTCAAATCACCACTCTCTTGCTTAGACTTTCACTGGTAATTACAATAAAAAATTATCTGCTTCTGACTATCTTTAGTAAAATCATATGCCAATTACTTTACCCACAGTTTTAATAAATCATCACACATTTGGAGGTAAGAGCTGGCATGTGCAACTGAATCAAAGTAAAGATTCTTAGTGTGTGCGCATATCCTTGGGAAACCCTCACCAACACCCAGACTCACTTTTCCCTAAGGTTCTAGTTCAGCCCCGAGGAAAGTAGATTATAACCTTGGGGAGTGAAGGGTTTGAACATCACAACCTCAAGACATAAGAGAAATCTATTTACAAATAGCATTTTTTACCCTGTCACATTGATAGAAATTCCAAAGTATAGTATCAAGTGCTAGCTTATGAAGAGTATATTGGCAGTAATCTACTAAAATTGCATCTTCATAGTACTTTTACCCAGCTATTTAATTTTCTGGAATTTTATTCCATAAGTGAACTTGCACATATGCAAAATTATACAAAGTTATTTATTGCAAACATAGTTTGTAAAAGACTGAAAAACCCAAATATTCACCAATATGGAACTATCAATAAATTACAGATCTATAAAACAAAACATCGTGAAGTTTTTTTAGAAAAGGTGTCCCCTATATACTAAAATAGAAAAAATCTCCAAGTTACACTATTAAGTGAGAAAAGCAAAGTACCAAATACTATGTATCATATGTTACTTTTGTGCAAAAAAGGGAAAATAAAAATGTATGCTATTTGTATCTGCCTAACAATGCATTATAAACTCTGGAAAAACAAAAACATAATTGAATATACCTTTTGGAAATGGGAATGGTTAGTGGATGGACAGGGGAAAAAGGTAGAAGATTTCACTGCTTATTTTTCTAAAACAAATTTTTGAATCATACAATCACATTACCTAATCAAAAAATTAAAAACAAACAAGATTTTAAAAGTAATTTTTTTTATAGACAAACAATACTAATTCTACTGCACTGAAATTACTTTTAGATTGGGTAAAGAAAAAGTTTCAGTTTCACTTAGGTCTACAAATATAGGAGATAAAAGTATGTATGTGTGTACAGCAGCTGTATTATCACAGGTAACAGGGGTACCCTTAGTGTCTTACAAGTAAGTACTTGATAATGGAATAACTTTTATAAATAAATTAAACAGGTGACTATCCTGTCTTTACATTAAATATTTGTATTTTGTTCTATTATAGCTTTAAAATAAGCTTAAACATTATTCAATCACAGCTTGGCAAAAACAAACAAACAACAAGAAAGAAAAAGTAGACTTGTCTAGTAAAAACCAAAGCCATCTCTCATCTTAATACAGTGGCTCTCAAGTGATGAAAAACCGGTTTCCTGCCCATCCATCTGTATGGTCCGACCCTATACCTTATTTGTTTGGTACTCTTCTAAACCCTACCCTCTCTCTGCAGTAACTGCCTGACTTGCTGTATCGTTCCTGATGACTCCATTTGCTAGAGAATATACATTGTTCCTTCCCCTTTTGTTTCAAATTTATGCAAAAGGCATTATTCGCAATGATGGAGGGAGGAAGGTATGTGCATGTGTGTAAGTATGAACAATACTAAGCTCTCCTATAAGAATTACGTGGTAGACATCATGGAGGCCAAAGAGAAAGCTAACACCCATAATATTAGAGTCATTACACCCAGGGCCCTGTTATGTCTCACAAAGATGGCTTTCAATTCTATACCTCCAAAAATTGGCGAGATGAAATACACAAAAGCAAAACATACCATTTATAGAAGGCCTATTTATCCCTCTCAGTATCTTCTGTTCCAACTTCCTTTACCTAGAGGTCTTACTGCCATTTAAAAAATTATAGTAAGCGTTCTTCTTATGCTGTCTAGTTTTAGATTAAGGTAATCCTTTGCAGCAATCTCTAACAAATAAGAATACTGAAATCTACTACTCTCCACCTGAAACATGTATTAAATTTAAAAAATACAGATAGAAATATTTTATATGTTATAGGAATGATGGAAAAAAACAAAAAAATATTATAATTAGGAATCATGCCACTAAGAAATAACTCAAAACTATTGGTTCAACAAGATAAACTAGCACTACTGACCTAAAGTCCCATGCTGCCAACAACATTATCATATTTCCCTTCTTTCCTTAAATATTTTTTATTTTAATGGGGCTTTCAATAGGAAGATGAAAGGACAACAAAAATAGAAATCTCAATATGTGTCTTGCATCTTTATACAATAACATTTAAAAAATACATTTTTATTGATTTCAGAAAGGAAGGAAGGGATAGAAACATCAATGATGAGCGAGAATCACCAATTGGCTACCCCCTGTACACTCCCACGGGGGGTCTAGCTCAGCATGTACCCTGACCCAGGAAATGGACAGTGAGGAACGGTGACCTGGTTCATAGGTCAAGATTCAACCATTGAGCCACACCAGCCGGGCTACAATAACATTTTTTTGTGTCCTCCTACACAAAGGATATTCTACTTTCCTTGAAAGCATATAGAACCAAATAAAAGTTTCTCCAACATCAATAATAATTTCTTATGCTTTCAAATTTACTGAACACAAGAAGTAAATTAGTTAATTATGTCTAAATTCTTACCAAAATTTCTCAAATTCAAACTTCTTTTTCCAAAAGATACCTTTTCACTGAAGTTTTATTGATAACATGAAGTCAGAATAGTGTCAAACACAAATATTCTAGAACCACTAGTGCTAAAGGCCCATGGACCAGTGGCAGTCTGCAAACTAATAGATCCACAGGTATAAAAGTGTTTTAGAAGCTTTAAAAAAATTTATTTTTCTATTATTTGTCTTAACAGTATTATGCAAAAGTAGGACGCTAAGGCATATTGAAATTACAATACAAAAAATAACTGAACAATTACCACCACTTGAACAATACTGCTCTGTAATGTATTTGCTCATCTTTTCCCAGACACACAGAAAATAAGGTTCATGAGGGTAAACAAAAAGGCTACTAGATGAAAATCAAGAGGCCAAACTGTCCCTAGACACCTAGGCACCCAGACACCCAACCTAGAGTTAGAAGGAATCAAAATCTTGGCAGGGCACACTAAGTTAAGAAGCTTTGCTCTAGAAGTCACAATCTGGCATTCCAGGCCACCCACAAAGAACTCACTACACTATCCAATCTCTTATGTCCTAAGAGAAATTCTATTCTACTTGATGGAAATTCTGTTTCAATCAATGTTTTAAATACCAATTATAGAGTCCCTCTCTTCTAGAAATATCCATGCCTTACAAACCATACTGTATTTACCTTTCAAAGTTCAACCTTCAAGGCTCAAATTAAGATGCACACTTTCTTACTTCCTCCTAACTGCACTGAGATTTTCTCCTTACATGTAATCACTAAGAAACATTATCACATACAGGGTGGTACAAAAGTAGGTTTAACCCAAGCCATTATGCTCAATTAATATTTGACAAAGGAGGCAAGAGCATACAATGGAGTCAAGACAGTCTCTTTAATAAATGGTGCTGGAAAATTTGGTCAGATACAAGCAAAAAAAAAGAAACTAGATCAGCAACTTACACCATACACAAAAACAAACTCAAAATGGTTAAAGGACTTAAATGTAAGACGAGAAACCATAAAAATCTTAGAAGACTTTATAGGCAACAAAATATCAGACATATGTCGTAGCAATATCTTTACCGATATAGCTTCTAGGACAAAGGAAACTAAGGAGAAAATAAACAAATGGAACTACATTAAAATAAAAAGCTTCTGCACAGCAAAAGAAACCATCAACAAAACAAGAAAGCCCACTGCTTGGGAGACATATTTGCCAATGCTATTTCAGGTAAGGGCTTAATCTCCAAAATTTACAGGGAACACATACAACTTAACAAAAGGAAGATAAACATTCCAATAAAAAAATGGGCAAAGGACCTAAATAGACACTTTTCGAAAGAGGACATACAGAAGGATGAAAGACATATGAAAACATGCTCAAAGTCACTAATCATCTGAGAGATGCAAATCAAAACAACAATGAGGTACCATCTCACACCTGTCAGAATGGTTATCATCAACAAATCAACAAGGACAAGTGCTGGCGAGCATGTGGAGGAAAAGGAACCCTCGTGCACTGCTGGTGGGACTGCATACTTGGTGCAGCCACTGTGGAAGACAATATGGAGTTTCCTCAAAAAGGTAAAAATGGAACTCCCATTTGACCCAGTAATCTCACTTCTAGGACTATATCCCAAGAAATCAGAAACACCAATCAGAAAGAATATATGCACCCTTATGTTCATAGCAGCACAATTTACAATAGCTAAGATTTGGAAACAGCCTAAGTGCCCATCAGCAGATGAGTGGATTAAAAAATTGGTATGTCTACACAATGGAATACTACGCTGATATAAAAGAGAAGGAACTTTTACCATTTGCAACAGCGTGGATGGTACTGGAGAGCATTATGCTAAGTGAAATAAGCCAGTTGGAGAAAGATAAATATCACATGATCTCACTCATATGTGGGATATAATGATCAACATAAACTAATGAACAAAAATAGATCCAGAGACAAGGTAGCATTGAACAGACTGTCCAACCTCAGAGAGAAGGGGGGGGGGGGGGGTGGTTAGAGATCAATCAAAGGACTTGTGTGCATGCATATTAGCGTAACCAATTGACACAGACAGTGTGGTGGTGGGGCTTGCCATCTGGGGTGGGAGTGGTGGTGGTGGTGGGGTCAACTGGGGGGAAAATGAGACATGTAATACTTTAAACAATAAAAACATTTTTTTAAAAGTATGTTTATAGTAGTGAGTACACAAGTTTATTCTTGTATTATTATTGTATTATTTTTACATGAACTATAAACCTACTTTTTCCCCACCCGCTACTTATTGATAAGTAGCGATATATCTTATAGTGACTCCTTCTCCAATCCATTTGTATTGCTTTTTCTACTTAAGCAGATTTTAAGGTCTTTTTACTGAAAAAGCAGAATTAAGTCTTCCCCTTCCATTCTGGCTTTCAAAAAAACCAGGACAGTGATATTAACTAAGAATTCATTATACTGTGCTCACTAAGTTGCTTAAGGTATTTCCAACACTGGCTCTTATACGGGGGCACAATATCTTTTTTAAAAAACCATGCTCCAAAACAAGAGTGGAGAACCTTTTCTCTGCCAAGGGCTATTTGGATATCTATTAACATCATTTGCGGGCCATACAAAATTATCAACTTAAAAACTAGCCTGCTATATTCGGCCAAACATTTAATTAACTTAACTCTTATGCCTTGGCAAGGCCAGACCAAATGATTTTGCAGGCCTTATATGGCCTGTGGGCTGGATGTTCCTCACCCCTGCTTTAGAACCAACTACCCCCAAGGTTCTAACTGTTTTATATTCTTATCAACTATGGATACATTTTCTATGGTTCTCTTTCACTTCCACCTTCAATGAGATCCACTGTTAATTACTAATACCATCCCAGATCTTTTTCAGTGCCCTTATAGTCACAGAATTTGTTTTTTCTAAACCACTTAACTAGAGCTTGCAACTTGCTTTTCCCCCTCCAGTCAGCAGTATGACTTAGCTGCAAATGTCTTCCTATGGCTGTATGATTTTCAACACATTTCTAAATAGACAAAACTTTTTTAGACATCTAGAACCAAGAGTCTCTTTTGAGCCATGTCTTCATTCTGGGTACTAAATAGCACTAATCTCTCATTCATCCTAAAGTAAAATCCCTTCCATCTCTGACTTATATTTTTACTTGGAAGTAGAATCACCCATATGCCACGTTCATGATGAAAAGGCTTTTTTCCCCTATACAGAAATGTCTGATTATCCTTTGGTTTTTGGAATATTTATGCCCACAGACTGAATTCTAGCATTCCTTTTCATCAATTTTTTTTCTATTTTTAAAAAATTATTTCATCCTCGCCAGATAGCTCAGTTGGCTAGAACGTTGTCCCGATACGTAAAGGTTGGGGGTTTGATCCCCGGTCAGGACACATACAAGAATCAACCAATAAATGCATAAATAAGTGGAAAAAAATTACCTCAATATCCTTATGTTGGCTTCTTTAAAATTTAAATATTGCTTTATGTCACCTTTTCCATCTCTGTATCATGTTATAATTAATTGATTCTCCATACTTATTAGATTATAAACTTGGAATAGGAAAAAGAATTTACTAATCTGGTACACTTATCATATATATATATGAATATATATGATCCATCTATTCTGTCTAGCAATCGGTAACAAGGCAACTAATGCAAAGTGAAATGTTGCTTATTAGTTGGTTTAAATACTTTTAAGACTGTTTTCATTATTTCAGGCACAGAAGTGTGAATGAGGGTAGAATAAAAAAAAAAAAAATTGGGAATGAAGGTAGTACAATTTTCTCCAGGAAACTGGTTTTAAACAACTGCAAATTTCGGAATTTTCTTCAGATAATTAGAATATCTGGATGGTCCCCAAATAGATTACTGTGGAACACAGTAGCTAAATTCTAGTCAACTATTCCACTCTTGCCTCAAATACCTTAAAATGACCCTGAGAACTAATCTATACTAATAAAAGGGCAATATGCTAGACTGGGAGACCTTCCAGGAGACCTTCCAGACATTCTTCTGGACAAAGCCATGGTGGTGGGGCCAAGGCAGAGGCAGTTAGAGGCCAAGAGGGGAGGGTAGTTGTGGGTGATCAGGCCAGGATGGGACGGCAGTTATGGGTCATCAGGCTGATGGGGGTGGGGCCGTTGGGGGTAAGCAGACCAGCAGGGGGCCAGTTGGGGGCAAGCAGGCCAGTGTGGAGGGGGCGAGCACACTGACAAGGGGGGGGCAGTTGGGGGTGATCAGGCTGGCGGTGGGGCATTTGGGGCCAAGCAGGCTGGCAGCGGGGGGCAGTTAGGGGCGAGCAGGCCGGCAGGCAGAGTAGTTAGGGGCAATCAGGCAGGTGGGTGAGTGGTTAGGAGCCAGCAGTCCCGGATTGTGAGAGGGATATCCGACTGCCAGTTTAGGCCTGATCCCTGTAAACTTGCAGTAGGACATCCTTCGAGGGGTCCCAGATTGGAGAGGGTACAGGCTGAGCTGAGGGACACCCCCCCTCCCCCGCATGAATTTCGTGCACCAGGACACTAGTAATAATCATAAAGCACAAAATTATTCAACAAATTCAGAAAAAACAAAAAAATATTATTCATGTATGCTTTATACATACCAGTTTGGCTTGTGCTTCGGCAATTTTTCGGTTATTCTCTTCCAGTATTCGCTCTAGCTCCTCACGTTTTGCACGTTCTTCCTCCTAAAGGGGAGGACATGTTAAGATGTTAGAAAAATAAAATGTTTAATTTTATTGATAAATATTCACTAATCTTCCTCTGAACTTTTTTGATCTGATTTACAGGGTAGCTTTATATAAAGCTACCTTCTGTCTGACAAATGATAAACTGTGCAGCCACTAAAATTTGTTTCTAACCCTAAATTTCAATCATCCCTCCCAGTCCAAACAGCAACCGACTAAACCCTCCCTAATTGATAGTTTCCTGGCAATTATTACTAGTACTTTAATATCACACAAATCAACAAGGACAACTAACAAAACTGGAATAGTATTTACCAAATTAAAAAAAAATAATATAAAATATAAATAAAGTGAATATTTGTCTCACCAATTATGTATACCTACGTATTCTTTACCTATACTCCTTTAATCAGCATTAAAAGTTGAATATTTACTGTCTTGTCCAGTGTCCTGCAGAGTGTGCTCCTCGGCTGCCATACACGCCAGCTTCCTCTTTAAAATGATTTGTACTGTTAGCTTGGCAATACCTGCATCAGCAGCTCAACCATTTATAAACAACATACAAGGAAGGCTGAGCTGAGGAATGCAGATGTTTATGGTAAGAAGGAACAAAAAATGTAATTCATCATTCCTAAGGCAAACAATTAATAAGAAAAATACATTTACTGTTAGTGAAAAATACAAATGGTAATCCATACTTCATGGAACTAAGGGCTTCTTCCATGGGGAAAATGGACTTAACATTCAGATGTTGACAATTTCTAAAGGCAGCTTATCTTGTCATCTACAGTCTGAACTGAAATTCAGGAATCCATGGGGTGCATAGTCAGGAAATAAAATTCTGTAGTTTATTTTTTCTTGGAGAATTTAATGAGATTTTTATAATGCAAACTATATGAAGATTGCTCGATGGTTTGGGCAGTGTTAAGATCACAGCAGACATATTCAAATGATTTTAATATTTGGAAAGACTGGCAGAGGGTTGTGTCCGTGTTAAAAAAAAAAATATTGTTAATATGAAACAAAAAGCACATGAAGAGAAAAAAATCTTCCTATGATTAATAACTCGCTACAACACAGCACCATTACTCCAAAAATATCTTCATAATTAAAAGCCCCTATACAAAAATTTCATACTTTCAATTGCATCAAGTCTGTGATATCCACCAAATACAGACATGTATATATGTAGTTAAAGACAGCACAAGGGAAAATACATCTGAAAAGCTAAGCTTACTGAAAACAGAGATTAATGTCAATTTGTCCACAATAATGCCAGGACTAAAAATGACAATGAGGCATAAAATATTTAAATTCAAGAAAATATAACTATAGGATTTCCAGTGGCACACACCAATTGAATTCATATTCACTATGGAAACTATGTTGAGGGACACTCAGTGCTGTAAAATAATTTGCTCTGAGTGTGTTTCAGAGACTTTCAACAAGTTTTAGGATCCTGGAGTAATCAGTGCAAATAAGCCATAAAGCTTCAGTAGCAAATTACTGTCTCACAGAAAGACATTTTCAACTTCTGCTCCAGCTGCTGATAGAACAAATCATGTGTTTAGCTTGACTCCAGACAAGGACAACCTGTTCCTTCATAACTCTCTAGAGAAAAAAAGGAGTTGTTAGTAGATACTAAAAAGTGGATGAATATGGACATTTTTCCTAAAAAGATTCTTTGAAACACATTAGGAAAATGGAGGGCCTTATGATCAAAACACTAGAATTAGTCCATGGTGTTGAGGCAGAATTTGGGGCAGGAGATGAGGGATAAAAGAAGGGAAAAAAAGATCAAGAAAACCTATTTATCAAAAGCAGGTGCTCTCGTCACTCAATGTTAGGCCCTGCTCTTTTTAATCTGACTGAAGGCAAAAAGCCTCTCACAGTCTAGGTAATAAGAATGATAAACAGAAAAGAATACATAACCACAGGTGGATTTTTAACCTCTTCCCTTTAAAACTCCCTGTGTCCCCGACCCTCCCAAAAAAAGAATGTAAGTCCTGCAGCCATGGCAAAAGTTTCAAACACTTCTCAAATATGTAAGCCAGTTCCATTAAATCAAAAAGTTTCCTTGAATATGTTTTATGAAAATAACTTTTAAATATCAGTCAGCACTTCTGAATAGCTAAAAAATTAACTTTCGCAGCAATGTTAAGTTTAGATGAGAAAGGAATTAGTCTGTATTCCATCTCTTTCTGAACTGAGCAGGAGGCACAACCAAAACTGAAAGTTTTGCCATGGACTGTCTCTACTTTCCAAACGACCGAGCGTTACCTCTCTGGCTTTTTGTGCTGCAAGCTCAGCTTGTCTCTGTCGCTCGAGTTCTTCGAGCAACTGCTTTTCCATGATGCGCTTGGCTTCCTCCACCCTTCGGAGAACTTCTCGCTCAATTTCATCCTTCCTTTTCTCCAATTCTTCCTCTACCCTTTTTGCTACCAATTCTTCCACTCTTCGTGCTGTTTCTTCCTCGATGAGTTTTTCTTCTATTTCCTGCTGCCGGCTAGCAAACAAAATGGAAAAAATGACTTAGATAATATAAGAAATAAACCTAAAGTTTAAAACTAGTTATAAATCTGTAAAACATTGAGCCTGATATTAGGTTTCTATGATTTTGCAATTCATTTTCATGCAACATTCAAGGATATAATAGAAACCATGATGTTAAGTGATACAGAAATTCAAATAAACATAAAAGCATGGTTTTTTCCATCACTTTCTGAAATTAAAAAAGCAGTACAGTACATACAAGAGCTTACTTAATTCACCAGTTTTTTTTAGAAATGTAGAGCAAATGTACAACAGGAAATCCACTTTTGTTATCAACTTTACAATGAAAAGACAAACTGTAAATACTAGTATATGGACTTGCTCATTTGCCAATCCACCCAATCTAAGGGTTGAGCTGCAAAGAAGTCAGGAACAATCATTATGTAGCTTTTACTAGTAATTCAGACCGGCAAAATTCATTCCCCTCTTCTACCATCCAGGCAAAGTCAGAAGACAGACTCAAAGAGTTTCAGAGTGCCAAGGCAATAGTTGTATAACTTTTAGTGAAAAATACCTTATTCAGATTCTGAACTTTACTGTATCTTTTCTTTATTTAATTGGTTTTCAATTAAAAGTTCTTCTAGAGATGGAAAGTGGATAAAAAATATATCATCAGTTCTATTAAAAAGCCCAATGAACCAAATACTGTTTTAATTTAACTCCATTTAGATATTATGAATCAACTTACTTAAAATAAAATTCTGCACTGAAAGTACTGTCGTTTATCAAATCAGTATAATGGAAACCTTGTTTTATACCACTGGTGTCCAATGACTGCCTCACACATATCTAGGTTGAATTGAAAACCAAAACATAAAAAAAGACCTCATATCTTGATTTGATTACATCAAATGACAATATTTTGAGATAGACTGGAAATATATTAAAATTAATTTCAAAGGTTTCTTGAATAAAGTGAGCATTAAACACCCAAATCCACTTCAACTACATTTTGGGGGGTGATTCAATTTACACTCTAGCGCTTTCATTCTCAATTCCTGTTACCACAGTGATACCATCCTAATACTGACTTACCTTTCACATTCTGATTCATGTGAAAGATATCTTTGCATTTAAAATCTCTACATTTTTTTTCTGTCAAGATAACAGCTACTTGAGAAAGAATAACTTCTTTTAAATTTCTACGTATTTGAAATATCTATTTTGAAGATATTTAATTCCTTTTTTACCTTTATTTTTATTACTGACACTATTACAGATGCCTCCATTTCCCCCCACTTTGCCCACCTCTACCCAGCCCCCGCCCTTCCTTCCCTCTGGCCATCACCATACTGTTGTGTTGCTTTTTTAAAAAATAACTACTCCCCACCACATTAGTGATTTTATTTTTAAAAGGCACAAAAGCCTAACATGCTCTAACTGGAATTTTCTTTTACTCCTTTTTAATATCCAATAAAAATACAGCATTAGGGTATAAACCTTATAGCAGCTCAGTAAGAGAACAGATACCTACCCCAACATTAAAAATAAATAGCTAGGAATGTCTAAAGGAAATTAGGCAGCAATTTCAATGGAAATTAAACTACATTTCAAATAGAAAATTTTTGTTTACCTACTTCATCCAGAAAAAAATAAATAAAAGATAAAACAAGTAAGACTGACAGCTGCTAAATCTGGATGATGGATGTATTAAGCTTATAATATTCTCTCTACTTTTGCATTAAGTTGGAAAGTTTTCATAACACAAAGTTTTAAAAGTATACACACCCATATATACATATTTTGTTAGTTGGTTCTAATGCAGTTAATAAATTAGAAAAGCCTAAGAAGAAACTTTATAATGGTACAATTCAACTCTTAAAGGAAGGACAATGTAAAAAGTTCCAATTAAAATTTTCCATGTAAAGTAAAAAAGAAGGAAAAGAACAGGATAAAGCTTTGGTTAGCTTATCAATAGAAAAGTTGCCAAATTAACTTAGAAATTTGGTAAAGGTAAAAAGACCTGATACAGATTCAGGGTTTTTGTCAACCAGTCCTTAAGTAATAGCAATAACACAAGGGCTAATAGGGCCTCATTTCCAAAGATAAGTATGTAAGCAAGCAAGCAAGCAAGGAGAAAAGGAGTCTAAATAAATTCAGTTTATCACTTACAACAAAAGCCAGATCAGCATGGTGTTAGCTCCCCCATGTCTCTGCTCCCACTTATGGATACCAAACCACAGGGGCTGGGTGACAGGTACCAGCACAGGTGGTGGGTTGCTCTGCTGCTAAGAAGTAAATGCTAACTACAGCTCAGCAGTTTTATAGCCTGAAGGGGAGGGCAAGTGGAAAGTCCCAAGCTCAACTAAAACAGGGAGGATGAGAAATGGCCTTATAGAATTTCTCACAAGGCTGCTTATCTCCCTTTGTTCCTGGAGGAGCCACAGAGCAGCCCACCATGACTATAATTAAGCCTTGCTGCTGTGTCCAACTGGGAGACAGGCTAGGAAGGTTACACCCCTACAACAGAGTATTATCAAGAACATAATCTTTGTTGTTGCTGTTATTCTTGGTAAGGTTAAAATTGCTACTCTAGTAAATCAGAAAAAAGAATTTTAATCAATTTTTAGATCTAGTGCTGAAAAAGCTAAAATCTAATATTGCTTTAATTCTCCTCCCCGTAACACTGAATTCAGAAAACCAAGGGCACTTGTACAACTGAATTAAGCATGAGTTAATCTTTACTGATGACAAATTTACCATAATCAATGATAAAGCAGCTATTATACCAACTCATAAGAGGCACTGCAACTTTCGTAAAACAAACAAATAATCACTTTTGTTACCTTATAAAAGATGTATCATCTAATATCATTGCCTATCCACTCCCTCAAACTTTTGCCATAGGAATTGTCAGTCTCTTGATGTCCTTTTCTCTCTCTAATCTTTTCCTCTGGCTCTTCTGCAGAGTCCATCATTTCCTTGCCTAGATTTTGGGGCACTGATGAAAGAGATATCAAAATCTTCAAGTTTTTCAATGGAAATGGCGTAATATTAAGTCTCCTTGATCTCAGGTGTTTTAAAAACACTAGTCACAATTGATTTTAAAATGGCAACTATTAAAATATCAAGAGCCCAGAAAAACAACAGCTTTAACTGTTGAATTTGTACATAGCAGCTTAAAACATTATTTTAAAATGTCTTTAAAATGTATGAACTCAACCCTAGGAGCTTACTTCTCAGAACTACTTTCATAATATTACCAAACAACATTTACTAAGTATTGACTAGGTACCAAATACTCTGCCAACAGCTTTATATACCATGTCATCTACATACATCTTTGATGGTTCCTGAGGCTAAGCAGGTTACTAACTCGGCTATACCTCACTGCAAGAGCTAAAAGGTGATTCTCAATCTGGGCAGACTCCAGGGCTAATGATCTTAAGCACTATACCACCCGTCATTGTTTCTCCAGGACAAAAGTGAGAGATAAAGGCATACACAACGATCTAAATACCAAAATAATTATTTTAAAAATTCATAAAAATCTTACCAGCTAGTTTGTATGTTCTGATGCCCTCACTTCCCCAAAATACATAGTTCCATCTACTAAATTTGCTTACAAATGCTGCTCTCAGAACAAGTTCAAGTAGTCTTCAAATAATCACTCATATAGATCCCATGTTCAGTTTAGATATTCTAACTTAGCAGGCTCCCGATTGGTCATGCAGTTAAACACTAAGCCTACTGGAATCTAGATATCGCCAATTACCATTTTCCTGATTTGCTGCAAGTCATTTTCAGCTGCCCACTTTTCATCAGTTAATACAACATGCATACAGCATCTCAAAAGATAACCATATGGAAACGACAATAAAGGTGCGGGGGGCGGGGGGGGGGGGGGGGGGGCAGAGAGGGATTCACACTAAATGGCCTGGACTCAGGGAGGAGAGGCAGAGCTTTTGAACCAGGTGAATTAGCTATGGCATAGTATGCTATGCAAAAACAAGGGGAAAAAATCTTTTTAAATTTTAAAGGTCTGCCTTTTATTGCACTAAGATTGTAACTTGTAAGATCACTTCTTAAATTCACCAGGCTCAATATGGCTGCATTTACATAAATTATATTAAACAACATTACTTATTGAGGCCCATTATATGCCATTGTTTTGATAATTTAAATGCACAATTTCTAATCTTCATAATAAGCAAGTCAAGTATCTTAGTTTCAGATAAGAAATCAAACTTACAGGTAGGTGATTTATTCAAAGCCTCAGAATTGTTAAAATGGCAAGGCAATCTGGTTTCCATCCTTACCACAAACTTTCTAATTAGTTAAGCCCAGCAGAAGATTCTAATTTTGCTGTCTCTCTCCATCGCAAAATGGACCTCTTGAAGGTACACTTGACACTAGGCATTCTTCTGGTACCTTTTCTCAGCTTCCACCCAACCCAGTTGAAAATACAAACATTCCCTTAGGTTCTTTCAATCCCTGGAACTCTTTTCCACCCTCTCCAGGGGTCATTCCACTCTCAAGGTTCCCCCAGGTTTGTCCCTATATCAACGTTGTGTAAACTGACTATATCCAAAAATTAGTGCCCACAGTGAAAGTGCGAAATAAAAACTCCCTTTGAGGGAAACTCCCTTTCCCTCATCCCTCTCCACTGGGTTTCTGACATTTTAACCAGTGTCTGAGACACAGTAGTTAAATATTCGGTAGCTGAGATGTAATAGCCACAATATAAACATGAACCAACATTATTACTGCTTTCTTTCCCTATGTTTCACATCCAATTTTATTTGTTCTAAATGTTTAAATATCTCTCTTTGGCAATCCCACAACTGCTCCCTCACTACTCCTGTGTGGACTTACTATAACTAGTTTCTACCCTATACAGCAATCAGGGATTTTTTATTTATTTATTTTTTATAAAAGGCCTTATGTCATTTATCTGCTTAAAACCTTTCCTGTTTCTAGGGTGAAATCCAAGCTCCTTAATATGGCATACAAGACCCTTCCCATGATTCCCAGCTTCTACTTGACCTTTCCAGTTACTCCATGACTTTAGTATTTATAGAACTTCATGTTCCAATTAACATCCACCTTTTTACTCTTCAAGTATCCTTCTAGGCCTACTCTGACAATCTCTATTTTTATCCACCACTCCTTCCGTAGAACTTAAGTGTTGACCCATCCAAGATACTTCTTCCTTTCCACAGTCACATCACTATCACTGAATCTGTACCTATGTCTTCCAGTTAGATCAAGATCTTGGAGAGGGGTCAATCTTTTTTTTTTTAATACATTTTATTGATTTTTTACAGAGAGGAAGGGAGAGGGATAGAGAGTTAGAAACATCAATGAGAGAGAAACATTGATCAGCTGCCTCCTGCACACCCCCTACTGGGGATGTGCCCACAACCAAGGTACATGCCCTTGACCGGAATCGAACCTGGTACCCTTTAGACCACAGGCCAACGCTCTATCCACTGAGCCAAACCAGTTAGGGCAAGGGGGGGGAGGGGGTCAATCTGTATATTAACAGCACCTAGCACACTACCAGGCACATAAATTGGGTAGTTGAATGAACTAACCCAGCCATGGGCAAACTACGGCCCGGGATCCGGCCCGTTTGAAATGAATAAAACTAAAAAAAAAAAAAGACCGTACCCTTTTATGTAATGATGTTTACTTTGAATTTATATTAGTTCACACAAACACTCCATCCATGCTTTTGTTCCGGCCCTCTGGTCCAGTTTAAGAACCATTGTGGCCCTCGAGTCAAAAAGTTTGCCCACCCCTGAACTAACCAATAGGGATTTGCAAACAGAAGAGTTCTGCCCATTCTCATGGCTTCAAAACCTGGGTCTTTCCCTTATTTCCTTTGCATTATTTCAAAGGCACTACTAAACCATTTTAAGTAGCGCCCACAGTATGACACACGAATTCAGTGTACAGGTGGTTGCTAGCTCTGCCCATTCCTTCCTTTATAAATGCTAAAGGTAGTTTGCTTTTCCTATCAACTTGGAACTACAGAGCTGCTCTATTTTCTGAGTTTCATCCTTGGACTTCTCTGCTATTTATGTATTGCTCACTGCTAAATGATTCTAACTATTCTTAGCATACCACACTTCCTTTCACTTTTCCTACAAGTCTTAGCTTTCTAGTGAATGTAAAGTGTCTAGTGAATTGAAGGTCTCCTTTGCTTTCACATGAAAAACGTATGCAATATCTTAGGTAATTTTAAAAAATATTCATCTGTTGATAGTTATTTGAGAGCTACATCTTTACAGTTAATCTTGTTCCAGACCAAAAAAACTGGATTCTATATAATCAAGGTTGGTTGAGAAACAATTACTTGTACTTGGTTTTCATATATATCGTTGACAGTTCTGAAAAATAAAGGAAAGATGAAAGCATTGCTTACATTTTAAAATGAATGCAGCAAAATACTTCTCCAGGTACTGTATGCTCTGTAATATTAGTGTCCCAGTCCCCTACCTCTCAATAACTTTGCTCTTAGAAACAGGTTCTGCTGAAAAATCTACATAATACAAACCTATATGCAGAAAAATTAAAAACCCCCAGACAATTTAGTACACATAAACTAGAGGAAAATTGTCTCAGGAAAATTTTAAATTCCCTGCCTCATGAGCATTTTCTAAACATGCACTGAAGAACGGAGGAAGACAGCCAGTTCAATAGCGGAAGTGAACCTACCTAACTCTACCTTTCAACCAAACTGTGGGAAAGGACTATCCAGAGCAGAGCACCAAAACTAAATGCGACGTTTTAAACGCAAAAGTCCCTCCGTTTGGGATTATTTACACCTACTCTTGAATCAAAAGATACTTGAAGAATACATTCCACCCAAACAAGACTTCTGCACGCGAGCAAAGTCTCAACATCAACTACACTACAAGGGGAAACGAATGTCAGGACTGTGCCGAAGTTTGCCGCAGAAGCATATAATTCACAGCTCATCCAAAGCAGTTCGCAGGAGGAGGAGACTGACAGGGATGGTGTTACCCAGGTGAATGCCGGCGTCAAAACTGACTGTACTGCATGCACACCTAAGGTGTGTACAATCTGTCTTTACACCTCACATCACAAAACCAAACACGGAACAGCAGCCGCGACATTTTAAACTACTAGGAATACATTAAAATAGAATGTATTTGGGGGTGACGGGGTACTGTTGGACCTATAGACCTAAAAAGGGAAGCCCGGACCCACGTGTAAGCGGCAATGCAACAGTGCTCTGGGCAGCGGTGACCGGCATCCCACGGGTGGGCTCCTTCCTGCGGGTCTGCAACAGCCCTGCACACGCGTCTCCGGGCTGGCTCATCGCGGCCACGCAGCCCTCCGGCCCCACGCGGAACTCCACCCCCCGCTTCCTGCGCTCTTCACCCTCTCTCGCGCCAAAATCGCGTGCTCCCCTCTACGCCTATCCGGCTCAAAGTCCCACTATTTTCCTCCCCAGCCCAGTCCCGGGTATGTCCCGCCCTAGGCTCCCCGGAGGGTCCCCGCGACCCCCCGCAGCCCCCGGCGCGGCCTTCATCCCGACTCCCCAGCCCCCACCCCCCCCCTCCCCCGCGGGCGCTCACATTTTTCGCTGCCGCTCGAACTCCGCTTTCTTCTCCTCCTCCTCTCGCTTCTGCTTCTCGTCCAGGCTGCTGCGCTTGCTCACCGTGCGCCCGAAGATGTCGATGCGGTCGGGCGGGGACGAGGCGCGCTCCCGGTCCCGCTCGCGCCGGGACACGGCCGTGTTGGTGGAGCGAGAGCGAGACCGCGACTCCCGCCGCCGGTTCCGTTTACTCTCCCGGGACTTGGAGCGCTTCCGCACGCGCTCCTTGTCTCGGGACCGCGACCGGGACCGGCTCCGCTTCTTGTTGTGTTTGCTGCTCTTGGTGTGTTTGGAGCGGGACGAGCTGCGGCTCCGAGACCGGCCCATCCTTCCGGGCGGCGCTGTGTCTAACTAACCGCTGGCCTCAGCCCCGCACGCGCCTGGACGCTCTCGCCTGGGTCTCCGGACGCCGGCTGGCGACTCGCTGAAGCCGGGGGAAGGAAGACTGTCCGCCAGCTGACTTTCCGTCACTCCCTCAGGTGCACGGCCGCCACGAAGGCCACCTCCAAAGACAAGGCCGCAACACCCGGAGTTACTAAGATGGCAGCCGATGCTGCACCGGCCGCCCTTCCCACAATGCCCCGCGCGAAACGCGCTGTCGCGCCAGCCCCGCCCCCGGACGATTGTTGCCGAAGGCGAGGCGAGCATTTCCGAGTGCGCTCGGCTCCTTCCGCCAGCGCCCGCGCCCCTCCCAACGCGCAGGAGCCCGAAGTCCCTGGCTTCTGGATACGTAGTACACTTTTGCTTTCTGGTAAGATGCCACGCCTTAAGAATGAACCTAATACGCTGTGGTGCGAACGAAATCATGTCTTGGCAGGAACTGACGGCTTTATTTTTCTAGGCTCTGGTTTTGTCAGGCAGCCCTAAGTTACATCAGAGTGACCCTTCGCAGATGACTTGCCTCTCTGAGCTAACTTCCTCATTGGTACAGTGGAGATAACCACACGCTATGAGGTGATTGTGAGGCTTACAGGAGATAAAATAGGCTTTGATAAGTGGGAGCCTATGCTTTATATAGGCCTCCATGTGCCATTGTTTTAAATGCTTTGAATTTATGAACAGGTGTTTAATTCCCATTTTAGGGATGGGTAAGCTGACGTCCAGAGGGTAAAGTTGCCCAGGTCACACAGCTAGCAGATGGCAGAGAAGGAGTGTGCAAAATCCTTGCACATAACCAGTAACCCCACCAAGCCCTAGCCAGGTAAACTGTAATCCTACATAGTACAACAAACTGCTACTGCCCTTTTAAACAAGCAATAACCTATGAAAAGTGAAATAAAAACATTTTCTCCACAATGGCAGCAAAAACTATATGGAATCAAATTCAACAAGTTAAAAGATCCTGATGATGAAATCCCTCAACCTTTGTTGAAAGTCAGAAACAAGACCTGAGTAAATAAAAACCAATGCCCCTTTTTTGAGTGAAAGATCAGTATAAAAAATATGCCAATTCTTTCCAAGTCAAATGACAAAATTAGCACAATTTTCATCAAAGTGCCAATTCTCTTGAGGATTAGTTACAACTAACTAATTTTAAATGTTATATGGAAAATCACACAGTCATGAATTATAAAGAAAACCTTGAAAGAAAAGAGTAGTAAGGGTTTGCCCTATAAAAAAAATTAAACACAAAGGTTTTAGCACATAAATAGGAAAATAATCAGTTTAATAGAAGGATAATGTAATTCTCTTTCTTCAGATACATTTAAGTAAAATAACATTTAATAATTTAGGATGTATAGAATTACCCCCATTATACTGGAAATACTTATGTCAATCTATTATCTATATTATATACATGAACACACATACATATACATACATTTGTAATGATGCCCATCAAATGTTAAAGACAGTTTTTCCTAGAGCACTGCAAACTGATGGTATAAAATAACAGGAACATATTCGCTTACAGTTCTGGGGTCCAGAAGTCCAAAATCAGGATGTCAGCAAGGCAGGTTCTTTAGGAGGCTCTGAGAGAGAATCTGTTCAACCCCTCTCTCTTTGTTTCTGGTGGCTGCTGACAATCCTTGGCATTCCATTTTAGTCTCTGTCTTCACATGTTATTTACTGTGTGTCCTCTTCTTACAAGAATGCAAATTATTAATTAGGACACATTGTAATCCACTATGACCTCATGTTAACTACATCTGCAAAGACTCCATTTCCAAATCAGGTCCCATGAATTTTGGGGGGACATACTATTCAATCTGCTACAATTTACATATATATATGTAAATTTGATACTGATTATATATATATATATATATATATATATATATATATATATATATGGTTAATCCTCTCCAGAGGATAACTTTTCCATTGATTTTTTAGGGAGAGTGGAAGGGAGGAAGGGAGAGGGAGAGAGAGAAAGAAACATCGATGTGAAACACATTGATTGCCTCCCACACACAATCCAATCAGGGCCTGGGATTAAACCTACAATCTAAGTATGTGCCACTGAGCCACACTGGCCAGGGAACAGTTGAAAATTTTGTTTAATATATTGGTTTTTAGAGAAAGAGGAGGAAGATAGATAGAGGGAAGGGAGAGGGATAGACAGATAGAAATATCAATGAGAGAAAAACATATTGATCTGCTGTCTCCTGCATGCCCCCTACTGGGGATGAAGCATGCAACCTGGGCATGACCTCTAGGTTCCTAGGTGGACGCACAACCATTCAGCCACACCAGCCAGGCAATAGTTGAATTTTAAAAAGCTTTTTTCTTAGTATTTTTTTTGCATGTCGTGAATTCTTTATAAGTGCATGATATTCTATGAAAAGAATAGGAGATGTTTCTTTTAAGTAGTACAGGAATGTGAGAATGTCACAATCTAATATATGATAAGGATAATGCTTTAATTTAGTGAAAACATGGTTTATTAATAAATGCTGCTGTCATAATTAAAATAAAGTTATTAAAAATAAGGTACAGCCCTAACCAGTTTGGCTTAGTGGATAGAGCATCGGCCTGTGGACTGAAGGGTCCCGGGTTCGATTCTGGTCAAGGGCATGTACCTTGGTTGCGGACACATCCCCAGTAAGGGGTGTGCAGGAGGCAGCTGATCGATGTTTCTCTCTCATTGATGTTTCTAACTCTCTATCCCTCTCCCTTCCTCTCTGTAAAAAAATCAATAAAATATATTTTAAAAAATAAGGTACAATTAATTTAGATTTTTGTATCATAACAGGAACAAAAAACTAATATAAGATGGATTGAAATCTAAATATATTCAAAAGCTTAAAATATTTTTAAATATAATCATGTAAAATATAAAAATATGAAACATTGGTTCTACAACTTAGAGATTTTTTAAAAAATACAAAACCCTATTCCCAGAGATTTTCATACAGAGCTTGAGCCTCAGAATCTCAATTTTTAAAGAAGCATTCCACATAATTCTCTTGTAGACATTCCACCAACCATAGTTTGAGAAACACTGGTATAAATGAATAGGTTAATATATGTATCTACATAGATAAAAGACAACTTTGGGAGAAAATATTTGCAATATTTAGCAAGCAAGATATTAATATCATTAGTATATAAAGTTTCTAATAATCAATAAGAGAAATATAATTCAATAGAAAAATAAACAAAAGATATAAACAAGCCATCACAGAGAAAACACAACTGTTAGTAGGAGTTTATTACAACCTTTCTAGGGTGTAATTTGGACACGTCTATAAGCATTTTAAGTTTTTATACTCCATGATTTAGTCTTTTCACTTTCCAGAATTTGTCCTAAAGGTATAACAGAACTATATATGACATAACGATATGTAAGAACATTTATCTCAGCATTGTTTGAATGGTAGACAATTGAAAATACAAATGGTAAAGAAGAAAATGTTTTGGGTTCATTGAAACCCATGGGTTAGCATATTAACCTAAAAAATGTATGCTGAATACATGTTGAATGAATAATATGCCAGAAGCCAGTCCATCCTTGCTGCTTGACATAGTCGCTGCAGGGAAGAAACATCTGCACAGCATATGTTTCAAGGGACCTGGTGTATATGGCATACTGTTCTTAATATGTTTGCTCCCCTTCTTAGCACTATGTGTTTTAACCAAGGTCACCTCTCCGAGAAAGGCTGTTTCCCCAGGTGGGAATTTTTCCCTGGAGTTAGGGATTAACAGGACTAAGGAAGGGAATAAAACCCCTTAATTAAGTGCCAGGCGGGTAGTTAATCACTTTAACTATGAACAATCACACTTAAGCTACATAATCTTTACTTAGGATAATCTCCTTCAGTTGCTTCTTTGTAGCTTAACAGAACAATAGAGTAGTGACCTTGGAATGGAGATAACAAACGCCCTAACCTTTGGAATAGAATGGATAGGATTAAAATCAACTGGTATAAATACAGATGTAACAGGAGAATAAAGAACAGAACCCGGCTAGGCTGCTGATCAACTGAATGCTGTCTCCATGTCGTTTCTTTGCCAACTCCGTCCACACCTTTGGGAACCCCTGGACCTGTTAGGGTTGGACCCCAACAATAATAGTTGAGTGACTTTTACTTTGCATATGTGTTTGGTTCTGTTATTATCATAATTAGCTAGTTATTTATATTAATAAAGGGAAGAGAGCAAAAGGAAGTCAGTACCAGAGTTTATGGAGGTGAAGGGATAAAACAGAGGGGGAGGCAGACACACATACTCACACACTCAGTAAAGTGAAAATGGCTCAGGGGAGTTGTTGCCCATCAATCTAACCTAGGAAAAAGATAATTGGCTAGGAGGGTGGAGTAACATGAAATTTTGGAAAGTTAATTGGTCAAGTTCCTTTCTTGAAGGAAACAAAGGAACTTTATCTTTCTTTCTCCCTGACCAGCACTCACTCACCTGTGGGTTTGCAAGCTCCCTCACCATAGCCTTGTGGCCTTGGCAGCCACATGGCCCCTGGCTGTGGGGACTCCACATGCAGGATGCTGAACTGGACTGTACTTTAATATAGAGCAGAAACTATGGGCAGTGGCCTTTATTCTGTCCCTGCTGAAGACATGGTTGGACTGTTTCCATGGTGAGAAGGACATTGGAAACCCAGGAGTTGAGTTCCACTCGAATTATTACCCACCCTCATGACATTGCAAGAACTCCACTTCCACCGACAATGGTCCTATTTCTATTGTTTTGTTTTTAGACTCTCTTTAAACTTCCTGTTGCCTCCTCCCCCCCCATTCACTCCTATTAAAAGTGTTTCCTCCATTCATCTTTGAATAATTATAACCAAATATAAGTACCATGTTATTAAAAAACAGATCATTCTAAAGAATAATCTTGTAATGAAGAAATTACCAAGGAGATGCTTGTATTTATTTTTCCCCCTAATTCTTTACTAATTCTCAACACCTTTTGTCAACTTCTCAGAAGATGAGATGTATCCTGTAATGTGTTAATGAAGCTTCATTTATTCAGGTCATAAATACTAAGTACCTAGTTTGTGCAAAATACTGTGCTAGTTGTTAATAGATTTATACCTTTGCTGAAGAAATAGGCAGAGCCCTTGGCACCAAGTACCAATCTCTGGGTAGCTCACTTATCAACTGATCAGTCTTTGCTGTTTCTTAGATCATCTTCCTAACTTTTCCCTAAGCGATTTGAAACCCCATTTATACACATCCTTCCCTACCCCACTCAGTCCCTTGCCCTTTGGCAGGTTAGTTCTCCTTGGCAGCACTTTTCACATTTGTAATGTTTAGAAAATGTTAATTAGCTATTTAATATTCATCTCTCTTATGAAAAAGTGAGCTTCTCACGGGGAGGGGAGGGACCATGTCTGATTTGTTACTTGTATTTCCATTTTGAATGTAGAACTTTGCACATGGGAAGCATTCGACAAAACATAATTTGAAATGGTAAACATGGAATGAGTTACCTGGTTTCCCTTAGAAACCTTAAAACATTGCTTCTTTTAAAACTGCTTTAGACAATCCAAGATTACAGAATATTACATAGTTTGAACATAGAAAAACTGATTGCCATCACAGCTTTGGCAGTAAAATCAGCAAAACTCTAGTTTCCGAAAAGCTATCTTTTGATTCAATTCAGAATGTTTGGTTCTGCATACAACATACTGCTTCCCCACCCCCACCCCCCCACCCCCAAAACAAACGTTACTCTTATTCTTCATCTAAAACTATTGTCAGGAGGCCCTATGCTAGGCAAGGTTAATTATAAAATTGTATGTATGTCCCTATGCAAATATTAAAGGGGGGACAAAAGCCAACTTTGCCTAAGAAACAGAAAGGAAATGCTTTACTCAGAAAGCAGGAAAAAATGTTTTCAGACGGAGAGAAACACAAATAGTTCTAGCAGCAACAAATGCAGAGATCTCTATCTTTTCTGCTCAGATGCCTGAAGAGCAAGGCAGCAAAAAGGCAAAGGAAGCCCTCTGGAAACTTGTTGAGACTGGCTGGTGACTAGAGCTGATCTCTGAGATGGGCGTGTGAACTTGGCAGGCCCTGACATGGAACCAGTCCAAAGTGGGAGGCCAAATTTAGTGTCAAATAAGAAACAAATCCTGACTTAGTAAGAAGAGACTTTATTCAAAAGGATTATTGCCAGAGCTAGGGTGGGGGTTGGAAGACTATCACAAAAGGGAGGGGGAGACCTATGGAAGTAGGTAGAATGTCCTGACAATAAGATCTGCAAGTGTCTCCAGAGTTAGGCAAAAAGGGGTTTTCTTTTAGAAAGGAAAAAAAGAAAGAAAGAGAGAGAGAGAGAGAGAGAGAGAGAGGGAGGGAGGGAGGGAGAAAAGATTAAACGTGGCTAGAAAGTAAAACAAAATTAGAAAGAAAATAATATTTACATTATAAAGTAAATCAGCAATATAGTAATGCAGTACTTTAGAGCAGAGAAGCCCCCATTTGCTGTATTAAAATACTTTTAAAAGTAAAGCTGTATTTTTCAACAAAAAATTTTTCTCCACAGGAAACAGTATTGTATATGTGTGATTAATTGCCTAGATACTTGCTTGGGAACTACACTGCTAAGCAATTGTTTATCATCTGAAAATCTTGTGACATTTAAAAAAGAAAAACCTCTTGGGATTGCCTTATATTTTTTCCTCAAAGAATCTGTGCTACAGAAAGTTAAACTTCCAAACCAGGTTTTAATTCATTTTTCTCCTCAAATCAAATACAGTATTTTGGCTTTAGTTAGCCTCAGGTGAAATAAAATAGACTAGAAATGATTTTTCCCTCTTCATTCCCCATTTAAAAGCCCCATTAGAAAGGAAACAATAGTGTTTATATTTCAACTGCTGCATAACAAACCACCCCCAAACTCAGTGGCATAAAACAACCATTTCATTATGGTCCAAGATTCTGGGGGTCAGGAATTCAGAAGAAGGAGCCAATAACCTGGGGCCACATGGACTCACATGACAGTTGATGCTAGCCATTGTCTGGAACCTTAGCTGAGACTATCAGCTGTATCGCCTACATGTGGCCTCTTCATGTGGTCTCTTCATGTGGCCTGGGCTTCCTCACAACATGGTGGCCTGTGGCAGCTCCAGATGTGAGTGACTTAAGTAAGAGAACAAGTGAGACAGAAGCTATCTAGCCTTTTCTCATGTTATTTCAAAAGCTGTGTGGCTCATTTCTGCTACATTCAATAGATTATAAGTAAGATACTAAGGTTAGCCCAAATTTAAGTGGAGAATACTTACATACCACCTCTTGAGAGCTCCAAGAATGTGCAAGTGTGTCAAAAAATCATCACAATACCCTTTACAAGTCAATGTTTCACATAACCTGTAATGAAAATGGTAATGCATTCTAGTTGGAAGATGTCCAGTTCCTGTTTGATTTGAGTAAGATATTGTACCTCTCTAGCCCTCACTTTCCTCAACTGCAAGATGAAGGGCTGCACTAGGTGGGCTCCACAGCTCTTTGCAGAGCTATGATTTTATGGCTCTTCCTATAATCAAAACCTTAGAGAGTCTAGTTTGAATTTCATATCTGACCTTTATCTGAGAGAAAGCTATGATGCCACTGCGAGCAGCATGCCATTCTAGGGCAGAATGAAACAGAAACATGTATCACCACCCTCCAATTCTAGTTCTGCCCATTGTAATTACTGGTAAACATAGCATCCACCTATTGCAAGTGCTAGATGCTGTTTCTTTGCCTCCTTTGCCTTATTTTCTCTCCATCCTTATAGCAACCCTAACCTTGGTATTTCTTTAGATACCTTTTGGGGGATCTGCTCAGGCCCACTCCCTCATGGGGACATGGCTTCTCAGCTTTCATTAGAATAGCCAAGAGTCAAGGCTGTTGACTTTCAAAAGCAAAGTTGATGTGGTTATCAAAATAGAAAATGGTCAGGAGGTAGGAGGGGTGGAGGGTAGGGGTGGAATGCCTGAACTGACCAATTGAAGTCTTATGTGAAGGATATTGCCACCAAACTCTAACTCAGTGATGGCGAACCGTTTGAGCTCAGCGTGTCAGCATTTTGAAAGACCCTAACTTAACTCTGGTGCCGTGTCACATATAGACATTTTTTGATATTTGCAACCATAGTAAAACAAAGACTTATATTTTTGATATTTATTTTATATATTTAAATGCCATTTAACAAAGAAAAATCATCCAAAGAAATGAGTTCACGTGTCACCTCTGACACGCGTGTCATAGGTTCGCCATCACTGCTCTAACTAGATGTGTTGGTAGTATATCACATTGAACATACTTATTGCATGGGCCATACTTATACCAAAAATGCATTGTTTATCTGAAATTTAACTGGGTGACCTGTATTTTTATTTGCTAAATCTCACAACATGAACAACATATTCTTCCCATTTTTCTTTTTGTCAAGACAATTCTTGCTGCACCCTGTGAATTGCTGAGACCTGCTGATTATATACTTCAAGGACAACCTCCAAACCCTTCAGATATGCCAAGGTAGGCTCTTGCCTGTAGAGCACTCTGAGATAAGAGATCCCTCTGTATGAAGAGGTCATAGAGGATGCAGCCACCAATGACCCTCAAATTGAACCCAGTGCAATCAGAGGCCCCCACCCCCTCCTTTGTCCTTAAAATATATGTTGTGCCCACTCTTCTCATACCAGCAGTCATTTCAGTGATGTGGCCTTGAAATAGTAATGTGTTTCTAAGATCAACTGAACCGAATATGTACGTGAACCCTGGTTAAGGCCTCTAGCCTCTATGTAAATTGTAAGATTCCAGCAGGTGGGTGTGGAGATCTACTTGTCTTACGCACCCAGGACAAGCCTGATATAGAAGGTCCCTTGCTTATTACACCTGCCAGTGTAGTTTCAATAACTATTTTTTTTTTTTTATCCTCAGCCGAGGATATTTTTTCCATTGATTTTTATTTTTTTAAATATATTTTTATTGATTTCAGAGAGGAAGGGAGAGGGAGAGAGAGATAGAAACATCAATGATGAGAGAGAATCATTGATTGGCTGCCTCCTGCATGCCCCCCACTGGGGATTGAGCCCACAACCCAGACATGTGCCCTTGACCAGAACTGAACCTGGGACCCTTCAGTCCATAGGCCGATGCTTTATCCACTGAGCCAAACCAGCTAGGGCTCCATTGATTTTTAGAGAGTAGAAGAGAGGAAGGAGGGGGAGAGAGAGAGAAGCATGTAAGTGAGAGAGACACATCGATTGCAGGGAATCGAACCTGCAACCCTTTGTTCTATAGGCTGATGCTCTAACCACTGAGCAGTTGGCCAGACCTATAACTATTTTTCTTATTATGGATGGACGTTGAGTATTTTTTCATACGTTTAAGGCTTACATTGGCTTTTCTGTGAATAGTTTATATTCTTTGTGTATGTTTTCTTTCTTTTTTTCCCCATTAAGTTCTTTTCCCTCTCAATTTCTAGGAACTCTTTTATACCAGGAAGATCAATTCTTTGTTTTGAATATGACTGAAAATATTTTTCCTCAGTTTACTGATATTATCATGTCTTTTCACTATTGGTATTTATTTATTTTTGGCTTATGGATTTGTCATATGCTTATAGGAGAATTAAAACCTCTTCCCATGAGTGGGCTGTGTCTATTTCTCCTTGTGTATCCTGGTTTGTTTGTGGGTAGTTAGTGCATTACAAAGTGCTCTTCATGTCACTTGTAATGATTTGGGGCCAGAATTCTACTCTGTCTGATTTTAGTATCAGGACCAAAGCTTTCTTTTTGTTTGTATTCGCTTAGTTGTACTTTACCCATCTTTTTATTTTCATCTGAACTGAATCACTTTTATAGGGCATATCTCTTGTTTTTTTTTTTTTTTTTTTTTTTTTTAATTTTTCGCTAAAAGTATTATAAAGGGTATTACATAAGTGTCCTCCCCCCCCCCCACCCTTGACAAACCCCTGCCCTCCCTTACCCCCCAGTGTCTTATGTCCATTAGTTATGGTTATATGGATGCATACAAGTCCTTCGGTTGATCTCTTACTCCCCTCCCTCCTGTCCCCCAACCCTCCCTGGCCTTACCACTGAAGTCCGACAATCGGTTTGAGGCAGCTCTGCCACTGTATTTATTATTGTTCAAAAGTTTGTAATGGTCTTAATTATCCATGAAAGAGTGAGATCATGTGGTATTTTTCCTTCATTGACTGGCTTGTTTCACTTAGCATAATGCTCTCCAGTTCCATCCATGCTGTTGCAAATGGTAAGAGTTCCTTCTTTTTAACAGCAGCATAGTATTCCATCGTGTAGATGTACCACAGTTTTCTAATCCATTCATCTACTGATGGGCACTTAGGCTGTTTCCAGATCTTAGCTATGGTGAATTGTGCTGCTATGAACATCTGGGTGCATATATCCTTTCTGATTGGTGTTTCTGGTTTCTTGGGATATATTCCTAGAAGTGGGATCACAGGGTCAAATGGGAGTTCCATTTCCAATTTTTTGAGGAACCTCCATACTGCCTTCCATAGTGGCTGCACCAGTCTGCATTCCCACCAGCAGTGCACAAGTGTTCCTTTTTCTCCACATCCTCTCCAGCACTTGTCGTTTGTTGATTTGTTGATGATGGCCATTCTGACAGGTGTGAGATGGTACCTCATTGTTGTTTTGATTTGCATCTCTCGGATGATTAGTGACTTTGAGCATGTTTTCATATGTCTCTTGGCTTTCTGAATGTCCTCTTTTGAAAGGTGTCTATTTAGATCCTTTGCCCATTTTTTGATTGGATTGTTTATCTTCTTTTTGTTAAGTTGTATGAGTTCCCTATAAATTTTGGAGATTAAGCCCTTATCAGATATGACATTGGCAAATATGTTTTCCCACGAGGTGGGTTTTCTTGTTGTTTTGTTGATGGTTTCTTTTGCTGTGCAGAAGCTTTTTATTTTGATGTAGTCCCATTTGTTCATTTTCTCTTTAGTTTCAACTGCCCTAGGAGCTGTATCAGTGAAGAAATTGTTTTGGCATATGTCTGAGATTTTGTTGCCTTTGTATTCTTCTAGAATTTTTATGGTTTCCTGTCGTACATTTAAGTCCTTTATCCATTTTGAGTTTATTCTTGTGTATGGTGTAAGTTGGTGGTCTAGTTTCATTTTCTTGCATATGTCTGTCCAATTTTCCCAACACCATTTATTGAAGAGACTATCTTGGCTCCATTGTATGTTCATGCCTCCTTTGTCAAAAATTAATTGAGCATATTGGTTCGGGCTAATTTCTGGACTCTCTATTCTATTCCACTGATCTATATGTCTGTTCTTGTGCCAGTACCAGGCAGTTTTGAGAACAGTGGCTTTGTAATACAGCTTGATATCTGGCATTGAGATCCCACCTACTTTGTTCTTTCTCAGGATCGTTGCAGCTATTCGGGGTCTTTTTTTATTCCAGATGAATTTTTGGAGAGTTCGTTCTAGATCTTTGAAGAAGGCCATTGGTATTTTAATGGGAAGTGCGTTGAATGTATAGATTGCTTTGGGTAGTATGGACATTTTAATGATGTTGATTCTACCAATCCAAGAACATGGTATGTTCTTCCATCTGTTTATGTCTTCCTCTATCTCTTTTTTCAACGTCCTGTAGTTTTCTGAGTAGAGGTCTTTAACCTCTTTAGTTAAGTTTATTCCTAGGTATCTTAATTTTTTTGGTGCGATGGTAAATGGGATTGTTTTTCTGATCTCTCTTTCTGAAAGTTCACTATTGGTGTATAGAAATGCCTCAGATTTCTTGGGGTTAATTTTGTATCCTGCTACATTGCCAAATTCATGTATTAAGTCTAATAGCTTTTTGATGGAGTCTCTAGGGTTTTGTATGTATAATATCATGTCATCTGCAAATAAGGACAGTTTTACTTCCTCTTTTCCAATTTGGATGCCTTTTATTTCTTCTTCTTGCCTAATTGCAATGGCTAATACTTCCAGTACTATGTTGAACAGGAGTGGTGAGAGTGGGCATCCCTGTCTTGTTCCTGTTCTTAGGGGAAATGGTGTTAGTTTTTGTCCATTGAGTATGATGTTGGCTGTGGGCCTGTCATATATGGCTTTTATTATGCTGAGGTATGATCCTTCTATTCCCACCTTTCTGAGAGTTTTTATCAAAAATGGGTGTTGGATTTTGTCAAATGCTTTTTCTGCATCAATTGATATGACCATGTGGTTTTTTTCTTTCAATTTGTTTATGTGATGTATCACATGTATTGATTTACGGATGTTGTACCATCCTTGCATCTCTGGGATAAATCCTACTTGGTCATGGTGTATGATCCTTCTGATGTACTGCTGGATCCGATTTGCTAAGATTTTGTTGAGGATTTTGGCATCTATGTTCATGAGGGATATTGGCCTGTAATTCTCTTTCATTGTGATGTCTTTACCTGGTTTTGGTATTAGGGTGATGCTGGCTTCATAGAATGAGCTTGGAAGTGTTCCTTCCTCTTGAATTTTTTGTAGTAGTCTGAGGAGGGTAGGTTTTAGTTCTTCCTTGAATATTTGGTAGAACTCCCCTGTGAAGCCGTCTGGCCCTGGGCTTTTGTTTGCTGGAAGCTTTCTGATGACTGCTTCAATTTCTTCCATAGTTATTGGCCTATTGAGGTTTTTAGATTCTTCATGATTGAGTTTTGGAATGTTGTATTTTTCTAGGAATTTGTCCATTTCCTCCAGGTTGTCTAGTTTGTTGGAGTAGAGTTGCCCGTAGTATTGTTTAACAATCATTTGTATTTCTGTGGGGTCTGTTGTTATTTCGCCTCTATCATTTCTGATTTGGTTTATTTGGGACCTTTCTCTTTGCTTCTTGGTGAGCCTGGCGAGGGGTTTGTCAATCTTGTTTATCCTTTCAAAGAACCAGCTCTTGGTTTCATTGATTTTCTGTATTGTTTTTTTGGTCTCTATGTCATTGATTTCTGCTCTAATCTTTATTATCTCCTTCCTTCTGCTCACTCTGGGGTTTTCTTGTTGCTCTCTTTCTAATTCTTTGAGTTGTAGAGTTAGATGATTAACTACCATTTTTTCTTGTTTTTTGAGATAGGCCTGTAGAGCTATAAACTTCCCTCTCAGGACTGCTTTCATTGTGTCCCAGAGGTTTTGGATTGTTGTGTTTTCATTGTCATTAGTGTCCAGGATGTTTTTAATTTCTTCTTTGATGTCATCGGTAACCCAATCAATATTTAATAACATGCTATTCAGCTTCCAAGTGTTTGAGTATTTTGGGTTGTTTTTATTGTAGTTTATTTCTAACATTATGCCATCGTGGTCTGCGAAGAAGCTTTTTATGATTTCAATCTTCTTGAATTTGTGGAGACTTTGCTTGTGACCCAATATGTGGTCTATTTTTGAATATGTCCCATGAGCAGCTGAGAGGAATGTATATTCCGCAGCTGTGGGGTGAAGTGTTCTGAAGATGTCAATTAAGTCCATCTGATCTAGTGAGTCATTTAGGATTGCTGTTTCTTTGCTGAGTTTTTGTCTAGCGGATTTATCTAGTGATGTCAGTGGTGTATTAAAGTTCCCTACTATGATTGTATTGTTGTCGATCTCTCCCCTGATATCTTCCAGAAGTTTTCTTATGTATGTGGGTGCTCCTGCATTGGGTGCATATATGTTTACCAGGGTTATATCTTCTTGTTGTATTGATCCCTTTAGTATTATGAATATAGGGCATATCTCTTGTGCATGACATAGTGTTGGATTTTACTTTGTGATAAAATCTGAAAATCTTTCTTTTTTAATAGGTGATTTAATCCTATTTTCATTTAATGATTAACAGATATGTTTTGTATTAGCTCTGTCACATTATTTTATAATGTATGTCAGTATTTAGGGTATTTTTAAAAAGTCTTTTACGATATAATCTGTTTGCTTTGTGTACAGAATTTTTATATTAAAGGTATGTATTCACATTTTATTGACTACTTTTATATACATAACTAGAGGCCCAGTGCACGAAATTCATGCACAAGAGGGGTCCCCTCAGCCCAGACTACACCCTCTCTAATCTGAGACCCCTTGGGGGATGTCCGACTCCGGCAGTCAGACATCTCTCTCACAATCAGGGACTGCTGGTTCCTAACTGCTCACCTGCCTGCCTGCCTGATTGCCCCTAACTGCCCCCCCTGCCAGCCTGATCAACCCTAACCACCTCTGCCTGCAGCCTGATCGCCCCTAACTAACCCCCCTGCTGGCCTGGTTGCCCCCAACTGCCCCTGCCGGCCTGGTCACCCCCAATTGCCCCCCCTGCCTGCCTGGTTGCCCCATGCAGCCTGCTGTTCAGTTGTTTGGTCATCTCTCACTAACCCCCCTGCCAGCCTTGTCGCCCCATGCAGCCTGCTGTTTGGTCATTACTGTTTCTGTGATGGCATCACTGACAATTTGCATATTTCTCTATTATTAGTATAGATACTACACATACTTTTTACTCACTTATTTTTTTTAGACAGTATTGATGACATTAGAATCATCCCCATTCCTCTTTTTCTTAACTTGATTCTAATTAATAATAATAATATATTTCTTAGGATTTACATTTGAACAGTGTGATCTGCTTATACTTCTCTTACTTGGTGTGTCAGCTTTGAATCACATCCTCCCACTCTCAGCGCTCAGCAGATTGTCTCTATCTTCCATTCTCTTCCCCTGCTTCTGTTTGTTAATTGTGTCATCTCTACATCATCAGCACCATGGCATATGCATTCTTCTCCTTCCCCTTCATCACCACAGTACCTTTGGAGCCAGTCCTTCTGTGATGGTTTTGGTTGACTAAAGTTCATTCTCTGAGAATTCCCCAAGAATGTCTAATGGAAGTCGTGCTCACTGAGTTTGTGCAACTGCAAAACTCTCTGTCCCCTTGGTATTTGAAGGATACCTTCATTTGATATAAAATCCTTGAATCATGGATTTACTTGTTTTTGTTGCTGTTTGCTTGTTTCTAATCTTAGAGTGACTGCTTTGTTGTCTTCTTGTGTTGACCATTGCTCTGAGGAAATCAGATGCCAAACTGGTATTTTTGTCTATCCACCCAGAGGAGTCTTTCTTTAAGGTTGGATAACACCTAGCATATGTATTTGCATTGATGATACTAATACAGTTTCTCAAACATAGTGTGTGCTCTTCTTATTTAGAAACATGTTTGCTTTTATGTTTGGAAAGTTTGTTTTTAATTCTGTATTTAAATATGCTTTATATCATTGCTATTACTATTACTATTATTATAGGTGAGGGGATTCTAACCATGTGTACATTGTTTTTCTTTGCAGCCTTTGGCAGCTTCTAGCTTCCTTTTAATACTGTTAAATTTTTAATTGACATTGTTCATTTCTCTTATCTCTAGCTTCTATTATTTACTATGCCGTCAATAGTATCTCTTTTCCCTTATTTGACTTCCAATTTATCTTCATTTCTGTATGATTTTTTCTTTTTTTGTTTTTTTGTTTTGTTTTGTATTGACATTTCTTACTTGTGTTCTCGTGTTTCTCTTATGGGGCCTTAATAAAGACTTTTTTCTTATTATATTTCTTTTTTTTTTTTTTTTTAAGAATGACGGTGTTCCTTGGTTACTGATGTCAAATAATATCTGGTGAAGTTTAAGTGAATAAAGCAACAGACAGAGTCATGTGTCACTAATAGTATAAAAGAAAGGAGAAATAGAAATGTTTGTATATGCATAAACTATTTCTGAAATGGTGACATTGTTGGCCCCCAGGTGGGAGAATGCATGTTAGGGAGATACTAGCAAAAGGGAGATTTTTTTTTATTGTATGCTTTTTGTAACTTTTTAATTTCACACTATATGAAAGTATGATTACTTTAAATAAAATGAACTTGAAACAAAACTTAGGTCAGCTGGAAATACATATATGCTGAAATACTCATGATAAGTTTTTAAAATAAGATGAAAAATAATGTCATCAAGAGGTCCCTTGCTTTAACAGACATTAAGTTCGATAGATTTCTAGATATAAGTGGATTTAGGCCAAGGTTAGAGTCACAGATGAATGGGTCAGAATAGAAATGGAAGAACTGTCCTTGTCCCAAAGCTCAACCCCTGAATTGGGTCCAGATCCCATTACTGCTTGTTCTCTTCTCATCTGCATGGTTAATTTTTTTTTTCCTTCTCCTGAGTTAGTTCGTCAATTTGCAAACATGCTTAATTGACTCCCATGTTAAAAAAAAAAAAAAAAGTCCCTGATTCTAAACTTCTTCAAGCAGTTCTCCAAACACCTATTTTTGTGTTTACTGTTTCTATGTCTTCACCACTATTCTCCTTACCCCCTACTCTCTTCAGTTGGGATCCCTACTTCTCTACTGCCACAGCTCTTGTCCTTGTTGCCAGTGACCTCCCGCTCAGCAATGATCCATTTGCAGTCCTGATCTTACTTACCCCTCAGCAGCTTAGAGAAGATCCTTTCTTCCTTCTTAAAACACTTCTTTCATGGTCTCAGGGCATCATACACTCCCCCCCTTCACTGGTCATTCCTCTGCATTCTCTTTCTCTTCCCCTGATTTACACTCCCTCCCTAGGGAATCCTCCAGGCCCTGCATTTCACCTGAATGCTAATGACCCTCCCAAACTTGTATTTCCAGCCCTGTTCTTTATCCTGAGGTCCAGACTTGTATATCCACCCACTCACTTATTATCACCACTTGAATGGGCAGTGAGAATTTTAACCTTACCATATCCAAAACAAAACTTTTATTGTTCCTTATTCAAACTTTCTGCATCCCAAGTTTTTGCCACTCAGTTCTTCAGGCCTTCTCTAAATTCCATCCTTACCCTATGTCCAATAAATCACCAAGTCCTATAAGCTCTAACTTAGGTACATAGCTTGAGTCTGATCTCTTCTCACCATCTTTGTAGAGCCCACCTTAGTCTCTCTTAAATGACTCCCAGTTCTCCTTAACGGACCTCCCTAGTCCTGGTTCTGTTCCACTGTCAGTATTCTGGAAGCAAAGGCACAGGTGTGCTCATTTAAGCAATGTAAATCAGACCACATACACTCCCTTGCTAGAACAATCTTCAAATGTTTTTTAGTGGCCTACAAAGAGCACTGCCTGAATCTCTGAACTTCTGCTTATTCATTTTGGCTCAGCTATGTTGACCTTCTAGGTCAGTGATGGCGAACCTTTTGAGCTCGGCGTGTCAGCATTTTGAAAAACCCTAACTTAACTCTGGTGCCGTGTCACATATAGAAATTTTTTGATATTTGCAACCATAGTAAAACAAAGACGTATATTTTTGATATGTATTTTATATATTTAAATGCCATTTAACAAAGAAAAATCAACCAAAAAAATGAGTTGACGTGTCACCTCTGACACGCGTGTCATAGGTTCGCCATCACTGTTCTAGGTCTTCCTCACAAATACCAAACTTATCTCTCCCCCAGGGTCTTTGCACTTAGCTGTTTCTCTACCCCCAGACTTTCAGAAGTTCATTTCCTCACTACATTTGGGACTCCCTTGAATTATTCATCTTCCTTTTGCGTCTTTTATATGTCTGCTCAAATACCATTCCTCAAAGAGGCAGGCCTACTCTGACCACTTTTACTAAAAGAGCTCTCCTGTACTCCTCTCCACACTATCATCCTCCTGCTTTACTTTGCATTGTTTTTCTTCTTCCTGATTATCACAGTGTGTTCATTGTTCCTGCCTATTACTTGAACAAAAGCTACAAAAGAGAAATCTTATCCATCTCATTCAGTGCTACATCCCTTGTGTTTAAAACAGTGCTTAGAACATAGTATTTGCTCAATAAAGATTGGCTGAATGAGTAAATGAATGAAACAGATAAGTAAATACTGTTTTGAAGATTCATCTGCATGATATCTGAAGGCTGGAGCCAAACTAGACACTATCCAGAAATTTAAGTTTATGATTTTCTTAGTCGTATGGGTGAGTAGGGACTCCAGCTAATTTTTAAGTAACTGACTTTTCTTTCCATTGTTTCAGTTTGTTTCATAAAAGGTGGTTCCACCTGATACTGACAGGATTAAAATGCAAAGCCATGCATGCTTAGAATCAATTTATATCTGTGGGGAAAGTTATTATTATTTTTGCTTAAAATGGCTATATATCATGCTGGGCACTCCTACTGCCAAGAGTCTGAGATCATTTTATTTTAAATGTGGTGTTTCTTGGTTGGTCTCAGATGCTCTGCAGTATGTGGGGGTGGATATGCATGTGTGTGCTTTTGTGTGCATTTATTTTGAAAAACTTAGAGATTGGATTCAAGAAAAACTTTATCTCAAATGAGAGGGGATAGGTTTAACCATTACTATTATCCAGACCCCTTTCTCATTTCCACAATTAAGACTTAATATAGGGACTTTTGTTTAAACACAGAGTGAACACATTTAATTACAGAATTATGAAAAATCATTGTAATACAAAGGTATAAACAATCAACATAGAAACAAAAAGAATAGAAGAGACAATAGCAGATGAATTCAGAGTATTTTTACAAGTTGGAAAGTGGAAGCAAAATGATAACTAGCTGAGTTAGGAGAGGAGCAGAAGGCAGAATCTCAACATTCTGGAAGGCGGTATCAAGAAGAACTGAGCCAATGGAAGCAGCAGGTGTGGGAGCAGACAGGGGACAGGCCTGGGGGGAAGGAGGAATGATTGAAAACCTGAATATAGAACAGTCACATTGCTGGTCGCTGCTTCCCATCCACCACCAGGTGACCAGTTCCCCATATGTCTGCTGGAGACAAAGCCAGGGAGGGAGATGGAGAGTGGGAACTTGACAGATGGAGACAAATATTTTATGACAAAAATATTAATAAATTCAGTTATATTATAACCGAATGTAATTTTGTCCATAATACAACTTATTTCAGATCAAGGCATTAGATGTTTATTCTCATTTTACGCACATGATCTGTGACGTGTGTTTTGTGTTTGATGTTTGCTGTGTGTTGTGTGGGGGGTGTGTGTGTAGTGTGTGATTTTTTGGGTTTTATGTATGTGTGGTGTGTGCTGTGGTGTGTTTGTGTGTATTGTGTGTGGGGATGTGGAGGGTGTATGTGTGTGTTGTGGTATGTTTATGTATATATTGGGTGTGTTATGTGTGGTATATGTGTGTGTGGTGTGTGTATTGTATGTTTTGTGTGTAATATATGTATTGTATGTGTATGTGTTTTATATGTGCTGTGTGTTTTTGTGTGTATCTGTGTATTGTGGTTTATTTAGATGGATATTGTGTGTGTGTGTTGTGTTTGCGTGATTGCATATATTGTGTGTGGTGTGTGCATGTTGTGTGAGATATGACTTATATATGTTGTGGGTATGGGGTGTGCAAGTTTCTATGTGTGTGCGTGTATTGTATATGTTGGGTGTGGCTGTGTGTTGTGTATGTCTGTGAGTGTGTGCTGTGTATATTGTGTATGTGTGTTGTATATGTTGAGTGTGGGGTGTGTGGGTTGTGTATTGCATCTAATTCTTGCCACCTTTATCTATCACAGTTCTACTATAAGAGAATTCTTTTCATTTCAGTTTGTCCTCTATTTTTTCCTAAACACATTATCCACAATTTCATTTCCTTAATATATATCTTAATTGAAATGAATTTTTCATTTTTCTTTCTCATATTTACCTTTTTGTAAAATATTTTTATTGTTGATAGTATTATAGATATCTCCCATTCCTTCCACCCCCCCCCCCCCCATTATTCCCCTCGTTCCAACCCCTTCTACCCCCCTGATCTTCACTACCCTATTGCCCATGTCCATGGACTATGCTGCCTGTTTTTTAAGTCAGGCTCAAGCCTGCCTTCTTCTTGACGTCCTGTTTGACCTCATCAGTCCTTTGTCTTCCACACCTTTAACCTGTATTTCTCTGGTACTTATCATATGTTGCCTCAGGGTGTTGTTTTGCTTTAAGTAAATGTATTTTCTGTCCAACTAGAACTTGTGACTTTAAATTTTTGTTTTATTTTATCTCATTTCTATATAAAAATGTGAGACATTTATTTTACCTGATTTAGGAATAACTTGGCTGCAGAAAGAGAGCAGGAGGCAGTTTTCTCTGTTTTTTAGTAGGCAGTCCCTAACCTCAGATCATAGGTATTGCAGTTTTACATCCATCCTACCTTTTATGGCCTCAAAGTTTACTCCCGCATATTTATGTGCTGATCTAAGATTTAACTTAATGAAGTTCATATGCTTTTTTTAGCAAACAGAAATCCTCAACCAGTGTTTCAGTGTTTTTCCTTTAGTTGTTTTATTTTGAAATAATATTATATTTAAAAAAGAATTATGTAAGTAGTAGTCCCTAGAATATCTTTTCTGTTTAGATACATACATAAATATTTTTAACTAAAATGGAAACAAGATATATTGCTTTACAAGCATTCTTTATGTCTAAAAATATATGGAAGACCTGACCAGAGAGCTCAGTTGGTTAGAGTGTCTTCCTGATACAACAAGGTTGCAGGTTCAATCCCGTCAGGGCACTAACTAGAAGCAACCAATGAATGCATAAATAAGTGGAACAACAAATCAATGTTTCTCTCTCTCTCTCTCTCTCTCTCAAATAATAACTTTTAAAAAATAAATTAAAATATGTGTGGATATCATTTATGTCAGTAAAAACATACCTACATAATCATTCTTTTTTATTTTTTGTTTTTATTGATTTCAGAGAGGAAGGGAGAGGGAGAGAGAGAGAAACATCAATGAGAAAGAGAACCACTGATCAACTGCCTCCTGCATGCCTCTCACTGGGGACCGAGCCCATAACCTGGGCATGTGCCCTTGACCGAAATCAAACCTGGGACCCTTCAGTCCGCAGGCCAATGCTCTATCCACTGAGCCAAACCGACTAGGGCTACATAATCATTCTTAAGCCTTCATAGAAATGACAAATGTACCATAATTTAACAAATCCTTTACTTAGGCTGTTTACGCACTTATGCAATTTATAACTTTTTACTATTTAAAAAAAGTGTAGTGAGGTTATGTTAGTTAAATACTTATGTATTTCCTGGTTTATTTTCTTGGTGTAGATTTCTAGACATAAAGTGACTGAGTTAAAGGAAATGCATTTATAATGACTTCTGTTGCTCATTGCAAGACTGGTCTGCAAAGATTTTGCCTTCCCACCAGCTGCACACTGAAAGCTTTCTTTCATTTGATTCCTAGCTGCATTCAGTATTATCTTTTTTCATCTGGTTGACAAATTTTTCCCCCTTTTCTCTTGATTTGTATTTTCTGATTACTAGTGAGCACTTTTGTTTTAATGTTCAATGATTGAATATCAGATGTCAAATGAGTGAAATTCTTAAGCTTTGATGAGTGATAGGATGTTCAGTGTGGAAAGCAGCATGGGATGACCTCCAGGGGTTTGGGAACATTCAGGGCTCTGATAGTTGGGATTTCAAGGAACAGTAATAGAAAATAGCTTGAGGAGACTTTGGGAGACATTCATAATGAAGAACCTCTTTTGGGTCTGCATGGACATTCAAATGGAGATTTTCAGTGGGCAGTTTAAAACACAGGACACTGGAGCTCAGGAGTGAGTTTGGGGCTGGAGGTAGGAGTTAAGAATCGTTAGCACACAAGTATTAGCAAAGATCAAAGTTTTCGAGGTCATCAGCAAGAGATAGCTATGGAGTGGAGGAGCAGAGGGTTGAGGAGATGAACAGTAAACGCATAGTGGAAGAAGACAGGAAAGGGAGTCACTTAGCCTTCAAACCTTCAAATCTCTTACATTAAAAGGTGAACAAGAAGGTAAATAAATCCACCTTGAAGCATAAATGACACTTAACTTGGCTTCTTGTTTGACTTACTCCATTAGGTTTGGCTCATGTAGATCCATTTCAGTGCCAAAAAAAAAAAAAGTGTTTCATTGCTTTAAAACTTTACAACATTTTAAATATTAACTTCCTTTATTTTTTTATTAATCTGAAAAATAAGAAGAAAACTTAGGACTTATTTTCTTCTTTGCCATACATTCTTTCTGACCTTCATGAAGCAGCTCATGTGAATTGTTCCCTCCGGCCCACATTTGAACTACAGTTTGTCTTTTCCAAACCTACTTTTCCAGGTTGCTTCTTAGTGTCTTCAAAATCCAATAATGATTGCTTTGTGGGAAGGAGCTCTCATGCTGGTCCTGTGCCTTGAACCTAGGATGACACTTGCAGTAAGAGGTGTTTGACAACCTTTGTGAAAAGTTTTGGATTTATTCTGTTGCCATCTTCCCTCAGAGCGTCTGCTTCTTTCTTTGTGTACTCAGCTCCTGCCCTTGAGGCTTCATCTCCTCTTCCAGTCCCTATCCAGACATTATCACTGCCCTGAACCTCAGTAATTCTGTATTTACTCTTTGACTCTCTCTGCTTCTCAGAGCCCCAGATAACTCCCCTGTCTGTCTGTCTGTCTGACTTAGCCCATCTGGAGCTCTCCTTCGGAACCTCCTTGGCCTCCCAGAAGCTGTTTAGATACATAATTCCTAAAGATGATCTTAACCTGGAAGTCATGGGGCTTCTTGACATCCACTTAGCTGCCACAACCTTTTGCAGCAAGGATTCAGGATCTGGAAAAGGGGCTGATGCACAAATGAATACACTAGACAAGAAATATAAATTTAGAAGGCATGGGGGAGCCAGGCAGATAACTTCCCTCTTGAGGAGAAGCTTTCTGAAACCCTGGACCCATCAGCTTTAGTTACTTGAATACACATTTGCCCTTTAGGAATACAAACAGGCATATCAATGGTAAAGTTTGGTAAACAATAAAAGGATTATCAGGTTAGGGGATTGCCTTCAGCCATCTTGCCTACAGCAGGGTAATATAATGCTGATTGAATATCAAAGTCCATTAGCCTTCTAGCAGACTTCTCACATTTATATATTAACTACTGTTGGTCTTTGCCTCTGGCACTTAGCAATGTACAAACTAGGCAACAGTTTGCAATGAGTTCATTCATTCATTGTCATCTCATGGCCATTTCTTCTTCAAGCTCACTTACTCCAACAATTTTTGAACCACTCATGAACTGCATTTGTTTGATTTGAACACTCCCTTATCACTCTGTGACTCTTAGAAACATCACTCTTTTTAATTTCTTCCTCTCTTGGTAACATTCTCGATCTCTTGATCTTTCCCCCATATTATAATTTATAAACTCTGGCTCTGATTACAGCCATCTCCAAGCCTGGTTAATCCACAGACCCAACTCTCTAGCTCTTCTGTAACTTTACCTGTTGGAAGTTACAAGTTACCTGGGAAAATTGTACACCAGGTTGAAGGGTTTCAATGAAAATTAATGACCACAAAGCCCATATGAACACTCAGCATTCCCTCATCGTTCTGCTATGTTCTTTAAAATATTCTCTATTTTTTTACTCTTTTCAAAACTGATATATCCCCTCCTCTCCACGTCCCTCTCTGTCAGCTGTCAACCTCGACTTCCAAGCAAGCAGATAGGAAATCCCTCATTTTTCCTCACCAAAGCTACACATATCTGCCCCTACATTCTGTTATAAGAGTGAGACACCTCTGCTGTTTCTTAAAGGCAAACTCCTTCCCTTCTGACCTATGCCATCCTCCCTCACCATCCTGCTCCTGGCTTTTATTTCTGAAGTTTCTCTTTCTTTTTCTCTGCTTTGTCTATTTCTCTTTCTCTACTAGCTTGTTCACATGGGCACTTTTGTTTTCCATCTTTAAAAGGATCTTTCACTGACCTGTCATACTTTTCTGCCTACAAGGCTATTTCTTTACTCTGTATCACAGAAAAACTTGAAAAAGTTGTTTACATTTATTGCTCTAGCTTCCTCAATTACTATTTATTTTTAATTTTTTAAATGTGAGATAGATTGTGAAATATAGCACACATTCAAGAGTGTGTAAACCATAAGTGTATTTGTTTTCATATATTAATTTGTTATTTATATAAATAGAAGATGTATTTAGAAATCTCTGTGTCTAAAATAGAACATCAGCAGCAACTTACAAGTCCCCCATGTGATGTTCCTGAATCACATACTTTGCCCCTCACAGAAGTAACCACTTTCCTGAACTTTGTGATAATTACAGTATCTTTCTTTATAGTTTACCATTTTTATGTCCCCATAAACTACACATTTTTGTAGTCTTTCTGTTATGTAAACCATATTATTGTTCCTGAGACTAGTTTTTGCTTTTTTGTCTTTGCTTTACATAATATTATTGAATTTCTATTGTGTTCATGTGGGTAGCTGAATTATGTTCAATGTAGTATGGTATTATATGAATATGTTAAGATTCTTTCTCTTTTCTACAGTTGAAGGATATTTATATTGTTTCCATTTTCCCTTTTTATTTGCTAATACAAATAATGCTCTATGAATATCATTATATATAGGTACATGCAAGAAATTCTCCAGGAATTGAGTTGACAGGTAATAAAATAATACATGTTCAGATAACTAGATTGCAGATTTTTCTTTAAGGTAGTTAAACAAATTTGCACTGCCCCAAGCATTCCACAGTTTCCATCATTCTATACTCTTGACAACCTTAGGGTATAGACTTCAGACTTCTTAACTTTTTCAGCTGTTGGATATGAAAATGCTGGTTAGTTGGAGTTCTAATTTGCATTTCCTATATTGCTAATAAAGGTTAATCATTTCTTCAAATGTTTATTGACCGTTTGAGTTTCCTCTTTTGTAAAATTCCTATTTATATCTTTTCCATTATTTGTTTTTTCTTATTGAGTAATGGGAGTTCTTTATTTCCTATGGTACTCATGATATTATATGTATTATAAAACCTTCAGATACTTTATGTCTTGTGTTTTTACCTTCTTTAAGATGTCTTTTGGTGAACAAATGTTCTTAATTTAAATGTAGTCCAATGTATCAGTCCTCTCTTTATTTTTTTTTATTTTTTATTTTTGTTAAATTAAATCTTTATTGTTCAGATTACATTTGTTCCTCTTTTTTCCCCCCCCAACTCCCCTCCTCCCAGTTCCCGCCCCACCCTCCGCCCTCACTCCCCACCCACTGTCCTCATCCATAGGTGCACGATTTTTGTCCAGTCTCTTCCCGCATCTCCCACTCCCCTTTCCCCCTCAAGAATAGTCAGTCCATTCCCTTTCTATGTCCCTGATTCATTATGATCACCAGTTCATTCTGTACATCAGAATATTTATTCACTTGATTCTGAAAGGGCGAGGACTACCCCCTCCATCTTACCCTGTGTCCTCCATTTTGGGGCAGCCACATGCTTGGCAAGGAGCTTCTTCCCGGAAGTCTAAGCCTCTGCTAGCCACACCCAGGAACAAGACACCGACTTGTGCCTGGCCAATCGGCAGGGCCCACAGTCCTTTCTCCTCCCCTTACTCCAACCCCCCTATAAAACCCCTCTCCACACAGAGTTCTCTCTCTCTGCTTCCTGCTGCTGTGTTGGCAAGGTGGGGGAGCCGAGCTAGCTTGAATAAAGACTCTTATGCTTTTGCATCAGACCTGGCTGGCTCCCTGATGTGGTTTCTTGGGGATCCTGAAATCTGGGCATAACAATTCTTAGATTCACTTGTTGATAGATGCATGTCTGTTGTTCATAATTTGTATCTTTACCTTTTTCTTCTTCTTCCTCTTCTTAAAGGATACCTTTTAGCATTTCGTATAATACTGGTTTAGTGGTGATGAACTCCTTTAGCTTTTCCTTATCTGTGAAGCTCTTTATCTGACCTTCAATTCTGAATGATAGCTTTGCTGGATAAAGTAATCTTGGTTGTAGGTTCTTGGTATTCATCACTTTGAATATTTCTTGCCATTCCCTTCTGGCCTGCAAAGTTTCTGTTGAGAAATCAGCTGACAGTTGTATGGGTATTCCCTTGTAGGTAATTGACTTTCTTTCTCTTGCTGCTTTTAAGATTCTCTCTTTGTCTTTTGCTCTTGGCATTTTAATTATGATGTGCCTTGGTGTGGTCCTCTTTGGATTCCTTTTGTTTGGGGTTCTCTGCGCTTCTTGGACCTGTAAGTCCATTTCTTTCACCAGGTGGGGGAAGTTTTCTGTCATTATTTCTTCAAATAGGTTTTCAATATCTTGCTGTCTCTCATCTTCTGGTACCCCTATAATTCTGATGTTGGTGCGTTTGAAACTGTCCCAGAGGCTCCTTACACTATCTTCGTATTTTTGGATTCTTTTTTCATTTTGCTTTTCTGGTTGGGTGTTTTTTGCTTCTTTGCATTTCAAATCTTTGACTTGATTCTTGCGCTCCTCTGGTCTGCTGTTGGGTGTCTGTATAATATTCTTTATTTCAGTCAGTGAATGCTTAATTTCTAGTTGGTTCTTTATTGCAACATCGAGGGTCTCATTAGATTTCTTGAGGCTCTCATCCAGTTTATCGGCAGTTCCTAGCAAATTATTGAAAGCCCTCAAAAGTGCGTTTTTTAGCTCTATATCCTCTATTTCTGTCATGTTTTTTTGTCTCCGCATTTTTTATGCTTTCTTGGTGCACCCCCTTGTGGTCTTTGTGTGCAGTCTTGTTGTAATTAAGCCTTAATTGTTGTTGGCAATACTAGGGGTAAATTGTCCTCCAGGCTAACTGGCTTTGAGAGTCAGCTGTGTCTGCAGTGGGAGAGCTTCTGTGATGAAGCTTTAAGGCGGTGCTAATCCAGCCTTTGCCTGAGGCTATCCGGCAAATGCCTCTGAGCAGGGCTTGGGCGGGGCAGGTCCCCAGGGATCTACAGGACGGGCAGGGCGAGCAGTTATGGCTGCTCTCAGTTCTGTCCCCAGCGGCTCTGCAACCGCTGCAAACCTCGGAGAGAAAGCTGCCTTCCCGCTTATCCCGTTTGAGTCTGGGTCCCTAGAGACTCGCCCGGATCTGGAGCTCAGAGTCTGAAACTCCCTCCCGATTGAAAACAACAATCGCGCCCTCCGCTGCCGGCCCGCTCCATGCGCACCTCCGCACCTTAGTATTTCACCTCCGCACTGCGCCTCCTCTGATTCTCGGTATGGATTTCTCTTTACTTCTAGTTGTAGAATCTCTCCTCAGCCAGCCTTCCTGTGGTTCTGGGTGATGTCCGTTCCGTCTTTTAGTTGTATTTTTGAAGTGGTTGTTCGAGGCAGCAAACTCCGGCGTTAACCTATGCCGCCATCTTGGTTGTCCCTCATCAGTCCTCTCTTTAATAAAGTATCTTTCTGTCTTATTTTTAAATATCCTTGCTTACCTTGAGGTCATAAACATCTTCCATACTTCTCATATGTTTCAAATTTTACCTTTCACAGCTAAGCTTTAATTTATCAATCAAATGCAAATGGGGCAAATGGTCCAGTTAAAATAAAAAGATTGGAATTTTGGAAGTCCAATCATATGCTTAAATTGTCAAAGTCTAAAATTAATCAATATCTATCCTACATCTAGAAAAATATAAGGACTTAAAAGATGAATTCATTTAAAAATATATTTTTATTGATTTCAGAGAGGAAGGTGGAGGGAGAGAGAGATAGAAACACCAGTGATGCAAGAGAATCATTGATTGGCTGCCTTCTGCACGTCTCCTACTGGGAATGGAGCCTGGAACCCGGGCATGTAGCCTTGACCAGAATTGAACCCGGGACCCTTCAGTCCGCAGGCTGACACTCTATCCACTGAGCAACACCAGCTAAGGCTGAATTCATTTTTTAAACTCTTCTAACTGTGTCACTATCGTTGTCCTACATTGCCATTTTCCCTATTTACTGATTTGCACCATTTTGCTCTTCATTTCTTCTTCCATCTCAGATGTTCCATCTGGATCATTTTCTATTTCCTTTAGGCTTTCCTATAGTGAGGTACAGCCAGGGGAAAATTCTCAGTTTCAGAAAATGTTTTTTTTACTTTGCCTTGTTCTTAAAAGATATTTCTACTAGTCTTCAATTTTAGAGCAATGATAAATTTTTGACAGCATCATTCTTCTGCCTTCTGGTCTCCGTTTTTGCTATTGACAAGTAATCTGAAACTCTAATTGCCACTCCATTAAATGTAATACTAGTATGTGTGTTTTTTTGTTTTGTTCTGGCTCCTATTTTTAATCCCATAGTTCTTTTGTTTTTATGTACTGTGTACAGGTATGAATTTCCTTTTATTTATTGTGGTTGGTATTTACTAAGTACTTGAGTATACATACTGATGTCTTTTTGGAAATTTTAAGGCAATGGTAAATTTTTGACAGCATCTTGATGTCTCAGTAAATACATCCCCAAATATTGCTTGTTCTTCATTTTTTCTCTCTCCATTACTTCTGAAACTCAAATTAAATATATATTAATCTTCTCAGTGTACCTTCCATTTTCTTTACCTCTCTTTAATATTTTATAAGAAATTAAAGGTCAATAGGCATTAACTGAGCAAAGTTGTGAAGGTGTCAGTGTATTTCAGAGGGGAAAGCTTGCAGTTACTTGAGAAAAGCTGAGAGAAGGATTGTGTGGCTAGTACTTACCAAGAAGGAAGAGGTATGTGATGAAGTAGAGATGTACACAGGAGCAGGTTGTTTAGGGTCTTTAGCTAAAAAGCAGTGAGAATCACTGCAGGATTTAGAGTGATGGTTACAGGATCAGATTTATGTACTGAAAAACTCACTTGGCCTTTGGAATAGAGAATGGATTGGAAGATGGCCAGACAAGAGGTTATCATAGTATTCAGGCAAGATGTTAGTGTGTCCTAAGGTGGTGATAGTTGAAATTAGGAGAAAAGAGTAGAATGAGATATTTGAGACAAAAATTAACAGAACTTTGTGTTTTACAAGTTTTGGCTAGTACAATGAGAAGGAAACAGAAATAAAGGACATCTTATGACATAGACTATCAGATGCCATTATTTTCAGACTATATGCTTAGGGAATCTCAAATCATCAACTCAAAAGCTATTTGAATTAGTAAAGATATTTATAACCTTAATTTTCCCTACTCCATTTACTTTCTCACTTTCTAGGTAACTATTTAACCCTTTCTCCCCTCTCCTCAAACCTATATTTTTTCTATCTTCTTCAGTGCCCTTTCTTGGTCACTTTTCACTCCTGACTGTGCTTTCTATTTCGGAGAAAAACGAAACCAGTCAGAAGAGAATTTCTGCATGCTCCCATCACCATACCTGCCGTCTTATTTATATGAATATATTTCCTTATACTCTATATTTTTTTGTGTTCCTAGAGATGAATTATCCTCATTAAGGCCACACCCTCCACTTATTCACTGGCTTCTATTCCCTTTGCTCCCTTAAATCTTGCCTTTCTCTTGGCAACATCATTTTGTCTACTCTGTTAGAATATTTCTCTCAGCATAAAATTATATATCTTTTTTCTATTTAAAAATCCTCCACTTGACCCCATGTACCTATCCAGCCATGATGCCATTTCTTTGCTCCCATTTGTAGTAGTACTTTTCAGAAGAGCTCTCTATACCCACCGTTTGCAATTTCTCCCTTTCCATTCTCCCTTGAGGATACACAGTAGGTTTGTGCCCGTACCTCACCACTGGACCTACTTCCATTAAGGTCATAAATCATATTCATGTTGCTAAATCCACATGGACTGTGGCCAATAACTGAATGACACAGGGGTTTTAAATGGCCACCCCTTGCCTCAAGGTAGAGTGAACTCTGTGCACAATCACCATTCCAAATCTCCCTGTGGGATCAGACTGAAATTATGTTTTTGCTTGGCTTTTCCTCCTGCTCTATCCTGCTTCCTGTGCTCCTCTTCTCCTAAGATTACTCTCTAAGTAAACCTCTTGAACAAATATCCTCTCTCAGGCTCTGCCTCTAGAAGCCCAATGAAAGACAATTCCTCTCTGCCTCATCACTGGATGTTCGAGAAAAACTTTCCACATCTGTGTCAAACATAAAATGTTCTTAGCTATCATAATTAACCTCCACCAAGTTGTCAGTGTATCATGTGTCTGAAATGTTCAGAGGTAGTTACGTGCTGCTCAGTCTTTCTCTCTCCCTGTCCTACTTTCACTCAGCTCAGGATATCTTTCTATTAAAATTGTAACTAGCCTCTAACACAGTTCCCAATAATTAACACAGAGCTGGCACATAGAGGTTGTTCAATAAATATTTTTAAATGAAGGGATTATTTAATGTAACCCTCTAATGGACTTTATCCATTTGTCTCTGTTATCCTTGTTCTAGTTTGTATCTTCTGCCTTCTACTATCTGTAACCTTGAGTAGATGCTGACTTCCTGCACACAAACAGGACATAAACTAAAAAGACAAAGTTATTCTTCTAAAAGACAAGCTCCTCAAGAATACAAAAAAAGTCTAACATAGATGTATTCATAAAACAGCTCTTAGCAAATGTGAGTTCATTTGTCAGTTTGTAATATTAGAGGACATTGTGGTTAGGAGGGATCTTAATGGCATTTATTCCAGTCACTTCCTGTTCTAATCTTCCATCATTTGATGAAGCAGCATAGGCATGTATCCTATACAGGCATGCAATAAGGTTTGTTAAATCCATTTCCTTGCTGCCTTGTTTATCTTTGTATGGCTCTGATTGGCAAAAATTTATTCTTTCCTATTCATGCATCATCATGACTTCTAATACCAGTTATTGGTCTAATTCTACTGATTTGGGCAATATTGAATATAATATAACTCTTCTTCCACAAGATAGCCATTCAGATATTTGAAAATCATTATCCTGTTTTCTCTGAGTTTCTTTAATACTTAATTTTGTCCTTATTGAAATTCTATCCCTCTAATGTGCCCTGATTCCCATCTCCACTGGCTTCTCAAGGATTTCTATTCCCTTTCTTTGCCCCATGTCAAGCTCTCTAATGCTTCATTTCTTTTAGAACTGTACATAATCTGGGAGAGTATTCCCCCACTCTGTCAGACTCAATGTCCTTTTTTTATAAAAAAATATTTTGCAGTACTCTCTTTTATCTTCTAAAATGAAGTTCATTGACAATATAACTTAAACCTAGTAAAATATTAATAAAACACCTTAAACATCATAAATAGAGAAATAAAAGAAATGCAATTTAAAATAGAGCTTATATTGTTTAAATATATAATATATATATATTTTTTTACTTAATTTTTTTATTTTTTATTTTATTTTTTTGAATAAATCTTTATTGTTCAGATTATTACAGTTGTTCCTCTTTTTTCCCCCCATAGCTCCCCTCCACTGGTTCCACCCCATCCCATGCCCTTAGCGCCCCCCATTGTCCTCGTCCATAGGTGTAAGATTTTTGTCCAATCTCTTCCCATACCCCCCACACCCCCCTCTCCCACGAGAACTATCAGTCCACTCCCTTTCTATGCCCCTGATTCTATTATATTCACCAGTTTATTCTGGTCTTCATATTTTTTATTCACTTGATTTTTAGATTCACTAGTTGATAGATACATATTTGTTGTCACTTTGTTGTTCATAAAGTGAACAATAAATTTTAAAATACATAAATAAAAGAAGAAGCAAGGCTCTGAGAAAAGCTGAGAGAAGGATTGTGTGGCTGGTACTTACCCAATAAAGTTGGGTAAGGGTGAGTTGACTTATATGAGTGCAGTCTATTGCAATATATGATTTAAATCCTGACAAGGACTCTGGGAGATCATTTCAAAATGCTGCTGGGATGAGTCTTGGAACTCTGAACAAAATTATGGCCCACATTAAGCAAAACTGAAATGCCAGAACTGATGTCACAACTGTTATCTTTACCTTTTTCTTCCTCTTCTTAGAGAATACCCTTCAGCATTTCATATAATACTGGTCTGGTGGTGATGAACTCCTTTAGTTTTTTCTTGCCTATGTAGCTCTTTATCTGACCTTCAATTCTGAATGATAGCTTTGCTGGGTAGAGTAATCTTGGTTGTAGGTTCTTGCTATTCATCACTTTGTATATTTCTTGCCATTCCCTTCTGGCCTGCATAGTTTCTGTTGAGAAATCAGCTGACGGTCATATGGGTACTCCCTTGTAGGTAACTGACTGTTTTTCTCTTGCTGCTTTTAAGATTATCTCTTTGTCTTTTGCTCTTGGCATTTTAATTATGATGTGTCTTGGTGTGATCCTCTTTAGATTCCTCTTGTTTGGGGTTCTCTGCATTTCCTGGACTTGTAAGTCTATTTCTTTCACCAGGTAGGGGAAGTTTTCTGTCATTATTTCTTCAAATATGTTTTCAATATCTTGCTCTCTCTCTTTTTCTGGCACCCCCATAATTCGGATGTTGGTATGCTTGGAGTTGTCCCAGAGGCTCCTTACACTATCTTCATATTATTGGATTCTTTTTCTTTTTTCTTTTCCGATTGGGTGTTTTTTGCTTCTTTGTATTTCAAATCTTTGACTTGATTCTTGGGATCCTCTAGTCCAGTGATGGTGAACCTATGACATGCATGTCAGAGGTGACACGCAAACTCATTTTTTTGGTTGATTTTTCTTTGTTAAATGGCATTTAAATATATGAAATAAATATCAAAAATATAAGTCTTTGTTTTACTATGGTTGCAAATATCAAAAAATGTCTATATGTGACACGGCACCAGAGTTAAGTTAGGGTTTTTCAAAATGCTGACACGCCGAGCTCAAAAGGTTCACCATCACTGCTCTAGTCTGCTGTTGGATCTCTTCATATCATTCTTTATTTCAGTCAGTGGATGCTTAATTTCTGATTGGCCCTTTTTCATATCCTTGAGAGTCTCACTAAATTTCTCGGAGGTTTCTAGAAGATTCTTGAGTAACCTTATAACCATGGTTTTGAACTCTATATCCAGTAGTTTGCTTTCATCCATTTCTTTCATTTGTGACATGTTCTTTGTCTCCGCATTTTGGCTGCTTCCCTGTGTTTGTTTCTATGTACTTGGTAGGTCTCCTTGAGTGGCCTTGTGTGGTTGGTGTCCTATAGGGCCCAGTGACTCAGCCTCCCCAGTCACCTGAGGTAGACGCTTTTGGTGCACCCCTTTGTGGGCTGTTTGCACAGTCTTGTAGTTAACCCTTGATTGCTGTTGGTATCACTGGGAGGATTTGACCTCCTGGCCAATTGGCTGTGATGACCAGCTGTGTCTACACTGGAAGATCTGTTGCGCAGGAGACACCCTTATGGGGCAGGACTTGGTGCTCACTGAGTCTTCCCCTTGAGTGTGTCTCTTATGGATGTGAAGAATTGTAGTCTCATGCTGACCACTGGGTACACTGGCTCTTGGATCTCCAAGGCAGTGCAAAGTCAGCCACTGTCTGGGGCCGACCAGCAGGAGCTACAGAGGCATCTTCAGATTCCTCCTCTTTGTATGGGGTTTGGAAGTGCCCAGATGAGGCCCAGCTGTGAAGCAAGGCTGCTGCTGCTGCCAGGTAGTGGGCCTTCTTTTGGAATCTCTGGGGCTCTCTGACCCAGCTGCTGTTTTTTTTAGGCGAAAGGACAGGCCATTCATATGCAAAAGCTGATGCACACAGCTTGAGTAGGGTTATAAATTGGGTGGGGCGGGGTCTCTAGGAATCACCAGGGCAGAGCAAACAGCAATGGTTGCCCTGAACTGGAGAAGTCCCTGGTTCTCCACATCCCCCACACCCGTGCAGAAACAATGCTCGCTGGGAGCACCTCTAGGAGTAAGCCACCCTCAAGTTCCTGTCCCGATGCCTTCAGTCCAGTTTCTCCCCATATGTATCTGGGTCTCCCAGAGTCTCGCCCGGAACTGGAATTCAGAGCAAGCAGGAGCTTGTATCTCCCTCCAGTTTAAAGAACAGCACATCCAGGTTCCAGCACTTTTCGCACCTCCGCACCTCTTTCCAGTCTCAATGAGTTTTCTTCACCTCTCTAGTTGTGGAACTTCCACTCAGCCAGCTTTCCCGTGGTTCTGGGTGGTAGTTATTCTGCTGTTTAGTTATAACTTTGATGTGGTTGTGAGAGGCAGCAAGTATAGGTGATTACCTCTGCTGCCATCTTGGTTTCCCTCTAAATATATATTTTAATACGCAAATGCTTGGGCTTTATGGTTAGTAGCTTGTTAAAAGGCTCCTAGTTAAATTATACCTTTGTGTCATCCTTTCTCCTTGAGTGCGGATGGACCTAGTGGCTTTATGAATAGAATAGAATAGAATACAGCAATATAATGAGAAATTACTTCCAAGATTTTTTGATAAAAACGATGACTTCCATCATCCCTCCACCCACAACCCCACTCCTGCCCACTCTCACTCTTGCTTCTTCTTTTATTTATGTATTTTAAAACTTATTGTCTAAAGTTTTTCGTATGTCTCCTTTTTCCCCAATTGACGACTCTCCCTCCTCCCCCAGTCATTCCCACCCTGGGCAATCCCCCACCCCTCCAGTGTCTGGGTCCATTGGTTATGCTAATATGCATGCATACAAGTCCTTTGGTTAGAGAGCAACCAAAGGACTCTTGCTTCTTCTGATGAAGCAAGCTTCTATATAGAGAGGCTCATGTTAAAACAAACTATGTACAACCTCTGCCCCATTGTCAGTGAAGAACTGAGGCCCTCCCTTCAAAAGCCTGCATGGAACTGAATCCTGGAACGCCCACATGAGCCAGTTTAGAAGCGGACCATCCCTAGCTCAGCCTTCACATGAGTGCAGCTCCAGATGCTATCTTGGTTGCAGCCTTATCAGAGACCCTGAGCCAAACGAACCAGCTGAGCTGTACCTAGATTCCTGACCCAGATAAACTGTGAGATAATGAACGTCATTGTTTTAAGTCACTAAATTTTAGGGTGATGAGTTACTCAGCAGTGGAAACTAACCATCCACAATAAAGTCATGAGATTCCTGCATCCGCTTCTGGGAATCATTTGGATTTAAGAGAAGTAAGATCAGAAGTCATTCTGAATAGAAAGCTCAGGGACATGAAAGAGCAGAGATCTGAGTGGACACTGATTGAAAACCAATATTGGATTATTAGAAATTAGTTTTAGGAAAACGACAGTTACTCCAATGTTGAAAAAAAAAAAAAAATCAGCCCTTCTATAGCCCAGTAATCTTCATATGTTAAAAAAACTTAACCAACAAATGAATTCTTGTTGCCTCTACTTCTTGGACAAACACTGTGATTGGTTTATAGGATTTAAATGTTTTCCTAGACAAATGCTCTAATGTTTTAAAAATGCATATTATTAATATTCTTTTGAATAGCCTTTTCCACTTAAGTGTGTACTAAGTTTTTTTTAAACTTTATTGTTGAAAGTATTACAAATGCTCCCCCTGCCTTGACCTCCTCCCTCTCTTGCTCGCCCCCTCTCCAGGCCTTCCCTGCAGTATTGTGTGTCGTGTGTACTAAGTTTTGACTCCAGCTGAACTTTCCCCTTCTCTGCTGAGCATCAGGATGTCCCTTTTTCCCTATTTGATTGTGTGAGGCCCCTCCCTCCCTAATGACCATTGGGGAAATCAGAAGGGCTTCACAATTGATGGTGCTTTTCCCCCAAGGAGATAAAATAAGAGGACGAGGAAACTATCCTTAATTAAAGTGTGTAAGTTGATAATGTGTCCAGACAAGTTACAGACTGAGACTCTTAAAGTAAAAAAAGAAAAAAAGGAGGAAGTACTGTACTCATAAATGAACTCCGCTTTATTTATTATTTGTAAATATGGGGACAAAATAATTTTCTTTGTTATGATATGGGTCAGGAGTGATGATAGTATCATAGAAAACAAATCTCCTCTTTGTAGCCCACCTCTTTGAGAGCAGACATTCAGGCTTAATTTTAGATAAGATATGTGAAAATGGTGCAGGACTAAGGTCTATCTCAGTGATGGTGAACCTTTTGAGCTCTGCGTGTCAGCATTTTGAAAAACCCTAACTTAACTCTGGTGCCAGGTCACATATAGAAATTTTTTTTATATTTGCAACCATAGTAAAAAAAAGATTTATATTTTTGATATTTATTTTGTATATTTAAATGCCATTTAACAAAGAAAAATCAACCAAAAAAATGAGTTGTCATAGGTTCACCATCACGGGTCTATCTGCTCTTTTCAAATTGCTCTGCATACCTTTTCTTCCTTGGCTGAGCCTCAGGGTGTCTCTAACTCCTGCCTACTAAATGTCAGTAGTTCCCCTTCACTGATTGTGACAATCAGAAATACTCCCATAAATTTTTAAAACTTCCTTCTGAGTGGTGGTACCCCCATTGAAAATCACTGCTCTATTATTTCTTTTAACTTCATCATCAAGTCCTGTTGACTCTACTGTCAAAACAAATCCTGCCATTTGTAATATGTGAATAGTCCTTGAGCAAGACTCCGCCCTCAGCTCAGGAAAGGCACAGGAGACTCAGTCCTGAGTCAATCAATGCAGTTCATTCATTGGGCCACGGTTGGTTTAGGGTTCATGACCCAATCAGAGCCAATGACACATAATGGAGCTTTTGCTTAATATCTTGGGAAAGAGACTCTGGTCTTCCCAGCCAACTTGAATGACAGAGGGTGTAGGGTGTGGATCTGCTATAGACATTTTGCATCTCGTGATAGTAAAAATCAACCTTGTGGAGTGCATAGTTGACTCTGGGTTCCCTATAGGTGATTCCATGCTGTAAGTCCTCTTATGGTAGAAATATAGTTTATACCATAAAAATAGAATCCAGGGAGAACTTGTATATGTAATCTGTGATCCTAGTGCCTTCACATTTTCATGGCACTGCCTTCATCCCTGAATCAGTTATATGCTCTCAAAGGCTATATCCTCTACCCTCAGGGAAGGGAAGAAAAAGCAGGGTCTGCACACACACACTTTTCTAGTCTTAATTATTTTGTTTATTGTCTGTCTCCCCCCACTAGAAACTTACCTTTATAAAGGCAAGACTTTTTACCTGTTTTGCTCACTGCTGCATCCCCAGTGCCTAGAACAGCTGCTGAGAGATAAGGGGAAGGTAATTTTGGTTTCCTGGTTTTCTCTACTTGCCACCTAAACAGTATTCATTGACACACACTCCTTTTCTGTATTTTTCTTTAACTTTGTATTATGGGAAACTTCAAATATATACAAAGTAGAGAAAATATAAATGTACTTCCATTCTTTAATATTCCACTTTTCCAGTGTATTGTTCCCTAAATATATGACTATAAATCCATTTGTCAAAGAACTAGGAATCCTTACTGTATTCACTTGCCATAGGGACTCCTGAGGAACTGGTCTCTATTAAGTGGAGCCTGGGTCAGAAAACTGGCTCAGGGGTTGAATTTTATCACGCCTTTCATTTGTGACATCAGTTCTGGCATTTTAGTTTTGCTTAATGTGGGCCATAATTTTGTTCAAAGTTCCAAGAGTCATCCCAGCAGCATTTTGAAATGATCTCCCAGAGTCCTTGTCAGGATTTAAATCATATAGTGCAATAGACTGCACTGATATAAGTCAACTCACCCTTACCCAACTTTATCTTTTGCTGCCTTTGATCCATCATCTTTAAGATCCAGTCCCATAAACAATCTCTGTCTTGGTCAGTATACATGGGCTGGATTCTGCAAGCCCCTGGGGGTTTAGTTCCTTTTACTCCTCAGGAGGCCCAGCATTTCCCTGCCATGCGCTGTTTGCACCGCCCTCTAGTTATTGATCTGATGGGCGTGAGAGTAGGGACAGGTTGTGTATTATCTTACAATGCAGAGATTTCTGCTTCATGTTCAAACAAGGCACACGTACCGCTTCAACAGGGTAGAGAGGGCCCCTTTGGCAGGCCCACATGGCTCCGAGTGGAGTTTTAACATTCCAACCACCAGCATTAACTCTGATGTCTTCATTCAGGTGGCAGGGTCCCAGTCATACCAAGGAAGCCACTGTCATTGTTATAGCAGATTTCCCAGGGATGAAGAGTCAGATTGTTGGAAGTGCTGCTATTCTCATAAAGGAAGTCCTGGGCATTAGCCTTAGCTTTTTCTGCCCTCCATTCATAGGAGGTGAAAGTCTTAGATGTCACCAATGAGGCTTTCTAACTTTCACACTTCACTTTCAATTGCTGAATCACAGCTCTAAGCCTCCCATTGTCTTTCTTTAGTGATCAGTGATTCAGCAAGAGCCACCAGTTTCCATTGTTCTCAGAGGAGGTACCTTTTGGAATCTCTCAAAAGCCTGGATATTGCACCTACCAAGGCAGTCTCTTCCACACATATCCCATCCCAGTTCATCACCAGTAAAAGTTTTAACAATTGTACCTTTCCAGCAAGCTGGGGGTTGTCAGGGCCTCACCTCCCACCAGGTTGTTGGGTTTTCATTTCTAGCCAGCATGGGGATGATCCAGCTCTATGATTCCATTTCAGAGTCTTTTTCCTTGGATCACTTCTGCCATCATCTGTCTTAGGTAAGGTTCTCTGGGAAACAGACCTGGGGAGAAAGATCTGTGTGAAACAAATTTATTGAGGAGTGACCTTGATATCTATGCCCATAAAGAAATAGCAGAAGTAACCCTGGGCAGAGGGAGATCTGAAGTCTGTTGTTGAGTTTGAAGGACCTCAGTCAATCCCACTTTGAGTCTCAGCTGGGATGACCTTTTAGAATTGTCTGACCACGAGGGAAGGGCCAGGCCTCTACATCCCACTTTCATCCACCAGTCACTGGATGTGAGCTGCCATGAACTTGGGCAGGGCAGCTTTCTTCACTGAGGGCAGTTCACAGAGGGATTCAGCCAGGAGCCACCAACCCCTCCAAGCAGCTGGGGGGTGGATGGTGTAGGGGTCCTGGGAACCACTAAAGCTACTACTGTCCCTTTTTAAACTCTATTGTCTCATCTGCTCCACAGTAAGGATGGAGTCTACCCAGGCTTCATTCTCAGGCCTTTTCTTTGATGCATATTTTTGGGGGGGTGGAGGGATGTGTCATATCTTCTCCCATGGCTTTAACTATGCCCTGCACCTGGATCATCATGGTTTTCTGCTCGCTGGTTCATGCTTCTATTTGTACCTCACCCTTTTGATTGCCCACCTTTCTCATTGCCTGCCTAACTGTCTTATTCACCCCCTAAATACTGCTTCTATCCTTGTGTCTTGAATACCTTGCTACCACACACACTGTAGACTTGGGCCTTGGTTCTCCTGTCCTCAGCACTGATATCACAGCCTGGATGGAAGTGGAAATGGGATGGATAGCTTACTGCACATTTTCTACTTATTGTCTCGGCACATGATTTGCTTTCTCCTTCCACCCCAAAACCCTAGTCCATCATCCACCCTGTAGCCATGCAATAATACTTATTGAATATGCGCCATGACTGCCTGGATTATTTTCTGGGCATGCCGTGGAAAATGATACGGAAAAGTCCCTGCTCTCATGTAGCTTACATTTTAGTGTAGAGAGACAGGCAATTACCATAAAGAAATGAATAAATGAAGGAGTGAATGGATAAATGGTAGATGGTGATAACTGCTATGCCAACAATTAGAGTAATATGATAGAGCGATGGAATGGCTCTCAAAGGCTTCCCATTGGCCTTCTGGGTACAGTGTAGACTCTAGCATGGCAGAAAGGCTCCCCTGGAGACGAGTTCTGGGCCCCTGGAGAGAACTGGGTAGGGATTCTTTTGGCCCCTGGTTTTGGTCATTTAGGTGGTAGGCTCTTCCCAGAGGGCTAGGTGTCTGCCCTGGGTACCTCCTTCCCCTTCTCCTCTTCCTTCTCTTACCCTCTCAGGATCCCTAGTGCTAGAACAATAGTGTTATGAGCCACAGTGACAAAAGACCAGCTGGCCTCAGCAGGTTTATTCTTGTCAGTGACTGAAACCAGACAATTAACAATCCATTTCAGTGGTGACTTTTGCCATTATTTTTGGACTTGCTGAATGGAACATGACTTTTGGGAGGAGAGATTGTTTTTAAACCTGGAGGCACAATGATCATTGCTACTGGGCTTGTCACTGGGCCTTGATTTGCAGCTCCCACACTTAGCATTGTCCCCGCTAGCCCATCTGCCGCTCTACAATCTACTTCACTGAGCTAATGGAAGGAGCTTGTGTTAAGTAGGAAAAGTAAACAAAAGCAAAACAGAACCGAGCATGTTATCAGTGGGTTTCGTGTCACGGATGCTAATTCCTCAAAAGTGCTGGTTCTCATCAGGAACCATGACTTCATTTCCCTGCACAGATAAAAGGGGAGCAGTCACTCCCCTTCTCTCACAAATGGAAGCTCCTGGCAATCTTGCTTTGGCAGGCCCTACCTTTGCCAACTTATCAGGGCACCTAATCATTATTCTGAAGATATTGACGACTGATTCCCTAAGTACTCCTGGCGTCCAGCCAGAGCTCTTCTCTCTCCCCCTACCTCTTTTTCCCTTTTATTTGGGCTTTGTCTTTATTACTTTGTTTCCACGTGTCTCCCTTCTTTGCAGGCCTGAGTCACTATCTTAGCTTCACTTCCCCCTAGCGGCAAGTATGGTAAATTACCCATAGGAGTGTGGCTTACAACAGCTCCAGCTTACTTGCTCTAATGCAGACTGAAATGATGTTAAAACAAGAGAAGACAAATATGTGTCACTCAGGGGAGTTTCAACTTTTATTTTAAGCACAACAGATGGTCCCATAAAAAATCATGAGATATTTATCTTTCATTACTTGATTACAACATACACACCCAAAATTACAACTGTATAAATCAGACTTTATCACTTATACAATCAAACCTTTTAGGTATTTTTCCATTATACAGTAAAATATAACTTATGAAAAATAAAAATGATTTGTCTGCATGTTTATATCTGAATTGCAATGTAAATGAAATTGGTTCTGTAAAGTTGATATTATTCACATTAATTGACCTTTTGAGAGGACTCTACATGCTTTACTGAAAAAACTGTGTAACACTAGGGTTATGCCGGTGTTTCTGAGGTTGATAATAGTTTTAAGAAGGGTGAGCTGGCCTGGCCAGTGTGGCTCAGTGGTTGAGCATTGACCTGTGAACTAGGAGGTCATGGTTCGATTCCCAGTGGGGGGCATGCAGGTGGCAGCCCATCAGTGATTCTCTCTCATCATTCATGTTTCTCTCTCTCCCTCTTCATTCCCCTCTGAAATCAATGAAAAAAAAATATTTTAAAAAACAAGGGTGGACTGATCTGTATAATATGAGAAAGACTAGGAAGACCCTGCTGCAGCTAAAAATTTTACCCTATGTCACATGGCCTGACATGGTATCTTGGGCTGAAGACAAATGTTCATATTGATAGGCAGATGTCATTCAAACCAACTAATTATCAACACTTTTTTCTTTTCATGGTTAAACCTCAAAAAGCCTAACTCTGAGGCACTGGAAAGAGGTGGGGGGAAAAATGGTACTGTAAGGAGCTGTTCCTGCCATGGGGAAGTTAAAGAAGTTAAAGGAGAGGATGGGGGAGCATTCTAAGAGGTGGAAAAGGAGTGTGAATACGGAGCTCATAGCTACCTCCAGCTCTTCTCAGGCACAGCTTTATAAAGTGGATGACCCATGAGTCCTTATGGAAATTTCTCCCCCCAGAATGTCAGTGGTGTAGGTCAGGAGCTTAAAGAAAGACATCCATCCTTTGTTTTGCCTGTTAAGTGTTAACTCATTAAATCCTCCCAACAACATGATGAGGTAGGTGCTGTTATAATGTTCCCAGCACGGGTAAACTGGGCACAGAGAAGTTTAGAGACATGCTTAGAGTCCCTTAGCAAGTAAGTGAGGGGCACATTCCAGCCTGATCTTGTCGTCACACAAGCTGGGGCTCTCATGCCCACAGGAGGAGGGTTTGGCTGGGGTTCCAGATTGTGAGCTTTTCAGATTGTAGGACATTAATCCAGATGACTTGATGCAGTGGATCTACCAAGATTTGTTAGACAACACTGACTGATTATCAGTGCTACTATGTCTGAAAGAGGATAGTCTGGTACTGATGCTTAATTTAGGATGCAGAATTACGTCTTATTCTTCTGGATTCTCAGCTGAATTTTACACTGATGGGTCAGAATCCAGGTGGCCTCAACGTCTATGGGTTTGCATGGTAGAATTGAGAATACTCTTTTCCCCACAAAGGACACCAATTTCATTAATTGCTTTTTGTCAAACAAGTACAATAAGATTCCTTTAAGAAAATCTTGTCATGGTGGTTTAAGTGTTTTGAAAAGTAAACAATTTAAAATGCTCTTAGCCACAGACGCTGGAGAACTCATCCTCTGTGGCCTTGACCGTATTTGTCAGTGCACAGCATATTGTTCCGGCGGGGCCAAAGGTGGAGGAAAAAAACCAATTCCATGACTGAAACCTAAACTTACATTGCAAATGCAGGCAACTCATAGAATTAAAAGGACAATTAAAGAGAGACCAAACTCACTCTTATAGTTTTTGCTACCCCTCTAACCCCCAACTGTGATTTTATCTAATATGTTATCATAAACTTGTGTGGTTAGAATTATTACAAGGATAGGAAATCTAATTTCAGATCAACCAGTGAAAGCTGGGTAGTTTTAACCACCGACATTGCAACAGCTAAATAAGACCCATGTCGCTTCTGTTAAGTCGCATTTCCTACTGTATTTTTGAAAATGTGCTCAATTGTCACATAGTAAAAAGTATATTTTGGGCTGGTTCCCAGGGATGGTGGTACTCTTAAAAAAGTGATTCTATTTTCTATGTTCTTTAAGAGCAACTTAAGTAAACATATGAAATAAGATTCCAGTCCTTTTGGCCTCTGTTTACTGGTCCATCTAAAATTCCGTTCATTTGGAATGGGTGAGGAGATGGACAACATCCCTAGAAAGATTATAAGTCTAGACTATAACAGGGCAGGTCAGTTTTATATTTTCACATAGAAAAAACTCTTTGCTCACAGAGCCAGATGGTCGACAGAATTGCTCTACTTAATTCTGGAAACTGTTCATGAAAGAGCGTGCTCTGTATACATTGACAGAGATGAATGGTTTGGAAAAGACTTCCACCAAAAACAGAAACTCGATTTGCAATTGAGGAGGGTTTGTCTGTTTCCTAAGAGACTGAGCTTCCAGAATACCTTTAAGAAAGGTGTGAATTGAAATTAAATCTGAAATCACGAGATAAGTAACATCTTCCTGTATACTTACACGTTTGGGCGCATGATTCATTTCTGGTCATTTGGCAGGACTGTTAAAACAAACCACAATCTGAAATAAACTTTTTCTACTCGATTTGTGTGCAAAAATGCGTTTGCTTAGCACTCAAGGATTAGAGTTTTGCAAAGAGTTTGTAACAAGGAATGACTAAGATTTGTGTTGCGAAGAGAAAATTAAGGGAGCTGGTATGTCATCTTTGTGAACAATCCAGAATAATATTGTGCTTAACGACTAACCAGTGTAGGATTTGCATTTTTGCATTATGTGTTCAACATACAGAATTCCATGTATATTGCATTTCTCTTTCCAGAAGTAATTAGGGGATTCAGGTAAAACCAATTATTTGTGAATGCTTTGTTATATAAAAGAGGTCCCTGTGCTGAACCACACACTGGGAGATGGTAAATCAGTGGTTCCTTCCCGGGTCTGTTTTGTTTGATTACACTTATATTCCATAATATTTTACCCTTTTCATTTTGTGCTCATATTTTCAGTGGTTTATGAAGTAACAATCTCTAGATTTCATTCCAAATGGAAAGTTGGCATGAAAACTCTCAATCCAATTATTCCTGTACACATTTTGAAACAAATCATTTTGGCTTTTTTGAAAAATTTACAGGAGGTGATAAAAATAGGAAATTTCAGGTTTCAGATGTTTTATTGCATTCTTGTAACATAATAACAGCTTCATTAAAAATAATTTCGCAATACAATGTGAACTTTGTGAGATGTCTAAAACACGTTTTCTGGCTTTCTCTTTAAAGCTTTGTATGAAAGAAAGTTGTGTTATTTTACATTTTCTGTTTCATTTCATTTTGTTAAGGTTTTGTGAGATATTGAATAACTACTCCTAAAAGCACGATTATAAGGATTAAAGAGCCTGGGATGTGGTGCTGTGCTTGAGGGTGAGGGCTCAGGACGCTTCCAAGCTAAGATCACACACATGCCAAGACACTAGGAATGGTCTCAGGGCTTCTTCCAAACTCCTAAGCTAAGAGTCTTTGCAGGATAAGCTGGAGGTGGACATGGGGGAAGCTCTTTTCTAGACCACTCAAACATTACAGAGGTTTTTGCTGTCTTAGAGGAGAACATAAAGGGGAAAGCAAAAGTATCCCTCTTTCCTCCAAATCTGGGAAGTGATTGTTTCACAGACTGAACAAGTTTTAGGAGAGTGAAAAGAAATCTTAAAAAATTATCGAATGCAGCCCTGGCCAGTGTGGCTCAGTTGTTTGGGCATCGTCCTGAGCACTGAAAAATTGCCGCTCTGATTCCTGGTCAGGGCACATTCCTGGGATGTGGGCTTGAGGCAGCTGCACATTGATGTTTCTCTCTCCCTCTCTTTTTCTCTCTCTCTCTAAAAATCAATAACAAATATTTAAAAAAATCATCTAATGCAGTTGTACTTTTGCTACTCGATTCTCCTCTTCAACGCAACTCCCCCCCCCCCCCCCCTTCAAACAATGCTCAAATATTTCCAGCGATGGGAAATTTAGTCTCCAAAGGCAGCGCCTTCCAACCCCTGTTACAGAGTTCTTCCTGCTATCGAACTGAAATCTGTCTTCCTGTAATTTCCACCCATTGTTCCCAGTTCTATGTCTCAGACCCAGAAAGAAACAGGCCTGTTTTCCATTCTGTGGAAGCCATTCAGCTCCCAGAAGCGAGGCAGTGGGTAGACCGAGAGAGATTTGTAGGCAGACAAGGTCCTATTCTCTCTGACCCGAGATCTCCTCTTCGGTGAGATGGTGATTACGAAACCTGACTTACGGGGTGGTTAGGAAGATTCGAGAAAATGTGGATAAGGCACTTAGCGCAGTTCCTGGTGTACAGTAGCTGCTCAGTAACAGATTGTCATTACAATTACTACTGAAGGTGCCTGGTAAATTCCCCTAGAGTTTTCTTTTCTTAAGGCCAATTTGTCTCCATTCTTCATCTATTTTTTCCTATTTTGTAGTTTAGGGCTCCTACATCTTCTTGGTCATTGTAGTTTCTCCCAGTACATTTCCATCCTTTTTTAACATGGTGCTTGCTGGAGAACAGAGTGGAACCGTCCCCAGGAGCCCTGCCACTGGCCATTGAAACTGTATGGGTACCCACATAGGGCGCTCTATTCTAATCCTTTCATTCGAGACCAAACATCAGCAAATGTCTGTTGAGGGTGTGGTAAGCATTTCCTGGAATACCATTTGCCTTGCTCTAAGTGGGTGCTTTCAAATTATTTGACAAATGTTAAATTTTAAAAATTCAATAGAACTTCTCTCTAGGGTTGAATGCTTAATAACATATAAAAAGCAAGTGATTATAAAGACAAAAACACACACCTGTAACCAATGTTCCTTATAAAATAGACTCCAAAGCAAAAAGTTCTAAACATTAGCCTAGGAAGGCCAGGATGGAGGGGTTCAGCTCATAATAAAATTCTTCTTCTTATGTTGTTTCTTTTTCAGGTCTTAGGAGAACAAGTATAATAATATATTTTGTCTATAGGTGCCAAGACTTGTACTGTTCACTTTCAGACACTTCTCTTAATTGTGTTTGGGAACAAAAGCCCGCCTACAGCATGAGGAAGGGAGTGCTGGAAGGAGATAGAAGAAGAAAGAACTGGACATAGGAACACTACCCTACAGTCACTTAAAACAATCCTTAGTTTCAGAAGACCTTCTAGTGTCCCAATACGGGCCTGTATTGTCCAGCTCTTTCAGTCATGCAACTCTATTCCTGGCAAAGCCCTTGTATCAATCAGCATCACCCCAGGAAACTGCTGGCGTTTCAAGTTAGGATGATTCAGGAGAATGAATAAAGGGACTATTTACAATGGTGTGGGCAGGCTGTTGGGAAACCCCAAATAATCGTGCAATAAGCAGTGCTAATAAAACAAGGCGGTTAACACCTGTGGACCCAGAGGAACAAGGGGAGGAGATAGTTACTGGGACCTGGGAGATCATGTAGAGAGGACCACCTTTGGAGGATGGAGGGACCCCACAGAGAAGGAGCTGGAGGAATAAAGTTTTTAACTCTCACCTCAGTCTCCTCATTGGCCAAGTCTAACTGGAATTCAGAGGGCAAGGGAGCCCACTGGACTCCAAACAGAGAACCTGTTGCGTGGGGAGGGGGAGTGGGCTTAGAAGGGCAAAGGGAGCCATTGGACAGCCCGGAATACCAGACTATAACGTAAAGGCAGATGTGCCACGCTGGGCTAATCGGTGTTTTGTTGAGTAATGTAAATTGTAGGCTTTACCAAGGTTGTGTTCCTGCAGAATCATATACAATGTTCTTTCTCTTTCTTGAATCATGATTTAAGGTCTCTGTGTCTGGAAATTATTGCTTGTTCCTAGAGGGTGTGTGTGTGTGAATTCTTGCCTAAGCCCTTAGATGGCAAGTTTGAAAACTGGACCATGACACGAGGGACAAGCGGGCCTGATGTTTTCTTTCTTCGTGTGGGATGGGAGACAATGAAACTGGGCTCGGGGCAGAGTTTTGGGAATTGGGCTGCTGGATTCCCACACATGTTGTTATTTAAAACTGAATAAGCCAGACTTTGGGTATTGCTCTGTGAATTATTGTCATTGTTTGGTTCGTGCCTTCTGAGTTAGATTTCAGAGGGTGGGTCCTGGGATCCACCCTGAAGGAAATAGCTGTGGCTACTCTCAGTGAGGTAAGCCTGAGACTGGGGAGAGGGAACTGTCTCTGGGACTAGGAGAAAAGTCAGTCTGGATTCCTGCTGATGGTGATCGATATGGCTTCCCCCAGGTGGGAGCCCTGGGCTGGGGAGGCTAATCGTACCTATGCTAGGGGTGTCTGTGTGATAAGATGCTGTCTTTCTGCTCCATGCATTCTTGTGAAAGGTCACAGTTGCTGTCATTTGAGGGAGACAATGAGAGCAGGGAGATTAGGAGAGCAGAGTCCTTATTCAAGAAGGAGCAGAGTATCAGGAAACAGTCATATTTGGGAGATGCTATGTCCAAAAGAGCAGAGGCAACAGCATGGCTGCAGGAAGAAGTCAGATGCAGAAACCATACCCAGGTGGGCATGTAGACCCAGGGACTTTGCCATAAATAGTTCTGTATTAAAAATTTCATAGTCAGAAGCTAGTGAAGCCAGCCATGTAGGCAAAAAAAAACATATTAGCAAAGCACAATCTCCTTCAGTCTCAAGGACTTGTTGCTTTTACCAATGACTTGCTCTACTTAATAAATATTCTTCACTGATGGGCAACTCAGTTTAGTGCTAAAAACACATTAGTAGACAAAAATCTCATTTAATTGGGTGATAATAAGATGTGCCTGGCTGGTATACCCCAAGCCTAGAAACCTGGGAAGATGTATAGGGCTGAGTGGTAATGTTGGTGGCAATGTATACTTGAAGGCACCGTTTTGTTGAGTGTGGGCACTCATCGATGTATTCAGGGGGCTGTTGCCCAGGGAGAGCCTGAGCAGAGTGGGGATTAAGCTACCCAGAAAGGTGACTGCCAAGCTTGGTGGCCGTACATAAGTTATTTAATCTCTCTATAGTTTCTTCATCTGAGAACAGGCATAGCGATAATTACCACCTTATAAGGTGGATGTCAGGATGAAGTGAATTGTTATGCATGAAGTACCTAGAAAATTGTCTGGAACTTACTAACTTTTTAATTCATTCACTCATTCACCCATTCTTCATTCAAGAAATGTCTATTGAGTTATCTGCCGGGGACTGTTTTAGCTGTAGATGACACAGGTGAAAATATCTGCCTGCATGGAGCTTATTAATAGGGGCTTAGAGCCCTAAAGTTCTTTATAGTTTTATCGTTTTCTTCACATCACACACTTCTCATATGTTGAAAAGATGTGCAGGTTACGGGCTGCATGGGCCTCACTAACTTTGCTGATGTTAGGTGTTTCTGATTCCTAGCTGCAACGGAAGGAAGAAATGCATTCCTATTGAAACTGTTCATTCTTTCTGTATTGCTAATGCTCCTTGAGGATTTATGGTTTCAACAGTGCTGAACTGGGGGTTGGAAGTTTAACTCAATGGCTGACATATTTAGCCACTGTACTGGTAAGAAAAGCCCAGCTTACAATGGAATTGAGTTTTGGGAGTGAAGCAAGAGGAACTTCCAACTTTTGAACTTTGCAGTAGAAATGGGTAAAAGTTGAGAGTTGGTTCAAACATGGAAGCTTTCTAGAGGTTTAAGAAACATTTTTATTTTGGGGGAGGAGGGCCTCCCAGCAAGGGCCTACAACCCCCAATTCAATTAAAACCCACAAAGAAGCTCCCCACAGCTCCACGCCACATGGCTACAATTCTCTCCAACACGGGCTTTTTGGCAGAGTGTCCTGGGTTAAATGTTTACAAATACTGCCCTTTGTTTAGGGCTGGATCTCAGAGTTCAGCTCTCATATGCTTTAGTTGTATTAACTGATTCCAGGAGGAGAAAATGGGAAGAAGACTTGGAAAAAGCAAATCAAGGAAACCAGCATTTTCTCATCTTTGAATCATAGAACCTGGCATGGGAGAACCTTGGCTTTTTCATTATTATCATAAAAAGGTTTATTTATTCATTTAGTCAACAAATGCTTTTTGAGAGTCTCCTTGTGCCAGGTATTGCACTTCCTGTTGGAGAGAATACAGTAAGCAAAATGGCAATAACAGTAACATGAAGTCGTGGCTCTGGCCCTTGCGGAGCTTAGGATTTAGTGGAAGAGACACACATTAATAAAATTCATTGTCATGAAAAGTGTAAAAGTAACAACTGGGGTGTTTCTTAGAAGCGGTGAATGGTATTGTAAGAATCAATAACAGGAGAAATTGCTTTATTGGGGAAGTCAGGGAGGAGAATTCAAGCTGAGCTCTGAAGGAAGAGCGAAGGTTCAACTTGGTGAATAGGGAATGACAGGAAGCAGAGGGTTTGAGGAGAGAGAGCCACCTGTGTAGACACTGAGTGGTGCATATAACATCACCAAGGACTGGTGTGGTTGGAGCAGAGAGACAGCGATGGGGACAAAGGGAGAGGAAGGGCCAGTGTGGTGAGCGATGAGGCTGGAAGGGAAGGAATGCCAGACCCCGCCATGCTTTAGGCCCTAAAGTTTAGGGCACACATAAGGACTTTGATCATCATCGCAATTGAAAACTGCTGAGATGTATTAAGGGGTGTTGTGAGAAGTATGGTTAGGTTTATTGTGCAGTATTGGACAGGGAAACGTCTAGATTGCAGTTACCTGTGCAGGAAAGGGGAGCAAGCAGGACTGGGCAGTAAGAGCTTCAGACCATGGTGAAGATGAGATGAGTTTTGAGACCACTCAGGAGGAGCTGTCTTAGTCCCTTTGATGCTATAATGGAAAACAGTAGACTGAGTGGCTTAAACAACAGATTTATTTCTCATAGTTCTGGAGGCTGGAGGTTCAAGATCAGGGTGCCAGCATGGCTGGGGTCTGGTGAGAGCTCTTGTCCTGGTTATATCCTCCCTTAGCCATTGTTGGTACAAGTGGAGGAAGGGGTGAGGTAAGGGAGAGAGAAGGAGGAAGAAGGGGGGGAGATGAATATATTGTCTCTTCCTCTCTTTTTATAAGGACACTAATCCCATCAGGGGGCCCACCCCCATGACCTAATTACCACCCCAAGTCCTCACCTGCATATTCCACATACCGTTACATTGGGAGTTTGAACTTCAACAACTAAAATTTGGGAGGACATAAACATTTAATCCATAACAAAAATCATAATATACTTACTGATACCCCTTTTTCATTAGTTTATAGAGAAAAATTATTACTAAAACAATAAAATACAAATTATACATTTCCCACTGTGGTGCTTAACGTAGATTATCTAGTTTATCTCTTACGATAAGGCCTGGAGGTATAGAACAGACCACGTTGTAGGTATTTAAAATTCATTACTAAATAGTAATTTAAGAAGGTGATTATCAAATTAATGCAAAATTTAGACTATCTTATTTTGCACTGTTGTGGAGTCTTTATGAACAATTGGTATTTAAACACATAATAAGAGATTGTTAATTTATCATATGATTCTAAAACAATAAATACATTGAAATTTTCCATCAGTTGCCTGACTGATCAAACAAATGCTACAAAATGCATCACTAAGATGGTTATAAAAGCAAGCTACTCTTCAGTGCAGACCCCTTCCTTGAGCTCCAAATGAGAGAGCTTCGCCATTTCTATGAAAAACATTTCTAGCTCAAGATATTTGGAGTCTCTCATGGTTTCACCCTTTTGGCTTTTCAGAACCTTCTCTCGCACCACCCACCATCATCTGGCTCGTGTGTTTGCCCCAATCTACCCAATCTCACAAGCCAGAAACTTGGGAGGAACCTCACGCTCTTTCACTGTCCCATCATATTCTACTGGTCACCAGACTTTACTTTTTGAGATTGCTCAGCCTTGCCTCTGCACCCCACACACCCTACCTTAGCCTAGTGCCCTATCTCTAGTAGGAGTCTCATCTGGCAGGAGTCTCACCTGGCCTCCCTACCTTCAGGATTACCACTGTTCATGCAGTGACTTTCAAAAAAAGATTGCTGGACCAAGAGCAGCAGCTGGAAACTAGTGAGAAATGCAAATTCTTTGGGCCCCATCCCAAACCTACAGAATCAGGAACTTTTGGGATTGGGCCTGTATTAGAATAAGTTCTCTAGGTAATTCTGGTAATAGTAGAGATTGAGAACCACTGCTGTGGTCCACTCCCTGCTGTGAATTGTTCTTCAAATCCAATGCTGATTTTTTTTTTTTGTCTCTTCTCTGTTTAAAACACTTAAAAGCCTTACTGTAACTCACAATATAACAGTTCCAAGCCCTTTGTCACCTGGCCCCTGCCTCCCTATACAGCTTGGATTTTAAAGCCACACTCCCCTGGCCCAGATTTGTCCTCCAATAAGTAGAAAGGAATGGTTTACCTGCACACACGTCTTTCCAAGCTTCTGTGGCTCTTTCCTCTACCTACAAAGGCTGACCACACCATTATCTCCATTTCCCTCTTTCACTTTTTATCTGGAAATTCTTCCATTTTACCACCTTGCCAATTATTCCATGCAATTTCCTTTGAAGCCCTTGATTTGGTGGTCACTCTCTTTACAAGCCTTCCATTGGACCATGTGCACATTTCTCTCCTGTAATATCCACCCATGTTCTCCTCTGCCTGTGAGTGCTTGGAGAGCTGGGAAAGGAACATCTCTGTTTCTATTTTCATGCCCTTGTTTCTTGGCACTGGGTCTAATGATTACTTGATTCTTAGTAAATGTTTGTGGAACCAATTGAACTGAGCTAAATGGCGCCCCACTTCTCTGGCATTTGTACTGTCATTGACTTTGGCTATTAGATTTGGTTTGGCTCTGAACAAGTCATTCATATGGTCTCTCTAGGTTATAAAAGACACCATCTAGTTTGTCAATCTTAGAGGGTTTTTGAGGATTAAATGAGGAGCCCAGAAAGTTCAGCTGGATTTTATCCCTTTGGTACAGACACTGACTTGAGTAAAGCCTGAGTTTTCTCTGCCTTTCTGGACCCTGTAATTTGAATAACTTGCAACCTGACAGCCAGCCTTTGGTTGCTCAGCCCTGGCCATGCCCAGACCTGCTGTCACCCTGCTCCACCAAGACCAGTTTCTCAGAAAGTTCGAATTCCATTTATGGTTAAAAAAAAAAAAAAAGAAGAATAGGATGATAAGGAAATGCTGTAGGAAATCAAGATGTGAGATATGGGGAGGCCCCTGTCTGGAGGCAGGCTCTAGCACTGCCTAGGGAAGAGGCCAGCAAAAGAGCAGTCAGCATGGAAAAAAGAGGAAGGCAGCAGCGGCTAAGGGCAGGCTAGCCCTCATGGAGCCCATAGGACACTTTGCTTGACTTGGGCGCTCTCATTTCATTCTTCCACTGTCCTATAGGCGGGGACTAGAAATTATTTTCTCATCGGAAGAGAAAACAGAGGCTCAACTCAGAAGTAGAAAATTTCCCCAAAGACACACAGTTAAGGAATGTCAGAGCCAGAATTTGTTTCAAAACGTCTGTGCTTGCATTCACTGAATGCTATTGATGGATCTGATGGTTATGCAATAGCTTAGGTTGCAATGAACTAAGAGTAGGACTAGCAATGGAGATGTGCTTCACAGCTGGTGACTTCTGCCAGGAAAGAGAGTCATTCACTTCTCATTTATTTCTTCATTCATTTTTCATTTATTAGAGCAAGTATGGTGTAATGGTTGTTTTGAATTGATTTATGTTCCCCCAAAACTCTTATGTTGAAGTTCTAGCTTCTAATACCTCAGAGGGTGATCTTACTTAGAGGTAGGGTCTTGATGGAGATAAATGAGGTAAAATGAGGTAATTAGGGTGAGCTCTAATCCAAAATGAGTGGTGTCCTTCCAAAGGGGGACATTTGGACGCAAAGACATGCACATAGGGAAGACAATGTAAAGATACAGGGAGACAAAGGCCCTCAAAAGGAACCAACTCTGCTGAAACCTTTATTTCAGACTGTCATTTCTGTCTTTCGACTATGAGACAATAAATTTCTGTTGTGTAATCCACCTACTTTGTTACAGCAGCCACAAGAAACTAATACAGTGGTTAAAAGTATGACTTCTGGAATTAGAATGGCTGTCCATGAATTCCCCAGCTTTGGTATTCACTAGCTTTGTGACCATAAGCACGTTATTGTTATTTAATTTCTCTGTGCATCTGTTTTCTTCTCTGTAAGATGGGGCTTGATGTACCTTATAAACTCGTTGCAATGATGAAATGTATTGGTGCATGGAGAGCATATAGATAGTGCTCGGCATAGAGGACTCTCCTCATGTTGTCTGTTTTAACAGATGATCTCCTATGTGCATCACAGCCTGCCTCTCCTCTCTCACAGGACCACACGTCACTGTGGAAATACATACGAAGGCACCATGGTGTTTCTCACTGTGGTGATGCCATGGTACAATGGGGAGCACTCTTCATTTCTCCCATTTCACAGGAGGGGAGCATGGCAGGTTGTCCACTGGGAACTGTACCCTAATCCCACCATTGGGAGCATCACTCAAGCTGGGTAAGGAGAAGAAGGGGAGAAGAGAATAAACCTCTTTTAAAAAAAATAGGAGCTGCAGCAGCTCCGGCGCGGACCTCGAGGCGGCCCCGGCCTGCGCTGCCTCGGTCCCCCGCAGTCTCGGCCCCCGCTGCGTTGCCCGCCGGCACCGCTGCGGAGAACAAGGCCAGCCCTGCCGGGACAGCAGGGGGGCCTGGGACTGGAGCCACAGCCGGGGGCGCAGGACCCCTGGCGGCGCGGGCCGGGGAGTCGGCTGAGCGGTGCGGGGTGGCTCCAGTGTCGGCAGGCGGCGCAGCAGCCCCGGATGGGGCCATGTCTAACGGGGTTTATGTGCTGCGGAGCGCGGCCAACGGAGACGTGAAGCCGGTGGTGTCCAGCACACCGCTGGTGGACTTCCTGATGCAGCTGGAGGATTACACGCCTACGATCCCAGATGCAGTGTCTGGTTACTACCTGAACGACGCTGGCTTTGAGGCCTCAGACCCTCGCATAATTCGGCTCATCTCCCTAGCTGCCCAGAAATTCATCTCAGATATTGCCAACGACGCACTACAGCACTGCAAAATGAAGGGCACAGCCTCTGGCAGCTCTCGCAGCAAGAGCAAGGACCGCAAGTACACTCTAACCATGGAGGACTTGACCCCTGCCCTCAGCAAGTATGGCATCAATGTGAAGAAGCCACACTATTTCACCTGAGCCACCCAACCTATATGTACTTGTCTGCCCCCTTATCCCCACGCCAGCCTGTTTTCATAATAAACTTTATTGTGACAAAAAAAATATCCTATATAATAAAAGGGTAATATGCAAATTGACCCTAACAGAAGAATGACTGGTCACTATGACATACACTGACCACCAGGGTGCAGACGTTCAATGCAGGAACTGCCCCCTGGTGGTCAGTACGCTCCCACAGTGGGAGCTCTGCTCAGCCACAAGCCAGGCTGACGGCTGCCAGCACAGTGCTGGTGGCAGGAGCCTCTCCTGCCTCCTCAGCAATGCTAAGGATGTCCGACTGCAGCTTAGGCCTGCTCCCCGCTAGCAAGTGGACATCCCCTGAGGGCCCCCAGGCTGCCAGAGGGATGTCTGACTGCCAGCTTAGGCCTGATCCCCTGGGGAGCGGGCCTAAGCCAGCAGGTAGACATCCCCCGAGGGGTCCCAGACACAAGAGGGCACCAGCCGGACTGAGGGACCCCCCGGAGTGCACAAATTTTTGTGCACCGGGCCTTTAGTATATATATACTAGAGGAAGGGAGAGGGGGAGAGAGAGAGATAGAAACATCAATGATGAGAGAGAATCATTGATTGGCTGCCTCTTGCATGTCTCACACTGGGGATCGAGCCCATGACCCGGGCATGTGCCCTGAATGGGAATGGAACCATAATCTCCTGGTTCAAAGGTCAACGCTCAACCACTGAGCCATGCCGGCCATGGGAGAATAAATCTCTTTTGAGGATTTACCAGGTGTATCAGTTTCTTAAGGTTGCCATACAAACTAAGGTAAACAGGGTGACATAAAACAAAAGAAATTTATTCTCTCAGAGCTCTGGAGGCTACAAGTCTGAAATCAAGGCATCAGCTCCTCTGAAGGCTCCAGGGGACAATCTGTTCCTTGCCTCATCCAGGGGCTCCTTGTGACTGCATCATCCCAATCTCTGCCTCCATCTTTACATGCCACCTCCTCCCTACATCCCTTTCTCCTCCTCTTCTGACCTCTCTTGTAAGGACATTTGTCATGGGATTTAGGGCTTGTCCAGGTAATCTAGGATGATCTCATCTCAAGATCTTTAACTTAATTACATCTGCAAAGATCCTTTTTCAAATCAGTTCCACTCACAGAGTCTGGGAGGTCAGAGTGGACATATCTTTCTGGGGGTAGGAGGAGGCCACCATTCAATCCAGGACAGCAAGTATTTTACACAAATTATCTAATTTAGTCTTTACAACAGCTCTGCAATAGCTTCATTTCGTGGATAAGGAGACTTAAAAAAGAGGTTGACTACCTTACCCTAGAGCAGCGGTTCTCAACCTGTGGGTTGCGACCCCTTTCACAGGGGTTGCCTAAGACCATCCTGCGTATCAGATATTTACATTATGATTCATAACAGTAGCAACATTACAGTTACGAAGTAGCAACGAAAATAATTTTATGGTTGGGTCATAACATGAGGAACTGTATTTAAAGGGCCAGAAGTTTGAGAACCACTGCCCTAGAGAGTGGCAGAGCTAGGATTCAAATATCGGTATTTATGACCTGCCAACTCAGGTCCTGCCCTTCCCCCATGTTTTGAGTTAAGCAAACTGTTTAAAAACCTTCCAGAGTACATCATCTTGCTTTAGGCCACGGGCACCCCAACACAAGGGTCACATATGAGAATGAAGAGAAGAATGGGGCTCATGCTTCCTTTGTAAGATACCAGCTGCACAAGAAATATAATCTTCTTTGAAACTGACAGTTTTATGTTCTTGCATTTATGTTTGTATTCAAAATGAGGACATTCACTTCTAATATTTAACTTACAGCTGGTAGAAAAAAAATCTTTGAACTATTCTCAAGGTTTGTGCCAAATATTTTAAGATTCAAAGGCAGATAAAAAATTGTCATTTTCCTCCGCAGATTTCCCCCTCTTGCATTATTGCCTGTTTTATTCACACTTGCCTTAGAACTAAGATATTTGGACAAAACTAAATTTTCTTTTCTTTTTTTTTTTTGTACCTGGGCAGCCCTCATTTTTCATCATCCATATTAAAGAAATACCAATGTGTATTCAGTTTAATTCTTTTAAGTTTTCATCTCATGGACTGATGTTTCAATCAAGATGCCAAATCCACTCTTCTTGCCTCGGCTGGGCAATTAAAAAAAAAATCTAAAATATGATATTTTCAATCAGGAGCTTGAAATACAGCTCTTCCACCTATTAGCTCTGTGACTTGAACAACTAAGTCTAACACCTATGTCTCTGTTTTCTCATCTGTCAAATGACGTTTATAATATTTATCTCCTGGGCTTCTCCTGAGAGTGAAATCAGATACCACATTTAGATAAGCTTGGATGTCGCTGGGCATAGTACATATGTAATTCATATACCTTCCTCCCTCCCATTCTCCCTTCTTTTCTTCATTTGGTTAGAGTTTGCCTCTGTTCTGTCTCTTTACTGCATTTTCCACTGTTGGCAAAGAAGCTTTCTCCCAAGCTGTTTTGAATTCTAGAACAATTTTTGTTATTTGGTCTTGGTTTCTATACTTTTTAGAAAAGTCAGCCCTTTTCTTCTGACTTTCTGCCGTCTACATTTTCTGTCCTGGCCTCTTTATAGTTGCGCTAACTCCACAATGTGTTTCTGGGATGAAGTTTGTGTATAAACACCAGGCAGGTTTAATCACCGAGTCTCTGTTTCCCTGGAGAAAGGGAGAGGGCAAAGGAGGGTGAACGTCTTTTAGTCTCTTTGTAAATGTTCGAGGCAAACGTTTCTCATTTCAAATGCTCTTGCAAATTATATGAGCCTGGGATCGGCCCAATTTACCATTTTAGAGAATGTTTAGCTTACCTTTACCCCACTTTGGATGGGAACAGCGGGGGAAGGAAAGCATATTGTTTCCCTCTCTGGGCAGGACGACTCTGTGTTCTTCCAACAGGGACCAGGCCACTGGACTGGGTGAAGGGAGAGTGTTAAACTCTGGCCCTTTTGGAAGGTGAGGCAACATCAAGAGTTGAATTGCCTGGAAGTGAAAAAAGCCCATCCATCCTTACAGAATCTCTATAAATTTTATTGTTGAACTAAGCCAGGCACTCAGAGAGCTGTTGTGAGCTTTAGACCTGCTTTGGACATGGTATTTGTTTCCTAGGGGTACTGTAACTAACTACCACACACTGGATGGCTTAAAACAGCAGAGCTAGCCCGGCCAGTGTAGCTTAGTGGTTGAGCATCGACCTATGAACCAGCAGGTCATAGTTCGATTCCTGGTCAGGGCACATGCCCAGGTTATGGCTCGATCTTCAGTAGGGGGCATGCAGCAGGCAGCTGATGGATAATTCTCTCTCATCATTTGTTTCTATCTTTCTCTCCCTCTCACTTCCTTTCTCTGGAATAAATAGAAAAAATATATAAAAAAGTAAAACAGTAGATATGTATTTTCACACAGTGTGAGAGGTGAGCCATCTAAATCAAAGCGTCCACAGGGCCATGTCCCAGCTTTGGTGGGTGCTGGGAATCTTCAGTGTTCCTTGCCTCGCAGCTGATCACCCCGCCCTCTGCCTCACATGGTGCTCTCTCTGTGTTTGTATGTCTTTTCTCTTCTTATAATGACACCAGTCATATAGGATTAATGGCCCATCCTATTCCAGTGTGACCTCATCTTAATTACATCAGAAAAAACTATATTTCCAAATAAGGTCACATTCACAGTTACCAGAGCCTAGAAATTCAACATGTTTTTTGGGGGGACTCAGTTCACCCCACAACAGGCATGTACAGCATTGAGTTTATCAGCCCTGAGAGTAAGGGGCACAGAAGGTCACAGGCATAGCTAGGCCATGTGAAGAGGGGAGTGTGTAGGAGGTAGGGGACCTGGATTTGAGGACCACATCTGCTGCTCAGTAGCTGTGTGGTTTGGCCTGTCAGGTTCCCTGTCTATGAAAGGGAGTGATGGGGTCCCTCCCAGTTAGAGAAGATATCTGTTATGTGGGTCAAATCACATTACTTTTTATCGGAGTCAAGTCTTCATAAATTGACTGCAGACCACCTTTATCATGTCACTTTGATGCAGGATCTGTTTAAGATGCGGGCACAAGGGCTATTTGCCCTTCCTCGAATACACCCTGTGACTGACGTTGCCACTCCTTGGCTATTGCAGTTTCTTAAGCTGTTAACATAGTTGGCACCATGCTTTCTTCCCATCAGGCTTTCTCTCATCTCCCCCATACTTGCCCCACTCTGAAATAATGGCTTCCTCAGCAATAACTGCGTATTTTCATTCACAACCATCTATTTGTTTCCCCGTAGGACGGTCAGATCCACAAAGGAGAGAACGTGTCTGTTTCCTCCCATCCCCCTTAGTTGCTTCAGATAGACCTGCTGGATGAACAGCCAGTCAAACAAAATTGTGTGTGTATAATTGCATCGTAAGCAGCAAAGCAGAAGACAAAAATGATGATGATTATTACTAGACAGTATAATTTGAGGGGGCTCTGAAAAGACCACCTGTTGAAAATGATATGTTTCTGGTTTGCCCCGGTGCCCTGGAATGCTGCTACAGGCGCATCTCTCACAGCTTTCTAGAGACTCATCTTCTACTCGTCACATTTCCTGGGAAGGACAGCAGAGAGCCGGTCTCTGAGAGAAGGGGGCAAACAAAGTCAAGATTGAAAGAAGGAATAAATTAGAAAGTATCCCAAGTAAAGGGGGTCTCAGGGCCCCATGGGGACACTGTGATTGTACAGGCATTCATTCCGGTTGGGAGCGCCTCACAGTCGGTAGTTACTTCTGGATATCACTCATGTGTATGCTCTAGCAAAACACTATGTATGCCCACAAAGAGAAAATGATTGGCCTCCATGCACCCCATTTTTTTCTATCATCTCTTGACCCTTCTTGGGGGACCCCATTGGAGCTGCCTTGTTACTATGACAATTTTGGTCCCAATGGTGCCATTGCCAATCAAGAGCTTTTATGTAAGTTGAAAATTTAGCATCTGATCAAAGCTCAGCTGGGAAAACCTTATGGTGCTGGAAACAGCCTAGACCAGTGGTTCTCAACCTTCCTAATGCCGCGACCCTTTAATACAGTTCTCCATGTTGTGGTGACCCCAATTTCATTGTTACAAATTGAACATAATTAAAGCATAGTGATTAATCACAAAAGCAATATGTAATTATATATGTGTTTTCCGGTGGGCTTAGGCGACCCCTGTGAAAGGGTCGTTCGACCCCCAAAGGGGTCGCGTCCCACAGGTTGAGAACCGCTGGCCTAGACTGATGGCTGCATCCATGTTTCTCCAACTTCACACTGACCTTCGTCTGGAGGAGGCTGCTCCGGGGGGTCAGAAGCTGAGAGCCCACCCAAGGTTCTTTCATCCAAACCAGGATGAGAAAACACCTTTATTCTCTCCTCAGCTTAATGCAAGGATTTATGCTGACTTACTCACTGGAGTCCAGGACAGAATTTGTCTTTACATATAAATAAAACTCACTTCCGTGCATTCCCCGTGGCCCAGGGATATTGTGAGGCCATCTTCCATTCTTTTCTTTCTTAATCCTGACATTTTACTTCCCATGTCTGCTAATCAGTTTTACCATGCTGTCCAATTTTCCCTCTGCATCAGCTTCCCTAATAAAAGGCTTTGTTATTGTAACTGTTTCTGGTGTGTGTAGCCCATCTAGGTTGTGTGAAAATTAGAGTTTTTGTATGCATGCATTTAGAGTCATTTTCTTTTTAAATTGTTGCATGCTTTTCTCTAGCAGAAAATATTCTTTCTTCAAAAATATATGCAAATTAAAAAGGAATATACTCTCTGACACTAATGCTTTGCGTATTTGGAAATCAGCGGTATAAAAATGCTGTTGCTGTCGATGTAGACATAAATTCCCCCCACCCCCTTCATTTTGAGTCCTTGAACACATGGTGCATGGCCTTTGCTAGATTACAGTAAAGTTAATTAAGTTTTAGGCTTTTAGCCTAAATCACATTACCTGCTTGTTAGGTGTTACTAAAATCGTTTTTTGTTGTTGTCGTTTATGCCTCTTCGCAATTTAAACTGCATGGGAAACAACCACCAAATTTAATATCACCATAAATAATAACCAGATTTTAAAGTTCCATTTTGACTTTAATCAAAAACTATATGTGAGTTTCATGTTTCCTATAGTTTCCTAACCTCTCTCTGAAATGATTATTGTGGGCATTTAATAAAGCAAAAGAAAAAATATATCTGACAATAGAAAACTGAGACAGTAAGACAAGAAGGTTAATTACGCCATGTAGAGTATGGCGAGCAATTGCAAATCCAGTGCTGTTCACATCAAGGTGAGGGCCATGCTGATGGTGTAGCATGTCTTTTCAACCTGTACCCCTGATACATTATATGATGTTGCTACAGAACCAGCATCACATGTAGTTCTTGCTTCTCTCTCTGCCATCTCCCTGCACCAACTACCATGCTGTTGCAGACACTTCTACATGTCTCACTCGGCATCTGCTTTGCCTTCCTATGTGCCCCAGCCAGGAAAGCTAAAGACCATGATCCTTAACCTGCTGCTGTAGGGGTTCTGCCTGTCCTCTAACTACAGCCAGTGGCTGCCCTTCTGTGAGACCTGGAGGTGGACTTGCCTGTGGAGTTCAGATCTGTGGATACCAGGAAAGCCGTTATTATCCTGAATTATCTGGCTTGGCTCAGTCTGCTCACGTGAATCCTTAAAGTTGCAGAGACTTTCTTACCAGGTTAGCAAGATGAGACAGACGAGGGAGGAGGAATGATTTAAAGCGTGAGAAGGATTTAACCTGCCGTTGCTGGCTTTGGAGATGAGGAAGACGCCATGAGCTAAGAAAGGCAGCAGCCTCTGGATGCTGGAAAGGACAAGAGAACAATTCCAGGCCAGCGTCCAGCAAGGAACCCGGCCGAGCCAACACCTGGATTTTAACCCAGTGAGCCTCACTGTGTTTCACAGCTCATACATCCATGTTGATTTTTGTTCTTGTCAGGGCAGTAGAAATGCTACACACACCAACCCAACTATGTTTATTTCACTGCTTGATATGTGTACTTTCTACCAACACATCCCACCTTCAGCCACTGATGAGCAGGGAAGATCTGAAAGAAAAAAGTTGCCCTCGTTTTCCTTTTTCTTCTATGTCATCCGTTTTCAGTATAAAGTGTTGGCTTTTACAGGGAAGTAACACAAAATTACTGTGAGTATTTAATAAGCCTCCAGAAATGTGAGGTAAGAGAGAAACATACACACAGAGACCTGAGACTCCCTAGAAAGAACTTTATAATATTTTGCAATGGAGTCTAACTGTTTTCATGATCAAACTGCCCGGTCTGCATAGTCTCCTTCACAACTGGGAAATGCCATATTTTATCAAAACTTAAAAGTCATTCAGATTTTGAATTGTGGAGGGAAATACCCTTAAAATCCAAGATCCTTTGATCCTGAAGTTATGCTTCTAGGATGCTATCCTGGGGATATGTTTAGAAGTGTAGACAGAGCGTTATAAATAATGGTATTTATGACAGTGTTAATATAAGTAGGAAATTCACCCAAATGTTTACCTTGGATCATTAATGTAAGGTATATCCATAGGTAACCACTAAAATATTTGAGGGATATTTAATGATTACCTAATATGATTTTTAAGCAAAACAAAAGTAGGCTATAAAATTGCATATTAAAAGAATGGTGTCGAGCATTTAGAAAACACAGACAAATAAGACCAGAATAAACTATGCTCCCATGTTAAGAGTAGTTATTTGTGAGAAGTAGGATGATGTATTATTCGATTTTTCTACCATGCAAAATGGGTTAACATTCAATATCGATATTTAATTCGAGTCAACACATAACTTAAAAAAGATTGCTCTCACAACATTTCTTTGCAAAACTGACTACCAATAATCATGGCAAAAAATTTCCAAAGATCAGGGCTAAAGAAAGTTCCTCTGAAGCTTGTTGCCAAGGCTGGGCTGGGCTTGAAGAGGTGAATCGAGTTCCCGAGTATAAAGCAGTTAAATGACACCATAAGAATTCAGGTCAGATGATAATAGATCAAGCTGTTTTTCTGAAATGCTGAATCTAATTCAAAACTTAAGCAGTAATAAAAATGGGCACGAATTGCCTACATCACCTTCATCTCTTCAGAATTCAATCACTATCAGCGGTCCCTAGGGATGGAGAATGAAATAAAAAAGCACATTTCCCGGAGTTTTGAGAGATTCAATAGACACTGAAGAGAACATCACTTACTTTTGTATGCATAGACTGCGAAGAAGCAGGAGATTAAGGAGATCAAGAGCTTCACACTTTGATGAGGAAGAAAGCTTTCTGTTTAGCCCAGGGTAAAAAGCGAGATCCAGTAAGACTGCATGTGAAAGAGATTTTACAAGTATAAAGTGAGCACAAATCAAGTTTACCAGGGATATACAAACAGTCAGGAACATCACACACAGAGCGCCCCCTCCCCCCCCCTTGCAGTTTTTATGTAAACAAATGATAAAAAGTCACCACCTTGTGTTTTCGTCGTTTTTCCTTGGTGAAGGTAAATGAACACTGGGCTATTGTGGTTTCCTTCTAGTCAACTCATTTCCTCAAATGAGCAGAAAGGAGAAGGAATAGCTGAGTAGCCCAAGAAATTCTACCAAACACACTTTTTTTTTAAAATTTAAGTTCTGATTTCTGGGAAGGATTTGTGTTTATGTTAAGGCCTATTTTCAGAAACGGGCCCATTTGTAAATGGGCTGGTTGTGCTGCAAAATGATATATAGGACTCTCTCACATGCAAGGAGAAGTTAATCGAGGGTTTGTGAAGAAGGGAGTTAATTTAAAAACAAAAACAAACTTTCATTATTTTGAAATAATAAATTCAAATTTTTCATTTATTTAAAATTTTACTTACCCAATGGCTTACTAGCTTAATTGTTTAAAAAGAGTTATGGTACATCGCCATTTTAAAATTCATTTTATTAAACTGGTATTAGGATAAATTAACTTTTTAAAAAAATCCTCTAAATTTCATGAGCATGTCCATGACTGGAGGAGTTTGGGACCCTAATAGTGAGAGCGACGCTTGAATGAACTGAGCCCTCTGTGTTTGGGTCTTTATGGAATATATTAGAAAGCAGGATGATTTAATTGTGGTCATAGGGCTCCTTACAGTCAAGTTGAGAATATTTACTTCAGAGTGTTCTGTATGTGACACAATAACAACAAAACTTCCATTTAATTATTATCTTTATAAACAAATGTCTAACCATTTTACAATGTGCCAGTTGCTTTCACAGGCTACTTAATTTTTATAACATCCTGGCATGGTTATTATCAGCCCCATTTTAAAATGGGAAAGCTGAGGCCCAGCAAGTTTAAATAACTTGCCCCAAATCATCTGAACAGGAAGTGAAACGGTTGGGATTCAGTTTTGTTCCGCCTAACTCCACAAAACCAGGTTTTCACCATACCCATGAAGCTGGCATGAAAGGCTCAAAATAAAGTGTTGGGGAAGGATAGTGTCTTAGGAGTGCTTTACAGAGATCCTCAAACTTTTTAAACAGGGGGCCAGTTCACTGTCCCTCAGACATTCCACACATGCGCACTGCGGGCCCGGGATGAGTTGGCTGCTAAGCAGGACAGGCAGCGGCGGCAAAAACACCCGGCGGGCCGGATGAATGTTTTCGGCGGGCCGTAGTTTGAAGACCCCTGGGAGAAAATAAGACTGTGTGCTTCAAAAACAGAGGGAAGCCCTAGCTGGTTTGGCTCAATGGATAGAATGTTGCCCTGGGGACTGAAGGGTCCCAGGTTCAATTCTGGCCAAGGGCACATGCCTGGGTTGCGGGCTCAATCCCCAGTAGGGGGCGTGCAGAAGGCAGCCAATCAATGATTCTCTCTCATCATTGATATTTCTATCACTCTCTCCCTTCCTCTCTAAAAAAAAACCCACAAAAAATAAAACAGAGGGAAGATCAATTCTAAAAGGCTGCATTTATTTTGATCAGACTCAACAGGAACTGCATAGAGGGGCAGCCTCAGGCCAGGGTTGGAGTGTGTTGAGAATCAGAAAAGCATCAGCTCCTCAGACACCCTACACTTAGTTACTGGGTACCACCATGCAGTCCCATTTTCTGCGATGCAAGTAGAACAGAGACTTCTCACAGTCTGGACAAGGCAGGTGATAGAATGGAGACTCGAAGCCTTCCTGGTCACCTCTGATTTTCCCTTCTCCCTTTCTCACCGCCTAGATATGTGAACAACCATGTGCATTTATGCTTATGGCTGATTGTTATTTAATATTTTTTCCATCCTCTTACCACCCAAGCTCAGGCCTTCATCACCTCATTCCTCATCACCCTAATAGCTCCTAACTGATTTTTCTTTTTTGGACTTTTTTACACCCACATTCAGCCCCAATGCATAACACCATCTAATTAATTTTCCTGAAACACTTTGATCATGTAACCACATTGACCTCAAAATGTTAATAACTCCTCTGGCCTGTTGGACAAAACAAAACTTTTTAAGCTTTGCATTCAGGGTGGTACTGACCTTTGCTTCCAGCTTACTTCCTGTGGTGTTCTGGACAAATGATTTGCTAGAAATGCCTTGGCATTTTTGCCTCGCAAATTTTGTTCCTAGTCTTTCATGGGACAAAAATAACAATAAAAATCATTTACTTTTTTGTCATACCCATCAGACCAAATTTTCAAATCTACCGTCATCATTGAGTACCAGTCACCAACCACACCCAAAACCAAAGGTCATCTTGGGTCAGCATAGATGGGAACTGGAGAGAGGGCTTGAGGACATCGTAGTAAGCAAGCACTGGTGGAGAAATGGTGAGAAGGAACACAGGGCAGTCTGTGAACCAAATGTAGGGATGGAATGTTTTGTGAGATTAGGAGATGGCAAAAAATTGAGAGTGGTTTTGAGGTCAGGATGAAGGTAGTTGGTTATAGGGAAGGTGTGGGAGCCATTATAGGGTCTTGGCTATGACCAGTTCTTTTTTTAAAATATATTTTATTGATTTTTTACAGAGTGGAAGGGAGAGGGATAGAGAGTTAGAAACATCAATGAGAGAGAAACATTGATCGGCTGTCTCCTGCACACCTCCTACTGGGTATGTGCCCACAACCAAGGTACATGCCCTTGACCGGACTCGAACTTGGGACCCTTCAGTCCGCAGACCGACGCTCTATCCACTGAGCCAAACCAGTTAGGGCGGCTATGACCAGTTTTAATGAATGGTCTTAGATAACTCTGATGCAGTTGTTAATTGACCCCCACAAGAGTTGCCAGTGATGAAGAGTACCGAGTTCTTTGAGGATGTGGTGTAAAGTTTCCAAGGAAAGGATTATTCTGGAGGCTAAAAAAATCCAAAATTCCTTTAAAAATTGGAGGCTTCAAGCAGGCAACACATGACTCTTCTTGTAATTGTATAATAACCATTTCTACGTAGGTTGCTATTGCATCCACTTGGGGGGACCTAACCACTTTTGTCTATACCACCTTTCACAAACCTCTCAGTGGAGACTTTGGTTAAATCCACACAGTTCCACCTTATCATTAGTAGCATTTTAAAACATATACATATCACATGCCCTGTGTTGGTCATATTCTGTCTCCAGGATTACAAGTCCTGGAGTCTTGGTTTATAACTGTCAGGACCACATGTAATATCAAGGATAAAGCATTGTGACTAAACAATATATTGGAAGAAATTCATGCTAATGCATTTGGCTAGAGTTGAAAGCTTAGCTTTTAATGTTCATGAAGATCTAAAAGAACTTCGGTTTTTGTTTTCTCCAAAGGTCCTTCTCAGTTAACTGCATAATATCCAATTATGCATCTTAGAAGAATTTAGGGTTGAGAAAACCCAGCTACTATTGGAATCTTTGATTCTACAGGATTTGTGTTCCCCAAACCAGTGCTTATACAGCTAAACTCTTCCCTCTGGGATTTCGTTGATTGTCATAACTTTTGAGCTTGCCTTGCAAAGCCACAGACTCATTAAAGTAAAATGCTAGAGTTTAAAATGTTTTAAAAGTCTAGTGTTGTCGCTGATTTTGTTCGTTATTTGATCAGGAAGGAAAAAAAAATAATCCCACAAACGTTATTTTTTTCCCTGATGTCTTAAATGAACTGGGGTTTTAATATATATTTTCTTAAAATTGTAGCATTTTAAGCACATCATTTTTATAGGTGTGGGAATCACAAATCACTAAAATATTTTAATCTTAAGGATGGAAAAAAAAGTATAATTACCATTTACTACAAGTAAGCAGGGGGGTACAAGGAGTGCTTTGTTTAGTCTGATCTTTCTTAGTGGTGCGGGGAATGGAAGGCTACCCTCCAGCCACATCTCCTGCACAAATTTGCTGTGGTCACAGGTGTTGTGCTCATATAGAAAGGTGTAAGTCATGTGTCTGGTTTTGCAGAAATACTAGGGCTTTAGGAGTTTATAAAGACAGTTTTCTCTAATTTGATAAAGACATCATATCAGTAGCACTTGGTCAAAAGCAAGAACTGAGTTCGTCTTCCTCTAATTGGAAGAATTACATTCTCTGTTTAGTGAGTCATAAGTTAAAGTTTTATTATTGGTTGAATTAGGCACTCAGATACCTGAATTTCAATACCTCTACATCAGCATTTCTCAACCTCAGTACTATTCACATTCTGGGTCCAATAGTTCTTTGCTGTGGGGCTGTCTTGTGCATCATAAGATGTTTTGCAGCATTTCTACCCTCTGCCCATTAGAAGCCAGTAACACTCTCTTCCCCTCACACCACTCTCCCAGTTGTAATGATAAAAAAAACAACAACAAAAAACTGGTCTGTTCCATTGCAAGGGGCAAGAGAGGGAGGGAAATCTCCAGTTGACAACTACTGCTCTAGATTTATTTTTGGGTGAGCTCAGTGAACTTCCTTAAATGTTAATGGGAACCAGAAGAGCAAAAGAGTAACTTTCTTTCCCATGGGAGTGGGTGTTGTGAGTGGGCACCAAAGGAATTATCAGGACCTCTAGAATGGACTGTGGCAGCCATGGAAGAGTGGTCTACATGGAATAGAGCTAAAGGAACTCATGTCTGCGGTAGGATTTTAGGGAATGGTCCCCAGAAGACCCAGTTCACCTGCAGATGGGTGCATCCTTAACCTTTAGGTATAAACCTGTGCAAAAAATTCAGTAACATGTATGTTGGAAAATGAAAGATAGCAAAAGGGTCCTGCCATTTCCTATTCCCCTTCCCATGGCAGACATCACTAATCAGTCACTGAACTCTCTGTGGAGTCTGCTGTCAGCCTCAAATTTTTTCTCAACACAAGATTCTGGGCATCACTACCAATATCTCAGAATTAGAACTAAAGTTGAAACCTATTTGTAATCATTGCTTTTAAAATATATTTTTTTATTGATTTCAGAGAGGAAGGAAGAGGGAGAGAGAAACATCAATGATGAGAGAGAATCATCGATTGGCTGCCTCCTGCGTGCCCCACACTGGGGATTGAGCCCTCAACCTGGGCATGTGCCCCTAACTGGAATCAAACCCTGGACCCTTCAGTCAGCAGACTGACGCTCTATCCACTGAACCAAACCAGCCAGGGCTATTACCATTGCTTTTAAATCATTGCCAGTTATTTAAGGACAATGGTAGTGATGAAATACATTGTTTGAAATATAAGCTACAAACAAAGCATCAAAAATCTTGAATGGAAATAATAACCTAAACACCAAAGAAAGTGCATCTGGTAAAATTAGAAATCATTTAAAGTTAATTTGTTTCTTTGGCACCATGGCATGGAGATTTCTTCTCTCAATGCCAAATAGTTAATTAGGTTAAGTGAGAAATTCTGAAATGCTGGAGATTTGGGGGGCCTGAACTTCACTCTGGTGTAGCATGGCTGCCCACCAGGAGCCACTTTGTGTGCAGTCCTGAAAACTGAGGAGAAATGCAAGAAAACGCTGCATGGGTTTTGGAAATATTCCTGTCAATGCTTGAGAAGGAAGGCCTTAACATCTGCAGGTGTGTGGGTTGCTGATAGCAGTTGGAAAACTCACCCCGAAGTGAGAGTTACCAAGAAAAAGAAGTTCAAATTGGGACTGATGGTCACTAAATTTGTGAGAGCCAACAACTCTCTCTTTCCTTAAATGTCCAGATGATCTGGAAAACGTACCAAACTGCTTTAATAGCGAGAACTAAAATGAAAAGCATTCAGATTAGTTTGGGGTCCAGCTACTGAAGCACAAACGTGGGGTGGAGCCCATGAATCTGTGTTGTTAATTTTGTTAAACAAACTTCCTGGGGTTATTTCAATGATGCTAAATTTGATACCCTGATCTAAGCCATGTATGTTTAACTTTGATTTGCCTTCCCCCCTTCCAAGCTTGGTAAAATGCAGTAGGTGTGGGGTAGGGCCCGAGTTTCTGCATTTGTTGTAGGTTCATAGGCTACAACCAAGTACCTAAGGGTGATAAAAATAATTGCAATTTCTCTGAGAGAAAGCTCTCTTTAGCCTAGGCGCACCTGTCCCAGAGTGTGTGGAGCCATTATTAGAAAAGGAGGGACTGTAGAAAGTACAAATAGCAGAGGCTGCCGCCTCTGCAATGAACTATAGCTGTTGAATGGAGAAGCAGAGGAAGGCAGTGTAGGGAGGTGATGCTAGCAGGCCAGCAGTGGAAAGCTTCGTTGGCCTTTGAACTAGAATGTCACCTGGTACTTATTTATCAGCAGACTTGGGATGCTGGTGACAAGGGTGTTTGCCTGTTCCCAGCTTAATACTATGGCAGTTCTCATCTGACTTCCCACCTTGGCCAGGACACGTGTGGCTAGGAGAATCACAGTTGAAAAGAGCCCACTGGGTCTGTGTGCATGGTTAGCTCCATGATCCTGAAGTGCTTTCATCCACAGGGGAATTTCTGTGAAATCATCATGGACCAAAACACCATTACCCAACTTTACAGCGGACTGTGTTCAGAATGACTTTTAGTTATTTCCAGAAATCAAAATCACACTAAAAGGAGGAAGTTTTGCTGTTACAGAAGCTATTGGAACACATGAGAGGTAATCTTTGAAAGTGGTTCCAAATTCCAAACAGTCTTAGATATATTGGAATAAGAGCTTTTAGATGACTCTAGAGAATTGCTCAGCAATCATTTGTCATATTAAAAACATTTTCTCTTTTTGTATGAGTTTCTGTTTGTTTTTCTTGTTTGTTTACTCGTTGCTTTCAGTTTTATATCCACATATGAGTGAAATATATGATTTTTTACTTTTTCTGACTTATTTTGCTTAGCATGATATTCTCAAGGTCTATCCATGTTGTCACAAATGGCAGTATTTCATATTTTCTTATGGTTGAGTGGTAGTCCATTGTATAACTGTGCCATATCTTTTTTATCCACTCATATATCCAAGGACACTTCAGTTGGCTTATTAACCAATGTCACCCCAATAAGTTTAATAAAAAGGAAAAGAGAAAAATGTTTTCTCTTGGTAGTCGATGGCCATTTCATACAGGCCTTGGCCTAAATAAATGGCTTCCAGGGCAGTTCTGATGAGAGTGGAAGAAGATGTGAGGGTACTGAGCGTCTCATGAGGAGAGGAGGGGACGGAGGGACACAGGGCTCTAGAGAAACGGCTGGGTTTGCAGTTTCCTTTGCAGGCCACCTCTCTAGCTTTGCACAAAACCACTCTTGGTGGGAGGGAAAGAAGGAGACTGGTGATACCACTGTGGTTCAGTGAGTCAGCTGCTCCCTACAGAGTGGGGAACCAGACTCCATGAAATGTTAATTATCTGTTAGAAAAAACAGTTTATTTTATATAATTTCAAAAACAAAAACCCAATTCCTGGGCAGACTCTGTTATTTAACTCCCTCAACTTACATTTATATATGCTCAATGCAGGTACATGAAAAAATCATAAAGTGGTCCTTTTAAAGGTGACAACATATGTCTTTACTCTCTAAACCATAACACCTACACACATGGTGACTGAGTTACAGTCAGAAGTGTGCTATAAAATGACATTTCCTCCCACTAATTTTAGATTGCCTATGCAGTTCTAGAGAATAGTATTAAACTTAAATACGAAAATGATCAACTTTGTTTCAGCAATAGCACATCATTCATATAGTTTCGTTGGTTATTTTATCAGCTCAGCTCCCATTGTTTCTCCAGTGATAAATTACACTTTAATTTATTTCTTTATTTTATGGAGTGTGTAGTCATAGTAATTTCCTTGTCCCAGTTCCATTAACTTCCTGGTAGTATTGTTTGAAGTCGCCAGACTCTGATGTGTAATCCAACTGTTTCCCTAATATGTGGGAAGCAACAAACTGCTTGTTTACGTCAAACACAATTCTTACTACAGTTTGCCTTTTTCTTTAAGGCTTTTCCCATGAAAATTCTGGCAGGGGCCTAACCCAGTGTTTTAGGGCTTAGCATAAACCTGACATACAGCAAGCATTCCTGGAGTTGTTTGATGATTGAATGAAGTCATTAGGATTGGTCTGGAATGTAACACTGATCCCACCACGTTAAGCTTAAATTTTTGGAAAGGAGATTACACCACGATTATTTTCATGTTTGATTCTTGTTGGGTTCCTCAAAGTGTCTGTACCAATTCCCCTCCTATCACCAACCTCACACTTTTCTCAAGTTCTCTATTCTACCCACACCTTCCACCATTTCACAAGATAAATGATCTCTCACTTCATTGTAAGAATTTAGGTCATCCGACTAGTGTTCCCTCCACTTCCTTTCCCTCCTTCTCAGAATTCCCCCATGTTGCTCCTGCCTCTACTCTAAACCAGAACTGGAATTGCGTTTCTTTATAAAGTCAATCCATTCACCTGTGCTGGTGATCTCATTGCCTCCCATAGCCTTCCTACCAATTCTTCACACCTTTACTTTTTCTTCTCTTTTGTCTATTAAAGATGAAATAATCTACAAATGAGGGATTCATTCATGCTATGTTTTCATAAACAAAGTGCTCTCTCTCTAACCCAGGAACTACAGTGGCATCGTTTTCTGGGCTTCTGTCAAACATTTCCTTTTTGGAAAGGTGGCCTATGCATTCTGTCTTTATGCCCCTGCCTCCTGTTCTCCATTCAAACTCCACAAGTCTCATTTGGCCCCTGTGCTCCTTCACAAATGTTCAGAGCTGAGATTCTGGCCTATTATTAAGCAGGTAGCAATGTGGAGGTGGAAAAGGCAGTGAAAAGCTGGAGGTGGGGAAACCTGTTAGTGGCAATCATAAGCTTAAGAAAGCAGGAGGCGGTGAAGATCTGAGTTGGGGGTGTGTTGGATGTCACATAGGAGAGCTTGGGCGTAGAAGCACTGCAGGCAGAAAATCTATAGGAATGTGCTACTGCGAGGTGGGGTGTATCTTGAGCTGAGTGTTCAAGAAAACAATGGCAACATTCACAGAAACAGGGACCACAGGAGGGGAATGAGAGTGCAGGCGAGGTGCCGTTAATGGTGAGGTTAATTTTAGGCAGGTTGAATTTGTGCGACAGTCAGGTGATGGGGGACCAAAGTTGAAAAGTCTGAATGTAGAACTTGAGAAAGAAATGAGAGCTAAAGAGATAGACTTTCAAGAAGTCAACTTGAAAGGAGAAGAGAGCCTTTAAGGGTAGCTGTGAGTAGCCTGAAGAAGGTTGTATATATAGAAAGAAGATGACTTGAAACGGAGCTTTGGAGGAATTCTGCATTTCAGGGACAGGTGGAGAAGGCCCCTAAAGGAGAAAAAGAAGGAGAATTCTGGATTCCCAACGGGGCAGCACTGTGAGCAGTAAGATGGTGTGGAGAGATAAGGAGAACAGGAATGTGAGGAGTCCCTGAGCCTGGCCACAAAGTCATTCATTCTTTTCTTCAACAAGAGCTGCCCAAGCATCAACAGCAGGCTGTGCACTGTTTGGGAAATGAGTCTACAGGTTCAATAATCCTATATAATAAAAGCCTAACATGCTAAGTGTCCTGGCAACTGGTCGGCCATTCAACCAATCAAAGTGTAATATGCTAATGATATGCTAAGGCCGCTAAAACACTTGCTATGACTTGCACTGACCACCAGAGGCACACAGTCGACCGGTTGACCAGTCACTATGACGTGAACTGACCACCAGGGGGCAGGCGCTCCGACTGATAGATTAGCTTGCTTCTGGGGTCCAGCTGATCGGGACTGAGCTAGATGGGCCAGACATGTCCCGGAGTCCTCCCACAGTCCCTCCCCTGGCTGGCCAACCTCCCACATCCCTCCCCATCCTGATCATGTGATTGTGTACCAGTGGGGTCCCTTAGTCTGGCCTGCACCCTCTCACAATCGGCCTCTCAGGGGATGTCAGAGAGCCGGTTTTGGCTCGATCACATAGGCCAGGCCAGGGGACCCCACTGGTGCATAAATTCATGCACCGGGCCTCTAGTGAATAATAAATGCTATCTCTGCCTTCAGCAAGCATATAGTTTACTGATAGTGACAGCAAATTAACAAGGAATCAGCATCTAATCTGCTGAGTGCTGTAGCAAAGAGTACACATGGTGTCTTTGTCTGCAGTGTTAGGTGGTACAGTTGGGGACCTGACAGCCCTTGTGCACAGGTGAGGGCTTTGGAGTTAGGCCGCCTGAATCTCAGTTATGGCTCATCCACTTGTCAGCTGAGTGATCTGCAGCACATGATTTATCCACTCTTTCCTTTAATTTTCTCATTGATGATTAAAAATAATGATAATAATAACTACATCTGTTTTGTAGATTTGTGGTGAGATTAAATATGTTAAAACAAATTGATGCAGTGACTGACATAGACTAAGCCTTTGATTGATAACTGTCAGACGTCCATGGTGTTACTCTGTGCTAGACACTGCTTACCCCTCACAGCAGCCGTATGAAACAGGTAGCATTATCATCTGCATTTTCAAAGATGAGGAAATTGAAGCACAGAGAGGTGAAGTGGCTTCTCCAAAATCACACAGCCAAAGTGGCTGTTTTATTTGCTTCCTCTTCACCCTGTTTGTGAGGGAGAGACTCCTACTATCTGGTTATCGAAATGGCCAAGCACATGACACCTGACACTGGACAGAGGGGCCAGACAAGACTTTGTCACATGTTCTCTCAGCCCAGAAAGGAGGACACTGCATTCCCTGCAGGGCCCCATGGGGGTTCCAGCACAGAGTGAACAGTAGGATCTATAAGAGGAGGCTAGGATCTATAACAAGAGGGAGAGGCTAGGATCTATAACAAGAGGGATAGGTGAACCCTGTTTCCTGTGGGAGGATGTAGCTGGCTTGTTGGAATCACTCCAAGAATTGGCAGGGTACTGAAGTCCACTACCCAGGGATGACCAGGCACTGTGCCTATCCCTGTGTTTGGCTGGAGGATCTTACCCACAGGAGCAATATTGGGGAGGGAACTTGAGGGTAGGCCATTTGAGGTCCTCACAGTTTTATCAGACGTCAAGACAGCCCTTTGAACCCTAACTTCAGGCCTCATGCCACAGTGGGAATGGGGCCCTAGGCAGTCTGGATCTAGGTTCATGCTCATCTACACTGTTCTGTGTTCCCTAAAATCTAGACTAAATGGTCATTTCCTGAACATGTCCTATGTTCTTCATCTCTACACCATTGTTCCTGCCTCCCCCTTTGCCAGGAATCCTCTCTCGATTCTACATGGTGATATTCTTTATCCATAGTGGAAGAACCCTCAGCATGGGCTGCTCCACAAATCAGTAATTAGGCTAACAAAAAGGCTAATTAGCATGGCACTGTGTGTGTGTGTGTGTGTGTGTGTGTGCCTCTAATGTACAGAGTTGCTTTATCTGCTAATAAAGACTTCTATTCCTAAAGGAAGCATACACGGAAGAGAGAGCACAATGACATAAATGTCTATTATACAAATCTGTGTTATGGTGAGACTTATATATCCAATCCCAACTTAGGTTGAATGGAGGCGCATTTTTCAAAACCTGAAGAGGAACCAAAATGACAAAAAAGAAGAAAACAGGTGTCAAAAGATGAGACTTGAAACTTGTAAGGCAAAATTTGCTTCTTCATCATTTTTGAAATTTGCTTCTTTATAACGTTTAAAACATATTTGGGAATGAGGAGAAAATAAAGCTGAAATACATTATTTGTGCTATTTGTCTGTAAAATGTGTGATAAGAAAGAAACATGAAACTGTCGTGGGAAAAGATGAATTTCCTAAGGATTTAAAATTTTTTTGCCACCTCGTCTCATCCTCAGTAATGCATTTGCTGGGGAACTAGATGTATTTATTGATGGGTAAAGAGAATGGAGGCAGGAAGTCAGTGGTTTATTATGTGTTTTTTCTCACTCATCTATAAATTGTATGAGTTGGTGCAAACAAGGCATCTCACTTATTGTAGTTTTCATGAATAACATGACAGGAAAAGGGTTGGCCTCTGTCACAAGGGACTAAAATCTTGATAAAAGTGGGCACCTGATTTGGGGTCACTGAATGCTTCTCTCCAAATTGGCACCAAGTGAGAAGAAAATATTTTCTTGTGATTCTGAAGCTTCAGTTCAGAAAGAGGTGAGAATCACTGGGCAGCTACATTCTTTGGCCAATAAATACATCGGCTCCATGTTATGTAATGCTCACTGCTTTGGAGCCTTACTTAAGAAATCTCAAATGTCAGGAAAGCTAAACAATTGAAAGACGGAAGTCTGAAGGAACACAAACCATTTCTAGAGCCCATTAATTCCTGTGCAACCAGTGTATCCTTTATACTCTATGGAACACTGTACAAATTGCTCTAAGCACCTTGAGTATAATTTGTCTAATTTTCTACCCAACGCTTACATAAATTATCAGTTAAGAATTTCCTTTCAACAAACTGAAGATACTTTACAAATTACTAAAGCCACTTGAGATCCTTTTTGAAACAGAGTAAATAAATGTCCTACTAAATACATATATAACTGATACTGTCTGCTGACATAATTTGCTACCTGTTGAGTTATTATCATTTCAATGATTAGCAATCTGTTTTTTTCACTTGTCCTATTCTGTTTTGCTAATGGTGAGGAAGGAACTAAGAACATTTGAATTAATTGTTCTGATGCATTAGTATTAATCTTTATAGACATTAGTATGTTCCTTGACGTCAGGAAAGCTATTTCCGTGGCTGTCTGCAGAGGTACAAGAGTTGACAGAAAAATAGAATACAATAATAGGCTAAGAAAAATATATTTGAATGATAGTAAACAAAATTTAAGCTAGGTTTAGCAGAGGGCATATCCCTCTAATAGATAAGACCTGCAGTTTTTTGTAGTCCAGCCAGACTGTGATTTGAAAATGAAAGAAGGAACTGGAGTAGGGTGGAGAGTTTTAATGAATTTTCATGTTTTAAAATTTTTTTTCTGCAAAAGGGAAGTGCCTAATATTTAGAGTTGTAAGTGTAATCTCGAGGAGGCTTATCAAGAGTCTTCAAAATCATCTTTCTAGGCCCATCTCCGAGATGAGGATTGGCAGCTATCTCATCCGCCTGATGTAATCAGGAGAAGAGATTGCAGGAGTGACAGAAGTAAATGATCTGCATTTATATGCAGGGCTCGATGATGGTGCAGGATTCCTGTGCATAAAAAAATTAATTTGGACAACAATCTTTATTTTAGGACTGAGTAGGGTACAGCAGCAGGCCACAAATTATATGCTTAGCAACTCCCTTGGAAGAAAAGCTTCTATGTAATATACCATTTTATGATTAAGTCTCTTCTCCAAGTTTAAGTATTCTTTTGTTATTAAAACTGCTAGGGGAGATGTGGTTAATTTAATGTTCTGATTAACACCAGTCATGAGGTACCAATTTTCACAAAGAAAAACAGAATTATTAATAGAGAGTTAGTAATAGAGACTGAAGATTGTGTGTTAACCATTTTAATGAATGTTCCTCATAAACAGTTATATTTCCAGAAGGGGAAATGTTGAAAAGAGATGTAGTCATAATTACAAAGCAGATGTGTGTGTTTTTTGCATACAAAAAAGTCAAATGTTCTCATGATTAATCTCAGCACACAAAGCCAGATTTGACGGGTGTCGGAAGCCCATCCTTGAGGTAGGGACATATTTCTATCCATCGTTGTGTCCCCAGGGTCTTGCACTATGTTGGCCAATAGCAGGAGCTCAGTTCATCAATGATCGCTAAGCAGCATAAATAATTTTAAATCATAGAAAACCCCAAGCCTGATTCTAGCCAATAATTTTGACCACATCTCCTACTAAATCTTTTATTCATGTGATCAATACCTATGTCAATGGGCTAGTTTGAATTTTATCTCTTTTTGACACTGTATTTATGAAGGCTTTGGAGAAATTATTTTGTTCTTAAAATTATTTTTGTTACTAATATACATGATAGCAAAGAAGAGGGAGAAAATCAGTATAAAATAAATGGTTTTGTGAGTCAATATTGTGAGTCAATATTGGAATGTTGAATCCTGCAGATGCAATGTACTACCCCGCCCCCTCCCCGCCAAGGCTACAAACTTATAGGATAGCATAAAGCTGCCCAGCACAGAGGTTGATGCCCACTCGACATTGCCACAGGCCTAGGAGGATGCTTATTCTTCTTCTTCTTTTTTAAAATATTTTTTAATTGATTTTTTACAGAGAGGTGGGGAGAGGGATAGTTAGAAACATCAATGAGAGAGAATCATCCATCAGCTGCCTCTTGCACGCCCCCTACTGGGGATGTGCCCGCAACCAAGGTACATGCCCTTGACCGGAATCGAACCTGGGACCCTTGAGTCCGCAATGCCTATTCTTCTTGAGTTGTTCATGGGTCCAAGGTGAGTCCTATGAGGTCCTTAATTAATAACAACACCCGGAAAGACTCCCTCCTGCTGTCAATCAATTTTGGCTGTGCATCGCCAAGTGCTCACGGATGTTACATGAGTAATGTGGTTCAAATTCTTTATTTCCAATATTTCCAAAGAAAAAAATGATGGCCTGGTGACTGAAGTATATGTTGAGTACTTTATCAAACATGAAATAAACAACCCTACTTTATAAAACATCTCCCCGGTTTCTTAGTTTGTAGTAAAGGCATCATCTTTCTTTGCTATTCCTTTTGCACAGTTTCAAGTAGTGTGGGGAGGAGGTATAAGTTCTGGGAGGTCAGGGATCCTTCTTGTTTTGTTTACTGCTGTGTTCTCAGGAGCTGACAGAGAGCCAAACACACAGCAGATGCTGAAGCAATATTTGTTGACTGAATGCTAGATGGCATAGGAGACATATGCAGATAGGGCTGAATAGATGGCTGTGTAGTCAACACTTGAATTATTTTCTTTGATCTTTTCTTGTACATATTTTCTCTAATATTTTAAATCTGTTTTTAATACATCTTACATATGTCAGACACTATACTAGGCGCTATGGGGCACATAACAATAAATAGGAAGAGTTGAAGGGCTTGGGCTATTGCTTTGTCCCTCTTTGTTAATTTACTTATTTATCCACTTAAGCATTTGTTGTTCCTTTTACAAGGAATGGATTACTATTGAGTTTTGTTCTGAAAATATCCCTGTTGCAAATGTTATTATCTAATGTACCCTGTAGAAGCAAATATCAAGCAGTGAAAAATAGTAAGAATCTGAACTGATCAAAAAAGTGTAACAATACAACCATTAATTCCTAAAAGTGGAGTATTCTGCTAAGGAGCATTACATTGGAAAAAGAATGGGCTTAATAAATACACCTTAGATACTGTCAAAGAAAAGTAACCAAAACCAAATTGGCTAAAGAAAGATGTAGTCATAGATCTTTTGAGAGTAAAATGTTTGAAGAGATAATGTAAAAATATACCTATTAATTATTTCATTGTAGTAATTAACATAGTTATTATGCTACATGACCTGGAGTCTAGAAAAATAAAATCTTCCAGTCTTGAAATTTCAGATTATCTTTATGTTTTAATACACTCAAAAGCTAAAATCATTTGACTTAACCAACATCAAATACTCCTTAATGGACATAAACAATTCAGAAAGAAACAAAAACAAAAACAACATGAATCCTAATAGATTACAACAAGAAATTGGGAGGAATGTTAAAATCCTTTTTGTCCAAATTTTTTATCTTCTAGAAAGGAAATTGAAGTCAAGAGAGGTCAAGTGACTGATTCAGTGTCACACAATTAGGGTTCATTTCTACTGTAGGATTCTTCACACTATGCAGCCATATTGCATTGGACAGCAATAAACTATCTTCCTAGTACAAAACAATCTTGCTAGATTTTTTAGTGGTCTAAGTTAATTTAACAAGTTCAGCATATTCCCATACAGACAGGCCCTCAAGCCTAAGCTCCCCCAGATACAGAATCAACTGAAATTGCCTGAACCCTACTGCCAGACAGTATTTGCTTAAATACAAAAAAATATGACTAGTTTGATAATTACTTGAAGTGAAATTCGAATGGCTCAAAGAATAACTTATGTCCCTTTAGTAAATTATTGGTGGCAAATCAGTAAGAGGAAATCCAACATTTTTTAGCCATCCTTGAGACACTCCAAAAGCATATTTATTCTTACTCATTTAATTTGGGGAAAATGAGGCCTAAAGAAGGTATTAGAGTAAGTGTTTGGCAGAGCTGTCATTGAAATTCTTGTCTACAGTCTCCTCTTGTGTCAACTTGGCTAAGCTATGGTGCCAAGTTGTTTGGTCAAAAATCAGTCTTTAGATGTTGCTGTGAAGGTATTTCTTAGATGTGATTAACATTTAAATCAGTAAACTTTGAGTGTAGGTGGGCCTCATCAGTTGAAGGCCTTAAGAAGACATATTGAAGTTTCTCAAAGAAGAATTTTCCTCAAGACTGCATTTCCAGCCTGCTGCCCTGAGGAATTTGGACTCAAGGGAACAACATTAGCTCTTTCTTGAATCTAGCCTGATTTATGGATTTTTGGGGTAACCAGTCCCTATAGTCATGTGGGCCAATTCTTTAAATTGTTTTTGTTGTTGTTAATCCTCACCTAAGGATATGTCTTCCATTGATTTTTAAAGAGAGTGGAAGGGAGGAAAGGAGAAAGAGAGAGAGAGAGAGAGAGATGTGGGAGAGCCATATTGATTGGCTGCCTCTGGCACATGCCCCTGATCAGTCTGGGGATCAAACCTGCAGCCCAGGTATGTGCCCTTGGCTGGGAATCAAACCTTCAACCCTTCGGTGCAAGCAGGGGTGAGGGAGGAGGCTTGCTGTAACCACGGAGCACCAGGTTCTGTTTCCCTGGAAAGCCCTGACTAATTCACCTCCTTCTATGCTCTTTCCATATATTTTCAGTTGTCCTAAAGCTGGACATTAGAGTGAGCAGGAAGCACACCATCTGGGGGTTGTGAGCCTGCCCAAGAGGACTAGCTGTTAGCTGCCCACTGCATCTGAGAGAAGGGCATTTAGAGAGGCATGCATCACCAAGGTGCCATCACAGGGTGGCATGGCCTTGGAGTCCTGTAGGTCTGCCATTGATGCAGCTGCTCCTGTGCTCAGGAGAGCAGCAGCCTCAGGAGAGAAATCCCTGGCACCCACTGTGAAGGCCCCGATGGAGCCAATAGGACTTCAGAGCAAGAGCACCAGTCTCCACAAAGGGCATCTTCAGGAGGAGCAGCTCTGCATGCTTGTATCATTAAAAAGGAAAACACGCAGAAAGATACTTTGCAAGATGCTTTTTACAAGGACAAAAAATATATATATTCTTCTTATCCTCAGTAAGACATCAACACTTTCTTAAACAGGAAAGAATTTAGGTTCTGAACTAAATGCTTTAATGAGGGACAGATAATACATGTGAATTGAAACTAATTGGTGTCTCAGATCACTGAGCTGGTTGAAAAACCATTTGTGATGAGGTCTCTATAAGTTAACAGTCACTTTTAAGTGCCTAATTAAACATCGTTCTGTCCCTAGTGAGAATAAAAAAAAAATGTATTGTCTCTCATTGCACTATACTTAACCAAGTGATTAAAGTGGGTGTTCTGAACAGATTTATTTTGTGTGTGTGGCAAAAGCTCTTTTTCCCCAGGGTAGACTGATGTAGGGAGCCCTCAGACAATGACACATTGTGTCTCACACAGATGGGAACGGGGCCTTGTGATGAACACGAATAATGGGCTAATAGGAGAAAAAGACTTGAGATTCTTGCCGAACAAAAAGATAAAATAAAGAGACCAGGTGAGAGGTGGCTTGATTGGGGTTACTTTTTCCCCCCTAGGAATAATAATTAAAATAGTATCAATAAAAAGATTTTAAAAATTATGCTGCTTGGGCTCTAAGGATTAAGGGCAAAGGCATTTGCAATGAGTTATATTTGGGAGAGATCAAGGTTTAACACTTGTAGTTTCATCTTCCTATTGGCTGAAGCCCCCTGGGACTCAATGAAAAGGTTACTAAGAAGAGAGTCTGACAGATGGAGTTTAGGAGAGGGGTCCTCATGGGGGCTTTCAGGCCACCAGAGCTGGTGGAATCATTTTGGGGAGTTAGGGACTGAGGACCTATTCTGGAAATGGAGACTTTTCTTAAGGGAATGGTCCAGGAGGTACCCTCTACCAGGCGAAGCGAGTCTGATGGGACATCTGCTTCTCCATTCACTCCCCCGCTCCCTGTTTTTGCTTATTGCACTTCTATAGTTATTATCATTGCTTAGAAATGCAGAGTTTTGTACTTTAGGCATGTGTTTGTTTGTTGTTGTTTTAATCTTTATAGGACTGGAAACTTCTTAAAGGCATTTATTTTCTCCCCTTATTCCTCTAAGACTTAAGTGATCATTTGCCTCCAATAGCGCCCATGGTTTCTTAGACACCATTTGCACTGATGGCTGCTGAGTGCTATCAGTTGGTCAATAACAGTCCTGGGCTCTGAGACCGCATTTTCTTGCAGTCGACCTCAGATCCCACCAACGTGTTTGCCCTTCTGAATTGGATTATAACATGCGTGCTTTGGTCATCTCTACCTTCCTTGAAAATAGCTAAGTCAGCCCAGCCTTGTTCAGCTGCTTTAAGTCAACGAGCATCCCTCTTTGGACATAAGGTGTAGTGTGTTCTGTAAAAGGAGTCAAATCATTCTAATTTAAGTCCATATTACTTGATGGAAACCTAAAAAATTCTGCCGAAACAGATTCTTGCCACCAATATTTCAATTGAATTTGTTCTGAAACTTTATTTCCATCTTCCTCCCACACTCTAAGTTAGACCCAAAGTTCCCAGAGTTGTAAGCAGGAGAAAGGGACTGAAAAAGGAGAGAGAAAAAAGGTGGGTTCTCTCACTTCCCCATGCCCAGGAGAGCTGGACCAGGCCTCGCTTGGACTGACCACGCTGGTCCTGAGCAAGGAGAAAAAAGCATGGGATCCTGTGTGAGAGCATGTGTCCACTTGTTCTCCACCAGGATGGTTCTCCTCTTTGAAACAGTGCTTTGTAGAAATGCTGAAGCATGCCTGGTCTCTGATCTCACTCCCTCCTAGGCCTCAGGCTCCCCAGCACTGGTCAGGCACATTGCTGTTTTCTCTAAGTGAAAAACAGTGTAAGGATCTGATGATCTCCTTAGACAGCTTTAAAATATTTCTATTCAGAAAAGAGCAAGGTTTCAGCAATAAAAACTGCAATGAAATAAAGAGGGCACATGGGTAGCTCAACCATATTGGGAACTAAATACTAGAAGGTAATAACTAGGTGCTGATTTTACCTCTTTTATATCTTAGACACTGGGCAAAGGGCACAAAGGGGTTTAAATATCTCCTGTTTGGTCAGGGGAATGGATCCCATGCTGACATAGCTCAGCTGCACTCATCTGAGAATTATTCATGCTTTCACGTCTGTGTCTCTACTTCAATTTTTACTGTTTGTGTTGTTGTTGTTTTTCTCATTTTGCTCTTGACTCCCCCCTCTACTGATGTCTGTTCTCTCATTTCTAAGTTCTCCTTACATTTTCTTTTAAAAAAAAAATCCTCATGTAAGGATGTTTTTACTGAAAGAGGGAGAGAGAGAGAGAGAGAGAGAGAGAGAGAGAGAGAGAGAGAGAGAAGAAGAAGAAGAAGAAGAAGAAGAAGAAGAAGAAGAAGAAGGAGGAGGAGGAGGAGAAGGAGGAGGAGGAGGAGGAGGAGGAGGAGAGGGAGAGGGAGAGGGAGAGGGAGAGGGAGAGGAAGAGGAAGAGGAAGAGGAAGAGGAAGAGATAAACATGGATCAGTTGCCTCTGGTATGCACCCTGACTGAGAACCTGCAACCTAAGTATGTGCCCTGACTGGGAATCGAACCTGCAACCTTTTGCTGATTAGGATGATGCTCTAACCAACTGAGCCACACCAGCTAGGGCTGCTTACTGTTTCAATGTTATATAGCATTTCCCTTCCTGTTTCATCTGTGTCCTGTGGGATCTAGCTCCAGACTAGATAAAGAGTTGTGCAGGTTTAATAAATCATCAAATAAAATATTTGGAGCAAGTATATCACAATTTGACTACATCATTATAACTATCCTGGAGAGAAAATTAAGATGTTAAAAGGGTTATGTTAAATAAATGCCTTTGTAATACCTTTAATTTTTTTCATAATATATATTTTTTAATGTGAAAATGATGAAGTAGATATGGAGGAATTTTAAATTACAAAGAAATAATAAAAATTACTTCTTGCATATTTGTTTATGATTTTTGAACACCTTTTATTCAGATACTGTAATGCCTAGAGTTAATGATTTTCATTATAAATCTTTAAACATATATAATTTTAAAATATGAAGTCATAAATCTCTAAACATGGGAGATTTGCTATTTTAGCTTATAAATTATCATTTTAGACATATTTATCTAAGAAGAAGTAACCTAAAATATACAGCAACTGTACTTAGAATTTCAGTGTTATAGAGAATCTCACATTTTTAAGGATGTTAGAAATAAAGGGCTAAGATGGCATTTTAAGCCAGAATGTAAAATAAACTATAACTACTCTATGATTGTCAATGTCTTACCCTGCTGGTTTTAATAATGTGAAACAGATTTCATGATAATATAATCCATCTGGAGAGCATTTTTTAAAAAAATCAAGACAAATCAGTAAGTATACTCACTCTTTTTAACATACTATAGCACTTAGGCTGGTTAAAAATGAAACAGTAGGGTAGAAGTTCTTATAAAATAGAAAAAAATTCTTATCCAGCACTATTTGCTCCTCAGCAAATAATTTAGAATATTAGGATTTCAATATCAGTAAACAAAATGATAGGAATTGGAGTAAGCATCATGAGGCTATGTAGAAACCATTCCTATTTTTTGAGGTTTTAATATGGGGAGAGCTGAGATTCATACATGAAAACTTCACAAACAAAAGCAATGGGGAAGGCCACACTATCTCTGATTGTGTTCAAGGGAACAATTATGCAAGCTTTGGAAAAGGTACTTGACATGTAATAAAGCAGCGGTTCTCAACCTGTGGGTCGCGACCCCTTTGGTGGTCGAACGACCCTTTCACAGGGGTCGCCTAAGACCATCCCGCATATTAGATATTTACATTACGATTCATAACAGTAGCAACATTACAGTTATGAAGTAGCAACGAAAATAATTTGATGGTTGGGTCACAACATGAGAAACTGTATTTAAAGGGCCAGAAAGTTGAGAACCACTGTAATAAAGGGAGACGAGTATTAAAAAAATTAAACATGCCTTTTTACAGACCAATCCAAGGTATTAAACTGATTTTTTCTCTTCAGTAGCTTTCTTTGCCTACTTCTTCCTCAAGGCTAAACTCTAGAGTGTTCCTATTCCAGGATGACATAAATCTCTCCATGTAGTGAGGTGCTTCCATGTACTTGGTAGAGCTTTGTAATTTTTATATATTTTTTATACCTTGTTAGTTATTTCATGAGTCAAGTTACTCCTGTGAATGCAATTTTTCTTCCACTATATTTGCTAATTGGATTATTCCTGGGAAACTATTGATGTTTGTATGCTTGTGTTGCCCCTGGATATTTAGGTTTGCTTTTCCTTTTTGGCTGAGTTGATCATTTTGAAGAGAAGGTAGGTTTGAACTGATTTGTAAGCCTGTCTTATGGGTTTGTAGATGAGTGCACATTTTTTTTCTACTCAGTCCTCTCTGACCTGCAGCTGCAAAGGATAGGCCTGATATCTCCAATGTAGGAAGCTGTTCAGAAGGAAAATCACAGGTATTGCTTGACTTCAGGGTTTTCTCTTTCCCTCTTATCTTCTAGAAGCTCAACCCAGCCCATGTGGCCTTTGAATGAACAATGAGTTTTGTGTTTTCTGTTCTTTCTTTCTCCAGCCTCACCTGTCAGTATATAGCATTAGGGCTTACCTGGCTGTACTCTTCTCTGTGCATGTGTCAGAAAGTTATGTATAGCTGCCCAATAACCTTCTTGATTTGGTCTAAATGGTTTTATATCTTCCTAATAGTCTTGTGAGTTTGAACCATTACCAGTTTTTTTTTTATGCCAACAGTTTAATTGTGGTGGGCACCCCAGTCTGTGGAACCTGTGAGGATGTTACCATATGGCAAAGGGACTTTGCAGATGTGATTAAAGGTATGGACTTTGATAGGGACATGAACCTGGATTCTCAGGGTGAGCCCATTTAGTCACAAGAGTCCTTCAAAGGGCAGAGTCTTTCCCAGCTGTGGCCATAGAAAGAGACAGATGACAGAGGCAGGGTCAGAGAGAGATTCCCTGTGGCTGGCTTTGAATTTGGAGGAAGGGGAACATGAACAGGAGAATGCAGTGTGTCGCTAGAAACTGGAAAAGAGCCCCTGGATGGAAATATAGCTTTGCTGACACCTTGATTTTAGCCCACTGAGACCTGTCTCAAACTTTGGACCTCCAGGAGAGTAAGATAATATTTGTGTTGTTTTAAACTCCTAGACTTGTGATAATTTGTAATGGCAACAGTAGAAAACTAATTCGTTGATGTATTTATCTGCCCAGGCTGCCATAACAAAATATCTTGACTTGATGGCTTGAACAACAAAAATGTATTTTCTCGCTCCTGGAGGCCAGAAGTCCCAGGTCAAGGTTTAGTAGAGTGGGGTTCTAGTGAGAGACCTCTTCCTGGATTTCAACCTTCTCATTGTGTCTTCATATGGCCTGTGTGTGTGTGTGTGTGTGTGTGTGTGTGTGTGTGTGTGTGGAGAGAGAGAGAGAGAAAAAGAGAGAGAGAGAGAGAGAGCTCATATCTCTCCTTATGAGGACACTAATCTTATCAGATCAGGCTCCACCCTTGGGCTCATTTAACCTGAATTACCTCCTAAAGTTCCTATCTCCAAATGCAATTATATTGGACATTAGACTTTCAACATAAGAAGTCGTTGGTGTTTTTTTGTTTGTTTTTGTTTTGGGGGTCGGGGGACACCATTCAGTCCATAGCAATTAGTTTTATAATTTTAAAAGTTTCTTCAGTTCAGTGTAGTATGTATTTGTATTTCATGGATTGGGGGGGGGGGGCATAAGAGTAATTAGTACTTGTGATAATATCTTTAAAATAACCCCTTTAAAAAGTTTTATATTTTGCTGTTTTTATACTTTTCACTTAAAAAGAATTTTAGACTTGCAGAAAATGTACAGAAATAGTGACATTCCCAGTACCCTTCAGCCAGCTTCCCCAAGCTTCCTCTGTGTTACAACTTAGGTGGCCATAGTAAGACACCCAAACTTGGGAAATTAATGAGGATATGATTCCTTTAGCGACATCACAGGCCATATTAGAATGTCACCAATTTTCAAGTAATGTCTGCTTTCTGCTCCAGGGTCCAATCCAGGATTCTATATTGCATTCAACTGTCCTGTCTTGTTAGCCTCCTTGAAATTGTGACCATTTCTCAGTTTCCATGTCTTTCCTATCCCTGACACTTTTGAGGAGTGCTGGTCAGTTCTCTTGTTGAATGTCTTCAATTTGAATATTTTGTTGTTTTTATTTTTGAGGAAGGGACCTCTCAGTGTTTTTGCACTTTCTGATTTGACTTCTAGGTATGAACATGGCCAGATACTGGGTTATCCATAGAAGACCTAATGTTCCTTTTGCTTCAAGTGAGTTTTTTTTGTTTTGTTTGGGTTTTTTTTTGTTTTTGTTTTTAATCTCTGAAGACTTCTAGACTGACACCAGATTTGGTAGACTTCTGCTTTTTACAGATATGATTCTCATCCGAGAATCCCTTACAATTCTACCACTCTATCCAAAAGTCTCTAAGCAAATTCAAACCAGCTGGAAATAACTGCATGGCTAAGAGTGAGAGAAATTGCTTCAGCGAGTCCACCAAACCTGGGTTTGATTAGTGCATGCATGCCTCATGGAGACAGTGATCTGGGAGTTGGGGTACAATAATAATGGCTAATAACAGCAAATATTATTTAGTAATTACTATGTGCCAGGCGTTGTGCTAAATGCTTTACATAATCATCTAGCTTATTCCTCACAACCACCCCTTGAAGTAGATGGGAAGTTGCAGATCTGAGCAATTTAATAATTTTCTTATGATTGTACAGTTTGGAGAATGTTGCTGTCTGGAACAGAAACCATTTGGTGGTTAATAAACAGGCACAAAATGTACAACGTAGAGCTGGGTTGTCAGATATGGGTAGATTGGAAGGTGGAGTCAGGTAGCAAATAAGCGTGTTGAGGCACTGGAAGAAGATTACTGAGTCAGAGATTCTTGGAGTAGAAAGATTCCTTAGCAATTATCCAGGTTAACACACTTCTGCCCAGTTAAGGTATCCCTGCATTATTTTTCTACCAGACAAATATCCAGCCCTAGCTTAATGCTTTACCACGCAGCCCATTTTATTTTTGGACAACTGTAACTGTTCAAATATTGGGCTTTCTTCCTGGCTAAAAACTGGTTGGTTCTAGTTAACCTGTCTGCAGTTAACAGTTAAATATACAGTAGTCCCCCTTATTCATGGGGTATATGGTCCAAAGATAGACCCACAATGAATGTCTGAAAGTGTAAGTAGTACATACATACACATACATACATACATACATACATTCATACATACATACATACTTTTTCACTTAAGGGAAGCCCTTTGCAGTTTTTCTTTGGAATATGTGAATTACCAGTATCACTACTCTTGAGTTTTGGGTCCATTATTAAGTGAAATAAGGATTACTTATTTAACACTTTAACAATTGATCTGATTGACAACCAGGATGACTATTAAGTGATTAATGGGCAGGTAGCATATACAGCATGCATGATACGCTGGACAAAGGAATCATCCACGTCTCAGGTGGGATGGAGCAGGATGGCTTGAGATTCCCTCACACTACTCAGAACAGCAAAGAATTTACAACTTATGGATTGTTTATTTCTGGAATTTTCCGTTTAATATTTTTGGACTATGGTTGACCTCGGGTAACTGAAACTGCGGAAAGCGAAACTGCAGATAAGGTTTTCTTCACTCAACCCTTCAGATATTTGAAGATTATCATAGCCTCTCTTCCAGTCTTTTTGTCTCTTTTTGCACGCTCTTTAGCTATTCTTCACACAATATGGTTAACAGTCCTCTTCCCATGCAGGTCTCTTATTATTTGGTTAGAGGTGGGCAAATACCAGAAAACTATTCAAATTTGAATTTGACATAAAAAGCAAATGAAGACTGTGATATAATTAAGGCAACTTAGATGTCAGAAAAAAGAAAAGAAAACTGTAGGGATAGCATTAAGTAGCCAATAGAGGTAGGAACATAATCCACAGGAGAATCTCGTGTGTACAATAACAGTCTGGAAAAGCTCAGGGTAATATTATTTCAATAATTATTCCTTTTAAGATTTCCCTTAGAAGAACACGTAACTTAGATTTCCTGAGGACATAATCTGGAGCACATCTGAACATTTATAACTGGATTTGCCTGGCACTTAAAATGTTTTTCTATTTAGGAGATGTGATTGGCAAATGAGACTTTTATCTTTTGATGCTATCAACTGATATCCTGCAGAAAAAGTTGGATGATGGATTTCTTTTGGAACACATGATCATTCTGTAATTTTACCTCTCTTTCCTTCTCTTCTCTTTCTTTACTTGTAACTAAACCCTGAAATAGAACTCAATACGTCAGATGTACTCTCCATTTGTTCTTTTTACACAGCAAACACTGTTGTTACAGCAGTCCAAACTGTAAATTCTTCTTGAAATTAAAAATAGTTGAAATAAGGAAATTGCTCTTACAAATATGTTTAAAAATTATTGGTATTTACTATGCTATTTAAAATATTGCCTTTCAGTAGGAAAACCAAAACCTGGCAAATTAATGTACTTTTTTCCTAATTGTAATTACACAATAAGTAAACTTAAATGCCAAATACTACTGAGATTTGGAATTAACTGAAAATCAAACTGAGTTATTCATAATTCTTTTCTAACCTTGAATTCTCTTTGGAACTATTCTGCAGAATGTCCTGAAATGTTGGTAGTTGTAATTGGTGGCTACCTCATTTTTCAAAGGCATTACATCAATGTTCAAAAAATCACTACTGTTTATAAGACAATTATTACACCTACCCATCTTTAGAGAGGTGAAGTAGATGCTTTGAAATGTTTTTGAGATCTCAGGAGTCATTGTAAAAAGAATGAAAGCAGTTAGATTCTTAAGTCTCCTTAAAATTTGTTCATTATTTAACAAAATAGGAATTAATTAAATAATACAAAGTCTAATAATCAACAGTTTACTCCAGTTGTGTTTGAAAGTGTAGAAATATATGTACCTCAAGCTATTAAAAAATATCAAGAGGAGGGAAGACTTCCAAGCTCTCTTTACAAAGCCAACATTATCCTAATACAAAAACCAGATAACGACACATCAAAGAAAAAAAGGATAGGCCAATATTCCTGATGAATATAGATGCTAAATTCCTCAATAAAATATTAACAAGTTAGATCCAGCAATACATTAAAAAGATCATACACTATGATCAAGTGGGATTTATTCCAGGGACACAGGTTGATACAATATATTCAAATCAATAAATGTGGTACATCACATAAACAAAATGAAAGATTAAAATGAAATGATCATATAAATAGATGCATAAAAAGTATTTGATGAAATCCAACACCTATTTATGATAAAAACTTTCAGCAAAGTAGTAACAGAGGGATTATACCTCAGCATAATAAAGGCCATATATGACAAACCTATAGCCAGCATTATACTCAATGGGCAAAAACTAAATCTGAAACAAGGCAGGGATGTCTGCTTTCACCACTCTTATGCAACATAGTGTTGGAAGTTCTAGCCATAGTGATCAGACAAGAAGAAGAAATAAAAGGCATCCAAAGTGGAAAGAAGGAAGGAAATTTCTCTTTACTTACTGGCAAAAATTTTTCAATTTGCTCTGTGAAATGTGTGAATGTAAAAATTTTATCAGAATACAGGTAAAACAAAAAGTTCATCTTATTAATAATATTGTACAAAAATGAGCATGAATCTCTGAAAGATTTGTGAAAAATCAAAAAGAAGGCATGCCTAAGATTTTATTTTTCAGGTGGATTTTTTAGCAAGATTAGATATTATAGTATTTAAATGAAGAATTTTGCCACATGTAATTAGTCAATGTTCAAATAAATGACTTAGGTTTGGGAGTAAAAGTAGCAAATTCAGTTACAATATTCTGCTAAAATAACTTCTAAAATTATTTGTTAGGATGGTTATTAAGATGGAGGACTGTGATCCATGAACACTATGACTTCTCAGTGACTAATTCTGCTCTATGAGTTTTAAAAAGTCAGTAAACCTTCCAGCACTGAATTTTCTCCCTCACTCTTCTGTTGTGTCACTAATGTGTTGTTTTTAACAGCAAGAGCCATAATTGTCTTCCACAGGGACCACAGAGCTCTGGGCCAGCCCTGCCTGGGGTCTGACACCCATGTCAGTGACTACATGGCCATTGTATACACTCAGGTGATGCCCAGTAACTGATTGATGCATGGGAGGAAAATATCAGAACCTCTACTTTTATTTATTTCTTAAACATGAAAGAAATTGAACATATTAAATACAGGTTTCCCCACATTTCAGAAGTTCACATTACACCACCTCCCTTTTACAAAAGGCCTACATTAGTGCCTGTTTTCAAAACTGAAAGAAATCTGAAGAAAAGTTTTGCTTTTAGGAAAAAAGGCGACAATCAAAAATAGTGTTCATTGTTTGCTGTACAGTGTTCCACTGTAGAGGCACCAGAGCAATGAGTGTGGCCCTGCCAGGCTACTTCCTGGGGAACTACCCAGAGCATCTCAGATCCAGCACCATAGCTTGGGATGGTGTCAGTGTCTGTGAGCGTCTGTGCTTTATCTCCATTGATGTTGTGCATTTCTACTTTTCCTACGTTAGTGTTATTTTAGCTTTTGTGTGTTATTTGGTATAATGGCAGGTCATGTTTTGGGTCTGGGAATACTCAAAATTTTTCCATATAAACTAATGGTAATTGCTTCTTCACTTTGCTCCATTTTGGCTTACATAAGTTTTTTTTATAGGAAATCTCTACTTTCAGACAGACCTCAGAGGGGAGGGAGGTAAGGGGGAAGGGAAGAGATGAACCAAAGAACATATATGCATATATGTACAGCCCATGGACACAGACCATAGTGTGGTGAAGGCCTGGGGTGGGGCAGGGGCTGGGTAAAATGGGGGATATCTGTAATACTGTCAACAAGAAATTAAAAACATTTATAGGAAATCTCTACTTTTGGATAGTGAAGGAAAGCTATCTTAAATATCCTCTTGACACTGATAATTTTCTCTTGCTTACAGTAGTTGGTGATTTTTAGGTGTAGTACCTAATTTGTTATAAAGTGGGCTTTCCACAACGTGTTAAGTCCTTTCTTATTTATTTTTGTCAATTTAATTTGTAGTGTAGATGTAAATAATTCTCTTTCCTATTTGACTGAAATTTGGGGCAATGGAGGTAGCAGGAATATACAAGTCTAGATCTGAGCAACATAATGGGCTTTGGTCCAGTGGTCGGGCATTATTTAATTTTCAAATGTCATCACGAAGAACTGATAGATGAAATAGCAAGTCCTTTATTTGTGTGAAAAAAGCCAACTTTTTTTTTTTATTATTAAAAAACCGCTGTAAAACTTGGATATTTTTCTTATCTTATAGATTTAATGTTATCAATGTCAAGGAAATACATTTCTTAAACTTTAGAAATAACTTCTAATGTCTAGTTAACCAGGTTGGCCATTTGTTGGTTTGGTTTTTCACGTATTTTTTGGTGAGTTAATTTCTTTGTGTCTTATTCTTGTTATTTTGCTTTTATTTTCTCATTAATCAAGTCTAAGTGTAGTATTGGAGAGGATGTTAGACTCTTTGTACATATGTGTATTTTTACATGCAACGGACATGTGTTATTTCTGCCTTAGCAGCACTTTTTTTTTTTTTGCCTTTCTTCTGGGAACAAAGCTCTCCTCTTTATTTTGGAAACTTCCCCCCTCTATTACTGTTGGGCTATCAATCACATGTCCCCCAAACCTCCATCCATGTCATTGTCTTGGACCTGAGCTGCGCCACAGACTCAAACCAGAACCTCTGTGGAAGATATCAAGAAAAAGGAGCTCTTTATTTGCTGAAGTTTCTGGCTGGAAGGAGTAGGGAGATTTGGAGCTCAGTAGCCACCTTTGCACCACATGAAGAGAGCTTGCCCAGGAATGAGGCCAACACAAGGACCCCCCCAGATAAGGAGAGAGGGATGAGTCCTGACATTGGAGCCTCTGATCAGTCACTGCCTAACGCCAGTCACGTTGCAGGGTTCTCAGTCCCTCCAGCAATGAGATTTCTATTTGTGCTTAAGCTGGTGAGGGAAACCTATATTCTGTCACCATCTTCTGTCACGGATGAACTAAGATACGAGGTAAGTTGCTGAGTGGCCAGTGATTTGTTCTAGTATTTCCGGTCAAATGGGGATATCCATTTTCACCGCCACACATATACCACCAACTCCAGAAATTTTCCTAAGTGTCAGAAATCTCTATAAATCCATAGAAATGTTTAAAGGGATATGATGCTTCTAAAAGTATAATTACCATCTTTTAAAAAGGCCATTTTGACGTAAAATGTGTCACTTGCTGCTCCAGTGTTTCTGAGTGAGGGAAAGCCAGGTGAATTTATGGGTTCTACCTACAAAAATGACAATTTCATAGAGTTCAACCCAATATAGCAGAACATTCAGGTAGTCAGAAGACTCTAATGCCCTGTCTCCACTCACTACTTTGTGTTTTTGCCTCTGTGAGCCTCAGTTTCCTCTCATTGAAAAGAGAGGGTTAACTATACAGCTGACCTTCACACATACAACTGTGAAAGCTGATAAAGCACCTGCAAACCTTTGTTAACTATCGGACTCAAATGTTTTCTAGCCTCACTCATGTTTTCTAGTCTAATTCCCTGATGTGTGACAGTTCATTAGGATGACCCTTCCAGTGACGCTTAGGCACATTTCTGGAATTGGTGGTTTATGTGAGGCTGTGAAGATATCAACGTTTATCTGAGGTTATAAAGCCCTGATTTATGGCAAATAATCTCCCCATCTAGGTGGAATTCAAAAGGTTCATCAGTATACCTGGCTTCTGGTGGATTGGTAGGACTGATCAATATAAGATTTTTTTAAAATTATTTTTTTATTTTACTTTGGGATGGATTCCAATTTGTGAGAAACCCTGGGGGGAGGACCCTGTTAATGCAGATATTCTTAGAAGTCAGGGAGGCACTGTTGGAGTAAGAAGGAAACTAGTATTTACTGAGTACTTTATGTTGTTTTTGCCGGGACAGTTAATCTCACAATAACCTCAGAGGGTGGGCATTCTCACTTTAACAGATAGATTAGCCAATGCTAAGTGGCTCCATCGACACCCAAACAAGCCACAGAGGTAAGTCCCAACCCAAGACGGCCATGATGCAGGTCCCTGTGTTGCTATTTGAAAAGCAAAGATGACTGTCTTCTATCACAGATTAACTAAGATGCAAGGTAGATTGCTTAGTGACCTGTGATTGGTTCTAGTATTTCCAGTTATATGGGGATATCCATTTTCATGTTAGAAATCTCCATAAATCAATAGAAACTTTTAAAGGGATACGATGCTTCTAAAAGTGAAATCACCATCTCTTAAAAAGGCCATTTTGATGCAGTGTCTATACACACACACACACACACACACACACACACACACAAACTTATCCACTAAAATGGACACACAGTAAATCTAAGTTTCATAATTAAGACTACATGATACATAAATCAATAATTAGGATATAAAGTACCCTGAAAAATAAAAATGGTGGAAACATGGAAAACAGTGCTTTAAAGAGACATAATGAGTCCCATTTGGGAGAAAGAAAAACAGACAATAAATCAGTTGAATAAATACAGACTAAAATCTGGATAGAATTATCTCAAATGAGTTAATAGGTTAATTCAAAATAATATTTTAGGCTTCCAGCCATGGGCTCACAGATTCACTAAGTCTGTCCTCAGCGTCAGTTTTCTGAATCTGTTCTGTATTTATTTTAGTGGAAATGAGTGAAGAATTAAGACATAACTAAATTACTTTTCCATGATGCATATGTTGCACTGGTGCCATAAAAACACAGTTTCCTCAAAGTTTAATTTATCAATTGGAGTGTAAGATTAAAATAAAGATACTGCCTAGACATTTACAAATATACACATATGTACACAGATATACATTTACCTCTAATGAAGCTCTCCCTGGTATGATGGGCAGAGAACAAACTATGTCACCAAGAACAGGATTTGTTTTATAAAATGATTTCTAAGATAAGTAGTTGCTGGAGGATTTTCTGTTGGCATTCTATGATATTTCAAACTCAGACTTAGTGGATTTAGAATCTGGTTTTTTAAAATTGTATAAATCAATTTTAGCAATATTTATAAACAGTAAAAGTATGCCAAGATATGAGCATTAAAGACTGTCACATTACTTGAAAATATTCAGAAGTATATACAATATACAGTTTCAGATAAACATAAGTAGCCTTATGCTCGGCCCTGAAAAGAAGAGAAATCTTTATCCAAAGAAGAAAGATTCCTAGACATTTTTATAAGTTACCTAGTATTAACATCATAACCCTATCCTAAGCACTGCTCTTTCTTTCTTTCTTTCTTTCTTTCTTTCTTTCTTTCTTTCTTTCTTTCTTTCTTTCTTTCTTTCTTTCTTTCTTTCTTTCTTTCTCCCTTCCTTCCTTCCTTCCTTCCTTCCTTCCTTCCTTCCTTCCTTCCTTCCTTCCTTCCTTTTTTTCTTTCTTTTCTCCTTCCTTCCTTCCTTCCTTCCTTCCTTCCTTCCTTCCTTCCTTCCTTCCTTTCTTTTTTTCTTTCTTTTCCCCTTCCTTCCTTCCTTCCTTCCTTCCTTCCTTCCTTTCTTTCTTTTTTCTTTCTTTTCCCCTTCCTTCCTTCCTTCCTTCCTTCCTTCCTTCCTTCCTTCCTTCCTTCCTTTCCTTCCTTCTTTCTTTCTTTCAGTGGGGGAGACACACAGAGAGAAACATTGATGTGAGAGAGACACATCAATTGGTTGCCTCCAACAGGAGCCCTGACCAGGGCCAGGGATGGAGCCTGCAACTGAGGTACATGCCCTGGACCAGAATAGAACCTGGGACCCTTCAGTCCAAGGGCCGATGCTCTATCCACTGAGCCAAACAGGGTAGAGCTGCTTTTTCTTATTAATTGGATAACCAGACTGGAGAAGACACTTGCAACCTACATAGCAAAGAGTCATATCCAGAATATACAAAAGATTCTTAAAAATCGGTAAGAAAAATTTAACTACCTAACAGGAAAACAATGGCGATGGATATGAAAGAAGAACCAAACAGAGGAATGCTCAGCCACACCAGCATTTAGAGAGATGCAAGATAAAACAACAGTTTGTATTTATTCTATTGGCTGATAGAGGTGTGGGAAAACAGGACTGTGTATACAACCCTGGTGATTGTGAATTAGTATCACCTCTTTAAAGAGAAATAACAACAATATGGGGTAAAGTGAAGGTGCTAGCAACTCCACTTCTGGGTGTCTATTTTAGAAAAACTTTCACAAAAATGTTCAAGATGACATAATCATTGCAACGCTCTATATAGTAGTAAAAGTAGAAACAATTTACACCTTCTTTTTTCATGTAATGAATAAAGAAACTATGATTTGATCACAGAATAAAATGGTATACAATATATGTAGAACTAGATGTACATGTAACTATAAGGATAAAACGGAAAATATAATTGAGTGTAAAAGCAAGCTACAAAATGAGCTAAACAGTATGAAAACATATAAATTTTAAAATAAAGAAACAATGGTATATATATATATATATACACCACTTTCAGATCAGAAGTTACCTCTGGGGGGAGAGAGTTGAGTAAGGGAGAAGGAGGTCATTGTTTAATTTATGATGTTTAATTTAATCTCCTCAAACTAAAAGATTTGAAGCAAGTATTGCAAAATGATACATTTGTTCAGTGTCTATGATGGGTCAATAGTTTGAAATATTTTATAATTAAGCAATTAAAAGGTGACAGATTGAATATGACTTCAGGTTTAATGTGCTAAATTATTTCCCTTCACCTCTTCTCTTCAGCTTCCCCATTCTACTTATCATCCCAAAGTAAACCATGAGCACATCTCATTTCAATACAATTACATAGTAAGTGGGTCAAGCTGTGGTCTAGTCACTGGGGCTCCCTTAGAAAGCTGCTGATCTGTCCATGTATGTCAAATGCAAAGAGAATTCCAAAAGGGATAAGTGAAATGACATGTCTGCAGATGGTGTGTGGGAGACATCTGTCTGAGGAAGCTATCAGAGAGGGAAGCATGTGAGGACACCCAGGTGAGGTGAAGGTACTTGACCTCAGGTTTTGCACGTGTTGTGGGGCCAGGGAAGTTGATGTAGGCCCAGTGAACCCCTGCCCAGGCTGGAGAGGTGAGTAAGTTTTCAGTCTCAAATAGCACTTCACTGAGATCAGTGAGCATCGCCTTCATTAAAAATGGCCTGCAACAGGAGTGCAATCAGACAGGGCCCTGGGAGAACTATGTCCTAAGCTTGAAAGAGGAGAGATGTTTGTGATGGGTATTTTTGAGGAAACTCTGCCCACTGCTCCCAACTTCACAGTTTCCTCCTCCTCTGTCAGGAAGCACAGAAGTGGGCTGGCATACTGTGGTTCTTTCTAGCAGTTGCACTGGTGGAGGCTCGGAGAGGAATATTCAGTCCTGGTGACGAAGGGGTGGGCTAGTTGACATTTCTTGGGTTGATAGCCAGAGGCAATGCCAGTTATTACCTCTAAATCGGTGTGCATGATGCCATAAACGTATGAGATTTCCATAAACGCTGATTCTCTCATTGTTGTGATTTCATAAGGCCAGAAGTTGGTACCTCACAACAAGGAAGAGAGAAATAGGATGGAAATTGGCCAATAGGTTGTATTCTCAAACTACATTTGACATATAAAAAATTTAAAAACCTGAATTTGATTGGTTCATGTGTTTATGAAAGAATAGAGGGAACTAAATTTGGGAAATCATTAAAGCTATGTCACTTCTTCTACTGCCTCCCCGCCCCTCCCCCCAAAAAAAATCTAGTATTTTTTTTCAGCTTTTTTTCTGGCAAAACTTTTCATTTGCTATATATCCACTTAGGTCTTTAGTTCTTTGCAGAACTGGCTCAACTATTCATGATATCTCTTCTTTTAAGCTGAAGCATGGTGTTCTTTTTCAACTGCATATCAAAAGGTAAACAAGTATAGAAACTTCTCCTTTGAAGATTCTGCATGAGTCTGTTGCTGGTTAAATTTCCCTTGCAGAAATCACACATGGTTTCCTGTTGCATGTTTACCAAACCCTTTTTCTCTGTAAAGTACAAAATGCAGCGCTGCAATTTTCCCATTTGTTAATTTTTTCCCATTGAACTCATTCCTTCCCTTCAAATATCTTCTTTCTTGTAGTCCACCTCATTTAGCGGTAAATACAGAGGATTACAAACATTCTTGTTAGATATAAAACATTCCAGGAAATTTAATTTCTTTAGTCATGGATTTTAGCTGTAATGATACTTTGCATTGGTATAACATCTCTGCTATGAGAAACCCAAGCCCCCTATTCATTATCTGGAGACAAGCATTATTATCATAATTCTGCATCCTGTGTAACTGAGTCACAGGAAATGAACCAGAAATAAATCATACCTGGAGTGTAACTTGCAAAAGAATGTAACCAAAAAGAGGGATGATGGCATTGTGCCTTGAAACTTTCACACTGGCAGACAATACGGAGGGTTTATCTTTCGGGGATGCGGGGGGGGGGGGGGGGGGGGGGGGGTCTCAGTTGATGGGTCTCTCAGTTGATGGGTCTGGGGAGGGGGAGGGCAGTAAGGAATGCTTAGGGCTGTTGCTGGTGCTGGATAATGTTCCCTAAAAGCCTTTCCCTGACCCTTCTAAGATGCACTGAGCCCTCCGTCTCTGCAGGCAGCCCTGGGCCACATTTCCTAGGCCCGGGAGCGCTCCTGGGCACTGAGCCCAGGCACAGTTGCTTCTGGGGGCCTGGCTCCCAGGTCCATGTGAACCAGGTTGAATTGCTCACGGTTTTTGGACTCTGGTTCCAACACGACTCAGGTTCCCTCAACATGCCCAGAATCCATAGCGGTCTAAGTCTTCACCCCCAGGGATTTTTCTCTGATCGAACCCGCTTCCCCAAACAGAGCTGATGTTTTTGATTAAAAGAATCTAAGAGGAAGCCATGATAGGGAAGGTCCGCCTGTGAGGTTGAAGTCAGCCCTGAGCTTTTCAGTCTCTTGAAAGACTCCTCTCCCACTGAGAGCTGAGAGCAGGGCTTCTACGCCACAGTCCTGGAGATACCTGCAAATTCTGGTACTAGGAAAAGTGCCAGGATTTATAGGACTGGCAAAACAGGGCGGGCCAAATGATCTTCCTCCTCCCAACTTGTAAGTGAGCCTTTGTATCCAGGCAGTTTTCTGTTGCTTCCATTTCTATTTCTTCTTTCATTGTGGAAATCATTGAATGAATTTTGTTCTCATAAGAAAGGTACACTAACCAGCTCTTGAAGCTGAAATAATTAATCATCACAAGCAGAGAGAATGCTATGTAGCCAGTAAATTATACAATTGAGGAACTGCGTAAGAAAAACTAGTTATTTGGAACATGAAAAAAACTAGACACTCAAGTAAGCCTCTTCATCGAAAAGAATGTAACCTCCTTGGTGCATTCACAGGGGGATTCGGCCACAATTCAGCAGTGGATTCGTGTACCATGAATTTAGGGGGAATTATTGGAATTTTGAAGGGCTTTCTTATTTGGCATTCCCTGATTTTATGTAATTTGCAATGGTGTTGGCTAGACAAGCTTTGACCAAAAAAAAAAAAGCAAGCAAAAAAGAACCAGAGAAAGGAACACAGTTGTATATGGAACACAGTACAAGAAACTCTCATGAGAACGCCAAGAAAGGAAACATACCATGTCTGTCTCCAAAAGGGAAAAAATGTCATTGGACCAGCGAGCATTGATTAGAACAATAAGGACTTCCTGGTGCCAAGACTCAGAATAAATGTGTGAAAGGGTTTGAAGGGACATTACCATACTGAGCCTTTCACAGGAAAATGCTAAATAAACGGAGGGATTCATGTCAATATTTGTATAAGGAAACATGCCTTGCTTTGATTCTGAGGCATGCTACCAAAAAAAAAAATATCTTGAGGAACTTTGTATGGTATTCACAATAACAACAAAAATAATAGACTAGGGGCTGGGTGTGGCCATTCTCATGGTAATGAAATGTGTCTCAATACCATAATTGTGAGCATTGGGGCAAGCTGTCTTGTAGTTCTAGTCAAAGGGAGGTGTGGCCACTGGCCGCTGGCCGCTGGCTTGTGGCCCCTTGTGCCTTTGTGTGCTTCAGCTGGGAGGTTCTCGGATCCTGGGGCTCAGGCAGGGCACACTAAATTAGGAAAGATTGCTGGTTCATTTAGGGACGGCACGATTCATAAACAGCATTGCTACTTGCTCTGCGTTTTATATGTGAGGGTCATTTTTAGCAAAAGCCGGGTGCATGGACCCACATAAAGGGCAGCTGTGCCTCCAGTGAACCCAATAGGGAGAAAATTACAAACATTATTGAAATGAAATTGGATGGATGGTGGCTTTCTAGGAGCCTCCCACCTGCTTTCTCTGAACCTCCCGTTGGGGGAAGTTGGTTGCACTCTTTTCAGTCTTGCTGGTCCTTCCCTCTTCTCCATTTCAACCGTCCTTTAAAAAATAGGCATTTGGGTCTGGAAGGAAAATGCAATCATCCACATCTTTAGTGTCAAGTTTTGAGAGGTTTCTGTTATACTGGAAATCTAAAAAGGAAAGCAGAGAAATCCAATGGGGTGGGGGAGGTTTCTCCTTTCTCTTTAGCAGTAACAAAGAAAAGAGAGAGAGACTTCTATTTTAACACTTTAGTGTATAATGGCATAAGAATAATGTCATCATTTTCTGCCATTTATTCAGATGTGAAGGAACCCAGTGAATAATAATAGCTACTGTCAAATGTATTTATATTTAAAAGGTCTTTATATAAAAATTTTTTTTTTGTCAGGACTGATTTTTCTTTGAGAGAATCCCACCATCTCCTAGCAACCAACCTGGCCATCTTTTTGAATAGATGCTGCATTTACAGTGGGTGCATAACCTTCATGGGGAGGCATTTGCAAATTTAGCAGTCAGGACTCATATGCATTCAAAGCAAGTTGTTAAACTGATCCCAGAGCCAGACTGTGATAGAAGTCTCAGGGGGTCTCTTCTCTGGCAAAACTGCACACATGTGATGTGCACAAGTTCCCTCCCTCTGCTGTCCAAACCTCGAATGTTCTGCAAAGAAAAACGGCCCCTTAATAACCTGTTCACAGAACTTTTATCTATATCAAAAGGAGAAAAACAAGCTAACCTGAGGAAATACAAAGGTTTCGCTTTGCAAATTACTCTACTAATGGAAAGATTATCTCTCAAGAAAGCAAACCTCTAGCAGGAGTTCATTTATTTAAAAAAAAATTTTTTTTGTAAAGAGAATAATGGAAACATTTGGAATTCAATCATCTCTTTTTGCTACTGCGCTTTGATTATTTGTAAAATATTAATGTCATTTTCTTTCCTTCTAAATTGTACAATAGGGACTTTCCAAATCTTCTGCAAACATTGGCTAAAGCTCCTAATCTCTCTCTGAGATAAATATTGTAATAACCAGATTATAAATGAATCATCTGAGACACAAAATTCATAGACTGAGAAGAGATAGAAGGGAACAGAACTGGTTTCCTGTGATTTCTAGTTCCATTAGGTTAAGTTTTACAGCAGAATGTGTATTATTATTAAAATGAAAAACAATGTTTGCCTTATGTAAATATGTATTATACTCTACTAGAGGCCCAGTGCATGACATTCATGCACTGGGGGAAGGGGGGGTCCCTCAGCCCTGCCTGTGCCCTCTCACAGTCCAAAGACCCCTTGAGGGATGTCCGACTGCCAGCTTAGGCCCACTCCCCGCCAGCAGTCAGACATCCCCCAAGGGGTCCTGCCACAGAGGCAGGAGAGGCTCCCGCCACTGCCGCTGCACTTGTCAGCTGTGAGCCCAGCTTCTGGCAGAGCAGTGTTCTCCCTATGGAAGCACACTGACCACCAAGGGGGCAGCTCCTGCATTAAGCATCTACCCCCTGGTGGTCAGTACACATCATAGCGACCGGTCGTTCCTCTGTTCAGTTGATTTGCATATTAGCCTTTTATTATATAGGATAAGAATGAAGATATAGTTTAAAAGAACATTTAAGTAACTAAAAAGAATTGTTTTAAATGCAACTCCTGGAAACATTTCTGTACATGAAGTACTTGTATTGCCAAAAAAAAGAAGAATCACAAAGATATCTATCATTCTTGGGGGCCTTGTGAAAGGAGAAGCTCCTTTGTCCTTGCTCCAGCCAAGGTCACTTTGCTTTTCATTTAACTTGCCTTCTAGGTCACCGTGCATTTTAAATCTTCCTCTGTTTTCTCCAAAAGAACCTTGTTCCCCTTATTAAAATATTTTCAGGAATCTGTAATAACAGCCCTCGAAATTTCTCAAGTGCTTTGCATCTTCAAATGGGGCTTTTCCTTCATCTCACTGTTCTTCACGGTGACTTTGTAGAGGTATAGATTATGTCTTTTTTAACACCACCATTTTATACATGAGGAGACTGAGCTTTGAAGAGATGACCTGAGAGGCTCAAGTTTGTAAAACTAGTAACAGGCTGTGCTCAAGTTAAAGAGCATGGTGTTTCTGTAGAAATCACTTACTCTTCCCACTAGCTCAAACTCTTTCACAAAGATAAGATTGGAAAGTTATTTCCGGAGGCAGGCATTAGGTGAAAAATAGCGCCAAATGTATAGTAACACTGGATTTGTCAAGGAATCCTGACCTAGACATTTCGGAGAAGGAACAGATCAAGGCTCTCTCTTCCATATGCCATTCACATGGAGAGGCTGACTGAGGTCCGCTCCAGTTGGAGGAGTCTGGATTGCTTCATCCCAGCTTCCTGTGGGTCCTGGAGGTGTTCCTACGTCGATCAGGTCTCTATGGTTTTGCCAGCTGTGTCTGCATCATCTGCAAGCTCAGAAGTGCCTGATCTCAGATCTCACCACAAACCAACTGAGCCAGAATCTCTGGGGTGTTGCCCAGAGATCTGTTCTCACCAGCCCTCCAAGCGATCTTATGCACTTTTAGAGTTTAGGCGCCACTGCTCCAGACTCCTGCCCATCTGACGTCTGACTAGAAGGAGTCCTCATTCCCAGTGTCTGAGATCTTAACCCTAAGGAGTGTCATCCTGTGTTCTGGTCCAAGATCCTCACATCTCTATACAGTCTCTTTCCTAGAAGAATCTGTTTTTATGTGTACTTAAAATAGATTACCTCCTCTTAACTTTCTAAACTGATTTTGTTTTAGCCCCCTAATCTTTTTTTTAAAAAACCTTTGTGAATTTTCTAAGTACCCGTTGAAATTTAACCTGTTGTCAGATTTCTAAAAGATATTTTCACCTTTTCCAAAGAGAGGTGGAAAGAGAAAGGTGCTGGAATAAAAAAAGAATTACATAAAATAAATGAGAAAGGAAATGTTTTGAAATATATGTTCAATATTGATATTGATTTGTTCTGGGAATGTCTCCTGAGTTCTTGTACAGGACACAAATGGATGGTCTATATGAAGCTATCATAACCGCAACACGGACTTTGGCTACCTTCCTGTAAATTCGAGGCAGTGGATCAATTCAGTTAAGAATCCAGTTAATTCAGAGAGAACAATATGGTTGGTTATTTGTGATTGTTAGGTTAACCTTCCCACTCACCCACTTCATTGCATGAAACATTTTCTTTTAATGAACAATTTTGATATTCTAGAGTTGTTATTATTATGTCATTTTAAAATCACTTATTCACAATTGTAGCATAGGAAAAGTGGATTTGTGGTCACTTACCAGCCTGGCTTTATGTATGCTTAAGAATGACACCAGTAATTCCAATATTTAGAAGACATTATATTTTATTCATCTGAGCCCCTGTTTAATCTTAAGCACACATGTATACACAGTCATATAAACTGCCCTTTTTTAGCAAATGTGTCACAAAGCTTTGTTTCCAACTATAGAGGAAAATAAGACATCTATCACATTGTTTTTCTCCCACTTAAAAGCTTTTCCATTAGACATTTGCACAGGGTGAAACCAGATGAAGAGCTGAGCTACAAGGAAGGCAGCTCCACAGAGCTGAAAACCCAGCTAAGATTTCCACAGAAGTGGCCACTCCATAAAGTTTCTGATTCTGTCCAGAAACCCTCCACTCAAATAATAAGAATTGGGTTGAGGGACAATTTGAATACACTTTTTTACAGAGTCAAAAGCATATAATTGAAGATTGAACTTGAGCTATAGCTTAATGTATTATTTCTGCGTTGTTCTATTTTAATAGCTCCATATGGAGACAATAAAGCGACAAGACAAATAGTCTGTTGTTAGTTTCAATGCTTCTCTCTGATCCGCATTCATTTTCTTTTGTCAGGTCACCAATGCCACCCCAACATTTTCTCTCAACTTGAACAAGTAATTTTTCTTTTATACCTAACTGGCAGTCTGATTCAAAATAGCAAACCTACCACTAAAACCTTTTTCTTAGATAGCTTTTCTTTTGAAGAGAAGAGGAAATATTGACTCTACCAGGTTAGGAAGAAATCTTATTTACTTACCTTTAAGTGGTATTTTTTGTTTACTCCTTCTCAGGATTTATTTCAATTTTATTATTAGTTTTTAGGCAAGTATCTTACTTTAGCTTTATGTGGACTTCACGAGCAGTTTCCTGCTCATTTTACAGAAAGTTTTATTGTAATTCTCAGGTATTGTGGGACATTTTTTTTAAAAAAGAAATAATTTAAAATACATTCGTTTTAGTAACTGATCTGGTCATGACACTCCCTTGTCATCATCAAGGCAGTTTATAATCTTTACTTTTCTTCATTAATTTGCTATGCAAAATTGCTAAATTCTTAGTTTCAGTTCCTGAGAAGATAATGCTAGATATGAAGAAAACTATTCTGGAGTAAATAAGACTTAAAACACATTAAAGCATGTCAACCATCCAAAGAACATATCAAAGGTCACTGCTATCCAATGTAATTGTGAAGTTCTTGAGTCGAACAGTTTAGAAAGGAAGTAAAAAGTTGGCTCTCGAGGACAACCAAGATGGCGGCATAGGTAAACACCTGAACTTGCTGCCACGCACAACCACATTAAAACTAAAACTAAAAGACAAAATGAATATCATCTAGAACCATGGGAAGGCTGGCTGAGTGGAAATTCTACAACTAGAAGGAAAGAGAAAAGGGCATTGAGTCTGGTAGGAGGTACAGAGGTGTGGAAGTGTGGAGGTATGGAGGCGCACGCAAAAGGGGCTGGCAGCTGGGTATGCTGTTGTCTTTTTCAATTGGGAGGGAGATACAAGCTCCCGACTGCTCTGAACTCCAGTTCCGGGCAAGAATCTGGGGACCCAGACTCATATGGAGAGAAACTAGACTGTCTGGCATCAGGTTGGAAAGGGAGGGCGGCTTTCTTGCAGAGGTGCTTGCAGCGGTCATTGTTCCTGCATGGGGCCGCGGGACACAGAGACCCAGGGACCTCTTCAGGGCAGGGCTGATGGGCAGCCATTGCTGTTCACACAGCCCCATGATTCCCAGAGACCCCACCCCACCCATTTTACAACCTCACCCAAGCTGTGCACAGAGGCTTTTGCATATGAATGGCCTGGCATTTCTCCGCCTAAAAACCTGTCAGACTGCAGCTGGGTCAGAGAACACCAGAGCTTCCAAAAGAAGGCCTAAGACTCATCAACAGCCTGCATTGCTTCACAGCTGCACCTCATCTGAGCACCTCCAAACTCCACACAAAGAGGAGGAATCTACAGATCTCTCTGTAGCTCCTGTTGGGTGGCCTCAGGCAGTGGCTGACTTTGCACCTCCTTGGAGATCCAAGAACCAGTGTACCCAGTGGTCAAAGTGAGACCATCCAGATTACAAGTCTTCACATCTATAAGAGACACACTCAGGGGCAGACTCAGTGAGCGCCAAAGCCCCACTGAAGTAAGTCCTGCCTTATAAGGGTGTCTCCAGTACAGAAGTTCTCACATTGTAGACACAACTGGTCCTCATAGCCAATTGGCCTGGAGGTCAATTCCTCCCAGTGATACCAACAGCAATCAAGGAATAACTACAACAAGACTGTGCACACAGCCCACAAAGGGGTGCACCAAGAGTGTCCACCTCAGGTAATTAGGGAGGCTGAGCCACTGGGCCCTACAGGACACCTAGCACACAGAGCCACTCTATCAACAGAGGGAAGCAGCCAAAATGAGGAGACAAAAAAAAACAGATCACAAAGGAAAGAAATGGAGGAAAGCAAACTACTGGATATAGAGTTCAAAACCATGGTTATAAAGTCACTCAAGAATCTTCTAGAAACCTCCAAGAAATATAGTGAGACCTCAAGGATATGAAAAAGGACCAATTAGAAATTAAGCATACACTGACTGAAATAATAATATACAGAGATCCAACAGCAGACTAGAAGGTCCCAAGAATCAAGTCAAAGATTTGAAATATGAAGAAGCAAAAAACACCCAACTGGAAAAGCAAAAGGAAAAAAAAAATACAAAAATATGAAGATAGTGCAAGGAGCCTCTGGGACAACTTCTGAATTATAGGGGTGCCAGAAAAAGAGAGAGAGCAAGATATTGAAAACATATTTGAAGAAATAATGACAGAAAACTTCCCCTACCTGGTGAAAGAAATAGACTTATAAGCCCAGGGAGCGCAGAAAACCCCAAACAAGAGGAATCCAAAGAGGACTACACCAAGACACATCATAATTAAAATGCCAAGGGCAAAAGACAGAGAATATTAAAAGCAGCAAGAGAAAAACAGTTAGTTACCTACAAGTGAGTACCCATTCTACTGTCAGCTGATTTCTAAACAGAAACTATGCAGGCCAGAAGGGAGTGGCAAGAATTATTCAAAGTGATGAATAGCAAGAACCTACAACCAAGATTACTCTACCCAGCAAAGCTATCATTTAGAATTGAAAGTCAGATAAAGAGCTTCACACATAAGAAAAAGCTAAAGGAGTTCATCACCTCCAAACCAGTATTATATGAAATGCTGAAGGGCATTCTTTAAGAAGAGGAAGAAGAAGAAAAAGGTAAAGATAAAAATTATGAACAACAAAGTGACAACAAATACATATCTATCAACAAGTGAATCTAAAAATCAAGTGAATCAAAAATCTGATGAACAGAATAAACTGGTGAATAGAATAGAATCAGGGGCATAGAAAGGGAGTGGACTGAGAATTCTCAGGGGGAAGGGGGTCTGTGGGATGCGGGAAGAGACTGGACAAAAATCGTACACCTATGGACAAGGACAGTGTGTGTGTGTAGGGGTAAGAGCAGGGGGTGGAGTGGGAACTGGGTAGAGCGGAGCTATGGGGGAAAAAGAGGAACAAATGTAATAATCTGAACAATAAAGATTTATTTAAAAAACATTTGGCTCTGCAGTGCTATATAGAACTCTACTTCACCACTGGACAGGTGGTTTTCCATTCCAACTTTAGAATTCCTGAGGCAGACGCACTGCAGTTTCTTTGGTAGCCTTTGTTCTAATTGTCTTCCTTGGTGGTTTATAGATTGTAACAAAGATGTCACTGTCACTATCAGGATTTAAAGTTTTTTGTAGTGTAAAGGAGGATGGTTCCTTTATTATTCTTTATGGTTTCTACATAATTAAGGGCCAGAATTTTGGGCACTACCCTAAGAATTACAGGCAACTTGTGCCATACCCTTTTCCTGAGCGAGATAGAATCACTTGTGAATTCTTGACTTTCTCTCCTATCTACATCTAAATCAGCCCCAAATCTTTACTCACCCTTCTAGGTAACTTTTTAATCTTTTCACTCATCCCCATCCAGATTCTTGCTGCTTTTGGCCAAATCTATGAAACTATTAGCTCTTTCTGGATCTCAGTGGACTCACCTGACTGTGTTACAGGCCCAGAACTCTTTCTTGGCTCCCCTTTGGTCTAAGAATAACTTCAAGCCCTGTACTAGGTGTGAATGGCCCTCCATGTGTGATTCAAACCTTCTTTCTGCAGAGCTCAAGTTGTGCTCTTCCTATGGATCACCGTAGCACCTAGCTCTCCTCCGTTGTAACAACTAGCTCTTTGTATTGTCTCTACTCACTTACCTATAGGTCCCACCAAATTCTGTGAGGACAAAAAAAAAAAAGCTTTATTTACTGTTATATTCCCAGGGTCAAGCTTGTCACCCAGTCCATATTAAATCTCAGAAACCTGGTGATTGTTAAAAAAGAATGGTTATTTTAAGCTGAGAGTGGCTTCAAGAATGACATTCCATCATCATTTATTAAGCTTAAATGATATTTGCCTAAGCAAGCATATTTTTTTTTTTTTACTGGGTTCCCTGTCCTGATATTCCACTTTCCTATTATTATTATTATTAATTCCTTGGGACAGCATGCTATAAGGATGTAGGTTTGGCATTATTCCTTTCTCCAGAAGAAAACTCACACAGAATCATATCCACACTGGATCAAAGCATCACTGAAACATGGGGAAAACAGAGCCCTGCATATCACATGACTAAAGCTACAATCTTCCTTGAATTTACAATTTATGTGACTTAATAATGTTTCTTACTTTATAAAGCTCCTTTCCCAGACCTAGAGGTGGTGGGATCTTGGAGTTGTCAGTGAAAGATTTCTGGAGGAAGTTATGGCCAAGTTGAACGGTGAAGGAAGAGCAGAGGTTAGCCCCTCATAGTGTTTGGGGGGTCAGAGACCTGATGCCCCCTGCAGATGGAATATTATGTGTGACGGTATGAAGTATGATGTGATCTAGACACCAAGGGGCATTAGTGTAAGGAGGTAATGCTGAGAGATGAGGATAGAGAGAACAACAAAGAGGTTATAAAGGGCCTTGTAAGCCACTTTAAAGAGTTTTAGACTGTATGTTTGAATAATGAGGAGCAGCTGAGGAATTTTAAGCTTAGAGAGCAAAGTCATATTTGTGCTTTAGAAAGATAATTCTAACATTGAATGGAAATGGACAAGAAGAGAGGTTGGGGGGGCAGTTAGGGCACTTAGGATTCTGGAGCAAGGAAGTAGTGAGCATAAGCAAGATACTGGGTGGAGTTGAGAGACACTTAGAAAACAGAATAGACATGACTTGCTGTTTGGATGGTGGGGGTAGAAAGAAAGAAATAGCAAAGAATAAATGTGCTGCCATGGTTCCTGGTAAGGGCAACTGAGTTAATGTTATATTATTTACTGAAATATAATAAGTTCCATATTGAGATTTATTGAACTGTAAGACTATTAGGCTATCAAAATAGAGATGTCCATTGGGAAGTTGGCTTTATAATTGTTTGAAGTTTGCATGCTCTTTGACTGGAGATTTGGATTTGATAGTCATTGGTAGAGATAGAGCTATTAAAATTCTTGGGATGAATTAGACAAACCAGTGAGAGTATGTGGAATGAGAAAAGACTTTAGGACAGAAACTTAAAAGATTCCAACATTCAAGAGGCTGGCAGAAGAAGAGTTACTGCAAAGGAGTCTAAGAAGGAACAGTCAAAGATAGAAGGCAAACTAGGAGTGTTTTTTTGGGGTGAGGGAGTGGAATGGGTATGAAAGCCTTTGGAAGAGGAAATGGCCAACTTCACCAGTGATGCCAAAGGATAGAACAGAGTTTTTGTAAAAATGATTGCAGCAGAGAAATAGAGGTGAAAGTCATAGTTCACTGGACTGAAGACTAAATAGAAGATGAGAAAAATGACTTGGCAAATATAGACAGTACCTATAGAAATTTTGTGAAAAAATAGGAACTTCTGGGGAAGGAGGAGATTTTGAGGTTATGTCTACTTCTTTTTTCTCTCTCTCTCTCAATGTGAATGAGTTACATTTTTTTTTAAGTAGCTGGCATGGCCCAGATTTGGTGGTAGTGTTGATATGGTAGAGAGAGGGCAAAGCTATGGTTGTATATCACACAAAAGTGCCTGGAGAGGGGTCACCCTGGGGATCAGATTCAGCCAAGAGGTGTAATCCAGAGGAAGTGATGTCTTTTCATAATTATCTTTTCACAAGATACCTCAGGTGCTAGTGGAGAACCATGGTGAAGGGGCCTGACATTTAGAAATTGATCGAATGAGATCTTGAAAACAAGGAAAGGAATGAAGTCCCTAGGAAGTGGCACCCATCTTACAAAGAAACTGGACAAGAGAGGAAAGGATGGGTGCAGCTGTGTGTCCATTGTCTGGCTCAGCGGTGAGAAGTTGGGACAGTTAACCTCCACTTTCATTCATTTTCTCTGTGAAAAAGGAAGAACGGTTATCTATTGAGAGGATGGATGAGAGGAAGTTTGTGGAAAGTTGAAAAGTTTGAAACAGCCTCTGTGGTGAATTAGGGAGGGGGCCAAATTCTTACTGTGCTGTTCAATGTCAGTGATTCCTTATACAACTTTACCATGAAACGTGGCATTGGCAGGAAAACTGTTGTTCCTTAGATGAAACATGTTTGAAATGTTTGCTGAACCTGTTCACTGAGTTAGTTGTATAAGGTCAAATTGTCACAAATACATTGCTGTTTTTATCCGCCTTCTTATCTCTGCTTTACAAGCTTAAATACCACTGGGCAGCAGCTCCTGGTTCTGAGAAGTCAGCTCTCTTCCTGTTTACCTCTGCAGTATACTACAGAGTCATTCTAAGGAGATACAATGAGTCTTGGGAAAATACCAGGAAACTGGGAATTTAAAAACAAGCAGGTCGGAGACATGAGAACTCTCTAAATGATGGGTTCTGAGAAAGTGAGAATGCTGACAAGGAGTTTGAGAAAGGGCTGAGGAGCCTCAAGGGATATTGTCAAAAGGACATCCTTGAAATGGTCTGGCCGGTGCATGGTAACTAGAACTTGACAGGTTGATGTCTTCAGATACCTCCTTGCTTCAGGTTATGAGTAGTCTATTTTTTTTTTAAGATGATGGCAAATGTGTGGGCAGACAATCCTCAATCAAGCTTCCAACTCCTCATTAATTTGTAATAGGGTCAATTGTTGTCACTAAATATAAAACGATCTACCTGCACTTAGAAAGGAATTGGCTCAGTACTCTGCGTGACCACACTGCATTCGTCTATTCCACTTCCCCCAGCTGTCTCTTCCTTTAAAACCTTCACACTGACATGCATACAGTGAGTGTAGAGCAAGCAAAACTCCCACCTCTCCCGAGCAGTCCATGGAAGTTCGTGGTTTAGGCTTAGCTGTTCCTTTTATTTCATGGCCCATCTTATTCCTCCCCCCACCTCTTCACCATTTAGAAGACGCACACATAGTCACAGGTTCCAAGCTGTTCCTGTATCCGGAACAATATATTCTTAAGCACTACATGTATCTAAGATTTGTCTCGATGTGGTCCATTTATTTTAATTTGGGACTGTCAGCGGGAGAAAAAAAGAAGTAATTAAACTTGTGACTGGCACGAAAAAACATTTTAAGTCCTGACGCTGCAGCCTGATCCCCACTAGTTTCACTATATTTCTTCTACTTGTCAGATCAAAGTCTCAACTCCTAAAACTCAGCCATGCTTTGATTAATTACTTCATACAATGAATTTGCAAATTATAGTTCTACGTGATTTATGTCATTTTTAGCTTCAGTAGGGTTTTTGGGGGGTTACTCTATTCGCTGAGCCAGTCAGCCTTCACCTTGGAGAAAGCATGTTTTTAAAATTGCATTACAGTGCTTTGTGCTTAGCAAAGAGTTATATATAAGGGTTCTCAATCATGGATTGCATCTCAACTAGAATGTGGAAAAACCTGTTATTCTATTCAGAAATCAGATTCAAGGGGAAAAAAAGATTTTCTTTCTACTATCTCCAAGTTCTCTGAGCTGCACCTCACCCACTCTCTTTTCCCCAAATGTCTCAATTTTTCTTCCTTACCTGAATAATTCATCTAGGCAATATAAAGCATTGTTTTTAGGCTTACCCCCTCATTTCTTCCAATTTCTTGTTGAGATAAATAAGGTTACCTTTATTTGACATTATTACACATTTTTCCTCTCCAAAATTAAAATTGGGCATTGATTTGGACAATGTGCAGTCCTTGTTTAAATTAAAGATATTTTAATTTTTTTCTTCTACCATCTATCATCCTTATTTATTTATCATCTGTCTATTTATTTTCTACAGTGATTGAGTGGAATGTCTCTCAGAAAAAGTTCACTATAGCTTACGGTGTGTCCTTTTGAATACAAGGCCCCTCCTGCTTCCTCAACCCAGAGCCTTCATTGGAACTGTTAAAAAAAAAATCTCCTGTCTGTCACCTGAATCCTTACCCTTGGGAATGTGGTTTCAGGTGGGGGCTGGCAGCCTCTTGGCCCTTGTGCTCTGAAAATACTAACTGAATAGGGACTGTGCTCATATCCCAAAAAGCCTGGGTCATGGTTTTTAGAGAGATGGGGGATTTTAAGGAGCAGGCAGTTACATCGAAAACTGGTGACGAGGTAAAACTGGAATGGGGAAAAAAACAACATCCTGAAAATAAAGATCTTTTAAGAGATTGTCAACTGTTGGGCAAGCAGGTTCAGCTCACATTTACAACTCGCAAAGGTACATAGTTATAAACAGACCAAACCAAGGAGCTTGGGTCTCAAAATAAATATGTCAGCACAAGTAGTCATGCATTCATTTAAAGGAAATACTCATAACTGTGATATTAAGATCATAAATATTAATATTTTCCCTTTTTACTCAAAATTATATGCATGACAGAATTGTTATCCATGAGGCCAAAAGAGAATAACATTGCCAAGAATATTAAATAAAATATTTGTTATTGTGAAAGGGATATTAACCATAATACAGCTGATATAGAAAATAGTGGGACAATCACCTATAATTCCATCTCCTTTATAAAATTACTCCTAGTTTTTTGAGTCTCTTTCTTTCCAGGCACTTCTTAAATGCAGATGAACTTTTACCTCTGATCAGAATTTTAAAATGTTTTTGTGTATTATTTATTTTTCATTAGATCATAAACATTTTTATATTACTTTTAGTCTGCACACTATTTCTCTGAGTAAATACACTCTAATTTGCCTGACCATTTCACTATTTGGGGGTTATTTAATTTTAATATTTTTTTGATATTGTTGCTAGAATGAACAGCTTGGGGCATGTAAGTATTTTAGGTTAATTTTTTAGGCTACATTCTCATCAGTGCAATTCCTGGGTCAAAGTTCTTGGTATAGCTACTGCCAAATTATTTTCCTGTTAAAGAGTTTCATGAATTTATAATGCCAAGGACAGTATATAAAACACCAATCTTACCACATTTTGACTGATGTTTCATTATTATAACTTTAAAAACTGATTTACTTATTTACTGGTGAAATACTTTTCTTTAATCTTTATGTCTGATTATTTGTGAGGGTATAGCTGTTCCCTGTGTAACTTATTAGTTGTGGGTCCACCTTCCTGAATTATCTACTCATGATCTTTCTCATTTAGCTATCCGCTTCCAGATGTCTCTTATTCAACACTTCTCTTCCCAACTCGAATGATTAATTCTCAACCCTCATCTTACTGACATATTTGATTATTCCTCTTTCTTGCAACATTTTCTTCATTTGGCTTCTCTCACACCGCCCTCTCTTGTTTTCTCCTCTTATTGGCAACTTCTCTGTCTCTTTTTTGGGCGTCAATTCCTCTATTGCACCTTGAAACTTTGGGGTTTCTTTGTTCTGCACAGTCTTTTCACTTGCCACCCTCTTGCCAGATGAGCTCATCCGTCCCGGTGGCTATAAATACAATTCATGCATAGATGACTTATATATTCAGCCAAATCTCTCCTCTGACTCATATTTCTAATTATCTACAATATGTCTCTAAACATCTCAAAGTTAACATATCTGAGACTGAACTCCTAATTTCCCCCAAACCTGTTTCTCTCCATCTTCCCCATCTTAGTAATGGCATCCCTACCCACTTGGTTGCTCCAATGAGAACTTTTGGTGTTCTCTTTTATGCCTTTTTTTCCTTTCCGCTCATTCAGCAAGCCCTATAACCCTGCCTCTGAATTTGTCTATTTCCTTCCATCTTCACTGATACCTCCATAGTTCAGACCATTGTCTTTTTAGCTAGCCACCACTCTGTACCTCATTTCATTTGTCACTATGCAGATTGAAAACTGTTTTAAAAACAAAATTAGGTGGTGTGTCTCCCTTGATTATTATCCTTTAAGAGCTTTCCCTTGCACTAATAATAAAATCTAAATTCCTTGATTTGTCCCATGAGACCAGACATGATTTACCCCTGCCGACTATAGCAACCTTCTTTCTTGCCTCTTTTCCTCTTACTGTCCAGCCATATCTATCTTCTTGCCCTCCCTCAGGCATGTCAAGCATGGTCCTGAATCAGGGACTTAGCTGTTCCTGGATCATGGGTTCCCTGAGTCTTCACCTGGATCTTAGTTTTGCTTTAATGCCACTTTCCCAGAGAGAAGTTTCTGTACTTCCTTATCTAAAATATTTCCTCATCTTTTTAATTTCTGTAATAACATTTGTTTCCTTGGTAACCTTATCACAGTTTGTACCATTCATCATTTCACTGGCTTTTTAATCGTCTCCCCTCTGAACTGTAAGCTCCATGGGGCAAGGGCCATGTCTATGTTATCTTTTTTTAAAATGTGTTTTTAGTGATTTTAAAAAGAGAGGAAAGGAGAGGGGGAGAGAGATAGAAACATCGATGAGAAAGAAACATCGATCAGCTGCTTCCTGTACACAACCTGGGCATATGCCCAGACTGGGAATCGAACCGGTGACCTCTTGGTTCATGGGTTGAGGCTCAACCACTGAGCAACACCAGACAAGGTATGTTATCTTTTGACAGTAGGGAGCCACTGAGAGGTTGGGATGGTTGGACTGGGGTTTTGGAAGATCATTTGGCAGAACCTGGAGAATGGATTCCAGGAGTACAAACTTGGAAACCAAGGAACCCAAACGGATAGCTATTGAAACCTTGAGGCTAGAGATGACCAGAGTCCACGCTAAGGAGATAATATATCTAATACACTAAGTACAAAGCTGGGTGCAAACACCAAAAGAGTCCATTCAAGTAGCATCCACAAAACCCTGCTTTGAAAAAACAGATGCAGTGGATTGATAGAGACAGAAGATGGATTACTTAAGGCTGCAGACAGAATGTGAGAGAGCTGAGGCAAGCAGGTGTTGAAAATGCTTTCGGGTGCTTGCTATGAAAGAAAGGAGAGAGAAGGTGGTAAGAAGAGGGGAGGGTGGACTGTAGGAAGGATTTCAAGTTTAAGGGAAGCAGCTCGAGAATATGTTCTTATTCTGTAGGGGGCACAGATGGAACAGAGAGGGACAGGTTGGACACAGAGGAAAGAATAGGCCCATAGCAAGCAAGTCCAGTTTGTTTGGATGATGTCACCCGGGTTCGGAAGAGGTGACAGTCTTGAATGGGACAATGGAAACACTTCTTTTTCTTTGCGACTGAAGCAATGAGGTGATGGCGGGTGCAGAAATAGCTAAGTTGGCAGTATTGTCATTAGCGTTGTCCTTATTCTTCTGGTTTTGGTGAAAGCTCCTTGTGGATGGGACGTCTTTCATTGGCATCTTCTCAAATGCCGACCTCATTTCTGAGCACAGAGAAGTCCATACATCATAGTTGACTATGGGAAGTGGGGTTTTAATCCTGTAAAGCATATTCACACCGACTTGTTCAAACTCTGAAAACCACTTACAAGCCACATGCATCACGTCTTTAAGCGAAGAGCCAGCCTCCCAGATCGCGATTTGTCAGGCCATTCTGGAGCCGTTGTTCTCAGCATTCCACAGCTGGACGGCATTATGTGCTTCACGGTCTCACAACATTTCTCCAACCCGCTGGGCCTTCTTTTCAGTAGAAATAGGCTTGCCCTCCTTTTGGCTCATTTATTAAAGTAGGAAGAGCAACAGCCTCTGATGGGGACTGGCGGCTTTATTTTTCTTACACCAATGACGATGATACGTGACCATGCCCACCAAGACATTGCGACATCATTTCTATACATTCCTTTCAGATCTGTGAGCCCAGAAAACATGCAAGAAAGCTGGGGAGGACCATGATGCAGAATGAAAGCTTCCTGTGTCTTCATAGTGAACTGTACAAATGAGTCCTGGTGCTAAAAAGGTAGTCAGACCACAGTGTTTTACTGTAAGTGGACGTGACCGCCTGTGGCAGCATGCTACCCTCAGGGCTCATAATCCTGATGGCTATTAGCTACCTCTCATTTGATACTTGTTAACATGGAAGAAATAAAAAAAATAATAGAGTGAGGCTCTGTCTATCTCTCAGTGCTTCCTTTGCTCTAACTTCCCGTTCAAAAGGAGGATTTTGTTCCCAATGTGAAAGTCATTTTCTCTAGATCCCATCCACTGAATTGTGTAGTGGCTTCTTAATCCTGATGGGATATTATTACTGGCTGAATGGGCTTAGGCAAGGCATGGCAGCTTCAGGAAGAAAGGTTCTTTAAGTGATTAATTTCAGCAAAATGTGTGTGTGTGTGTGTGTGCTGAAGCATTCAATGTGCAGAGATCATGAGCGTCTGCTGATACTCCAACATGGGATTGGTTTTATTTTTGGAGGGGGCAACATGCCTCCTAAGGTCTGAAGCATCAACAAATCTCAGAATTTATAGCAAGTGGAATTAAATAAGAAGTTTGAGAATGCAGTGGTGATTCATGCATGCTAATTGGCTTACATTTATAACTTGCATAAATATGTTCAAAGTTGTTTGGAAATGTAATCCAATGACATAGATTCTGCCTCTAGACTGTTGAAAATATCTGCATTTTTTTAACTTACCTTTTGGCACTAATGTGACACCAATAATCAAGTAGGAATAGATGAAAGTGGCCCATAAGCCTATAGCACAGCAGGCAAATATTTCACCAAGGGTCTTGGCATGGTGAATATCACCTCTGCCTATCTGCTTTGTGAGTCAGGCCCCTTGACTGGGGCTATGATAGCATGTCTTCATTCTCAGAATTAGATAGGCTCTTTCAGCATAGTGATGCGACCAGTATCTGAATGACTGTTGCCTTCCCACACCTGTGGTCAACCAGCATGTTGGAACATTCCCTTTTACATCTATTATACTTTATGGATATTATAAGAAATAAAGTTAACCTAACAATAGCTATTGTTAACATTTTGCTTATTTCCCTCCACTATTTTAATGACACATAAACAGCATGGGAAATATATCATGTAGGATTTTACCTTTTTTCACATAATATTGCACCATAGACATATCTCTTATTCATGAAGAAAACTCTCATGCCTCATGCTACCGTAGTCCACTGAACCAATGTACCAAGAACGCACCAATCGTGTACCAATAATGTATCTATTTACTCTCCTGATGTTTGCCATGATCAATGTTTTCATTTACTACTGTAAATAATATTGTTATAGATGTGCTTGTGACTGAATGTGCCCATCTCTATTTCCTTAAGATAAATTCTTAGTGTTTTAATGCATATTCATTAAATACTTTTAGGAAGGATGTACCAAATTATAGACCTAATATACTTCTTTTGCTAAAGAATATCATCATTGTTATTATCAAAAATTTTAAAGCCTTTTGTTAATTTGATAGGAACTAAATGATGCTCCATTGTTTGAAACTAGTCTATGCTTACAAGTGAGAGCAATCATTTGTCATCATCCTCTTGAACACTTTCTGTGATTCATTTATTTATGCTCATTTTTCTTCTTTTAAAAAAGATAAAATGATACTATATATTTCCCTTGCACTAGCTCAGTCATTCTCAACCTTGGCTGCACATTAGAATCACCTGAGGGGCTTTTAATAAAGATATTAATGCCACACTCCTCCCCAATGTTTCTGATTTAATTGGCCCGAGTTGGGGTAGTAAGATTGGCTTTTTTAACCTCCCCTGGTAATTCTGTAGCCAGAGTTAAAGTCCACTGATCTAGACTCTTCTAATAATAACCTGCTCTCTTGTTATATATTTTTGTTTACTTAAAAAAAATTTACAGATTTTATTTTAAGTCCAAGCATAGGCTCCAGAGATTTTAAGGTATGTGTTATCAGAATCCAGACTTTCAGGGTCAAAAGCTGCCTTTGTCCTTTATGAACAATGTCATCTTGAGCAAGTCATGTTATTTCTCATAACCTCAGTTTTCTCTGCTGTAAAATGGGTTAATTTATGGTATATCTCATCCTTTGTTAGAAAGATTAAATTGGTTGGTATTTGTAAAGCGCATGCAACAGTATTTATTACATTGCAGACAAAAGTATAAACATTTTTCTTTTATTATTTTTCATGGTTTTATTCTGAGAAATTATTTTTCTATCCTGAGATCGATCGGATGAATACTGATGTATGTTCTCTCCTAAGCTTTTTGGTTTTATTTTTCTTTTTCTCGTTGCCTCTGAAGTCTCAATTTCACTGAGTCCTGGGATGAAGTTGATACAGAAGGAAAAAACAAATCCATCAGGCTCTGAAGGGCTAATGTACAATTTCCCTTAATCCGCATTCCACCTCAGCCACTTATTTCTGGTTTTGGGTACCAGTAAAATTTGTTTTCTGATATTATCTCTTGAATTTCAACACCCATGTAAAATGACTTTAATGTGTACTTTGCTGTATTTTGAAAGCATGTCCTCTGCTTGCTTTGGGCCTCATCAATCCATGTTCGTCTACACACCCCTCTAGATCTCAAAGACAGACCAACTGTCAAGAGGCTGCAAATTGCTTTCCAAATACCTAATGATGACAGGTTCAACATACCTCTGCAGAAATCAAAGGGAAACAATATTATTGCAGTCACATGAGTGGATGCAAAATAACTGAGAGCCATTATTACAAAGTATTCTACTTCCATAGTATCCGGAAAAGGTGCTTAATGATATGAAGATTGGAAATTTGATTAAGGGATTTTGAAATGAGCCATAATAACATTATGAAAAAAGCACATCTTGGTAGCTTTTGTCCTCTCACTTATCAACACCGTCTGCACATGCATTCATTCCTTCCTTTAATTCCCCCATATGTTGGATGCCAACCTCATTGTTTGAATTCATAAATTATACAGCACAATAAATTAAATGAAAGGAGTTGAAGAGCTGCAAAAAAACATTAACATTTTTACGAATTTCACTTTGGGGAAGAATATAAACATCTTCTTTGTCTTTAACTTGTCAATTTTCCATTAGCTCTGTAGGAGCAGCCTGTGGAGCATAACTTGCTTTCAGGAGTGATAGCATCAGCAAACACGGAGAAGGGGGTTGAGATGTGCTCAGCTGTAACTACGACGCCAGATATTGGGAGTTTCAGTTGGTGTGTCTGAGTCAACCTCATTTCTGTGGTCCCTGTCTTCATTTCTCAAGATGCTACAATTGTGTCTGAGGCTAGTAAAATGCATGGCTATCTTAAAAGTACCAAGGACTCAATCCAGTTTAACAAGTCTGTGGTTAGTTGCATTGCTTCGATCTTTTAAAATAGAATCATCAAAGACTTCTATAATGGGTATGTTTTGTTTGGTTTTGTTTGTTTGTTTGTTTTGCTACGAATCTCCAAAATCAAGAAATAGTGTGCTCTTTTAAACTTTTGTGGGTCTCATATTTTTAGATATGGAATTCTTAAAATCACAAGTGCTCATATTTGCAAAGCTACTGCGAGATCTAATACTGGACTTTAAGCCTGCTGCTTAGTTAAAAATCTGGCATAGAGAAATGTTTGCTGAATGACTGAAAAGGTATTTGCTATATTAAACTACGATAAATGTATCATCTGGGTCATTGACTTATGTGCCATTGATTTACTAGTAGTAAGTCTAATAGCCCATATAAATGAAAAATATTGGACTACACTGTCCTCTATTATATGTTGAGTCAGATTTCTCCCAGTCATCATAATAGAACTACTGTAAATTGCATTAATACCTGGAGGCCGCTGGGGTACCCTTAGAGCAAGGAGACTGTGTTGATTAAATTTCCGCTCCCGCAGCTTCTGAAAGTCTTTAACTCACTCCCAAGGAGTAACCCGAGCCTTAGGAAAACCTAGCTGTCCGGATTCTCTTTTTCATGGCAATAGGCTCACGATGGGGGTAGGGTGGGAGAAGAACAGTTATTTTTCACCAACTCCAGCCCCTGCAGGAAGACTCCTGTTCCAGTGGTCACGTTTCTCTTGTTTACTGGCTGTGGTCGTTTCTGTTGCGTAGTTCTTTTGTTTTCTGTGGGTGTAATCTCTGTTGCACATGGAGTTCAGACAATGCAGATGACCCTGTCTTCGTTGCTCAGAGTTCTCTGTTAAGATATTGTTGTCCTTCACTTGGCTCAAGTCCCATTTTAGTAGGAGAGAGAAAAAAAGAAACAATGGAGACGAATTTAGACACTGATGGGAAAAGAAATTCAGTTCACTGTCCACCCAGCCCTCTGAAGCTACACCCACCAGCCGATTTCCTGTAAGGTTCTCAGGGATTCCTAGCCAGGCACAAGTGCCCCTGAAACACAAGGCAGACTCAGATGATTAACTTGTGGCTCACCCGGTCCATGTTAAGTACACATCCCAGGCATCCCTATCGTAAAAAACAAAACAAAACAAAACAAAAACTACCACCAACACACACAGAGAAATCACCACGTATTCCAAACAGATGCAAGATTAATCTCTGTTAAGATCTAGACTTGATGGTTATCAACTTATTTTCCCAACAATTTGAGGCCAGTATTAAACCTTGCACCAGATGCTTCTTAAGGCTGTTCACATTCACTAGCCTTTGTCCTCTGATGGTGGGAAAAATGGGTGTTTCTAGACTCATTTGCACTCCTTTTCCCATTCTGAATGAACACTTTCATCTCATTTATTTGTGAGCTCTCAGGTCCCCCTAATTCTAGACAATGTAAATTTACCCAGTGATGTGAAGAGATATTTATCAGCATGTAAGATAGATGACTGATTTCAAAGGTATCCGAACTGTGTGCTATTTCTGCTGGGATATATGTGCCTACTGTGGTGGCCTAGATAATAAATGCAATAAGCAATGACTGCAATCTCCTGTTGGGTGATCTTATTAATGATCTGTGAAACTTGACACATGCAGTCATAAATACATAATACTATTTCACATGGGAATAGTGTCTGGTTTGAAGTTATCTATCACCTTGCTGGGATGTCTCATTTGGGTAGGCCATTGTGTGTCTTCTGCTTTTTAATATCTTTAATAATTTGTACATACTTTAGTGGGAAATTCAACTGGTAGATACATATCATCAGCATTAGCACAATTATACATTTCTTAAATTTCAGGCAGATTTAAAATATCATAGATTCTACATGTTTACACTAGACATAGTTATTTGAGCATCTTTATGTACCAATATAACATATTTTACTTAATTCATGTGGCTGCAACTTATTGAACACAACATTCTAGGCCTGTAGGCTTTTCTCCTCATCTTGATTCCTGGTGGAATCATTTCCCTACCATTGCTTCTCTCCTTAGATCTCCACTTCTTAAACGTAGAAGAAGGAGGACAGAGTGGGAGGCAGAGGGGACAGAAGTAATAGCAGTCAATTGTCCATAATCAAAGGAGGAAATTGTAAGACCAAAATTCCAGACATCTTTTGTAGCATAAATGAGCACATTTTGCTTGAAAGGTATTGGAAACCCAGCAATGTGAAGAGACTGCATCATGAAAACTAGAAATTTTAACCTTTGACTCTCTCTGTTTCTCTCTCCTTCCATTCTCTGTAGAGCATTTATTGGTTCTTGTCCAACATAATCTTGCCAGGACAGCTCAGAGCTGTCTTTGCTCGGTGATGCCTGACATGTACAATAGCCCAGCTGACCTGTATCTCTTCACCCCCACAACCCCGACAACTCGCCATCTCATTTCCAATCTCTGTGAGCTGCATTTTTTCTCCCTTCGTCTTTTTAATCTTTCCTCTTTCTGGGTTGTCATCAACCCTTTTAGTAGCAACTGCACCATTTACTGCCAAATTTTTAGGATGTAAATTTGAAATAAGATTGTGCTACGACATATGTGACCAAGTTATGCTATGGAGCTAAGATACGAGGCAATGTAGAGAGGGGTCAAAATGAGTTAGGAATTTATACTGCATTTTGTTTGTATTACCTAATATTGCAGCTAAAGATTTTATAAAGGTAATAATGATTTTATATTAACTCTTTATTGTATGTTCTTTTGAAATGCTGCACCTCCCTATTTATTTGGTACAGTGAATATATGGTGAGATCATTGTTACTTCTTCCTCATGAGAGGATGTATACAATCTGTGACAAAAGCTTATCTCAGTCTCCTGGCTAAGTTATCTCCTTAATCACAGGATTCCATAATCACAGGAAAAGACAGAACAGTCTGTGAAAGACTATAGAGGAGAATTTAGAACAGGGTTACTCAACAATGGGTACTATTGACATCTTTGGTTGGATAATTGTTTGTTGGGGGATGTGCATTATAGGGTGTTTAGCAGCATCCCTGGCCTCTACCTATTAGATTCCAGAGAAACTCAACCCCCACCAATACTTTGGATGTGACAATCAAGAAGGTCTTCAGGCATTTCCAAGTGTACCTTGGGTGGTAACATTGCCCCCATTTGAGACTCACCTACTAGGTTAGATCATGCAGCAGTAATTGCCTCCTCGCTGCTCATGAACATTCGTTAGTTCTGCATTAGAGCATCTGAACTACAGCTCCCTTATCCTATACCTCTTGTCCCAAGAGCTTTCTACACCTCATTGTTTCAATTGTTCTGCTGAAATATTACCCCCATGGAGGGATCTTTCTTGATACATTTTCTTAAATAATGAACCCCACCCCAGCCAGTTCTGCTGTGTCTCTTTTAGCCTACAATATTTTATTTCTAGCATTCATATATTTTTATTTATTTGTTTTCGGTTGGCCTCACCCAACAGACCCTTGAGGGCTAAAATTTTAACTTGTTCACAAATGTATTCTATGCAATACCTGAAATGTAGAATGCCAGCATACATGTATTTGTTGAATGAATGAATGAGTGAGTGAGTGAGTGAGTGAATGAACGAGCAACTGAATGACTTAGCCATCTTGGCTCAGACAAGGCAACTGCTTGTTGGAGAGAAGTGCATGAGAGAATTTGTTTGCTCATGTTCAAGACTGGAGCCCTCACAAATCTTTCAGATTCTAGTCTTTAATAATTGGTTAAGCTCTTGAATTCATCCCACCATGGAAGATTTATCAGAAAATAATAGGTTCCCACATTCAAGTTGAATAGGTTTTTGGTATTTAATCTTTCTTTCCCATGGAAAAAGAACATTATGAGACTATTGTTGTTCCCTTTTCCTTTTCTAAATTATTCTAAATCATTATCAAGATGGTGACGGAAGTGATGCTAGGGATTAAACCAACAACTCCCTCCCTAAGTCAAATTTTGGTTCTTTAATTAAAAGAATATATGGAATATACATGAACCCATATAAGGAATACATATAGCTTGTATTTGTATGTGCACATATGTATACATGTGTATATATGTATGTGTGGAATATATGCATGTGCATATATGTATGTGTATATGTATACATAAAACACATATATACTGTAGGTATATGCTTTTTTTCTTTTATTTTTCTAACCTAGAAGAGAATGAAACAAGTTGTGGGAACAAGCTGGTACAAAACATGCTGGAACTCTTAGTGTTTACCTGCACCAAGAGCCTCCTTCTGGTAAGGAGAACTGTGGTCTTTCGAACAGCTTCATCATTTGTATGGACCCCATGGCATATGCACTTAGAATCTTGAAACATGCTGTTGCTAGGGAGGATTGTTCAGTGGCTTGTGGACAAGGCTATTTCTTGTCCCCTGGAAGCATTTGTCATCTCTGTGCCACCCTCACGCTCTCTTTAAGGAAGGATGGCTTTATGATCCGGGCAAGGTCTATGGTCAGACTGCCTGGCGTCAAATCCAGCCTCCGCCATCTTGGTAAACTCCAGGCCTTAGTTTCTTTATCTACAAAATGAAAATCTATAGTTGTATTTACCTCCTAGGACTGTTGGATTATTAAAGACATCAAGTGCCCTGGAATTCTGGGTTAAATAAATTCTGTAAATACTGGCTAGAAATATTTTCTGTTTCAACTGTACTCGATGTTAGCTTATTCTAAGTAGGAAATGAAAAAATTGACAGTTATTTTTCCATTTAAAAGTAGTAGTATAATTCTCAGTTATGTAAGTACTATTTGTTAATTATAGAAAAATAAAAAAAAAATGTAGAGGAAAAACATGACTTGTAAATCTTCAACATTTATGTATTTCTTCCTGTGTGTGTTCTGTTTTGTGTGTGTAGACAGAAGGAAATTAACTTATATTTCCTTCTTAACAAATAAATTCACTGTTTCTTCTCCTTATTAATTGATTATAGAGATTTTGTAAACACACACACACAAGAATAAAAAATAAGCCACTGTTGTCCCATCATCCAGGAGTCACTACACAAAGCTAATATGTTACAGTTATCTTAAAAGAACTATGACATTTTTCCCACACATAAATTTTTATTTGTTTTGAAATCTGATTTTTATATGGGGATTTTTTTTATCTGCCAAGAAAACAAGAAAATGAAATGGATAAAACTCAGAGAACTGCTCTAAAATGACTTTTGAAAGGACCCATACATGGAGTCAACATTTTGTGAAGCAGAAAGAACTCAGCCTTTGAAATGAGACTGCACCTGGGTCTGATGCTTCATTGCTCATGAGCTGTGTGGTTTCCAGCATTTAGCCTCTCTGTGCTGCAGTTTTCTTAGTAGTCAGAGATAATAATCAATTAATTGTATGGATTGCAGACAAAGTGGGACATAACATAACCTTGGCTTATATTAATTCTTTCACATCCCACCCCATCCAGGGACATTTGAGGGCACACCTGGCACCAAATTCCAATCTGCTTGTCAGCAGAGAAATTTCTAGTCTTCAGCCATCCTGCTTGTGTGTTTTTTAAGTTGGAATGGGGGCTTAAAAGATATTTTCAAATGTTATAGTTAAAATTCTCAATCTGGAGGTTCCCCATAAATGCATACTGCCTATATTAGAGCTCAGGGCGCCACATTAAGTCCATAGCCCCAGGTGGGAAGATGTAGGAGGTTGGGTAATTTCTAATCTCCTGGATAATGACAGTGGCAGACTGAGCTCACTATTAGAGCTACTGATCTGAAACCAAAGATGAACTTTTTGTTGATCACCCATGGTTGACCAGTTCCATGCCCTTTATCAAATTTTCTACATCAGGATCCTTCATATGAAAAATATGATTCTTTTGCTAAAACAGTTCAGAAGCAACAGCTGTAAATAATATTATCGTTCTAAAGAATTTCAGAAACTTAAAAGCATTTCTTATGGGTTCTGTTAATAATGTTCAGAGATATTGTTTTCTTCTGAGTCCTTAGATGATGTTCCAATATACTGTCTGCCTGGTATTTTTTTATAGACTCCATTCGAGCTCACTCCCCTGCCTTCCTATTTTAATAATGTTTGTGTGTGTGTATGTGTGTGTGTGTGTGTGTGTGTGTGTGATTTTTTTTTTAAAGTATGGATGGCCTTAACGATACCTGGTGTTTTCCAACATTATATGTGGTTTGTTATTGGACTTCTCCTACTTAGGTATTGTTAAAAGGCAGTTTGGACAAAAGTATGAGACATATGTTTTTGAAAAAGTTATACAGTATGGGGAAAAGTTAATAATTTAATGCTAAGTGAAAAAAGCATGATAGCATTCTATAAAATATCTCAATCCTTTAAAATTTAATGCCCTCACACACATATGTAAATACCCACTAAATTTGCTAGTTGAGTACAACGAATTAATCATTTCACTGTAGGGTAGGATTTGAACAGTTTCAGTGTTGTTCCATAAACCACTCAGTATTTTCCAAATTTTCTGTGATGGACCTGCAGAACCGTTAGGAAAGAAGATAATTTTACAGGGATAATTTTATTTTTGTTTTCCCAGATGATTAAATCATTCCTACATTTCTCAGAAATTATATCTACTTTATCATCAGAACATATTTTTCATAACAACCACATAGGTTGTTTTTCATATGCATGCTTAATGTATTTGCTATATTAGAAATAACTTGAAGTCAGGAATTGAATCTTCTATCACTATTGAATTGCCTCTATCTACAATGCTCAAAAATGTAGTTGGGTGATCTACTCAACTATGTCAGAGTGAAGACAAAGATGTTTAAGTAATAATAGCTCTTTCTTCTCATCAAATTTATTGATCTTTCATGATTATATAAAAAAAACCACACACAAATTCTAAAACAGACTCAGGCAAAGCTGTTATTGGATTGTTAGTGTGAAATGGATGAGCTAGAAGTTTTAAGCATGAAAGAGGTGATGCCCCCATTTTTCCATTAGGATGCCCAATTATGGACGATTCTGATGTTTCACATGTACTTGACTCAGAGAATTTTATTTCGGTGCTACTTAACCAGTAATTAAACCAACTTTGATATATGCCTATGATATAATTAAGTAAATGCCCAAATTCCCATTCACCTCAAAATATGTTACTTTCCCCCTACTTCCTCCCTCCCCCCAAGGGTTCTGTCTTGCTGCCAGAACTTTCTACCAAATTAAGCCAACATTTGTGCGGTTAAATTAATTGTCTGTAGCATGCTTCCATTAAAATATAAGTATGCTACATGAGCGAGGAACCATTAATACATTAGAGTCTACTGACACCTTCTATCTGGCACACATGTCAGATTAGTTCACCAACCAGCAGGAGCAGTATTCTGCAAGAATAGGACAGAGAATAGATATATTTTAATGATATAACTAAAGAGATCTAGGGCATAAGGACAGTCCTATAGTACAGACTTGGAAGGAGAACTCTAGCTAGTCATGGTTAGTATAGGGCTCTGGTTGGTTAGAGATTTCCAAAGGATTGGATTACAGACCCTACAGACAGTTTTCTAGGTGAGAAGTACTGTGGATCCTACATAAGCATATAGATTGGCTCACATAATTGTCTTATTTATAGAGCATGCTGTTTCTCAATTCCATGTGGCTACAGATGCTCTCTGTTGGAATAGTACTGGTCCAAAGTGGAAAGTATTGGGGACAAAGATATGTGGTCAGTGCTCTCCTCAAGCGTGAGAAACACAGTGTTAATGGCAGTACCCAGAGTCTCTGAGTACCATTGTTTGCCCAGTTAGCGAGCAGAAATGCTTCTGACTCCTCCTTACACACACACACACACACACACACACACACACACACACGGGAAATTCTTCCTGGTAGAAGGGGAGGGAAGTCAAGTTGCTAATATGAAGCTAGCAGTAATATTAACAATACTCATCAGATAATCAAATTAGATTACATGAACAAGCTGAAACCTCAGATGAACTCCTAAGGAAAGGCGTTCACGTGGTTGAGAGAAGCCGAAAGTTCTTGTGAGAGCAGCTCGTCAGGGTGAAGTTGGAGGAGGTTAGGTGGTTCCCCAGGAAATTTAAGCCGCACAGTTAGCTTTAAACACCGAGTGACTTCGAGGAAGAATCAGTGAAAGAAAAAGGATTTTGAGTAGAATATAATATTTTGAAACATACTAACTTAAATGTACAGCTGAAGGACCAATGAAAGGCATAGCTTTCATTTTCAAATGTGACCTCGTAGAAAAGATTTACCTGAGAAGAGAATGATGACATGGTAATTAGCCAGCTGGTGCTCAACGTGTGCATTTCAGGGAGCCATATACGCCCTGCCATTTTCCTCACTCTCTGTGGCTAAGTCAGAATCAGTGTTTGAGCTGTTGCTAAGGGGTCGGACATGTTGTCTGGCAAAAGAACAGGTCCTCTGCCAAGTAACTAGATCTCACTCTTGCTAAAGGAAGAACATTGTTCACTAAAATAGTTTGTCTTTTGATGCCAAAGGAAATCAAATTGTAATCAAGGGCTGAGAACGGACTGAAGTCATCAAGGCTGTCTTGCTTCAGATTTGGCAACCTCACATGTTCCCAGGCTTACTTAATATAATTTGCTTTTACAAAAGGGAGAGGCTTTATTGCATTGGAAATTTGTTTTAATAATGCCTAAGTGAACCACTGATGGGATGGCCAGCATCTCAGTCCATGCTCCCATGCCTTTCAAGGACGTAGAAGAACAGATAGAGAGGAATTTAGGTTTTTGGTAGAGCAACTCAAAAGAGCAGGAGTGCATCGGAGTGAATTGTTAAGCATTATATAACCATATTGCAATATATCATACGTGCTAATGTATGTTTGGTTTTCTGAGTTTTGCAGGTGGTGGGATATAAGAGCAAGGAATGAATGAGAGGGCATGAACCTTTCTTTGTCGCCCCATGATTTCCTCCTCCTCCCCTAAGGATCCAATTTGAATTAAAGCTAAATAGTGATTATTTAACACATCCTCTATAAGATTCTTCTCAAGTATGCTGCTGCCTCATTTAACCACGACACCACAATTTTAAAGTTATATTTGCCCTACTTTAGGAATTCAAAATTGAGGGTCAGAGTAGTTAAGTAAAAACCTACCCAGTAGCAGAGCCAGTTAAGTTGCATAGAAAGCTAGAACCCAACGCTAAGGCTATGTTCCCTGTGTTGTGCTTGATGTAAAAGTCAAGAAAGGGGGGAAACTGAGTAAAGAAAGTTTATATTCACTGCCAAGCTTGCCCTGAGAGCCGTGGTGCCCAGAAAGGCCATGTCTGTGCTGGTAAATGAAGTGAAGGACTGAAGCAATGTGTTCAGTGCTCCACAATGTGTTTCCCTGGGTTGCTCTCGAGGAGCACAGGGCATTGTGCTGGCCTCCATTTCAGTCATCTGTGTAATTGTTGTCTCATTTTCTTTTGCCTTTATAGTCAAGGTCACAAGTAGAGCAGTAAAAGCAATGCTTTGAATCCAACAATACAGGGCAATGTAGGGCGGTTTATCTTGGATAAGGAAGGTTTTGGAATATGCAAAGTTAGAAACCTCCCTTGAACTTTGTAATGAAATTCCCAGACCTGGTGGGAATCAGTGAATGTAAAAAGCAGGGGGGAAAGGAATTTCTTCTCACCTCCAACATACAGAAGGGAAAGCATTTTCCAGATTTGAAGGCATAATCCAGTAATATCTGATTTATTTACAGTATTTATTGTTTTAGGAGAAAAACATTCATTTTTATCAAACTGGAAAACAACAGAGAAGATTGTTGTTGTTTACATTTTGAGGATGTAAAAGTGGCCTTTAAGTTATTTAATCTATTGTTACAGTCATCAAAGTTTACTCACAGAAGTGATTTAAAAAAAAAAAGAAAGAAAAGTAATTTAATGCCCTAATTAGCTGATATAGAAGTCAGAGGGTAATCTGTGAAGCTCAGGCTTACCAGCTCCAGTTTTATTTGTTTTTTAATTTAATTTGATTTCATTTAGCAGTGCACCGCATTTTAGGAGCACAGCCTGCTAAGCTAAAAAAAGACAGCAACAAAAAAGCCTCATGCTTTGAGGACTAATGGACCAGGATGTTTCATTATAACATCATAACAAGCTTTATATATGGAACCCGTTGGCATGGAGTCATGAATGTTAGAAGCGGCTACTATAAAACAAAATCCCTTACATAAGCATCTGATTGCCAAGCTGTCCTCTGCTCTTCACTCAGCAGCTTTGTAGTATTTTGGTTAACGGAGCCAATGTACTTTCTTCCGCATAAAGGAAATTATGATTCCACTGGAGGCTCAAAGGGGAAAATTAAACTCATCAAAAATCTGATTCAAGTAGGCATTTTCTTTGAAAATGCGAAGCATGCTTTGATTCATCCCGATCCTTTGCCCAGGGTGCCACGGAGGGCAAGTTTGACTCTTGTTTTCCAAAGGAATCATTTATATTGTTTAATCCCAGCCTCCGAAAAAGAAGGGGGTTCGCTCCTCTAGGCCGAGGGAGGTAAGAAGGACATGTAAAACCTAAACAGGAATCCTTTGCAGCTGCTCTAAAGTGGAACACAAAACAGTGCTGAAAACAAGGCAACTGAGGAAGCAAAGGTCAGCCGCGGAGGAGCAGAGGGGTGTGAGTCCGAGGCCCATTTGCGGAACTGAAGCCACTCAGTTTCCGTCGGAGGGACACCTCTGACCCTTCCTGCTGGAGGAGTTTGGACCAGGCAGCTGGCCTTTGATCGACCGACAACATCCTCTGGGTGAGCGCCCCTGAGCCAGAACTGACAGCCACTTGTGGAAATGAAGATGAGTAATGCTCCCCTGGTGACAGAGACATTCTCTTCATGTCTTCTACGAAAGTTTATGGGCAGCGATTCTATTTTATGATAATGAGAACAAAGTGCATCATGGCTAATGTCAGGAGTCTCCCCCCGCCCCACCCCCCCAAGCGAAAGAATTGTTTTCCATCTTTCCATGTGTTGCATCCTCAGGAAAGACATTGGGCACAGATTTCCCCAAAGAAAACCTTCCTTCAGATACATTTTAATAATAGACGAATATACCTGAAAGAACAACAACTATTTATAGAAGCCCTGTAATAGCTTTCATGTTGGACAAAGAACCATCCCGGAAACTCTACCGCGGCAAGCAGACAGTGGCTAGGAGTTTTTCTTTGAGATTATTAAATTAGCAGTAGCCCTGTGATCCTGGGAAACAGCCCCGAAGTGAAGCTGGTGGCTGTTTCCCATAATTCGGGTGGTGGTATGACACTGGTTTTATGGGATACTGCCATAATTATGTGTTGAAAATGATTGCCGGTGTTCACATAAGCATCCCGAGGCATGGCCTGCATCTTGTAACGACCACAATTCAAATGGCCGCAACAGCACTTCCTTGGAATCATGATCTAATGCAAGAAACAATATAGTGCAAGTAAATAGATTTCCTCCTCTTCAGCTGCCCGAGTTTTCCCCATTGTGTACGTCTTCACTGGGCATTGAAAACTGGGAAATGTCTTGACAAAGGGTTTCTCTCGTTTCCAGGACAGAAGTCTCTTTCTCACCATTCTTTCTCAGATAAGTGCATATACTTTTTCTCCCCATTCAATTAAGACGGTGACTAAGCTCAGGGACAGTCACCACCAAAGATTGCACCAATTGTTGGGGTGGCGAGTGAAGGTCAGACAGGACTGGGGGCGGGGTATTGGAAATGTTAGCTTGTTATATTTATAGAATGGACCAGTTCATTTTTGCTTCTGTAATTGATTAAAAAAAGAGGGGAAAGTTGAGACCAAAATGTGGACTTTGTATATTGTTCTCAGACCACTAAGAAATAAGAGTGTACAATAAACTCTCTTTTCTATTTTGCACGCAGGGGAAGCTGGCCGCCCTCCTTCCTGAACTTGGAGGACAGATGAGCTTTAAGGAATCCCTCCGCTAGGGTGTCCCCTGTACTCCGGTACACGTGGGAGGAGGGAAGAGGATCCGACTTCAAGCCCCAAAGGGCCACCTCTGACCGTCCTGCAGATACCTATCAGCTGCCACCACGGGAACTGCCCTTGAACAAATGCAAGGAGAACGTTAATTCGTTCATTGAATCAATAGATATTTATTCCGTGCAGATCACTGAGAAAGATGCAGACCTGCTCCCACACACCAGGGGTTACATCACTGCCTAATTTAAACTGCGCCGGGTCTAAATGACTTCATCACGGAGATGGAATTGTCTTGGCTCCCACCACACCGTGCTGTTCTTTTCCTGGACATTCCTGAGCATGCTCTGCACACCATCTCTGCCTTTGTCATTTCCTGTGAAGCCTGGATACGTTTTACCAAGAATGAATTGCATGTTTTCATGGCAATTTAAGTGTCTTTGGAAACAAAGTGTCTTTGTTTCTAGAGTGAGGAGTGCACACTGCATCAGGTTGGGCTGCTGCTGCTGCTTTCCTGGGTGGGTGTCCAGAGGGTGGCTGAGATGACAGGGCCCCAGTGTTTTACTCATAGAGCCACTTCCCTTTATCTGTTACATGTATTGCTAATATTGATTTTAAATCATAGAACTAGATAATATCATAGAGCCCCATGGCTATGATATTGTATGATTCTAGCATTGATTAGAGTTCCTAGGACTGAGGGGTCCAAACTGACCTGCAGTGGTATTCTTTTTTTTTTTTTTTTTTTTAATTCTCACCTGAGGACATGTTTTTACTGATTTTAGGAAGAGAGGCAGGGAGAGAGAGAAACATTGATATGAGAAACATCAATTAGTTGTCTCCTGTATGTGTCCTGACTGGGGATTGAACCTGCAACCTTTTTGTGCACAGGATGTCACTCCAACCAATTGCAGCCCCCCCCACCCCACCCCCACCCCCGCCACACACACACACCCACACCCCCTGGCCAGGCCTACAATGATGTGTGTTTTTTTAAAAAATATATATTTTATTGATTTTTTTGTAGAGAGGAAGGGAGAAGGATAGAGAGCTAGAAACATTGATGTGAGAGAAACATCAATCAGCTGCCTCCTGCACACCCCCCATGGTGATGTACCCACAACCAAGGTACATGCCCTTGACCAGAATCGAACCCGGGACCTTTGAGTCTGCAGGCCGACGCTCTATACACTGAGCCAAACCAGTTAGGGCTACAATGATGTTCTTAAGGCACTCATCCTTCAAAGCCTTCAGGGGTGCCATCACTAGTCCCACATGGTGGGAACTTCCATCTGGGCATTCAGGGGCTTCTGCATCTTATTTCATTCTAGCACTCCAGTGTTATCTTTCCAAACTGCTCTACAATTTAGCCAAACTAGACCATTTTCAATTTCCAAGTGGACTGAGGTGTCTGATCCAAGAGGTCTTTATTGATGCTATATTCTCGTTTTGTAAAAATCATATCCATTCTTACAAGATTCATCTCAAAATCTCTATGTTTACTTCCCATTACACTCACTGGGTGTTTTTTTTTTTTCATTGTTGTATTCTTTTTTTGTCTATTTTTATAAGTGTACAGTTCATGAGTTTTTAGTACATTCAGTATGATACAACCATAATCACTATCTAATTCTAGACCATTTTTATCACCCCAAAAGGAAATCTCAGACCCAATCAATTCCCATCCACCTCTCCTCCCAGTCCCTGGCAAACACTAATATAATTTCTATCTCTATGGATTTGCCTATTCTGGACATTTCATATAAACACAATCATACAATATGTGATCATTTGTGACTATATTCTTTCACTTGTAATAATGTGAATTTTGAAAATGTTTCATTCATGGCGTGGCATGTCTCAATATTTTATTTCTTTTAATTGATGAATAGTTCATTGTATATAGCAAATTTTGTTTACACTTTCATCAGAAATTTGAGTTGTTTCCACTTTTTGGCTATTAAATTATATTGCTATGAGTATTCATGTACCTTTTTTGTGTAGACATATATTTTTTTGTTGTCTTGATTAAATGCCTCAGAGTGGAATTGTTGGATTGTATGGTATTGTGTTTAACTTCTTTTTCATAGTTGCTGAACCATTTTCCATTTCCACCAGCAATGTATGAGAGTTCTGATTTTCTACATCCTCACCAACACTTTTTATTATTCATCTTTCTAATTATAGACAGCATAGTGACTATGAAGTGATACCTCACTGTGGTTTTGATTTGTATTTCCCTAATGACTAATGATACTGAGCATTTTTTCATGAGCTTATAGGCCAGTTGCACATCCTTTTTGAAGCTATGATTATTCATATCTTTTGACTGCTTTAAGATTAGATTTTTTTGGTATTTTTATTGTTGATCTTTAAGTTTATTCTTACACTCATACCTTACTGTCTTGCTCATTTCAACTTTGTAGTAAATTATACTTTTCAGAAGTGTGAGTCCTCCAATTTTGTTCTTCCATTTCAAGGTGGTTTGGGCTGTTAGAGTTCTCTTTCATTTTTATATGGATGTTAGAGTCATTTTGTTAATTCCACCCCCCGCCCCAACCAAAGCCAGTTAGAAATTTGATAGGCACTTTGTTAAATGTGTAGGTCAAATTAGGAATATTTAAGTTTTCTGATTCATGAACATAGAATATTTTCTCATTTAAATCTTCTTTCATTTATTTCAATAATATTTGTTTTTGGTTTCAGTGTTTGTGTTATACTAATTTTGATAAATTTACTCCCAAGTATTTTATTATTCTTTAAATATATTTTTATTGATTTCAAAGAGGAAGGAAGAGGGAGAGGGTAATAGAAACATCAATGATGAGATTCATGGATTGGCTGTCTTCTGCATGCCCCCTACCAGGGATCAAGCCCATAACCCAGGCATATTCTCTGACTAGGAATCAAACCATGACCTCCTGGTATGAAGGTAGATGCTCAACCACTAAGCAACACCATCCAGGCAGTATTTTATTATTTTAATGCTATTATAAATGAAATAATTTCCTTAATTTTATTTTCAAATTGTTCATAATTTCGTGTATAGCAATACAGTTTATATTTGTATATGATCTTGCAATCTTGTTGAACTTACTTTCTCTCTGTGTGAGTGTGTGTGTGCATTCTTTAGGATTTTCTATACCCCAGATCATGTCATTTGAGAATAGAAATAGTTTTACTTCTTTGTTCCTTGTCTGGATGCCTTTTATTATTTTTCATGCCTAATTTTCCTGGCTAGCCCTTCCAGTACAATGTTGAATACATGTGGCAGGGTTGGGCATCCTTGTCTTGTTTCCTATCCACGGGATAAAGCTTTCATTTGTTCAACATTAATTTTTTAAAATTTGTTCACCGTTTTTAAAAATAGATTTCTTTATCAGGTTGTAGACATTTTCTTCTGTTCCTCTTGGTTACAAGTCATTATCATCAAAGGATTTTGTATTTTTCAAATACCTTTTTTGCAATGGAGATGCTCATGTGCTTTTTGTCCTTTATTCCTTCAGTGTGATGTATTACATTGATTGATTTCCCTATGCTGAACTAAGCTTGCCTTCCTGAAATAAATATCACTTGATCATGGTATATAATCCCTTTAGGATGTTGCTTTGCTAGTATGCTATTGAAAATTTATTTGTCTATGTTCATAATGGGTATTGGACTATAGTTTTCTTTTCTTTGACATCTTTGTCTGGTTTATTATCAGAGTAATATTGGCCTCAGAAAGTGAGTTGGAATGTTTTCCCTCCTATAATGTTTTTAGAAAGACTTTGTGAAGGATTCGTGTTAACTCTTCTTTACATGTTTAGCAGAATTCACCAGTGAAGATATCTTGGCCTGGACTTTCCTTTGGGAGAAGTTAGTAATGGAAGAATAGATGAAAAAAATAGACATTGGATTAAAAAAATAGCAAAATAACAGTGTTATGGCTGAATTCTCTCCTCCCCAAATCCCATGCATTGAACCTCTAGAATGTGACCTGTTTTGGCGATAGGTACTTTAAAGAGTTGAATAAGTTTTAACTCATTAAGAAAGCCATTGGAGTGTACCTCAATCCAATCTGATTTGGGTCTTTATATTAATACTAGAGGTCCAGTGCACAAAAATTTGTGCACTCGGGCGGGGGGGGAGGGGGGGTCCCTCAGCCCAGCCTGGGCCCTCTCGCAGTCTTGGACCCCTCGGGAGATAACGACCTGCTGGCTTAGGCCTGCTCCCGGGTGGCAGAGGGCAGGCCCAATCCCTAGGTGTAGCCCCTGGTCAGGCTCAGAGCAGGGCCAATTGGGGAGTTGGGGCACCGCCCCGTCATGCACAGAGCAGGGCGGATTGGGAGGTTGCGATGCCACCCTCAGTCACGCTCAGGGTAGGGCCATTGGGGGGTTGGGACACCACCCCCTGTCACACTCAAGGCAGGGTCGATGGGGAGGTTGTGGCACCACTCCCTGTCACGCACAGAGCAGGGCCAATCAGGGGGTTGGGGCGCTGCTCCCTGTCACGCACAGAGCAGGGCCCATCAGGGGGTTGGGGAGCTTCCCCCTGTCACGCACAGAGTAGGGCTGATAGGGGAGTTGGGGCACCGCCCCCTGTCACACACAGAGCAGGGCGGATCAGGGAGTTGGGGCGCCGCCCTCTATCACCCACAGAGCTGGGCCAATCAGGGGCTTGGGGCGCTGCCACTCTCACACTCAGGGCAGGGCCGATGGGGAGGTTATGGCTCTACCCCGTCACACACAGAGCAGGGCCCATGGGGGAGGGGGGTTGGGACTCCGCACCCTGTCACTCAGAGAGCCGCGGGGTGATCAGGGGGTTGGGGAGCTCGCCCCTATCAGGCACAGAGCAGGGCTGATCCAGGGGTTGGGGCGCCTTCCCTTGTCAAGAACAGAGCAGGGCAGATAGGGAGGTTGTGGCCCTGCCCCCTCTCACACACAGAGCCGCAGGGCGATCAGGGGGTTTGGGCGCTGCCTCCTGTCATGCTGACCCTGGTGCCGGGAGGCCTCGCAGCTCCGCTGATCCCGGTGCTGGGAGGCATATTACCCTTTTACTATATAGGATAGAGGCCTGGTGCATGGGTAGGGGCTGGCTGGTTTGCCCTGAAGGGTGTCCTGGATCATGGTGGGGGTCCCCACTGGGGTGCCTGGCCAGCCTGGATTAGGGGATGATGGCTGTTTGCAGCTGGTCACACACCCTTTAGGGTGGAGGTCCCCACTGGGGTGCCTGGCCAGTCTGGGTGAGGGGCTGAGGGCTGTTTTCAGGCTGGTGGGTGACTGAAGCTCCCAACCCGCTCCTTTTTTTCTTTTTTTTCTTTTTATTCTGGGCCAAGGCCTCTGCTGCTGAAAGCAGGTATCTGGTTTGTTTGGGTTCTATAATTGAAACACTGTATCATCTCTAGCTCTGAGATCCCGGCCGGCTGAAAGCTGGTTTCTGGGGTTTTGTTTAGCTTCTATATTTGTTACAATGTTTCAAACTGCCAGCTCAGAGGCCGGCAAGGCAGGCAGGGAACGTTGGAGTCCTCCTTCACTGAAGCAAGCAAGCCTCATGTTCGTTTCCAGCTGCCTGGCTGCCGGCCGCCATCTTGGCTGGCAGTTAATTTGCATATCGCCCTGATTAGCCAATGGGAAGGATAGCGGTCGTACGCTAATTACCATGTTTCTCTTTTATTAGATAGGATTTAAATTTAGACACACAAGCTCACTGTTTTTACCAAGATTCAGCTGCTTTTATTGAATAAATATTCCTTAAGTTGTACAAGTCTTTGGATAATTTCAGTTTCCAAAAAAGTTGATTTTGATAATTTTTGTCAGTGTTGTCATTGCATATGTGGATCAGCAGATTTTCAGAGGTTCTTATTCACCATTCCAGAAATGATTTTCCTTTTTGTATTCTAATATGTGTATATTATCTTGTTTGTACTAAATCACTCTACATGTTAGTCCAGTACTTTCTTTATTTTTTAAATGGCAAGGTAACTATAAAAACCAATAGATCTATAATGTTTTGAGTTCCAGATCACTGGGATTTTGAATGAAGTCCCAATAATCTTGGTCTTTTGGTAGAGTTTCTTTGGCAAAGAGTCAGAAATGAAAGCAGATTTTGGTTTTGGCTTCCAGCCCTGGGACTCACACTTTTGGTATCTGATCAATTATTAACTTTTTGGGCAGAAGCACTGGTGAATAACATGATAAGGAGACTATATCTTTCTTGACATAATTGTGAGCTCTATTTATTTTTCAGTCATTCCTCTACCAAAATCCACAGAGTGTTCTGAGTAAGAATATTTGAGCTCACATATGGGGAAAATGGAGCTCATTCTCTGTTAAATAATGATTTTGCTTTTATAATCAAATTAAAAGACAAATGAAAGCAAAAGCTACTTAGTAATGGGAGTTAAAATTGCAAAATAATTCTTCAAAGAATACTGCTCTATTATTTCTACATTTTAGCAATAATATGCAAACACATATAACATTATGAGTGGGAGTCAATTTAATTAAAACACAAATAGCAGCTCTCATGCTATATATTATGTTAGCTGTGACAGCCACCAATGCCAAGAAAGAAGTGAAAGGCTATAATGGGGAAAAACAAAGGATTGAATGGACAAGTCTGTTTATAAATTCTTTATTAATGTATGATTTTATTGAGAAGTTGAGAATTATCATTCTATATCTTAAAGAGTAGTTGCAATGTGAGAAATTAATTTGTTATTTACTATTTAGGGGGGATGTGTGGTGAAAATGGTCTGTATGCTTCTAAAGACATGCCAATTTTAATTCAAATTATTGGGTTAAAAATATTCAGAACTAAATTATACTTATTGTCATTTATGTTTTTAATAAAATGACTGTTTTTTTAAGAACTTGGGAAGTTTTCTAAAATAATTTAAGTGGCTTTATACTTGAAGGTGAATTGTCATTAAAAACAACTTATCAGTACCTTCAAGTGTTAAATTTAGCCACTTCTCAGGGACACTTGTACTTATTGTTTTATACACACCTACTATGAGTTTCTGCTCTGTGTGTGGCACTGTATTATGCCAGCCACTGAAGGTGCAATAGCAAACCAAGCTGTTTCTTTAAAAATATATATATCTTTTTCTTACTGATTTCAGAGAGGAAGAAAGAGGGAGAGATAGATAGAAACATCAATGATGAGAGAGAATCATCGATTGGCTGCCTCCTGCACGCCCCCTACTGGGGTAAAGGCTGAAACCCAGGCAAGTGCTCAGACCAGGAAATGAACCCTGACCTCCTGGTTCATAGGACAATGTTCAACCACTAAGCTACACCTGCAGGACTAAGTGGAATTTAACATATTGGAAGAAACTGCAGAGCAAACGACTGTATTGCAACAAGCTATTTCAGGGGAAGACCCAGAAGTAAGCAGGGTAGAAAGTACTGTAAATAAAGTACAGTTGGGTTTTTAATAGAAAAAATAACCTAAACAGGTTGCATTGTACATAGGAAATTAGATAGAAGTGTGACAAGTTTGTTGTATGGAATAATTTATTTTAGAGTCCTAGAGCTGCACTATCTAATAAAAATTTAATGCATACATCTGAGTCACAAGAGCCCCATTACATTTTTTTAGAACAGTGAAATAATTTTAAATGTTTTATTTAATCCAGTATATCTAAAATTTTACCATTCTAATATATAATCGCTATAAAAATTAGTGTTTTATTGTGTTTTACACTCTTTTTTTCCACTAATGTTGAAAATGTGTACTATTATAGCATATCCCAACTTGGACACTAAATTTTCATTAGAAATAATTGAGCTGTATTAATATTTCATAAAATTAACAATTAAAAATTCAAATCAGCTCCTCAATTTATTTTAAACATAACTAAAGTTTTCTAATAACTGATTGAAATATCAGTTTTTAACTTTTAATTAAAATTAAATAAAATTTGAAATTTAGCTTCTCAGTCTTACTAGCTACATAGCACATGTTTAATAGCCACACAATTGAGCACTTTGAGAGGGACAGCTCAGGTCTTGAGAGTAACTGGTATAGGTGCCGTCCTTAAACTGACAAGGTGCTTGCTTGATTAATAGTGAGCATTGAATTAGTGTTTGTTGAATTAGATTAAGTGAAACAGCAGAGACTCAGTAGGGTTAAAAGTTATGCTCAGCATCCTCCAGATAATAAGAGGTAATAAGGATAAGTTAGAACCCAGGCCTCTTGCCAACTCATAAAATCCTAGAATACTATCCAGTGTTTGAGTTTCAGAAACTGAAAGAGAATTTGGACAGCAAGAGATTTTCTGAAAATGTTTCTAAACTTAGTTTCTTAGATGGAGAGCTCCAACAGGAAGAGTTTAATTAGCAAGTACCTGAATTTACACTATAAAAAGCTGGAAAAATACAGTAGTAATAATATAAGGGTAATGCACTTTACTTAGCCTCTTTTATCTGTAAAGTATTACTGTGGCCCTGAGTAAGATCTAATTCAAGAGTCTGAACTGTATCTTCCTCTTTAACAATGAAAGTACACAGAAGTGTGCAAAGGTGTGTGAAAAGTAATCAGTTTCAAAGTTGGAGCCGAAATAAATACCTTCAGGGGTGGGGTAGGGTACTGGCCTGTGCAGATTAAGTCACTGTCTTAGTCTGCTATAACAGAGTTCCCTTAGACTGGGTAGCTTATAAACAACAGAAATCTATTTCTCATAGTTCTGGAGGCTGGGAAGTCCCAGATCAAAACACTGGCAGATTACATGTGTGGTGAAGACACTTCCTAGAGGGCTTTGTTTTCACCATGGCCTCATGTGGTGAAAGAGGCTAGGGAGCTCTCTGGAGTCTCTCGCATAAGGGCACTAGCCACATTCATGAGGGCTCCATCCACATGACTCTATTACCTCCTAAAGAACTCACATCCTAATGTCATCACTTTGGGAGTTAGAAATTCTATATGTGAATTTTGGAGGAGTATAAACATTCAGTCCATTGCAGCCACATTTGGATTGATAATTTTTCCTGAGGGAAAGATAATATTAGATGAATGTAAGAACTGATTAGGAGGCTTACTTTATTTGTCTTTTCTACATTGAGAAAGTTGATTCTATCTAACTTATTGAGAACTTTATCCTTTAATATTTTTAACAGGGGAGGAACAATCTATACTAATAAAAGCCTAGGTGGCCCTTGCGTGCAACGTTGTCACAAGATGGCCACCATGAGATGGCCGCCACAAGATGGCCGCACACACAGTGGGGGTGGGGCTTGGCGGCCACTCCACATAGTGAGGCCTGGGAGTCCCGCAGCTCCGTATGGCACCAAGGAGGCCAGTCCTGGCATCTCTGCCACCTCACGTGGAGGAGGTGGGTCCCAGAGGAGGTGGTGGGTCGTGGCAGGGGAGGGCAGTTGGGGATGATTGGGTCAGTAGGGGAGAAGTTAGGCATCAATTAGGCCGGCAGGGGAGCGGTTAGGGAGCAATCAAGCAGGTAAGCAGGCGAGCGGTTAGGAGCCAGAAATCTAGAATTATGAGAAGGATATCCCACTAAACCAGTAGTTGGTCATCCCCCAAGGAATCCCAGATTGGAGAGGGTGCAGGCTGGGCTGAGGGACACCCCCCCGCCCCCCCCGCCCTGTGCACTAGTGTATAATAATAAAAGGCTAATATGCAAATGGTCATCACGCCCTCACACTGTAACAATCAATCAGCAGGAGGCTGCGTCCCAGCCCAGCGCTGGCCAGGGATATGACTGACACTGCGTCCCCACCTGGCACCAGCCAGGGATGTAACACGCTGGCAGGCCTTGACAGGGGTGGGGCCAGCTGTGTCTGGGTCTTGCCCAATGGGGGTGGGGCCAGCTGGATCTGGGTCTTGCGCGATTTTGAGGCATGCGCGGGTGGGCAGAGACTTGACGCTGGGTCCCACAGTGCAATCCAGACTCTGACAGGAGGGAGGAGGGAGCTCGGTATCTGTACCCAGGACCCACACAGCAGGGAGGCAGCAGTTAGGGGTGATCAGGCCAGCAAGGGAAGGCAGTTAGGGGCATCAGGCCAGCGGGCAGAGGCAGTTAGGGGCAGTCAGGCAGGCAGACAGACGAGTGGTTAGGAGCCAGTTGCCCCAGATTGCAAGAGGGATGTCTGATTGCCAGTTGGTTTAATTAGTAAACCAGCGGTAGGACATCCCCCAAGGGGTCCCAGATTGGAGAGGGTGCAAGCCAGGCTGAGAGACCGACCCCCCACCCCCGTGCACAAATTTTGTGCACTGGGCCTCTAGTTGAATAACATAATATTATTGTTTGGAATTTTTTTGGTTTGGTTTGATTAGAATATTAGTTTTTACCACAATTGGGGTGAAAACAGCCAATGGCAAGACATTGCACTTTAAACAAATATGGCCTTTTGAAACAAATTGCCTTATAGAACACCTGTCAAATTTTTTTTTAAAGACTGCAAGCTTTTTCATCATGCATATTTATTTAGCTTTTGGACTGCTGTAATCAGAAAGAAAATGTTTCATAGATGAATACATACATCTCCTACAAACAAACTGAAGACAAATGACAACGACTACTTGGGGTCATTTAGTCTCTTTCTCTTCTCCTAGGTACTTTTTAAAATGACTTTGATATCTATCGTGAACTTCATATCTATTCTATATGAAGTTCCTCTATGGTTGTTTTTGTTGATCCCATTGAGAGGGACCTCTTTGCTATTAAATCGCATTCTTTCCAAACTTTACCTACTTCACTACAATGTCATGCTTAAGTTCAGCTTCCTAATATATTATTTTGACAAGGCAGATGACAATGAATTTTTAAGAGACTCTAAGGAGGTGAAGCCACAGTAATGTTATTTTCAGCATTATGATGGCTCTGGCTAGTTGAAATGCAGTATTTTATTTGGGAGCAGAATGGCAGACCCCCAAAATGTCTAAATCTTCTTGACCACGGCAGTGTTAAAGTTGACTGTAGTGGTCATTAAATGGCCATCTATGAGAACAGGAGGTATGTCGAATGGAAATTTGAGGCATATCTAGATGCTTATATGAGTAACTTTTGCTAGTAGCCATATTGTAAAAGCTTCCTGAGCACACTCATTTATCCTCCCCCAATTAAACAAGCACAAGTTTCTTCAACTTTTTATTTTTAATTTATTTTAAAAATCTTTACTGTTGAAAGTATTATATAGGTCCTCCTTTTTCTTCAACTTTTTAAAATGACTTTGATATCTATCGTGAGCTAAAAATAATTCTGAGTGTCATTTACTTAAATGGTTGTCTCTTTAGTATAATTAAATAGATCAATGTCATCCAAAATTCTCATTTATTTCACAGAAACCTAGACAAAATCACCTACTTAAGTAAGGTATATTCTATAAAATAGATTAATTTTCTAATATGGATTTAGAGTGATAAAAATTCTGAAATTTAAAATTAACATGGAAATCAGTCTCAATAATGCTTACTGAAGTAACATTATTTTACAGAGGAACCTTTAAAGTTATGAATGCTTGGATTTTGAGAAGAAATGTGCTCTTATTGAAAGTATGGTACGTGTGCTGAGATCAATCTGCATTTCACACTGCAGAATTTCCTTCCCTTGTATCTGAATTGTATGTGGAGTGAGCTTGATGAATTTTCCATCCTGACCTAACATGACTCCCCAAATGATGCCAGGAACCAGAGTAGAAGAACAATCATTGAACTCACATTTAGCCCGTGTGGACATGGCCCAGAGAGCCAGCCATGGAGTTGGTCAGAGAAGCATCAGGCTTTGTGAGTAGGAATGCAACTTAAAAACATGTTGCTATTACTTTTATTACAGTAAATGTTCTTAATGCTAATTTTTTTTTTAAAAAAATTGTATTTATGAGGGACAGATAGTAAATAAGGAGTACTGCAAAGGAAAAAATCTAAATTTAGACACTTTCTTATTATTCTTTTCATTAGAAGCATGCAGGTTTATTTGATTACAGATAGACATACTTTCTTCATAACTGAGAAAATCTGGACACTTTCAACTTTTTATTGAAGATAACATTTTTGCAAAACAATGGGTAAAATTACATCTTATGTACAAAACAGACATCAATACGATAACACATTCTTTAACATCTTCAAGGAATGATGTGTTCCACATAAATAATTTTTACTGATAACAAAATGTACTTAGAAATAAAGTTTTGATTTATTTCTTCATTTTTGTTAGACATCTGTTTATAAAGATATATGTACTTCCCATCACATACCTAAGAAGAATTACTCAACATTTTTTCTTGTTGACTTAGGCACATTTATAGATAATTCAAGTATAATTATACTCTTAGTACATTGCATCTTAAAGTTTAGTGCACATAAGAGCAATCTTGAACTTGTAAAAAAATATTTTTTTTCAGGGCCCATTCCAGAAACTCTTATTCAGATTCTGGTCCAAGCAATCAGAAGAATCACACTTGGAGGAACCTTGCTTTCCAGAGCATCATTTAGAAAACAGCAAAAATCCGAACAACCACAACTCTCATTGGTAGCCAGTGTTCTAAATCCTTCATGAGCTAGCTCATTTAACACCCACTTACAACCCTAAGGGGTAGGTACTAGTTCATTCCCATTTTTCTGATTTGAAACTGAGCATCCAAATGATTTAAAAATCTTATCAGGACACATAGCCACCAAGTGATGTAATGGGATCAACACCAGCCTGCCTGCCTTCATACCCAATTTAGATATTCAGATATAAACCTTTCTAAACATTTCATACACTTACTGCTTCATTCTCCATGTCTGATTCTCTGGGGGGTCTGTTAAGGATCACACTTAGTAATGTGAGTACCTGATATCAGTCAGGTGTGATAGACTCCACTTGGGGTGGGGGCTTCGTGGGAAGCATTGCTGCTAGTAAACTCACCCTCCCTTGTCCTCCTCAACCAGAAAAATTTCAGTTATACATTGGGAAACCAGATTGACATCTGCAAAGGAAGTGGATCTATAACATAAGCAACCAGACTCTGAGTGACATTTAAAACTAGTTATATTTAATGAGTCACTTTTCTATAATATATAATGCGGCTTATATAATAACTAGAGGCCTGGTGCATGAATTTGTGCATGGGTGGGGTCCAGCAGGCCTGCCCTGATGGGGGCCTATTGTGTTGGGCCGATTGGGGGGAGGGGCCACGGGTGGTTGTCTGGTCTGCCCTAACCCTGATTGGGATGTTGAGGGCTGATCAGGGGTGGGGCCAGCGGGGGAGAGGGCAGGTTGATTGGGGAGCAGATCAGGTCGGTTGCCTGCCGCAGTGTACATCATAGCCACCAGTTGTTCCAGTTGTTTAGGTTGTTCCGCCATTCCGGTTGCTGGACTTTTATATATATAGATAATATGAATTCACTATGAAAAATTTGGAAAAATAGGAAGTATCATGGAAAATATAATATGCAGACTAGTCCAAGATGACACTATTATCTTTAGAGTCCCTTTAAGGTAATTTCTATATATTTAAACATAAACACGCAAATAAAGTAAATTAAGCTTTAATTTTCTCTTTTATTTTAAGTTTCTATCTATTGTGCCAAAACCAACACCTCTATGTATGATGTAGAATATCAAGCTCAGAGACAATCAGTGACTTGTCCAGTCTATCATCAATTTTCTTATTCTTACAAATAATACCACATACTAGATGCTTTAGAATTTTCTGACAATTTAAATATATGGTTTAACAGTGTGACTCAACCTTTTACAGAAACATTTCACAGATTTATTTTTTAGAATCTGTAGAAGAAATAAATATTCACAGGCTGAAAGTTATAGTGGAATAAGTAGTAACAGAGGTTGGTTCAGACTGACTTTCAGAAAGTTAAAGTTATACACCATGAAACCCCACAATTAAACCTGTAATTAAAAATGCATTTCTTTATTCAGAAAATGATTATTTTATTTCAAAAGGAGGAGAAGAAGCAGCTTTTGACTAAATTCCAAAGAATCCAGTAAAATTCTCACTGGTTCCAATTTTATAAATCTATCGCAAAATCTTATATGACTAGTTCTTCTACTTTAAAATAATTAAAACATAAACTAAAGGCAACTTGTTTTTTAAAACATGTTTAATAAGGTCTAAGTAATAATCTTAGTAGCTCAAAAACTCCCTCAATTAGAGAAAGGAAAAAATAGAAAAATAAAGCAACTTTTTTTTTTTTAAATTTCTTATTAATGATAGCAATTTTTTAAAATATTTTATTGATTTTTTACAGAGAGGAAGGGAGAGAGATAGAGAGTCAGAAACATCCATGAGAGAGAAACATGGATCAACCGCCTCCTGCACATCCCCCACTGGGGATGTGCCCGCAACCCAGGTACATGCCCTTGACTGGAATCGAACCCGGGACCCTTCAGTCCGAAGGCCGACGCTCCATCCACTGAGCCAAACCGGTTTCGGCGCAACTTTTTTTTAAGAGAATAAAACCTTGATTTAAAAATCCAGATAGGCCTAGCCAGCGTGGCTCAGTAGTTGAGCATCGACCTAGGAGCCAGGAGGTCATGAGTTCGGTTTTGATCAGGCCATATGCCTGAGTTTCGGGCTCTATCCCCAGTGTGGAGCATGCAGGAGGCAACTGATCAGTGATTCTCTGACATCATTGATGTTTCTATCTCTCTCTTCCTCTCCCTTCCTTTCTGAAATCAATAAAAATTTTTTAAAAAACCCACATACAACAAAATGTGTTGAATGCAGAAATTTTAATGACTCTAATTAAGGCGAACACCACCCTATGTCCATAAACCTAGTAGCCAAAGTAAGTAACAACAGGCTACTGGGTGCGGGTTTACTCTGATGGCCAGAGCGCGTCCATTTATCTCTGTAACATATGACGGGCCATCCTCTGGATCATGCCACCAACAGAGTCCTATACGCATTCGAGCCTCTCCTTGTAGCTGCCTCCAATTATGTTGCAAATCTTTGCTTTTCCTCACAAATTTATGACCCTTGACAGGATTCTGTGGGTGGCTGGGAGCATCTGGGCTGTCGGCCTCCCCTCTCCCGAACAATGGCACACAGACGGAGAACAGCGCGGCAGTGTCCAAACCAAAACCCGTCCACAGTGATGGAGCTGCTCCGCATGTCTATCCATTATTCACACTCAATTAGGGCCGGGGAAGGTGGAAAAGCCGGGCCTTATCTTGTCAATCTCAGAGAAAAAGTCTCTGACTGGCTCATCATGTTTCATTAGGTTGATTCAGTCGAGTCGGCCCATTTCTCCTTCCCTTTCCCAGGGTGCCAGGCCCACCACCACCAGCTGCCTCTTTTCTAAGAAAGAGGCTTTTTTTTTGGGAGGGGGGGTGGGGGGTGGGAAGGGAGAGGAGGGAGTGTAGAAAGATCAGAGTGAAAATCATTGTTACATTGCTGATCTAAAGGTTTTCTTTCCCTCACAAGTGCTGTGTGCAAACCCCAAGCAGATTTATTTAATAAAATGCTAAGTTATTTCCTAACACATCACAGACTTGTTGGTTTTAGCACAACATGGCACATATTTGCAAGGAGGCCTTCCACTCTGGGTCTGTGGAGTGTGTAGCAAACCATTTGACTCATGTACCCACATCTCTTTGTTTAAAAGAGGGATAACAGCAAAGTTGAGCAAATGAGTGTTTGATGGGATTCCAAGGCTGCCAGCAAGGAAAAGCATGTGTGTGTGTGAGTGTGTGTGTGTGTGTGTGTGTGTGTGTGTTGCTGTGCATGAGTCCCTTGCCCTCTGACCTTCCGGGGCCTCTTGCACGTGGTTGTGCCACCTGCACCCTCACCTGCTTTCAAGGCTGGAACAGCCAGTGGGAGGGGAGTCTGCATTAACAGCAGCACTCAGTGCTGTGCACTGGGCAAGAAACCAAGTGTATGGGGAAAGAGGGCCGGAGAGGAGGGACAGTGCATCAGGCAGAAGACAAAAGAGAAAGAAGAAAGAGAGAAAGGGGAAAGGCCAGAAAAAAACATGCTTTTCATTTGGGGATGTAAGTGGGGGTTGGGGTGCATACAAAGTAGATTTCAGGGAGGGGCTGCTTGCCTGAAAATCTGGGAAAAAAAGGATGCCTCCAATTGCTCCACTTCTTTTTTTAAAATATATTTTATTGCTTTTTTACAGAGAGGAAGGGAGAGAGAAAGAGAGTTAGAAACATCGATCAGCTGCCTCCTGCACACCCCCTACTGGGGATGTGCCTGCAACCCAGGTACATGCCCTTGACTGGAATTGAACCTGGGACCTTTCAGTCTGCAGGCCAACACTCTATCCACTGAGCCAAACCGGTTCTGACCAATTGCTCCACTTCTTCCTGATACCTTCATTCTCCCCTGTTACCTCCTTGTTTGTTTCTTTGGTGGCTGCCAACTCCACCCCTCTCCCACCTCCGGCTTACCTACTGTTGACTAGACAAATCAATCAATTCATTATTTTTTGCTTCCTGCTTCAGTACTGTGGTTCCTGGCCTGGTCCTGCACAGTAAGAACTCTCAATCGCAGAGAATGAGTCATCCTCTCCCCACCTCCTGGGGGGATATCAGAAGGGGGCTATTGGGCATGAGGGTATAGATTGATAGCAAAGCAGTATTTAGTCTTATTGCCTTGATTGTTTTACCATGCTATCTAATTTATTTTGATATGTTAAACAACATTAAAAATGCATGAGATTTTTACATCCATAAAAAGAGGACAGGGGTTTAAAATAAATTAATAACACTGATGTATGGATTCTGGGCAAATTAGTCAACGAATTCAGAGAAGGAAAACCTGGAGCAATTCTGGTGAAAATGGAACATTTAAACACCTCATAATGGAGAAAACTGTATAAGCCACATGGTTTTCTGTGGAGCTTTGCCCAAGCATCAAGGCGAATTATTAAAATTTATGTAAATAACATTCTATCTGCCACTATGTTTAACATATACTAAAGATGGAAAGAAAATCTTTGTGGCATAATTGCATTATTCTATGAAAGGGCTTTATGTACATTTTTTTGCATTCTATCCTTATTGTAGTTAATCTTTACAGAATTCTTGAATTGTGTGAAATTGTCTCTTCACCTTGAAATTCAAAATGTTTACTGTTGAGGGAAAATAATAGTGAAAAAGCACATTTAGGATGCAAAATATTTTTTAAGAACGCTTCTCAATAACTCAATGGTTTTGGGAAGACATCGTTGACTATGTTGGAGTTTTAGGTTTTGCAAGCTGAAGGTGAGATTTGTTCATCTTCCCCTGGGAATGAAACATACATTACATCATAGGTTTCTAGTCTGCTCCATGCTGCACGCTGGCCCGGTCAGTAGGCAATACGCCCCCAGCCTTCTATCTAGAATGCCCGTCACATGCTGGGACTTCGATCAATGTAATTTTAGAAAGAGAATGCATGCTTGATCAGAGGGAAGAATGAGAGAGCAGGCTGGGCAGCCAGAGTAGGAGTAGCTACAGGCCAGTGTGACCGAGACCAGCTGATGTGCACTTGGAATAAACAAAATTGCCTGTTAGAGGAATAGACTACAACACAGCTGCAGGTGGGGATGCACACACACAGCTCGGTCTCCACCTTCTGGCACCCTGGGCAGGTGAACAAGGCCAGCATGGGTGAGTGTGGGTGCTTGGGTGCACAGAGGTGGCACCGGCCTGCGCTCTGATTCTGTGGTTGGCTTTGCACCATGAAGACAGCCTGTTTTATTTGTATACAAAGAACCACAAAGGGCAAAGGAGCTCCTTACTATATGGGTTTGTGTTATTTAATCGTTAGTTATGATGTCATAGGTCAGATCACATTTTCCAAAAATCCAATGAGATTCAAATGAAAATTAAATCAATCCAGATCTATTGAGTCCCTTCAAGTACTGGGTTGCTGTGAGTGATGAAAAGATGTCTAGGTACAGATTCTGCTTTCAAAAGCTCAGACTCCACTGGCAGAAGTGAGACCTAAATACATGAAAAATTATTATAAAAATAACACTCAATAGGGGGGAAGGTGGGATGAATAGGCAGAGCACAGAGGATTTTTAGGGCAGTGAAAGATATAAGGATGGGTATGAGTTACTATACATTTGTCCAAATCCATAGAATGTACCACACCAAGAGTGAACCATAATGTAAATTAGGGTTTGGGGTGATGATCATGTGTCAATGTAGTTTCATCAAATGTACCACTGGGGGATGTTCATAATGGCAGAAGCTGTGCGTGTGTGGGAGTAGGGAGGCTATAGGAAATCCTGTACCTTTTGCTCAGTTTTTCTGTGAACTTAAAGTGCTCTTAAGAAGAAATATAAATAAACAAACAATTAAATAATTAAATAGACAAATAACTAGTTTAAGTGACATTTTGAGAGTATAATGTAAACAGTCCCTGTTTGAGGAGCATCTAACAGATTGCCTGTGTGCATAAACCTGTTATTCTAGAAACCACTATCTGCCTCCAAAAACCTGGAAGGCCTCAGGCACCTCACAGAGGCCCCTAGGACCTCCTGGATGGAACCCTGGGGTCCTAGAGGAAGCCTTTGGGTCACTTAGGGAAGGTGCTTCCTTCCTCTGTCAGGGACAGCGCGTTCCCGTGGGCCTACATTAAAAACCCGGAGGACATGTTCACACAGAAGCAACGTAAAAATACCTAGACAAGGCTAATACAGTGTTGATGTAGGGTTGGATTATAATTTGTGCTAAGTAGATATTTGGAGAACTGACTGAGCATAACTTTCATGTATGATGTTGATGTTATTGGAAAATGTGTTCCAAGCACCACGCCCGGGGCATTCTTTACAAATGCACTTTTTAGAAATCAGCCAGTGTGTCAGCCAAGGCTGACTCTGAAAGAGATGTCACAAGCAGTCCTGGATCAACTGCCACATTAACCGGCCCAAATTGTTATTTCTGCTCAGAGGCAGACGTATCTCGTTTACACCTAGGATGGCCAGGAAGGATCAGGCTCAGAGATTTGGGAGCTCAAAGGATCTGGAGTCTTCCAGCTCTGTATTGACAGAAGCAGGTGAAATGTGGTATAGCAACCCAGACCCCAGGGAAAAAGGATTTGCAAAAATCAGTAGCCAGTAGGTTTGAGAGAGAAAACCTCCCATCCAGGCCAGGGCCCTTTTAATTCTGCCGCATTTTTCCCTTTAAAAACACATCTAGTCAAGAAAAGGTGAAACTCCAGCAGTACTGATTAAGGACCAGTAACAATTAAGCCTCTCATTTTGGAGGCTTGGGACCTGGATACAAAATTTTATATTGAAAATTAAGATATTATTGGTTTTCCATAGTCCATAATGTATTCCCTATCGTTGATTATAACAAATATTCAATAAGTAGCATAATTAACTAGCAGAACTAAAGCCTTTGGGCCAGTGTCTCCCTAGTTGACACATTACCGGCTGGTGATGCATCAGAGGTTCCGGCCGATCATCACTTCTTCCTTCCGCTGTCTTTCCGGGAATCCTAGTGGCTTAACAGAGCAAACAGGCGACTTGCCTGTCTCTGGTTCATAACAGCAGTTTCCACCGATGGTTCCCCTCCAAGGAGAACAGACACCCTCTGTGTCTTATCTGGTGGCGCTCTCCCCACCCCTTTGCAAGTTTACTCATCTTATCTATTAAAAGGGCCAAAAAAAAGCGCTCTGGCGAAGAGACCAGTGGACTTGCACTTCATTCTTTCACATCACAGGACTCCATCCGAAGGATTCTGTTGGAAGAGGTGCCTCTTATCTTGTTTTCCTTTGAAACCCCTTCAAAGGCAAGTTCTGACCCAGGCCGCCGCAATGGGGATGTTAAGTCCTGCTGCATGAGCCGAGTTCTGAGTGAGGAGAGGAGAGTGGAGGCCACGCTAGCTGGTTTCCATGCTAATGACTTTGCTGGCACATCTGTTCTTTAAAGACCCACAGCCAGATCAGTTTCACCATTTTGAGACTCTTCTAGATTTTTGAGGTGGGATTCCTAGACAGAAGCTTTGAGGACTTTTCTTCTTCAAATAGGGCTCTTTTACTAAGATGTGTGCCCTTAAAAAAAAAACTATTTTGAAGCTTTGGTTTATCAAAAAGGCTATATCTAGGGTGCTCCTGCACAAAATTTTATAAATCAAGGTATGTTATAATTATGTGCCAGTGGTAAGTTAAGTAGGGTTATTACCCTGGGAATGATACCACCATGTGTTTTCCTAAAGATTAGGGGTATGTATATGTGAAATAAATTTTGAAGTGAATAGGTATATTTAAATGATAAATTCCAAAAATATTTCAACATTGCCACACTTAGCTATACTACAGAATGGTTAATGGACAGTGAGAATAAGTTGTTTACCAGCAATCTGTAATATGCAGTGTTGTCAGGGTATATTACAAGTTATCACAGCTCTGCGACATCTTGGAAATGCAGTTTGTCTTGGAAATAGTTACAGAATGCTACGTTAAGGTCAATTCTATTAGGTTTTTTAGGTTTTGCTTTTGTTTTTCTTGCAAACAACAATTAGGGATTTTCTTTTGAGCTCTTGGCACAGAAAATTTTTTTCCAAGAAAAAGCATTTCTAGAAAACGGCCAACTTACTTGACTCCTATTGGCAGCTAAAGGTAAAAAAAGAAATGCAAATGTGACTAAGTCTTGTTACTTGATCATTGGAAGTAGACACATTTGAGCAGGAAGGAGAGAACGGGATTGCTTTCCGTGCCCTCGATTGACCCACTGAACCTGACAGTGTGTTGGGTTCAGTCTCTGAGTTTAGGCACCGAGCCTGAGACGTGTGCAGAGCCCTGGAACGGCATTGGGTCCAGTGCAGTCCGAGGGGGTCTCAGGGCGGTGAGAGAGGAAGATTGCGCGCGCAAGGCAGCAGCTCCAATTAGCTCAGCTTGCTCTGGTGTCATAGCCAGGAGTCCAGCCAGGACGCAGACAGGCCTGTTTACACGTCTTCCTCATGAACAAAGAAAGCGAGACTGCCAACCTCTTCTGGACATTCAGAGGAGGGAAGCAACAAAGTCTCATTCTCACTGTGCTTTTACATTGGTTTTGCTTGGCTTAGCGATTTTGGCAGCCTGTTCATAAATGGGACTAAATGGAGGAGAGGCAATACTAAATCGGTCTGTGCAGAACATCGTCGCAATCTTACTGGGAAATCCCTTGCTGAAGAAGAAGTTGGGAGCACTGTTTCTGCTGCCTTTGCAATTCTAAAATGATGCAAGCCAAGCAGGCTGGAGGAAGGTTGGAGCTCTGGGTCAGGTGTACCACAGTTGTACATGCGGCTTAAAACCCATCGCAGAACAAATGCGATTGAATAGGAATTAATTCGTAAAGGAATTAGAAAGCCTGACATGTTTTTACTAGGTGTTTCAAATTGATTGGTTAATCCTCATAACATCTGGAGTGAAGAATCACAGAAAGCAGCCTGTGGAGGTTGCACCTAAACTGGGATTAGAACTCAGCCAGAGTAATTAAGTCCATTAAATCCAAGAAAGCAGTCAGGGAATTTCTTATTTTGCACTTGGTTGATAAATTGCAAGTGAAGCTTTGTTTGGAGGAGGATGAAATTTAAGTATGTTAAACACAATTAGGGTAAATCTTTGAGCCTTTGCATTCCGAGCAAGATATGGCTTCCTAGACTTTTTTCATGATATTATTCAAATGGGAACATTCTCCACTACTTTTCAATTACTCAACTTCTATCATTCTTTAAGGATGAAATAAGACTCTATCTCCTCCATGAAGCCTGCTCAACTTATAAAACAAGCTACAATTTTCTTTAAAATACTTTATTTCTCATCTTCACAACAACTTTGTGAACATTTTAAAGATAAAAACAGCTGGGGTTTAGAGCACGTTTTTACTAATGAAAGTCAGAATAAAAATTGAAACTCATGAAGGCTCTGAGCTAATGCATATGTCTTCTGTGAAAAATTAAGTTTTCCCCCTAAATTATGAATTAATCTATCACTTGTTTTTTTTTTGTTTATTATTACTTAAATTTTTTTATTCCTCCAATTTATTAATTGTAAACAAATATGGTTATATTTCTAATGGAAACTTCCTACTTGTTGGTGCATTTTGCAAAATACTGGATACAACTTTACTCTTAAAAAATGTTTTATTGATTTCAGAGGGGGGAAGAGAGAGTTAGAAACATCAATCATGAGAGAGAATCACCGATCAGCTGCCTCTGGCACCGCCCCTACTGGGGATCGAGCCCACAACTTGAACATGTGCTCTGACCGGGAATCGAATTGTGACCTCCTGGTTCATGGGTCAATGCTCAACCACCACGCTGCACCTGCCGGGCTGACTTTACTATTTTTTAAAAATTGTAGGAAAAGCATCTGTATGCTGGACCAACGCCTTTCTTACCATAACCGATATGGCCCGTGTGTGGCATGACATGGATAAACTGTCTCAGTGCTTGGTCCTTTTCTGATATGTAACTGGTAATAATCCGTGAAGAGCTACATTACCTTGCATGGAGTCTGCTATGGAGAAAAATGTTTATTCAGTAAATAAATGATTAAATGCAAAGATAATTATTACACAGGAAGACTGTAAGCATTCATTATAGAGTTAACTCTTTTCTGTTTGTAACCAGTCAACTTTCAGTGTGAGAATACCATCTCATCTCCTTCTAGAGAATTTCTGGATAAATAAGCTTTCATAAGGGTTAGTGTATGGCATTGCTGTCCCAAGATTTCTATTTTGCTCACGAGTATGTTGATGGTCATCTTCCTTATCTTTTAACCAAATTTACTATGTTTATCTCAAGCGAATTTCCTTTCTCTGTAGAGATGCTATTTTGGTAACTATCATCTTTTCCTGTATAAATGTCAAAATCTGGTTAGTAAGGAAACAGCAATGAAGCACTTCATCTTGAAAACTGTAGATGATCTTAAAGAGTGTAGTTAATAATACAGCCAAAGTCAACACAAGATTGACTCTCACCAAGCAAGCCCAAGGTAAAACTGTTCAGAATCATTTGGCATTCAGTGTGCTGAGGTAGGAGGGAGGAGATAAGCAGAGAAGGACTGCTACACCACGATGTTTGCTGTATGAGGTAGAGAGGCAAGGGCTCTGGATACACAACAGCTGTGCAGCATAAAGAGCTCGTGTGCTTCACTAACACCTTTGAAAAAGAGTGAAGAGAAAATTATGCCCAAATAGTGCCACAGCTCCATTACCCTTCATGTATCCTGTATCACACACAAGCAAAGAGACACAGGAAATGCTTCATCATTGATGTGAAATCATAGAATGTTGGAGTGAGAAAAGATTTTAGAAATCCTTTAGGTCAGCTCATGTTTATTTGGGATTATCTATTCTTCCTTCCTGCATAAACATCCGATAAGATCTCATAATTGTGATATGATTTGCTACAAGGTGAACCCAATAGCTTTGATTCCGAGTAATGGATTCATTCACTCATCCACCTATTCATTCAAACACAGATGTTGAATGACAGTTTCTGTATCACTAGCTTCTAGGGACAGAAGCATGAATAAGTCAAGGGCTTTGTATGTGGGAAACTTAGAGTCTAGCATTGCTATTCCATATGTAAACATTTAATTCTGATACCATGTAATACTTGTTAAAAGATGAGTGTTTATAAAATGCTACAGAAATGCAGAGGAGGACATCATTTCTTTCCCTTGATGTAGTTGGGGAAAATATTTCAGAAAAGATGGCATTGGAATTAGGGCTTAAAAGATGAGTGCATGTTCATCATTTGGAAAAAGGACCAAGAAAATAAGGCATTTTAGAAAGAGGAAGAGGTAAAGATGCATGGTGAGTTATGAATAATATGATACTGTTTGCTAAGTGAGAAGGTAGAACTGACATTTCTCATTACCTTAAGGTTTTATTGGGCATACCTGTTGCAAGTATTTTAGTGTGTAAGCAAAATACATTTCCCATTTCTTCTCTTCAGTCTTGAGCAGGAAGCAGTACTCATTTCCTGAATCATGAGGTATATTATGTACGGAGCTATGGGTAGCCTTTGCAATAACCTTATTTTCCTTGAATTAGGTAAACAGGAACCCAACCCTGACACATTATCAAAAACAAAGACATCTGGCAATAATCACACTCTACAAACATAGTATTTTTGTTATTTATTTTTTAAAAGAATAACGAATAAAAAATGACACATTTCCAAAATAGATACTCTTGACACCTCTTGACACTGGAGTGTATTCCATTTCCCATCTTTTCTTTATAACCCAGTAGAAATCACATCTTTAATTCAGGTTTGTACTTTGATTTTCACCAATCCTATTGAGTTCTACTGTGCCATTTGACATTAAACTTTAGAGATCAAGTTGATGGTAAAGTCACAAAAATTTTAAAAATCTACTTAGCCAAATGTAGACAGCTCAGCATAAAGCTGAAAAAGTTTCAACTGCTGAACCATAGGAGAGTTGTGAAAAATATGATGGCTTTTAGGACAAGTAGCACATTTTAAAACAGAAGAATAAAATCCCATAACATTTCTGTAAGACATACTAGTACACTGGGGAGTCATTTGCATCCTATTTTTGTGTTCCCATCTTCTCTTTTTAAATATACTTGACAAAGTACCTGCAAAATAGTAACTAGGAAGAATAATTAAAACCTTTTTTTCTGTCAGCCTTTCCTTAATTTAACTGAGCCATTCATTCTGATTAGACTCAATTCTCTAGCCATAGGACTTTTGCAAAGGTCACTGCTCTGCCTGACAATACATTTTATTTAAATAAAGACCCATGTTTATGTCTATATCTTTCCTTCCAACTTTCTAAGAATTTCCAACTTCTTTTAACATTTTGTCTTTTGGTTCCCCTGTTGGCATAAATCTCCATGTTGGAAGACAATAATAGTTCTTCACCAAAAATCGCCATGTGCCCACTTTGTTATTCCTTCTTTTCAATGTGTTTTTTGAAGAGCACTGTAAAAGTAGGGAAATAAATAAGTATATTTCCAACAGAATTTTTTAAAAAATTAAGAGACATGTGGACACTATACTACCCACAAAGACCCATGACTGAAATACTTCCCACCAAAACAATTTTTGCATTTGAAGGATCTGCAAAATCACTTCACTTTTCCAGTTTGCTTTCTTCAAATAGGGCTTTTACATCAGAGGATGTTTTCTTTTTTTCCTACCTCCTGTTGGTTGTTTCCTTTTCTCTAATCCCTCTTTTTATCTCCGTGTGAAAACAATTGTATGTAATTCACACCTGTCTCTCAGATATGTCCATCACTCCTCCCCAGACCCATGGTTGGCCAATCTTATGATATGCAGGTGGAATGCACTCAGCCTTCTTCAGCGCTTTGCTTAATAAATACGTAGTCACTTAATAAAGAAAGAAAAGAGAGCCTCTGATATTTGCAGTGATCTCCACTCTCCCAGTGTTCTAATAGAAATGGAACCTTTCTCTCTGTCCATGTGTTTATATCATATGGACCTCATGGACTGATGTCTTTTTGGTTAACTTTACATGGTAACCAGCAAATACTAGGCACTGCCAGGATATAAAGTATTTTATTTTAATGTTACTGGTGAACAAGATTCACTTTGCTTAATCCAAGTGTAATGTTTTCCTTTAATCCGTATATAATTTAACTTCAAGACAAACATTTATTAGCCGCTTGCAATAAACTGGATAACATTCTTTGCTCTCTGGATTTCCACAGAAATACAGCCATTTTCCAGTCCAGTGGTAGTGCTTTTCCATCCAAGCCTGACTTCATTTAAAAACAGTGAATTATACAGGAGGATTTGCCAAACCAGAGTTGTCAGAACCTCCCCTTGAAAATCTCACTTAGGAAAAGCTTAATGTTTAAAAGACATTTATTCTGTCACAAGGTAAAAGATTTGACACCAAAGTATGCATTTAAACAACAAGGTTAGAAAGTCTGAGAAACAGGCATAAACAGCATCATACTGGGAAGAATATTGCAAATCAGACCAGCAATGAGCTTTTATTGACGTGTCTTTGATATTCAGTTACCATCCCTGAGAAGAGGAACTCTCACCTGCTTGTGGTGTGTGATGGGATGGTTACATATCCAGTCCTTTCCTCATTACCATTTTGTCGCCAAGCTGTTTTCTAAACAACTGTTATTCACTATCACCTCTATTTTTTTTTGTCAATACAGCAGCTGTCTGTGTTTATTTTCCTTACTGAGTTCTTGGTATTATTCTTTTCCAAATGTAAGTGATTTGTGTTGCATTATTTTCGTATGCACCCTTTCTCCACCTTTATGGTTTCTGGCTTACTGTCCCTGGGGTCCATTTTGGTTTTCTCTTAGTTGATCAATGGATGAGCAAGTCCACTTCTCTTCCAGTACAAGCTTTGCCTCGAGCTCTTACTTCATGTCTCCAATATCACCTACTAATGACATTACGACGCGAGAATCACATTAATGAAACTTGAGTAGTTGAGAAAGAGAATAGTTCATCAAATTAGCTCAACTTTCCTGAAACACTAGAAACACAAATCCTCCTCAGGGAAACTTCAGAGTAGAAAAATTTCAGCAGCACGTGCCTTCATTACAGGGAGGTAAAAACGGAAGAGATGTTTATCTATGGGCAGTTTTACTGAAGTTTTCTCAGGCCTTGGAGCTGGGCCTTGATCAGCAGACCTTGAAAACCCACTTTTACTTTATTTCAAGTCACCATGGACTCACACATAGAGGACAGATGTGGTTAGTCACTGGTGTTCCAGTGTGCTGGGTGGAAGGGCGATTTTAACCTCTGGCATCACAGTGACCATTTCTTCCATATCCTTTAGAATAGATAACTGATTATAAAGTATAACTACATTTGAAAACAAAAGTGCCATTTTGGGGGAAAAGGCACATGACCTAAAATAAAAGCTGTAAATGCAGGTAACACATAAGAGACTATGTCTCACCCTGTAGTAAATTCCCTGGTGTGGTCACCTACCTGTATTAGTTGTGGCCCACTAACATCAGAAAGAGGAATGGATACAGAGTACTGCTGAAACTCAGCTCTCAGACTAGGATTAGTGTAGATTGGTTTCTTGTGTTGTTTTGTGTGCTTTTTTTTTTTTAAAGTGGAACACAGTTTTGACCAATGAAGTCATTACTGCTTCTCAAGTACTCCCAATGGGAATAAAAATTGTTTTAGTTCATTTTTCTGGTGTTTAATAAACAAGTTGACAATAAATATTTCACTGGGTTTTCAAACATTCATGACCAAGATAAAGGTATGTACTATATAAAAATAACTAGTAGCCCCGTGCATGAAATTCATGCACTCAGGGGGTCCCTCAGCCCGACCTGTGCCCTCTCACAGTCCAGGAGCTCTCGGGGGATGTCCAACTGATGGCTTAGGCCCACTCCCCACTTAAGCCGGCAGTCAGACATCCTTAGCATTCCCACCACTGCTGCTTTGCTCTCCAGCCATGAGCCCGGCTTCTGGCTGAGTGGCACTCCCCCTGTGGGAACTCACTGACCACCAGGGGGCGGCTCCTGGTTGAGCATCTGCCCCCTGGTGGTCAGTGCGCATTATAGCGACTGGTCATTCCACCATTCAGTCGATTTGCATATTAGCCTTTTATTATATAGGATAGCACACAAAGAACATTTTAATAAGTTATCAATGGGACCAGTATATTATTGTGACCAGTTCATGTTCCAAAATAGCCCCACGTACACCCAATGAAGAAATAGAATTAGATGGACTGCTATCTACTTTGTGACACAAAGAAGATTGGTTGGAAGAGAAGCAATTTGTTTAATTAAAAAGTTTCCATGATAATTTTGTGTAAATAATTAAATCCTACCTGTGTCTGAACCATTCACTACACAGCATCTTTCATGCTCAACTAGATTAATAAGAACACATGTCAATGCTCCAGTTCATTAACAAAAGCATAATTTTAACAAGGAGAATGAAAATGGAAAGCATTAGACAGGATGCACCTATCCAGATTTTATTTATTTATTCTAAAATCTTAAACTTTTATAGACATACCTTTATTTAATTTCATTAAAAAGTTCACTTTTACTTTTACATATTGGATATTCAATTTTGAAATGGAGTAACCACTAAGTACAGCAAATCTTTTAAAGTATTTTTATTGTCTCAGGAAAATAATGTTCTTCTTTAATAGCATATCTCTTAAAGTTGACAAAAGGTCACTAATAAGGACATCAGACCTTTTAAGGACAAGATATAAAAGATTAAAAAAAATAAATGAATGGAAAAAGTAATCAAAAGGGTTGTTAGTGCATTAAATTAAAAAATCCCTTGGCCCTAGCTGGTTTGGCTCAGTGGATAAAGCATAGGCCTGAGGACTAGGGGGTCCCAGGTTCGATTCCGGTCAAGGGCATGTACCTTGGTTGCGGGCACATCCCTAGTAGGGGGTGTGCAGGAGGCAGCTGATCTACCTTGGTTGTGGGCACATCCCCAGTGGGGGGTGTGCAGGAGGCAGCTGATCGATGTTTCTAACTCTCTATCCCTCTTCCTCTCTCTCTGTATAAAATCAATAAAATAAATTTTAAAAAATCCCTTGATAAAAGTAGGTAGTTAGCAGAATAGGCAGGCACCAAATCTCATCTTTTCCTTGTGTGACTAACGTAACTCTCAAATAAGACGTGTAATCCTCAGATATTAAGAATCTCTTAAAAGAACAGTTCTCTAAGTATGAGCAGCATAAAGTATGTGGATGTGCTGGATGCTGGCTCTCAGTCAGGGTTTCCATGTAGAAGGTGTGGGTGTTGATGCTGCTTTGCCGATGGAACCCCCATCTAAGAGCAGGGTCCCCACTGGCCTTCATAGGTGTCTGTGTTTTCAGCTACTTTCACCTCTTACCTAAATCTGGGTGGGCAAGGTATAACTAAGCAATTTGTCATAATCAGATTGCCCAATTCTAGTATGAGGTGGAATATTGATTAAATGGATAGGCATTTTTATTCCGCATTTTATGCCTTGTAGTAGAAAGAGTAGAGTTGAAGAGTGAAAGGTAGGTTGTTGTGAATTTTTACATTTTCTTCAGACATTTAAGACCTTTGGTCTCAATAGTTCTAAAATATTTACTGCCCTGGGATTTGTTACAAATTCATCTGTTAATGCTCCTTTGAAATCCCTTAAAAAGTCCAAAGGAATTTTCAGCTCCTAATTGAGGTTCTATGAGGGTGTGGTAAAATAAAATAAAATAAAATAAAATAAAATTCAGCAACAAATCAGGTGACAAAATTACCCTAGTTATTAAACATTTTTTTATTTATACTTATCAATATATCAAAAACATTTGAGGTATATTAAATGTTAAAGCATATCTAAAACAAAGCAATTAAAATACAAAGATACAAAATGAAGTTAAAAGAATAAATAGATCATCTTCAGTGGTTCTCAACCTTCTGGCCCTTTAAATACAGTTCCTCATGTTGTGACCCAACCATAAAATTATTTTCGTTGCTACTTCATAACTGTAATGTTGCTACTGTTATGAATCATAATGCAAATATCTGATATGCAGGATGGTCTTAGGTGACCCCTGTGAAAGGGTCGTTTGACCGCCAAAGTGGTCGCGACCCACAGGTTGAGAACCCCTGATCTATATATATAAAAGGCTAATATGTAAAGTGTCCCCTCAAGAGTTCAACCAGGAGACTGGGAGTTCCATCACTCACTATGATGTGTGCTGACCACTAGGGGGCGGCATGGAATGAAGGAAAGCCCTGATTGCTGGCCAGACCTAGGGACCCTACCTGTGCATGAATTTTGTGTACTGGGCTTCTAGTACTTTAATAATGGTGAACAACAAATTTAGCTGTAAGTTTCTAGAAAATTTTTAAAAAGGATTAGATGAGATGAGATGAGATTTGGTCCTTGTCAGATGAAAAAAAACCAAACAAACAAAAAACCCAAAAAGGACCCACCACAATCTGTTATGTAGCATATTTTAAATTGACTTAATTCTATAAAGATTGCTCCATACATGGATTCTAACAAAAATAGATAGTTGTTTATATTCTGCAGGATTATTTTTGGCCATGGTTTTGCAGGAGAATTTCCTTATCAGGTCAAGCACCATTATGATTCTCCCTTAGAGCATCATATTTCTCTCCTTCAAAGTACTTAGCAGAGTTGTAATTAGTATGTGATTATTATCTGTAACTTGCACTAAATAAATCTAAGTTCAATGAGAGTAGAGGCCAAATCTACTTTTGTTCACCATTGTATTGCAGGCACAGGGCTCACATAAGAAAGCACTCAGTAAAGATTTGAATGAGTACATTCTTGTAATGAATGCCTTTTATACCATCTCTTCAAACCCAGGAGATTACATTAAATTTCAACCTGCATAATGAATTTCCTCTTAGAGAGTGAAGATAATATAATCTACCTAGCTGTCTGGATTTTGATGGTATCATTGTTCAGGAATATGGTTAGAACTCTAGAGGAATGGGTACATCAAATTCCCTTTAGGTTGGCCCTTCATATAATGAGTTCTTTGGTAAGTTTTGGCAAATAGGATTTCAGTTAAATTTTCTGAAAACAAAATACCACTTGAACTGTAACTCATTAAAGAAAAATCAATACCAACATTGAAATGGAATAGAACACTTTCTTCTGTAAGAATTCAGGTCTGCATTGTATTCTTGCCTAAATGGAGAACTATGTCCCTTTCCCTGGAAGTCAGCATGATGCAGTGAAATGAGGAGGGGCCTTGGGGGCCAGTCAGACCTAAGTTCCAGTCCCAGCTCTGCCCCTTTATCTGAGAGACATTGGACAGAATCTCCTGCCTAAGACATAGGTTTGTTCATTGTATAAAGTGGGGCAATGATCTGCAACTTCTCAGAATTGTTGTTGAACTAAGTGACAATGAATGAAAAATGTTCAGCACATAGTGGTATAATATATAGAAATTTTTTAAAAAAATGAATGGTTTCTTGGAAGCTATCTAGTTAATGAAGCTGAATAATGCCATTTAGCTTACCAAAGGTACACCTAATGCTCTGGGTGGAACTCTGGAACCAAGATTACTTTTGGGGTCAATGATATGTTAATGACAGTTTTCCAGAACTTTCTACAATACCATCACATACTAGGGCTAGATCAGTAGTTGCTGAATTAGGAGTTAATAAAGAAATCAACAAATTTGGATCTGAAATCTCTTGATTCTGCTTTATTGTGGCTGGAAAAAAAATTCTAGGGCAAGTAAAAGGAATTTGTTTTAGCTTTTACATTATTTTTCTCCATCTATGGGTTTATCCTTTTGAAATCAGGGTTTTTCAATGCCCTTGAAGATTAGTGAATTTGTGATGAAAATGCATCCCATCTCTTTGCCATCATATAGCACATCTTAAAACAGTCTCCCTGTATGTCTGGGTGGCAGCAACACACCATAAGGCTTATTTGACCACAAATTATTTAATGGAAAGAAAAAAATGTTATTTATTTTTACAGCATATTTCCTGGCAAATCTGAAATCTAGCAGGCATGCAATGAACTTGGTAAATAAATGAATGAGTGCCTTCTATTTAACTCCATTTAGAACAAACCTTAATTTTACTATAGGTTAGGTGTCCCTAACCTCATAACTGCTTCAGTTACTCCAACTGGAATATCCAAAATTTCCTTTATGAGAAATCTATATTTCATTGAGAGGTAAACAATTCTCTTTTCAAGGGAGAGGGGGACAGATTTAGATTTTAATAAACTGCACTCTCCCATCTGCTCCAGCTATGAGATGTACATATAATTTATCATCATGACAGGATTATGCCAGGTTAGAATCACTGGGCAGGAACAGCGTCTGGGGTGGACTCTCTTCGGAAAACTCACCCGGCCCTTTGTCACTCAGCGCGGTTCATTCTGTTAGTCTGGAGAGCCAAGTGTGATACAGAGAAGAGGGCAGATACCTCCAATAGACCTCGGAAGCAGTGTGCTATTTTAGAAAGATAAAAATAATGCAATTATACCATTATATCAATTCTATAAGCTATTCAAGCAAATGAAATAATTCAGGTTTAGAAATTAAAGAGTTTGTATAAAGAGACATTAAAAACACACACACATGCATTTCTGTACCACTATTTCCAAATCTTTGGAAAGAAACATCTATAATAATAAAAGCATAATTTGCTAATTAGGCCAGATGTCCTTCTGGATGACCTTCTGGATGAAGCCAGGGCTGCGAGGGAAGCCCGGGTCCTGGGTGCCAGAGGGAAGCCGGTGCCAGCAGCTGGGGGAAGGAAGGCCTTCTCTTGCACTAATTTTGTGCATCGGGCCTCTAGTGGATTGATAAAAATAGGAAACTTGGGTTCTACCTGCCATGAAAAAAAATAGTAGACAATAAGTTGGCCTTTCCTTTTTATTTCTTTATCTATCACCTTTATTTTTAATGTTGATTTTTTTCCCAGAAAAGATTGCTTGGAAAATGAAGAAAAGTAGAAGAAAAAAGAAAAAAAAATTACCCTCAGTCTTATCACCCAAACAGAAGTACTAAAATGCTGGTGTATTTTTGTCTAGCCTTTTCAGCCCAATTTTTTTTTATTATAGTAAAATACACATAACATAAGACTTACCATCTTAACCATTTTAAGTGTACAGTTCAGTAGTTTTAAATACATTCATAAGGTTGTGCAACCATCACCATCATCCATCTCTATAGCTCTTTTCATCTTGGAAAATTGAAACTCTATATCCATTAAACAATAACTCCTCTCCCAGCCTCTGGCAGCCAACATTCTACTGTCTGTCTCTATGATTTTGATGACTCTAAGTACCTCATATAAGTGAAATAAGCCAGTCACAAAAGAAAAAAACAAATACTGCCTGATTCCAGAAGTAGGCTTTTTTAAATAAAAAAAAACTCGATGACTTTGTACCTTTAAGGAAAACAGGCCAGAGTCAGCCCTGCCAGGGAAACATCAGGTGTTTTGAGATTCTCCTGGGGACTTTGGAGTAGAGAAATCTATCCTGCTGTGCTTTCCACCTGCAGTTGTTACCATTTGCTTACTGATGGTGATAACATATGAGGTGCATCAAGTTACTACACTTTTTAATCTACTGAAGATTGTGAAAACCGCTGCAGAAACAAGAAAATCTGAATGGCTCTTTCATAGATGACTACAGTGGCTTTCAGGTTTATGGAACAATTTCCCTGACGTTCTTGCAAATACGAATTTGCCGTTGTAAGTACCGTCACCTCTGCACATGCTACCTACTTTTACTTTTAAATCCAGTTTCTGAAGCTTAAAGCTGCAGGATAAAATGGTAGAATCTGGTCCTTCAACCCTTCTGTTGCCCTTGAATACTCTATCTGCACCCAGCAACTTCCCAATATGATGACAAGCCCAAACCCAGAAGTTGACTACATGAAGGTGAGCCCAGTGTGTGCTGCAGAGCGGGTCTCTCTGCTTTGTTGACATGCCTTATGGACATTTCTCGCCAACAATCCTTTCCTTGCTCTCTTTCAAATGAGCACGATGACAGGCAGTGTGGTGCAGTGGTCAGCTGCTCAGGTACTGCAGTTGGTCTGGGGTCTGAGTTTCAATCAGAGCTCTGCCTCTCTGGGTCTCAATTTTCTCATTCCACTGTACCTGCCTTTTGGGGTTTGGGGGGATTTACTGAGTGAGTGCAGGAAAAGTAGTGGGAAGGTGCTAGGTGTGTAGCTAGGTGTGGGGTCTGGCATGGGCCTTGTGCACCCTAGAAGAGGTTCACAGAGGGGGAAACTGAGGCCCAAAGAAGTAAAGTGGTTAGTTGGAGTCGTGCTGACCTAGCCAGAATGGGGACCCAGGGATCCCAGTTACTGTTTTGAGTTCTCTCTACTCTCAGTACTTTTATAAAAAAAAATATTTTTAAGCCTTTGAACTCCCTTAATTATTATTACAGAGGACACAAACTAATTTTTAAGAGGGACTTTTTTTTTATTCTAAGACATATTTGCATTTGTAAGATTTTTATTTATTTTAAAGATAAAGGTTAGCGGATAAATCACCTTGCATCTTTTATTATCCAACTACAGATTTATATTGCCATTAAAGTCATTATCAAAAATTTTTATGCTCAGATATGGAATCTGTGTAAATTATTAAATGCTACATGATACCATAAGCACTATATCTGAGCTGTCTTAGTAGAGATGTTGTAGAAGAAAATGTATTTATGCCCATAGATCTAAGTGAGGACATCTCATGAGCTTTGAAGAAATACTAACCATGCCATATGATTTAAAAAGATGGGACAACAGGTATATTAAAAGAATAGCAACTTTTAAAAATATTTATATAGATTTTTAGAGAGAGAAAGGGAGAGGGAAAGAGTAAAATGAAGATTGTCTGCCTCCTGCACTTCCCTAGAGATCAGGCCCTCAACCTGGGCACGCACCCTGACTGGGACTTGAACCTGCAACCTTTCAGTACACAAGAAGGGAGAGGGAGAGAAAGATTGAAACATCAATGATGAGAGAGAATCATTGATCCTCTGTCTCCTGCAGGCCCCAGACTGGGGATTGAGCCTGCAGCCTGTACACGTGCCCTGACCAGGAATTAAACCATGACTTCCTGGTTCATCGGTCAACGCTCAACCACTGAGCCACACCAGGTGGGCTACATTTTAATTTTTGTCACAAAAGTAAGAAAATGGTTTTAACCAAATAGGTGCAACATATACTACTTATGACATGTAATATGTCTCAGTGAGGTGAATTTGAGTAAAGGATTCATACTGAATGCGATTTTTCAATGAAAGCAAACTCTTTAAGTGTTTTCAGTTACAGGTGTACTATATTAATTCCAATATGTGTATGATCTTTTTATTCCTGTCAACAAAATCATATTTTATATTTCCCTGTTGTATCAAAATGAGTTAAATATGCTCAGGTTATCCCTTATGAATGATTAGTTCATAGTATCATCCTTTGTTTTAGATGCTTTTACTGTATTCTCATACAGAATGGTAAAAATGTAAACTTAACCTGGTCTTTCCTGGCAACTGCAAGTTAGCATGGAAAAATATCCATGTCATTCGCTATGGATAAGTATATCTCCCCTCTCACACCCAGCCAGGATTTAAAAACAAAGAATAATAAAGCTACCCATGTCTAATAACCTCCTTCTGCAAATCCTTTGCTGAATTACATGATTTCCTTCCATCCAGAAGAAAAACCAGCTGAATAAGTCGAGGCAGGTCTTATGAACATGAACAAGCATTTCCCACCGGGGAGAGTGTGTGAAGAGTTTGTACATCGAGCCCGGACTGGTGGGAAATTGGAAATTAGATTTATGAGAAACTGATGCTGATTCTTAACTTTCCTCAATTTACAGCCTATTGTTTTCAGGGGAGTATCCGTTTCTCACAAGCAAAGAAGAGAATACAGAGTAAGAGGCTCCAGGGAAGTGTGGAGTCCTAGGCTGGCAGGGTTTCAACATGTATGCTCAAGTAGAGGATTTACAAGCATATGGCTAAGTTTGAACTGTTTCAATGGCTGCACAGAGGCACATTGTAAGAGTTGTAAAAAGCTAAGGGGGTAGCAAGTGGGCAAGTGTTTCAGGACACTGGAGCTACAAGGAAACTAACAGCTGGGTCGGGGTAAAACAGTCCCCCCACCCTCTTTGGGTGGTTTCTAGGTACCAGTGGGAAGGCCCATAACAGCGTTATTGTGTTTCTCTGACCCGGGGAAGGAAATCCAACACTCCACTGCACTCACCCTCCAAACAAGCTTCATTTTATTCCGGGGGAAATGAACTGAAATTTCAGCACAGGCAAGATGGCTGTATCTGATGCAGAAACGTTGAGAATATCCCTAACAGAGTGTAACTCTTAATCAGGCTTGTTTATCCGCACTGAGAGCCACCGCGGGTCACGCTGTTCGTTTGGTGCCATTTGGTCTGCTCTGACGCCTTTCTGGACAGGAAGTCCTTTAAGATTAAAGATTTTTATGGGCTCAGGCCTGCTTACTCCAAGCTATTAATTGAAGGGAAATGTAACTAGAAGCCAATTTCGAGAAAGGATATTAACAAGCATTTGTGTTCATGTCAGGATGAAAAATAGGAAGAAATCAAGGTGGCATAATTGAGGGAAGAGACACTCAGTAGAAAGCAGCCAAGCAATTGGAATATTGGAAATAGAAGTGTTTCTGTGTTGAAGGAGGATTTTCTTGTTTGGGATCAGTATTTCATATACTGCAATTAAAACAACCTTGATAAAGAACTTGGAATATCAGGATAGTAACAGATAGTCCAAATAAAAGATTGCATCTGACTTCCCACAGCTGCTTTTAGCAAAGGGTTTTTTTTCTTCCAAAATATTATCTTGGCAAATGGAAACAAGTAAATATTTGAAGAAAGTAAAACTGCATGTGAGTGCAGAAGAGAGAGGCCAGTTGCTCTTCTTTAGCCCGCACTGATGTTGTGGCTCCTTCTACAGCTGTTTAAATGGAACACATCTTGAAAGTCTAGTTTCTTCATTCAAACCTGCTGGGTCTGTATTTCATGTCCAGGCCACTTGGGCTTAGATTTTTACACATGACTTTTGCTAAGGTAAGGTAACAAGTTGCCATAGATGATTAAATTATACTTGAAAAAAAAGTTTTAGCTTTCCAGAATGCAAAATTGTTAATATGATAGGAAATTCATATTTATTTCCCATGCATGTTGCATTTATGATGGTTTTAAAACTCATAACTTTGAATATAAGTTTTTAGAGGTGACTTCAATTTTTGGAATTTTGGCTGGATGTGTATGTATACATGTTGGAGTGTACACTACAGCGTAAAAATGAAGCAGTATTAACACTGTACATGAAGAAAGTTTTAAAACATTTCTTTCTAGTTTCCTGTTCGACTTCAATGAAACCAAAACACACCTAATAAATTGTCTTCAGATCGAGTCACAAAAATATTAAAATAATCCTTAATATGGAAAATAAGTTAATTAAAATTATTATCCATAAGCAAGTTCTTATTAATATCTATATATACAAAAAGAGGTAATATGCAAATCAGCTGGGATGCTGTAACAGTCACGACCGCTCAGGAGGAGGCTGTGTGCGCAGGTGGGTGGGAGGGGACTGCTGCTTGGTGAGGCAAGCCACGGAGGGTGCAGAGAGAAGAGGGTGGGCCTGCCCGCAGCTGCCGTGGCCGAGGGCAGGCGCGGAGAGGAGAGGGCCTGCCAGCCGTGGCATGCTGGCAGTCCTGCCTCTGAGTGTGAGCTGCAGAGGAAACACCTATTCTGATCGCTCATTGGCTAAGCTCCTGCTACACCACTCGCAGTGTTTTTGGTAACTTGGGTAATAAGAATCCAAGAAGGTGATCTAGGGTTTTTCCACCTCACTCCTGGAGGAAGAACAAAGGTCTGCTGCTGGAGGGGCTAAGAAATATCATATCCTGCCCTAGCCAGTTTGGGTCAGTGGATAGAGCCTCAGCCTGCAGACCGCAGTGTCCGGGTTCAATTCTGGTCAAGGGCATGTACTTAGGTTGCAGGTTCCTCCCTGGCTGGGGCCCAAGTCACGGCTCATGCAGGAGGCAACCAATTGAAGTGTCTCTCTCACATTGATGTTTCTCTCTGTCTTTCCCTCTCTTCCACATTCTCTAAAAATCAATGGAAAAATATCCTCAGGTGAGGATAAAAAAAAGAAAGAAAGAAATGTCATATCCTATGAAAGAGACATCTTGAAAATGCCTAAAGAAAGTTGTCATTTTTTCGTGGTGAAAGGACTAGAGTCCATGTTGATGAAAATACCTTGGAGGCTGCAGCCGCTGGCAGTGGCAGCAGCAGCAGCAGCAGCAGCTGTGGGGTGATGGGGGTGCTGCCTTCCCCTAATCAGCTCGATCGCCTCTTGCAGAGGGAGGCCCGTGGGGAGCAGGCCTAAGCCATCAGTAGGACATCCCCTGAGGGCTCCTGGACTGTGAGAGGGGGCAGGCTGGGCTGAGGGACCCCCACCCCCCGTGCACAAATTTTCATGCACCAGGCCTCTATTATAACAATAGTTATGTACATTAATTTAATGTGTTTTAAAAACTAGAAGATTAGAAATTTGTCATTAATAAAAGTAATTTTTTTTAAAAGAATAACAATATTAGCAGCTTCATGTGTTGGTAATACAAATACACTAGAAATTTAAAAGATAATATTTGGCGTGTACTCAATTTAGAAAATTAAAAATAAAAATGCAAAGAATAAAATAACAGTCATCTGTAATATCCTCACCCATTGATAACTGCTGTTAACATTTTCATTTGCCAAATTTTAGCTCCTTTTCTTTGCATATGCATATGTTTAAGTAGCTCCATATTGACCTATCAATGCCAGTATTTCTAGAAATGGGATTCTGTTTTATAATTTGTTTATACCTACTATAACAAGAATATTTTCTGACTTCATTATTTTTTTCACAACTCACATTGTAATTTATTTATTCAATCTCCTAGTGTTGGCCTTTTAGTTTAGTTACAAATTTTTAGTAGCAGTTCATTTAAAGGGGAAGTTGCCTTCATGCTAACCCTTCCAATGCAGCTGTGTTTGAGGGGGTAGTTAGGTTTTGAGGGCAATGCATTCATAACCTTTCCTTGAGTAAACTTCTTCATGCTCTCCTCCCAATATTGCTACCTGGATCTTTTTACTGAGTTCCCCAGTGGAAACCCTCTCACTGTACTTTTCTATTAGTTAACATCAGTCTGCTACATTTATTTTGGACTTTAACTGTAGTTAAAAAAATTCTAAACAGTTGTCTTGGAGGTTTCCATTCAGGTCATGTGGGTTTTCCAGACCCTGGATGTTATTTCACCTATTTTAGGGGCACGGCTTCCATACTTCAACACGAAAATAGATCGTCCTTGTGCAGACTTCCTCAGACACCCTGCTTGCAGCTTCCTTCCAGGTGGCAAAAGCCAATTTTGCACTTATCTGACAGGGCTAAGGATGCTTGCTTTCCTGTTATTTTCCTCCTTTTTGTCTGTATATAGATAATATTTTATAAACAAAAGGTGGACATCTCACACTAGGGGCTGAGATGTCTGGTTGCTTAGGAACAGGGTTTGTCTTCATGTGAAAGTGTGGTGGACGCTGAGCTTGGTCCCTGGAAACGTGTTCTGCAGGTGGACTTTCTCTCCGGTGCTCAGGTAGACCCGTTGCTAGATGAACCTCTATCCCAATACTTTCACGGAAAGGGAAGTTTCTCACAGTTCAAGCACGTAACTGAGGGAATGTGAATTAGGGTCCAGGTGAGCTAAAAATCTGGGAGTTCTGCCCGGCCAGTGTGGCTCAGTAGTTGAGCAGCGACCTATGAACCAAGAGGTCACAGTTTGACTCCTGGTCAGGGCACAAGCCCCTTTTGCGAGCTCGATTCCCAGTGTGGGATGTGCAGGAGGCAGCCGATCAGTGATTCTTTTGCACCATTGATGTTTCTATCTCTCTCTCCCTCTCCCTGCCTCTCTGAAATATATATGTAAAATCCAGGAGTTCTTTGGAGCTTCTTCCATAAAAGTTCTTCCTCTGTTCTCTGCATCAACTAATATGGACACAGATGCAATCCTGAAGGAATCATTCTTCTTACGTGTATACTTTGTATTCTTTGGATCACTTGTATTTTGTTTTGTTTTGGTTTTTTTACTCAGAAAAAATGAACAATCACCTATTACTCTTGGTTACTTACCCACGTTTGTTTTTCTTCAAAACCAAGCTCATTAGTGAACTGGTTACAGAGCACAGGAAGAAAGCACAGTGCCCAGCTCGCTGAGGTTCTGATGACTATTCCTCATGTGCAATCTGTGAGCTCAGTAAATGCGTTCTCACAGGTATCAATACGTGCATGAGCACAGTGCCAGGAAACTGGGAATCTACACCCAAGATCTGAGATTATTGACAGGGACACTAAAATATAGAGTAAAAAGGCCCGGTGATAAAAGGCCTGGGGAATTTTGTTCACCTGAATGTAGTAAATTTAACAAAGGACACTAGAGCGATCACAGAGTGAAAAAACAAAAACAAAAACCATGCTAACTAATTAAAATTTTAACACTCCCCCCAACAGCTTTGATTGACACTTAATAGTTAAGCTAGTCCATTTGTTTTTAAGACCGGAGTTCCCACCGCATAAAAATCCCACAATAGGCCCTGCTTGGCAGCTTGTGTGACAAGTGCAAGGGTCATGGAGAAGCCCGAGGAGTCTATTGAAAAAGCAGCTGTTTGCGCCTCACTTCTGACCCGCGGGGACCTCGGGCTGGCTCTTCTCAAAGCCCTGTCCCTCTCCACTCCAAGCCACTTGCTATTCACGGAATAGAAGCCAGGCATGTACTGGTTTCAATGACTTCAAGAAACAGATGCTGCAATTACCTTCAGAAGCAGGAGCGAGATGGCCTTTGAGTGGTGGCCAGCTTTCAGGATGGTGCTCCATCCAAGGGTGACTTTTATTGCTGACAACCCTTCAGGGTCTTCGGCGCCAATTGATCACTTTTACTTCCAGCCATTGTCAACACAGATGGCACTGGGCTTGGAGTCCTGCTTGTGTTTACAGCTTAGATGTTCGCACTGAGATCTAACTATGAATGCCAGCAAAGAACAAAGAATAGTTGTGTCATATTTTATCTGCCCGTTGTTAAAACTAATCAGGAAACCTACACAGACTCAGAGAGAGGCTATGTTAAATGCTTTTATATACATACATACATACATACATATATAGATAGATAGGTACATAGATATTTTCATAAATGTATATGTATAGGGTATTCATACATACCTGTATCACTACATGAAAGAGAAGTTTTAAAAATTAGATTTTTTTTTAATAAATTGCTCACCACTTTATCTAGTAGTTGTATTTTAAAAAATGGAAAGTGTGCATGGTTGCATTATTCTAACCGAATATTAGAGCAGCAGTTATCAAACTTTGCGCATATGACATTCACAGGACAGGGTTGTGAGGAGCACCGATGCCCTCAGACGTGACTGGTCTTGCCGGTGGGTTGGATACAGGGCTGTGATCACACTAGGAGATGCACAGACATAGGAGCCCAAGGAAGTTCTCAGCCGGTTCCTTCCCACCTGAGCCTTTGACGTTCACAGCCAGCCCTGCTGCCTACACCCACCGCCTTCGCAGACGTTTACTCTGCTCAGCCAGCTCTTTTCAGGCACTCTGTCAAAGTCACTCTTTTCTCTCACAGAACCTCGGCTGCATTCCTTCCTTTGGTTGCATGATGCTGCTTTGTATACGTCTCCACCAAAGCCCTTAGACCCTTTTCAACACTTCTTATTTGTCTATCATTCTTTGAGCTACTTGAGGGCAATGACTGCTTCAGTCATCACAGCCATGCCCACAGCCTAACATGGTCCAGGACAATAGCTCCATAACAGTGTGTTGCATGAAAGATAGATACTAATGGGGAACAAAGAACAGAACCCCCATTATAAAGAAGGAGATGCACTGAAGAAAACTTGTGTTGATGGTGTGGTGGGTGCTGAGGTATACCTCTCAACCCCCCTTTCACAACCAAGGCGTTTGCTGCCCGGCTGCTGGCCGTGTGGCCTGCTGAGAGCTCACGCTCAGTGCTTCCCAATGTATTTGTTTCCCAGGATGGCCAACATTTATTATGACAACAAACATTTACAACAGAAAATAAACAGCAGAAATGTATTCTCTCACGGTTCCGGAGGGCAGGAGTCCAAAATCAAAGTGTTGGCAAGGCTCTGCTCCCTCTGGAGGCTCTCAGGGAGAGGCCTTCCATGCCTCTAACAGCATCTGGGAGCTCCTGGCATTTGCTGGTTTGTGGCTACATCACTCTGGTCTCTGCTTCCATCTCCACATGGCCGTCACCTCCTCTTTCTGTATCTTCCATATATTTTCCATCTTTTATTTCCATCCTTGAGGGCTAATAGCATGTTACCATTGAACTAAGTAACATACATTATTTATTACAATTAATTATAATAAAAAACACATAACTCTATGAGGTAGTCAAGAGAAGGGGAAAATAAGGCTCATGAATATTTAATTATCTGCCTCAGTTCATAGAGCAAGTGGCGACTTGGAATTTGAACATGGGCCCATTGATCATAGAGATCAATTACATGTGCTGTCTCTAGCTTTGCCCAGTAATTCAGATATTAAACAAAACCCCTAATAGAATGTAAAAGAAGAGTTATTAAAGGTGATAAGAAGAATTATTTTCTAAATATGATCTTTCTTGTATATGAGACCTTGAACTCCAAGGTGAATTGGTATTTAACAGATCTATAATAAAAATGTAATCATGATACTTAACCAGCACTAATGTAGGTACTATCTTACATGTGTTATCTTCTTTAATCACCATGACCCAACTTTCAGAGGTAAATGCTAATTAATATCCTTCCTATCTTAAGGAAGCAGAAGCAAAGAGTCACTAAGTAACTTGTCCAAGGTCACAGAGCTAGTACCTGGTGCTTCTTGGAATTTAACCCAGAGCTTGTACTCCTGAGAACTGCACTAGATAATTTTTTTCTTTTCCATGTCATTTCAAATAGCTATAAATTATATAATTAAAGAAAAAATTAAATATTCAATGAAAGTTGATTTATAATTTTTTAGCATAAATCATTTTTATTTTATTATATAATTACTACAGGCCTGATGCATGAAGTTCATGCAAAAGTAGGCCTTCCTTCCCCCAACTTCCAGCACCAGCTTCCCTCTGGAACCTGGGACCTGGGCTTCCCTTGCAGCCCTGGCTTCGTCCGGAAGGACTTCCAGAAAGATGTCCGGTCTATTTAGCATATTATGCTTTTATTATTATAGATCATCTAGACTTGCAGAAACTATTTATTAGAAGAATCATAAGTGTACCTTTCAGCCTTCTAGTAATGTTGATAAGAGAGTCCTAGAAATATAAGACTTAGGTTAACATCTCAGAATTAATGTTATGTTTACCATTGAGCAGACCCACAGAATTTAGGGAATCTTGGTCAGAAATATTCCCCAATAGACCATTCCAGAAATCTGGGAAGCAGCTGATGAATGTATGCTCTGACAAAGGATATGTATATAGAGGCTTATGAAAGGCAATGTTTCCTGAGCAGTATGGTAGGTAACACCAAGACCTTGTGCTAAGTCAAGTTCATGTCTTTTCAGTACATAGTTTAACCATTATCACCCAAGTCCATTTGATGAATGACCTTGTCTTTGTTTCTCATGGCACTGCCCCTCTCCCGGACCTGGACATCTTACCATCTAAACCCAAACATCGCAGCCTCAGCATATCCATGAATGTGTCTTCTCAGTTTTCATGTCCACAAACTAAAGTTTCACAAGTGTATGCCTTGCCCCTCAAATGATTTTTCTCAAATGAAACATTTCTCCACACAAAGTGATTTATGTGTATGGAAGGTAAGAACCAGCCTCCAATTATTCCGCAAGTATATCAAAGCAAATTAGAAATAACAGGAAGCTAAATCTGCACAAGTATCCTTTTATACACAATTCCCATTTTAACTAAAGCTTCTAAACTTATGTTGACCACTTACTGAGACTCAATTACCCAACTTGCTGAGTGTTAATTATTCCTGTGGCTCTCATTGACATGGTGAAGATACTGATTTAAAAGAGAGTATGCTAGGGTCAGAGCAATAAACACAGCTCCAGCTGCTTCTTTCAGTCTTTTCTAATCAGTGCAATATTTATTACTTTTCTATTCACACACATCCACCTATACACCCATCCCCTCCTACCACACTCACATATAGTTGGTGACCTTTAAGATGAACACCTGAACTGCTATGGACTGAATGTTTGCGTCCCCTCAAAATTCATATGTTGAAGTTCTTGCTCCAAAGGTGATGCTATTAGCAGGTGAGAACTTTGGAAGGTGCTTAAGTCATGAGCGTGGAGTCCTCCGGAAGGGTAAATATGGCCTTGTAAAAGAGTCTCCAGAGAGCTCCTTTCCCTTACAGCATGTGAGGATGCAATGAGAAGTCTGTGACCTAGAGAAGAACCCTGGCCTGTCCATGCTGATCCTGATCTTGGTCTTGTGGTCTCCATTACTGTGAAAAATTAATTTCTGTTGTTTATAAGCCACCTAGTCCATGGTATTTTGTTACAGCAGCCTGAATGTACTAAGAGATTCACTGTACTTAATAAGTCATAGAATATATATGTTAAATGTGTGATGCAAGAAGTCAGAGAATATTCTAACAGACGTTATGCAGAATTTGAGTTTGTCCTTGAAGAATGAATAAGATTTGTATGAACAATAAAAGAAGTCATGGGCTACTTTGGTGTGAAGTAGCATGGACACAGGTGGAAGAATGATTTGTTGGGTGAAGAATGAGACTAATTAAAAAAAAGAGAAAGCTTTAATATGGGGATTTACACTGCACACGGTTGGATTTGTAAGTTTGGGGGGAAATTCTAAAAGAGCTGAGATTTTTAATGTGAGATAAGCACAGAAGTGTTTAAGTTCAGAATTAAAGCATGACTTTATGAAATAGTCCTTTTGGTATATATTTGTCTGGATTAATACATACCAAAAATTTTAAGCAAAGAGATTACTTTGAAAACTGCTGAAACAAAGGAGTAAATAGGGGTGGCTCTGGAAATAGGAAAAAATAGAGAATGTAGAAAATATTGTGGAATAACAAATATTAAGGAAAGGATCAAACAGAAGAATGAATCTGATGGATACCACAATATGAAGTCTCCAGATCAGGAATGCTACTGACAAAAAGGAAGAAAGATGGGAAAGGAAGCTGGATGGGTTGAAAGGTGATGAATCCAGTTTTGTACATGTTAACCCTTATATCCACATTGTAATTTCCTATATTTATATCTTCTTGGATCTTAAATATTAGAAGCAAAGTTCTAGATAAAATGATGTGTTTTGAAGAGGACAGTACAAATTAGAGGGCGTATATGGGGTAGGCTCTAAAATCTTGCAAGAGAGCAAAGAAGAACCTTCCTTAATTAAACAAAGTTTCATTAGATTCCAGTTATGTGCAAATTTTGGTACTGGGTATTGGTGAACACAAATTCCTTCTCTTAAATCGATCATGAGAGGAAGTGACACTTATTTTAAGAGTTGTAACAATGTAGTGAGCACTTTTACAATACGTTCTAGAAATAGAAGAGAAACAGGAAGGCCTGGTGGTGCCTGTGTGAATGTTGGGAAGCAGGGGTGAGAGGGAAAGTCTCACCGTGGAGGCAATCATGAGTTGGGCATTAGTAGTTCTAGGACACATTCGAAGATGGGAAAATGACAGCTTCTTGATTTTACAAATAATCATCACATTGCTTGTAGCATTTGACAGATTAATTCACAAAGAATTGCTTGTAGCATTTGTCAGATTAATTCACAAAAAATGAGTGGTTAGGTTGTAGGTAGGCAAACCTAAATAACTGGCAGGGGTTATACATTATACAAATAATTTTAGATTTTAATCTGTAGGTGATGAGGAAGCAATGAAAACTCTTGTAGCCCGGGAGTAATTTGATCATTTTTGAGTTATAGAATGATCAGTGTGGTGTGGGATGAATGATGAACTCAATGGGGTATATTGCTACCTCCACTATGGCCTTCACCTCAGAGACAGTGTTTTGTAATTATCCACTTATTTCCTGATGTCTCCTAGCTCAGGTTTTAACTTTTCCTGACATATCTTTCCTGAGTTTTTATATTACTAGTAGTGGCCAGGTGCACAAAATTTGTGCACATTAAAAGGGAATTAATTAGGGGAGATATTTTAATATTGCTATTTTTCCTTTGCCAGGGGTGGGGATGTGAGCCTCATGTCCCTGGGCCAGTGCAGGGGGCAAGGACACAAGCCTCACGTCCCTGGGTGGCACAAGTCCCCGCCCACTGACGCTGCAAGTCCCTGTCCACCTGCTCCTGCTGCGCATGCGGCTGCTGATCGGTCGTTATGTGATGGCATCCTGACCAATTTGCATATTACCCTATTATTAGATAGCTGGAACTTTTGTTTTATAGAAGCAATTCCATACTGTACTTTTTTGTTTGCTTGTTTTGTTTTGAGCATGTGTGTGGCTATATATTTTGGTCATAATTATTTATCTGGTTGTATATTTATTTTTCTGATGAGTGTTTGCTTCATTTTTTTTTTCTTACAATTATACGGTTCTATACTATCTCCTCCTTTACCTCGTCTTCTTTATTTTTATTTTTTAAATATATATTTTTTGATTTCAAAGAGGAAGGGAGAGGAAGAGCGAGATAGAAACATCAATGATGAGAAAGAATCATTGATCAGCTGCCTCTTGCATGCCCCATACTGGGGTTTGAGCCCACAACCCAGGCATGTGCCTGACTGGAAATCGAACCATGAACTCCTGGTTCATAGGTCAATGCTCAACCACTAAGCCACACTGGCCAGACTCACCTCCTCTTCCTCCTCCTCCTCCTCCTCCTCTTCCTCCTCTTCCTACTTTTCCTTTTACATCGTTGGATCCCATGAGTTCCAAGCTAGCAGGAATTCTCCTTATGAAGGAAGATTGTATGTGTGATCTGGTTACTTAAACCTTTACATCTCTTCATTCAACAGAAGCAGGAGCTAAAGGGCTGCCCACAATGCACAGACTCTTTCCTCTACCCTGCCTCAACTACCTACTGCTTCCTGGAAATGCACGTATGATTTCACATTCAGCTTCCTGCCTTGCTCTTCTGTATAACCAAACAGATCTGGCGCAACTCCTACTACCAGCCCCTTCCCATTGCTCTAATCAGGGTGCAGATGTGACAGATACATTGAAAAACTCGTGGTTCTGACTGAGCCTGAACTTTGCAGCTATGGGTATCTCCTCTCTCTGTCTTCCAGCCCTTCTATTTGACCTTCACAGTGTTTGGCAGTTCTTTCTCATACATTATTGATTTTCCAGGTGTTACTATTTCTTATAAAAATGAAATGTACATTTATTTTTGTAATTCTCTTAGTCGCTTTTGGGTATGACAGGGCAAGTGGGAAAGACTGTCTTGTCATTTGTCTTGAAAATTGGAAGTCATACTGGGCCTTAAATCAATTAATTCATGAGGCAATGTTACATATTAAGAGATAAGTAAGAATGAATTAGACATTTTTTCTCATCTTAATAAGTTCCCAATTTATTAATGTGCCCAAGGAATACAAATATGAATACAAAACTAACTCAATAATAGGCAACAAATGATTTTTACCCAAAGTGAGCATAAATTATGGGGATTTGGACAAGGGGAAAACCACAGGGGGCTGCCTTGGTCGTGCCTGGAAGTGACTCTCCATTTCCTGCTTGTCTCTGCTTGAGAAGCTGCCAGAAGTCAGAAGGAGCCAAACTCTCCCCTCCCTTTGCTCCCTGCTCTTCCAACCAAGGCATCCACTGCAGATGGTGAAAGAGAATCCCCCTTTGAGAAAAAAGGATAAAGCATCCAGTTGTCATGAAGTGTTTCCCAAACAATGCCTGGTCCTACGGATCACCTGGGAAGGTTATTACAACTGACTCCAAGTCTCCGGAAAAGACCTGGGCTGTGTATTTTTCACAAGGGCCCACAGTAATTTGGATAATCAGGCAATTTTGGAAATCCCTGGTGGAGTGGATAGAGCAAGATGCTGCATGGTGAAAGACCCGTGTTTTATTTCAGCCTTTGCCACTAACTAGGTGTAGGATTTGGATAAGTTTCAATGTATCTGAGTCTGAACTTTCCTGTCTATAAAAGGAAGGAACTGACTTGATGTCTAAAATCTCTTCCAACTTCAATATCCCATGGTTCTCTAAAATATACAAAGTGTTTATAAAACTCTCTAACTCCTTTATAAAATGGAAAGGGAAAGCAAGGAGGATTGGTGGCAGGGGGCCAAGAAAGGAAAATTTTAGTTTTAGATGACCAAATTGGCCCAGAAGACGATGCACCTAAGTTAGACATGATTTGTATTTATTATTTTGTGTTGAGCTATGCATTTATAGAATATTAATTTTTTCAAATAAAATCCTAAAGCACCACTAAGGTGTTTTCCCCTTTCCTTGAGCATGTAAACATGTTGATTTCTACCTAAGTGAAACTCAAGTTTTCCCTCAGATGCTTTTTAGTAAAAATGGTTATTTTCTTACTTTAGGAGTTTGATTGACAGGTCCCTACTAAGGAGCGAAAATGCATTTCAAAGACAGACCTAAGAAAAACTGTTTTACTCCTGCTCTCTCTGGACTTTTGTTGCTCCAGGTGTTACAGGAAAAACAAATTTCTCCACTGGTCTCATCCTTAATAATAGTATTATTAAGATCCCCAAGCACATCTGATATTGCTCTTCTTGAGTGTGGGGAGGGCCATTCATTTATTGATGCAGCAGCCACAAAGGGATCACATTTTGCTTTGTTTGAAGGACCTGAGTGCCCTTATTGTTTTTGTTTGTAGAGACACCGGCGTTCACTTGAAAGCAGGGGAGGGCAGGGAGTCGTGCAGAAGAAAACAGCCCAGAGTCTGGCTACGGGTTGCCTTTTCTATTCACTTGAAAAGCCTCTGGGTTGATTGATTTGCGAGGCGGATGCTACTTCTCCCTCGTCTCTCATCTTCACTCAGGCCTCTGAAGTCTGGTCCGCATGCACTGCTGACATTCGGCGGCACACTCTGACGGTACATGATCATGATGTGGATACTGGTTAGTTTGTTCAGCCACAGATTCCTTGGAGGTGCAGCCGACTTGCAATTTTCAATGGCCATGGGAGACTGGAACAGCATGTATAAGATATGCCACTTTCCTGACTTGTTTCAAAGTTCTCCTGGATCAAGAGCAAACTCATCCTGAAAGGTGGGCGAGATTGGCCGTGGATATAGATGAGGACCAGGATGCCAACTTGTTGTCCTAAGAGCTGAAGGCGAGAGGCTAGAGAAGGCCCAGTTGCTCAGCCTCCACAGTATAATTATAGATGTTCAAACAACTCAGGTCAGGGCAGACTTGGAAAGGCCATACTTTTGAGGAAATTACACTTCTGGAAAACTCAACCTTAGGCAAATGCAACGACCTTCCCTAAATGAGCCCTGGGGAGCATAAGCAACCACTGTCATTAAGTCAATTGCACTTTATTGCAAAGGGAAAATGGCATGCAATTCTGGGTCTTATATATTTTTTTCCACAGCAATGACTAGCAAGCTGTGAAGGCAAACTCATAGCAGGGAGAACACCGTTCAGAGACTGGCATTGGATAGAGTAGGAGAAATCGTCATGAATTATAAAATGACGCAGGGGAGGACTCTACGGTAGCAGAGAGAGATGCTTGGGGTTACCTAGGATAAGAGGAACTACATCCAGTATTGTTCAAATTGACTTGGTCACCTTCATGATCCCTTTTACAATGCACTGGTGAGAATGAAGCCCCATTCAGGAGGGCCTGGTTCTGGGAGCAGAGCCTTCAGCATTCATTCTTGATGTCAGCCTCTTGTTGGCCCCAATGCCCAAGGCTTGCTGGCTTCCCCACCGCAGTTCGCCTTCCTCAACGTCCATGGCTGCACAGCCCCCTTGATTGCTTCTTTGTGATTCTTTGTTTAGACTGTTTCCATGGCTCCCAACTCTTCCTCCTGGATGATTCCTTCTGTCCTCCCTTTGTTCCCAGCCCATCACCATGGGCAACCCTGACCCTGGCACCTTGGGGCCTCTGCTTGCCAGGAAGTTTGGACAAGCAGACTCTATACAAGTAGGCAGCAACATGCAGAAGGACGTATTCGTGGCACTACTTTTCACAAAAGTTGCAAACTCAGAGCTTCAATGAATAGTGCAAAACCGCAGTAGATTTTACTTCTCCCACTGACACCACTATTGTGTGTAGTCTTCATCAGAGCTCCACGGGTTTTGCTTTGTTTTTATTTCATGGTCATAAACTTAACGCTGCAATCCAGCTAGACTGGGAAGGGGTAAGGAAAATATGGAACCCAGTGAACTGAGGCAAGAACACAAAGATTATAGAACATTCAAAGCAGATGGGGGTGAAGGGGTGCTCTTCTGAGCTACAGAAGGAATGGTCTGGTGGCTAAGATAAAACACAAGCCAAATTTATTAGAGTTGTCCACAGTCAGCAATGGTGATCTTCTTGCTGGTCTTGCCATTCCTGGACCCAAAGCGCTCCATGGCTGTCACAATACCCATGCCTTCTTTCACCCGGCCGAAGACCACATGCTTGCCAGCCAACCACGCAGGCTTGGAAGGGCAGATGAAAACTGGGAACCACTGTGTTGGGTCCAGCATTTGCCGTGGACAAGATGACAAGGACCTGTATGCTTCAGGATGAAATTCTTATCAACAAATTTTCCCCCATAGGCGGACTTCCCACCTGTGCCATCATGGCTTATGCAGTCACCACTTGGCACATAAATCCTAGAATGACTCTGTGAAAGCAGGAACCTTTATAACCAAATCCTTTCTCTCCAGTGTTCAGAACATGAAAGTTTTCTGCTGTCTTTGGAACTTTATCTGCAAACAGTTAGAAGGAGATGCAGTCCTAGGGCTCACCGTCAATGGCAGTGTCAAAGAACACGGTGGGGTTCACCGTTGTTGGGCCTGGGCAGCTCCAGGGTGGCAAGGCCAGACTTCCATGGGTTTATCAGAAGTTTAAGAGAGTGGACAGGTTCAGGGTCAGGTGGACCTGGATTCGAATCCCAACCCTGCCCCCTACTAGTTGGCTATTCTGGCAAATCCTGAAACATCTCTGGGCCCAGTGCTTCATCAGTTGACAGTAAGGGTTGGGTGTAGCATGCTAATAATAACACAATTGGGGCAGTTTGTTAGGATGGCCATGCTTGGTACATTGTAGGCTCTCAAAACTGTAATTTTTCATTAATTAAGTCCTCAAATATTTGCATAACTACTATGTGCCAGGAACGGTTGTTCTATTCACCAAAGTTACAAGAGTGAAGAAAAAGATTTCCTCTCTGACAGCTTCTATTTTCCCAGGCACCTACACTCTTCTGCTTCAATGACATGGAAGCAGTCATTGCAACTCCGTCGTATCTCTAAGAATCCCTCTGCTTTTAAGTTTTGGGCAATCCTGCTATGGGAAGCTGTGCGCTGAAGAAAGCCCTCCCTTCCATGTATTTCAGGAGCTCCTAATCCAATTTTGCAGAACACTGTTGGAAAGTTTCTCTCTGTCTCAGTTTCTCTCTCTATCTGTGTATCTCTCTTTCTCTAGTTCTTTTTTACACACACACAGTTTCTCTCTCTCTCACATACACACACAGACACACACACACTCACACTCACACTCACACGTACACACCACCTCCCTCCTGACTGGGTCAAATTCATGCTCCCCAGTGGAGCTTAAACCCTCCCGTGGCCTCCCATGTGATCCCTCCATGCATTCCCCGCAACAGCTGTTAAACAGATTTTCCGCAGCCAAGCCCCAGTCTTAACATCCTTACACTCAGCCAAGGACTCGACTCTTTGGGTTTCTGGTGAAATTTCTCACCAAATCCTCCAGGGTTTCAGTTTAATCAGGATTCTATATAGACTCCGGTGTTTCTAAAATCTATGATTACACACATTCCATCTGTTATAAAGTTTCAACATTCCTTTTTTTTTGGCTTATATCTTTACCTCAGGGTTCTCAGTATCTCCCCATTTCCGTCTCCTTGGTGCCCTGGAGAGCAGCAAGGCTCCGTCCTGCTTGTTCAGGTGAATGCTTCTCCCGGGGCCTCGATGACGGCCTCCCTGCTGTCTTAGGGCTGGTGTGTCACTCGTTATCTTTCCCATCCCTCCAGTTTCTTCAGTCTCTCTCTCTTCATCTTTGTCTACATTTTCATCTCTTTTCCCCCTTAATCAAAAATATCATGACTCATTATTTTTACCTTGCAACACTACTATACTCCCACCCTAAATTTTCCTTTAACTGTGTACACAAACTTCTCGAAATGTACTTTCAAGCAAATATATTTTACCAATTAATATGTAAATATATATGTATAATAATTCATATATCTTATTAGGCAAGTAGCAAAATATTTTACTAACAACCATTTTGTTAGCAATTTATGATTCTGTCTCATTCTTGGTCAAACTGAGGGATTGGCAAACTTTTTCTGTAACAGACTAGATAGTAAATGTTTTCAGTGGTGAGCACCATAAGGTTACTGTCGCAACTACTCCACTCCGCTCTTGCAGGAGGAAAGCAGCCAAAGATGATATGTAAAGAAATTGGCATGGCTGTGCTCATAAAACTTTGTTTACGAACAACAGGCACTGGCCTGCAGGATGTTTTTGCAGACCCCTGGTCTCACCGAATTCTAGCTCTTTCCTAAGAACACTGTTGCTACATCTACCTCACCATCTGTGGTAGACCAAACAAAAACACCCCCAAAGATCAAAGCCCAAAGATCCGTGTGTGTGTGTGTGTGTGTGTGTGTGCGTATGTGTGTATGAGAGAGAGAGAGAGAGAGAGAGAGAGAGAGAGACAGACAGACACAGAGTTTTTTGCAAGTGTGATTAAATAAGATCTTGAGGTGGATATATTATTTTGAATTATCCAGGTAGATTCCAAATGCAGTTACATTTATCCTTATAAGACCTTATAAGGGTGAGGCAGAAGGCAATGTGATGGCATGTGTAGAGAGAAGAAGAGAAAGCAATATGACCAGCAGGTAGAGATTGGAGTTATGAGGCTGCAGAGTAAGAAATGCCAGCAGTCACCTGAAACAAGATGATAATAGCAGATTCTGCTCTAGAGCCTCCAAGAGGGAGGGTAGCTCTGCTTGCCCCTGATATCCCCAAAGTCTCATTTTGAACTTCTGGTCTCCAGAACTGTTGCAAAATAAATGTATGTTGTTAGAAGACACCGAATTTATGGTAACTTGTTATAACATCCCTAAGAAAAAAACACACTATTGCTACTGGTTGACTGTTATCTCACTTTTAAAACATAGTTTTCCTTAGAGGTTCCTGCCTTTAGGTTATACCCTCATGTACCTTTTCTTTATATTTTTAATGACCAAACTCTTTTCTATATATTTATTTATTGATTTCAGAAAGAAGGGGAGAAGGAGAGGGTGAGAGAGAATCATTGATCAGCTTCCTCCTGCATGACCCCCACTGGGGATTGAGCCCACAACCCAGGTATTTCCCCTGACCGAGAATCAAACTATGATCTCCTGGTTCATAGTTTGATATTCAACCACTGATCCATGCAGGATGGGCTTAATAACCAAACTCTTAAACATACCCCCAAATCATTGTGAACTTTAGCTGCTGACTCATATTTTTTTCAACTTGAATACAATAATTGTCCTGTCACTTTAGAACCAATGAAGATATCCAGTCCAATACCTGGCATTCAAGTTTCTTGGCCAACCTGATTCCAACACATTTTTTTTCAGTCTAACTCACCAATACCATATTCCTGGTCTTGTTGTCTGTTATGGAGTGAATGTCTGTGTCCTCTCAATATTCATATGTTGGAATTCTTTCTCCTTAATGTATTGGTGAAATCCTAACCCCCATGGTATTTGAAGGTGGGGCCTTTGGGAAGTGGTAAGTTGTGAGAATGGAGCCTTACAAAACAGACTCCAGAAAGTTCTCTCATCCTTTCTGCCATGTCAGGACACAGCCAGTAGACAACTATATATGAACCAGAAAATAGGATCTTACTAGATACTGAATCTACCAGCACCTTGATATTGGATCTGTGAGAAATAAATTTGTTTTTTTTTTTATAAGCTTCCAAGTCTATGGTATTTCTGTTGTAGCAGCCCAAATTAACTAAGAAAGACACAAAATGTTTGTGCATGTGGAATCTAAATTTAAACTTAGAAATTTCCAAATTTCCCTGCCAGTCCCTCTTCCTCCCATACTCTCCCTCTCATGACTTTGAGTCTTTGACCTCATTCAGGGATCATTGCCTCAGCTCTTCTTCTCTCCTCCTGGTCTCAGTCCCTTCAATATAAACCACGGAGGCACTCTAGCCATTCTTCTGTGACTCCCTCAATTCTCTTGCCCACTTGTTGTTCCAAAGCACTTGTAGTGAAAGCTTACAACCTTAGATCAGTTGAGTCAAATACCTCCTTTCATACCTTCCCAAACTCATGGTCTCTAGCTTCAGTTGGCTACTTAGCAATTGTCATTCCCTCCTACAACATCTCCACCAGTCATCCTGCCACTCTTTTCTGCATAAGTTCCAGCTTACTGAAGTCTGAGGAAGAGTTTGATGCTTCCCCTGCCCTGCTCTGTATCTAGATCTTCTTTTGTTCTGTTTTGCCTCTTGTGTTTCTGTTTTTGTTTGTTTTGTTGTTGTTGTTGTTCTTTGTAGCCACAACCCACAGCAGATTCCACTGATTCAGATCACAGTCATTAAGACTTTCCTCCTTTTTTTTTGTATGTGTTTAGCTGTAAAGCCATATTTCTTTCCCTTTTATGTTTTACACTATTTTATTTTGGATCCAAATATAGAACTTCACATTGAACTCCATTAAGAGTCTAAACAATGAAGTAAACTGCTGCATTCATGGTTTTTAATCTGTCTTTTTAAAAAAGTATCTTCATTGTAGAAAGTATTACAGATGTTCCCTTTTTTCCCCATTCACCCCGTCCACCCTGCTCTCTTCTCCTCCCCAGGCCTTCACTGTACTATTGCCTATGTCCATGGGTTATGCAGACATATAAGTTCTTTGGTTAATCTCTTCCCCCGCCCCTGCCTTCCCTCTGAGATTCATTAGTCTGTTGCATGCATCCATGTCTCTGGATCTATTTTGTTCATCAGTTTATTTGGTTTCTTAGATTCCATTAATCTGTCATTTTATTTGCTCCCCTCCCTTCTCTTGTCAACCACACCCTCCTTCTTGTTCCCAATCATTCCATGTGGTTTGGCTGTGATTTGATTTCTTTCTTACTTTCTTCATCTTCAACTGTAGAAGTGGTCCCCAGCTCTCTGGCTGGCCAACTGAAGTGTCCAATTACTCCATCCTCATTGATGAAACGGACTGTGGCCCAAATCAGGCAATCAATGCCTTTCCACAGGATTTTTGCTGGAACTATCAAGAGAACCATTCTATTCTCTGGAATTGTAGATAGTGAAGCCCAAATTAACTAAGGTAATGCTAGAATAAACAGCAAAAAAGCAAGCATATCTGACTGATAAAGATAGAAATGGAATCCCAATAATATGTTGCAAATGCCATGGGTCACTGTGGAACTTTCAATTTACATAGGTCAATACGTTTCCTTTCTTTTCTTTTTTTTTTTTAAATATATTTTATTGATTTTTTACAGAGAGGAAGGGAGAGAGATAGAGAGAGTTAGAAACATCGATGAGAGAGAAACATCGATCAGCTGCCTCCTGCACACCTCCTACTGGGGATGTGCCTGCAACCCAGGTACATGCCCTTGACCAGAATCGAACCTAGGACCTTTCAGTCCGCAGGCCGACGCTCTATCCACTGAGCCAAACCGGTTTCGGCTACGTTTCCTTTCTTAAATGTTTTCCTCTTTAGATTGAATTTCTATAACTTACAATAGAATGATATCTAAATAAACATAATCTAAATTTGCTTTTTAAAAATTTCATCATCCAGGGTTCACCAGGCAAAGAGATACTAGAAAAAGAAAAATGATCACAAGGGCGCACAGGTCATTCTATGAGACTAAGCCTCCATTGGGTATATTGGGCAGAACAAGAGTTGAGTTAGGAGGTAAGGCATGTGAGTGACTTTTGTCCTAATGAGGAGTTTGCATTTATGGCTACATGGAAGGCATTGGCATATGAATAAAAATGATTTTTGAGAAAGCTATTTAAAGTAACCAGTGTTAATTCAGCAAACATTTTCAACAGAAAGAATAAATATGCTCAAAACAGGGATTGCTATAATTGTTAACATGTAAGAACATCCAAATACTAATGTAAGTGGTAGGCTACAATGAAAAAGCTCTTTAAGTCATATATGAAGTTTCACAAGTGATATGATAAAAAGGGAATATTTTTAAAATATGGGGGTGACCAGACCAATAGGGGGAGCAGTAAGGGGCAACCAGGCCAGAAGGGAGGGGCAGTTAGGGGTGATCAGGCTGGCAAGGGTGGCAGTTAGGGGCAACCAGGTTGGCGGGGGGGGGGGGGGCAGTTAGGAGCCAGCAGTCCCGGATTGTGAGAGAGATGTCCGACTGCTGGTTTAGGCCCGATCCCCAGGGTCAGGCCTAAACAGGCAGTCAGACATTCTCTGAGGGGTCCCGGATTGGAGAGGGTGCAGGTTGGGCTGAGTGGACCCCCTCCCCATGCACAAGTTTCATGTACTGGGCCTCTAGTTATATATATATGAAATCATAATTTTAACATATATACTTTTATATATTATATAAGTTACAATATATGATTATATGTATTTATATTATGTGTATATATAACTTTATATAAATGTGTATATATATTCATTTGGAGTACCTGGATGCTACCTAACAATGTCTTCATCTACCTGAGGGTTTGATTTCCTCTCATGAATATTTGTTCTACCTTTTACATTGTGAAAACTAGTCTCATTGAGAATCACACAGGACTTAGATGCTTGTTTTTCTCAGCTCTTATTACTGATGTATGCTCCAAGCCCAAGACCTTATTTTCTGTTTTTCCAAATATAGTCAGTCAAGTTTACCACATAGATAGTCTTAAAATTGCTTGCTGTGACATTCTCTTATTTATTCAATTTTATACACCAGTGTTTCCCAAAGAATAAGACACTAGATCTGCAAGCAGTTACTAAGGTACCACGTGACAAGATGTTTCCTGCATTAGGGTTTTTGCAACATTATTACACTTTTGACTCAAATTAAAGTGAAATGTTCTCAAACACAGCTTACTATTCCTATCTCACTAATCACTTTCCCTTATATTATATTAGTTTTCTTCAAATATAGTTAAATCATAAACTATATGAATTATTTTATTTCTCATTGTAACAGAAACACCTTTCTATATGCTCAAAACGCACATACAGATGGTTCATATTTCACATCCTTTTACATTGTTACATATACAATGTTCTAGCAGGTACAATAATTTTAAATGAGGTACCAAAATATAGGCACCCATGGGTTACAAAATTAAAATAATGTTATCTTTATTCAACTGCACATTTTCAAAAGGTATCTAGTGATAAGTCCTAATGAACTTGCTGGTTCCAGCGGAGAGAGCATTTGGCAGATGTTAGAAGAAGTCAGAAGAACCCGGAACTGAAATTCACCTTTGATGCCGCTCCGCAGCATGGGGGCGTCCAGTCAGCAGGCGGCATGTCAGGGCCATTCGTGGACACTGATGTCGCTTTATTTGTTTTCTCCCAGTCAGGTTTGCTTCAATAGAACGGGGAGAAATGTCTCCTAAGTAAATGAAATGATTTTATAAATTAAAACCCCTTGCACAAATAGTTCAAGAAACTTTATAATTGGGCACTTGGAGGGGGAATTTAACTCTTAGCAAATTGGACTGTAGGAAAACAAACAAGCCCTGAAATAGTTTGTTATTTATCTGCAAAGAACCCAAACTTCCTTGTGAATTCCTACTGGACAGTGAAGGGAAAACATTTGAATCATCAATTAAAGTGAACAGTTTCTTAATTTTGAATTAGCTTCATCTTGGGTAACTCAGATGCGTTTGTTTAAATGCACAGGTTAGATTTTTTAGTTTTTTTAAATTATTATTATTTTAGTGTTTGTACATGATCTTTCTCCTAAGACAGGGTTTGGAGAGAGAGACCAACTGTGTGTCCTTACAGTACTGAAAGGAGCCTCAGGGCCTCACACAGTTTTTCTATTCCTCCCTGCGTCCTTGGATACTCCGTGCCACCCTGGACCATCCCCTGCCCGGCCTGGTCATTCACAAGCCTGTGCACCACACTGCTCATTATGTTCCTCTTGGCGTTGACCATATCAGTGTTTTTGATTCCCCTTCGCCTCAATTTGTCTCTTTTTCTTACTGGTATTTACTATCTGTGATCTCTTCTAGCCCTGCAACTGGCCTCCAGCTTGGGAATTCCACCTGGGCTTCTGAGGGCAATTTCACCCCTGATGTTGGAAACTTTTTTACAGCCCTTCTGGCTCTTGACTCAGTTATTTTCCATGTTCCCCATTGAAAATGCTCAGTAACATCCAGGTCCCAGTGGGATGCTACCATCTTGCTCCTGCATTGGTGCAGGGATGGGCTCCTCTCAGAGTAGTGCAGTGACATTAGGTGCAGCTGTCTCCTCTCAGAGTCCAAAATGGGAAGCAGGACAAGAGACCTTCTGCACTCAGCATCCTTCTCAACATACCTGGGGGGTTTCTATCTCCCTCCCTCCAGGTTGGCCCTAGGTGAGGCCCATGCATGAGGCTTCTTGCTTTCTTTTTCTATTTTTCTCCCTCTTTCTCCTTTCTGCCTCCCCACCTCATGCCCCCTTCTTCACCCTGCATACTGTCTTGATTTTAGATGGTGCCTTTTATTTTCTAGGGCACTGAGTTTCAGAGCTTAGTCTTAATGACATAGGAAATTGATTTATAAGGAGAATTAAAATGCACTGTTTTCATATTCTCAAAATATAATAGTCTGGGTTGTGCTATGAAGCAGTGTGTTTCAGTGGCCTGTCTGTGCTCATCACACGGGAGTGTAAGTGCCTGGAGCCAATCTTTGAATTCATTGTTCCAGAGTGTCTGTGCCATCCATTCATAAGGTGACTTTTTTTCTTCACACACCCTTCCAGAGATCCTCCCACTTCTCTACCTTATTATTCCCTGTTCCAGGCAAGCCCTTGCCCATTTTGGACTCACATCTATCATGTGATGATGAGAGGCACAATAAAAGCCTGGGCCCTGAAAGGTTTCCTGGTATCAACCTTTTACTAATGGTGTGAACTAAGGCAAATTATTTAATGTCTCTGTGCTTCAGTTTTCTTCTCTTTAATCACATAATAATAATAGTTGTTGTGACAATGAAATGAAATAATACAAGTGAAATGCTTAGGACAGGATGTGGCATGCGATGAATGCCTGTGCATTTTAGCTATTATTATGATAGAATCCAAGAACCTTGGGTATGAAAGGTGCTAGATCCAACCTTGCAGTGTTTGAAATCGCCTATAAGTTTCCTGTTAAATGTCTATCCAACTTCTTGAAAGCCTCAAGTGAAAGGAGACTCAGTACCTTCACAGGGAATTCATGCTGTCACCTCAAAGTTCCGGATATTGTAATCCTCGCCTTCACCTTAAGTAAATATTCTTCCTCCTGAAATATCTATTCATTATCCCTAGAAAGGTATCTTGGGACCAGTTAGAATAAACCTAATTCCTCTTCTATCAGAAAACTTTTTTAATATTTGAAGATGGCCAGGATGCCTGTTTCTCTTTCATGTTACATTCTCTAATGAGCTAAACAGCCACATCTCCCTGGTTGGTCCCTCTATGTTATAGTTTAAGACCCCTGACCATCTGGCCATGGAAGGTCATATAACTGTCATTACTCTAGCAAGATTCCATTATCCCATCAACAAATGGATTAGGAGCATCTATTTATGTTGTTTAAGATCAGATAGGACACTTCTCTTTTAGCTCTTTGGAAATCATGGTCCACAACCAAGAGTGGTAATTCTCTCTTTATCTAATATTGTGCAGGAATAAGGTGTTCTACACTTGAGAATTTTTTCAAACAACTTAATGTTAACGCTTTAAGAGTCAACATATTTTTGAGGGGGGAGGGGTGACCATTCATTTTGCAAGTGTAGTCTGAATACTTCCCAAATTCTTCAATGTTATGGTAGGTGCTGTCAGTGCATACAAAGTTACAGAACACATACCCCTTACTGCCTGAGAATATCTATACATATAAAAGCCTAAGCAACTGTTACGACCGGTCACTATGATGTGCACTGACCACCAGGAGGCAGAAGCTCAACACAGGAGCTGCCCCCTGGTGGTCAGTGCACTCTCACAGCCAACTTCCCACAGTCGGCCAACCTCCTGTGGTCCCTCCTCCTGGCCAGCCGGCCCTGATTGGCCCCAATCGGGACCCGCCGGCCAACCTCCCACAGTCCCTCCCCCCAGACTGGGCAAAATGACCCCAATCGCTGGCCAGGCCGAGGGACCCTACCTGTGCACAAATTCGTGCATTGGGCCTCTAGCAAGTATATAAAACTCAGAGGTAACAGTGCATGCATACAAGTCATCATAAAGCTTGGCAGTAGTGACCCATGTCAGTTGGAACAACACACTTTTAGAGGAGAGGGAAACCATCTCAGAAAGAAGTGATCAGGGGAGACTTCATGGTCAAGGGGAAGAGAGAATGGTCCTTCAAAATGGCTAGAGTTTTAATAGGTGGAGATGTAAGTATGCCATTACAGAAGAAATGGCATTGAAGTGGTCGGTAGTGGGAGGTGTACAAGAAATGAGGGAGCATAAAGTCAAGCCAGGGACCAGTGGAATAGCATGCTAGCATTGGGTAATAAAAGGGAAAGTGCACTTGTTATGACTCTGGTACTGTCTGTGCTGTGGGTGTAGTGCTAAAGAAGAGTGATACGGCTTCAGGCCTGTTGGTACTTAGAGACTATTGAGACAGAGAGGATGACAACAAATGTTGCACAAAGAAATAAGTAAGTTATAAATCTAATAGTACAATGAAGGAAAAATACAAGCTTCTCTGAGAATGTATAACAGAAAGTCCCGTGGAATTGGGGAAGGCTTCCTGAGGTTGCTGTTTTATCTGGAAAGTCGTGGAAATGAGCTGAGTGATATAGAGAGATAGAAATGAGGAAAATTTGCAAACACCAGGAAGGCCAGGGATAATGGCCCTGAGGCAGAATGGAGTGTATCTTATGGGAGGAACTTGGAGTGGTTGGAGTTCAGAGAGCGAAGAGGAGACAAGCAGGATATGGGATGTTGGGGATCAGAGTTTGGATATTAATCCTAGCAGCAATAGAATTGACAGGCTAGTGAGCAGGCGCTGTCAGAATCAGATTTACATTTTTTTTAAAATGTTGTATTGGCAATAAATTGGAGGGACATGATAAATGTACCATCAGAAAAGAGCTTGCTACCCTGACAGGTTTGGCTCAGTGGATAGAGCGCTGGCCTGTGGATTGAAGGGTCCCAGATTCGATTCCGGTCAAGGGCATGTACCTTGGTTGCGGGTACATCCCTAGTAGGAGGTGTGCAGGAGGCAGCTGATCGATGTTCCTCTCTCATCGATGTTTCTCTCTATCCCTCTCCCTTCCTCTCTGTAAAAAAATCAATAAAATATATTTAAAAAAAGAAAAGAGCTGGCCTAGGAAACGAGTGTTGCACCAAGAAAAGATAGCCTAACAATGAACCCTTGGAACTCTAATGTATAAAAGTCAGAGTGGAAGAGGAGCCAACTAAACAGGTCCTGAAAGACTGGGGACCATGGGTGACCATGAAGGTAATTAATAAGGTCAAGATACCATTTTGATATCTTCTTCCAACCCAAATACAACCTTCCTAACAAAGACTTTAGATCCACAAAACTAAAAGTCATCTCTTCATCTCCTAAATTTCCCACAATATTTCCTTTTTCTCTTAAGGTTCTTATCACTTTCACTTTCTACCTTGGGTTTTTTGGTTTTTGTTGTTTTTGTTTTTACAAACCTGTCCTTTCTGTAGACTATAAACTCCTAATATCAGAATCTATTTCTTATTCATCTTTGAGTCACCAAAGCACCTAACTGGGACATTTGCACATAATGAGTACTCAGTTTTTATTGAATAAAAGAATGATCTAATTTGTGTAACAGGATGATAAATTGTATAGTTATGAACAAGAAAGACTGCTGAGGAGAGAGAGAGACCACACACCAGGTATGGAAGTACTGCAGTGGGCTTCTGAGAAACAAAGATTAATGACAGTAGAAATAAGAGCAAGAGATAAATTTGAGGGGCTTTCTAAGACAAATTAATAGAATTAGATGATCTCATCCCATAATGTGGTTTAAATACTTTTAGATATTGATGACTCCCTTATTTACATATCGAGCCTTTGCCTCTCCTTCAGCTCCAAATTCATTTGTTCAGCTGTCGACTTGCCATCTCCACAGGTTTCTCCCATCCTCAATTCCACCCTTCCTCTCATCTTCCTCATATCCTTTAATGACATCACAGCCATGAATTGCTCAGAGATAAGTTTTGATTCATGTCTTTCTCTAATATCATCTTCCCTTACCTGGCCCATACTGAGCCCATAAGCAAGTCTGGCTCTGCATTAAAATTATATTCTAAATTTGACATTTCTCATCATCTCCCACTCCAGCCATTCTCCTCTTGTCATCTTTCATCTAGAATAACACAGAAGCCTCCTGACTGAGTGCCTTTTCTCTTGGCTTTCTGTAGTCCATTTTCAAAACAGCAGCCAGTGATGTTTTACAATAAGTCAAATATAGCATTCCACTGCTTGGAAGCTTCCAGTGCTTGCCATTGCACAGCGAATAAAACCCCAAATCCTTTCCTGGCTGCTGCCTACCACCCTGACTTCATCTAGTCCCTCTCCAACATCCCACCCTGCAGCTAGTCCTTCTCAACTGGGGTTCATAAAGAGAATTAGCCATAGTGCCTTAAGTAGGCATGCCCTTGACTTTTCTCCTGGGCAGCTGGAATGGTACCAAACTTGAAAGAAATTAGAAAGTTGTCATTCAAATCATTTTTAAAAAATATATTTTTATTGATTTCAGAGAGGGAGAGGGAGAGGGAGAGAGAGATAGAAACATCAATGATGAGAGAGAATCATTGATTGGCTGCCTCCTGCACTCCCTCCACTGGGAATCGAGCCCACAACCCAGGCATGTGCCCTGACTGGAATCCGGGACTCCTCAGTCCCTAGGCTGACACTCTATCCACTGAGCCAAACCAGCGAGGGCTCAAATCATTCTGGTAGGGATAATTCTCTTGACAATTCCGGTTGAGAAACCTTTCTAAACAGAAGTATCAATGTAGAGATATTCTTCTTGTCACATGCACACTAACACCTGCCTGCAGGCCTTTGCACATGCCCTTTCCTTTGCCAGGATTTCAGCTTCCCTGGAACCTCAAAGAGCTTCCTATCATCAGGACTCAGCTCAAAAGTTAAAGAAAAAGTGAAAATGTCAATTCCCAAAGAGGTCTTCCAGAACCACCCTTTCTAAGGTAGCTCCATCCCCCCAGCCTTCTCTGTCTCATCATCCTGATACTTTCTCCTTGTCATCTTTTATACTATGTTTCCTTAATTAGAAGATGTTTAAAATTATAGCACAAACCATATATGCACAAATGCAGATTTCTACATTTCTCATAAGCTTTAATTTGCATCTATGGTAGACAAGTCTAATTCAAGGAAATATAGTCAACCATAGTGTAATGGCATCAATTATGATTTTGATATAAATCTCAGCCTTTCCTGTTGCTGCCATTCCCTTTTCTGAATTCCTTCTTTTGTCACCTGGGACTCACATCTCTATACCACCCATGGAAAGGCCTCTTGCTGATGCCTTTGCTGAGGGGATCTGCTGTGTTCAGTCTTTTGAGTTTTGCATTTGCATTAGCTGCAGTTACCTATTGTCCCCGTTCCAACTTTGCAACTTGTAGTTAACACCACAAATTTTAAAAAATATTTTTTGAATTCATAAGTTGCCTCTTCCAGTTTACCTCTCCTCTCTGTTTTTCTCTTGTCCTTGAGATGCTATTATGTTATGTTGGTGATGAAACTCTGCCTGAGATGTATGTAGCATCATCAACCACGGTGGTGGGATGGTCTGGACAGTATGCACAGTTGGTCCTTGGGCCTCTTGTCACAGTCAGGGTTAGCTAGATTATGTTGTGGTAACAAGCAATTCCCAAAGATCAGTGGCTTAAGGAAGTAATGGTTTATTTCTTGCTCATCCTATCTAATAAAAGAATAATATGCAAATTAGCCATCACTCCGTGACAAAGATGACGGCTGGACAGGGATGACGCCACAGAGGGCCTCTGGGCCTGCTTCGTCACCACTCCCGCGGGGGCTGGAAGAGCAGAGACACAGCCTGCAGGGGGGCCCGGCACCCAGCAGCCCCAAGCCCCCAGCTGCAGCGGTGCTGGGGCTGCTGGGGCCACAGCAGAGACACAAACCTGCAGGAAACCTGTGGAAAGGGAGATAAACTATCATAACTTTATCTCCTTTTCCACAAGATGAGAAAACTGACCCTGGTTTACTTAGTGATATGGCCCACACCTTTCTACAAGCACAGGGTATGTTAAGACCACTCCCAGGAAGGTCTGGTCAGAATACTGTCTCCAGGGAATAATTTTACTGTGGCAAATCATCTAAGAGAGGAAACAAGCTTTTGTTGGGTTTATTCTGAAGGTCAGAGAACATGCCACCCCAACATATGCCATGTTGTTATATTGATGATCTTGAGCTGCAGATGCTTGCAAAACAGGAGAGGCTTTCACTGAAGTCTCCTGATCTGCCTAAAATCGGACCCCCCAAAAGGAGCTTAAATGTCATAGGGCCCCTCGATGGGAAAAGTGTCATCAGCCAGCGAAGACTGCCTCCTGTTACAGGACAGGAGACTAGAAGTTGACATCACACCCAAACTTTGTTACAAACTATCTCTCCCCACCCCCATTCATTTTTCCTAAAAATCATTTATTCTCCTCTAAGAGGCCTGCATCTCCCCATCCCCTTTCCCTAGGAAAAAGGTATTTAAATCTGGGTTCTAAGCCACCTTGGGGAGTTATTCATTTTTTCCTGGGATCTCCCACATATACACAATGTACACATGTTCATGAACTTTTATTTTTCTCTTGGTAATCTATCTTTGATTATAAGGGTTTCCACTAAGAACTCAGAAGGGTAGAGGAAAACTATTTTTCCTCCTCCATAATTCTATCTCGGGAAATTAAGTCCCGGGCTGAACAGTGATGTTGGCTCAAGTCCCAAGCAGTCCCAGCTGAGGGGAGGGAAGCTTCTAGGGGGAAATCAATGATATTGCCATCAAAGTAGGACAGAGGGCACACGCATGGTTGCAGGTGGGAGTTTAAAGTGGTTCAACATTTTTGGAAGATGATTTAGCAAAATCAATAGAAATGTTCAAGGTACATCCAAGAGTCTTCTTCTAGGAATCTCATCTGCTGAGATAAAGCATGAGTGCGTAAGCCCTGGTCAGAACCCAGGATGCTACTGCAGGCTCCCCTTCCGTGATAGGAAAACCTGCTAACAACCTGCATTTTTAGGACAAGGTGGCATCTATACTAATAAAAGGGTAATATGATATTTAGACTGAACATCTTCCAGATGACCTTCCAGACAAAGCCATGGTGGTGGGGCTGAGGCAGAGGCAGTTAGAGGCGATCAGGCAGGCAGGGGCGAGCAGTTAGGTGAATCAGGCCAGCAGGGGAGAGCAGTTAGGGAGATCATGCTGGCAGGCAGGTGAGTGGTTAGGAGCCAGCAGTCCCGAGGGGTCCCAGATTAAAGAGGGTGCAGGTCTGGCTGAGGGACCCCCTTCTCCCATGTACAAATTTTGTGTACCGGGCCTCTAGTGTAACATATCCTTCAAGAGTCCACTGGACCTTTGCTCCATATAACCCCCGGACCCAGCAGATGTCCTCTTGAACATGAAACATGGAATTTCCTCTCACATTCCATTGGCCAAAACAAATCAGATGGCCACACCTAACTTTTAGGATAAGGCAAATGTAATCCCACTGCAGGCCCAGGAAGAGAACAGGAAGTATTTGGGGAAGAGTGCTAATTGCTAAAGACTTCCATCTTGCTTGACATAGTTACTCCACAGCTGTGGGTCTTGAGCTACAGTGTGCATCAGAGCCACCGGGGAGCCTTGCTAAACAGATTGCTGAGTCTTGCCCTGAAGTTTCTGACTCTGGGCCTGGGACAGGGCCCTAAATCTGCATTTCACAGATGAAGGTGATGATGTTGGTGGGGGTGCCACCCTTGGAGAAAGTGACTACTGAAAATTCAGAGACTCTGCTGGTCATGAGGCTTCTCCAAAAAGCCACAGCCTCCTCAAAATACACTCTGGGAAATGAAGCATACATCCCTGCATTCCTTAAGGAAATCTGGGGTTTCGCTTAGTGATCCTGTTATCACTATGCTTTTTACCAAAGGTCGACACTCCAGCTATAAAGTGCTGATCCCTTTTCTAAGTCCAGTCACAAGACCTTAGTCATATCCAATCTTCTTTTCAATCTATTTTTAAAAATAAATATCAACAATTAGTTTCTGTTATGCAAAGTACACACACAAGGTTTGATTCCCTTTCCTCTTAATTTTTAAAGAGGTTTAGATAGCAACTAACATCTCTTTCAACCCTTTATATGGTCATACTATGATTCTAATGTGAAAGTTTTATGTAAATTTACCACTGTTAAAAAACTATGTTATATTTGAATGGAAACCCACAATTTATTACTGCAAAGTACTTATAATTCACGTTAGGTCAAGCAGTATTCCATAAGAAACTTGCTTTAATAAATAAAAAAAGTGATGTTTGAAATGTATTTCATGAAATTTAAACATTAGCCCTGTAATTCATGTGCAATGTGAAGAAAGGTTTTGCTAAAGCAATAATTTGGCTCTTTCCAAATGTTTATAAACGTCACATTATTGGAGTACACATCAGGGAAGTTCAGCACATTGAATACATTTGAGTTTGGTTATAGAGGCACAATTTTTATGATGGTAGGTCTATTTCAACAGAATAAGTTCCCACCCAAATGATTCATCAGACCCTGAAATGCCAGGCTATTTCTGCAACGTTCGGTTAAGCCAGCTGATATTTTTAAATAGATGTTATCACCTCTCCTCTCAGTCCACAGACTATACTTACCTCCACCCAAGCTGGAGGAGAGGGTTAGCGGATGAAAGGGTGCAAATAGGACTCACTGTGATAGTGTTTTCTGCTCCAAGATAGCATTTTTGTGTCTAGAATGTTCACCTATTCTTCGCTATTAAGACACAATATCCTTTATTTTTATAATATCTTTTGCTCCTCATTATAAATATAATATTTATTCATCACAGACAGATTTTAAAACATAAGATAGAGAGAAAAGCTACTTTTATTTTATCCATGAGCAATACTACTAATATATCTATTTTATTTTTCACAAGCTTATACACATGTGTTTTTTACTTAAAAATATTACTTACGTAGGTAGGTAATCTACTTTCTTTATGACAAATATATCACAAACTTTTCCCAAACCCATTAAATATTAGTCTACACAATATTAGTCACTGCATTGAATTCTATCTTAATTAACATTTAATCTTAACAAAGGAAACAATGAACTAGAGCTTTCTTATTTAAGTCACTCATTGGGAAAGCACTTTCTGGATAATTTGTGATTTATAGCACAGGACAGTTAATAAATTAATGGTCATATTGGACTTTTTAAATACTTTATCTATTGCTAGTTTCTACGATATCCACCAAATTGTTTTATAGTTGTGACCTCCTATGCAGAAAGTGGCTATAAAAAGTGTCTTCAATAATTGAATTTAGAGTCCAGTTCCCAAGATTTTCAGAAAGTTTGAGATGAGTCCAAATGCCATATGACTTTCTCAATATTTGCATCATTAAGATCTTTGCAGTACTATGGGGTAAAAGGAATATAAAAAACCACCTAGTTCACCCAGTTCACCCTAATTGCTTACTTTCAACCATATATATTAATTTGAAGCATCAATGTGCATGCATCTCCATAGATTTTGTCCCTGATTTTTTATTATCTTTAAAGAAGATCCTACAGTTGCCTTTGCTAGCAACTGACTGTTTAATCATTGCTACTATCCATGATGAGTTCATCCTATCGCCCATATAATTTACATCCCTGCTGCTGCATTTCAGCTACATTTCCTTTCTCATCTTAATGTACCGGAGGAACAGCTGGTCACTAATCCTCTCTTTCAAAAACGCTTCCCCCAACCCCCCCAAAAAAACACCACGCACACACACACAAAACGCTTCCCAACGTGTTGATGAGTATAACTTGCAGAGGAGAGTAGACATCCAGTTGGGCTTCCATGCATTCCAGCTGAGATGACTGTCATCACGTCCAACACATGATACTTGAGGTATCAGTATCATTTCCATTTAATATTTATTTTCTCCCACTGGGTGTATGGCCCTCCAAACAAAGTGTTTACTGTGAAAGTGATCTTTGGATTCAGTGAGACCAGTGTCACTTAACATGCTACTTAAGCCTTAATCGTAATGTATTTGACACCACTGAAAGCGATAAAATGAAAAACCATTTAGAAGGGACGACTTCCCCGTCTGTGTTTACTCAGCCAGGGAGGACTAATTGTTGTTTTGACAACCCATGGCTTCCACTTCATTGGTGAATGCTGCGGTCACTTGAAAAGTTAATTATAGTTGTTGCCATGATGCCATTGTTTCTCTTTACATATTTTAGGTTAAAATGGGTACCTTAACTTTATCTTTTGGGGATGGCTTACCCTTACTGAAAAGAATTGTATTGTGGCTTATTTGCTTGTGACATTTGATGCTTCCTGGAGAGGAGTCCTCTGTCAGGACACATGCAATGGTACCCCCCCCCCCCCCCGCCCCCGCCCCCCATTCTCACAATCCTGTTAGCTACCATACTGAAGTGAACAGAGCATAATTCACATTTCCATTCTTGGCATCTCACTACAGTTCTTCATCTCTCCCATCTTGTTATTGAATTTAGAATGGCTTTAGAAAAGTTTAGAAAATAACTATTTGTTCTTAATTTGCAAATTGAATTTTTCTTTTATTATTTTGCCTCTCCCTTCCCATTTAGGCGTAATTAATTAATTATATTAACTGACATTACAGTGATTACATAGAAATCTAGGATTTCTAAGTGTTTAGGTTTAACCTGTTTTTATCCCCTCATTACAGACAAGGACAGTTTTTCATTAGAATCAATAACTCAGCCAAAATTACAAAACCAGGTTGTCCATGTTGTATTCATTAGCTTAAAATAAGGTTATATTTGGGAAAAAAAGACACAAAAAACTTCATGGGAACTTAGAAGAGCTAAGGCTTAGACAAAATGATTGGGAAATGATCAAGACAGAGAACAGGAGAGAGCTCCCCTCTCTCCTTGTCTCCTAGAGCTATGTAGAATGGCCGAGGAGAAGGGGATGAGGTGAGAGCAGGATGTTCTACAACCTCATTTCCCTGGAATTTTGGGAGGTGGCAAAGCCCAAGGAAGATGAGAACAAAGGAATGGCCTCAGAGATGCCAGGGTTCTCACATGAGCTAGAAGTTGCAAGAAGATTCTCAGGGAACTCAGAATACAGGAGTCAACTTCAAGAGCTGAGCAGTTTCATAGCCAGAGGTGGATTAGTAACCCACAATCAGACAGGCCCATGCACATCTCAGCAGATACCTGCAGAGACAGATGACCTGAGAAGAACTTGGAAACTCTACCTGGGTTTCCAACCACAGAGCTCCTCAGACTTAGACCCAACCTTCAGGAAACATAAATCTCTTGAGATTAAGATTCTACTGCCCTGCATATTGGCTCAAAATTAAAAATTAGGTGTGGCATTGAGGCATAGACACAGGTGCATTTCTTGCACACCTGATACTACAAATGTTGGGTGGCAGACCTGAATGCATGTGACGCATTTGTTTAAAAAGTTCCCAGTGCTGTAGACTCACTGCTTATAAACAAACTTGCTTTGTTTTCTTCTGTAGGAGAGAAAAAAAGTTTTTCTAGATCTCTTAGATCCCTTGGCTGGGTCTGAAATTAGATTGACAAAGAGTAGCAGGAGTAAAGCTCACAAATTTATTTACTATGCATTTTATGTGTCATAGGAGACTTGATACAGCAATAAAACCACAAAGAAATGGTTAAAATGAGTGTCTTTATGCCAAGTTTTTGGAAGAGAGGACAGTTGTGGAAAGATATGATAGGCTGAGGAGTATGAGGGAAGTGTGGTAGACTTGGGGAACCTTAATAATTCCTGTTTGTTCAGTTTCATCTGAGCATCTCTCCCTCTTTGAGAAAGGATGCTTCTTTCCTCTGGATGCAGGGAGGGCACCTCTAACACGGGGGTCTTATGACCTATTTCAGAGAAGGGTAGGGTAAGGTCAATTTCTCAAACTCCTTCAGCTTAAGATATTCAGTATGCCAAGGGGCCATATTTTGGTGGTAGCATGTTCTGAATCCTCAACTGTCTTTTATATTAATTGCGTAATAATTTTGTGATAGGTTAACTGATTTTTAAAACTACATGCTGATTATGTAACTGATTGTTGGTCAGTAATAGTAACCTTGGGACCAGTTCAGACACACTGAGGGACTATTAACATTTGGAAGCCACTTTGAGAAATCATAGCATAGCCCAAAGTGTTGATATGTATGTTTTAAATAAAGCCCAAAAGACAAATTTATTTTGTCAGAAGTCGGGATAGTAGTTGTCCTTGGAGTGGAGGTGTGTGACTGGAAGGGAGGGTGAGAGGGTGTCTGGAACACTGATTGTTATGGGTTGAATTGTGAACCTCAAAAGATGTGTTTAAGTGCTAATTCCCAGTACTGTGAATGTGACCTATTTAAAAATAGGCTCTTAGTAGATGTCATCAGGTTAAGGTCTACCATTAGAATGAACCCTTAACCCCACATTGCTGGTACTTTTATAAGAAGAAGGAGGACACACAGGGGAGAAGGCCATAAGAAGGTGGAGGCAGAGATTGGAATGACAATGTCTACAAGCCAAGCAACACCAAGGATTGCTGGCTGTCACCGGAACCTAGGAGAGAGGCATGGAAACCATTCTCCCTCAGAGATTCTAGAAAGAACCAACCCTGCTGACACCTTGATTTCAGACTTCTGGCTCCCAGAATACATTTCGGTTGCTTTGAGCGGCCTAGTTCGGGAGACTTTGTTTTGGCAGCTCAGGGAACCAATATGCTGACCATGTCCTGCTCTCAATCTGACACGCCAACAAAAAGGTAAAAATCAGTATCACAAAGCATATGCTTGGATAACGTCAAGGAAAAGGGCCTTTGTTGAGCTCAGTTGACAGAAGGAATTTCACTTCTCTGTGACCACTTCCTTTATATGTGTTTTGGAAGAAAACATATGGGAAAATGATATAAGAAAATGGTCAAAATAGAAGCGGGCAGAGAAAGTGTGTGTAAAAGAGAGGGCTCACATCACAGCAGAGAAAGACATAAAAAGAAAAAGAGGATAAACAAGAGAAAATAATAGTTTGCAAATTTAAAAGAAATTTGACTTCTCTCTTCAAGAGCTTATTGGTTCACGTGGCCATCACTTTAAAGTCCGTTGTCCTTAGAACTACTTCTTTGTCAGGTCCTTCGTTAATGAGGCTCTGGCCCTTCTTTTAGCTGCTGGTTTTGTTTCCTAATAGATGCCCTTGTTTGTCATGGAAGCTCCCACAGATAAGAGAAGAGAGTGGAAGGAAAGGCAGAGAAGTCAGAGCCACAGGGAGCCTCCCCAGGCACTGGAAACATTTGGTAACTTTTCTTAGAACTGTCACTGGTATTAACTTCTAACCCATTAAACTCACTTACAGGACAGCTTTAGTCAATGAAGCAGGATATGGCCTTTTCTTGGCCTCTCCATTTCCAATTCCAGCAAAATGAATGAAACACAAAAAGTTCACAGGGGAAAGGGCTGGGGAGGCCCTGTTGGGAACTGGTGTTGGAAAGAGCTTTTAACTTGTCTTAACATTACCGTCCTTTCCCATTGAAACTTTTATCTGCCCATTAACTCCCTAAAGTTTGCTCATCTACCCATTAAAGGGAAAAAGACCCAATGATGTGTGAAAAGATCTTCTAGGTGTTGCTAGGTCCAGAATGTCATCTTCTAAATTTGTCTAAACACGATTGGCTTCTTGTCAGGACATCCGGGCTCCTTTTTATGAACAGTTAATAGTCATTTGCAATTTTTCAAAGCACTTATCTTTGAAATTCCATTAGAAGTATTTCAAATCATTTCTGTTTCTGACCAAAGGAAGGGGTCACTATCCCCAAATGTTGCAGGATTAGGGTTTTACAAATGATGAAGCTTGTTTAAGATGAGTCTTGGTGATTGTACAGAAGAAAGATGTCACAAATCATGAAATGCTGCCCACCCAATCCCACATACCTTTTCTTTGCAGTAAGTCATGTTAATTATTCTGTGTATGACCTCAGAACAAAATATTTAATAAGGGATCTGGATCTTTGATTATAAAATAATACAAGCTTATTGGGCATAGGAATATGTATCTATTTTCTAAGCTTATATGTTAGGACCCTTCTCAGATCTTTGCAAACTCAATCCTGGTAACTGCTAAAAGCAAACCTCATTCTTTAGAGCAAAATAGTTCATACTGATAAGGCAGATTTCATTCAATTTGACTAATGGATCAAATGGGGGGAAAGTTACTGCTAGTGGATTCAAATAGAACTAGAACTTAATCCAGATCACAGATATTATTTATTCCACCAATCAGATAACAGTTAATGAGGATATTAACATGAGATATAAAAGATTAATAACCCCCACGAAAATCTTCAGTCCTAGAAGAGAGATGAACATAAGCTTAAGCCAACTTAAATACAATTCAAGAAAGAACATAAAACTGTTGTAATCTGTAAATACGAATTGCTCAGATGGTGCAGATATACTAGTAAATAAAATCTCCAAAAACCAGAGACAGATGATTTTACTTGATTATTATACTAGAAGCCTGGTGCATGAAATTTGTGCCTGGTGGGGGAGCGTCCCTCAGCCTGGCCTGCACTCTCTCCAATCCAGGACCCCTTGGGGGATGTCTGACTGCCAATTTAGGCCCAATCCCACAGTCAGATATCCCTCTCACAATCCGGGACCACTGGATCCTAACCATTCGCCTGCCTGCCTGCCTGATTGCCCCTAACCACTCTGCCTGCCTGCCTGATTTCTCCTAACCACTCTGCCTGCCAGCCTGATCATCCCCTACTTCTGCCCCCTGTCAACCTGTTTGCCCCCAACTGCCCCCACCCCCACTGGCCTGATCGCCCCAACTGCCCTTCCCTGCTGACCTGATCCCTCTTTCTGCTCTCCCCTGATGGCATGATCACCCCCAACGGCTCTCCCCGCCAGCCTGATCGCCCCTAACTGCCTCTGCCTCAGCCCCGCCACCATGGCTTTGTCCGGAAAGACATCCAGAAGGTCTCTAGAAGGTCTCCTGGTCTAATTAGCATATTACTCTTTTATTAGTATAGATAGAGACTGTGACATCCTCCCTGTTTGCCATCATTAGCCCTTCTGACCACCTATCTGGGCTCAGTGTGACCAGCCATAAAATAATAAAATAACTAGATAATCTCTTTACATCTTTCATCTACTTTAATGGCTACTATTGTGATTACTTTTTAGATATTGAGAATGTATTCTAGTATTGAAATTAAAGAAGCACTGTTTGCTCACATATCTTTAAGACAGCATCACTTTTAGAACAATGCTCATTTTTTTTTTAATATAGAACATCTATTTTCAATATTGGTAAACTGACAGGGCAGGCCAAGGCCACATATTATGTGAGTAGCAGGAAGTAGACAAGAGTCCAAATCTAAATTCAACTTTAGATACAACTACTCTGTTTATTTAATTCTGTTCAGCAACCATAGTTCTCAATCTGTGTCAAGTGCTGCACTAAGTGTTGGGTTTATAGGAACAAAGAGTCTAGTTACTTGACCTACCAATGAAATCTAGTATCTTCTACATGTATTTCTACATCCCCATGTTGGCTAATAATTGCTGCATACATCCAGCTCAGTTACTTAACTCTGATCTCCCTTAGAGCAGAGAAAATGGCATTGCTTGAATGAATGGGTGAACATAGGAATGAGGCCTGGCCCCTGCTTTGGAGCAGTCCACAGTCTGACAGAGGAGACAAGCGCATACACAATTATGAAAGAGCCAAACTAAGTGCATTCACAAACATAAATGTGTCACTCGGGTCCAGAGATGGATTAATTAACTCTGACTCCAGCAGCAGGAAGGAGAAGACAGGTATTCAGATTAAGTGGGGAAAAAATCCTTCATGTAGAGAATTATGATAAACAGATGCCCCCTGCCAAAATAATTACCTTAGAAATTCTTGCAAGTGTGTAATAAACCCCTCATCCCAGCTCCCTACACATTCATAGCTGCCCTTTTAAATAAGCAAGGTAAACTTTGCATTTTTGAACACTGTGTTCCTGAGTTATAGAGGCATGATTTGTTTAGTTGCTTCAAATTGTCTCTTCTGTTTGTTTGCTGTAATAGCATCCTTTCCTAGGAACAGGTGTGACATTCCCTCTATGAAAGCTCCATTTCTTTCACTGCCAGTCTGCACATGCTTATCTGTTAATCTCACCTTGAGTGCTCAGAGAGCCTGGGTTTGAGAGGAAAGTGGAGGGAATTCTCAGTATCAATTAAGTACATGAACTTGAGGATGCTATGATAGGAAGGTGGTCCTTGTGGATAAGCACATTCCTGGAAGGTGCACACAGAGCAAATCTCCCCTCTTTTAAAATGTTGTCAGCAGTAATCCTAAGAATAACCATATTGGAATTTGAAGATCCTGATCTAAAATCTTGTGAATTCTATTTGACTCTGAGCACAGTATACATTTCTTTCCTTCCTTCCTCCCTCCCTCCCTCCCTCCCTCCCTCCCTCCCTCCCTCCCTCCCTCCCTCCTTTCTTTCTTTCTTTCTTTCTTTCTTTCTTTCTTTCTTTCTTTCTTTCTTTCTTTCTTTCTTTCTTTCTTTCTTTCTTTTTGTATTTAAATTGTTCTAAGACCTCCTTCTCCCTAACCAGGTAATTCTTAGGAAGTTGACATTACTAGAAAAGTCATCTCAAGAGAGCTGATGACACTGTCTACACTAGGCAAGATCCTTTACAAAAGAAAGAAAGAAAAAAAGAAAAAGTGGTTGAAATACTATTTTGTGTCTTCTCTTTCATCTGTTTTTGTTCGTTTGTTTTGTTTTGTTTTCCTTACAGGATTCCAGCAGGTAGCTATCACTTTGGAAATTTTGCCTGGGAAATTTCTGCAGAACTCCAAAGTGGAGGCTTGAAGCTGGGTCTATCTTTTGCAGAAGAGGAAATGCATGCAGAAGATTGTATCTGATGGGCTCTCTGAGCCCAGCGTCCAGGTAGAAAAGAGCTGATTTGGGGCTTACAAGGGGGAAGAGGTCTTTACAGATAGTAAAGTAACGCATCCCACATGCTTTATTTTGTTGGCTAAAGGCATTTCTTATGCAAGAATACTACATTTACGGTTTTATATAAAACACACTGAATTCAATTGATGAATTCCAAATTTACCAATTTAACAAAATAAACATGCATATACTGATTTTAGCTGACATCTTGTTATTATGGAAAGTGGAAAAATATGTAGGCACCAATAAATGTCTATTTCTCCCTTCATTATTTAATATATTTAACAATGTTAATTTATATTTCATAATAGAAGGGGAAAAAACAAAACATGTTTTAATGCAGAATGTTATAGTTTTAAAAATGTAAGAATTTCACTCAAGAAAAGTTTTTTAAGTTAAAAATGCAAGAATTTCTTTTTTAAATTCTCTTGTAACCTATCTGATTTTGATAATAGAAACTTTTACGACATGAACTGGGATATAAAAGGTTTTCTTTAAATATTTTTGTTGAATGTCTGATCTAATTAATGAAGGGAACTTCCATACACACTCACAGTTAGTTTACTGGAGTATACAAACTTCAGAGGGTGATCTGGTAACATTTATTTGTGTCTTAAAATTATTCATAGCTTTTGACTCAGAAATCCATTTCTAGGTATTTATGCTAAGGAAATAATTCCAGACATATGCAACAATTAATAGAAAGAATGCCTGGCTGAGTGGAATTGTAAAAAATAACACTAAAAGATTGTAAAGAATGTTAATGTCCCCAAATAATGCACTGGCCAAATAAAAATGGTCCATCATATACTAAAATGCTATGCAGCTGTTATAAGTTATGTATGTATAAATTATGTAATCTTTGTATATTTTCAAGATAAATTCAGGGGTTCAGATTGTAAAATAACCTTTCACTACTAGATCTACCTCACTTGTATGTGTTATGTGATTTTAATGTTCTTCTTTTTACCTGTATCCTCTTTATTCTTTACAAGAACAATCATTACTCTTAGATTAAGAAAAAACTCAAATAAATTATTTAAGATCATTAACTTAAAAAGAAAAAGAATGTGACTATAGGTTGTTGCATTTTTTGTTCAGTAAAAAAAAAAAAACATTTTAAAAGAATGATTATCATGTATCAACCAAATTGTTTATCTTGCTTAAGATTTAGTAACAGTCCTAACCGGTTTGGCTCAGTGGATAGAGCGTTGGCCTGCGGACTGAAGGGTTCCAAGTTTGATTCCGGTCAATGGCATGTGCCTTGGTTGCGGGCACAGTAGGAAGTGTGCAGGAGGCAGCTGATCGATGTTTCTCTCTCATCGATGTTTCTAACTCTCTATCCCTCTCCCTTCCTCTCTGTAAAAAATCAATAATATATATATATATATATATATATATATATATATATATAAAGATTTAGTAACAGACTTTAATCTCAATTATATAGGTTTTTTAATTTTAAACAAACTTTAGTTTTTAGAACAGTTTGCATGTACAGAAACATTAAGAAGATAGTACAGAGAGTTCCCATATATCCTTTATCATTTCTTCTGTTACTGACATCTTAGATAGTGTGATACATTTGTTACAACTAATGAACTAACATTGGTAGATTATTTTCATTGAAAGTCCATAGTGAATTTAGAGTTTCTTAGTTTTCACACAATGTCCCTTTTCTGTTCAAGCATCCCATCCAGACACCTCATTACATTTAGTTGTCACAACTGCTAGACCCCTAGGCCCCTCCTGGCTGCGACAGTTTCTCAAACTCTCCTTGTTTTGATGTCCTTGACACTTTCGAGGATGTTTGAGGATGACTGGTCAGGTAATTTGCTGGATGCCCGTCGATTGGAATTTGTCTGATGTTTTTCTCATGAGGTTTCAATACACATTAAAAAAAAATCTTTCCTCCAGCTTTCCCTTCAAAACCAGAATTTATACCCTCACACAGCACAAAATCCCCAAGTCTAACCCCTTGACAATGTTTTCTGTTTTCTAATTCATTGACAAATATGCAAAATAACACTAAATACCCAGGCTACTGGCCTCCCCATTAGTAACCTAACTCTTAGGTGCGAATACACATCATTTAATGGAAGTCACATAAAGGGAAGAGCCTGGTGTCTGGCCATCTGGGTTATGGGACACTCTTGTTAGTTCCCTTCACAGCTACCCACCAGTTGAGGTTTAATGAGGCTGTGAAACTTGTGGGTCAGAAGTGCATTGTTGTTGTTTCCTGTTTCTGTTTCAATTAGCCTCCCAGCTTTCTGATTGGCAGGCGTTCCAAGCCTGAATGTAATGTAAACAACTGAAGATAAACACCCAATTAATTATTTTCTTCTTCCTAAGTATTGTAACTTGTAAAAGAAGGTACAACTTTTAAAGTAGAAAAGATGATCATCTGATAAGGAAGAAAACTTTTTATAAAACTTATGCAAATGTGCTAAGAGGCTAAATCATGTGATACTGTTTTTTCTGTAAGCACTCAGTCGGTAGTCTCAGGTCAGAAGTCTCTAGGCTTACCCTTTACCAGATAAAAATAAACTTTTTCTGCTCTACAGGTGTCTTATGTCTCTTGGAAAACTCCAGATCTCTCTTTTATTTTTAAAATTTTATTGTTAACAGTATTACAGATGTCTCCCATCCGCCCTCCCCTTTACCCTTTTCTGCCCAGCTCCTACCCTCTACCTCCCAGTCCTTCGCCACCTATTGTTCGTGTCCTTGGGTTATGGCTATAAGTGTGTAAGTTCTTTGGTTTATCTTACTAGAAATTCAGGACAACTCTTTAGGTTAGGAGAAAAAATATAATGAGCTTTTGCCCAGCGAGCATGGCTCAGTGGTTGAGTGTAGACCTATGAACCAGGAGGTCTTATTTTGATTCCCAGTCAGGGCACATGCCCAGGTTGTGGACTCAAATCCCCAGTGTGGAGCTTTCAGAAAGCAGCTGATCAATGACTCTCTCTCATCATTGATGTTTCTATCTCTTTTTTCCTCTCCCTTCCTCTCTGAAATCAATAAAGATATAATTAGCTTTTGCCATTTAGAATAAACATGAGTATCTTTGTCACCATCCAGATGGACTAAGCAAGGAGGCATGCTTGAAACTTAGCAGCAGACCAGTGGGGAGGAACCCTGGGATGGATAAAACGTAATAGAGTTAACTCCTAAAGGAGGGTGTAAACGATAGAGCTTATATTGTCAGAAGAGAAATGCGACTAGGCCAGCCCTCATTCAAAAGATGCTTGTGCTGGACCTGGACTGAGCCTGCTTTCTGAGGGTACGTGAGAGGGTCCAGGCTGGAGAAAGGGCGTGGTAAGAACTCCACTGGGAATTCGGGCCAAAGCCAGGCAGTCACCTGTTTGGGGGAAAATTATAAAATCAGTATAAGAACTTGGAAGCTCTTGAGAACACTGAGTACTAGTCCAGGCACTGGAATAAAGCAAACAGTGCAGGGTTAGTTATAAATTGACAGAGTGGTGGGCTTGCAGGAGGGCTCAGAGTCCTACGGAGCAGCAAGGTGAATTCCAGGTTGCTGACGTTGGACATTTATTTCAGATATGTTTCCTGGTCTGTTGTTTTTATGAAATTTGACTCACAAAGACATTAATATTGAATTACTATCTTACAATCTATTTTTTACTGAGATTATGCATTTGGAGAGTTCTCTACCAATAAACCAGTTAATTATCACTTATAATTTATTTTTATTTACATTTAATTATTTGACTCTAAGATTCTATTTTAATGCCTGGTGAAAGGTGAGAATCTAGATATATTTCCCATCGTTAGGTAGCTAACTGATTTCCCCAGCATCAATCACTGAAGGAAGCCTTTAATTCTAGGAGGGAAAGTATGTGGCCGTAATTAATTTTGAAGTGCAAATGCCTACAGCATGTGTAGTATCTGGTACACCGTAGTTGCTCAGTTAAATGTTTATTGAGTAAACGAATACTTCCTGAACCTGTCCCTGTCCCTGGCACCCACAGGTCCCTTTCCCAACCTGTTTGGTCACATCTCATAGATAAATACATTTGCTTTAATAAGGATTTCTTTCAGAGGTGAACCTACAGATCAACAGCATGTAATGGTTCCAGTTAATTAGGAAAGAAAAGCTGACATTCTGAATAGCGGTCAGAAAGAAGCCAGGAATTAATACCTCCATCAAGGTCTCACCCAGGATGTTTCTCAATGGGAAAGGCTTCTGAAGCAAAGAGGTGTGAGTGCCCATGGATCCTGTGTGTCTGCCCTCTGAAGCTGCCCTGTCCTGTCCCAGCTTGCCTTAGGACCATTCATTCCTCTAACAACACTTGTCTGTCACTTATAGTTGTTTTCTATTCTGCAAGTAAACGCTTTTATATTTTAGGGCAGGTTTTCATAGTGTGTAAGAGTCAGGTAACTTTCCCGTTCACCACCTGTGACGTGGATTCCCTAAGCTTCAGTTTCCTCATCTGCAAAATGAGGGCAATACTAGATAACATTTGTTTACCATCTATTATGTGCCTCCTACTATTCCAAGTGCCTTTGTAGTACGTTATTTAGTACTCATAACAACTCTATGAGGTCCGCACAATTTTTATCCTCATTTTACAATCAGGAAAGGGAGGCATACAGAGGTAAGTGACTTGCCTATGTCTCAACAGCTAATAATGGCGGAGTCAGAATTAAAACCCGGCACTGATGGCTTCAAAGTCCACAATCTTAACCACGGTGCTGCTGTCTCTTTGGCAGGACAAACAGCAGCCACCTTAGAGAACTGATGTGAAGATCACGTGAGATGCTACATGCAAAATACTGTACTCAGTGAGCATTCAATAAGCCTTAGCTTCCTAACAGGAAAGCATAGTCCCTTTGCTCATGGATCTTCTTTCCATAAGGAAGACAGATGCTCAGCGTCACTCCCTACACGGGGCACAAGTGACAGGAGAGAAAGAGGTACAGGAGGCTGGGACCATGTAACAGGCTCCCCAGTCGGATCTGGGGGTTAGCAAAGGCTTCCCAGGGGACCCGGGACTTGATTTGTATCTGCTATTATTAGAGGAAACGAAGCCAAAATTAAAAGGCCAGTTGTTGAAGGTCTTATTTATATTCTAAGCAAGTTATGCTAAGTATGCTAACTAAGGATTCATTTTTATATTTTAATCTATTTTGTTTAGTTTAACATTGTTGTTACCTAAAAACTTTTGAGTAATCTTGAGAAACTTGAGTGTATGACATTACAAATTATCTTTAAAAAAAGAGTTAAACAATAATGACTCAGAATTAAACAAAATGTACACACCAGAAATGCACTGCTTTATAAGTTGTGTTCATTTCAGCTTAATTAATGTAAAGATGATACCCTAGAAAATGAAAATAGTTTAAATAAAATCAAATATGACCTCACTAATGGAATTCAAAGAAATCTTTTACAAACATATTTATGTTTCTAATGCACTTATAAATATGTAAAAAATGATGTTCCTTTGAAAAAAACAGTGTCCTATCTGCTTTCAAACTCGTTTTATTAAACAATAGAAATAAAAAATGGTAAATACATTTTCAAATAGCATTTACACTTTATCATAATCTTTATATTACCTCTTTAGGTGAACATATCATTTTTAAAGTTGTATGTAAGAAGGTAGTTTTCATATTCCATAATATGTTCCCATATTAACATTTCAAATTTGGAAAGGGAAATGAAAAATGCCATTAAGATAAATCTTTCTCTTAGGAGCAGGAGAGATAAAATGAAAATACTTTGTTGGGGTTAAGATAATCCTGAGTTAACATTCTGGCAGTAACACTCTACCCTTCACCACCTGCCCATTCTCTGAAAGGCTGTGATGTTACTTTTTGGGGGTCTTCTTACTTTGTTTTCAGATTTTCCCATTCATTCAAACGTGACGTATAGTGTAATTGCTGACAGTTTATACAATGGAGTCTCAGATCTAATCCTTGGGGATTTACATATAAACTTAATGATGTGTTTTAAAATATGCTATTAAATTCAAAGAATATAGTTAGTTCTCAAAAATATTAATTTGATTTTAATATCTCCCTCCCCAGGTTATGGTGGGTTTCTTACCTTGGGAATATCCTATGTGAATTTAATTCACTCATATCTTGAAAAGTTTGCACATTCAGCTTTGTGAGGCAAAAATTTTGCAAATATATGCAAAGCAGAATCATACTCTTAAATTAAACCCTTTGGACACAATCTCATTTATCTGACTTTGTATGTCAGATAAAATAATGCAGATTATGCAATTTTTAAATAAATGATTGTTTAAAAGCACTTTATTTAAGCAATCAATCAAGTGTGCTTTATCTTTTAACCTTTGGAACAGTAAAATGAAATGGCATTTCTTCTCTGTTTTGCAAAATAATATTATGGTAGCTCTGTTGAATGTACCGTTTGGCTCTCAGAAACTTTTTGGTCTTCGGTCAAAATCTGTGTCTTCTTAAATAGGTGTATTGTTCTACTTCTTTTACTTTGTTGTTTGAGAAGAAAAAGAAGATCTTGACATCATTTATTCTGGAAACAAGTACCCAAGTGTGTTTAACAAGAAAAATCAAGGATGTAGCTTCTGCCCCACTGGTTTGAAAAATCCAATAGCTTCTTTGCAAATAGAGGCATTCATTGGGTACAACTGGATCAAAAAGTAACAAGTTTTGTCTCAGTCTTTAGGCTAAAACCTCCCCCAGGCTCTTCCAGATTAACTCTGTTGTGCCTGGATTAACCTCTCAGAGCCCTAGTATTGTTTCTCTTCATTACATTTATCCCCGTGTCTGCCATTGTCTTTGCTTTTCATTAGAGGGAATAAACAGAACAAGGTTTAAGCCATGATAAGCTCCTCCAGCTTGGAGTACCTCTTTGAGCTTCATATTTGACACTTGTTTCCACTTTCAATGTAAACATTCATTTTGAATCCAATAACCTTGCCATAGAAATCGTTAACGTGAAGTGCTGAGCAGAATGTGTGAGCAAATACCAGTGAAGTCTCATTAGTTTTACAGAACCTAAAGCCAGGGATGACAGTTTTGCAACTGAATTAATGGTCCGTTGACCCATTTTGTTGTAAACAAATTGGAACGTGTATTAGCATATGAGAACCATATCCGTTTTAATACGATGAATTTAAAAGAAGTACAGTATGTCCCTGGAGCCTGTCAACAGACAGTTATTCATAATACACTCTCTTTCTTTATTTTATACCAAATCTTTTAAACAGATTGGAATATTACATGCATTTAGCATAAATTTGTTGGCAGGCCACTGGATTGAAAGAAACAAAGTAAGCATAACTTTTTGCTGGCTGTGGATAGAAATAATTTTATTCTGATCTCCAGTTATTGTTTCAGTTAAGACAGCTATTCCTAACCTTGTCCCAAAGGAAATTTGACATTGATTAGAAAGGCCAGGAGCATAAGCTTCTGAACTAAATCCTGGGGAGGGACGAGAGCGATGTTATTTTTTTTTTTTTACAAATGGCATTACAAAGAATGAATGCTAGGATCATTCGATGATGTCATAATTTGATTTACTAGCTGACCAGCCCACCAATCAATGACTGGTTAAGATCCAAGAGAGCCTCATTGGGCTCATCATGTAAGCCTTGCTCTTACATAAGTTTAGAACACCACTCCCCAAGATTAGTCACCCTGTCATGTTTAAGTAAAAATATTTACAAAACTGGAATCTTGAGATCATGGATTATCTCTGGTTTTCCATTATTTATAAGTTTTCTATTCCATCCTTCTGATAACAATGCAGAGAACCCAGGGTTCTTACCTCATCTCTGAAAACGATTTTCAAATGCAAATCTATAGTTACTGCCAAAGGTAAATAGTCAGGAGAAAAGAAGACAGTTCTTACTATTGTTAATATTAATAGACAATCCAAAAGGAAAGAGATACTCTATGTTCTTTTCCCCAATATTCAGAATAAGTCTATATGTGATTTTGATTCTGCTACTTTTTCCTTTTTTTTTTTTTTTCAGAAAAGACATTCAGTGGTTGGGGCTACATAATTTGGGGGAAGGGAGGAGCAATGTCTTTGGTTCAAAAATTATTAAAGATTTCAGGACGACCACAGCAGAACAGTGACCAAGCTCAGGGCCATTCTAGGTGTGGGGCCTGTGGTGCAACCCAATCAGGGGCTCATCATGCCAGTCCGAGTTGGGGCAACATCTTCAAGTTTTTCAATGGCATTTGCATTAGGGACTGAGGAATGCCTGAATCTTACCTCAAATCCCAGGGACCCCTACTTAGGAGGCTCCCGAGGGAGTTGCAGGCAGAAGTGACTGGGAGAAAAATAAAAATCGACATACCATTCTATTATTGGTTGGGCTTGCACACAAAGTCTGCAGAGCACTTTGGTAAACAGGACTGGTGAATGTTGCCTAATTCAAAGTCAGAATCTCCTCTTTACTGCACTAAACCCAAACCCAGTTTTGGAATCTCAGTATACTCCCCCAAGGCTAATTTATTTAGAGAGCAGAGGCGATGAAAGAATCCAAGCCCAATCAATAGAACAGGGGGACAGACAAAGCATGGCTTTCAACATGGGAGGGAACCGTAGTTCAGTGAATCATTTTGGCAAAAAAAAAAAAAGTAGGAGAAAGTAAAAAAAAAAAAAATGGACACCACATTAATGAGCATGTTTGGATGTATAGCAATCCCACTCATGATGCAGTTGGTTATGGAGCATGACCAGATAGATTTGCTAATTCTTCTATATAGAGATGGATGGGGTAGGATAGGGCAGAGCATAGAAAAGGACATGGTCCCTCCTTCTCTGTTGAATGTAGCAAGAAAAAAATGGAGAAAAATAGTAATTTCTATTAAGCATTTTTCCAATTAAAGACAACTACTATGAAAATTGCAGATGTTCTCTGAAGAAAATACGAAAAATAATTAAAATCAAAAGGCAATGATAGTACAAAAGAAAAACCAAACTAAATCTCCCATTGCCTCATAAGTCCAATAAGTGATGCTAACGTTTTGAGGTGTATCTATTCTTACATTTCCCATGTATTTCTGATAATACATGTACATTAATAAAAATTGGCATTATGCCATATGTAGCCTGCTCCTTTTGCTTAGCAATTTATCATGTTTTTCTATGCCAACAAGTATTTCTCTACATGGGTGTTTAAAATAAATACCTAGTGTTCTTTCATAGGTATTTCCTTATATTATTTCTTTTCTGAATATTTATGCTGTTGATCAACTTCAGCTTTGACAAAGGACTTGATATGAATGTCCTTGTCTGTACAACTTTCTAACATTTCTGGTTATTGGCACAGATTAGATTGCTAAAAATAAAATTACTTCATCAGAGAGTATGCATATTTTAAAAACTTTTCCTACATAGTGAATGGCATGGTAATTTGCAATTCCACCAGCAGAGTTAGCAAACTCTGCTCTGGCCCGAGCTAGTCATGGTCACTTTTTTCAATTTTTGCCAGTCTATTAGTTGACAATCTTATCTTTTCATTATAATTGCATTTTTTAAAAATCTTAGTGAGATTGTTCTCCTCCCCCAATTCTTAATTAGACAGTATGCACAAAATATAAATCACTCTTTTATTTAAAAAATTAACTTGATTATCATGATGCCTACATTTAAAATAAAAATTTAATTCACTGAGTTTCTGAAATGTTAACAAAATATTTTTATTTCAGGAAGTTCAGTTGTGTATGTCAACTTATTTTTTTAAATAATACATCAGAACTTTGATTATAAAAACATATATTTTAAAAACTATAAAAGATAAATAAAGGTATGGTAGCAGACTGAATTAAATTGAGAGTTTACTTTGTGTGAAGGTATAACATGAAAATCTGGAAAGTAAGTCAAGCCTAATCAATGTCAAAAATATATATTGAGTACATATGCAAGTAAGTAGGTTAGGCAATATAAAAAAAGTTAATCAAATTAGGAATCTCTGCATATCTACAAAAACTCAATTAAATCTAAATTACAGATAATAAACTAAAGTGAATCTATAGTCTACAAATAATAACACTTAATGCAAATTTATCTGTCACAACATTATTTAAGCTCAAGGACAGAGTGATTCAATAGTCATGCAGTAGAACTATGCCATGACTCTTCTCATTAGTCTTATTCTATCATGACCTTGAAGAGGAATTCTTTCTTTCCTCTTGAAGTGGTATTGCATTACTACATGTCACTTTTTTAAAAACTACTCATCTAATTTTTAGAATCTTTCGAAAGATTGATGCATAGAAATTATCGGTGCATGTTCAAGTTAAGACCCTTCCTTTTATGAAGCAAAATACTTTGAGGAGGTAGAATCAGATGGAAGAGGTGTGGATGACTGTGTCTTTGCATTTCATGAAGCTTTGCTGAGATACCGCCTTCAGCACACACGACCTTTTAAACAAGATCTAGTAATACATTTCTCCTCTGAGCATGAGCTTTTACAGTTTGGAAGATGTAAGGGCTCAAGATTTTCTGCTCTCATTGTTATAGATCTGACGTTTACAAAGACACTGTCATGTGAACCCTGAATCCAAAACAGAAGAAACAAAGTAAGGGAGGATGTCCCTAGGTAAGTCATGTAGACAAATATTCATGTGAAGTCAGGATCTACCTCTGAAACAAAGGTCGGTTGCTATCATTATTTATATTTATTATTGAACATGTGCACTATTCAATAAATGTTGCTTTCATGAGCATAGTCACTGGCTAACTAAGATCCAAACAGGAGGGGAATTATTTTTTGGTACTATGAGATAAAAAATATTTTAAACAACATGTCCTAGAAATATGCTTTTTAAAAAAAATCCTCACCTGAGGATATTATTCCATTGATTTTTAGAGAACAGAAGAGAGAGGGAAAGACAGAGAGAAATATCGATGTGAGAGAAACACATCTCTTGGTTGCCTCTTGCACAAGCCCCAACCAGGGCCCGGGCCAGGGAGGAGTCTGCAACCAAGGTACGTGCCCTTGACTGGAATCAAACCCAGGGCCCTCCGGTCAGTAGGCCGACACTCTATCCACTGATCCAAACTGGTTAGGGCATGGACATATGCTTTTTAACAGGCTTCTGTGTGTGTGTGTGTGTGTGTGTGTGTGTGTGTGTGTGTGTGTGTGGTATTAGGGCTATTTGGGGCATTACATTACGTTGATAGACATAAAATATGTTGAATGATTGAAAAATTAGGACATGCTTTTCTCAGCAGGACACTTAGAGAAGCAGGAAGGATGTAGGTGTGCAAAGAAGAGTCTGAACAGTTTGGTTTCCTTGTGATCCACAGAAGGATTTAGAGTAAAACTCTGTGGTTTGCGCATAGAACAAGTTCTGAAGTCATGTTGCAAAGAGTGTGGGGTGTGAGAAGAAAACACACTGAAACAGCATTCCTGAGAACGCTTTGCCGTTGGCTACCCTGCCATCTCTTTCTTCAGTATGATATGAAGACTAAATTTTTTAAAAGTTTGTGAGTATACATTGTTTTCCTTTCCCTCAGCTCAGCATTGCTTCATAAAGAAAATCTTAAAGGAACGAAGGGAGGAGAGACAACATAATCTCTGTGTAATTTTAGGTTGATTACCCCTAGTCTTACAGACCCTGGAACATTTTCCATTTCTCTTTGGAAATGTTAATATCTCTGCCTGGCATGTCAAAACGTGGTAGAAAGAACAGTTTGACCTAATCAGTCTCATTTTGCACAATAAAGAAATCTCAAAGGAGAATGTTTAATTTATTACCTTTGTGAAGAACAAAGTTCTGAATTATAGATTATAATTATTTTTATGTGATTTCTTTCTGAAGGTTTTCAAGGTCAATTTGCTTGGTGACTCTTTATCCAGAAAAAATGTGAAAGTAAATCTAAGGCATTTCTACTAAATTACTGAATATAGAGTATTGTAACTTAGACAGTTATACAGAGAATGTTACAGTATAGAGATTTAAAATATATATTACTTTTTGCATATAGATACATGCATAAACAGCACATATGCTTCTGAGTTGGGATTATGAGGAATTGCAGCCCAGTGTTCATAATGCAAGGGTGATGCTCAGAAAGACCCTTGAGTGGTGGGTCTAAAGGTCAAGGTTGAAATTGGGCTACACCACTCTGGCTGCACAAAGTAATCTCATAGCTTATGACCATCAAAGATATATATCCAGTCCCCCAAGTTTGAAACTACCTAAGCTAAACAAGTAATGAACACATTTCTACACTAGTAATGACTAAAATAAAAATAACTTAATCTGGAAGTGAGCATTAAACATCCCTTAAAAATATATGTAGCTCTGTCATCCTCTGTCATCTTCTCTCTCTCTATCTCTCTCTCTCCCCCCCTCCTCTTTATCTCTATCTCTATCTATCTGTACCAAGATCTATCACCTAACACATATATGTGTAGAAAGGAACATTAACATGCATCTCTGTCATTTCTATGAATGTGTACATAAGATATCTACATGCATAGGCACATACCTATATGTTTATGTAAATCCATATATAGAAAGGGATATCTAGGAGATTTTAATTGTTGTCAAAGATGACATGACCACTGTATACATTGTTCCAGCTCAAAAATCTGTTGCTTTTGGATGTCTACAACTAAGGACAACCTCTCTACAACAACCTCCCATATAGGAAAAGAGAAAATCTATGAATGGGAATATATAGATATAAATATGGATACATATACTTCTTTCTCCCACTTCATCCTGAAACCTGAAGAAGGGAGGGAAATAATTACATCAGAAAAACATATCTGGGAGTGGAACAGTCCTTCCTAAGAGATTTAAGAATAAAAAATGAAGTCAGTATTCGTTAATAGGTATATCATGTCCTATTAAAAAAAATTCCGCCACACACAGAAGAATTGGAAAGGTCAAAAAGTGCGAACTGTGCATTTGGGGATGAGGCGGTACATTTGAGTTGACCTAAGTGTGACCTCAAAATAGATAGTATCTGGGTGTGAACTCAGCTCCACCAACTTACTGACCTTGGGCAATTCCCCTACTATGTCTATGACTCAGTTTCTCCTCTATAAAATGTGACGTATTAAATGGTACATAGAATGGGATGAAAGAGTGTATGGTATACAGTAAGTACTCAATAAAAGTTAGCTTCTATTTATATGGAGGAGAGAGAACTGAACGATGCTTGGTGATATCATTGCTCCTTCCCCGAGTTCTGTATTGAATGGGGGAAAGTTTGCCTGAGAAAGTTTAGTTTACATTTTTTGGAATTTCCCAAATTCTTTTTCTCCCAGTTTTTCTCATGACAACATGAGATCTAAAATTCTTTGACTCTAGGCCAGATCACTTATTTTAGAAAGCATAAAAATACCTGGAAAAATATTATATACATTCTTTATTTAACCCAACCCTGACCTTCAGTCTTGTTTCTGTGGCTAGTACTGCTGTTCTGGCCTAGCAAAAAGGCTGGCTATGGGCGGGTTCACCTTATGGACCATGAAATCATTCACTCACCAATTCTAATCTCTCTCCCTTATTAGTCAGATAGATTTGGGTAAATAACTTAATCCTTACATCTCAATTTTATCATTACCATAGGGGAACATAGTATTTACCTCATAAAATTATTAGAAGAATTCTTCTACTGCTAGTAGAAAACTATTTAACAGAGTGCCTAAAAAGTGTTTCATAAAAGTTAGTCATTATTGAATGTAAGATTAGAAAATATTTATTTTCATTTATCTACATTCAATATTAAACCATGATACTGATAGTATTGACCTACGGAGTATTCATTAACAACCAGAAATCATAGTTGTCACTTACACTTGGCATCCTAAAGGAGAGGTAATTTACAAATTGTTATCTTTAAGTGTTTTGCATTTTCTTGTGACACCATATTCAGCTTATTTTTTCATTGTATCTTTGCAGTTAGTTTCACACTGCAAAGGTAACTCTCTTTGAAAGAAACACCCTTCAAGGTTAAGGACTATGTCTATATCTTCTGTAATCCTAGAGAATCTATCTGGGGCCTGAGACTACAGACGATTGCTTTATTTTATTTACTAAAGGAATTAGATAATTAGGTTGTATATTTGAATGGACCGTACCCAATGGTTTACTATCACAGCTGTGCAGAGGTTATGTTAAATTCCAAAGAAACATATATTTTTAGGGTTTAGTTAACGGCAACGTATAATGACCTTCACCAGAAAAGCTTTGATTATCTAAAGAACTCTTAGGAGATATATAACATTTTATAGGTAGATTATTCCTATCTTCTATATTTCTGTTGCTTTTACCTGCAGATCATTAAGTAGAAATAGCTCTTGTTTCAGACCTATGTAAATCTTTCAGTGGGAAGCTAAGGCAGTCTGGTATAAAATGTTACACTACTATATTTAATGCTTTTACCTTCTAGGATATAAGTGAGAAATAAATTATTTGGGGAAATCTAATCAATGATTCTATAAAAATTAATTGCAAAACACTGGGCTCATTTAACTTTTGTTCCATAAAAATGGTCAATGAAGAAAAATATAGTTAGTGCTAGTGCAGGATAAAACTGTCAATAATTGTCAGGCAGTATATAATGCTGTTTCAAAGAACAAAAGGAAACTTGCTTCAGTTTACTGTTATAAAAAACATACAAGTGTGAAATCATTTTGCATAATGATAACTTGAATATTAATTTTTGCTATACATCTTTTGTACATTTCTCTCCAATACTTTATTGTGAAAATATTCATATACATCCATATACTCACCACCTGAATTCTAGCATTAACATGTAACTAAAGTTTTTTATCACATGTCTACTCATTTTTCCACTCATATATTCACAAATTAATAATACCTGGTTTTGATACATTTCAAGTAAATTGCAGATATTACAATTAAGCATACATGTCATGAATTAGAACTTAATGTTTATTTATATTATCTTGATGCAAAATTCACATAAGATAGAATGCACAAATTATAAGTGTACATTCTCTGAATTTTGGCAAATACTTTACACCTGTATCACTCAATGTCCTATCAAGGTATAGAACATCACCATCACCCCAAAACTTTCCCTCATGCCTCTTCCTGGTCAGTCCTCATTCTACTTTCCTGAGGCAAGCAAGCGCTCTTATTATTTTCTTCCACCACAGATAATATTTTTCCTCATCTAGAATTTCATATCAATCCAGTATATACTATTTTTTCATAAATTGTATAATGCATTTGGAATACATGAATGTTGTTGCCTATGTCAGTAGTTATTCCTTTTTATTGTTCAGTAGCATTCCATTGTGTGGATACACCACAGGTTGTTCACCTGCTCTCTTGCTGATGGTTAATCTATCTGGGCTATTTCCAGTTTGGTGCTATCATGAATAAAGCTGTTATAAACATTTGGTACCAGTCTTTTAGTGAACATATATATTTTGATAAATCCCTAAGAATAAGCTTGCAGGATCACACTGTAGGTGAATATCTAGTTTTTCTTTTTCTCCATAAGCACTTTACACACAATAAAATATTTATTTCTCAAAATACAATTTATGAGGTGGGTACCATCATTGCCATTCTACAAAGTAATAAGCAACCACACCATGTTATGGACACACAGATAATATGTGATAAAACCAAAGTTTGAACTCAGTAATTTAGAATGGAAAATAAATTTGGAGATATGTTCAGGAGGCAGATCATTAAAAGCCTTGTAGTCAGGGGTAGGGAGTTGGGGGCGAGAATGAAAACAGAGAAGGGATTAGGAGGTACAAATTATCACTAATAAAAACAGTCATGGGGATGTAAAGTACAACATAGGCAGTATATCAATAATATTGTAATAATTACCTGTGGTGTTAAATGGGTACTAGACTAATTGTTGTGATCACTTCTTAAGTTATATAAGTGTCTAACCACTATGTTGTATACCTGAAACTAAAATGATATTACATATCAACTATAATGGAAAAATAAAAAAATAATGTAATAAATAAATCCTAATATATAAAAACCCTGGATCCATCACATCCACAATGAGCAGAGACTCGACCTAATGCCCAGGCTGTGTGCGCAGCAGGCTCTGGTGGGTGGGGACTTGTGGCAGTGGAGACAGGGACGGGGGAGGTGGGGCCGGCACTCACACTCACTCACAACCGCACACACACACAGACACACACAGTGCCCACCAGCTCACAGCCTTTTCTCCCTTTCTTTCCTTCCCTCCCAGCTCACTCTTGGAGCCTCTCTCAGAATGAGGAAACAAAACAGACTGGGCCTGAAGAGGCCTAGATGGAAGGGAGGGCCAGCAGAAGGTGGAGCAGCCCCCACTGGCTCAGCCCCCTCCCAGCTGGGAAAGAGAAAGAGGGACTCAGGGAGGCAGGGAGGCCTGGAGGACTGCTGAGAAAAACAAAGAGAGACAGAGACTGGGCGAGATCAGGCCGGCAGGGGAGGGCAGTTAGGGGTGATCAAACAGGCAGAGGCAGTTGGGGGTGAGATCAGGCCAGCAGGGGAGAGCAGTTAGGGGCAATCAGGCAGGCAGACGCAGTTAGGGGCAATTAGGTAGGCAGGCAGAGAGGTTAGGAGCTAGCAGTCCCAGATTGCGAGAGGGATGTCTGACTGCTGGTTTAGGCCCAATCCCCTGCAGGATCGGGCCTAAACTGGCAGTTGGACATCTCCCAAGGGGTTCCTGATTGGAGAGGGTACAGGCTGGGCTGAGGGAACCCTCCCACCCCCATGCACAAATTTCGTGTACTGGGCCACTAGTCAATAAATAAAAGCCTGTAAACTAGTTTAAGTGATTTAGGTTTTATCTTAGGTGAGGAGCCTCCTAAGTTATTTGTTTCTCTGTTTGCTATCAATGGTTTTAAAACAATGGAGTGATATACTCATGTCTGTGTTTCAGAAAGATGGCCACATTCCCAGTTGTGCAGGGAGGTGCAGAAAACATGAAGTTTAGTCGAGTTTTAATTATGATATCTTCATTCAGAAAGTATTTTTTGAGCACCTACTCTGTGCAAGAATGTACTTTAAGAACTGGGAATCCGGCCCTGAACAGCAACACAATCCCTCATAGAGCTTACATTTTAGTGGATAGAGAAAAATGATAAACAAAAAATATAGTTTGCCAGGTGGTAACGAATACTTGAGAAAATAGCACAGGCTAAGAGAGAAAGGAGGTCTTCAGGGAGCAGGAGCAGTTATGGTTTATTGAGTGACTCAGGAAAGCCTCTAACCAGACAGATGAATGTGAGACCTGAGGTGTGAGGGAGCCGGTTATGTAGATGTGTGGAGAGACCGTTTCGTTCAAAGGAAAGAGCATGTGCAAAGGTCCAGAGTGGGAGGATGTGCTTGGGATGTTGAAGGAACAGACAGGAAGAGAGGGTAGGAGATGAAGTCCCTCTCAAATGTGACCATTCAAACACAAACATTCATTCTAGAGTAGCTGCTGCTAACATCAGTGGATGCTGTTTACAGTTTTATTCTATTTTACGGCTACTGATGGGGAGACTAAGAAAAGATGTCTGGATATTTATATTTGTTTGAACTTGGCTTTTCTCTCTCTTGGTGTTAAGCTTAAATGAGGGTAGGAGTAAGAGAAAGTTTATCGCTTGTGAAATATTTGTGTAAAATGACTTTTCTATCATTTTAAATACATCCTCAGTCCTTTGCTTTTTTCTGAGAACATCTTGCATGTCTAGTGGTCTTTTCGGGTCCTCTGCTGCTGTCTCTAACAAGGAGCTCTTCAGTATTTGCATGGACTTTGTCTGAGGTAATCCTGGAAAGGACTTTCTGGGAGAAATGATCTGGATGGTATTTATGAAGTCTGAATTTCAACAATTCACTCGAAGACATTGCAGTTCATCCTGTAATCTACCTTCAAGAACCTTCATTTCTCAGAAGATGACATGGTACCGAATAGGACTGTCATGTCCAATGAGACATACCTGCGATGTCTCTGGGATGCACGGAAAGGAGGTGTTGGTGCTTCCTCTGATGGTGCCAGGCACCCGAATAGCATTAATCATGTCCTCAAGGTAAGACAACTGCCCTCGCTTTCATTCATATTGTCCTCCAAGGAGAGAGCTTGATTTTTTTCTTAGTGTCTATTTCTCTGTTACAATCAAATTATTTTTTCCTAAGTACCCACATACATACATTCCTCTATTTCAAAGCTAATATTTGGTTTTATCATATGACATTGCCATTTTTGCATTAATATATTCAGTTTTGCAATAATATGTTCAAATTACTTCATTCTCCACCCCTCACCCCCTTCTCTACATTCTGCCTTTTCTATTGAAGTAAACATTAGGCACCATCTCTCTTTTCTGGGCTGCTTTCACAATCTAATAAAATCTAAAAGGACTCTGTAGCTGATCTCCATAGCCCAGGCATGGAGGATACCTTCTAAAATTTGGTTTACCAATGTAATTATCAAATATATATATTTTTAAATATATTCTATTGATTTTTTTATAGAGAGGAAGGGAGAGGGATAGAGAGTTAGAAACATCAATGAAAGAGAAACATCGATCCGCTGCCTCCTGCACATCTCCCTACTGGGGATGTGCCTGCAACCAAAGTACATGCTCTTGACTGGAATCAAACCTGGGACCCTTCAGTCCACAGGCCGATGCTCTATCCACTGAGCCAAACCGGTTAGGTTAGGGCACCAAATATCTTTTTAATAAGTCATGTATCTTACACTGTGCCATCCAGAAGTAGAAAGACCTTTCTGGGAGAAATTCTAGAGTCCAGATTTGATAGTCTAATCTCACTTGTCTTTGGTTTGATGAAGATGACCCAACTATCTCGTGAATTTAAAAAGGGACACATTCAGAGAGCAAACAGTGCTATTGTTCTTCTTTTGGACTGAAAATATTTGCAACACATCTTCTATAATAACTGTTTTCTCCGATTAGTGGATCTACAGAAAATTTCCAGCGTCAACCTGTTTTCACTCATTTTATTTTGAGTTTTCCCCGGGCTCCCTCCCTCACTTACTCTCACAGCCACCTTTCCACTGGAAGTGATCGCTTGAAACGCCACCGTCTGCTTTTGTCAGTGAGAGAACTCATGTGAGTCGTGCAGAGGCCAATTCCGGGAAGCTCAGATGCTAGCTGCCTGGACACATTCCAGATTGTAGGACGCAGGAAAGAGAGAATGAAGTGACAGGTTACAGGTGGTGTAGAGACAGAGCTCAGTGGCTGGTAGGTGTTTTTCTTCCTCTCTCTTCTGGAAGGCAGTGGATCACCCCCAAGAAATTAGCCAAGTGCCTTGCAGAAGACAGTCTAAAAAGGTTGACGTAATCCCCATAGAGACAGCTCTATCAAAGGTAAGGAAAGGGTCCCCTAAGATGGATCAGAGGAAGCAGCTAGAGGCTCCTACAGCACAGGTGTGTCTCCTTTTGTTCTTTTAGGAAATCCTCTCTAGGAGGAAGAAAGATCCTATATTTTTAAAGGTTCCTTTTGTTCCACTAATCAACATAGAGTGGAAGCCAGAAAAAAATGTATGCTTTAATATTCCTTCATGCTCTTGGCCTATTTTCTCCCTGTTTGTCGGCTCATTTTTCAACAGACACGATTTTCCTGCCATAGAACTCTTAACTCACACTTATGTGCCAGAGCACAAAAATGCAGACTTATGAAGTGGCAAAGGGATTGATTTAAAAAATCTAAATTTTTATCTTTCTGGAGACGTAATAGTTTAAATGTAACCCATGGTAATATCTATTCTAAAAACTCTTTTGCTACCAACACAGTTGACTAGAACTTGCTGTAGTGAATGCAGAGAGGAATTTTTTTATTACCATTTAAACTCTACATGAACAATCTGTATATAAATTCAATTAAAAAAACAAATGGCCATGTTTAAAAATAAGGATGATTTATTATTATGATTTCCTTGTTTTATTTCTAGATTTTGCATTTTGTTTCCCAATCTACATTCTGACCAGTGTGTATTAAAACAGTAATTAAAAAAAAATAAATGAGTAATGCTCCAATTTCACATATCTTTTTAGTAATCAATAGAGGCTATATGTCATAGCCTGTGTTTGGCTACATTCTTTAAACTCGTCTTTTCTTTTTTTTTCTTTTTCTAAGGTGGTAGCCTGCTTTCCAGACTGATCTGCTTCTGCCCCCTTCATTCATCTGCTCATTTGAGCTGCATTGCCTGTCACCTCAGAGCCCTTCATATCTCCTCCCACACCCCAGCCATTAATCATTCAGCAACAAACACCCTGGGAACACTGGTTGAAAAATGAGTTAGAGTCTGGAGTTTCCTGCTTCATGTTTTAATTGAACTTCAGTAAAACTACTTATGGACCACTTTCTGATCATTTTGTTTTTTTGGGGGGGGAAAAAGTGAACCTATCATAAAAATAAATACGAAAGGGCAGCGTTCAAAGGAGGAGGTTATTTGTCTACCTTTTCTGGGCTGTCAGAATCTGAGACAGCACTGCTGCAAGGAGGATGGTCCAGGTCCTTGCTCTACCCCACGCTGGGTGTAAGAGGGCTGGCCCTTCTGGAAGGCTGGGAGAACTTGCTCCATGCAGGTCCTGATCCTGGAGGAAAATGAGAATCAAAGGAGAAAATGAGGAAACCTGTTTTTGTTTTTCTGAGATATTTTTTTGTTGTTGTTAATCCTCCCCCCAGGATATTTTTCCATTGATTTTTTTTTTTTTTTTTTTGAGAGAATGGAAGGGAGGGGGAGAGACAGAGAGAAAGAAACATCCATGTGAGAGAGTCACATTGATTGGTAGCCTCCCGGGGAACTAGCCTGCAACCCAACCGAAGTATGTGCCTTGACCAGAACAGAACCCGTGACCCTTCAGTCCGTGGGCTGACCTTCTATCTACGGAGTTTTTCTGACATATTTTTGTCTAATAGGGTATGTTAACCGTCTGTCAATCTTTTGGAAGGGCAATGACTCTAAAGGGATTCTCTGCTCTTGTTTTGGAATGTGAACCATGATTACTTTCTTCTTTACTTTCTATGTGTGGATTTAAAGAATGAGCCACGATTCTTTGTCATTGTTATAATTTAATGGGAGGATTTAAAGAATTCTCATACTTGCATTTCCAAATATTTTTCTTCATTTTGTTTTAATCAAATCTATTCTACCCTTTGCTTATATTTTATCCTCAGATATTAATATACTAACTTCTCACAGCTAGTCTGGGAGATATTAATTTGCTTCTAAGATCACTAAATGTTCACATATAATAAAATGTTCACATATATTAAAATGGGGGGAAAAACAGTCAGTAATAGTTCATGAAACATGGACCTGATTGTGTCATTTCTGTTCTCAAAAATCTGCCGCTGTTGCCCTTTGCCTTCCACAGAGCCCAGGTTGGTTAGTCAAGGGTTCGGACTTCCTCCTAAGACCACCCAAATGTAGTCTCAACCTAACTCAGACCTCATCCTCTCTACGTGCATCATCCATTTTACATCCTGGTCCCATGGGTCGTTGGGCTCTTCTGAACACACCTTGTGCTTGCAGCTACATCCAATGCTTTTGCTCAATTGTTTCCTTCACCAAGATTGTCTTTCTTCTTTGAAGGAGCATTTTATTTATCATCCAACATTGAGGTTTCTGAGAAGTGTTCTGATGCTATTGGTTAGAATAAATATTTCCCCACTTCAGGCCTTCATAGCACTTTATTAGTTTCTCTGTTTTGAATATGATGATAATTAGCTTTGTATTACAGACAGCTGCACACACTTCTGCTTCCTCCATGAGATTTTAAACTCCTTGAAGACCACACTCAATGTTTACAGAATTAAAATAGCTATTACTTATCAAATGTGTTTGCATATTGCCCTATGAGTAGATGTTTGCCAATATTTGTATTTATTGTAAATATTATATAAAATATTTATGAGCTCTAACTTTTTTTCTACATCATACAAAAAGAAAGAACCTACAAATTACCCAGTAACACACCATGACAGTATCAAAAAGATATACTGCATCTTAACAAGAATATGTATGAAGACACATTGCACATTAAACACAATAGTTAAACTAACTGGTTTTGCACAGAGAACTTAAGTATTAACCCCCCAAAAACATATCTACATCTCCTTCTTCTCCAAACATGGGAATAATTTTATTTCATGAGCTTTCACGAACCATTTACTTTGTTTCACGGGTCAGAATTCTTTCTTTTCCACAATATCCTCTTGGTTACACAGGTGGGTCTTGTTCAGTGTAGGAGTGGATTACACAAGGACCTGGAAACCAGGCGGTGGAGATCTCTGTGGGCCATCTTGGAAGCTGGCTACCACATACCACAGTGAGGTAACAAGTGGTTGTTATTAATTCCACTAAGTTCTGGGGTAATTTATTATACAACAATACATAACTAGCATACAAACAGTCCAAAGTGGAATATTTCAATTATTCCTCATGGTTCCAAATGAAGGGTGTTAGTGCTGCCTGCCCTGAAGTACAGGAGCTGTCATGGCCCAGAAAGGCACCCACTTGCTCCTGGTTTAATACAACCCCCTAGTTGGAGAGGTGTCCTAGCATCCGGGAATCTCTGGAATCAACCTGATATCTTCACAGCTGGTGCCAGAGCATACATCTTGGCAATTTTTTAGCCAGATTCATTTATCCATTTTCTAATTTTAAGTCAGATTTTACAGCTCTAATTCAGTTTCTATCTTAGGGTCTAAAACCTTTGTATTCCTTCTACAAATGCCTTTAGAACAAGCTTTTTACGCTATGCCTTTTCAGATATAAAAGATACCAGGTTTGTTTCTTATCCAGGCTTTTTTTCTTTCTTTTCTTTTTTTTTCAGAACACAATAATGTAAATCAGTCTCCCCAGACAGAAGCATAGAAATAGAGAAGATCAGGGAAGTACAGCATGCTGTTTCCAACCAGGTGAAAAATTCATCTAAAATGACAGAAATCCTGGGTAATGATGAATCTCTGAGGACTCATGTGTCACAGCAAACTAGCTGATTGGTGTGTGCAATTGAGCTATAGCTTAATATCAATACTTACACTCCCCTTTGAATTGAAAATGAGGCAATTAAAAGTTACTAAATTCCTGTTTTGAATTGCTTCTTGTCCCTTTGGGTGTGCCATAGCCCAGTTTTGTGGCTCTTATTTTGAGAAGCCCTGTCTTGCAAATTTGAAAGTTCGTAGACTCTATTTTGAAATGGCCTTCATTCCACAAATAGGCTTTACTTTATTATTTTCTACTCCCTCTGGGGATGTCTTGACAAAAATAGCAAGACCCAAAGACTTCCTGAAGGCTAATCTTTTTCTGGGTCATATGATTTTCAGTTTTCATTGGATGAGGGTTTTCTGATAACAACAGGTTTGCCTAGCAGTGAACTGGAGAAAATCCTGTTGCTTTAGCATTAACAATGAGTGGAATTTCAGTGCAGCATGGTTATTTGCTTAACACAATAGAAATTGGTACAGACTGGACTTGCAAGTGTCAAATAGATTGTGTGGGAAAATCTATATCTGTGCAACTGAGTCTACAAACACTTCTGAATGCAAAAACGCTGACAAAACTGTAGCAAATAATTTGGCCAACTTCAATTCATATCCACAGATTATACTGGATTAAAAATATACCTCCGAAGAAATGTTTAAATATTGAAAACAGCAAGGATCTGCAAACTTGGGCGTCGGGGGGAAGAAGAGTCAGTGAAATGAAACATTAGGAACACAAAACAGTATGCAATTAATACCTGTCTCAGAGGCAGGTTGGTATAGGGCAGTGCTTCTCAACCTTCCTAATGCCTCGACCCTTTAATACAGTTCCTCATGTTGTGGTGACCCCCAACCATAAAATTATTTTTGTTGCTACTTATAACTGTAATTTTGCTACTGTAAACAATATGCAATTATATATGTGTTTTCTGATGGTTTTAGGCGACCCCTTTGAAAGGGTCGTTCGACCCACAGGTTGAGAACCATTGGTATAGGGCAGTGGTCGGCAAACCGCAGCTCGCGAGCCACATGCGGCTCTTTGGCCCCTTGAGTGTGGCTCTTCCACAAAATACCACATGCGGGCACGCACGTACAGTGAGATTGAAACTTCGTGGCCCATGCGCAGAAGTCGGTTTTCGGAAAGGAGATAGATGAAACAAGTATACAAGACGAGTGTGGATGGGAGAGTTGGAAGGGGTCAACCTCAGCGAACGTACCTCAATCAGACTGAGGACGTTTTTAGCAAAGGTCAGCTTAGGAGTACCCTAATTAAGTTAATAACAGTGTACCTACCTATATAGTTTAAGTTTAAAAAATTTGGCTCTCAAAAGAAATTTCAATCGTTGTACTGTTGATATTTGGCTCTGTTGACTAATGAGTTTGCCGACCACTGGTATAGGGGGAAATCACAAAAGAACAAATTATCAAAGAAGATGCTGAAGTCATCAAGTCCACTACTCACCCACATCATGAAGTGTAAAACAAACAGCAATTATATTACAGGGAGATGCTCTATCTTCTGATATGTTTTGGCTCTTATTGGGTAAACAGTTTTCAAGTGGATATGAATTTACTTGAACTTGGTGTGTCTGAGTTTATGGGCCAGGCACAGCTTTTTAGATGTGACTTGAATAAGTCACTGCCTTACATCATGCAGGTTTCTGGTCCAGAAAGTCTTATGAGGTTATCGGGTCAAGAGCAAGTCTTGGACTAGGAGTCAGGAAGCAGAAGTTCTGAGCTGTATGAACAATTTGAAACAGGTCAGTTTAATACTGCAAGTCTCAATTTCCTTCCTGACAAAACCCAAGTTTCAGTCCTTCAGCTGTCTGCTCCACAACATTGTAGAGAAACTATCAAATGTAATTATAAATACGCACACTCACACACACGTGTGCACACTCAGTCTCACATACACTCACATGTGCACGTGCACACATGAAAGCACTTTAGAGTCATTTTCTTTTTACTACTCAATTAATGAAGGGAAACTTTATGGGGGTCCCAGGGCCATGGGGCTTGGGCAGGTGGCCACCCTGCCAAGGAAGGAGTCAGTGAGGGGACAGCACACTGTAGTTGATCAAAACAAAAACAAACATAATAAATTCTAATACTTAATAAATTTAATAGGTTAAGTACTATTATTGTCCTCATTATTCAAAAGACCTCACTGATGTCATTATGTTCAATGATGTAACTTTCCCTCAGGCAAGCAGAAAGAAAGGAGTGGATCCTAGGTTTTGGGTTTCCAAATCACAGGCTAAATTCTAAAACATGGGGAAAGGAGAAAGAGAGGGGTGGTAAACTCCACAATCCGAGGCGTGATGATCTCTTTAACTCCTAAGCATATATATAATATAATTTTTTTTTTTTACTAGAATTCCTGGGAGACACTTGGTAATGAGAAAAGCAAAGATGAGTCTACTGTGCACACTAAATATTCTCATTATTTAAAATCATAATCCACATGCATTCTGTGTACTTGAGTTCTTGTCTTGAATAAAAACCAGTCAGTGAAAATGAAGCTTAAGTTTTAGGTGCAGTAATTTGGGGGAGGGCAATTAGTATTTTGTTTCATTGTCAGAGATCTCACAAATAGATATCACCGGTCATAAAAGGGATAAAAAGAAAGTTGGAACAGCACCAATTCTTCAGTACAGCTCTAAAAAAAAAGGTTTCTCAAACTTGGAACTATTGACATTTTGGGCAGGATGGTTCTTTGTGGTGGGCTGGCCAGTGCATTGCAGGATGTTTAGAGCATCCCTGGTCTCTACCCATGAGATGCCAGCAATAAACAGCTTTCTTCTCCAAGTTGTGACAACCAAGAAATGTCTTCAGACATTGCTGCATGCCCCCAGGCATGCTAAATTGCTTCCATTTGAAAATCATTGCTCTGGAAAGTTCTCACAAAGTAAAACATGGATTTCTAGTAACTTAGGGAATATTTTGGCAGAGCCCATATTGTGTATGCAGACTCTATATTAGTAGACAAGTCAATAGGATGTTAAATTATTTTTAAAGCACTTTTCAGAATTTTATATGCTTCAAATAGTAATGTGTTTTTGAAATTGATAAGACTGTTGCTTTCTTATAAATACACTATTTTGTTTTAATCAATAAGCAAGGCTATCTACTAATTCTGTTACTCTCTTTTTAATTCTACCTGCTTTATTCCAAATAAGGTTCTGAAAATAGTGTAATCAAAACATAAAGTAATACTATATAAAGTCAAATACTATATTAATACTATATTAAAATGCAATAGCTATTTTTTTCTTCAAACTTCATGCATTTGAGATTTTTTAATTACCATGCTACCAAGATGCTTAAAAAATAGATTTTGAGTCTCCATACCCCTTCAACAACAGAAATATGTCTACTGCAGGCATATATATATGTGATGGTTGATTTCATATGTCAACTTGACTAGACCAATGGAGGTCCAGATAGCTGGTTAAACATTATTTCTGTGTGTGTCTGTGAGGTTTCCCAGAAAAGGTTAACATTTGACTGGCTGGTCTGAGTCCAGCAGAATGCCCTCTCCAATGTGGGTGGGCACCATCCAATCCACTGAGGGACAGGATAGAACACAAAGGTGGAGGAAGATTAGATTCATTCTCTGCCTGACTGTTTATCTAGGCATCAATTTTCTCCTGTCCTCAGCATTACTGGTTCTCAGACCTTCAGACCTAGGCTGGAATCCTACATCTCAAGGCTCCCAAGGCTTGGAACTATACAGCATTGGTTTTCCTGGGTCTCCAGATTGCAGATGGCAGATGGTGGGCCTTCTCAGCATCCATAATTGCACAAGCCAATACCATATAATAAATCTCTTAACATGTAAATTTTATGAGCATATATCTATATCTATATGTATATACTAGAGGCCTGGTGCACAAAATTCATGCACTGGGCAGGGGGTCCCTCAGCCCAGCCTGCCCCCTCTCACAGTCCGGGAACCCTCAAGGGATGTCTTACTGATGGCTTAGGCCCATTCCACGGGGAGTGGGCCTAAGCCGCAGTCTGGCCTCCCTCTGCGGGAGGTGACCAGGCTGATCAGGGGAAGGCGCCACCCCCATCACCCTGCTGCTGCCACTGCTGGCTGCTGCAGCCGCCAATGTGTTTTCATCAACATGGACTCCAGTCCCTTCACCACAAAAACATGACAACTTTCTTTAGGCATTTTCAAGATATCTCTTTCATAGGATATGACACTTCTTTCTTTTTTTCTTATCCTCACCTGAGGATATTTTTCCATTGATTTTTAGAAAGCATGGAAGAGAAAGGGAAATACAGAGAGAAACATCAATGTGAGAGGCACACTTTGATTGGTTGCCTCCTGCATGAGCCCTGACCTGGGTCCTGGTCAGGGAGGAGGCTGCAACCTAGGCACATGCCCTTGATCAGAATCCAACCCGGACCCTATGGTCTGCAGACCGAAGCTCTATCCATTAAGCCAAACTGGCTAGGGCAGGATATGACATTTCTTAGCCCCTCCAGCAGCAGACCTTTATTTTTTCCTCCAGGAGTGAGGTGGAAAAATCCTAGATCATCTTCTTGGATTCTTATTACCCAAGCAAGTGGCATACTGCAAGCTTAGCCAATGAGTGGTCAGAAAAGATGTTTCCTCTGCAGCTCCAGAGCAGAGGCAGGACTGCTGGCATGCCATGGCTGTGGGGCTGCTGGGGGCTGGGACCCTCTGCGGGTTTGTGTTTCCACTCCGGCCCACGGTTGCGGCCACCCCCCACCCCCCATGTGTTGTTCTCTCCACCCCGGGGCCAGGTGTGGGCCACCCTGTCTTGTTCTCTCAGGCTCTGGCCTCTCCTTCTGATCTGGTCATGACCGTTACAGTGTCCCAGCCCAATTTGCATATTACCTCTTTTATATATATATGTATGTAAATATATATAGATATATAAGTATATATATATAGATATGTAAATATATATGCATATATATGTAAAGGTATATGTGAGCTATATGAATGTATCTAATCTCTCTCTCTCTCTCTTTCTCTCTCTCTCTCCATATATATATCTTATCAATTCTGCTTCTGGGAGAATATAGTATGACTAATACAGTTGAATATTTTCCCCAAAAAATTTATGTCCACTTTGAACTTCAAAATGTGATGTTATTTGAAAGTAGGGTTTTGAAGATGTATTGAATTAAGAATCTGAAGATGAGATCATCCTGGATTAAGGGTGGATCTTAAATTTACTGACTGGTGTCCTTATAAGAAGAAGAAAAGCTGTCCAGCCGGCATGGTTCAGTGGTTGAGCATGGACCTATGAGCCAGGAGGTCATGGTTTGATTCCTAGTGAGGGCATATGCCTTGTCAGGGCATATGCAGCTTGGTTATTTGCTTAACACAATAGAAATTGGTACAGACTGGACTTGCAAGTGTCAAATAGATTGTGTAGGAAAATCTATATTCGTGTAACTGAGTCAACAAACAGGCTTCATCCCCAGTGGGGTGTACAGAAGGCAACTATCAGTGATTCTCTCTCATCATTGATGTTTCTATCTCTCTTTGTCTTTTCCTTACTCTCTGAAATCAATAAAAATATATTTTTGTAAAGAAGAAGAAGAAGAAGAAGAAGAAGAAGAAGAAGAAGAAGAAGAAGAAGGAGAAGAAGAAGAAGAAGAAATACAGACATGGGAACAGAGTCATTTGAAGATGGAAACAAATATTGGAGTGATTTATCTATAGCCAAGGAAGGCAAAGAATTGCCCACAACCACTAGATGCTGGAGAGACACATGGGCTAAATTCTCTGTCAGAGCCTCCAGAAGGAACCATCCCTGTGGACACCTGATTTCACATTTCTGGCTTCCTAAACTGTGAAGGAATACATTTCTTCTCTTTTAAGCCACCCACTTTGTGGCAATTTGTTACAGCAGCTCTAGGAAACTAATATAGTATGTACACATTGGTATGAGTCATTGTCTTAGGGCTGTCATAACAGAATACCATAGACGGGTGGCTTATAAACAACATTGATTTACTTCCCACAGTTCTTGAGGCTGTGTAGTTGAAGACATGCACTTGGAGCCCTGTAATTGTGGGATAGATGGAAAACTTGCCAAACAAAAGTAGCCAGTGTCTAATAAAGAAGACCTGAAAATAAAGAAGGAAGGACTGTAAACAGGGCTCAGAGCAGTTGGACTTAGAGTCGATGATGAGACAGCAGAGTCTAGCATAAAACTCAGGGTCTTTGGGGTTCAGTAGAGCTGAATTCAGATCCTCTATCTGCATCTTCTTTGCTCTGGGCAGCTGATGTCAAATCATTAAGCTTTGGGTTTCACATGTATTAAAAAGTATACTCTGTGGGTTTCTTGTTGGAGTGGCACATAATGGGTACTCACATTGGAAGGGGCAAGGACGTTTGGGATAGTTCCTGCTGGATTATCCCTCTATTTTGTAAGCGAGGAAATAAACCAGAAAAACAATTGTCATGAAATATGGCGGCAATCTGTTCAACCATCCCTTTAAATCAATTGTTTAAAAGGCCCAGATGCCTGAGGTGTGATAAGCTTTCCTCTAGTAATGCCAAGCTGACTTTGCATGAAAAAGAACATTTCTGAGTCCTGGCCAGTTTGCTCAGTGGATGGAGCATTGGCCTGCAAATTGTAGGGTCACAGGTTTGATTCCCAGTCAAGGGCATGTACCTCAGTTGCAGGTTCCCCAACCCAGGCAGGGGCATGTACAGGAGCCAACCAATTGATGTGTCTCTCACATCTATGTTTCTCTCTTTCTCTCTCTCTCTCTCTCTCTCTCTTCCTCCGTCCATCCTTCCTCCCTTCCACTTTCTCTAGAAATCAATGAGAAAAAAAATGCTTGGGTGAGGATTAAAAACTTTAAAAAAAAATAAAAAGAAAAGAAAAAAGAATGTCATGAAAAACTCAGCTAGCTGTCTCTCTTATGAGGAAATCAGTTTTGATTAAGAGAATTGAGAGGAAAACATCACAAATTTTTAATTTATAAAGTAATACATTCCCTTTTAAATTATTTGTGATCTTTAGAAAATTTAATGTGTTTATTCTTTTGACAATTGGCAGTAAACGCTAGTTAAAGTGGTATAATTTGAAATGATAATGTATGGCTGTATTCTGCTCTCCAGAAATTGAAAGAAACCTCCAAAAGAAGAAAAAAAAAGTAAAATAAGTAAAAGGTCTTTTATTGCCCTGTTCCCTTTTAATATTGAAAAGAGCTTACCAGAATCAACATAACTTTCTGAGGTGTGTATGTATTGATTTTTAAAGCTTAGACTACAATGGATCTACAGAAAACCCAGCAACTTGTATAGCATGACAACTATAGCACAAACATCAAAATAGGTTGGGTCAAATTAGATTAAATTGTATTGCCCAACTCTTTTGTCAATAAAAATACATACCCAAACCTGTGTTATATAGTAAAAAAAATAAGATCAAGCAATTTTAATGTTGTAGAGATGAAAATGTTTTCAAACAAGAGGCTCTGTGTATCTTTGAAAAGAGATTTAACAAAAAACACACACACCCAATTGCTTATTTTCGGTACAAAGTTTATTTTTGAATAGCAAACTTGTCTTGAATACCAAAGCAGGGTCTGTCAGGAATGCTGCTGAAATTCACAAGGGGGAACCTAAGCTTAGTCCTGTCTTCTTTCTCCCTATTGAAAAAAAAAATAACATGTTCTTAATTAGCTTATTTTTGGCACACAAAGAACACTCTCTCGTTTCTTTTCTTTTTCATTCTGTTAGTTAGTTGACAGGACCTCCAGGTAAAAGAAATGATTTTAATAAAAATATATTCCCTCACACCGTGTGAAGTGGAAGGTAGCTGAGCAGGAATAAAGAGCAGGGAATAAAGATGTTAGTGCTGGCTCCTCTGAGACATATACGATGTTCACGTTAATCTATCTGATCGTTCCTGAATTGCTGAATGCGGCTCTTTTCTCTCCAAGGCACAAAAGGGGAGCTTAATATATTTATATATCTACATACGCAGAATATACAGCCTGCATTTGCTTTCTTTTTTACCACTCTCTGTTTCTGCCTTTCTTCTCACTGTGAGCTGAAAAATGGAAGCAATTTGCTGGAGCCCTTCCTAAAGTTCTCCTCCCCGGCATCCTGAGTTTTATAATTGCTGTGATATTTCACCCATGCCAGCTGAGATGACTGAAAACTGTTAGTGGGCTATAGTGGGGGTGCCAGTATGCTGATATGTCACGGGCAGTAACCTACAAATCTCTGTGTCTCATTTCTCCTCTCACACAGGGAAGCTACTCCTGCGGCCATGCAGGGGTTCCTGGGTTTGGTTACATGATTCCCTATTTCTTCTGAGACATAAGACATTAGTGGTCATTGTTGAAATCACTCTTGAGACAAAGGGAGTATCTTGGGTAATAACACTTTATCTCCTCTACTGCTCCATAAAGATACCCGGATCTTGTTATAAAAATTAAGGGTCCAAATATCCATCAACTTTTAGGACAACAGGTTGATCTGTGGTTTTAAAAAATGTTGTCGTTAAAGCCTCATCTTTGTGTGAGCAATGTCTGACTTGGGGGTTAGATCTTAATTTCACAGTCTTTCTCAGGCTAGCCTAGATCCATGGTCCTTCAACAGCCTCCCCTATATGCCTTTGCCCAAGACAAATTTATCTTCTGACTTCCAGATGAATGATTCCCTTCATTGCATTTGACTTCATAGATAATTCATTGTCCCATTGTTACTCTATTATATGTCAATATATTTAACCATAAAAGATTGATCAGAATTTATAGTGTTTATCACATAAACACGGGAGTCAAAGGCAACAGAGCAAGGTCATGTGCATTTATCAGCCCCTAACCTCAAACATTCCCCTAATTTCCCTTTTCTGGCTCCTGGGATTTAGTTATACTTTGTGTCTCTAGGACTCCAAACAGTTCTGGATGTATTCATCCATGATTGCATGTTGCATAGTCTTTGTTCAAATAACGATGAACTGACAGTAACTATAAAAACATGAAGCCCCAGGTTCACCTGCACTTTCAAGTCCTTTGCACTAATTCAGTGACAGTTTCATTCAGTCATCCTGTCCACGACAGGCACGTTATTGGCATAAAAAAGACAAGGCAGAGATGAATAAGATATGGTTCCTGCTTCAAGGAGCCCAGAATCTGAGAGAGGACAAGTAAGTACAATCCCTGGGCGGCTAGCTTGTTGGATAGCAAGTTCCTCTGTTCTGCTAGGAGCTGCTCAGGTCCCGCTGGCTCCAGGGCATGCAGTGCTCCCCTATGGTGTGTGTTGTGTACCCCCAGCATCGTTTTTTGGCCTCTGATCTGCAGGCTGCATGCTCAGGGCTCAGGTGTTAGTGGACATCCTGACAGAATAGACTTTAATGAAATGAGGACATTTCTTTCTGCTTCTATGTGTGGGAGCCTCCATCTGGGGCAATGAAGTGTGGTCATCCATACAACAACCCAAAAGACCAAGAGGACAGCTTACACAGGCAAGTGCCCTACAGGAAAATCCTATGCATTATTGCATTTCAAACTATGCTCGGATGTGTAATAAATGTATTATAACACTAATAAGATTTAACAGACCAAATATACTTATTTGATCTTTTTGACATTAAAATGACAGTTCTTTGATATTTTATTAATCTGATTGGGATTAAAAAGATATGCTCATATTCATAAACAAAGATATGTATATTGTATATCATACATTATTTCATTTACTAAAGTTTTCTCTTTAAACAGATACAAAGTAGGTTTCATTCACATTGGGTTTTTACAATAATATGTTCTATGTGTTTGTTTTTAATTTAGTTTTACAGGTGAAGCTTAGCTTTAGGATGGGCTTTTATACCTACCTTTTTATTTCTCATGTTCCAGTTAATAAAGCAGAGAGCATTTCCAAAATGAAGCTCAAAGATTATCCATGACTTATGTAATAAAGTGGGACACATTTATGAGTGTTGATCATGTTGATAGATTTCAGTAGGTAATCAAATGTGCCTTAAAGTAAAACGAATCTAATTCCAAGCTTGCTTTGTACACTTCCTGGCTGTGTGGTCTGAGGTTTTTCACTAACCTGATTTTCAGGTTTGTTATTCCTATGGAAGTATGGCTACTTCATAGATTTATTGGGAGGATTAAATTAGATACAAACAAAACGCATGCAGAAGCAACATAGTACATGGCATATGTTTTTTGGAGACAGGCAACTCAATAGCATATTAAAACCAGCAGAGAAACAGGGCAAACACCATTTGAAAGCTTTTGTCAAGAGCTGTCTGAAGCATTAGATCTTTCTAGGGCAACATCCTAGCAGAGCACTGAGAACGCATTGCACAGACAGCAGAGTTTCTTCAGATCCAGCAATTTCCCAACTTAATTATTTAAAATTTCTGTAACACTCCTTTATTGAGAAAAAAGGGTCTACTTAGGAAAGAAGGGAGAAGGAGAAAGAAACAAAGAAGGAACATGGGAAGATAAAGACAATGATTGATATCATAAGATAAATAACAAAAATATAAAGGTAAGATCAAATGTTTAAAGAAGATAAAGAAAATATGATAATCCTATGAATTCACTGAGTGCAACATTTGACGTAAAGCCGCCTACAGCCACAGGAACAAGAAAAATTAAATATTGTACAGCTTGCCATATCAGAAGAAAAGATACCTTACATAATGAATTATTATAAAACTAGGACTATATACACACCACGCCAGGGATTTCAGCCTCTGTGCTGGCTGTTTGTCCTCCAGGCAGGTATAAACACTAATCATTCCCAAGACTCAGTTCAAAACCCATATGAGGTCCGGACTTCTGTTCACTAAATTTTTCCTCCCTGACGTCCTGTAGTGCTCCTTTAAACCATGTTTGCCTGCACTTGAATGTAACCTTGGACTGTCCCACTATTGTTTTATTTGTTGTAAACTCTCTTTTCATCACCTGCATTGAACTAGGGGCTCCATAAAACATTGATGGTTACAGATCATGAATCTGTGGAACTAGTAGATCTGATATTGAATATTGACTCTGCCAAAAAAAACTACCTATGAGAGTTGGGGAACTTTACTTAAGCTCCTGGAACTTTTATTTACTCATTTATAAACTGGTGCTAGGGATGCCTACATAGTAGGGCTACAGTGAGGAGTAGAGATGATATAGGTGGCGACCAATCCATCTGCCACATAGTAGGCAAAGTTAATTATTGAAAGATAGAATGAAGTAAAGAGTACATGAATAAAAAAAATAGCAGCAGATAAAAACAAGGACTTAAAAAATGGTGACTCTTATTATTGTTGGTTACTGGAAACTTTCTATTATTTGGCCAAGGAGGAAGAACAGATGATACAGGAAGGACCATCACTCCTAGAATTTTCCTTATACCTAACTATCAAACATATTTGACCTGAAAACACACACTTATCTGAGGAGTAATTCATCATATGAATTCATCATATGGAATTCTTTGCAAATCTATAGCTAATTCTATACCACTACATACAGGGTGACCTTCACTATGATGCCTAAACAAGGTCAGGGGCAGCATAGCAGAGTGCTTTGAAAAGAAGGAAGACAATGGAGAAGAGATTAATTTGATTCAAAATGGAATCTATACTGGGTGATGAACTGAAAAAGATAGACATTAGAAATGGACAATGTTATAATGGAGAGGTTCTTTTGGCAAATATCACACTATTATAGTTTTAATTTTTATCTCTATTTTTTCCTTCTAGCAACATCTATATTAAGAGGAAATTACCACCAATTTCTTTGCTTTGACTTGAAGTTAAGAAAAGAAAGTCAATAAATAATATATTCTTAGAGAATGGTGATGCATTCAGAGGAGAAACACATTCAATAGCACCACTTTGATACTGAACTACTAACTGATATTTCTTTAGATGGTGCTTTATTTTTATTTTTTTAAAAAGGGATATTTTTTTCCAAAACTGAAAAACCTTAATTGTTCCTGTTGAATTTGTAAGTAATATATTCTCATTAAAAAACTATAGTCAACTGTGGTACATCTACACAATGGAATACTAGGCTGCTATAAAAAAGAAGGAATTCTTACCATTTGCAACAGCATGGATGGAACTGGAAAGCATTATGCTAAGTGAAATAATATGCTAAGTGATGAACAAAAATAGAACCAGAGACTTAGAAACATCGAACAGACTGTCCAACCTATGAGGGAAGATGGGTGATGAGGGGCAAGAGATCAACCAAAGGACTTGTATGCATGCATATGAGCATAATCAATGGGCACAGACAGTAGAGGGGTGAGGGCATGTACTGGGGGGGTGGGAGCGGCCGGGGAGAGGTCAATAAGGGGGAAAAAGGAGATTCATATATAATACTTTAAACAATAAAGAATGTAAATTAAAAAAAACTATAGTCAATACAGAAGCCTCTGTAATAGTAAGTGAAAATATGAGCCCCTAGTAACATACATTGCTAAAAAATTGAGTCATATTTTTCCTGCTTTTTTCACAGATATTTATTCTTAGAATAAAATTATGTCATATATATTGCTACAGGTATGAACGAATAGGTTCACTTTCTATATTGCAGGCATCTTTCCATGTCCATTCACATAGGTATGCCTTGTTTTTTCTACTGGTTTCATAGTGTTTATTGACTTATTTAATTATTTAACCAATCCTCATTGGTGGACCTTTAGGCAGTTGCTTCTTTTTGGCATTGTGATAGTTTCCTTGGGCTGCCATAACAAGGTACCCACCCTGTGACTGAAAACAAGAAAAAAATATCTTATTATAGTTCTGGAGGTCAGAAGTCCACCACCAAGGTGTTGACAGGGTTGTTCCCTCTCTGAAGGCTCTACGGAAGGATCTTCCCTTGCCTCCCCCTGCCTTCTGGTGGCTGCTACAATTCTTGATGTTCCTTGGCTCATAGACATATCACTCCAATCTCTGTCTCCAGCTTCCCATGGCCTTCTCCTTGTGTGTCTTCTCTGTACATCTTCTTTCATTAGAAAGACACCAATCTCATTCAATGAAGGCCCACTCTACTGTAGTGTGACCTCATCTTAACTAATTGCATCTTCAATGACACTATTTCCAAAAATGGTCACATTCTGAGATTCTGGGAAAGACGTGAATTTTTTTGAGGGGGAAGGACATTATTTGACTCTACAAATATTACAAATAAAGCTCCAGAGACTACCGGTAGATTATATACAAACTTATCTGATTGATTAAAAAAATAGGATTGATAACTTGAAGTGTATAGCATTTTCAAGGCTTAAGTTTATTTCCAGATTTTTCTTCTGAAAGATTACATATCCACAGAATGGTGTCTGGTTTTTCCACATGCGTGTCAACACTGGATACTGTTATATTTACTAAACTACTGGGTTTAAAAGAAGATACTTTATTGTTCTATTTTGTATTCTCTTGATTATTAGTAGGTTGAGCATTAACACAAAACATATTTATGGTCATTTGAATTCCTGCACAATTTACCATTTTGGTTCTTCAACATTATTCAATTGTGGTGATTATTTATTTTTTAATATTTTTAAAAACACTTTTTATACATTAAAAGTAGCAAGCCTTTATCTGTTTTGCAAAAATATTCCTGTTTGTTGTCATTTTTTGTGGTTTGTATTGACAGTTTCTAACAACTTTATTTTTGCCCCACAGGAGTTTTTATTTATTTATTTTTTTGTAAAATTAAGTATGTAGGCCTTTTATTCATGGCTCCCTCTCATTAAAATGACAAAAGCTCCCGCACCAAAAGATTTTATAGGAGATATTCTGAGTTTTGTTGCCAAAAACATCCAGCTTTCTGTGCCTTGCTTGCCCTACCCTGTTTTAACTCCTGGGATGTTCCACACTGATTGAGCCTCTTTCTTTTTAATCATGGATGTCCCATATCTGTCAGAAATTCTTCAAAATCTCATGGACCTATACTCTTCTTTCAGGGTGTTGCAATTTTTTTTTCTTTCTTGTTTTTCTATGTCTTCAGTCCTTGTCATGGGATTTGGGGAAAGATTTGAACCTTACCACAGGCTCAGCTCATCATTTGACAAACAAAGGCCAGTCCTCTTTAAATGATAGATGTTAAGATAATGCTTATTGACTAGAAAAATAGACACATATAGAAACTGTAGATTTTATGTGCTACAAAAGAATTACATAAATTCCTTTCTTTCCATTTGTAGTTTCAAAATGGCTTAATGAGGCCTTAGGAACCTGTACCCCCCTTTAAAAATAAAACATAAACTTAATAAACAAACACTGAGAAGATGGGGGCAATATTACAGGTTTTCACTTGGCAAGCATCAGCTCTCATTTAGTACTTAAAATAATAGTTGCTTTTTCATAAAGTACGCTAGTTCCCTGTCCTATTCTAGTCCTTAATAAAAGTAGTTAACTCCCCACCAAAATGCTACTGTCATGTGCTTTCAATATTAATGGGCTTAACCACTCTGCAGCTCAAAGTCAGAGGGTTTATAGGCTAAGCTAAGCAATTTCTGCTTTTATTTTTCTTGCAAATATGATTATGTCATACCCTGCTTCACCCTTCAGTGGCCTCCTATTGCTCTTACACTAAACTAAAAATACCCAGACTTGGCCTGTGAGAGCCCTGATGAGGTGGTAACAACCTACTTTTTCCAGCTTTCAAAGCTCCCAACCCACTGGTCTTCTTTCAGTTCTCCTGACTCCTTCTGCCTCAGAAATTTTTTTAAATATATATTTTTATTGATTTCAGAAAGGAAAGGAGAGGGAGAGAGAGATAGAAACATCAATGATGAGAGTGAGTCACTCATCGGTTGCCTCCTGCATGCCCCACACTGTAGACTAAGCCCACAACCCAAGCATGTGCCCCGACTGGAATCGAACCTATGACATCCTTGTTCATAGGTCGACGCTCAACCACTGAACCACGTGGGCAGGGCCTGCTTCAGAGTCTTTAAGCATGCGTTTCCCTACATGTGAAATGTTTTTCTCCTCAATGTTGTACTTCATCTAGACAACTCCTATGCTTCCTTTACTTCTTAAAAGATTTTTCTCAGGGAGCTCTTTTAGGGAAACCTTGCCCAATGCTCCCAGGCTATGTCAGATAGTTCATTACTCACCATTATGCATTTGCCTTTTTCCTCCATAGCATTTATCAGAGATGTGAAGAAAGAATGACTTGAATACCAGCATATGAGCTCCAAGACAGGAGAAAACATTTAATACAGTAGTTCCCCCACCCCCTTATCTGCGGCTTCGTTTTCTGTGGTTTCAGTTACCCGAAACTAAACAAAATCCAAAAATAGTAAATGAAAAATGACAGAAATGAACAATTCGTAAGTTTTAAATCACATGCTGTTCTGAGTAGCATGATAAAAATCTCCTGTGGTCCCACACCATCCCCCCAGGACATGAATCATCCCTTAGTTCAGAGTATCTACCCTGTATATGAGCACCCTCCCATCAGTCACTTAGTAGCTATCTAGGTTATCAGGTCAACTGTTGTGTTCAAGTAACCCTTATTTTATGTAATAATGGCCCCAAAGCCGGCAATTTAAGCATATCAAAGAGAAGCCATAAAGTGTTTCCTTTAAGTGAAAAGGTATGTATGTATAGGGAAAAAAATCATGAATATATAAGGTTAGATACCATCTACAGTTTCAGACATTCACTGGGGTCTTCGAATATATCCTCTATGGCAGTGGTTCTCAACGTGTGGGTCGCGACCACTTTGGCAGTCAAACGACCCTTTCACAGGGGTCGCCTAAGACCATCCTGCATATCAGATATTTACATTATGATTCATAACAGTAGCAACATTACAATTATGAAGTAGCAATGAAAATAATTTTATGGTTGGGTCACAACATGAGGAACTGTATTTAAAGGTCCAAAAGGTTGAGAACCACTGCCTATGGGGCTGTTTTCTCCGTGGAGATACCGTCACTTCAATATGATTATCATATTTAATTTTTTTTAAATTTATAACTTCTTTAGAAAACCTCCAAACCTATAGATGGCATGTCTGGGTCCTCCTGCTAGAATTCCTCCTATCTGTGTCCAATGGCATTTCTCTCTGTGTAAACATGAACAGTTCACAATGTAAGCCAGAAAAAAAAAATCAAGTTTCAATACCATTATAAGTGGGCCTCTATAGAAAATTGACTGGTCATGTGGATCAACCCCACACAAATGAGCTCTCTTCATGCATTATCTTCTTTATGTTTGCAAAAGTATTAAATGCATCAATATAAGGCATGTTATGAAATCTTCCCACCTAGTTTTCATTCTCTGTTTCCTTTTTTAAAATATATTTTTATTGATTTCAGAAGAGGGAGAGGGAGAGAGATATAGAAACATCAATGATGATAGAGAATCATTGATCAGCTGCCTCCTACATACCCCCGCTGGGGATTAGGCCCACAACCTGGGCATGTGCCCTGACTGGGAATTGAACCATGACCTCCTGGTTCATAAGTCAATGCTTAACCACTGAGCCACACCAGCTGGGCCTCTGTCTCCTTTTTAAAAATAGGACGACATGGTTATTGTAATGATAATTCAGTGGTGTGCTAGAGTCTGCTCTTACATGCTCAAGAGGCTGTTGGTAGCTCAATATCCACCACGGTAGGAACAGCTCACCATGACAATAGGCAAGTGTTCCAACTCAGGGCTCTGCTAAACTCCCTCTGGAGAGCCAGATATTAAGTTTTACCAGCACTCTATTGAATGATATAGGAAAAGCTTTCCCTCTTCAGAGGTTTATATGCTTTTTCATACTATATACTCAAAAAGCCACATCAGTACATGCATAGTTTCTTTGCCCCAAATTATGCTGTTCTAGGTAAGTTTGCATCTTAACTATGTCTTTCCATTTCTGGTGACCTGGGAACCTAAATTATTTTTTGAATATGTATCCTTAATACCCCCAAAGGATCATTATTATTTTGGTTATTATTAAAAGTGAGTAAAGAACTCTGGGGAAAGTTTCAGAAGATCCTTGGAGCTACCTGGTCCTGATATCTCCCAGGTGTGTGGAGCAAGTTGACCACTTTGTACCCTAGTGTCCCCTTCAGTAAAATGAAGATAACATTCTGTATCTTCTTGGACTTTGCAAGGATGAAAGGCAATTAGAGAAGTCAACTGACTCTGGAAGATTCCACCAAGAGGTTAAATACAAAGTGGAGGAGGGCAGAGGACCTCTCCTGTGTGTGGAAAAGTGGCTATCCTTTGGCCTGAGCACATCAATATATATAAAAGCCCAGCAACCAGAACAACAACAGTGGAACAACCAGAACAACCAGAATGACCGATGGCTATGATGTGTACTGCGGCAGCCAACCAGCCTGATCTGAGCCCCGATTGCGCACCCCGCCCCGGCAGCCCCGCCCCGATTGGCCCCCAACACCCCTATTAGGGGTGGGGCCAGCCAACCAACTTCCTACAGCCCCTCCTGGTTTGACCAGACCCTACCCATGCACGAATTCATGCATCGGGCCTCTAGTATGTTCATAAAGGTCTAGGTATTAGTGTGGCAAGTGGTTGATCAGAGATAGGGTCAGAAGATGCCGGTGCCTGGAAACCCTAGTTGGCTGCACTGTGCTCCAGAAATAGCCCAGAGAAGAGTGATTTGCTGGTCACAGTTGTTGGCAAGAGACACTCCAGTTGAATCCAATCTCAGCATCTTGGTTGGAAGGAAAGTGCTTACACCTTTCTTCCTTGGGGAGTGTGTTTGGTGTATTGCCTTCACTTAGGTTACAGATTGGCTTTCCATAGCTCTACAAACCTGTTTGTTAAGTAAACCCTTTGATTCCTTGGCCACAAATGACAGAAATAAAGTCACCATAAAACCTTTAGTGTGAATTTCATAAAATACATGTGTGATTATCTACATAGAACAATGATGTGAGCATTTGAGGCAATGGAGTGTGTAACATATTTTTGAGGAGAAAAATATTATCTATGTATCCATTTTTGTTTATAATTTCTTTTCAGCATAATCTAAATCCATCAGGCTCTACTTTAACTTTCTAGTTCACTTAAAAATAAACTAAGGTGTCATCAATTCAATCAGTGGCCCCAAAATTTGCTATTCCAATGGCTGGTGATTCCCATTCTCCTCCTCTTGCTATTAGATAAGTAAAGGCCACACCTATTTAAATGCAGGTGTACAGATTTATACATATTAGCGTCTGGACATCACCATAATTAAGACACCATCTGCATGTCTGTGCAATTTGTGCACAGAAAACCCTGACAGTATTAGTTCTTTTTTTAGTAAAAAGAATGAATTAGACACATTCATACTAAAACTAAACATCAATATATAGCCCTGGCTGGGTAGCTCTGAGCGTTTTCCCATGCACCAAGGATGGGGTTCAACCTCCAGTTGGGGCACATACAAGAATCAACCAATAAGTGCATGGCTAAGGGCACATACCCAGGTTTTGGGTTTGATCAGGGCATGTGAGTGCCTGAGGCAATGATCTATGTTTCTCACATGGATATTTATCTCTCTCCCTCTCCCTTCCTCTCTCTCTAGAATCAATGAAAAACATATCCTCGGATAAAGATTAAAACAAAAAGCAAAAATGCCGAGGCCAGTTTTGCTCAGTGGATAGAGCGTCGGCCTGCGGACTCAAGGGTCCCGGGTTCGATTCCGGTCAGGGGCATGTGCCTGGGTTGCGGGCACATCCCCAGCGGGAGATGTGCAGGAGGCAGCTGGTCGATGTTTCTCTCTCATCGATGTTTCTGACTCTCTGTCTCTCTCCCTTCCTCTCTGTGGAAAATCAATAAAATATATTAAAAACAAACAAACAAAAACAAAAAACAAAAAGCAAAGCACATCAATGTACAAATAAACAAAGTGTTTTGGTAAAATATGAGCCATCCAAGCTTCAGTTCCATTTGAACTCATTATACTTTTTCAAGTGAGAGAAAGGGGTTCATTTAATATTGGGGTATTTTTCACTTCAATGCTTGGAAGAAGTGTTTAACAGAAACACAGAAATACCAGGAGAAAAGCTTCTATATCTCATCAATCTTCTAGCCCAGGATCTCCAGCCAACACTGAAGTAGAAGGGTTGCTATATTTCACAGCAGCAAAGCTTTCAGTACAGAAGGAATTTAAGAAATAATCTTCATCCTCTTTATTACAGATACATACAGACACACATGCACACACATATATACATTGTCACAGAGAAGACCAGAGTGGAGTTTGAACAGGTAAAACAAGAATTCCCTAGTTTTGGTACATTATTATGTACAAGATTTCCTGCCAAATTCTGCAGCTCTGGAAGGGTTAGAATGTCTGCAGAAGATTCCAAGAAATGTGTAAACTTGACATCTTTTATTTGTTCTCTGCCTTCAAACTTCCCATCCCTTGTGGGTCTCCCTCCATCACTAATCAGAACAAGGGCTCCTTTTGGTCCTGCAATCTTCCTATTACGAGCTCACCAATTAAAAGTGAAAAATTGTGCTTCAACTATGAAAAGGTTCCAGCTTCTAAAGAAGGTAAACGGAATGAAAAACCTCCTTTGTTCATTTTCTTTTCTCTGGGAAAGCTACCTTTAAGGGTCACATGAATACAGCATGCAATTATTCCAGAACGTTTTGCTTTGATATTTTTAATTCATTTTAATCTTCTTTCTATTATGAAAGCTATACTTCTTTTTAAGACTTTCAAACTACCAGCTTAATTTTTATATTGATTCATTCTGGGACAAAACAAAATTTTGTATAAACTGAATGGAAAATGACTCTTTTGTGGTGAAGAATCTGTGCTTGCATATAATTATAATGCATGGAAATGTTCCTTTCTAATTAAACATTGAAATGAGGAGGAAGTATAAATAGAAATTTTAAGAAGCAATTGAGCACGACATAGTTCATCCATCCCAAGATGAAGGTCCTCATCAGTTCTTATTTGTCACCCTACCCAAAGCTGACGTGATTGTCTGTGGTTTCTAAAATGTGTGTGAACATTTTAGGGGAACATTTTTCAGTGCATATGATGATTACTAAATTAGCAATATTCTTCACTTACACAGACTTATCAAGGAGGTGCTTCAAAGTGCTTTATTATCTAATTAAACCTCACAACATGTTGCAATTTTATTAATACATAAATGAGACACAGTACAGTTGAACATCTGACTTTATTGTATAAGGCAGAAAAAGGGATGAGAATAGAAATCTAAGTTTAGAAATAGAACACATTTTAGCCCCTGGACCATCCAGACTGCTACAGTTTTAGGGAACGTACATTTCTGTTTATCAGAAAATGTAGGCGAAATGTAGAATTCTCTTTACTTGGAGATCCTCAGTTTCCATATTTATAAAATAAAAAATAACGGCCTTATCTTATGGAGTCATTTTGTAGGTTATATACTATGAGACCTTATTTTTTTCCTGTCTTTTTCTTCTGCTTTTACTTTTATTTCCAACCACATCTTTATGAGCCAGGGAGATTGCTATTCTGCCTCTGGTTTTTTGGAATAATTTTTGCTTTGTTCTAGAAGAGACTGTAAACTTTTGAAATTTTTCTTTATTTCAAAGGTATTCAGTATGTACAGCGCTGTTAGAAGGTATGTGATCCCAGTATGCATGTCATGCTCATCCTTTGATCTGCTATAGAACTTAATATGCAGTCATGCATGTAGAGAGTGTGGACTAGATATTTACTGAAAGAAACAAAAAGTGTGTAAGGGCTGTGGAAGAATATGTGACATACCAAACAGGACTATTATTCACTATACCTCACATTGGACATGGCTAAGAATCAGTCAAATGGGAATATCGAAATAGATGCCAAGAACCTACATAGCACTTTAAAGTCCCGAAAAATTATATGTATGTATGTATGTATGTATGTATGTGTATGAATTGGGTGTATGTATAAATTATCCACTGTTGTTTAATAAAATCTCAGTGGTTGAAAATAATAATCTACAAGCCAGCTAGGCAGTTCTTTTGGGCTGAACTGGGCTCTCTTGCACTGTTGAGGGTTGGCTGGCTGTAGGCTGGTTCACAATGATTAGGCCGGAGAATGTGGGCTCTTCTTTGCCTGGTCTCTCAGCCTCTAACGGGTTCATCCAGGAGTGGTTGAGATAGAGTGCATAAGCATGCGTGGCCTCTTGACACTGGCACATCACTTCGCCAAAGCAACAAGGGGGACCCAGATCAGAAATAGAGAAAGATTTCAATCCTGATGGGAGGTGAGGGACCTGGATGTATGGGGACCATTTGTTAATCAATGCAATCACTCTGCCACCAAATGACTGTCCAATTGGCATTTTAACTTTGTGCAGAGAGGACTATGTATCCAATGAGGAAAATGACTAAACATCATTCTAGACTTAAGTAAATAAAGCCATAGGGCTAACAGAAAAAAAGAGATTATTATCTTTATAAACTGAAATGAAGAAGGCCTTAAAAAAGAGACAAATATTAGAATTTATACTGGAAGATAGAGTTGTTACATGGAAAGTTCAAGCTTCTATTAAAAATGTATGATAGGATAAAAAAAGCTATAAGATCCATTTAAAATTGGTAAAAACTGGACATTATATCCACAAATTAACATCTTTTATTTAAAGAATTCCTACGAATCAATTTCTTGGAAAGACTACTGACATTATAGAAAAAAAGTTAAGGAATATGCAGAGGGCAATATGTTGAAAAAGAAACAAATTGCCAGTTAATGCATGAAAAGAGAAATGATATTTAAAACAATAATGAGACTCAAAATTTGTAATCATTGCATTATTGAAATTTCAACATTGCCAAAGGTTGCAGGATAGTCATTCATGGACTATTGGAGGAAGTGTAAATTGAAACAGATTTTTTATTTATAAAGCTCATTGGTACAAGACTATTACTTTATTAATAACTGGGATATTATAATTTATTAAATCTTATTCTTGCATTAACCTTTGTTTGCTTACCCTTTATATCATTTCTAAATGCTACTTTCCAAATGATAAAGTAAAAGAAGATTAAGTTTTTTCCAGAATGGTGGTGATAAGTTGTGCCTTTAAGTTATGCACCTGCTCTTAGAGACTTTTATTGACTTGTGAAAGGTACTTGAACTTTTTAGACTCACTATTTTCATGTGTAAAATGAAAAATTTCACCATCTGTCCCTTTTAAAAGTTTAAAGTTTAAGATGAGTTTATTTGCCCAAATCAATGAATTTTTATTATCTTCTGGGCCAGGTTGTTGTTTATTAATAGTGGATGGCCATATAGCTTTTTTTTTTTTTCTAGAAATGTTTCAGACACAGTATCTGGTAATGAGCAGGTTGACTACTTGTTTTATTGATTGATTACCTCACTTAATTCTCACTAGAGTTAGGTTTCATAAACCCAGTGTTTTATAGGAGATAACTAAATCTCAGAAGCTAAACACCTAGAAAATGGTAGGATTCGCACTGGGACCCTCCTTCTCTACAATTGGTTCTTGTAGCCATATTCAAACTGAATTCAAACATTGAATTCTTGCCTTGCTTTCACCTGCACCTGGTGATATACATAGGAATTCAGAACTATATTTTCAAACAATATCCATATTTTAATGAAATTTAGTACAATAAAATTTTTGCACTAACCTTTAAAAATCCAGTGATGATCTTCAAATATTTTACAACGCCATCTGGAATTTAGAAAACCACATACAAGTCTTGGAGAGCATTTTCAAATGGTTAAGCAAAAGAGATTCTAGTATAAGAGTCAGGTAAACTTTCCTTAGTTGCTTAGAGCAAACTATTAAAATAAAAATGCAGAGGCAAAATTATTTTTCCATAATTCATATAAATATCTACACTAATAAAAGACAAAGATGCTAATTGACCTGTACCTTTGCTACACCCCAAGCCATGCCCACCAGCCAATAAGAGCGACTATAAGAAAATTAACCCAACCAAGATGGCAGCCGGCAGCTACGGAGCTGGAGCAAGCCGGAGGCTTGGTTGCCCGGGAGGTGGAGGAAGCCAAGCTTCCCACCTGCCCTGACCTGGCTGTGGCCTCCGCTCATGGCAACAAAGTTTGAATTATAGAAGATAAATAAATCCCAGGTACCTGCTTCCAGCCAGCCTCCACTAGGAGCTTGGGTGCCTGGGGGCCATGGCCAGCAGGTAAACAGCCATCAGCCACTCACCAAGGCTGGCCAGGCACCCCAGAAGGGACCCCCACCCTGAAGGGGCTGTGACCAGCCTGCAAACAGCCATGAGCCCCTCACCCAGGCTGGCCACACCCTCATGGGATGAGGGTCCCAGCTGGGGGACTTGGCCAGCCTGCAAACTGCCATCAGCCACTCACCCAGACTGGCCAGGCACCCCAGCAGGACCCACCCCCCACCCTGAAGAGGATGTGGCCAGCCTGAAAATGGCCCTCAGCCCCTCACCCAGGCTGGCCAGGCACCCCAGTGGGGACCCCCACACTGAAGGTGCTGTGGCCAGCCTGCGAACAGCCATCAGCCCCTCACCCAGGCTGGTCAGGCACCCCAGGGGGAACCCCTACCTTGAAGGGGCTGTGGCCAGACTGCAAACAGCCATCAGCCCCTCATCCAGGCTGGCCAGGCACTCCTATATAATAAAAGAGTAATATGCAAATTGACCCTAACAGCAGAACGACTGGGAATGACTGGTCACTATGACACACACTGACCACCAGGGGGCAGATGCTCAATGCAGGAGCTGTCCCCTGGTGGTCAGTGCACTCCCACAGGGGAGCTCTGCTCAGCCATAAGCCAGGCTGATGGCTGCCAGTACAGCGGTGGTGGTGGGAGCCTCTCCCGCCTCCTCAGCAGCGCTAAGGATGTCTGACTGCAGCTTAGGCCTGCTCCCTGCTGGCAAGTGGACATCCCCCGAGGGCTCCTGGGCTGCCAAAGGGATGTCTGACTGCCAGCTTAGGCCCAATCCCCCAGGGAGCTGGCCTAAGCCAGCAGGTGGTCATCCCCCGAGGGGTCCCAGACTGTGAGAGGGCACAGGCCGGTCTGAAGGAACCCCCGAGTGCACAAATTTTTGTGCACCAGGCCTCTATTCAATATATATAAAAGCCTAAGTGACCGTCCAACCATTTACTAGGTAGCTATGACACACAATGACCATCAGGGGGCAGATGCTCCGACCAGTAGAGGAGGGAGCCAGATTCCTCATGGAATTGGTAGTGTGTTAGGTTGCTGCTGGGGCACTGTTGGCCTCGAATCTGCTTCACCCAAACCCCGGACCCATCAGGGGATGTTGGAGGCCTGGTGCCAGTGTACCGGTGGGATCCCTGGCCTGGCCTGTGCCCTCTTGCAATTTGGGACCCCTCAGGGGATGTCGGAGAGCTGGTTTCAGCCGATTCCCACAGACCAGGCTGAGGGACCCCACTGGTGCATGAATCCATGCACTGGGCCTCTAGTGTATATATATATATTTAAATGATTATTTGAAATGGCATAAAAACAACTTGATCCTTAAATAATAATACAACTAATTCTGGCATGTTATCAAATTAGAAACCATTTTTCTTGCATGGTTCAGAGTAAGTCAGAAGTCATTACAGTTGTTGCTTCTTTGCTGATGTTCTAGGACAGTGATGGCGAACCTTTTGAGCTCGGCGTGTCAGCATTTTGAAAAACCCTAACTTAACTCTGGTGCCGTGTCACATATAGAAATTTTTTGATATTTGCAACCATAGTAAAACAAAGACTTATATTTTTGATATTAATTTTCTATATTTAAATTCCATTTAACAAAGAAAAATCAACCCAAAAAATGAGTTCGCGTGTCACCTCTGACACACGTGTCATAGGTTCGCCATCACTGTTCTAGGATCTAAGGATGATTCTCCAGAGGTCTCTGTACCAGATAGTTCCATCGTGGTCCCCACCAAACTGAAGCCAGAAACCTTTAACAGTAAGAGGGATCTCAAGTTGCTATATCCCTTTCTCAAAGCATAAATTATTATAGGACTTCCTTCTGTTAATATTTCAAGTACATGAATGACAGAGAGGACAGAAAGTTGCATGGACCTTTGTTTTCCCTTTGAGATATTCTTGCTTCCTTTTCTTTGGAGCTATATTTGGAAGAAACACTGGGGACTTTTAAGTTTTAAATCCACTGAGTAGTATTAGGTTCACTTAATGATTTTTAAAATACCGGATTACACTTCGCTTCTTTGTTTTGTGATTACTCTGAAGGCTCAGATCTGCTACAGTCACAAATAATATAGTTATTTATTTTCCAAAGCTCAGTGTAGTAGGATATCAAAGTCATTTTAGAATTATCCAAACAAATATCCTTTTGGAGATTTCCAGACTAGGAGGGCTGAAATGTTTTCATTAGGAGGAAGGAACTCATTCATCCCTAAATCTGTTTCTAGGTTGTAAAAAAAAAAAAAATTCTGATCATTTGCATAAATAACCACTAAAGAAATGTAAATGACAAAGGGGGATTTCATTATCATAAACCTCTCAACTACCTGAAGGGCTTGCAGGAAGACAGATCTGGTTTCAAGTATCTTCTTACCTTTACAAGACAATCATCTTAGGCATTTCTGGAGAGAGAAAGAATCCTACCATGTTTTTGGCAACAGTTCCTCCCATATTAACTACCTGGATCCTCAAAATAAAATGCAATTGAAAGGCTCCTCTTGACTATTTGTGTATTAAATCTCTATCTGAAAAATCCTCCCGTGTTTCGTCGGGCATGTGGGAATTAGGTTGCGCTGAGAACATTTCCTGAATTACTTCTGCACAATCAATGATTACAGCAGGACCAGGCTCATCAGAAAGCTCTCTCTGTAGCAGAGTACATTTTGCAAATCACCAGCACAGAGATTTTAATTTGCTCACATCATGAAAAAGGAAACTGGTGTGTATTTAAAAGGGAGGATGTCGGATCCATGGTGGCAGCACTGACTGATGCAGAACATCAGCCCCAGAAGGTTGAAAATGAGAAGGCATTCCCTTTCAGCTCCGTGTATACAGGCTCAAGGTGTTTAGCAAATACAGAATTTGCAAAGGGTAAGATTGTGCAGCTGATTAGCGTGCTAGGATTTCACCCTTGGGCTCTGCCACAAGGCCTGCTCAGGTTTCAAGGGCTGGAGGTCTGGGCTTCACAGACCTCTTCAGGAGATTAGTTCATGTTTGTTCATTTTAGAAAGGATCCTGGTCATTCTCAACTCAATAATGTGTGTGTGTGTGTGTGTGTGTGTGTGTGTGTGTGTATAGGCATGGGAATGTGAAGACTGTATAGATGTTATTGCATTTACCTCCAGAATCAAGCTTCTTTCTCTTATAAATTTCCAAGAATTTCATCCCCTGCCCCCTTCAACTCCCCCCCCCCCCCACACACACACACTACCACCACCACCATGATCCTTCTTCTCCTCCATTGTTTTCATTGGTTTGCTCAATTCCTGCAATAGTTTCCTAAAGGCAGGTTGCTGATTTGATTGCCTTTCATTCCATCTACTTCCTTTTTTCCTGCCTTCGCTTCAATCTAAACAATGGCACCCATAACTTGTAGGAAACAATCAGGCACGTCCATTCTGGCTACAGCAGAGAGCGTGTATTGCCCCCCATTAGAAAAGAAGTGAAAAAATACTGAGGTGAACTGCTCCAAAAGTCAGGTGTTTCTAAGCCAGTATGGGAGAGGAAGAAGCTTTCCTCTACCTTCTTAGGTTCTTTTGGCTGGTCTAATAATTAAATCAACACCAGGAAGATTTTCAAGGACAAATAAGCTAATTTAATACATATGCATGAGAACCCCATATACATGAGAGACTGAGAAATCTCACACACATGAGAGGTTCAAAGACAGAAGGGGAAATGAAGTGTATATGACATTCTTAACTAAGGATGAGGTAAGCTGCCTGGAGGCTTCAGAGGGAAGGAAGGTCATTGCAGGATGATAAGAAGAGCAGATGTTCAGTAATTAGTAGTTTGCCCTGCTATATAGATAGGTTAAAAAGTTATATCTGCTGATAACTCTTATTATAGGCAAGGCCCCTAATTTAAATTCTTTAAGGGAGAAGTAAAACTTTCTCCTGAGCTTGCAGGGTCTTGATTGTCTTTAGCTCAAAATAATTCACATGCCAAAGTGGCACGTTTTGAGGAGGCCAGTTCTAAACCCCTGCACCAGGAAACTACTCAGTTCTGGTTTTTTTGGAAAAATTCTCATTTAATTGCATTGTTTCTGATATTTCATAAATGTTCATCTTGTTTTCTTCACTGTGTGAGGTGACTAAGGTGGGACAGTTTTACAGTTTTAAATGGAACACTTGGTGTCTTTATATGAGAAAATGTTAAGGTAGATGGCATTTAATTTTCTATTCCATAAATCTATAAAAAATAAGTAGTGATATGTAATACAATTATGGAGAATTGTAGAATTCTAACAACATTTATTATTTATCTGACTTAGAATGGTAATAAAATAATAGATGACATTTCTGGGTTCTAAATATGTGACATTGTGCTAAGCTATTTACATATATTATCTTATTAAATTCTTCAATCAACACTATGATGTAGGTTTGGTTATTGTCAATATTTTACAAAAAAAAAAAAAGGCCTAAAGAATTTTAACAATTTCCCCCAAATCTCATAGTTAGTAAGTGGTGGAGCTGGTCTGGTCTTTTTTATGTCTATCCATCATTTGATGGTAACATATTGCCTAATAGTTGCAAAAGTAAAGTAATAGTAGAAGCAAAGACTGTGTACCTAGAAAGTTGTCCAGTTATTTGTAACTTTTAAAAATTGGTGTGGGATAACTTAGGAGGAGGTGAGTTGATATTAAGCAGAGGTATAGAAATGGTTTGAGATCAGGTTATTAGGAAACATTCCTAAAAAGCTATACACCAGGCAGGATGATGTAAGTCAGTGTGTTTCCTCTCTGATTCTCCTCTGTGGTAGTCTAAGGTCCAATTGGGGAGAGAGACACTTAATGATGAACAGACTGCTATGCTGTTAGTGCTTTGATCCTGTGGAAGACAATGTGGCTTGGCATTGACTCAGTGACATCTTTGGACACAGAGTAGGCTGGGACAAGCACTTCTAATATCTTCCTTCAGCAGCCAGGCCTCCATCTTTTACTCTGTTGAGACCAAGTGGCCTAAATCAACCTGGGCAGGGCAGGTTACTTGGGTGTCTCTTTAATTAATTAAATTATTTATCTGCACCCTATGTTTACCTGCATCTACTGCCCTTACTTTTCTTTCAAGGCACATGGGCTGAGTAATTTAGTTTAGTAAAATTAACAAGACTGAGAATTATACACATGTGAGATTGAACCCTGATTCAACCCATTAATAGTTGTACAGTAGTGAACAAATTTTTCTAATTTCTTTGAGTCATCAACTAGTAAGTATGGCTAAATTATTAAGAGACCTCATTAGATAATGTATGCAAATTATGAAGACTCAAATTTTTTCATTCCTTTGAGCCTCTGTTTCCTCAACTAATATATGGGGGTAAGCTACTATAAGTGAAAACTCAATTGGATAAGATGCCTGGCAAATAGATGGTACTCAATAAATACTATTCATTATCCCCCTCACATGCCCTGCTCCATATCATTATTGCTGTAGCTTATTTTGTCTTGTCAGGAAAATTTGTCAAAGACTTGGAAATGGGGAAGAAGTATTACTGGGTACCCTTTCAGTTGATTACTGGTCATTGTGTAGTGCAGTTGAACTGTTCATGGAAATGTTTTGTATCTTCCTGTCCCATATGGTAGCCACATGTGGCTAATGCTATGGTATTAAACAGTGTAGGTCTAGCCAACTCCCTGGGAGCATATTTTATAGGCACTTGAACCTTTTTAAATAATTATTTAGGGGAGAGAATTAAGTTGTAGAAAACTGATATTAAGCCAAATTATTCTTGTCCATAGCAAAGCAAATAAATTTTGTCCAATACATATAATTGATTTCTGCCTTACATTAAGATAACCCAAAACATTGCATTTTATTTCCTTACTAGAGGCCCAATGCACAAAATTTGTGCAAGGGGCTCAGCCCTCACAGCCCCTCGCAGCTTCGGCTGGCCCTCGCAGCCCTGGTTTCGTCCAGAAGGTCGTCCAAATAATTGTTCTGCTGTTAGGTCTAATTAGCATATTAGCACTTTATTATATGGGATTGAATATTAATCACTTTGGCATCAATTTGTACATGCATTTTAGAATTGCTTATATCTATGTCTAATCTTTAAATTATTTTTGAACTTATTTGAACAACTTACTGGTTCCTTTTTTTATTGAGTTAAATAAAATCTTCATATAAGTTCATTTTATTTTTACATAAAAGAGATGACTTTACCTTGAAAAATCAGTATCCTCACTCATTTATTTCCCAATAATGCTTATACTGCAGAGCAATTAAATGGGAATATGGGATTTATTTTTCAATGTAACCAGTATTTGTGGTTGCTTATATTACTGTATTTTTTACTTGAGGGTAGGAGTTGTAGGAAATTACTTAATGTGAATAATGCAGGGTTGAGAGATAATATTGGGAGGGGGAAACAAAAATAATAAATTCTGAGCTTGGTGTATGATTTAGCCATTTCTCCCACTTTTAGAAACCTGCCTTCACAGATTAGCGATTGTAGGCCTTTAGCTACAATGTCACTGCTCATTTTGTTGGTTTATATTTCATTGCCATAAGAAAGGAACAACTTGTGTCTTTAGTTTGTTCATATCAGCAGAAACTTGAGAGCATTATTAGATAGCAAGGCATGGCACCTGGAAGCACAGGAAATATTGGCCCAAGATGAGAGGAGGAGATAAAATGCTTATCACAAGGCTCAGTTTATTCTCCTTCGGCCTTCTGTTTCTAGGCCAGTTGTACAAATAAATATAAGTGCAGTTGCACTTCACTAAAAAAATTGGAAATATTTCTGCAGATCAAGAGAAAACACGAGTTTAATTATGCCAGGAGAGTTCTGAAAGCAAAGAGAAAGTTTGAGGAGTGCTAAGGGCTTTTAAAAATAACTGACATAACATATACACTACTCGAGTTTTATGTATCAGGCAAGGCATGAGGAACTATAACCCTTATCACCCTCCACCTGGAATAATTTTGTGAATGAAAAGTAGTAACCCCCGGGCTCTCAAATAGTGATTAAGGTGGAGAAAGTACTGGCTTTATGTTTATCGAAAAAGACTGATACTCCTTAAAATGTCACAAAAAGCTTGTGAATAGAAATAGGTGCATTTCATTCACAGTTAGTTAAAATCTGCTGTAACACACAAGTCCATGAAAATTACTCTAGAATTTTCTACCACCTGTTACTATGACCAATGTAATGCTTCTCCATAGCAGAGCTAATTAAAACAGAGCTTGTTGAGTATACAAAAAAACAAAGGAGGCAAGAAAAAATAAAGAGGCGTAGGAGCATAACAGAATGTCACCTAATTATTAAAGAAATCACTATAATAAAATGATGGGAAAGGGGAAAGATTTCACAAAAGAATGTTGAATGAAAAGGTAGGCTACGGTTTCATGGATATTTTACAGATATCAGGGCAACTAAAGATGTAAAACTGATATATTTCTATGGATTAAAAATCAGAAGGAAACATAAAAAGGGTTATTTCTTTCAACTTACATTTTTTTCTTTGATTATCCATTAAACTTGATTGAACAATGCATTATGTATATTTGCAAACAAAGTGAAAAAATGTGAAAAACGAGAGGGGAGGAAAGATGAAAAGAAGACACTAGAAGAATAAGGGAGACAAAGTGAAAAGATGAAAGCTTAAATTAGAAACCAAAGTCAGAGGATGAACAGAAAGGAGGCCCCAGACTGGAGGAGCTGCCTTCCTTTGAAGGCTGAAGCACTCTGGCTTCTGTGTGACCAGGGCGTGTCCCCCCTATTTCCCTTCACCGCGCACTTTAACCGCCTGCTTGCCTGACCAGAATGCCATGCCTGTCCCTTAGACTTTCTGTGTTTTTGTTTTCTCCCTCCCAGCAGCAGTGGTGACACAAAATCTGTTTGCTTCTTGCAGGGAAAGGGAGTTAGCGTTCCTTAGGCAACCTTTGTCTTAGTAAATTAAATTGTCTAAGCAGACACATGGAGCAGTGGGCCTTGCTGGAGTGCTGTTAAGAGGTCCAGGCATCAAAGGCACTGGAGCAAGGGGAGGAGCTACAAAGGCCAGGGCTTTCATTCTTTGATGGTGAAGAAGTTTCAGGAAAACGGCCGCATTCTCTCTGCAGTTGGATAGCAAAGATCTCCCTTATGACGTTTTCAAACACAATCAGGAAAAAAAAAAGTGTTAGACAAATTTAAGTCAAAAGGGAGACGTTTGTTGCATTTTTACTTTAGGAGGTGGAAGCCAGAGATAAACACACCCTGAAGATTTTAGATGACAGTAGAATGTTAGTGATCTACTCCAAGCAGACAGATTCATATTTATGTGGGGGCAACAGATTTTAGGTCCTTCCAGAACACTTGGAAAGAATGACAAATTACTTATACCATAGTTGATAATGTAGTATTTATGGTTCTTCAATACAACTCTCATTTTACTGATTCAGATTCGTCTTAGCAGAGCTAGTTCTTAACTGTTCTATGCTTCTTTAGGGCAGTAGTCAAAACTCTAATCTCCCTAACCCTTGCAGTTTGCATGAAAGTGTTTTGCAAGTTGTAGATGCTCGATCGGGACACCATGTAATGCAAAGATGTCTTTGAAGTCAGAAAAAGCTCAGCTCCAAGCTCAGCCTCTCACCAGTTTATGGCCTTGAGTGAGTTACCCTCTCTAACCCTCAGTTTCTTCACCTGTAAACAGGACATTTAGTAGGATTCAGCAAGATGAAGCACAGAGTGGGATGTCTAACCCATAGCAGACGTGTAATAGTTGGGAGTTATCCTGTGCAGGCATTTTAACAGTAGTGTATTCAAAGTGAAACTCTTCCATGACATTTTGTAGATCAGATCTTAATGATCATGTATCAGATACATGTATCTATAATCTAGTATCAATGAGTACAGTGGAATAGAATATGATTAGACTCTATTAGTAAAAAATATAGTCTTCTTGAACCTACATAGGAAAAAAAAAGTATTTGACAAAGATATTGAGAGCCCAAACTTAAAGAAGTCGGGGCTAAGTAATTAACATGAGTTATATCATTTAATCCTCATATTAATTTCAGGAGAAAAAATGCCACTACTTTCTCAGTTTGTCAACAAGAAACTGAGTTAATGAGATAAATTGCCCAAAGTGACACACCACTGAGAAAGTGGAGAGATTCTGGAATTAGGACTTCAACTGGCTGAGTGTAGATTCCAAGATTTCATAAGTAACAGACTTTCTGGAATTGTGCAGGGTAGAGAGATCACATAGGTACATTAATCATGCACAGCTCAAAGCTTACTAGTAGAAAGGGAGAAATAATGTTCTATGAGTTTTCATTCATGCATTACTCTGAATTAGTGGATTACAGCATGTAAGGATGGCACTCTCCAATATGAAGAAAAGGGGTTGGGAAGGAGTGGGAAAGAGGATTAGTCAACATTTAAAGTAGAAAGGGGAGTGATCAGGAGGCCAACTTTGGCAGTGAGTCTAGCAATGCACCAGGATAACAGGTTAGGCAGTATAATAAAGGGGCTTTGTGCCAAGTTGTGGGAAAAGTACAGGAAAACCACAGCGGTAATATAGACCCTCAAGAAATAGAGAAGTGGAGCCCTAGCTGGTTTGGCTTAGTGGATAGTGAGTCAGCCTGCAGACTGAAGGGTCCCATGCTTGATTCCCTGTCATGGACATGCCCAGGTTGCTGGCTCAATTCCCAGTAGGGGACATGCAAAAGGAAGCCAATCAATGATTATCTCTCATCATTGATGTTTTTCTCTCTCTCTCTCCCTCTCTCCTCCTCTCTGAAATCAATTATATATATAACTAGAGGCCCGGTGCACAGAAATTTGTGCACTGGGGGGGGGGGGTCCCCTCAGCCTGGCCTGTGCCCTCTCGTAGTTTGGGACCCCTCGGGGGATGACCACCTGCTGGCTTAGGCCTGCTCCCCAGGGGATTGGGCCTAACCTGGCAATCAGACATCCCTCTGGCAGCCCGGGAGCCCTTGGGGGATGTCCACTTGCCAGCGGGGAGCAGGCCTAAGCTGCAGTCTGACATCCTTAGTGCTGCTGGGGTGCCACTGGGGTGCCGGGCCAGCCTGGGTGAGGGGCTGATGGCTGTTTGCAGCTGGTCAAGCCCATCCCCCCCGAGTGGGGACCCTCACCTCATGGAGGTTTGGCCAGCCTGGGTGAGGGGCTGATGGCTGTTTTCAGGCTGGCTAAGCCTCCCCGGCGACGGAAGCTCCCAGCCTCTCCTTTTCTTCTTTTTTTTCCCTGGGATTTATTTACCTTCTATAATAGAAACTTTGTAGCCTGGAGTGGAGCTCAGAGCTGGCCAGGGCTTGGCTTCATCCATTGCCAGGGGCAACCCAAGGCTCCAGCTCCGTGGCCAGGGCTGGCTGAAAGCAGGTATTTGGGGTTTATTTACCTTCTATAATTGAAACTTTGTTTCTTTGAGTGGAGCTGTGGCAGGTGTGGAGCTTGGCTTCCTCCATCATTGAGGCAACCAAGCCTCCTGCTTGCTCCAGCTCCATGGCTGCTGGCAGCCATCTTGGTTGGGTTAATTTGCATATAGTCACTCTGATTGGCTGGTGGGCGTGGCTTAAGGCACAGCAAAAGTATGGTCAATTTGCATGTTTGTCTTTTATTAGTGTAGATTATATATATACTAATATATATATATATATATAGAGAGAGAGAGAGAGAGAGAGAGAGAGAGAGAAGTAGAAACAGTGCTCTGTGGAGAGGGCACTTTGACAGGAACAGGGGCCATCATTAAGGAAGGCGAGGTGAGATTGCAGGGAGGGAGCTGGGCAGGAGGTGCTCTGGCATCACTCTCTTCCCTTCCTTTAATCTGCCTATACTCCATATAGGCAGAACCCAACTAGAAACAAGGAGTCCACTGAGATAATGCACACAGATCAGGCTCCAGATGGAACAAAGGGAAGATACCCAGGCACAGGTCATGGAAGGTTTCATACAGATTGTCAAGGAGTTGGGAATCTTATTCTATAGGTGATTGGCTCATCACCACTGTACCCTTACGGCAAATCTAGCCGGGATCCTCTGTGATCACACAACTTGCTTCTCTGGCTCCGAATCAGTGGACTGTGATTTTGAAGGAGATGAAATTAAGGAAGGCCAAGCTGGATGTGGAGGGGTAATGAGGATGTTAATGCAATATTAACAGGCTGAGAGCCTGAACTAGAGAAGTATTGATGGGGAAATAGAGGATGACTTTGACAAATATTTGGTGCTGAAATACAGAGATTGAAGGAGAGAAGTCAAGGATGAGTCTACGTTTATTTCTTCAGAGTATGAGTAGTTGTACCACAAAATGAGATAAAGATTACAGGCTTACAAGGAAATTAAGTGATGAATATAATCAATTTAATAAATTTAAGTTTGTTAAATATGATTATAAGAGTCTTATACCAATTTAAAGTCATCTTGATTTTAATTAACATCAAGACTCATAATTGTTCATTTCCACTTCAAGATTATTCATGATCTGGTTTTTTTTCTTTCTCACTAGTATGGCATCTAAAATACAGACTTCGAAGCATATTGAAAGTATCATAAATATTTCCATCTCATGCTTTTTTGTCTTTCCCCCTAACAACCCATATTCCATTTTATTAATGGTTGGAGAGTAGCTCAAATTTAATTACAAAGGTTTGGCTATAGGTAATCTTAATTAAATCACAAAATAATATCTATTTGAATTTATTATAAATATTATCCAAATAATTTTTAAAGATTAATAGTACTCCTGGATTTTTCTTCTTTCTAGAACTGTTATTATGAGTGGCCTTAGGCAAGCTACTCCTTACACAGTTTCAATAATACATAACCCCTTGCAGTGTTAGAAATGAGTTTTCACAAAACACTCCCTTCCTATAGGCAAAATAGAAATAATAATACTTTGCAAAATTGAGGTCACAGGTATTAATTATTTTATGTTCTGAGCAGGGATGCAGCAGACATTTGTTTCTGGACAGGATGTTAGCTTGTTGGGTGCTTTGTTCTCCTGTGTAATTATAGATCACTTAAAAAGCATATTTAAAATCTGACTTTATGTTTAAATCTTCCAAATAACATGTTCAAAGGATAACAATTTAATTATGGAAACATGGTTTCCTTTATTATATTCTCTCATATAAATAGTGGATTCTAAGTACCTTAAATTCGTGTATGAATGCAACTATGCGCATTTATTCCTGCTTTGTTCTACTTATCACTTGTGACTTTGTCAGTTAATGTAATAAGATTTTATTTGCAAGTCGTTCTTTTTCTTCTTCTTTTTTTTTTGGAACTAAGTTGTTCATTTCAGCGCCAAAATTAAGGGGCCAGCAAGTTAGGTTAACTGAAAGTACTGGGTTATTTGTATCTATTAAAATAACCCAGTACTTTCAGTTAACCTAACTTGCTGGCCATAAACAGTTTAGAATATTTATTAGCTGATTTACCTAATGTTACTTTAAAAAGTAATTAAAATCCTTACTAATTTGTACCATTTGTGCACAGTCAGTTTCTTAACAGAGCAATGCTTTACTACAGAAAGGGAGATGCTTAAAATAAAAAATACCTTGATAGATGCAAGGAGCAGCTTGTTCTAAACTCAGCCATGATTGTCAGAGTGTGGGACCTAGTGGTGGCTTAGCCTTTGGAGGGGCACTGTCCACCTTCTCCTGGGATGGCCTTCTTGACACAGGTATTGCTCTGGGACTTAGAAAAATGTTCTGAAATGTGTTGACTCCTTCACTTCTGGCAAGAAATCCTTTAATTGGATGTTTACTTCAATTACCCCAAATAGAACTTAACATATTCTTGCTGGTTTTAGGGTCCGTAAGCCCTTCTTAGGGCCTGGCAAAATCCTTCTAAAAGCTCTTACTTCCTGTCCTGTCTTATCTTGTCACTCATTAACACAGTGTGGGGAGACAACATGGAGTCACAGCATCCCATGAACTTGCAAAACAGAATTTTCCCCTAACCAGCAAAATTTTACATAGTTACTCCACTAATATCCCATCCTTTAATTTTGCTGCAGGTAGTTGAGGAGTAAGACTTTTTTACCTCATGGCTTTTGAGTATGGCCATCAGAAAGGAAAGGCAGTCACATCTTGAATGGTTAACATACGATCCAGATATTTTTCTGGCAAACAGTGTTGTACATAAGAAAATCAAGAAGATAATAATTTCCTCATCACCGTGATTCAGAGAGTGCAGCCTAGATATCTGAGGCATATTCCTGGCCAGTGGATTTGCCTCACAGTTTATAGCCATTTCCTCTGGCTAGGCTACAGCGTGTGATTACAAATGAGGTGGAACATAAGGAGTTCTAAGCTCTAGACAATTCTATCTGTTGTGTGTGGGGGGGTGATCTACAAAGATATAATTAAAATTACTTTAAAAGAACTATATGAAGGGAAAAAAAAACCAAAAAAGGATTGAAAGAGCCACAAGCTTTAAACACATTGTTGAGAGGGTTTAGCAGGAAGCAGAGTTGGGAGGTTCATTTATTAAAATAGCCCTCATGCAATCTTGCCTTCATGGAAATGAATCGGCTTAACCGTGATTTTTACTAATAGCTAATTTAAAAGGATTTCAGTAAACTGATTATGATTTCTGTTATGAACTGTATGTTTGTGTCCCCCCAAAATTCATATGCTGAGGCCCTGTCTCCAAATGTGATGGTTATAGGTAAGAGCTTTGGGAAGCAATAAGGTTTAGATGAGGTCACGAAGGTGGAGCTTCCATCATGGGATTAGTGCTCTTATAAGAGGAGGAGAGACATCAGAGCATGTTCTTGCTCTCCCTCTCTCTCTCTCTCCCCCTCCTTCTCTCCCTTCCCCCTCTACCATAGGAGCACTCTGCCAATTAGGAGGAGCATCCTCACCAAGAACCAAATTTGCTGGCACCTTAATCTTGGACTCCCAGCCTCCAGAACTGTGAGAAATAATTGTTGTTTATGTCACCTGGTCTCTCACTTCTTACAGCAGTCTGAGCTGACTTAAGAAATCCCAAACTCCATGGTTATTACGCTAGATCTTATGAATGAAATTGAGGTCAGACCTGTCCTACATAGCCTTCTTCTGCTGTGATATAGTTTATTTAAGCATCAAGCAGTGGCAATAGCTGAAGATCAAGCATCCCTCCTTTTATAAGTTCACAGTTTGAGCAGCACTGGGAACATATTACTACGGGAGTTCAGCTGATTGCTTTGGCCATGACTTCATCATCATTTGGGTTTGAAGGAAGTGAAAAAGTAGAGAAAAGGTGAAGTTTGATATGCACAGCTAGCTTCTTAATTACTCAGGTCAATTGAGTTTTGCAGGAATGTGCTGTATATCCTTGCATTTTGATTTTATTGTGAGGTAATTAATCTAAGAAGGAAAAGAAAGATCTAAAGCAGCAAAGAGAAGAGGGCTAGAAATTAGGGAACCGTGATGAGCCAACCAGACACAACAGTAGACGCTCTGTGTCCAAAGAAAGAAACCCTAACTGCTGCCTCTGGAATCCTTTCCTCCCCAGCCATCAAACCGGCGGCCAGGGAGAGACAGAGCTAATTGGCTGAACTTTCCACATCCACCCCGGCACTCGCCTCTACCTCCCTCTGGGCTCCCTCCCCTCGCCCCGCCAGCTCCAAATAAGAATAAGCCAGTGTGAAGTCCTTCCATTTAAGAGATGCCAAAATTCCTTATCAAAGCTTGGTCTGCCCCTCCTTTTTTTTTTTTTTTAAAGCACTGAAATATTAAGCCTGATTTTGCCGGTGACTCTCTTGAAAGGACCAGAGAACTGTGGAAGAACATTCTGGACTTGGAAAAGCAGTGCTGACCGTGGTTTATGGGATTCTTGGGACCAAGCAGTTCCTCTTGGTGGAGGAATGGGGTGAGGAAGGACGCGCTTGGCTCTGTTTACAGGATCATCTCTTTACTGTCTTTAAAAGCCAATTGAAAACAACCAGAGGAGGCTTCCAATCACGCTGCTTTAATTCCAGGCTGTTTTTAATTTTCGGAGAATGAAAATTCTTTATTTGGTCATTTCCTTTCTTGCTCAAGGTTTGTGCTTTTACAAGGTTTTCCTTCTTATCAGCTTGGCCACCGCTGCAGCTATTGTAACTCAAATGTCGACAAAGGTTAAAAAAAATTAAAAAATCCCTGAACCCCTCCAAAACAAAACCAGAAAAACAAATATAAAAAAAAATTTTTTTTGGCATGATGCCTTCAAAAGGGTGCAGTCTGGTAACAAAGACACAAGAAGTCTCAGGAGACTGAAATGGAAGGAGCCCACTTTAATCTTTTTGGAAAATAAATAATTTGAAGATAACCCAACATGTTTTCAAAGGAACGACAAAACCTTGAGGTCCTTGAGTTATTTCCCCATAACTCTTTAAACCTTCTGCTTTAAATATTTTAAAATTCATTTCTTAGCCATCGACCAAAATGTCACAAAGTGACATTGGCAAGTGTGAACGTGGACTTACATTGCAGCATCTATACAATATCTATGACCATATCTTACAGTCTCCGTATAGGTCAGGGTGTAACAAGAACTGAAACAAGTTCAAGAAAAAGCTTGGTTGATATCCAGGTTGCCTTTTCTAAGAAACACGATTTATTTGGGAGACTCATTACCTTTGCCTAATGTTAATTTTTTAGCATTTTATCATGGGTCAGGAACTCAGCTGGGCTCTAACAATATAAAAATGAATAGGACAAAACATCTGCCGTTAGAGTCTATAGAGGAGAGACAAGTAAGCAGGAGGACCAGGGATGCCTAAGCTGGAAGATAGGGACCACAAGGTGAGCACTGTATCTGAACATGGAGAAATCATTTATTCGGCTGGCTGACACATGGAGTAGTAGGGTTGGTCTCGTCTGTTGAGTTGCTCAAAGAAAAGGATATAAAACACATGGAGAGACCTGGCTGGTGTGGCTCAGTGGTTGAGCATCGACCTATGAACCAGGTGATCATGGTTCAACTCCTGGTCAGGGCACATGCCAGGTTTGTGGGCTCCACCCCAAGTGGGGGTTGGGGGATGTGCAGGAAGCAGCCAATCACTGATTCTCTCTTCACTGATATTTCCATCTCTCTCCCTTTCCCTTCCTCTCTCTGAAATCAATAAAAACTTATTTAAAAAAAATATATATATATACACACACACACACTGAATGGCAGTAATATTATGACCACCTGACGTTTGTAGGCAAATTAGCTATAATTTCGCGCTGAGGTTGCTAGAGGGCCAGACCATTATAAATAAGGAAGCAGATTGTTTACCACAACAGTAGAAGTGATTTTTTTCTGAAGATATGGGTAAACAACACGATTTAACAGCCTTTGAAAGTGGGATATATATTATTATGAGTGGCCAGATTGTTATGACCACCTGACGTTTGTAGGCAAATTAGCTGTAGACTGCATCGTATGGGATATGGAAGCCGAAGGCCTGTTCGAACACCTTTGCTGTCTGCAGTTACCAAGATAAAACGTCTTCAATTCGCACAGGAACACAAGGATTGGACAGTCGAGCATTGGAAAAAAGTCATGTGGTCTGATGAATCACGTTTCCAGTTGCATCATGCAGATGGCAGAGAATTTGGCAGAAACAGCATGAAAGCATGCACCCCACATGCATGAGTACAACCCTTCAAGCTGGTGGGGGCAGTGTTATGGATTGGGGCATGTTTTCCTGGCATGATTTGGGCTCTTTAATTCGTGTGGAACAACGTCTGAATAGCACAACATACCTAAGTATCCTTGCTGATCAGGTTCATCCTATCATATTGATGGTGTATCCCAATGGAGATGGCTTCTTCCAACAAGACAATGCGCCATGCCATGGTGCTCATATTGTGAAGGAGTGGTATCAAGAACATGAGGGAGACTTTACCTTGCTTAGGTGGCCCCCACAATCACCAGATCTCAATCCAACTGAGCATTTGTGGGACGAAGTTAAAAGAGCCATCAGGCAGCTGGTTCCACAACCATCAAATCTCACAGAACTGGACATTGCTATTCATCAGGCATGGTGTCAAATTCCTCACATCACCTTTCAACATCTCGTGGAGTCAATGCCAAGAAGAATTGCCTCTGTATTGAAGGCAAAAGGTGGCCCAACGAAGTACTGATGGGGTGGTCATAATAATCTGGCCACTCACTGTATATGCATATATCCCACATGCAAAGGCTGTTAAATCGCATTGTTTACCCATATCTTCAGGAAAAAATCACTTCTACTGTTGTGGTAAACAATCTGCTTCCTTATTTATAATGGTCTGTCCCTCTAGCAACCTTAGCGTGAAATTATAGCTAATTTTCCTACAAACGTCAGGTGGTCATAATAATCTGGCCACTCAGGATATATATATATATCCTATATAATAAAAGAGAAACATGTAAATTGACTGTCCCTCCACTACACTCACCAGTCAATCAGGAGGAGTGGGTATGCCAATTAACCCGACATGGCAGGTTAATTTGCATATACAGGTGCTGGGCAGAGAGCAGGGTGGGAGAGCCGGTGGCTTGGGGGGGATGTGGCTCCCTCAGTCGTTCCCAGCAGCATGGGGAGCACCAGGAATGCTGGGAATTGTAGTGCTGGTGGCAGACAGCTCTCGTAGACACTAGAGCAAAGTGAGCCTGGAGCAAATTACTGTTGTGGTGGGGGATGGAGGGAAAGTAAAGGTAAGAGACATAAGTAAAATCAGAGTGTCTAGGAAAAAGTAAAGGGAAGATATCCTAAAACTTCCAGGAAATCTCCACCAATGAAGCAAAGAAAAAAAAATGCCTCTATTGTTCTGTGAGCAACAAACCAAACTGGGTGGGGGTCTCAGACATTTTGCTCATATGATTGCAAAGACAGACAGAAACTCCCAGATTGGAGAGGGCTCCCCTGAGAGCTCCAAGATTGGAGAGGGTGCAGGTCAGGCTGAGAGACCCTTCCCCCCCCCACCCCCCCGCCCAGTGCATGAATGTTGTGCACCAGGCCTCTAGTATATATATACACTAAATGCCTGGAGCACGAAATTTGTGCATGGGTACAGTCCCTAGGCCTAGCCTGTGATCAGGGCCATCTTCCCCAGCTGCAGGCAGCTGGCTCCACCCTCCGCTACCACCCACCCAGGTCCCCAGTTTCCCATCAGGTGATCAGAGCCTGACGGCCAGGCAGGAGGGACTGAGACGTTGGCCGGTCCCACCTGCTCCTGGCCCCACCCCTGCTGCAGGTCACCCTCTGTGTCGGGGGAGACTGGCAGGGTGGGGGCTTTGGCCTGGTGCCACCCACATCCCCCGCCACCCACCTCTGGGTCTCCAATCACCATCAGGCAATGGGAGCCTGACAGCCAGGGAAAGGGACCAAGAAGTGGTCATTGCACCTCATAGTGACTGGTCGAGTGGTCGATCTGGTCATTCTGCCATTATGGTCACTGGGCTTTTATTATATAGGATACTAGAAGCCCGGTGCATGAATTCGTGCAAGGGTGGGGCCCCTCAGGGTGGCCTGTGGAGATTGGGCCCCTGCTTACACCCCAAGCCCTGCAGCCCCGCCTGGCACCCCACCTTGGCCTGGTGCTGCCCCTTCACCTGCTCCACCTTCCCACCTGCGGGACAATCAATTGGGGCTGCCCCCCCCCCCCCGCCCACCTGGCTCTCTCAGCGCCTGGGAGCTGGGCAGTGGCCCCACCCCCACTGCCGCCACTGGTTGCTGTCTGCAGGGCGATCGGCAGGGCGAGCGGGCCCCCACTCATACCTGCCTTGTCCTGGCTCTGCCCGCTCACCTACTCCACCATCCCACAGTGGTACCACTCTCATGGAGTCCATCAGGGCAGGCAGTGCTTTCACTGCTGCCCGCTGCCAGTGCCGCATCGCTGCTGCCCACCATGTTCTGTGCCACCCCCTGGTGGTCAGCGCACATCATAGTAAGCAGTGAAACTCAAGGTCAAACTCCTGGTCAAGGGGACAATTTGCATATTAGGCTTTTATTATATAGGACTAGAGGCCTGGTGCACAAAATTTGTGCACTCCGGGGGCGGGGGGGGGGGGGGGGGATGTGGGGACGTCCCCAGCCCGGCCTGCACCCTCTCATAGTCTGGGAGCCCTTGGGTGATGTCTGACTGATAGCTGTCAGTCAGACATCCTTAGTGCTGCTGTGGAGGCAGGAGCACACTGACCACCAGAGGGCAGCTACTGTGTTGAGTGTCTGCCCCTTGGTGGTCAGTGCACATCATAGCAACCGTTTGTTCCACTGTTCAGCCAATTTGCATATTAGCCTTTTATTATATAGGATGGAAGGAATGTGTTTTTCCCTGAAATAACCTTAATGGCAGTGAAGAGCAAATGCAAAATTCCAATGCTTTCCAATCACTATCCACAACAAGCCTTTGGAAGCTGGAAAGAATATGTGAGTTCTCATACTTTAACTTTCGAATTAATGGAAAATGTGTTTTGTAGTCTCTTCCATAGTATTAGATTGGACCCTACAAAATTGCTAGTTTTGTAAGTCAAAGGCATTTAGATAATGGTAACTTCAAAGAGTGCGGACATCTGAAAAGAACACTCTGAATGATTTGCCCTTTGTATCTTGTCCTGGTGTTTCACACATCTGTGGCACTTCTGTCCTGGGGAACGGGCATGTGTGACAGCACCAAAGGGTCCACCAGGTAATTGGGAGCAGGAATTGTTTGGAATGACTGAAGTGAGTTTCCATGGCAGGAGCTAGACCATGTGGACAGGTAAGCAGGGGTAGAGCATCAGCTGTATCTCTCTCCTGAGTTGTTATTCTAACAGTGTGAGCAAGAGGAAACACTGGAGGACTGGGAGCAGGGATATGACCCAATTATGCCCCATAAGCTCATTCTAGTGGACAGCTGAAGAGCACTGAGAAATGAAAAGCAATGAAAGGTAAGAGACATACAGTATAAGGAGGACAAGAGATATTTGAGGGTTTTTTTTAAAGGGTTAAACGCAGCAAAACTTGGTAAATAATTAGTAATGGGAACAAAGGAGGAGGAAAAGTCTGAGATATTATTAGTCATTGCTTATCTTTACTTAACCCTGACCTATGCATTCCACTTAGGTTGTTTCACTAAATGCATATTGGAAATATCTGTAATGCTCATTTTCCAAATGAGGACATTGAGGCTCTCGAAGAGGAAGAGGTGATATTACTTGTCCAAGGTCACTGAAATTGTAGAAGGTTGGTCCAAGAGTTAGATCCAGATTTATGCTTAAATCACTGGGCAAATCCTGGTACCATGGATTGAAACAGAGGAGAATAATAATCACAAGAGAATATGACATTTATTGAGAGCTTCTTATGTGTCAGGCAGTATTGTAGGCCCTTTTCAGAAATTAACTGGCTCCATCCACAGATAACTCTCTGACAGTGCTATTATTTTTCCCATTTTAAAGATGAAAAAACTAAGGCCCAAAGAGGCTAGGTAATTTGACCAAGGTCACACAGCTTGCAAAGTAGAAGAGTCAGGATTTGAACCCGGCAATCTGGCTCTACAGCCCATGCTTTTAAAAATTTCATTATGTTAGAAGTTTGCAAATGTGGTTTAAGCAACTGCCCATATCCAAAGAAAAATGTCCTCAGAGACTTAGATTTATTGGTTGGAACTCAGAATAGCAATCAAGTCTAGGGATGTAGATTTGGAAGTCAATGCCTTATAGCTGAAATTTAACATCTTGGAAGAATATGGGATCACCTATAGACGACCGTAAGCTGCACATATTATAGTGATGGAATGATCATATCCCTGATTACTGGGCTCCTTAATCTCCCCAGCTGGCAGAGCACTATTTAAATACATGTTCCACAGCATGAAACACTGTCCACCACTCTTTTCTCTCAGAGTTGTCACTGTCACCACTGATATATTAATCTCATATACATGAACATTTTTTTAACATGTAAAGATGTGTTATAATTGAGGACCTTGTCAATGCATTTATTTTGTCACAGGTTTTCTATTTTGTCTACCTCTCAGTTTTTCTGTGGATAGAACAGTCATAGTATTTAGCTCTCTCTGAGGCTGTGGTATTTCTCGGTGTTTCAATCAGAGTGAAACGAAGATCTGAGGCAATTACTTACATAATTAAGAGAAAAATATCATTTGATATAGAGCAATAGTGGAGGGAAGAGTAATTATTTTTAATGCTGAATTATCTCCCAAGTTGTCTCAATTCTCCAATCTGTGTGACTATGCCTATAGAAGCAATATAATTATTATGAACAAAATTTAACTACTTGCTGGCATGCTACAGTGGAAATGGAAGCCATGTAAATTCTTTCCAAAAGTCAGTTTCTTTTCAGAAGAGGGAAATTCAAGAATATGTTGAAAATAACAAAAATGCTATCAGAGGATGTTTCTGAAATTTAAAGGTAAACATTTGCTAGTCTTTGGGTTCTCCATGAGTGTGTCTAAACAATGTCACAATAATTAGTTAGGAAGTTATGCATCCAGTAAAGTAGTTATTTAGTTTGTGGGAAATTACATCTGGTAAATCAACTGAATCCCATTCTGTTTTCTTTCTCTTGTGGAAGAATTTACATTGTTTTTAATGTGTAGAAACATTCTAAATAAAAGTGAGAATCTCAAAATTTGATGTAGGTTCCCAGGATATACTAAAATGGCCCCAATAAGCCCTTCTTTTACTTGGTTTACCGCATGTAATGTTTATAGCCACTGGTCAGGATCAATATTATTCTCATTATGAAGAAGAGACACCAGGCTTCTGAATGGTGAGATGACTTTCTCAAGGCCATGCCTCCCCCTAGGCATAGACAAGATTTTAAACAAAGTCTTCCACGAGAAAGCCAACTTTCTTACTATATCAGATACTTGTAGGTTTTGGGTTTTTATTTACAGGTTTGATTATATCTTTGTGACCAGAAATATGCCAAACTTAACTCTTGTTTATGACAATTATCCAATGATAAAATTGGTTTCCATATGCATTGTTTTGCTTAATATTGCAGTTTCCAAGAACCTACTGACAAAATTAAGTGAGGATTTACTGTACTCAGGTCATGGTGAGATGTCTATAATAGAAAAGGAAAGACCATTTTTTTGGGGGGGTGGTCTGTCATTTAATCAGAAAATTCAGCAACCCCCTTCTGAAGCAGGCTACTGCTACTTAAAGAGAAATAGATTCCTCGTATGGTAGCACACATCAAGTGACACGCCACATCTATGACAGAGGGAGAACCAACCTTCAGGACTTCTGAGGTCATTGGTCAACCTGTATTCAGATGACCTATTTCTTTTAAGTTTGTTTAACTATCACCTGCAACAGGTGTCCATAGGTTTAAACCTATGGTGATACTTCTTGATTTTTTTCTTTCTGCCATTTAAAAGACATTGAACTTGTATCAAATTTAGCTGCTTTGATTCAGTAAGCCATAACAGTTAAAAATAAAGATGTCAGAAGGTTTTGGGATGGTATATATGTTTCTGAAAAATGGAACAGTCAGTATAGGTTGATGAATAAGATCTAAGTTGTCCAGCTACAGAAACAGCCAAGTGCTGGTTGATTCCTCAGACATATTTGTGATATTTAAAAAATGCAATAAAAACTGTGTATTGAAAAATAAAAAGAAAGACTATTAAAGAAACAAAAAAGATGTATCTCAACTAAGCAAACTCAGCCTTAAACCAAGCTCAGTTTAAGTCTAGAATTTGTATCATGAAATGACACCAATGAGAGTAGCACGATTGATAATATACACAGAAACCTTTCAATCAATGTATTCATGGTTCGGTATGTAGAAATCAAAGTATGGCATATTATGATGATTACTGTTTACCATTTCCTCCACACTCTGCCATGTGTGAAAAAATCACGGAAGGAAAAATATAAACATGCCTGGCAATAATATCCATGTTATTGTTGAAGACTTTGTTCTGATTGAGAAAAACAAATTGTCTTCCAAATTCAATTACCTATTTAAATTTGTTTTATTTTCTGCTTAACAAAGTCCTCAGTGCCTGAACTGTGATCCCTTTTGATTCTTACTTTTGAGTTCTTTTCATCATGAGTTCTTGTCTCTAGGATAGCTTAGTCAGCTATTCTCTCACAGATTTGTGCATATACAAGTCACAATTGTACAGGAGTAGACATTTGTTCATGTCTATTCCTTGATAGGAAAATGTATAATAAATCAGCATTCAGGAAAAAAATTTTAAAGCCTGATTTTTCTGATTTTGTGATAATGACTTTTATGCAGAACAGATTTGGAATAGACAATGCTGATTTTAGACTGGGTCAGGAAAATGAAGACAAACAGAAGCCAAGTCTCCTCCAAGACTCTGTAAACCAAAATTAATTTTAGACTGTAATAAAGAATAAGAAAACATTTATTTAAGCAAAAGGAGTTGCAGCCCAGGAGACAGAGATTCAGGTAACAACCTAACTTGTGTTCCACTGAGACAAAGGGATGTGTGCTTTTTATAGTGAAAGTTTCCAATGTAATGCAGATGAGATTTCCAAATTGTGCCATTCTGATTGGTCGGTACAGACTCAAGAGAGGATACAATTCGTGTAATTCTGATTGAACCCGGCAGGTCGCAGCCTTGGTAGAAAAATAAAACCAGGGTTTTCCTGCAGTGGTTGACTCAGATAATGTAGGACAAACAAGTAGGGCACAGTGAGGGAAACTGAGAGCTCAGTCTGAGGTTCTTCCTGGTGTTCAGAATGCATAAGGAGCCCCTGTCAGCAAATGGCCACGAAACTCATTATTTGTAAAATTCGGGTCCTTGGTTAATCATGGGACTCCATATTAGCAGACAAATTCATTCTCAGTTCATATCAAGTGAATCTTTCTTCTTCAGGTCCGCAACTCTCATGCCCTGACTTGTCTGAAGTGCCAGGAGCTCTAGGTTTTCATAATATAAAATGCAATGTGGATGGAAATAGAGCCACAGGTTGACTCCACCTGGGCTACTGCATCCACATTTGCTTGAATGTGTGCACACAGGTCATTTCATACATCCACTGTTGTTTTTCCTGCTGAAACTGTATTATAAAATATGCCAGAAAAAAAAAATCTCATTATTGTGTTGGTACTCAAATCAAAACTATTTAGGCTTTGCCATATCTGGAGTCTGATGAGTGTATTTTAAGATCATATAAATAATCCCAAGGTTTCCAAGAATAAGTACTGGAAACTACTCAGCAAACCCAGCTATTTTAATTCTCATCCATCTACACTTTTTCTATTTCTAAAACCATGCTCTTCCCCCCGCTATTTCTTATTAAAGATGGCATTACTCTTTTGTAGGTTCACATGGATAAAATGCTATGCCTTTTATTTTAAAAAGTTTATTACTTTGTAAATGAAGAAAATAGCATGATTGTTGCTAGCATATACTAATTTAGGCTATATTGAAGTTTAAGCTAAAACCTTGGCCCAAATCCTGAAGACCATTAGCAAACACAAACAAGCGGTGGCTTATGTGTATTTGTATTCAATCCAGTGCTAGTTGTCTGTTTACAAAATATACTTGGTTCCTTAAGACACTTCCTGGAGCCTTTGCGTTGGTGTTGGGTTTCTTAACCAGCACATACAATGCCCTGGAATTTAAAAAGTCCTGGATTATCCAGTCAGCCAAGCAAAAGGCTAGGAGTGAAAACAAAGTAGAAAGAAAAAGGATCCTTTTCAACCAGGGTCCTTTGGTTTTCTGTGCCCAAAACTTCCCTGAAGGACTGCTAGATGCATCTCATTATTTGGAGAGGCCAAAGGTCACATTCTTAGTTTTTAAGGCAATACAAATAACAGTTGGTTATTGAAGACATGTCCCCCTGGTTTCAAAACTAACTTCTTTTTTTCTTTTTCAAATGGTGTGCAGTAAACTGGGCTGTGCCCATAGGACAGGCCTGGGATAGAATCTACTTGATGTCTTCAATAGCTTTTCTCAGACTTTTTTCACCAGGTGGAAATCAATTGATAAAGCTGAACTCTTATGGTTCAAGGCAGCAATAGGGTCATATTGTTAATTAGTGTTAGGAAGATAATGAGCAGAAAAATTAAGGACACAAAATGTGTAGCGGTGATTATTTTTGGGAAGCAGGACTGCTGGGGGGACATAGATCAGAGAAATACATATAAATAAACCTTTAAGTACCTGTTTTTTGTTTGTCCTTATTATCAAAGACGTTATATATGCTATTTTAATTAAAACAACACTTTAAGTTAAACAATTTGGTTTGGTTTCTAAAATTTTTTCCATATAACTCATTCCATTTTTAAATGCAATATAATATTTACCCATAACATAAAAGTATTTTCCCCATTAATAAATGTTTAGTATCTGGGCCCCAGAGGGGGAATGAAAAGGTCGAAAGTACTTTGTTGTAATAGCAAAACAATGGCTGAATGAAGGAGAAAAGGGAGTCTGTGACAAGAAACAAAGAAAAACACTGAGCTTTTCAAGTTTGATTTTTAAAAATTTTACTACTATAGAAAGAATTCAGAACACGGCTTAATAGAGTTATTGGTATATGCTTTCCCCCTACTTTTATTGTCTCTTTTGAGCATTGTAACATTCTTTGGCTGCACCTATGTCATATTATAAACCTGGTTAAGAGTACACGCTGGAAGACAAATGAACTTGGTTTTACACGCTGACTCTTCCCACTCAACTCTGTAAGCTCATTCCCCTACAGCACATCACACAATAGCACCTATCTGATAGTGCTGTCATAAGAATTAAATCGATGATCAATTTAAAGGGCTTAGCACATAATAAGCATGCAATACACATTTTAATATTGATAAAAGAAAATCATTTAATAATGATGTTTCACAGGCATAGAACAGTATAGAAAGCACACGTGGCATTATTATAACGTGAGTCAGGCACATTTTTATATATTGCCCAGTGTCAAGGAGGATAACATTTTATCACTGCTGAATGGACACAGTGCTCACAAATTCCATGCCCATATCAATAGTTGAAACCTACTCCGGCAAAATGGTTTAGTGATGGATGTTAGTTTCTCTCCAAGTAACATCATCAAAGAGTTTTCTCCTGCATTCTAGTTTTACAGGGATGATTTTATTTTCTCACAAAATTGAGCATTCTTGGTCATTGTCCAAATAAGTGCCTAGTAAATCATTTAGAAATTATGTCCCTAAGGACGAGAAATTCCAAAAATTAGCACTCAAGGGAAGATCATTTTCTCTCTGACTTACTTTTTATATTCCAGTTTCATAGGAAATAGCCCCATGTTCCCTGTGGCCAGAGAGAAAGCAGGGGAAGAAAAGCCATTTCTCTTGGATCCTCTATTTGAACTGGTTCAAGACTTAGCTGTCCTCTTTTCCACCTCAGGCAAAGCAACATGCAATTTCAGATGTGTTCTCTGCAGAGAAGAGGCCCAGGACGAGGTAGGTCTGCAGCTACAGTGACTGTCTCTGTGACACACACACACACACACACACACACACACACACGCACACACGCATAAAGTACATGCATATTGGTACTCAACTTTGAGATGAGAAGTCTAATTTTGGCATTTCCTGACTTTGCCTTTACGCTTTTTTCATGATAGAAATTTTATGTATTTATTTATTAGAAGAAGAAAGCAAATAGAAAAATCAGGGAAAAGAACAGTGGGTTATCACTTGAGGAAATGGAGATCATCCACACATTTCTTATGTTTTCTTTTAAGTGCAGAAAAGTTTATTCCCAAGAAGGCTATAGTGAAAACTCAATTGTATCTTTACCTATTTACTTGTCAATAGTGCTTTAAGAATCTGAATACCAGTAACACAGAAAATAACTTTCACACCTGCAAACAGAAAATATTACTATTATCCAAACCTGATTATCTGTCAGGATGTGTTCAAGAGCATTCCTGTAGCACTGGTTTCCTAGGCCCTCTTTCTACTGCATCTCCTGTGTTCACCCTTTGCATGGTTCCCACTCCCTCAGACTGGCAGGCTCTCCTTAGCTCCCACTGCACCAATCCTCACACCTGGACAAATGTCACCATTCACACCCTGGCTTTTTGTGTGTGTGTGTGTGTGTGTGTGTGTGTGTGTGTGTGTTTTGGGGGGCCAGGGGGAGAAGAATAAAGAGTGAACACAATAAGCTTTAATTTCACTCTTAACAGGGGTAGCTACATCATTTGTGGGGATCCAATGTAAAATAAAAATTCAAGGTCCCAGTGGGAATGTTAAGTTTTCCACTGCAAGATTATAACACATCTACATAGGTACCAGTCACATGGTCAGCTATACCAAGCTACCTGACAATATGAGGGGCACTTGCAGTCCAGGTGGGCATAGTCCACACCTCCTGAGAGCGAGCTCATGCTTCTTTTCCTTTACAAGTGCTTGAGTTGAAAGGCTGAGAGCAGTTATAGTGTCTCCTCGGTGTCCTTACCCTGAAACGAAGACTGGTGAGAAGGCATTTGGAGCCCTGGCACAACCAAGATTGATGTTATCACAAGAATTTATTATGAGTATCCAGACTTAAGGGGGAACAAGTAGAACAGAACTAAGAGGCAAGGAAAAGGATGGGGGCAGAGAAAACTGATCTGTATGGAGCTAAGGGAGTGAGACAGGGGTGAAATGTTAACCAGGCAGCAGGCATGGTGGTCAGTGATGTTAACAAGGGGGCCAGCAAACTTAGCCTTCACATATATTTGTATGTGGTTAGATGCTCCTATACATAGACCCTCTGCTTGGGGAGGATTGGTTCCTGAGAGGAACTGGACTGGACTTCTGAGGGCCCCAGAGAATGACTTAGTACTCCTCAGTTGTCTTTGACCCAACTGCTCTTCTAGGAGTTTTGGCAGTTTCCCTCTGCCATCCTCAACTGCTTCTCCACATTTTTTTTTTGGTAAACCTCTCAGGACAGTTTGTCCCACTTAAGTGTGCAAAGAGTACAGACCCTGTTCTTTCCTCCAAAGCTATCATAGGTAATCATGAGTAATAGATTTAACTGAAAATCTTGAAATAATAGTAGAGGATTAAAACATAAAACAGTTAACTCCTCCTAAGTCCAGTATCACTGTCCTTGAAATATGTAGGTTATAGGCATGTGCGGGGACTCTTATATATGCCAAATGTTTTCTTAGTCATAGATTACTTATCTACTATATTTCTGAGGACACATTTTTTTTCTGAGGTTGGTTCCTTATTTCTAAATCCTTTAATATCCCATTTAACTTTTCAAGTGTTAGACTTGAAAACTTGAATCATATGGTGCCCTGTTGTGTGAAGAAGATTCCTCTTCAATCCAGGACAGATAAGCTTTGATGACAGTAGGCTTTACTGCAGGAGGGAAGTCATGGACAGAGGAAGGCAGGACGCCTGCCAACTTCTGCAACCAGGGATTTGTAGGAAAAAGAAGAATCCGAGAGGAGAATGAAGAGATCAGAACGATGTCTCAAAGCTCTCCTCTTTCAAGATGTCAGCTCAGAGAGGGACATGGGTTCAGTGGTTCTCAACCTTCTGGCCCTTTAAATACAGTTCCTCATGTTGTGACCCAACCATAGAATTATTTTCATTGCTACTTCATAACTGTAATGTTGCTACTGTTATGAATCATAATGTAAATATCTGATATAGCCAGAACCGGTTTGGCTCAGTGGATAGAGCGTCGGCCTGCGGACTCAAGGGCATGTACTTTGGTTGCGGGCACATCCCCAGTGGGGGTCGTGCAGGAGGCGGCTGATCGATGTTTCTCTCTCATTGATGTTTCTAACTCTATCCCTCTCCCTTCCCCTCTGTAGAAAATCAATAAAACATATTTTTTTTAAAAAATAAAGTAGAGAGAGTTAAGAGATACTTTCTCTTTAAAAATAAATAAATAAATAAATAAATATCTGATATGCAAGATGGTCTTAGGCAACCCCTGTGAAAAGGTTGTTCGACCACCAAAGGGGTCGCGACCCACAGGTTGAGAATCGCTGGGTTAGCTGGTTAAGAAAGAGCTAAATAGAAAAGGGCCTTCTGCTTCCTTCCTGTTTGGGACTCAGAAATCATTTGTACATTATCTTCTTGGCACCAATGTGGAGGGCATCCACATCAGAGTAAACTGATGCTGCAGAAAGAGACTCTATTAGATTCCTAGGGCTGCTGTAATAAAGTACCACAAATACATGACCTAAAACAATAGACGTTTATTGTTTCACTGTTCTGAAGTCAAGAAGTCTGAAATAAAGGTATTTTGCAGGACCATGTCTTATCTGACACCTGTAGGGGTTCATCTTTCCTTGCCTCTTCTAGATTATGGTGTTTGCCAACAATCTTCAATGTTTATTGGCTTGTAGATATGTCACTCTAATCTCTGCCTTCATTATCACTTAGCCTTCTCTGTGTCTCCTTTTTTATGAGAACACTAGTCATTTTTAATTAATGATCCATTGTATGACTTCATTTTAGTTGAATTAGTTATATCTTCAACAACCCTGTTTTCAAGTGAGGCCTCATTCTGACATACTGGGGATTAGGAATTGAGCATATTTCTTTTGAAGGGAGCAGTGGGGGCACAATTCAACCCATGGCAGAGGTCTTGAAATTGAGATTTGCTATGTGGAGTAAAAAACACCAAAAATTCCCTGATGGGGGACTTGGAAGATAGCTGAAATCTGCCAAGGACCATCTATGATAAGAAATGAGATCACGCTCCAGCTAAGACTGTGTAAGGACTTCTTGACAAGACATGATTGAAAAAAAGCATCATTGGTGACACCAGTGAGAACCGTGGTAAGATTCTGTGACACAGGGAAGACACAGACTCTGGCAGGGAGGGAGACCAGCGATCATGCTAAACCACAGAAGCCTTGAAGGCCAGATGCACATGGACATCACTCTGGAGACCAGAGGAGGCCAGTCCCAAGGGCCCTGACTCTCAATCCTTTTCCAAAAAGTTGTAAATGTTCAGCCTTCTCTTTTCTATTTACCCAAATGCTACTAAGAAAACTAAGGGGCTTTGAAGTTTGTAAGGGACTGTTTCAATTATTCTTGGCATTGTATTCAGCAGAGGGTCTATGGGAGCCAGAGAAGAATGATCTGTATGGAGTTGAAGGAATGAGACTGTGGTGAAATGTTAACCAGGCAGCAGGCATGGTGGTCAATGATGTTGAGAAGGGGGCCAGCAAACTTAGCCTTCATGTGCATTTGTATGTGGTTATATGCTCCTATTACATAGACCCTCTGCTTGGGGAGGGTTGGTTCCTTAGAGGAACTGGACTGGACCACACTTCATAATAATGCATATTTTGTGCACTGAGAACCAAGAAATTAAAATGTTCCAAGGAAGTTACAATAGAAGAGCTAATAACTGCTGTTGGCTATCAATGGAGAAAATCTAATCCAGTAGGTTGAATCACAATTCATTAATGTTCTTCAAGTTTATTATATTCATTTCATTAGAATTATTTTCAAATGCATCATAAATGGACTGAGACTTACTTATAAGCTGAAATTAAAAGTTTTAAATCGCCCTACATTCTTAGGCATAATCTCAAGAAATTTTATCCTGAAAAAAAAAAATGTAAAAACCTACAAGTGTCTTTAAATTGAGAATTGAAACAGAAAGCATTTTGTATTCTTAAATATAGTATGTTCTGCCACGTGTACTTCCTGGGTAGGGTTCCTCTCTACACACATTGTTATGGAAATACTTCTCTTCCCTCACATCTTATTCTTAGTGATGTTCTTTTTGTTCAAACATTTAAATTTGAGCTAGATTGGGGAAGAAGAGAATTATTATTTCTGACAAATGTTATCTGGAAAGAATATTTTTTCCCCAAGTGTATGTAGGGAGTAAATTTATTTTTATAAAAAGGACAAAGGTACACCTAGGCTTCGTGATAAGAATATTTAATTTTTTTTCACATCCATTGTAGTTTGTTATTTAAATTTACTTATTCCTCCTAATATCCTAGAAAGATTAGGAGTATTTCTTTGCACAGGAGGAAATATCCACAGATGATTCACATCTGGATTTTAAACTGTTTCCCATAGAGTAATCCTGGGGCCTTTAGGTTACAGTATTACCCAGGATGCTTATTAAAAATTCAGATTCCTTGTCTCCTAATGAGATCTATATAGTCAGAACCTCTGGAATAGAACCAGAAAACATGTATTAAAAAACACACACACAAAAAACAACCTCCCCTCTCCGTGTTTCCATGCACAAACACATTCTAATGCTGGGGCTGGCAATCATTTTCTGAACAGGACTAGATAGTAATTATTTTAGGCTGTGTGGACCGCACTTTCTCTGCTCCAACTACTCAATTCTATCACTGTAGATGAAAAACAGTTTATAGACACTATATAAATCACCGTGCATGGCTGCATTCCTATAAAACTTTATTCATGTACATTGAAATTTGAATTCCATCAATATATCACATCACAAATTATTGTTCCTTTTTTGCCTTTAAAAAACAATTTAAAAATATAAAGCTGTTCTTAGCTCTGGTAGTGGTCCAGAATTGTTCCCTAAACTGCAATTTGCTGACCCTTAAAGTTTGAAGACATAATAATAGAAAATGATATTATAATGATAGGCATTTATAAATATGTGTCCAGAGCACAAGATAGTATGGTTTCCATTACTTCAAAGAAAAAGCACACTGGTTCTTGCTATTTAGTCATGCTACAATTTTACTGAAAGGTTTATAATTTCTACTAATAATCTTTACCTGTTCAATTCTTACAGCTATAATAAACGAATACTAATATTTCCTCAACTTCTTCATCAGGCAGATTAAAATAAGTGTCTACATCTCACATCTTAAACCTGTTTTAAGCCAAGAATTAACAGAAAATGATGCACCCTGTGATGATAAAATGATTTCTGAACAGGTGATCTGGATCAATACATCCTCTGGATGGTCAGAGGAACATTAGTGAGGAAGCATTATTCCATACCAACGGTGTCTTCCCCTCATTTGCTTTCAAATCCTTTCTGCTCCTACAGCTTCAAAAGGCTATAGCAAACCATCATTTTCATATGGATTCATGTGTAACAGGATGGCAATGAAATGTTAATTTGTACTGTTTCCCTGTGTTTTCCCCACCTCCCCTGAAAAAACCTTCTCATTTCTATCAGAGACTGAAGTAGAAGTCACCTGTGTGCACCCTAATCCTGGTCTAATATTCTAAAACCTCTGTTTTCTGAGAAGAGGATGTTGGTCTGTTCCAGAAGGTAGGAGAAAGGAGAACCTGCCCTTACACGCAGAAGAAACTAAAGCAAAGGAAGATGAGAGGTTTGCAGGACAGGAAGGGTGAGTTTACCTGGACCAGCATCTCTTATCCCTTGTAGGATGCAGGAAAAGGGGAAGACCTAGAAGAGAATGGACATAGTGGGCATCTCAAGAGGATGACTATATCCAAGCCTTGACCAAAATCCCAGAACCCAAGCTTGGCTCCAAAACAGTAGCCAAGGAATCCTGTTGTGTTGGACAATGAGCCCATCCTTTGTGACCACATTGGACAGATGACGAGAGGGCCCTCTTAGAAGATTTGAACTCTACCAGTCCTTGTAACTTCACATGAATCTGGGAGCAGAGCAGTAATGATAGAGCTTCACCACCTTAGTGAATGGCATTAGGAATAGATTTAATAATATAGAAATAAAATTTTTTTTTCTCAACAAGCATTTGTTTACCAACTGAGTATAATTTAGATTTAGATTACCTATTTTCTTTTAACAATTATTTTTACAGAAGTTATATTGATATCATTAATTTCACATCAGCAATAACAGAAATTTAGCAATTAATATTCAATTGCAATTAGAGTGATTTACTTTAATTATTGAAGAAAAATAGTGTTTAGGTAGCAAGGCTTAGTAATATGAAAAACTCAGAATAAGAAACAGATTCTTATCAGATTCTTATATTTCAATGACTCTGCATACCACTATGAGGTACAACTGATAAAAGGAAAAATAAGTAGCTGACAGTTTAGTAGGGATGATGATCTCTCTGCAATGAAGCTAGTATATAAGATTCCTGTACAGTTCAAGCACCAGTGAAGTTGAATGAATGGTAAATTATTTAAAAAGCAATTAGACCACAGCAATTTTTAAAAATGTTTGTTTCATTAAATTGGCAATTGCCCTACCACACTGGCGAATGTTTGACTTTGGGGAAATTAAACTTGACTCATAGAGATTGGTAAGCGCCGTGTTGAGTTTGTTCATAAAGTAGATAATGGTGCTAATTAAATTATTCCTGAGTATTCTCTACAGAGCATACCTTGGAAATCTTTACAACTTCTGAATTATAAGGCCATAAGGAATTCAGCAATGTTTTCATATGAATTTATATTTTCTTAATTGTTACATCATGTGAATAGGTTTATGGCTATATGGGCAAGGCAGGTGAGTGTTCAGTCGGTAGACAATGGATGAGAGATGTGGGTGACAGGGTCCCTTCAGTAATCCGACAAGCCCCCAAATTCCAGGCTTGGCTCCCCTCTTACTATCGACATGATCATTACCACGTAAACAAGTCCTTTAATTTTTTAGGTCTTCAAATTTTTCATCTGTAAAAAAAGGCTAAGGAAAAAAAAAGAAAAAAAAAAGGCTAAGGGTTTTAACTGCATCAATGGCTTCCAAGCCTGGCTAATTAGGATTGCCCAAGCAGCTTTTAAAAAACATGGATTTTTGTCCTGGTTGGTGTGCTTCAGTTGGTTGGATGTCATCCTGTGCACCAAAGGGTTGCCAGTTCGATTCCCAGTCAGGGCACATGTCCAGGTTGTGGCCTGGCCCCCAGTTTAGGGTGTGCAAGAGGTAGCCAATCGATATTTCACTCTTACATCAATGCTTCTCTCTTCCTTCCTCTCTCTAAAAATTAATATAAAATCTTTTAAAAATAAATAAAATAAAATAAAATAAAATAAAATAAAAGCATGGATTCACTGTCTGACTCCCTAATATTCTTATTGAGCTCTGACCATTGTTTTCAGCTGCTGGGAGATGCTCTGTAAACCTCAAAGTGTCCCACCTGACTGGAGAGTCTTTGTTTGCCTGGGACTTTGGCCACTGGACAATCTAACATTTGATACATGATAGGGGCTATGGTGGGTACAGTATTAATTTCAACCTTTGGAGAAGCTGGAGACAAAAACTCCAGCCCAAACCTCCAAATGGGGCCGGCAAATCTAAGTCAGCCATGCAGGCAGTATGTGATTGAGCCCTTGAAAAAACCAAAGGTCTGGGTGAGCTTTCCTGGTGGGCAATGATACTCTGCACATCAACCACCCCTAGATGCCAGCCAGTAAAGTACCTGGATCCCACCTTACCTGTCTCTTCCTCTGGCTGACCATGTCTATAAGAGCCTTCCATGAAGTCTGTGAATATCTCTAGTGAATTATTGGACCTAAGAGTGGACATAGAGACCCTCAAATTTATAGCCCCCTGGTCTGAAGTGAAGGTGGTCCTTGAACTTGTGAGTGATGTCTGAAATGAGTGCAGTCTTATGGGGACTGTTTTCGTTGACTTTTCAGTTTTGCCTAATTGATTGCATTCAGTTTATTTGAAAGGAGCTGGGAACAGTCAGAAACAAAAATTTGATGGGTACTGCTGGGCTATATTATATCTAAGAGCCCTTTCCAAACCTAAGCTTTATTGCTTTATATATTTTGTCTATATGGCTTAGGTTTTTGTTTTTTATTTGGACCTCAAATGCAGACAGCTGCATGATTCATGTTCCTTAATTCATGGAACATTATCATTCTTGGTTTTGGTATAATTCTCTATTTCATTGATTTATTCTCATGTCTATATTATTTCTTTCCATCTTGCTCCTTTGAGTTTATTATCTTGCTCTTTTTTCAACTGCTTAAGTGGAATGCTTAGCTCATTTATTTTCCAACTTTCTTGTTCACCAAATAATTCATCTTAAGCTACATGGTGTTTTAGCTGCACTGCACACTTTTTGACATGTAGTATTTTATTGTTCAGTTAAATATTCCATATTTTGCCATGTAATTTACTTTTGAACTCAAAAGTCCTTTAGTAATAATTTATTTAGTTTCCAGATATATGGAATATTTTGTTCTTCTTTTGTTGTTTATCTCAGATTTTACTAAACTGAAAAGTAAGAGATCTTGGGTCATTGTTGCTTAAATTTATTATTTCATTAGAAAAGGCAAAATGGTAATTTTATAATTCAGTCATTCCTTCTGATTTAATAGCTGAAGCTCCTCCATAAAGAAGAACTATCCCTCAGCAGCCATTTTCTTACCCTGAAAAAGAGTTGGTAAAAGAAATTCAGAGTGAGTGTTTGATTGACTTGCTTTTATCAGTTTTCAGAATCATGGGCTCGTGTCTTAGCAACCTCCAAATGTGACCAATGTGTGTATTTTAGTATCAACAACCCATGAGCTATTATATGCTTTAAGTGTTTCCATTTATTTTCATTTTTTTAATGCTCAGATTTCCCCTTCTTAGGCCAACAGAAGTACCTTTAGGTGATTTCCTGTGTGGTTTTAATAGGACGCTGTTAATCTTTGATAACTTCCTTACTTTCTGGCGTTCTGGCGTAACAAGAAGTTAATGCCAGAAAGATTTCATTCATAAACTTTTTACCCCAGACCTGGTATCAGCTTTATCGCTATGTGTCCAGGTCCCTATTAATGGGAACTGGTTTTGGAGACCACAGATTAGTGCTAGCAGTGCCAGTAAGTTCATTGATTCTAGTCTGCAAAATACATACAGCTTTTAAAGCAAAACACATCATAAAATTGTCCTAGCATTTCTAATTAAAATTTAATACTATCAAATTTTAACTTACCAATTTTATTTGCTCAAAAAGTTTACTTCTTTCCTTCTCCCATAAGTAACTTTATTATTTATCCTTATAGTGTTTCTTTTGAAAAAACAATTATATTGCCCTCCCTCATATTTACTCAAGAGTTTGAGTAAATTAACCACTGTCTCCAGTTTGTGTCTTTCATAACCGAGAGATCCATATTATATAGAGTTTCTCTTTAGTGCTTTTTAAAAATATATATTTTTTATTGATTTCAGAGAGGAAGGGAGAGGGAAAGAGAGACAGAAACATCAATGATGAGAGAGAATCATTGGTTGATTGCTTCTTGTATTCCCCACATTGGGGATTGAGCCCACAACCTGGGCATGTGCCCTTGACTGGAATCAAACCCAGGACCCTTCATTCCAAGGCCAATGCTCTATCCACTGAGTCAAACTAGCTAGGGCTCTTCAGTGCTTCTTATAGCTAACTGTATATATTCCATCCTGTGGAAGTATCAAAATTTTTCAACCAGTCTCTTGTTGATGGTCATTGGGGTTGTTTTTAATCTTTTGTTATTACATCTGTGTTTTTTAAAAATAGAACAATATTTTCTTTTGTTTTAAAAAGTACACATTTTATTTATATGCTTATGGTTAGTATCCTTAATTTTTTAAAGACTTATAATTATTTATATTTTCTTCATTGATTTTTAAACTTATCAATATCTATATTTTCACCCTTAAATAAAATAAAACAGAACCAAACACCCCTAGAAAACAATCAAACACTACACCCTACCCTGTTTTTCCCCTCACTTTGTTATTATAAATAAATGCTGAAAGGGTACCCTGTGCAAATTTCTTTTTGTATTTTTGTCAGTGTATCTTTTGAGATAGATTTTACGAAGTAGGACTGCTGGATGTGGAACTTTTCTCTATATAGCCAAATTCCTCTCCACAAGTGTTGAGTGATTTTGTATTCCCACCAGCAATGTATGAGCATGCATATTTCCCGATGGTCTCACCAACAGAATAACCTGTCAAATATTTGGATTTTTTACTGGGCTTATAAATAATGAACAGAATCTCAATGAAGTTTAATATACTTTCATTTCCCTATGAGCACGACTAACTTTTTTGAATTATCTCTTTCTCCTTATAATTCTGTTAGTTGTTTCCTTATGCATTGTGAGGCAATATTGTTGTCAATAAATGTTTATAATAATAAAATACTAAGTTCTATTGTTATTTTATTATATAATGTTAGCTATGACATTTTTACCTTGCATTTTTTTGTGTGCAATCATAAAACCACTATCTTGGCATTCTTTTGGCTTTACATTTATCTGGTATATCTTTCTCAATCCCTTGATTTACAAACTTCCTGGATCCCCCTCCTTTTTTTTGTTTTGTTTGTTTGTTTATTTGTTTGTTTGTTGTTTTTTATCTTTATTGTTGAAAGTATTACAAATGTCCCTTTTTTAATTTTTCCTCATTTGTCTCCTCCAACCCCCACCCAGGCCTTCATCACTCTATTGTCTGTGTCCATGGGTTATGCATATATGTTGCGTATATATATGTTCTTTGGTTAATCTCTTCCCACACCTCTACCTTCCCTCTGAGACATGTTAGTCTCTTCCATGCTTCTATGTCTCTGGATCTATTTTGTTCATCAGTTTGTTTTGTTCATAAACTGTCTCTTGTAGACAACATATTGCTCTATCTGTTTCATTTGAAGATTCAAGTCTGAAAATGTCTTGATCACTGAGAATGTGATAATTTACACATGTCCATGAGTCTTATGCCATTATTTTATATGTTTTTAAACCATATTTTAAAATGTTTCTCCTTTTCTATTTAAAAAACAATAAACTAATATTTTTTTCATTTAAAAATTACAGGTTTTATTTTTATGCGTATGGTGAGTACCCCTGATTTTTAAAGGCCTATCATTATTTACATTTTCTTTATTAATTTTAAAACATCAATATCTATGTCTTCATTCCTACACAACACAGAACCAAACACAATTTTTAAAAAAGCAAATACCTAGCCTTTTTCTAATCTTACCCCCAAACTCACCTTTTCCATGAAGTTGGTTTTTGCCTTTTCCCAGAACAACAAACAATAGTAAGTTACTAACTCACCTGTAATTATATGAAATCTATTTCATAGAACCTAAATTTATTTTTCTTAATTTCTGAGCTGTTTCCTTTTTTTTTTTTTTTTTTTGGTGGCCTGTATGGGGAACAAACCCAAGACCTTGGCGTTATCAGCTGAGCTGTTTCCTTTAAGAGTTTACCCAATAAAACTTCTGTGGATGTATGATTGAGAATATAATTAAGTGAAAAAATCTAGTTACTATGTTATTATCAACACTGAAAATACTGACTCCATCGTCTTCTAGCATCTTGCATTGCTGATGAAAAGTCTGATGTCTACCAGATCCTTATTCCATGGGACATGATCGATCTATTTTCGTGTTCGTTTTCCTTCTAGAAGCTTTTAACTTGATGGGCAGCAATAATCTGTCCTGGGTTATGACTCAATGAAAATATCCCAAAGAAAATAGTCTCCATCAACGTATCCCCATTCATGCTCCTGGCTCACTTTGGTCCAGGGCCACCATTTTCCCACATACCTTAAGAAATAATCACCTTCTCTCTTCCCAAGACTGTCAAATGGCTCTAATGTCAGTTCCTCATATCCATCAACTTATTCTCACTTCTCTGGATCTCCATAGTTGGGTACTGGGGAGAGAGCAGACAGCCCCGTTAGTTTGTCATTTTGACAGGAACTGGAACAGCCCCAATTTAAACCTGAAGTAAATAGTGTATTTTGTGTACTTGGCTTTATATAACGTCCAAGTTATATTTTGTTGTTTTTAACACTATTATTTAATCTTTCAAAATCCAAAACCCTATATCTATTTCCTGGATACATGATAATTATATATTTATAACATAGATGATCAGGTCTTTGTTGTTGTTATTAAATACATTTTCATCAATTTGGCTGTTTTCTTTATCATTATGCTAGATAAGCTACATTCAGTATATTAAACCTGACTTCAAAAAATTATAATTTTGGTCATGTGATCTGGATATATATTTTTGATGTCATCAATAAGCAAAGGAAAACCTTTTAGTGGTTTTGGTGAAAGGAGAATTTATTCCCTCTCCATCCAGATCAGAATGACTCTCCATGGAGCTATGCATGCATTCCCAAATATTTCCTCCAGGCAAGTCTATGGCTGGAACATTATGCTCCATAATTTTTTAAGTGATGACAGAGCTAGATGTTTCATAAACTAAAGGCCCAAAGAGAGGATCTGCTCTGAAATCCAGCATGGAGTGGAAAATGTTTGAAGCCACTGATCTTCTACCTTCTCCGCCATATGTAGGGACTATAGTTGTGAGAGAAAAGCAGCAAGTCTATTCTTATACATAAATTATTGGGGGTAATTGCTAGTTTTTGAAATTTTGATTTAGATGCCCCTTATTTTGAACTCTCTTATACTTTCTATCCATCTGGTCAGCTCTAATTGGAAAGATAACTTTGACTACAGAGAACCTAAGATAAGAGAGAGAATGCTGTGACAGATGGAACCATGGTACCTGAGAGAGAAAAGTAGTAAATGTCTTGAGAATACTAAAATCAAAACATCCATTTGAGAACACATGGAAAATCCAGTCATAAGAATAAGGGTGCATATGAAGCAGCCAGGCTGAAATGGGGAGTCCAAACTTGGTCTACAAAAATAAAGCAAAAAATTTAAATCTATTAAATCTTCATACCTTTCTATTTGTGCGTGTGTGTGTCTCTGTGTGCGCATGCATTACCAAGACTTTATATAATCTTGGCTTTTCTTACTAAATCAGGTTGTGTTGATAAAACTAATCATAGGAAGACTGAGGGGCTAGGAAACTAACCCAGAAGCATCCCGCATGGTCAGTACACACAGTCCAGAATCAAACACTCGCCAGAACTAATCCACAACAGGAACAATTTGTATGTGGAACACCAAGAGCTCATTACAGAATGTATCCAGTTTCCAAAATAAGTGTAGGCCCCCAAGAGGAGTGTTTCACTACTTTAGTATCAAAATATTACTAGTATTTAACAGATAATAAATAATCAAGGCAATTGATTTCACTGTTTATAATTTCAAGTGTACAAAAATACATAATAGCTGTAGAAATTTAGAAAAATAATTCCCTTTTACCCAGAGATAAATAATTTATAATTTGTGGGCATTTTTCCCAATATTTTCCCTCTATAGTTTATAAATCAGATAATATGTATGAAATTCTCTATCCTGTTTTTATTAATTATATATAATTTTTCCTTTTGTACTAATTGCTTTATAAAGTAATTTTCAAAACTATATAATATTCCACTTTATGAATGTATTATAATTTACTTTTCCTGATGCTTTTTAATTTTGAGACATTATTGTTTGGGGAGTTTCAGCTAGGAATGGAGTTAGAAGGCATAATTAATTTAACTGGTTTTTGATATATCATTTAAAATATTTTGTTTGTCACTTCTTAAAAGGATATTAACATATGGCATCTACCAAGATATCAAAAGCTGCTCAGGAGAAATGGAGAAGATAATTAATATAATCAGGTGAAATTACTTTAATTATTTATTCGACATTAAACTAAACTAAACTATAGTTTCATTTATTTAAAAATTTTTCAGTATTCTTAAGGCTTGTCAGGAGATAAGCCTTATATTTTGCTTTGCTAGAGTGTGTGTGTATTTGTGTCCGTGTGTTCATGAGTGATTTTTATGTAATGGATGGAGGGAATAACACCTTAAGAATAGAAGGTGTTGGGAACCCTTTTTAATTCACACCCAATAGGCCAAGCATGTCAAACTTGCGGCCCAAGGGCCGCATGTGGCCCACAAGGAATATTTTTGTGGCCCAGCCAATATAACAGTATGAAAGAAACGTTTTAATAAAAAATTTGTAACTTAATTTTTACAATCTCCTATCCTATATATAAAAAGCCTATGGTCAAGATGCCCTCATGCCATAAGGACTGATCACCAGGAGGCTGCGTGCGCGGTGAGGCGTGCATGGGTGGGCGGGGACTTGATGCTTCATCCCCATGGGTGCCTGGGGAACTTGATGCTGCATCCCTGCGGGAGGAGGGAGACTGATACCCGCACCCTGGACTCAGACAGCAGGGCAGTCCCGTCCCTCACAGAATCGTCTGTTGGTCAGCTTGCTGTCAGCGGCCTGACAGCCAGGAACCCCATTCACCAGCACCCAGGACCCAGACAGCAGGGCAGCAGGAGCCCCATCCCTCGCAGAATTGGCTGTATCAATGTTGTTTTTATATCATGTTTTTGTTGTTTTTATATTATATGTTTGTTGTTATATCATGTTGTTATTGTTTATTTATTAATAAATTTATATATTACTTTCATATACATTTTTCTAATTTTCTTTTATCTCTGACACTTCTATTATAGAGAAAGGGCAAATAGTGATATTAAAATATTTCTTCTAATTAATGCCCTTTCAATGTGCACGAATTCATGCACTGGGCCACTAGTTATACATAATTATTAATAATGAACTACAACCTTCGCTAATGACTGATTACTATAATCATGTTGCATTCATTTCCCTTACTTGCCTTATACGCAGGTGCACCATTTCTCTTCACTAATACTAGCAGTGAATATTTTAGCAGCTGATTACCATGTTATTAGTCTTGGACTGACTTGTTTGGTGTGTGCAACAGGAAATATTTCGCTTTCATGGAACAAGAAAAATAGGTTTATTTGCATTATGCTTATTAATTTGTGCAGATATTCATGTCTGGTAAGTTAATGTTCAAGAAAAAATATTAATTTTTATTAAAATGTTCTATTATTTTATGTTAACAATTACTCATTTATTTCAGCTCTTTGTATTCAGCATGTCTCTATTGAAATAAACCTACATTTCAATGAAAATTGAAGCTTTTGTTCTTTTGCGGCACACATAAACTTAAACCTTGTTTATTTGGCCTGGGTTAGCCTCTGAGTTTGACATGCTTGCCTTAGGCTGTTTCTAAAACTTTACTTTAAGCCAATGTACTGAAGCCTTTACTTTTAGGACCAATGATTTATTGTGTTTAGAATTTTATTTGAAATCCAATTAAAAAGTCTTTGAAAACTCATCTATCTTGAGTAGTGATATCTTTCAAAATCAATGACAGATTATATTACCTACAATGGTAGCAAAATTAAATAATTGTTTTCCTTAAAGTGTTATGGGTACAAAATAAATCTAAATATTTTAGAATACATTCTTCTACCCATAAAACTCCAATAACCCATATCATGTTTCCTGAAAAATACAGTATTTCAGTCAGAGTTCAACCAGAGAAGCAGAACCAATAGGAGAGTGAGAGAAAGAAAAAGAAAGAGAAAGAGAGAGTAGGAAAGAGGAGGAGCAGATAGAAATAGAGATAGAGAATAGATATTTCCTTTTATTGCAAGAATTGGCTTACACCATTGTGGTCTGGCTAAGCAAACCTGAAGTCCACAGGGTAAAAGCCAGGAAGGGAAGATGATAGCAGACAGTTACCCCCACAAGTCTGGATTAAATCATGGAGTTTTCAGGCTCAGTGAACCCTTAAACCCTCTTTTAAAGGACTCACCTGGTAAGGTCAAGTCCATCTAGAATAATCTCTCTTTTGATTAATTAAGAGCCAACTGATTAGGGATTCTAATCACATCCACAAAATCCCTAGATTTGAGTTTGATTGAATGACTGAGGACTATAGTTTTGCCTAGCTAAGTAGCCACATCAAAAGAACTTGTATGCATATATGCATAACCCATGGACACAGACAATAGGGTGGTGAAGGCCTGGGGCAGGAGGGGGAGGGCGGGGGGGGGGGGGGGTAGGCTAGAAGAGGTCAATGGAGGGGAAAAAGGAGACATATAAAATACTTTCAACAATAAAGATTTATATCCCCAAAAAGCCATCATGAAGTAAGTTGGATTTTTCAAGTCAGGTTTTAATGCTGATTGTAAAAAGTTTAATAACCTTGGTTTTAATTTTTTTATTATTTTAGCAGAAGGAGTTAATAAAGATGGGCAGCATGATTACTATTCATTAATTAGACCTGTTTGTTAGTTTGTTGGGTTTTTGTGCTATGCATAGTTAGAAAAACACTAATTTTGTATACTTTTGCTCCATTTGTTATTGACTTCCACAGTTCTTCTTTGAGCTCTTAGCCACCATTTGCATTAACATTAATTTTTAATACAATTATGGCTAATATTATCCTCTGAATGCTTTTATATAATAATAGCTTTGCATTTACACAATACTGCTTTTCCAAAGAGCTGTGAGTGCTTTGTCGACAGTGAGCCAGATTTCTTCCCCTGCGTAAGCTGTTCTCCACCTACCCCTAGAGAAATATTAACACTTTACAACAGGACCTCGATTTGTACTTGTAGCAGAAATAGAATAATCGGTGTTCTTATAGCATTAAGATTCTTCTCCAATAGGTCTTAGGAGGATTATTGTGTTCTAAGCACTTCACAAAAATCTCATATGGAATAAGTTATTTGTTACAGTTATGAACATAGAACATTGGACATTGAGGAAGTATTTTTGAATGATGGATAAACTGTAGCTAGAACAAAACAGTTTTCAGGACAATGGGGTTTTCTAATGCTTTTGAGAAAGAAGCAGATGGAGTTTGATTAAGGTAGCAGTCTTATTATATACACAGGAGAGAATTTTCATAACCAGGAAGAGAAATATTCTTAGCTGTAAAGATTAGAAAAACCTAAATGCTTTCTCTTTGGCTTGAAAAAATAAGAACTATCTATTGTGTTCATATTAAGACTACAATTGATATGTCCCAAGGAACAATATCATCCCATTAAGCAAGAAGGCAAGCTGGTGCTACTGTAGACAAAACACTCAGTTGGGTGGTCATGAAATCTCTTGCTGGTTTTGTTCTTAAATAGCTATGTAGTTTGAGGAAATCACTTAACTTCTCTGTTTCTTCACTTATATAGTTAGAGAATTGGTCTAATGACATTTCGCAACCATTTTGGATCTAAAACTCTCGATAAGAGCAAACATGTTGACTCTAGTAAAAATTACCCAGAAAAAGGGTAGGAATATTCCCATTTCGTATTAGAAATGCTTCACATTTTTTTAATCCTTAAATGCCAAATATTTTCTCTACTTTATGGGGGCAAAGACATAGATCATAAAATAACACAAATTGACAAATTTAGTATTTGTTCTAGAAAACAGGCTTCACATATTTTAATATATTTTAAGACTTGGTAAATTTATTTTTTTAATTTTCATCTTAATTCCAAGTCTAAATCAGCCACTCAATTACATTTAAAAAATTGTAACCCCAAGGTAATCTTTTGGATTATCTAGGATGTTAAATTTTCTTAAACATTACAGGTACTTTAATATCAAATATACTGATTGTTATTCCCAAACTTAACACAAAAATCTTCTTACTATAAATCTGATTTATGTCATCAATAAACTGAACTCTAAAACTTTCTAGGTTATTTATAGCCACCTCTTCATTCTTTATGGAAATAATTTTCTATTCCAAGTAAATTGGATTACATCATTAAAAGGCTGAGCTTTGTGTATTCAGAGATTTGGGCTGGAGTATGTGAGATCTAAGAGTGGTAGATATCCAGGGCAATTTTTCTCAAAACTATGGGAGGCAGATTGAGCTTTCTTTTATAGTCTCTTGGTCAAACTGGGCTCCAAGTCCAAAACCTACAAGTGGGATGGATATCACTTTGATTTGAATTTGCAACTTCCCTGGTCATCAGCTCTGATTTAAGCCTGAAACCATGGCCCAGCTATTTGACCCACAGTTTTGAATCAAACAATGATTAATACTGAATAGCATTTACTGTTTAGTATTCTGAACTTTCCTCAGATTCATTTTATAGCTACTTAAAAGTTATTGCATTTGATTCTGCCCAACTCATGTGTATCTAGCTATGGCATAGCCACAATCGCTTAGTCCATACTGATGACAGTACAGATTTTGACTTTCAAAAATACTATGTCACTTGAGCTTTGCCCCTTTGGGTGTGGGGGGTGGGGAGGACAAGTGTATTAATATTATTACCAATTTTATTATTATTATTATCCCTAACCTATTTTGTTGATTTTAAAGGCTATCCCTAGAAACTAATATAGTAGCTATGAGGTACATGATGGGTCTTGTTAAACTTTTGTTAAATGGATAACTATTAGCTCTGGAATTTAATATTTAATATAATATCAGCATTGCATAATAAATAGTTATACTTCTTTATTTCTATAACTCAAAAATACCTGCTCTAGGATCCCTCCAACCTGGTAGAAATGTGAATTCTAATCACAATGATTCCAGCAGCCAGTGTGAGTCCTGCAGCTCCAGTGAGCAGCTGGGCAAGCCCCTGAGGCTGTATCTGTCAGGGTCACATTCCCTGGCTTCTATCCTACAGGTTGGGCCTCTGCTTTGCAGTGCTGAGGTATCGGGCTATGAACACTGTTCCAGACAGGCTTGGGAGGTATTGCTGCACTCTCTGGCCCTCACTTCAAACCTAAACCCATTCTTCCAAAGTGTGGTCACTGGCAGGTCTGAGGAAGCTGTGTTTAAACATCCTAGTTCCCTGACCTCCAGCCTTCCCAGGAATCTAGGATCTTCCAAACAGCCTGGGTTGGCGAGGCATTTGAATTCCTGGAAACTTCAGTTTTGTCCCTAAAAATCACACACACATGCACAGGCACACATACACATGTACATACAAAGACCGTGCTAACTTGTGGGGATGGGAAGCTATAATAGCTATAGAATAAAGAATGAGCATGAGTTAGTAAGTCAACAAATTACCTGGAATTATTATTATAAAAATATTTTAAACTCAGTGATGTATATTTTACAAAGTGCTTCCCAATAGTATAATGTTTAATCTTCATAGTACTTTGTAAAGTTAAGTAAGAAATTACAACGCTTATTTTGCAAATGAAAAACCCTACTCAAAAAAGTGCTTGTCTTCAGAGTCTCACAGATGTGTGTGCGTGAGCATGTGTGTTATGTGTTCTCAATGGTGTTACACATTAGAATGATCAGGGAAGCCATTCAGTGATGCCCATGTCCAGGAGTCATCTTAGATGAATTAAATCAAAGTGTCTGGAGGTGGCCTAGCATTATTTGTTTTTAGAGTTTCCTAGATGATTCTAATATGCAAGCGGGGATGAGTACAAGAACCAAACTTAAAATACAGGTTTTCTGATTTCAAATGACATGTGCTGTTTTGTTTTTAATATATTTTTATTGATTTATGAGAGGAAAGGAGAGGGAGAGAGAGAGAGAGAAAGAGAGAGAGAGAGAGACATCAATGATGAAAGAGAATGATTAATCAGCTGCCTGCACACCCCCTACTAGGGATCAAGCTTGCAAACCGGGCATGTGCCCTGACCAGGAATCCAACGGTGACTTCCTGGTTCATAAGTCAATGCTCAACCACTGAGCCACATCAGCCCAGTCAAATTACATGTTTTTAATGCTGTGTCACAGTAATCATTTGAATATGGCTATTGACGATGTCAATTCTTGCTTTCTCTGTAAAATAGAGGGGATATAGTTTCCTCAGGCATTTCTCAGAGCACTCAGCCATCCAGGGAGAGAATCTGTAAGAAATAGTTTGAATGGTGGGGAGTGCTCCTGGAAGTCCTTCAGATCTTTTTCTATTGACTGGTTGCATAAGGTAAACATTCCAATGCTGTGATGTCATTAAGTCTAGGAAATTTAGAGTCCTTGGGGCATAAACATTGCTTACTAAATTCCAGTGTTTGGAATAGGTGTGGGGTAAGAAGTAGAAAACCCCAGGAGATGACAATTAGAAGCAGTAGCACTTTTGTGGATGGAATTGGCAAGGATGTCCTACGAGGGTGATGAGTAATGTTCTGATGACAGTAGGATTTGGGGTAGTAGGATTTGGGGTTTTCCTCTGCTACGGGGCTTCTTTGTCATTATCAGACATCAGTCCCATCCTTTGTTCCACTAGCACCTATTTTGCATATGGAGAGGGACAAGAAGGAAAAAAAAAAGAAGCTATGATTTCTTGCTATGCTCTGGCTGCATAATTTACAATGCAAATGCGTAGGGGAGATGGAGATCCATTGTCCCCAAGCTGAGCAAGCAGCATAGTGAGGATATACTTTAGGACTCAGCTTCTCATTAGGGTGATGCTGATTTCCCTCTGCCAGTCAGCTGGGAAAATATATTTAGAGATGTAGTTGATGGGAGAACTGTTTTTATTATTGTTGTTTTAGTTCGAATACATTGAATTAAAAAATAGAAATGCAGTTGAACTCATTTGAAATGTATCTGCTTTAATGAGTAAATGGTGGGAATCTTATTTACCCAAGAGGTAGGTCAGATGATTAGGTAAAAAATAGAATAAAGAATAAATGACCTGGAATTTAAATCCTTTTTAGGTTTGGTTTTAGAAACTTCTGTACTGTGTAATATGATATAGTCCTTTTCTCTGAGTAAGTAAAACTTAAAGATCATAAGAGAGTTAATAAGAAAAGGCATTGCTTGGAAAATAAAGATTTGATCAGGAAAGAGGGGGAAACATGGAGAGAAATGTCTTAAAAAGAAAAAACAAACAAACAAAAAAGAGGCAGTGAGTACAGAAAATCCCCGGAGGCAGTCAGGTGTGGAGGGGTCTTCTAGATAAAAAGCAGAGTGGTTTCTTGTTACCTTAATTGCTTCCTGCCTGTTTGGGTCCCTAGTAGAGAGTGGAGCCAAGAGATCAGAGGAAAGAGAAAACACATTCTAGAATGATAAGGACAAGTCCACTGAGAGACCTCCCATTTAATTAGCACAGGTGGCCTCAATTGCTGAACGGATCTAGGGTGGGTGATGTGGAAACCTTGACAGATGTAAGGAGCTGCAATGGCCTGAGATAACAAGTTGGGTCTCATGTCCCATGGCTCAGGTTCCGAAAATGCATGTGAGTACTGGAAGGGATAAGACTCGAAAATCCAACTTCACACCTGGTTAGGGGAGACACTTTCTAAGGAAGGATAGGAAAAACCCCAATGATTACATGAAGCTATGGCAGGCAAAGGATGAAAAGTTAACATTTACTTAAGCATTTAGAAGTAGTCTTTCAATGCATTTTGTGCAGTGTTCTTTGATTGTGAGTCTATTTAATGATCATGCTAGGTATAAAAGATTAATGAGTAAAGATCTGTACTAGTTTATTTCTTTATCACTCACTAGTTAAAAGCTTGGTTGTCAGGCCCCTTCCATGAAGACAGCATCTACTATTATCCTCTAGGGAAAGCTTGTCCTTTGATGAGGGGACATTAACTCTTGAGAGCCAAAACCACTACCTTAGCTGTGAATGTGGCCGTTACAAATGTCCTTTTACAGGGCGAAACAGCCATTTAGAGAAGATGGCCTTATTCATTCAACCAATAATTGAGTCTACTGTGTGCCAGGCACTTGCTGAGAACTGACGATCAAGAGATACAGGACACCCTGCACGTCGGGACCCCAGCTAGAGGCACAATAAGCTGCTACCATGTGCTGTGGAAAGGGTCAACTCAAGACACTGTTTCAGCAAGAAATGGTTTGTGGTCCAGACTGAGACATAAGGTGGAAGTTATGGGAACAGGTATGGCGGCTTTCCTCACCAAAGAAAATTTATTTACAGACTTTCAGATTAATTTACAGTGTTAAAGATTTTCAGGAGACACATTCTCTCAAGTACATGTGATTTAAAGAGGGTGGGTTTTAGAGCCTCTCTGGGGCTAAGACTGATAGGGGTCTAAGCTTCAGGGAGAATTCCAGGTCTGTAACAGAGACATTAGATTCTAATAAAGAGGGAATGAGAGACGGCAGATGGAGCAGTTAGCATACAGGGAGTAATTAATAGTTTGTTGCTCTTATAATAATATCAGAGAAACGCAGAAGCACTTCTTACGTCCAGGCTTCCCCATCCCCAGCTGGTGAGGTAGCTCATGTTAGTCTTGCATCTGTTCAGTTGGCCAGCGACATTGCCACCAGAATGAGCCTTCAAAACACAGCGCTTCCTCCGGTGTGTCCCTTCACTGACTCCATTGCCTGGACACAGTCTCTCTTCCCTGCCTGATACACAAGCTTGCCATGACCTACTGGGACCTGCCTTTGCCTCTTTGAACTTTCTCCTTCACCAAGACACCGAGATAAAACACCATGTAGGGCCCTGATCACAGTGTGTCTGCCACTCCATGGCCCTCTTCCTTTGCACCTGCCTTTTCTCCTGTTAAAATGTCTCATATTCCTGTAAACTGTTTTTAAAATACCAAGCATTTATGGAAATTAAATGGCCATAACCCTTACATGATAACATGTGAATACTCTGCTTCTAACACACACAATTGCTTATATATTATAAAATAATTTGATGTTTTCATGGTCCTTTTCCCTGTCTCTACTGCAGACTCAGTGTCTCGTGTTTGCCTTTATGTCTCCAATTCCCAGCCCAGTGCCTGGCATTAGTTGGTCTTCACTAATGTTTATTGAAGGGAATTTAATGGTAGGCTGTCTCTCTCTCTCTCTCTCTCTCTCTCTCTCTGCATTTATATTTGGTGTCCCCAAAAATTTATACATACTTTAACAGCTGAAAGCTCAATTTTGAAAATGAAATGTATTTTCATAAACACTGCTTTTATAATTATTTAAAGTGCATGTATAAATTTTTGGGGACACCCTAAAGACAGAATTTTTTTGCTGATTTGGTTTAATGTGTATTTACAAATTCTTGTTTCCCTCAAGATCAAAAGATAAACTTCTAACAATGGCTACAATTTGTTGTTAGCATTGCTGATAACTATAAATCTTGTTTCAGGCCATTTATCTCCATTATTGCATAACTTAGAATTGATTTGCTATGCATCATAATTTGAGTCTGGCTCTTCTCTGTGTCCTTGCATTGTCTGCGGTGACCTATGCGCATCTCGAACACAGTGTTGTCATTCTTCTCTTTCCCTGGTCCCGCTGAACCCCTCTGTGCCCTTTGGCACCTCTGACCATTAGCTTTAATTACACCGCATCTTTCTTATGATTTGCTCTATATTGTTTTGAGTTCCCCTGTCTCCAGTGTCATCTGGTGTCCCTTGATGATATATTCTGGAACCAATTTAGCGTGTCTGGAATATGCATCTATTCGTCAGAACAACCTGTGCTCATCCCCTACACTGTCACACTAATGGCGCTTGGGGATATTTATGGGTCTTTGCAAATACCACAATGGCTCCTGCTGCATCTAATGATTGTTTTTCTGGTACTAATGTTTGGGTGTTTGCTAATTTCCTTAAGCATAATGCTGATAAAATAGAGCTATTATAGAAGAGTCCTCTCCACAGAAATACCTTTTAGCTCCTTCATCCTGCATAGTTTCCCGAGTCTTTTTTTTCCCCCAGACTTGATAATATTTGCATCACCTTTGACTTTGAGTTTCCTTGTAAGATGTATTTGCAACAAATGGTTGTTTTCCTGATTATCTTTCTGTCACTGTCTTAAATTTAAATCATTGATACTCTTTGATTTAATCCCAAATAAAATGAAAACACCATGGGTATACGTTATTAACTCTCATACCCACAAATAAAAGGTGGATTGATATACTGATCATTACCTTTGACTTTTCCATTTGTTCTCTGCTGTTATTAAAGTCAATAATATACTTCCTGCTCTCAGTTTAATAGTCAGTTCCATACTTCTCTTAAATACCCATATTTTGATATCATCCCTTTCATTTTACTTGGATAATTTGAATCACTGATTTCTTCAATTGACTTTCTAGTTTTCTAGCTGAGCCTTTTCTTATGTCCCTTTCCTCCATGATTATTTTACTTTGTCTTATATTATTAGAAAACTAGGGGCCCAGTTTTCTGGGGGTGGTTGTCCCTCAGCCCAGCCTGCCCCCTCTCACATACTGGGAGCCCTAGGGGATGTCCTACTGATGGCTTAGGCCCACTCCCTGCTCCCCTTGGGGAGCGGGCCTAAGCCGCAGTCTGGCCTCCCTTTGTGGGAGGCGACAGGGCTGATCAGGGGAAGGCACCAGCCCCATCACCCCACTGCTGCAGCCCCTGCCAGTCACCGCAGCCACCAAGGTGTTTTCATCAACACGGACTCTAGCCCCTTCACCATGAAAAAATGACAACTTTCTTTAGTCATTTTCAAGATGTGTCTTTCGTAGGATATGACATTTCTTTATTATTTTTTTTTATCCTCACCTGAGGATATGTTTCCATTGATTTTTAGAGAATGTGGAAGAGAAAGGAAAAGACAGAGAGAAACATCAAAGTGAGATGAACACTTTGATTGGTTGCCTCCTGTATGAGCGCTGACCTGGGCACCAGCCAGGGAAGAGCCTACAATCTAGGTACATGCCCTTGGTCGGAATTGAACCCAGACCCTGTGGTAGGCAGGCCGAGGCATTATCTACTGAGCCAAACCAGCTAAGGCAGGATATGATATTTCTTAGCCCTTCCAGCAGCAGACCTTCGTTTTTTTCTCCAGGAGTGTGGTGGAAAAACCCTACATCTCCTTCTTGGATTCTTATTACCCAAGTTACTAAGAATATTACCAGTGGCATACAGGGAGCTTAGCCAATGAGCTGTCAGAAAAGGTGTTTCTTCTGTAGTTCACACTGATCCCTGGCTCAGCCCCTGCCCAGGCCTAAGGCTTCTGGCCAGGGCGATCAATGGCTCTGCCTCCCCGGGTGGCAACTGACCCTGCCCACCCCGCCTCCCCGGTCCCTGATCTGCGGACTGGATCCCACGAGTGGTTTCTGGTGCTGCCCGCCCCACCTGCAGTATGCAAATTTAATGGCCATCTTTGTTGGGTTAATTTGCATACTCTTCTGATTGGCTGGTGGGCCTAGCGAAGGTACGGTCAATTAGCATCTTTGTCTTTTATTAGTGTAGATATAATAAATTAACATTTTGAAAATTTGGGAGTTGTGCCAATTCAGAGCATTGTAGGTGAAAGTATGACTTTCCCCAGCACCCCCACTCCCCCGTGACTTAAAGACATACCAAGCCCAGTGTCCACCCAAATCAGTCTGTTGCAACCAAAACCCACTGCACTTCTCTTCCTTGTCTTCATTGGTCAGTGCCTTAAGGAAGCTCTAGTCATTTTCTCCTTCTCTTAGTAGTTGCCACGTCCTTTGTGCCCAGGTTTCCAACTTCTATCCACCTCCCAAAGCTTTCTTTAATGAACCTGCCTTGTGTCCTCAATTGTTTTCTCCTGTTCTCTGCATCTTTTTGCGTTATTACCTGGTTCTCACCTGGGACCATAACCTCCCCCAGTAGTCCCCAAATCGTTTTTGTGTATTTTCTCACACATCATGTACTTCAGACACAGAGCAAGGCATTGGTGTTTTCCTGGCTCCCCATTGCTGCTATCATATCACAACTTCTTCACTTCTCCAACTGTAAGAACAAAACCAAGCGACAACAACAAGCCCTGTCTATTTTAAAGCACAAAACCTTTCACCCGAATCACCATCTCTTTCTCCCTATTGATACAATCTACTTTCTAACCTCAAAATTATCATAGATTTTGCAAGTGATCTAGAGTCTTTCCCCCAAGGCCTAATCAGTGTGGGTGGTAACTTCTGTATTTGTGGGCACTTATCCATCCTTGACTCTTTTACCTCTGTCAGCCTTCGCCCTACTTGTCACTTGCAGGTCACACTGGCAAAGCTTCCTATAAAACATAACTGTAAACACCTCTAAAGTCATTAAAATAGTGATTTTGGACCACAAATTTTCTCTCTCTTCTGCTAAGTTGTTAAATTATTTCCACCATAACATTTCTCATGCCTTGCTGAAACTTCTATCCATTGACCTTTCTATTTTTTTCGCCATCAGCCTTCTCCTTCACTTCTCTGATAATCCAGCTTACATTTAATGATACATCTTTCTAGAAATCCTTGTCAACACCTAAAGCCCTCTTGCCTTTTTTTTTTTTTAATTCCAACTGCTCTGACAAAAACCACAGCTTAAAAGGGCCCAATTATCTCTTTCTTCTCCGTAAGCTGTAGAGTGCTTCTAGAGAAAGCCACACATATCAGGGGTGAGTGGGTGTACTTTAAATTCATGATCGGTAACCTGCAATGCTGCTTGGCAATCCTGCTAGATTCCTTTAGTCAACTATTACTCCACTTTGCACAAGAGAATGTTTTCAATGTCTTTCCAGTTTCCATAAATATCTGAGCACATTTGGTCTATACTCCTGGCCAATGACCTCATGTAGTACTTCACAAAGGAAAAACTAGCAATCAGATGGAGATGCTATCATCTTCTGGAAAACATACAAACAAACCTACCTTCAGTGCTGTTCACTCTATCTCCCCTTCCTCCTGACATACTAAGGCAATCTGCCCATTTATCCTCTGAACTCTACACTCTTTTTCTCTGGAGAATCTCTTTTTCTCTGGGATGATTTTCACTGACTTTTAAAAATATTCCCACTGTACAGAAATAATCAGTTAAAAAATCAGTCCTCGCTGGTTTTGCTCAGTGGTTACAGCACCGGCCCATGCACCGAAAGGTCGAAGGTTCAATTACTGGTCAAGGACATGTACCTGGGTTGCAGGTTAGATCCTTGCCCCAATGGGTGAGGCACCCAATCTCTCTCACCTCAATGTTTCTTCTCTCTTTCTCCCCTACCTTCCTCCCCTTCCACTCTCTCTAAAAATCAATGGAAAAAATATCCTCAGGTGAGTATAACAAAAAAAATCAATATAGATGTCATCCACTTTAGATGGGCAATAGAACATAGCAGTTAAGGGCATTAAAATCTAGAGTTATATTTCGGGGACTGATGTCCAGCCTTGCCACACATTAGCTTTGGGACTTTGTCAAGTCAATTAAAGTGTTTATGCTCCAGTTCGTCTCTAAAATATGGATGATATTCATTTATTTGTAAGGCATAACTAACCATGTACACAAGATAATTAAGAAGTATTTGACATATAATAAGCTTTATATATAAGTATTTGCTATTATTATTATTATTATTTTGTTTTTTAATTGGACCACTATTCACTTTACAAGGTTTTTTCCTGGTCCTGAAGTCTATAATTGCATGCCTTTCCCTCAAGGGTCCAAGCTGGACCATTTTCTTTCTAGATCTGATCTACACTTGTCCTACTCTCATCCTGGGACTTGACTTTAGCTTCTTTTGATTTGGATTCACTGTTTTCTGAACTACACAGTTTATCCTTTTGTGTTTCTTTTCCACATCAGCTTTTGCTGGTTTATATTTGCAACCATTTTCAGAACAGGGTCTATGAGAGATAAAGTTTATGGATTTCTGAACGTTTGAAAAAAGTGTTTTTACATTTGGTTTATAATTAGAGTCCCGAATAATTTCCCATTAGGTTTCACAGGCATTTCTCCACTGTCTCCTTTTTCACCAGTGTTGCTGATAAGGTGTTTGATAGCAGTTTCACTCTTGTTCTTATGAGCCTTACCGACACATTTAAGACTTTCAACTTTGCTGTTGTGAAACCTTTGCATGAGGCTATAATGCAGTGTAAATTTTTTTTTTTTGCATCTATTTTGCTTTATACTCATTGGATTCTTTTGATCTGAATGCAGGTGACTTTTTTGTGAATTGGAGAATTCTTTTCCTATTATATCTTTATAAACCCTTCTCCATTATTTTCCTTTCTCAGTTTTTGAGGTATATTATTTCAACACGATGGCACCTGGATTTGTGCTCTATGCTGCATATATTCTTTTATATTTACCATTTCTGTTATATTGTTCCACCTTCCAGAAGATTTCCCAGATTTAATTTTCCCTTTTATCTTTTTTTTCAATTTCATCAATGGTATAAAATTTCTCTCCTGTCCTCATTGTAATTTTTTCCCTTAGGATTCACTTTCTACTTTAGAAATAGGATGCTTTCTCAAACCTCTCTAATTTTATCAATGAGAAGTTTTCTTTTATGGTCTCTTTATTCTCTGAATTGTGTCTTTCTTTCTGGGTTCAGTTTTTCTGTTTTGTTTTTCCTCCTCTGTCTTGTTTAATGAAGTTTCTCCTTAACAGTTGGCTCCTTCTTAAAACGGAAAGATTGGGGAGCAGGGTGGGATTTTCTGGGCTGCCCACCTCCACATACACACCTTCAGGCTTTTCCTTTTGTGAGGTGGACTAACTGGGAACCCCTTAAAGGTGGCAGTAGCCCCTTTGTTTCCTCTGTAGCATAAATGGGCAGAGAGCCTGCTGAGAACCCAAGCTCCTCCAGCCACCAGAGAGACAATGTCAGAACAAGTAAAGCTTTCCTCTGGACTGCTGGACCCACGTTGTGTTTCTGATCATGCATCCCTATTGTTATACTGCTAATGCATCCCTGGTGACCTATGCATGGAAGATCTTCAGTGAAAGAACAACTCACATGGTCCCCTCCCTGTGAGCCGTACTGTTTCTGCTCATTCTTTTCTGTTCCTGCCAATTCTCTATTGTTCCACAGCCTCTAGGTGCAGAAGCACGGAATGGCCCCTACACAGAGGACTGTATTCTGGGCTGTGTTCCCTTATTACTATTTCATATGTCCAGCTTGGCTTTCTGTTTTCTAGTAACTCATTGATAACATATATCTCATGATGATTTCCTCTCTCTTTTTTTTCTTTTCATTTCCCCAGTTTTTGTTAACTGATGACTACATTTAATTTTTTTTATTTATTTTTCAATTATATTTGATACACAATATTACATTAGTTTCAGGGGGAACAACACAGTGATGAAGCACATAAATACCTTATTAAGTAATCACCCTGGTAGGTCCAGTACCCATCTGACACCATGAGTCTCTTTTTCCTTCATGGGTATGGGTTTATTTCTTTTTCTACTTCTGATGACTTCTGCGACATGGAAAGTGATCCATGAGCTTATTTCTGCCCATTTGAACTTGAGGCTCTCATAACTAGTTATAAATTGATGAATGAATAATTACTTTCTTGAGGAGTTATTAAGCACAAGGGCTTGAGACTTTTTTCTGCATCATCATATTGATTTATCATAATGATACTGAGAATCTCCATTTTACAAATGAGGAAATTGAGATTCAAAGAAGTCTATTAGTTGCCTGCATTTGGACAGCTCATAAAAGGGAGAGCCAGTATTTGAACTCAGACCTTCTGATTTTAAGCTGTGTGTGTTTTTATTTATGCTCTTGCTGAAAGCAAACTAGCCATCATGGACTTTGGGGAAGGTTGGAGACAGTGGATGAAAGATGGAAACTTTGAACATAATAATCACTTGTGTAAGATACAGTGACTGGGTCTTTTTTTACAGTGGGTGAGCAAACATCAACTCTAAGCCTGTCCCTGGGGATTTACATAAATAGGGAATATGACTTGATAGTCAGAAATAAGAACAGTTTTTTGAGGATCAAAAATATTTGAAGATAATTAGGATCCAAAATGGTTACAGCAGGCAAAACTAGAAAAAATCAAACCGAACCACAGTAAAGTTTGATAAGTTTAGGATTATCAGATTTTGTAAATAAAAATAAAGGAGACCAAGTTAAATCTGAATTTCAGGTGGAAAATAAATACTTTTTTAGTATAAGTATGGCCCTAAGAAATTATTTATTGTTTATCTGAAATTCAAATTCAACTGGGCTTCCTGTGTTTTATTTGGCAACGCTACATAGGGATAAATGCATTTTCATGAATGTCAGCTTTAAAACGTAGTTATACAATAGCAGGATGGGGGACTCAGATAGGGGTTTGTGTGAGAAAACTTATTGTTTAGGTTCATTGTAATATTAATTTGAGTTGATAGTGTGGTTAAAAAAAAATATCTGAACCAGATTTTTAAAAAAATTATCCCCTACGGCAATGTTTCTCAATATATAGGCCGAGGAATACCTCTTCCTAAAACCTGGGTTTTTACTTGTTATTTTTTAATGCAGCTTTCTGGGACCCTAGAACCTTTAATTCCTCAGGAGGGTTTAGAGGGTTTAGAGTTTTTTTTAATAAGTTCCCTAGGTAACTATTGTACACACAGACATTAAAGAATTACTGAGAAAGAAAGGCGAGACATCCCACAGGTGCTGGCCGGGCCACACCCAACAGATAGTGATCATTTTCTAATGATACATTTTTTGAACATACATCCTGAGAAATGAGGCTGGGATGCTGACAGGGTTTGGCTATGATGCTCAATGCAAAAATGTCAGAGAAGCCAGCATTTTTTGGCCTAGAGAATGTTCAAGAGTACATGAGAACTATATTTGAATACAGTGCAGAACAATGTTTCGATTTTTTCCACAATGTGTGCTCAGAAGTTGGGGTTAGGATCAGTGAGTAGAAATTATAAGCAAAGTCGGGTTATATATGAGGAGGAATTTTCTTACTATTAGACTCTTTACAAAAGGAATGAACTTCCCTTCCAGGTAGTGAGTTCTTCGTCATTGGGGTGTTTTGAAAATGAATGAAGTCCTGCCAGGGATCCTGTTGATGGGATTCCTCAGAGGCTGGATGTAAGGTCAATTCTCTGAGTCAGGGCCAGACACGTCCTAAGGCTCCTCCTGTCTGTAAAACTCAGACTGAACATTGAGAAGCAGCATAATTCACTGAGATGGATGAAAATAATTGTGTTTAAATTTTTAAACATTGAAATAACCAGGCCTATGAACATTGATCAGAGTAGAAAATGTTGGTAGTGATATAATGATTTGCAAAATCACATTGGATACACTTGAATGCAAATTTAAGCTCTTCATTTTGGAGATAAAGAGCAGAAATGTTATATTCTCAACAGAGGACTTTTTTTCCCCTAAGGTAGGGTCTGTTTATGGAGTAAACTATGGGATTACCCTTTTCAAAGTAAAATGTTTCTGCTAAGCCTGAGTCAAGTTCAGCTGAGGTGTGGACAGTGGGATGTAGGAACTGTTAAGATTCTCTGTTACCCTTGGAAATCATGTGATCCTTAATTAGCTTTAAAAAATATTCTTTCCTTTATAATTCAACATGAATAATCCAGATGACAACATGCATTTCTTTAACAATATGCATTTTTACATTTCTTTTTTTTCTAATTTGAAATATTTGAAAATCTGGGTATATTTCATCTCTCAGTACAAAGCAGTGTGCCTCCAGTAAATTCATGTCCAGTATGTAAAGAGAAAAGTTCTAAATTCTCTTGGGAGAGAAAGGAAGCACCTTTGAGTTAAGCACTCACAGCTCATGTCGATTTCAGTGGGAGATGCAGCTGCTTAGGAACTAATATTTTTCTTTTCTTTTCATTATACAATGAATTTTAAAAAGTGAACCCACTCATTACTCAAATTACCAAGGTCTTACTCACCCGAGTGAGGTTGATTGACTGGAGTTCTGGGAGTTACGCAACGGCTGGGCTGACTTTTAGTTCAGACCCTGCATAGTGTGCGTAGATTATTTTAATAACCAGTCTTTGCCTTTGTTCTTTGCTTTCCTAAGGAAAAAACAAAAAATAAAAAATAAAAAAAAAGGTGAGCAGTAAATGAGATATGTGAATAGGGGAGGAAGCAGCTAGGGGAGAAGTGGAGATAGGTCACAGAAGAACTATGAGAAGTCAGTGCCCAGTAGACCACTACGATTATGAATTCAATTCCATAAGAGTATGAAGGGGGAAAGGGGCGTGGTGATGGTGATTGTGTTGGGGTGGAGATAGGTCGAAGGAAGGGTGGGGCTGGTGTGGGAGGGGAACCCAGGGAAATGTGGCCTGGGACACACTGGAGGAGGAGAGACAGGAGGGCCAACGCCTGTGTTCCAAAGGAAAGCATTCTATTTTTAAGTTCAATGACTCTATTAAAAGATGGACAAGCCCCAGAGGACCAAATTCGAGATTCCGCCTGGGGATTGGGGTTTTCCTTCGAATTTTTTCCTACCACTCAGCATAGTCTAGTGATTTCGGGCATGGAATGGAGATGTGAAACCTAAGATCTGGAAAAGGAAGAAAGCGGAAAGATGAGGGAGAAGGCCGCACCAGGGGGAGAGCATGTGTTACACCCTCTTGCAGGGACAGAGATGGCAAGTCAGGCCCGGAGCTCTTCGTGGGGAATGCAGCCGGCCTCTGGCAGCGGCCCGGCTCATGCTTGTTAACGTTTATTGAAAGCACCATGGGTTCTCTTCAGAACGTAGGAGTGGACATTTTCCTGCTCAGTGGGATCGAATCTAAATGAAATAAAAAGCTCAGATGAAGTCAATTACTATTTTTGGCCCATTTAGAGACAAAATGGAGTCAGGAGTGTGAAGGGTAGGCTTCCTGAGGAACATCACCGAAACCCAGCGGATTTTCCAGGAAGCCATGGAGTCCTCCCACTGCATCCTAACAGATATTGTGTGTGCCAGAATTTTTATTTCTTTGGTCAGAGATTGCTTTATGTAAAACGATAATTTTTCTTTTCTTTCTTGGTTTGGTAGAACTAATGGGATTTATCTTTCAAATAAACAGACTATTTCTACTGTTATATATTGCCCTCTACTGGCTACTTCAATGGTGTTTTACCAGCCACTGAACTGAATGTTTAAGGAGGAGTTTGGATTCGTTTAAACAAATAAATAAATTTGACTTTATTTTCCTGGAGAAGCCTAACACAACTACAACTACAACAACAAAAAACACCCAAACAAAAACTAGGTGGTTACTACATTTGAAATAATAAATTGACGAAAGTTATTGCTTAGCCTTTGTATAGCATCCTAAAAATACAGTGGACACTTTATCTTAGAGCAGCAGTTCTCAACCTGTGGGTCACAACCCCTTTGGGGGTTGAACGACCCTTTCACAGGGGTCGCCTAAGACCATCGGAAAACACATATATAATTACATATTGTTTTTGTGATTAATCACTATGCTTTAATTATGTTCAATTTGTAACAATGAAAATACATCCTGCATATCAGATATTTATAACAGTAGCAAAATTACAGTTATGAAGTAGCAATGAAAATAATTTTATGGTTGGGGGTCACCACAACATGAGGAGCTGTATTTAAGGGCCGCGGCATTAGGAAGGTTGAGAACCACTGTCTTAGAGTAAAATGACTCTCTGGTATTATCTTTCTGCTTTAATGTGCTTAAGACTGTTCTTAAGAGACTCGAAATTCTTGGGTTAATTCTGCTGACTAGAAATTAAATCATATAACTTTCCAAAAATATTAGACTCTAACAGCAACCTTTGTTATATAAAGAAAGCATCTAAGTCCAAAATCAAAGGGACGTATCTTTGAAGCCCGAACAAGACTTGCAAGGCAAAGGAAATATAGCTTCTAAATATTGGCTAATGCAGAATTGCTCACTAACAACACTCACCAGATCATTTCATGCTTTGTAACAACTTATAACAAATGTTCATGAACTCCGTTGCAGATTTCTGCTTAATTGTCGAAGGAACTGTGATGGAGTGAAAGTTAGTTGCAGAGCCTGGGTAAGAATTAATTGTCTCAAAGTCCTCAGCTATTGCTTTGTCTACTGAATAACACTCTAGCTTTAATAGGAATTAGGAGAAAGAATTTGGTGTGTCAGACACTTTATTGCAAAGCCAAGGCTCAGTGGTGAATTCTAATTAAAGTCATTTTATTATTTAGAAAAAAAAACTTCAAATTTTTAAACTGTAAAAAGGGAAGCTACTATGGCATGGCAATGCATCGATCATTGTTTATGTAACTGAAGTCTCTTGTAGAGTTAGTTATGTTCTGTTATTTATAATTATTTGGGGGTTTGGAGGAGTCTCACTTTCCCTTGGGTTCTTGAAATTAAATAGCTGAGCTGCACGCACCTCCATTCCGTTCTGGTTGAGTAAACTTCTTCAGTGTATTGGGGTGTCACACCACTTCCTGGATGAACAGTTGGTTGCTGAGAGCAGGTTTATTTAAAGCAAGAAACTCGCTTAAATTGGTCACGCTGTCGAGGGGGTTATTAATGCACCATGAGCAACGACTATACATGCATGGGGACGTTTAAAAAAGAACCTCTGGTTCTCTGGTGATGTAGGTCCTAAGGAAGCCTCTTTTGTACACCGAAGACTCTATGTCCATTTTATTATACACAGCCTTAATTTGAGTCTGAAAAAAAGGAGCTCCAGGGCAGACATAAAATTAACTTCTCTTTCAGTGCCCTAACCTTTTGGTTTTAATTTATTCACTTGTCAATCCCGTGAATGCCTCATGAACTCCAACCATTGATTTCCGTGGCCAATGCTATTTTTCCTGTTTATTATAATATATTGTCCCATTGTTGCCGGCCGTTTGCACTCAGTTAAATTTCCCACACAGCGGACAGGAAGCGGCTCCATGGCATCAGACTTCCTTGGATTGATTTTCACAGAGGCAGGGAGGGACCAGCCCGCTTCTGGGCTCTTTGTGCGGAGCCCGCCCCGGGCCCCAGTAAACCTCCCTCCGGACACTTCCTTCCAGGCACCCAACACAGACAGCAGCCGAGGTGACCCTCCCAGGCAGTCCCACGCAGCCCCTGGGAAAAGTTCCCCTTATCTGCGCTGAATCTGCATATTATGTCATTTCTTTATACTTACCATGTTTATTGTCTTTCCAGCCGGCTCTGTGGGAATGTTCTTTCCAAGGGCAACAATGGGGAACCACAGAACAAACCTGGCGAAATCACTCAGCCCTGGAGCGGCAGGCCTTCCAGTGGCTTCGTAATTAAAAAACAAAACACTGGGCTCCAATACAAATGATGTTTTTACACTTTCTGGCTACTGAATTATTTATTAATAAGAAGCTTGATCACCAGTGCATTATCCACCACCCTGAATGTAGGTTATAAAAAATACTGAGAACTCATTTAAGATGAGTCAGAAGACCTAAAAAGCTCTTTTAAAAAAAAGTCAACGTTTATGTTACTATTTTGAGTTTCACCAAACACTCTCTTAAGCTCTTCTAAGCAAAGTCAGCGTATTCCCCAATGAGTTAGGGTTTAAGACACACCTGCCCTACATAAACTCAGCCCTCAGTTTGAAATACTTTTAAGTTCAACAAGCTGTCTTAGAAAACACATATGGGCATTTTGTGTTTTAGAAAAGTATGTCACCACCATTGTTGGTTTGCTTCCATGTGTACCATCAAACTCAAAGTTTTTTGTTTTTCTTTTTGTAAATTTGCCTTTTCAGGATTACTTTATTGGGACATAGAACGTACAATATAGTAGATAACTTATTAAAAATCAGGTGCTGTCCTTGGAAAAATGATTATTAATTTACACTCTGAAATCATGTTCCCCCAAGGAGCTCATTATCAATTCGAAAGCCTCCCGCAGTAAGTAGTTGACAGATGAAGTTAGTCCCTCAACCACAGCCACAAGCCCATGGAGGCATTGAGGTGTGAAAGACACTTTGGGCTTTTGGGTTCTTTTCTTTTTCTTCAGCTTAGAAGATTTCAGAGGTCACAGAGAGAAAGATGTAAATTTATGGAGACTTTACCAAGGGAACTCAGTCAGACTTGTCAAAAGAGATGAATCTATGGGGACGAAACTCAATTTCTATTTCAGAGTTGTAATTGCACAGTGTGAGTCATTTCCCCCTGGGAAAATTGACGACTGATTTATAGATCTAATGAGTGAATTAATGATTTTGGTCAGTTAAAAACTAAATTCTGTTCTTTTGCATCAACAATGGGCAGTGTTCATGGTGTTTGAGTTTCATTAAATCATTTCAAATGTTTAAACTTAGTGGAATTAGCCAAATCACAAATAGGGACTCAGACCAGAAAGTAACAGACATACACATTTCTATTTTACTGTTTGGAAACTGAAATCCACAGATATCATATATTCAATTAAACCTTATTTATATATCTGGAACAAGTCATTTGGAACTCATCTTTCTGCTATCCCAAATTGTTCAGTTATACTGTTCTCTTTTTTTTTTTCTGGTGGGGGTTGGGGTGGGGGAGAATTATTTTATAGTGAATATGAGGAATAAAACATGAGATACCTTCAAGGATATGAGAGAAAGGAGACCATTGGGTCAAGGAAAACACCACAAGGAGAACCAATTTTAAGGGTATGGAGAGGAGAGATGGGGGAGAAAAAGATTTAGAATTATAAGAGAATAGTGTCATAGAAATTGTTTCAGTGACTCCTTGTATAATTTTGACTCAGGGAGAGAGTACATGAAACAATGTGTCTTTAACCGGAAACTTCATCAGGAATTGATAAACTGGCTAGAGGAATGTGGGGTTATGAGGCTTGATCTATTATATTCTGCACAGACAATTTATACCAATTGAACAGTAAAAAGGAACTACAAAGGTAGGGATGTTCTTCATTCTGTGTCTGTTGGTCTAGCCTTGAGAATTTTTTGCATGCTTGTTCTTCATACTATTTTGTTAAAGTATATAGGAAACCCCCCTCTCGGGGCCTGAGAAAACACAAAAAAGGTTGCAATGCCATCACAGCATTGTGAGTAATCTAAAAAATGAAAGAGGGAGGCTGGTGGCCTCATGAAGGGAGAGCATTTATTAGGCCTATGTTGCAGAGATTGACTGTGGATAAATTTCTTGAGTTGCTTTTTTCCCCCATCTAAATTATGAATTAGTTCAAGGACAGCTATATCATCAGCAAAAGGCAGAGAAAACTGTAAGCGTATAAGTATTTCCATGGAATTGGCTAAAAAACAAATGAACACAACTTTTCTGTTTGAGATCTCTCTTTGCAGCTTTAGAGTCCATCCATCACTGCCTTAATTAAAAACAAACAAACTAATACATGTGTACTTTGGAAAGGAGAAGGGGCTCCCCCTTGATATTTGGCCAAGGGAGCTTCTAAAATACTGAGTGATCAGAGAGATCCAGGAAGATAAAGGCTGAAAAGTGTCTAGGAGCTCTGGCGAGAAAGACATCACTGCTACCCTTTGCCAGAGTCATTTCTGTGGAGTCCTGGAGGCAGAGAGCAGATGGCAGTTGGTAGCAACATGCATGGGAGGTGAGGACGGGGAGGAAGGGAATGAATATATCACTTTTATCATTTTCAAGCAACTTGGTCGAGAAGAAAAAGAAAGTTAAAAGGGTGGGAGCTAGTAAATGATGTGGAGTCAAAGAGATTTTTTTTTTAATTTTGGGAAATAAATGAGGATGCTTAGAAGTTGAGAGGAGAGAGAGAGAGAGAGAGAGAGAGAGAGAGAAGAAGCATTTTTCTTTTCTTACTTTTCGATTTTTAATCAACACAATCACCAATCCTCTGTGCCTGTTCTATTTCCAGGCCAGATATCTCATCCGAGTTCTAAATGGTACAACCACAGGATGTCTCTTCCTGAAGCTATGGGTCCTTGGTCCTCAGTCACTGTACAAAGGAGATAATTGGACTTGATGAATTTTAGGGGATATTTTTTTGGACTTGTGCCCTCTTGACTTCTTCATTGCAATTGCCCTCTAATTTCTCGCCCTCCCAATCTGCATATGTTGCCAGTGCAATTTTTTTAAACACATTTAATTCCCTTCATTTAAAATTATTTAATAGCTCTTCATCAACCGCATTTGGATCAACTCCAAGATCCTTAGCTTGGAAGATGAGACAAGGCATATCATACAAGTCTCTTTATGAAGCTGGTCATCCCCTTTCTTTATATATATCTAATTTCTGGTCATGCCAACTTATCGCTCATTAAGCACATTGTATGGGCCCCGGAGAGTGTCAACATAGGTCAAATTTCTCATTTGCTACTTATAAGTTTTGTAAACTTAGACAAGTTACTTTATATTTCTTCCAGTTTTCTTATCTGTAAAGTGGGGTAAATAGTGTTTACCTTAATGGATTGTTGAGAGGATTAAATAAAGAAATATTTAAAATCCTTAGAATAGGGTCTAGTTCAGAATAAATGTTCAAGTTTTAGTTATAATTATTACATATCTCCACACTTTTTTTCTTGGTGACTGTTTTATGTTTTCCCACATTTCTACCAGGAAAACATTCCCCTCTTTTCAAGATTCAGTCTAAATGCTAACTCTTCGATCAAGCTCTCCCAAATGTCTTCAAGCAGTTAGCCTGGTCCATACTGGCTTTCTATGTTCTTTTCTACCTTGTTTTCTATTTATTTTTCTATGAACATAGAACTTCAGGACAGTCCTTTGCAGCCATAGAATTATCTATTTTCATATCTGTCTTCTCAGGCATATTATAAAACCTTCACAGGAGCAAAGGTCAAGTTGTACTCACCACTGTACTCTGTAAAAAATGTTATCTTCTCATTAAACTTAATATAATACAAACAAGTGGCCCAGTGCACGAATTCATGCACCTTGTAAGGAACTGTAGGCCAAGGTGGGCACAGGGGTGGGTCTTGGTGCATCCTCCGTGCCTCAACCCGGCCCCTCCTGCCCCAGCCCCCATCCCCTGTCTGCAGGCAACCCCACTCCTGCTGCTGCTGCTCCCACATGCTGATGGCACCGGTCCTGCTCGCACCCGCTGACAGCGCGGAGCAATTGGGGCCAACGCCAGCAGCGGGTGTGAGCGGGACTGGTGCCCTCAGCAGGTGCAAGCAGCAGCTGCTGCCTCAATTGCCCCTCAGGAGCAGGGGGAGGTGGAGAAGCCCTCAGTGGCTATCTGGGCTGGAAACCGCAGCTCTCACCCGCTTACAATGCCAAGAGATTGGGACTAGTGCTGGGCGCCAGCAGCGGGTGCGAGTGGTGGCTCCAGTGCTGGCAGTGGGTTTGAGCAGTGGCTCTGGCACCGGCAGTGGGTTGCGAGCGGGGTTGTCGCCAGCAGTGGGTACAAGAGGTAGCTGCTGGCCGCGATCGCTCCTCAGGAGCAGGGGCAGTGGAGAAGCTCTGAGGGGCAATCGGGCTGTCACCAGGCACCGGCAGTGGGTATGAGTGGCAGCTCTGGTGCCAGCAGTGGGTGCAAGCGGGGCCGGCGCTGTCAGCAGGTGCAAGTGCAGGGCGGGACTGTGGCACGTGGGTGCAAAGATTTTTCAGTAACCACCAAAGGCTCACCCCAATGACAGCGAACGGCGCCCCACCTTGGTCTGGTGCCCCCACTCACCTGTTCCACCATCCCACCCCAGCCAATGCCTGCCATGTTTCGCACACACCCCCTGGTGGTCAGCACACGTCATAGCGACTGGTTGTTCGGTTGTTCTGCCATTCGGTCTATTTGCATATTAGGGTTTCATATATACAGATACTATCCTTCCATGGTTAATGTAGCCGTGTTCCAGATAGTGTTATCTAGACAAATAAAATATCAGACCAAATGATCGAGCTTTAATTTGGGGGGTCTAAAAATGCCAATGGCAGAATTTTTATACTATGTGATGAAACCAAAACCAAACTAAAAATGTGGTGAATCCTAAAGACCAGTAGCTTAATTGTTAAAAGAAAAATAATTTGGCACTGTGTTGGGTATGCGTCAAAAATTTAAGAACTAAGGTTATAATTAGGAGTTTCTAACTCTGAATGTATAAGGTAGAGAGATTGAAGTAGTTAGCCCTTCATGCTAACTTACTATAATTTATATGACAGTGATTTCATAAATCTGTCACTTTTTAAAAAATCCTCATCTAAGGATATGTTTTTGTTTTTGTTTTTGTGTTAGAGAGAGAGAGGAAGGGAAAGAGAGACACAGAGAAAGAGAGAAACATTGATAGGGTGTCTCCCATAAGCACGCTGACTGGGGATAGAATCTGCAGTTTACTCATGTCTCCTGAGTGGGAGTTGAATCCACTGCCTTTTGGTGTATGGGACAATGCTCCAACCAACTGAGCCATTGAACCATAACCTGTCACCTTTCAAACAAGCTGACTTGACTGTCATTTCTATCCAAATATTCAAATGTTGCCATCCTATTTCCTTCACCCTGAATATTAAGATCTCACAGTCACTATTTGGTGTTTAAGAGAGATGTAGAGCAAATGGTTAATAATGCACAGCCAACATGATGAACCCCTGGAGGAGTGTATTAGACACAATCAGGCTATTTGCAGCTTAAGGGTGTTTTTCATACTAACTAGACTTTGTAAGGTGACAAATAATCAGCATTAGACTTTAAGAATTTAAACTAAAACTAAAAACTAGAAATCAGATTGCTCTTATTTGTGAGCTAGAGGTCCAGTGCATGAAATTCGTGCATGGGGGAGGGAGGGTGTCCCTCAACCTGGCCTGCACCGTCTCTAATCCGGGACCCCTCCAGGGATGTCCGACTGCCAGTTTAGGCCCCATCCCAGTTGGACATCCCTCTTGCAATCCAGGACCGCTGGCTCCTAACTGCTCACCTGCCTACCTGCTTGATCGCCCCTAACCACTCTGCTTGCCTGCCTGATCGCCCCTATCTGCTCTCCCTTGCCGGCCTGATCACTCCTAACCACCTCTGCCTCAGCTCCCGCCACCATGGCTTTGTCCAGAAGGACATCCAGAAGGATGTTCAGAAGACATCTGGTCTAATTAGCATATTACCCTTTATTAGTATAGATAATATCATTATTATTTATCTAAGTAATACCTTTTGAAAAACAACATTTAGTCCTAATGGGAAACCTAATTATTTTTGTGGTTTATTAGGTTATCTGTCACACTGTTATCCACAATGTATTAGTAATATTTCCTCTCTTAACTATAATATATTTTCTCTCAAATATAATCTTTTCAAGTACTGTAGTAAGTAAAAATTTGGGCTTTGTCACAAACAATAAACTAATTTCAAACGTGTGTCCATGGTGCATAACTCTGGGACCCAGTTCTACCTAAGGGCCCAGGGAAATAGTTTCATGGAGCACTTACAGCATGAAAATGAGAAAGCTGTCATTAGCATTGAATTCATCAGACAATGAATGTGCCACCCTGGCATGTCACCTGATCTAAATGATACCTATGGAAACCACTACTCAGAGGAATAGTCTGTATGGACAAAACTTTTTTTTACCTTAGTTAAGTCCAGTGTGTCTCTGTTCAAAACCCTTCCTCTGCTGTGTCTTCTGTTTGTTGCATGTAAAGGCCAGACAAATTTCCTTTTTGAGAAGCTATGCAAATACATATGTAGCCTCCAGTTACCATCAACAAGTTCCTTCATTCACAGCATATGTTCTATAAATTTGAATTAGAAATTGGACTAGTCATAAATGTAATTGCTTGTTTATTAGTGTTTATATACATGTAAGTGAAAATATATGAATTTATATAAGTGCACATTTTGCCCAGCAAGATTATATATCCATCCATATGTCCCTCCCTCTATCTTCATTTTTAATCCTTATTTGCTCAGACCATAGTCAAAGTAATAAGAAAAAATGTAAGGCTTACTGTGTCAGGCTCTGAATTCCACCCGGAAAATATTTGGCCCCTTTACTTACTTAATATTTTACTCTCTTATTTTTCTTACAAGACATTTTACTGTGGAGATCATACTTTATTCTGCCACCTGGGGTCTCAATGTAACTTGCTTTACTTTCAGATATTTCAAGCCCAGAAAGGAATCTTGCCATTGCGTTCCCACCCTATCTTTTTTTCTCTGTACTCCTTCTCCCCCTATTTCATTGGCAAGAGGGGAAAGCTTTACTCCCAACATATTTTACATTACAGTATAGATTATCAAATCACTACATGGTTAACATGGTCTTTCTAATGTTTGTCACAAGTCCTTTTCTTACAATCCACAGATTTCCTAAAGAACTTAGAAAAAATTCTCATGGGATTGAATAAAAAGCTTTAGAGTACAACCAGCATGTGTTTTTAGAACACACAGAATCAATATCCAAGGAGGGTCCAGCCATCTCAAATATCTCCTGGCTCATTATCCATGTGGGGGCAGTCCGTATGTCCATATAACCTTCCTTCTCTTGTCTTCTGTAGAGTTTTATAAAAGCTTTGTTCTACTCTCAGTTTATTAGACTAGAGTTTTAAACTTCCATAGTTCTGGGATATGTCACCTTCAGAATGTCTTTTCTGCTTGTCTCAGGAAGTCATACAAATAGGACTCTGGCAACATTTTCATGGGTAATTCATACCAACAGCCTTTATACTTGAACTTATCATCATTTCTTTATCATCAGGGTAATTATACTGAGGCAGGTAGAAGTTTCCAAATCACATACAGTAAATACAATGCTGAATTTTATAAAGGAATAATTTAATAGCACTATAAAAATGTGAAATAATACCTTGAGAGAGATTAACAGGTTTGAGGAGATGAATGTGATGAGATAAAGCATTTTTTCTTCAATGGTCATGGCTACTCCAAATTTCTGACATATAGTCATATAGTTACCTCTTCAAAATGGGCCATTGTATTAGGAAATGAATCAGGGAGGAGCATCATATTAGAAAACCGAGACGAATAAGAAAGTGTGCACTCTATGGCTACAACTATAATTACATTTATGAAAACATGGAGGAAGAAAAAATGGAACAGAAAAGGTCAATGAGGTAGTAGGGACACATTTCTAGCAAAATAAGGGATATCAGTCAATTTTACATTTACGATGGAGCTAGTTTGTCTCATGAGATGGTACTTTGTTCAGTTTTGATTCAAAAAATAAGACCCAGCTTCAATCTAGAAGCTTCATTCCCCCCAGAAGGGTTAGTCTTCCTATTGAGAAAAATAAGTTTCCTCTTCACAGTTCATAAGAGTCTCTGCTTCTTGCTGTGAGACTGAGGAGAGAAAGTGGGAATATCTTGTTGACCCTCTTTCATGCTGCACAGCCAGGAAGGGTTGGAAAAGGAAGTCCTATCACTATGCTATTCTTCAATCTCATCACAAGATCGTTTATTTTCCATCGCACACAGTAAGACACAGGCCTGCACTTAACTATTTAACCAGCCAAGGCTAAAGCGATTAGGCTCATCTTTTTTTTTTGATGTCCTAGAAGAGATGGTTGGATGGATGTCAGCTGCCCTGTGGTGATGGAAATGTAGTTCCAGCTGACTGCAGATGTTTTTACAGTTGTCCCTTCTTAGTTTGAAACTCTCCAAACAAATAAAGATTGGCCTTGCAGCTTTTATTTTTAATTTATCCTCAGATGAGAAAACATGTTAGTTGGTTCTGTTTAATGCACTCTACTGATTAATCTATTTCCTTAATTCGATTTAAGCACTTTAAAAGAACATTATTACAATGCAATACCTATTTCTAAAGACTTCTTCTTTTCCATTACTTTCTGAGTATTTAAATTTGCTTTTAAATCTCCTCACTATCTAACTGATTAGTTTCCTTAAAGAATACTCTCTTTTTACCATAATTTCCTCCTTTTTCCCCTTGGAAGTGACTGAGGGAGTGAAGAGTACTTGAGATAATGTGAAGATATTAGCTACATAAAATGAGAAAATAGGAGCTGAGCTATGAATTTAGAAAAGAATTTGTGATACATGGATATATGCCAAAAAGAGACCATCAGAGGAAGTCAGGTAATTAAAATGCTAAGTTACATTTTCCCCTCTGCTATTGGTTTAAGAGAACTTTTCCTCTCATGAAGGGAAATTGCTGCCAATAGCTATTTATTAGCTGAGAAGTGATTTCTTTCCTGCATCAGGTCTAAGACTGAGCCAACTATTTACTGAATACATGAATAAGTGGGGGAAAGGAACAGGAGAGAGAGAGGGAGAGAGAGAGAGAGAGAGAGAGAGAGAGAGAGAGAGAGAGACTCTTGCATTGATTTGATCATTAGCAGAAACAATCTATTGAAGTTTGCAAAAATTATTTCTGCATCATTTTTTGCCAGTAGGACTGACTGCAATTCCTTGATGCAATTAAGAGAACCTCTTTCCCTCCAGTTGAGCAATTCGGAGATAAATGAAGATAAAGACGATGCAGCTATTAATCCCAGACCATCCATGAACGAAGCCAAAGAATAAATGCAAAGGAAACTGTGACTAACCTTGACTGGATAAATCAAATGATGGAGAAAATCCCTGGGGATCCTGCAAACATGGCTCTGTAACTATGTGCTGCTCTCCTTAGCAGTGCTGGGGTAAATCTATCGCAGGAAAATTATTATTCATGGCCATTCATTTGTTTAATTTCTTTATCTGATGATCATTTGATATTGGTTCCACAATCATCCTGGGGTCAGATGTCATGAGTTTTGATGACTTATTTGACTTTTGTGAATCTAGCAAGAAATATTCGGAATCTTAATAATGTACATATAATTCCACTTAAAGGAGGCAAGCTGAAATATATGACACCAATGACAGGACAATCAAGACAGTTTATAAACCCTTAATTCTTTCTTAAATTAAAATTTCACGATTTTGATAGCAATTTCTTGGCATTTTTCCCAATAGATAGATTCGTTTACATTCACATTTTTAGCACTGCTTCCCAGAACAATGAAGGAGGAGCAATTCAGCTATCAACTCATGTTTTATATATTTTTAAAAGATCTCTTTTTATTTTAATCTTTCAGAAACTTTTCCTCCTCAAGGAATCTTGAATATTATTATATTGAATAAGAAAGATCATTTTCCCCTAGAGTCTCAAGTAGAAATTGGCAGAATGCCCTTTCTCATCAGTTAGAAAAGATGTTACTTAAGTAATTGAGTCAGTCTCATTCTTCATCGGTCTAGCAGTTATCTATATTCATGCAGGCTCTTTTTTCTTAGCCTTTGTGAAACACCTCTTTATACAGTTTTAATTTCACTTCTATCTTTCCTGCTAATCTTGAATCAAGGAAAAGTGAAATCTCCTGAGTTTTAAAAAAAATAAAGCAAGTTAAGAACACTGGACTATTGATCTTTTCAAAGGTCAAATATTGTCCTAATCACATCGATAAGCACCTTATGACTGGGGCTATGGGAAGCACCCTCATTTAACTTCTCATCATAAATAGCTTCCTGTTTCCAATTCCAAAAGACTTCTACCTGGGCTACTTTAAGACATCCCATCCTAATAAAGTCTCAATCTGCATATAGGAAACTTTCCCACATAAACGATTACTTTCCCAATTTTCTTTTGAAAAAATTCCAAATTATTCCCTTGGCTCTGTGAAAATGTGGGCATTTGGTTCACCTTTCAGTCATCTCCTTGATTATGGGAAGTTCCTAGGGAATAGGAATTATAAAACTAAGGCCTGAACTTTCCTCCTCTTTGTAGGAACTTGAGTTCTCATGGGTCAGTCAACCTGAAGTGAAGAAAGGAAAATGGTTTAAGGTGAATTTTAATGGGAGGAACCTCACCACCCTGAAGGGTAAGGGTAAAAGCTTTAGGTACACAGACATCTGACAGGAGGTATTAGTTGAAGTGGAAAGTGAGAGGGGATAAAGTGGAAAATTAAGCATAAAGATAAAAGGAATGTATGATCAAATTTTTATATTCTGAGAAGCTCTAAATATAGCTTAAAGAGTGTTTTAAAGCCACATGGGCCATGCCAGTATATGACTGGGTACTGGAGCAAGGCCTGGCTGGTTATCATAGCTGAAACCTTCCCATGGAAATTTTAATGATCTGTTAAGATAACAAAAATATTTTATTTTGTATAGACATAAGATAGAAAGAATGTGTGTTCTGAAAAGTATTTCTCTGTGGAAATATTGTGGAAGTTAATTTACCAATAGTACATTTCTACAGCATCCAGAGAGATTCAGGTAGGGAGAAAGTTTACTTTTACCTCAACCTTCAAGCTTATTTAAAACTTAAAATAATGCTATGCTTTATTGACTTCTTTTAGCATAATGATCATGCTTTATGTGTGTCCTTAAGACTTCCAGGCCTCACCGACACTCAGCAATGGGACACAACTTCTACATACAGACACATGGCACTCTCTTCTATATCCTTCATTTTTATCTTTCCTTTCATGATGGCTAATTTTATGTGTCAAAAATTTAATATGCCACTATGCCCAGCTATGTGGTTGAACATTATTCTGGATGTTTCCATCAGGGGGTTTTTGAATAAGATTAAGCATTTAAACCAATGGATATTACTCTCCATAATGTGGGTGAACCTCATCCCATCTGTTGAAGGACTGAAAAGACTGACCTCCCTCAAGCCAGAGGATAGGGGGAATCTTTTCAGCAGACATACTCCCCCACTTCTCCCCACCAAAAATAGAAAAGTACAGAGAAACAACAGAGGTCCTTATCCTATAGAATAAAAAGCTTATATGCAAATCGACTGAATGGCGAAATGACCAGTTGCTATGATGCGCACTGACCACCAGGGGCAGGTGCTCCAAGCAGGAGCTACCCCCTGGTGGTCAGTGCGCTTCCACAGGGGGAGCACCGCTCAGCCAGAAGCCCTGAGCCGGCAGTGCTAAGGATGTCCAACTAATGGCTTAGGCCTGCTCCCCAGCAGTAGGACATCCCCTGAGGGCTCCCGAACTGTGAGACGGTGCATGACGGGCTGAGCCTCCCTCTCCCGAGTGCATGAATTTCATGCACCGGGCCTCTAGTTGTATATAAGATTTAAAAAGCCTTTATACTCATTATCTTTTTAAAAGAACTTAAAAGTAGCATTAGAAAATAGGATTAAGACATTAGAACCAAAAAGTATTACTAGGAATAGAGAGGTATGGAGCTCTGCCCTGTATTTTGCCTCAAAAAATAAGGAAAGCAGGAAGGGAAAAGAGGCTGGGAGTCCCCAGAAGGGACCCCTCTATCATGACCAACAGCAAGAAGGTGAGCAGAATTTCAAGGAGGCGGAAATCTTGAATGAAACTCTTTAAATCTCTCTTACAGACAAGGTTTGGAATAATAACCTTCAAGTTCATTTCAGTGTTTGAATTTCAGGGTAGTTCTCTTTCAGCATCCAAATGCAATCTCAGCTTCCACCTATGTCAAGGCCCAATTAGTATTAGCTTTAAATAATTTTATTGAATAAAGTAATTTGTTTGTGTTTTGAAAAATCTCTTTAGTCATTATTGTTAACATAAAGAGTATTTGATGTAGAATAAAACTTAAAATTGGTTAAGGTGGAAAAGTGCCTTTTTTTGTTAATCCTTACCTGAGGATATTTTTTCCATTGATTTTTACAGAAAGTAGAAGTAGAGAGAGAGAGAGAGAGAGAGAGAGAGAGAGAGGTGAGAGAGACAAATCTGTTGGCTGTGTGAATCCTCACTGGAGCAGGGGATCAAACCTGCAACCCAGGCACATACATACCCTTGACCAGAAATGGAACCTGAGAGCACCCTTCAGTGCATGGGCTGCCACTCTACCACGGAGTCACATCGGCCAGGATGGAAAACTGCCTTTTTAATTAGTATAACAGTAAACACTTTCTGCATTCTGAGATGTGAGCAGGAACTTGCTTGGTGTGCTCACCCTTTATTCTGTGAGGAGACTCTTAGTGAGCTTTGGAATCCAGAAGATGTGAAACATGGACCTACTCAGAGGTACTGGGGGGATTTGCTTTAGACAAATACTCTAAGTGTTCTCTTTTTAAAAATATAAATTGTCTTGCAGTTCTTACCTCCTGCATTTAGAGGAATGCTATATTTCTTACAAATGGAGATGGGTCCTTCTGTCTTTTAAAAATTGTTGTTTGTCCTGGGGATAAGGGGTGTGTGTGTGTGTGTGTATGTGTGTGTGTGTGTGTGTACTCATGCAGGTGTACGCGTACTTTCTGTGTAGGAGATAATTACAGGAGATGAGGAGAGTCACTGAACAACAGCAGGAAAGAGCGAGGAAGCCATTCTTTACCTCTGGCCACAAAGGAGACAAAGTACTAAAGGCTCTATGGCCACCCTGCTGGATACCTACATGGTCTCTCTGCTGTCCCACCATCCCTCCCGGAAGCCTGCCTCAGGGCCCTTGCATGTGCTGTGCTTTCGTCTTGAAACACTCATCTTCTAATTAGCTTTATGTAAACCCCTTACATGCTCAGAGGCCTTTGCTTAATTTTATGTTCTTAGTGAGTCCTTCCCTGAAAGACCCCATTTAAAACTGTAAACCCTCCTGAATACCTATTCTCTTTTCTTGCTTTATTTTAGTTATTTACTCAATATTTTACTTATATGTTGTTAATACACTATGCTCCAAAAAGTATAAATTCTATGAGGGCACATGGTTTTGATATTTTAAAATGTATTACTATGTCCTAATGTCTAGCTTTTTTGCCTAGCATTACTACTTGTTGTGTAAATAATTTTGAGCCAAAATCATGTTCCCACATTCCTGTTAAGAATTGCACACAGGTAAGAAAAACTTTAAGCTAGAATGCTAGAAGAAATAAAACTTATCTGCATTACAGCGTGTGTGTTATAAAAGAGATTTATAGGGATGTTCTGTACATTCTTGACAAAGAACAGAATGTCATAAGAAAATTGAAATTCTGTTGATTGGAATGTTCCATCCTAGATCAGATCTGGAGAATTTCTTTTGTTGAATATGGATGTTTTGGAAGGCTAAAGCTGGGTGGGCTTTGTATGCCAATGGTTAGATTCCTGCATCCTTAGACTCAGGGATAGGCATACCTTGTTTTAGTAATGGTATAGAAATACTTAGGGAAGCTTCGGTTACTCTTAAATGCCAATAAATGCCAGAAAAGTGATCAACTATGACCCCCTCAAGCAAAACAATCCACAGAAATGTCATTTCATACTGTGTATAGTGTATTTCAAAGTAAAAAAAATATATAGTTTGGTTCACTTTTTATAAAAATATAAAAAGTACCATTGCACTCTTATGAAATAGCCAATATTAGAAATATGTTATATATTCCATAATTGGGGGAGGAAAGGACGTGGACAAAGAAGAAAATAAATGGGAAGGGAGAGGAGAAATCAAGTAAAAGGCCCTCTAGGGGAGCCCATTCACCCGCTTACTATTCTGACCTCTGTGTCTCTTAACTGCCACCACAGCTTCCTATGGGAGATCGCATATTTATGACCCACTATCAACCTAAATTCCAGATCCTTATGGTGACACATAATCACATTAGAAGATCATTTTGTGCTTTTAAATAAGTCACAAGACAATAGAGTGCGAAGGCCTGGGAGGGGCAAGTGTTGGGTAGAGGGGGTCAGTGGGGAAAAAGCAACAAAGGGGACATCTGTAATTCTTTCAACAATAAAGATAAATTTAAATAATAATAATAAACAATAATAATGTCACAAGAAATTCAGCAGGCCCAAAGCAGGACTCACCATCTTCTCCATTTGAAAGTGCTATATTTCTCCTTTCTTATGTCACCTCAAGGTGATGTTTTATACTTCCCTTTACATTAATTTAATTGTCAGATCTTGTTGAACTTGCTATTAAACTCTATTTTTTAAACTTTAATTTTATACTCTCTCTACTACTAGGACTTGATAATTTCATTGGGTCTATTGCAACTATCTCTTTGCTTCCAGTCTCTATTTCTTTCCATCTGGGTTCTACTATAAGAATTACTTTCTCTGCCCAAAGTTCTCAAGCTTTCATGTGCTGTGGCTTTCATATACACAACACACTCACATGGACATAGCCAGATATTCACCATCCCTCCCCACAACTGTATGCAGAAATAAAACAAATACAGCACTGCTGCTTTTTGGGGTGTGATAGACATTAAAATATTTTAAAACCATGAAAGTAATGCAATCAGCTATTTGAAGATTTAAAAAATATCATTTAACTGGAAAAATAAATAAATTAGCAATTTTGATTTTAAACATTTTTATTTTTATATGAAATAATTCAAACATACCAAAAATCAATGAAAATAACATAACAGAAATCCATGTACGGACCACCCAGATTTAACAGCTGTTAACATTTTGCTATGCTGGCTTCAGAGTTCTCTTCTTTGTTTTAAAGAAAAAAAAATAACTGAAGCTGGGCGTCCATCCATACCCCTTCCCTGCCTTTCTAGAGGCTGAAGGTTTGTGTATCATTCTGCATATGTTTGTATCCTATGTGTGTTTATACTGATAAGAGATTTATTTTATTGTTGTTTAAATTGTTATTTAAATTGTATCACAAAATATTTACCCTTTTGCACCTGACATTTTATTGTCAACATATGTGCTGATACATGTTGATATAGTTCATTTAATAAATCTTCGTATGGGATTCCAGTATTTGAACAAACTCATTTATTTATATATTCCCCTACAGAGGGACAGTGATGTCCCAGTTTTATCATTATTTCACTGTGAGAAACAAAATTCCTTGTGAATATCCTTGTGCACATATGGCCGACTTCACATCTCGAGCACAGAGACAGGGTGATGTGAAAGTGGAGCTCCTACATTTCAGTAATACACCTCTTTAGCTTTACTAGGAATGACTGAGTTGTGCACCCAGTAGCATTATGACAGTTCTCCCTCCTCATTGTCACGCATAGACTTTTTCCAATCTTTAAATTGAAATAGAATTTCATCATTGGTTTAATTTGCAATTCCCTGATTCTTAATGATGTTGTAGGAATATATGCATGCTTATTGGCTATTCTCATTTTCTTTTCTATAGATGGCAGAATATTTACAACTTTTCCCACTCAATTACTGAATTGTTTCTGAATTTTTTCATCAACTTGTGACACATCCCAATCTCTTAAAGGTAGATGGAATTTAGAGATTACAAATACTTTCTTCCAATTTTTTGTTGTTTTCACTTTATTTATGTTTGCTAACAGTAGTTTCTTTAGATTTTTAATTTTACCAAATTTATCAATCTTTAATTTTTCATTTTTTTGGTGTGTATACTAGTATAAGCTTTACTTAAGAAAAGCTGCTCAACAACTTATATTTTATATTTTCTTCTAAATTTTTAAAATTTATTTTGTATTAAAAGTCTCAATCCAAATGACAGTATGTGTGCATGTGGGTATGTGTGTGTGCACATGTGGGGAAGAGAAGGTGACTAAAGTAAGTGAAGGTTTTCAATGTGGGGGTTGGAGGGTGATGCAGTTTATTAACATGGGTGTGATTGGCACCTTCATCCACATCAGGCAAGATTGAAGCACACCAGTTATTAAGTGTGATTGATGTACAGCTGATAGCTAACTAGTTAATAGTTCCAGAGGTAGAGTTGAATCCATGTATGAACAGCTCATTGGGATCTCAGGGATGGGCCTAAAGCTAGGATAGGAGCTGATATATTTATTTTGGATGTATCTGTATAATTGGTAAACTTTGATAAAAAAGGGACTATATTTATTTTTTTATTTTTTAAACCACAAAGATAAACTTGTTTTGTATACAGTAGGAGCTCATTAAAAACATTAATTGTGAGTACCTTTGTTTTGGTTGGAGGTCGTTTCACACTTCAAATGCCTTTCACCAGAAGTTTGAAATTTTCCTAGAAAGAGAAACTTCTAACACATAAGATTAAATCTAAAAACTAATTATAGGATCCAGAAACCAAGCTGAGATTTTTTTTTTTTTGACAGGAAATTATAAGTTTTTCTTTGGCTAACTTCAAAGACAGCTATTGTAACAACTTTAGAGACGTTTCTAGGCCAGTGTGTAAGTGGCATACTGCACATGAAGCTACCCTTAAAATTCTCTCATTGAAGTGTTATTTTATTCTCAGTGATGAATTGGAATAGAATATAATCTAATACTAGAAATATATTTTAGTGGGAGAATAATGCTGCCTAAGAATTATATGGACAAAAGTTTAAAATTAAAATAAATCTAATGTATTTTGTCTTAGAGGAAGGATTCCAGTTTCCTGGTTTTGGAGGGTCTTTCTGAATTGGATTGTTCTTGATGTAAAATATTCATGGTTTATTTCTCTTCTTTACTGAGAGTTAAGGGAAAATCCAATCAATAACTCACTATAGATTCAATTTGATTTTCAATAAAGCGATGTGATGAATATAATTCCACTTGTAGTTACTTTATTGTCATATATCACATGGTTCAATACCAGACTTAAAAGTATTTGATTCTCGAGTTTAACCCTTCCTCTTGAATTTGAATCTAAGGGTCACTGAAAACAAAAGACCGCTTACTATGTCTTCTTTATAGGTTTTATGATAACTGTTCAGCATGTGGTTAGAGTGGGCAGCCGCGTGGGAAATATTAAAGATATGGAGCTACGGCATTGATAGAGTAGGGTTATATATTGGACTCCTAGAGTTGCAGTAACAAAGTATCACACCCTGGGTGGACTAAAACAACAGGAACTTATTTTCTTAGGTGTCTAGAGGCTCCCTCCAAATTAAATCTTGGCAGAGTTGGCTCCTTCTAAGGGTTCTGAGTAGAATCCTTCCTTGCCTCTTCTCAGCTTCTGGTAATGGCCACCAATCCTTGACATTCCCTGGCTTGTAGCTGCATCACCTAGTCTCTCCTATGTTCTCTCATGGTGTTCTCTCTGGACCTCTGTGTCCTGACATGGCCAGTTTTTCTCTGTGTCCCTCTCTTTTTCTTATAAGAACACCAGTCATATTGGATTAGGGACCACCCTACTGCAGTAGGACCTCATCTTAAGATAACTAAAACTGCAATGACATTAATTCCAAATCAGGTACTTTCTGAGGTACTGGGGCATAGGACTTCAACATGTCTTTTCAAGGGGGACACAGTTCAACCCTAACAAGTTCTGATGGAGAATCCCTTTCTAGAAACAACTCTGTTGATATTTAGAGCAGTCCTTTTCGCAAGGAATATTTGATATGTGCAGCTACTTGCAAAGAAGGGAGATTGACTCATGGGTTACAGGAAGCAAAATCACAGAACCTTAGGGCCGAAAGGTACTTTATAATACTTTGTCTGGTGATTTCCTTTTATTTAAAATGATGAAAATAACACATATGTACGGTAAAAAGATAAATTTAATTGTATTGAAGAATAAGCTTTCTTCTTCATATACTATTCTCAGTCTTTGGTGGACATCAATGTTAAGTTTTATATCTGTTCCTCCTGAAATATGCTATACATTTATTCAAGAATATATCTGTGTATATGCACATATATATGTGTACATGCATATATGTGTTTGCATCTATATATATGTATATATATGTATATATATATATAGAGAGAGAGATTAAATATACTCCTGCAAAATTTACATTTTTATTTTATAATGAAGCTGTACCCCAAAGGTGTAGCACACTAGTTTTCAAAGTGAGCCTTATACAACCCTGGGCTACACACAGATGTTTCTGGGGCAATGAACATTAAACATTTATTTTTGCCAAACAATTAAAATGTATCTACCCAAAGGTCCCATTTTATCACTTTCATCTATGTTTTTATACTTGGGGATTACTCAATAAGATTTCATTTAAAAATAAGAGCTGTATTGCAAAAAGGGGATGCACAGAAAAAAAAATATTTAAAAAGACTCATGTATTTTAATCCCCACGTAATGTTTCTGAGGAAATAAAGGCCCAGAAAAGGACATGAAAGGGTTAATGAGAAGCAGTGGGTGTGCCCTGCATTGCTCAGAATTCCACACAAAATAGATTGCTAGCACATGCTTTGTAGACATCTGATGCCATATCGGTGGGACCTTATTAAAATGTTTACTTTTGTTTCTCAAAGCATGGACCATTTGGCTCTAGGTGCTTTGCTGTGGGAATCTGGATGAACTAGAATTTTGATTTTGTTGGAGGGTTATGTGGATAGAAGTGGAGGGTCAAGAAAACTAAGGCTTCTGGTGAGAAGGTAGTTCAGGAGATCATGTATAGAGGTTAATCCAGGTGGAGGAGTAGGCGCAGGTGAGAGAATCCAATAAATGACAAGAAAATGAAGGCATGCAGAGCATGGGGGCTCAGGAGAAAATGGAGTGGTTATAAGGGGGTGAAAATTGATAGACCAGGAGGCTGTTGGTCAGAGATTGAAACACCAGAGTTGAGAATATGATGTAAAGAGGTTCTGGGTGATAAGATGTTGCAAACACTGGTTGTGGGTGATGATGAATGAGTCTGAAAGGAAATGAAATGAAGATCATTGTAAGTGACCATGTAGGAAGCTCCACATGGATATCAAAGAGCTTCATGATGCTGGTGGAAATTAGGGTATAGCGTAACACTGTCGCCCTTATGATAAAACCATCAATGACTGGATAGACAATCAGGAGCTTTGGAGATGGCTCTAACATGGAGGCATGTCAGGACATTCGTGTGAACAGAAATATTACATGATAAGAAAAGGAGGCAGAGTATAAGGGTACTATCAGATAAAACATTTACCTCATTGCTTCATTCCTTGATGGGCTATGAGAGATGCTGTTTCTGGAGATGGCCAGGAAGAAGATGATGCAGGGAATTATTCTAGAGGAGGCAATAGGAACTCTGGGAAGGGAGGGCATCTGTGAGAGGATAGCAGCAAAGAGAAATCACAGAGAATTGAAGAGTGACAGTTTAAGTGGCTGTCTCAGGAGAGAACTGAGTAGTGACAGTTACATTGTGGCAAATAGGAAAGGATGGTAAGAACATGGGACAAGGAATAATTGGTTGTCCCTCAGGTTCTGATGGAATTCCTTTATAGAGGCTGATGACTCACAGGCAACTTTATCTGATGTGTCCACGCCCAGAAACTAAGGAGATTGTGGTCGAAGAGAGTGAAGGCACATGCCCTCAGCCGCATTTGTGAGTGCCAGTCACTGTGAAGACAAAGACAAGGGACATAGTTCTAGCCCCGCGATTTTCAGCCTTTTACATCCCGTGACACATATAAACTAATTACTAAAATTCTGCTGCACACCAAAATATGTGTGTGTGTTTTTGCCAATCTGACAAAAAATAGGAATAATTTCGATTAATTTACAATGAAAGTAATAATAGTAATTATCCACTCTTTTTGCTCCAAAGTGACATCTAAAATATCAGGTGCCTGTACTTGTATAAGGATTTCTGATACCAAGAATCAACCAATCAAACGCAAACTTGTTATGTGATGTGACCAATAAGATGAGATTCTATTACATGGCCTTTATATTTATGGCACAGGACAAAGCATTCTCGTTAGACAGCTATTGTTGTGTTGGCTTTTGCATTTTTCTATTTGAAAATCTAAGGGAAAAGAGATTAGTGCCCCGGACTAAATAATCAGGTATTGCATGTTTTAAAAATTCTTGAGGCACATGGGTTGAAAATCGCTGCTCTAGCTTGTGGAGGAGCTGAGTTTGTTGTGGGGTCTTGGAGGTAAACAAGAAGCGCACAACACTACAGAAATATGTAAACACAACATTGTGGGCGTGTGTAAAAGAGACTTTGACTTGCCCTGGCTTTCACCAGAAATGCTTCATAGAAGACATGATGTTGGTGAGCCTTGATGGATGGGTAGGATTTCATGATGGATGGTGAAGGCTGATAATGGTGTTAGAGCCAAAGGTATTCCAGGAGGTTGGACACAGCGGTTTTTAGATATTTGGGTGGACTGGAGGGAGACACCTGAATGCTATGGTTATACAATGGCAAGGCCCTTGAATATCGGGCTGCAGGTATTAGGTAAGTCTTCTGGTCTTGAGCCTTTTTTTTTTTTTTTTTTTTTTTTTTTTTTTGTCAATTCATTGCCCTTATACCGTTTATTTTTTGTTTTACAAAATTAAATGATATATGCTTGAAGAAAACCTATTCATACTATACGGGTGCTTTGACATAAACTTCATTCTGGCAGATGCTTCCTCAGCAGCCGCTCCTTACATTGGGGAACCCTTGTGCCCCCCAGGCAGCCCTACTGAACAGGAGCTAATATGACCCCATGTTAGCTCCCTAGGGTGCTTCACATCTGGCCTTTAGGAAAACATGCTTGGGCCGGACAGACTGGGAGTGCAGGCCAAACCCAACACAGAGCAGCTCTCCTTCACAGCTAGCCCGCCGAATCTCATCGTCAGATTTCTCAGGCAGCCTCTGGTAGATGAAGGTCCCCCGAGCCCCTAACGTCTCTCCAAGTGGCCTAATTGAGCCCCTCCCCTTTTTTTTTTTTTTTTATCTTTATTGTTCAGATTATTACATTTGTTCCTCTTTTTCCCCCCATAACTCCCCTCCTTCCAGCTCCCACCCCACCCTCCACCCTCACTCCCCACCCACTGAGTTCATCCATGGGTGCATGATTTTTGTCCAGTCTCTTCCCGAATCTCCCATTCCCCTTCCCCCCCAAGAATAGTCAATCCATTCCCTTTCTATGTCCCTGATTCATTATAGTCACCAGTTCATTCTGTACATCAGGTTATTTATTCACTTGATTCTTAGATTCATTTGTTGATAGATGCATATTTGTTGTTCATAATTTGTATCTTTACCTTTTTCTTCTTCTTCCCCTTCTTAAAGGATACCTTTCAGCATTTCATATAATACTGGTTTGGCGGTGATGAACTCCTTTAGTTTTTCCTTATCTGTGAAGCTCTTTATCTGACCTTCAATTCTGAATGATAGCTTTGCTGGATAAAGTAATCTTGGTTGTAGGTTCTTGGTATTCAGCACTTTGAATATTTCTTGCCATTCCCTTCTGGCCTGCAAAGTTTCTGTTGAGAAATCAGCTGACAGTCGTATGGGTATTCCCTTGTAGGTAATTGAGCCTCTTTCTCTTGCTGCTTTTAAGATTTTCTCTTTGTCTTTTGCTCTTGGCATTTTAATGATGATGTGTCTTGGTGTGGTCCTCTTTGGATTCCTTTTGTTTGGGGTCCTCTGCGCTTCTTGGACCTGTAAGTCCATTTCTTTCACCAGGTGGGGGAAGTTTTCTGCCATTATTTCTTGAAATAGGTTTTCAATATCTTGCTGTCTCTCATCTTCTGGGACTCCAATGACTCTGATATTAGTCCGCTTAAAGCTGTCCCAGAGGCTCCTTACACTATCTTCACACTTTCGGATTCTTTTTTCATTATGCTTTTCCAATTGGGTGTTTTTTTGTCGAATCTTTGGTTTGATTCTTGCACTCCTCTGGTCTGCTATTGGGTATAATATTCTTTATTTCAGTCCGTGTATGCTTACTTTCTAATTTCTTTATCGTAGCATCGAGGGTCTCATTAGTTTTCGTGAGGCTCTGCACGAATTTATGGCAAGCCCTCAAAATTGCGATTCTTAACTCCATATCCTCCATTTCTGTCATGTTTTTTTGTCTCCGCATCTTTTATGCTTTCTTGGTGCACCCCCTTGTGGTCTCTGTGCGCAGTCTTGTTCTAGCGAAGCCTTAATTGTTGTAGTTAACACTAGAGGGATTTGACCACCCGGCCGACTGGCGGTGGAAATCAGCTGTGGGAAAACTTCAGTCCTCAGGGGAGGTGCTAGTCCAGCCCTTGCCTGAGGCGGTCGGCAAATGGTTGTGTGCAGGGTTTGGGCGGGGCAGGCTCAACAGGGCGGAGGGGGGAGGGAGCAGCTATGGCCGCTCTCAGTCCGTCCCCAGGGGCTCTGCCTCTCTGTCCCAGCAATCGCTGCAAACCTCGGAGGGGCCGTAGCCAGACAGTCCCGCTTCTCCCGTTTGAGTCTGGGTCCCTAGAGACTCGCCCGGATCTGTAGCCCAGAGTCTGAGATTCGCTCCTGATTGAAAACGACAACCGCGCCCTCAGCCGCCAGCCCGCTTTGTGCGCGCACCCTCACCACCGCACCGCCGTACCTTTAAATTTTCCACACTGCGCCTCCGCTGAGCGGCGGAATGCTGTTGTTTTTGCTTCTAGTTGAAGAGACTCTCCTCAGCCAGCCTTCCCGTGGTTCTGGTTGATGTCCGTTCCGACTTTTAGTTGTATTTTTGAAGTGGTTGTCCACGGCGGGCAGTCTCCGGTGTTTACCTATGCCGCCATCTTTGATTCTCTGGTCTTGAGCCTTTGAGAGAGAACCAAATGGTCCACTCTGAAGTAGTCAGACAGGAGTTAGAGGTGAATGAGGTCCTGGCTTCTTGATTAGGACAGTGTTCTGTTCTTCAGATAGCGGGACCTACAGGATGGTTCTGTGGGTGGTCACTGAAAAACTCATCAGGACTGGTCTTAACAGAGAAGAAGGGTTCCACCTCAACAAAGTCTATAAAACAGTGTTATAAACAGCGTCCTACTGACAAATGCCTGGCCATCCATGTGGTTCATTTAGGTTGGTGTGTGTATATTTCAATTAGCAAAACCAATATAATTTTCATGTTAACTCACTATTGTTATGTGTCCCCTTGTCATCCTCTGAGAATGTCAAAGGACAGAGTGTTAGGAAAATGGTGGAAGGAAAAGATGAGCTGAACTTTTGTCCATCGGGCTATTAACCTTCGGGTGTTTTTTAAATATAGTTCTTTCATTATCTCTAGCATGTGGAAAACCTTTCGTTATGTATTATTGTAAAGTGACATGTAGAAGATGTGAATTTTGATGAAAAGTGCCCCCTTGATAGATAAAAGAGGGTGCCAATCAGGCCTAGAGAAATAAGGTGTGAAGGATCACCCCCGTTCCTCTGTCAGACCATTTTGACTGTGTTCTGTGATGGAGTGATAGGGCTATAGATAAGGGGAAACAAATAGGCAATCTGTGTGGACTTAAGGCTTTTGATCACAGATAGCACCTAGCAAGTGATTCTGCACTGACCTTAGAAGTAAACAATGCCGGACCAGAATTGCTTGATAGTTTAATAAATGATCTATTAAAATGAGGAGTTTGAAAAGCAAATGGTCATATTAACATGACCATTAACACTAAAATATATATGTTTGCTTTAAGTGTTTTAGAAGGGAAGAGGATACTTGAAAAAGGCTCCTGAAGAATTAGAAAGCTTGTATCACAAAACAAAGATATTTAAAGAGATATTTTTATGGCCATAGATTTACTGGTCTTATATTTCTTATGTATGAACCATATTCATAACTTTGAATCTTTCTATGTGCCCTATATCAAATGTTCTCAGACTATTTGTGGTGAGAAGCCAGATTTGCAAATTTTCAACTCATGGCGAAACCTTGTATTTGTAAAATACGAAAGAAGTAAAGCACTAGAAATATTTTTTTAAAGTATATAAAATACAAGCCTCACTTTTTTATTGCTGGATTTGACGACATAAAATCACTCTTTCAACGTGTTCTAAACATTTCTAAATGGTTACTTTCAATTTTAGTACCTGTATAGTCAAAGATAGGTAGTGGTTTTAGGCTGGCACCTTAGCACTGAGAAGCATGGCTTATATGTACAAACTCTCTGAGCAGGGAGGCCTTCGGTCCAATCCTGTCATGTTCTCAGAGACTCTGCCAGGCAAGAACAACATGCTGTCCCCTGAGGAAGCCGTCACAATGAGTAAGACCCACTTCCCATCCATGAGGGCTCATAGTCTGATACTGAATCAGGTGCCAGGTAACTTCAACCCTCCATAATGTTGTTGGAAGCCTTTTTAGTTCCATGATTATTTTTAAAGTTAAATAACAAATCTGACCACTTAAAAATGCTATTGGCCCCCAAATCTGTTTCTATAATGATATTTTATTGAATAATTACCCACATGTATTCCAGTTCAAATCTTAGATCTTTTAAATATATTTTTATTTATACTTGGAAATTCCACTGTCGTCCTTTCTTTGTAGATTTCTTTTCTTGATGTTCAGCAGGCAAAAAATATATATATCCTTGTACCTTCTCCTTTGCTGCTAAACTTTACTGTGTTTATTATTTCAATTTTATTTTGAATTCTAATACTATTGCTAAAAGTGATAATTACATCTCTTAGATTGTTGTTGGTTTGGTGAATAAGTGTATACTCTATTATCCATGATGTAAAGTTGAAAATATTAAATCATACCAGATCACAAGTGGGGTGCTTACAAAATATCATTTTATTAAGTTATAAAATGGAAATGTAACTATTCATTGATTAATATTTCATTGAAACACCACAATTATGTCTGTGCCCATGTGCCTTTATTATGACCTCCAGTCCTAGTTCATATTGACTCAGATTACATGGAAATGTGATAGGAGACAATAAAACTTTATTAGTGAAGAAAGATGATGCCATATCAGCCCTCTAATTTACCAGGCCATCATCATAGGAAGAAATTATAAAACTTTGACAACATTTTGCTTCACAACGGTATGTGAATTATTATCTAGCTCTATGTGCTTTCCTCAGAGCTTGCAAATTGATTTTTGGATGATTTGTTCTGGTTTTCCCAGGTAAGAAAAATAAGCTGACGCTTGTAGTTCCAGGATCATTGCTCATCTCATTTTTAAATATAGACACTGCATTTGCCCTTTTTAAGTCCTCCAGAGCTTCGCCAGTGTCCTCCTCGAATTCTTAAAATAATAGCTGGTTACCTGATGAATATTTCAGCCAAGTCTTCTGACCTATTAATCTTCTAGTCCCATGCATTTAAACAAATCTATTCTTTCAAAAATGTTTCATTTTTAAGTAGAATAACGCAAGAGGACAACTAATAGGATAAAGATTGAAAAGCATTTACTTATAGGAGCCTATTTGGTTCTGATAAGAGAAGAGAACACCAACCAAGTTGTGACAGGCAAGTTCCACTAAGGCTATTTTTATTCTTTCTTACATAAACACTACATCATACTCAAATAGTGGCATCCCAATTTCACGCTCACTTCCGTGATGAATGCAAAAAATGAACAGCACTTGTCACTCCTGCCAAAATTTCAACCAGAATTGCAAATACATGTGACCCATAGAGAAGACCAGGCCCTGGGCAAGAATTGGCTCAGCCCACCAGGACTAGAACTGACAAGTAGGGGCCACTGAAAGGGACCATGGGCTCTGTAAGGGCAGAGACTGTGTTTCTGCAAGAGCCCCAGAACATTTAATCAGTGGTGAAGGAGCAATTGCATGGTATGGGAAGTCAGTTCTGCTTGGGGTTGGCCCAGGTGACCCTCAGACCTTACCTTGCCCTCTGGGAGGTGTAGGTTCTTTCCAACTTTTGTTATGAGGCTCTCAGATGTTCTGCCTTGAAATCAACTCTGTGTTCAGACTCACGGTGGAGATGGAATTCAGTACAGAACTCTTTTTAGATTTTCATGAACCTCTGAACCTCTCTGGTTCTTCCTAATGAAGGGCTTGGACCAGTGGTTCCCAAACTTATTTGGCCTACCGCCCCCTTTCCAGAAAAAATATTACTCAGCCCCTAGAAATTAATTTTTTAAAAATTTTAATAGCAGTTACTCATCGCCCCCAAATGCACCTGTGGCCATCACCCCTCCCCTGGATCGCTGCAGCGCCCACCAGGGGAGCGTTAGCACCCACTTTGGGAATCACTAGCTTGGACCTTCAGTGAGGCCTGGGAATCTGCATGAAACTTCAAGGTGGTTTGCAACCACAGGGCCTTCAGATTCATATATATCCTATCTAATAAAGAGGGAATATGCTAATTGACCCTCACACCATCGCAAAGATGGTAGCGCCCACCGCCAATAAGGAGGGAATATGTTAATCGACTGCCACACCCTCAAAGATGGCAGTGCCCACAACCACAAGATGGTGGTGTCCAGTCCCCTGAGCCCCGCCTGGGCAGCAGGCACAAAGCAAGGCCGGGCCCACCCCCAGGGGGGCCCGGCCGCCCCATGTACCTGCCTCCGGAGACTCCAATCCCCTCAGCCCCCCAGCTGCCCAGGGCCAGCCTGAGGTGCAGGGCCACCAAGGCTCAGGAAACCAGGACCAGCCGAGGCTTGAGCTGCTGGCCATGGCAGCAGCAGAGGTGTGATGGAGCATTGTCTTCCCCTAATCACCGGCCTCCCACCCCTGAGGGCTCTCAGACTATGAAAGGGGGCAGGCCGGGCTGAGGAACCCCTCTCCAGTGCATGAATTTTCATGCACCGGGCCTCTAATATATATATATATATATTGTATATCAATTATATATCAGTGTTTTCTGGCACTATTCCTGAAAAATAGATGCTGAACTAGTCATCTGGCAAGCTCAGTTTATAGGTTAATTCATTTATAAAATATTTAAGAAAAGAATATCTGTTTCCTGAAGCATATAGACGTCTACATACATAAATCTGGCTACTTGGAGCAGATTTATGTATGCAACTTCCTCCTAACTCTACATTTCTGGGAGAAATAGAATGCATGTTTTCTAGGCTTTCCAAACCATCTGGAGTTGAGGGGATGGGGAAACAACATTTACTGAATGAAGTTCCAAATCTTTCTGCTGAAGCCAACCCTTTCCACCTCCACACCCCATTTTTGTAGCAAAAGCGATAGGTAGAGGAGAGGTATAACATATGTCATTAAGTTTGAATACCAAACAGTACTTCTATTATGTTCCTTCTGCCCTAATGAGCACATTATTGATAATCTATTTCTATTAAAATATCAAAGGAGCATTTATCATATAGGGATGCATCAATTATACCCAAGTTCCTAGTGATCAATGAGCAGAGAGTCACATATTTAGCATACTTGGACCACAGTTCTATATGGCTTAGTAGTTTGAGAGAGTTAGGTAACTATGGTTAACATGCTTTTGTCTTCATGTGTTTACAGGCTTAAAACTTCTTCTATTAGAGGAACTGAGCAAGTATATTTGGCAACACCAAGTATTTTAAATTTCATTTGGCCCTACATGAAAAACAAATGTTTCTGTTTTGTCATTACTAATGGCCATTCCTGTGTTTAATTTGGGGCAATACTGATTAAAATATATAGGCATTTTTGGTTAAACCTGTTATATATGAAAATCCTGCAATCACAACTCTGTAGCATTTTTATTAAGAGTTTAGTTGTAGTTTGGGGAATCTACAGGCACTAGTTTTGTACCATCGAGGAAATTTAAATCTTCCACTAAAAAAACACACAAAGAAATGGAAGAGTAGAGAAAAAGGTAGGGAGGGAGAGAGAGAAAGAGAGGGGGGGGGCGGGGCTTGTTTCATTTACACCTAATTGCTTTGAAAAGAAATGGGCACTTGGCATGCCTTGAACTGAAGGTGACCTGGCAGGGCCAGTAGTAAGCAGCATTCTGTTTTGTAATTGAACGACCCTCACATACTTCTATCAAGGTGTCTGAGGCAGTTTTCCTCTTTCATACAAATCGCATGGTGACCTTTGCTCCCCAGTGGTTTAAATCACATTCTTAAGGGATTAAACTGTTATGACAAAAGAGGAATGTTTAGATACTATGCTTTGCAGCTCAAAATTTGTCAGATTAGAAACTGTGTATTTTATAATCTTCAGATCAAAGCAGTTCTCCATCAAAGCTTTATGTCTACTACAATATTTTCCCAACCTTTGTTGAACCTGAATTGTTTTGGATTATCTCACATCGGGTTCACTGAGTATGCCTAGACTAATGTGGAGGGCAAAGCTTTCTTCCAAATATTTTAAACATTTCACGTGTGCAGGGCTTGGGCATTAAGCACTGGGTTTTCGTTTATGGAGTGGTACAGCCTGCCTTGACAGTCTTTTTAACTCTAGTTTTATATGAGATGCTTTTTGAGATTAGTATGACAGATAAAACCCTATAGGGCAACCATTTATCTTCCATTAAGAACCCTGCTCACTTGCTTTAACCGGCTGACCGAAGTGCTCTGTAAAGAGGCCTTTTTATAGAGTTTTTACATCTAGATGGCCTAGGTATCATTACCCCCTTGGAAAAAGAACAGTTCAATTTTCTCAGAAGAATGGTTCGTCAGAGCAGAGCAGTTTGTCTTTATCCATCTCTAAATCCAGCAATCATGTTTCTCAAACAGGCACAAAGCAATGATCATTCAAAGTTCAAATTGCCAATTAATTTAGACTCTGTTCCCTGAATTCCTTTTTTATTGTACTTCCATGAATCCAGTACGACATGCATTAGGTCAGCTTGATGGTATTTTTGTATGTTACAGGAGAAAAATCATTGCAATCTTTCCTTAATGGAAGATGTTTTAAAAATCATATCTACTGATGGATAAAATGTTTTTAAAGAAAACCAAAATTAAGATTAAGTGCTTGAAAAAACACCTTTTTTGATATAACGAAAAAGAGAATGCAAGGATGTAGCATGTGACAATATAATTCAACTGCATTTATTTCTGCACTTAAGATATCTTTCATTCATATGTCATAAGCTATCATGTACATTGTCGAAGAGGCAAATAACTTATACTAGAAAAGAAGGAGACTATATAGGTACATGAATGCTTGCTTTCCCTCAGACCATTGCCTTTATTGTAATATGCTGGTATATTTCTCAAATGAGTTAATGAGGATCAGTTTTGATATAATGTCATTCTGTTTAATTCATTGTGTTACTCATAGAATTACCTTCATCACATGAAACCCACAGGAGGACTTTCTTTCTGCTTTTAGTATTTGGAAGAGTTGTGAGATTTTTTCAGCACCTGCTTTTTTTATAACTTAAAAACACTGTAGCTCCAAATCTGATCATTTATTCCTCTCTTTCCGTTACTAAAACACTTTAATCTAGGCTTGCTATTTAATTCCAGCAAGGTGCAGAGGAACCTATGGCCTGTGAATCTAAATTTACTCCAGGTTCTATTTTACCTTTCAACCTTTCATTCTACCTTTAGATTATTTTTATTACCTATATTAACTTCATTTTGTTATAGTGTATGCATTAATCTACTCTTGGGAACCAGGAAATGATAAATAAAAAACAGAGTTTATATTTGTGTGTGTGTATAATTATGTGAAGGAAAGGAAAAAATTGAAAGTGGCTAGACACATGGACATGAGTTGAGTGTGCAGTTGTATTGGTCTAGAGTGGAGTCCAAGAGTCTCTTATTTTAGTGGGAGATGTACATCAACGTTTGCCTGGCCAGACTCTTCCAACATGTCTGGGGACATTGCCTTCACTCCAAACTAGTCAGTTGGGCAGCAGTAAATCTTCTCATGCAAAAGTGTCTACTCTGATGAAAAAAGTTTCATGGAATTAGAAAATACACTTCCTGTTTTTGAGGATTCAGTGCTTTGGAGAGAGGAGAGAGAGAGAGACTCAATACATAAGAAAAAGTTTCTATTGATACAAATGCCATTATGTCAATATACAGATAATTATTTGTAGTTTTACATGTGTATCTTTATACCTACATGAAAATGAGCTACTGGGGGTGGGTGGTGGAGGAAAAAGGAACTGGGAAATTCTAGGTAAAACTCTTGGAATCTTAACTTGGGGTTTAAGGAGAATATGGGAAGCACTCAATAGGATATTTGTCATGCCTGGATGACATAGCTAGATTTAGTATACCTGGATTTTCTCCAAGTTAGGATCATTACAAGTTTAAGTTGATTCAGTTTAGGAAATTTTTTAAAAATAAAAAAAATGGAAGAGATGTTTAAAATTATAGAATGCAGGAAATAACCATTTATTAATTTGAAATGCAATACCTATAATTACTATTTATTGAGTAGTATTTTGTCTTGCTTTCCATTTTATAGTCATTATTACACATAATCCTATGACTATCCTGAGATGTACACATTCATATTTCCTACTTATAGATGAAACATACACCCAGACACACTTATGTATGGTCACTCAGCAAATAATGACAAAACAAGACTTGAACAAGTCTATCTGATTACGAAGACTGTCTTCTTAACCACTCAGTGATATATTCATAAGTTTTTTATGTTGATTTCTATAAATAAACACCACTTTGTTTCAGCTTTATTAAAATTTGTCTATCCTGGCTATTTCCATAAATTAATCATATAACATGTGGTCTTTAATGACTGACTTCTTTCATTTAGCATAAGCGTTATCCTATAACACAAAAAATAAATATAAGGCATTATTATTATCACTAGTAGCCCTGTGCATGAATCTGTGCACCAGTAGTTTGCTTGTATCTTGCTGCTGCCCTCCAGTAGCTCTCCACACGCTGCTCCGTCCTCCTGTAGCTCCCTCCACCCCTCCTGCCCCCCCCTCCCCCATAGCTTGCTTCCCCGCCTCTTCCTGTAGCTCCCCACCGCCGGCTTATAGCACTTGTAGCTCCCTGCCCCACCCTCCTGCTGATCCATGATCCGGTCGTTATGCAGTCAGTCATTGCCCTTCACCGAGTAACGACCATTTGCATATTACATCTTTATTATATAGGATTACGTTTATGCACATTGCATCTATTTCTGCCCCATTCCCAATCACTTCTCCTGTGATACATAACACAAAAAATAGTATTTTTTAAAGTATTTTAATATTTCAGTGCTCAAGGTGTGCTCTGTGAACCATCAGCATTGTCAATATCTCCTGGGAGCTTTAAAAATGCAGAATCTCAGTCCAGACCCCAGGTTGAACACATTGTGACAAGATCTCCAGGTGATTCTTATATTTGAGAAGTAAGATTTTGACAGTACAGATATTAATAATACCTAACATTCCTCTGAATGGCTTTTGTCGTCATCCACACTAAAACCCAAATGACTTTCTCTGGCCTATTCCTCCCCCTTTTCTACAGACAGCCTATGAGAAAGGTCATTGCTCATATTCTTCCTATTTTTGTTTTAATATAAATTTTCATTTCCATATTCTTACTGTAGAGCTCATCTTACTTGCTACCTTCTCTTCCACTGGGCACTGTGCCTTCCTCACTTGAATACCCTGGGCACAAAGTCTCATATGTTTATGATCCCTAACAGGCTGCAAGATTCAGAGCATTTTTCTTCTTCTTTGTAATTCTTGCCTCCCGGGGACATTTGCCTGCCCAGAGTGGCAGCTTGAAAGCAGGTTTAGTGAATTGAAGGGAACCAGAGTTTTCAGGAATGTAAATTTGGTTCTAGGAATGCTCAGGCCCACTGTCTTCTGGACTCAGATTTCCTCCTCATAGAAACATTGCTATTCCTCTTGTACATATATCTCTTTCTTGATACACCGGCACATCAACTTTAAGAAGAAAGAAGCTCAGTCCAATTGAACCATTTTCCTTCCAATTTCTTATAAAAGCTGTGATGAGTTGATTTTACATCTTAATTTCATAGCATTTCATGCTACATTTTACAACTTGAGATTCAATTTTCTGCTCAGTCTTCATATTCAAACTATTTTCTCTTGAACAAAAATAAAATGGCTCACCATTCAAAATGTACTTAGCCATGTAAAATAGAAGAATTAAGTCATGTGAGCATTTTTAGTCAAATTATCACAGTAGCCTGTGAACATTGGTTACAAAAATGGAACTACAAGAAAACCTAAAGAAACCCTATGTCATCAAAGAAATGCAATGTATGCTTTTCAGTTCAATTTACCAAGAAATAGCAATTTACATAATCTGAACATAACTGAAGAACTTCTTAAACATGAATCAAACATTAGAGTTAATATGGAATGATTTCATTTTTTATGATTCTCTATAAAACTTTTTATATTAGTTTTATTTGTTCAGTGGAAGCATTTTTAGGTCTAACAAATTTTTGCAATACTGAAGCATTTATTTAATAAAATAAATCAAGTTCTTTTGCTTTAATGTTACCTACAAAAGCATGTCTTGACTTGTTGGGCCATAAAAAAATACTAATGAATTGATTTGTCATATAGATGAAATATTTAGGCACAAAGAAACTAGTTGTAAGAAACAAATATGACTTGAGTTTTCTAGAATACTTTCTCCTCCTCTGCTTTAGAAGAGCAATGTATTCAGAATCAAGGGAATTTGGGGAACTCTCCTTGAGGTTAGCTGGAATACTGGTAAGTTTTCAAAACAATGTTGAGCTCTTCATACTTGACTAGCACAAAGATAATTATTTGTCACAGCTGTTTCTGCTTTGGGGAATGATAGAATTAGGAAATTGTATTTTCAAACAGATATAGTTTATTACTTTCCATGTTATTTTAAGCAAAAGTCAGTGTATAACTAAACGGAAGTGTTTGGTTTTCTTTCTTTTTTCTTCTGAGTGAAATTAATACATTTATGTACAGTAGCCACCATTCTATGTTTTAAACTTTTCAAGTTTCACAATAAGATTAACCCTAACTCCTCTTAATGCAAATGCATCAGCACCTGGTTAGCGTATTTGAGGCCTTAATAATTGACTCATCTGTCCTATTAACCAAGGTTCATTGTGTACTCACATTCTTAAAGGCACTGGGCCAGATAAGATTTGCAATATTTTTATTAGAACTGGGTTTCTGCTGGAGAAATTTACAAATTGTGGGAGAACAATTTTCTAATTCATGCAGGTACCCACTGGTCAAGGTTAAATACCATACCCATTGGGTTTAGCTCAAAGTGTGTATTAGTTATCGAGTCAAATTGTTATGGGTTAATGTATATAATACTAGGCTTTAGGAAAAATTTTCATTGTGTGTGAATTACTCATCCTTCAGTATGTTTGTCATCAGGATCTTGTAAGTAAGCTTCCATGACACCATTTTCTTAAAACTTTCTATGTTGACAGCTAATATTTTTATGGAATAGCTCATATGGACATTGTATACTTAGGGTAAGGAGCTCTAACATCATCTAGATGATTATAAACTTATTTAAATGTTGACAGATATGGTATTTTTAGAATATATTTAAACATATGTATTATAAATATAGTTACACACATCTGTATTTGTCTTTTTTATATATTACTAGAGGCCCAGAGCACAAAATTCTTGCAAGGGTAGGGTCCCTAGGCCTGACCAGCAATCAGGGTCGATCAGGGCCTTCCCTTCTGGCTGCTGGCCAGGGCCTTCCTTCGTTCCACGCCACACCCTGGTGGTCAGCGCATGTCATAGCGATCCATTGAACTCCTGGTCTACTGGTTGAACTCCTGTGGGGACAATTAACATATTAGCCTTTTATATATACAGATGCCTCTTTAAAATTATAAATATTTAATTAAACATTTAATCAACTCTCTTTGAATAAAGATATGTTATATTGGAAAGGATGACAATTACATCATATATGAACTACTTATTGTATCCATTTAGAATCTAAGAGAGAAAACTCAAAAAGGATCAAGATTAATAACATCAAAGTTAATTTATACTCATTAGTTTACTTATAAAAACAAATAAAATGTATGCTTATTTAATCAAAGGCCTTAGACCAAGACAAAATTTATAGTAAATAAAATATTTAAAAAATCATTGATACCAGCTAGATGATAGCTTTTTGTTACCAGGTAATATCACTCTAATTTAATTTCATTGGAATACATGAAATATATACATTGAGCCCACGAATGTCTGATTCCCTGTTAATGTAATTAAGATAACATGGAATCCATCTAAACTCCCCCAAAGTGAAATGTTCTGAAGCGTAGGACTATAGTTCATAGTTCATTTGACACTTTAGAAGGACTTTGTTACAACCTCTCTTGGTTTATATCTTGGGTCCAGACTTCTGTGTGAAAAGCAAAAGCATTATATCCCACACTTCACCAGCAGCCTCCAAATGTTCATTACCTGATATTACTTAGGAACCATTACCAAGCATTGTTTAGATAAGGTGGCTCTGTTATCTGCAAAATTGACCTTCCAATGGAGTTGCTTTGATTAAATGGCTTTAGGTTGTACTCAATAAATATCTTGGTGCCAAGGACACTATCTTAGACCAACTCTTCAATGAAGGGCTATACAAAATAAGATGTCAAATCCTTACTTTCTCTTTGCCCCTCCTCCTTCCCCATGTCTATATCCTCATTATTTAATTAAGAGAGGATGCAAGTTCTCTGAATCTATCATAAAAAACAAACAACCAAAACCCAAACCAACACCAATCAAAACCTACTTTCTTGAGTTTATAAGTGTTCTCTGGTTGATTTTAGATGTTAAGGGAAGTAAAAACAGTCTCCTACACAGTGGATCTCAAATGAGAACCTGCATCAGAATTGGAGGATGGGTGGGTGTTGGTGAAACACAGATTGCTGGCCCCACCCCAGGATTTCTGATTCAGTGTTTCTGGGGGACCTGAGAGTATGCATTTCTAACAATGTGCGAGTGACACATGCTGTGATCCCAGGCCACAGGTGAGCACCTCTGCTCTAGATAACAGCTACTTCTAAGTGCAGCTTGGAAAGAGTTTTGTCATGTTTTAAAAGCAGCAGTGCTGTCTAAAAGGAAGGTTTTTTCCTTTTGCTATTCCAGAGAGGAATCACATAAATGTATTTTGTTTGTTTTTGTGATGCTGTTCTGGGTTGCCAGAAAAGTGACGGAACACCCAGTGAAATTTGACTTTAAGATAAACAGCGAATAGCTTTTCAATATCAGTATATCACATGGGTAAATTTGCTAACTTTGGGAACCCTACATTGAGTCATGAAAAGTTAGTTCATAGATTATTTGTTCTGCCCCAAAGTGTAATCTTTTCCACTAAGCAAATTATCATTTTAACGGAAAAATATGTAGTGTCTATGACTATGTTAAAGTTTCTAAGATTTCTGAAAGTGTAAATAAAATTTGAGGTAATTTTGTATTTTAAATAATGTTGCAAATTTGAGATGATCACTTTTAGTTCATTATGAGGTCAATTTTAATCATAAAATGCCTTTAAAAGTGGTTCATCCTCCCGGCCCACCACCTCCCTGCCCAGCTGGCATGCCTCAGTGGTTGAGCGTCAACCTATGAACCACAGGTCATGGTTTGACTCCCAGTCAGGGCACATGCCCTGGTTACAGGCTAGATCCCCAGTGTTGGGCGTGCAGGAAGCAGCCAATCAATGATTCTTTCTCATCATTGATGTTTCTTTCTCTCTCTCTCTTTCCTTTCCTCTCTGAAATCAATAAGAATATATTTTAAAAAAAGGTTTCCCCCAAATTAAGGCAAGTGCTACCGTATTAAATGAACAAACTGACTTAGCTTTGCTTGAAGGGGTTTGGAACATGATGCAGCTTTATAGAACAAGAAAATCAATGGCAACTGTGGAGACTTGGAGATGTGTTTAGCTGTAATCCCTCGTCACTTCAGGACTTTGAGGAAGCCAATGGTCTCCATTTTCTAACTTGTAAAGAGGTTTGCAAGGGATCAAGGCAGCACATTTGGTAAATATTAGACTTCAGAAACTCAATGTTGAATTGGGGCTCCTTGATCACAGTCGAGCTGATGGATGACAATCCAAGTTACAAAGGTGTTGCCCATGTGGATTTCAAATGATGATTGAATAGAGGACCCTGTTTCATACATTGATGCATAACTTCTAATAACATTGGTTGGCATTTCAGGAGTTAACCAGCATCAGATCTACGATTTCTTAAATGTATCAAAACTCTACAGCAAAGCTCATGTTTTCATCTTCCCTCCCATGCAAAAGAACCTTTCTAGCAGTCAGAAATTGATTGCAGTGCACTTTGGCATGCTCCCATGTGCTTCTTATTCATTGGAAAGGGAATGAGTTATTATCAGAAACCCAGTCGTGGCCATCACTAGTGAGATTGTATTAATATATTTAATGCAACATCACTCCTTTAATTGTATGACAGGGCAAAGATGAGAGTCCCCTTGGCAGATATAGAGCTCAGGGTATGTTATCTTTCTTTTGGCACAAAAGCTAATAATTGAGCTAATATCTATTACTTTAAAAATATGTTTTCCAACTTTTCCCTCTGTAGTGCTTGAGGATTCTGTAGCTTTTATTTTCCCAGAGTACAAATTTGAGTTGCTCCAAGGTTGAGAAATATTTTCCATGAAGGGCTATGTAAACTAGCTAACTAACTAATTATATAAATAAATACAATAACGTTGACTTTGATATTTTGGTATTTATACACAAGAGAAAGCTTTTAGGAGATTATTCCTTTTAAAAAAAATAAGCCAGCTTTTCAGTATTTCTTAGTAATCATACTCTAGACTACAATTTTCAAGAAAAAAAAAAGCCTCAAGGTTTTTGGATTGAAAGCTAATGTGAGTGTTGTTTTGGAACATCCCGATTGAAGGAACTTTGCCATAGTTTTGATATAAATGAGTCAACATTTGCCAAGCTGCTCAAAGTAACACCTCAGCTAAACAAGTGTCTCTGTGTCTTTAAAAAAATTCTCGCAAGAAAACAACTCATTTATTTCTTTGGTTTTTTTTTTAAAAAAGAGTTTTTATTGCCAACCCACAATAAAAAAGGCTTGCAGGAAAATGCCTGGTACTTAAGAAGCCAATGTATTTCTTCCCTTTACCCTGAGTTCACTGCAGTTTGGTTTCCTACCACTGCCATCCACCTCAAGGCATCACTGACTTCCGTGTTGCAAATCCAATGGCCATTTATGACTCCTTGTGTTACTTTTCCCTCAGTAGCATTTGATAGAGATGATACCCTGCCTCGAGACATTTTCTTGTCTTGGTTTTCAGGATGCATTATTGCCTCCATTTCCTCCCAACGTCCCAGCTTCTCCTCCTCAGGCTCCTCTGAAAATTTCTCTCTCTCTTTTTCTTTCTTTCTCTCTCTCTCTCACCACTACAAGGCTCAGACCTTGTACTCTTCTTCTTCCTGGTCATGTCCTGTGTGATCTTATCCAGACTAAAGACTAACTATCATACAGAGCAGGGGTTCTCAATCTGTGGGTCGTGACCCCTTTGGGGGTCGAATGACCCTTTCACAGGGGTTGCCTAAGACCATCAGAAAGCACACATATAATTACATATTGTTTTTGTGATTAATCACTATGCTTTAATTATGTTCAATTTGTAACAATGAAAATACATCCTGCATATCAGATATTTACACTACGATTCATAACAGTAGCAAAATTACAGTTATGGTTGGGGGTCACCACAACATGAGGAACTGTATTAAAGGGTCGCGGCATTAGGAAGGTTGAGATCCACTGATATAGAGGTTGTTTGCCAGATTTATCTCTCTAATCCAGACTTCTCCCTCCAGACTCAAGTGTCCAACTAGATTTTATTTTTCAAATATATTTTTATTGATTTTAAATAGGAAGGGTGAGGGCGAGAGAGATAGAAGCATCAATGATGAGAGAGAATCCTTGATTGGCTGCCTCTTGTACCACCGCCCACTGGGGATCAAGCCTACAACCCAGGTATGTGCCCTGACCAGGAATCAAACCATGACCTCCTGGTTCATAAGTCGCACTCAACCACTGAGCCACACTGGCCAGACCAACTTTTTGACATTCCTACTTAACTTCCATACTGAAAATAGGTAGTAAGTCCAAAACCTCTTGATGTATTTTGATATTTGATCCCACTGCCAACCTACCTTTTAGGTAATGAACTCTCTTCTTTTAGTTGCTCAGGCCAAATACCAGTGTCATCCTTGACTACCCATTTTCTCTGTTCTTATTCCTTAGGCCATCCTATCTAAAATGTCATCTCAATCCCCATCATGGTATTCATATTCACTTTTACTCGTTAGCATTTAGGAGTGGCTAAATATCATTCAATTACTTTCCATCTTATTGCCTTCCTCTCTCCAGTCAAATAAAGTTCTATCAGAGCAGAGATTTTTGTCTGTTTTGTTCACTGCTATCTCACTAGATGAGGGACAGTGCCTGATACAGAGTGGTTGCCAAATAAATGTTTGCTTAAAAAAATGAATGAATGAACATAAATGATATTAAAGATAGCCTTTATTAAATTTAGGTGAAATTCGCGTAGTTAAATTCATAGACAAATTCCAGTGAAGAAGCAAAATCCTCTCTTTTAACCCCAGATATTGTGGTGGAAGAAAAGAACTGTTAGAGCTGGGATGGATGGAGAAACCAATCATAATAATCATAGTATGAAAGACTTTGATTAGAGAATTTTTCAATTAATACTCCACCCAGGAACTATTCTGTCTTTGCCCAAGTCAGAGAATTCTATAAACTATATCTCTCTCTCTCAGACACACACACACATTTTAATCCTTACCCTAAGATATACTTTCTATTGATTTTAGAGAAAGAAGAAGGGAGAGGGAGGGAGAGAGAGAGAAACACTGATGTGAGAGAGAAACACTGACCTGCCACTTTCTGTATGTGCCCTGACCAGGTATGGAACCTGAAATTTGGATATGTGCCCCGAAGGAGAATCAAACTTGAGACGCTTTGGGTACACTAGAGGATGCTTCATCCAACTGCGTCACACTGGCCAGGGCTCTCTCACATATTTTTCACCATCTTTTTACAACAAATATTTTTTTGGAGAGCATTAATATTAGGGAAGGTTTTTGTTTTTTTTTCCTGGCACATAAAGGTTATGTGAAATAGCAATTAGGAAGCAAAAGTGCTGAAATGACAAAAATCCAGTAGGTGAAATCAATAATTTGAAGACAACTTTGAGATGGAAAACAGACTGGGTGCCATCTGCAATTAACACATCCACCCTGGCTAAGGAATTTGGCCAACTCACAGACTACTGAGAACTAATAGTGAATCAAAACAGGAGGAAAGACATTCTTAAAACTGTGGATTTCATTAGTGGCTGCTCATTTCTTATGGCTTGTTTCACGTATATTTATTCTTTAGTAATACTGCTTAATATGCTTCATCATAGTGTTCCAGTAATCTCAACTTTCTTATAATATATGATACTCAGTTCAAAGAGCACTTAAGGTATTTTTAAAGAGGGACTCTTGGATTGAGAGATGTTTGCAATGAGTTTGGCAAATAGTGATTAGTTTTAGTAAGCACTAGGAATTTGTTTTTCAAAGTAAGTAAATTTAAGTTTGGAAAGAACGCATGTGTTAAAGGCTCTGTCAGCATCTCATATTTCCCTTCTGCCCGGGAGATTATTTGGGTGTCTCTTCTACTTATTTTCCCAAGGTCTCCTACATATAAAGCTTATTTCTATGACCACTATTCTTGAGTAAGAGCATGGCAAGTTGTTCCTGGGTCCTGGCAGTAGAGACATAGAAATCACCAAAACACATCTTAAGGGAGGGCACATTGTGCCTGTGAAGGCAGGGGATTAATTGATGGTCTATGATAATCTGCAAATCCTTCAAGGTTGTAGGAATAATACAATCTGGTCCAATTGCCTGTATACATTTGACCATTATATGAGAAACGATATCTTCAGCGAAGTAACTCAAGTTTTAAAATCTTTCTTTTGGAATATCCTTGACTCTCTTCTTATCACTAAAATAATAAGACAGGCCTATTTCTTCCAATGTTTTAATGAATTTACTAGCCATGAGGCATAACTAGAATAATTCACTTCAACCCATCTTTCTACTTCATCTAAGCCTGTCTAGTCTGAAAGACTTAATGGAGGTTTCTCTCCTCGCTCATCCCCACCCCGCCACCAAAGCTTTACTTCAATCAATAGGTTCTTTGAGCATTGAAAGCATTTCCCTCTGAAATGATCATAGTAGACTCTGCTCCTTAAAATTGATTTTTCTTTTCCTTCTCTGTCTTATGCCCCACCCTCACCATCCCTACCCTGCCATATTGCCTTCTACAGTACTATACACACATATGTAGTTAACACATATGGGTTTAGTTGAGTATTGGTGAGGTATGTTGTTGCGATTGCTGCTGCCAATAGAAGGGAAAAAATAAAAAGGAAAAAAAATGTGGTGGCTTCACAAAGTTCACAGATAAATTTTCCTGTTGAAATTGTTTTAAATTAATGTCTGACACTTCACTGGGTATCATTTTGAACACGGCTATGACTTCTGAAGAAAATAAATCACTGAATCAGACAGTGTTTATTAGCCAATGTGCTGTTATTTCCTAAAGCACTGCTTTCACTTGTGATAAAATTGGCAGCCAGGGGAGATAAAGGGAGTGTCTGAACATGTTTTATCCATGGGTCCTAGATGAATTGCAGAAATACAGTGTGTATTACATGAAAAATTCTGTTCCTTAATTTCTCCTTGATGTTTTAGAAAAATATTCTTTAAAAATATTCATTAACTTGCCTCCAACTCTGTTTAATGAAAACTTTCACAGTTAAGATATTAAGAGGGAAATCAGCATTTATTCATTTACTCTTTTTTTTTCTTTCAACAACTAGCTCCTGATGTTTGCAAATTACCTATTTGTTTCTTATCTGTTTTTCATTTCAGGTTCTATAATAATTATGCCACTGGTAGCACTGCCTTCATCACAGGCATGGGCAGCATATATAACTTTTATGATAGCTTCTTGTTGTACTTGGGGAAAGATAAAGGGGCCTGTCAAATCTCAAGAAATTGAGAGCTAATGAAACACAATATACCATTGGAATCCTGTTGAGTTCTCTAGTAATGGCAGGTCTCCCCACATTGCTTTATGTTTTTCTCAGGGGAACTTGCTCAAGACTCAATGATTTTGGGGGGTTTTTCCCATGCATGTTGAGTTTGGGAGCTTAAATGGTATATATCTCAGAAAACAATTATAGGGAGCAAAAGAGAGGATTTCTTGTTGGCCCGTGCCTTTCTGGGAAAGGCACTATGTCCATGTAACCCCATGTTTACCTCTTTTCTCCTGCCCGGAAGCCAAGGAGTCAGTTCATCTACCAGCCCTGGCAGCACCCCAGCCCTGTCCCTGAGAATCTTGCAAACATCCCATTTTCCAGTCAACTATTTTCCTCCCCACCTCATAGAACGGCCAGGGTCAGCAAGGCAGAAGGGCCAGTATTCCATGAGGAATGATTTGGGGCTGCAGTGGGAAAGGGTATCTGGTAAGTTTCTGGGTAGGGTGGGGAGGGGTCCCACAGCAGACCATTTTCTCTTCCGGTGTCACATTCAGAGTTAGATAACAAATCATCCTTCAATAGAACAATGTGGATTCAAAAAATTAAAAAAAGTTAACAGACAAGATGCAGTCATCTCCATGGAGAAAATATAAAATGTTGTCTCCTATTTTTTTTTTTTTAAATATATTTTATTGATTTTTTACAGAGAGGAAAGGAGAGAGATAGAGAGTTAGAAACATCGATGAGAGAGAAACATCGATCAGCTGCCTCCTGCACATCTCCTACGGGGTATGTGCCCGCAACCCAGGTACATGCCCTTGACCGGAATCGAACCTGGGACCTTTCAGTCCGCAGGCCGACGCTCTATCCACTGAGCCAAACCGGTTTTGGCATCTTGTCTCCTATTTTTAAAAAGCGGTGTGACCTGTGCACTTTGGAAAAGAATGGGCTGAGGACTCCCCTGGAAGCCTTTGCCACACACCCTATCCCTGCATCACGAGCTTTCCAGATAGGACTGACTCTCCTAATACCTCCAGCCTTTCAAAACAGGCAGGTTCCTTTCTGGATTTCATTTCACATTCTGAGCTTTCTTTTTTAACACTATTACTGTAAATACCATTTTGTGCTTTTTAAAATTTTTTTATTGCCAGAAACAAGCTACCGAGTCAAGCGATCTCCTCATGTTGGGACTTCATGTCTACAAGTGAGGTGAATTTCCTGGCCACCTGTCTACATGGGCTGAGTCGGGTGCTGGTGGTACTCGGGCAGCACTGTGAATGCCCCACACATCCCCCTGCCCTGGACTCAACTTTCTCCTTTCATGCGCTACTTGCAGGTTGCTGCAATGAGTGCTTCTGCCATCTCTTAACCTTATTCAAAGGGAACCTCAGGGGCACAATCATGTGTGTGTAACGTGGATGAAGCCTGCTCGTTGTTGTTGTTTAGCTTAAGCTAAAATGGCTTGGAAGGAAAATTGGTGAACAACAACATTTCTCTACTTTCTCTTGCCTAACAGCTGGGAGGAATCAGTTCATTCCACAAGCCCAGGCTGCTGCCGGCCAGCTGGCAGGGAACGCAAGCAGAGCAAGGGTGCCAGATACTTAACAGCTGTATTACTGTGCATCCATCTGTACCACACACCATATGCCAAACCCCAAAGTAGGTGGGGAGGGGATCCCTTTAAAAAGAGATTTTCAAAGCCACAGAGAAAAAACATTTTCTCCTTTAGTGTACCTGCTTTGATCTCATATTCTCATGCTTTTTTTCCCCTTCCTCACCCAATCTGGAGGCCCCACCTCCTTTCGAGTTGATGCAAAATAGTAAGGAGCAGTGTACTTGGTCAGCTTCAGGAAGTCATTTTTCAGGTAACTTGTAAAGAAACCTAATACCTGTGTGCATTTAAAAAGAAAGAATCATGTAATCATGTAATTTTGGGGAAAAATCTCTCATTGATGTTTAAAAATCATTATTTATGTCTTAACATTTCATCATAATGCCACATATGGAACTTTGAAAGGGACAGAGTTTAATGAAACTCTAGTACCTTTAGGAAAGATTCCAAGATGTTCTCTACCTCAGTCAGTTTAGCAGTTCATAATGGACAGTCCAGGAACACCATATCCCAACAAGACACTCTGATCCCGTTCTTTCCTTTCCAAGGTCATGGAAGATCATGAGAATTGAACTGTGGGACAGTCTAACCAGATATTCTATTTTATAAAAGGAGATGCCCATCTAAGTAAATGTGAATTCTAGAATGAGGACTGTTTAGAGTAGTCAGTCACTTACCGAAATTATTTCCTGCTGGAAATGAGAAGAAAATATTTTCCCACTCTTCTGTGGACATCTCAAAATGTAGATGGCAAGCAGCCAGTAGACAGGAGAATGTGAAGGGACTCCCAGTGGTCACTCAGGGAGGGCAAAGCCACCCTCTGACTCATAGCTCAGCTGCCCTTGGAGCTGCTGGTGAGTCTTTTATGAACATAGTGGCCTTTCTGTTCACTTTTTTAGTGGAGTTCTCATTGCATTAGGCAACAGGCAGAGCTAAATCTTCATCACTTTTCCTCTTTCATTTTCTTTTTAAAAAAATATATTTTATTGATTTTTTACAGAGAGAAAGGGAGAGGGATAGAGAGTTAGAAACTTTGATGACAGAGAAATATTGACCAGCCGCCTCCTGCACACCTCCTACTGGGGATGTGCCCGCAACCAAGGTACATGCCCTTGACCGGAATCAAACCTGGGACCTTTCAGTCCGCAGGCCGATACTCTATCCACTGAGCCAAACCGGTTAGGGCTCATCTACTTTTTACTTTGACTTCTGAGTGTTCCCCCAATTACTAAGAGCAACATTTCATATTTACATATTTCTTTACTGTTTAAAAAGTGCCTATTCATAAAATACTTTGTTTAAAGAGGAGATCAGTGAGGGGACTGTGATGTCCTTTGGAAAATGACACATGCTGGATGGAACTGACCGGCCCTATTTGCTGACATTTTTATATTACCCTAACTACAAGGCAGGGAGCCACATGGCATAGGCTTTGCATGGAATGGCTTTCACAAAAAGGAGCTCAGCTGCCAAGCAGCAAATAAAAAGTAATTCTGATTTTTACCTTCATTTTTCAAGTAACACTGAAGGGAATTCATTTCCTAACTTTTAGCAACACTTCTCAAGAACTTCTTTTCTCCACTTCCAATTGTTTACTTATCATCCTCCAGATGCTGAATCGTAAAGTATGTAGGTTGGCAGGATTACTAGTATTTGTTGGTATCATAGGATTATTGATATAATGTTTGTATAGATGTGTATGTGCATATATATGCAGATATAAGATCACTCAGAGTGTATACATACATATGCGTACATATTCACTAGATATACTCATATATAATATACATGAATATATAAGGATACATGCATATATGCACACCTGCAAACAATAGAATATATATGCTTCAGTTTAAGCATAGATATGGATACAAAAAAAGACTGGAAATAATCTTAGCAACACATATTTGTTATTTATCTTAAGAAGGTAGACTTATAAATAATTTAATTTCTATTTATTCTCCAAAAAGTCTACAATGAAGATGCTAAAAATATGCCCCAAATAGTATTATTGCATATGGCAAAGACAGAGTTTTTGCTAGTCATGAGATGCCAGAACATAGGAAATCCATAGGAATCTATCAATATAGGTATCCATAACCCTAGGAAAGGTTTATGGCATATACACTGTGTGGCTTAAACAACCAAAATTGATTTTCTCAAATTTCCTGGAGACTGGAAGTAGGAGATTTGAGGTTCCAGCACAGGCAGGTTCTGGTGTGAGCTCTCCTCCTGGCTTATAGACAGCTGTCTTATTGCTGTGTCCTCACAATAGGAGAGAAAGAGGGAGAGAGGGGGAAACAGGGGAGGGAGAGAGAGAGAGAGAGAGAGAGAGAGAGAGAGAGAGATCTGGACTCCATCCTCTGACTTCACTGAACCTTAATTGCTTCTCTAAGACCCCATCTCCAAATACATTGGGGGTTAGGGCTTCACATATGAATTTATTGGGGACACAAATGTTCAGTCCATAGCAAAGGGCATCTGTAGTTCAATTTCAGTAAGTGTTCCAGGCTTATAAATGGCTTGGTGGGAGAGTTTTAGGCACACACAGCTTTGTATCCATCTGTCCTCTACACAGAGGTGGCTCCATTACAATGGCCACATGACCCTTGCACAGGTAGCACAAATGCCCTTTTGCAGTTTCCTGAGGCGAAAGATAATATTATTCTAAAATGGCCAAACCCCCTTCAGCCCAACATGCTATTTTCAATTTAGTGCAGATGATAGGAAAAAGAGGCATACACAGAAATTAAAAGAAAAACAAATGCAAAACAGATGTCAGGAAATACTTTGCTCCCCAGAGGAGGAAAAAAATAGATGAGAAGAATATTTAAACAAGGCAGTTTACCGAGCTAAGAAAACGGGATCATCCTTTAAAAATAGAGACTGGGAGCTGGGCTGTGAGTGAGGTAGGTAGATGCTAAATTTAGAGTGAGAAACGTGACCTTCCATGGATGAAAATGAGCCCAGTGTGAGTTAGTCCTGCCGGTGCCACCCCACCCCACTGCCTTTGTCTCTCCTTGGGGGTTTGAAAAGGTGTATTCGAGTTGTGTTTATGAGACAGGAAATAATGTTTTAGCAGGAAATAAATCTGTCCCTGCAGGCATAGATGGCTGCGTATTTCATTAAGTTGGGAGCCAGTTGTGCCCCTTTGCACCTTAGCTCCCACTTTTGATTCCATCACAGTGACAGAGTTTTCCAGACGAAGGTCTCATAGCTGGTTTCCTAAACGACTCCAGGTCAGGTTTACAGACCAAAATTTCCTGAGTGATCATCACCGGGTAAAGTGCTCATTCAGCCCAGTGGTTAACACACTCTCTCGTTTCAAGGCTGAGAGAAGTATGGGTTGAGAAGCTGAGGGGAAGCTTTGGGCCCCAACATTTTCAGTTTATTTTATAAATGTGAGGCCCAGAAGCTCAAAATACATTAAGCTCCTCAGACGCGTCATTGTGAGTTCCTTCATCTCTGTGTGAAATCACTCCTCAAACTGGCTCAAGAAATAAGGCTGCTTAAAGAATGATGTATACATAGGGTGAAACTGTAGAAATAGAAGGTTTTCATAAATTCTGCATGAAATTAAAGAAAACACACAATTAAATGTAGTCCTTATTGTCAGAATGTTCACAGCATTGTGGATAGTCAATAGAGTGCTTGTGGTCCTGTAGAGTGGTAAGCCCTGACATTTCCTACAAAAAGCTGTTTCTTCATTGACATGTTCCCAGTGCTGAGCAGGAGACATGGTATGTAGCAAATGCTCTGTGCCTCATGCCAAAGGAATAAATATTTCATGCTTTTATTTTATCTATCTATCTATCTATCTATCTATCTATCTATCTATCTCTTTAAATAGAGGGAGGGAAGGAGAGAGAGAGAGAGAGAGAGAGAGAGAGAGAGAGAGAGAGATCCGTTGTCTCTCATACGCACCCACCCGGGATCAACCCCAAAACCTAGATATGTGCCCTGACCAGGAATTGAACACAGTATACAGGACGATGCTTCAACCCACTGAGCTGCACCAGCCAGGGCTATTTCACACATTTAATCTGTGTTCAGATTTCTTCTGCTTTTCCTTTGGTTTTCATGTAGCACACTATTGTTTGGTACAACTGACATCAGTTTAAACATCTCTTCTGGAAGCTTCAGGTTCCCTTTCCACCGCTCCCACCCCACAAAGAATTTGTTGTTCCCTCCTCTGAGTTCTCATAAACCTTTGGGCATGCTATTTTTATAGTAGCTATAATATTCTATTGTGATGGTGTGTCTATTTGTCTTGCTTGCTCAAAAAATTTTTTTAACAGCTATTACTCCTTGAATTCAGGAGAATTTGTAATTGTGTTGCTTATCTTTAAAACCTAGCACATCTCTTAGCATAGAATTATTAGCCAATAAAAGTGTACCGAACTAAAACAATCTGGCAGATTGGCTTAGTTTGAGTTCAGCCACCAAGAGAACCTGGTAAAAGGCCTTGAATCCAGGTGGTCTCGTTGGAAGATGATTCCAGGAGTAAGGGCATGGGAGAATGAAGTAGGGAAGGAAAAACACCAATAAAGGGTGAATTATTGAACTGGTTTATCACTGGGAGCAACTGGGGTTCAGGTCCTCTTGAGAATCTCTGAGAAACTGGATTGCATGTAGCTCAGAACTCTCCTATGCAGGAAGAAAGGCTGGAATGTCCATCTACCCATCTCTCTACCCATTCATAATGGTTATCCTGAAATAGTGCTGTACCACTTTGTAAATGCCCAGGCTGGGGCGAGCTTCCATACTTTGGAAAGCCCGAAGACAAAAAAGCTGAGTGTCATACGGGGCCAGCTGGGGTAGGAAGCTGTCAGCAAAGAGCCATCTGTCCATCCAGATGCAGTTGAAGCCAGAGTTGAACAGAGGTGGTGTGGTGGGTACAGTGGTGTCTAATTAATCCTCAGTAAGTACTTGTTGAATGGACTGAAGGCTAACTGAAGAATGAATGAGAACCTTGGAGAATGTTGTGAGTGGATGAACGAATCACATTCAGCTAATAGTCTATGAAATTGAGGGACACATTTCCTGGATCTCTTCCTCCCACCAGGCTGATAGTAACCTCTTCAGAGGGTCTTGGCTTAAAAAATTGCAGACATATGAGCAGATTTACAACTGCATATGCATGCATTCTAGATATAGGAAGGAATACTAAGACATTTTTCCCACTGCCTCAAAGAATTAAAAAGGTCATGCTTCTTTTTTTTTTTTATATTTTCACAGGCCTTTATTAGCTCCTGCATCCATAAGCATCTGATTTCTAGGGCTTCATGTTAAGTTGTGAAAGCAATATAATTGTGTCACTATTTGTCTAGTATCTCTGAAAACTCTTAGATGTATATTTACTGATCTTAATCGTATCCTCTCTTGGACCAGAGAGCTCATTTTACAGGAAGGAAACATCTGAGACAGAAATGAAAGGATTCACAGTTAGTGGTGATAATAGAAACAAATATCTCAATTTACAACTTCAACGCTATCTACCAAATTCAGCAGAAGTACTGAGTCAAGCAAGCAAATCCTTTTATATAAGACAAACTGAAGGAACTTCTTGAGAAGGATCAATGAAAATTGTCACAATAATGGGACCGCCTAAAAAAACTGATGAGGCCCCTTTGTGGCAGGCTTATCTCAGAAAGTTTTATTTATAGAATATTTTTGTCCTCAGATTGTGTTTGGCTTTGGAGTGAGAGGAAACTTGGTATTTTTTGTGGTAGAGAAATAACCTGTTTTAGAATGTAAAGGTTGGGATTATGCAAAAGAGCAAGGGTGGTATTTAAACAAAAGGGAATTCCAAAGATTTGGTAAGTTGTGTGTTTTCTGAGAGAAATGTTGACTTGTACTTGTTAGCCATCTCCAGATTGAATCAGAAAAAAGTAAAAAGTTACAATTTTAACATCATACCCTGAAATTATTTCATTCAGTAAAGAACCACTACCTCGATGGCACTGAGCCCCTTTGAGATCACAAGGGAATTAAACCTAATGCTTGAGATATAAATGAGTAAGAAGACCCTGTTTATGCATAAGTTGACTCTAGAAATAAGGCATGCAAGTGCTAGGAGATAATTCTGAAATTTCTTATTGAGGGTTTCTTCACAAGTCACTCCAATTAGAACAGCTTTATTGATGGGAAACTTCAATTCTGCCCACCCACACTCTCAGTGAAGACCTTCTCATAGACAGACCCAAGCTGTACAAATAATGGGGTACTAGTAACAAAGACTAAAGCTATTTACAAAAGATAAACTCTGTGGTATTAGAGCAGAATAGTTAATGATTTATTTGGTTAGAAACACATTCTTCATATCTACAGAAGCCAAGTTGTGTAAACCAAGGGGCTTGATATTCATGAGCAGAAGTTTGTAAAGGAGTAGTGAGTCATCCATATGCATATGAAACCTAAATACAAAGTGTAATTATGGTTTATTTTCCACTGGAGGCTAAGGAGACCCATCCGCTTCAACTTTTACATCCTGATCTTAAATGGGCAAGAGAGAAGAAAAAAAGTGTATTATTAGTTTAAGGAATCACAGCCCTCAGGATTAGAAGAAGCATCAATATGCAAGTTTAATGTGCATGTAAAATTTAAGGTTTTCTATAATACCCTTATCAATGGTCTTAAGGTATATGCTTGAGTTTCATCATTACTGATTGAAGCATCTCAAACCTCCAAAGACAATTTATTCTGAATTGAAATAAAAGATTTCTCTGGTCGTTTACAAGTCCGTGAGCCTTTCCCAATAAGTACCTAGATATTCTTAAAACATTCTCAGGATATTCCAAAAATGATCTTAAAGTACAGACAATTAAATCCATCATGTAATAAATTATGCAATTCAATTCAGCTGAAAATCACATTGGCTTCAGTTTGGCAGTCAGTATCAAAACACTGTTGATTTATAAAAAGTTTAATCTACCTATGACCTCACCAGGCTCTTTTATGTCTAGTACCACTGGGACATGAATTCTCAATTGCCTCCTTGTAGGAGTTTTGAAAATAGAAGGCTATCTAATAATTTTGAATCCCGTGAGTCATTTGTTCAGATTTTAGGCAGAATCTATGGCTTGTGTATATCTCACTGTCCTGGCACACCAAGATTATATGAAATGTGATGTGGGCCTACAACCTTTCCTTGCTGTGGTTGATTTTATAACAAGCTGCATTTATTCAGAGCAGTAGTTCTCAACTGGGGGATGATTCCCCCAACTCCCCCATGGAGACATTTGGCAATGTCCAAAGATATTTTTGATTGCCAAAACTGGGAGGGGGTGCAACTGGAATCTAGAGGATAGAGACCAGGGATACTGTCAACAGTCTACAATGCACAGGACAGCCTCCCACAACAAAGGACTATCCAAAATGTCAATGGTGTTGAGTTGAAAACCCCTGTTTTTAACCATTATTATTATCAACAATATCAACTAAGTGCTCTTCTGTGTGCACTGTTGTACATAAGAGCTGGGATTTGGATATTTTTCTCAGGTAATTATGGTCTGAAGCACACTGATCAGTGAAGTGTAGAGTATATTGAGGAAAAAACACAATAGGAAATACAAACATATTTATCCCTGTATTTCACACTGACGTGTTTAAAATGAAGAGCTAAGAGACTGTCAGAAGTTCTTTAAGTTAGATTCACAGTTAAACCCACACAACCAAATTTATGAACCCAGATGTGACTCTCAAGTGCTGGTTCCCAGGATGTGGACTATAGATATTATGACTGAAATTATTCAAGTTGATTCAAGCCATAATCCTTTTAGTTGGGTAACAGTAATTGCAATTTCAGAGAGAGAAAGCTTTGCATAAAACTCTACTGCATCTTTTTTAAAATATAAATTTACCAATGAATTCTCAAATTTCATATTGTATGACTTTTCTATTGGCCTCAATATGCCTTGGGCCTTAGGTAGCCACTAATGTATGATTTTTATGGAAACATTTTTTCAACATAAGAATCAATTATCCCAATGAATTTATAAAGTAACTTGATGTACTTTATCTTTTCTGGGTGAAATACATTTTGATTGTAATGTTTTTCTTTCAAATTTAAATTTTGGATACATTCAATAATATCTGACCTGACCTTTTCTAAAAGCATTACCTCCCACAGATTTCCATAACAATCTGTATCATTATTTTTATCCTTGGCATTCCTACATTAGATTAGAGTGAGTGAATGAAATGTGTTGAGGTCTTGGACATTTGTGCTGCTCATCCTCCACCCTCTAATTTGTCTACTAATATTCTCACCTCTCATATAAGTCTACATGATTCAATATTAGTTCAGTTAAAAATACGAATACTCAATATTTATAGGGTTTTTTTCTATACAGGAAATATTGAGCAAAATTGAGTCTCAGAGCAAGAAGTTCCTTTAGTCAATGCAATTACTTGCTCATTTATGAAATCACAACCACTAACATTTATTGAGCATGTACGATGTGCTAGGTGCTATTCCAAGTGCTTTATAGGGAACAGTTTACTCAATTCTCATGACACTGAAGAAGGTAGGTACCAACATTATCCCCATTTCAGAATTCATGGATGTAATAAATAACTTGCCCATCTAATAGGGGATAAACACTGAACTCAGCACTAAGAATGTAAATGAAACAATGCAATCTTTAGTCCTATCCTTAAGGCGTATATAGCCTACAAATAAACAAACAGGGAATATAGCGCACTATGATAGTAAGCATCAATAGAGGTTGTGAAAGATGCTATAAAGAGGCATAACTAACTCAGAATTAATCACAGTTTACTGGGAATCTGAGCCCTGAGGATCAGGAAGAGCTCATGAGCAGGGCCTATGCATCAGAGGGAATGACCTGGAGTGTCTAGGTATGTAAAGAGGTCAGCATGGCTGCAACACACAAAATAAGGCAAGAATGCTGGGAGATGAGGCTGGAGAGGTGGCAGGAACCAGACTTTACTGGCCTCATTAGACAAGTTAAGTAGTTTGCATTTTACTCTAAGACCAATGAGAGCCATTGTAAGGGTTTTGTTTGTTTTTTCCATTGTAGGGTTTTAAGCAGAAGAATGGCATGATCAAATTTGCATTGAAAAATGATCCTATTGCAATATGGAGAATGTATTAAAAGGAAGAAATACTAGGACTAGAGAGACCAATTTGGAAGAGTTGCAGGAATCCTGGTGGGAGGTGATAGTGAACATTAGGGCAGATGAACACTTTCAATGTCCAAGTGGACATGGGGAGAAAAGAAAAGCTCAAAAAATTTAGGTGGTATAATTGATGAGGATTTGATTAGAAAGGAATCTTGCTCAAGCATCTTCATAGATGGTGGTGCCTGTCATCAAAATTTGGGATCAAGAGAAAAGAAAGGGAATGAGCTTATTTAGGACATTGGAGTTAGACTTACTGGCAGACATTCAAGTGACAAGCTCCACTAGTTAGAGGAAATTTAAAGCTGAAGTCATAAGGAGATTCAGCAAAGGAGAATGGTGTTAATGGTGGAAAAGACAATTATGCAGAACCATTGATGGGAAAGGGTCGGTAGAGTTGGAGATGCTGAACAATCAATAAAAGTGCCAGAAGTTACACCAACAATTACACCAACTGTTAAGCATACCTTTGTTATATGTAATATAGTGTAAATTTAGTTCTATTCAATTAACTCTTTTAAAATTATCAAATTAAAAATGCAGCATATGTTTTAGATATTAAAGAAAGGAAGGAATGGAATCCAGATCACAGGAGGAGTCCTGGTTCAGAGGAGGTTTTAACTTCTAATGTAACAAAATGAAAAACTAAAAATGGGTTCAGAGGCCAATAAGTTTACGGCTTTGTCCTTGGTTGTTGAAAGTGTTCATGTCTTCCTTAATAGCATCATTTCCTGTTTGCAAGATTGTAAAGTCATCTGTGGAGAGTCCAAAACTAATTATACTGGAAAATATATTTGAGTAATAGAGAAGAATGTAAGAGATAGCATTTGAACTTGAAAAGCCTTTCATTACTATTAAAATTTAAGTAAAAGCCAAAAAGGCATTTGATAAAGTAAAAAAAAAAAAGACAGTATTTTAAAGAATCAGTCTACATAATAATCAAAACTTAAGACTAGTGTGAGGTGATGAGGATGCCGAGATGTGAATGAATTCAAGAGAATCCGCAGTATGTACGTGGTGATTGGAAAAGGAGACAGTGGAGACAGATTGTTGAATTGATTCCTCAGGGTCTGATTTAAGTAAATGCATCAATGGAAGTGCCAGGTTTTAAGGAGGGGGTTGGGAGTTCAAATTTGGACACATCAAGCTTGAGAAACCTGTGACATAAGCAAAATGTTCCAATTATATAGTTGGGTCTAGAACTCAGAAGACAGGTCCTGGTGGAAAGTAGGTCAGGGAGTTTGAATAAGTCATGGGGTTAAACCTGATCATGCCTTTAAAATGCACTAATTGAGGAAATTACACCAGCAAAGGATAAAGAAATATGTGAAAATTCAGGAGGATGGGGAAACACAGACACAAAGAGAACAGGCGGCCTCCAGGGGCAAGTCATCAACCACGTTGTATGTGGTGGAGTGGTCCACAGGACTGTAACGGTCACATGTCCATAGGACAGGTTTGCATGGATATGCAATCAAAGTTAGGAATAGAAAAACAAATTCAACAGCAGTGACTGAGCTTGGAGCACTGCAAGGAGAGACTAAGGTATGTGCAGTGAGGGTATAGCATCGAAATCAGCAGTTAACCAGTCTCTCCTTTGTTGGTGTGAGATGTGTGAGTGGACAATGGGAAGGGAAGGCTGACACTGAATGAAAATGGATCCCAACCATGCCATCTACATTTTCTTGACTGTGACCTATATCAGAGGTGTGCAAAACACTGTATAGCTAATGATCATGCTTCAGCTTGTGTAACTTGCATGACACCCCATTCAAGGCACTGCAAGGGCCCTAGCAATGCGATATTCATCATTTTGTATTTTTTTTATTAAAGAAAGTATAAAAATTTGTTAAGTTTCAGGCTATACAAACTTGATACATCCCCTTATGTTTACCATCACTTGTGTGAAAGAAATTGATGGATATATTTGTTTACATTTAAAGAAACTGTTACTAGTAAATATACCTCTGTTATATATAATACAGTGTAAATTTAGTTCTATTCAATTAACTCTTTTAAAATGTCAAATTAAAAAAGCAGCATATGTTTTAGATAATAAGAGCTGCCAGATAAATACAACTGTCCTATAATGTCACTCTCATGGTGTCAAGATTGTGTGAATAAAGTAATAACATTCATCCAATTTTCAGGAGAGGAATGTGTCCATTTTCTGCTGTTACTGTTATTTAGCCTAACGCAATCAATATGTTTGGATTGCGACTACTGTAGTTTTAAATACAAATTTCCAAAATTAAAGCTGCCCTGGGTTGGCAGCAAAACATTGGAGGATAAAGGTGTGAAATACTTCATTTAAGAACGCACTTGGAAGTTAATGCTTAGAGTTGCATGCTCACATATCAGAATTCATGGTGAACATTAAGATTGAATGTCAAGTTTTGTTTGGTAGAAACAATTAATACACATTCCAAGCAGCAATGCAGAATGTGAAGAATGTTCATTCTATGGTTTATTTCAGGAGAACACTCTAAAGATTGGTAAACTAACCACCTTTTGTTTGACATTTGCAGGAAGGACGTTGGATGAAATCGCTTTCTTTGGCCTTCTTGCTTTGCTTATGAGGCTTTATTTGGGCATACTTTTCTGTGCTAGAGGAGCAGATGTACCAGCAAGAGTAAATAAAACTCAGTTCTCTCAATGTCTGGTCTGCATGCTCTGAGGTCAGAATGCAGCCCTTCTAAACTCCACACACAGCACAGCAAACAGTGGGCAGGCGCAGTGGAGTGGGCCTGCAGATATGATGCATAGTGGTGGGATAAGAAAAGTATCTTAGTCAACTTAGGCTGTTTGTTGTAACAAAAGACCATAGATTGGGAGGGGCTTAAACAGCAGACAATTATTTCTCATAATTCCAGCAGCCGGAAGTCTGAGACCATGGTGCCAGCGTGGCTGGGTTCTGATGAGGGTCTTCTTCCAGGTTTGTAGATAGCGACCCCCTCACTGTGGGTTCACCTGGTGGAGAGAAAGATCGTGAGTCTATCTCCCTCTTCTTCCAAGGGCACTACTCCCATCACAGGGGCCCCACCCTCATGACCTCATCTAAACCTAATTACTTCCCCATCTCTTAGTGCTATCATTTTGGGGGTTAGGTCTTCAGCATATGGATTGGGGTGGGGGAAACCAAAAGCAAGAATGGAAGGCACTCCTGAACTTGGGACTATCTGTTCATCCATGGCATCACTCCGTTTTGATTTTAAAATAATTCTATTAGTTTAATTTCCATTTTTCTCTCTCCAGTTTTCTTTCTTTGTTTTCTCCTTCTTCCCATACTCTCTATCTCCCCCCTTATTCCTTTATTACCTCCCTTTTCCTTTTTTCTTTCTTCCTGAAACAACTTTGTAAAGTTAAACTGCTGCTGGCATCAACAATTTGCAATTAATGGACTAAAAGCTGTTTGGTTTTTGTTTTTCTTGAGGTCAAACCCATTAAAGGCAAATGGGCTTTAGGCATCCCTTCATCCAACCTTAGCTTAATTTGCAAGTTTCTATTCTTCATTTAGAAAAGCCCTATATGCAGGACATTGAATATGAATTAAATAATTATTTCCTATTAAAAGATGAAAGTTTAAGGAATAAAATAATTAAGCATGTTAAATTAAAAAAGAGTGTATATAATATTTTAAATAGTGTTGCTTTAGATGTTTAATAGAACAAACCTGAGGCTACATGAGACATAGGTGATAATAGTTACTGTAACCCTAATAATTTAACTCTCCAAAATGAAAGTTTTAGTTACAATCTTAAAAAAATTGATCATCAAGTTCAGAAGTACACATTTCTTCTAGAAGCACACATTTCTTTATGCAAGTTCAATATTGGTTAAAAAGTAGACCATTAATTAAATGCTTGGCCACTTATAAAACAGAAAAAAAGGCATTTAAAATCATTTTCTATAGATTAGCACAGAAAGTATGATATGACATCTCACCCTTTAGATTCTCATGTTCTTGGCAGGTATCTTCCATTTTTCTCAGTTGTTGATATTAATGGAACAGCTCTTTATTATAATATGGTATGTCATGAAATTTCAGGGCCACCCTTCCTAACTTATTTACACTAATAAAAGACAAAGATTCAAATTGACTGGACCTTTGCTACACCTTAAGCCACACCCACCAGCCAATCAGAGCGACTGTATGCAAATTAACCCAACCAAGATGGGGGCCGGCAGCCATGGAGATGGAGCAAGCAGGAGGTTTGGTTGCCCCAATGATGGAGGAAGCCAAGCTTCCCGGCCGGCTGCTGCCTCCTCTCAAGGCAACAAAATTTCAATTATAGAAGGTAAATAAACCCCAGATACCTGCTTCCAGTCGCCATGGCCACGGAGCTGGAGTAAATAAGAAAAAAAAAAAAAGGAAAGGCTGAGAGCTTCGGTTGCTGGGGGGCTTGGTCAGTCTGAAAACAGCCATCAGTCCCTCACCCAGGCTGGCCAGGCACCCCAGTGGGGACCCCCACCCTGAAGAGGGTTGGGCAGCCTGAAAACAGCCATCAGCCCCTCACCCAGGCTGGCCAGGCACCCCAGTGGGGACCCCCACCCTGAAGAGGGTTTGGGCAGCCTGAAAACAGCCATTATCCCCTCACCCAAGCTTTCCAGGCACCCCAGTGGTGACCCTCACCCTGAAGAGGGTTTGGGCATCCTGAAAACAGCCCTCAGCCCCTCACCCAGGCTGACTAAACCCCCATGGGGTGAGGGTCCCACTGGGGGGCTTGACTAGCCTGAAAACACCCATCAGCCCCTCACCCAGGCTGGCCAGGCACCCCAGCGGGACCCCCACCCTGATCCAGGACACCCTTTAGGGCAAACCAATTGGCCCCCACCCGTGCACAAGTCCTCTATTCTATATAATAAAAGGGTAATATGCAAATTGACCCTAACAGCAGAACGACTAGGAATGACTGGTCATTATGACACACACTGACCACCAGGGGGCAGATGCTCAATGCAGGAGCTGCCCCCTGGTGGTCAGTGCACTCCCACAGGGGGAGCTCTGCTCAGCCACAAGCTAGGCTGATGGCTGCCAGCACAGCGGTGGTGGCAGGAGCCTCTCCTGCCTCCTCAGCAGCACTAAGGATGTCAGACTGCAGCTTAGGTCTGCTCCCTGCTGGTAAGTGGACATCCCCCCGAGGGCTGCCGGGTTGCCAGAGGGATGTCTGACTGCCAGCTTGGGCCCGATCCCCCAGGGAGCGGGCGTAAGCCAGCAGGTGGACATCCTCCGAGGTGTCCCAGACTGCAAGAGGGCATAGGCCAGGCTGAGGGACCCCCCGAGTGCACAAATTTTTGTGTACCGGGCCTCTAGTCTTGCCATAATTTGAAATACTGGAATCAGAATTGATACTTAAGATATTCTTAGGTGTGGGTGGAGTGGAATGGATAATTTATTTTTCTCATTTAAAGTCATTCTTCTTTCTCTTTCTTCAGTTTAGGATAACTGGATATATAAAAGTTTGAAGGGGCATTTTGATGAGACTGGTGGGAACTCTTCTAATTTCTTTGGCATCATAGAATTCCCTTAGACTTCTTTGCCTAAGTAGCTTACCTTTATGTATATACCCATCTTTGTTACCCAACTTTTTTAGTCACTTCTATGCCATGCTAAAAAGAAAACAACAACATAAAATACAATAGTTAACACTGACAACATTAGGTTCTTTGAAGAAGTAAAGCTCTTAACTATCAGTTTATAAAGCAGTCTTATTTTATAGGTGTGTGTGAGACGCTCTCCCAATATAAAGGCATAATTATTAAGCAGAATTAACAAATAATTCTGAAAAACTGAGTCACTACATCAAATCAACTAGGCAACAAAACAGTTATATTTCTGACCACCCACCCCCTTTTAAGATCTGCCTCTTCTACAGTCCTCCCATTCCAATTAATGACAACTTATTTTCAATTGCTTCAGTCAAACATCCTGTAGTCATGTTTATGTCTCTATTTGTCTCACACCACATTGGCAGATCCTGTGAACTGTACTTTCAAAGTATGCAGGTACCCGACCACTCTTCATCACCTCCATTCATACTACTCTGGGCCCAGTCACCATGATCACCTGCTGGACATCCTGATAGACTCCTGGTTGGTGGCCTGGCTTTCACCCTTGCCCCCTGGAATGCACACTCTATAGATGAGACAGATGATGATGATAATGTCTATTATCCAGACAGATCAAGCCTCCTCAGCACAATCCTCTGAGACTCCCCATACCAATTAAAGATAAAGCCAGATCCTCAAAAGTAGTCTGCCTCTTCAAGCTCTGGTGCCAATGCCCCCACATTCCTGACCCCTCTCCTCCTCATCTGGCTCTTGCTCACTCCTCTCCAGCTATGCCAGCCCCCTTGCTGTTCTCCCAATACTCCAGGCATGTTCCCAACTCAGGGCCTTTGCACTTGTTCTTTTCACCTAGGATGTTCCTTCCTCATCTACCAGTAGCACTTGCCACCTCACTTCTTGCTGGTTGGTTGTTATTCAAATATCACTTTAGTGATCCCATCCCTGGCACCCTATTTAAAATGTTCAATCCTCATAAAACACAATAAATACATGTAGAATAAATATTATGTATTTATTTTGTTGTCTATGACCCCTCCCTATCACCATAGAATGTAAATTCTATGAAGGCAGAAATTTGTGTGTGTTTTATGTAGGGTTGTACTGTCAGTGCAGAGAACAATGCCTGGCACATATATGGAACCCCCAAATATTGACAAAATGAATGATTTATTACAAATAGCTCTAAATTCCATTCTCAAAGACTTTTATGATGTTATTTTCCATTCCCCACAGCATGGCTCTGTTCATTTGACTTACGGTCTCCTGCACCTGGCATACCCTCTCACCCATCTTTGCTGGTCCCACTCAGTGCAGCTGCTCCTTCTCCATCAAGCTTTCTAGATGACATCTGCTTGAAGCTCTTTCCCTCTTCCCAAAACTTATTGATACCATGTTGTGCCTTGTGTCTTGCATATTTATGTATCTTAGCTTACACATATATGAAAATCCTCCAAAGCCAAGACATATCTTTCCCAGTCCCTGGTGTATATGTTATTACTATTTGCTCAATAAATATTTGTTGACTGACTAAACCAAGACATAAATAAAGGGGAAAACAAAATAATGAAAAAATGCTGTGCTCCTTAGCCAATAGGAAGAGTGTGGAAAATCTGGAAAGAATTTACATATGGGTGTATTAGAAATATCCTGAATACACATTGATGGATTAGGCTGCTGATACTTTTTAATCATACACATCTTGGGTTCTTTTTCATCTGATTGAACTTCTTTTGGAAAAGATTATTTATTGAAAACTTATAATATCAAAGCTAAGAGTCACATTTTAAAGATGAAACTTCCTTTTTTCCCCCTGCTCCAACAATGATTCTTTTTGGAAGTTAACATTTTTATGACTTTTTATGTTATTATCTCTAATTTAAGTAAATTAAACTTGAAGAAATTTTCAAAACAAAGCTAAAACCATTGTCATATAGTTCTGAAAGAAAATATTTTTTTTACCTACTAATTCAGATGCTTGTTACAAATTTTAGTTTAAATATAATTTGATAAAAGTAAGTTATATAACCCATAATTAGACTACTTCAAAAAATGAAATAATATTTAAGCTATTACAACAGCAAAGTTTTTGTTATTCAGTAAAAATTACTATGCAAATTCCACCTGGGCAAACTCATAGTTCTTTTTTTAAGGTTATGTATATTAGAGATTGTGTAAATGTATAATGTGTTTATTATGTGGGTGTGAATCTATGTGTGTTTACAAAAAAAATATTTGTTTAAATGATAAAACTATATGTAATCAGTCTACATTAAAAAAATAAGAAGTTTGATGTTTAAATGATAAAACTATATGGAATCAGTCTATGTTAAAAAAAAAATAAGAATGAGCTCTCACCTAGGAAGCAAGACATTGGTTCTTATATAATAACTTCTATGTATCTGCAACTATTTATTGAATGTCTATTTTGTACTAAGTGTTTTGCATATATACCTCATTAATCTTCGCAACACATTTGTAAAACAAATACTACTATCCCATTTGGAAGATTAGGAAACCAAGGTATAAAGAAAATAAATGATGATAATGATAATAAACATCGGCACCAAGGCCACTCAACTGGTAAAAATGCCCATGTGACTCTAATGCTCATGTTCTGAAACTTTGGCAAAAAGATTCAACTGTCATTCACCATCTCTGGTGTCTGCAGAAAGTCATGTGACAACTACAGTAGGAATGGTCCCTTCTGGACTTATGCAGTACAGCTGCCATGCTTCTATGGTTCCTCATACCTTTACCTGTAAGTTGGGACAGTTATAGCTGTTCTGTGTTCTCACAGTTGGGTTGTGGTAGAATTTTCACACGATTCAATAAAGGACACCAGTGCAAAAGGCAGCGATACAGTTGTATTTTAAAGACATATGTAGAGTATTAAAAACACATGCCAGTATTCCAATTTGAATTATTAACTATCATTTAATATAGTTATTCATTATTAGTAACACAAATACTATTATCTTCAGCTCAAACAACACTTTTCTGAATACCATCTCCTCTCTATTTATTATATTACTTATGTACCTTAGCATTTTCCTTCTTAGAGTGTTTGCTAATTTGAGGAATGGAACTACATATTTTTTACCATTCCAAGTGTTCCCGGGATGCTCATTTCTAATTTGCATCTATGCTATTTATTTCCAGGACTGGAATAGATTGATCTCCAACTTTTCCTTGATTTATCTTTTCAGAATTTACTTAATTCCTTTCATTTTCACGTTGACCAACAATAAAAAAAAAGTCATCCAATGGCCTCATTTCTGATCCACACTGTAGCCCTGGTACTTCAGATTCTTGGCTAAGTGCATACAGGTTAAGAAATAAATCTTTAAGTCGTATACTATTACTGTTCCTGCTTTTATAAAACATAATAAAATCGTTATTTAAAATAGAGGATTTAATTCTGCATTTCCACTGACAAAGATAATGAGTAAGATTTCACTTTCATAAATCAATAATTTTTAACTACTATTTTAAATGCAATATATGGAATTTTAAAACTTTGGAAACAGCCTTACATACGGCTGCTTTGAAGAATTCCTGTTGAAAAATAAATACTTTAGATCTACGTAGGATGGTATCTGCTCTGTAGCCACCTGGTGTGGAGGGAAGAGTTCAACTTCTGAAATTTGTTTCTAGCTTTCCTCTCCATCTCACCCACTAGGAAGGGTAGGAGGCTCCAGAGTGCTGTGTGGGCTCAGCTCTAGATGGTGGGGAGCCAGGTGCTTTCCCAGCTGTGACACAGCTGCATGAGCTTTCAGCCTCAGCTAATGAGGGAGCTTAAGCCATCTTGAAGTAATCATCATTTTACCTTCTTGGAAGAAGCTCCGCAGCTGAATTTACACTTGACCTTGGACCAAGTCCTTCTTAAAGGCTCTCATGCATGGACAGAGATGGGGTATGCTCAAACAAAATTGCAGTGATGATGCTAATCTTTCTCTGTTACACACAATGGGAAAGGCTGTGCCTTGTCAAGGTCTGTACAAAACCAAGAATGGAAAGCAGAAACCAGTCTGACATTGTAGTCTCTATTTCTTCATAATTAGTTTAGAATTTCCCATGGAGCCTTACATACTTCAATTCATGAATGCTATAGCCACTTACTGAAATTTTAATTTAGCCATGACATCTTTGTTTTGGGTAGCATCCACCTCTGAGTACCATTCAGCACCTCCGTGACAACTCTGGGTTTATTCAGGATAAAAGTGACCTAACACCTGTTTCCTACATCACAGGTCTGTGTCAGCTTAATTGGAGAGTAGTTAATAAGTTATGAGAAGGAATCTACCCATTTATAGTTTTAATGGCCTTTTTATCATATCCCCACAAACTATAAAGCAATAAAACATAATTAAGTCGTTCTAATCTTTTAAAAATAATTTTAGAAATGGTAGAGTTCACCAGCCAACTATGTCTGAAAACTTTGGTAAAGAACAAAATGTAATATCCTTATCTTGACTTCTTTCAATTCATTTTTTCAATGCTTACCTCGTCCATGAAAGTATGTAACTTGCCTAAGGAATTCCATTGTCGTTAGAACACTGACTTCAGGGGATGTCCCTATAAATCAACTGCAGTGAAGACGGATTTTTGCATTCCGAATCATGGAATGCTCTGTACAGAAGTAACTCTATCAGAACACTAATTCCTGTGGCCAATAAATATTTATTTATGTCTTTTCTACAAAAGAGCAAAAAGTAGATATTAAAAAAGTCTAACAAATATAGCCATCCCAGTCAGTTAACTTAAGGCCAAAATTTAAGTCTGTTCTAAGTGTTTGATACATGTACATTGGCAAAAATATGTACTGCATCATACCAAAAAGCTAGGGAAACAGATTTCTCAATTCAAATGATAGTACCGAGTAGAATTCTATAATTAGCAACACATGAAGTCAGATATAGAAAGAATCGAACCAGGCATAAGAATTCAAAAGAAGTATTTCGGCTTTAGATTTGAAAAAGGACACCAAACTCAATTATACATATTTTAAAAAGCATATGCTTTTGGCAAACAAGGGCACACATACATTCAAATATTCACAAATGTGCACACATATACCTGTGCACACACATAAGCACACATATACACACAGCATAATTACAGACCAACATATGTTAGTATTAAATTAACTCTTGGTCAATAATAAATTGCAAACTCTATTTGTTCCTCTGAATTGCTGGTATTTTTTTTGTTTCACAGGACCAAGCATATGCTCAGCACATATTAGGGACTCTCAATGTTTGTTAACTTAATTGAATTGGATGAGTTCAGGACTATGTACAGACGCCTTGGTTTATGGAAAGCCATTTAAATTGGCAGTAGTAAACTGAACTCAGTCAAAAACTTTCAGTGTCAAATTCTCTCCCATAGTATGTGCAACACTTACACAGACGCGGGTACAGTGAGCAGAATATGCTAAACTTGTTCAAGTGTGCCAACTGGTGGCTCCTAAAGTTACAACTTTAAAAAACAAACATAAATGACTATGTTTGAATGCCTTTGTGTGTTCATATTTTTTCAGCTTTTCTGACACAGTATCAGCTTTTCTAATAAGTTTCCAATTCACAAAGGAAACAATGCCGAGCCTTCTGGAAATGGGTGGAATTGTTAGCGTTCCTCTCAACTAAAGGAGAGTGCACCGTGTTACTGAGCCTGGGGAAAAGTTAGGAGAAATGGAGAAGCTAAAACAATTCTTAGATTTTGTTGTGTGAATTTCCAAATTTGACTACATTGTCACATAAGGACCTTTATAGGCGCTCTAGTTCCCTTTCAAAGCTTTCTTTTTCCTTTTTTTTTGCATTGAGGAATAAACGGACTATGAAGAGGGCTTCTGTTTTTTGCTCTTTGGGTTAAACTGGCAGAAGAAAGGGGTCTCTCTTTTCCTGAAGTGTAACACGAGCTGCCTGGAAACACGTATTGTGCAACCTGTGGCATCGAAGCGCTCCTTCCCAGCAGGATGTGGAAGCATGATGTCCCCTTAAGCAAGACCTTCCAAAGTGCCTGCTCGAAGGTAAATAATGTTTTCATATCTTCAGATAGAACACCCACATTCCTGAAAGCTTTCTTGGGCGAGGTAAAGGTCAGCACAAAGAACCAAAATAAAACAGCAAAGCAGATAAGATTATCACATAACAGACAAAAGAGCTACTCAGTGGTGAGGATCTATCTCTGTGAAAATGTTCGGTCAACAAGTGAGCCATAAAAGGAATGGGGGGAGAGGGGGCACATAGTTTATTGGTATCACGGAAACAAAATATTGATCAGAGAAGTAATTCCACTTGATAATCTTCAACACTGGCCAACTAACTGCTGACTGATTTAAAGAATATAACAGATAATTTTTTAATGATTGCTGTGGTGTGAAAAAGATATCACCATTTCGGTATATCGTACCCTGAAGTATATGGAGAATTATGAATTGGTAATTCAAAATGATTTGATGGCTGATGGATAATTCTCTTTTAAGATAGATATCTTTATCATGAATATAGTTAGATCTTTCTCTGCCTTATGAAACTGTGAAAAAAGAGATGGACAGGAAGAACAAAAGTAAACTATTTACACATATGCAAGTGTCATATACAGATAGGTTAAGCAGATTCATGGGCTTTTTCCTCAATTGTAACCGGAGAGTAGCTTCCAGGTACTATGCATTTTCTTGCAGGTGGGATATTTTCTGAAAAGGGAGTCTTTTTTAAGTCTAGGGGAAAAGGAAGAGACCATGGTGAAGTGAATGCCTTTTCTCTGGGGACCGATCTTACAGTCTGCCTTCTTGGATAATATGAGCAAGGGAAAGCATGTTAATAAAAATGAATATCATGATTTTCAGTTTGCTCGTTAGAATAAAGAAAATCAACAATGCTATTTGGATTGTGACCAAGAGGGTCACTTTCCCCACCATTATATGATTCGTCTGGTTTCAGAACCTCTTTGGTATGTACCAGACACCAAAAACACCTAAAGAAAGCCTCCTCCTCCTCTCTGCGTGTCTCTAACCCACTGGCAGTTTGTTTTACGTCCGTAATTTCTGCAAAGCTGCCAATTCGATGATAAAAAAAAGAAAAAGTGAAAAGAGTTTGTTTTGCTCCTTTGGTTTAAATTAACATCTGCCATCTTCCTGACCTGAATTCTGACAACACAATTGCTATGAAATATTGGTTTAAACTTAAAACCAGAAATCCTGAGTGCAGCTTTCTGCCAAATAGGTGCTAGTTAGAACCAGCTGCCTGAAGCGGAACTGCTGAATGCTTCAAGGTTGCCTATGATCTGAGCGGGTCTCAGGCAGAGCCTTTTCAAAGGAGAAACTGCCAGCTCCGATATTTCTCCAGGATGGATTAAGATTTATCTATAACCCAATCAATGTGCTATTTCTCTTCTTGTTTAATTTATCACTGTGTAAATCCAAAAACTTAAGCAGAAATAATAAATTATAGCTATATTTAGTAACTTCAAGCAATTATCTTAGGATTTAGGGAAGGTGTGTGTGTGTGTGTGTGTGTGTGTGTGTGTGAAGGGTGTGAAAGGAAAGAGATGGAGTATCAATAAATCTGCAAAGTATAGTCATGGAACATATGTTTTGGAAAGGGGCCTTAATTGTGGGTGTATAATGGAAATTACAAGTGAAAACAGGCTCAGATCACACCTCTACATACCTTTTCTGTGTGCAACAGGTGACCCTGGATTATCAAAAACAATCAAAAGTTTAACTAGTAGAAAAAATTCTCTGTGGGTAGAATTGGCCATAGTCATCTCATTAAGCACACAGTTCTATTTTCAATATAATTAGTCATCTAATTACTCATCCAAAATTAAGTTAGTGCATTCATATGCCTAATTAATTATAACTTCATTCCAAGTACCCTGTTGGCAATGCTTTTGTTCTCTGTTCTGACAAATCAAATTACTGAGAGACAGATTTGATTTGGAAATTGGCTTAGGTTGAGTCTCATCATAAACATATTAAAATATTAATGAATAAAACAGTGAGAGTATTAATTTCCATAATAAAGGTAACCCCTGAAATGTTAAGTATTTCCAAGGAACGTTGGTTTAAACATTAAAGCCACAAATCCCCTAGAGTTTCAGATTGAACGCTGAGATTAAAAGGGCAAGATCTGAGTTCAAATACCTCCATTATTGGTGATGAAGTCCTGTGCATACAAGACTGAAATTAGCATGTAGCACACTGGGGGTGTGGAAGGCTGTCTGGTTTCTTATGATCAATGCAGACTGTTCTCTGTTGTTTGTCCATTGCCCCTGGCTCACCAGGTAAAATTATTCTAAAAGGTAATCTAAAGGCCATATGATAATCTACCACTTTAGGGGACTGATTATGCACTAGTCTTACTTTAAGGGTTTTGGATGTTGACTCATCGAATCCTCACAACCAGCCTTTGGAGTAGGCACTGTTGTTAGCCGCATTTTATAGAAGAGGAAACTGAGGCACATAGAGGTAGAGCCCTTGCCTGAAGCCACCAGAGGGAAGTAATAAACACTTTTCTTAGAAAATCAACCTTCATACAATGTATCATGAGTTTTGTGTGAGAAGCATCACAGAAATAAAACACTTCTGAATATGAAGATTTATTATAAATATGTTAATAAGGATTTGCTCTTTTTATTTTGGGGGCCACATTGGTGATTTTCGTTCACATTCAGACATGGCAATGAAAAAGGAATTAGACAAATGGCCACTGTCTGCCTCAAAGTCTAAGTGTTACTACTGGGACAGTGTATGAGAACATAACCTTACCTTTTTAAAAACTATAAAGAGGAATTCTTGAGTCCCTGCTGCTTGGAAATACATCTGAATTCTAAAAGGGAATGAGAAGATTAAATGAAGAAGCAAGTACTAGTTATATTCAGCAATTTCTCTGAGAGAGGCAGGAGTGATGGGACATGCTTTGAGATTTCTTCCCTAGTATCACTTGCTGTCCTGACACATTTGCACCATTCCTGAAATACTGGGGGTGCTTTTGCTTGGCCTACGGTTGGCCTTGAATTACCACTTCCTCCTTAACTTTATAATCTTATGATGTCTCTGGTATTAGCAAAGGCCATCCAAAAGTTTGTATACAAGAGTTCCCTGCTTCCTGACCATGTTGAGAAGAAGGCAAACATGTAAAATATCCTTATTTCCCAGCTGGTGGATCATTGTGGGGTTATTAATAAAAGGTAGCCTGATCCAGTATCCCGCGAACTATAGGAGGCCTGAGTGCTGCTTATAAGTTTGTTCCCAATTAGCAATGTAACTTAAGTGAGGTACTCAATTTCTCTGCACCTCCATTCCTCTTTTGTCTGATGAAAGAATTGATCATTTCAGGTCTAAATAGAATATGAATGACCCAACAAAAATGATTTAACTTGAATGGCTTTATACACTAAATAGTAATAAAAGTAGAAATGATACATACCATAATATTAATTATAAATAATAATAGTGAATAACAGGAATTGCTGAAGGACAATAAGTGGAACGACTGTTTTGATCACATAAAACGACTTATAAGTACTGTTTTGATGTGTGATATAACATTAGAGCACACAGCCTTTCTCCCCCGTGGTGCAAAACTAGGGGGCTAAAGGCATTCCTTGGATGCTTCATGCACAAGAGGAGACCCTGGCACGAATCGGAGCCACTTCATTTCTAACTATACTGTAAACTATGTTTTTAAAAATCTACTTTTTCAAAAACGGGGCCACTGGCTCACCTTTGTATTAAAGTTACAAAAGGAACAATTTAAGTTCCTCAAGGGAAAGAGGCGGAGCAAGGGAACCCAATTACCCAGCTGCAGCTGGACGAATATCAGTCCGCACACGCAGCCTCAGAACAATGGGTATTGTAATGAATTACCTTTTTCATGAAAGCCCTCTGTTCCTATCCCCTGGTTTGCTATTTTCTCCTAAGGTTGCCATCCCGTCTGAGCTATAAAGAAATGATGCATGGTTTCCTTTCCTCACTTCCACCTCTTGAATGCGCTACAAACATTAAACCATTCATTTTCATTTTTCTCAAGAGTTTTCTTGACTTAATGAATGTTTTTCTGGGAAGAAAAGAATGAAGATGAAGTATATAAAGGGGCTAGAGAAAATCTTAAAAGGGGATGAAAATGTGAAACAATCAAGGTGAGGGGAGAGAGCAACAGCCAAGAGGATGAGAAAATTAAAAGGGAGAGAAAGGGGCCCTGCAAGATGCAGGACTGTGTGCTCATCGTTCTTCATTTGCTGGTTTCCGCATCCCTCGCTTCGCCCCTTTCATCTCCCACTCCCCCTCTGTTTCTGATTGTACCCTTCGGAACGCCACTGTACTAGAAAGGCTTGCTTTTCCTCCCAGATCCTCTGTGAATGATGAAATAATGTAAGGTTTATGCATAATTTCTCCGTGCTGTTCAAAAGCATTCACTTGAAGGGAGCTTTCCACTTTATTCGTTTCGCCCATTAACGTGTGTATTATGTGCTTTCCCTCCTTATTATTTTGTCACCATTTTGTTAAGTGTCCAGGATCTACATTTGAACTAAGGCTCTTTAATTATCAAATTAACACAATTTCAAGGTTGATATGTTCAATTTATCACCACTGGACTTTTAATTTGTTTTTATTAACTGTCTCATTTCGGCTTCTTTTCTCTAATCATTCAAAGAAGCGAATAATGCCCTTGCTTCAACTCATGAATGCTTTCCATAAATATCCAGAAATTAAGGGTCGCTAAAGAGTGCCTGTTCTTGCAACAAAGCCTTTCCTTGTGGTTTTTCGTTATTAACTTCTTACCTATCACTGACATGTATTTATTCACAGGTTAAGAGCTTCAGTTCAGTTGGAAATCTAAAAAATTTTCATAGCTTTTTCTACAATTAATTGCTTGAACTTGGTAGTTTCATGTACAAAAAAGAAAGGAACTTTGCGTTAATGAAAAGGGGCATCTTCAATTCTAGCTGACATTAAACTATAAAAAGAAGAAAGATAAGGGGTTATTTTTTTTCAAAGTTGTCAAACAGAAATGATAGAAGTGAAGGGGTAATGGCTGAATAAAAGAAAGTAATTATAAGATCCAGAATAATTGATTTCTTAAATTCTCTGCAGAGCTGATTCATTGTGAAGTGCTTTGCACAGTTTCTATCATGGATTAAGGGCCCGAACACATTTGTTCCTCCAACTGGAATGGCAGTGTTCCTCCTGTGAAGTTCAGTGCTGCCTCTGAGCAGATTCAGAAGCAAAGTGACTGTAATAATCCCCAAGCTCAGAAATTCATCTCCATGATGGCACACGGGCTTAGTTGAGCTCCCTACACAGCCTTGCTGACAAGCATCAGTTTAAAAAATGTGGGAAACCATTTATTGTCTTCACTAGCTGATAAGCATAGACAGAGAACCCCTGAAGGCTGGGTACCTTTGAAGCCCTAGCAAAAGTCAGAACTAGGCGCCACCTCTGTTTGTCCAGAGACAGTGGTAGCTGAAGCAACTTCCCCATCTATTATTATGTAAATCCTTGCTGATGGGCTAGTCTGCCTGTTGCCAGGGGTCGCCTGCCTAAGGGCTATGCTATGGGTGTATCCCAGATCAATAAAAGCTTGGTGAGGCATGAGCACCAGTGGAAGTCCTTCTCCTTGAGTGGGACTTGCCCGCCTGGTCCCCCAATATTCCCAAATTATCTCTTGTCTCTTCTCTTTCATTTGTGTGCGGCTCCTCTTCCAGGTCCTGAACCCCGAACCACGTGGGACGTGGAGGGAAACATTTACCGACAAAAAACACAGCTTTATTGAAGTATAATTTACATACCATAAAAGTCACCATTTTAATTAAGAATTCAATGAATTTTAGTAAATTTGCAGAGTTATGCAAACATGACCAGAACCCAGATTTAGAACAGTTTCATCATTCCACAAAGATCCCCTGCACTTTGCACAGTCAAACCTCCATTCACCCCGAAGACCCAAGCCTCTCTGATCTGCCTTACACATACGTCTGCATTTAGGGACACTTCATGTAAATGGAATTATACAATATGTGGTCTTTTGAATCTGATTTCCCTCAATTAGCATAGTGTTTTTGAGGTTCAGCCACATGTAGCAAGCATCATTTTATTAACTTCCGTTTTATTGTTGCAACAGTTCTTCCAATATGTTTTGGTAAAATTTCGCTTCCTCTTAGAATCACTTTTGCTGAAGTCTGTTATACTGTGAGGTAAAGTTCACTGGTTAGAAAGATGAACAAATTTTAAATTATGTTAAGGTGGAAGTACTATTTTCTAAATTATCAAAAGAATACTACCCAGAGTGAGATGTGAGAACAAGTACAAGAATAAGTTGTATGTACATATACAATATTTAGAAAGAAGAAACAACAGCATTTAGTGACAAAATATTGGCTAAAAACAGCTACTTTAAATAGAGGCATAAGGGAAATGCCTGTGAAAAATACTTGGGCTGAAATACTTGTGTATCTAAATGTGAAAAAAAGGGAAGAAATGGGAATATGGAATTTGGAGAGTGAAAAGGTAAGATCCAAACAAGATTAATTAATAGGAAATAAAATGAAAGCAAAGTATTTATTGAGTATCCATCATCCTATATAATAAAAGCCTACTATGCTAAGTGTCTGGTCATCCGGTAGGTCATCTGTTCAACCAATCATGCTAATGGTATCCTAAGGACACTCAACTGCTCACTATGACATGCACTGACCACCAGGGGACAGAAGCTCCAACCTGTAGGTTAGCTTGCTGCTGGGTCCAGTGATTGGAACTGAGTGAGATGAGCCGGACATGCCCTGGAGCCCTCCAGCAGTCCCTCACTGGCTGGCCATCTTCCTGAACCCCTCCCCAGCCCTGACTGTGCACCGGTCGGGTCCCTCTGACTGGCCTGCACTCTCTCGAAATCTGGGACCCCTCAGGGGATGTTGGAGAGCTGGTTTCAGCCTGATCCCACAGGCCAGCCGGAGGAACCCCACTGGTGCACTGGGCCTCTAATATTAGATATTAAGTAAACGTACAAAGTTGGGTATTTTTCCTGAAAGTATACACAAAATATACAAAATTTCTATATGAGGAAAATTAGTGTCCTCTCACTAAATATGATTCTTTATAATGAAGAGTAAATTTAGTAGAAGTCATTTGCAGGAAGGAGAAAAAAAAAACCTGTGAAGATATTGTGTTGTTGATGTTTTTCTTAAGACATTTTTTTCAATATAGTATAATTATTTTAATTTTTAAAATAAAATTCCTGGCAGTGTATATTTTAAGAATGTTTTTTATTGAGTTCAAAGAGAGGAAAGAGGGGGGAAAAAGAGATAGAAACATCGGTAATGAGAGAGAATTATTGATCCGCTGCCTCTTGCATATCCCCTACTGGGGATTGAGCCCCAACCCAGGCATGTGCTCTGACCAGGCATCAAACTGTGACCTCCTGGTTTATGAGTCTACACTCAATCACTGAACCAAGCCAACTGAGCTCAGCAGTGGTTTTTTTTTTTAAAGTATCATTTTATGGTTATTAAATTTGAAAGTGTTTCTTCTTTGTAGATGATGATGATTTTTTAAAACAAAGTATCCATTTATTGAGTGAAGGGTTTGACCACTCAAAATTATATAATGATGTTATTTTTTTTACAAATTTAAGATTGTTTCTGGGGAGAAATCCTAACACAAATTTAGTAGAAAGACATCTACAATCTTCAAATGTATACACAGGATATTGGGACTTTCCAGTCAAATAAGTTGGGGATTGAGCCAGTGACAGATGAGCCATATGGGAGCCCAAGACAAAAGGGAAAATATGTGCCTTTATTTTATTTTTTAAAATCAACTTTATTTTTTTAAATGTTTTAGAATAACAGAAAAACTTAAAAGAAAGTTCCTATGTACCCCCTCACCCAATTTCCTCTGTTATAAATATATTCATTAGTATGGCATTTTTGTTCCAATTAATGAACCAATATTAATATATTGTTATTAACTGAAGTCCATAGCTTATTTAGATTTGCCTTGGTTTTTACCTAATGTCCTTCTATTCCAGGTTCCCATCCAGGAGGCCACAGTACACTTAACCATCATGTGTCTTTAGGCTCCTGGTGGCTACTTCCTTAGACTTGTTTTTGATATCCTTGACAATTTTGAGAAGGGAAGATCAGACATTTTCTAGGATGCCCTATAGGACATAAATCAGTTTGATATTTAACTGACCCATAGCTCATTCTAATATTCTGCATTTTAAAATGCATTTTCTGATTATATATCCAAATTTCTCTTCCTCTACTATTCTTGGATCCAATTTTACTATATTCCTGGTTCCCCCACTACTTAAAGAGTTCAACAAAATCCTTGAACACCTTCATTCTTTATGAGGTCACGGATTTTGAAAGTGATACGTTGACACTGAAATATGAAGAACCTCTTGTACAGAGGGCTGTGTGGAAGCCATGGGATAAGCTTCCCTTTCAGCTCTTTACCTTCACCTGGAGATAATCAAGCAAGGGTAAGGATGCAACCTAAACTACACTGTTGTTTAGGAAGGAAGCAAAGGAAGCTGGCTTTTCTTCATAAACCAGTGCAAGGACAAGGGCTGGCTCTGCAGAGCATAACTCTGACATCTCAGTCTATATGTTCCTCTGTTATATCACATTTACAGCTTCCCTCAAGTTCATGTCTATGTTTCTTGACTGGCAGATACTCAAGAGGGAAGTTTTTAAGAATGGGACCCAATGGGACCCTTCTTTCCCTATCCAAAGCAGGTCTATACTCAGAAACACATGAGTCAGGGGCTTATGTGCTTTTGTGTGAAGAGGGAAGTGCAATATAACCCATGGTGGGCTCAGAGATGCAATCATTTACAACATTAGCCACTTGCACATGCAATTAACTTACTATTCATTCAAAAAGTGTTTGTGAGTGCTTTCTTTCTTTCTTTCTTTCTTCCTTTTTTAATGTATTTTTATTGGTTTCAGAGAAGGGAGAGGGAGAGAGAGATAGAAACATCAATGATGAGAGAGAATCGTTGATTGGCTGCTTTCTGCATGCCACCTACTGGGGATTGAGTCCACAACCTGGGCATGATCCCTGACCGGGAACTGAACCATGATCTCCTGGTTCATAGGTCGATGCTCAACCACTGAGCCATGCTGGCCAGGATGTGAATGCTTTCTTAACGTCAGGTGTCAGTCTAGGTTTTGGGGTTTCAAGGCAGATATAGGTGAAGGAGTAAACAATTAAATAGACAATTAAAATACAGTAGAGCCCTGGCCAGGTGGCTCAGTTGGTTGGAGCGTTGTCCTATACACCAAAAGTTTGTGGGTTTGATTCCAGGTCAGGGCCCGTTTGGAAGGCAACCGATTGATGTTTCTCACATTCATCCCTTTTCCCTCTCTCTCCCCCTTTCTCTCTCTCTCTAAAATCAATAAAAACATAAGGGGGAAAGATCAACCAAAGGACTCGTATGCATGCATATAAGCATAACCAATGGACACAGACACCAGGGGGATGAGGGCATGAGCAGGGGAGGAGGTTCGGGGCGGGGGGTATAAGGACACATATGTAATACCTAATCAATAAAGAAAATTTAACAAAAAGCATATCCTCCAGTGAAATTTTTTTAAAAAAATTCAGTAGTCTTGAGGGTATTGAGGACACTAAGTGGGGAGGGTCCTTAACCACATTCTGTGGGAGATGACAAATGGAATGACCCCTCCCGATGAATAAAAAGATGAAAAAATACTGAAAATAGTTTGAGACAAAATGAAAAGCACATGCAAAAAGCACAAATGGAGAGAGGACTTGGCGTATTTTTGGTGATGGGGAAGTCAGGTGTGGGAGAGGCATATTTCAGAGAGTCTGGTGAGAAAGAAACAGACGTCAGATCATAAAGTGCCTTTAAAAACATCTTTAAAAAGCTTTGTTTTGATATTTCCTTAATACTACTTTTAACTAGACTTTAGCTAATGTAAGGAAGTACTTCAGGGTGCTTTAATCAGAAAGAAAGAGAAAACTTTTTTCGCTTTTACCTTTCCCTCTCTTTCATGAACCTCAGACTTTGATTGGGAACATAGATATGAACTTGACCCTCGTGGTTGGGCAACATGATCCACACACCTAAAATAAGCTATGTGATTATAGAACCAGATATTAATCAAGTCATAAATTATTTTGCACGGGAAGTAAGCCAGCAATTGAGATTATAATGCATTGAGTGGGGGAGAGACTTGAGATGGGCAGAAATGATGGGCAGCACATTTAATGGCTGAAGAGAAGGGGAGGGTGCAATTAGGGAAGAGGTCTTAGAACTTGCATTTAATAACTCTTAAAAAGCAATTTTAAACACTGTAATATTTTTAAAAGCAAATCCTTTTTTGTTTCTAAGCAACAGGAAGGAGTCACTATAAACATATATACCACATATATTAAGGTGCACCATGTAAATATTAAAGAAAGAGCATTACTTTAAAATATCTCTCCCCACCAAAACAACCCTCTACCAGTGCCTCAGGGCATTTTAAAATATATTTAAATTTACAAATATTTGCAATGCAAACTTTTTCAGGAACAAATCTACTTCAAAGAAATGTTTGTATCAGAGGGCAACTTACCTCAGGTAAAATTATAAATTTGCATCTCTAAATGTGTTAGTTTTATGACATCATTTTGCAGACTATATTTAGCATCATTCTTTATCTTTTTAAATTATTTTAGGTTTTTTAAAAAATTGGGACATATACTTGTTTACAAGTGAGAAGGATTAACTGCAATTGATTTCTTTGAATACTCTTTAGTTGTTAGGTAATAACTGAGCCTTTTCTCGATATAACCCCCCTAGGCCTATTAATTACAAGATTTCTTCTATTCTACACACACTGAGGATAAATAACCTCCTTATCAGGGCTGCCTCCACCTGCCCAGCAGGCATTGTAAGTGAAGTGAAGTGAAGGAGAAGACAGTTTAGGTTACCCTTAATTAATTCCCTAATCTACTGTTTGTGTTAAGAAAAGTCACTCACAAACTAGCTACAGAAAAGAAAAATTATTCAGTAAGAAATTTCAGTGAATTTAAGAACTGAGCTATCTATTGCAAAGACCCAAGACCATCTTTATTCAAGAATTACAGATTTCTTTAGAGTCCATCTGTTATCTGCATATCTCAGCTATCTTGGCAGTATATTGTCAAAGGTTATGGAGGCAAATCATTCCTACTTGTATTTTACAAGTAATCATTTACATGCAGACATAATGCATGATATGAAATTTCCAAATTATATTGTGTTTTTTATAGAAGCAGGATGAATTCTATCTATTGATCAACTAATCAATACATATATAAAATATCGATATGTATTTATATATTAGTATATGTAAAATATATACATTTATATATATACATATATATATATATATTTAGAGAGAGAGAGAGAGAGAGAGAGAGAGAGACAGAGAGACAGAGAGAGAGAGAGAGAGACAGAGATGAACAGTAAGGAACACTGGACAGTCTATCCAAAAATTTGCAATAAAGCTAAGAAAAAATGGACTTTGAACTTTAAAAAGTGCTAATTGATAAGGAAGAAAGTCCCAAGATATTTTTTTCTCATAAAATAAATCATAGGTCAGAATGAGTGAGAACTAGGAGCCTAGTCTCCTCAGCTTCGGGGAAGAAACAATAATAGAGCTTATCTTAAAGATGGACTAAGTCTTCAAGAGTGAAGAAAAGAAAGTTCTTCTCTGTTTAAGGGTCAAAGGAAGAGATTTGAAGCAAAGCAAATGAATAAAAAGCCCCAGTATAGAGGGTAAAGGAGTTCATGCTCACTGCTAGAGGCAAGAGGAAACATTCAAAAGTCTTGTGGAAGGATGTGGCTTAGATGAACGTGTCTGGCAGAGTGTGCAGATGCACTGAAGTATGGAAAGGCTTATTTTAGCTACGACTTCTCTTTAGGGCTTGAACTATGTGATGGAAGTGCAAGGTGAAAAGAAGGTTGAGCTGATAGAAGCACAGCAGAGGAAAACAATGAGGAAGATGTGGTTTTGATACCATTGCAATTAACTAGTTATTAAGAACAGAAAAGGAGCAAAGGGAAGGCCAAATGTCATAACATGTCCCTTGGACAGCTTCACCAGGAAGCTAAAGCTTTACACTCCCCCAGGGAGCCACTGGTCTATTCCCTGCAGATTACTGGGGGAAGGGACTGGACAGGGAGGAGAATATACACATGCCAGTAAAGTTAGGGTGACATTGAGAAGGTACTCGTTTATCAGACACACCTCCGAACAAGTCATTGGCCAGCGTGGATGTGGTCACTGCAAAGGCACAAAATTCGGGATATTTAATTCCTTAAACGAAGGAGTTTGCTCTCTTGTGCTCTTGGCTCTTGGCATGTTGCACTTGACTCCTGGATTGTGGGGCTCTCTCTTCCCTACTTCCTGGCATTCGCCTCCACACAATGGACTCTGGACTGTAACTAGCCTAATGCTGAACTGGACCCGGCTGCAACATGGAACAGTAACTCTGGACACTGGCTTTGCTTCTAGCTCTACTGAAACCCCAGCTACACTTCTTCCATGACTAGAATGGGACCTTGGAAACCCAGGAATGTAATTCCACACAAATAAAAATCATTCATCCACCTGTGGGATTCTCAGAAAATTATTTTTCTTGAGATATCACAATGATACCTCATCCAGTGGGGAAGATGATGCCTCAATTTCACCAATAACAGTCTGAGGAGTCTGGAAGTATGGGTTGTTGACCACTGTGTGTCTTAGTGCTAACACAAGGCCTGACACCGTGTAGGAAGTAAGGAGGTGTGGGATGAATGAATGGAAGAATGAAATTGAAAGTAACACCAATGTTTTGACCTTAGGCAACTGAAAAGGATAATTCTCTATTCAGAAGCTGGTTTGGCGGCAAAATAATAATTTAAACATGCTGAGTTAGAAGTTAGGGCATTCTACCCAAGGGAAAATATTCAGCAAGCAATGCAAGTGAAGAGAGAATTTGGGGCTGTAGAGAAAAGATTTTGTAATCTTTTGTATAAAGACAGTAGGTGAAGTCTTGAGATTGGATGATATATTTAATGAAGAGAGAACAGAAAGCACAGATTCAGATTAAATTTAATGCAACTACCATTTTAGTTTATACTACACACCAGGATTTACATCAATATAATCAATCAATATAATCTCGTGATAAAACCTCAGACCCAGTGGAGGAGGAACCTGGGCATGAGAAAGATAGTGTGGCCTGTTGAGGATCTAAGGACAGTACAACCACGTACAGCTTTCCATCTCTTTGGGCATAGCTATCTTAGAGCAGAGGCCCAAGGGGTAGATATCAAAAACTGAACACAAAGTGGACAACTGTCATTGAGAATCTCCATATAGTTAGTTGGTTTGGCCAGTTTTGAATTCAAAAGCAAGTAAAAATCAGGTCATGCTTTATTTCTGTTCTTACTGCCTGTTCTTTTCCCTGTTAATTTTCCTGTTCTGGTGGGAACTTTCTATGTATTTTTAGTCACTAGTTTAGATATCTCATATTTCAGTTCAAACATGAGTCATTAAAATGACTTATAAGGTAAAGTGTAAATCTTTCCCCAGCAAGAGGTCTATTTAAACATTTTTTGTGTGTGTGAAAATAATTAAGGGCTATTCATGCTTCTGGATTTCTCTCTTCCAATATGCATTTTTATATCACCACTAGAGGCCCGGTGCACAAAATTCTTGCACTGGGGGGTGGGGGTCCCTTCAGCCCAGCCTTCCCCCTCTCACAGTCTGAGAGCCCTCAGTGGATGTCCTACTGACAGCTTAATAGGACACAGTCTGGCAGAACAGGTACCCTGTGTGTGTGTGCATGGGTGTGTGTGTGTGTGTGTGTGTGTCTCCACTAGGGGCCTGCCCCCAGCCGTGTCGGAGGCTGAGAGCAGGCACTGTGTGTGTGTGTGTGTGTGTGTGTGTGTGTGTGTGTGTGAATCTGTGTGTCCCTGCTGGGGGCCTGCCCCCAGCTGCATCGGAGGCTCGGAGCAGGCACCCCATGTGTGTGTTTGTGTGTGTGTCCACTGGGCTTGGAGCAGAGGCTTGGAGCAGATGCCCCTCTGTGTTGATATCTCAGGCTCCTGGCCGCACCTGTGTGTTGTTCTCTCCCTTGAGAGGTGGCCAGGGTGGGCGAGAAGCTTGGCTTCCTCCATTGCTGGGGGCAACCCAAGCCTCCAGCTCTGTGGCCACTTGGCTTCTCCACTGCGGCCCCAGTGAGGCTTGGCTTCTCCACTGTGGCCATAGAGAGGCTTGGCTTCTCCGCTACGGCCTCAGAGGAGAAGCCAAGCCTCTTCAGTCTTCAGTCTTCACTCGGGCCGGAGCCTTCAGTCTTTGCTCCATGACTGTGTATGCAAATTAACCGCCATCTTTATTGGGTTAATTTGCATACTTATCTGAATGGCTGGTGGGCATAGCGTAGTGACACCAATTTCCATGTTCCTCTTTTATTAGTGTAGATTAGAAAATGGTATCAGATTCAAAATAATCTTCTCCAGCTATCCACAGGAGGAAAGCATATATGTACTGAATTTCACTTAAAGTTATCTATACATTAGCTTTCTTAAGTCTTTTACTCACTACTATTGCTTGACAATGAAAAAATGAAATAAGTCCTAGTCCAAGTGTATAGTAGTATATGCACTAAGCTTAGGAGAATGGATTTGATATAAGATTGCATCTCACATGCACAGAGTGCTACTAAGAAGAATCTCTAATGATCTTTCTAAAGAGGTGAGAGTCTGAAATCAGGGTGGAGAGAATGGTTTGGAGGCAGCCTTGACTAGTTCAGGAAAGGGAATAATTTAAGTTCAAATCAACTTTCTGCCCAATAGGACAACTACTGGGCCTACCTACTTATTTTTCTATCAGGTAGAATTTAAGTATCACTACAATGTTTTTAATAATAGTCGATTAAACTGAGATATCAGTTTAACTCAGATGGGGATACTGAGACCTAGATAATAGGTTGATTTTTCGAAATAATTACTTCATAATTCTTCCCACATCTCTCTTCGTCCTTGATTATAAACATACTTGTGACAGAATCCTGTATTTCATCTTTGATTCTCCAGTTGCCAAGCATAGAACCTGACAGATAGTAAGGGCTACAAAATATTTGTGGAATGGATGCATGAATGAGTCAAAAATCATGGTCAAGTAAGTTAGAAGAATGTTAAGCTAGATGACATTTAAGTCTTATTTATTGGTCTCTTCTCTTAACACAATGTAGAGACATAGATGTGAAACATCCATCAGTTGCCTTGCATACCCCAACCTGGAATGGAACTCATAATCTAGGATCAAAGAAGTGGAGGGACACTGACATATTTGGAGAGAAATGGAAATACATAAAATAATGAAAGAGTAACATTTATTTAAAGCACAGAGCACAACTCTGCGAGAGCCATTCTGTGAGATACCAACCGATAAAGCCAAAGTGATCATCTCCAGGGCTTTTATCTTATAAAACTCAGGAGTAATGATTAAGACCACAGTGTTTGCAATCGCACTGCTGAGCTTCAGATCTTGGCTCTATCACTTTTACACTCTGTACAACCTTGGGAAAAGATTTAACTTCTTTGTCTCAGTTATCTGATCTGTAAAATGGGGATAACAGTAGCTCCTACCTCTTTGGATTGTTGTCATAATATAGTGCATTTGGAACAGATCCTGGCACATGGTAATTGCTTAATAAATTTTAGCTGTTGCTATGTTAGAGGAAATACATTTTATGGCCTAAGACAATACTAGGTATTATACAAAATTCAGTTTGCTAATTTAAGCTCTACATAAACTTAAGCAGCTTTGTGTGAAGTTTTCACTATAGATCGTATTGTAGGTTCTGTTTTTATAAGGAAGTACCAGGCACAACTCTAGTTTTTACCTGCAGGATTTTTTGAAATCATGAATGCCTCCATTAAATTCTTCACCCAGGGCAAATTTGCTCCAAAACTACTTTTCCATATTACTTCCCTGATGTGCTGGAAGCTCCAACCCCATTTATATTATCACAGTCTTGGACACAATAGGAACATATATGTTTAGAGAATTGATCTAACCTACTGATTTAAAAGGACTTTATAAGGGTAAATTTCAAGACTTCCTTTTTTTATTTTGGTCTAGCTAGGTCTTTTCCACCACCCCCAACCGCTCCCCACTGGGGGCATACTGTATGAAAGAGACATAGAAAATATTCAATATAAGATAGAGAGACCATTATTTACCAATCCTGTTTATAGAAATGCAAGGTAAAATTTACTTTGTGCCTGGCCTGTGTTGCTCAGTGGTTGAGTCATGGGTTTGATTTCCAGTTGGGGCACATGTCCAGGTTGCTGGCTTGATCCCCAGTGGCAGGTGTGCAGGAGGCACCCTATCAATGATTCTCATTGATGTTTCTATCCCTCTCTCCCTCTCCTTTCCTCTCTCAGAAATCAACAAAAACAGATTACAAAAATTTTAAAATATTTACTTTGTAATAAGCCTTGTAAAGAAAGAAGTAATCATGTGGACCTTGAAGAATTCTAAATGCTTTATTGGGAAGCAGCTATGTAGTTGTTTATTCTTAATCCCCTAAGTGTGCTTGTAAATTGAAAACCAAGTGAGACATTTGTTAATAGTTAATAATGATTAGAGATTTAATGAGAGTCACTATGGCTCTCTCCATGTATTAGGTTACAAGACTTTAATTGTAAATAAAGTGTTTAACTTGTGGTTAAAGTAAAGAAAAAAAAAGTCTTATTTACCAAAAAAAGTCTCATTTACCTTTTTCCATCCCCAAATTTACCTCTTATCCTAAGACAAAGCTCACAGATTCTAGGGTTCTTCTTATCTCTTCATCACCCTTCCCAACACACACACAAAATCACACACACAAAAAGTTGACAGATAAAATTTATTCACAGATAAAACATGACTAAAATTTGACTGAATTGATCAACTAGATTAAATAAGTTAGAGAAAATAAAATCATGTCATGAAGAAACAGCAGAGTTTACTCTGCAGACTGTAATTTTACTCCTACCATGTTGCAGCAGGGGGTGACAGTCAAAACAATGTTCCTTAAACTGTGACTAATACCCATCAATGCTTTAAAGAAATCTATGTATGGGTTGGAGTGGACTTTAAAAATTTAATAGAATAGAAGAACAGTGAAGAAGTGAAGGGAGAAAATCCATGAAACTGTAGATACACATATATGTACAGTGACTATGTCCTGATCACATGGGTACTTGCTAAAAAGGTTTGAAAACACAGATGTAGAAGAATGCTAAAATAAATTACACTTTTAGAGTTAGGAGATATAATTTTTTCTAGGCTTAGAGAAAAGGAACAAGAGTTTCCTGCCTAATCATCTTTGGCAGACCATATCTAAGCTCTGACAAGTTATTAGCAGACCAATTTTGTCAAATCATTGATGTGGTGTGACTGCAGGCATAGCCTCACTGTAGAAAAAGCACTGCTTTTTGTGTGGTGGGGTTTTTTTAATACTGTAAAACATCACTAGTTGTAGGGAAGGTCAGACTAATTCAGTTCTGTAACAGAAAAGCCTATTCAAGAACACATTAAAAGAAAAGCATGTTCATTACTTTCTTACCCCTTGGCTCCCAGCTGACAGGGAAAGGCTTAACGCATCTGTTAAGTGCTTCACAGAATAACTTGGAAGCAAGTGTGAGGAGCACACTTATTATTTGAATGCAAATCATGGCTAGAATGGCTTAACAAGAATTTATTGACCTTCACTGCAAAAAATTACCCTTTGCTTTCTTAAAAGACCAATTTTCACATAGTTTACTATTAAATATGGTATGTCCATATGTCATTTATGATTTTGTTACTTATGTTAATAATATTTAGTTAGCTAATGTATACATGTGTTCATTCATTCATTCATTCACTGTCATTGAATTTTGAGTGTTCCAGGTTATGGGCTAAATGACAGGGAAAAAGAAGACATAATAAAAAAATTTATATGCATATATGCTTAGCCCATGGACACAGACAATAGACAGGTGAAGGCCTGTGGTGGGATGAGAGATGGGTGGAGGGAAGCAAAGGGGGGGGAAATAAAGGACATCTATAATATTCTTAACAATAAAATACATTTTTTAAAAATCATTTAATCTCATAAAAAAGACAAAGATTGCAGTTTAGTGGCGGGAGAAAGACAAGTAAATGAACCTGCGTGAAGAGTTTCTTGATAGGATGCTCTGGAAATATTGAGGGGGAACATTAAAATCAGACCAAGTGTAAGGAGAGCTACCCAGAAAAGGTAATACTTCAGTTGAAAATTGAAGGATAAAGATTTTCTAGCCTTGTGATGAAGGGGATAATTGATGGGGTCCAAGGTGGTGGAGTGGCTGAGGGAAGACCAGAAGGGTCAGACCATTTGGATTATACCCTACTCAACAAGTAGCCCCACACCACACTATTCCAGTAGGCTGTCAACTGGTTTCCATGACTTCAGTTTCTTCCCCTCTGGTTTTTCCTGCACTCTACAATCAATTTAAGATTCCCAAACTTCTGTTCTAATCTTGTCATTTCCCTCAGTGAAGAAAGATAAATGTTATTCTAACAGCTAAGGTCCTTTCTGAAAGGCCACATGTCTCTTCCTAACCTTGTCTTTTATTTTCATATGAATTATATTCAATTATATTCATCATTGAAACCGGTTCATTGACTGCCCCTTCTGCTGTTCTTTCCTTATTTCCAAATATTTATCTCAAAATCTTCATCAGAGAAAGCAGTGATTATTAAACATGTATCTATACCCAATCCATAGTTCCATCCCTCTTATTTCAGGAGAAAAAATATTTTCTTCTTGACCTTTACTATATGTGTGATCTCTCTGCATTTTACTAGGTGATTTCATCCATATGTGTAACTTCAATTACTACACAATGACTGATGACTCTAAAAGCAATGTCTAGCTAAGACTCATCACCAAAGGTACCAAACTGCATTCATTTGCAGCTGCCCACCAGATACACCACCTAATTCTAAGAAACATGACTGAAACGAGAATCAGTCCTTCTTTTCACGTTAAAGAGAATAGTTTGAATTCATGAAAATAGATTCATCAGCTGTTATTCATGCAATAATAAATGGTCATCAATGTCTGTTGAGCCCTGAGATCCAGGCTGTGTTAAATGCCACCTCCTCTTTCATATACTCCTCATGACCACTCTTTGCGGAGGTACGGTGCCTATCCTCATTTTATAGATAATTAGTTTTGGAGAGGCTAAGTTACAATTTCCTCAAGGCCATTTTCTTCATATTTGGCAGAACTCAGTCACAAACATGGTTCTAATTATCGTCCAAAATCCTTATTTTTAGACATCTCACTATACTGCTCTCAAATATAAAAACCCCTTTTAAGCATTCTGCAGTGATCTGTGTTCATCTCATTAACACTCCTGTGGGTAAATGTGTTGTTCATCCTCCTATTTTGCCAAGTAGAAACTAGAACACCAGGAACATGAGGAGGGGCTTTCAAATCACGTGTGTTCACAGAATGAATGGCAGATCCGGGAAGCAAATTCAGATTTAGGAATGCCCCCCATAGAGCATAATGAAACAGAGCACAGGCTATGAAAGTGAAATTTTAAAAATGTGAGTCTAACTTCTTATATATTTTGAATTTTAATAAAAATTAAAGACTGTCTAGAATTCAGATATAAAATATTTATTTGATAGAATATAATTTTTCTAAACTCATATAGAAAAGCTAGTAATTCTCAAAGTCACTTATTAAGAGAGCTTGCCTTTATCTTTCCTAAATATATTTTTATTGATTTCAGAGAGGAAGGGAGAAGGAGAGAGAGATAGAAACATCAATGATGAGAGGGAATCATTGATTGGCTTCCTCCTACACTGGGGATCGAGCCCTCTACCCAGGCATGTGCCCTTGACTGGAATCGAACCGGGAACCCTTCAGTCCGTAGGCCAATATTCTATCCGGCTAGGGCATTGCCTTTCTCTTTTCAGCATTATCTTTAAATGAGCATCCTTAAGAACTATTCTCTTTTAGGACATTATGAAGTTACAACTGTTTCATAATCTGTTATCTGTGATGACAAAATGAAATATTACTGCACAATTTCTCTCTTATTCCCTAAAATGAGAGCTAACTGCTAAGACAGCTCCCACGAATAGGTTGATAACATGGGATTCAAATGGCAGAAAGAACAAAGACAACACATCAAATGCCTTTTACAAATTTAAGCAAAGAAAGATAATTTTGTTCCTGAATAATCATAAGGTCATAGAAGGAAACAATATTCAGTTGGTTGCTTACGGGCAATATAAAAATCAAGGTTTTTATTCGGTGGCTACATATCTATATCCTGATCCTATGAACTTTCTCACAGGGTCACAGAGGAAAAAATGTTGTTGACAAATCAAAAAAAGAAAGTCCCTACAGAACTAATGCTAAATGACAAAATAAACAGGAAGGAGTTAAAATGATAAATGTTAATGTTGAATAAATCTCTCCCAGTGATAGATGTTAAAGTCATTTATGGAAAAGTTTCTAGTTATTTTCAAAGACCAAAAAAAATGTGATATAGTTTCTCACAATTTCCCCCCAGAAGTAAGTGACAGACTTAAGAAATACATATAATAGCTAAATATAAGCTTTTATCAGTATTTTCTTTTTGTCCCCAAAGAAAATATATTAAAATTCCCTAAATTATACTCCTCACCTATTGTTTCCAGAGCACTTCAGACAAGTTCTGATTGATCCTTCTCTGCTTGTGTTTTTTTTCAATCCTCACCCAAGTATATGGTCTTTTAAAGTTAGAGAGAGAGAGAAAGAGAGAGAGAGAAACATCCATGTGAGAGAGAAACATAGATGGGTTGATGGGTCTTCTCCCTGACATGCCCAGCTGGGACTCCTATGCTTGTTTCTTCATTTCAGCAAGCATCTTGTCACTGGTGCTGCAGTCAACATTTTAGGTTTGGATTGAGAGTCTCTGGTGACTTCTACTCTTGTTTGAGTATTTAGTCTGCCACAGGCTATGGGCTAAGAACTAATGCAACCAGCTTCTGCTGCCCGAGGAATGACACCTGGCAGAAAGCTAGACATCTAATAAGTTCTCATCAATAATTTTCAATACAGCTTAGTAAGTAACTTTCTGGTTATGTCCATATCATGTAACCAAATTATCCTTCAATAAGACGTTTTGTGCTTTTTGACTCTCATTTTAAAGTCATGTCTGCCTATTTTGATTTTTTTTTAAAATTTAAAAAATTGTTTTCAATTACAGTTTACATTCAGTATTATTTTGTATTAGTTTCAGGTGTGCAGCATAGTGGTTAGACAATCTAAAACACATTTCAAATTGATAACATGGCATGGCATACAGCACAAATTGAAATGTGTTTTCAGAAGAGGTGACAAAATATTCCTTGAAAGCTATTCTTGAATCTGTTGCTGAAAATAATGGATTTAGAAACTGATTAATAAATGAAAAGTCCAATTGTTCTGTCTGATGTAGTTTGAGACCTAGAACTGAAAAAAAAAACAAACATTGTAAAAGCTGTTACAGCAGGAACTCAGTGAGGTAACACTGGATTTCTAAAACATCAAGACATCAAATTGAATATAAAATGTAAGCATTCAAATTCTTAACACAAGATTCCGTTTTTCTTTTTGAAAACATCTTTAGCTCTGGCCAAGTGGCTCAGTTGGTTGGAGTGTCCTCCTGTACAACAAAAGGGGGTGGGTTCAAATCCAGGTCAGGGCTCACATCCAGTTTTTAGGGTCAATTTCTAATCAGGGTGCGTGTGAGAGGTGGCAGATTGATGATTTTTTCTCACATCTCTCTGTCTCTCTCTCTCTCTGTCTCTTTCTCTGTCTCTATTCTTGCCTGCCCCCACCCCCTTCCTCTCTTTATCTAAAATCAATGGAAACATACTTGGGTGAGGAAATAAATAAATAAATAAATAAATAAATAAATAAATAAATACCTCTAATAACTTATGACCTCATATCCAAAATGTCAGCCATAATGCTGATATGCTTTTGAAACCCCAATGCTTACATTTTGAAAACAATTACTTACTCAATAGTTATGGTCTTTAGGAAAAATATGAGCCCTCACATATAAAAAAATTATACCATCAATACACGTTAAGGCTAGTAATTATTACTTTTTAAAAATCTGATTCTTTTGGGAAGCTGATTAATGTTGATGAACCTGTGCTTAGAAAGATTCTCCTTTGATAATCTTTAGTTTTTAAGTCAAGTTCCATTGATTTATCAGCAGTTCAAACAATTATCTCTCAATTTCTTGGAAAAGCAGTAGTGGTTCTGCTAATCAGCCATTGCTCTTACTAGCCACGGAGAGCTATCCACTGAGCAGTCTCCCTTTCACTGCCTCAGAGAAAATGAAACTGACTCAATTCTAGAGATGTCTCTTTGAAACCTGCATGACAACATTGCAACAAAAGATAATCCTAAAATATAGAGTATATAGTCAATTTATAGCCAAGAAAGATGAATTCATTTGAGTTCACACTAGCTATGTCATTAGTTACTGGTGCTGTTGATAGCTGGATTTATCCATATTTGGTTCATCAAAGAAAATTGGTGACTAGCACTTACCAAGAACTAGGTATGTAATAGGTGCTTTATACATACCACCTAGAATTTCCAACTCATTGTAACTAGTTAGCATTATACCTATTTCTCAGATGAGGAGATAGGGTCAGAAAGGTCTAAGTAACTTGATCAAAATCACAGTAACTTTTTGAGGTAGGATTCAATCCCAAGGTTGTATTTTTATAGAGGCCAATCTCAAAAACAGTCCTGATAACTTGGAAATACTTGAGAAATGGCTAGTTATATTAGGCAGGGTTTTCCTCAGAAACAGAGCCAATAGAGGGTATATATATATACTGGGGTGGGCAAAAGCACATTTACAATTGTTTGTATGGAAAAAGACATACAGGTTATAATTACTACAATAGCTTTATTAACTCCAAAGAACGTCACAATGCAACTGTGAAGCTACCTTGGCCCACCCCTGTATATATGCTCTGTCTCCATAATCTCTTTCTATATACATTTACATCTACATCTACATCTACATACATATATATAGAGATAGAGATGCAGATATAGATATAGACATATAGATATAGATGCCTGTATATAGATCTACATGTACAGATAAACATATTCATGTCTAGAGAGAGAGACAAAAAAAGAAATGTAAAGGAACTGACTTACAAAATTATGGGAGCTGGCAAAAACAAACTCTATAGAGCAGGCAGGCAAGCTGGAGACCCAGGAGCAAGTTGATGCTACAATTAGAGTCTGAAGACAATCTGGAGGTAGAATTCCCTCTTCCTCAGGGGATCTCAGTCTTTTCATTCCTTCAACATTAGAGAGTAATCTGCTTTACTCAAAGTCCACTGATTTAAATGTTAATCTTATCTAAAAAATACCTTCACTGCAACATTTTCACAGTAATAGTAACACACTAGTGTTTGCCCAAAAACTTGGTACCAAAGCCTAGCTAAACTGACACATTAAATTAACCATACAATGATCATTAGACAGAAATGTAGTAAGATTTCAAGAATCTGATGCGTGATTGACAGTGTTGGGGTCTTCGTGAGGTTCTGTGATATTATTATTCTACATGAGGCAAAAATGCAGGTTTTATGGATGATTACAATAGAGCCAGGAGATATGTCCTTAAGGAGTTCAACATCAAGTAAGAAAATCCCCAACAATACAAAGAAGCTCATTAAAGGTGAAGTTCATGAAGTGGCCTTTAGATTTCTTATAAATAGATTATGAACACTTGCCAATGATTTTTGGTCTTGAACTCTTTCCTGAACCATAGTGGCTGGCCAGTTTTCAGGATAAGGAAGCAGAGATCAGAAAGGTCAATGCCATAAGTCAACATGATGGAGGCTAAACTGAGATGTATTATCTAACTCCCAGTTTCTTTCCTGCTGTCTTGGTTTCTGCCTCTGCTTTATCTTTTCAATGCAGTTGAGTTAACTGAGTGATTCTGGGCATGAAATCAAAATTTGTGTATAAGTCTGCCTTGGACTTAGTCTAGTGGAGTTGCAGAGCTACTTAAATATTCTTGACCAAATTGTTTTGGTCTCTGTGTGTTCATTGTACACTCAGTTTCAGGAGAGCACAGGCAGGGTAGTAAGGAAGGAAGACCTTGCTTAACAGGAGGTGAACTGCACTGACTCTGGTGTGACAGATGTTGCAGTCAGATGATCTCTATTAAGTCCATGATCTAACCTTGACCTGTGATGATCCCATTGAAGAGGGCTTTTTGCTTTTTGTCTGGGACTCACTGATGAAATCTACATCTAAAGTAACAGAGTTCAAGTGTAGAGTCAATTTACAGCAAATCGTATACCTACCTGTTCCAAAATTATTCCGCCAAGAACTCCCAGTGATGGTTGGAAAATAAACAATCCTCTTTTATTTCCAACCAAATTTATTGTGCCACCTGGTTTATAGTCTCCTCATCTTGCTAAAGGTCCCAAATCATGACCAAAAGAACAGCAACAAATTTTTATTAGTAAGGCTTTTTATAAACAATTTTAATTTCCTTTTAAAATAAGTGAGCCATTAATAATCAAGCCTGTCTTCTGAATAATAAATCAGCTCCCAGCACATTAGAGCATCTAATGTAAAGATAAGATTTTAAAAACCAAGTTACTTAAAAAACTGAACAGAAACTTCACACCTGAAGATCATCTTAGAAATGTGCAAAATGCAGACACATTTTTAACAAATATAGAAATAACATCCACACATTGGAAATAGAAACCGAGAAACATGAAATCTTACGAAATAGCAATAAACTTCTGAGATGAAAAAAATTAAATGGCCCCCCAAAAAAACAGAACGGTGACTTTTAATCATTCTAATGCTGAGATGGCAAGACATTTGCTATCTTTTCTAACACATTAATTTTTATATGAAGACATTTCAAAAGTCACTCGACTGAAAATATTAAATTTAAAACATTAAAGATTTTTCTTAGGAGGGAGGCTTTGCTTTTGCAAAACTTAGAATGATGAGATTTAATCACATTATATTCATTCCATTGCCCCATCTTACACTTGCCAACCTCCAACTTTTGAAGAGTTTTCCCTCATGGCAATTATAAGTATCACGAACTTTATAGTAGCAAGAAAGAAATAAGTAGGAAGCAATAGAGGGTCAAGTATTAAACTGGTCAACATGCTAGTACGTTGAAGTGTTTGACTGTGGCAGATGCGTAGGTGAAGAAAGGACATGCGGGCAGCCTGGGGGGATATCATGGGAAATAAAAAATTTTCATGAAGGAAATCAAGTGTGCAATGGATTCAACTGGCATATATCGATAGAGTAGCAAATGTCCTATTTATTAGGCTTTCAGTAAATAACAAGTGAAAAATGCTTTTTTCAATTTTTCCAAATTTTTATCTGTACTCTATGGTTTGTTAATGTTAACCTAATAATGAATACTATAGCCTGGTGGGCATGGCTCAGTGGTTGAGCATCAACTTATGAATCAGAAGCTCAGGGTTCAATTCCCGGTCAGGACACATGCCCAGGTTGTGGGCTCAATCCCCAGTGGGGGGTGTGCAGGAGGCAGCCAATCAATGATTCTCTCTCATCATTGATGTTTTTCTCTCTCTCTCCCTCTCCCTTCCTCTCTGAAATAAATAAAAAATGTATTTTTTTTAAAAAAAGAATGAACACTATAGTCACTCAGATAAAATTTAAGGAAAAACGAAGTAATTTCCAGGACTTCTTTTTTTTAAAATATATTTATTGATTCTTTTACAGAGTGGAAGGGAGAGGGATAGAGAGTTAGAAACATCGATGAGAGAGAAACATTGATCAGCCACTTCCTGCACAACCCCTATTGGGGATGTGCCCTCAACCAAGGTACATGCCCTTGACTGAAATCAAACCTGAGACCCTACAGTCCGCAGGCCGACACTCTATCCACTGAGTCAAACCGGTTAAGGCAAGGACTTCTGATGATTACTTTAACCATCAACTTGAAAAATCCAAGCAGTCAGCAAGTCCAATTCTCTTTTATTACCCACATCTCTTTTATCGTGCTCCGAATTTCATTCCTATTGTCCTTGCCAAAGTTCATGCAAGGCTGGTCCACTGCACCCCTCCAGGGGGGCAGTGTTGCTATGTGCTCCAGTGAATGCAGCTTCCCTTGGAGTCCCTCGAGGGGAGCCCCAGGAGCAGTGCTGGAGCCCTGATCCTCATCGTTACCATTCCTTCCTGGGGCTCTTGCTACTTTTCAATCTGGTCACCTCCTTTCTGGCTTTTTTCCATCTAAATCTATTTTCTAAACTGACACAATAATTCTCTTTCCAAAATGCAACTCTGACTGTTCTAAGTCCTCATGTTACTCATTCCTTCCCTCCTTTATTTATTTATCAAAAACCTATCCAATTCCCATATACTCATACTTTTTATAAAAACGACTGTATTACGCACAATAACATTTTGAACATGCCGTAGCTTTTGTACTTCATCTCAACAAATACTTGATCATTATATGTAGGAACCTTGGCAGACTCAGGAACGCCCAGAGCCTTCTTGACAGGACCGTCCCCATCTCTGCCGACTCCCAGCTGCTCCCCACCTTGTACATTATGTTGCAGCTATTTCCTGTAACCTACGAGGCTGTTCTCTGACTCAGCTTTAGCAAGTGCTCTTGCTTCTGCTGAAGTGTCTTTTCTCTGTCTTTTCATTCTTCAAGACTGATGAGAAAGTCAAGCTGCAAGGGGCAGGGGTTTTTGTTGTTTGTTCCCTGAGGTAGTCCAAGCACCTAGAACGATGCGCTGCACATAACAAGCACTCAATAAATAATTGTTGAATAAGTGAATGAACACATAAATGAAGGCCCAGTCCATACTACTTCCTCTGTGAAACAATGGACGTTTCTTACACACTCCAACAGCGAAAAGGGGTGATGTTGGGGAGGCTCCAGGGGACTCTAGGGGCTTCCCAGACCAGAGTGAGCGGAGCCTCTGCCAGGAACTTTCCCAAGAAGGCTTTCCTGAGGACTGAATCAAGCAAGAAGGAGGAAGTGGTAAGCATTAGGAAATGGGGTTCTGGAAAGTTGTGTGCGTTGGTTTTCAGATGTACCAATCACGGAACAATTTTCACTTCTACTGTGCTCACTTGATCTTACCCATCTATGACTAAACTTCTGATGAATCACATGAAACATGAGTATCCTCTGTAAGTAGGATGTATACATGCACAATGAAATGGAAACAGGAGGAGGGCATAAAACGAGAACAATGTCAGGAAAGGCTCAAATCTATGACAAATGACGTCCATGAAAAATGCTAGACAAAAAAATATAGTCTTTTTTTGTTTGAAGCTACAAGAACAAAAAAGGCATAGGCTTTTGGGAAATATGATGTAATGATGGCCAAAGGCAAAACTGTGCAAATTTCATTTCACTTTAATGTCTTCAACTGAGAAAGGTCCCAAACTGTTAAGGGTAGGGATATTTAAAACAACATCAGTTGAATCAATTTAAAGTGTTACATATATGAAAATTATAAGTGAATATGTTAAATAAATTGTGTAGTCTCAGAAAAACTTTAAGGGTTTTTTGTTGTTGTTTTTGTTTTTTTTGGCTTGTTTGATTTTGATTGAAGAATAGCATACATTGCAAATCTTCTGGAATGTTCAGAAACTACAGTCTATTAGCCAAAATATACAATTAACTCTTTTCAGTGGATTGTCTGTGAGTATTTAGAAAAGAAAGTGATGATAGTGGGTTTATAAAAAACATGTCATACCAGATGAGACCAATTTAAAATTTTTCATTAGTATTATTAGGCACATGTTTCATATATACCTGTTGCACTTGGTGGTCACTCTTGCATCCGCATGCCTGTGATATTGAAATGTCGAAGGAACAGAAGATATTTGGGATTATCAGACTCACAACATTGGGATTCCCTCTGCTGTTTAATTATCTGAGGCCACTATGGAGTTCTGAAGTTAACATGCCCATGTCCTTAGATCTGTTTTTCTCACCATGCTTATTAGTAACTAAAACAAAGGCAAGAAACACAGGCAAATCTACTTTCTGTGAGCAAATATATTTGAGGAGTATTTACTGTACTGTAGTGTACACACTGTGATGCCTATAACTTATTTTGGATTATCTGGGACATTAAATAAAGGCATGTTTGGGGAGTTATATCCAATTAACCATGCTAGTTGACACATATTTACGATTGTTGAAAACACTTCCATTATTATATTGCTATTTAGGTATTGATAATTTTTTTTAATATTATGACACTTCATGGACTAAATTAAGATCTGCAGATGAGAGGCCATCTTTATAGCCATTATAATCACAACTAGCATCACTAAACCTTTGAACACCTCTCTCTGTGGGTGAAGCTCTTCTGGACACTGTGTAAATTCGTTTGCCCAATCCTGCTGTCTAGGTTTGTCTCGTGCTACAGCAAAGCTTTGGTAGGGATATCATGGAGAGGAAGCTGACAAATATAGAAACAACATTCGAATATTGCAGGAATTAGCAAGAAAAATTTTTTTAGGGTTTACTGTCTATTAGTGGAACACATGTTGCAGGACTCAGAAAGGAGGTACAATAGGGGTAGTAGGGTTAGGAGAAATGAGCCAGGAAATAATCATCAAATATAAAAGGAAAAACAATTGACTCTGCTTCTCAGAAAGACAAGAATGTGATTTTGAAGTGAACTCTCAGCAGATTGGAAAGCACATATCTTGAAATGGGAACCCAGTTCTGGAATCACCTCCCAGGTGATTGTTAATGGAGAACATTATGCAATATCATGCTTAAAAATACTCACCTAATTGGTAACGCATTTTGTGGTTTGAAAGTGCCTCCACATACGCTACCGATTTAATATTCACAATAACCATATGAAGGATTATTCTAAATCCGTTTTACAGAAGAGGAAATGAATGCAGGGGAGTTTGCGGGCCTTGATGTGAACTAAGACCAAGCCACTCCCATGGTGACATCAGGGCCGAGGCCCAGGCATGGCAGGCAGATCTAGCCACACTCTCCAATCCATGCTTACCCACCAGCAAACTGCATTCTTGGCAAAGCACCCAACCTCCCAAAGCACCGAGCTCCTTCTTTCTAAAAAGATAGGGTGGAGGAGCCAAACATGCCTACAGCAAAGTCACCCAATAATTTTGTATAAAAAATTACACTTATCTATCAAATTATTCCTGTTTATGTCTTTATTATTGTAAATACTGAGTCCAGGCAAATAATATACAGGTTAAAGCTGTTTTTAAAATTATGTTTATTTTGCCCTAACCAGTTTGGTTCAGTGGATAGAGCATCGGCCTGTGGACTGAAAGGTCCCAGGTTCGATTCCGGTCAAGGGTGTACCTTGGTTGTGGGCACACCCCCAGTAGGAGGTGTGCAGGTGGCAGCTGATTGATGTTTCTCTCTCATCGATGTTTCTAACTCTCTATCCCTCTCCCTTACTCTCGGTAAAAAAAATCAATAAAATATATATTTTTAAAAATTATGTTTATTTCAAAGGTTTAGCTTATTCATCTTAGTACTAAAAGTTAGTAATTCTGAAATATCATAGTATCATAGAAGACATAAAATAGCATACTGACTCATATGTCTTCATTTTTCCTACCTGAACCCAATCTAAGGGCTATTTCCTAATAAGGTTTTAAGAGAAATCCCTAGTAGCTTGTTGACTTTTTGGCTCATTTTTACATGACCTTCCTCTTGGAATTTCGGACCCATATCTTAATTTCCAAATCAAAAAGGTGGTTGTTTCAATAGATGATGTCTCTCTCACATTTTTCCCTCTTTACAAATCTTCTAGTGCAGTTCTAGAAAAAAAATAGTACAGGCTGTTCACTGTTATCAAAAGCAGCAAATCCATCCCTAGACAGTTCAAAAAGAGGCAACATATATAGGTACAACTTTAAAATACACATAGAAACAACACTATTTTAACTTTCCATTCTTGGTATATAATACTTTTATATTAGCAAAGAGAAGGGCTATGAAAACTTTTGAAGGAGGTCAGCAGTTACGTTCCATACTCTAACTTGATTTGCCCTAACTGAAGGGCATTTTCAACACAATGTGAACAGTTTTAAGCAAACAAATTCTTAGAGATGCTTCAGTTCTCTGGTTTCAATGTATGGTGAGTAGACACATATGTTAATGAAGTATGTTTACTACCCGAGCTGATGCTGAAATGAAACCACTGGCTGTCCTTCCATATTCATTTCTACCTATGCTGTTGGTACACCAAATTGATTTTCATTTTCATCTTTTATATGCATATACATCATCTTTTTCTCTCACCCTCTATTCTTCTACCCTAAGGAAACAATTCACCATGACCTTGCATTGCATGCTCAGCCTTACTCTACTATCTGGAATATACCTCTACTCCCAATCACACCTAATGCTACAGGAAATCTTCCATCTTATGAACAATTCCTTCAGTTCCTAATCTCAAAATTTCACATTTTGTTAGCTGATACTTTAAGGAAAAATAATTAAAAATATTATCTCTCTCTATATAAAAGCCTAATATGCAAAGTGTCCCCTCTGGAGTTCGACCTGGAGTTCATTCGCTCGCTATGACATGCACTGACCACCAAGGGGCAGTGAGGAATGAAGGAAGGCCCCAGCCGGCATCTGGCAGCTGGGGAAGGGAAGCCCCGGCTGGCAGCCAGCAGCCCCTAGGGACCCTACCCGTGCATGAATTCCGTGCACTGGGCCTCTAGTTTTACATATAATGATTTAGTCAGGGCTCTGAAAGAGACAGATGGCTCCCTCAAAGGGTTTCATTGAGGTGAGTTTAATAAAGCTGCTTTTTTGCAGAAGTTGAGACAGGTTTAAGAGAACCTGTAAAGGAGGTAAAGCTACGAGGTGCTGAGTACCATGGGAAGGTGTTACCACTCTGGTAAAGGTATGAACCATATTTCTGGGACCTCAATGGAAATGGTAAATAATTCAGCCACTGTGAGAACTAAAACTATGGAGGAGGCTCTGATTAGATCAAACCCACAAGGAGGCAGAGGACCAGTGAGCCCGATGGGTTTACAGGTCAGTCTCCTGAGACATAGAGTAGCGCAGGAGGGAGTAAAGAATGATCTTGGGATAGTGGGACAGTGGAGAATAAACAGCACCTACCTAAAGGAAGGAATACTGGAGACTGAATGTTTTGACCCAAAGAAGTTTTTCCCCTAAAAATGGAGTTTCAGGCTTGAAAAGGACCCCTCACTGTAGGACAACACTTCCTAGGAACAGGCTGAACCTATCCCAAAGTTTGCATAATGCCCTTGAATATGTTCAAATATAAATGTAGTAACAACTAATGTCTTGAATTGTTCAATTCATATAGTAATCTTAATTCCCACTGGAAATCCTAAAAAGATAAAGTGATTCAAGCTGATACTGAGATTTGACCATCATAAATTGTAAGAAGCACCAACTTGTTCCTGACAATAGCTAAGGGAGATCATAAAACATAATTTTTAAGGGCAATGCAGTCATACTGTAAAAGCCATGAAATCACAAGCTGTGAAGTGTTTGGGTTTCCTCTCCCCCTCCCCAAATCAAATTCTACAGATTGTTGGGTTTTGAGCTAAGTGAAAGAGAAAATAGCATACAATTGAGTTTCTCTTCTATGACTTTTCTTTAATTTTTTAATTTTGAAGAAACAATCTTTTCTTTGAGAAAGTTGCAAATATAGATCATAAAAACAGTTTGTCCCCTGAACTATTTGAGACCATGCTGCCAATAAGATGCCTCATTGCTCCCTCATACTTTAGCTTGTATTTCCTGTAAACAAAGGCACCCCTATATAGTCACAATGCAGACATCAAAATGAAGAAAATACTATCATGCCACACCACTATCCAATCTTCAGACCCCGTTCAAGTTCCTTACAATTGCTCAAAATTGTTCTTGTGGAGCAAAATATTTCATTTCAGAATCTCCCATGCATTTAGTTGTTATGATCTTTCAGTTCATTGACTCTGGAAGGTTCCCCAGTCCTTCCTTGACTTTCAAGATCTTGAAAGTTTTGAAGATTACAGATCATTTATTTTGTAGAACATTCCTCATGATTGTTAGCTGATACTCTAAGAAAAGATGGGCTTGTCTGAGGTTTCCTCATGATTGAATTCAGGTTATATGTATTTGGCAAGAATAGCTCAGAGCATGTTGTGTCCTATGAAACTTCTCTGCTCAGAAAAGTCACTTTCCCTTTGACAATTCATAGTTATTGTGTGTGCATATATCGGGGCTGGGGGGTGAGATTATATGAAAATCTTATCCTCATCAAACTATCAATGTTAACTATAATGTTAACTACCAATGTTAAACTATATAATAAAAGCCTAATATGCTGTGTCCGTTCGTTAGGTCGTCCGCTCAACCAATCAAAGCGTAATATGCTAATGATATGCTAAGGCTGCTCAAGCCCTTGCTATGACATGCACTGACCACCAGGAGGCAGTCAGCCAACTGTTTGACCTGTTGCTATGATGTGCACTGACCACCAAGGGGCAGACACTCCAACTGGTAGGTTAGCTTGCTGCTGGGGTCCAGCTGATTGGGACTGAGTGAGACTGGCCAGACATGCCCTCAAGCCCTCCTGCAGTCCCTCCCGGCTGGCCAACCTTCTGCATCCCTCCTCAGCCCCAATTGTGCACCAGTGGGGTCCCTCGGCCTGGCCTGTGCCCTCTCACAATCCAGGACCCCTCGGGGGATGTCAGAGAACTGGTTCTGGCCCGATCCTGCAGGCATAAAAGGCTAATATGCAAATAGACCAAACTGCAAAACAACCGGTCGCTATGATGCCTACTGACCACCAGGGGGCAGATGCTCAATGCATTCCCATAGGGGGAGCTCTGTTCAGTCAGAAGTCTGGCTCATGGCTGGTGAGCACAGTAGTGTGGCAGGAGCCTCTCCCACCTCCATGGCAGCTCTAAGGATGTCCAAGAGGGCTCAGGCCAGGCTGAGGGACCCCCATCTGAGTGCACGAATTTCATGCACCAGGCCTCTAGTATATACATAATACAATATGAACTCATAGATTCCTTTTATTCAATGGGTAAGAATCAGTTATTATCATTATTTTTCCATTGATTTTTAGAGAGAGAGGGAGGAAGGGATGGAGGGAGGGAGGGGGGGAGAGAGAGAGAGAGATAAAGAGAGACATTGATGTGAGAGAGACACATTGGTTGCCTCCCGCATGCACCCGACTGGGCAGGGATTGAATCTGCAACCCAGGTATTTGCTCTTGACTGGGAATCATTTAAGCACTAGGCAACACCAGCCAAGGCTATTATTATTTTAATGCCCAAATTGTCCCAGATGTGGCCACTGGGAGCCTCTTTGAGATGACTTCTGTGTCACTCTGATATGTTCCCACAATTTTTTAAGGACATGTCTTCACTTTCTGGCACAAGATGTTAGAGGCTCTCACTGTGTACTCTCCTTGCCCTGGTCTTGGAATCAAGCATTTCTTCCAGAAGCTCTGGCTCCATATACAGAAGAATAGTATTGGAAGCCAAGACCTGGGGACAAGTTGTGCTGGTTGTTTCTGTGGTGTCACTAATCTTAGTCCCCTGTTAGTGGACAGAAGTAGGTAAATAAAGTAAGAAAGATATGCAATAATTTCCTCACAATTGGGAGAAGAAAAATATAACTGTATATATACATTTGCATCTAAATCATTTCATCTCATTTTCTTTTTATTAAAAATGATGCTTTTACCTTGATATCTCATTCCTAATGCAACTGCACAGCAGTCTTTCTAGTTTTCCTTTTTTTCATATTTGTAATTCTTCTCTTCCAACAGTGAGGAACCGATCTTATGAAACCTTTATTTACTTATATGTTAATTCCCCTTTTTGTAGCTAGTCTTCTGTTGTTGTCAACATCCCTTCTCCACTCAGGCGGTGACACTCCTGCTAGGCCAACCGACACACAGAAGTCCTCCTCACATTGCCTGAGCTTCCACACTCACCCCAGAATTCATTATTTCCTCAGGTGAATGCTATCCTGTCTCCACATGGTCTCAGGTCCCTGGACTGTGCTGCTCTCCTACCAGGTACCCTCCTTACTGTGTTTGAGTTCCTGTGAGGGGCTGACCCCTTCACCCCATTATGTGGGTTATCCTCCTCACAATCAAATAGCAGAGCGGTAAAGGGTTGATGCGTTGGACCATTGCATATACACTGTTCTTAGGGCCATTGCTTTATGCTGGATGATAATCATATTGAAAATAATTGCATATAACTTTGAACCAAAAAGACCCATCACAAAAATCTCCAGGTTAGTAATGGTACTAGAAGCTGTTTTTTTTTTTTAATCTATTGAATAATTTCATTGAAAAGTGAATTTTTATCTTTTAGTTTCTACATCTGCATGATGGGAATATTATTCCATAACAACGGCACAGTCATGGGGCGATTCCCACTGTCTTACATACTAAAGTCAACCTTTGTGAAATACAAATATTTTAAAGGGAGCCTTACATTCAAAGAAGATTTTTAGGTACAATTTTAATTTCAAAAGAATCTTTTTCTCTTTTTAAATAATTTCCACACATAAATTGTATGCATTCATTTTTTACCCATGTTTGTAGCTTTGTGTTGAATGCTACATCTAATCACTCATCCTCAAATGTCTGGATTTTGGAACGCTTTCCCCCAAAATTTCCACTTGCTGCGACAGCATTCTTTGTCTCTGGTCTCAGTCAAATGCCACTTAAATAATATTGCCAGAAATTTTTTAAAGTAGCATTTTTATTTTGTTTCTCTTCTCATTATTCTAAAATCTCCTGCCTTTAAGAATAAAAGTTTAGGGAAAATCCTTTGGCCCCAATCAGAGGACACGTTTTTCATTGTTACCTATTTTGGAGGAAGAGGAGAAACTCCCATGCCACCCATCATTTTGACCTGCACCTGTGCCTGCGAGGTCAGTTCAATAGGAGTACTGAGTAGATACATTTAGCAATGTTCCCATTGTGATGGTAACCTTTGGGAGATAATGGTCTGTGTTTTTTAAAAACAGACAATTAAGCTAGATTGATTACAAGTGTGGTTATAGTGTTTTTGACCACAGTCTGGAACATATTTTATTGTCCTTTCCTTATATTTTATGGCCAATACATCTGAACAAAAATCCATCTTCAGCCAGTATTTTCCATCAGGTGGAAATGGAGAGGAACCATTGCCAGGCTGCTGGCGAGAGAAGGTTCTTCAGTTCAGCACACCTGAGCTTCCAGCTTCATTGTTCAGGCAGGGAATCACCCAATTTCCCTGCATTGCATATTTTCTCTTCTTTAAACTATACATTTTAAGTGTACTTTTATAAATGGCTACCGTACAAACTGACAAAGGCCTTGGGGAAAGTTAATGTTTTGCTATTATTAACTTATCAAGCAACCACAATCCCAAGGCATTCTTTCAGGCAATAAACCATATTCCTTTTGCTGTTGACTCACCCTTTATTTTTATGGCCCATTAACCAGTGCTGAATTAAAATCAAATTTGTATAAATGATATAATGCTCATATAAATAGTCTTGCAATCTAGCTAGTCATCTGAATATTCAGTGTATTGCAATGCCCAGATAAGTTTATGAATCAAACACAAGCATAGATTTTAAATCATTGATGGTCAAAAACATTGTTATTTTAAAACCGATAGCCAAAATTGGGAGTGAAAAGATGTTAAAAAGTGCAAAAGAAGATATATTTGGCACAAACTTTAGATAATGTTTCATAACACAACAAAGTAGGAATTTGTGGCTGCATGAAACCTGTGCTCTGTGTTGGCAAAGGTAAAGATTATGACTTCGTGCTTTGTTTATGTAATTGTGCCACTTCATACTGACATTGAAGGTTTATGTACTAATTTTTCCACTTCTCAGTACTGATACCATCAAGATATACTAAAGGTTTTCTGTGTGCATCCACTCACTATCTTAAAAAATAACACACAAAAAAACTAAACAGAATTTTTAAATGGAAATTTTCTGCTATTCTAATGAGATGTTTGGAGTTCTCTGAAGCACTAATTATAATAATTTGATTCTCATTCTTTTCCTCAAGTAATAAGCAGTTCTTATTTTTGAGAGGAGAATTTAACTCCTTTATTTCCTCTTGAATAAAGGAGGTGAGCCTCTCAGCTCCTATAGGGCTTCCCATAGAGACTCCCTCAAGCCTGGCCCAGCTCGGCCATGTGACAGAAGGGTGGGAAATGTCACTTGAGGTTCATGTAGTCAATTAGCCAAGTCATCAGGAAGTAGAGTTTTCTCAGAACCAATTGCTACAGTACTGTGATACATCCTACTCCCAAATATTTCTCTCACATTGCATAAAGTGTGTCATTTCACTGTGTGCTGCTGCAAGGAATTTTTCCAAGCAGACATCTATTCAGCTGATATGCTATGCTTTGAAAAGAAGAGGAGGTTGTGTGATAGAAAGATAGGGGCTTGGAGTCGAATGAACTTGGCCTCAATCCAGACTCCACCATATAATGTACAGGCTCACTGAACTCTTCTGTAAAAGGGAGGTGATGGCACCTATCATTGGGTTTATGGTAGCGATTAAATGAGGTAATACATGAAATGCAATGTGATGCTTGGACATCCCAGATGTCCAAGACCTAGATTACTATTAATAAAATAAAAACCAATATGAACAGCTTCAGGTATTAAAATCTTCAGTTAGATTAATGTAATCTTTTGCTCTTTTCTGGGCTTCTAGTGTAATTAATCCAGCTGGGGACATGGGAATGTGAGGAGCAATGCCTCTCAGTACTCTCAGACCCATCACCCCCTTTTAAAACTATAAATAGCTTTGCAATGCTCCATTTATTATCTTGAAATGAAATCACAGGTCATATAACCTAAAATTAGATACTTAAATTTTTTAAATGCCCTTATTATAAACAAAAGTAAAGTAACTTAAAATAAAGTAATTCACATTTTAGAGAGTAAAGCCTTGACTCAGGAACACTACTGTAAAAAGTGAAATGGACCCTCGCCCCTTTGTGTAGACTCTCCATGAATACAGTTGATACAAATTCAGACTGACTAAGATGTTTCATGATGGCGATGTCAATACCATGAACAACATCATGGGATTTGCTAAAACTGTGACTAATTTTTGGAAACTACAAGGGGAAAATAAGTTCTTCCCTCAATTTATATGCAACTGTATTGTTGGAAAAGACTATTTATATTAAAAATTTCCCCAAAATAATCTTCATTCACAATTTGTTTTTAGGAACAAATAATTATCAACTAGGTTTTGTTCTCTACATGAGTGTCTTGTGGGAGCTGGGAAGACACGAGGGAGTTGGGACTGTTCTTCTTTGTTCAGGGCTATCGTGTTCTTCCTTGTTCAGGGCTATCAGTGCTTTGCAAGAGGTAGCCTCCCAGGTTCCTATTTGCTAAATTCTCATAGAGAAGTTATTCACTGGCGGCCAAAATGTCAGTTACACTAATTTTAAAACCTCCCCTTAGGTCAGTTCTCTCGAGAGGAAGGCCTTGCTTTAGAATAGCAGGCTCTGTAGGGAGGCCAGTGTAACTATCAGGGAGAGGTCAGCAGGTAGTCCCTAGACACCTGTGGGCAGGGAAAAGCATTGAGGGAAGATGCTGACAAGGAAAAGGACATAAAAGGAAGCTATCTGAGTGTGAAGAACTGGCCCAGGAGCAGAGGCTGTTCTAGAAGAGGCATTATAACTAGGAATAAACAACTAACCGTGCATGTGCTGAAGAACACAGAGTCATCTTAACTACTCCAGGGACTACAGTTTTGTGGTGAAGTTATTGAGTAAAGTTAAGACTAAGAGACTAAACTTAAAGTAACCGAGGAGATTATTTGATGGTTAAATATTGACAAAGATGGAAGAGGTGGTGAGTTCTTTGTTTTTGGCATGGTCAAACATGGCCTAGGTTTACACTTAGGGTTTGTGGAGGAAGCTCATATGCCATAACAAGTTGGTATTTTATTTTTTGTTAATCCTCATGGGAGAGAGAGAGAGAGAGAAAGAGAAAACATCAATGTGAGACACATCAATTGGTTGTTTCCTACACAGGCCCCAACTGGGACCGGAGATCGAACCTGCAACCCAGGTACATACCCTTGACTAGGCATCAAACCTGAGGCCCTTTGGTGTGCAGGCTGATGCTCTAACCGCTGAGAAACACTGGCCAGGGTGCAAGTTGGTATGTTAAATACTTGGCCTTTAGCATCCATCCAAACCCTGGGAACTTTTTATTTTGTAAGACAAAGTTTCAAGAATTATTAAGCTATAGAACTAATTGTGGTACTGGCTAGAAGATGCAAATTTCAATAAAGATGGGAGGGCTTAAGGTAGCTCTGGGTGAATAAGGGAGGGAAATATTTGTGAAGGACTTCGGAGGATATTCAGGGTTGGGAGAATGTTCTGAGGAAATCTGAAGAGGAGGAAAAAAATCATCACACACTCAGAGATCAATTTGACTAAAGTTAAGCTTCATGTAGAATTGTAATAAAAACTGGGCTCAGTGCATTACAGTGTGATACAATTGATGGGAGGAGAGATTCCTGTCAATTGAGAAATACTGTACAAGTATCAAGAATTATTTTATTTTCACCAAGAGACTTAAATCAGCAAGTGAAATATGAGGAAGTCTTGCAGGAGATAATGCCTAAGTCCAAGGTCAGCCAAGCATGTCCCAGTAGAAACAGAACTAAGAAAGCTATTTAATTTTCTGGGAAATAGGCAGTTATGCAAGTAGTTGGCATCAAGGGAAAGGACTCAGGCCCCCCAGAGAGACTACTAAAAGCAAGGGAACACCTAAGTCCCAAAGAAATGATATATCTTCAGCAGGTGACCAAGATATAAACTTAGATCTGGCACCACATACAAAGGATCCCAAGAAACATGTAAAAGCTCAGCGAATAGAACTAAAATATAAGGTCAGAGTGGCACCAATAAAGAGGCTCCCTTGCTTTTGAACCTCTAAAGCACTACGAGATGTTCCTTAAACTTTTATCTTGACTGGAAAGGGTGGCCTCAGAGCTTAGAGTTGAACTAGAGGTGGAAATTGTTTCTAGCTATGAGGATTGGAAAATTAGGGGGGAGAAAGACACCCAGAACAGCAGATATATTTAAAATTGTATGTCTACTCTGATCCATTGCTAGCTGCTGCCTGGAGCATATCCTGAGAAGATCAGAGATGTTACTACTCAGCAGGGGAAAATGCCATAATCAAGTGATGATGCCTTCCATGGGCATGGGACAGAGGTCAATACATGCATCGCATGTTCATCATTCCTTCACAGGAAATTCCAAATTAGTGATAAGGTTCTGGAATGAATCAGAGTCAGAGTGTGGCAGGTCGCAATTACCAGATTGAAGGATCATGATTTTGTGTGAGAGCTAAGGGATGTCACTGGAAGGTCATGGTCAACAGAGATGTGCACTTCTGGTGTTAGCTTAGGTTAACTGGACAGGTTTGCAGAAATGATAGGTTCATCAGGATAGCTACTATTCTTCAACATCTGTGTTTGTGGTTCTCAGCTTCTCTCTAGTGTGAGAAATGGGATTCTGTGCCCCCGTGTTAAATTTTCTGTGCAGTGAATTGTAAAAGCAATTGCCAATAAGAATTATTTCATGTACACATAATCCCCTGTGCAGCATGCTGCAAATTTATTCATGATCTTCTCCAGCTAATATGAGGCAACTCAGCTGCAGTGCTAAAAATGACAGGATGATTTATATATGAAACTGAAATTCACATTAAAATTCTTCTACTTGATCTTCTGCTCTGGAATTTGAAGGGATGTTTAAAAAATCACCTTTCCAAAGGTAAGATGAGCAGGCAGGAGATTAGCATCATTGCTCATCTACGGTAGAATTTGTGCTGCCTGCGAATATGTGGAATAAAGATACTGAAGAAATGACACAAAACTGATATATATACTAAGTAAAACTATAATTTTAATCTGAGAATTGAAAAATATATGTCCTACTGAAAACCCATTTTATAGATAAAGAAAATGAGACCTAGAGAACTGTAGGGTCTCACCAAATTTGTATAACAGAGGCAGACAGGTGACTTGATTTAAACCTGCCATGTGCAAAGCCCTTGCGCTTTCCTCCCTATCATGATGTTTGAATTTTTTCTCAAAGTACCTTTAGTATCCTCCAGTTTCAAAGATTAAAAATCTCTATTTTTTAACCACACTCACTCCCTATGTCCTCCTCCCCAACTCCTTTCTACCTTATTGTCAGGTGCCAATATCTGCCTGTCCTTCTGCTCACCTAACTTTTGCATTTGCCTCTTCCTTTCTTTTTTTTTTTTTCCATTTACTCATGGATTTCTCAAACGGACCTCTGCAGGAACATCTTCATTACCTCGGTGGTCTTTATATTTTTTCTTCTTTGTCATATTCCACAAACTACCATCCATTTTAGGTTTTACACCATGTTTTATACCATCTTCCCCAGAATCAAAGGCTTCAATGACATCCATTTCCTACTGATTCAGGTCCTGACCCACTTCCACAGAAAAATCACTCCTTTTATGCCCCATATCATATTTTATGTAGAGATAGATATAAATATGTATGCTTAGCATTATATATTACATAAAGGTAATACATTTTGCATATGTATACATACAGATGTGTGTCACCTTATAACCTTGTACACATATATTAAATTTCAATTCCCTAAACTCCGCAGAGGTTTGGCACTCAGAGAGCACTTCTAACCTGCTTCCTCTGGGCTTGCTTGCTGACTGTTTCGTCATACAGGCTCAGGCATATAGTGAGTAACTGAAACTCCCCTCCCAATGTATTTGTCCCACCAATTCCTTATACAAGCATTTCCATTCCACTGAATTAGTCTAGGCCAGGGGTCCTCAAACTTTTTAAACAGGGGGCCAGTGCACTGTCCCTCAGACCGTTGGAGGGCCGGACTATAGTTTAAAAAAAAAACTATAAACAAATTTCTATGCACACTGCACATATCTTATTTTGAAGTAAAAAAAAACAAAATATTGTATTTGCATGTGGCCCGCAGGCCGTAGTTTGAAGACCCCTGGTAGTCTCTGCCCTAGGAATAAGTACTGTAGTGGCCCCATCTACTCACTCCTCCCCATCATTCTCTCTTCCTCCCATCACTGCCATCCAGGCTGCATTCTTTTCTACCATTTCAGTTCCTACCCATTCTACTCAAATGCCATTTTTTCTTTATTCAGCCTGTCTTGATTATTCAATTGGAAGGGTGTGTTTTTTTTCTTCAGATGTCCTATCATTTAAGAATTACAATACAAGGCACTTAACAGTAAGCGCCCTAAATGCCCTGTATTGCAATTAATTGTTTGCAAGTTTTATATCCTTGTGGATAATAAGGGTTGTTTTACCAATGTTTGCTTCATAGAGTAGTTAGTGCCAAAAGAGAGAACAAGTATGAAATGCTAGTTCAAGATGGAGCACTAACACATTCCTTAACATTAATAATAACAAAAATGGAACTGACAGTAAAAAGGAAAGGGGTTATTAGCAAACTAGAACCTTGAGGAATTTCTGAAAAGTAGAACCACTTGCAGATAGGTATAGACTGGTGGGCATTTCAGAACTCCATAGAAAGAGAAAGATTCTAAGCCATCTTTTTAAAAAAGCAACACATGTTAAACAAACACTAGACTTGGCAATAGCAAAAGTTAATGTTTGACGTCAATGGAGCAATAATGATATGAGAGAAATCGCATTAGCAGTTTTAAAAAAGCAATAAAAAATTCAAAAGGATATCTGAGGAAGAAGAGGATATGAGTTTTAAGAAAGGTGGCACTGACTTATGATGAGGAAGAACAGATAAATCTCAGAGCAGCTCCTTTACTGCTGGCAAAGAAATAATCTTTCCAGACGTGAAGTCTGAGGGCTACACGAAATGGTCTTCATGCATAAAATAGACAGTGTCATATAAAATGAGTGGTATCTTTACTGACAGAAAGAAAGTGAGGTTAAGAAAACAAGATGAAAATAAATCATGGTCCCCAAATGAAATATTGACATTATTTTTTAGCAGTTGATGAAGTTTTTAAATAACAAAATCAAACAAATATTACTAAGGTGATTCATAGGAAAAAGGAAGGCTGACTGATATTTTCAATTCAGGTATAATCAGAAGCCATAATTACTTTACCATGATTTTCTTTTCTAGACAGTGATTTATCACTTTTTGTATAAAGACCAGCTTTCTAAAGTTTTTGAAAATTTTAAACTTTATAGGAATCTAAGAATGTGTACACATCATTGAGAAAAACTTTTTTAAGTTCAGCAAGTTCTTCATTTTTTTATGTCCAATAAACTTGAGTAAAACTAAATATAATATTTTAATGTATTATTTAAGTTACTTTTTATTATTTTTATTTTTAAAAATTTTCAATTATAGTTGACATTCAATATTATATTAGTTTCAGGTGTACAGTGGTTAAAGATTTATATAATTTACAAAGTGATCCCCTGATATGACTAGTATCTGGCACCTGGCACCACACATAGTTACTACAATATTATTGACTATATTCTATATGCTGTACTTCATATGCCCATGATTATTTTGTAACTGCCAATTTGTACTACTTAATTCCTGCACCTTTTCCACCCAGTTCCCTCAACCCCCTCCCATCTGGCATCCATTACTTTGTTATTTGCATATGAACCTGTTTTGTTTGTTCATTTATTTTCTTCTGTAGATTCCACATGTGAGTGAAATCAGATGGTATTTGTCTTTCCCAGTCAAACTTTATTTCACTTAGCACAATACTCTTTAGGTTCATCCATGTTGTCACAAATGGTAAATTTTATTATTTTTTTATGACCAAGTTATATTCCAATTGTATATATGTACCACTTCTTCTTTACTCAATTGTGTATGGATGGGCACTTGAGTTGCTTTAATATCTTGGTTATTCTAAATAATGCTGCAGCCCTAGCCAGTTTGGCTCAGTGGATAGAGCATTGGCCTGTGGACTGAAGGGTCCTGGGTTCCATTCAGGTCAAGGGCAAGTACCTGGGTTGCAGGCTCCTCCCCGGCCCAGGCTATGGTCAGTACACTTGCAGGAGGTAATCAATTGATGTATTTTTCTCACATCGATGTTTATCTCCTTCTTTCCCTCTCTCTTCCACTATCTCTAAAAAACCAATGGAAAAATATCCTCAAGTGAGGATTAAAAATAAAAAATAAATAAACAAATAAATAAAGCTGCAATGAACATAGGGGTGCATGTGTCTTTTTATATTAGTGCTTTGGATTTCTTCAGATAAATACTCAGAAATAGAATTGCTGAGTCATAATAAAGTATTAAATATAATATTTTAGTTTAAATAATAACAATTGTTTTCTCATGATTATTCTATTCTCTACTTTTCCAAACTTTATAGTATGAGCCTGTACTATTTTTAAAACAAAAATATATTGTATCATTTATAATAAATAATTGTATTAAAAGTATAAAATAAATATCTTGAATGCTTTCATTTAGAGCAGTGGTCAGCAAACTCATTAGTCAACAGAGCCAAATATCAACAGTACAACCATTAAAATTTCTTTTGAGAGCCAAATTTTTTTAACTTAAACTATATAGGTAGGTACATTGTTATTAACTTAATTAGGGTATCCCTAAGGCTTAGGAAGAGCCACACTCAAGGGGCCAAAGAGCCGCATGTGGCTCACGAGCCGCAGTTTGCCGACCACGAATTTAGAGTATTGTAACCCAATACAAGAATGTGCTCAAACTTAAAGAGACATGAAGTAGTGTTTCAGTCTATTGTGCTTTTATTCTTTCACTTTTTAAAATATATTTTATTGATTTTTTACAGAGAGGAAGGGAGAGGGATAGAGAGTTAGAAACATCGATCAGCTGCCTCCTGCACACCTCCTACTGGGGATGTGCCCGCAACCAAGGTACATGCCCTTGACCGGAATCTAACCTGGGACCTTTCAGTCCGCAGGCCGACGCTCTATCCACTGAGCCAAACCGGTTAGGGCTATTCTTTCACTTTTTAATTTAAAAAGTCAAATAGCCTATTACTTTGAACTTGGAGTTTTATCACTTCTGATTAATTTAATTAATATCAATGTTTAATTCAAAATTTATCTTTATTTGAAGAAAAATAAATTTTAAAATTTTAAATAAAATTATCAAGATTTGATAAAAAAAATTAATTGATGGAATGGGTAGACAGTATAAAGAATTCCTGATTGAAATTCATTATGTCCACAAATAAATGGAGTTTAAAAATTGGGGATTGCAAATTGACTCCTCAGGTATAAAAAAGATGCTACCACCCACTTGCTCTAGACTCTAGTTCTAGAAACGATTACTGTCTTGTGTTCCATATCAAGTTCTAATTTAATTTAGGTACTCTGAACACATTCCACAGTTTAAAGGCTATGAGATGGCTCTTTAAGTTAGGTAACTTAGCATAATAAGCCCTCTTGAATAAATCTTGGAATAACACAGGACATCTGTACAAGGCTGCTGGGGAAGTCTAATGTTATTGAACATGTCATTACTTAACAAGTATCCAAGTGCACTTTATATATACTTAGACCAAAATGTTCTCCCTCAGTGATTTGCTTGTCTACATGAGGCTCCCAAAAATGGAGATAGTACTGAAGCTGTTTTTGCCTTCATTTTCAAACTAACCAAGACAGATGTTTTCTTACTTGTGGTCCCCCTGGGGCTAATCTCTATGACATTAGCAGATCTCTGTGTGTAGATTTACTATTGTTCTACCCTTGCAAATATGCATTGAATAATTGATTGATTGATTGATTTATAAATTTACTAGAGGCCCAGTGCATGAACTCGTGCATGGGTGGGGTGGGGTCCTTCTGCCTGGCTGGTGATCAGGGCTGAACGGAGCATCTCACCCAGTCCCAACTGGGGCCGAAGGAGGTTGGCCAGCTGGGGGGAGGGTCTGGGAGAGGGAGGGGCTGCAGAAGGTTGGCCAGCCACGGAAGGTTGGCTGTGGGAGCACACTGACCACCAGGGGGCAGCTCCTGCCCTGAGCATCTCCCCCCTGGTGGTCAGTGTGCATCTTAGCAACTGGTCAACCCGTCATTCCAGTAATGGTCGCTTAGGCTTTTATATATAGAGATTTGCTTATTTTTTCCATTCAAGTTTCCAGTAGAGATTTAAAACAAAATGACTTCTAATGCATGCCTTGACCCCACTTCTCTCACCTTCCTTTGCAGAATGTATTCTAGGGCTCCAATCCAGGCTGAAGTGGCTAGTGAGTGGCATGCTGGGTTGCCTGTTTAAACACCCTGACTCTGTGTGATGTGGCTGCAGTCTGTTTGTTTACTCCCCAGTCCATATGGCCCATTGACAGCAGAAGGCAACTTTGCTCATCATTACAGTTGAGGTGCTGACAGATGACAGATGTCAGTAAGAGATGGCTCTCTCACACATGGCCAACCAATCACCAGGCACTCCCCAACAGTGGGGACAAGATTCCAGCCAACAGATGGCTTGGCCTGTCTTGATTAGGCCGTAATTAATCATTTTGGCTAGAAACCTTCTTTGTAGGTTTCCCTTAAGAAGTTGTCACTCAATCCCATATGCCCTGATTTTCTCTATCTCCAAACATTCTTTCACACTGTCATTCAGGCACTTGACAGTTCACACAAGTACATTTCCACAGATTCAGGTCAAACAAACTCAAAAAAAGCTAATGATGAAACCAGAAATGGTTAATACATCACAAAGAAACAAATCAGGGATAGCTGCTTTACGAATGCTTTAGGAAAAGATGCATTGCTTCTTTTAAAAAGTGCATGTTCTAAGAGGCACATATGCTTTCTTACAGCTTCTCCCTCTTCCTGCTACTGTGTGTGTCTCAAGAAGATTGTTCTTTTCTCAACTGGGATTCTCCATCTGATTATTTGTGTAAAAAAGTCCCATGTCTTTTGGCTAAAGCCATGTATTACAGTCTCACTGCAGAATGGCCTGTGATTGGAAAGAACTTCATTAGTTGGAAAGGAAGCAGTGGTATCCAGAGAGGCACTCCTCATCTGATGGCTTCATCCAGACCCTGGATTCTCTCCTCTCTGTGTTATTTTCTGTTACACTGAATTCTTATTCTGAGAGATTTTATGTTTCACAAATATAAAAAGCATTTTAAAATCCATTATATGTACCTAATGGAGAAATACAATACATAATTTAAAAGGCTATACAGTATGTTGACATAAAAATGTGAAAAGTTCTACTTAAGAGTAAAGTCCTATTTATTTTGTTCTTGTCTACTACTAAGGAAATAACTTTCCCCAAGATAAATGGTATTTTTTTTTTTTAAATCATGTTGAACAGAGGTTTTCCAAAGGGGAAGAAAAATATCTTTTCAAAAGTCTGAATATCTTTGTCTCAGTGAGTGTGCTAGAAAAAAATATTTAAAATAAACTCATATCCATGATTCATTGAAGGAAAACCTGCCACATATTAAATTATGGTGGGCAACATGTTGCTTTCATCAAACCCTTGTTTTATGTAACTTAAATTTAATTTAAGTACTTTTTCTTTAAAAAAATATTAGCCTTAACCAGTTTGACCCAGTGGATAGAGCGTTGGCCTGCAGACTGAGGGGTCCCTGGTTTGATTCAGGTCAAGAGCATGTACCTCCGTTGCAGGCTCCTCCCCGGCCTAGGCCCTGGTCAGGGCGTGTGCAGGAGGCAACCAATCAATGTATTTCTCTCACATTGATATTTCTCTCTGTCTTTCCCTCTCCCACTCTCTCTAAAAATCAATGGAAAAATATCTTGGGGTGAGGATTAAAAAAAAATTAAATGTACAGGCCCATGGTCCATGGGAATACATCTCTGGAACTGTACCACAATGTTATTACCACCAGTTGGCGACATTCCTCACATCTGGGACACCACAGTCCGTTGATCACTAACATGATGACACGTCATAGGCATGTGGGGCAAAGGTGTGTAGTGAGGAGGTCTCCATCCATGGATCAGGACAGGATGAGGAGACATATACCTTCCAAAGTCTACATCCTATGAAGCCAGCTATCAGGGCTTGTTAATCGTGCAGCTTTGGTACAGTTGCCTATCATAGTTCCTTCAGAGTTGCCCTCAATCATAATATTAAAGTTTACTCAAGAGCGCTAACCTTTTTTTAAAAATACATTTTATTGATTTTTTACAGAGAGGAAGGGAGAGAGATAGAGAGTTAGAAACATCGATGAGAGAGAAACATCGATCAGCTGCCTCCTGCACACCCTCCACTGGGGATGTGCCCGCAACCAAGGTACATGCCCTTGACCGGAATCGAACCTGGGACCTTTCGGTCTGCAGGCCGACACTCTATCCATTGAGCCAAAACGGTTAGGGCAAGAGCTCTAACCTTTAGGCTTGTGTTAAAAGCCTTTGGGAGTGTATGCAACTTGCTTTAGTAATGATCTATGTAATCCACATATTTGTAATCCACACATATATAAAGCAAGTCATTAGAAATTGTACTGAAAATAATGTATAATAATTTGTGCTTTTAATTTTACCTTTAAATGTTTTTAACAAAATTACAATTTCTTTTTTTTAATTTTAATATTTTATTGATTTTTTACAGAGAGGAAGGGAGAGGGATAGAGAGTTAGAAACATCGATGAGAGAGAAACATTGACCAGCTGCCTCCTGCACATCTCCTACTGGGGGTGTGCCCGCAACCAACATACATGCCCTTGACCGGAATCGAACCCGGGACCTTTCAGTCCGCAGGCCGACGCTCTATCCACTGAGCCAAACCGATTTTGGCCAAAATTACAATTTCTAACAGTTCATAGAATTAGTTTGTCAGAATGAGACTACACATAAATAATTAATTTCTAGAAGCTGATATTTTATGAAAGCTATTATAACTCTAGATCTGTAGCTGTTGGCTATTGTGAGGTAATGAAGCCAGAAAAACAATATCAAATCTAGGCTTGGTAATCTTTTAGGTTTTAGTCTTACTGAGAATATGACCTTCTAAGTTTGGGTTCTCTAAGGAAACAAGCATCTGAGTGTAAGCAATCTATTAGAATGTTCTTTCTCCAAGGGCAGGTAAAGCAGAGCAAAGATGGGCGAAGCTGGGCAAAGGTGAGATTTCAGATGAAGATCTGGACTCCATGGGATTCTGCAGGGGCTCTGGAGAGTTTGTCCAGACTCAGTCCAAGTACTAGGTGTTTCTACTTCCACGCTAGGCATTCGCCTTGAGCTGCTGCTGCTGCTGCTGAGGCTGCTGCTGCTGCTGCTGCTGCTGGTGGTGATCGAGGGGATTTCTGACTCTTTACCAGTTGGGCAGTGAACCACGTGGCCAAATCAGTCTCTGAAGGTGGCTGATGTGAGCCATCAGTGGGCAGTTCGCAGAAATTGGGAGAAGCACAGAACTGGAGAAGGACAGATACTATGTTACCTGCAGAGGGGTTGGTGAGCACAAACTCTGCCTGCTGTGCTGACCTTGGCAAAATTACACTCTCAGAAGACCATATTCCTAACCTATAAGAAAAAATGTGTATGTGTAGGTGGGGTTACATAAAAAGACAACACTATTGGGAGGGTTAAATGACATAATACTATCAATTAACAGCTCCTACTTTCTCATCAGGCTTCTTAAAGTAAACTGCTTTTCTTTTTGTTTTTCTTTTTTTAAAAAATATATGTATTTATTGATTTCAGAGATGAAGGGAGAGGGAGAGAGATAGAAACATCAATGATGAGAGAGAATCATTGATTGGCTGCCTCCGGCATGACCCACACTAGGAATCTAGCCAGCAACCCAGGCATGTGCCCTGACCAGGAGTCAAACCATGACCTCCTGGTTCATAGGTCAGCACTCAACCACTGAGCCACACCAGCTGGGCAATAAACTGCTTTTCTATATCATTCCCAGCTTAGAAATATTCAGTATTCCTTGTTTCCCATAGAAAGCACCTTATCCTGGCATTAGAGGTTATTTACCAAAGTGAACCCAACACCTTTGCCAGCTACTTCTTAGATCAAACTATTTAACTTGAAGCTGTGAGAAACCACAAAGTCCATGAACCCCTCTGAAATAGTGTGGGGAAATATAGATTGCATCTTTTTCTAGAAAAAGAGCACATCACTTGGAGAGAGAGGATGGCGTTGAGCCCAAGTTCCAGGTCACTCATTCTTACTGACTGAACTTTAAATCATTTGCATGTTAGTTTCGTCATCAGGTAAATGGAGATTTTGACCAGGAGACCTCATGAGTTGTGAGGATTAAATTAGTTAGTAAAAAGCACTTATATGAAAAATAATGCACAGCACATTGAAATTATGTGTGTTACTGTTTATATTACTACTAGTATTGTTAATAGGGTTACTATTATCATGATCATATCATTATAGGCTTAAAGGAGTCTGTGTTAAAAACATGTTGAGAACCACTGCTGCTAAATAACAGCAATGTCGGTTTACAGTCTTGTGCTCTGAAAGCCCTTACACGTATTCCTGCCTCTGTGCCTTTGCTCATGTGCTAACTTCCTCTGAAGTGTCTTCTCCTAACACACTTGGGCCAACTCCTTCATCTACCCACCTGTCATTGATGTTTCTCTCTCTCTCTCTCTCTCTCCCTCTCCCTTTTTCTCTGAAATCAATAAAAATATATTTTTTTAAAAATTAAGCATGGTAGAAGGCTAGTCCTTGCTTAGATGACCCAATGTTCTACTCAGCAGCAGTCTCATAGAACCAGTAAATCCTAAGCATACCAAGTAGACACTCAAATACTCTGTGTTCAATGCATCATTTTAATGTAGCTTATTCCTCTTGCCAAAGTAAAAAACTAAGAATGAGTTAGTCCCTTAAGAAGACACATGGATGTTATGGGTGCCTCACAGAATGCCTGGAACATAGTAGGTGCTCAATAATTACTGAGGAGATAAAATAATTACTAGTAAGGTTTTACTTAAGTTACTGTGTTTGGAGTATCAATATTGATAGATTTTATGGCATCTTTACTTATTAAAATATATTATGTAAAGGAGGAAAAATACTATTTCCATCACAGTCATGGAGAAGTTGAAGTGTTAAAACAGAATCAGAAGTAGGAGATAGATTTTTCCACACGCTGCCATGTTTGAAGTAGCAAAGTGTCACTAACTATAGCAAGCTATTGCATGACACTAAAATAACTGTTGCTGTGGGGCTGCTTAATGATACCTCGTTAGTGATAGAAGATAATGACATGATAAGGGCAAGATTCATTGACCTTTCAAAGGCTTTTGATTTACTAAATGACACTGTTGGATAAGCTAATTAAATTTGGCTTTTTCTCCTGCAGTGATGGCTAGGTTCTGATCTCATTTGATTAGTAAGAAAAATCAGGCACTGTTTTAAGGCTATCAGCCTGATTTATTATTATTCCTATCTGATGGTGCCTTAGGGCTCAATAGCCAATTGACTTTATTTATTTTAAAATTATCTTTCTGATGCTAGAGATAAGCCAAGAATTCACTTATAGAGCAATGATAATACCACTTCAAATAATGTTTCCCTCAGTGTCCCAGAACTTAATATATTTTTCCATCAGAGTCACTACATTTGCCAACAAGGAAGATTCTGAACAATAAACTTACTGGTGGTGAAAACATTACTTGGTGACAAATTCCCCTGATAGAGATGGAAGCAAACAAATCTGAATCTAAGAAAAGCAGAAAGACAAAGAGTTTGGTATAATTTAGTTAGTCAGCAAGTCTACCTAATTATCAGTTTCCAGGTAATTTGCTGCAGGTCCATGCAGCTCTATTTCAATAAGAGCTTGGTATTTTTCTCAATAAATACCGGTTTGGTCTGCTACACCAAATCCTACATTGAACTACAGACTACTCTATAATGGGGAAAAATAACTACATTTATTTTCTAGACTGAGGCATATATTTAAAATGTTTGACACCTACAAAAGCTCAGAATTATATTCTTTGTTTAATTTGAATTATATTCTTCATTGACTATAGTTAAATGTAAAGGATGTAAAGCAATCTTGTTTTTAACTAAAATGAATTTAGTTTTTAGAATTTGAAGGTTCAGATTTATTTCTCTTAGATGTTCAAAGACACACCTGTAAATAGTCATTCAAAACATGGAGCTGAACTCTAAGGGTGAAATAAATCACATTTCCTAGCTAGAATTTATAGGAGAATGATAAATTGGGCTTCTGACCTCTCTATTGTATAATAAAGAACAGCACAGAGTTACAATCCTATTAGCAACATATACCTACCATATTGCCTCCACAGCCATTCTACTCCTAGGCATTTAACCAAGAGAAATGAAAGCATATTTTCATAAACAAGTATTCATAGGATATTTATTTGTAATAGCCAGAAACCGAAAGCTACTTTAATGTCCATGAATGGTTACAAAAAAATTGTGGCACATATATACTATGCTACACAATTCAGCAATAGAAAGACCAATTATGGATACATGCAATGATACTGATGAATCTCAGTGGAATTAAAATGAATGAAAGAAGTCAGACAATAAAAGAATACATATGGTACTATTTCTTTTGTATAAAGTTCCTAAAAATCCAAACTCATATAATGACAAAAAGCAGGTCAGTGTTTACCTGGGGCTTGGGTGGGATGGGGCCAGTGGGGGATTGGGGTATATGGTAGTCACTGTTCTCTAGGCCAACGATTTTCAACTGGTGTGCCACAGCAGACACTCTGGCATGTAGTAAAAGATTTTAAAACGTGCAATACCTGATTATTTAGTCAGGGGCACTGACCTCTTTTCCCTTAGATTGTCAAATAAAAAAAAATGACAATAGCCAATACAATAGTCGTCCAGTGAGAATAAATCAAATGATACCTATTATTTTTGTCAGATCAGCAAAAAATATATATTTTTGGTGAGCTGCAGAATTTTAGTAAGTAGTTTATATGTGCCATGATAGGAAAAAAGTTGAAAATCACTGCTCTAGAGAAAATGAACCCACAGCATGTATAGAGATAAAGATAGAGATAGATTTATTTTAAGAAATTGTCTCATGATTATGGAGGTACAAGTCTAAAATCTGTAGGGTAGAGCCCTCTGCTGGCAGCATTTTTATCACTAAAAGGGTATTAGACTTTTCTCTTCAGGCCTTCAACTGACTGGATGAGGCCCGCCCACATTATAGTGGGCAATCTGCTTTACTCAATGTCTACTGATTTAAATATCACTCATCCAATAAAAAACCTTCACAGAAATATCCAGAATAATGTTTGACCAAATATCAGGGCACCAGGGCCCCCAGACAGGTTGATACATAGTATTAACCATCATAAGAAGTGACAGGAGGGAAGCTTACAAAAGAGCAAGCAGGAAATTGGAGGTTATGAATATGCTGATTCTCCTGATTGTAGTGATTGTGTCATGACTGTATACATAGTGAAATTTTATCAATCTTTACACTTTACATATGCACAGTTGATAGTATGTCGATTAAATTTTAATAAAGTTGTTAAAAAAATAAAACAGACTCAATCTTAAAAAGATAGCAGCTGAGTTGGCTGTTTTGAGCTAGGGAGGGAGAGGCCTCCAAGGCCTCACCCATGTGCCTTAAATGACTTCTTTTAAAAATGTTCACAAACAATGAAATGGAATTTTTCATATGAGAATAAACTATGCAAAATAATAATAGTCTATAGGTTTTAGTTTTTTAAAAATTGCATACGAAGAAAAATGGGTCTGAGATAAACAGTATGTTTGACACTCATCTGGGAGCATTGAAGACTGCAGATTTCTAGTATAGCTATTTTCTTTAGATAAAGTGGTTTTTAAAAAGAGCCCATTCTGTGGTATGTGGTTTTCGGATGCTGTGAAATGGATGAGGGCATGTCATACTCTGGTACACAAATTCATGTTGACAGGGGCATTGAATACCAATGGATGGCGACTTCTGGAAAGATAATTAACTCCTAAATGGAATACATCGTTTGTCTTTTCCTTTCTCCCCCAACCTGCTCCCACCCCCAACTGGTAATTGGTAGATAATTATTTTAGTAGCAAAACAAACCTTTAAATTATACACTCTTTCTTGTGGAAAAATATGAATTAAATTTATTTCATGGTTGTAAATGCTAATGAGAATCTGAGAGGTGTGTTAAATGAAAGTCTAAATGGTCAGTTAAATCGCTTCTCGGCCTTTTGGCTAAGATCAAGTGTAAATGGTCAGTTAATATTTTTTAGGCCCACTAGGCTCAAGGCCTTCAAAAAGAATGATGAGTCATTCTTGATAGTAAAGGGAAGCTTTAAAATAATAACTAAGTTGAACTTTTAACAAATGTTGTTTTAAAGAGTTTTCTAGTCTTATACTTCAGCATTTGAAGTTGATACGATCCCTGATCTGTAGGATAGGTGAAGTGCTTCTTATGGTTGCCTCTTTCATTGATCTTGACCTTATATAATTGATTCACTGAGTTGACCTGGGTGAAAATGTCTCTCAGAATTTGCCTGGCTCAACAGAATTAAATGGGGAGCTTTTCAGAAATCATGCAGACTTAGAATCCTCCCCAACACAGTGTCTCAGAAGCACTAACAATTAATTATATGGTTACAGGGGAACTGAAACAAGTTTATTATCATCAGTGCAAATGGCTACTACAAATGTCAAAAGATCAACTCTGAAGACATCTACACTAATAAAAGAGAAACATGGTAATTAGCGTACGACCGCTACCCTTCCCATTGGCTAATCAGCATATCCTTATACAAATTAACTGTCAGCCAAGATGGCAGCCGGCAGCCATGCACTGAAGCGAACAGGGAGGCTTGCTTGCTCCAGTGACTGCAGACTCCAACATTCCCCGCCTCACTTGCCAGCCTCTCAGCAACTATGTTGCAAATATATAAGCTAAACAAAACCCCAGAAACCTGTGTTAGTCAGCCAGGCTTCAGCCAGCCGGACGGCAACATTGTATCAAATACAGAAGGAAAAACAAAGGCCAGAAACTGGCTTTCAGCAGCTGAGGCCTCAGAGCTAAAGCTGGCCCAGAATAAAAAAGAAAAAGAAAAAAAGGAGCGGTTGGGAGCTTCAGTCAACCCACCAGCCTGAAAACAGCCCTCAGCCCCTCAGCCAGACTGGCCAGGCACCCCAGTGGGGACCCACACCCTGATGCAGGACACCCTTCAGGGCAAACCAGCCGGCCCCCACCCATGCACCAGGCCTCTATTCTATATAGTAAAAGGGTAATATGCCTCCCAGCACCGGGATCAGCGGAGCAGTGAGGCCTCCCGGCACCAGGATCAGAGTGACAGGGGGCAGTGCCCAAACCCCCGATCACCCTGCGGCTCTGTGTGTGACAGGGGGCGTGGCCACAACCTCCCTATCCGCCCTGCTCTGTTCGTGACAGGGGAAGGTGCCCCAAACCCCTGATCAGCCCTGCTCTGTGCCTGATGGGGGGAGCTCCCCAAACCTCTGATAGTCCTGTGGCTCTGTGTGTGACAAGGTGCAGCTCCCCAACCCCCTGATCTGCCCTTCTCTGTGTGTGACAGGAGGCGGTGCCCCAACTCCCCTATTGGCCCTACTCTGTGCATGACAGGGGGGAGCTCCTCAACCCCCTGATGGGCCCTGCTCTGTGAGTGACAGGGGGCAGCGCCCCAACCCCCTGATCAGCCCTGCTCTGTGTGTGACAGGAGGTGGCGCTGCAACCTCCCCATCGACCCTGCCTTGAGTGTGACAGGGGCAGGTGCTCCAACCCCCCAATCGGCCCTACCCTGAGCATGACTGAGGGTGGCATCGCAACCTCCCGATCTGCCCTGCTCTGTGCATGACAGGGGGTGGCGCCCCAACTTCCCAATTGGCCCTGCTCTGAGCCTGACCAGGGGCTGCACCTAGGGATTGGGCGTGCCATCTGCCACCTGGGAGCAGCCCTAAGCCAGCAGGTCGTTATCTCCCGAGGGGTCCCAGACTGCAAGAGGGCACAGGCCAGGCTGGGGGACCCCCCTGTCCCCCTCCCCCAAGTGCACAAATTTATGTGCACCGGGCCTCTAGTCCTATATAATAAAAGGGTAATATGCAAATAGACCAACGGCAGAACAACCGAACAACCAATCAAAGCGTGATATGCTAATGGTATGCTAAGGCTGCTCAACCACTCGCTATGACATGCACTGACCACCGGGGGGCAGATGCTCCAACCAGTATGTTAGCTTGCTGCTGGGGTCTGGCCGATCTGGACTGAGCGAGATGGGCTGGACATGCCCTGGAGCCCTCTTGTGGTCTCTCCCCGACCCAATTGTGCACTGGTGGAGTCCCTCAGCCTGGCCTGCGCCCTCTCGCAATCCAGAACCCCTCGGGGGATGTTGGAGAGCCGGTTTCAGCCCGATCCCGTAGGCCACTCCCCTTGGGAAGGTGCCAGATGCAGGGCTCATGGCTGGAGAGCACTGCTGCGGTAGCACCAGCCTCTCCTGATCGGGACTGATTGGGCGGGACTGTTTGGGCATGAGCCCGTGGCAGGCACAGTGGGGCCGGGATGAGCACGAGTGGCAGGTAGGAGCTGCAGGCGGCGTTGGACTGCGGGTTTCGCCTGATCCCTGCAGGCCACCCAGAGAGACCCCACCTGTGCATGAATTTGTGCACTGGGCCTCTAGTATAGTATAATCGCACTTAAAACATATAATTATACCCCAATACTTTTTATACATCTGCCAACCACACTCCTTTCTTAGCCTACAGGTTTAGAAAGAATCGACTCTACCCATGTCCAGAAAGCTGAGGTTGAAGGTGAGAGTACTGATTATGGGAGAACATTCTCCTTTTTCTGAGGGGTAAACAAGTTTAGTTAGCTTGTGCCTTCACTCAAGGTGTCGGGTTCCAGGAGACACTGCACTAGGCTGTGGTTCCTCATTAGTATTCTCCCTGGGATGGTAGAGCCACTCTCATCAATATCCCAAAGGGGATAGCCACTTGTGAATATTAAATACCTTTGTAGTTGTTGTATAATTTATATTTTTTCATAACACTCCTGTAAAAAATTAAGGAGTGGCCAACATTATTACTCCCATTTTATGTGCAAAGGAGCAGAGCCAGAAGGAATTTAAACGACTTGGTGAGGTTCAAGCTAGTTTAGGCAGAGGGAGAGCAATGCATTGCCTTTTATTGTTGCAAATTAGTTTATTTCTCCTGGGAAGTGGGTGGACTCTGCCACCCGCCACTTTGTAGTTTCTTATTACATAAGAAAACCAATGCTTTTCCCATAAATATTTGTCTTCCCTCCTCTAACATGATAAGAGGACTGAGAGGAAATGGAATCCAGGCACTTTTTTTTCTTGATGCAAACCATGAATCAACCACTATTTCTCCAGCAACACTAATAACCTTAGAAGGGCTGGGACTATCTTTTAAATACAGGCATAAGTATTCTGTGAATTCCAGGGGAAACTATAACCATTGGGGAGGGGAGGGCTTTTGCTTTATGTTCATTTATTTTTGCATCACTGTAGGACAAAGGGATACTTTCTAAAATGCTTGTCTGATTTCCCCAAATTAAACCTGTGTTTTTGAGCAAGCTTTTCCACTTTCACCCTCTATGTGTCTCTTGTGATCACTTCATATCCAGACAGGAGAAAACAACTTCAGTAATTGCCGACTTAATTGGCAAGCATGGATCTCCAGGCTGCACTTACATGTCTTGTCATGTCAGGTTGCTAGACAATTCTCAGCCGCTCCAGAATCACGTTATTCCCAAGACGGGCACTTGTGCATGCCTTTCATTTTCCAGTCACTGTGTTAAACCTCGTACTCCACTCCTGCTGGTTTTAACCACCTAGACTGGGAGGTGGGGGTAGACAGACACCTGCAGCCTCTTAGCCACGTCACAGGGAGGCTTGTGTGTGTGTGTGTGTGTGTGTGTGTGTGTGTGTGTGTGTGTGTTTGCAAATCCTATTTATGAAATTTACCCACTGGTGGGTCTGAGCTAGCAAAGGGTGAAGTGTCCCTCAGGGGTCTGTCTTCACAGTACACAGGCCCCAGGGTGTTATGGCAGAGGAACGCAGGCTTAGGATTTTTCAGCAGGCTGAGGATGAAATTGCTTATTGAAACTGGAAATAAAAATAATGAAACCACAAGATCACAGAAACCCAAGGATTTTAGAGTTGAAAGGGACCGTAGAGAACATTTAACTTAATCCTCTCTTCTGGGATAAAATGTGGGTCTCAGTCCCAGTGAGGTTAAAAGATTTTAAGGAGGATAATTTTGTGTTTCTCTTTACTTTCTTCCTCAAGGGATTTCAATATTTTTTGTTTGTTTTGTCTGTTTTTTGAGAGTCAACTCTTAATTGCACTTGATATTGGGGTGGGAGAGGCAGATAAGATGAAGATAATTTATACATCTTTATTTTTGGATTTTACACGTGAATAAATGATATCTAAGAAATTCACAATGTTATCAAATGAATCTACAGCCCTAAGATCATCCTAATGTTAGAATGTGAACTTATTGGAAGTGGTCCAGATTTCTGATTTTGATCACTGTCTATATTCAAGTGCAACCTTCTCTCTTTCTATTCCCCTGCACCCCCAACATAACATAAACCATGAGGGATCAAAGTTGATTGTTTCCCTAAACCCTCTGAAATAACCATATATGTGCTCACTTAAAAATCAGATAATTATATATTCTCACCTAAAGTAGGCCTCATTTATCAATACAGAAGTTGAAAATATCAATAAAAATTTCAAAAATCTTAGGGCTTTTCTTGCTTCTGTTCTTGGTTCAGCATCTATTTCTACATTATTTACCATACTTTTGGAGTCATACTAGTAGACCTTTTGGGTATGATCCCTCAACCAGAAAAATAACATATACACTTGTACAGAATTCTGTTTACAACTTCTAGTGGATCAAGAACCACTATTCAAAATCAAATCCATATTTTTAGAGTTAGTTAATAGCTGAACTTGTGCTGAGAGTCAAGCTGAACCAATGGTAAGTCAAATGATGTTACGAAGAGACATGGTAGGATTTTTAGCTAGGACTAAGGACTGAACCCAGTGAAAGCCATTAGCCAGACCACAAATATTTGTAATACCTGAGACTTCTTGCAAATGGACATAGTGGAAACTCTTCAATGAAGAATTTTGAGGAATTTAAGGGTAAAAACCTTAATGGTAAATACACATAAAAATAAATACAAATAAGATGAAAAGTCAATGAAATGTTTTAATAAATGTTATTATTTCCATAGTTCCAAAAGTATGGGGTGCAGATGTGGTTAACATAAAAAGAGTTTTCTAAAACAACTTTTCATCAAAGGTGAGCCAAAGGTCACAATAATGTAATTCATGTAGAATGTATATATTTCAAGAAGAGCAGAATTATGTGATGAAGTTGAAATGCACACAGAGTTAAGGAAAATAAACATAGTGCACTGGACCTTGAAGATTCTTAAGTTTACACTTTGCAGAAATTCCAGAAACAGTTTAGAGGTAAGATCTTGAAGAAGAGAATCCATCAGTTTGATGAATTTCAGGAATTGTAGAAAATGGAGAGAAGTCACATGTTATTGAAAGACACATATCCTTTAGTAATTATACAACACAAAGACAAACTGCAAGTTATCAATTTAAAGAGCCATAATGTAATGCAATTATTTATTGAATATTTACTATTTGAGGGACTGCATGGGGTGAGACAAGATAGGAAGAGAGGACAGTGACCCCAGTAAAGTCTAAATTATGATTTCTATAATCAAAGATATTACTGAGAAAAATAATATACATAAAACTGTTAACACTAGGCAGGATTCGAGTATTGGCACAAGAAGCAATTTTAAAAATAGAGCAAGAAATATGAAGGAGGAAAGAGATCAATGAAGACATATTGTGTAGAGGATGTTCTGGAAGAGCTGGGAATTAAGTGGATTTGGGGGTTTGGAGAGAATTTGGAAAAGGGGGAGAGTCAGGAGGAAGGGCCTGTTGTCTGTAGTTTTACCGCATGCTGCAGGAAAATAGATCCCTGCACTTTAACTTGAAGGTGGAAGAAAATATTCTAATCTGTTACCAGTCACTGAGCAGCAGCACTGAGAAACTGAGGGACATCATAGCCCTTCTGAGGCGATAACTTTAAATGGAGAGCAGCCTGCCAGCCCCCATCCCCCCATGTTCCTCCTCAAGGCTGCACGGAATGGAATACTGCAGACCCAAGGTGCGCCTGACATTTTGTAACAGGTGTGGCCAATTGAGACAGTGAAAATATTAGCCAACAGGGCTGTTGGGTGTCATGTAGACAAAACAACAGAGTGGAGTGGCCAAATCTGTCATTTATAGCAAGCTATTATTTTGAGGACATGTAATTACGGATCTCACTTCTTATTGCAGGCTTTGCGGATATCTATTTTAATGAGAGTAGGGAGTGAGGTGTTCTGGGGGGCGGAGGGAGAGATAATGTTTTCCTCAAGGGAAGAGGATTGCCTTCTCCAGCGGAAATTATTGCATGGTAATTTCCAAGGGAGGGGACTCGAAGAAAGAAAGGGTTATTTATTTCGGGGGTGGGGAGGGGAGATTTATAAGGTGAGTGGTTTATAAGATGTATCCCAGAGTACACTCTGGATTTACCTAAACAATGTCGAACAGATAAATGCCCTTGGTTAGTGAGGTGATTTATCTCAATTCTTTCAAGTGTGAAATGCCTTGTTATTTATATGATCTAGACTTGCAAACACTGTGTATTATTGGTTCAGATTCTCCAGGGCATAAGGTCCCTGTCACCAGGGACGCCAGAGCAGAGTTTTATGTTTGCTTGCTTTTGTTTTTACTTTTTAAAAACCTATTTACTTTTTAGTAAACATAGTAAATACTTTTTTAATATCATTTAAAATTCATATGTTTATAAGCTCAACAACAAAAAAATCAATGATAGTATTGAGTATGCCTTTCTAGCTACTCAATCACTGGAGAATTCAAAATGCCCTATTGGTCAATTGGACCCTTCTTACCCCCAATTTATAAAAGTCTCTGAAGAGTTGGAGAGAATTTAATGGCCACAACCTTGGGAATATATTTTTATTCTCTATTTTTTGTGCCCTTTCTCTTAGCTGTGCACTTTCAGATATATCTTCTTACGTTATAAATACCACTTAGATATGGGAATGAGCAAATAAAAAGGAAGTAACATAAATAGGCACGTATGTACTCAAAATATAAATAGCTAACTGAAACCATATCCATTTTTGCTTTTTTTCCTCTTCAAGAATTGGTTATAGAAGTGTTTGCATGGGAGTCTAAACGCTGTTGATAATGTGAATTCAGACGCATCTATGTAAGTGTGAAGGGCCAGAATCTACTTGCCTTATCAGAAGCTTCTCGCCAAAGTGAAGAGGAGGTTGATGAACGGGGCCCAAGGGTTATGCGTTGTGGTTAGAAAGAAGGAGAGAAGTAGAGAAGGCCCTGGCCATTGTGGCTCAGTTGATTGGAAGTTGTCCCATGAATCAAAAGGTGGCTGGTTGATTCTCCATCAGGGCACATGCCTGGGTTGCCAGTTTGATCCCCAGTAAGGGGCTTGCAGGAGGCAGCCCATTGATGTTCTGCTCTCACATTGATGTTTCTCTTTCTCTCTTCCTGTCCCTCCTTCTCTCCCCTCAAATCAGTATTTTTTTTTTTTTAATAAAAGCAGAGAGATGATTTTGAGGAACTATGTGTCATCAGATTGATTTCCCACCTAGGACCTTTGGACCCACACCAGCATCCTAGGGTAAGAAAGGCATTTCAGAGAGCAAGTAAAGAGAAAAGATGTGCATGTGTAAAATCTCTGAAAGATACCACATCACGGAGAAACACTGCCTTTTGCCCTGAGGACAAAATGGAGCAGAACTGAAAGATGGTACCTCCATCGTCACAATCCCCACCACCATCATCACAATCCCCATCACTCCTAAGGAGTTGGCTGCACACGGTGGTACAGAGGAGAGCATGGCGGGTGGTACAGTCAGCACCAGCAGCAGAAGGCTGAACCTCCAGCCTGTTTCTGGGATTTGGCCACAGAGATGAAGCTGCCACCAAAGACCCAGGTGATTTTCATGGGGAGGAGAAACCCCACCATGGTGGCGGGGGCACCTCGTGTGACACCATAATAAACCCCAAGTCTCTGTAAATTTAAAGAGTGTCTTAGGGAATTTGACAATCTATTAATTCTCTACTGGGGGACTGAGCCAAAGATCCTGTAATTGTTACCACAGGAAAACCTGGGACACTCACCAGGACTCTTGGGGGAGGGGGGAGCATGTTTCTCATGTCTCTAATTTCCACTGCATAATAAACCATTTTGGTTTGTTCAGATCTGCTAGGCATAAGACCCCCCAAGGTTTGAATTCCCTAGCCATCTGGCTTTGGTCAGGTTATTTCAGCTTTCTGAACCCATTTTTTTCATCTATAGAGATGCATAAAGTCACTATCTCATCAGTTGCTTGTGGATTAAATGAGACATAAGGTACTTTCATAACCAAGTTGGTGGAGCTGGAGGGTCCTTTTCTACATGTTGCACTGACTACCAAATTGGACCCTTGGGTTGGCCAGCATTTCTGTGTTGATGACTCCCATGTTGACATCTCTGGGTCCAAACTCCGTCCTGAGGTCTTAGCTTGTTTACACAGCCATTTGAGAAGTGGCAGCATCAGAGAAGAGTTGGGATTAACTGAGCTCTCCCCTCACCAATGCCATCTGCTACTGCAGAAGTAACTCACTCTGCCTCAGCTTCCTGCTTGTTAGTTGGGATTATAACAATACCTACTCTGCTGTGTTAAGATGATTAAATTAGATGATACATGTAAAATGCTTAAACATAATAAGTAGAGTAATTCCTCACTTAACATTGTTGGTAGGTGCTGTGACTTTAAGTGAAATGAGGTATAACAAAACCAGTGTTAAAGTAGGCTAATTGATAGAAATAATAGTTAAGCTCTTAGGGCATCTCATCCAATATAATGAAATGATATTGGACAAAAAGATGTTATTCAAGGATCTGTTATACTTAGTACACATTAGATCTTATTATCACCACTGAATTTCTAAGAGGCATCTTATCTTTCAGACATTGAAACAGCTCTGGGAATCCTGTCATGTCCAAGGTCACTCATTTCATCAGTCATTCAATGAGTATTTATAGAGCACTGCGAAATACCACTCTGGGAATATGGATTTCTGTTCTCACAAAGCTGATATTCTAGAGCAGAGGCACACAGCAAACACGTGATGAAGTCTGGGTCTGCCCCATTTTCACCCATAGCCCCACCAGCTAGGATCTGCCATGTGGCTAATTCTCTCACCTCATTTCACACACAGCCGATTTTCCTCACACTGCAGCCACACGGTTCTTAGAAAAGGGCATGCAGAGAATACTATAATCATAGCCGTGGTGGGGAATTATAATGAAAATCCAGGAACAGGTACAAACTTCTGATTTTAATTTTTAGGGTCATTGAGAATGGTCTCTCTATGGTCCTTGTCCTTTCTGTTCTCTAATGATTTTGCTTTCTCTAGGCTTGCTTTCCTGGGTATCTTTATAACACTCTCACCCCCTGCCTAGTACTTAATAAATTAAACAGTTTCCTTTCAATTAAAAGAGAATAATCTTTCAAATGCTCATGAGAGAATAAATTGCTTAAAAAGTTTTCATGAATATTTAGCCATATGAGTTATGATAATTAAAACTACTTGTACATATGAATCCAGAAATTCCAAAGGAAATAATCAGGGATGTGAAAATTTGCATATGAGGATAGATATTCATCAGTGTTGTTTCCATTAGCAAAAATCTGAAAAACAACTAACTATATAACAATAAGATTAAATAATTTAACGTGCATGTACAATGTGTGAGGGAAGTTTATATAATGACATAAAAGATATGGTATTAGGCAAAAGAAAAGGGTTTTAAGACTGAGTGGGTTGTATGGTTCCATTAAAAATATTTATCTACCCCTAGAGGCAGGCTGGCAGGATACACACCAAAATGTAAAACACATGGGTTAAGCTATGAAGCTGGGATAGTTTTCTTATTTATATATTCTAAAATAATAAGTATGCATCAAGTTTTTAATGAGAGAATAATTAAGTAAAATCATAAAATGAAATGAATCAAAAAGAAAATGGAAATAATCAATGGTGTGGCTGAGAGGACACAAGGGAGGAGAGGTTCTAGGTCATTTGATTAAAAATAATATTTTAGGTGTAAGGAAGAAATGCTCCCATTGTATTCTGCATTTAAACCCATCACAGGACTTACATCTCTGATATATATATATATATATATATATATATATATATATATATATTTGTTCTTTATTGATTAAGGTATTACATATTTCTCCTTTTCCCCTCATGCCCCACCCCCAGCACATGCCCTCACCCCCCCTAGTGTCTATGTCCATTGGTTATGCTTATATGCATGCATACAAGTCCTTTGGTTGATCTCTACCTTCTCCCCGCCACCCTCTCCTCCTTCCCTCTGAGGTTTGACAATCTGTTCAATGCTTCTCTGTCTCTGGATCTATTTTTTAAAATCTATTTTTGTTCATCAGTTTATGTTGTTCATTATATTCCACAAATGAATGAGATCATGTGATATTTATCTTTCTCTGACTGGCTTAGTTCACTTAGTATAATGCTCTCCCAGGTCCATCCATGCTGTTGTGAATGGTAGGAGTTCCTTCTTTTTTACTGCAGCATAGTATTCCATTGTGTAGAAGTATCACAATGCTTTAATCCACTCATCTGCTGAAGGGCGCTTAGGCTGTTTCCAAATCTTAGCTATGGTAAATTGTGCTTCTATGAACATAGGGATTCATATATCCTTTCTGATTGGTATTTCTGGTTTCTTGGGATATATTCCTAGAAGTGGGATTATTGGGTCAAATAGGAGTTCCATTTTTAATTTTTTGAGGAAACTCCATACTGTCTTCCATAGTGGCTGCATCAGTCTGCATTCCCACTAGCAGTGCACGAGGGTTCCTTTTTCTCTGCATCCTCACCAGCACTTGTCCTTTGTTCATTTGTTGATGATAGCCATTCTGACAGGTGTGAGATGGTACCTCATTGTTGTTTTGATTTGCATCTTTCAGATGATTAGTGACTTTGAGCATGTTTTCATGTCTCTTGGCCTTCTGTATGTCCTCTTTCAAAAAGTGTCTACTATATTTAAATCCTTTGCCCATTTTTTTATTGGATTGTTTATCTTCCTTTTGTTAAGCTGTATGAGTTCCCTATAAATTTTGGAGAATAAACTCTTATTGGAGATAACATTGGCAAATATGTTCTCCCATGCAGTGAGCTTTCTTGTTGTTTTGTTGATGGTTTCTTTTGCTGTGCAGAAGCTTTTTTTTTTTTTTTGCCTGGAAATGCCTTTATTTCTCTTCTTTGAAGGATAATTTACTGAGTATAGAATTCTTCTTGGCAGTCCTTTTCTTTCAGTACTTTGAAGATATCCCATTGTCTTCTGGCTTCCACCTTTTTCTATTGAATGAGCTCTTGGGTCTTACTGTTGATTCTTTGAAGGTAGTCTGGTTTTCCTAGGACTACTTTTAAGGTTTTTTTATTTTATTTTATACTTTTAGACATGTTGTATGCTATGTCCAGTTGTAATTTGTTTGCTTAACTGTTTTTTTCCTTTATTGATTAAGGTATTACATATGTGTCCTTATTCCCCCATTGTCCCCCATCCCCCTAAGAAGCTTTTTATTTTGATGTAGTCCCATTTGTTTATTTTTGCCTTAGTTTCCATTGCCTTAGGAGCTGTGCCAGTAAAGATATTGCTTGGACATATGTCTGATATTTTGCTGCCTGTGGATTCCTCTAGTATTTTTATGGTTTCCCATCTTATGTTTAAGTCCTTTATCTATTTTGAGTTTATTTTTTGTATGATGTAAGTTGGTGGTCTAGTTTCATTTTTCTGCATATATCTGTTCAATTTTCTCAACACCATTTATTGAAGAGACTGTCTTGACCATTGTATGCTCTTGCCTCTTTTGTCAAATATTAATTGAGCATAGTGGCTTGGATCAATTTCTGGGTTCTCTGTTCTGTTCCATTGGTCTATATGTCTGTTCTTGTGCCAGTACCAGGCAGTTTTGAGAACAGTGGCTTTGTAATACAGCTTGATATCTGGAATTGAGATCCCTCCTACTTTGTTATTCTTTCTCAAGATTGCTACTGTTATTTGGGGTCCTTTTTTATACCATATGAATTTTTGGAGAGTTTTTTCTAGGTCTGTGAAATATGACATTGGTATTTTAATGGGGAGTGCATTGAATCTATAGATTGCTTTGGGTAGTATGGACATTTTAATGACGTTGATTCTACAATCCATGAACACGGTATGTTCTTCCATTTGTTAATGTCTTCCTCTATTGTTTTTCAACATCCTGTAGTTTTCCGAGTAGAGGTCTTTTACCTCCTTAGTTAAGTTTATTTTTAGGTATCTTAATTTTTTGTTGCAATGGCAAATGGGATTGTTTTTTTAATCTCTCTCTGTGTAAGTTCACTATTTGTGTATAAAAATGCCATAGATTTCTGGGTGTTAATTTTGTATACTGCTACATTGCTGAACTCATTTATTGTCTAATAATTTTTTGATGGAGTCTTCAGAGTTTTCTATGTACAGTATCATGTCATCTGTGAATAATGACAGTTTTGGTTCTTCTTTTCTAATTTGGATTCCTTTTATTTCTTCTTCTTATTTAATCACTATGGCTAGCACTTCCAGTACTATGTCGAACAGGAGTGGTGAGAGTGAGCATCCCTGTCTTGTTCCTGTTCTTAGGTGAAATGGTTTTAGTTTTGCCCATTTGCATCATATATTTTTTAAAATACATTTTTATTGATTTCAGAGAGGAAGGGAGAAGGAGAGATAGAAACATCAATGATGAGAGACAATCATTGATTGGATGCCTCCTGCAGGCCCCCTACTGGAGATTGAACCCACAACCCGGGCATGTGCCCTTGACTGGAATCAAACCCTGGACCCTTCAGTCCATCGGCTGATGCTCTATCCACTGAGCCAAACCAGCTAGGGCAATTGTATCTTTTTTGCAGTTTGTCGTTTCCAAAGTGCTCTAGGTTCCCTCCGTGCAGAGGTATTTTTGTATTGATAGTGCCTGGGACAGTGAAGAAAATCAACAGATATTTGTTGGAAAAATGAATAAAGAGAGGTTACTCTAGGAGAAGTGGTACTTTCTTTCCTGCTCAGAGGAAAGGCATAAGGTTTTATTCTGAATATTTTTTTTATTCTAATAGAAGGAATGGACACTGAGGGTGGATTCCAGGTAGGACTCTACACTCCTGTGAGTGGGAGGAAAGGTCACCGGCTGAGATGAGGGGACTCTGTGGGATGGAGAGCACAATGCTGGTGATATACATGTAGGGCAGTCACTGTGGGTCGGGGTCTAGGATGTCAGTGATTAACATGTAGTAGACATCAAATATTTGCAGACTGATTTAAGGCTGAGCTTCTGCTGATTAACATTTAGGTTAAATGTTGGTGTGCATTAGCCTATTAACAACATCTAGTATGTATTGAACTTCGGGCTAATATACGTTTTCTACCATCGGGCAGGTTAATGATTACCTCATGCATAGCCTCTGAGCTGCCTTTTAGTACTCAGGTATAATCCTCATGTGGATAACCGCTGAGATGTCCAGAGGCCTAATTATCTACCACTGCCACATAACAAATGACCACAAATTTAGCACTTCAAGCAGCACACACTTATTTTTTGTAGTATAGAGAAGGTTTCTTCTTCCCCATCTCTAGTTCTCACCAGGGGGAGAATCATGAGCCTGTCTCCTCTGAGGCGCCAGGTCCTTGTCCAAGTCCACCAGTTGACAGAATTTGGTTATTTGTGGTTATAGGACTGTGGTCCTCAGCTCCTAGTGGCTTCCTGCCATTCTCTACCACGTGGCCCTCACCACACTGGCAGTGTCCTTCTTCAAGGCCAGGAGGAGGCTGAGGCTGCTGCTTTCAGCCTCTCTGACTTCTTCAGACTCTCAACTCTAGATTCTCTTTTGAAGTGCTTACCTGATTAGGTCAGGCACATTCACAGTACTCTCTCTTTTGATTAAAGTCAACATATTAGGGGACTTGATAATATGTGCAAATCTCTTCTCTTTATAATAAAATGTAATATAATAACATCAGAGTGGTATTTCATTATATTCACAGGTCTAGCCCGTGCTCAAAGGAGTCAGAATACATATGGTGTGTACACGAGGGGGCAGGAATCTTGGAGCCATCTTAGAAGAGAGATGACATCCTGTGTTCCATTTAAGAAGTAAAACTATTGCACACGTCTGTGAAGTGGACGTTATAATTCCTTTACTCACGTAAGTGTTTTCAGGATTAGGTGGCATAAAGCAAGCACTTATCAAAGCATTTAGCAGCATAGTCATGCACTAGTATGACATATTGAATACAAAAACACTGAACTACTGAGGGGTTAGTATTGCTTCATATTCCTGCTGCACCAAAACTTAATATAGTCAAGGTCACAATGGCACCCTGCCTTGAACTGTTCCCTTCTCGGGACTGCCCAAATATACGGATGCCTATTTGGGGATCAGAAGGTGGCACGGCATTTCTGCAGCCCACAAATAGCATTCCAGTCTGTATTGCTGTGAGGAAACTTTAAGCAAGTTCTGGGGTTGGAGTGGGGCACCCGGAAGTCACACACCAAATATTTAACAACCAATAAGGCACAAGACATTTCTAATAAAAACACAGACCAGTCTGGTATCTGGAGCTGGATTTCGAAGGCTCTCTGTGGGGCCAGGCATGAACGCTTCAGTTACTGGATAGTGATGAGGTTCCATAATCGAGGCCTTCTGAGCAGTTGCTATTTGCCAAGTATGGAGATGTTTGGATATTTTATCAATTGGTAGGCGACAAGTGCATCCTAGCTGTGGACGGGTCCTGTTTGTAGTTTAATATGTGCTTCTCAAGAAGACTCCCAGGAGAGGTAGTCCGTGAATGCTAGAAACAACACTGTCAGATCTTGGGGGAAAGATTTTTTGTGCAAATGAATTGATATGGTCCAGGTCTTTATGGTGGGGAAGGAGAAAGACTTTCGGAGGATAAAAGGGTTGTTCCAGAGTCCGGCCAGCTCTCCTCCCGTGCCTTGCTCTTTTTTCTAGGAAAACCTCTACCATCTGCTGGGGTGCGTCAGTTACATTGCTGCAGAGCGCTGGCTGGCACTGCCCTGGCATACAAGAAGCCATGGGACACTGGCTTTATTGATTAGAGTGCTTGCCCGATGGAACTATTTGCTTCCATTCATAATTCATGGACATCCTTGCTAAATAAATACTGGGGCATTCATTCATTCCAAGCAATTATCTAAAAGAAGTTACATCTATCACAAGAGTTCATAAACTGGGAGGCTCAAGTATAAAAATTTCTAATTAAAGGAAGCCCTACTTTTAATAGCATATGCTCCCATTCTCATGCTTATGCAATAAATACTTACCAGTACTGGAAATAACATGCCAGTTGGGATGATACATTAGAATACAGCCACAGGCCCTCTCCTGTGGAGTGCGGGGATTACAGTGGAACATTCATAAAGCTTTCTTCACCGTTTGACAATGAACAGTAGAAGCTCTGAGTGTCCACACTGAGGCATCTGCATTCTCCTATTGGCACCAAGATTCAGATAGAACATGCCCAGGGTGCTGGCAGTAGTGCCTGCGGGCCTCGGCCCTCTTGTTTCTACATTACAGCTGAATTCAAGAGGCCGTGAGCTGCTCACTCCACTTGGACACCCAGCAGTCACACTGGCCTGTGTTCAACATTCAGTGAAAGCCAGGCCAGGTTGGAAATCAGGACCCACACATGTTCCAGGATATCAGAGATCAGAGGGTCTCTGCAGGAGATTGCCTCATTCCAGCTTTCAAAGCCTCGAAGGAAACCTTAGCACCAGCACGTCCCTCTTCCATTCCTCTGTGTTTGAATAGCAAATCATTAGGGCTTCCTCAGGTCTATGTCAGCCCATGAGTTAAATAAATTATGCATGGAAACAGGCGGTTTCTTGCTGCCCTTACCCTCCCACGTGATTACAGCAGCCAGCTCAAGTGAAGTTGGTGCCTTTTCCGATGTTGTAACAAAATCCTCCTGTTGACTTTAATGTAGAGACTTGGGCTACTATTCAAATGAATTCTTTCTTTGGCTCAATCTCTTTCCCAGCCTTTACCCCTATAGGAAATGGCGTTCTTCTCCTCAAACATATTATTGATAATGGTCCTGGGTTATACATAAATATTTATGCCACAGTCAGTCCTGGAAACTGTTTAAAAATAAAAAACCGAGCTTCTCATATAACTGTTGTCACCTGGCTCCCCCATTTGTTTGTTGATTGAGATAACACTCATAATTAAGTCCCAATGACCTAGAGGGCCCATTATGACTACCGGTTGCCTCATATTTTACCAAACATGAATAGATGGGAAAGATTATAAATTAAACATTCCATTTTTTAAAAGTAGAATAAAAGATCAGTGTGGACTTTTATTTTTAAGATTTCACAGAACCATAAAACTAAAAGCAAATTAGCTTCTGTTTCCTACTCTGAGTCCAAAATCTTTTTGGGCATTTTAGGGCCAAATCTTTGAGTGGCATGGAATGATGACTACTTTAGAAGCTTGTAAAAATAAATATTGATAATAATGATTTGAAAAGGCAGAACCATTCTAATTAAATTGTGTAAAGTTATTTTCAAAATAGAAGTTGACATGTAAGCACCAGGTGACATCATTACTCCTCCATTACTGGCTCCTATTTGAAGGTCTTTGTCTTTTTGTTTTCTCATCTTGAACAGTGAAATAAGATTATCTGTCTACCACCTGGTTGTAATGATTAATGAAGGAACATTTCCTTGGCATTTGGAATTTTGTATATAAGGTTCATTCTAACTATTGAGCAATCCTATGTATTTTAGTTATTTAGTATAATGTAGAATTAAAACTATCACATCTTGAAATTTTTCCAACAATCACACCCTACAGTCTATTGTCAGTCACAATTAATATTATTTAAGAACTGATTAGTACATCTTTTCTGATGCATTGCATTGTGTAGAACAGCAGTGTTGCATGTCTAAGTGACAAAACAACAATTCTCTGTTGTAAACATGAAGTATTATATAATTACTCTTCATCCTGAGAGCAACTATCATACCCTCAGAAGGTTTTGTTCTATAAAAAATAGCAAATCGAGCCTGTGTGAGGTCTCTGTCAGTTTTCAAAATTTCAAAGGGCACTTTCCAAAGAAAGAAATGTAACATTCCTATTATAAATTTCCCCCAGAAATGTGTATTTTTGAGAAAACATGTTGTTTAGATTTCAAAAGATGGTTATTGCTTTGTGATGAGTCACTACTAAGTGCCAATTGCCTGCATAGCATGATTCAAAGTAATGTAAGCAAAATAAAATAATTGTAATGATAACATCTTGAACTTACATTTATTCTGAAGAATACATATTGAGTCATATAACCTCATTTAGTTGTAAAATCTCTGAAAGTTAGTGGGATACTGTATTCCAAAATTCAGCAATACAAAGAAATTCACAGGTATTTCACAAGCTATGTAATTCACAAGTTGACAATAAGTTGAAGGTAGATTCCCACTTCCTATCCCCTATTAAATTAGTTTCCATCAATAATTGTCTACAAAATATTAGGTTGGAAAAAAGTGATAGGTTTCTATAAAGCTGCTTTCTTTCTTTCCTTCATTTGTTTCCTGCCTTCGACAAACACTCATAGCAGCCATTTATTCACTTATTTATGGAACTCCTATTGCATGTTGTACATTGTATTGTGCTAGGTGCTGAGGATATGGCTGTAAATCAAAGAACAAACATTTCTAGTGCATCATTGAGCTGCTATTATAGCGGGTATAGAGAGAGAATGAACTCTCCCCTCTCTTTGTGTGTGTATATGCATATTTAGAGTATATTAGATGTTGTTAACCATTGAAAAAAATATTAAGCAAGAAGAAGGGCCAAAGGTGGAAATAATAATGGTATAAATTTAAACTTTTTTTCAATAACATGATCGGCAACTGCTGGGAGGACAATATTGCAACAGGCAGCTACCTGGCCGGGTTATCACATTAGGCAACTACTATACCAGAGCCAGACACTATCTGGAGAGGCAGCTACAGGGGCTGGACCATGTTGTTAAGGGCATCTACACCACCATTCCGTGATAGGTAATAATAATAAGTGGGGAAATACAATGTAGTCTCGGATGGAAAAAAAGAGTAATGAAATAGGGGATTCGTGGAGAGACTCCCTAAGACAATGTAGCCAGGCACTGAGCTCAGCACAGGGATAAAGATGAAAAGTTACACAGCCCTTTCTTGCGCAGAGGGACAAGGGGCAATGTGGAAGAAGTGTAAGAGGATGATTGGTGTGCTAGCAGGTACATATATCAGACTGTGAATTTGCTTTCTGAAAACCAGTTCAACTCGTTCTCTTTTACTTTCCTTTCCTGAAATGTCCGGGAAGGTAACATTCTTAATATTTGAGCTGTCATTGTAGCTAGGGTTAGTCACATGGCCCAGTTCTGACCAGCAAGAGGCAAACAGAAATCCCTGGAGAAGACATCCCTTTCCAAAGAGGAGGGCAAATCTTGTAGGACAAAGTCCACTACTGTCTCCCTCCTGCTTCCTGGGATATTTATGCGATGCCTGGAAGTTGCAGAGGCCTCCTCATGTTCCTGAATATGAAAGCCGAGGACCTGGAAGAAGACATAGGAAGGATGCTGTGTCCCTGTGACATCATGTGCAGCTGCCCACCCTGGACCACAGATTCTGTTCCTCTTTTGTAGAAGAAAAATAAACTCTTTGCTAGTAAAGTGTGGGAAGCCACCACTTGCCGATACTGTCACGAGACTGCACCAAGGACCTCAGAAGGCCATGGACCTTGGGCGTTAGCAGGCTGACGCTAAGCACCAATTGTTTGTGTTGAGATAGTGGTGGCTCAAGGCAATTCCCTAGCCTGATAATCTTTTTACTGTTTACCAAACTTTACCTTTGCTTTGCCTGTATGCATGGCTAAAGGGCAAATGTGTATTCAAGTAAATAAAGGACAGACCAGGCCAGAAGTCGGTGTGTCTCTTCAAGAAAGAGGCTCCACCTGGCCCCCAATGCCTTCTAAATTCTTATGTCTTGTATAGCATTTTCATTTGTGCATCGACCCCTCCTTCAGATCTTGAACCCCACTGCAAAGGTTGTGGCAAAGAAGGATTTTCATTTCAAGGCCAGCAAGTTTTATTAATAACTAGTGGCCCAGTGCAAGGATTCGTGCACATTGAAAGGAAATTAATTAGAAGAAAGATCCCTGGGGTAATTATGTTACTGCAAAAAATTACATGTCAAAATAGTATATATAATATAGTATTACAAAATTAAAACACACGTGCGATTGGCACCAGCAAGAGCTTTATATGTATTGTGCATGCATGAGTCAACATTTATTTTTAAATTGCCAGTGTGCATCATATGTACTAGCCAGTTGGTTGTTCAGACGGTCAGACAGACAGATGGGCAGATCGTCGGTCACTTAGTCTTTTATAAATATAGATGGCCTAAACCTGCGGTTCTCAACCTGTGGGTCGTGACCCCTTTGGGGGTTGAACAACCTTTTCACAGGGGTCACTTAAGACCATCGGTAAAACACATACATAATTACATATTGTTTTTGTGATTAATCACTATGCTTTAATTATGTTCAATTTGTAACAATGAAATTGAGGGTGACCACAACATGAGGAACTATATTAAAGGGTCACAGCATTAGGAAGGTTGAGAACCACTGGCCTAAACGAATAGGGGTCTGTTCTTTTGTAGCAGAAGCCTTAAGAAGGATCTGCACCATTTGGGTAGGGGAATTAGGAGAAGCCAGTCTTTTTTTCCAAAGAGAATGACCTTGTGGCTGGGCCTTGAAAATCATTAAAGACTTTTCTAGGTGGCAAACTAGGGAGTGTGATGAAACTGATGTCACCAATGGTATCACTCTGAAGGAGAGCGCTTTTTGGAAGAAAGTGAAATTTACTGGGGAGCCCAAAGAACTTTTATTTATGTGGGTTACAGCTATGAATAATTATAAGATTGGACTTAAAAAGGGGAAATTTGTTAATATATTCACTTATTAATTCTTTAAAGAGTAACAATAATGAAATCATTATATGTTAAGATAAACAACATATATGGATGAAAACAACCATATTTTCCAACACATAAAAATGTGAGAATCGTGACATTAAAGACATTTTGCAAATCTCTTTAATGTGTAGCTTAATGAAAGACAGCTGGGTTCGCATATCTGCTTTTGTATTCACGCTATTGTGATCTATTGTTTTGGCTTAAGTAGAGGGAGGGAAATCTGGCCTCACACAGATATGAGGTTTTAGAAGAGAGGAGAACTGTAATAGTCTTTTCAGAAAGTTCTCAATGTTCTTCTTTAGCACTTAAGCACAATTCCACACAGGTTGGTTTGGAAAGGTCAGGTGAACATGGTGCCTGAAATCACGTCATTGCACTCCCCAGGTGCTATTACTTTAAAAGTCATTGGTCTAGCTTGCACTTTGGTTAGATATTTTACTGGTGCATAATTTGGGAAATTATGCAGTTAACACATATTCATATGCAATATTTTAAGAATCATATTTGTTATTATCACCACTGATCTAATCAGAAAACTTTAATTTTTAGAAAACTAAAGTTCATAATGGCAAATACTGTGTCCAAAGTTCTAATTTGCCCTAAACTCAGCATTTGGCAACAAATACTGTCAATTGTGTGTGTGTGAGAGAGAGATGATGAACTCACTTTATTCATTCTGGGGAAAATATTTGCCAGATACCCACCTCTAAATATCCATAGTTTGTCTGTTGTCAGCTGTTGTTTCAAGTAAAAATATTGTTTCATGAAAAAACACTAGCTATTAGTTCAGCTCACAACTCAGTATCATTAGTATTTTTCCTCGATCATCCTGTTTTGATTTTCAGCAAAAGTACTTCATGCATATTTCTCATTCCATCACTCAGAATAATAAAAGTACCTACTTAAGGGTCAAGTTTTAATTTAAAAAATTTCATGTGCAATCAAGAACATATTTAAATAAAATTAGCCTTTCAAAAAATTTCCATGCCTGTTGTGCTAAAAAAAAAATGTATTTGTGGTAGGCATTTAGACAGACCTGAGCAGAGCAAAGACAATGGGCCAGGTACGGAGGTCACCAGGGCAGAAAGCCCCAGGTGTCTAGCAAAAGACAATATAAGGTGGGACCTGCTCCCCAGGGTGAGTTTTCCTCCCCTAGCATTATGCTGGTCATAAGGTTTGAATCCCCTGACCTTCCTTCCCTAGAGAGAACGTCTAGGCCTCAGTTGTATTTTAGCTCCAAGCCCAGAAAAGCAGCAAAACCAGACAAGCAACACCATGCCTGACCTCAGGACCAGCTGCATTGAATAATGACCCCCTGCCCTAGTGCCAACCAATCAATGGAGACCACAACCCTAAAAGAACACGCCTGGAAAGCTGCTGAATATTCTATTGAGATCTTCCCCTGGGACCTCCCCTAAAATCTCCATCCTTAAAACCATTAGGACAGAGTACCCAGTAGGTTCTTCCTCCCAGAAGCATGAGCTCACCTTTCCCCTCCTCCTTTCCCTCCCCCTCCCCCCAGGCACCTCACCTGTACCTTTCTCACTTCTAAGCTCCAAGGGCCCTTTCTTTTTGTCTCTAGAACTTGTTTCCAAAGCCCATTTTTTTCTACAAATTACTTCTTCTACCTCTGTGATTTTATAAATAAACTAGAGGCCCAGTGCATGAAATTCTTGCATGGGTAGCATCCCTAGGCCTGGCTGGCAATAAGGGCTGATCAGGGTATTCAGGCTGCCAGTCAGGGCCTTCTTTCATTCCGCTCTGCCCCCTGGTGGGTCAGCACACATCATAGTGAACAATCGAATTCCAGGTCTCCCGGTGGAATTCCTGAGGGGGCACTTTGCATATTAGCTTTTTATATAGATAGATGTTCTCTTATAGTTTGGGTCTTGGCTTTGAATTCTTTCCTAGCCAAAACTCAAGTACAAAGGTTGCTGAACACACGTCTGGTCTGACCTCCTGGTCTAACACCTGGTGCCATTCCAGTAGCTGCCAACATATTGACTACTTGATCAGCAATGTCATTATCCTTGCTTTAATATCAAGGGTGCAAATGTTAATACAGCATAGAAGGCAAGTAATACTTTAGTATAATTTTAAGAGTAGTTAATCTTGACACTGGAAAAGATCTCCAGGATCTCCAGGGGCCTGCAGCTATACTCTGAGAAAGGCTGCTATAGAACTGTAGTTTTCAAAGATTAGTTTGCATCAAAATCACTTACAGGGCTTATTAAAATGCAAATTGTTGGGCCCCACCACAAGGATTTCTAGAAATTCCCAGGTGCTGCTGCTGATGATGATCTGGAGACCACAGTTTGAGAACCACTGCTGTAGAAGAAAGTAAACTCAGTTCTTTAATATTGGAAGGTAAGATCCATATATGTGCAATTATAGGCATGTTCTACATCCTTGAAGCATTGCATTTTGCACAAAATTGACATTATGTCAATAATTCGGCAATCAAAATAGTTTGTGTAGTGTTGTTGCTATTGGAATATCTTTCAGATTAGCAACTTGGAAGAAGATAGATATTATAGATATACATGGACATGTCATGAAGGTACCTGATGTACCACTTCTCATCAAGGTTCTCATGAGTTAAGATCATGTATATTATTCAAGAACAACATAGCTTTTGGGGCCTATTTTCTGAAATGTTTCTGGAATCAGCAATTAGGCAACTGCTTGGTTATATCTATATGACCCATAAAAGAACTGCCTTTAATGACAAGCTGCTTTTGTGCAAAGCTCAGAACTCTCTCAACATCCTCAGTTTCCAGTAGAAATGAATGAGCCTGAGATCTTATTTTACCTGTCAAGGAAATCTCGCTGAAATAAAGAAGGCTGCTTATCAGAGTTTCAGGACTGGCCTTCAAGGTTACTATGTCTAAGTAACTTTAAGGTCACTTCAAGTTAAAAAAAAAATAAGTTTGATGGCTGAGGAATGGTACAGTAGACAAGCTCTCATTTCAAATATCAAAATAACTCAAAATGTCCACACTATAATTACTTTTGTCAAGCTATATATTTTAGATTCATTGAGTTCAGGAAAGGATGGTTAAACGACATGAAAAATTGAACACGTATTTTTCTTTCTGCAATGATGAAGTAACATTGCATTTCTCAGTACTCTGCTGTTAGCTGGTTTTTAAAAATTTATTGGCATGATATCCCAGTCAGCCCCAACATCACTCAAATTTTTTAAATATTTATTTTCTGCTAAGGAAAAACAGCAAGAAAGTGAGATATGGTAATAATTAAGTTCATGAATGAATATCAAAAGAAGCAATTTTCAGGTGTCTAGTATCAAATGTGTCACTTTTATTTCACTTATAAACAATATTTCTAGATATTTAACATATTTTCTTTCTCATAGATATAATTTATATTAGAATAGCACAAATACATTTTTTACCCATTTTGGTTAGATTTCAAGACATTCATTACACACTTTAGAATTACAGAAAGATTTAAGTGTAACATTTTGTATGTCGTCAAAGAAGAAGGAAGATGAAATCCTGGTAAGAAAAGATGCTAAATCACACAATTTGCTGTAGTGGGGGAATAATTCTTAGGAAAGAATAATGTCCAAGTTCTTAGGATCAATGAAGGTTTTATTTGTCTAAAATTATCACCACCAGCATTGACTTTCAGAAAGTCACAGAACTGGAATAGGTCATTGTAGCTACTCTTATCTGTTTTCAAAAACAAAGGACCAAGACACTTTAAAAAGTATATTATTTATTCCACTGCCACATTCAATGCAGCATTCACTAGTTGGTGACATTGATGCAATCCATTCACCTTCAGTAGATTTATGGTTTGTGTGTCTTTCAAATTAAAGTTTGTAGGAAACTCTAAACCATCACCATTCCCATAGTTTTCGATAGCATAACTGAGGTTTTGCAAGCAGATAAAATTCCGCTTTTCCCCCAAATGGGCCACTTATAATATGGAGAGGGTAATCAGAGTGTGTAGGGCCTCTCAGCACCATTTTGCTGTAGTTTTGTGGTAGGTGGCAGGAACCACCCAAGGTGTCTGACCAGTGGGGTCAGATTGGACCTGAGTTCAGCAACCTTGGTACTTGAGTTCTGGCTAGGAAAGAATTCAAATCCAAGACTCAAACTCCTAGGGAAGATTTATTTGGGCAAGCAAAGAGAAAGTACAATGGAAGAGAAATTTTGAGAGTGGCTCAAAGAGCTGCCCTGGGGAGTGAGCTAGGATTCCTTCTAACCACTCAGTGTGTGTGTGTGTGTGTGGGGGGGGGGGGGGGGGGGGGCTGATTTTAACTGCTTTCTTCTTCAAACTGATCTATCAGGATTTGTCCAGTCATCTTCTGTCCTTGTATGGAAGTTAGATGGGGCTTTCCTCCAGCCCTCTTGTTCTCTAGAAGGGTAGGGATCTACCACATGGCTTTAAACCATGTGCCAGGGGAGGTAAGGACAGGAGAATGCAACATGCTTGACCAGAGGCATTCTAGGGTGGAGAGGGGTCCTTGGGGGTGAGGTCCTGATGAACAATACTTATCTTCAATACTTGCTCTACCAGATTTTCCCCATTGTTAAGTGTCCGGGACATCCTGTCCTGGTGAACTTCTGTAACTGGCCCATGGTCCTTGCTCTGCTCCTAACTGCCTCCCACAGCTTCACCATATATATCTAGCCTGCTGCATTTAGGATGCCCACACCATCTTTGTTCACCTGAAAGGCAGCCCATTTAGGGACATGTGGAGATTTCTAATAAAGTTGAAAAAACATTGAAAGATCCCCAAATATCTGCTTAATGACAGCAGCTAGAAACCAGAAAGAATGAAACTAGGTGCACCTCTTTACCTCTTCTTTAACTGCTGTTTTTCTTTCCAAGGCTTGACTTTTGGCAAGATGCTGAATGCTAGGGCCACCGAATAATTGCTTGGTGGTGGTGGTTTCTCTGAATTGGCTTTGTACTCCTCTATCTTTTAGAACAGTGCTTTTCAACCCATGTGCTGCAAGAATTTTTAAGACATGCGATACCTGACTATGTAGTCAGGTGCACTGACCTCTTTTCCCTTAGATTGTCAAATAAAAACAGATGACAACATCCAACACAACAATAGCAGCCCAGTGTGAATGAGTCAAAATTATACCTATTTTTCTGTCAGATCAGCAGAAAACATATTGTTTGGTGTGCCACAGAATTTGAGTAATTAGTTTTTGGGTGCCATGAGATAGAAAATGTTGAAAATCACTGTTCTAGAAGATTGCTTTCAGAGCATGTGGTTGTAGAGAAGAAGAAAAAACACGAATGTTTTCAAGAGGAAAATGAGAACCCTTGGATTCAGAGTGCGATGTGAAGAGATACTCCATGATTGTCAATGGCTGATCCCCAACTTCTCAGAAGTTTGCACTCCATGCTTATCACAAATGTAAGGGAAGAAGTGCTCAATGATTCAAAGAATAAATTTCATAAAGAAAATTTTAAAAGTTATTTAATGTGTAAGGAACAGAAATTATTTTTTAAACAATAGTGTATTTCAATGTGTTTTAGAAAATTTACTAAAACTAGTTAACTCCATGAGAAAAAAAAGTGAATAAGTCTTGACACGGAGCATCAGGTACACCAAAAATATATTAATATCTTCAGGAGTCACTTTTTCTTTGACTATGTTAACAATTGTCTGTTAAGTTGCCTAAAGCTTACTACTGAGCTAGATGTTATACAGAGCATGAGTCAGCAGAAATAATGGCCTTATCTGATTTGAGTTCAATGAATAATTATTTATAGCAATATAACCCTAGAAATTACAAGTAAATTAAATCCTTCTTAAATAATCTAGTGAAAGTTAACTTACAGGGAGGGATAGTCAACATCAAGTTTCAGTGAAAATCAGAAAAGCAGAAGATGGAAATCTAATGCTATAATGATCAATTGTGGGTTTTCTGTGGTATAATTAAGGTATTGACCATATGAAAAGGGTCAGTATCAACCAAAGAGGATAAATGTGTAGAGAGTTCAGCAAAACAAAAGTCAGAAAACACAAAATTATAGTATGCATTCAAAGAGAGATATCTGATCACCTGAGCAGTGTGCTTAATTTCAAAACCTAGAGAGCTCACTAAGTTTTTACATTATCTGGAGAAGTTATTTATTAACATTATTGAACTCTCTCTGATTCCTACCTGTCCTTGGCTTCCCTGAAAACTGCATGGTAAAACTGTAAATTCTTCACAGTACTTTCAAGTACGTTGATCTCTGTAAAACATACTTCTCCCATTTCATATTATAACTTGAAATGCTGGTTTATACATTGATCTATTATAAGTTGTCAGTGTAAATTAATCCTCCAAACTTCTACATGTCAAAGTATATGACAAAACCTCAACCTTCTAGACATGTAATCTGAGCGTCCAACCCTTTTACACAGCGATCCCACTAAATCCTTTACAGCCAGTGAAGTCTTAACCTAATAGACAGCCAATGACTGTCCTCTTTGTCCTAACTACATCAGCACTTACATTTTTGCTCTGAAGCCATTATTACCAACACCTAATTACATATCTGCACCATATAATTTCTGGATCCCAGGAGTAACAATAAAGTTGAATGTGCATACTACCTGGGATTAAAATGCCGTTTGTACATCCACGTTTCCTGGAGTAGGACTTGGGGTTTTGCCACATTTTCTAGAAACCTATGTCATCGCAAAGACAGGTGAGTCCTTTCTGTAGTCCCATTCCATAGAGAGCTGAGGAAATCATGCACCTGGGAAGGTCATCCCAGGAACTGTGAAGTGTGGCTGGCTCTCCAAGCCTTTGGACAAGTCTCCTGAAGTGGTCACTGGTATCACAGCCACCATAAATCACTCTGCTGTCATCTGTCTTGTGTAGTTCGTGGTGAGCGGTCACCCCTACACATCTACAGAATTAATGGCTGAATATGTTGCTGCCACTATAGCAGCAGGGATACCTGTTTTGTTCCATTCCAGGAAGCCGCTGTTTGTAGCCTACCAACTGTGTGCTCCTAATGCTTCTTTTGCAGTTAACACTTCGTGAGTTAGGTAGTTTGTCAGATTAAGGTAAACACATTGCTCAGGGATCATTGAAGGACCCAGAGGCATTTAAAGACTAGTATAGATGGACCTATGAGATTTTCTCAGGGAATGACAAACAGGTTTCAACTCCCAGGCCATTTTTAAATGATTGATCATAGCCACCAGTCCAATAGTTGATGCTATGTATTTTTTAAAAAGTCTAAAACTCTGTCTAGACTCAGTGGTAGAAGGTACCCTCTTAATTCATCATGTCAGTAGTGTGTGTAAAAGCCACTTCTTAAAATATCTTCCAAATGTAGGCCACTCCTGATCTTCTCCAAACCTCTTACTTTATAATTGGGGAGATTGAGATTTAAAGAAAAAAATTGCCTGTATTATCATTTAATTCTTCACAATGAATCATCCTAGGAAGAAAAAAGAGTCATTGGTGCCCTAAATATGGGGACAGGGGAGCTTTCATTATCTTCTTCGCTATAAAAAATAAAAGCATCACTCCTTACAGGGAATTCTGCTGGATCTGGAAGTCCAGCGTCTCTGTTTTAGATATTCTGTCATTATAAAGACCTGGACCTGAGTTTTAAGGAATATTTAAGAGAAGAAAAATTTTATGCCTAATCAATTTCTATCATGTTGAATTCAGGCCTTACAAATTGTTAAAATTGCATTGGCAAGAGAGAATGTGTGATGAGGAAATTAGGACAATTTTTGAAAAACTTTGAAGGAGTGTTTAGTACTTGATGGAGGGCTTTGAATGCTGGAAGATTTTAGAATCACTTCTATAGACCAGGATTTCTCAACCTTGACAATATTGACATTTGGGGCCAGGTAATTCTTTATAGGGTAGGCTACCCTGACATTGTAGGATGCTTAGCAGCATCCCTGGTCTCTATTCACTAAATGCAAGAAGTACCCCCTGCCCAAGTTTTCAAAACCAAAAAATGGGGAACAAAAGCATCTCAATAGTGAGACAACCTCGGATCTAACTAAATAGGTAGCTAGGAGCCTCTGGGAATTATTACAAAAGGAAGCACATGATGAGGGCTTTAAGGAAGATTAACCTGTCATTATAGCAGGATGGACATTTTATTTAAACTTTATAACCTACCTATTTATATGATATTTTAGAGTGTTTTAAATGGGTGGTTTAAAAGGAATTTAGGGACGGAAGAAATTTCTTTTAGGAAACAATTTTATTTAATTTTTTGTTTATTCAAAAAATATTTATTGACCAACAAATACGCTCTAAACATGAGAATAGGAGGCTGATTGGAGGTGTGGTTTTTGGACATATAGATCTTAGTCTACAGGGGCAGGCAATTAAATTGCAGTGTAGCAGTTGTTCTTAAGAACTGGCAGAATTTGATGTACCTGGAGGCCTTGGTCATCCAAATAGCTGGGTCCCACTCCCAGAGCTGCCAACTCAGGAGGTCTTGGGTGAAGCCAGAGAATTTGCCTCCTGACAATTCACAGGTGACTATATTGCCCAAAGAACCACACTTTGAGAATGACAGCAATAGAGCGTGCTAGGATGAGGTAATGGCCAGTAGCAATGGAAACTCACACGTAAGCCACCCTTAAGAATGTCTGGGGTTAAGCTAGGGTAATGGGGGCAGGTAAACCTTGAGGCCAAAGAAGGATGATTCTAGACACAAGCCTAAAAGTGAGAGCCAATGAGGCCCATAAAAAGTTAAGTTTTTTAACAGAAAGTTGTTACTAAAACTTGTGACATTGTGTCAGTATTAGTCATAGTATGGACTTTCAGCTCAGCAAATGGAGAGCCGTGTTTTGTGGCCCTGAAAACAAATACAGAAATATTAGGAAGAAACTTTTGTCATGATATTGATCACGCTGAATTTATTTGCATGCCTTTCCACCTAGACTGAGCATGGCGGTTAGACCAGGTGTATTATTTTCTGCCAGGCCCCAGGCCAATGCCTGGCACAATGTATCTACCTCTTGCCTGAGACATTGACCACATTTTTTTAATTTACATTTTTGTTTTCTAGTCTCTATATCCAATGTTTTTATCTTCAGGTTGTGACTTTGAAAATACTAACAAAGTCGTGATTTCCTCAATATCTACTAATACCTATTTCCATTATTTCCACTTTTCCATTGTTGTAGGAATCTTGCCCACAGAGGTTTTTTTTTATAAACTGAAAAGGATGCCAAAAAATAATAGATATAGTGAGCTAAATCTTAGGTATATTTACTTTTAAACATGGAGTCTTCACAATTGACTTCAGTGATTATCTTGCCCAATATCTTCCCTATGACAACTGACAAACAGCCTGCTAATGTTCAATAATTTAACTCAGAGCACACAACTAGGTATGGGAAGACTTGGGAGTTGTATCCAGGTCTTTTTAAGCACAACAAAGTGTTCTTACCTCTCTTTGTCAATTAGGTCATATTAGGCAATAAAATTGTGTATTATTTGATAAGATGTGTTAATTGCTACTGGCAACTAACTCCTAAAAATATTCTGCAGTTTCTAAGCCGGGTTTGATATGTTCTAAAAGGAGTTGTCCTCTACCCACCTGTATTAAGGCCCCTGGCATGTGCACTAAGATGTGTACATGTAGGCATGAAAAGAAGTCCCACTGCCCCTGACAAAGACAAATCACAGACTCCATTCTCTGAAATGTCTGCTTCCTGGGGAACAGAAAGAATGCTTTAAGGATGGTGGAATTTAATATTCTGTTCCCACCTTAGGCACACAATCTTCATCAACTTCGTTCTGATGAGAATATAGAGCTTCTGAAAAGCTCCCTTAAATTGTTCTTCATTCCAAATATTATATAACTGCCTTGGAGTTCTCCAAAAGGTTAATTTTGTAATAGTTTGGTTGTTAACATGTTCCTTTAAATGATTGCAGTTAAGAATATCTCAAACTGTCAAGATAATAATAGCACTTTGTATTTATCAAGTCTTTCTTCACCTGGGGTCTCAGTGTTTTCCAATGCACCCCTCAGGGCCGGCAGAACCACCTAGCTAAACAAAAGGGAATCCTTTACCCCTACCTGAAAGTGCCTTCTTAGTTTGAAAGTGAAGCATTTTTGTTAAATCTGTCATGGCCTTTTTTCATGTGAATATTGAAGTCTGATATTTGGAAATTGGACAGGTTGCTTTGATCTACTCTTGAAATTCAATCATTGAAACATTTCTCCTTGTATCTCTGATTATCTTGTTCTCCCAATTATTATGCAAATTTCTTAAAATGCACTCACTGTAGATGAATCTTATAAAAAAATGTCCCATTGATGTGTTGGAAAGCAATGTGGTTTTAAAGGGTTGGAAAAGGCTTCGAGAGAACAAAGTCCTTTTCCAGGTCTTCGCTTCATTAAACACTCTGAAGGGGCTATCTAAAGGGCAAAGCCTTGAATGGTTAGGTTATCACAACGAAACCCGCGGCCCCGAGGAACCTACTTCAGCAAAGAGACCCCTTGGTGCCTGTGTGTAGATGATATAAAAGAACAAAAGCTCCAGCCCATTCGTGAAAGCAGAGTTTAGCATGCACGTAAAGCATAACAGAATCGAGGATAACGTTTACTCCAGAGTTACTGCAGACGTAGGAAGACAATCCCTTCCAATTGGGGGAGACTGATTTTGAGAGCAAGAGCATCAAGGTAATTAGTCAATGCACATATTACGATCATGAAGGAGATCTGGATGATACGCACAGATACAGATAAGGATAAGGGATACGGTGGGGCCTTTGAATAAGCAGCATGCGCTTTATTCTTTGGCTATATCTTTGTTATTAATAAAATAAATTGTAAGGTGACCAAAGACAGAATAGTATTCACTAATAATAAATCCTGCTCCGAAAATACATTTTGATAAGTATTATGAGCTTTTAGACTTCTACTGTTCCAAGCATGCAGTAAAGGAGATAAGAAGAGATCTTTATTGCTCACCCTTGCAGGTAGACATAGGGCTAGCTCTTTGCCAAGTTAACATAAATCATAAAACCTTTTGATCTTTTTTCAGCAAGATAGAAAGAAAATGAATTACAAATATTTATGTGGAGTTTAATGTCCCAGGCAGCACGGTTGTAAAAGATGGAGACCCACATAATAAATAGCAAACTGCTGGGAATGTTTTGAATGCAAAGGCTTGATACCCATCTCAGCATTGTCCAATTTCTATAGCAATCAAAATTCATGCTGGGAAAGTGGTTTAAATATATAAATAATGTTTTTGTTTTATAGTTGCAGGGAAGTTACCCTGTCCTTTATATTTATTATCAATTTAATTAATAATTAAAAGTTTTCAATAGTTCTTTAGAATGTTTCTTTTTATTTCTAAATATAGATTTGAATTTTGCTTGAGCATTAACAACAACAAATAAAAGCCTAATTTTACTTGGTTTATTGAATCAGATTCTAATATCTGTTGCCCTTTGATTTCAATCCCTTCACTTTGATAAGCATTACCAAGTACCAATTATGGCCCAGGAGCAGGGACAATGAAGACCACAGCTTTGCGTATGTGCCAGCAAAGCCATGGAGGCCATTTACCCGATGTGCTATTCCATACATAACCCTATACTGTATAATTTATGAATCAATAAAAAGTTACCATTTTTAATTACAAACCTGTGTTTTCTATCAAAATTACTTCTTGCGTGAATTTTGGGACACCCTGTACAATAATCAGTTTCATTAGTAACAGATCCTTTGAATTAATGTGTATCATGGGAGGGCACGTAGGAGCCAGCCCGTTGCTAGACTCCAAGTCTTTTCTCAATGATACTTGTCTGGAAAAATAAAGTTGTTTCAGAGTCTTATTCCCACATATAAATCTTCAAACATAAAACCTTTCTATTTTAATTTTGTGGTGGGGAAAAATATTGAGAAAATAGATGATACACAGATTTAAATAGAAGAAAATAAGCAAATGTTATTGGTTTGCTTGCTATTAAAAAACAACAACCTTCACACAGCAAAAGCATTCTACTTAGTGTGAAGCACTTCAGTGTGCCCACCTGAGCACACCCAATTCTCTTTTATTCTTAAAGTCCTCCTGATGCCTTTGTATTGCTCCCACTTCAGATTCTCTATATAGTTGAGAGTAAATTGAACTGAAATGGAATTCTTAGTAGGCATAATTTTCTCTACCTTTATAAAGAAGAATTCTGGGCCAGAATCTGATGAGCTGATCTCATTGCTTCTGCAACAGTTAGATAAGCTGAGAACTGATTCATTCAATACTAGAATAGACTCAGAGCTAGAGAAACGTGAGCCTTAGCCTCTATCAAATGCAGTTACTCCGTTTACATATATTTCTGTTTTCTTTAAGTCAAAATACGATTTATATAAAACATCATTTTCAATCTCATATTGTACTAATCCTTAGGGGGTTCTGGCTATAATGGTTGTTTAAAGTCCCGTTATTGATCCAAATGTCTGTCACAGGTTTGGTTTGGCTTTGTTTTACTCACATTTCTGAAACTGACTTGATCTCAATTGATAAGTGTAAAGTACTTATCAAATAAAATGCTTATCTAATCCTCTGTAAACTCAGAAATCTGGCTGAGCTTGGGCTCTTCCTGGTCTTATTTGTTTCTCCTAAGGTCTACCATATTGGTCACCTTCCTAATATCAGTAATTCCGTATAGAATGGACTGGGGGAAAGGTAGAAATTATGTTGAAGGCCTGGGCAAAAATTTAATGAGGGAATTTGGGATGAGGCAGTTTATCAGTACAATGCCTGACACATAGTTGTTTGCTGATCAAAACTAGCTGGGTGCATTGCCATTCTGGAGTGTCACTTAGCTTGCAACTTCATGCATCTCATAGGGCAGGGATCATTATTTGACCCCTTTTCCTCTTCTGTGTGTCATTGTGTAACCAATCAAACAAAGCATTAGCTTTAGTTCACCATACTCAATGCCATTAAAAAAATCAATCAATCAATTAAACAATCTTGTCTTAAGAAGTTCCCATAGACTTATCACAACATAAATTCCCAGGAAAACTAAATTTCAAATGAAGAAAGGTAGAAAACATCCATTAGATTACTTTTACAGGCTCTTGGCCTTTCTCCTCCCGCCGCGCCCCCCCCCCCCCCCCCACACACACACACACACACTGGGCTCAGCATCTGAATATTATTAATTCCACCCTGTTTCTTTAAGACCAAAGGCATGTGGAATACTATTTATTTCACAGCTTCATTGCAATGCATTTAATTCATTAATAAAACGGCAGTAAAATTGACACCAAATTTATGTTGCCAGGCTGAGACTGTGTCTGAGAGGTTTATAGTTTTGTGCCAGTCAAATGAAATATGATGTTTGACAACATCCTCTTTGTGATATATGACACTTAGAGTTGCTACTGAACAGTTCATCCTCACTAAAATATTATTTATATTGTATTCTTCATCATTGAGATAAAACCATGAAACAAATCCCCCTCACTATAGATCTAGATCCTTCACCTTATTAATGATCTTTAATGGCTGAGAAGAGTAACTGCTAATAACCACTCTATGCCAATTATACTATAGTAATAAATAAGTAGCTCCTAAGGTTATGTACCTGGTTATTTTTTCCACACTTGAAATTGTATGAGGATAAATGTAGGGAAACACAGAGATAGGATATTTGGTACTTACATGCAGACAATTGGATGGCCTTATCAAAGGAAGCATGCTATTTAAATAACACAAAGTCTGCAGAGCCTTTTACTACCTACTTGATTATGTTTGAGTGTCCTACAACCTACCTTTCTTCCCACTGCTGTGGGGCCATATTCAGGCTGTTGCCAAAATTTCTTTACTCAGCCACTTAACTTACTATGTCCAAAACATCTGTGCCTTTATCCTAGCTGCCCCTGTACCTGCGAGAGCTTCCATAGGTTCATTGCTTAACGAATTTCTGCTCAATTCCAAGGAAACATTTCTTCTTCTTTGAAGCCTTTCCTACATCTTGTAAACAAAATTGAGCACTCCTTCTAGTGAACCCCTGTAGTGATGTACGTATCTTAGCACATTCAGTAATGTCTGTTTACATGCCTCATTCCTCAGAAGCACACATTTCTCAAGTTAATCTCTGTGATCATAGCATCTAGCAGAATGTCTCAAACTAGGCACTCAACAGGCAGTTTGATATATGAATGAATGAATGAAGTGGAATCTAATGATTGCAAAATATTTTAAAGGGAGGTATTTGTGTTAATTTCTAAGATTGTTGCTGGGCTTTAACTCTTTAAATGTGTGCTAGCTATTTGATTGCTGCTGGCCACCTAATATAGCTATAGTTCTCAATTAGGGAGGGTGCTCATTTATGATTCTGTGTCTGTTTTCTCTCTTCCTCATAAAAGGGAGCTTCTTGAGGTTAGAGCTTTTGAGTTTGGCTTCTCTGTATTTCAAGCCTACGCTGTATATGGCGCACAAAAGAACTAAAGCCACAATCTTTGCCAGTTACACCTGTAGGTAATGGCCTTTATATAGTCTCTTGAAAAATATGGATTGCTTTGGTGACTTATACTATAAAAATCATGACAATTAGAAAACACTTGGAGCTACTCGGAAAATGGTATTATTCTGATGCTCAATCTAAAAATTTTAATTTGTGAACTATTTTGCCACAAATCAACAAATAGTTTGAAAGATTTCACTTTAAATCTCCAGGATATTTGAAACACTTGATTATATATTTGGGTATCCTATATACATAGCCAAATTCTAATTTTAAGCTTAAAAAATTCCAATAAAGTTTAAACACTATTTTACACCTGAGAGGATAATACTGGGGATATTTATTCAATGAAGTGAATATACTAAAAACAAAATCATTATTTTTACTTTTTTGGGAGATGTAAACAACCTGGACTTCTTTTGTAACATTCATGGTAATTTAATTTTTGGACAGAGGAAATGTGAAAGTTTTAGAAATAAAGCTAATTTTTGAAAATATGCACTAAAATGGACCGTTGTGGAGACACCGTATGATGTCTGTCCTTTAAAAAAGGCTAAATGTCGTTTCATCTGGGCTAAGTCCCACCCAGCTAGAGATGCTCTTCAGCCTGCAGGTCCATTCCTCGGTGGGTGGGGTCTAAAGTGAGTCTCTCTCATGACTGCTCTTCCTGGAGCCTGAGCAGAGGCCCTGCACACTCCCTGTTCAAGTGATAGTCTCGCCCTTCTACTCCACTGTGTTTGTTTAGTCTGGGGCTGAGTGTTTGTCTTGGTTTCCTGTCTTGCACCATTATTCCCTTCTGAGGATGAAATTCTGCCCTGGATTCCAGCTGACTTGGGTTTGCTGGCCAAGCCCTTCTCCTCAGGGACTGGATTGTTGCCCATCTCCCAGCCACTCACTGCTTCAAACCACAACGTTGTGTCTGGAGAAAGGATCTTGTTGCAGTATGATTGTGTCTTGTTCATTGTTGTCTTCCCCAGGCCTAGCATTTCATCCACTACAGAGAGTATGACTATCAGGTAAATGAGTGAAAGAATGAATTAAGCCTCCCAAACCCCCCAATTAAGGACCCTACTTCCATCGTATACTTCTCTTTACAGTCACCTTTCTCAGAAGAGTCATCTTTGCTAACTCCCTGTTTCCCATTGCAAAGGTACTAAATCTCCTGGAAATCTTACAATTAAGATTCCTCCTATGATGCCCATCTAACAGATCAGTCTTCTCATATATAAGAGGAAACACAGACTAAAATTTATTTTGTGCCATAACTTGGGAAATTGTTATTTGGACTGTTGTTCACTCACCTTGGGCCCGCATTCTATGCCACTGACCCTAACCCTGTTTGGTTTATTCATATTTTCTAACATGACATCATTACAGCCTTTCAGTTTAGGGATCGCAGACAATTATTCTTGGATCTGAATTTGCCTCAAATGAGGATGGGGAAGCAAACCAGAGTTTCCGCAATAGTTTTTAAGCTTTATAGGGCTTTTAAAAGTAGTGGATACTTCTCCCATGCAAAGAGAAGCAGAGAAGAGAGTGTGTAGAAAAAAACTGAGAACTTTGTGTTAACTTTTGTAAAATCAATCTTATCATCTGAAATATAAATATTATAAAGTTTATCTTAAAAGTTTTTGGGCTGATATTTAATAAAGTATTGAGCAAAATTGCTGTGACATACTATTCAGATTAGGCTAATGGTATCAAAACTCTACCAAGGAGTCTAAAACATGCATTCATCTTATTACAAAATTATATGAAATATGGGATCCAAAATATTTTTATTAAAAAAAACCTTAAAAATGATGTGTGTAGGGCAAAATGATATTAGACCAATTGGAATAATTTTTACCATTAATTTTCCAAGGCTAGAATTTTAAGTGCTACACAATTAGGAAAAATAGTTTACAGTGGTCTTCTATTCCTATTGATTTAGTCATATGGTAGGATCCTTTTTATTTCTTATTAATTTTAAAAAAGTACTTTTCTTTATACAATAGTAATATAATTATTTAACATTTAAAATTTGTTCTGCTTTCTTCCACTTTAGCATAAAAACACCTAGAATGAAAACAACATTCACAACTGGTTGACTAGACATATACTTAAGCTCTTGTTCTTGCTGGTATATTCCTTCACATGGGGAAATGGACCATTTCATGGCTTCAACTTGACCCTTTAATTTGTCACATGGACAAGAAATTGTGGTTGATGTAGGCCAGGATATAATAAAGTGTTTACCACCATAGTTCATAAAACTGAATCTGCATCCTGAGGGTTTAGGAGATGTGAGGAGAAGAGAACGAATGTTTGAGAGGCTAATGCATGCCCGGTACTGCATCACTTTGTACGTAAATCAATCTCATTTCCATTTTTATCCCAATACTGAAAATGGATAATTTCCTCACTTTGCAAATGACAGACTTAAATCTCAAAGAGATTAAATAACTATAACGAGATTACCTAAGTAGCCAGGAAGTATCAGAGTAGAGAGTTGAACCCAGGCCTGTCTGTTGCTACATCCAATTTTGTGTCTACAGCATTATGCTGCTGCTGTTTCTTCCCCAGCTACTCATTTCTTAGTCACACAATGTAATCCCAACATTTCTGCTCACACTTCTTCACTGAAGCAGCCTTCTCCAAGGACACCAACGCCCCACAAACTCCAAACCAATTGGTCTCCTATCAGTTTTTGTTTCTGTGATGGCTGAGTAGCTTGGCATCCTATTGACTAGACTGTTTCTTCTTCCAACGCCTCTGTTTTTAGCAACTAACAAAACGTTTTCTCTTTTATTATCTTCTTGTTTCTTGGGCCACCCCTTTTGTGACTTCCACAGTCTCTGTTCCCTAGAGTGGGCATGTTCCAGGACTTAACACTGAAATTTGCTCTTTTTCCTTTTAGTTTCTCCCTTGACAATTCAACCTCATAGAATCAGTCATCAAATTTGTGTAGATAACTCCATGTCATCAACTTGTAATATACTCACTTCAGAATATCTCATTGGATGCCCTCTTCTCATGTCTGCTGTTTGTTTTAATTAGCTGGTTTGATTTTCTGAAATTTTTTGAATTTTGTCTCATTATATATAACATACATTTTTCACTTTGCTGAAGACTCCACCACTCTATTATTTATATTTAACAGTTATGTCAACTGGTAGACACTGAAGGCAGTTAAGTTTGTGACCTATCAAAAATCAACTTTGCAAATGTCAACTCATCTAGTGTAGGGGTCAGCAAACTCCTGTCCATGGGCTAAATCTGGCATGCTGCCTGCTTTTATAAATAATGTTTTTATGGAACTCAGCCATGACTATCTGTTTTCTTATTGTTTATGGCTACTTTTATGCTATAACAACAGAATTAAGTAGTTCTAACAGAGACAATATGGCCATAAACAATATTTATTATCTGGCCTTTTACAGAAAAAGTTTGCCAATCCCAAATCTTACTCCTATTCCAAATTTCTTTATTTTGAGTGATAGCACTAATGTTCTTGCTGTGACTCAGTTAAAAGCTACATGTCATCATGATTCTTTCACTTTTTCCATTTCTAATCACAGGACATTCCATACATTTATTTCTTTTTAAAGTCTCTCACATCCTATTTTTCTCTTTTCTCATACTCATTCCACTAGTTCAAGTTATAATTATCCTTCAACTAATTTCCCCACTTTTACATTTTCACCCTCTTGCTCATCATATGATGCACTTATTAATTTTCCTAACTCCACAGTTCCTTCAGAACTTCTAAGGAGTCACTCATTAGACCATGTCACAGATTCACCTTATTAGTAATCTTTCATCACAAAGAGCTTCAGTGATCACCAGTCCACACATGGCTTAACAGCTAACACATGAATTAAGTAAGGTCATTAAAGGATAAATAGCCTAAAATTATATACCCTGGCCACAGCAGAAAGTATCTTGGCTATTAATACAAATCTCTATTTATTGATTGATTTTTGCTATTTAGCCTCTTATACACAGCTGTCTGACCTCAGTGGAGTCTCTAAAGATCTCTTATTACTGTCCTAAATGAACCTATAGTTCTGGAAAATACTTCTACTTCCCATCTTTACATTTTAATTTTAGTCTTTATTCCTGAATACTGCCCCCTCTCTCTACTTTGCATTCTTTAATAGGCCACCTCAAAACCTATTCCTCTATGAATTTTTTATGAGTTTTTGTACTTTCTCATGTTCTCTTCTGAGATTTATTGTTTGTAGCAATATTATAAACACAATTGACTCATTTGTTTTTTGTATTTTGCCAAATATTTTATGTGTCTTTCTAAGTGTATTATAACCCTAACTTCTCTGGGTAGGAGCTCCACTGTTAGGATTGAGGTGGAATGAGTTGTGGGACGTGCCAGAACCTAGGAACACAATGCACTGGTGGGATAAGGAGGAAGAAGCCAGGCCTAAAGGGACTGAGGATCAGGAACAGCAAAGCTCCCCGTGAGAGCATGCCCTTGACGAGGGTGACCAGAGTCCACTCCAGTTTCCTTCGGGCAAGTGCTTGTCCACACACAGTTTCCATTTTGGATGAGAGCTTACCCATAGACACTGCATATGCAGACTATCCAGGTCAGTAGAGCACCTTGCTATAGGAGGCAGTTCAAGTTCAAACATAGAAAGTGGAGCTGATAAGATATGGATATGATGGCAGGACATAAACTCTGGGGGCTTGGGTCATGTAAGACCTTAATCCCAACAAGAAAAAAGAATACTGGACTGAAAACAGAACCCAAAATCTATTTACAAAGACCAATCCAGCGTGGCAAGGATGTGGAGAGTCTTACGATTTTGTGAGCACATGGGTTGTTAGTCCTCTTGGAACTGCTAGTCCCTATGGGCTGGTGGTCTGAGAAGACTGACACATAAGCTGGGTTGGTCTGTTTGGGCTTGTGAATCAATGGGGCTAAACCTATTTGTTGGAGCTGAGAAACCTAACTGATAAGAGGGTCTGGGAAATATAGGGACTAATGTCCTTCTACGAAGCCTCTTTTGATCCCAAGCACTTGTCACTGTATTTTACTTATATTAACCTCTCAACACATGTGTTGCTGCTACTGAAGAGAATCGCAAGTCATCTTGTGTTTACTTAATGCTCTCACAGCAGAGCAATGGCATGGAGGGCAAGGAGGTAGAGGGGGAACGGAGATGAAGCCACAGATAAAGTTGGGTGTGAAATGTCAGTCCCTTAAAACTGCTTACATTAGGGTGAGTATGTATGGCAGAGATGCAGCTCTTCATTATTCAGCAAAGGCAGACATCGGTGACAATAAACATGAAAGAAAGAAAGAGAATAAAGGGTATGGGAAGAAGACAGTATAAGATTGTCCAAGGTCAGAAACTATTATTCATTCATCCCATCCATGGTGGATCCCTAGGAGTATGATGATTGATTGATGGAAAGGGAAAACAGTTTGCTTTTGTTTGTTTGTTTGTTTGTTTTAAGGGGGAGAAAGTATATTCAGAAGGAGGTGGTGGCATGGAAATTGACCACAATACTGAAAAAATGCTTGCTCAATTTGAGAAAAGTGTGTCTACCTCTTCAAGCCGATGACATCTATTTAGATAGGCAAATGACATCACTGGGGAAGGCTAGATGCCCTGATTATGGCCACCCACCAAGTCCTAGGTGGATCCAATAACATGTTTCATCTTATTTTGACTCCTGGTCACTTAACAGTCTTTCTTATGAGAGAAGCAAATGAAACAGGTCAGAAAGACAAACAAACAAACAAACAAAAACAGAAAGAAATAAAAATAAAACACATAGTATCTTTTACTTAAAGAAATAGGTAGCTTTCATGGTGGCTTCTGCTTATCTAAGTAATACGCTAACAGTTAAGGTGAGAAAGAAAAAGTCCTGCTTGGCTTAGAATCCTATTTTAAGGTAATTTTAAGGTCTGTTAATGTTGAGATTCCACTGTCATTTTGGGAACAAAATGGAGCCTATCTTCAGTCCCATGGCATCTCCTGCTAGTCCTCTCACTCTGAAAGCCGATACCAAATACAACTCACAAAGAGTGTTTATTTCAATGATATTCTTTTGTAACAAACTGGGATTTATTCTTAGAGCTGCTGATTGAACGCTTTAATTTACAAACGGGTTTCCCAAAGCTTCGTAAAGCCACCAGATGCAAAGAAGAGTGGCCGCATCCCCGTGCTCAGCCTGTTTAATGCAGGCAATATTGTAAACAGCGCTCTGGGGGAAGGTTTCAGAAGTGCATTTAATTGCATTTTCCACTTCTCGTAACAGCGAGGGATTAAGCTGAGATGGAATGTAATGGAACCTGCTCCGTCCCATCACCTCAAAGGGGAGAGAGGAGAGGAATGCACAATGGTGAGCCTGCCGGGAAGAAATGCCATCATCTCTATATGAATAAGTTCATGAAGGATCAAGAGCAAGTGCATAGTTTTATATTGTAAGTTTCCAGCTGGTCAGTCTGCAACGACAAACATCCAAAGGTAACTCCCATTTATTCAAAGTGACTTTTGTCTCCTGTAATGGAATCTTGGTTTCAGAAATAAATTCTAATATGTATTTTACGTGCAGCACCATATAAATCATTTACATCCTATTGGTCCAGACAATAGATAATCAGGGATATGTGGACTGGAGAAGCAGCTGAGTCCCATGTGCTGAACTTTCTATTTCTTTGGGCAGCTGTAATGCCAGAAGGCAAACAAAGAAACTCTGCTGTGTAATCAATGGGGAGTTAGAGGTTAGTTTGCAACATGCCACTGAGTCACATCCTCTTGGCACCACACTTATTAGGTCATTTTCATAGATTCTGCTTAGTGCTTTACAGGGCATGTCGAATGGAGTTACTTCATATTCTCATATGTAGTCTCATAAAGTCTGGGCTTCCTTGCTCTAACCGGTTTGGCTCAGTGGATAGAGAGTCGGCCTGTGGACTCAAGGGTCCCAGGTCCGATGCCAGTCAAGGGCATGTACCTTGGTTGCAGGCACCTCCCCAGTGGGCAGCTGATCGATGTTTCTCTCTCATCGATGTTTCTAATTCTCTATCCCTCTCCCTACCTCTCTGTAAAAAGTCAATAAAATATATTTTTAAAAAAGTCTGGGCTTCCTCAATAGATTAAAACTTAGGTAGCTTTTCTCAAAATGGGGTTTGCCCTTGACCATCTGTGTCAGGATCAATTGGAAGATTATTAGAAGGGGAAATTATCCATCTTCAAACCTTGTGAATTAAAATCTGAATTTTTTCCCCAGGTGATTGGTTATTCTACACATTAAATTCGAGAGCTGGTGTCCTACAAGAATATTCAAAGGTCCTATTTGGTCTATTCATTGGTTCTTACGGGGCTAGTTAGAAATTGTTTCAACAAGCATTGGCAAGTAGTTCCAAAATGGAATAAACTAAAATTTGCTGGTGAAGTTTGAAGAATATCAGAACTTTCATGATTTCGCCCCACAATTTGTCACAAGTGTCAGTTCCTGTCAAACAGTGAGCACCTCAGTCATGTTTGAAACACGTACCGCCTCCCTCTCTAAAAGCAAACCTGCATCCAATGTGCTTAGGGTAGCTCGCCGCAGCCACCATCTCCAACCCTCAGTGGCCTCACACCATGCACGCTCGACTATTTGTTCCTCCTGCCATTGGTCAGAGACCAGGGCTTCTTCCATATGGTGGCTGCACTGTCCCTGAGGCTTAGAGCTCACCGTGGAGGTGCTCTGCTTCCAACTGGCAGAAGAGGGAGGAAAGAAAGTGTAGACAGAAGCTTGTATGGGCCTGGCCCTGAAGTGCTAAGTATCAGTTAAGCTCAGATTTCACGGAGCAGAAATCTGTTCCCTGGCTATGCATCCCCTGCCACTGCTCCAGAGGCTGATTGTCTCCCTGTATTGCTGAATGGGAAGATAATAGCTGCCTGGACATTTTAATTTAATCATTAAATGAGATACTATATGCCAAGTTCCCAGAATGGTGGTTGACATACAATAGGTACTTACTGCAAGTGAAACTCTCCCTCCTTGACTCTTATAACACTTAGTAATAGTTTTTTGAAACTAATTCCATTAATTTTTTGGTTTATAGGTAATCTGCTTTTTCTACACAGCAGGAAATTAATTTTATATCCCTAGTACACAAGCAAAATACTTAGTGAAACTTCGGAGGTGAAGGCTCAGGCTGAAAATCTCACATCTGCTATTTACCAGCTGTTTCATATCTTTGTCTCAATCTTTAAACCTTTACACTGGAGATAGTAACAGTCCTTACTTCTCAGGGCACTATGAGAATTAGCAAACACAAATACTTAACAGAGTGTCTGGAAAATCACCTATAATAATAAAAGCATAATATGCTAATTAGACTGGACATCCTTCCAGACGACCTTCTGGACAAAGTTGGGCCTGCGAGGGAAACTGGAGGGAAGCCCGGGTCCTGGGTGCCAGAGGGAAACCAGTGCCAGCAGCCAGGGGAAGGAATGCCTACTCTTGCATGAATTTCATGCATCGGGCCTCTAGTAGACAATGAATGTTAGTTACCCTAAGTCTTAACTCCACTGAAAGGTTGACAAGGGAATGTCTGAGACAGAAAAGTCTGGGAAGAACCAGCACAATTCAATGCAGCCATTCTGTTCTGAAAAAGCTTCTGTGAAATAACTTGGTAGATTTTAGTAGTATATTAAACAATTAACTAGGAAATTTATAAGTGTTCAGGGGGATAAACAAAATGACAGTGTAAATTTTATTGGCAAGACTGTAAGTGTTCCCAGTAAAACCATATACACTCCCATTTAATTTTTTTAAATAAAAAGATTTTACATTCATTCTCTTAGATTGCAAAATTTAACTCTCAGTTAGGACTTAACAAATCTGGAATTCTTACATGTTGAGGTGGAGGTGGAAATGGTGGGAAGTTTCCAAAATGTACATAATGAGTCGGTGGTAGACAAAATATATCCAATCTATTCTCTGGGAAACTGTAGTTTTTATTCTTCAGTCAGAGCTAAAGTCTAAATGCCGGTTAATATTGTATTTAAAACATCAGAAAGATATATATAGAACATAGTTGTCAAAAAAATTGATGCACTGTAATATCAGTAATTATTAATACTTCAAAGTCTTTATGAACTTGTTTAAGCCTGGTTAATAAGAAAACCTTCTCTCTCTTTACTCTTTACAAAATTAAGCATTAACTAGGCAATTCTAGTAACAATATGTTGTGACCATACTGTGGACTTTCAGTCCAACACAGACAATTCTTTCATAGCTATACATGCACAACCCTAGATGTGAGAAAAATCAATTCGCTCAATGATACGGTGAAATGCTTTGGAGGTTGGGCTCAGGTAACAATTACCTATTTGCTTTGCCACCACCAACTTTGACCTCTAATTCTCAAGGAGGAACAAAAAACTTAAGTTAATAGTTAAAAATTACTTTATTAATTGTAGATTTGAAAAGATCTTAGATAGATGGTCTTTTAAAATGGCAGATTGACTATCCTTTCCCTAAGAGAGTCACCATTCTCCTGCATCCTTGCTATGAAAGAGATAGGGAGTCCTCAAAGATCCACAGTACAATGAAAGGACAAAAGACACATCAATGACCTCTTGCTACACCTCTTAAAAATATGAAAATTGCCCAGCTGGTGTCTCAGTTGGTTGTAGTGTCATCCTGTAGACCAAAGGTTGTGGGTTTGATTCCTGGTGGTGGGAACATGTATGGAGGCAACTGATCTCTCTCTCTCTCTCTCTCTCTTCCTTTCCTTTCCTTTCCTTTCCTTTCCTTTCCTTTCCTTTCCTTTCCTTTCCTTTCCTTTCCTTTCCTTTCCTTTCCTTTCCTTTCTCTCTAAAATCAGTAAGCATATCCTCAGGTGAGGATTTAAAAAAAGAATATAAAATTGGCCAAATCTTAAATTCCCAGTCAGGTCAGAAGACTGGCAACTACCACTTAATCATAAACCAATTGTGTAAGGTAATTGTATTTATTTTAAAACAACCTGTATAAGACCAGGTATAATGTGGCTCGATGCTGAAGAATATGATCAGTAGTTTTGAAAGCTAGTGTGGTGACTTCCAGAGCTTTATAAGTTCACCGTGGAAAACTGACATAGCTTTTTGAGACCTGATTTTCTCATTAGTAAAGTTCCTACAGTGATTTTTAACAAGGTAAACCTGAATGTATTGGCAGAGATATTGTACTCCAAATCTTTATTTTTTTCACATTACAAAGATGATATAATAATTGTAATTAATAGTTATTTGCCACTTAATATATTCCAAGGGCTTTTCTAAGCATTTTATAAGCACTTGCCCACTAAACCTCATAATAACTCTATCAGATTAGTATTGTGATTATCTTCATTTACAAATGAAGCAGCAAAGGTAAAGGGAGGTTGAGTACTTACCTCAGGTCTATTTGAACAGTTTGATGTCATAACCCATACTCTCTATCATTATACCAGGCTAGAAGCCCGGTGCACAAATACATGCACCAGTGTGGTCCTTTGGCCTGGCCTGAGGAGGTTGGGCCAAAACCAGCTCTCCAACATCCCCGGAGGGGTCCCGGATTGTGAGAGGTTGCAGGCCAGGCCAAGGGGCCCCACCAGTGCATAATTGGGGCCAGGGAAGGCTCCAGGGCATGTCTGGCCCATCTCACCCAGTCCTGCCCAATCAGCCGGACCCCAGCAGCAAGCTAACCTACCAGTCAGAGCGTCTGCCCCCTGGTGGTAAGTGCACATCATAGCAACTGGTCAAATGGTTGAACAAATGGTCAGACACTTAGCATATTAGGCTTTTATTACATAGGATACAGTACAGGAGCTATTTCCGGAGTATATATACTGTGCTAGGCATTGATTTAGAATGCAAAGACAACAGAATAAACAAAAGACACAAATGCCTGTCCTTTGGAAAAACATTTTGGTGATATTGCAAATCATAAAAATAACTAACATTTATTGAACATTTGCTATGTGCTAGTGCTATGATAATCTTATATAATTTAGAAACTATTCTTATAATGTAGGTAATATTTTTATTCCATTTTATGAGTAAGGAAAGGGTTATTTCTCAGCGGAAAGCATTTTATATAAATACTAGAGGCCCAGTGCATGAAATTTGTGCATGGGGAGTGTGTGTGTGTGTGTGTGTGTGTGTGTGTCCCTCAGCCCAGCCTGCACCCTCTCCAATCTGGGACCCCTCAAGGGATGTCCGACTGCCTGTTTAGGCTCGTTCAGGCCTAAACGGGCAGTTGGACATCTCTCTCACAATCCAGAACTGCTGGCTCCCAACCACTCGCCTGCCTGCATGATTGCCCCTAACTGCTTCTGCCTGCCAGCCTGATCACCCCCTAACCACTGCCCTGCCAGCCTGAGCGACGCCTTACTGCTCCCCTGCCGACCTGATTGCCCCTAACTGCCCTCCCCTGCTGGCCTGGTCACCCCTAACTGTCCTCCCTGCAGGCCTGGTCACCCCCAACTGCCCTCCCCTGTTGGCCTGGTTGCTCCTAACTGCCCTACCCTGCAGGCCTGGTTCCCTCCAACTGCCCTCCCCTGCTGGCCTGATCAGCCGCAACTGCCCTCCCCTGCTGGCCATTTTGTGGGTTGGAGTGATGGTCAATTTCCATATTACTCTTTTATTAGATAGGATACAGAGCAACAGTAGTAAGAGAGATAAAAGAAAAACATTTTTATCTGCATTTTTTAACTAAATTGGGGGAATAAAATCAATTGCAATATTGGTTTGGATCAAGCTTGGGTTCTGCTGACTTTTTAATTTTCCTTCAATTAAGTCTAGGCTGATTTACTAGCTACTAAACATTTTGTCTGATAAACACAATATTTGCTTTCCATTTGTAATTGTCCAACCAAATTGGTATGGGATGTGTCAGGCTTTGTTCCCAGGCCAACTTTATTGGTTAGGCTTCCTCATATGATCACTAATTAATTCTCATACTTGACTTCAAAGGGTTGTTGTGACTATTAAATGAAACAGCCTACTTAAACTTTTACCTGGAGACCTGGCATGTATCAGGTACTTACTAAGTCACATAGTGGCTGCCAAATAGCCACCAGGAGGGTGTCTAAAAGGCCATTTGGAAAGTGCTATAGGGGTCTGGCCTGTGCAGATGGACACAGGGACTGAAATAAACTACCGAATACCCTCAAAGACAGTGGGATCTCAAGATGGGAAACACAGTAGGCACTGACAAACATAGAGAAGTAACTTTAGGAAACAAACTGAGTGGGGGATCAAGTGGCACAGAAGAGATGAGATGAAGAGAGGCTCCACTCTTGTGCCCCAAACAGGAGGCAGTTGCAAAAGGCAAGTCTGGTGTTTCTCCCTCACAATGAGGAGCTCTCAGGTCATGAGAAAATAGATGTGCACATTTCAGGGAAAGGGGACGGACTATACAGGAGAGCTGCGGGGAATTTGAAAATGGGTTGGACATTTAGATGGGGTTCAGCATGAGGAGACTTTAATTTGCTGTTTAGCATCTTCATTCAACTTCTGATGACACTGACTCATCTGAGAAAATGAAACAAATAGTAACATAGTTTACACTTTCCTTTGTTATAACATACACTTACCTGTGAAATTCAGAACCCAGCAGAGTGTTCAGAACTATGGGCCAGTTTGAAGTGTGAAAAGAAAAGGGAAAGCCCATTGATTATCTCTTCAAACACTGGCTCTAGAATGGCACTTAAGTAGAATTTGGGGCATGCGGAAGGCACTAGGGGGTCCACAGAGGTAGCAAGCGAGGTATACATAGTGTTGCTCAAAAGTGTTCACTTTATATCATTCTGGATTAGCAAACGCATCTTGAAGACCACTTGAGCAAACTTCATTATTACTTCAATCTTTAATCACTAATTGTTTATGCCCTGTTTGGAGCTCACACGAATTTCATTTCTCATGGAAATCATTATTTCATTCAGTGGTTCTAATTGTTATAAAACCCATATCTGTGTTGACTTGAAATCTACTTGAATTTGACTTGAACTAAGTAAGGGTGTTGGTGGCCAAATGGATCAGAGCGCCTCAAACTCATTGCCTACCTGAGAATTTAGTTTTCTTAGAAGCATAAAACTGTAAGGAAAGTATCTAGTTTTCAGAAAAACAACAAAAAAACAAAACAGCAAAAACACTCAAATTTATTGTTTTGTTGGTTTATTTTATTTAAGTAAATGTAAGTGTCTAGTGAGAAATTCAGAAGGTACAAAAACACAGAAATTTAATTTGAAGTGATTTAAATTACTGGGATAATAAATCACATGTTTGAATTAAACTACAATGCACAGAATTTAATCCATGAAGGATATTGGTAGCTATTCTTTGTCTCTCCTATGATATCTTATTAATTTGAAGATGAAAAGTAAAACTAAGAAACAAGCACTTTCAGAACATACAATACTAATTTTACATGTAATTAGAAGTAACAATTTCTTTTCATTTATAGAACATACTCCAATGACCTTTGAGGCTGGTGGCATGATAGGACATTAGCTTATAATTATGCTTTGATTTGCAATGAAAAATTGAAATGACTATTTCTGTCAAATCTAATAACAGAATATTAAAATATGAAGCATTATTGCCCTCCTCTGGTACATTTTGATATAACATTTCTAGAAAGGATTTTAACAAAATGACAATTTAAAAAATCATTTTACACACTAGAAATGAGCATTTTTCCTTATGAATTTATACCTAATCTATTTTAAAATAATTATTTTATGTGATTTTTTAAAAATTAAAAGTGGTGTATAAATCTTTTGAAATCCAGATATAAATTAATGAGCCAGAAAATGTAGGAACAATAATAATGGCTGTTAATATCATGCATTCATAGGACATTTTCAAAGAACACTTAATACATGTTTTCTCATTTAGTCTCACATTATCCCCAGGAGGAAGCAAATCATTACATTTTATTTGTTCAACTTCCTAGGTCTGTTGTTTCAGTTTATAATTGATTTTTCAAATGCAAGTGGAGACATCCAATTTGCATGCTTTTGTGATTCAGTTATGCTTTTCATCCTACAATACCAGCAAAAGACAGTGCCTAAATATGTGTAAATAAATGATAAGGTCTCTAGGAATGATACTAATCCCCACCCAGAACCAATGGGACAGCTACACATTTTCCAATGAAACCTAATCTGGTGAGGGATTTCCACCATTCCATCTGGTCTTTAAAATGAAAATCTTAGATCAAAAGGTGAGATAAGGCATTGTTTATATTTAATCATAATTTATGATCCACTTAAGCATTGTCCCCCCTGCTCCAAATCAGACTTTATTTCTTATTTTCATATCCAGAAGAGAAAAATACATTTATCCTGTGCTTAAGGACTCGAGGGATTACAGAATGATGGCTACACTCTGGTTTCTATCTGTGGTTGCACGAAAGAAAATACAGATGGGAACTATTTGCTTAGTATTTGTGTAAGAAATTTTCAGGGTCTAGTTTATGTTTATTTTATTTTCTTCTGCCTTCTGAAAAACTTCACATTTTTAGGGTCTGCAACGATGCTTGCAGAAGGATATTCCTGCCTGCACATTTGGGCCATTTCATTAATAATACTTCCCAGGGTTCAGCTGAGTAGTGCAGAGACCAAATCTTAAAGCCCTATCCTAATTGTACTGCTAAATAAAAACCAATTGCTTTTTATGTGTCTGAGTTTATAAAGCCCTAGAGTGTCCTCATGTTAAAGTGTTTCATAGCAAGTTTGTTTTAGGACTTAATAACCGAAGTCTAGGGTGAAAATCAAAGTGGACTGTCTTTTACCTCATGGTAGCCCATAGCAACCAACATTCTGTTACTCACACACAGTGAGCTCCCAAAGGAGGTTTTCATCCACTGATTCAGGAAACCCAGAACTATGTGGTGAAATCCCATTGTGAACTAGTCACTCTGTTGGCAGAGTATATACTGGAGTGAGCCCAATAGATGTGGCTTTACCTTTAAAGACCCCAGTCGTGGAAATAGATATATAGCAGATCAAGAGACAAATTTACGACTGGAATAAGCACCTGGAGGAGAAGAAAAGAGGATTCCTGTTGAGAGAGAATAACAGGGAATTATCGAGAGATCATGAAGGCCTCTGCGGGTCTGGTGCTGGATTTTATCACATCTCAGATGCCCTGATTATAAGGTACATCGATATTATATGCTCCACTAAAAAAAGGTTGCTAATTAAGCTATAACCCAAAGCTCCCCTTTAATTAGAATCTCTATATATACTTATCAGAAGATATTATTCTAGACACATTTTGTCAAAGGTTTTTTTAATTATATATAACCTTTGGGTGAACATAAAAAGGAAAATATGAGCAAAATAAGTTAAGGTAAATTTAAAACTTTCACATGTGCAGAGTTCTTTTGAGAGTGAGTGGAATAAGAAGCAGCAGAAAGACCTGGTAGAGAAAATGTTGAGATGTCTGGCTGTCAGGGGAGCAGAGAAAAAGGGCCATAGTTGTAGGCAGACGCGTAGATAAGAGATGTGTTGGAGGAATATTGGGGATGTTGATGAGAATAATCCGCAGAGTGCAAAGTGGAAAAAGCAATCCCTCTACCTGTGCTCAGGTCACTGTCTCCTCCTGACATCTGAGTGCAGTAATCCACAGAGTGCAAAGTGGAGGAGCAGATCCTGAAGAAGGTACAGGGGGGTGTGACCTTGGACTGGTGTGTGCCTTGTTCTCTGATAGGAGACGGGTTGCTCCTTTCTTTGAAAGGGCAGGAAGAAGTGGGAGCTGATTCAGATGGGGTTTTAGACTTAAGATGAAAAGATCACAGGGTTTCAGTCTGAAGTTTCCTAGTCTCTCAATTGAACATGAAGCAAACTCATCAGAGGATTTGTGGAAAGGAAGTTACTAGAGATTTGAGAATTGAAAGAAGTTATCAAGTAATTTTTGCAAATGGGCAAAAAATGTATCTCAGCAGAAAACTTATCAGGTTGTTGGACAGTGTTGCAGGGTCACTGGAGACTAGTTGCATGCTGGAGAGATCTAGCAACTACTGTACTTCCTATATGGGGCAGGTCAGAGATGTATATGTTTGAATTTTTTCCTGCATTAAGGTTTTTCCAGCAAAGATATTAAGATAAACATCAAGGGAGTCAGATTAATTGCCAGGAAATAACTGCCACGCTTTCAGAGCACTTACTATATGCTAAGCTTTGTTTTAGAACAATTTGCATAAATTTATCCATTCAGCACTTGCAATGATACTGTGAGGTAGGAATTATTATGACTAGCACCCCCATTTTATAGGTGAGGAAACTAAGATACAAGGAGGTTAAATAACACGTGTAAGATCACAACCAGTAAGTGGCAGAGCCAGGGGTCAAAACGTGGTAGTAAGAATCCGGAGGCTGTGTTGGAAACCCCTGTGTAGCCATTCTTCCAAATGCAATGCTTAATCTTGTGATTTCAACGGAATACGGTCATAAGTAGGAAAAAGAGGAGTCTAATGGACGGGAAAACATTGTCCAGTCAGTGATTTAGAGGATTTGATAAGATCCTGTTGGGTTTAGATTTTTCACCTATGTGTGACCTGGACATATAAAAAGAATATTGCACAAAAAGAAAAGATAATCAGATCTGTGCCTTTTTAAAACCTCCCGGTGCCACTATGGATAAGGGATTGAGGACAAACAAGACTGGAGCACAGAGATCCTTTAGAAGACTCTTCTAACAATTTACTAGAAACGTTAGTGTCAAACTAGGGGAGTGTGGGAATGAAAAACAATGAACAGATAGGAGACACACTTAAGAGGTAGAATCAACAGGACTCTAGGTTTGATTGGAACAAAGAAGGAGTCAGTGAAGAGTCTCAACTTTTTGACTAATGTAACCGGAGGTTGGAACCATCGATCAGGATAGACACGGAGAACCTTAGGTAAGAATATGTTTTCAACTGTGGACATTTTGAGTTTGAGAAACTAAAAGGATATCTCGAAAAAGAACTTTCGTTGGGATTTGGTGGTTATATGAATATGAGGCACAATGGAGAAATCCAGGTTGGATTTAAATAAGACTAAACGTTACCAGCTTGTTGTTTATAACTGAAGTCATGGAGAGGCTGTGCTCACCCAGGGACACAGTGACAGAGGGGAGGGATTAGGATGGAAATCTGAGGTGGGCTGAGGAGATGGAGGAAATAGGAAAGAAGGAGGGGGACTGAGAAAGAAAGGCCAGAGAGCAATTAGAAGGATCCGAAGTCATGGAAGCAACGAGAGGAAACAGATCAAGAAGCCGGGAGTGAACAAGAGCTGCAGAAGGTCAAGAAAGATAACAATAAAGTGTCCACTGACTTTACTGACCAGGAAATCATTGATGACCTCAATGAGAGGCAATGACCTCACACTGCAGCAAAGGGGTAGATGGTAGATTTTAGGGCTTAAAAAAGGACAGGAAGGTGAAGAGGCAGAAAGTATAAACAAGTCTTTGACAAAGTCAAAGTGGAGGAAAAAGCTGTAGCTAGTGGGGTCAAGTGTTTATTTTAAGATGGAGGATAAAGAATGTTTAAGTAGTGCTTACAAGAATCCAATTGGGGGGCAGGGGGAAGCTAAAGATACAGAAAAAGTTATTAGGAGAGAAAAGTCCCTGGAGATGTCAGGAGGAGACAGTGACTTGAGTACAGATAGAGGGAACTTCCATGGCCAGTATGTGACATACGTGTTTGGGTACAAGTGGATGGTCACAGTTAATGACAGAAAGTGGAAATGTCTTCTGTGATAGCTTATCTTTTCTCTGAGAACTGGAAGGTGAGGTCATTTGCTGAAATTCAGTGGGTACTGGGAAAGTCAATGGTCTGAGAAGGGAAAAGACTATTTGAAATAACCACTGCAGAGAACAGGAGAGAGCAAGCGTAGTTAGCATAGTAGGAGTGTTTGTTGTCATGGTCAGACATTCTGTATTTGTAGGGGCACCAAGCAGCCTTATTGTACATTTTTTCTTCAGGTGCTCTCAGCATCCTGGGTAAAATGTGGGGCAACATTCATTATGGATGGGGTTGTGACTGGGAAGTGTAATGGAGAGAATCTGAGTTAAGGGTGTAGACAACACATAAATCATAATGGTTAATGTGATGGGTCATGGAATTTAAACTGGGTAAGGAAGGTAATGAGTTCAAGGTGGGCCTGACACGGATGTGCCTGGACTTGAAGTCCCTCCCTGAGGGCAGGTCCCACTGAAGTGAAAAAACATGTGTAACTGGTATGCCAAAAAAAAAAAAAAAGTGCTTAACAGTTGAAAAATTTGATCACAAATTTAACTTTCTGCTTCCCAATCTCTGTTCATTTTATAGAGTATAATATTTTCCTGCCCCTGGGTGAAAACTCTTGCATGCCCCTGCTTTTTTTTTTTCTCACTCATAGGTAATAGAGAATCCTATAGCCACTCCATAATCTAAACACAGCTTTGAAGTGTTTAAAACCATCATTTTTAGTTGATAATCACAATGCTAAATTCAAAGGGGGTTCTATCTTTTCCTTGCCACCAGCTGCAACATGCTTCAGGATGCAGTACTACTGAGGGCTTCTTTTCTCCTCTCTACTGCCCTCCAATTTATCTCCTGTCACACCACAGAACTTTTCTTCCTCACTCCATGAGTATCCTTCATTGGTACTTAATCCATTTATTGTATCTACTGAACGCAAATGTACATTATTTTGATATTTGTACACTTGTCAAAGTGCATTTTTTCTTTATTAAGGTCTATATAGACTTAGAATGTGTGGCAGAATAATTTATTCAAATGGTAAAAAGGTTAATCTCTTATACTTTCCCTTTTTCTTTCATTTCAGGCTGATGGCCCAAGCTTTGCAATGCACTTTCTCAAGAAAAACAAGAGTAACTTGAATTCAACAGATTTTCTGTGCTCTGTAAGAAACCTTAGCCTTTGTCGGGATTGACCTACCTGGGGAAGGGAAGAGGAAGAAAGATTTTGAACATAAAGACAGAGCGAAGGAAGAAGCTAGGAGACAGATGAGGCTCATAGCCAGAGTCTCACAAGGCAACAGGGGATCCAGAATCCAGACTCTTGTGTTCCCAGCTGTGGTTCCTGTAGCTGCTGTAACAAAGAACCATAAGTGGGGTTACTCAGAACTAGTGTCAAATATTCTCCCGAAGTCTGCATATTTTCCTTTCTCCATTCTAACAACTACAAAAGGGCCAAGGAGAAAGATTTATAAAATATGATATTCATTGTGGCTATGATAGAGGAAACTTTCTCAAGGACACCTTACATTTATCCAAGAAGATCTGTGTCTGTGAACAGGGTTGATTCTGTCAACTTGGGGTGATGACATAAATTTCCATTGCAGGGATTCATATCAGGTTTGGGAGACTTGGGAGTTAAATAAATCAATTAATACCTTAGTACACTGCCCATCTATTTAATTCTTAGGCTGAATATGACCCATTAACCACCTCCACTGGTGGCTTTGGAGCAAAACACTGAACGACACTACACTCCTGCTTCCCATTTCCATAATTTCACCCCTTGTGTCTAGCATTTAAAGACTTCCATATGGCTTCTGTCTCTCAGAGCTTATCACTGCTACTGAAATCAAGATGCCCATTTCAGAGGATGCACCGCTCACTCTTCTCCCAGTGATATTACCCAAGAGCTTTCTAACATTTCCCTTAGCTGTGCAATTTCTAACATTTTAGCAAATGATTGTCTTCTGACATAGTAAAGGAGTAGGTGAAATAGTTGCATATCATGATCTACCCCAACATTGCCAGTTCCCCTAAGCCTTTTGATTCCTTTCTCTACACGATGTCAGTCTGGAATTTCAGCCACATTAAATTCAGTACATCATTCAATCTATGCTGCAGTCACCCAAGCAAACTGCTTCATCCATGTCAGCTGTGTGAACTAACACATTAAATTTAGATTCTCAGGAAAGTATACCCCAAACAATAAATTTAGTCTGACCCAACATTATAGTGGTCTTGTTGGCCTAACAATCTTAAATTTCATTCCCACACATATATGCTACTTTTCTGCCAATATAAATTGGCACAATGTAGCAATTATTTGTGTGTACAAGTTGTGTCTTCCAAAATAAAACTTTATAATATTCCCATTCAAAATATGCTGGAAGAAAATTGCATTTTTGAGTCTGCAGGAAAAAAGTGTTGGTGGTAACCCCTTGTAATAGAACTGTCTCAGATGAAATTTCACACCAGCTTTACGTAATCAGAGTCCTCTCTCAGACAGGGAAGAGGGGCACATCTGCAGGCAAGAGGTGGCTCAACAGGGTTTGGCATTCAAGATTCTTATGTTCATCTTACTCCAAAATCTCTGGGTCCTACTCCTTTCTAATCCTTTCCCTAGCCTCAGTTAAGAAATTTGGCAATGGTGTGAATTCAACTTGCTTCATAAATATGCAACCTGAATAATTTCATATTTGGTTGGAGTGTTTAGCTAACCTACTCTGTGGCTATCAGAAACAAGTCATTTCTAAAGCCACTAGTTCTTTGACTGTAAATTGAGTTGGGAGCCTACAGCCCTGTCAGAACCTTTTCTTTCTTTATGATCTTTGTTGTCAGAAATAGAAATTCCAGCCCATAGTACTTGTGCTCATCACAGATGCATACATATTGTGACATTCAGATGCAACACGTACTTTATACACCAATACCTTTCTTTTCACCAACACATCATCCCAAACAACCATAGGTAAAAATGTCACTTGGTAAATTAATACACACAAGTTGCCTTTAATAAATACATTTGGAATCTTCTAAGTTCAAATGTTAACCAGATTTCTTTACTGCAAAAGTTCTTGCCCGATCATTGTGGTTGAGCAATTGACCCATGAGTCAAGAAGTCACTGATTTGGTTCTTTGTCAGGGCACATGCCCAGGTTGTGGGCTCAATCCCTCGTTGGGGATGGGCAGGAGGCAGCCAATCAATGTGTCTCTCTCATCCATGTTTCTATCTTTCTATCCCTCTCCCTCTCTCTCTCTCTAAAATCAATGAAAATATATATTTTTTAAAAGTAACTTGTAATGTATATAAAGAATCTTTTCCCCCAGACAATCTCATTGAAGTAGTGAGTGTTCCTCAGGACATACGTAGAAAATACTATGCTGCCCTGACCGGTTTGGCTCAGTGGATAGAGCATCAGCCTGTAGACTAAAGGGTCCCAGGTTCGATTCAGGTCAAGGGCATGTACCTTGATTGCGGGCACATCCCCAGTAGGGGGTGTGCAGGAGGTAGCTGATCCACGTTTCTCTCTCATTGATGTTTCTAACTCTCTATCCCTCTCTCTTCCTCTCTGTAAAAAATCAATAAAATCTATTTTTAAAAATACTATGTTAAATCTTAGTGTCTTGGCTTGTCCCTTTCGATGTACCTGGATTACCTGGATTAAATTCTTGCGATTTTCCTGTATTATTTTTCTATTGCTGTGTAACATTTGATCATAAACTTAACTTCTTTAAAAGATCCACATGGATTTTTCTCAGTTTCTGTAGGTCAGGAGTCCATCAATGCCTTAGCTAGGTTTACTCTTAGGTTCTCAAATGCTCTCCATTGAGTCTCTCAGAACTTCAGCATCATCTGAGACTGAATAACTCAGTTCCTTGGGATTGTAAGATTGGTGGCTTCTTTGTCTTGTGAGCAAGTTTGCTTGTGTTTTGCTACCTGTTAGTCAAAGGCTGCCCTCAGCTCCTAGAGATCACCTTCAGGTCCTTGCCATGTGGGCTTCCCAACATATGCAACCCTCAACCTGGAGCTCGACTCTTCAAAGCCAGCGTGGGAGGATGTCACTGCCATCTTACAAGACACAATTATGTAGTTACATGTACATGAACACGTATATCCATCACCTTTCCCTATTCAAGGAAGGGAAGCAAGTTATAGAACCCCGCCTGCCCCCATATATATTCAAGGGAGAAGATGACCCAAACCAGTGAAAAGGGAAACAGGATCACATATGGCTGTCTTAAGAGTATTCTGCTACACTTTCTTTTTTTGAATGGTGTTTTGCTTCTCACTTAGGGGGAAATGGTTAGGTTTATTTATATATTCCATAGGCCAGATTGCCAGGTTCTGTTACTTGGTCCCTTTAAAGAAGAATACAATGAAATGTTACCCTATCATAGCCAACTCAGCAGACTAGGTTTTCTTAGCTTTGTTTGATGCTATATCCCATTATATCTCTGTACTCTTAAGAAAGTCCCTGCTTCAGCTTTAGATGCATAACGATCCTAGGAAGGCATGGAAACCAGGACATGAGTTAAGAATTGGGACATGGAGAGACCATGGGGAAATTTAGGCCACATGAAATTTTGTGGTGCTCAGTAGGAGGAATTCTCCACTGGAATTCAGAAGACTTTCCTTTGTGGCCAAGCTCATGCCCTTTGCATGTGACAAATATTGGCAGCTATCAATAGTTTGCTTTAAAAAAAATTTCCTGGGATCATCTGCTCTGAAACAATATTACATACAGAACATTTTAAAACTTCAAGAAAGGCTTCTCTCAAGCTGTTTTATGTGACATGTCCCTGCCATAATTTGTTAGTGTACAGGAAGTACTATTTTTAATATTAAGCGGTTAAAATTGTTCAGATGAATCAGGTACCCAAACTCCATGGAGTACAGACCAAAGCCAGCCAAAACCACTTGGGGTTACCCATGCTTTTTCAACACCTCTACTTCCTTTCCCCCCATTAGCATGGATAATTAACAGTTGATTGTAATTTCAAAGCAGCATTGGTATGAAAAAATAACTGCTGAACTCATAATATTCAATAGTGATTACGGTGTTCCCTATTTTGAAAATATCCTCTTAACTAATTTCCTTTTTTTTCTTTCCAAGATGTGTCCCCTCCAATTTGAGAAACCTGGAACAAAGTGGTCTATTTGGCTGAATCTAGTATTTGTTTTGGCTCATAATCCCATCACATAGCGGTACAATTGACTTTACATTTAGAGTAGAAAAATCGCTGTGCCAACATTTGCTAATAACACTATCTCTATTTAGCCTGGGGAGCTAATTATTCTCCAAGTAAAACAAGAAACATAAAGAGATGTTTATTATTTTTTTGTAAATTTGTTTTTTAACTATAACTATTTTTAAATAAAGAAAGTCTTAAATTTTTGTATAAAGAATTGGTTATGATCCAAAAGTTTATATTAAAGTTGTTGAATAGTTAATGCATTTCCCCATAAATGAACTGATATGAATTGTGATAATATTTCTAACATAATAACAGCAACCACTTATTGACAGCCTCCTGCCTACCTCATCAATTTTTCATTGTTTCACTTGTTCCCTAAATTTCTGTGTTTTATCTCTTCCGTAGGTCAGCAAACTTTTTCCATAAAGATGCAGATAGTACATACTTTAGGCTTGGTCAACCATCTATCTAGGTTGCAAACACTCAAAGCTGACATTTTAATGTGGAAGCAGTCACAGACAATACATAACGAGTATGTATAAAAAACACACAAAAAAAACTTTATGGAAACTAAAATTTGAATTTCATATAGAAAAATAGTTTTTATGAAGAACCAAAAAATTTAGTTTCTAGTATTTGTCAGCTTTTAGGTTAGGTAAAGTGTGTGTGTGTGTGTGTGTGTGTGTGTGTGTGTGTGTATGTGTGTGTGTGTTTTATATTTTTTATTGTTTTCAGAGAGGAAGAGAGAGGGAGAGAAAGGAAGAGAAACATCAGTGATTAGAGAGAATCATTGATCGGCTGCCTCCTGCATGCCCTGTACTGAGGATCGAGCCGGCAACTCAGGCAGGTGCCCTTGACCAGAATCCAACCCTTCAGTCCGCAGGCCGACGCTCTATCCACTGAGCCAAACCAGTTAGGGCTAGGTGAAATATCTTTCATATCACAGAAACAACTCACTTAATAGCTTGAGTGAGTTGTTCACTTTCCAGCTCATGATTTGCTGATGTTTTGGATTCAGACTCTAAAATAAGTCTCTATGATTTCACAATATCCTTACAATGTTTCATTTTTATTTAGTTTTTATGAAATTTTTTTAAGTTGCAATTTGCTATAGTAATGCTTAAATTTTGGCATTATTTCCTGTTTGTTATTTGAGACTACTAGTAGCAATGCCAATTTGTGTATATTATAACAACTTCATTTTTAAAAAATAACACTTCATTATCTAACAGCTCATTATGTAGCTCAGAAGACATGAGGTTCAACTGTAGCCAAATATTAATGGTTCGATTCCGGTCAAGGGCATGTGCCTTGGTTGTGGGCACATCCCCAGTGGGAGATTCGCAGGAGGCGGCTGATCGATGTTTCTCTCTCATCGATGTTTCTAACTCTCTATCTCTCTCCCTTCCTCTCTGTAAAAATTCAATAAAATATATTTTTTTAAAAATGGGCCATAATATTAGGTAATATTCTCTTCAGTTTTGGCTGACAAGATAATCATATTTATGTACAAAGCAGTCACCCCATGACTCAGAATGATATTGACTTGTTTTGTTAGTGAATATGGACACCTGTTCTTTTGCTTGGCCTAACCATACTAAGTATATGATACTGAATATTTGAATAGTTAAGTGATCAAGTCAGTATTAAATTACATTGCTAATGAGAGCTAGTGTGTAGATATTATTCCTATATATGAACAATGGTTCTTTGTTGAATTCTAATCTATAGTTAGATCTATAGATTAAGTCTCAGAGACCAATCAGACAATTCACAAATTTGCACAGGAGAATGAGAGAGGAAATAGTGCAAACCCAAATTCTTTTACTAGAAAATTAAACCAAGTGTTTGATCCACTTATAGTCATCAGTGTTGACGCTGCAGACAAATACTATTATTTGTTATGGGTTGAACTGTGTATCCCAAAAAGATATGTTGACATTTTAGCCCCCAGGACCTATGAATAGGACCTTATTTGGCAATCAGGTCTTGGCAGATATACTCGGGTTCTGAAGGTGTCATTAGGATGGGCCCTAATCCAAAAGTAGAGGAGAGACACGACACAGGGAGAACCCCAGGTGAGACGCAGAGACACAAGGGAGGAAGATGACCATGCGAAGACAGAGGCAGCGATTGGAGGTATGCAGCCATAGGCAAGGAACTCCTGGGGCTACCAGAAGCTCGAAGAGACAAGGAAGTAACCTCCCTTAGCAATTTCAGAGGGAGTATGGCCCTGTCCAGACCTTGATTATGGACTTCTAGCCTCCTGAACTGTGAAAAAATAAACGTCTGTTATTTTAAACCATCCAGTCTGTGGTACTTTGTTTCGGCAGCCCTAGGAAACTAACGCAGATTTATTCGTGTGAGAAATTTTTGGTGCGAGGGTAGAGGTGGAGGGGATTTCCACTCCTGGAAAATAATCATCAAAATTGTGGTATAAATAGTTCAGTCATTCTTTCCTGTTTGAAGTTTGAGCTGAACACACTATTTGGGGATCATACAGCACCATCTTCTGGGCATCTGTCTTAATTGCTCAACTTACTGAACAGATTCTTTCCTTGCTTGCAATACAAAAACAAAAAACAGCAACACACACAAAAAAACAAAACAAAACAAAACAAAAAACAACTAAAAAAAAACAACCCAAAAAACTTACTGAGCACTTATTATTATTGATGCCTTATTCCTGAGACTATGTCTATACATCCAAATAACTACAATACAAAATAAAAAAACTTACAAGCACCACAATCTAGGGTAAAAATGGAAGGGTAGATTAGAATTCTTATTTTAAAAATTAAAAATTAATCCCATGCATATTATTTTACTTTGAAAAGTATTGAAACAAATTAAAATGTTAAGCTTATTTTCAAGTCAACATAGTGTTTAATCCAAATAATTTCAGATTCATTTGCATCTCTAGGAAATTCTTTTTTTAAAATTTATACATGTTTATATACACATGTTCATGATATATATATATGTAACTATTATATATATACACTAGAGGCCCAGTGCACAAAAATTTGTGCACACGGGGGGAGATAGGGGGTCCCTCAGCCCGGCCTGTGCCCTCTCGCAGTCTGGGACCACTCGGGAGATAACCACCTGCTGGCTTAGGCCTGCTCCCGGGTGGCAGAGGGCAGGCTCAATCCCTAGGTGCAGCCCTTGGTCGGGCTCAGAGCAGGGCCGATTGTGGAGTTGGGGCGCTGCCCCCTGTCATGCACAGAGCAGGGCGGATTGGGAGGTTGCGATGCCACCCCTAGTCACGCTCAGGGTAGGGCCGATTGGGGGATTGGGGCACCGCCCCCTGTCACACTCAAGGCAGGGTCAATAGGGAAGTTGCGGCGCCACACCCTGTCATGCACAGAGCAGGGCCCATCAGGGGGGTTGGGGCTCCGTACACTGTCACACACAGAGCAGGGTCAATCAGGGGATTGAGGAGCTCCCCCCTGTCACGCCCAGAGTAGGGCCATTAGGGGAGTTGGGGTACCGCCCCCTGTCACACACAGAGCAGGGCGGATCAGGGGGTTGGGGCGCCGCCACTGTCACACTCAGGGCAGGGCCAATGGGGAGGTTAGGGCGCTGCACCCTGTCACACACAGAGCCACAGGGCGATCAGGGGGTTGGGGAGCTCCCCCCTATCAGGTACAGAGCAGGGCTGATCAGGGGGTTGGGGTGCCTTCCCCTGTCACGAACAGAGCAGGGTGGATAGGGAAGTTGTGGCCCTGCCCCCTGTCACACACAGAGCCACAGGACGATCAGGGGGTTTGGGCGCTGCCCCCTGTCACGCTGATCCTGGTGCCGGGAGGCATATTACCCTTTTACTATATAGAATAGAGGTCTGGTGCATGGGTGGGGGCTGGCTGGTTTGCCCTGAAGGGTGTCCTGGATCAGGGTGGGGGTTCCCACTGGGGTGCCTGGCCAGTCTGGGTGAGGGGCTGAGGGCCGTTTTCAGGCTGATGGGTGACTGAAGCTCCCAACTGCTCCTTTTTTTCTTTTTCTTTTTTTTATTCCTGGCCAGCTTTAGCTCTGAGGCCTTGGCTGCTGAAAGCAGGTTTCTGGCCTTTGTTTACCTTCTGTATTTGATACAATGTTGCAGTCTGGCTGGCTGAAGCCCTGCTGACTAAAGCAGGTTTCTGGGGTTTTATTTAGCTTCTATATTTGCAACATAGTTGCTTAGAGTTGCAGCTGAGAGGCCGGCAAGTCAGGCGGGGAACGCTGGAGTCCGCCGTCACTGGAGCAAGCAAGCCTCCCTGTTTGCTTCAGTGCATGGCTGCCTGCTACAAGCTTGGCTGGCAGTTAATTTGCATATTGCCCTGATTAGCCAATGGGAAGGGTAGCGGATGTACGGCTAATTACCATGTTTCTCTTTTATTAGATAGAATATATATATATATATATATATATATATATAGTGTACCATAATTAGTACCACTATTTGCCAAAGAAACAATATAAATCAGTGTTTATAGTTAGAAAGTCTATTTATACCTTGTGAAATTGCATAGGAAATAAAAAAGTAGTATACATAAATATTTAAATGCTCTTCACACAGATTTAATATAATCTGGCTACTTTACTCATTAAACATAAATCATACATGTATATCCACATTTGTATCCACATAAATTAATGATTATTCCTTTTTGTTTATTTGGTCATTTTTAGAGGTTCAAATAAGGACATATTAATAAATATTAATCTATCCAGCCATTATTTACATAGGTTGAAAAAATTGTTGGTATAGTTGCCCTTCATTTTTGATGTCTTTGGAGAATTTGGGTGAATATGATATTCATTAACATATTAAAAACCCTTATAATTTTTATTTCATGTTCTGCTATCTCAACACACATAAAAATCTCATCAGAATGTAATTCAATTTATAAATTGTACATTTGTATTGACTATCTCAGTAGGACTTCAAATTTTGAGGGGGGGGAATCAATTAAAAAAAAAAAGAGATTAAATTCCCTTGGGTATGTTGACATCTACTTGTTAGACTTTACATAGGAAAGGAGCTGAAAATCCTATGCTAAATTACTACAAAGCATTCAACAACTTTTACTGTCAGGACCCATAGATTTTTCAGCTATGTTCATGAAAGACATACTTATTTTTATAGAAGGGTAATGCTGGTGTCATAAAGTGAGTTGGGGTATATTCCCTCCTATTACATTTTCTGAGAGAGTTTTTATTGGATTGTGTTTTTTCTTTAAACGTTTGCTAGATTCACTAATGAAGCCACCTTGTAGTGGAGCTTCCTTTTTTTGAAGGTTTGGACTATGAATTCAATTTTCATTGATACATACAGAGCTATTTGAGTGACCTATTTTTTCTTGAATGAACTTTTATAGTTTGTGAAATCTTTGAGAGAACTTTAAAATTTTATCTAACTTGAAATTATTGGTAAAAAGTTGTTTGTAATATTATCATAGTATCCTTTTGATGTCTGTAGCATCTGTAACAATAACCTGTTATTTCTTATATTGGTGATGTGTGTTCTCTCTTTCTCGAGATGAGTCTAACTCTAGGGCATTGTCAACATTGATCATTTCAAAAAGCAAGCTTTTGACTTTGCTACTTTTCTCTATTTTTATTTTACAATTTTGTTGATTTCTGTCTGTGTCAGTTTGGGTTGATATAACAGACTATTATGGAATGAGTGGCTTTAACAAAAAACATTTATTTCTCACAGTTCTGGAGACTGGGAAGTGCAAGATCCAGGTGACAGCAAGTTCAATGTCTATTCAGGGCCCTGTTTCTAGTTTGACGATGACTACCTTCATGGCAGGGAGAAAGATGGGCTCCCTCATGTCTCTTCTTATAAGGCACTAACTCCACCATGGATGTTTGGCTTTCATGGCCTACTTGCGTTTCAAAAGCTCCATCTCCAAAAACCATCACATGGGGAATTAATGTTTCAACATATGAATTTTGGGGGGACACAAACATTTAGTTCATAGCAATACCTGCTCTTATATTATTTCTTTCATCTAACTGAAGTTGAGTACAATGCATACTTCATCCCTTATCAATTGGTTAAACCCACTACCAGTAACCTGCTCCTTATATATTATTTTGAAATATAGTGCCATTTGCAACCACATGAATGGACCTTGAGAACATTATGCTAAGTGAAATAAGTCAGCCAGAAAAAACTAAGAACTGTATGATTTCACTCATAGGTGGGATATAAAACTGAAACTCATGAACACAAACAGCAGTGTGATAATTACCAGAGGGAAAGAAGTGCGGGAAGAAGGGGGCTCTAATATAAGGTGACAGGAGGAGATTTGACTTTGGGTGGTGGGCACATGGTACAATATATTGATCTTGTAACATAAGAAACCCACACCTGAAATCTATAAGTTCATGTTGACCAATGTCACCCCAGTCAATTTAATAAATATATAAAAAATAAAACTCAATACATGTTTAAAAATTATATATCTTGCTATATTTAGTTCTGAAAATCTATGAAAATACAAAGTAAAGGGTCACAGGAAATCTAGATTTTTTGCAAGTAGATTTTTATGAAATTATAGAAATTTTTCTGAGCATCCCAGAAAGTGTAGATTCTATGGAGAATTTCTAACCTCCTTTATGATTATTGATCCTGAGCTGTATGTAATGTTGGGTTTATAATGAGACATTCCTTAAATTTACATGTTTTTTTATAATATTACTTATGTTCTCTCTTTTCATATATTTCCCTGAAAAACAGTAATTTTTCTATCAATTTTGAAAGAATGAGTCCCAACCACAAAAATTATTGGACACAAAGAAAATGTCATTACTCAAGAGCAACAAAGGACTATAAAGGATTATAAAGCCAATTCTCTTTAAGCCATATGACATAACTTCCACCAAGTATAACCTTCTCAAAATAGAATATAAAACCTCTTTTTCATCTTGACTATCACCCTGAATACCATGGTGGTTTATTTCAATTCATGTCAACTGATTTTCTCAGGAAATCCATAGCTGTGTGATATGATCATACTTATTCAATATTGAACCCAAACTTTTTAAAAAATGTATTTTTATTGATTTAAGAGAGGTAGTGAGAGGGAGAAAGAGATAGAAACATCAATGATGTGAGAGAATCATTGATCAGCTGTCTCCTGCACGACCCCTATTGGGGATCGAGCCTGCTACATGGGCAGGTGCCCTGACTGAGAATCAGACCATGATCTCCTGGTTCATAGGTTTATGCTCAACCAATGAGCCACACAGGTCGGGTTGAACCCAAACTTTTATTCTAAGAGGTTTGGTAACTACAAATCTGTGGATAGAACACTTTGTAAAATCATTAATCTTGAGGACCAAAAAAGCAAGAATGGAAAAATGGGAACTCCTTTCACCACCTAATTTTACTGCATTTCTGTTATATTTTTGCCAACTAAAAATGCAATTTATTTCTATTATGTAAGGCTAAAATTGAATTTTAAATAATTTTATTTATTCTGGCTTCTACCCAGATTCAGGCAAGCAGGATTATATTAAATTTTCTGTAAGGGGGAGAAGAAGGGCCGGGCCTTAGAAAAATCTCACTTGTGTCTAAACAAAGGAGTTCGCTACTTGTGTGAACTTGCCTCTTCTCGATGCAGCCCTGAGGCTCTCTCCAGTTCTCTGGGCCCTGCACAAAGACCCCTTTGGCCCCTGTACCTTTGCACATGGCCACAATTCCTGTCTGTCCTTTGCTTGCTTATCTCCTATTTGATTATTAAGATGTCACTTTATCTGTGAAACTTGAACACCTGCCAATCAGAGTTGATCACACTCTCTCTGAGTCTTGCAGCTCCTCCAAAAATTTAGGATTAAAAATGGTTTTTATGCAGGTTTGTCAAAAGAACCAGAAATGAATTATTAGAAGTGTCTGACCCTGACAGATGCTTAAAGAAAAGTGATGTCTTTCTTTAGCCTTCTTTGTTCTAACCAACATGGCCCCGGCATTACTCATTTCCCACCAGACGTCTTATTTTCCACAGCTTTAATCATTGTCATATTTAGAAAGTTGATGTACCCTTCTCTCTCCTTCATCTGCACTGATACAGATACAGGGTGTGGCTGAGGACAAGACTGAAAAGCCTGGGCCTTTGAATTAACCTCAGGAGAGGTACCCACAGGATGTTAAAAGGAGCAACAAGTAAACATCTGCTGTGCTAAGCTGTTGACATTTTGTTGTGTTCTCTTCCGAGCAGCAAGTGCTGTCCTAACTAAAAGAATATATCATGCTGCCTTGACGCAGTTCCCCAGGATGCTGCTCATATTTCTAAAGGTGCACAGGTTGTCCATGGTCCCAGCTCTGTTCTTCCTGGTTTCTTGATTTGATGAATGGCCACACTGGAAAACTAAGGTTCCCTTTTATGTATTTTTTTCCTTTCCTTGTCTTTATCACTCATATTCAGAAAGATTTCAAGCCCCGTTAATTTCACATCATAATATTGCTCAAATTCACCCCTTTCTCTGTCTCATTTGCTGCTGCATTTATTCAGATTCTCATTATTTCTCACCAATAGTGCAGTCCCTTAGTGCCTTCCTTCCTTCAGTGTGTGCTCTATACTGCTGCCCAGGGAAAAATTTTAAATGCATAAAGTTCATTATGCAGTATTATTTTTTTTAAAAGTCTAATGTCTTTATTTAACTTTGAGGGTCAAATCCAAACTTCTAGGCTGGGTTAAGGGACCAGCCTCCTCTCTCTGCAGCCCTGAGGCTCTCTGTGATTCTCTGTGTCCTGCATGAAGATCCCTTTGACTTCTGTGTCTTTGCACATGGCCACGATTTCTGTCTGTCTTTGCTTGCAGAAGTCCTATGTGATTAAAATGTCACTTTAACTCCTGCCAATCAGAGTTAAATGCTTCCAGAGTACTCTAGTTTCCCATGCTCTTGACTTATCTCTCTGTATTACAGTGGTATGTCCACAGTGATCTAGGAACTTCTGAAAGACCAGAAATACTTCTTTTGAATATTCCTCCTAAGTCTAGCTTAGTTCCAGTGACATGGAGGTTTCTCAGTAATTTTTTTTCCAATTCCTATAATAAAAACCTAATATGTGAATTGTCCCCTCAACCAGAAGTTCGACAGGGAGTTAGACCAGGGGGCACGGTCGGCCAGCCAACCATGGGAAGTGAGGTCCCAGACAACAGTCAGCAGATGCCAGGGACCCTACCCATGCACGAATTTCGTGCACGGGGCCTCTAGTAAATGAATTAAACTCATAAATTTGAGCAGTTTATCCATTTCATATAAACTAATAATGGAAATGTGAGATACACATACTCTTCTCAAATGAAAAGCATTAGGACCTGATTTAAAGCTTCAGGGTTTTTTCCCCTCCTGTTTTCTGGAAACTTCAATAAAATAAAACAGAAGAAAAGCAGTCTATGTAATGATACCTTTGACTACTATAAGACACATTTTTATTAGGCAGAAATTTTATTGGTATTCATCCTGCGATGGAAAAGAGAAACGCCATTCTGCTCCCCCACCTTTTGTTCTGAGCTGAGCTTGATTGCAGCTTCCGCATGATGCTCCCTCCCCTCCAGGGAAGAGCTTCAGCGACCAGGGTGCACGCTGCCTAGAAGATGGAGTGTTGCGGGTGGCGTGTTGCAGGGTGCAGGCCGCCTAAGAGATGGAGTGTTGCGGGTGGCGTGTTGCCTTCCCACATGATGAACGCTGAGTGTACCAGGGACGTTGTGACAGGGATACAAATCATATTGTACCCAAGCTTCATCTTTTTTCCTCTACCGTCACAGAAAAATAAAAATTTTCACTTTATACTCACCTTTAAGAGAGGCTTAGGGATAACTAGATTAATTGATTGGCCAACTTCACAGGGAAAAGAAGGAAGAAACTGATGTTTATCTGTTCTATGAATGAATTCCCATGCTGATTTGACATGGTAAATATATATTTTGCAGGATTTAGCTATCTGTAATTGCACAGGTATATAAAATTCAAGATAGGTTAAAGAATGCATTTTCTTTAGCCTTATGTCTTTCAAAATATGTCTGCACATTTAAAGCAATAGTGCTATGATTGTATAGTTTTCAAAGTATTCAGACAAATACACAATCAGTAGTTTTGTGGGGTGTTTTGGGAGAGTTAGGGACTTATGAAGATGCTATTACTCCATAAAAATAAAAAATAAAAATTCTCAACAATTCTTTAACAATATATGTTCAATAAAATTCTAGTTCTGTGGAGGTTAATTTTTCATTTCAGTGGAAATGCATGACTTATTAAATATAAAATTTTGAAAGTAAATACAAACTTCTAACTCTACAAAGCCAGTCATAATTTGAATTGTTAAATTTATTCTTATGAGAGTATTCACAATCTGTTTTCCTATGTCATTTAGAAAAGAGTATTTCTTTGTGAGTCATTGTAATAGTACTGCATCAAAAATTTTTTTTTCTAGAAAATTAAAGGGTTGTGACTGCCCAATTAAACTTATTCTGATAATGCAACATTTTACCACTGTTAATACTATTTTTCTGATATCATCATTTAATTCTCTTTTCACTTCCTGGAAAAGTCTACATGGTTAAACAACAACACTGATCCTAGTGTAGCTCATTTCAAATGATCCTGAAGTTGAGATTTAGAAAGCTATAAAAAGACAGCTTCTGAAAACCCATAGGAATTAAATAAAAAGGTATGCTACCTTCAGGGGAAAGAAAAGCTGCAATAAAAAGAAAACTGCCAAACTTTACACTCTAATTTTTTAAAAAATACCTGAAAACATTTTACATGTTTTATTTCTTTTTCATAATGCTGTGCATTTTGCATATTCAAAAACTTATTTCACTGTATCATATTTCAGAAAAAGGAAATTGCTTTAAATCAAAATGCTTTGGCTCGACACGATGTTTGTGTACAGGGGTAATAAATGTTTCTCCAAGATTTTCATCAAATCTGAATCACTATTAAAGGCTTAGAAACTAACTTTGTTTCTATGAGATTTCATTTGCTGATAACTTTTGCATGCCCTTTAGGTAAAGGAGAAGGAAAAATAGATATATGATTTCTGGTGTTTTGTTTTGTTTTTCATATACAGTTTGTGAGGGAGTAAATTGATTCATTATTTTGGATCTCATCTAAGTTCATCATCATTTTGGATCTCATCCAGGTTCATGATTTTAAATATAATGTGTATGCCCAAGGTAGATGAACAATTTTGTTCTCATTTTTTACTTCCCTCTGTATCCATACCATTTGCCCTTTCTTCCACAAGAAGTATAGTGAAACTTTTCACTTTCTAACTTTGGGGTTGGCCTTGTCATTTGGTTTAGCCAATGGGATGATATTAGGCACATGCTTGAACAATGAGCTTACCCTCTTATATCTCTGCTATCATAAGAAGAGGGTAGCTGCTGTCCTTTGGTGTTTCTAAATAGTGAAATCCTTGTAGAGTTCCTTAGTAATAGCCATGATTATATCACCAACTCATCACCTGTTGTAACTAGAAACATCATGAAGGTAGATGTTGTGTTTGTGAGCCAAGACGGCAGCAGGACTGCCGTCCAAGTGATTAAAGTTGCCTTCACGCCTTAGCAGTGGTACACTGGTCTTTTTGACAGATTAATAAAGTTGGCAGAAACTACTACCTCAACTGTGCTGTTCCATTTTTTCATAACCACATGTAAATGTAGCTGAGAATAATAAATTAAGACACAAAAGAGAAATAAGTTAAAACACTTAAACTATTACAATTAGATAGGTAATATTTTGGAAGCCCAATCAGCAAAATGATCAAACCTAATATACATATTTGCATAAGGAAGTTCGTCTAGTTCTATTTTGAAAAAAAACAATTGGGTCAGAAACATAATGATAGTGAGAAAAAAAGAAAATTAATCTAAAATGAGTAACCTAGCCATCCAAAGAAACAAGACATTGATGAGCCTTAGCAGGGGCTTCTATAGCTTTTTAATTTTTAAGTATTTAATATTTTAATGATTTTAGAATTTATAATTTAAGAAATAAAGCATTTCTCTAGCTACTAGCATACTATATAATGGTGTAATGAAATTTGCTTTTTCTCACATCATTCTTAGTCTCTCAGAATTGTGTGATATTAGTATTTTTGTTTCATGTTCCTATTCACATAAAAAATTTATATTTGAGTGAATTCATAAAAAGAATTTAAAAATTATATGTTTATAGTCTTGTCTCTATTTTTAATATATCACATTATCAAGAAAACTAAGAAAAATGGGAAATATGGCTCATTAAATTTTGGTGCAAACATGAAGATGCTTACCATGGAATGGAAATAAAAGTCATATGGAGGAAAAGGAAGAAAAATAAAGAGAGAACGTAAAGGGGCAATAATAATCTTCAATTCAAACTTTTTCTAATGTGTACATAGAACTTTAACTTTTGCCTTACTTTTTTCTTCCTGTATGTTATCTATAGTGCAGTGAAATAATCATAATGAACATGAGAAATGAACATAAGTTGAAATGTTCTTTTCAAAACAAATGACCCTCTAGTTAGATAGCACTCAGACAATTGGAATCTCAGAGCAGCCAGTGTTGCAGTGAGCTGGCAGTTTTAGGAGGAACACTCCCTGTTTCTATTTCCATAGATCAATAACCTATATTCATAGATCAATGTCCATCATCTGGCTTTCAACTAAAGTTGTAAAAGTGAAAGCATTTGAAGATGTTAGTTATAGACAGAAATATGTAGTGGGCTAAATATAATCCAACTAGAAGCCTGGTGCACAAAATTTCGTCCACGGGGGGTAGGAGGTGTCCCCCAGCCTGGCCTGGGCCTTCTCACAGTCCAGGACCCCTTGGGGGATGACCAACTGCCTGCTTAGGCCTGCTCCCTGGGGAGAGTGGTCATAAGCCAGCAGTCAGACAACCCTCTTGCAGTCCGGGACCCCTCTTTCCTATATCTCCCCAGCTTTGAGCCTGGCTTCTAGCTAAGCAGTGCTCCCCCTGTGGGAGTGCACTAACCACCAGGGGACAACTCCTGTGTTGAGCATCTGCTCCCTGGTGGTCAATGCACATCATAGTGACTGGTCGTTCTGCCGTTTGGTCAATTTGCATATTAGGGTTTTATTATATAGCATGTGAATGGATTAAGCAGGGATCTTGATTAACATTTCTCATTTCACTCATTCTTATCTCTCTTTCCATTTTTAATTTAAGAAATAAGGCATTTCTCTAGCTACCAGCATCTCACCCTTTGGGTGAGAGGTGGATGGAATGGGAAGAGAGATAAGAATGAGTAAAATGAGTAATGTTAATCAAGATCCCAGCTTAATTCATTTACTTTGACTTTATCATAACTTCTCAGTTTTCTCCTAAATTTTTTCAGTGTGATTTTATTCCATGAAAACGAGAGTATTATTTACAGACGAGATGTCAGTTCATTTTATATATATATATATATATATATATATATATATATATATACTGAAAAAGGTTCAATAATGTAGGCTTGGTTTCCTTTTTCCTTTTTTTTTTTTTTTTTTTTTTTTTTTTGCTTAAGAAATCCAGGCATCAAAGATTTACACTTAAAAAAAAAAAAATCCATGGGTACTTAAAAAAACTTTTGAGATTGCATCCTATTTCCACTACTACTTCAGATCAAGTTACACTTGTGCATGATACGACCTCTCAATTGTTATGGACTTCTTTAACTTTTGCTTTTAGTCAACAGGTTTGTTTGTTTTTGCGGGGGTTGGGGGAATATAAAGAAACACACCCTGTTTATAGAGCACATTAAATTCTATAACTTATGCAAACTCTTTCAAATTGTGTCCAAAAACTCATTGATGATCAGTTTGCTAAATTAAAGATGGGAAGTGTTTCTAAAAGAAGTAATTAAGAGATAAATCAATGCAATTCAGCAACTCTGAAAGACTTCCAGGAGCAGTCTCTATAAATAAGCAGATAGACTCACTTCATGAATAGTATCATTATAATAAACTATTGCTGAGGACCCATTATATCCAGAAACATTTATTTTATTTATTTCATTTAAGCCCCAAATCATCCCATGAGATATTTTCACTTCATGAGGTGTCCTGTTCCAATATATAATTGACCTCCTTGGGTCACATGATCAAGGGTGCCAAAGATGATACCCAAACCATGGCTTTACCCATAAGATCCCATGCTTCTTATCTATGTTTTAAAAAAAAGAAATTAAAACCCTTTACACCAACCACTTCTTTGCTAGGTGCTTCATCAAGGTTTTCCCATTGACCCTCCTTCACCTTTACTTCCAAAATATTGAATAGTGCCACAGAATGAAATGTGTGCAAAGGTGTCTGTCCAAAGATATTGGATAGCTTCTTCTATAATTTATAATTTTTAATTGAAACTTAGTGATTACATAAGTATCTGAGAGTTCGGAGAAAGTAAATTCTACTCCCAAAGTATGTTTGGAACCCAAAGATCTCACTGTGATCCAGAGCCAGATTTTGAAATTTGCAAATAGATGTGGTTTGAGTTCCACCTTTGTGTTGCGTACCTGTGTGGCCCTAGATAAAATAGCGAGGAGATCAATTATTTTTAACTTTAATCTGCATGTTGTGTCATGTGAACATAGCCTTGAAGTATCTTCAAACCAAAGAACATCTTCCATGTTTTGCTTCATGCCTTAAGTTTTATTCGAAGGCAGAGAATATTATCATTATTTAGAGTATTTCTGGAATTTGAAGCAGTTAGGTCAGTCCTGTAAATGTCATGGAGACAGGGCTTTAACTGTCACTCAGTTTCCTTCCTTCCTCTTACTTAAAACTTTGTCATTCACCATCACCCACTACCTTCATGCCATATTCAATATTTAATATGCATCATAAATTTTTGGAAGAAGGACAAGATTCTGGCTATTTCAAAATTATTAATCCTTCCTTAATGGAGACAGTTTGAGAGTCTGTTTTCCACACTACAGACAAAGATTTTGACTGAGCATGCTGCTCAGACTTTAGCAAAACATAGAAATCATTCATCATAATGTTATATGTGTATTGTTATGGGTTGAATAATTTTGTGGTTAAAGCTTTACTTATAAGCAATGTATCTACATCTATATCTATATATATTCATGTGACATATGAATCTGCAATGTGAAACCCACAGATACCAATGGTCTACTGTAATTCCACTTATGTTATTTGACATTTGACTTTTCAGTATCAATATATTCCATACTCTGGAATTTTTCTAGTGTAGAGAAAAAGTCAATCATGAACTTGGGAAAATCTGTTCTATACACTTGTGGAAAAAATATTTTCTTAGCTTTCAACTTGCTTTCAAAAATAGTTGTTTTAATATCATAATTCATTATCCAGTATTCAATGATTATCCACTAAGAGAAAAACGGATCAAGATGGTGGTTACTAAGGCGCAGAGTCTTATTTTTTTTCTGTCAGGATTAATGTATGCACAACATCAAGCATGTGTCAAGTAGAAAAAGGACTGCAAGGATCAGTAGGTGTAGTAAGATTAGCATTTTCAATTGCTGTTCTTGACTTTGTAAAGGAGTCATTGCTTATCTGGATCCTTTACCTGACCCCAGGAAAAGCTGCTTCAGTTCAGTGTGTCAGTGGAAATATAGGGGAGTGGTCACACACGTTAGCTAATAAGTACTAGGTACTTATATCATTCTCACATAAGATACATGTGCATGACAAGGAAAAATCCTACAGACTATTACAACCTTAACTGACTTGTGGGAGAGAAAGAAGTCACGCCCCTTCTTTCCTTACATCCATTCTTCACCCAAGTTATAGTTTACTTACAATTAATAATGCATTGTTTCTCTCAGTTCTTGACATTGTCTTTTGGATGACTTACCTCTGGTATGAAGTAGTGGTGGTTTTTGTTATCCCTCTTTTGGCTGCCATTCTCCCCAAACTAAAGCTAAGTGGAACCTTCCAGTCCTCTTCTATTGGAAAAGAACTTGAACCAGTTGCAAAAGATACTGCGGGAAAGCAAAACCCTACTTGTTAAGGAATACGGCTTTTCATTTTTTGCCCATTGTTTTGTGGGTGGGACTTGTATCTATGTAGATGGGTCATTTTTTCTGAAAAAAAAAAAAAAAAAAAAAGATAGAAATGCCTCTGGCATGAACAGAAGCATAAGGGGCACTGAGAAACTGTGGAGTGGCTTTTGCACAGCAGAGGTAGACAAAGGTCATAACAAACTTGTCCTGGGCCATATGACTCAAAGTCCTGAAGATGTCAGTTGAATAAGAGCTCACCGACTAAGTTCTTCCTCATGAGTCATCCCTCACCCCCTCACCCTCCATTCATCGCCCCCCTTACTTTTCTCATTCCCTAGCTCCACTAAATCTACATTCCACCACTAGTTAGGCTTTTAAAAATGTTCATTTCTATAAGTGTTTAGAATTTGCAACAATTCAAAGCCCATCCCCAGCTACTTCCCACCCACGTGTCCCTAGAAATAGTACCATATTTCTGTAAATCAAAACTACTGTCTCTCTACATGTGTGCACATGTGAATGTGTGTGCATGCGTGAATGTGTTTGCATTTACATGAAAAAGACAATTTTTTAAAAAGGAACAAAAAGTAGAGAATTTTGCATTTTGGTGGTGTTTATGTTTTGTTTTGTTTTGTTTTTTGTATTTGCGCAGACCATTTTAGGATTTGCCGTCTCAACAAAACACTATTAAAACAAAGAATCTAGTAAAATATTTGTGCATGTTCTGCTAAACAATTCTAGCAATTTTATTAAGCAATACCTTTATTATTTTTGAATATTCTTAACAGACTGGAACAAAACATTTTTTTATTCAAAACAAAATATGCATACTGTACGCATGTCGCAGGGTTAAGTATGATGCAGAGATTAAAGTTTGTTTGAACAAAAACAAATGCCTGGGGGAATTTCATAGCTATAAAGTCAATAACTAAATTTTGTTCGCTAAGAGGACCTTTTCTATGGTTTTCCTTCATCTCCCAGCTACACAGCAAACATATCTGAAGTGCACTTCCCAAGTGTAGTTAGAGAATAGGAAGGAATGTAAAGTATTTTTTTTAATTATTTGTTTTGTTTGTTTGGTTTTTTAAAAACAGCCCTTATTAACTCTTCCTTCCACTGATTCTACTGTAAACTCATAAAAGCCTTTTTTTATATAAAGCAAATTCATAGACATTCAGCAGGTGAAATGTTCCCACAAAAAGAAAAAAGTACAAACAGAGCAATCAGATTTCTCCTCTTTTCTTCAACTATCTAGAGCATGTTAGAGTGATACAGTTTTTGCACTTGAATGAAAATGGCTAACCTATTCTTTTTTTAAAAAAAGTTATTTTTTGTGATAATGCAGAATTGCATACACTTTATACCTGGAATAATTTAAAACCATATGTTGGGGAAATACTGGAGTAAAATTGTGTATATTCTGTATACTGCAGGTGTTTGAGCATCTCTACTTTCTCCTTTGTCAACAATAAAGGAGGCAAAAGAAATCCAGATGTGTGTTCTTGGCCTCTTTGTCCCCATTACAAGGGCCAAAATGGGCTCCCAGGTTACTGCAACAGAACTGAAGTCACAGTGAAAGTCCACCTTCCGAAGGACTCTCTCTGCCTCTTCTCACCCTGATGCGAGGTGGCCACCCGGAGCCACCTGATCAGTGAGAAAGGACCAGGGCCTTGGGGAACGGGAGTGGGAGCGAAATAGTTCATGGTAATTTTCTTTGCTTTTATTTTGTTTTCAACATAAAAATGTGTTCAACTGTCTGATTCCACCTATCATGGGGAACACTTGTTTGTTCAGCTAACCCCCTTGTCTGCTCCGTTGTGGGTTTGTGCAACAGCGGCTCAGAGGCCCACCAGAGCGTGCACGCCCATTCACCATGGCCACACAGACAGAAGCAAGCGGATGTTGTCTGCTGAGGGGAGAGAGGAGGGCCAGGGGAGGAAAGGCCGGGGAGGGTGCAGGTTCCCAAGGCAGGAGGGAGAGTTAGGAAATTCTTTTTAATTTTTTGTCTTTTTTTTGTCTTTTTTTTCTTTTTTATGATTTTTTTTTGTTTGTTTGTTTTTTGCTATACCACAAAGTCATAGCAATCATTCCTCTAATAGAAACTGACAGGACATAGAGACAGAACTATCTGATGAACATACACAATGACTAGAAATATATATATATATATTAGAGAGAGAAAGACAGTGAAAAGACTTAGTTTACCTCTGAGAAAGCATCCCCCAAAATAAATCCTGTATTAACAAGTGCAAAAAACAAACAAACGAAATCAACCCAAACCAAAACCAAAGCAAATTAAACGTCCAAACATTAAAACACAGTGTATAAAATGGTGTGAGAAATAGAAGTCACTTGGCAGCCTTTCAGTCAATAAAAAGCTGTGTTTGTGTCCTTGTTTGGATTCAGGCCCATCTTTTTTAATGTTACCCTACAGGCCCTGCAAGAAGTGATTGGAGGGTAAAAGCACCCAGTCCCTGTGACATCTGACCAGTTGCACTTTCATGGTGGGCCAGGGCTGCTCTGGTGACACTTTGTGGTGACACTCTGTCCTTCCACTGTTACTCCTCATTGGCTGAGCTTTCTTCCAGCGTGTTGATGCCTCCAAAGCTCAGTGCTGTGGTGTTCTGTGCTGCTGAGGCTGTGAGCACTGTATGTAAGAGAATCAGTACCAGAACACACAGTTTGAGTCTGCTGTTGCACAGTCTTGTTGCTGAGGAAACTGTGAGCGACGTCCTGTGACAGGAGCCACTGTTGTCCACCGTTCCTTTGGATGGGTTGTTTTTTTGCTCCTGTCTCCTGACGTCACAGCATTCTGGTTCATCATTGGTTAGAAAGGTCTCGTAGAGCCCTGCAGGATGAAGACAGTGGACGGTTAACAGGAAAGGGAGACGTGGGAAGGAGCTCATAGTAGAGAGAAGCTGTTACGTCAGTGTTCTGATCCACTAAAATCATACAAGCAATGCAACACTTTGTAAAAGGAAGGAAGGTCAAGACAGTCTGGATAAATGGCCAACCATTCTCTCAAACCAGCACTTTTAAGTTGTGTTCTTTGTATATTCCTGGTGGTCATACCATGAAAGTTCTGGGTTGTGATGAATATAGAATGAAAGATGTTATTAGATCAAAATCAGAACCTGAGGTTCTGGATCAACTTGGTGACCAGGGACATGCCACCATCCTTTTTCTTTAACAGGAAAATGACTAACTAATGCAATTCCTAAAGTGACATCAACTAGTTGTGCTAAATGAAATAACTAACCAATCAAAATATCATAGCTATAGGAACCATGTTTCCTAATTGTTTCCTCTCTTGAACCTCACTATGTCTTCTATCCCCCTGTCTTGGGGGGCAGATAGAGAATGGGCATAACTATCTACACATCCAATGGGTGACCATTTCCTTTTGATTTATTTTCTAAATGTTTCTTTTATTCTTCCATATGCTATTCTATTGATGATTGCCTAATGGGACCAGTTGAGGCTTAAATGAAATAAATAATATAAATGTATCTTTCACCTGGACCACTACAGGAGGACACTCTCTGATCTTGATTTTCCCCACTTCCAAAAACTATCCTCCCTCAGCATTGCCTTTCAGTGAATACCTGTCCATCTCACACCCTCACTCTCGCACTCTTTCTCTCTTGTTTATTCCCTCCTGGAGAGCTTCTTCTCTTGCTCCCTTCCCCTTTTCCTTCTTCTTTTAAAATTACACATTGTTCTTATTTTACAATTGATAGATGGGTAGTTCCGAAACTTTCAAAGTGGTGAAAAGAGTAAAACAACTGGTGCCCTAGCCAGTGGCTCAGTTGGTTGGAGCATCATTCTATACATTAGAAAATGGTTGTGTGTTTGACTCCAAGTCAGGGCACACCTAGGTTGTGGGTTCCATCCCCAGGTAGGGTGCTTACGGGAGGCAACTGATCAATGTTTCTCTCACATCAACGTTTCTCTCTCTCTCTCTAAAATCAATAAAACATAACCTCAGGTGAGGATTAAAAAAAGAAAGAATAAAATAACTGGCTACTCATTACCTTTCAACATTGTTTCTTGCTATATTATACATATGGCATGTTTTATGTAGTTGCATAAGCCATTTTTTCACTGGACTGAAACATTGTCTCAAACTGATAGAATGAAGTTTCTACACAAATTTTATTATATTACACTCAAGCTTGAAAAACTGAAAAATAAGGATAGAGCAATTGGAAGGATTAAATTAGATTTTGAATGTAAAGTTCTTGGCTCAGTGCCTATCACATAAATATGCTTTAAAAATTGGCTACCATCCTATATATTAAAGAGGTAATATGCAAATTGACTGTCATGCCCCTACACAAGATGGCTGCCCCCATGTGGGCACAAGGTGGCCAGCAGGGGTGGGCAGTTGGGGCGATTAGGTCTGCAGGGGAGGGCAGTTGCGGGGGACCAGGCCTCCGGGGAGGACAGTTGGGGGCGACCAGGCCGGCAGGGGAGGGCAGTTGGGGGCAATCGGGCCAGCAGGGGAGCAGTTAGGCATCGATCAGGATGGCAGGGGAGTGGTTAGGAGGTGATCAGGCAGGCAGGCGAGCAGTTGGGAGCCAGCAGTCCCGGATTATGAGAGGCATGCCAACTGCCAGTTTAGGCCCGATCCCTGTGGGATAGGCAGTTGGACATCTCCCGAGGGGTCCCAGATTAGAGAGGGTGTAGGCTGGTCTGAGGGACACCCCCCCCCCCCCCCGTGCACAAATTTCATGCATCGGGCCTCTAGTTAATAATAATAGCAATTAATAGTGTCTCATGACGCCATATAAATAATAAATCTAAAATATCCTTTCCTCTCTCTCCAGACTCATCGCTCACTGTTCCAGCTATCCTGAACTCCTCCCGGTTCTTTTCAGAACACGTGGTACTTTCACTCAAATCTGTATCATTGTCCAAGCTGCTGGTATATTCTCCATCAACTCATATACCTATTCTCATTTTTTTCTTCAAGTTCAGCACACAGGAAATTCCCTGTGTGAAGCCTGGGCTGTGAATGCATTTTGTGTAACTTCAATAGAGCAATTATTATTAGTTCTTTTACTCTCAATTGCTCATTTTCATGTCAATTTCCTTACTCATCTGTCAACTTAAAAGCAAGAAGTATATATTTTCAGCTTTGCGTTCCCAATGGGTTGCAGAAGACCTGAGCAAAACAGATACTTGATGAGCATTTATTATATGAATAAACTCAATATATATTTATTTAATAAAAATAATCTATTAAATGATATATTATACACTGCAATCTTCAGTTTCTTTGAAATAAATGACCAATATATCCTTATAATGATGCTTACAATATTCATTTCTTCTTAGGCATTCAAAGGTAAACTTCACCTTCGCCTAGATAGAATATGGAAAAAAAGCTGAATTAATGACGTCTGCAGCTGCGACATTTTCATTGTATGATATTTTCTTATATCATATAACTACTGGTAAGACTAATCATTTATTGAAGTATAAATTTTCCAAAATTATATTCTATACAGAAAAGAGTTTACAGTTAAGATGATAAGAATAGAAATCTAAAGGTCATTTAGATCAATGTTTTAGAATGTTCATAGTCAGAAAATGTTTAATAATGTCACCCCAATAAGAAGGTCTTCCAAGTTAGCTCAATAGCTAGATTGCTAATTTACAATTATCAGTCAAGTCATTTCAGAAAAGATAAAGATGTTCATTCAAACAAATATATGTATTCCTCTTTTTGACTGACAAAGTGAATACTCTATTTCCCCTGTGCATCTTGTAATTTGAATTTTTATTCAGAGTTATACATGCATGTATTTTAACAACCAAATAATTCTGTAAGACTTCTTACAAAATAATAACCCCCCCCCCATCCTGAATTCTTTCTTCTTAGAGGCAATTGCCACTCTTTTAGCGTTTCTGTATTTAACACCATATTGTAAATAGCCTACTTTGTGTTTTCTTGAGTTTTCATTTTGTATGTGGGGATAAAACATTCATTATCCTGTTTCCTCCAGCTTATATGATCCCCACCATACCGCCACCATCCCCATTCCGCCCTGGTAGTGAGTTCAGTGTTCATTCCTTGCTTTATTAGGATGTTGTAAAAAAATGCTAATTTAGCCAAGGAGTAAACTTTAGTTTCCCATTATTAAACCAATGTTTTCCTAGAGTTAATATCTTACAGTTTTCTATGTACTTATTAATTCAATCCCAAATATTTTACCAGTTATTTCAATTGAGTCAGATGTTCTATCCGTTTTATCGTCCTGAAGAAATATATCCTGGAGCCAATTATCTGGACTGGTTGTTTTTTTAGGCCTGGTACATAGCTACCAGCCTGAAAACCCTAATGAAGCATCATTTTGGGATGTTTGCTACCTCTCTCCTCTGGACTCCCTATTTTCTGTATCCTCTGCCTCCTTTTTCAATTTGGACCATGTCATCTAGTATCTTCATATGGAAAAGCTCATGGGAGTAAATTTCTAAGATGCTGTATGCCTAAAAATGTGTTTATTTTGCTGCATATTTAACTGATTGTTTGGCAGAGTATGGGATTCTGGTTTAGAAAATTGTATCCTTCATATGTACTTGAGCATCACTCCCACATTAAGTTGTTGGACCTCTGGGACCTGTCCTTTCATTTTCTTATCTCCTCTCTCCTATTTGATATCACTTCTTCCCTTGCTCTGTATTCTAGAGGATTTGGTGAGCTTTATCCTGTAATAATTTTATTGAGTTTCTCTCTCTTTTTTTCTACCACATTTTAATTTCCATGGGCACTTTTATGTATTCTCAATGTTAGGTTTTATTTTTTAAGTGTTCTCATTTCATAGTTGCAATCTATTCTTTTATTGCTCTCAGATATTTGCAGCTATTTTATTTGTCATGTTTTATTTCCTCTCTGCATAGGCTCTGTTGTCTCCAAATCACTTTGTTGGTTTTTTGTTGTTGTTGTTGTTTGCCTCTTATTTTTTTACATGGGAAGTCTGCACATTCTAGATTGTCTGCTTACATGAAAAAGTGTTGGGATCTCGGCACCTAAAAAGGATTGTGAGCTGTGAGCTACACTGTAGGATGACCTGCCTCAACTGCTTTGATAGAGACCTTTTTTAAATGATTTCCTTAGGTTGTTTGGGTTACCCAGGAAATATCCAATATCTGTTCAGGAGTGCGTAAGCTGGGGAGCCAGTTTCCTGAGAGAGAGATGGGAGAAGGCACTGGGATGGGGTAGGGGCTGGGGGAGAATCTCAACCTTTGGTGTGTATGCTGCACTCACTTCATCCTCATTTTGGGCCCCTACCTTAACTCCTCCTGGGGTCACCCAGGACAATAATGTTCTGCAGTCATCTCTGAAAATATAGATCCCGTCCCACACACAAATATTCCAAGTCTTTCCTCTAAGGTGAGGAAGGGAGAATTGCTAGGTTGGAGAGGTGGGCACGGGCTATGGAGATGTAACAGCTTCTTAAACATATTTTGTTGCCTCCTCCAAACATCTTCCACTGTCAATTCTTGTGCCTGGAGGGAGTCTGGGAATTACAGATGTGTAGTCTATAAATCTGGTTTATGCTTGGTTTCCTCTCTGCTTCTTCCTGCCCTCAGCGAATCCTTGAGCACGCATCTATGTTCTTTCTTGTGTCTAAGAGGTTTTTGGTTACTGTCTACTATCTGTTCTTCTATTCTTTTGGATTTATGCCTCAAAACAATTTCTTTTCTTTAGGGTTTGCCTAGAAAATGGTACTGCTTTTTTCTCTATATCATTCTGTTCTGTCTTGAACTCTGACAGATGTCTGCTTCTCTGTTAGATACATTTATGAATAAACAGGACATACAGCCTGCTAAGTCCAGTGTTTCTTGCTTTATGTGATGGACGGTGGGGTGCATCACCCAGAGGTCCCCCAGGACATGGCCACTTACCCTTCCATCTGGGAATGCTGTAGGCAATTAGATCCCGCCTCAGTGTCTCCCCAGAAACCACCCGTGGATGAGCCTTACCTAAAGTTTCTGGGACCCTGGGCAGCTGCCTTTGAGAATGAGGGAATCTGTGAAGGGCCATCCCAGCCTCAGATCTTTTCCCTCTTCTGAAACGTCCTTCCCTGACTTCCTCACAGAACAGTATAGTTCCCAGTGTCCATCCCAGTAAAAGACATGCTTCCCGGGGAAGCCTACCTATAGTGGCTAACTCTTCTCATCACTCAAAGGAACTATAAGAACATATTTCCAAATGAAAATAATTTCTTAAACTATAATCACATTGCACAAATATCTAACTGATTAGGGTTAGAAAAGAAAAGCACATTTTCAGCTCATGAAATGTTGTTCTGATATAATATTTTGCTTACAAAATGTTCTATTTGCAATATATAATGAATCATTACCTGCTATTTGTCATTGAATGAGAATAATTATAGAAATTATTGCTCAATCTTATAATACCAACCTTGTGGAGTTTTTTTGAGGATTAAATAATACATATAAATTATTTAGAATAGTACCTGGAGGATAGTAAAGTATCACATAATATTTTAATTATTCCCATTATAAATTAGGAAGGTGGTTAAAATACATATAATTAAATTTCTTTTGCTGATTTTAATTACTCTAACCCACTCACAGAAACACCTTATTTTTTACCACTCAACACAATTACTCTATTCTACTATAGTCATTATAAATATAAGTTAAGTACAAGGAAGTCAAATATTTTCAGGAAATCCTTAGAATAAACACATGATATTATTTAAATGTAATCCTTCATTATCCCAGCAATTTACCTTTTATCATCTTTAAATCCAAGGAGTTATGACACTAATTTTTCAAATATTTGAACTAGTAGCATACTTTAATATATTTTTGAATCCAAAGTTTAGAAAACAGTGAAGTAAAAAGAGGAGGAAAATCACTCCAAATATGAATTTGTTAGGATTAAAAAAAAAAAAAAAAGAAAGAAACAATTGGAATTTATTTTCACCATTTAAAAGGATAATACAAACATACATATACACATGCATACTATTTGCATATCATATATAGATTTTGAATTATTGATTTTTTATATGGGGACAAACTGTAATCTAGTTTCATCCTTTTGCAAATGCCTTTCCAGTTTTCCCTGCACCATTTATTGAAGAGGCTTTATTTTTTCCACTGTATATTTTTGGCTCCTTTGTGAAAATGTATTTGCACATATACACTTGGTTTTATTTCTGGACTCTCGATTCTGTTTCATTGGTCTGTGTGTCTGTTTTTCTGCCAATACCTTGTTGTTTTGATTGTCGTAGCTCTGTAGTATAATTTGAAGTCAGGTAGAGTGGTAACTTCGGCTTCTTTTTTCTCAGGATTGTTTTGTCCATTTGGGATCTTTTGTGGTTCCACAAAAATCTGATGATTTTTTTGTTCTATTTAATTAAAAATGACATTGGGACTTTGATGGAGATTGCATAAAATCTGTATATTGCTTTCGATACTATGGCCATTTTAACTATGTTGGTTTTTCCAATCCAGAAGTATGAGATATCATTGCATTTTGTGGTGTATTTTTCAATCTCTTTTAATAATGCTTTGTCATTTTCAGTATATAGGTCCTTCATTTTTTTTTGTTAAGCTTATTCCTAAGGTATTTTATTCTTTCTGTTGCCACTGCAAAATGAATTTTTCATTTCTTTTTCTCAAGTTTTATTGTTTTAATCTTTATTGGTCTCTTTATACTTTTCTATCATGTTTTTAATCAATTTACATTTATTTTGGATTTGTAGTGGTTGGTCTTGCTTTCAGCAGATAATAACATTTCCAAACGTTTAAAAAAGCTTATCATTTCCTTGTTTTCCATCATATACTGTGTGAGCATATTTAGATTCATATTTTCATAATTTGTTAAATGTACGTTATTAATTTTATTAGAACTTATATTTTTAAAAATTACATCCATTTGAACCTATATGTACCTAATTATCAGGATTATTGATAAGGAAATTAAAAATGTACTTCCTTCAACTCCTTATCCCACAACCTCTTTTGGCTATCATCAGATGTTTTATGCTTATTTACTAGAGGCCCGGTGCATGAAATTTGTGCACGGGGGCAGGGGGCGGTCCCTCAGCCCAGCTTGCATCCTCTCCAATCTGGGACTGCTGGCTCCCAACCGCTCGCCTGCCTGCCTGCCTGATTGCCCCTACCTGCTTCTGCCTGCCAGCCTGATCACTCCCTAACCACTCCCCTGCCAACCTGATAGATGCCTAACTGTCCTCCTCTGCAGGCCTGGTCACCTTCAAATGCCCTCCCTTGCCAGCCTGGTTGCCCCTAACTGCCATCCCATGCTGGCCCAATTGCCCCTAACTGCCTTCCCCTGTTGGCCTGATCACCCCCAACTGCTCTTCCTTGCTGGCTCAGTCACCCCTAACTACCTTCCCCTGCTGGCCTGTTTGCCCGCAACTGCCCTCCCCTGCAGGCCTGGTCACCCCCAACTGACCTCCCCTGCAGGCCTGTTCGCCCCCAACTGCCCTCCCCTGCAGGCCTGTTTGCCCCCAACTGCCCTCCCCTGCAGGCCTGGTCCCTCCCAACTGCCCTCCCCTGCAGGCCTGGTCCCTCCCAACTGCCCTCCCCTGCCAGCCATCTTGTGTCCACATGGGGGCAGCCATCTTGTGTGTGTGGGTGATGGTCAATTTGCATATTACTCTTTTATTAGATAGGATTGTCAAATTACTATCATTTTATGTCTTCCAGTGATTATTAAAATATTTGCATATTGTTTTATACTTATCTCAATTCAGGGATTATTTAGTTGCAATTAACAGAAACCCACTGGAGCTAAGTTATGTGAACATAACATAACAAAACAACAAAAAACACGTGGTGGGAAGAATATTAGAAAAATTCCAGCCTATTTATTGAAATACAAGACCAACAGCATGCCAGGCAATTAAAGAACAGCATTATAGAATAACATGGAATTGGGTGTGCTTCACCTGAGTGGCAAACATAGCACTGTAATTAATCTGTTGCCTGCTGCACACCTCCCAGCCCCTTGCAGGCAAATCTTTGCTTTTTCATGTACATGTGCATACATGACTTTATTGCTTTTCTCTCTTGGTCAGGATTGCTGGGTTCCAAGGACACATTTCTAGGGAAGCAGATCTACTTGATTTATTTTTCTTGTCCAACCAGATGCCCTCAAGAGAGATTCCCATATAGCAAACAAAGCTGCAAATATTTCTCTTTGAAAGAAAAGTGTGACCTCAGTATTTTTCTTCCTAGTCAAATGTGATATTTTCCCCCTTGCAATTTGCAGGATATTTTCTTCATTTTCAAAATTTAAGAATGTTTTTAATTTGATATAATTTCCTTAATTTTGGCAGAATGAGGAGAACCACCTTTATCTGTCAATAAGAGATATTTCCTCATATATCTTTGATTCTTCCTTTCTTCAGTTTCATGTTTTGTATGTTTTCAATTTATCACATCCCCTGTCACCATTTTTATATTCATCTCCACCTTGAACTTTGCCTTTGCATTCTTCAAGTTTATCTGCCACTTTGCTTTTCCAACTTCTCTATGGTTGATATTGTACATGTATACAGATTTGCAGTTTTTGTTTTCCTGAAATATTTTATTTAATCTAAATCCATTATTATGTTTTCCTACTTCCCAGCCAAATTCCCATTCATTCTTCTCTCCATGTTTTAAAAGGTCCTCATATACTGAATTTTACTGAGAGGATACAATGATAAATTTATCCTTGTAGTAACTTTTTTCAAGTGTATGCTATTCTGCCTCTCAAAATCTGTCTCCCTTTTTTTTATGTACAGTATATTTTATTAGGTTCCATGTTTCATTTATGTGTGTTAAAGGCTGAATCAAGTCCCCCAAAAGGATTGTTAAAAACCTAAGTCCTAGTACCACAGAAGGTGACCTTATTTGGAAATAGTCTTAAATGTCTTAATCAAGTTAAGTTGAGGTAATTTTGGGGCCATAATCCAATATGACCTTTGGATGTCTTTTGTTTTTGCTTCTTGTTTGTTTGTTTTTATGTTGGGAATGATTACCTTCATAGTTCTAAACAATATATTCATGCAACTATTTCTTATTCCAGTGATTTTTAGATCAAGGCTAATTATTCTCAACTGAAATAGCTGAGTAAATTCATGTCACTATAATTCTGTTTTACCCTATTAATCCCCAAAGTTGGCCAGTTATTGCTTTTGTTCTAAAACCACATTTACATTTTCCTGGGTTTTTTTGTTCTATATGTTAAATTTAAAAATTGAAAGTAAAAAAAATTAAAGTCCTTAGAGTTAATTTAATCCCATTTAATTACAATGTTATTCAAAGTATTTTAAATACAGGCATGGGGAAAAGTAGGTTTACAGCTGTTTGTATGGAAAATAAACACTGGTTAATAAGTAACAACAGAAGAATAGAAACTGTTTCACATACTCACAACCAAAAACCTACTTTTACCCACACCTGTATTAGGCAAAATAGATGATCACTTTTTATACTTACCAGTTCATAAAATTTATGAAAATGTTGGTAGCTTTATATTTGAATTGTCTTCTATTTTTCAAGTAATCAGAAAAAATATTATACTTTCATCCTTATATCACTAAGTTATCCAGGTTATAATTATACCAATGTTGTAATATGAACTGATTACTTTTGTTGCACAGATATCCTAATATATAAAAAGCTAGGGGCTGTCGTGACCTAAACAACCAGATGGACAACCAAACAGCAGGCTGCTGGCAGGAGGGCCCCGGCCAGGGCACGGTGAAACTCTGGGCCTCACACAATCAGGGGCGTGGCCAGCCTTCAAACTGGACCCTGATAGGAGGGAGGAGGGAGCCCCATTCCTCACAGAATCAGCCATTGGACAGCTTGCTGTCAGCAGCCTGCCAGCCAGGAATCCCATTCACCTGCACCCAGGACCCTGACAGGAGGGAGGAGGGAACCCCATTCCTTGCAGAAGGAGAGGTTGTTCTGATTCCAAGAATTGATTTGTCCCTATCTGACACTGGCCTCCCATTTAAATTAATTTGAAGATAGTTTCCCGTGATGCCAGCATTTGCGATGACTATTAATAAATCACAAGAACAAACTCTAAACAGAGTAAGAATATTCCTACCTGAACCTGTTTTCACACATGGTCAGTTATATGTTGCTTTCTCTCAAGTTCGAAGAGCATGTGATGTTAAAGTTAAAGTTGTAAATACTTCATCACAAGGGAAATTAGTCAAGCACTCTGAAAGTGTTTTCACTCTTAATGTGGTATACAGGGAGATATTAGAATAAGTTTAATCAATTTATCAGTCATTGTTTGTATCAGTGTTGTTTTTATATCATGTTTTTGTTGTTTTTATATCATGTCTTTGTTGTTGTTATATCTTGTGATTGTCTATTTATTAATAAATTTATATATTATTTTCATATACATTTTACTAATTTTCTTTCATCTCTGACACTTCTATTATAGAGAAAGGGCAAATAGCAATATTAAAATATTTCTTCTAATTAAATTTTCATAACATTTATGAAAATGTTGGTAGCTTTATATTTGAATTGTGCATGAATTTCATGCACCGGGCCACTAGTTATCTTATAATATATTGTTACTGTATCATCAACATGAAGACTATATTATCCTCTTTCTTCAGTTACTTTTTTGTTCTACAGTAAAACTTCAGTTTTTTCAGATGTGATATATGGAAGGTAAACTTTCAAAGTATATATATTTAATTTCAACAAACTTTATTCTTTTTGAAAGATATTTCTCCTCCGCATCACATCCTACATTCATAATCTTTTTCTTCTAATAACGTTGGCAACACAACTTCACTGTGGCTTAGTATCCAGTGTTGTGTGTGAAATTCCTATTGATGTTGTAAGAAATTACTACCAATTTAGCAGCTTAAAACAACATGAAATTATTTAATCACCGTTCTGTATACCAAAAGTTAGAAGGGTTGACTGGTTTCTCTGCTCTGTGTTCAGAAGAACAAAATCAAGATGTTGGCAGGGCTGAGTTCTTTTCTAGAGCTTATAAGGAAGATTTGCTTCAAAGCTCAGTTTGTTAGCAGAATTTGGTTCTCTGTGTGTGTAGGACTGAGGTTCTGATTTCCTTGCATGCTGTTGGCTGGGTTTGTTCTCACTTCTAGAACTCGTCTGTCCCCACTCCTTAGATATGGGCCCTTTCTCTACCTTCAAAGGCAGTAATGGCACATGGAATCTTCCTCATTCTTCCAGTCTCTCCAAACTCTCCTCCTGCCATATCTTTCCTGTCTCTTATATGGTGTCTCTCTGATTAACTCGTCTACATTCTGTTTTTTCAGGGCCCATACATTTAGATTGGGCCAAGGTAGATAATCCAAGATAATTTCCCCATCTCGAGGTCTATAATCTTAATCATATCTACAAAAGCCCCTTTTGCTATGTAATACATTCACCAGTTCTGGGGATTAGGCGAGGGCAGTGATGGAGAACCTATGACACCCGTGTCAGAGGTGACACGTGAACTCATTTTTTTGGTTGATTTTTCTTTGTTAAATGGCATTTAAATATATAAAATAAATATCAAAAATAGAAGTCTTTGTTTTACTATGGTTGAAAATATCAAAAAATTTCTATATGTGACACGGCACCAAAGTTATGGTTTTTCAAAATGCTGACACGCCGAGCTCAAAAGGTTCGCCATCACTGGGCTAGAGCCATCTTTTGCAGGGGGCATTATTCAGTCCCTCTGGCCCCCAAAGATTCACATTCATGCCACATCCAAAACACATTCACCCCATCCCAGGTCCCCAAAGGCTCCACCCAATGCAGCATCAATTCAAAGTGCAGAAATCTCTGAATCTCATCAGTTTTAAATCCCCCAAATCTCATGATCTAAATCATCTAAATTAGGCATGGATGTGATCTGGGCATAATCCATCCAGGGATAAAATTTCTTTCCATCTGTGAAACTAGAAAGCAAGTTATGTTCCCAACATACAGTGGTGAGACAGGTGTAAACTAATATTTACAGATATTCTGCTTCAAAAAGGGAGAAAAATGGAAGAAAAAATGGGCCCAAATCAAATTTGAAATCCACCTGCACTAACTCCACTAGGTTTCCAGACCTGGGAAAAATTTTCTGTGGTTCTCATCTCCGCCCTCTGGGCTCCAAGCTTTGCCCCTCTGATTTACCCTACTTTTTTTTTTTTTTTTTTTTTTTTTTTTTTTTATGAACAGTAGTATATGTTTGCAGCTGAGTAGTTTCATCAGCATGTTTCTTGACAGATCATTTGGGAGGAAGACGTCCAACAGCCAGCATTTCTTCATTTCACCCCGTCTCTGTCCCTTTCAGTCCAAGCTGGCAGTATTGTTGCTGGTTTAAAATTCTCAACAACTTTGTGAGAATCTTATCTATGTCACAGGGATTCACTCCATTAGATAAGAAGCTCCTCCACGGATCTTTCCTAGATAATAGTTTCTCTATTTTTGGCTATTGCTCAGGTGGCTGAGGGGATCTTTAATCTCCTCGGAAGCCTTTTGTGTAACTGAACACTCTGACCTTGCAAGCTTTCCGAGGTGTCAGAATGGTTGTACAGCCACACCCTCGAGTGTTTTGTTTTGTTTTCTCTAGAACGTGCTTTCCTGGCAGCAATGTTTCAAATCTCTCGCTCTCTTGGTAGACTGTAAATTTTCCAAATCATGAAATCATGGATTCTCATTGTTTCAATTTTCTGAATTTATCTCCCTCTTTTTGTGTTTTAGTATAGGCAGTAAGAAGAAACCAGGTAACACCTTAAACATTTCGCTGGGAAATCCCCTCAGCTTATAGAGCCAACTTCACCACTTAACCACTTCTGCTTTCCATGTAACTGCAGGACACAATCCTGCTAAGCTTTCTCATACTATATATCATGTTTCCAATTTCTATGAACACATTTCTCATTTCTTTCTGAGCCCTTAGCCACAGCCTCTACAATCCCTATTTCTACTAGCATCCTATGCAAGGTAATCTGGGCTTTTTCTATCACGCTCTCAAAATTCTTCCATCTTCCCCCACTGCCTACTAGCCCAGCACTTCTATATTACTAGACAATTGTCACAGCAGCACTCAACTTCTAGTACCAAAATCTATATCCATTTTCTTAAGCTGCTGTAAAAAATTGTCACAGATACAGTAGCTTAAAATGGCATCCATTTATTATCTCACAGTTCTGTAGGTCAGAAGCCTGGGTTGGTTCGATTGGTTTCTCTACTCTGTGTCCTGAGGCTGAAATGAGGCTAGTGGCCTTGATTATTAAAGCTGATAATGAATAACAGCATACAGTTTCATGTGATTGTGGAAGTGAGATTTCTGTTTTCTTGCTGGCTGTTAACCGGAGATTCTTAGCTTCTAGAGCAGGGGTGGGCAAACTTTTTGACTCGAGGGCCACAATGGGTTCTTAAACTGGACCAGAGGGCCGAACAAAAGCATGGATGGAGTGTTTGTGTGAACTAATATAAATTCAAAGTAAACATCATTACATAAAAGGGTATGGTCTTTTTTTTTTTTTTTTAGTTTTATTCATTTCAAATGGGCCAGATCCGGCCTGCGGCCGTAGTTTGCCCACGGCTCTTCTAGAGGCTACCTGAATTCCCTGGCTCATGGCCGTTTTCTCCATCTTAAAATCTAGCAACAGTGGGCGAATTCTTCCCATGATTCTATTTCTTGGATCTACTTCACCTTTGTGGCCAACCCTTCTGTGTTCTGTGATTATACGGGGCCCACTAGGATGATCCAGGATAATCTCCCTATTTTAAGGTAAGCTGATGAGTAAATTAATCCCATGTGCAAAGTCCCCTTTGCCATGTAAAGTAGCAGATTTATAGGCATAACATCAAGGGAGAGCGTGGGGGTCAAAATCCTGCCTACCTCACTGATGTTCATATTCCCCTCATTTCATGAGGGCTTGAGTTTTTTATCCTCTATGAAATCTCTTCGAATACTCCATATATCTGTTGTACTTTAAAATTTCAAAAAGATATGTCTATACGAAGCTTCTTTTGCTAGACCCTTCCAATCTGAAACCATGGTTTTCCTCCACGTTGGAGAAATTCCTTCAAGGAATGCTTTGATAATTTATCATTTCCTCCACTTCCACCTTTGTTTTCCTTTTTTGTTTTTCCCCATCAGGTTTACAGGCAGTGGATACTGATCCTTCCACATAACATTTTACACTCTTGTCACCTTCAATTTCAAGTTTGTCCAGGAGGCACAATTCTTCTTAGGATGAGTGCATGGAGATTAATTAGACAAATTGCAGCTCCTTCCCTCTGACTCTCAAAAGTATGAAGGCTTGCTCACATCCATCTCAATAGCTCATTCAATGTCTTTAGAAAGCAGATCATGGTATTGGTGGGCAAACACCACCATTACATATACAGGAATGGGGATGACCATATTTCTGCCAATAGTCTTTCATCCTCAGGGAATTTCTGGTGTTTTCATTCTGCTTCTCTCTGTACTCTCCATAAACAAAACCAAGATCATCAAAGGATCCTATTGGAAGAACAGTTCCCACCTCTGCTGAGGTCTGTTTTAGAGCCTGCTCTGAAGGCTCTCCCAATTCTGGCAGTATTCTAAATGGTGCATCTGCCTTTTCTCATATATATATATATATATATATATATATATATATATATATACATATACATACATATATATATACATATATATATTTAATATATATATTAAAACAGACTTAAAATTATATATAATTTTAAGTCTGTTTTAATAACATCTCATTTTCTAGGTTTCATTACCTCTTGAATGTGTCTTATTTTGTAGTTTTTACTTCAATTTCCATAGGTTTAGAGACAGTTCAGAAATAAAATTTTGGCTTCAGCTTGCCGATTTGATCTAGAAGTCACACTCATACTCAGTATCAAGACAATTTTTCTTTTGCTGTAAATTATTAGCGTTGCAGAAACAGGTTTTGAAATTAGTGTTTCAACTTTAATATTTTTTTCATTTTATATTTGCTACAATAGTGATTTCACATAATTATACCTTAGGATTTATTTAGAAATAACTTACAGAAATACAAAATCAGCACTGGCATCCAAATTGTGTTCACTATTTTTTAAAGGTAAAGATAATAAAATAGTGATCTCTAGAGAATTTGCTAATTTTCTAGTTATTTTATGATTGAGCTGGTAAAACAATATAAAATTAGAGGTCAAGTGAAAAAAAAACACCTGGAAAACAATTTCCAAATCATAGTGACCATCTGCAAAAAGAATTAGGCTTATAAATGTTTATATATTTATAGAGTATTATTTTTAAGCAAGGGAAAATGTTAAGTAATTAATGTATATATTTTAAAGGATTCATTTTTTTTCTTAGGGGTGTAGGAGCAGGTATATCAGATATGTATGATGAATAAAGTCTGGCATCACTTTTACATCTAACTAATATTAATAACATTATATTGTTTTTCTTCTAGTTGACATTATTGAGAGTAAGGATCATTTATTCACTCCATGCAGGCTGCTTATCTCCAAAAGAACATAAGTATTTGCTTAATGAGGAGAAGGAACCAAGGAATAATGCATGCACTAACACCTCGAGTTATAGGAGAATGTTTCGATTGAATACATTAGATAACAAAGCAAATCAATTTAACCTAATGGTAAACTGTAAGTACACATATCACAGAGAAAAGTGACACAGACGCTCAAGAACAGGCTATACAAATAAATACGTGGCTGCATCAAGGCTGAACGCTAACTATACATTATGTAGACTATAGATTGCTCTAAAAACTGAAAATGATACTAATTAAACTTAAAAGCAAAGGCCCACGTGAAAATGGCAGAGATATTGTACAGAGAATTCACTCATTCTTTAAAACCTACACTAAGCTGATTAATACATTGGGCATTTGAAATATCTTGAAGCTAAGCAGAGAATTTCCTCAACAAAGGGTCCTAAAGTTTTCCAGGATTTTACTGGAGCAAAGACTGTCTGCAGCCAGAGAAAATACAGTTTAAACAGAAAACTAGCAAATTCTGTTAAATATCATATTTCACATTGTTGTTTTCCCCTAAATGCTTACAGTGATTTTTTTATTATGAAAAATGTATTGTAAGAAACTAGAAAACAGTTAACGAACGAAGAAAATATACACTCACCAAATATATCATTTAATTTTCCCTAATGAATCCTTTAGTGGTTGCCTTCATGAAGACTTTATAGGGTGGTGTGGAGGAAAGCCATACAGATTACTGGAAGAAAGGTTAGCCACTGGAGTGCAGCTGTTTGCATCTGCACCAAGCATCAAAACAATGCAAGGTTCAAGCACTGGGTACTGGTGTACAGAAAGACTCATCCTTCTTCCTGTTCTGATAAGCTACCACGTACCAGGGGCTCCAAGTGGATCTGGTGAAAGTTACACGCAAAAGGAATAAAAAAAGCTCAACTCCTTCTCTTCCATCACCAGGAACAAAGTATTGTTGCAAGATGCTTTCACTTTTCCGGTTGGATTGCTCTCATAAGGAGGAAGAGTATTTAAAGGAATTTCACAAAGTACATTCAAGAATTCACAGAAATTTGTGAAAGCGTGTCATATGAATCTATATCACAGGAGGATGTGAAAAAATTGGATCTCTCTCCTGGGATGTTTCTGTGACTTCCTGCTGAGCTATATAGTGAGTTCAGCATCATCGCTTAAGAAGCCATGTGAAGAAAACTATGTTCCTTGTTAAGAACAGTACCTATTATATTCTATTTCTCTTTATTTTTGTTATTTTTCTCTGGAAATGGCTCAGTGGGGTTCACATATCATAAATCAGTGTCATTGGTTAGTATATATCCCAGTCTTTTTTTAAATTTAGAAATTCTTGGTAGCTATGAGTCTGTAAAGGAAATATCCTTGAAAACAGGAAACTGTGTAAATAATTCTGTGGCTGCAGTATCTCAAACCATGAGTTGTGATTGAAGAGACAGTTTTGCTAATGCTTTGATCCATCAATGTATTTAGAGTACAAACAACATTTCCTGCTTTTCTTTCTAAAGAGAAAACCAGACTTTCCGTGTAATCACAGAATACATACAAAATTATCCCAACGTCTGTGTATACTCATGCATATGTAGACATACGTTAATGGCTTCAAGGCATGTAAACACCTCATAAATATATCCTGACTTCAGAAATATGCTTTCTTTTCAATGAGTTAAGGGAAAATCATTTTCCTAATTTGATGCACCAGTTTTTGAAACACTAAATGGGAACAAAAACAGTTGTGATTTGAATCAAAATGTTTTTACTCAAAACAAATGCCAGAACTTAAGTTGGCAATACACTGACTCTAATAAAAAGAAAAATATTCTAGAACAGTTTGTGGACCAGATAAGAAAATCAGTCTTAATATTTTAGAGTCAATATCAATATTAAATCTAACAAAGAGAATATTAACTAGAATGATTAGCCACCTTTATTTGTCAGATTTGAATTGAACTGATTTCCAGTAGTTTCGACATTTGAAGTAGGACATTCAAGTGAAAATAAAGTAATATAAAAAAAAAGAAATTAGAAAAAACATTGGAAGCAATGACATTAATGACAGGCAGGTAGATGTTTGAGGGATGGAATGTAGGTTCATTTGAAGAATATATCACTCATTAGGATGCATATTTCCATTAAAAACAAAGTTGTATCTTATAGTCACACATATTTTCCACAGAGTGAGATTCTGGCACATCAGTTGCCAAAGGAAATATCTCAGGCAGCAGCATATTAATTGTTTATTCTCCTAGTTTCAAGACCAAGCAGAGGGGCATAATTATGATTCGTTTCATCCAATGGCACCTTAAGTTATTTCTATGTGTTTCTTCCTGACTGTTGTTCTCTGGTATCATCGATTTACATCTGACTTCGAAAAAACAAGACTCAAGTATTCACACAATGAAAGGAGTCTAACAATGGTTGCTAATTTGTCAAAGAATAAGTTTAAAGTGATAGAGATACAATACAAGGAAATTAGTCTCTCTTTTTTTTGGACAAATAACAGAATTTAACACTCAGTTACAACTCTTATTTGACTGACCTAGAATCTGTTCTTTATAATGACAACTATGGTCATTCCTTCAATAGTTTAGATCTCTACTGTCTTCCACTGATTACATTTATGTGTGTGTGTATTTAGCAATACCTATTAAACTGAGAAAATATGTATGAAGAATAATAAAAGAATTTTTTATATTTGTCTCCCAGAGGCAATAAAATCAATATAAAGCAATGTGTTGAGTGAGAAGTTGGGCTCCTTAGTCCCCTCCACTTGATATTTACAGTGTTTGATACGTCAACCATTCTACTCCATGTGAGTAAAACTGCATTCTTTAAAATTCTGTTTCCTACAATAAACAAAGATGCCGGGAAAGGAAAATGCTCATGGGTAATGACAGAGAGAGAAAGAAAGGAAGGAAGAAAAGATTATGTATTAAATTAAGAATTAGCCCTAGCTGGTTTGGCTCAGTGGATAGAGTGTCGGCCTGTGGACTGACTGGTCCCAGGTTTGACTCTGGTCAAGGGCACATGCCTGGTTATGGACTCGATCCCCAGTAGTGGTTGTGCAAAAAGCAGCCGATCAATGATTCTATCTCATCATTGATATTTCTATCTCTCTCTCTCCTTCTCCCTTCCTCTCTGAAATCAATAAAAACATATTTTTAAAAAATGTAAAAATTAGACAATAAGAGGCAAATAAAAGAGAAATAAAAGGACCAATGTAAAAGAGCTCTAATACTATAGTACTTAAAGAATTGAAAAAAATAAGGATGTGTAATATTTTACTTATAAGAAAGAGAAATATTCATTATAGCCTTGGCTAGGTGGCTCAGTTGGTTGGAGCATCATTCCATACACCAAAAAAGTTGCAGGTTTGATTCTGGTTCAGGGCATATAAGTGGGTTGTGGGTTCATTCCCTGGTCTGGGAGTGTAGGGGAGGCAATTGGTCAATGTTTCTCACATTGATGTTTCTCTCTCTCTCTCTCTCTCTCTCTCTCTCTCCCTCTCTCTCCCTTCCTCTCTCTAAAAGTCAATAAGCATATCCTGGGTGAAGATTTTTTAAAAAAGAGAGAGAAATACTCATTATAATACCCTGTGTCCACAAAGGAATGAGAAATGAGTGGTGTAATACACTGTTGGGGAGAATCTCTGTTGTTATAAACTTTCTGAGTTTTGGACAATAAATATCAAAAGCCTAAAGGTTTTATGTGGCCTTTTACCTTCTAAGTCCAATCCATGAGTTTAAGGAAATAAATCAGAAGTGAATGTAAATAAATATGCATATATGATCATATAACATTTTTATATAGCAAAAATATAAATGAAAAATTTTACAAATAGTAAGACACATAATTTACATTATACTTATTTTCTGTATTATTATAAAAACATTAAATTGTTCTATAGATGCATATTTAATAATTTGAAGCACTACTCATGGTATAAAATGATTTCCCCTTGGAAGTAGATTGTGGTTTTTCTTATTATTTTATTTTTGCTTATATGCACATACTAAATGTTTTAAAAATGATTAAGTATATATTTACCAATATAAAATTACAATAAATATTACTTTGCAGAAAGCATGCTGTGGGTTTTTACTGTATTTGACCAAAATGGTTAGATTGCCAAAGACATGCATCTTTTCTTTAACTATTGGGTGACATAGGAACAGTAAGCCCAATATTTAAGATGAGACTGCTTTGAGCTGTCACTGGGCATTTACCAGCAGAGTCCTGCTGGGAAATTCACTTGGGCTTCCCTGGTCTCCTTAGAGACAGGGGCAGTAGAATAGTGGGTAGCTGTTATTAGTTTAGGGAACATCTATTGTCCCTTTTAGGAACAGCACCCAGATTTTATTTGGGAGAATAGTCCTCCCCCACTTGTTGGATGCAGTGCAGGTGAGACTGGTGTAGCAGCTCCACATGGAGAAGGGCCCTGACTAACTGACTGACCAGGGCATTCCATTCCCCTCCTACAGGGATTGCTCAAGACTGTGCAGCTGTAAGGCAAGACTTCCATGAAAATTATTGGGAATGAAGTAATCTCTTCCTGCTGCAGTTTCTAAACTGAGAGGTTATATATATTTAGCTGCTAGTAAAATCAACTAACAAAGAGAAGTAGAGCTCAGAGGAGAAAAAGAGCTAAAGCTAGAGCTGGAGCTAGAACTAGAAAGAGATAGTTCCATATCTATAGCTAATATTCTCATGTATTCCTATGTGTCAATATATCTACATATGTCAACATATCTACCTATCATCTATCTATCTATCTATCTATCTCTAATGAATAATATATCCTGATAATTATCTCTGGACACTTCAATTTCTGCATATGAACCAATGAATTCTCTTTTGCTTAAGTCAGTTTTAGTTAGGTTTCTTCCACTTTCAAGAGACATCACCAATTCATCCACTCTCCTCACAGAGACACTGTGAAGATTTAATGAGATCATGTAACTTAAGTGCTTGGTTGAATGTCTTGTGCATACTAATCACTCACAATTACTAGCCAGTAATAATGCTGGGAGTCGTTATAATAATAATGGTCATGACATATATACACAGTAAGTAGTCTGGAGGCTATTAAATCTTCATCATGGAGTTTATCTTTGTTTAGAAAATAATCTGTTTAAACCTGGGAAAACATACTTTCTCTGTATTCCATTTTCACCCCTGTAGATTTCTGATAATAACAACACTCTCCATACTTACATCCCAGAAAAGTTATACAGATATAGTAATTTATGTCCTTCCTCCTCTATATTTGTCACTTGACATGCAATGCCTCCAGTCCAGCATTTACTTATTTCTGCAGATTAACATGTGTTTCTGAGGTTATCAACCACATCGGTTAATCTTGTGTCAACCACCATAATCTAGCACAATGCCTCACACATAATAGATATTATAGGCAAAGTGACAGGCCCCAAGATGTCCACATTCTCATCCCCAGAGCCTGTGAATATCTTGTAACATGACAAACAAGAATTAAGGATGCAGGTGGAATTAAGGTTGCTTATTAGCTGAACTTATAATAAGATAACTTTGGATTTTGGAAATGGGACAAATCTAATCACATGAGCTTTTAAAAAGGGAAGAAGAAGGCCAAATCCTGGGTAAGAGAGATGTGATGAGCAAACGACTTATTCCTCTATTGCTGACTTTGAACATGGGGGAAGAGAACCACAAGCCAAGGAATGTGTGCGGCTTTAGAAGCTGGGGATATCCTTGGTGGACAGCCCGCAAGGAAACAAGGTCCTTGGAATTTGAAAGCTATCCAAAAATTTCATAAAACTGTTACATAAAACTATTAGGCTGTATACCCTTCTAATACCACAAGAGTAGGCTAGAAATGATTCTTCCCACAATCTGGACGACCAGGAACCAGATCCTCTCCTGGAGCCTCCAGAAGGGACACAGCTGGTGGGCACTTTGATATCAGCCCATTGATATCCATGTCCCACCTATGGCCTACAGAACTGTGAGTAATGCATTTGTGTTGTTTTAAGCCACTAAGTGTGTGGCAATTTATTCAGGCAGCAATAGAAAACTAATGCAAGGGGGTCTTTAGCAACTTTTTGTTGAATGAGTGGACATGCAAGAGAAAATACTTAGGAGAAAGAATACAGAACATAAATTTTAAATACATCCTCCATCTGTATTCTTAGACTTTTCTCTGTAGTATAGAGGCATTTTATAATGAAAGCAGGAAGAATTTACAACCCTCTGGAGTCAAGCTTGAGAAATGAAAAAGTCACAATTAAGAGGAGGTGGGCTACTCCAGTTACTACAAAAAAAAAAAAAAATCTTGTGAAGAGTACAGAAGACCAATAAGCTATGCTAGGTAGGAAGTCTGATGTATGTTGGCTTCTACTGCTGGCCTTCATGTGAACTTGGTGAAGCTACCTAATTTCTCTAATCTTTAGTTTTCTTATATACTAGATGTAATTGTTAAGTATCCTGTTGGACAAATATGAGTCAAGAAAGCCCCGCCTGCTACTTCATTCCTACAGACAGTTTTTAAGTGGTCACCATATCTATCATCCCCAATGAACCAGTCCAAGAGATCCCAATTCTCCTTAGCAGTCCAGGCCCAATAGACCATGGAGCCAACGTGAAGCCCACTGAAGAGAGCTGGATAACAATGTGGGTCCTTTCGGCTCTAAAACTCCATGACTTTACCTATGGAGTTTCCCCTCATTATATGCTCACATTTGCTTCTTTTAGTGCTAATTGATGGAGCTCATGATGTTTAATAAATCTGATGTTTTTATCGATACAAGTTTCTCCATGCTTTTAAAAGTTATCTCTTTGTGGAAAAAAAGGAATAGAAATGAACAGAGAAATAAATCATCCTATCTAATAAAAGAGAAACATGGTAATTAGCCGTACGGCCACTACACTTCCCATTGGCTAATCAGTGAGTATATGCAAATTAACTGACAACCAAGATGGCGGCCGGCAGCCAGGCAGCTTGAAGCGAACAGGGAGGCTTGCTTGCTCCAGTGACGGTGGACTCCAACGTTCCCCACCTGACTTGCCGGCCTCTCGGCTGCAACTCTAAGCAACTATGTTGCAAATATAGAAGCTAAACCAAACCCCAGAAACCTGCGTTAGTCAGCCGGGTTTCAGCCAGCTGGACTGCAACATTGTATCAAATACAGAAGGTAAACAAAGGCCAGCTGAGGCCTCAGAGCTAAAGCTGGCCCAGAATAACAAAAAAAAAAAAAAAAGAAAAAAAGGAGCGGTTGGGAGCTTCAGTCACCCGCCAGCCTGAAAACGGCCCTCAGCCCCTCACCCAGGCTGGTCAGGCACCCCAATGGGGACCCCCACCCTGATCCAGGACACCCTTCAGGGCAAACCAGCCGGCCCCCACCCATGCACCAGGCCTCTATTCTATATAGTAAAAGGGTAATATGCCTCCCAGCACCAGGATCAGCGGAGCCGCGAGGCCCCCCCGCACTGGGATCAACATGACAGGGGGCAGCGCCCAAACCCCCTGATCGCCCTGCGGCTTTGTGGGTGACAGGGGGCAGTGCCCCAACTCTCCTATTGGCCCTACTCTGTGAGTGACAGGGGGGAGCTCCTCAACCCCCTGATGGGCCCTGCTCTGTGCATGACAGGGGGGAGCTCCTCAACCCCCTGATCGATCCTGCTCTGTGTGTGACAGGGTACGGAGCCCCAACCCCCCTGATGGGCCCTGCTCTGTGCATGACAGGGGGCAACGCCCCAACCCCCTGATGGGCCCTGCTCTGTGCGTGACAGGGGGTGGCGCCGCAACTTCCCTATTGACCCTGCCTTGAGTGTGACAGGGGGCGGTGCCCCAAACCTCCAATCAGCCCTACCCTGAGCGTGACTAGGGGTGGCATTGCAACCTCCCGATCCACCCTGCTCTGTGCATGACAGGGGGCAGCGCCCCAACTCCCCAATTGGCCCTGCTCTGAGCCTGACCAGGGGCTGCACCTAGGGATTGGGCCTGCCCTCTGCCACCCGGGAGCAGGCCTAAGCCAGCAGGTCATTATCTCCTGAGGGGTCCCAGACTGCGAGAGGGCACAGGATGGGCTGAGGGATCCCCTCTCCCCCCCGAGTGCACAAATTTTTGTGCACCAGGCCTCTAGTTCTTTTATAAGGATTAAAACTTGGAATTTGAGAGCTATCCACACATTTCATAAAACTATTATATAAAACTATTAGACTGTATATCCTTCTAATACCACAAGAGTAGGCTAGAAATGATTAAGATAAACACATTCCCAAATAAAAGACAATTTATCTGGATATAGCTTTTTTGGCTTGATTTTTTTGAAAACCTCTTTCTCTCCCTTCAATAGACTTGATTGTTTTAGAGCAGTTTGAAGTTCACAGCAATATTGAGCAGAAAGTACAAAGAGTGGTTAGATTTTCCCAAATAAAAATTCACTAACTGAAGTTTCCTGAGATTAAGGGTTTTCCGACTCAGTTTTAAAATCTTCTAATTATTAAACCATGAAAACTTGGACACAGCACACAAAACAGCATTGCAAATTGATTGTGGTTCTAAATGTCTTCAAAAGGAGAGTCATCAAATTAACAAAAATAATTTTATTTTATAATTTAAAATGATCTGTATGGGTTAATACTCTCTTCTTATTACTATACATAATTATTATCCTGTCTAAATCCTCTTGGCTAAGCTCTCTTGTTGCCCTTATAATTCCTTTTTATTGCTCCCTCTCCTCTAATCCTCTAAAACTTTTGAAGTACGGGAAATTTGTCTTCATAGAAGACTTAGACATTATTCTATTCTTAAACACACAAATAGAATATATTTGTTTTAGTCCAAAATTGTTAGGCATTGCTAAGAGCTGCTGTAACAAAGTACAACAGACTGGGTGGTTTAAACAACAGAAATTTATGATATTATGGTCTGGAGGCTGGAAGTCCAAGATCAGGGCATTGGTGAGGTTGGTTCATGCACAGCCATTTTTTTCCCTGTGTCTCTTCACATTATCTTCCCTCTGTGTGTGCCTGCATGCCCAAATTTCCCCTTCTTATAAATACATTGTTGGAGGATAAATTGTGTGCCCTAAAATTGATATATTGTGCCCCAGCTGGCTTGGCTCAGTGCATAGAGCGTTGGCCTGTGGACTGAAGGGTCCCGGGCTCGATTCTGGCCAAGGGCACATGCCTGGGTTGCGGGCTCAATCCCCAGTGGGGGGTGTGCAGGAGGCAGCCAATCAGTGATTCTCTCTCATCATTGATGTTTCTATCTCTCTCTCCTTCTCCCTTCCTCTCTGAAATCAATAAAAAAATATATTTTTAAAAAATTGATATATTGAAGCCCTAACTTCCTCAAAGTACCTCAAAATGTGACCATATTTAGAGAGAGGACCTTTAAAGAAATGGTTAAGCTAAAATGAGGTATTTAGGGTAGATCCTCATCCGATCTGATTGGTGTCCATATAAACGGAGGGAAAATGAGGTCTTTAGAGTGGATCTAGTCCAATCTGATTGGTGCCCACATAGAAAGACGAAATTTGGGCAAACATGTAGATACCAGAGGTACACACACAACGGAAGACCATGTGAGACACAGCAAGAAGGAGGCACAGGAGAGAAACCTCCAGATAAATAACTCTAACAACACTAATCTTGGTCTTTGGGCCTCCAGAATTGGGAGACAGTAATTTATGTTGTTTAAACCACCCAATCCGTGGTATCCTGTCAAGGCAGCCTAGCAAATCAATATATACATTAATCAGTATTGGATTGGGACCCACCCTAATGACCTCATTTTAACTTAATTGCCTCCATAAAGACCCAATTTTCAAATTAGATCACATTTTGAGGTACTGGGGGTTAGGATGTCAGCATATGAGTTTGGGGGACAGGGATCACACTCGACCCATGACACTCAATTTGGGATACCCATTTAAAATGTAAATTCCATAATGTAAGATAGCACATCATTTATTGGGCTTTTTTGTAAGTCCCAGCATTCCAGGTGAGTAAGCAAGGCACAGAAGGATGGTCTGAACTCGATTCAACTCGAGTCAATATCATTCCTGTGACAGGAGGATGGACTGTGAGGGACAAATGGCTTTAAAACGCAATATTGATATTCTTATTGACTCCAAAGGGGAGACGTTTTGTTACAGTGCATCTAACTGTCAACTTTTTTTTGCGTGAATACTAATATCTCTGGCTGATGGAATCAGGCAGAAGGCACCTGTCGGCCCTGCAGGGTATCACCTGCACCCCTGCCTTCTCCGGACTTCTCCACCACCTTGGAGGGCCTCTTCTCACTTATAACAAGGACCGCCACAGATTCATTTGGGCTGTCACCCATGAATTAATTCATTCCATATTTGTTTATTGAGGACTATGTGTCAGACACTTCTGTGGGCACTGAGGATACAGCCATAAACTGCAGAGAGCTCACCCTAATCCAACTCCCTGTGAGATGGCGGAGGCAGGCCAGCTGCCTTGTAAGTGCTCTGCAGCACAGTAGGTGCTAAGCAGCTGGAAGCACTGGATGCTGTGTCTTATATGCTCCCAGCCCAGAGCTGGGGCATCCGGGAAGGCCTCCTAATGGAATGCCAGGTGCTGAAGGATTCGCCAGGTAAAGACTTGAGGGAGGAGCGTGTGCCAGGCAGAGGGAATTAACACATTGGCTGGCATTTGAAGTGCTGGATTCCAAAAGGGAAATGGTGAGGCTGGTGGGGGATGGTGGAGCAACAAGGGGCAGATCCAGCCTCATGAAGGAGCTTAGGGACCCTCCTGAGGACATTAGGACTTTGAGAGAAGGACGCTCTTTGTGCCCAGAATGGGCTGCATGGTAAATATCTTCCAGCTAGTCCACTTCCACTTCTTGATATCCTGTTCATCCTCCAGAAAACATCATGAGTGTAGGAAATAACCTCTGCCGAACTGAATTTAATAACTGAAGATAAGAAATCACCAAAACAGCCATCAGTTAGGAACTGATTAAGTTGTGATAAGTCTCCAACTAATAACTGCCTGCTGGAGAGGGGAAAGAGTTGGCTTAGTTTTCACTCTTTAGTATCTTTCAAATTTTGTGACATGTGCATGTATTGCCAAATTAGATTACAAAAGATTTTCAAAAATAAGTAAATCCAATTTATTTATTTCAAGGGTATTAATACCAGTTACTTAAGTTCCAGTGACATTGGTGTGTCATATGACTTAGCTCCTATTCATGGAGGTGGCAACTCTATTTCCAAATTAAGAAATCGAAAAGCAGGGAAGGTGAGGGGGAGTTAGGGGCACAGTTAAAATAAATGCTCAAGTAGTGAAAAGGTCTATCAAACATATTGGCAGGCATTACATGCAAGAGAAAAGACAGCTATTAAGAACTATATTGGCTTTGTATCCAGTTCCTAAATACTGGCCTTGAAAATACAATTTTGTTGGTAGAAATGTTGATTTATTGCCTTGCATGCACATATATCAGACTTTAGAAGAGATCAGAGATAACAGCCTTTGGCTCTTCATAGTTCAAAAAGAGACTCTATATTTTTACATGATCTCCGTAAGAAGAATCCATGATGCAATAAGAAACAGATCCTATCTCAGAACAATTATTTCCCTTGTGGTTGGAGTTACTTTCATTTCCCTTGCAATGTTTGTTTCCAAAGTTGGAAGGAGGAAGTTGGACTTCCTGGGGCTTTCCAAGCCCACATACACAAAGAAAGACTGACTCATGACAAATGCTCCGAGTCAGCCCCAACAAAGCTTTTCTCCCTCTGATAGTGACACGTTGGGCAAAGGAGGGGCTGACAGTGTAGTTACCAGGACCCTGCCTTACCAGGAGGAATCAGAGCCTGTGGTGAAGCCAGCGTGCTCAGACTCCCTGCCTGATTTGATCATCCTTTTGACAGCACAAATTGGTCACTAAAGGGATAATGTATCACATTTGGAAGGTAATGCAACCCAAAGGTAATAAAGGCATAAAAATGTTGTCTTAAAATAGCATCCTAGAAGTTTCATATACAACTGGGCTTTGTATTTCCAAGCTTTCATTTGGGGAGGTTACTCATTTATTCCATCTATGCTGCTCTTCTTAAACTGGATTCCCTCCTGTTTTTCTTGTGTGTGTGTTTTTTGTTTCTTTTTGAACTGCCTTTATTAATTTTAAAGCCACACTTAAAAACTGATTTTCAGCCCAGTGGGTGTGGCTCAGTGAGTGAGTGTTGACCTATGAACCAGGAGGTCACAGGTGAATTCCAGGTCAGGACACATGCCTGGGTTGTGGGCTTGATCCCTAGTGCGGGGCATGCAGGAGGCAGCTGATCAATAATTCTCTCTCATCATTGATGTTTCTATTTCTCCCCCTCCCTTCCTCTCTGAAATCAATAAAAAATACATAAAAAAGTCACACACACAAAAAAACTGATTTTCAATTTTTAAATCTAAAATATTTCCTCTTATAATTAACTACAATACTTGTGAAATTCAACTGTATTGAGTTTCCTATATAATAAAGAGGTATTATGCAAATTAACCCTCACACCTTCACAAGATGGCTGCCTATGACCAGGTTGGCAGGGAGGTTAGTGAGGGACTACCAAATGACTGAACAAGCAGGCTGCGTGGGGCAACCAGGCCAGCAGGGGGGACAGTTGGTGGTGACCAGGCTGGCAGGGGGGGCTGTTAGGGGTGACCAGGTCAGCAGAGGGGGGCAATTGGGGGCGACCAGGCCAGCAGGGGGGGACAGTTGGGGGTGATTAGGCTGGTGGGGGGGGGCGGTGAGGGGCAACTAGGCTGGTGAAGGGGGGTCTGTTGGGGGCGATCAGGCCAGCAGGGGGGGCAGTTAGGGGTGACCAGGCTGGCAGAGGGGGGCAGTTGGGGGTAACCTGGCTGACAGCGGGGGGCAGTTAGGGGCAACCAGGTCAGCAAGGGGGGGGGGCAGTTAGGGGCGACCAGGCAGGCAGGCAGGGGAGCAATTAGAAGCCTGCGGTCCAGGATTGTGAGAGGGATGTCCGACTGCTGGTTTAGGCACAAATTTCGTGCATCGGGCCTCCAGTATATAAATAAATTATTATCCGTTCTTACATATAAATTAACTATATGTGATATAATATATATGGCTGTATATCTCCAAAGCACAAAGGGAATACTGTAGAATATGAAAATGATTTCTAAAGAAATTTCAAAAATTATTTTGAACAGTGACTGCATCACGGGTATAAAAACTGAGTATCTAAATTTTACTAATTTGAAGAAAACTGCACACTGAAGATGTGCTAATATTCTTCCTGTAAAAAGTAGACATTATGATTAGATAAGTTAGAAATGATGAGTACCAACAACAATCTCATCGGGTAATTTCAAGCCAAACCATCAAAAAATACCACATGAATTATTTGCCCACGGGACACAAACATACATTTACAGCTGAACACAAGTTTGAAGGTCATTTAAATTCACAAATATTATTTACAAGAACATTTAGAAACTGTGGTGCTTTGTCCTTACCTTCACGCTAATATGTTTGTACGGATGCAATCGAAACAACTTATTCACCGAGCTGACTGAAAAATTTAGCCAGCTAAGCACATTTTCCAGACAATAGTGAGCCAGACAGTTCTTTTTTCTTTAACCAGAAAAAGATGTTCTAGGTAGAACATACTTGTCACTTTCATTTTCAGTGTGATGTCCTGACCCCAGGCCATGGTGTTAAACTGTTGAAAACGGCCTTGCACAGACCGCAGGCTATGGGTCGATCTCATTCACCAACTGACGGACTTTCTCCAGCTGTTCTGCAGTCTGGAAACATTTGCTTACAGGCTAATTTCAGGATGGACTGACTGGTCATTTCCTGTTCCACTGGTGATTCAAAACACTGGACTAATAGCCAGGAAATGGGGATCTATTAACAGGTTGGGGGTGGGGACCAGGCTCTGTTTAATCCTACATAAAAGCAACATCAGACCAGATGACCTGCACTTTGGGCTTGTTCTGAAATTGACTCACTCTATAACCATGTGAGAGAATTGCCATGTCCAAAGCAGTTCAAAACAGCTACAAGGTGGGGATAAATGCTTCACAGAAGTGATTAATTGTAGAAAAAGTAGGTAAATATCTTTATTAAGATTTTACCTATTCTTGGAAATCCCTCTTTGCCTAAATTATCCTTCTTAAATTGACATTCCAGAATGAGACCTCTTTCTTTGGCTTATTATTTCAACTGCTACCAGGCCACTTGGAAGCACTTCTGAGTCTTATTGGGCAGGTAGAGTTCTGGGGAACCTATGCAATAACGTAATGACGCAATGGCGTAATGACGTCATGATGTGTGTCTCATCCCTGCTCTTGCTCTAGAGAAGATCTCTAAATTTTGATTCAATTTCCACCTAAGCATAGACTAACCAACTCATGATCCAGGTGCCCTGCACTGCTCCTCTGTTCGGGTAGCACTCGGTAGTTCTGGCTGGAGCTAAGGGTGCTGTCATTCATTCTTAGACAGTTCACTGGGCATGTGCTTCACACAAAGTTCAGTGTTGCTTCTGTGGCAAGTTAACAGGCAATTGTGGGCCCATGTTATTAGGATCCTCCTTAGACGGCATCAAAGAGGACAGCTTCCTTCTCAGTCTACCTCTGTGCTCACTTTCCTGGTGACAGGTCAGGAAATGGCCGCAGGCTCAGACCTTCATGGCCCCATGGAACAAACAGCAAGCTCACCAAACATTTTTTCAGAGCTGAACCCACTCCAGGCCATGCAACTGCCCCGGGCAGGTTGTCTCAACTCTCCCTAGTCTAATCCCTTTCATTTCTCCTCTAGATTGGGTATAGAGATGAAAGGAAGAAGGACAACTTGAATTATGTTAGGATTTCCCCCAAGGTTTGTCCAGGTGAACAGGCTTGGAAGGGTATGGTCCACATTATCAGCAACCCTGGAGGTAGGTAAGTCCGACATCTGCTATTACTTGTGAACAGCCACAAATTCTTCCTGGCTCTGCAGCAAAGATCATTCAGGATGACTTAAAGCCAGATGGCTTCCTACCACAACAGAGGCAAGCATTGCGTCTGCATTCTCCCCTGGAGCTACTGCACTCCGTCCTTCCACGAGCACCGCCTGCTGGACCAGAGAAGCTCACATTGCACTGAGGGTTCTGCTCCCAACAACCTAGAGGACTGAGTATTCCAGAGGCTCGACACTGTTAGCCACTTGTAGAGACAAGGAAATGAAACCCGACTGGGTATGACTTCTCCAAAATTCATAGCTACTGGCAGCGTCCAGACAACTTAATTTGTTCCCCAGAGCTCTTCTCCTGCGTTATGTCCCTGCACCAAGGCAAACTTGAGCTGTTGGGAATGCATTTGCAGATGGAATCAGGAAAGACAATCTTGAGTATGAATGGGCTGAAATCAGGTCTAAATATATGAAGTTGAATAAACCTCAGTATTTTAATGGGTGAAGATGTCCCAAACACTTGAAGTTACTACATTCTACTTTTTACAATAACCTCTTTTAATATCTCTTTATTTTATTCTGATCATACTATCTCCCTTCACATTTTTCTTTTGGATTAAAATTTTAATTTATTTATAAAAATATTTTGTATGACTTCAAATTGTACTACAGCTGAAGTGTCATTTCAGCAAATGACACTTCAGTTACAGCACATATACCTTTTTTTAGAATACCTCTCATTTTAGAAAATAATAAAACATAGTCACACACTGAGGAAACAAAGAGATTAAAAATAGCATAGATGTACAAATTTAAATCTACAGGTAGAAGTTTTTTTTCTATTAAAATACCCCTTTAATGAAAAAATCTTTTATGCTATCTTTTAAAATTATTTATCATGACTCTCTAGTGATGGATTCTGGAAATGTTCTGTCATAGTCGTGAACTCTCTCATGTTAATTATTCGACATCAAACATTAAAATCTTACTTTCTAATCTGATCAATATGCATGTCAAATTATTTTCTCTCTCTCTCTCTCTCTCTCTTTTTTTTTTTCCTCAAAGGATTATTTATTTCTCTTGCCTGTCCGCAATAATCTCCTTAGGGTCCTCTGCAGTAGCGCATATTGAGCCACCAGGGGGCGTGCGTCCTCCAGCACATCATTACCAGGCCTGTCAGTAAAATACAGCCCACAGTATTTTCCCAAGATCCAGAAACATAACCTTATTCTTGTCACAGCTAAAAAAAAAAAAATGCCGAATTTACATAAAATTATCAAAATATGTTTTATCTCAATTTTCAGTAACCCCCAGCAGACCAACTTTTACTCTTTCTTTCAATAATTTTTCTATGAAAAATATAGCAGCAAATCATGCCAATTCCATTTTACCTATCAATCAAATGGCAATTTTCATAATGTGTGTTACCATAGCACCCACAGCCTGTGATATTCTGCCACTTCTGTTTTCTTAATGTTGGGGTCCCATTGCAGGTAAGCAATCAAGGATTCCTCTAGGGGACTGGAGAAGAAGGAAAGGAGTGTGTAAAGGGGAACCCGAATAATCACCTCAGTGATGGGTTGACAACACAGAATCCTCCGACGACTCCACCCCCTCACTTTAAAGATAAGGAACCAAGTTTTTAAACTAGGAGTGCATTATGCGAACTGAGTTTGCGAACACAGCCCACCTGGAAAACTTCAGCTCAATAATGACTGACAGTAAGTGACAGTTTCCCCCTGACAGCGCCTCAGAGTTCCTCCCTAATTAATTCCTAAAACACTCCTTCAGCAATGTGTCAGCTTTACTCTTTAAAAGAAAATCCAAGAGAGATCGCAGGCAAAGCGTCTTTCCTTTTTCTCTTAAAACAAAAGCAGAGTTAAACATACAAAAAGGGGCTCTTCTTGTCATCTAGGCTTGTGGGTAGAACATTTGGTCATGACCTTCTGTAACATCCTCAGTCAAAGGCGTTGTATAGCAATAGACATGCATTCTCAGGTACTTCAGGTTTTTCCATTCATTGTGGACTGACAGGATCATAGAAACATGAAGTAGCCGATGATCAAAACATAAACACAAAATGTTCAAGTTTAGGGTGTGGGTAAGTTAGGTAAGCATTGTAAAGAAAAGATGTACTAAATATTGAATCCGATAACTGTTACCAAAATTATAACCAACTCTGGATTATTTAAAGAAACTTTGCTCTGAATCTTCTAATTGGCTCACTGATTCCAAGGGTTGCGATGCACTTTTCCTGTGTATGATAAGATCCCTAAGCATCAGTATATATCTAGTAAAAGCCGATAAGAGAGGAAGAACTGGGTGCCCTATAATTCCACATCTCTAAAAGGCTGCAGGCAGAGGCCTTTAAGAAAAGTCATTACCACACCACTAGTTTGTCATCTTGGAGGAGTGCCTTGAGCAAAACTGACCCTCACTTGGACAAAATCTGGCAACAAGCCGCATGGAGTTATATGCTTACTGAATGCTTTCTTGAGGTAGATTCTTAGAGGAGATTGCTATCCTTCGGGAAGCTGTGAATTGGATGTATTTCTAGTACATACTAGGAAAATCAGTATAATTAAACATGTTAAATTTGAAGGAAAGTATTATTTCAACTCTTGGTGATCAATGATTACATTTTTTATCATATAGAATGGAAATAACACCATTTATTAATTCTTTAAAGGAGGGATTGTTGGAGTCAAGATTAAGACCAACCTACTTGGTGAATTCCTTTTAATAGAATGTGATTAATGACTGTCTATACCTTTTTGCAATGAGAAAGAAGTCCGACATCTGCTATTACTTGTGAACATGAAAATTTGCTATGGGCCTACCATCCCAGGTGGTGTTAGGTTGTGTGCAGCCAATTGGGAAGCTAGGAAAAAATACTCCTATTTTTCTACTATATTTGGTCTAATTATTCCTGAGTACAGAAGACATTTCATTCAAAATGCATAAAGTCATCTGAGATGACTCACAATCACTCCAAACTCATCTAAAAGGCGAGTTATCTGGCTCTTCCTGTCCATCTGTAAAACTTGTGGGATAATGTTTGGGAACAAATATAAAAGCCTCACTAGTTTCCCTAGAAATGTGACCAGTCACTTGGCTTCATAGGTTTAGCCAGGGGTCTCTGGGAACGTTCTCTGGGTAACTTCTTCCCAGGCAGGGCCTATTCTGGGTCCTGTTTGGGGGACCCTCACCCTGAGACCTAAGGCTGAAAGTGATGGCTACTAGTTATCAAAATACATTTTTGAGAAGTTTAGTAACAAAAGGAACATGAGCCCAACTGACTGCAGTGGAAGAAGAGTTAGAGTCTCACATATTCAGTGAGGAGATGCTCCCTGAGAGCTTTTCATGTCAATGGCGTTTCCTTCTGGACCCAATGACAAACCTCTTTTCCTGTCTTGGAAAAAAGATGGGATGTAGCTATGGCTAGGAAAGGTGATTTTACAAAATCCAAAAACAATTAAAATATAAGGTGGAGTTTCTGCTCATGTTGTGCAGAAAGAGATTAAATCTCTCTCTGGCTTCCTGGTGTCCTTGAAAGCACACAAGGAAAGGCGGTGAACATTCAAACCTGCATTTCAAATTCACACAAACAGACAAAAGATCAGGAAACGGAAGATGACAAAGCCTTCATTTGTAGCCTTACCCTACTTTGAGAACCTGGTGAAAGCTCCTGGCCTTCACTAGGAAAAAATCTATTTGCACGTGAATAAGCAAACCTACAACCTTTACATATAATTCCATGAGTTTCTCTGAAGTCCTAAAATTATCATTGACTCGAAGGCCTTAACTTAATGAGCCTTTATTGAAAATGTTATGGGAAAAGTCAAATGAATTCATACCCTGTGCCTAGTGAATTTTGGCTCAGATTCAAAGAAAGAAGATATTAATATCCTCCTTCCTTCCCTCCCTCCCTCCTTCTCTCCCTCCCTCCTTCCCTCTCTCCCTCCCTCCCTCCCTCCTTTCTCTCTTTCTCTCTCTCTCTCTCCCTCCCTCTCTTTTTCTCTTTTTCTCCCCCCCTTGCTTTCCCTTTGTCTTCCATCAGAGAGGAGCTACATGAAAGATGATCTCAGTGTCAAATCAGTAGAACAACAATTTTGGCAAATCATTTTACATTTCACAAATCACTTTCTCATGTACAATAGCTATGGCCTATTGACAACATACCTTGTGTTTCTCCCTTATCTGTAATTTTTATAGCAAAGATGCATCAAGACTGTTATTATTACTAATTTTCTAAAGAGGAGATGGTGGCTCAGAGATAGTGCACAGCAGAAATAGGTCAAAAGTGCATGTCTCTTAATCTTTCCTCACATGCTCTTCCCACAACATGGGGTGGCATAAGAAATACTCATCCAGTGTTTAAGCAGGTTCTTACTGGAGAACTTGGGTGAACTATTTTTTGATGGCTTATCACTTAGAAAAGTATGGTTAATAGATAGGCACATAAATATTGATATAGAAATAAGTTAGCATGTTGAGCATTTCAATTTGTTGCTCTGTCTTAGAGGGGTTACATAAAGTCTGGTGTTTAAAGAGGGATTGCATGTTTCTTGATACCTATGATAGTGTGTTTTATTTCTAAAACTTGAAAACGAAGCAAGCTGCAATCTAACCATCTAGTTACAAGGATGATGCCCAGCACCGTCTGACTAAGAGAACCCAGGGCAAAGCTCTGCAGATCACACACCAGGCAGGCAGTCTTGTTCTCCCCTGTCCCTCACCACTGATTTCAGAAAACAGCTATTACGCTTATCCTTGGCATCTTATTCTGTCTACATTATGCAATGCTTATAAAGTATCCAGAAATCGAATGCTGATATTTGGTGTTTTGCCCAGTCTGAATCATTTGCTTAAAGAAGTAAACACTGTTCATGGGAAATATAAGATAAAATTATATCTGGCCATTATTGTGTGGCTCTGATACACACACACACACACACACACACACACACACATAACTGAGGTGGACACTGCTTTATGTTCTTGATATTTATTTAAGGTAACACTTCTCAGAAAACAGACTTGGGATATAGACTTGTTATCAGTTTGAAGAAACACGATTTTATTAGCCTTATCACATCAGCTGTTCTTAGGTAATATAAAGGCAATGTAGGCAGAACCCAATCTACTCTAAGTGAAATTGAAGCATATCTAATGGTTGCTGACACTTTGCCCTCAGAATTATCATTTGACAAAGCTAATGGTTGTGGTCACAGGTAGAGTGTAGATGAATGTGGCCTCTCCAAACCAAGGCCCTTCAGGGCTTCTATGAAGGAAGCGTGGAAAACTACCAGCCATATCTTCAAGGTTACATCAGTGGAAAGAAGCAACAAAGCAAACCAACATTACGTAAGGAAGCAAAACCACCAGGAGAGGCTGGGCACAAAAGCCTGCCACGCGCGCTGTACCTGTACAGATGAAACTGGAGAGTCCCCCGTAGATGACTTCATCATTGTCGGGCAATATAAACGGACACCTCGTCTGAACCTCCAAACAGTATTGCTTGCAAGGAATTGTCTTTCTGCAGTTTAACTGTGAGACTTCAAAGTACTGGGAACACAGCCAGGCTTTGTAGACAATCTGGAAAAATAGAGAGAGAGAAGAGAAGAATCAAAAATAGGGAGGAATGACAACAGTCTGCCTCTAATGAAGAACATGCTGTGGTTTAAGTGGACCGTAAGAAAACTCTCATTTCAAACCAACATATTTACCCAATATCAGTTGCAAGTGATAAAAACGTAGCAACACAAGCCTGCAATAGAGCAAAACAGTATTTGCTTAACCCCTTAAGAGAACACAAAAGTAATATGACGTTGGATGTGATGTAACTCATTTGAAAAACAGTGGAGGTGAGCAGGACCTGAAGTTTTCCAAATCCAGTGATACAGAAAGTGAAGGAAATCACGGGCAGTGCCCATACATGGTTATTTACTGCAGTGTGCCTGGTGACTCCGCTCTCCCAGCATGCATTCCCTCGGCTATGTTTCTATAGGACACTAGATGGCGCTGAGTCCTCGACGACGGCCCCGCAGATCCAGAAGCACAGAACTAGTAGCGGTGAATATTTATATTTATGACTCACATCAAATGCATTAAATATCTCATCCTCCGAAAGCCCGGAAACACCCAGCCTAGGTCAGCCTTAGCATGCTGTGATGCTACAGGAAGGAAACTCATCAGAACCACAAATTGGACCTTTGAGATACTGTGTGATCCACATGAACATTTCTTCTTATTTATTTAATTTCATAAAATGTGAAATGATTATAGCTTCATTTATCTCTTTGTTTTTGTTGGCATTTAGGAAAATAGATATTGAAAAAATGTATTTTTCTAATATAAGGAAGTAAGCTGAACATAAACTCAAATAAAATAATGGCAAAAGTAACCCATCTACAGCAGAGATCTCGGTGATTCGGGGATTTCCCAGACTCTTGGCACCAGCGGCTTCTGTGTACCTGTTTCTAGGGTTAATAATATTCCGGTGAGATTTCTGTCAGTTATGTCCACCAGAGAAGTGAATGTTTTACAGTTAAATGCACACTAAGGGATTATAAATACTTGACAATAACAGCAAGAATGATAGCTGGTATTTAGCAATTTTATACTCTGCTCTAAGAAAGTTATATACATTTTTCCACATGCAATTCTCAGTACACACACAGAAGGTAACTATTAGTCACATTTTTCATACAAATAATAATTAGTAATGGAAGTAAGCAGAAGATCCAGAATTCAAACCCATATTCTGTAGGATTCCAAATTCTGCACTCTTCATAATTACGTTTAATTAGGAATGGTTTTCAAAAGAATTTAAGAAATCACAAGAGATCGATCTTGCAGATTAATCTGAAATCAGCACTGAATTGCATGTACCCAGTCAGTGTCCCTTTGGTCTAAGAAAGATTGTATTCAATTTTTATTTATAATTTTTTATTGATCTGATCAAAATAAAGCTTTATTATTTGATCAAAGGATTTTCAGTGGCGATAAAATGGGATGTGTATGAATTCAGCTATAACTTTAGATACCTAAAAGTAATTTTATTTGCTGTTGCCATTGGTTCATAATCACCATATAACCTGATGGAAACATATACAATAATCAGTATTTTAATAGGTCTTTTGAACAGATCTTACTATAAAAATACGCATTGGAAACTGTATTAGAAATAATACTACTGTAGCTGAGGAAGCCCCTAAGATTTCTTAAATTTCAACTGGGAAGTGGGGTGGAGTGTGTGGGTGAGGGACATGAGGTGGCTGTGCTGTGGTGCCATGCCCGCAGAGAGAGGCTAACACCATCAGCCTCAGAACAGAGGGGGAAAAAAATGCCATGGTTTCCTAACTGTACTTTGGGGAAGTTGGAGACATTTTTTCAAAATACCATTAGTATTTGTTCAATATGACATAATATGGAATGTGATAGATGACATTTACGATACAAACTGAGCTGTCATCCAAGAATGGTAGGTGTCTGTTTTGCGAGCCCTGGTTTAGACTTCCTTTTCTAGGTACTAGAGGAAGTTGGCTATGTTTATGTATACAGTTCTAGCAACAGTACAATTCCATTACAAAGGAAGCTTACATTCTGCTCATTTGGATTCTAAAGATTAGAGTCATCTCTTTTCTCTTAGGGAATGGCCCTGTGTAATTCCAGAAAATTACATGTACGTATTTTTTATGGGCCAGACTGCTCTCCATTTGTTCTCCCAGTTCAATTTTGCAAAATTGTTCTAATTAAAATGGCTTATGACTATGAAGTCACCCGTAAACTCTATCTTAAGAAACAATGTCTCCTCTCTCACAGGTGATGGGGTATCTCATATTGAAGTCTCTCGGGATATATGCACATCCTCTTTTTATTCAGTCTCCTTAGCATTGTCTGATGGGAAGAGATCCATTTTTATTCTGGATCCTTAAATGCTATGTCAGCTATATTTCCTTTGCAGATTTTTGGCTTAAACAAGTCATCAAATCAGTTTTTATAAATGTCATGTTGTAGTCATAAAGAAAGCGATTATGATTTACAGAGCAACCAGCAGAATTCTGGATCTCCCATAGCAACCTCTCTGGCCAGGTTTCATTACATTATCAATTCTTTTGATCTAAATCCTAGACTTTTGAAATGCAATAGAATATTCCTCATTTGAGTCTTAAATATTTTCTAAAAGTTTAATTCCAGGGATACAGTATGTCTGAAAGCAACCAGGGAAAACTTTGTGGACAGAAAAAGAAAAGTGAGGTGCTCATTGTTGCTTCAATAGCTGAGGGAATTATTGCTGTGTGCTGATGTCGATAGCTTTCAAATGTGAAATCAGACAATAAAGACAAGAGACAAAATAGACAGGTGAATATTGGTATGAAGAAGGGCTTTCTTGACAGTGGTACAAAAATAAAATGGGCTGACTTGTGAGGTCCTGAGTTCTCTATAACTGGAAAAAAGTCTAATAGAGTTTAGAAAACTCTTTTCAATATGCTGTGAAGAAGACTTGTGTTAGGAGGGTGAGAGAACTAAATGGTTCTGATATAATTTCTAATGCCCTTTTGCAAGAGTTTTGAGAGAGGGAGGCTGAGAAAATGTTTTGAGTTGGCAGAAAGCTAAAGAAACAAAATAATTAGTTTTTAAAAGTACTAAGGCCTTTTCAAATTAAAAACAAACATGGTGAGAAGCAAATATAGTAGTCTTAATTCATAAGAACTCCAAACTAACAAAGAAGGTCAGAAGTCTGTTTTATAACGGTTTAGCCTTATCCTAGAGTGAGTAACATTGGGCACTCGCTTTCTAGGTGTCACTGAATGGTGTAAATGATTATAAGATGCTTAACAATTATTTTGGAAAGGAACAAAAATGTTTGTAAGGTAATGGGCAAACGACATCCACCCACACCCCTCATTAAGGGTTTGTACCATGTTCTACCAGTAGAAGTAGTTATGTTTGCCAGGGCACTTCAAATGTACCATTCACCCACACGCTCACCTCTGTGCTTGGAAATGACTATTGACTATATAAAAATGTGCTTGGAGAGCTGTCCATCTTTCAGTAATAGAGACTATTCTTCAGCTACAGTTAAGGAAAGGAACAGACTAAATTGTAAAAATGGCCTGAGAACATTAATTTTACTTAAGACTTGGGAAACAATTTTCCCTTTTCTCTCAAAGCATTTTCTCATTTGTTATTTTTCTTCATGAAATCCTTGAGATGGGTTTGATAAATATTTTAGGAGAGAAAAAAAAAAACAGTCACAGAGAGATTACAGTAGCAAACAAACAGAATCCAGTGAATGAGCCTTATTGTCATTGGGAACTCTTGTGACTGGAACTCCTCTAAGAAGATATAGAAAGTGCTGACTGTAGAAAAAAGTCTGGGCCTCTGGAGTCACCAAGGCATGATGTTCCGGAGTGTGAAGGCCCTAGAGACTGCCCACCCGAGTCTCATGTCACAGTGGGAATTGGGAGCTGGAAGGACTACAAGTGGCACCCCCACATCCCTGACACACAGGCCATTGTTTTAACAACGCACCACGGTATTTGGAAGGTACCATCTGAGTATTATCCATTCCTAACATATGCTTTTTTTATATTTTTTTATTCCTGCAAGTCACTTCATTTCAGGCTGCTCTTTGGAAACTTTCCCTGGCAATTATGCACAGTGGGCTGCAATGCGCCACCGCCACCACCCCCACTTGGCCCTGGGGCTGTATTCCCTCAGTGACAAAGGCCTGTTGGAAGATGTGGGTGAGGAGAGCAGAGCTCGAGGAGAGGAGGGGTAATCCAAGGGCCCTGCGGTCTCCTGACTTTATTTCCAGACTCTTGATGAAGACTGTTTTGTTTGTTTGTTTGTTTGTTTTTTAAAGATAATTTTCAGGGTTCAGCAAAGTTTTGTTTGTAATGGCACAAACATGGTTGAGTTGAAAATTTTGGGAGATAGAGAGAGGGAGGGTTCTTTGCCTGCCTCTGACTAAGGGAAGTGATGTTAAACAGTGGGGCTGGCTCTGGAAGGGAATGATTTATGTGGATATAGGATGAACCTGAAATAGTCACCATTTTGTTCATTAGAAGTTTCCCAGTGCCCTGAATCATCATGGTTGCAAGAATTACCCTTATAAGTGGCCTTCACTATATTCTGTGTCAGGTTCTCATGACCTCCCTTGGCTCTGGACGTTCCGTATGACTGAGGTTAATGCTGTGGATAGCCTTTCACAAAATGCCTAAGATTGATATTTTTCCAATAGAGGCTCAGGTTCTCATTTCTTTTAAATATATTGCCTCCCTCCTCAGCATTTATATCTATGGCTTAGAGCTAGGTAGAGTATTTATGTTTCAAATATATGTTAGCCTACTGACAAAAATCATGTTGGTTACAAATTTTTATTATTAAGAAAAATGGCAGGTAGGGAAAATGGCTGTCATCGTCACATTAGAAGGCTGAATTCCCCTTTTCCCTCAAGTATTGGTAAAGGCTGACTCCTTTTACATTTATAATATGTGTTGATACATTTTATGAGATCCTTTTCTGTCAACTCTAATGTGTGAGTGGCCTGAGTTTTGAGTGCGTGGGTGAAATAATTGGTTATGTAAGCAGTAGTCTGCTATAGCAACTGCCTCGGGCTAAGGCTTTTTGATGCATAACACATGTTACAATTATAAGTGGAGGTGAAAGTCAAAATAAATTCTCACATTCATATATCTGAATGTCTTCTTTTTTCTATATGTGTCAGTGTCTGGTTAAAGCACATTGCACCCAGAAATTGGAAATACTAATGTATTCTAAGACAAAAGCAAGAAAATAAAATTCCTGCCTAAGGATGGGCTAAGTCACCTGTGGAAGGATATTAAGGGATGAACAGTATTCTGAGAACCAGGCTCCTTGATCCACCAAAGACTTACGATGCCAGCACACCTTGTCCTTCAGGGCTATGTCTTGGCTTCATTTCCTAAATAAAATGCAAATGTCTTCCTATTTTCTGTTGATGACCCACTTTTTGGGTCCTGTTATAACACTTGGTCTATTCTCCTGAACTTTGGAACGCCCCTATATTCTTGGAGCCACCCTACATTTTCAAGTCCTCCTAAACCATTTTCAATACCGTGGTATAGCCCTAGGCTCCATCTATATAGGAGAGGGGATTGGTCTGTAAAGAGTCAAGGCCAAACAGGTCCACCTGCTGGTCAGATGTGGCATCCTGTAGGTCTACAGACATGATAGTAAAGATGACACAAATCAACTCTACTGAGCTCTCTTGAATAGGGAAACTGGAGAAATTTATCAGTATGTCTCCAGCGCTATCCAACCAATATAAAGCCAGCTTAGCTTCTTCTTTCTCTCTTTGCCTCATTAATGTACATCTTGTATTTTATGTGCTCAATGCCTTCCTTGTTTCATCTCCCTTTCCCTCCCCATATCACTATGAGCTGGAGTTAGCCTGAACTGTTTGTTCCACAGAAACTGTTCTTTCTATGCCACCAGGTCTCTCTAATGATAAGCCCAGCTGCCACAATTGGTTATTTTCTTATTTGGCCTCTTGGGAGCATTGAACACTGTTGATGAAACTCCTTCTTGAAATGGTAGTACCTCTGATTATGGAATGCCATTTATCCTGGTTTTCCTCTTACTTTTCGGCCATTCATCTCTGTCTTCATTTGTAGCTATTGTCATTTGTTTGTTTCCTCTGCTATTGCCCAAAATGTTGATATTCCTTAGGCTTCTGTTTTAAACTTTCTTCTACACATTCTTTCAGAGCAATCATCTACTCTCATGATTCAACTGTCATCTTTGATATTGTGAAGCCTAAATCTTTACTTTCAATTCATATCCTCTCTCTCTCTCTCTCTCTCTCTCTCTCTCTCTCTCATCTGACCTATCTGTAAACTATCTCCCAAATATCTCTCTTTAACAGCTTTCTCATCTCAGTCTCTACATGTCCAGAGCAGAGCTAAGCAAGATGCAATCAATCTGGGAGTCATCCTTGATATCTCCTCCTGCCCCCTCCCACAACTATTTCATCACCAAGTCCTATGAACATACCTCTGCAGTATCTTTAATATCTGTTCAAATCTCTTGATTTCTATTGACATTCTATCATAATTCCAGCCATTATCATTGCCCATCTAGATGACTTCATGGATGTGTCCATGGACTCATCTTGGTGTCTTCAGTCAAGAAACCCTCCTTCACGTTATTCCCTAAACTGCCATTAGTGTGATATTTGTAAAATTAACTTGATATGTCACTACTTCACTTAAATCACTCAGGATCTCTCCACACAATCATGAAAAATTCAAACTCCTTAACCAACTCAGAGCTTTGTGACCTTGCCCTTCCTAGCACACCAGCCTCATCTCTCTCCACTCCCACCCAGACACTGTGCTCTCTGGCCATGTAGAGTGAAGCACAGGGTCGCTAAATGTGCCATGCACCCATGCTCTTCTCTCCACCTCCTTCACAAATTCCTCAGCCTTGTTGATTCCTGGTGTGACCTCATCTGTAAGCCTTCCTTGACAAGCACCATACTCAAGACTCTGAAATGGACTCTTCTTATGGACTTACACTAAGCGCAACACTCCTTCACCTGCCTCCCCTTCCAGGCACCCCAAAACGGGTCTTGTGCACTTTTGTGTCCCCAGCACCCTGGGTGTACCTGGAAGAAATACGTCATCCATGGGATTGTCCTTTGAAATTTGCACGCTGACTTTCCGGCTTGCACAGCACTGTCTTGTGATTTGGTTAGTGTGAGCCAATCCACCTGGCTCTGAGATGCTGCACAGAGTAGAGACTCAAACTATGAACCTTGAAGAGCTTCCAAGATCTTAGGTGCTATGAATTTTTTTTAATGATCAGCTAACTTTTATTAGAGGCCAAATAAATCCTTTAGGATTTTTATTTTTTATTTAGAAATAAAAACTTTATAACCTACTTCATGAATTGAACCTCTCTTTACAAACGGATATCATGGCTTAGGTCCTGAGACATAATAGGGGTTTGGTTGCAAGCAGAGAAAATTTTCTGCAAAGAGGAGACAAAGTGTGCTTTAAAGCATAGAGCTTCAGAGGACAGAATTTATTCTGAATTTGTTATTTGAAATGGACAAATTTCTTGGGCTGAGATTATGGCAAAAGGTGCCTGGCAGACAGATCACACTAACTCATACCTTGCCCAAAGAATTCTATTGTATATTCAGAAATGTAAATGTTAAAAATAATAGTAATAGGTGAATTAAGGTCACAGTTAATAAATAACCATTTCTTTTGGTGTCAAGAAAGATGTGTTTTAATGAGCGTCCTTCACTGGGTTATCATGTTAAGGGCAGAGATGGCAGGAGCTCTGCTAGTGGGCATAGGAAGAGAAGGGAAGTCTTCTATGGAGACCACTTCTGAGTGTAGGCCACGGGTGGACATAACTACTGTGTCTCAATAGCTTTTCCTAAAGTAGAAAAAGGACAGGAATAAATGAAAGCTCCTTTCGTAGACAATCAGCCAATCAATACTTTTAAATGCAGCAGTATTACATGTCACATGGTCCTCTAAAGATGTTACGTGTTTAACCTGGCCTGTGTCAACTATCACACAAGTTCCAGTGATCCTATTATAATTTATAGCTTTTAAAAGGCAGCATGTGAAGACGTCAATATAAATTCACTTTTGAGCTCCATACCTTAAGCAAGTTGAGAATGTTAAAAAGGATTTAAAAGGTAGGAAATCAGCGAAGAAAGAGAAGTGAGAGTCTGTAGATAAGCAATCTGAAACTAGTATTAAGCATATGAAGGAATAGTATATTCACCAAGGAAATGAGAAGAATGAATATATGAGGCTTTCCTTATTTTGTAGTATTCATACAGAGATCCTGGACCACTTAATTAATAAATAAATGAGTATTGTAATCCATAATCTAGAATAGATTTAGAAAATGCCAATGCATTCAGTAGAACTATAATAAGAAATCAGTAAATTCACTAAAAACTGGAGATGTATTCATTTTCTCATAAAACTAAATAGAATTGGACTTACTATATATGTTTCACTTCATAAACACAAAAAGGTCTAAAGAAAGTTAATTCATAGTTTTGTCATAAAATACCAAGTAAAATATGGAAAAAATTAAATAAAGTAAAATCAGTTACCTAACAATCCAATAATTTTATATAGCCATATGCCTTACAGAACTAGAATATAAAATGCTTTGGGTATATATCTAAATTTTCTACTTCTTTGCAATACCTTCGGGGAATTTCTATACTAATAATGCATAATAGCAACCCTACTTTACCAATGTCAGATTTGCAAGAGTTTTCAATTGAAACAATAATAATCTATTTTTGCTCAAAGAAGATCTTGCCGCCCCTTGGTTGAGTAGGCTCTTTGCATTCTTTATTTTTCCCATGGAGGTGAGTATTTCTGATTTTGTCATCATGGAGTCACTGCTCAACAGCTAGTGGCTAATACCATGCTGTCATTACAGTTTTCTGCTTTATCCTAACATGTCCTGCTTGCAAAGAGCAGGGACAGGATACAGTGATTGCAACCAGCACCTTAGGAAGGCAGCAGTAGGGCAGGGCACATGGCTCTGGAAAGATGCTATTTATTCAAATTTGGTCTGTGTTGACTGTCAGGAAAGTGCCGGCGGTTCTAATAGAATCTATAGCTTTAAAAAGTCACAGAGTGAATACTTCAAAATTCTATTTAGAATACAGAGCTATTGCCTGTTATCATGAAACAGAAGAAGCTAATTGATTTCTATGAACATTGGCTTCAAAGATATCATTCAATCTATCTGTTAATCCAAAATTATTTATTAAGAGCCAGCTCTGGGCCTGACAGTAGATAAGTACTCTTGAGAGCAGGAATGGAGGGCAAGTTAAAAATTTCATTATAAGATATTTTTCCTGGCATCAGAAATAGTATCTTCAAATTAAAGGAGACAAGGTGAGATGTGCTCGGAGGTATGTTACTGTCGGGGCACTTCAGCTTGGAGAAAGCAGAAAGCAGTGCTGACTGAGGATGGAGGCGGTTTCTGGAGAAGAGAAGAGAGCAGTCCTTGAAAAAGAGTGACATGGCATGTCAAAGAGAGGACTAGAGTGGGGGTTAGTGTGCCTGTGATACAGGAAAGAAAGAGGGAGGGGCAAAAGGTGGGAGAAAGTCAGGGAAGAAGGAAGCAGATAATTCAACATCGACTCTACTCATTCTTTCCACTAGGTATCTTCAATGCGTCATCCATGTGAGGTGAATGTGACTATTCCTATTTTATAGATATGAAAACTAAGACTCAGAGAATTCCAGCAAGTCACACAGCAGAACATAGCAGAGCCAGGCTAATTCAGGTCATTTTACCTGAATGTGGTTTATCGCTCACCATAGACCAAGGGTGGGCAAACTTTTTGACTCGAGGGCCACAATGGGTTCTTAAACTGGACCGGAGGGCCGGAACAAAAGCATGGATGGAGTGTTTGTGTGAACTAATATAAATTCAAAGTAAACATCATTACATAAAAGGGTACGGTCTTTTTTTTTTTTTAGTTTTATTCATTTCAAACGGGCCGGATCCGGCCCGCGGGCCGTAGTTTGCCCATGGCTGCCATAGACAGTCTAGTGTCAACCAACACTAGCTCCTGATAGTTTACATGGAGTTGTTACTGGTTTGCAAGAAGTATCTCTTTTAGGAATAAGCTTCATAATTTGTTTCATTTCTCAATAAGATGTTTCAGCAACTGCTATGCCTTTGACACTATAGTGAAATATTTTAAATTCAGCAAAGGATCACAACGTTTGTTATCTTATTAACACGTGCTTAAAACTCTAAGCATCAGTGACACGAGTAATATTATTGTTAATGTGAAAAAAACCAGAATTATGTTTGAAAAAAAATGCCTAACACTAGAATTAACAGCCATCTCTCTAATTAGGAAGCACCTGTTTTTAGTCTAGGTCTGAAATTGCCTCTCTCTGTCTCTCTCTGTCTCTCTGTCTCTCTTTGTCTCTCTCTCTCTCTCTCTCTCTCTCTCTCTCTATCTCCCCTCCCCCTCCTCTCCCTTTCCCCTACTCTCCCTTTTCCCTACTCTCCTTTCCCCTCTCCGCCTCTCCTCTCCACTTCTCTTTTTCTCTTTCTCCCTTAGTCTGACTGATTATTTCTCACATAAACATTTATTCAACTATTAAATTATACAGAACTGACAGTTGTATATATCTTCTAGGCTGTACTTGCTAAATAATTTTCACTCCATCCATTTAACATTTTAGCATATTTCCCTTACATCAAGACTTCTTTAAAAGCATACACATGGATTATTATATCATATGTGCATTTTAAAATATACACAAAATGTAAGTAATTACAAAGAGTAGGATAAATAATAACTGTAGACAGAATTTTAATATTTTCTTGTCATACTCCAATGGATCATCCTGGGTGTGCATATCCCATTTATGAGAAGCCTGAGAAGTTACAAATAAATAGTAAACTTTTTAAGAGCTGAAAATATGTGTAAATTGTGAATTTGTGTTGCACAGACATTGAAAATGGAGCATTTGCTTGAATTATGCAAGCAAATTTTAATAAATTTTATCTAATCAACTAGACAAAAATCAGAATAAGGGTAAAAACCTGGTATATCTTTACAATTAATACTCCACCAGTGGGAGGATCTGGCCTCTGGAAGGACTCAGTGATTATTTCTTGCACAAATGAATGAGTGTGAATATATACAAGCTTAGGGTGAATCGAAATGGCCACAGCCAGTGAAGCAGACTTTTGCAAACCCCTCCTGTTCTATTTAGTTGGATTATTTTCTTGACCAATTTATTATTATTATTTTATTTTTTAAAATCTAGAAACTAAGAGCATCCATATACTTCGATGAATTTTTTTAAAGGCAAGCAACAGAAGTTGGGCTAATAAGTACAATTTTGAATAAGCCATAACAGTGTTGACTTTTACTAGCGATGACAGTATTAAAGCTACTCTTTCTTATGGTTAGTATGACTTAGCAGGTAAAACTTAAATATGTAACTGCTAATACTAAATTTACAGGCATCTTGTGAAACGAAAGAAAATTAAATCATTTGTTGAATTCAATCAAGATACATTGTTGAACTTCTGGTCACGATGGTGGCATAGGTAAACACAGTACTCAGATCCTCCCACAATGACATAAAAATGCAATTAAACTACAGAACAACCATCATTCAGAACCACCTGAAATCTAGCTGAATGGAAGTCCTACAACTACAGATATATAGAAGAAGCCACACTGAGACTGGTAGGAGGGGTGGAGACGCAGAATGGGCTCCCATGTGTGGCAGGGATATCTTGGCTGTGGAGGTTCTAATTGTGGAGTGAGGGGTCTCAAAACTATACCAGACACCCAAGCCCGGGGTTCCAGTGTCAGGAAGACAAGTCCCCGGGACTTCTGGCTGTAAAAACCAGCAGGGATTGTGTCTGAGTGAGGCAGAGGACTACTGGAGTCCTAGGCAGTTTATCTTAAAAGATCCACGCAGACTTATACTCACTCCATCTGAGCTCCAGTGCCGGGGAGGCAGGTTGAAAGGTACCAGGGGCATATGAGTAGGAACTGAATTGTCTGCATCAGGATGAGAGTTGGGGTCTGGGCAGCTTTCTGCCAGACAACAGTGCTGTCAGAGTCCATTGTTCCTTTTCTGAGACCTCCCCACAGAGCCAGCAGGGGACACCATGTCTGAGTCTCCATCAGCTAGGCTCACACTGCTTTCTCTGCCCTGGTGATTCCCTGAGACCCTGCCTCACCCAATTTGCAAGCCCATCCAAGCCTTTTCAGTGATTTTTTTTCCATACAACTGGCCTCTCTTGCCTTATGCTTCAGACTTTGCTACCATCCCTCAAACAAGCAGCATCTGGCCTCTTTAACCCCCTACCTCTTGCTAAGTGGCCCCATGCCCTGGAAATAGCAGCAGCTCACCTTGGTTCACAGCATGGCCTCTCCCAGGCATCTCCCAGCCCAATACCAATAGCAGGCATCTGGTTATTGCTTTGTAGGTCTTGCTGGGTGTCCACAGGCAGGTGGCTGACTTTGTACCAATCGAGAGGTTCCAGAGATATTGCACTGGGTAAACAGCTTCAGACCATACCAGGTTACATCCCTACCACCTTCACAAGTGATACATTCAAGGGGTGGACTCGGTGAGCATCAAAGCCCCACTGAAGCAAGTCCTGCTTCATGGATTTACTCCTGTGCAGCTAATCCTCCACTGTAGTTGCAACTGGTCCTTGCAGCCAAATGGCCTGGGGGGCGGGGGGAGGGTGCAGTTAATCCCTCCCAGTGACACCAACAGCTGTCTAGGCTCAACTACAACAGGGCACACAGCCCACACAAAAGCACATGTGGAGCTCCCAGCTCAGGTGACTGGGGAGGCTGTTCCACTGGGCCTTACAGGACATCTGCTGCACCAGGCCACTCTACCAAGTCCAGGAGACCTAGCAGGTCTATCTAATTCACAGAAACAAACATAAGGAAGCAGCCAAAATGCAGAAACAAAGAAATAGTTCCAAATAAAAGAACAGCAGAAGTATCCAGAAAAAAAAAAAAAAACTAAATGAAATGGAGGCAAGTAATCTACCAGATACAGAATTCAAAACAATTGTTATACGGATGCTCAAGGAACTTAGTGATAACTTCAACAGCATGAAAAAGGACATAAGAGCTGGAACCGGTTTGGCTCCGTGGATAGAGCATCAGCCTGCGGACTGAAGGGTCCCGGGTTCGATTTTGGTCAAGGGCATGTACCTGGGTTGCGGGCACATCCCCAGTAGGAGATGTGCAGGGGGCAGCTGATCGATGTTTTTCTCTCATCGATGTTTCTAACTCTCTACCTCTCTCCCTTCCTCTCTGTAAAAAATCAATAAAATATATTTAAAAAGGAAAAGAAAAAGGACATAAGAAGCATAAAAAAGATCCAGTCAGGAATAAAGAATACAGTAACTTAAATAAAATAAATTACAGGGAATTGACAGTAGGGTAGATGACACCAAGAATCATATGAGCGATTTGGAATATAAGGAAGCAAAAAATACCCAATCAGAACAGCAAAAAGATGATTTTAAAAAATCCCAAAATAAGAACGTAGTGTAAGGAGCCTCTGGGACAACTTCAAGCTTACCAGCACTCACATTATGGAGATGCTGGAAGGAAAAGAGAGAGAGCCAGAAATTGAAAACCTATTTGAAAAAATGACAGAAAACTTCACTAACCTGGTGAAGAAAATAGAATACAGGTCCAAGAAATGCAGAGAGTCCCAAACAAGATGAACCCAAAGAGATTTTGTTTTTATATATTGTTCAGGATGAAGAGGACAGTATCTAGCTTGGCACTCAGAATAAAACCTGATAGAAAGTGCATAACTGTACTAAATATGCTAACATTAAATTAAGAAAGCACTTCTTTACATCATTAAGTAAAACATATCAGAACATTTGGATATTTAATGTTAATAATTTTCTATGTTGATAATGGATGTTTATAGGCATAATTAAAACATAAATCATTGCATATACAAATGATCCTTCCATTTTTAAATATCAGATCAGTATTAGCAGTACAAAACAATGCTGATTGGTAAAATGTAAGGTTTGTATCCATGGTAATGCCTTAAAATTTAAAACTAACAATTTGCTACCATATAGTGTGTTTTGCTGTCCTGACTGCCATAGTCTCTGAAATAAGCACCTTAATAAATTATATTTTGCTCAATTTCAAATAATAAGGTTTAATGATTATTTTAAACCAACAGCAATAAGAAATTTTTGTGGTTTAGTACTGATTGTGAAAAAAAGAAATGTGTTTTTAATACACAAACTCCAAATTAAGTTTGGGTTTAAAAACCAAATAAGACATTAGTTATTAAAAGTTTACCACTATGTCAATAGGAGAGAATCCGTAACTGATAAAGTGATATTCTATATGATTTCTCACTGAAAAACTGCAACATAAAAAATAAATGGAAATAAAACAAACAGCAATTTCACATCAAAATGGGAAGATTTAGGTAACATTTTAACTTAAATATTGACCAATCTCCGGGGGGGAGGGTTAGGAGGGGGGGGAGGCAATCAAGTGTGTAAATGGAATGGAATTAAAAGGACCTCTTCTTGCAAAAACCGGTTTGGCTCAGTGGATAGAGCGTCGGCCTGCAGACTCAAGGGTCCCGGGTTCGATTCCGGTCAAGGGCATGTACCTTGGTTGCGGGCACATCCCCACTGGGGGGCGTGCAGGAGGCAGCTGATGGATGTTTCTCTCTCATTGATGTTTCTGGCTCTCTATCCCTCTCCCTTCCTCTCTGTAAAAAATCAATAAAATATATTTAAAATAAATAAATAAATAAAAGGTCCTCTTCTGAAACCCCAATAACGAAGTGAAGTTATCATAGAGAGACTGCAGGCACAAATCAAAGAACCATCATTTCCTCCATACTCTCTCTCTACACACACACACACACACACACACACACACACATACTCACACTCACACTTTCTTTACAGTTGGTCAAATCCCATTATCATATAAAGGAAAAAGCACCTCCTGCCTGTTCCACTTACACTGGAACTGAGCTATGCCATATGAGTTAAAAATAAAAAAACCTTACTACTTTCCACATTTATGAACATTCCTCATAGCTTTTGTTTTTTTCTGGATAGAACCGTGACTCCAATAGTCTTTACAGAAGTTAGTCCCCTTGATAAAGGTTGTTTTCTTGAAGGTCAGTGAGCTGAAAGGAGAATGATTGACCATGGCAAGCGGCTGAGTTTAAACACACACCGCTGCAGAAGTAACAGAGCAGTCAAAGCACAGACTGGAGGGAAGACTCCGGGTGAGAGAGATCAGAAAGGTGGACTATTTGTATGATATCAGGTAAAAAGATAAAAAAAAATCTTGGCAAAAATACAGTTTGGATTTATTCTTTAGAATTTAAGATGCTCTCCATTATTTAAAATCAGTTTCACCCACAAAATGTCTTTTATATTTCTATTACAAGGGTAAAACAATGTTAGTTGCATGTCATTGGAATGTGTAAACCTTTAGAATGGAAATTGTTTCTTTTAAAATGAAAAACATTACTCAACAAACTATTTCTTGCACATAATACACACGTAAGAGGTCATTCAAAAAGGTAAATAACAAAACAAGATCCTGGTGCTTAAATTTCATAAACCTACAGTCTAAGGGATTTTAACCTCAGTTTCCTGACTGTTCTTAATCACTAGCAATCTGAAGCATTATAATAACTAATACAGAAAATAGGTGATTTAAGATCTTACAAATGCAACATGTTGAGCGAAAGCAAAAGACAACCACTAATACTTACATAACACTTACTAGTGTGGATAAAATTATCACATTAGTAGCTAATTTGATTCTCTAAGGTAGATAGTAGTATTTCTTCATTTTTTATGGATGTGAAACACGAGGCCCAGAAACTTTAAATCCCAACCAAGCTACGCTGAGGAGGCAGAATTTAAAACCCAGGCTATCTGCTTTCTGATCCTATACATTTTACATTCGTGAAAGTATGTAGTCCACTTTTTTCACTATATATGTTGTATGTAGATATTCTTGAGTTATATTATTTCAGAAGATTTATTTAGTCCAAATAGATTAAAAGTGTTGAGCAACTCAAGACACCCCTGGAGCAGCATAGAAAATTCTTTGAGGTTGTGCTCTCTTCCTATTTAACTCAAAGCTCCAATCCCTCTCTACACATTTCATTTTATTAAACATAGGAGTTGTATGCATCTTCACAGACTTTAACTGTGTAAAAATTTTCCCAATATTTTTTGTGAACAAAGAGTATGACCGTCTTTAGTTACCCTCAGGCAAGCATTACAAATGCCTCTAAATCCTGCAGTTCTGACTGGTTGTGAACCATATGATATCTGTTTATTGGTTGCCTTGATTTCTCCTTTGAAAATGGAGGTTGTTAAAACACTTTATCACCCACTAGACTCTTCATAAGGACAACACTTTGATATTCTAGAGAGTCTACCATGTCTGGCTCTGTGCCTTGATGTACGAAGAGTTGTTGAATGGGTTTGATTATTGCCAGCTGCTAAAGATGTTCAAGACACAAGGTGTGTCAAACTCCTTCTAAGGAAAATAGTTGGTAAACACCATGTGTGTCGAGGGCCTTCAAACATCAAAACAGTGATTAAGAATGAATTCAAACCTTCTGATCAAATAGTCTTGGTAATTACTTTAAGTTAAAATTCTAGCAAACTGCTTTTCTGAAATATCTTCTCCATTAAGTAATCCAAGATTGCATAATACTGGTGATTTTCATGTCTTGATAGACAAGAAAGTAGGTATGGCTAAAAACAATCAAAATCCTCTTGATACATGCCAGTTTTACATGATGAAATTGACAATAAACTGGAAAAGAGTACATAATGGTGACATAAGAGTCCTTCAAGTGAGAAAGATCCCTGGGAAGCCATTTATTACTGGTAATGTGTTAAAGAAGTGCATTTCTTTGCACTTAGCTTATTTATTTGTCTTTTAGTTAGTGAAAATGGAAGATAAAAATGACCATATAGCCGAAACCGGTTTGGCTCAGTGGATAGAGCGCCAGCCTGCGGACTGAAAGGTCCCAGGTTCGATTCTGGTCAAGGGCATGTACCTTGGTTGAGGGCACATCCCCAGTAGGAGATGTGCAGGAGGCAGCTGATCAATGTTTCTCTCTCATCGATGTTTCTAACTCTCTATCTCTCTCCCTTCCTCTCTGTAAAAAATCAATAAAATATATTTCTAAAAAAATGACCATATATATATATGAAGAAAAATAAAATTAAGTCTAATAAGACTTTGCTAATGGTAGGTGTTGGTAAAGACCCGCATTTCAAAATGTGAACTCTTTATGTGTAACACATCGTGGTAGAACTAATAAATTGCCTTTCATTAACTTACTCATTTCACCAACATTTACTAAGTTTCTATCATGTGAAGAGCGCCTGCCAGATACATTGGTAAAAGAAGTGGTACCAATATTGATCCCCATCCATTTTGGAGTTAATTTACATAAACAGTGATATCAATGCAGGTTAATCTCAAAGAAGGTTAATAGCAGCTACAATCTATCACAGTAGTCACCCTTATCTGCAGTTGCACTTTCCAGGGTTTCAGTTACCTGTGGCCCCAACTAAGGCCCCAAAATATTAAATGGGAAATTTCAGAAATAAACAATTCATAAGTTTTAAATCTCACACTATCCTTCTCCATCCTATCCCAGATGTGAATTGTCCCTTTGTCCAGTGGATCCATGCTATATGCACTCCCTGTCCATTGTTACTCAGTAGCCATCCAGTTATCAGATAGATTGTCATGGCTTGTGTTCAAGTAACCCTTATTTTACTTAACAATGCTAGATTCACATAACTTTTATTTTAATACTAGAGGCCCTCTGCAGGAAATTTGTGCATGGGTGGGGGAGGGTCCCCTCAGCACAGTCTGCACCCTCTCCAATTCAGGACCCCTCAGGGGATGTCCCACTGCCAGTTTAGGCCCGATGCCAGGGATAGGGCCTAAACCAGTAATCAGACATCCCTCTCACAATCCTGGACTGCTGGTTCCTAACCGCTCACCTGCCTGCCTGCCTGATCACCCCTAAATGCCTCTGCCTGCCAGCCTGATTGCCCCCAATGGTCCCTCCCTGCCGGTCTGGTTGCCCCCAACTGCACCCCAGGCCGGCCTGGTCACCACACGCAGCCTGCTGCTTGGTCGTTTGGTCACCCCCTCACTAAACCCCTGCTGGCCTGGTCGCCTCACACAGCCTGTTCGGTAGTCCATTCGGTTGCGATGGTCACTTAGGCTTTTATATAGATAGATATTGTTCTATTTTATTATGTTAATAGAGGCCAGGTGCATGAAATTCTTGCACAGGTAGGGTTCTTCAGAATGGCCTATGGAGATCAGCCTGAGCTCGCACCCCCAGCCTCGCAGCCCCACCTGGCACCCTGCCTTGGCCTGGCACTGCCAGCTTGCCAGTCCTGCCCCCCCACTGCCATCAGCAGTCACCATCTGCAGGGTGATCGGTATGGCGATCAGGGCCCCTGCTCGCACATGCCTTGGCATGGTGCTGCCCATTCACCTGTTCCACCATCCTGCTGTGGTCCCGCTCCTGTTGGGGACCGTCGGGGCCTGCAGTGTTTCCACTACCACCCTCTGCCAACGCTGCATCACAGACACCCGCCAAGTTCGATGCCACCCTCTGGTCGTCAGTGCACGTCATAGCGAGTAGTCGAACTCCCAGTAGGTCTAACTCCCACCTGAGGGGACAATTTGCATATTAGGCTTTTATTATATAGGATTGTTTATCTTTTACTGTGAATAATTTATAAATTAAGCTTTCTCATAGATAGAAATGTATAGGGAAAATCATAGTATATGTAGGGTTTGTTATTATCTGTGATTTCAGGCATCCATTGGGTGTCTTGGAACATATCCCTCACAGATAAGTGGGGGAACTACTACATATCTTTACCATGCCCATCAGCCAATCAGAGCAACTATATGCAAATTAACCCAACCAAGATGGCGGCCGGCAGCCACAGAGCTGGAGCAAGCAGTAGGCTTGGTTTCCCCAATGATGGAGGAAGGCAGGCTTCCCGGCCGGCTGCTGCCTCCTCTTAAGGCAACAAAGTTTCAATTATAGAAGGTAAATAAACCCCAGATACCTGCTTCCAGTCGCCATGGCTGGAGCAAATAAAAAAAAAAAGGAAAGGCTGGGAGCTTCGGTCGCCGGGGGGCTTGGTTAGTCTGAAAACAGCCATCAGCCCTCACCCAGGCTGGCCAGGCACCCCAGTGGGGACCCCCACCCTGAAGGGGGTGTGGGCAGCCTGAAAATGGCCCTCAGCCCCTCACCCAACCTGGCCAGGCACCCCAGCAGCACCCCCCACCCTGATCCAGGACACTCTTCAGGGCAAACCAGTTGGCCCCCACCCATGCACCAGGCTCTAGTCTATATAATAAAAGGGTAATATGCAAATTGACCCTAACAGAAGAATGACTGGGAATGACTGGTCACTATGACACACATTGACCACCAGGGGGCAGATGCTCAATGCAGGAGCTGCCCTTGGTGGTCAATGTGCTCCCACAGGGGGAGCTCTGCTCAGCCACAAGCCAGGCTGATGGCTGCCAGCACAGAAGTGGTGGTGGGAGCCTCTCCTGCCTCCTCAGCAGTACTAAGGATGTCCGACTGCAGTTAGGTCTGCTTCCTGCTGGCAAGTGGACATCCCCCGAGGACTGCCGGGCTGCCAGAGGGATGTCTTATGCCAGCTTGGGCCTGATCCCCCAGGGAGCGGGCCTAAGCCAGCAGGTGGACATCCTCTGAGGGGTCCCAGACTGCAAGAGGGCATAGGCCAGGCTGAGGGACCCCCATCCCCGAGTGCACACATTTTTGTGCACCGGGCCTCTAGTATATAATAAAAGGTAATGTTTTATTATGGAATTATAAGCATACCTCCTATCATTTTACAGAAATGGTCTCCTTATTGCCAAGATGACAATCTAATTCAGTGAAATCAGGCCATCAAACATGTCTTTTATGATCTTAGAAGATCCTACATATCAAAGAGGTAGAAGGGTAAAAATAATTGTTAGGAAAGAAGGGAAATAAGAAAAAGCAGGCAAGAAATGCTGCTTTTTCCATCGTCACAGGGAAAAGAAGCCTAAAAGTTAAAGGTATACCTCTCTTTGGGGGGCGGGGGGGAGGGAGTGCTATGACATAAACCACTTATGCTCTGTTGTCACATTTATTTCAAATAGATGCCAAAAACGTTCAGTCCTTTTGAGATGCTGATATTGTTCTTTGGAACGACATCAAACACAGAGAATAATATACAATTTGAAGGGTTTTGGAGATTCTTGGTTGATGATGCTTCTGCTTGTCTGCATGAAAAACTCTCCATTTCAATTATTAAGATTCTCTTTCCAGCTTCACCAATGCTATGTCATGTGAATGTTTTATAGTATTTTCCAATATTGGTTTGCCTTTACCTCCCAGCATAATACTCTTTGGACCAGAGCTCACTCAGATAAAATATGAACCATATTTTAGATGCATGTACTCAGCTATTGTGAAGTAGGCAATAGTAAACTTAGATGAGCATATTCATTCTGGATTTCATTTAAAATTTTTAATAAGGAAATATATCATGGGAAATACATGCTAATCTAAAATCAATACCAATCATGATGATGGGAGCCAAGGGCTGCGGGAGAAAGGCATTCCCTCTCTGAGGACAGGGTATTTTCATTATGTCAGCCCCGCGATAATAAAGAGAGTGTCAGGATCATTTCTCATGCTGGGGGACAGCAACACCTGCAGCATAATTAGGCACTCAGAATCTGTTTGTATTTCAAAAGTGCTTTATATAACTGTTATTATGCATCAAGGGATGCTTCTGGCTCTGCCGCTTTTTCACAGCATAGTTCAAGAGAGCAGGTCAAGGAGTGCACAGGAGATGCAGAGAGCGTGAGAAATCTGGAGAAAGCTTGTTTACCAAGAGAGCAAGCAAAGCTTCCACGGGAAGCGCAGTGCATTGGACCCATGAACGTTTATAGTTTCATTCTTGGTGCTAAATCAATTCCCCTCTCTGCACCCTGACTCTGGGAGCAGAGATCATTAAGAACACATTTAAGTGCTTAATTGGGTTTTGAAGGAGGTTTCTCCATTAACATTAATTAAAGTCTCCCTGGACTCAAGAAAGCTCATTTGGCAGGTAGGGGTTTTCCAGGTTTGCTTATCTACCTATTGCTGCCTTAGCAAAACTCTTTTTCTTGCCACAGATTTCAGACTAGGCTTCAGGTATAGGCAAGAAAACAAAACAAAAACACAAAAAACACCCCGTTTCATTCTGTGATGGAAGATTTGCACACTGCAGAGAAGTCCTTCTTCATGGGATTTTGCCCTTGAGAAGGAAGATAATTAGAATTATGGTGAAATAATATGTTAGTTGCTGCTAAATGCCAGCAGTTAACTTGTCGTGGAGACGCAGCCTTTATGGATAGAAACCCTTTTGAATTAAATTATTATCTCATGAGTATATTCATTTTATTAGGTTGAGCCATATGAAATTCCTGATCTTCAAACATTTTCATCTATAAAAAATGGCAATTTTGTATGATTCAATCGAATACACAAGAAACTCTAGATTTTATACATGAATAAAAAATATACTCACAAAATTTAGGAAGACCTTATTTTTTCTCCATCTCTATACACCCTTGAATTTCCAAAGAATACCTATATCTGAGCATGTGGACTAGAAGCACAACATGTCAGCCACTTTATCTCTGGTTGCCTTTGGGGTGAAAAAGCCTTTAAGCCTTTTTTGTGTTAAATGTATTGTCATTATTGCATTTATTTCAATATGTTCATGCATCTAGTCTTTAATATTTTTTCTTTGCCCTTCAATATGTAAGGAACAGTGGAAATCAAATAGGAAAATTACAAACTTCAAGATAATATTCATTGTTTGCCTAGTAGGTATTGTGAGGAATACAAAGATGACATGATGAGGAAAGAGCTAGATAAGAAGAAATAAAAGAGAAAAGCAGTCAGCCAGGCTACACAGTAGAGAAAGTGAACCATGGAGGGTACCTTGGATATTGAAAACCCAGTGATAGCAGTGGTGGTTCTAGATTCAAGAGTTTGCAATTTACCAAAGGAAAGCTAAGGAGCATGCATTTTGAAATGGAAAATTGGCCAATATAGTTTTTGTAAAAATATTTGCCCAGGTTAAGGTAAAGAAGAATGAATATGAGATCTAAGACAGTCCACATGACACAAAAATATTTTATATAAAAACCTTCACATTTTTCAGTTCTTTGCATATTGTGGTGTCAAATATCTTGTACAATATTAATGATTTTAAACATTACAAAGGCATAATTTATTGGAAAGTAAAGTTTCCCAGGTCGTGGCTTAATGGTTTGTATGATCAGTATTTTCTTTCCTTCTCCCTGTGCTGTGAATAATTATACATATTGGAAGTTACATTAATTTTAGACTAAAAATAAACTGCCTTTACATAGAGAAGTTCCACATAAGAAATTGGTGCCCCATATTTTTTTACCTCTTTGCTTCTCATCATTGTTATCAACCAGCTACATTTTGGTCTTACAGGTCGCTCTTTTTTATGACCTTCTGGCTATAAAACAGAAATTTAAAAAAAGTAGTTTTTGAGTTGTGCAAAAAGTTATTTTTCCTCTAGAGAGAGCTGTTAATTGTGTGTGTGTGTGTGTGTGTGTGTGCGTGAGTCTGTGATTTTGAGAACCAATCCTGATTTGTGCATTTAAAATCATAACCCAGAACCATATGAGATGGCATCAAGGTAAAGGGAGGAAGAACTAAAAATATTAATACCTTTAAAAAATAATTTAAATTGTCTTCTTAACTGATGACTGCAGACGGCATCTCTGGCAGCAGACAAGTTTTGATGTTTCCTCTCATGTGAAAGCAGTCTAACATTTTAAATCTATTTCTTTTTATTTCCTAATAATAGAGTTCAAAATGGGTGGGCGTTAAGAAGTATGTTGAGACAACTATGAAAGTTAAGGCACTTAATATTAAGCAAGCTTGATCTAGCACTCTGATCTAAATTTAAGCATTTGCAAGTAACGTCTGGAAAGAATGAAGATACGTAAGTCAGTCTTATAAATCATGGCCATTTCCTCCTTTGCAGTCACCATTTACGTAAGCACTTGGAAATAAAGCCAAGGCCATTAGGTGGGTAAGGGCATGCCCTTTTATTCCTACCATAGTGCCTGACATTGACTTGAGAGGATGAACAAGTGGCGAGTTCAAAATAAGGGAAACAATGGAGCTAATCAGTAAGGCTATCTGATAATGGAAAAAAAGACAGCCTCAGATTGCAATCGTCTTGGTAGCTAGATATCACCTTCCATGTAATGGAGAGTACTAGAGATCTGAAATATGGGAGAAGAGGGAAACAATGACGCAACTTACAAACTCCTTTTATTTCTAGGATTCTATGCTATTTCACCTCGCACGAGAAACAGATCTAGAAATCAATCAAATACATCATTCTGTCCACAACGGTTCTTGCCCAATGCTTGAGAGAGAGTTACAGGGGGACTCTTCTTCACAGCTCCTACCCACTTGATAAGCTCACGTCGCTAGATGTATACTTAAAATTCAGGAAACTGCATTGTTTTAATAATGTTTCTCACTTCATCAGAGATCTAGGCTGAGATGACAAAGGCATTTGCTCGGGCTGGACACAGAGTACTCAGAGACAGAGAGCTAAAGCCCCATGCAAAAGGATTTTGTGCATAGCTTGATTGCCAGTAACACAGGCAATCAAGAGAGCCTACATTTTTTGAGCACTTACTCTTTTTCTAGTTATTGTTCTACTTTATACGCCGTGACTCATGTTTATCCTCTAAATCATGCCATGCAGTAGGTGCTACTGTATCTCCATCTTTACAGATAAAGAAACTGAGTCTCCGAGGAGTTAAGTAACTTGCCTAGGACCACCCAGGTAGTTGGTGCCAACACCAGCAAGACTGAACGGAAACAGACTAACTTCAGAACCCATGTTCTCTGCTCTGATATACTGCTTGTATTTTAGAGAGTGTTTTAAGTTAAAAGGGACGCTTTTTTGGTTCTGTGCCATTAAGAATTGGCATAAAATAACTAAAATAGTTAAGTTGAAAAGGGATCTGCTTTGATTCTGAATTTTAAACAAGAGCAAATGTAAAGACAGACTCCTCTCCGTGTTACATTGTGAAACCTCACTTCGGGAAGATGAGGTAGGCCGGGAAGGAACCTGGAAACAGGCACAGAGGGCAGGTGAAACACAATGACAAAGGCAGGACGCAATGAAAAGACCATGCAGGAGGCTCTCATAGTCACCTATGGGTATTGGCAGCATCTTTTTCTAGTGAGGAAAGATGACAAGTTAAAATAGAAGACATGGAGTTTGCTACATCTGAAAACAACAAGCCATTTAGAAGAAGGTATAAAGGTGCGGAATTCACATTCCACAGTGTGAGCCCACTAATCCTCCCTCCATTTAGACTTCATGAAGCCTTGAATTAAAGGACCTTGGTGGGCATTGAAATGGATATCTGAGTGGAATACACCCCCAACAGACAACTGCAGCCAAACTTTGGGGGCATGAAAAAGGACAAAAATACCCGTGAGTGGTTTGCTTCCAGAGTTCCGAAGGCGTATTTCTGTCTGGCTCTGCTCCATGTTACATAAGCAGATCTTAGGCAGGAAGAACAGAGCAACAATCGATACTTGCTAAATTGAATTTAGTGCCTGAACAACTACATGCACCACACAAGGCCACATGCAAAGAAAGAGAGAAAAGGGGGGGGGGGGGGAGCTTAAAATAACACACATACAACTGTATTATTCCTAATATATATGGTCAAATAATAAAATGAAGAATAATTTTCTCCCCTTATATTTAAAAATATTTTATTATTGAAATGTAATTATAGTATCATACTGTTCATTTCCGAATCTATTTTGAATCCAACCATTGACCGAAGGAAAAAATAATTTCTTCTGTCTGTCTTTTCTTTGTCTAAATATTATGTCATTTAAAAATGAATACTTTTCCAATGCCAAGGGGAAATTAACTGTATAGGTATTTCAAAATGCAACAATGAGTAAAATAATTATAATTTAAGAGTATAATTCATAAAATATTCACAAGACAACTAACAAACCACTTTTAAAAGTTCTTATTCATTCTCAAATTAAATGAAAAAAAGATACCATGATTAAGAACCTACAGTCTATTTGTAAAATGGCAAAGAATAAGAGTTCTAGATGATATAATACTATTATCTTGTTGTACCACATGAGCTTATTCTATTACTACATTCCTTTTATTACATTATTTGAATTATCACATTACTGTACAAATTACATGACAAATAGAATAGCAATAGAAATAAAGAAGTATACTGCTGAAAAGTCTTTAATTTTCCAGGGGTATGGACGAAGTATTAATTCCAGTATTCAGAGTCTCAAATGAAAAAGTACACATTAGGGCCAATGTTATATTTTACATGGATCCAGCACACTTAACTGAGGATTTTTGTATGCTCCATTTTTAAAAATATATATATTTAATTGATTTTACAGAGAGAAAGGAAGAGGGATAGAGAGTTAGAAACAGCGATCAGCTGCCTCCTGCACACCCCCTACTGGAGACTGAGCCCACAACCAAGTTAAATGCCCTTGAGCAGAATCAAGCCCAAGACCCTTCAGGCTACCCACTGAGCCCAACGAGCTAGGGCTGTATGCTCCGTATTTAAAGACTGGTAAATTGGCATGCTCTTCCAAATGCTCTCTATCTTTCCTCCATGTATTATTAAATTGAACAAATTTGAAATCAAAGGGAAAAAAGGAAGCTCCCCTAGCTTTGGTGAGACCCTCTCACTAAGGGAACCTGGGGACTGTGCCTGTGTCTTCAGGCACAAGACAGAGCCACCTGCACAGCAGAGTCCGTGCCAAGGGCGACTTGATTACCCTTTCACACGGGGGAGTGTCCTTGAGGTGGCAACATTTTGAGTTCTCTGCTTTAATGAGGATGCCGCTCTTATAAACATCAAAGACAGGCTGGACAGCCAGGCTGACAAGGCAGACAGAGGGTTTCCGTCAGCCAGCCCTGTGCTGGGCAGCAGCTTGGGTCACGTGGGAAAGTAGCACAGTATTCTCCTCCAAGATCATCCGTTCTCCTTCACTTAGCTATTTGGTCTAGCTGAGAGCAACTGCAAGTGACTTCCCCCAGTCCTTACTACTGTATCTAGGCACAAACTCATAAAAAAAAAGAAAGAAAGAAAGAAAGAAGAAGACATTAAGCTAATTTTTAACTCATTTGCTTTAAATTTTAAAATGCCTTCCAACATGGTTATTCCTAAGAAATGGTCTATGACATCTCTATTTTGGGTAATTACAGTTTGACTGATTGACACCCAGAATCCCTTCCTCAGACTTCAGACAGACTTGACATGATAATCCTCATACTCTGCTTTCTTGAATGCTAATGAGCCACAGTGCAGCTCCCAAGTCCCCCCTCCCCCTCCCCGCCTCTACACTTCCTTCATCCTAATGATTTTCATATCAAATGAATCCCCGCATATCCTTCCTCTGACTGTGGAAACCTAAAAATCTCCGTAACATTCATGTTTTATTTTTCATATTCTTTGTATAATTCTGTCTTCAATGACTTTAATTGACTAATGCACCATGATACCTTAATAATTTTACAACCTATTAGAAATCTTACTAGAAATCAATAAAACAAGTAATATTATAAAAATACAATGCCTTCCTATTGTTCAAATAACCCCTGAAAGTAGTTAGTGACTAATATATTTATGAATAATTCCACCCTACTAAAATGTTGTGCTACCTAAACAGTAACATAAAAATAATACAAGTTTGTGAACAGAATTTTTAAAAACCCACATATATTGTGTTCAATGCAAAACAATTTGTTTTTGTTTCAAAGAATACCATTTTTAAGAACATGATAAATCACGTTTTTCAAAGGATTATGACAGAATTATATGAAATGAAAGGTAGCAGTTGATATTATTCTAGTCAGTTCAATTAATACTTAGTGTAGGTTTACTACATGAGAGGCATTAGTTAATATTATTATCTTCCAAGCGCTTCCTCACTTGTAAGTACTATCATGACAACTGATGCCATTTACAGAGAAAACACTCCAAAAGAAAAGGACGTCTCATATATAAATGTAATTGCTTGCTATCTCCTAACAGTGCTGGAGAGCAATTTGCAGCAGGTGCCCGTGTCTGCTGCCTCTTTCTCCTCTGACCCCGGCCCCCGTGCCATCTGCTGAAGATGGCAGGAAAGGTGGGAAGACTGACAGCTCCACAGCCCGCTACTGTGGGGCTCTCTGCTTCGTGCGGGAGTTTGTACCAGGTCACAGCATTCTGTCTGGTCTTGGACATGCTGTCTACAAGCAGACACAGAGAAAGGGTCTGGTATGGAAATAAAGGTCCAGCGAAGTATCAGAATTCCTCAGGTTGACAAGGCCGGCAGCCTCTATAGAACGTTTAAAACGGTCCCGGGTAGCTGTATTCAGTCAGAAGCCAGTCTCTCCTGATAATGTGCAAGGCTGTTGTCAAGATAGAGGAGAAGGAAAGCCTGGCTGCTTTCCCTGGAACAGCCCGGAGATAGCAGAACTATAAACTCCCAGGTTAGGAGAGCTCCCAGGACTCCTATCTTCATTGTAAAATGGAACACAGATGCAGAGTGGTGTGTTCTCAATGCCACACATCAGATTAGTGACATAAAAATGGTAAGTCTCATCTCTCTATTTCGTAGCTAAATTATATTTGACCAGTATAATTATATTCCTGGCACCTGGTATACATTACACATACTATATGTTCCCCTCTTTTATTTTTCTGTCCTCAATTATTCTATGTGATGTTATAACAAACACACACATTTATCCATTATAAATATTTTAGATTAGCTAGTTAGTTAATCATAGAAATGGGAATATTTATTTCAAAAGAAAGGTTGAAGATAGGTATGAAGAAAGTTAAACACTCAGTAGTGAGTTCTAAAACACATTTAGAATATAAGTATGTAGAACATTAGGATTTTAAGTATGAAGAAAACATAAAAATATTTAGAAATACTCAGTGCCCTAACTTTGTTTTAATAATCTCAATTATGTCCTCTAAATCATGTCTATATGATTCTGGTGTTGCTGGCTACACATCACTCATGGCTTTCTACCTGTATCTCTGAGTCCTCACATGGCACTTGCCTGTTCTGTAAGGATACTGGTCATATTGGATTAAGACCCACTCTTTTATCTATAAAGACCTATTTCCAAATAAGGCCACGTTCACAACTACAGTAGGTGTAAACCTACTTCCCACCTGTAGATAGGCACTTACTAAATGCATTCTCTAAAGGCATGAACTCCTGTAAATCTAACAATCCCACAATTATTATTGTTATCCCTGTTTCATAGCTTAAGAAACTGAGATTGAGATAAAGAAAGTAACCTGTCCAAGGTCATATACATAGTGAGAAGCACAGCTGGTCTAGAACTCAGGAGGTCAGGCCCTCTTAAGCATGATATACCACACAGCCTCTTTGTATGAGGAAGATGAAATAAAACAATGCATGGAAAACACCCAGAAATGGACCTGGACACATACCAGGTTATATAACTGTTTATCCAAATATTTTAAACAATTATGACACTTGCTTAGTGCCTATTTTTTTGTTATACTATTAAACTTCACAAAGTTATATCCCCCTACTATGAAGCACATAGTAGGAAGTAATTATTGCATGAATGAATGGAAGTTTCATTATCTTGAAATTGTTCTTTTAATTTATTGTTTGATTTCCACCAACCACAGGCATTATTATTATTATTTTTGAAGAAACCATTTGTATTGGTTCAATAGGGGTACCATAACAAAGGACCACAGACTGGGTGACTTATACAACAGAAACTTATTTTCTCACAATTCTAGAGACTAGAAGTCCAAGGTTAAGGTGTCAGCAGGCTTAGTTTCATCTGAGGCCTCTCTTTTTGGTTTACAGTTGGCCCTCTTTAGCTTATGTCCTCACATGGTCTTCCTTCTACCCCTGTCTGTGTTCTAATTCTCTATCTCATAAGGACACCAATCATAATAGATTAGGGTCTACCCTATTGGCATCCTTTTAATTTAATCACCATTTTGAAGGCCCTATTTCCAAATATAGTCACATTCTGAGGTACTAGGGGTCAGGGTTTTAACACAAATATAAACTCGGGGGAGATACAATTCACCCCCTTACAGCGTTGTCACATTAACCCTCCATTTTGACTTCTAAGTTATATTTTTTAGAAACAGAAATTAACTTTCTTACCAGATTTGCCTTAAGAGAGCTCTCAAATTCAGAAACTTAGAAATCTCCAGACTCCTTTGGCTTTCATGATGCCTTCCACATGGTTGTCTCCTCATGACTATTTCCCATCCGGTATTTTTCTTCCTGGTTCATAAGCGCTTACTTCCCAAAGGCCTATGTTACTGTCCTTTCCTTCCATGGCTCCAGGGGAAATGCGTATATTTGTGTGTGTTGATGGCTCCCAGGTTTATATTTTAAACCCAGTCTCTCTCGTGAGCTTTAAACAGTGTGTCCAACCACACATTAGCTTTTTTCACCCCAACTGACCTGGTAAACTCATCTACTTCCTTCCAAAACTATGCTCTAATAGTGTCTTACAATAAATGGCACTAACTTACGTAAGCTAAAAATCTGATACTTGTTATGGGTTGACTTGTGTTGCCCCAAAACACATGTTGAAGTTCTAAGTACTTGTGAATGTGACCTTTTATTGGAAACAGGGTCTTTGTGGATAAAATCAAGTTAAGATGAAATCACTGGAGTGTATCCTAATTCAATATGACCAGTGTCCTTATAAGAACAGCAAGTGCCACTTGAGGACACAGAGATGCAGGGAGAAGGCCATGAGTGATTTGCAGCCAGTGACACTAGAAGATAGGAGAGAGGCAAAGAAGTTTCCCTTAGAGCCCTCAAAACAGCATGACTCTGTCAACACCTTGATTTTGGACTTCAGTCTCCTAAAGGGCGAAAGCATAAATTCCTGTTGTTTTTTAAACCACCCAGTATGTGGAACTTTGTTACAACAGCATTAGGAAATGGGTGCAATACTCAATCTAAAATTCCTTTCCTTTCCTTTTATTTCCCACATTCAATCATGTTTGTCCTGTGTTTTGTTCTGCAAATTCCCCAAACCATCTTTCTCTTTCCATTCTTATACCATTACCCTAGTTCAGGCCTTCATTATTTCTCTTTCTGAATGTTACATGTTATTTTTCTCTTTCTATAATCTTGTTCCATTATAACTCCCCCTTCACACAACTGCTAAAATGCACTAAAACAATCCTGTATAAGGCTCCACCTTTTTAAAAATTGTGTATTGTTCTGTAGTTTATCTTCAACTACATGATAAAATCCAAGTGTTTTGGAATGACTTATAATGCCCATTTCCATGATTGATTGCTGGTTTTCATGGAACCCATTGCCTGCCCTGCAATTTACAAGAATAGCAAAATTGCTTGATATTCTGCCTACACAAAAACCAATTGTCCACGAATCTTATTTTGTAGGGAGCAGCTAAAGGGTTAAGCCTCAGACTGACCTGTTGGCAAAGCCACAAACAAGTCCCAGCTTAGAGGGCACAGCCCTCTTAGCATAAGATCTCCTTATGACTTCCTTAGATCTTATCTGGGTAGCTAATGGGCTGTGGGAGATGCAGCAAGTGCTGCCAAAACAAGTGAAACTCACAAGAACACTGTAACTATGGTGACCACTACCTTGTTTACCTCTGGCTATAAAATAAAGGCTCAGCTTGCCTTCTGGATCCCTTTCTGTGGCCCTGACAGGCATAGGAGATCCACCCAGTCCCAGCTAATTTTCTTTGTCTGTCTTTAATCCTTCACCGCCCCCCGTCAGGCTCACCAAACCCTTGGCTGTGCTGGCCTGGCACATTATTTAGTGTTGCTCGTGTACCATCTGTCTGGAAGTCCCTTTTTACTTTACTAGACCAATACCTACTCATCATCCCAGATTTAGCTCATAAAGACACCTTGATTTTGCCTACACCTAGCCACATGTGCTCCCACAGCATTTTAGATGGAAATAACTCTTCTGTTTGTACACCCCGTGGGTTGAGAACTCTTAAGGCAGAAGCCATCCTCAACCAGCAGAGTGCCTTCTGAGCTGGAGGTGCTCAATGAAACTATGCTTACCTGAACGGCTTTCTTACTTGCAAATATGCTAGCCATTCATTTTAGAAAAAAGCCATGGCACCCATACCTTTCATCTAATTCAGAGAGGAAGATGTAGGTTTTAAGAGTTAAATGACTTTTTTAAGCTATGTGGTTGATAAGCTGTGATTTCAAATCCTAGATGTATCATTCTGCGCCTTGCTGGCTCTACATTTTATGATTATGACCCTTGCAACAAATTACATCTACCAAACAGGTAGGGCCCCTCTTGTACACGTTTAGTTCCATCCTGGAAAAGGAGCCTTATTTTACACTGTTATCTATACTTTTTGTAACTGTCCAGATTAGAGGTAATAAATTTGTTCACTTATGTTTATGTGTCATCTATGGAAGATTTTAGACACACACACACACAGTATATTTAATAATTCCAGTCTGTACGCCATTGTTTTGTTTTCCATATTTGTTGCTATGCTCTTGTTAGGATTTTGACAGATTCGGTCTCTGTGGTATAAAATAATTCTATTGTTATCCCATCTGCCCCTGGTGATTTTTCCCCATATTTTCAAGGTAGCACACTTCACTTTCTAGAATTATAGGTTCTTCCCAGAGGTATCTTGTTCTGAGGGGTCTGCAATCCTTCTGTCTCCCCTGTATGGATTTTCAGTATACTGTTTCCACCCTCCCTTTATTTCCTTCTTACTTTGACTGTGTCACAGTTGTCTACCTCTATGTTATAGTCATTGAAAAACTGCATTAAGGATTCTAATCCTTCTTTTGTCATCTTTTACTTTTGTATTTCATCTGTCTTTAACTACCTTCAATGTTTCTTCTGTCATTCATCTGATTTGTCTTTCCTTTTTCGTTTCCAGCATTGTCTTTTCCCTTTCTTCCCCAATTATAGTGCTAGTTTTATCCCACAGTTCTCTTGGTTCCTGGTCAATTAAGTTTAAGGGAGCAACTCTTTTTTTTCATGTGGACCTTAAAGTCATCAGGAGTGTTATCTACATTATATTTCAGCACTCTGCTTCTCTTGGTGGTTCTCTTCTTCAGCTTTTCTCTCATGTTTGATATTAACAGTTCATGGTCAGTACCACAATCTGCTCCTGGTCTTGTTTTGACAAAGAGAATACAGCTTTTCCATTTCCTTCTTCCAGTCATATAGTCTATTTGATTTCTGTATTGGCTTTCTGGTGATGCACATGTCAACTGTTTGGTTGTTAGATGCATGTGTTCGTGATGGACAAGTTGTTGGCTTCACAGAAATCCATGAGCCAATCTTCTGCTTCATTCCTGATGTCCAAATTATCCAAGGATATTTGGCTCTGTTTTATTTCCTGCTTTTGCATTCCAATCACCTATAATTATTAGCATGTCTTGTTTTTGTGTCTGATCAATTTCTTCTTAGATATTTATGTAAAACCTTTCAGCTTTATCTTTTTCAGTCTCTGTAGCATAGACTTGAATGATGGTTATGTTAATGTTTTCCTAGAAGTCAGACCTTGTATGATACCACCAAACTGCCTGTGCTACATCTTGCCTCAATATTAAAGCCACTCTGCTTTTTCTGAGTTTGTCATTTCCAGAGTAGAATACTTTGTAGTTGCCTGACAAGAAACATCCCGCCTCAGTTATTTTAGTTCAATAACACCAAGCACTTTAACTGTTAGATGTTCCATTTCTTGCTCTACAGTCTCCAGTGTACCTTAGTTCATGCTTCTTGTGTTCCATGTTCCAATTATATGTGTGGTGTAGCATCATCCTTTCCTTTCACGTGTGTGCACATCAGGCACCAAATGTCCTTCCAGCTTTGGTCAAGTTGCATTATTGACAACCATGCTATGCATACTTGTTCTCTGCTCTGCCCCCAGAACAATTTGAATGCTGTCTGACCTGGGATTCTCATCTTTCAGCACTATATCATTTTTCATTTTAGATGATTTCATCATAGGGTTTTCAAAGTAAAATGAAAAGAATAAGAAAGAGAATAAAATTTAGCAGAGGCCATCATTGTTTTTTTGCTGTAGTGTGTGGGTCCAAACCACATGTTCTTGAGCCTGTGGTGTCTTGAGATATTCTATAGCTGAATAAAATGTGCCATCAGCAGAGCTAAAAGCACAGTTATCATAAACCATATTAATTCTCAATGTCTTCAATATTAGAAGTGAAGGCCAGCTGGACTGAAAAGTGCCATTGGTGTCCTGGCTGATCACTACCCAGTTACAGCATCTCCAACGATTTGAGGTGGAATGCTTGATATCTATTCAAAATAATTGCCTGACATTCTAATAAATATAGTGAAGTCTACTTGATAAGGACATGAATTCTTTTCAGTCACTCATTAACCATAATCATGAGCATATATCTGAGCCGCTCTGTGCCTTAGTTTCTTTCTATGTGTGAAAATGGGCTATGAGTGATAATCAGGTCATTAGTTGTTGTGAGGATTTAATGATTAATAGAAGAAAAGTCATTGAAAGTGGTTGGCATACAATAGGTATCTTTTTGATGTTGTTTAGAAAGCTTACACAGATCCATGCTCTGCTACTGTATGCATGATCCAGTAAGTCATTTAATTATTCTAACACTCAGTTTGTCTGCAGAATGGGAATGTATTTCACAGGTTTTATTGAGATTGGTAATATGAAAATCATAAATGTGAAGTGCAATCAAACGGTGATTAGCAGAGAGTTGGCAAAAAGCAGTTCCCTTCTTTTTCCCAGAAGATTCAGCACATGTAACTTTTCCCAAGGCCTTGAAAGAGGCAGTAAAGCATATCAGAAAAGTACCTTGGCTGGTACATGGGGGAGGGCCTGCTGACTCTGCAAGATCTTCAGAAATCTTATTTTCCAATTAGCACTGCTCTTGCTGTTGAAAAGCCTCCAACTTCTTAAACCCTTGGATGAACAGAACACTTAGTCACTCACCCCTACTTATATTTCCAGCTCAGAAAAGTATGTAAAGATACCTTCAAAGAGGGTCTTGTACGGCCAGGGAATGATCCTGATCAAAGACTTTCTGGCTCTAAGCCTGGAATTGGCTTTTCTGCCTCTCTCTTCTCCACATATTCTTACAAGCAGCTCCCTGTCCTCACTGTGGTGGTGACAGAAACTGTGGAGGGCAAGGAGGACCCCTGCTGAGGAGGTCCTTCCATCTTCCTCTTCCATGACCTGCTCCAGGTGAGCGCCCAGCAGGAGCTGTCAGGCTCTGACAGCAAGGAGGAATGAAAGAGAAATATGGAAGAACAGCTAGACATGCTGGGTACAAGGAGCTTTCTTTTAATTCTTTTACAGAATAAAGTAACATGTTGCATTTTGCCATTGGTAAATTACTTTTCTTTCATAATATTTGAACAAGTTGTGGATAATGTGTTTTGAATGAATTAACATTTATTTTAATTAATTGATCAACATTAATTAACACAGAATTCATAAATAATTTAAATGTATGGCTGTGTGCACATTATTTATGTCTCTCTGTTTATGTAAAGATCGATTTTGCAGTATGGCATATGGAAATAATACCACAGTGAAAAGACAGGGTTTATAGAATCAGCTACTCTATTGATATAAGTAGGTTATATAAAATCCCTGGGTCTTTCCCTATATAAATTGAATTTGGCCCTAGCCAATATGTCTCAGTTGGTTGTCATTGTGTGCACCGAAAAGTTGCTGGTTTGACTTCTAGTCAGGGCATATCATATACCCAGACTGTGGGTTCAATCCCTGGTTGGGGCATGTACACGAGGCAACCGATTGATGTTTCTCTCTCATATCAACGTCTCTCTCTAACTCTCCCTCTCTCTCTACTATCGATAAAAAACACTAAAAATAAATTGAATTTCTTGGAAAGATAATCTTTCAACTATCTTTCAACTTCTCTGTTAGCAAAAACACTAATATTCTTACCTGGCATCAATCATACCTCTGAAGAATCTCTAGAATACATCTAAGTTGTCCCTTCCCTCCCTAAGCCAAGCCACCCTCTGTCTTAGCCATCCAATTACATTCTGGCTCCAACACAATCCATCTTCACACAGTGGGCAGGGAGTGTAACCCAAACTTCATCACTCCCTGATCCCAAGCCTTTGTTGCCCTCTCATTGCACTGGGAAATAATTATACCAAATATTTCATGCCTAAGACCTTGCCTGATCTGACCACTGTCCAGCTTTCTGACATTTTCTTAAGAGTCTGCTACATTGTAGTTATTTCATATCTTCAAACAGGTTCAGCTCTTTCTGCATCTTATGCATTTTATATGCTGGAATGCCACTTGCCCTGGCCCTCTTCTCTTTTTCTTCTTTTTTTTTTTTTCTGATTTCAGTAAATGCCACATCCTCAGAGAGAACTCCCACCATTCAGTTGATCTGAATTTGGCCCCAATTCTCAATCCCATTGTTCCCTGTTCTAGTGGTTTCCTCTATGGAACTTATCACCATGTGTACAGTTATGTCTTCCTGTACTTGATTACCGTGTGTCTCCATCCAAATCCCAAGTCTTCTAGAACCGCATGGGTCTCATTTATTGCCCAGCATTGAACAGTATGATTGGAATGTGGTAGAAATTCACTAAGTATTTTAAAAGCAATGAATGGACAAACAAATGAGCTGTACACCTGTGTGGAGAAAGATCTAGAGAAGGGCCTTCAGATATTTAATGCTACCGTCCCTTTCAGTATCCTTATTTGTTTTAAAGCTTTATTTTTATTTCTTTTACCCACAGTATTTGATGAACAATGCTGTCTGTACATGTAAGCAGGGCTGACAGTCAAGCATCAGTAAACTGAAAAATACCCTCTGTTGTGGCTCCAGGAGGCAGCTGGAAATGAGAGAAAGAGGCGAGATATCCCCATTTGACTTACATGCTGTGCATTCTGTGAGGCATTAAGTTCTGCTAAAAACTGCTGTGTGGTTGAAGGGTATTTCCCATTTGTCCCCTTCCCTTCCTCCCTAATCCAATCACTGAGGAAAAATACTGCATAAAGCCATGCCAAAGCTTCTGAAGTCATAAATATCAGGTTAGCCTCCTGAACTATAAGAAAGTTGACTTTTGTATTGAACTCATCGATTAAAAGGCATATCAAGGACTTTGAAACAATCTGTACCACCATTTGTGTCAAAATTTGCTATAATTTTCTCTCAACAGGAGTCATTTCAAATCCTGCGACAAATTATTCCATTGTTCATATTGACTCTGCAATAACACTGTAACAAACAAGCAAACAAACAAACAAACAAAAACCTGGGCCACAACAATGATGTTGATAAAATAAATACTAATTGCTGTGGTGATTTTGGTTGGGAAAAGATGTTTATTGCACTTTATGGTCATCAAAGAAGTATACTATCAATATAGTATTGAAAGGAATTTTAGGGATAAAATAGGCAGGCTTAGGGAGTCTTAGGAATAAAGAGAGTCCATGGGGGAGGAATGCATAGCTGAGGGCTGGGAGTTGCCAGAAGGCATACATTCACAGAGAATAGAAAGGTGCCACCGGATAAGGGGAGAGGAAGGTATACATTCACAGAAATAAGGAAACGTGACAGAGTATCGGGGGAGAAAGGAAATATACTATCACAGAGGGTAAAGGTTGACAAATGCTGGAAAAAGGGAAACATATGTTCACAGGAGATGGAAGAATGTTACAAGATAAGAGGGAGGGAAAGATGGGATACCATGTGGGTTTTGGGCTTTGAAGCTGATATTCTGCAAAAAGAGTGACCAATTAGAAAAGCACAGAGTCATAACATAGGGAAGGGTCCAATTAGAAAAGAGCATGAAGAGACAAAGAACTACAGCCTTTATAAAACTTAAAGGGGCTTAGTGGGTAACCCCCTTGGGAACTCCTTCCCTGTGTAGGAGTCTTTATTTGCTTCCGGTAAATTTCTACCCTTTTACTAACAGGTCCTTTTAGTCTGTGAATTTTATTCTTCAAACTTTGTGAGATAAGAACCCCGAAGGGGGAGATCTGCTCCCTGCAGCCCACTTGTCAGTATGCACTGTCTCTATAGTTGTGTATTCATGCCACTATTTATTATTTAAATGCTATCTGAGCTTTATCATAGTGATCTAGCATCTTTTGAGATTAGATTCCCCTTCTTTCTGAAAGAAAAGGGAAGGTGAATATGAATGTTAGTCTTAAGAAGAGGACTGATTTGTTTCCCTTCGTGTGTAGATGTGTTTATTCCTCTGACATGGGTTCTTCATATCAATAGTCAAATACTTCCAGTGTTTTGGGAACATACATGATCTGGTCCTTACACATTTTTTTGGCTTAATTTCTCATTTCTCCTTTCATTTGGTCTGAGCAGTCTTATTTTAGTAGTCCTCGTGGAGAAAAATAATATATTTATTCCTCATAGTGTTGTAATGAAAAAGTTCAATCTTTGCTCACCAATTTTGTTTAGTTTCAGTAGCTGCTAAGTTATCTGATCCTGATAATCAGCAGATAGCAAACAGATAAGTCTGTCTTTCTTACTATTTATTTAAACTAAGAATCAATGGCCTCACCAAGGGCCGTTTGCACTTCATAGTGTGTTAGCTGAACAAAAATATGATTATTTTGCAATTTAGCACTAACTTTAATTTATAAAGCAGCTATTATAAGAGCCAGACTTAACTAATTTGGAGATACTAGTGTCAAAGAGGTATGTTGAATATGGCAGCATGGGATAATGTTGCTCTTCATTATGGCTTTGTGACATTAAAAGTCTATTTCTAAAATTGGAGTCATAGTAACAAACATCTGTTAAATGAAAAAGAGCTATTTTTTTTCACCTGAGTTTCTTATATAAAGAAAAACACGGTTTTCATGTTGATTCGTAGCAAGTCGTGAATTGGTTGAAATTTTAAAATTTACTTTTCAGTGTTTCTAGTATAGAGTGAAATCAAATTAAAGTTTTATTTCATTAAGTTTTTTAAAAGTTACACACAAGAAATTATTGTGCCCTGGATCATATTTACACATCCTGTAACTAATAGAGCCACATCTCACCAAGAAATAACTGATTTCTAAGACAATACATTTATAATAGCTTCGTTTTATCTTATCCTTCTGTGAAATAAGTCCTAAGAAAGTAATTTTAACCACTTTACATAAAGTGATGACTTGTATATTATTTTTCCTGATTTTCTCCTTTGTATCTTTTTACCTAGAAATGTTTGCCGTAAGAGAGAGGCTCAAATCTCGTCAAATGGGAAGGAAAAAAAAAGTAATATTTTGATATTTTTTCCAAAATAATTTTCTCTCAAAAATTTTAAAGTAAGGGAATTATTTCTGGGACATTCAGCCCAAAGCAAGTTTCTGCCTCTCATTAGGGATTTGTCTCTTCAATAAAGATGACTCCCAAATCCATACCTCTAGGCCTAAAACCACCTTTTTTGTGAGGTTTAGCCCCACATTCTGAATGGAGCACAGGCATTTCCTCTGGGAGGAGCGAATATCACCTCAAACTTGAGCTCAGCACGTCTAAAATCGAATCCACCGCCTTCCTTCTCAAACCAGCATTTCCTTCCCTCTGGCTCTGCTAATTTTGCTGGGACCTAGAGTGACCTCCCTTGCTCCAGCCTCATGCCTCATCTCATTCTGCACAAACAGCAATAGCCTGCTTCTCTGAAACCCAGAGCATTTTGTACACTCTTCGTCGTTGCTTTTTAAAAATTAATTGGACATGCTTCAAGCCATATTAAATATTTACTTGCAGGTGTAAGTATTCTTACAACAAAGACAAAAATCATCTTTTTCATACTTGAAGGTCCAGTTCTCTCCCAGCATATCTCAATCCATTATCTTAAAACTATTTCTTTTACATTATACATTAAGTTGTGATTTTATTATATTTAACAATGTTTTTTAAGAGAACAAAGCAGGCAGGGTTAGAATCCTGCTTGAAATCCTATTAAAAAATGTAGGATGTTCTTTATCCTTTCATCTTCTTTGCTTTCTCTTTCAAAAATCAATTATTTTTCCTTAAAATACCTGTTTTGTTTTTCAGAACATGGTGAGAAATGACAGAACTCTCTGGAATAAAATGTATGGCTTTCAAAAAGATCGTTCAAATGCCGAAACCGGTTTGGCTCAGTGGATAGAGCGTCGGCCTGGGGACCGAGGGGTCCCGGGTTCGATTCCGGTCAAGGGCATGTACCTGGGTTGCGGGCACATCTCCAGTGGGGAGTGTGCAGGAGGCGGCTGATCAATGTTTCTCTCTCATCGATGTTTCTAGCTCTCTATCTCTCTCCCTTCCTCTCTGTAAAAAATCAATAAAATATTAAAAAAAAAAAAAGATCGTTCAAATGTATTTATATATGTTGATCCCTCATGAGTATCTGCTGAAGAGTACAGTATCTGATAAAAGCAACAACAACAAAAACATTTCTCCATTCAGGATGGTTTTGGCAGAGGGTTTTTGAGACAGAAAATATGAAACCCAAACAAGACTATTTAAAAAAAATGTGGTTATATTTGCTCTGGAAGAAAATGCTACTTTAGAGACTATTTTTAATGATGTTACCAAACATCCAAACATCATGTTTATGCTGGGAGGTAGGAAAGAAGAAAGTTTCACCTTCCAGTGGCATTTCCCAAAATTATAATAAACAACTAATAAAATGATAACTTTCTGGATTAAAAGAACATTTCTATGTCAGTTGTTGCACAGATTTATGAAAGTTTCCACTGGATTACTTTCATTTAAGAATTTTAGTGTTTCCATTACAAAAGTTATTTGCAAGGATTTACTTCTCATCTGTAAAAATTTACTCAGAGTTGCAAATGAACATTTCCTAGCCAGGGAATAAATTCTTCTTACTCAATTTAATTTTTAATAAGTTTGGCCTTTTTATCTCCTTGAATTAACATGAAGGAGGAAAAGGAAACCATTGGAAATGCTACAGGAAATCTAGATTAATGCTACCAATAACCTGTTGTTTGAAACACATAATAGCAAAATATTATAAGGCACTCCTGAACCTGTGGTTTCTTCTTCTTTGATATTGACAGGGCAAATTTTAAGAATAAAGAATGATGATTTTATTTATTTTTCAAAATTTATCTAGTGCCATCTAATGAAATAAAATACCTGTCATGATGATGACAGACAAAATCTATTTACTTCTTTTATCTTAACAGACAAGGATAATCAATGTTCTTCATGAATTTGATTTGCATAAGCACTCAAAGCAAATAAGAAAAAAGGAATATGATTTGCTTATTTTTAAATAAATTCTGATATAAAGCAACTTTTAGAAATCCTTTGTGAAAAGACGCTTAATGGAAAATAAATGAAAGAACTGCCTCAGATTTTAGGAACGAAAATAATATTATACACCAAGATCTCAAGTTAAATGTATGATAGGATCACATATACTTGACAGAGCACTCCACCACTCAAGGGAGACCTGGGAATATCTGTTATTTTGATTGAAATGGAATTTAATGAATTTGATGTAGAAAACAAAAAGTAACAATGATGGAATCAGGTTAGAATCAAGAAGTGAAAGCATGAATCTTAAGAAATGACTGTGGGATTTTGAATTTGCCGAGCCAGAAACAAATAACAAAACCGTCCATGGGCTCAGTCTGCCTGACTTCTGCGATAGAAATGTGCTGGATATGAATCAGTGTGCCACTGAGCAGGTCACACCTGGGCATTCTGTTCCAGTCTAACACGTCACTATAGCTTCGTGACAGGTGTAAAGGAATAGAAAAGATCTCAGACCATTCTCAAGCACCTCAGGGAAAATTCACATTGACAGGAAAGCTTTAACATTTCAGATGAAAAGGCCCCTTACCAAGTATATTGACATTATTAACACTACCACCACTTTGCTGTTACCATAGTGAGTGGGTGAAGAAAACTGTTTAGAAAGGTAAAGATAAAAAAGGGGCATAAAGACAGAAGAATGTGGGCTCTTCACAAGGGAATGGAACTGCCACAAAGCAAAAGAACATGAATTAGAAGGGGGAAAAAGACGCAAGTATTCAGCAAAATCTGGGACGAAATTTTATGCAAAAGCTTTTACTGTACAATAAATGCCCAGGTGCTCTCTTTAGCAAGAATGCTACACTTAGCATTCAGGATAAAACCTATCATTTACTGCTGAGGTCTTGCTAGTTTAGTTATCCAACAGATTATGGCTTACTTTGAGGTTTTGTAGACAACCACTGAAAATAATCCATTCACTGACTTAAATTCTTGCAAAAATTTGGCAAGTCAAGACTTTCAAAATTCCCTGTAGCCAAAGGAAAAGCTAACAGTAAAACTGAAGTTAATAAAATCTAACTTTTCTATTTTTTTTTGTTTTGGAGCTACACTTTCCAACATGGTAGCTACCACCACATGTAGCTTTTTAAATTAAATTTGAATTAATTCAAAATAAAATAAAATTTACAGTCCAGTTTTTCAGTTGGACTAGTCACATTTCAAGTTCTTGATAGCCGCATGTGCTCCTATGGGACAGCTTTGATATAGAACATCTCCCATCCTTGCAGGAACTTCTAATGGACAAGTATTGGTCTAGAGTTTACTAGAATATGTTTGTAATATGAGAACTTTGACTGTACAGAGTAATGTACAGTCTTTTATCTTCACAATATAGAGTGCAGAACTAAGCAGTTTCTAAGTGACAAATTGATGGATTTGGATAACTACATTCTAATAAATACAAAAAAAATTAAAACTTTTTCTGGAAGACTGATTTAAGAAGACAAATATATAACACAGGAATGTGATTTGTTTACATGACATGTAAACATATGTTTTCCAAGCAAAACATGTATTTTTATTTATTTACTTGCGGTCTGCTGCACGAAATTCGTGCACAGGTAGGGTCCCTAGGCCTGCCCAGCAATCCGGGCCAATCTGCAGGGCTACCAGCAGGGTGATAGGGGGGCCCCCCACTCACACTCACCTTGCTGGCCTGGCGCTGGCTGCTCGCCTGCCCTGCCTCCCGCCAACACTGCTGGTTGGGGCCTGTGAGCTGGGGCAGCTCCTGTGTTGAGCATCTGCCCCCTGGTGTTCAGTGCTTGTCACAGCAACCAGTCTTTCTGAGGTCGTTCCTCTGTTCAGTCGATTTGCATATTAGGGTTTTATATGGATAGATTTAATTTTTTATTTTTTTAAATATATTTTATTGATTTTTTACAGAGAGGAAGGAAAAAGGATAGAGAGTTAGAAACTTTGATGAGAGAGAAACATCAATCAGCTGCCTCCTGCACACTCTCTACTGGGGATGTGCCCACAACCAAGGTACATGCCCTTGACTGGAATCGAACCTGGGACCCTTCAGTCCGCAGGCTCATGCTCTATCCACTGAGCTAAACCGGTTAGGTCTAGATAGATTTATTTTTATATTTTTATTATTTTAGAAAGGGAGAGAAAGATAGAAACATGAATGATGAGAGAGAATCAGGCTGCCCTGACTGGGAATCAAACCATGACTTCCTGGTTCATAGGTCGATGCTCAACCACTGAGCCATGCCGGCTGGGCGGAAACATGTATTTTTAAAACAACAATGGAATGTTTCAAGTTGATCGTGTTAAAAAAATATCTCAGAAAATTTCCTAATTCCAGAATTTGCATCCTTCCACCTAGTCTTCCATCTATTCAGAGTATGATGTCTGCTATATTTAACACAAAAATATTTAATATTTGTACAAAATGCCAGAAAACTACTCAGATGCTATCAAAGCAAATTTATCTTTTGAGATTTTGATGACAAAGATATGATGGGAGATAGTTTTATATTCAGTCACAGAACAACAGTAAGATATTGTGATAATTTATGGCAAGGAAATCTAGCTTAAATAGTTAATTAAGATTCTTATTTCCTCATTGAGGAATATAGCTTGAGGAACACACACATACACACACACACACAAAATATTATTTTAAAACCATCACATCCCAAATGGACTATAAAATTCAGACAAATAAAATTGCACAAGAAGGATGCTAGGAAACTGAGCCAACTCCAATTAATGCTTTCATTCTAATGGAAACACCAAGTTTGGAGAGCCAAAAGATATTTAGTGACTGTAGGCTAGGTAGTTTTGTAGAAAATGTAGTCAGATACTTATGACACAACCTGAAGAGTAGCCAAACTCCTTAAACAGCTATTCATGTATACCAGTAAATGCTTTGTTCTTACTTATAAGATTCAAAAGAGGCAAACTATATCGATTTTGATTATAGATATAGGCACATGGCCAAAACCGGAATTTTAATATGCCACAGATAAATGAGATTCTTATTTTGTATTTTACTCATTTTCCTCTTTCCCTTTCTTTTCTCATTTCCCCCCTTCTCTCTCTACTTCTCTTCCTTCCTTCACTCCTTCCCTCCCTCCGTTCCTCCCTCCCTTCCTTCCTTCCTTTGATCATCTACATTTAATATATATATATACACACATACATGTTGTCCTTTAGTTTTTGTCTAAAAATTTTTGTTTTATAAAAGTTTTGCTTTTGGAATTACATGTGTTAATCTTATGTTTGCTTTTTCATATGGGCAAATGAAATGCAGATCAATTAATCACTTTATAAACACGCACCTGGTTTTCAGGGGCATTCCCTCAGTTATAAATCACTGGTTCTCAACCCTGGTTGCTCATTAGCATCACTTGGGGAAGTTTTAATATAGAACATGATTTGTCTGCTAATCAGAACAATTATAATAGATCCTGTAAGGATTAACTAGGGCACTGATTAATTTTTTTTCAAGCCCCTTGGTTAATATTACTGTGCAGCTAAGGTTGAGGAGTATGGATGAGATAAATTCTTTACTATTACTGGGACCCTAAGTTAGAATTAGGTGCAATTCTCTGGTTATACATCATAAAAAATAATCGATTTATTTAAGAGACATCATAACATAGAGGAAAAGTATATTTACGTAACTGAAATGATCTAAACTCTATTTACTGTTATTAACCAAAAAAGATAGTGTATTCATATCACACATAAAAAAAGAATTTAAAATATGAGCCTCAGCAATAGTAAAAAGAATTTTAAAATACTTAAACAAACAAACAAACAAAAAACTATGGAGCCAGACAAGGGAATGCCAAAAGAACAGGATGATCATGACTTATATGTTGTTATTATTTTTAAATTTAATTTTCCCCATTTTGTACAGTAGTAACAGACTCAGTAGGTGTGATAGAAATAATATCACTAGTATCTTGTGCTATAATTTTCAGAGAGGATAGGAAAATGCAAAATACCATTTTTCACTAGTTTGGGCACATTGTGCAGCTGAACTTGTTCTCCAACAAATTGCATTTTAACTTCATATGTCACCGTCATAATTAGCGAGTTAATATTAATAACAGGAAGAGAGCAAAGGGGAAGCCAGGCATTATAAGCATAGGTAACTGGGAAGCTTCACCAGAAAACTGCAACTTCATGCTCCACAGAGAACCACCGGTCTATTCCCTGCAAATCACTGGGGGAAGGGATCCAACAAGGGGGATGATGGGCACATGTACAGTGACATCAGGATGCCATGACATAAGGAAGGTACTTGCCTGTCAGTCTAGCCTGGGAAACAAAGATAATTGGCTAGGGGAGTGGAGCCACTGCAAGGGCAGGAAGTCCTGAAGTCATAATTGGTTAAGCTCCTAGTTATAAGCCCAAGACAAAGAAGTTGTGGCTCTCTCATTCTTGCTTGCCTGCTCTTGCACTCCTGTTTCTCGCCTACTCTGTGACCCACACTCACCCATCGTGTCCCTCCATAGCCATGTGGCCTTAAGAAGCTGCATGGCTCAGGGCCATGTGGACCCTGCACACAATGGACTGCAGTTAGGAACACAAGCTAAGCTAGCCAGACACTGGACTGGACTGCGCTTTAGTATGGAACAGAAACTCTGGGCAGTGACTTTAATCCTGGCTCTATGGAAGACCTTTTCCATGGTGAGATGAGGAAGATGGGACCTTGGAGGGGATTCCCTTATGTTACTTCATCAACAAAGCTTTCCATGATGCCTCATCCTCCTGTCACTGCCTCAGGAGATTCTTGTTCCCACGGCATCCCAAGAGCCCCACTTCCACCAGTAACAGATGGGGACGCAGAGGACACCCCACTGATAAAACATATAGTACATTCAGAAAGCAGCAAACCCAGAAAGTCCAAGAAAGTTATATCTCTGGGTGATCAGAAAAAATCACGGAATTAGAACAATAAAATAAAATACTGATCTCCATTTTGTCTCAGTTTAAAAAGATATTCATTTTGTAAAAGCGGAACAGAACATTTTGCTTCTGCTGACTTGCAACCTTCCCCAAATATGCTAAGTGCTCTCATTAGAGATCAGCACAGCCAATGGGCAGTGACCTCAGAAACACTCTGGAGTAAGAGATTACAGACTTTGATGTGTCTTCAAAAACAAGAACACTGTAAACTGCAGATAGGAGAGCCATGGAATTTAATTATAGTAAAGCCAAAGATGGGGTAATGGAAGCAATGTAAGACAAAATGTGTTGGGGGGATATATCGATTTATTTGTATTCTGCTACTAAGAGGAACTTTCTCTACTCCCATATGTTTGGGAGTTACATAGTTGAATTTTGAGAGAACAAAGATTGTGTGAGTCTATTAAAGAATGGTGTTTTGAATGTGTCAGATTTGGTTTCCTGTACTTGTATTATTGTATGATTTTCTAAAACCAGTACATACAATTTTTAAATTAATTCATATTTGCTAAGACCTTTGAAATAATGTATTTTGTTCTCTTTTGGTGGCAATTCCTTTTCCCCTGGTTTGATGTTTTTCTTATCTACTTTCAGAATTCTTTATTCCCATTTATCAAGTGAAAGCTTTGTTTTGGGAGCCCTGAAGCATGTCTACTTAGCAACAGGTTAGACACCCAGCAGGTTGTTTCTAAATCCATTTGCTAAAAAATTAAAAGAGACACTAAGTGACTGATGGCTGGTGCTCCTTCGATGGCAGGCAGACCTGGGACTGTTCTCAGAGGCACAGGTCTCCTCAGGATGCCATGCACAGCAGCAGGGAGACAGCTTACTCCCTTCAGCAAGTTCCTGGATTCCAGCCTGAGCTGGCAGGACGCCGCTTCATCCTCCCCCTTTTCAACTGAGTTTGTGTTCTCAGCATCTCTAACGCTTGTTTACATGATGTAATCAGGTCATATTCTAAAATACTAATTCTAAACTGGCTTATGAAACACCAACTCCTTAGCACAGCCCTCACCTATTCCTGTAACCTAATCTCCTGTCACTATCTTGATTACCTCTCTCCAGTCACACAGGTCCTTCGGCACATTCCTGACTCAACTTTATTGCATCAACTCCTTTCCCTCATCATTCTCTGTCCTAAATCTCCATATGTCAGTCAATTTTCTGCTTAAATGATAGCTCTTCAGAGGAGCTTTCCCTCACAGTGCCCCACGCTGTCTCTATATCCTTCCTGGCTTATACACCTGCCTTCATATTACATTCTTGTGTTTACTTGTTTATTGTGTGTCTTTCCCATAAAAATATATACTTTGTGGTGACAAGGATTTTTTTCTATTCACCACTGTATTCCCAGTGCCTCAAATAATATCTGCATACCACAGATGTTTAATCAGTACATATTAAATGTGTTTACTTAAACTGTAAGCACCCAGGAGCTTGGTAAAAATAAGATGAGTTAACAGTCACTGAATGCCAACTGTACACACTTCATGTGTTCCAACTACTTAATCTCCACAATAGTTTCTTGAGGGAGAGGTTGTTCTCATTTTCATTTTATGAAATAGAGATGGAACACATTAGTCTAGCAAGGGAACACAGCTAGATGTGAACGAAGTTGGAATTTGAACTCAGGTCATTCCGTTGAAAGCTCACACTTTTAGCCTTACCCAATACCAAAAGGCATCACATGAGAAATAAGATTTATGCTGGGTGCTGAGTAGTAAGTAGAAAATAGACCTGGAGCTGGAGGAGAGTTGTGCATATTACAAGACAGGGATGGGGATTAATGGAGGGCAGAAAGGTAGTGGAAAAGGCTTAGCGAAAGTTTCTAAGACTGTAGTCTAAAACATTACTAAAGTAGGGAACTGATTAATCTGTAGCCACCACTACCATTTGTAAAAGACTAGTCCTAAAGTAAATAAGGCACCAGGTGATATGACATAACCTGCATAGGAGAAATTTTCTTTTAGATTATAGTCATCACTACCAGAACTTTTATTTTTCTCATTACTGATTTCAATCTCCCCAATGTAACTAGAATTTTGAGAAAATAATATTTGTCTTATATAATTTGTCTTATATAATTTAATATGCTATTGTTATTAGCATATTGGTTTATAACCTTCAAATATCCAGTTTAAGTACATTAACTCAAGGAAAACACACACAGTAGTAGTTATTAAATATCATTGGACCTATGGAAATCCATATTTACTTAATCTTTTCAAAATCAGTTTATTTTGTTTCTTAACAGATATATGATTGCTAAGCTCAGGACACATTCAGTTTATCTTAATTTTCTCATCACGGACATTTCACAAATAGCCTTTAGAACCTCTACTCCACACGAAGAAGTAGCAGTGCTTGGGAAACATCTGCCTATTTCACTCATAGAGCTGCGATTCCTATTTTAAAGCAGGAAAAAATGGACAAATCTCTCAAAGGCTGCATATTCTGTCCCTAAATGGTGGCGTACTAGCAGAAAACACAATGAACTCTTTCATCCTTTTCTACATTTTTGCTGTTTTATTGATTGAATGTTTTTGTTGTTCTTCATTCTTACCAAAAAAGATCTTTCATTTTTCTGTTCATCCCTTTATGTTTTACTATTTTCTAGTGAAGTAACATTTAAGTCAGAGTGAGGGTTGGTATTCGACTCCTCTGTAGCAACAATGTGTACTACACAACATAAGGACCAAATGTATAGATGGCTCCTCACTCTCCGAGTAACAGAGTAATATTCACAGCCTTATGGAGTCATGGGCTGACATCCTTGGAAAGGCAGGAATAATTAAGTCTATTTTATAGATACACAAATTTAACTGCTATTTAAAGATAGTGGGAGACCTAATAAAAAATCTACAGCCGGAACCGGTTTGGCTCAGTGGATAGAGCGTCGGCCTGCGGACTGAAAGGTCCCAGGTTTGATTCCGGTCAAGGGCATGTACCTGGGTTGCGGGCACATCCTCAGTAGGAGATGTGCAGGAGGCAGCTAGTCGAAGTTTCTCTCATCAATGTTTCTAACTCTCTATCTCTCTCCCTTCCTCTCTGTAAAAAATCAATAAAATATATTTAAAAAAAAATCTACAGCAAGTAACATTTTTCAAGTTCTTAATATATGTCAAGCACATGTATTCTATACAATGTTTTATGCTTACTACAAATCCAGAAATGCTGTTGTTGCCATTATCACCATTTTATAATTTAAAGCGACATGGGCCATTTCTTTTTTTCTGCACTTCTAGTAAGTGACAGATCTGAGGTTTAAACTTAATTTGTCTCTGAAGCCATCTCTTTAATCACTTTTTTTATTGTTCAAATAAAGAGGTAAAATCTTGTAAACTGATCAGTACATTTGCTGGCCACCTAATATAGGAAGGTATTATCAATATCTTAAGAAATTTGAGAAATCAGATATTGGCACAGGCAATAATGACCAACATTACTTGAGAGTGTATGCTTAGTGCCAAAATATGCTTATTAGATGATAGGTATATTCAAGTGGTCTATGGACCCAGTTTGTGCCAGCTTGGGAAAGCCCAATGTTAAATTTTTAGGAATTTTGCAAACTAGTTATCAAAATAAATATTATTAAAAATGAAATTCTATTACTTTACAATTAACTAAATTTTGGGAATAAATACTCAAACTGCATCACTTCTTAATTGTTTTACAACATTTTACTATCATTATTACCTGTGTTCTTGAGGTTATTTACATTGAGTGTATTTGGATGGTGAAAATGCTGCTAATGGAGGGCTACTGTATGTCTCTTCTCAGCTCCACATTCAGGGATGTCACATTGATAGCTTGAGATTGGCCACATGTAAGTATTTACACCACAGAAATAGGCAAACAATATAAATTACAGCTGGCCTGATTTATTGTTTTGTTGATTGGCTAGTCTTAAGAAAATGATGGAGAAAATGTTAATAAATCATACAAAGCTTAAAAGTGCTTCATGCATAATTGTCACATTGTGAGTAGCACAGAATTAAGAAATATTTTCCAGGGTTCAAAAACCACCATTCAAACCAGGAAAGAAGTTGCTCTCACATCACCGCATGACAGATGAGTGAAGTTTTAATTTATGTCATCACTGTATCACTTTCTTTTTACTAGTTAATGTGATCAAAAATATCAACCAACATTCATGTTGGGATTATAATAATTTGTCAGTTACAACCATAGTTTGCCTGCACATACAAAAGTGTGCAAATATCAGCAGAATATCCTGTAAGCATCATTGGCTATATAGAATTTATAACAAAGAGTAGTGTGCATATTTTTTTGTAAATTATGTGTGTGCTCCACATCCACTATATCAGTAAAATGTATAATAAGCTTAGTGTACATATGCCTATCATACACCTTTGCATCTGCTGTTGACCAGTTACCAGTATGGCAGTAAGTAAGACAGTCATGATCTCATCTCTCATGGAGCATAGAATTGTTCACCTTATGACAGGAAATTTAAAATACTTGATGCATCTGACATATACTTAAAATATCAGTGTGTAAAAGAGCTATCATGAATACTCATGAGAATTGACAATCATTCTTTCCAATTTTTTTCTTGATTTAGATTTAATCTCTTATAGGCTCTAGCAGAAATCACTGGGATAGTTATAAAGAGCCCAGAGCATCACGGAAATGGGTTTTTCTCTTTGATCTTGAGAAATGGCAACAGGGAACTCTCCATCTGTGAAGAAGCCAGTGACCTATTTCCCACTACTTGATGCCCTGAGGTGTCCAGAGGCATGGGCAGCCATCTCCGCAGACGGAGCCTTTGCAGCGGAGACACATGACTTGCAGAAAGACTGACTTGGGCTGGGGTTGGGGCTGGGGAGGGAGGTTGGGGGGTGTTGCAGGGCTATTGAGAATGGAGGAGGGATAAAGAGCAACACTGTGAAGAGCTCCTGAGCCCTCTCTATGGCCTCTGCAAGTCTTTTTCCTACCAGGACTGAAATAGAAGGGAGAACGTGGCTCTAAATGTTGGAAACATTTAGCAAGTCACAGAGCTCCTTTTCAAAAGGAAATATACTTCTACAGCAATCAATAAACAGTGAAGAATTTACATATGTAAATAACTCTAGTATAGCTCATAGAGTAGTTTTTAAAAAGATGATTTGTTTCCCATACAAATATATGTTTGTGAAACAACCTGGCATATTTGGTAATATCAAAAGACTGCAAAGAAAGTTTGGTTCTTTTTTTTTTTTTTTTTTTTTTTTAAATATATTTTATTGATTTTTTACAGAGAGGAAGAGAGAGAGACAGAGAGCCAGAAACATCGATGAGAGAGAAACACCCATCAGCTGCCTCCTGCACACTCCCCACTGGGGATGTGCACGCAACCCAGGTACATGCCCCTGACCGGAATCGAACCAGGGACCCCTCAGTCCGCAGGCCGACGCTCTATCCACTGAGCCAAACCGGTTTCGGCGAAAGTTTGGTTCTTAAGTAAATGTATAGAAATTAAATAATTTAATAACATAATAAATGTGAGCATTATTTTTATTTTAGGATTTTTTAAAATTGTATTTATTCATTCATTTATCCTCCCTGAAGATATTTTTCCATTGATTTTTTTAGAGAGGGAGGGAGAGAGAAGAGAGAAACGTTGATGTGAGAGAGACACATCTATTGGTTGCCTCCCACGTGTGCCCTGACCGGGCTAGGATCAAACCTGGAACCCAGGTCCGTGCCCCTGACTGGAAATGGAACCCACAATCTTTCAGTCTGCGGCCAATGCTCTAACCATGGAGCACCAGCCACTGCTTTTTATTTTAATTTTATTTTGCTTAATAAGTACTTTAAGCATAACAAACATTGTTCCTGTTTGTTTTGTTTTTAATAGTGCAGACGCCCACACCACTGCCTCCCCAAATATTTAAAATCCATAAAACAAAATGTTTTATGTTGCTATGTTTCATTCTTCTAACAACAGAGAGAGTCAATATATAGCCTAGAGTCAAATGATCATAATTAGCTTGAAAGATTGGTCAAATCTAAAATGGTGAAATTTAATTAGGATAAATTCAAAGTCCTTACTCAAGTCTGAAACCTAACTGAGTAAGTACTTAAGGTGTGATTTATCTGCAGCTAATTGCATAAGTTTGATATGATCCATCAGGATGATATGGACAGCAATATGCCAGTTTGATCTAGGAGTTCTTGGAGAAGGGCACATTACCAGATATCAATATATATTTATTTTGCACTAGCAATACCACACAAAGAGTGTTATGTTCAATTTTTTTTGCTTTATTGACAAAGTGAAAAGCTGCCATAAGCAGAAGGACCAGAATGACAAATGGTCTATAAAAATAAATACTTATATTTATGACTAGCTTACAGAATGAAGAATGTTTTCATGGGCAGAGACAGAAAGAAGTATAAGCTGCTTTACAATATTTGAAGGACATTCATGGTAAATCAGGACGTGTGGCTCCACAATACAAAATTTAAATGACCAGGTGCTACTTTCATAGAATTACTTTTTTAAAAATGTATATTTTTATTGATTTGAGAGGAAGGGAGAGGGAGAGATAGATAGAAACATCAATGATGGAGAGAATAATTGATCGACTGCCTCCTGCACATTCCACACTGGGGATCGAGCCTACAACCCTGGCATATGCCCTGCCCGGAAATTGAACCAAGACCTCCTAGTTCATAGGTTGACACTCAACCACTGAGCCACTGCAGTCAGACTCATAGAATTAACTTTTAGCTTAAAAGTGAAAGGAGAGCTCATGGGAAAGCTCTCTGAAGTAGAAAGGGTTGCTACATTTGGCTCTGAGCTCTTCAGCTTTAAAAGGATTTAGGCAGAAACTACATGATCATTTTTGTAGAGGCAGTTAGAGCCTCAAGACTTGGAATAGAAAGCATTTAGTCTCTTTCCAAATAGTAAGTCTGAAATTTTGTAAAATCCCACTCACATGTCAAGACACAGAGATCATCATAGCAAGGAAATTGGGTCCTAACCCAGGTTGTGCAAAAGTTGAGGTCAGGAAGCCACAAAAAGAAATTTGCACAACGAATAACAACAAAAATAAAAAGTGGGAGAAGAGGGCAAAGAAACAAATGTGGTCAGATATTGTAAGTCACTGCTGAGCACCTGAGCTAGAAGGTCCAAGGACATAAGAAGAGGGAATCCAGAATTACAGGAAAGCAACAAGAAGTCCCTGAGCCAACACATATGGAGGTAATAGCCAAGGAAATGTCAGATAATACAGAGAATGAGGTGTGAGCCATTGGATTAAGTTAACTTCAGAGACTGAACTACCTCTAGAATTCCAGTCTCTTGAGTAAATAAATCCCTTCTTAACAAAAAGGTAGTAAATACATCAGAGGAAAAATATCTCAGTTTAAAATTGGAAATTTCAAGGCACAGTTTTATAGGCATAATATATTTCCTTTAACAAAAAAATACACCTTAATTTCTACAAAATATCAAGGCATTGAAATCTACTTAGGCCACATGTATCTTTCCAAAGCAGTTCTGGGGTCATTTGTCCATAGCTAGATCATTTACTTCTAAAACCTAGATTAATGCTCCTGAGAGGTCAACATTATATCTCACTTAACTCATTTTATACTCAGTGTGGCAGACTTTGCATTTTATAAGATAATTTTCAAGAAAAAACAAAAAGTAATATTTGTTTATTTCAATGCACTTTTAATGTGACTTAACAAATTATATTTATTAATTTATTTGTTATTTCCTAATGTGCTCACACACTATCACTCACATTAAGGAATAAATAAATAAAGTGAGCAATCTTCTACCTATTATTATAACAAATATAGCTCTCATGAGGGACATATGAAAGATACCATATATCTTTTAGATAATGCTTATACTGTACATCAAACCAACACAACAGTCCCTTCCATGGGATCTATTTGCCCCAAAGAATGCAAATACTTCCAAAAGGCATTTGATATAGGCACAGAAAACAATTACTACCCCAGAAAAACAGATTCTTTCACATGCTGAAATTTTATATTACAATTTGAATAACTACTGTTTATAAAAGTACTAGAGGCCCAGTGCATGGATTAGTACAACGGTGGGGTCACTCAGCCTGGCCTGCAGGGATTGGGCCGAAACCGGCTCTCCAACATCCCTTGAGGGGTCCCGGATTGCAAGAGGGCAGTTCTTGGGTGACACACCCCAGAATCGGGCTCTCTCCTCTCTGGTTCCGGATGCTTCACCCGAGAACCACAGCTGCCAAGTTACCACAGTCACAACCGGCAGCTCCTGCGTTGAGCGTCTGCCCCCTGGTGGTCAATGAGCATCATAGCTACCAGTCAGATGGTCGGATGGTCTTTGAGGCTTTTATGTATATAGATATCACTTAGGCTACCTGACTCTGAAATATTTCTAATATTATCAGGAAAAAAATATACCAAGGGACTCTACTAATTTGCATAGCCCTGGGCTCACTCTCTCAATCTTGGGAAAAATCACTTCATTAAAAATATATTTTATTAATTTTTTTACAGAGAGAAAGGGAGAGGGATAGAGAGTTAGAAACATCGATGAGAGAGAAACATCGATCAGCTGCCTCCTGCACACCTCCTACTGGGGATGTGCCTGCAACCAAGGTACATGCCCTTGACCGGAATTGAACCTGGGACCTTTCAGTCCGCAGGCCGACGCTCTATCCACTGAGCCAAACCGGTTAGGGCTCTCATCTCATTTTAAAGATTGAATTCATTTAATGGGTTTATTTTAGAAACCCGTTAGGAAAAGCATATGGTTCTTTCACTAAATTGAAATAATCACTACATTTTGTTTTTAAATGAGTTGGCCAATTTAGATACATCTAAGGGTTTATCTTGCACAGGGGAGGCAATTTACTAGGTTAAGAAAGGGGGAAATACTTGATTATTTTGCTCTTGATCATCACTACCTGTACTGCTATTGAAAGCTTTATATACTCCATCATCCATTGGACCAATGTACCTCTATTTGTTAATTACAAAAATAGTACATGATGCCACCTTCAGTTCAAAATATTTTTAGAAACATGAAAATATATATATATATACATGATTGTTTTAAAGGAATAAAAATGTCCTTTGCAGCAAACTCTACCCCAACCCAACATCAATTCCCACACCCTGCTCTAAAAGAAACGACTGTGACTACTTTGATGCTTATTTTTTCCATTGTTTTTCTATGCATTTATATTTGTATGCATCTGTGTGGCTGCTGAAATATTTTGCGATTATAATTTTAAATATATCTATAATAATAAAAGCATAATATGCTAATTAGACTGGATGTCCTTCAGGACAAAGCTAGGGCTGCAGCCATGGCTGCGAGGGAGGGATCCAGGCAGCCACTGCAGCTGCAAAGGCCTACTCTTGCATGAATTTCATGCATCGGGCCTCTAGTAAATAGAATAACATTACATGTTACTATTATATTATTCAATTTGATTTTTTCATTAATGCTGTCTTATATATTAATGTGATTATATAATGTTCATTTTAATGGCTGTATGTGTGCATTGTACTTTAATTAACCATATCCTGATTTCTGGGCACGTGAGTACTTTCTAATCTTATACTCTTTCAAACACTGTTGCACGAAATAGGCTTGCACATATACTTTTATGTACAAGAAGTACTTTTACAAGAACAATTTCTTAAAGATTACCTAGCAGGTGAGAAGGCATTTTACCTTTTGAGAAGTGTTGTCAAATGCACCTTGTAAGAAGAGCTACATGTCATCCACTTTTTTATTTTGACAATTGCTTGATTTAATAAAGTGTTTTATCTGGCTATAATATACTTTTTCTGATTATAGGAAGATGAAATATCTTATGTTTTTGACAAATTATTTTTCCCATGAACTGCCTATACTTTTCCAAACTTCCTATTGAGTTGCTTGTTTCTCCCCCATTGATTTGTTGAATTTCTTTCTATATTTTCTCATCTAGACACAATACTAAATTTGGTTATTATTAATACTAGAGGCCTGGTGCATGAATTCATGCACCGGTGGGGTCCCTTGGCCTGGTCTGTGCCCTCTCGCAATCCGGGACCCCTTGGGGGATGTCAGATGGCTGGTTTCAGCTCGATCTCCACAGGCCAGGCCAAGGGACCCCACCGGTGCACAAATCCGTGTACCAGGCCTCTAATATGCATATAAGATCTTTGATTAATATCTCCCCACCCTCCTCCATCCCTCTTCCCCCTTCCCTCTGAGATTTATCAGCCTGTTCCATGTTTCAATGCCTGTGAGTTGAGCGTCTGCTCCCTGGTGGTCAGTGCATGTCATAGCTACTGGTCAAACGGTCAAACAGTCAGATGGTGGCTTAGGTTTTATATATATAGGTTAATATATGACTGGATTCTCCTTAGTTCATTGAGTGTTTTAGAACATTAATTCAACTTTCAAATGTCAAAAACATTTTTAAGCATTGATTTTAAGGAGTGCCAGGGAAGTTACGTTTTCTAAAATGAAATGTTTAGAGAAATTATCACAATTACTTTGGTTTAAGAATATGATTATTTTTTCCATGTAATTAATATCTCGGAAATCTTGTCATTTTTTCACAAGAAAATGGTATCAGCATAGACTAAATAATATGACTATTTCTGAAGTATATCTTAATAAAGAAATCAGCAGTGTAGCTTCAGTGTCAGGAATTATAAAAATATAGAAGCAAATATTTGGGTTTTCTCTAAGGTGTTGAGAGATCATTATCTCAGGTTCTCTCTCATTTATCCTCTTCCTGGAAGTAATGTCAAGTGTTATAATCTATTTCCAGCAAGTGAGACAAAGAAAGGTCAAATGGCCTTGCAAAGCAATCCAGCAAATATAAAGTTTCAGTGACCCATGCAAGGTAACCTATAAATTCTCTATACGAGCTAAATTGTGGTATAAATTTTCCTTTTTCCATTCAAGGTACTCTTTCCTATCACACTGACAGATTTTTAGCCACCTGGTTAGTCCCAGGGTGACTTTGTCATGGGTATAAACACTCAGGCAAGTTTTGTGCTCTTTAAAATTTAACTGAAAAACTGTCACTATTATTTGTTCTCCTAAAATTAAATAAATTTTCCTTGTGAAGAAGGATACAAGGTTGTTCATTGCAAGTTAACACAGTGCTTTGCGTCCACAGATTCTGGCAAATATATGGCTACCTCTATTGCTGATTAACACGATTTCACACCGTGTACAAACATCTGTTTTCTTTGTTGGCGTTGATTTCTTCTTACTCAGCTTTTTACTCCCATTGCCCTAAGTTTCCCACCCTGTGTTTGGCCTTCATCTGCAGGAAAATTCAATACCTGTGATTTAATATACCTATTTTTAAACTATGAATACAGACGTATAGTGTGATGGGAAAAACACATCACAAACATTGACCAAAGTCACAGCACATCAGAATGTAGTTTCTAACTATTCTAAAAAAAAAAGATAAAAGATCATGAAACATGATTATGTTCAAAATCAGCTATGCGAGTTATTAACATAATGCCCTTTTATTGCTCAATGATAGCACTTTGTTTTGTTTTTCCATTGGGTTAGATTCTAGCACCACGGTTAAACTGAACAGCGTGGACCTGAAAAACGCATGGCCACAGCACTGAGCTCCTTCGTTTCTGACATGGTGTGTGCAGCACAACCCAGCTGGTAGTGAGTGACCCAGAGTTAAACCAAGTCCTCTTCCCGCACCATGATGTTTACAGAGCAAGTGCTGCTTCAAGCCTGGGCCAGTCCTAGAATCGAGGTTTCCCCGAAATCACTTGTTTTCTGGTCAAGGCTCTTTCCACCATATTGTATTGTATTTTCTGTTAGGATCCATCAGTCAGTCAATAAATACTTATTGATCACCTATTTTGTGCCAAGCAACATGACAGAAGCTGAAAATAAAGGTCTGCATAGAGTTTAGTCTAGCTGAGACTGTAGCTTAGATACCAAATAAAAGTTAACAATTAAGATACAGCCATGCAAAGTGATGCCAGAAGCACAAATTGATAAATGAGGGAAGAAAAAGGGAAACTGCAGAACAGATGAGTGGCTGCAAGGGATTCAGGAGGGGTAGGTGGGAGGTGGGAATGGCTATAAAAAGTCATAGGAGGGATTTTTGTAGATCAGATTGTATTTTGTCTATGGTTGTGCATACTCAAGCTCACAATTAATCAAATTATATACAAATAAACACACACATGCACACACAAATAAATACAAGTAAACCTGGAGAAACATGAATAGGATTGATTGATTGACTGATTGTGTCATTATTAATATCCTGGTGGTGATATTGGACTATAGTGTTGCAAGATAATACCACTATGGGTAAAAGGTACATGGAATCTCTCTGTAGAATTACTTCGACAACTGCAAGTGAACCTACAATGATCTCATTTATAAGTTCAATAAAAATGGGAGGGAAGGGTTTGCTAATATAGACTGGTGAATCAGATAATCTTCTTAAAGAAGTCATGTTTAAACTAAGACCAGAAGATGAGTTAGGTGGATGAGGAGAAGTGGGAGTTAGGGGGATGGTGTTTCAGAAAAAGAACAGTAGCATATTCAAAGGCCTTGAGCCAGGAAAGCCTGACTAGTTGTAGACACTAAGATTAGTCTGGTTAAAGCACAGAGAGCAAGAAAGGGTGTCTCAATGTGAGTCTCAAGAGTGAGCAAGAAGCCAGATTTTGGGGGACATTGAAGTCATAATAAGTATTCTTCTTGCTTTGTTTTTTACTTTTTTCCAAGGGTAATCTGTTTTAAGGAGAAGAGTAATATGATTAGATGAGTGTTTTTCTATTATCACTCTGGCTGTGGAGTGCAGATTGAATTAGAAATGGGGAAATAGTGAGTCGGAAGAGAGTACTTGAGAAGCTATAGCAATAATGAAAAAAATACAAGTACCAAGCAAATTGACGTCAATATGAATGGAGAAAATAGATGGACTCAGGCTTTATTTAGGAAGTAAAGAAATGGACTGGGTAATTGATTAGATAAATCTAAGTCATTTAATAAAGCCAGAAACACCTGGAAAAAGGCTGGGGTGAAGGGGTTAGATAGAAAGATCGATTTTTGGAAAGGATGCCTATAGTATTTTAAATGGGTCTGCATGTAAGTTTGATTTAATTTTTTATTTCTGTAAGTAAATTCCTGTGTAGCAAATCATTCCACAGTTCTTAGAGTCATGTTTTGAAACATAAAAATTGAGTATCCTTTGATTTTTTAAAAATATGTAGTGCCTTAAGGAGGTAATAGCACATCAATCATAGTTGTAACACAAATGTGTCAACACTAGAGGCCTAGTGCACAAAAATCTGTGCACTCGGGGGCGGGGGGGTAGGCTTAGCCTGGCCTGTGCCCTCTCGCAGTCTGGGACCCCTCGGGGATATCCACCTGCTGGCTTAGGCCCACTCTTTGGGGGAGCTGGCAGACAGACATCTCTCTGGCAGCCTGGGATCCCTTGGGGGATGTCCACTTGCCAGCGGGGAGCAGTCCTAAGCTGCAGTCAGACATCCTTAGTGCTGCTGAGGAGGTGGGAGAGGCTCCCGCCACCACCGCTGTGCTGGCAGCCGTCAGCCTGGCTTGTGGCTGAGCAGAACTCCCCCTGTGGGAGTGCACTGACCACCAGGGGGCATCTCCTGCATTGAGCATCTGCCCCCTGAAGGTCAGTGTGTGTCATACTGACTAGTCATTCCCAGTCGTTCTGCTGTTAGGGTCAATTTGCATATTACCCTTTTATTATATAAGATAATAATATAACATTCATATACACACATACATATTATATATATATGTACCCAAATAAATGCACATAAAATTAATATGTTTGCTGACCAATGAGCAGAGCCCAGAAATTCCCCCCAAAAGAAGAAATTCTTTGTCAGTGTTTTGGACGGATATTTGTCCAGTCACATTTGAAGATTCCCTTCAAGCATGCCAAACTCACTGCAAGGCATGCAGCCTGCCAGCCACAAGTTTGACATGCTTGCCCTACACAATTCTGTACACGTTTTTACAACTGTAAGGAAGTTAGTTTGTTTAATAATTCTTGTCTTGTATAATATAGCTCATGCAATGATGTTGAAGGCTCATCAGGAAGCTATAAATCAGTATTAGAGTAGATTTTTACTAGTCCTTCAAGAGTTTTACCCATTTAATAGACTATCAAAACCATTAAAAGCCATTGAGAAAACTTTCAAGCAAGGAAAAAAATGCTATAAATCACAGGTTGCTTTGAAATGCCAACATGTTTATAGTACTATTAAAACTAAGAAAAGCTGAGGTTGTGAGTTCCTAAACTAAGGAAATCCTGTTATAGCCAATAAAGAAAGATTGTTATCATTTCAGAGATGAATATTAACACTGACATAGAATAACTAAGTAATACACACTGATTATAGCTATGATATAGAAATAAGAATAAAGGAGGCATATATATATGCTTTTATCAGTGAGAAAGTATATGGCATGAGCATGCTTTAACACAGCATGTAAAGTTCATGATATCATGTCATGTTTTCTCAATAAGCTTTGGATTGTTTGCACAGACCACTGTCTATGTTATAACTATTTTATTAATGTTATTCTCAAAATTAACTTTCCTTAAATGATGGCCAAGCATTATCAGAAACCATGTCAAGAATCGGATCATCACAAGAACCTACCCCAGAAGAGGTTCTTAGAAGGTGTTTTCCTTATTGTTGTTCTTGATGATTGAATGGCCATTTTTAATAGAATCACCTATAGCATATGTCACAGAGAGTTATATGGATGAGAGAAATATTATATACCAGACACTACACAGAACTTAGAAGGAGACGTGTTTACATTGTGAGAAATGTGTCTGTACACAAAGTGGGTTGAAAACATATTAGTCCAATGAGAGACAGAGAAATACTGCATTCTGCATTTTACAGAACTAATTGATATACAATCATCAGAAATGGAATACTGTATTGAAAAGGACATTCAGCATCCCATGAAACAAATGTGGCAAAATGAAAGCAGCAGCAATCTCTGCCAACAATACTTACTAGTATATCCATGGCCAGAAAACAGTCTTAAGCTTTCACAACACAACACAGCACAACACAGAGTTATTCCGGCCCATCACAATTCCTTCAGACGGCAGTGCCTTCAGCGAGCTCACTTTGCAAACACACAACAGTGTCACTTAAACACAACTACCCATGTAGTCTGAAGCATCTGAAAATAATTGAGCCACAAAGACAGCCTTGGTTTAGTAAGGTTGTGACGTTTTAGAGGGGCTTTTCATTTTTTTCTTTTCACTAATTGATTTGGTAGATAACAAAGTGAAAATTTCTGTCTTACCAGGATTTTAAAAGTATAGTCATCTCTTAATTCTTCTAAACAAATTATATCCAAAGTTTTGACCAATTTTCAATATATTGTACCATGGAACAGAAAGTGCTTACTTATTTGGCTGGTGTTAATTTAACTTTGTTATATATTAGGCACCAGATGTTTTCTTAACTGAGTGTGGTGTTAATAAATTGTACTTGGGCATTCTGAATAAAAGCTTCACTTTAGGATTTTGTAGAATCAGTGTGTAAAACATGTGTCTTTTCTAAAAACTTGTTTTTTCTTGTAAATGGGAAATACATCCCAACTGTACATTAACTAACAATTAAATTTAATTATGATGGACTCAGTATTGATTTGAAATATTGTATGAGTGGCCACTTGCAGCCAGAGCTATTATATTGTTTGGTAAGCTTCTGGCCATATTGCATCCCTTTGATTTTACCAAACCATTTATTGACTAAGCAGTGTTTCTTTTGAACAATATTTATGAATTTGTCAAATTCAGACACATATTAGGAGTATCTCAGTATGTTTTTCATTGCTTCAGCTGCATCTCTTTTCCTCAGTCATAAAATATTTCTAAAACATCTATAATGAAATTAACCTTAAGACAGACATTAAATAATCACCATACTCATATACATGATATCATAAAATTTTAACTGGGTACATTTGTTCCAGCTCAAAGATCATATTCCCTGTCATTTCTTGCAGCTTGATATACCACAGATTTAAGGTATTCCTAATGAGATATAGTCAGGAAAGTGGAAATGTCCTCATAGAAATAGGGTGTGCCTTCTTTGACTTTACCTTCTTCCAGATGCTTTGCAGGTGGATATAACAGCTGGACCGAGCCATCTGGGAACATGCTCATCATGGAAAGCCACATGTAGGGGAGCTGCGGTCTCTTTTATCAGTTGGAAAGTATATGGCATGAGCATGCTTTAACATAGCATGTAAAGTTCATGATATCATGTCATGTTTTCTCAATAAGCTTTGGATTGTTTTCACAGACCATTGTCTATGTTATAACTATTTTATTAATATTATTCTCAAAATTAACTTTCCTTAAATGATGGCCAAGCATTATCAGAAACCATGCTAAGAATCGGATCATCACAAGAACCTACCCCAGAAGAGGGTCATAAACTCCTATTTTGCTCAATGCACTATGGAATAGGTCTTTTTAACTTGCAGCCAACCAAAATTCGAATTAATAGAACAACAGTACCTGCTAACACTGATGTACTGAAAACATTGAGTGTAAATAACTTTGTAAATAAATGTAATACCCTTATTTTTAATAGATTTAAAATGTCTTTTATTTATGCAACTCAAGTTATTAGATTTACTGTGAAATTTGGATCAATAAATCATGCATACAGCACCACACAAAATTAAAATTACATTGAACACTGTTCTCTGTCTCCATATTTTTACTCACTAGACAAGACAAAAAACAAAACAAAAAACCACTGACACATTTATCTGTCCATCCAGGGCAGATAAATCTAAGCAAATAAATCTAGGAAAGATTTATTCCCACACTATACAAATATAAACTTTTGAAACTGAATATATAATGAAAAATTATGTAAAATTTAACTGAAATTAACATGTAATACCATTAGGATCAAAACTTAACTTGGTTAGAAGAGAGCTGCAAATATTGAGTTGGGACACCATATTTTCTGTCTTTTGGGGTGCATATTGACAGAAGAAACAAAAATACTGTAAAGAACCAAATATTATGAAAAAGAATGGCAAACAGATTTCCTGTGGAAAGAACCTCATTTTAGCTGGGGTACTTAGTACAGTACAGGTTGGCCTCCCTGCCAGAGAACTGGGCAATTCCCAAAGCAAGATGCTGAGCAGGCGTCCATGTAGCCTCCCAGGATCAGAGAGGTGCAGTGGAGTGCAGAATTAAGAAGATCCTCAACTGCAAATCTGTATGGGTGTGGAGCCCTGCATTTTGCTAGGGAGAGGAATTACCATGCTAATAGTTTCTCAAGGAGTCTATGATATTAAAAAAGTTAAAAAGGACCTGAATCTTCATAGGGTGAGTGCTCTGTTTTACTTATTTTTTCCTACTTTCATACAAAATTTTGTACTGGTGAATTTGCATTTTTCCATAGATGCCCACACAGCCTGTATCTGCCCTTGCTTCTGCACCTGGTGATTATGCAAATGAGTGAAGATATGCTACATTTCACACACTTAGGTAACAACAGAGCTATTTTCTTCTGTGGAACATCTAACAACCAGTGTATTGCAAATGATTTGGTAATACCAATACAATGGAAGCATACAGTGTGGCAAAACAGAACAAACTAGATTTACAGCAACATTTTCAGAAGACATTACTTCTACTTCAAAATATGTTCCACCCATTCTCTTCGTTACGGAAAGCAAGTAAAGCTTTTAGAGTGTGGAAGTAGCATGATGGTTGTAATATTTCAGAAAGATGGATACTGGCATGTGGAGTTGTGCTGGGCATGTAAGAGAACATTGGCAGGGAGATCAATTTGAAGACTATGGTAGTGGAACAGGTAGAACTGATAAAGACCTTATCTGGCTAGAAGAAAAAAATGAGAGAGACGGGAAGAATTTGAGAAATGTTGTAAAGAATGGCATAACAGTACTTAGTGATGGTTAGATATAAAGGGAGACAATTCAAAAATGTTGCTTTCCTGATGAATCCATGTTTTTGATAGATTGGTGGGATCCTATGTATAAACTATGCACAGTTTCAAAAGTTGTAGAAAAACTTTTTTTTTTTTGCTTTGAAATGGCTAGTGCCAACAAACCCTCTCCAAGCATCATTCTACTAATTTCTGATTGCCACAGTTTTCTTAAAGAGATGAATTATTTTAAAAATTAAAATTTCAAAAGTATCTCTGTATTTTTGCAAACATTTTTCCAATGGGGATATGAAAGTCATATCTCAGAAGTTGTGTTTCAATCAAATGTTTAAATTTAAAATCTCTCCCATCTCCAAAGTAAGAAACCATGTTTTATCCTAAAGATAGGCCCATTAAAAACTAGATAATGTATTGCTGCAGAATAAATTACCCTGTTGGGGGTCCAATTAGCAAACACCATACAACTTTAAGAGTTAGATAATAGGTATTATTCTTAACTTTGCCTCATTTTTTTTCTCTCAGGAAAGGAATCATGACATATTCATTTCTAGTCTAGGCATATTCCTCTAAAAACTCAACTACCCAGAAAGAAAATGTCTATTCCTCCTCTAGGTCCAAACTTAGCTGTTATAAGTTACCTACAGCCAGGAAGAGCCATTATCAGTATCTAAATTTAGTTCTTTGGCTGCCAGGTTCTCATTAGCATTGCGCTGGAAAAAGGCTACTTGAAATCACTCATCCTACTATAAAAATTGGCTTTTAAAGTCGGTCATTAAAAGATGTAAATATGTTTCCTATTTCTGGCTCTCTCCTCCATATCCCCAGCTTCTACTTTGCCACCTTCCGGTTCCACATTATCAACCAATTCCTAGCATTCCTTCTGCTCACCTGCTATTTCACAAAGCATCAGTGAGAAAGTTTATGGAATTGATTTTTAACTGTAACATCAGACTAAAGTTACTTTAAAATAAAATAGTGAGAGTTTAACTAATGAAATTGATGTCATGGGCACTATAAGTGTTTTACATATTCCGTCCCATACCAATGTCATTGAAACCTCCCATGCGGCCTTTTTATTAAATGTAGTTTGTCCCATATACAGTGTAAAGCTTTTACTATATATTATTATTCTCCCTATGCCTTTGACATTGCTGATTTAATAATTGAGGGGGTCAGGGGGAAGTGGTCAGAAACAGACAACATGTTTCCATTTTACACCATGATTTATAGGTAAGAACATAGTTGTTGCAAGATGTTTAGAAATGTGTCACAAAATATGGGTTACCGAGTTAATCATAGGTCACATTAATGATCAACTCACCATTCAGCACATTTTTTTTGTTCTGAAGATATTGGTAGAGGGAAGAATTGGTTCTAGCTAGATTGTTTTATGCATGTTGATACCAATCATTCTCAAAATCAATCTGGACTCAATTTTGATCTTTTTCTACCAAAGCAGGTTTTTCAAAAATTTAAGAATCACTTTAATAAGTTAATTTTATTTGATGTTTGTTCATGCAGGATAGACAGGTAGGTAGGTAGATAGATAGAATAAAACATCAGACAATAAGCTCCCTGGAATTAGGGATAGTGGGTTTTTTTTCCTCCTGTTTATTTATAGTACTTCTATACTATTTCTTAACACTCAGTAGTACCACCGATATTATGAATAAGTGAATTAATGAAAAGTGAGTGAGTGAGTGAATGAGTCTAGCATATTTCTCATAATCTAAGATCCTGGAGCAAGAGAAGAATGCCATATAGTATGAACACATTAGCTAAATTTGGATGCTAATAGTAGTTTATATAAAATAAAACCACTTACCAACTAATTACAAGACTTGAGTTGTTTGGGTTTCCTTTTTTTTTTTTTGCAGGGGTGGGAGGAGGGAGTCTTGGTAATAATAGTACTTTTACCTAATCTTATTTACCTACAAATGACTGGCTACGAAGCAGAGTTACTAAAAAAAAAAAAAAAAAAAACAAAAAAAAAAAAAAAAAAAACAAAACTATTAGCCTTTGAACATTTTAAATACAGTTTTCCAGAGTACACTGAAATTTGTTATGTGCTTAAATCTTCTGCTAAACTTTCCGTGTTATACAAAGTTTCCCTTTCCACATTGCAGCAAGGTTACTGGAGAAAGTCAGGTAATAACACTGATTAAATTCAAGGTAAATGAATGTCATTTGCTCTCAACTGTCCATCTGCCTATTTGTTTTTTGCAGGCCTTTTTTTTTTTTTTTCTTTTCAAATCATCTGCCCTCTCTTAACCCTCACAATTTCTACATTGAACTCTGACTGGACTGAGATAAAGGCCATCATAATTTGAGCTTTCTGAATTTTCCTCAAAACACTCATCTACTCTTTATTTCCCCCAGACACAGGAAGAAATAGCTTCCCCTTTCTTCAATTCTTTCTAATAAAATCATCCAGAGATGCTCTTGAAATCTCCTCTTCCCAGACTTGGAGCATCAATTATCTCATTATGTCTTTGTATTTCATCTTTCCATCCCCACCTACCCAACTCTGCCTACATAATACTTCCTTGTTCTAAAAATCCTACCTTCAATTCTGCATCTTTGCAACAAACAGTCTTATCTCTTTCCTCTTTTTTTTGTTATCATCACTCCCCACAATCTCTACTTGCTACATTAATTTCCTCTCCACTTGATCAATAATGACTTGCAACTACTGCTTCCCAAGGCCAGCAGTTACTTTGTAAAGGCCAACTAAGATGGCATTTTCTCAATTCTTTCTCTTCTGTCTTCTACAGTACCTAAACTAGCTTATCCACCTACACTTTTTGCATTCTCCAGACGGACTGCCTTGTTACATGATCAATACTGCACTTTGTGCCTCTGAACCTTGGGGTTCTCCCACTGACAATTTCCAACTGTTCCATTTCCCTCTTTACCATGTAAAGATCAAATGCTTTTATTTGATGAAAATGATCCCTCACTAACTGTGAAATTTCAAGTCTCAGTTTTACTCTCTTAAAAAACTTCAATTATGTTATGAATTAGTAGTATAAATGCTGCATCTCTCTTACTTATATAGTGAACTGCATGAGGGCTAGTAAGCTATATATATTATATATAATATATATAACATATATATAATATATATATATTATATATATATATATAATCTTTGCATCAACATTATGATAATTGAGGTCCCATCAAACACCCAAGAGTGTCCCATGTTTAACCACAAAGAAGTTGATGATTGACTGAATGATAAATGCAAAGACTTGTTAATTGATTAACTTCCGAAATATAATCACATGATGTACAAACAGAAAGTAACCTATAATTTAAATGCCTTTATTGCTTGAAAGCAAACTATTCTTAAGATAAAATGTGTTCAAACAAAGTTGCATGTCTTTATTTTAATGCAAACTGAAGAATCTTAAGAGACTTATTCTCTAAATTGTCACCTTTAGGCAAATTGTGGTTAGTCAGCTCAAACTAAAGGGCAAACATTAATCTACACTAATAAAAGAGAAAAATGGTAATTGGCGTACGACCGCTACCCTTCCCATTGGCTAATTAGCGAGATATGCAAATTAATCACCAGCCAAGATGGCGGTTAACTGTCAACAAAGATGGCGGTTAATTTGCATATGTAGGCACAATGCAGGAAGGCAAAAGGGAAAGCACAGAAGAAGCCCCCTGGCACTGACAGTGATCGGAAACCCAGGGGGTAGCTAAGAGCCGGGGGACAGGGCAAAGGCAGCCCCCAGGACAGCCTTTGCCCTGCCCCCCAGCCATGATCGGAGAATCCTGGCCTTTGCCGCACTGGCCAGTGATAGTGGGAAGTAGGGGTGGAGCCAGCGATGGGAGCTGGGCAGGGGAGGAGCCCGAGATCCTGGGGTGGCTGCAGCTGTCAGTCTCCGCTGCCCCGAGCCCACTATCAGGGAGCTGTTGAGCTGGGTGGGGGGGTGGCTGCAGCTGGGGGTCCCCGCTGCCTGGGCCTAACGCCTAGGCCAGAGGCATTAGGAACGGGCAGGGGTGGAGCCCACGATCGGGGAGGCTGCAGCTTGGGGTGTCCCCTGCCTGGGCCTAACGCCTGGCCAGAGGCGAAAGGCCCGGGCAGGGGCGGAGCACACGATGGGGGGCAGCTGCAGCCTGGCAGGGGCGGAGCCCACGATTGGGGCGGCTGCAGCTGGGGGGTCCCGCTGCCTGGGCCTAACGCCTGGCCAAAGGCATTAGGCCCGGGCAGGGGCGGAGTCCACGATGGGGGCGGCTGCAGCTTCGGGGGTCCCCTGCCCGAGCCGAACGCCTTGGCCAGAGGCCTTAGGCCCGGGCAGGGGGGCTGCAGCTGGGGGTCCCCGCTGCATGGGCCCAACGCCTCGGCCAGAGGCATAAGGCCCGGGCAGGGGCGGAGTCCACGATAGGGGGCGGCTGCAGCTTCGGGGGTCCCCTGCCCGAGCCTAACGCCTCGGCCAGAGGCATAAGGCCCGGGCAGGGGCGGAGTCCACGATCGGGAGCGGCTGCAGCTTCGGGGGTCCCCTGCCCGAGCCTAACGCCTCGGCCAGAGGCATAAGGCCCGGGCAGGGGCGGAGTCCACGATCGGGGGCGGCTGCAGCTTCGGGGTTCCCCTGCCCGGGCCTAACGCCTCGGCCAGAGGCCTTAGGCCCGGGCAGGGGGGCTGCAGCTTGGGGTCCCCGCTGCACGGGCCCAACGCCTCGGCCAGAGGCGTAAGGCCCGGGCAGGGGCGGAGTCCATGATCGGGGGCAGCTGCAGCTTGGGGGGTCCCCTGCCCGGGCCTAACGCCTCGCCAGAGGCCTTAGGCCCGGGCAGGGGCGGCTGGAGCTTGGGGGTTCCCCTGCCTGGGCCTAACGCCTCCGCCAGAGGCATAAGGCCCGGGTAGGGGCGGAGTCCACGATCGGGGCTGCTGCAGCTTTGGGGGTCCCCTGCCCGGGCCTAACGCCTCGGCCAGAGGCCTTAGGCCCGGGCAGTGGGGCTGCAGCTGAGGGTCCCCGCTGCCCGGGCCCAACGCCTCAGCCAGAGGCGTAAGGCCCGGGCAGGGGCGGAGTCCACGATGGGGGGGCACTGCAGCTTGCGGGGCCCGGCCTAACGCCTCGGCCAGAGGCGTAAGGCCCGGGCAGGGGCGGAGTCCACGATCGGGGCGGCTGCAGCTTCGGGGGTCCCCTGCCCGGGCCTAATGCCTTGGCCAGAGGCGTAAGGCCCGGGCAGGGGCGGAGTCCACCATCGGGGGGCGGCTGCAGCTTCCGGGGTCCCCTGCCCGAGCCTAACGCCTGGGCCAGAGGCCTTAGGCCCGGGCAGGGGCGGAGCCCACGATTGGGGGAGGCTGCAGCTGCGGGCTGAGGCTGCATGGGCACCGTGGGCGATGGTAGGGAGCTGGGGGTCCCCTGCCCACCCTGATCTGGGACACCCTTCAGGGCAAGCCAGCTGGCTCCCACCCGTGCACCAAGCTTCTATCCTATATAATAAACCGGTAATATGCCTCCTGCACACCCCCTACTGGGGATGTGTACGCAACCAGAGTACATGCCCTTGACGAGAATCGAACCTGGGACCCTTCAGTCCTCAGGCCGATGCTCTATCCACTGAGCCAAACCCATTAGGTTGGTAATGTGCAAATTGACCCTAACAGCAGAACGACTGGGAATGACTGGTCACTATGACACACACTGACCACCAGGGGGCAGATGCTCAATGCAGGAGCTGCACCCTGGTAGTCAGTGCACTCCCACAGGGGGAGCTCTGCTCAGCCACAAGCCAGGCTGAAGGCATCACATTGGCGATGGTGGGAGCCTCTCCTGCCTCCTCAGCAGCTCTGTGGATGTTCAACTGCAGCTTCGGCCCGCTGGCAAGTGGACATCCCCCAAGGGATGTATCACTGCCAGCTTAGGCACAATCCCCCGGGGAGCAGGCCTAAGCCAGCAGGTGGACATCCCCGGAGGGGTCCCAGACTGCGAGAGGGCACAGGCTGGGCTGAGGGACCCCCGAGTGCACAAATTTTTGTGCACCGGGCCTCTAGTAATAATAATAAAAGAGTAATCTGTAGTCTGTCTTTTGTACCACTTGTCTATGGAAACTATGAGAATATGAACTTGTGTGCCAAACTGGAATGTTTCATAATCAGAAACTATGTCTCTAGTTTTTCTAAGCAACTAAAAGAATGCTTGTGATCAAAATGGAATATTTGCATTAACAGTTGGTTATAACAGAGTTTTATATTTGCTTAATTAATTTAACGTTTTCTATTAAATGTTTTATGATGCATGTCCATCTTTTTATATCCCTGTATAATGTAAATACAAAGATCTATATGTAAAGATTGTACCCTTACAAATATTCATTGGTTAACATTTTAATTTATTCCAAAATTACCTATTGAGTACCTGGTGCATGCAAAATACTTCAGGTGTTTTGGAAATATAAAAATAAATTAGGCAAAAATCCTGTTCTTAAGGGACTCTCAATATAATAGAGAATACAAGAAATATACACAAATAGCTATGATTAAGGGTTGACAGTGATATGTTCCACAAGAGCATTACAGATGAAATGCCATGGGAGGTCTTGAAATAATGAGGTTCTTTTCACAGCAGGAAGGAACAAGAAAGGCATCATAGAAATGTGGAATTTGAGTGGATCCTTTAACAATTGGTATAATTTGGACATGCGGAGAGAATATTTCAATTAAAGGAAACAAAATGAAAAGAGGCAAAGAGGTCATTTCAGAGTGTCTAGGTTCCTACTTATGATAGAAACAGAGCACAGAGACAGAGAAAGGATTACCAAAAGTGGTAGCAATTAAACACTTGAGTGGTGATGAGGTATCTCTCCTGGCCTATGAAGGCAGTGGGTCCACAGTCCTGACTTCCTTGAACCTGACCCAGGGGGCTTTCAGTCTGTACTAACTTTTGCCCACTGAGCAGATGTACCTCAGTGAAAGAAGAGGGAAGAATCAGGAGTGTAGACTCTCTTTCTTAGCTGTAACCTTATTTAGTGTAATATAAATCTCACACTGCTGATTTGAGCAACTCCGTCTCAACTCCTATTTATCATCATTAACACTAATATTCCATCCCAGACAAAGCCTTTTGAGGTCAGGCTTAGGTCATATGGCAAACAATGGAATGAATAATCACCAATGCCATCAGCTTCTGTGCTAGGTGCTTTAACTAAAATATATAATGCTTTCACTTAAGTAAGGCCTGGGTTAAGGTTATAACAGAGAGAATGGACAGAGAGGATAAGGGAGAGATAGAATTGGTGAACTTGTTGACTCATCAAATAGTTGATGTGGTAGCCAATTCCAAGTTTGTCCCTAGTGATTCTGGCCTCTTGGTGGGATTAGTGGCCTTATAATAAGAGAAACCATAGAGAATTATCTCTTTTTTCACTCTCTGAATAATTAAAGAAGAGATCTTATTAGCCTCAGAGAGAAGGAACCATCTACAAGCCAAGAGAACCATTTTTGCACCTTGATACTGGATTTACAGCCTCCAAAACTGCCAGAAATAAGTTTAAGCTACTCAGTCTGTGGTATTTTGTTATGGCATTCCAGTTAACTAATATGGTAATCCAATAGAAATTGTGGAGCTGAAAAGTACAATAACTGAAATAAAGGAAATATTAGATAGCTTCAAATGCAGATTAGAGCAGACAGAAGAAATATCAGCAAATCTGAAGATCAAACAATTGAAAGTATCCAGTATGAAGAGTGGAAAGAAAAAAGTGAATAAAAGTGGACAAAATCCTAAGGAACTTATGGAAACTATCAAATTAACCAATGTGTAAATGATGGGAGTCTCTGAGAGAAAAGACAGAAACAAATGAAAGGAAAAAAACACTTCCTAAATTTGTTGACATTAAATAAATGCATGAATTCAAGAACCTCAAAGAATTCCAAGTAGGATAAATGCAAAGAGATCCACATTGTGACACTTTGCAATCAAAGTGTTGAAAGCCAAAGAAAAATAGAGAATCTTATACATTACTGACAGGAATATAAAATGGTTCAGTTGCTGTGCAAAACAGTTTGGAAGTTCCTCTAAAATGTAAACATATAATTACTATATGACACCACAACAAAAGAATGAAACAGGTACTCCAAATACATGATATATGTATGCATACATTCATAGTACTCTTGACAATAGCAAAATCATTAAATATATATACATATATCCTATATAATAAAAGCCTAATATGCAAATTATCCCCTCGGGTCATTGTTCGACCAAGAGACCAGGAGTTCAACTGCTCACTATGATGTGTGCTGACCACCAGGGGGTGGTTTGGAATGAAGGAAGGCCCTGGCTGGCAGCTGGCAGCCAGGAAAGGGAGGCCCCAGCCAGCAGCCAGCAGCCGGGGAAGGGAGGCCCTGACTGGCAGTCGAGGAAAGGCCCCAGCTGGCAACCAGAAGACCCCAATCGGCCCTGATTGCTGGCCAGGACTAGGGACCCTACCTGTGCATGAATTTTGTGCACTGGGCCTCTAGTATATATATATATATATATATACATATATATATATATATATATACACACACACCATGGGTGGTGTTCGTCACATACAGAGGAACAGCAACCGAGCGGAAGGAAGTCAGCCTACAGGGGTTGTCTTGGCAATGGCTGCGCCCTCCCCCAAGCTGTTTCCTGGAGTTGTTTCCTATAAGGGTGGAGTTTGAGGCAGGAACTCGCCCTGGGAGCGTGGAGGCAGATCTTTCTAAAGTGTGCCAGGCCAGCACGGGGTGAACCTGAGTGGGGCAGCTGAAAGGTTTAGAAAAGACATACAAGAGAATGAAAGCCGGGTCTCGGTGGGATGCTGCTTCTCTGAGAGACAGCGACCACGCCCACAGCCATGCCTTTAGTTTATAGCAGATGCTACAAGACAAAGTAAGGGTGTGACCAAGATGTTTACAAACATTCTCCTGGCTTTTAATCCTACTCAACTACATGCGCCTGAACTCTATCAAGCCCACATCACTTAGGCACATGGGGCCACATGTTTGGACCATAGGTTCAAGCTTACATCTACAGTTGCTGGCTATAATTGTGCTGGGTGGGCCCTGCCCTCCAAGCTGGGCCTTGCACGTGGCAATTAGAGGACTGTGCCCTCTCATCAGTCCAAGGCTTGAACCTGTCCAAAACACTGTAGCGGCTCCCCACAATAAAGTTTTAATTCTGTTTCTTTGTTACTAATGTTGTGGCCCCACCCCATAACAAAGAAACAAAGGAAAATTTCCCCATTGAATTTCTGAATAGTATTACTCCTTTGGGAATGCCGTATCATAAATTAAAATTGAAAGTAGGTGCAATCATCATGCTATTGGGAAATCTCAATAGTAAATGGGGTCTTTGTAATGGTACCAGATTTATTATCAAAAGATTACGACCTAACATTATCGAAGCTGAAGTATTAACAGGATCTGCAGAGGGAGAGGCTGTTCTGATTCCAAGAATTAATTTGTCCCCATCTGACACTGGCCTCCCATTTAAATTGATTCGACGACGGTTTCCCGTGATGCCAGCATTTGTGATGACTATTAATAAATCACAAGGAGAAACTCTAGACAGAGTAGGCATGTTCCTACCTGAACCCATTTTTGCACATGGTCAGTTATATGTTGCTTTCTCTCGAGTTTGAAGAGCATGTGATGTTACAGTTAAAGTTCTAAGTACTTCATCACAAGGGAAATTAGTCAAGCACTCTGAAAGTGTTTTCACTCCTAATGCGGTGTACAGGGAGATATTAGAATAAGTTTAATCACTTTATCAGTCATTGTTTGCATCACTGTTGTTTTTATATCATGTTTTTGTTGTTTTTATATCATGCCTCGGTTGTTGTTATATCCTTTTATTACTATTTATTTTTTAATAAATTTATATATTATTTTCATATACATTTTACTAATTTCCTTTCATCTCTCACACTTCAATTATAGAGAAAGGGCAAATAGCAATATTAAAATATCTCTGCTAATTAATTTCCTTTTAAAAATATATTTTATTGATTTTTTACAGAGAGGAAGGGAGAGGGATAGAGAGTTAGAAACATCTATGAGAGAGAAACATCGATCAGCTGCCTCCTGCACACTCCCTGCTGGGGATGTGCCCGCAACCAAGGTACATGCCTTTCCTTTGACCAGAATCGAACCTGGGACCCTTGAGTCTGCAGGCCGATGCTCTATCCACTGAGCCAAACCGGTTAGGGCAATTAATTCCCTTTTAATGTGCACGAATTTCGTGCACCGGGCTACTAGTATGTGTGTGTGTGTGTGTGTGTGTGTGTGTGTGTATGTATATCACAATTTATTTATGCAAATATGTATAGAATGGAATATTACTCAGTCATGAAAAGAATGAAGTACTATTACATGTTACAGCATAAGTGAACTTTGAAAACATACTAAGGGAAAGGAGTCAGACACATAAGATTGAATACTGTATGATTCATTTATACAAAATACCCACAATAGGCACATCCATAGAGACAGAACTTAGACTGATGATTCCCAGGGTCTAGGGGGAAGGAAATCAGGGAAATTTTGATTAATGTGAGGGGTGTTACTTTGGAATGATGAAACTATTTTAGAACTAGATAGAGGTGGTGTTTGTACAGCATAGTAAATACGCTAAATGTCAATGAAGTAATTGTTCACTTTAAATTGGTTAATTTTATGTTATGTGAATTTTACTTCAATGAATTATTTTTAAAATATAGACTCATGAGCCATATTTCCAGAAAGGAATGCAATATTACCTTACTGCAGAATTGATAAGAGATGTTAGTGACTGAATACATATGGTAACTATAGTCTTCACTCCATCTCTACTACCATGCCTCAACATGCACTCTTTGGAGAACTGTTCTGGTACAGATAGATTCAGTCTTTGTCATTGAAACTTTACAGCAAACACAACACCATATAGTAATCAATCTGGTCCCCTCTATTTATTAGTGTGTTTTAGAAAGTTCAGACTTTCTCTTTCTGCAGTGACATACCCAAATCATAGATAATGTAAGCTGTCTTAAAAGTGTGGGTTGTTTTTATTTTGTTTGATCCTCTGATACCCTAAACAGGTCAGATAAACAGTAAGCAATACAGATTTCTTCCAGAATTCACAGAGCTTTTTCAGAAGAGAGGCTTGTTACATTACATGAAATTCTGATTACCAAAGATGAGATTTGTATCCTAAATGATCTGAAATTTGCTTAAAGTTTGAGGCCATTATTAACGAATTTAAGATCCTGTGTGTTTCTGGGTCTGTATTTTCACTGTGACATACAGATACTTCAAAAGACTTGATCTTTGCCTTTTAGGTCTTTCTCTATTAATAAAGGATAACAAAATACCAAATATAAAATTTTAATAACTAATTCTATGCTTTTATCATAAAATCCTGTCTAGTCAAAATTCACAGCTGTTTTTTAAAAGATTTGAAACCATATTTAATAGCAGACCAGCTTTATGTATTGGTAGAAAATATAGAAAATATTCTTTTATGTGTAAAGAAAATGGTTGCAGAGGTTATATGCTCTTATCCCTAGTACAAGTTCTCTGTTAGCTACATTTTAGAGTTAAAATAACAACAAACCCACAAAATAGGGCAAAGAGCTCAAAAAATTCAAAAATATTAAAAAGACTATGCAAAAAGAAGGTATGCCCTCATTCTCTTTAACAGTGTCTCATTTACTATTAAAAAAATAAATTATGTTTATCTTTATCCAACCTCCATTGCCTCAAGGCACATTGCACTTCTTATTCCGTGTGCTTCAAATATTTTCTTCATTCTCTCTTTATTGAGGTTCGATCACTGATACTATATTATATACTTATGTGCTTGCTGTTTATCTACCCACTAAAATATATGCATGTAGTATCAAAGTTTGTCCTGTTCACTGCTGAATCCTCATCACTTAGTACCTGGCACAAAATAAATGCTCAATAATTACTCACTGAAAGAGTTGTTAAATGAGTTCTCTTAGATATCTTATTTTCTGTTCTTTTTTGTTTTATAATATAAGTAATACATTATAGAGGTATACCATGGCATATTATATATATAATATATCTATCTATCTATCTATCTCTATATATATATATCTATATATCGCTATATCTATATCTATATAAATATATGGATGACATACTATATATTTGTATGCACACATAGACACACAGACATACACACAGACACTTACTGGGGAGAGGTCTTCAAAACTGTTTACTGATGGTTTGGAGACCATTGAACTAGAAGATAATCAGATCCAAATTTTCTGATCCTTCCAGGGCGTGTAGACATCTGAGTGTACACAATCAAATCCATCATCTCCGTTTACAGTCATCCAGCTGAGAGCCCTTTGTGGCTAAAACAAGCTATTTCCTGGATGAATTCATCACCAACACTCTACCAGAATAGCTTGGAATATAGATGTTTCAATGACTAAAGGATTGTTAAAAAATATGGTCATCCCTGTGAGTCAAAAAATGCAAATGAGTCAGTATTGAAGAATAAATGAATTTAATGACAAGCCATTTCCTAGGACCAGCAGTCACAGTAAAGACCTTGTTCAAATGTGGGCAAGTGTTCACTATGAGTTTGTCCAGGAACTTTCAGGAGAACAAGGATGTCAGATAACAGGATGTTGACATTTCCATCTTCTGATAGGAAAATGGCAGAATTGTCCTATATTTGGAGTACACTTGGACTTCAATAGACTTCACTGGCAGAATTCCTTTGTCAAGCTTTAGAAATTCTAAGTATCCCCTATCTCAGAAACCTCCCAACCTCGCCTTTCTTTCAAGAGGAAACTAAAATACTTTTTGCTACAAATTATGGTGGATGATTTCATGTCAGAAAACTTTTTTTTAGTGATGTAAATAACCAGTATAATTCCCTCAATCCTTAAAAAATGATAAAAGAAAAATGTATTGCTTGTATCAGTATTTTTTAAATGAAATTACTTCATATTAAGTAATTAATTGTTATTGAGGCATGCCTCTATGTGCCACATATGTACATCTATATATATAAAAGCCTAATATGCAAAGTGTCCCCTCAGGAGTTCTACCGACCAGGAGTTTGATCACTCACTATGATGTGCACTGACCACCAGGGGGTAGCTCAGAACAAAGGAAGGCCCCGGCTGGCAGCCAGCAGCCAGGGAAGGCAGGCCCTGGCCAGCAGCCGCTAGGGACCCTACCCATGCACAAATTTTGTGCACTGGGCCTCTAGTGTACTATATGTATACATGTACACATGTATACATAGATATCTTTATGTTCATATCGTCTATAGTTTTTTATAGGCTGGCATAAATTTCCGAGTTAATCTTCTAATTTGCAAGTCATTGAGTAAAAGGAAATATAGTGCCATGTTTAACAGACACATTTGGAAACAGTGATTAATCGAAGATGTAGCATGTCCTATAGATCTCACTTGAGATTGTGAAGAAAATTCCAGGAAACAAAAGCTTTTGCTTGCTCCTAGTTGGCTAAAGCTTGCCCTTAATGAACTACACTGTACTTTTATCATCGTCTCTCCTTAGGCACTCTATACTAATGTGACATATTTTGAAATTTGGTGATCCTTAATAACTACTTCAAATATATAATCATGTATGTAAAACATTCTTCCCTAACATATATCTTTATTCTGGAAGCTATTTCACTACCCATTAGCTATGTTGATATGAACAACAATGACAAATAATGCCCTGATTTAGTGTGCTCTAGTTCATGATCTCAGTCACTAAGTGATAATAAGAAATAAAAGTTCTCCCTTATTTGGTCTTTATTGATAAAGGATAACCTGAAATTATCTCCAAACCAAAGATTTAAACTTACTCATCTCTGGATCAGTATCCAGAAAGTATTTTTAAAGAAAAGTAACAAAAATATTTTTTAAATAAATATTTTATCTGAAAATATTTCTATATTTTACTTGAACTATTAGTACATATCCTAAATTGATTTAATTTTCAAACAGTTATGAAGCATTTAAACTTCTTACATTCAATGAGTAAGAATACTTACTTTGCTCAGTGGATAGAGTGTCAGCCTATGGACTGAAGGGTCCCAGGTTCAATTCTGGTCAAGGGCACATGTCTGGGTTGCAGGCTTGATCCCCAGTGGGGAGCATGCAGGAGGCAGCCCATCAATGATTCTCTCTCATCACTGATGTTTCTATCTCTTTCTCCCTCTCCCTTCCTCTCTGAAATCAATAAAAATATATTTAAAAACAAAATAACACAGAAATATATAAATGAAACCTAATATCTCACCATAGCTAGTCATTCTGCACCTATTAGAGTATAATTCTTTGAAAAGTGTGCATCAGCTTTATTATTTTTTAGAATTTTCCCTGAAAACAGAAAATGCTATATATGGTTATTCCACCATAAACTCAAGACCTTCGGTATTTATAGCTGTCATTTCCCTACTTCTCACTCACTGAAATTTGACCTCTATCCTAGCAGCCAGCAAAAGACTTCTGGAAGAAAAAAAACGCAATTTATGCATATAGTGGTAACTAATACTGAGTCATTCTCACAGAGGGCCCAATTGGTATTCCCTAGGAACCTCGTGAAAGATGCAAATTCCTTGGCCTGGTGCTCAGAATTGCTGGAGAGGAGCCCAGCAACATGCATTTTGTAAGAAGTACTCAAGGTTATTAAGAGAAACAGACTTCAGGGAAACAAATCTCAACAAATCCAGAAACTACAAAGCATTTAATTGGAAAGGCAATTTTATTTAAAGGGTTGGACAACAAAGCCTTATTATTTTATATATAAACAACACAGATATTTTATGCATAAGAAGAAAGTTAAGCATACATTTTTTAAAAAATACACAAATCTAAAATGTTCAGTTTGAAGGATTTTTTTTTAAATCCTCATCTGAGGATTTTTTTTTTTAATCCTCATCCCAGAATCATTTTTCAATTGATTTTTAGAGGGAGGGAAAGACAGAGAGAGACATTGATGTGAGATAAACACATTCATTGGTTGCCTCCTGCACGACCCTGACCAGGGCCTAGGCCAAGAAGGAGCCTACAACCGTGGTAAGTGCCCTTGACAGGAATTGAACCCGGGACCCTTCGGTTGGCAGGCCAACACTCTATCCATTGAGCCAAAACAGCCAGGGCAAAGCATACATTTAAAACAAACAAACAAAAATAAGAGGATTTAAGCTCCTCTGCTACCACTTTAGTTACATGCCTGATGCTGAGAGGCTTTCTTTCACTGTGAAGTAAACTTTGCAGGTAGGGTTGAAAAGCAGTGTCTGCAGATGGCTGCTAATCGTGTGGCTGTCCAACTAATCCAAGAAATTGTTACTGCCAACCTCACCCTTTTTGGGACCATCCAGTCACAGAACATGGAGAAGAAATCAGCAAAGGGAAAAAGTCATTCAACTAGGAGAACTAGTTGAATCCCAGGCACTGTTTCTTCCTGTCCACATCATTATTTTATTTAATCCTTATAATCTCGGAAGGTAGTGTTCTATTATCCATGCATTATAGTGAAACTGAACCTTACCCTACATAACTTGTTCATGGTCACATAATTACAAAATATCAGATCTAACATTCAAACTCAGATCTCTACCACGAACTAGCTATGAAACTTTGGAGAAACTACTTAATGATAACAGTAACAACAAGAAAAATACCAGCTAACATTTATTGAAAAATTCATTCATTTCACAAACATTTATTTGTGCCTGACAGGTGCTGGCTACTCTTCTGTGTCTTAACTCATATAATCCACAACAATGCCACCCAGGTGGTGCTATTACTCATGCCCATCTTAAAGATGTGGAAGGTGAGGCAACAAGAAGTCACGAAAGCTAAGGTCAGAAAGCTGGGAAGAGACAGAGCTGAGAATTCCAACGGCCATGCCCAAGTTCCTAAGCATTTCTGTATACTGCTTCTCAGTGCACCAAGCTTCTTTTAAGTTAAGGGTGTGAGTATAATACTAGGCTTGCAGGCTAATGTGAGCATTAAAAGGAGACAATGCACCATTTCCTGAGAGGAGTACTCAGAGCAGGCCTTTTTCTTCGCTTCTGGAAAGTGGGAGCCTTGATTGCTGCCATCCCCTGCACTGCATTTCTTTCAGTGACATCTCAGATTCTCCCACCTCTTGGAGGTCAGTGGCCCAGGTACCATCCCTGCTCAGCATCCTTCCTCACAATACAACCCACCATCTTTTTCACCCTCAGTAAGATTCAACTGGGGTTCCTTCTCAATGCTGTCATAGTTTTGGGGCTCTCCATTCTTTAAAGCCACTCCCAAATTATTAAAACAGGAGAGAGAGCCGGAGGAAGAGAGGTGAAGAGGAAGGAAAGAGAGCAGGGGGAAAAGAAGGGAGAGGGGAAGAGAGGAGGAGGATAGAGAGGGAGGAGGGGGAAGAGAAGATGACAGGGCAGTAGGAGAGCAAGAAGCAGGAAGACTACTGATTAGCTTCAAACCTGAAGTATCGAATTACTTTGATTTTGAACTAAACTATTGATTTTTAAAAATCATATTTTATTTTAGAACTAAGCCCTATGGGCATAAAATTTACCTTCATGTGTCAAAAACTGATTATTTAAAGAAACTCTGTCTTAAAAGTTTCTCAAAAGCACTCATAGAAACTACTATCTCAGTTCTCTTGCAAGTTGATATTTTGAAGTGTCCATGCAAATTCTGAAACAATTTCTGACTGAATTCATTTAACATGCAAGAGTTTAAAGAACTAAAAAAAAATACAAGGAACATTCAAAACATTTTTTTTAAAAGCCCATTGCCAATTAGGCCTCATTTCCAATTTTATGTGTATTTCCTTATCTAATTTAATAAGAAAAATCAATGAAAACGAGAATTTGCACAGACTATCGAATTAATAGCAGTGCCCCAAACTGTATTTCCTCTGCCCAAAACAAACACTGCCAAATGAATAATTGTATTGCATCCAACTGAATTTTCAGTTGTAATCCATTATAATGTTTATTTTTAAAATATTCTGTAAATGTATCAGAAGAATAACGAGAATATACGCTAACCTAACACTAATTAAAAATCAATTACATTTGTTTCTAGCTTATTTTTGTGAGGCTGTCTATATTTTTCAGGAAGATCTAGTTAATATTCATCAGTGAAACCAAAAACCTATGAAAGTATATGCAGCCTACAGGATGAGTAGGAGGGAGCTAGCACAGAGATGAAGGAAGCTTTAGTTGCTAACTTGGGAGCAAGCATTGTCCCCCCCACCCTCCCCCCAAAATAAAATAAATCATTTCATTAAAGCTCTTACTTCTCCTTGTTAGTTTCAGCTACACTGAGAAACTTATTTTTTAATTTCAATTAATTTTAATTTTTTTCTTTTTTGTTGAATTTGTTGGGGTGACATTGGTTAACAGAATTACCTATGTTTCAAGTATACAATTCTATAATTCATCATCTGTATATTGTATTGTGCGTTCCCCATCCCAAGTCAAGTTCCTCACATCACCATTTATTCTCTTCTACCTGTGCCCAGTCCCCTTTCCCTCTAGCAATCACCATACTGTTGTCTGTGTCTATTAGGTGTTTTTGTGTGTGGTGTTGTGGTTTTCTTTTTCCCCTTAATCCATTCATCTTTTTCACCCAGCCTCCCAATCTCTCTCCCCTCTAACAACTGTCTGTGTGTTTTTCACTGATGAACTTTTTAAGAGAAAGCATTTGGCTTTACATTGACAAGCAGTGGGTATCAGCTGACCCTAGATTTCATTCTTTTAGCACATATTTTGCAAGGAGCGACTCATCAGTCGATCTTCTAGGTCACAGTAGTGTACTAATGTCAAAATCCTTATGGACAAGACAGAAAATTACCAGGTAAGAAGTGAATAAAAATATAACCTTGGAGAGTGGCAAGAGCTGATTAAAACGAGGTAATGTGATTTAAAGTGTTTGCAGATTAGGTTCTCAGGAAGAATGATGTCCTGAGAGTCACAGCTCTGCTCCAGCCAATGTCAAGGTGGAGCCACTCACACAGATAACTAGGAGCAGATGTCATCTTAAAACTCAGGCAAAGGTGTCTGGAAAACTTAGAAAATTAATGCCACATTATTAATCACCACTCAGACCCACATAGATCACAGTACATATTTTTTTCATTGATTAATAGAGCTATAATAGAAAATACAAATGCCATTCATGTTGAGTATCCCTCACCCTCTCAGTCTGCATAAGGGGCCTCTTCTATGGGACTTTATTATGACTCTCCATCTGAGCTATATTTTAGCTGTTGATCCCCCCGCCCCAACACACACACACACACACACACACACACACACAGAGAGACACACACAGACACACACACACACAGACACACACACACAGAGAGAGACACACACAGACACACACACACATACACACACAGAGAGAGACACACACACACACACACACACACACACACTCCCACCTTTCTCACTAAATGAAAAGTTCTGTGGGGGGGGGGGGGGGGGGGAAGTTATGCCTGAATTGTTTTTACCTTCAGAGGACATAGGTACACAAAAGAAAGGTGCTCCCTGGATGTTTTAGTGACTACTTTGATAATGAAAACAATTTTTTTCTCAAATTACCAGCAAAATCATTGAGATCTTATACAATTCATCTACCTATCTGAGTCTCACCTATCTCTCTCTCTCCCCCTCCTGCCTTTCCTCCCTCCCCCAAATCAGCTGTATCTATGAAATAACTTCTATGTCTAAGAGAGGAGGATAGGATATCTGACCTTCGTATATTAAAAGGAAAGGGCACCTTTATCTTTATATTTTACACAAGAAGGCAGCCAGTTTTTTCCAAAGGGCTAGATTTTGAAAAATGTAACTCATAAGAAGAAAGGGAGAAAAATCAAAGGCTATATTGGAACTTCTGGAGAAAGATAATGACTATCAGAGTAACTTATGAAAAACTTGAAAGCAGGTGTAACCTGGCAGATATAATTCAAACTTGAGTAAAACTCACTTACTGCATAATTTCGTACTTTAATAATACAGCTTATTTTTATGTTTTAGCAATCAGTTTTGAAGTTATTTAACAGATGGTAACATGAAGCAGACTTAATGAATTAATGCTGAATAGATTATAGCCACATGGATGTGAACCGTGCATACATTAAGAGCAAAATGAGAAACAGGGCACATTTATAAATATCTCCATGAATCAACACAAGTCAAATAATGTTATCCAATTCTCTTAGGAATTCTTGAACAATTAGAGGGAGCACTTATTACTGTAGAAGCCACTGGCCATCCACTCAAGTTATGTAGGGTAAGGTTCAGTTTCACTCAAAATATGTCTCAAATTGTAGCCAAAATTTTTCTATATTATACACTGATGTCTGGGCAAATTTAATAGATTAGGTTTGGATTACAATGAGTTAATAAACACACACACACACACACACACACACACACACACATACAGAGACGTTTTTTATTTATTTTTCCTCCCGACAAACTTTAGTCTTATATATTTTTAAATGTATAAGGTTAAACTATTATAAAATGGAATGACAGCATTCAGAGTTTGGGACTTCCCTGTATTCTTCTCCTTTTTTACACATATTGCTGTATATTATTATGATACATGTGTTGTAAATTACTATATATATAGAAATTTTATAATCTATAAAATTTAATAGAGGCTGCTAGGTTTACTTATCCATCCTAATTCCTAAATTTAATGTTGTGGACAGTGGTTTTGCTGCTCCCTTGCTGTTCAACATCCATCCATGCATTTGGTCATGTGTTTATTCACAAATTCATTGAGCAAAACAGAGGACCATTGTGATGTGAAAAATTAAAAAGTGAAAAATTAAAAAATATATATAAGGCAATGCTTCCAATCTAGTAGGATATATAAAACACAGGTAAAAATTATTGAAATATGACATAGTCAGTAGCATCAATAGCAATCTCCACACATAGCCCCAAATAAGCACTATAAATCACTTTTGCTGTGGATTTACCTCTGATATTACATATTATGTGAATTTGAAAGGGTCACTTACTTCTCACCTGAAAATTAGAATACTATATGATATTATGTTTATATGAAATTATCATTATATACTTACCTATACTAATAAAAGGGTAATATGCTAATTAGACTGGGTCAACTGGCCATCTTCCAGATGTCCAACTTCCTTCCGGACAAAGCCATGGTGGTGGGGGCTGAGGCAGAAGCAGTTAGGGATGATCAGGCTGGCAGGGGAGGGCAGTTGGAGGTGAGATCAGGCCAGCAGGGGAGGGCAGTTAGGGGTGATCAGGCAAGCAGAGGCAGTTAAGGGGCAATCAGGCAGGCAGGCAGAGAGATTAGGGTTGATCAGGCAGGCAGGCAAAGGCACTTAGGAGTGATCAGGCAGGCAGGCAGAGAGGTTAGGGATGATCAGGCAGGCAGGCAGAGGCAGTTAGGGGCGATTAGGCCGGCAGGCAAGTGAACGGTTAGGAGCCAGCGGTCCCAGATTGTGAGAGGAATGTCCGGCTGCCGGTTTAGGCCCAATCCCTGTGCATGAATTTCATGCCCCGGGCCACTAGTTCTATATAACTACTTAGAATGAAGTTATTTCCTACAAGTTATTGAATAGCACTTTTGTTCTCTAGCTCATTCTTAGAATAACTTTTTTTGGTGACAATTCTTATAGTCTATATTTAATTATTCTAACATACTTTGCACAATAAAAATAAAGAATAAATATAACAACAAAAGGGAACATGGGGCCTCACATTCTATTAGCCTTGGACTAGCTCTTAAAAAAGATAACCCTATAAGCAAGAAGAACTGAAAAAGCTAGGGTGAAAATCTATTTGCATTATTAGAGAGTTACCAAAGATGTGAGAACCCACAATCTTAAAAAGATGGGTGACACAGAAGTGGACCTTATATTTAAAAGTTTCTTTCTTGTCCATTTTTGCTTGAAGCATTTGCTGACATAAACTGTGGTGTATCAGGGATAAATAATTGACCATACTTGACAAAAGTTGTGCTTTGGGCCAGATTTGGGCTGCAGACTCTTCTGATCTAGAACCTCAAATAATCTTCTTTCTTTTTCTTCATGAATTAAACATGCATAATATTCTCTACATTCTTGACCACTGTCTTTTGGTAGTTGTTGTTCGTTTTGTTATAGCCATCAAGTGGATATTGAAGTAAGACTTCATTGTGGGTTTTGATTCCCCTATCTCCTTAATGATGTATGATAAGCATTTTTTTCATTGGACATTTATATATTTTCTTTGGAGAAATGTCTAATGAAGTCTCTTGCCCATTTTTGTTTGTCTTTTTGTTGTTGTGTTATTGGAGATTTTTAAAAAATATTTTGTAGATAGTAAATTCCTATAATAAAATTCAGACAAAAATAGCTTGACAAGATCAAAACAACAAAAATCAAGAGAGAAAACTCATCAAACTACACATCTAGGTTTTATGCATTTTTCTGTATATATATTATAGCTCAACTAAAAATAAATAGGTTAATAAATTTAAAATTTTCACATATTTGTGCCTTAAGTGTGGATTTATCCTGATTTCCCATTTTCTCCCTATTTGAGATGCTCGTTATTATAGATATAGAATAAAAAAAATATCTGAATTGTTTAAACCAAATTTCTCAAGATCCTAAAAGCCATGAAACTCTTGGACTTGGCACCATTCTCTCTCTTAGCTAATACAAATATGAAGTAATGTAGTTTCTTTTTCTAAAATTTCCATTTTTGCTACACAATTACATAACCCATTACTACACTAATTATTTCTTGATGTTCAAAATTCATGAAGTATTAGCTGTTCTCTTTAATAATTATTTTTCCTACCAAACAATTGAATTTGGAAAAAGGAAACTAAAAAATAGAATACATATTATCTTTTAGCAGATTGAGATTTTTTTCCCCAGGAGATATTCAGATAGTTAAATAGTCTAAGTCTATATTTTAGTAACTATATCTTAATGTATTTCTTTATTTTAATTTTCATGATCAGAATCCTTTTGAAAAATAAATCAAAACACAATTTCTTCCTCTGGGTTTAGTTTCACCCAAGATTTACAAAAAACTAGAGATATATTCACAATTTCTTATGACCATGTCATTTTTGACCATATAATTATATTCTATATGATTCAGAAGAGATAGAAATGAGAAAAAAGAGAGATAAATTTAAAAATCATGGTTAACATTGCAGATACATACTCAGAGGAGCATCACCCTCCTCATGTTAGACATGGTATTTTCATATTTGGCCACACTTATTTGTTTTTACTAGTATAACTGATTCCTCAATATTGAGTTTGAGGTACTAATGAATATTAAACTGTGACTTTTAGAAATAAATAATTAAAATTTAGGTCCAAAATAGAAAAATATGGTTTTGAATTTGGGACTCAACAAATACCTGAGAGATAGAGTTGTGGAAAGAGATGAATTTACTGGACTATACAGAGAGCACAGTAATGACAGTGCCTTAAATTTGCATTGTATTATAAAATATTTTTTAAATTTATTTCAGAGAGGAAGGGAAAGGGAGAAAAAGATGGACATCAATGATGAGAGAGAATCACCGATCGGCTGCCTCCTGCATGCCCCCGACTATGGATCTATCCAGCAACCTGGGGCATGTGCCCTGACCTGGAATTGAATCATGACCTCCTGGTTCATAGGTCCACTGAGCCACTCCATCCGAATTGCACTGCATTTTAAAGAAATTTAAGCATTCAGATGGTTGGACCACTCTAAATGTTTAAAATGTGGGTCCAAGACTAGAATTCTTAATTTCTCATTCTTTGTCTACTGCTCCTTAAGAACCTTGAAAAATTATACTTCAGCAAATCCAATTAAAGAAAAAATCCAATTAAAGGAGACAGAGTGGAGTGAGAGAGGAGAGCCACACCATGCTGGTGTGCCAAGGGGACCCAGTGCCAATGAGATGGTGGTGATAAGAATGTCAGTTGCTGCAGAGAGGTCAGGTCTTGGTCAACTTGTAGCCCTATGCAAATATTATCTCATATTTATCACTGTTGTTATTATTCCATGAAAGCACTAAAGACCATTAGGTAATTATGAACACAGGCTAACTCCTGGAAAATAAATGCAGAAGTCGTCCAAGGTCTTATTGGAGCTCTTTTCTGAATACAAAATAATAGGAACGCAAATGAGATCCTTCATGCACAGTGATGATAAGCTATTTAAAGAAATGCAGCCAGTAGTTTCAAAACAAACAGTCTATTGAACAAAATCAACACTCCCACTCAACTCTATGCCCACTCTTCCAACTCATGATCTATGCCAGTGGTTCCAAACATGGAGCACACACCCTACAGGGGGGCAATTTGATTTTTTAAGGGGGCAATTTGGAGAATGAGTTATTAACAGTGAGTTTTTGGCATTTCTTATGGTTCTAGGGGCCTCATATACAGTACATAATATATATTGTGACATATTTATGCATTTCAGTTCTCTATTATACGTTTTGAAGCTTTATTTGCTATTTTTCATGTTATATTATTATTTTTTTAAAACAATTTCTTAGTGATTTCTTCCTCAGTACTTCAACTGTTCTTTTGTTCTTTTATTTTTCTCTTTTATGGATGCCATGTTCTTTGGAAGCTTATTTAGACCAAACTTTTTAAGCTTCCTCCATGTGAATAAGAGTTCACTTTTTGAGTAATAAGAATTATATGTCACAGGGGGCGCATCAGGATTTTAGAGATGCTTAGGTGGAGCATGGCCATAAAAAGGTTGGGAACCACTGGTCTATGCTCGTCAATTAGCTGGTCATAAGTCAACAAATCATACTATTTCCCATCACCAAGTGAAAAATACTTATTGTGTCTCTATAATGTGATCAGGACTTTGCTTTAGAGATCAAAAGGAGGCATAAGAATTTCTTTTCTTTGCTGTCTTTAGGTTATTTGTGTTAAAAACAACAACTTAATAACTCATAAAATCTCATATTTATCTGTTCTTTATCTGGGAAGTACTTCAAAGTATCAGTTATTTTAGTGTAAACATAAAATTTTAAAGGGGGTTGCTTATAGGCTAATGGGATTTCTAAAACACATGGCATAATAATATTCACATCCTTCATTTATTTATCCAAGTGTTAACTTTATTTATTTGGGTTAAGTTTAAAACATCAAAGTCTTTTAAACTTATCTCCTTCACATGCTTTAGATGTCATCAGAGGACAAGTTTGTATCCATGAGAAATTATAACTCTGACATAGTGAGGTTGGCAGAAAGGAGCCCGGATCCTTAATGACATCCCTGACGTGCCAAACCAACCATATGTCCCATTGAATATCACACAGCCATGAAAAGGAATGGAAAACTGGTACTTGGAGAAACACTGAATATCTTATAGACTTTGTTGAGCAAAAGAAGCCATGCACAAAAGAATGTATACTGCATGCTTCCTTATAGCTGAAATTTTAGTGAAAGCCAAAATAATCAAATACCTGGAACAGTGGCTGCCTCGGCAGGTTGGGAACTGACTGGTAGGTAATAAGAAGGAAACATTTTTGGAAGAGAAAATGGTCCATGCTGTGAAAAGACGTAGATTACACATGTATATCCATTTGTCAAAATTGTACTGCTGAGGTGTATGCATCTCAATGTCTGTAATTTTTACCTTAAAATGTGTGGGAGTTAGAGGGGGGTGGAAGTGTTAATGAAATAAGAATGGCAGAACTGTTGAAGTTAGATGACATGTATGTGGGGATTCATTAGTTCCTTTTCCTTTGTACATGTTTAGTGTTTTCCGAAATTATAAATTTTTTAAATTACAAATTAAAAGATAAAAATATTTATATAAATAAAAAATTAAATTTAAAAATTATCCCAAAGTAATTATTCATTGTATCTAAAAATGTTTTTTTTTCTGATTAGCTTCTTTAAAAATAATGAATGGCTCTTAGACGGACCAAATATAAACAAACAAACGAACGAACAAACAAAGAAATCCAGGGTTTGATCTCTCACATTGACATAAGATCAACATTGCATCATGGGTGTAGAACTGAACCACTCAGGTGCTCTCCAATTCCCATCTGTAGCAGACATGCATACTTGTGGGTAATATAGCAACGGTGGAATCAAAGTCAGAGTTCACTACCATGTTTCACACTCACGTTTATGTATGATTTTGGCCAATGATTTTGTTATCATTTAGTATTAATGGAGATTAGTTTCAATTACGAAATCTGGAATTTCAATGATTTGCAAACACTCAACGTTGAATGGATAATCATTTACAATTTGGGGGACTAAAAGAACAGGTTCTGATCCAGATCTGCCAAAAAAAAAAAAAAAAGCAACCACCACCATCACTACCACAAGGACAAACATTTTATTTTCAATCAAGAAGTGATTGGAAAAACTATCTTACCTAATATTTTTACCATAAGAATGAGGAGCAACTTTTATTTTATTTTAAAAACATCCCATCTTTACAATGTTAATTATCACCAGAAAGTCCTGCCATGATATTTTTTTTCTTGAATAATTTTTCCATATTTATGTCTATTTCCTCCTAGATATATGCGACCACTTCCCTGTGAAAGCCCTGGTACATGTGTGAGTCTTAGTCACTTTAATTGACAGGATGCACACCTGTGATGAGGATGGTGCCTCAGACCACTTGTTCTCAGCTTTTACTCCATTAGAATCACCAGGGGAGCTTAGAACTCCCAGTGCCCAAGCTGCACCCTATTAAATCAGAATCCCTGGGGTTGGATAAACTCCCAGATTATCTCAATATGCAGCCAAGTTAGAGAACCAGCAGCTTAGAGCTTCTGTTGTGCTGTGTTGCCTTTCCCCTTACTAACAACCCATCTAATGGCTGCGAAAATATTCCTCCTCAATTGCTTTTATTTAGTTTTTTTCCCCAGCGCCTTCTCTCTATAATCCATCAAAACAGTAAATTTCATTTATATAATTTTAACTTTAATATAACAATAACAAATATTACTATGACTGCTATACTTAATTGTCTCTAAATCACTTCTAATGGTATTTTATTGATACTCATACCTGAGTCACCCAGGTAGCACACTGTCTGTGCTCATCCATGTAACCACCCCAAGGTGGCCGTTACCACCCCTACATTATAGATGCGAAGACTCAAAGTCAAAGACTTCATGTGATTTCCCCAAACTCCAGGAACTGTAAATAGCGGTGATTGAACATGGGTCTCCATAGGATTGACAGGCCTATTTAACATGTGAGGTCTTACAAATCATTCCTGCTCCAGCAGCCATCTTTGTTCCATTTATAAGAAATCTGTATAGTGGTTTTTAATATAGCCTGTCTCCAACTCCTCTCTTTACTCTCTCTCTTTTGCAAAATGAAACAAAAGTTTATATTTTGCATTACCTCCCATAAATTACAAAGGCGAATGATAACCTACAGCATATAACTTTTCAATATTTAACCGGAGTACTTGCAATAAATATGCATGCTGAAACAAGATAAAAGACCTCCTCAATTGCTTTTAAATCAAATCCACATTTATCTTTATCCCTACAAAAAGTTATAAAGCTAAATACATAAATTCTATCATGGTATTGGGGAAACCAGCACTCTCAGATATCGCGGATGTTAGAGCTGTAAACTGGCATACTCTTTAGGAAAGCAGTTTGCAATACATATTAGGGATTTTTAATGCTCAAACCTTTGATCCACTAATTCTACTTTGAAAGTCTCTCCTAGGAAATCTATCTTAAATGTGAAAATATTTATTAATCAACATATTTATAATAAAATTACTTATATCAGCAAAAAAAGTGGCATGCTAGCACAGGGATGACCTCATAGGCTATTCTTTTTTCAACCCAATACCCATACACTATTTCTTCTCCTGACATTAGCTACCAGCCTCTTCAGACTTGAATTCTGTCCAAACTGTCCATTTTTAAAATTCCTATACATTTTTGAGGTGCTTAATTTATTTGACTTCTAAATCAATTAAAGGCATTGTAGGCTTCAGACCAAATGTGTCTTGTCTGCATGTGTATCTCCTTTTTTTGGTGGGGATGAACAAATATTTTAATGTTTCTTTTTAAATTGATTTTTTTTAGAGAGAGAGGAAGGGAGAGGGATAGAAAGACAGAAACGTTGATGAGAGAAACATTGATCAGCTGATTCCTGCACTCCCCCTACTGGGGATCAAGCCTGCAACCTGGGCATGTACCCTGACCTGGAACCAAGCCAGTAAACTCTTGGTCCATGGGTCGATGCTCAACCTCTGAGCCACTTCTGCTGGGCTTTGTGTCTATCTTTTATAAGAGCAACATTCCAATAGAAATGTGTCTATTAATTTAAATGTTTTAACTAACCAGGGAGTTCATTAATGGTATGGACATTGTCTCATTCATTTTCATATTTGCTGAAACTTTGTAGTTTCATCAAAATCCTGATGTGTGAATAAACAATACCATGATGAGTAAACGGAACTTGCTTTTGTTTGATGAAATGCTTTCTCTGTGTACACAAAAGGTTAGAAACAACAGACATAAACATAGTGGTTTCCAGAACAATGTCATCCAGCCCTTCTAATTTTCATCTCAGATTCAGTGGCATCCGGAGTTCTTGACTGCTTGAATTGCACCCAGAGATATTCCTGCTTCTAAATATCAAAGAGCATGATCAATATCATTTTATGTTTCTCAAAATTCTATGAGAAATCTCAAGTCAAATATGACTCAGATATTGACAAGAAAAGGCAGAGTTTATTTGAATCAGGAAAGCAAGAGCTGACATTTAATAAACTGGCATCAACCTGATAAGAGACCAACACACAAGTCTATAGCAAGGGGCCCAAAAGGTAAATCTGGAGAACATATTCAATTATGAGGCAATGTTGGTTAGACTTAACATGGAGGTTGGTGATTGGTATAAAGAATTTGTGTGATCAATCCCAATTCTGAGTCTCAGTTAACATTTTGCTCAGGAGGCACTGACTATCATATAGTTGGAACATATAGCCAATTCCTCTTAAAAGCACATTGCTTTTGGATTTGTAATGGATTTGGTTATCATGTGGTTCAAATTTCAGCCTTTCATTCATTGTTGTATAGAAATCCTGTTTACAATTATACTCATGCCCTGAGTTCTACAGTAGAGAAGACTTCTCTTAAGTAAAGGCTTACAGCCATTGTATTTCTTCAATTGAAGAGCAGGGTACCCTGGCAGATGATATTAAACATCCCAGATGTCAGTTCTATATGGCATTTTGATTCATGAGGTGCCAGCAAGTTGGGATGCAAAAGCAGGGCTAGGTTTTTTGTGGGGTTTTGGTTTTTTGTATGTGTTGGTGTTTGTTTGCTTTTAATATCTTGGTACTTCCAGTCTAAAAATGTGATTTCTACTAAAATATTGAAAAAGGAAATACATTTTTGTTGCCTCTCAACAGTGATGTTTCTTTATGTGAAAGTATCACCATGAATTTCATTTAATCAAATATAAAGGAGAAAGGTAGCTCTCCTAACGTGAAAAGAAAACTGAAGGACAACACAAACCTGATTTTCTTTTTATATTGAATTATGTAAATATATCAACCACCTTATCATAAAATACAATGAGATTATCTGTGATTATTAAAGACCATATACTGTTGAAAAGACTAGTGTGAAATTAGAAAACGTGGCCCAAGGGAATAAAAAAAAATAAGGTATCAATCTGATAAGAAAACAACTCAGAGCCAGGCAAATATCCTGAATGATGTTTTAACACATCCCCCTGCCTCCCCTATGGAATAAGATAGTTCTTCAGCTGTTCCCATCTCCACTATCAGTACAGTTTATATTATTTTTTCTTGAAGGTATCTTATCTATAGCCCCAGTGAAAAAAAGAGCAGTGAAGAAGTCTAGTTCAGGAAGCTAGTTCCTGTTACCTTCCAGCATGCTTCTTTTAAAGATAAACATGTTTACCATTCAAGTTTAAACTATAATTGAAAGTGTATGTCAATTTCAAAAGAGTCATCAGAAAAGCAAAAGGGTTAATGTTACCTATTTAATCTGAAAACCATCAGATCTTAAAACATATATCTTATCTACAAATAATTTTCTAATTAATAAAACATCTATTTATTTGGTACTTATTAGGCTTACTGGCTTAGAAGTGAACAATGTAGCACATTATTTAAAAAAGAGTTTTCTTACAACTGAACTATATGTAATTGTTCATTAAATCATACAATAATCTCAGAGCAAAGTCAACACAATCCAGTTTCCTAAAAACAGCTCAATAAAAACCTAAACAGAATTAAATGGCAGACTTCTTGTTTTAAGATGACAAAATTCAGACATTTTTAAACCTGCTTTCTGCACTTAGAAGCCATAGATATAAAATTAAGGAGAATCAGAGCAGAAACACAATTTTTATGAAACTCAGGGACATGTAAAACCCAGAATTGCAATTTATTTTAAAAAATTGTGAAAGCAAACAGAGAAGTGGTTAGCACAGAAAACTGCAATAATTCCAAAATTCCCACCACCAAGGAGAGATTAGGCACTAAGCTTTTTAAGTGTCTCACTTCTACTCACACAAACACAACAATTAAATTCCACAAAAGAGTTGAGAAAGTTCCTTACTTTCCATTGAAACTAAAACAAGCCTAAAGAGAAAATGTGGAAAAACTGTCATAACACACAGTGTGAAATAAGAAAACAGGGCAGAAGAAAATGCTGATATTACAACTATTGTTATTTTTCACAGAAATAAAAGAAGAAAAGCTGCATCCATGACATACAAACTAAGTACTATGAAAAAAAAATAGAGAAGAAAACAGACCTCTTGAAAATGTAAATTATTATAGCGGGAATTAAATAAATATAAAATTTGAAAGATAAAATGAGGAAATCTTTATTAGGAAGTAACAAAGAAAACACAAAAGAAGGGAATTAGGAAAATGGCCAAGTGTAGGATCAAGAACAGGCATAAATAAGTAATCAATGAAAACGTCCCAAAATATAGACTGTAGATAATAAGGGACAGGATTTTTTAAAATAAAGCAATATAAATGTATTTTCCAGGACTTAAGGCATGTGTCTCCAGGTTGAAAAGACTAATTGTGCCCTGGGTGGGTAGCTTTGTTGGTTAGAGCATTATACCAATACTAGAGACCCCGTGCACAGGTGGAGCCCCTAGGCCTGGCCAGCGATCAGGGCCAATCAGGGCCTGCCAGCCAGGGGGAGGGACTGCAGGAGGTTGGCCAGCCAGGGGAGGTTGGCTGTGGGAGCGCCCTTTGGTGGTCAGTATGCATCATAGCTACCGGTCGTTCTGGTCGTTCCAGTCGCTTAGGCTTTTATGTATACAGATGCCAAGATTACAGGTTTGATTCCTGGTTGGGTACATACAAGAAGCAACCAATGAATGCATAAATAAGTGTACTAACAAATTAATGTTTCCTGCTTTCTCTCTAAAATCAATAAAATAAAATTTTAAAAAAAGACTAATCATAACCACAATTTCAATAAACTTAAAGAAAACTTGGACAATGAAAAAAAAAGGCAAAACAGAAATTCACTATGTATAATTTACTAAGTTTGGCCATCTTCTAAATAACTCTCAGATCTACTCATTTCCTCTTGAGCCTCACTCCCATTACCCCAATAAGGGCCATCATCATTCCTTTCCTAGAACACTTTTGATTGCCTTCAAATTAGCTTTTGGTCTCCAGCTGGCCTCCTGGAATCTACTTTCCACCAGATAGTCCTGAATAATCCTCTACAAATGCAAGTCCTTTCATCTCCTCATTGCCTCAGGATAGTGTACTATTTCCTTAAAGAGACTCTGCATGATGTGCCCCGATTTAGCCCTTTTTGCTTTATTTTGCACCACTCTCTAAACTCCATTTATCTCCTCTGAGTTGTAGTAGATAGTTAGACAGGCATGAGCAAAGTAGGAATGACAGGCCTGGTATGGAATGTCACCGTGGTGGGAAGTCTTGGGTGCCTAGCAAAAGAGAATTATAAAATGCGACATCACCCACAGGGTGACCTTTCCTTCACCAGCATATTGCTGGTCATGCAGTTTAGACTCCCTAAGCTTTCATATTGCTGGTCATGTGATTCAGACACTTCCCTGACATTTCCTCCCCTGGCATGTCACTAGTCGTGCCAAGAAGAACAAAGGGGTCAGAGAACAGCTTCATACGACTCCCATACAAGCCCTTGCTCAACCACTCCTTTTAGTATTAAGCCCTCTGGATAATGAGGTTTTAATCCACATAAAATAATCTTAGGAATAAAGCTTTGGGTCTGTTGACCACAGAGGCAGAGTTTTGGTCAAACTAGAGACAACTTCTAGGCCTCAGTTGTGTTTCAGCCCCAGGCCCAGAAAAGCAGCGAGGCTGGGGCGGCGGGTGGGGGGGGGGGGGCGGGTGGGGGGCGGGGGGGGGCAACTCGGTGGCTGACATTCGGACCAGCTTTGATGACTAATGACCTTCTGCCCTGGAACCAACCAATCCAGTGGAGACCAGGGCCTTGAAAGGATACACCTAGAAAGTTACACAATGGAAAATGCTTCATTAACACTTAAAATGTTAGCTGAATTAAGAAACAAACACCCGGCCAGTGTTGCTCAGTGGTTGAGGACCTATTGAACCAGGAGGTCACAGATAGATTCCCGGTAAGGACACATGCCCAGGTTGTGTGCTCAATCCCTAGTGTGGGGCGCTGCAGGAGGCAACCGATCAATGATTCTCATCATTGATGTTTCTATCTCTCTCTCCCTCTCCCTCTTTGAAATAAAAAAACAACAACTATACATATATTTTTTTAAAAAAACAAGCAAATGAAAAAGAGCTCATAAAATTCAAATAATGGAGTCAAAGCAAAATAATCGCCAACTGGTAGAGTAAGATAACTAGTCTGAAAATACTTTCAGTGTTGCTCCTTCATTTTTCCATAATAATGTCAACTCAAACATTTTTGGCTATCCTGTGGATTGCCACACATTCTTCAACAAGTAATTGGATGCTTTCATAAGAATTTCTTGCCCTCACCTTAAGTCCAACTTGAATAAAATGAAAAATGTGACCTTTTCCTTCAGACTGGCTCTTTTCTCTGTACCATTTTTGTGTATCATAACAGAAAATGTGAAAGAATTTAGGAATTCTTTTCTGTTGTTTGTATAGACACTTAGTAATAAATTTTTCATGTTTTCTTAAAAATATCTCTCAGATTCACCCAGCTTCACGAACTGCAGTGTTAGCTATGTGACTGCTCTCACATACATGAACGTTACTGACAAATTCACACTGTTTCTCATTGAGAATTTTTTGTACTTACGAGTTACTGCATCCCTGCTGCATGGAAGCTTCTCTGTCTGACTTAAAAAACCTTCCATAATCTTACTTTGACTGCCTTGTCTTGGTTGCTTACTTTGTCATATAAAAGCCTAAGCGGCCGGTTGACCGAACGACTGAAGGACCAGTCAACCAGTTGCTATGATGTGCACTGACCACGAGGGAGTAGACGCTCAATGCAGGTGCTGCCCCCTGATGGTCAGTGCGCTCCCACAGTGGGAACACCACTCAGCTAACCAACGGGTGCCAGATGCTGGGCTCATGGCTGGTGAGTGCCGCTGCAGTGGCACAAGCCTGTTCTGATTGGTACTGACTGGGCAGGAGCCAGGGGCAGGTGCAGTGGGGCTGGGATGAGCAGGAGCAGCATAGTGTCAGGCCTAGGCTCAGGCTCCTCCCGGGTCCCTCCTGCTTTAAGCACTACTAAATCCCCCGAGGGGTCCAGGATTGTGAGAGGGGGCAGGCCAGGCTGAGGGAGCGCACTGGTGCACGAATCCGTGCACCAGGCCTCTAGTCTGAAATAAAGCATTACAGGCAATTTCATAATGGCATTGAGTAAATGCAATGTTCACTGTTCTTTGTTTCTTTTTTTCCCCCCAGATTTACTGTTGAGGTGTTTTCTATCTTTGAAATTAAATTCTAGCAGATCTTCCAAACTCATCAACCATTACCTATGAAAACTTTAAAGCTCTTTCCCATATACAGCTTCAGTCTCTATTTTTGTTTAGTGGTCTTTTAAAAAGTCATAGCGTATTTCTTTGCTTGAAATTTTTACTTTTGGCTTCCTCTTCCCAAAGTAGTAAAAATGATCATATTCTTTACCCAGTAAAAATAATAAATGAAGTTAAACTTTAAAGAGTCTTAAAATAACACTTAAATATTTCATTAAACACAGAACCTAGAAACAGAACCTAGCAAGAGAACCTGGCTGAAGAACCTAGAGACAGAATCTAGAGACAGGACTTGGCTGGAGATCCTAGACAGAACCTAGAGACAGAACCTAGCAAGAGAACATGGCAAAAGATCCTGGACAGAACCTGGCTACAGAACTTTGCTGGAGAACCTAGACAGAACATGGCAAAAGAACCTGGACAGAACCTGGCTGGAGATCCTGGCTAGAGAACCTGGCTAGGCTGCTGATCAACTGAATGCTACCTTTGTGTCCTTCCTTCTTCGCCGACTCCGTCCACACCTTTGGGGACCCCTGGACCTGCTGGGGTTGGACCCCAGCACAGTTTGTTGAGTGTCATCTGTGCACCAAAAGATTGCCAGTTTGATTCCCAGTCAGGGCACATGACCGGATTGCATGGCAGTGGATGTGCAGGAGGCAGCCAATTGATGTTTCATTCTCACATTGATGTTTCTCTCTCTCTTTTCCTCTCCCTTCAAAAAAATTGATAAAAGTTTTTTTTTAAAAAAGATGATGTTGATGCCGAAACTGGTTTGGCTCAGTGGATAGAGCGTCAGCCTGCGGACTGAAGGGTCCCAGGTTCGATTCCGGTCAAGGGCATGTACCTTGGTTGTAGGCATATCCCCAGTAGGAGATGTGTAGGAGGCAGCTGATTGATGTTTCTCTCTCATCGATGTTTCTAACTCTCTATCTCTCTCCCTTCCTCTCTGTAAAAAATCAATAAAATATATTTAAAAAAATAAAAATAATAAATAAATAAATATTTCATTAAGCCATCATTGTAACTATCACAACACAGAACAAGTGGAAAGTACTGAAGCATTCATAAAAGTAAACACTTTAGCTTTAATTTTGTCTTTAGTAATGTAAAAGAAAGATATTTTCTAGAAAGAGAAAAACAGGTTGCTCCTTTGTAGATATGAAACTTCTCTAACATTATTGTAGAAACATTAGTAGCCAAAACTATAACTCTGATTTTGCAATCAGAATAATTCATAGGGTTAGAATTAATGTTTAATTTTTAAAATCAACTATGATGAAATTTATTCAGCAAAATAAAAGGTTATTTGAAAGTACAGTATGGTTGTTTTCAGGTGAGTTAATAGTCAAGATAATAACTATTTTCTTGATTTAGCAAGCTGGTGTATAATATTCATTGAGACAGGAGCACTTGCCTATTTAAATATAGCAGTTCCTCAAATAATGAGTTTCATTCAACATCATGTTGAAGTTTGCACATTCTCCCTAGCCTGTGTGGGTTTCCTCTACGTACTCTGGTTTCCTCCCACATCCGAAATGTGCATGTTAGGTGAGGTGAATGGAAGTGTCTGAATTGTCGCAGTCTGAGTCAGTAGGGGGCTAGGTGTGAGTGTGTCCTGGAATGGAAGGGCATCCTGCCCAGGATGGGTCCTGCCTTGCGCCCTAAGCTGCCTAGATAGGCTCTGGATACCCTTGACCCTAAACTGGACTAAGCAGGTTTATTACTTGTTTATATTAATCTTTCTAAATTTATTTCAATGTTTAACATTTTAAGTTTTTTAAAGTCTTTATTTAGAAGTTCAGTGATGTTTCTGTGACCAGAAATATGTTGTAGTAAAGTATATTTACCATGATATATATATATATATATATATATATATCATATACATATACCTGCATAGATGAAGCAGCATAGTAAAGGGAACTTAACTTGCTAAATCATCCAGTCCTAAGAGCTTAAAAAGATGTTAGAGGACAGATACAAGATATTGATCAATATGTGAAAAAGGAAGTGCCACAAGATAAGGCTGGACAAACTGGCAGACAGACTATTCATGAGTGGGCTCATAAAATAAATAAATAAATAAGGGAGGGGGTTTAGATGTTAAAACAATGAGTCCCAAAATATTAAAGTGATAAATATTGAACAGAATGCTATGGTGATTCCATTTATATATTGAGAGATCACTGCCAGAAACATAAAGGAAGGTTTCAAGGTAAGAACAAAGATGGGAAGATTAAGATGATGCCAAGGTCACAACATGGCTACATGGGTGAAAAGAGCTACCACTAGTCTGGTATTGGAAATGCAGGAGAAGCTCCGTGGAAAGGTGAGACCCAGACACCAACTTAGAGTTTAAATCTGAAACTATGTGATACATACATTGAGACATTAAGCAGGAGCTTAGAGAAAAGGACTGGTTACAAACTTCCAGCCTTGATGGCAAACAGACTGTACATGAAACTACAGGCATCTAAGTGATTTCCTAAAAAAAGGGGATCCCATGACTTCTGGTTTGTCCTGTGTAATGTTATGCATATAGATTTCTCTAGGAAACCAGGTGGAGAGGGCAATGGGGGGGGGGGGGGGCGGGCGGGAGGAGAAGGGAACATCTGTGATACTTTACACAATAAAGATTAAAAAAAGATCCTATATCATAAAGAGGTAATATGCAAAATAACCCTCATGCCCTCACAAAATGGCTGCCTATGACCAGGCAGGGGGGTTAGTGAGGGGCAACCAAACAACTGAACAGCAGGCTGCATGGGGTGACCAGGCCAGCAGGGGGATTAGTGAGGGATGACAAAACAACTTAACAGCAGGCTGCATGCGGTGACCGGTGACCAGTCTGGCGGGGGGGGGGGGGGGGGGGGCGGGGGGGGGGCATAAGGAGCGACCAGGCCAGCGGTGGGGGGTGGGGGTGGGGCAGTAGGGTCAACCAGACTGGCAGAGGGGGGAAGTTGGGGGCAACCTGCCAGCAGCAGAGGGCAGTTAGGGGCAACCAGGTCAGCATGCAGAGGCAGTGAGGAGTGATCAGGCCAGCGGGGAGGGGGGGGGGGGGCGGGCAGTTAGAGGCAACCAGGCAGGCAGGCAGGTGAACAATTAGGAGCCAGTGGTCTAGGATTGTGAGAGGGATGTCCGACTGCCAGTTTAGGCCTGATCCCGGGCCTAAACCGGCAGTCAGACATCCCCTGGGGGGTCCCGGATTGGAGAGAGTGCAGGCTGAGCTGAGGGGACCACCCCCCGTGCATGAATTTTGTGCACTGGGCCTCTAGTTTATTCATAAAACAGCATACTATTAAGGTAAAAAGAAAAACACCCCTTCTGTAATCTTTCCTTTGGTACTTTTTCCCTTAGGTCTTCTCACTCCAGAAAAACAAAACCACAAAGAAAACCACCTTTTCTTGATCCACCCTGCTGCTAGTCAGTGAAACTTCTCTTACAGACCTTTAAGGCACCTTTCTACTCCCCCATATTGACTCCTTAGTTTCACAGAATGAAGTCAAGGAGCTGAAACAGAGTTAGATTGATAGCCATGCAGAGTCTGGAAGGGATAATAAAATAGCAGTACAAGGGGACAAATCTTGAAACAATCAGGGATTATTTCTACAAGCCTTCCATTATTGATAAGTAATTGTTTAATATTGCAAGAATCAAAGTTTCTTTCAGTAAGGAACTGAGGCTTAATGAACATTTACTGAGTTCTTTATCCTGGGCAAATGATCAGTGACAGGACAAGTCTACTCATGTCGCCTCAGTTGATTGCAAGTCTTTATCTTATGCTGAGAGGATAGATTGTAAGATCTCTGATATTCCTCCTGGCTGTGAATCTCTATGAATAATTAATGATGACATAGTCTCAAAAAGAGCTACTGCATTTTTAAGAATCTTATATCCTATCAATATTTATAAAAATAGTTTTTTTATGACCTTGTAAGTCAAAGATGTTCAAAACGTGGAGAAGTTTACAATATTATTCCACACTGTATTTTAAAATAAATACCAAAACTTACAATGGGTGAAGCAAATCTAGAAGACACATTCAAGTGGATGACAAGTATTTTTATTTTCACTGGTAATATATTCATTTTACTTTTCCCATCAATATTAAACATTTTAATTAGGGGCCTTTAAATTTGAAAAGTGTAGTTTCCGAAATAAATTAATGAGTGGAAGGGAACAGGCTGGCTAAAAGAACAGAACGAGCGATTTTATTTTTCTGAATATTGAGACTAAAATATGAGAACATTGCCAGTGATTGATAATGAGTATTAATCATTTTCCCTGTAATTTGTGCAATTTTCACTTGTAGAAGAACATCTCGAACTTCACTGGAAATACTAAATTTTCTTTGTGAATTGAAGAAAAAGCTACACTTAGCAAGTTTGTTCCAAGTGTTTAATTTCTTATTTCAGGAATAATTAGTGAGATGACTTTCTGAGGATCAGGACTTGCGTCAACTTTTTCTCTCTGGAAAAGCAGCCCATTCGGTTTTTAGGCAACTCTGAGTGGTAAAAAGGTTGTGCTCCTCTGGAACTGAACTCTGGTTTTCAGTAATTTCTGTGGGTTGTTCCTGGGCCTGCATCTAGAAGTACATGGACTTTGTCTATGATTTCTTTAAAGCCACACTTTCAGATGTTTCTACAGACTTTCTACCTGTTAACACTTTTCTGATTATAATTTTGTCAATATCCCTGACTTCTAAAGCCTAAAATATATATTTCTGACATAGTCAATTCAGATGAAGTAAGATTTTAATCTCCTTTTCTGTATTAATGGAGCCTAACACATTATTATTATCTTTTAGTGGCCACACCACCCACCCTTTTGGTTTATACCGAATATAGAGTTTTTGTTAAACCACCCATCCTTGTCTCTATGCAGATTTTATTTGAACCTAGTCACCACCTCCATATTGACCCCTAGAATGATCATTGTTTCAATTGGTTGGCCATGCTAATCCCACCTTCCTTTGTTTAAGGCCTGTAGTACTTTCTCTTCTCAGACTGGTATTTTCTTCTTCACATTCTCCAGAAACAACTTCAAACAGCTATCATCTCACTATGATACCTATGAATAAACCTATTTATCTATATCTCATCTAAAAGGCTGTCATAAGACATTTTGTTAAATACCTCAATGAAAACAATAAAGAATCTCTAGAAAATAAATAATCTTTGGCCTGAGATTAGATTTAACTGATTTTGGATTCTTATGATGACTTCTTGTTTTTCAAGCAAACACACGCCAGTCACTGGATATGAGAAAGCAACTATGGATCTATTATGCTACCTGTTACCTAATTCCTTTTTGTCTTCCTTTGAAGTTTAGGAAAAAAATATTGTCTGAAATTTTCTGGTGTCTCCCAGATAATCCCTGGTTTCTGCATGAATGCCAAGCTTTATTTTACCACCACTGATTTCCCTTGCTCTTTTCCAATAAAATTCAAATGAGCTGTTTCTCTGTTTTTCAGGGGGCTTGTATTTTCATGAAGAAAGTTTTGTCAATACACCAGACAAGCAAGGACACATGTTGCTGTTCTGCCATTGCTCCCTTTCCAGACTTCCAGGAGCAGGATTTAGATCTATCTCCCATCAAAATTGCAAGTGCCTTCATGCTACACAACTTCCAATTAGCTTTAAAATAGTTCAATTAAAGAATATTATACCTATAAATTCCCAGGATCCATTGAGCAGCTTTAAAAGCTCCACTCTCATTTTAGAACACTTAACAATCTTGCTCCATTTGAGGTTCTAATCTTCAGATCACCATTTTAAAATTTTTTGAGAAAATTCATCCCATTGTTCCAAATATTCAGCATTATATCCCTTTTGCTCTTTTCTGGGGGGTGAGAGGAGCAGGGTATTCAGGATTGTTTTATTAGCCTCTGAGTTAGATTCTGAGTTTGCCCTTCCCAATTATTTCTCTACTTTGTCTTTGAAGATATCACTTTAAAATGTAAATTTAGCCCTGGCCAATGTGGCTTAGCTGGTTGGGCGCCATCCTGTGCACTGAAAGGTCGCTTGTTTGATTCCCAGTTCGAGGCACATACTTGGGTTGATCATTCCATCCCCAGTAGGGGGCGTGTTGGAGGCAGCCTATTGATGTTTCCCTCAAACATCAATATTTCTCTCTCTCTCTACGTTCCTCTTCCTCTCTCTCTAAAAAATTAATAAAAAATCTTTTAGAAAAGTGAGAAAAAAATATGAGAAGGGGAAAAATAAGAAAAAGGAACAAAAGGTAAAGAAATGTTTAAAAAGAAGAGAAAACAAGCTAACTTGTCCAAGTCCAACAGGTCACCACAAACCAGCTTCCTGAGCTATAAAGCACAAAAGCCTCAGCCTAGCCAGGGCCTTACATGGGAACAGTTGGTACTTCCATCACAACGGCACCTTATGGGGTCAGAGCAAGAAATGGACCAATCATGGCCGGTAATAAACCACAGTGTTTTCTCACCTGTGGTTTAAGACCCTTTTACTCTGGGGGAAAAAGGTCCCCAAAGAGTTTTTTGTTTGTTTGTTTCTGTGCAATATTACAAATTGATATTTATGTTATTAGCAATAAAAATCTGTAAAACAAAAAAGAGAAAAAGAAAAATCTGACTTATTCTCATGCTCCAGGTCTCAGTTAAAATATCACCTGCTTAGCCCTAGTCAGTCTGGCTCAGTGGCTAGAACATTGGCCTAAGGACCCAAGGATCCCCGGTTCGATTTCAGTCAAGTGCAGGTACCCTGGTTGCAGGCTCCTCTCTGGCCCAGGCCCTGGTCAGGCCACATGCAGGAGGCAACCAATCGATATGTTTCTCTCACATCAATATTTCTCTCTGTCTTTCCCTCTCTCTCCCATTTTCTCTAAAAAATCAATGGAAAACTATCCTCAGGTGAGGATTTTAAAAAATTAATTTATTAAAAAATATGTATTACCTGCTTAGAGAGGGCCTCCCTGATGCATCCACTGCTACCTAGCTCACCCAGCTCAGCTTCATACCACTGACTACTGTGTATATGATTCTTGTTTACTGTCTGTCCTTCCCATAAAGGTAGGAGCATATGACTGTAGTGTTCCCTATGTCTAGTACAGTGAGTAGCAACAAAATAAGTGTTTAATAAATATTTGTTGGCTGCATTAAAAAAAGAGTTTTGAGAAAAGAAGATATGGCCAACTAGTTATTTAATCAAAATGATTCATAAAAAATCTAAAAAAAAAGTAGTCATGTTCTAACAGGGATAGACCTTGAGAATATCATGCTAAGTGAAATAAGCCAGGAAGAAAAAGCTAAAAATCATGATTTCACTCATATATGGACTATAAAACCAAAACTCATAGATACAGACAACAGTATGGTGATTACCAGAGGGAAGGGGTTGGGGAGAAAGGAAAGGGTAAAGTGGACCAAATATATGTTGACAGACAGAAGATGATTTAACTGTGGGTGGTGGGCACACAATGCAATATACAGATCATGTATCATAGAAATGTGTACTTGAAACCTATATGATCTGATTAACCAATGTCACCCCAATAAATTTAATTAAAAAAATTAACACACACACACACACCAGTCATGTTCTATCCTCACTCAGATCTTGAGATAAGATAGGAGAGAAAAAGGCTGAATTCTGGGATTCCAGATGTGGGTGCTTGGTGAGGCTGAGGAAAGGCCAACTGGTAGGAGCCTTGCTATTAAAGAAGACTGTTCCTTCCACCAGTGGTACTTGCCAAGGGATTCAGTGAATGTGGATCTGCAATGAGGCTGCAAGGTGTTTGCACACTTCGGCAATCCATTTCCAGATTACACAAAGGACTTATCAGGTGAACTTGAGTAGGTCACTTAGGTAGATTTCTGTTACTTAAGTGGACCACCTCTATGGGGAGAAATAATGATGAGGCTTGTTAATTTACATTTGTAAAAATACTTTGAAATCTCTGGATAAAAGTATTTCTGTAGAGGTACAAAGGGTGAGTTAAAATGTTGGGTCAAATTTTACTCTTTTATGAAGATAGAAAAGGAGTAGGCAGCCTAAGGGCATTTACAAGGAGCCTCTGGCATATTATATATAACTAGAGGCCCGACACATGAAATTCGTGCATGGATATGGTCCCTAGGCCGGGCCTGTGATCTGGACCATCTTCCCCAGCTGCCCGCAGCCGGCTTCGCCCCCTGCTGCCACCCACCCCCATTCGTCATCAGGTGATCGGTGCCTGATGGCCGGGGGAAGGGACCAAGAGGTCAGCTGTTCCTGCCTGCTCGCTGGCCCCACCCCCACCGCAGGTGGCCATCAGGCGATCAGAGTTTGTTGGCCAGGGAAAGGGACCAAGAGGTGGTCAGGGCACCTCATAGTGACTGGTCCAGTGGTCGTTCTGCCATTAGGGTCAATTTGCATATTACCTTTTTATTATATAGGATAGAGGCCTGGTGCAGGGTGGAGGCTGGTTGGGGGGCTGGCTGGGAGCTGCCCTGAAGGGGGCCCTGGATCGGGGTTGGAGTCCCTACTGGGGGGTAGGGCTGGCCAGGGCAAGGGGCCCTGGGGTTTGCAGGCTGGCCACGCCCCTGGCTTTGTCAGGAAGGATGTCCGGAAGATGTCTGGTTTATTGGGTCTAATTAGCATATTGCCCTTTTATTAGTATAGATTTTTAATTTTAAATTTGAACTTACACTGAAAGACAAGTAGGATGTACCATGTCCTTTATATATTGTATAAATGTTTTTAACAGTAGGAGAGACAAAAATGGCTTTAAAGAAGGTTCATTTTTATTATTGTTCCAACATTTTGATAAATATTTCCCAGGATTGGCTATTATTTCTCTAATTCATAGTATCTTATAGTTTAAATCAAAGTTTATCTCAAAATGACTACATTTTAAAACATTTTGCTTTTTACCCATGAAAAGCTTTTTAAAACCCATATTAACCTTTTTTTCCCCTTTAGATTTAATCTACTTACCTACATTCACTAGATACAATTTCAAATTTGCATTTCTGTGTCAATTTTAAAGTGATTCACCTTGTAGTGAATTTACTGGTAAAAAATTAAAGTATTATATTTTTAAAATGCAAAGAAACAAACAAAAAATGTTTTAAACAGTATTCATGGCATCTGTGCATATTTAGAGGCACATTTCTATAAGAAGTTTCCTAAATTCCAAGGAAGTATCTTATGCTCAATGATAACATTGCATAAAGGTGTAAGTGTTGGTTAAAGCATTCCACTTTTTCACCATATTTATGGATTAGCTCTTGGTATATTGCATATGAGTTTGGTGTGTGTGTGTGTGTGTGTGTGTGTGTGTATGTGGTAGAGATAGAGAGTATGCAATGGATGTATGTGTAATCTCATGAAACAGAGCCAAATTCTCTTGAATTCTTTTCCATTTTTCAATAATTTTAAAGAAATTGTTATTCACAGCAGAAGTGAAGCTAAATGTATTGATAAAGAACAGCTATGCAAAAATAAATACTGTCTACTCAACATATATTATTAAATGCCACATAGACAGTTTTTCAACTATGATATTAAAAAAACCTGGAAGAGCCAATTTGCTCACTCTGACAATCTTAAATGATTTATGTTTATTGCCACAAAATGAATTTGCTGAAGCAATTGAATCAATTCTAAAGATGACTATTGCAATCACTCCATCCTGCCAAAGATAGTCTCTTCAATCAAATACTATCTTGAAATTGTCAGTGGCTTCTTTATAGATATAGAAATACTCTGTTAACAATATGATTTATTTTCCATGTTCTAACATTTTCATGGTACTTAACAAGTACTATATAATGTGAAAAGTATATGTGCATATTATTATACAAAATGGCATAATATAACCTATAATAATAAAAGGGTTATATGCTAATTAGACCAGATGTCATTCCAGACAAAGCTGGGGCTAGAGCGAAGCCTGGGTCCTGGGTGCCAGAGGGAAGCTGGTGCCAGCAGCCAAGGGAAGGGAGGCCTATTCTTGCACAAATTTCATGCATCAGGCCTCTAGTACAATATAAATTAAAATAAAATAAGTCAAAGGCTGTAATATAATGGCTAAGAGTATAATGCATACTAATGAGATACCTTTTGAAGTGTTTGTTTTTTTTTTCTAAATTCCTTCACTTTTATTTTTTAGTTAATCCTCTGGAAAATCCTGTGAGACGTATTTTACAGTCCTGATTTGACTAATGAAAAGAAATTCATGGAAAATAATAACTTGTTCATAATCTTTCAGTTTCAGAACTAAGAGCAAAAAACATCTTTAAAGTAAATTTCCTTTGACTTCTAACATTTTATTCTATAGTAACTTCTAGATTAAGAAAATAATCCTATTTGTTATCTGATCATTTCACTAGCATAAAGTCATCAGAAAAGAAAAATATGCACATTTCAAACAATATTTTTAAAATTGTGGTAGTAGAAATACTACCTGAAAGGCCTGGTCTGCTGACTCATAAGAGGGGAGGTGTTAGATCTGTTCTGTGTTCAACTCAAAGCTCTGTCGAACTATACTCATTTCAAGAGAAATCATTTTATAAAACAAATGCAATATGGATGAGATCATCATGTCTGAACTATTCTATAATGGGTAATATTCTAATAGGTTGTCATTCATATACTTTAATACATTCTTTCCTATTATTGGGCTTTGGTATAATTACCACTTAATCAAATGTCACTGAGTGTCCTGGATATAGTAATATATCAAGCTTGTGAATAATTTCAGGTTGATGAAACATGTTAATAGCGATACTTTTCAAAACTTTCACTGACTCAAACCACCAAGCTTCAAAGTTATGTCACTGTGGGTGACCATCTCACTTTCTCTACTCCTTAGGTATCATCAGAGATTGTAATGCCAGCCCGCAAATGGCTAATAATACCTTCTTGGTAATTAGTTTCAACAACCATCGGATATTAGTGCCGTGATGATTAATTTTACATGACCAGCGATGGTACAGGTTACTAGGTACATATCTTTGCCCCTGTCATTCCATCTTGGTAGTTTCCACCCATTTACAGGCTATCTTAGCCTAATGTAATTTTCTCTTTCAAGAACCCTTCTCCTTCTTTCAATTCCACGTGTGCGCGCGTGCACACACACACACACACACACACTTTGGTTCAGCTCTCACTGTTACAGTCTGTCATAGGAACTTGTAATTCCCCACCCTAGACTTGTCACACTCTACTCCCAGTGCCTGTCATGCTTTAAAAGTTTAAATCGAACTTTTCTTGAAGTTTGTACAAACTATTTTTTTTATAATTATCTAATTTATTTCAACTTAAAGTCAAGAATCCAACCTGATATCAGAAGCCTTCACATAGAGCATTTTCCTTCTGTCTATTACAGGGCACTTTAAAGGAAGGGCCTTTACACAACCTGTAGTTTCTCTAATCTCCCCTTTTAGGTCCACGAATACACAAGTGTTTGCAGGAACAAAGCATATTTCTAAATGAACAGCATAATGCCTCCTAAATCATTTTATCCACATTCTGGGAAAACAATTTTCCCATTTCATTCTTTAAAGAAAGAAAATGGAGGGATACACTTGCCATCCACAGCCTAAGCCTGTGCATGCACAGTAGGGAATAAATGGGAGGCACTGAGGCTTACTGGGCTCATCCACACAGTGGTTGTCTCAGCCATCAGACATTTACCACCTTCGCAGTATCCCAAGGAATTGCAATTCCAGTGCTAATCAAAAGGACTTTCAGGGACAAACAGTTTAAGCCAATATATCTACAAAAATATTAGCTAGGTTTTAAATTAGAGATTTTTAACTAGCATGACATTTAACATATTAGCTTTTATAAATGAGATACAGTTTCTCAATAAGACTAGATTATCAGGATCACGAGATATATAATATTCAAGACTAAAAGTGCACCATAAATACTAAGTATCCTTAAAATATTGTTTTAAATATCAGGTTTTCTTAGGAACTGAAAATGTGCCTTATGGAATTTAGAAAAGCACAATGTCAAAACAAAATCTTAGTAGACATTAAAGTTGGCTTTGATAAAAGAGATTGAGTTTTCAATGCAAGGACGTTTGCAACATTTTCCTGGAAATCCATTTAGCGATTTAATAACCAAATGATGTGAAAAGGAGCTTTCACCTTAGTAAACAAAGTCTGTTGTCAAGAATCCAGGAAACATCATGTCTTGACCTAGGTAAGTGTTTTCCAAAAAACGTAGTTTTCAAATAGCTAATAGCTACCTTCCTAAGAAAATCTATCTTGACTCTTTAATTTACTTTTTGAGAAAAAGTAGTTGTCCCCACAGGTTTTATTGCCTAACTTCACCTTTTAACACTTTAGATGATTTCTTTCCTCTCCCCTTTTATTTTGGGTCTATTGTAGACTAAATGTTTCTGTCCCTCCTCTCCCATTCATATGTTGAAGCCTTAACTTCCAAAGTTATAGTATTAGGAGGTGGGGCCTTTGGGAGTGATTAGATTAGGTCACAAGGGTGGGGTCCTCATGATGGGATTAGTGCCCTTATAACAGAGAGCTTTCTCTCCCTCTTCCCCTGCCATGTGAGGATAAAGCAAGAAGACAGTTTTCTGAAATCTGGAAGAGAGTCCTCACTAGAACTCAAACACATAAATACCCTGATCAAAGACTTCTAGCCTCCAGAACTGTAAGGAACAAATGTCTATTGTTTAAGCTACCCAGTCTGTGGTGTGTTTTTTTTTTTTCCATTTTTTTTTTTAATAGCAGCCTAAACTGATTAAGACAAGGTCCTAGGACTTGGAGAAGTGCAGTTTGGACATGAGACATTTGCTTTTTGCTTGAGAGGCATCAGCATCCTTGATTCTGATTAACTCAAAGACAGGAAGCTCATTGAGAAGTGTCCAGGTACTTTTGCCCAGCCTAGAGACTTTTGGTCTCTAGCCTCAGGATTTCCAGAGGGAAGAGTGAGGGAAGCTTGAGGTTGGATGCGTTGAAAACTACATTGAGCAAAATCCTAGTCAGGCATTTCAAGGCAGTAGCTCTTGTCAAAACTATAGTATATCTGACTTAAAGATGCATCGCAAACCCAGTAGACGTGCAGCCCCAGAAGTAAGGAGGAGATCTGGTTATTCTTGCTCTGATGATGAAGAATGTGAGACTTTGTCTACTTGATGGCAAAGGGGAAAAGATGCTGACAAATACATAAGACACATCTGAGAGATGCAAATCAAAACAACAATGAGGTACCATCTCACACCTGTCAGAATGGCCATCATCAACAAATCAACAAACGACAAGTGCTGGAGAGGATGTGGAGAAAAAGGAACACTTGTGCACTGCTGGTGGGAATGCAGACTGGTGCAGCCACTATGGAAGGCAGTATGGAGGTTCCTCAAAAAATTGGAAATGGAACTCCCATTTGACCCTGTGATCCCACGTCTAGGAATATATCCCAAGAAACCAGAAACACCAATCAGAAAGGATATATGCACCCAGATGTTCATAGCAGCACAATTCACCATAGCTAAGATCTGGAAACAGCCTAAGTGCCCATCAGTAGATGAATGGATTAGAAAACTCTGGTACATCTACACGATGGAATACTATGCTGCTGTTAAAAAGAAGGAACTCTTACCATTTGCAACAGCATGGATGGAACTGGAGAGCATTATGCTAAGTGAAACAAGCCAGTCAATGAAGGAAAAATACCACATGATCTCATTCTTTCATGGATAATTAAGACCATTACAAACTTTTGAACAATAATAAATACAGTGGCAGAGCTGCCTCAAACCGATTGTCAGACTTCAGTGGTAAGGCCAGGGAGGGTTGGGGGACAGGAGGAAGGGGAGTAAGAGATCAACCGAAGGACTTGTATGCATCCATATAACCATAACTAATGGACATAAGACACTGGGGGGCAAGGGAGGGCAGGGGCTTGTCAAGGGTGGGGGGGGGGAAAAAGGACACATATGTAATACCCTTTGTAATGCTTTAAGCAATAAAAAAAAAATACATAAGACATATGACTCCATGATGCCTGATATTCACTATCTATTAATGTCAACATAGTATTTTAATTTTGATCTACATATTGGTTATTATGATGAAATAGATGAAATTTCAGACAATAACACCCTGAATTAAACTAGTTCTCCTTTAATTTAAAAAATACATGGAGGTTATTATGACAGAGATAGTTTATATTTATAACCCCAAATGATAAAGGGAAAAAAACAGTGCCGTATATTCTGGGGTTTAAGTATATTTGCTTTCACCCTCTTCTCTCAACTGATCTCTCAAATCCAGAATTACAGCATGAGGGTTTTTCATAGATGCAGGTTCTGTGAAATTTTTCAAGCCATGGGGCTGTGTCACCATGGTTACACAGGGATACTGGATAAATGTGCTTCCAGCAATAATTGTTTCATATTTGTGTACTAACATCTGAACTGCATCTTTCAATTTCAAATGTGATCAGTCTAAACTCAAACTCTGTCATGAAGAACACCATAGAATGTTCCAAAGAAGAATAAATATGAAGACTTATGATAACATAATTCTTTAAAATACATGAAAATAATTATATCAACTTACCCCCTTGTATCATAACCTTTTCTACAGCAACATCTGTACATTCTCTAATTATATAATGAATCTTTTCAATGCCTGACTATAACCTGTATCATGAAATAGAGAAATGTAAGATGGTCCAGAACTTATATAAAATATGTAATAATTACAATGATATAGAATAGGGTGGTAAGAGAGCTATAGATACTAACAGTTTTAAAGCTTCACTTTTTCTAAAGTGTTTGAAATCAATTTTTGTTTTATAATATTGAACAAAAATGTCTATATATTAATTTTATCTTGTTAGCATTTAGAAGAATTTCGAGCCTGACTTTTTTCCTTATATCTTTCTCAGTAAACTAATATTTTGAAGATATAGAACAATTGTTCAATTTTTTGTGAAGACTGAGAAACACTTGGCTCACAACTAATAAAAATGACATAAGATATAAGGACAAAGTTCTTGTGGCATCATGAATGTTTACCAGGTACACCTCATCACATTTTCCCCAGATGACATGAACCAGAGAAGAAACCCAGTTTCAAGACTTCATTTCACAACTTGGAAAACCAAGGCCCACCAAATTCAAGTAACTTATAGAAGTTTATATAGTGAACTAGTAACAGAGTCAGTATTAAAATCTTGTTCTCCTGACAGATATCCCAGGCTCTTTCTATATTTTATCGTAATATTATAGTAACTTTTAGATAACTATTCATTAAAACATGATGTGATTTTTATATAATATGTAAAGCTTTCAATTAGTAGAGGATATTATTGTGCATATTTGAAATACTCAGAAAGGGTCAGGCATTTAGAAAAGAAAGTCAAAGTGCATATACATTTTTTCATAAGACATATAATTTTGTACATCATGAATTTTGATTCTCAGGGATGAAGAAAATGTTTCAAAGGATATAAAAATAGCCAATGAGAAAACAGGGATAAGACTATTTAAGCATCCTATTTCTATTCTTTATTTCAAAAAATTATTTGTAAAATATTTCCTTTCCAAAGAAAAATGACAGTAAATTTAAATTAAATTCCATTAAAAGAGTAATTTCTAGATATGGATATTAATCTTTAGAACCTGGAATTGTGCCCTTTGCAAATAACCACATTCTGTATATAAAACAATCTGCTTTTGAATACATAGATTTTGTTAAAATAACAATAAACAGCCTAGTTTGAAAAAAATTCATTAGTTCTATAACAACACTGGAATGACCCTTCCTGCCCTGTATAAATTATGTACTTAGAAAGAAGGAACAAAAACACATTTAACCACAGTGCCACCTGGCACACAGATAGAGAATTTAAACATGGGAGAGAATTAAATCAAAACTGTTTAAACAGTGAAAAAAATATTCTGCAGAGGAGCAACGGGAGTAGAAAAACACAACCAGAGGGCACGCCTTTCACCTACCTCAACAGATGGCCTTTCTCAGAGCTACACAGAGGAGCAAAGGGAGCCCCTTTCATTACCAGAGGTGCAGGGTCAGATTACCAGAATACAAACGCTGATGTTTCCCCCTCATGATCAAACCGAGGAACAGCTAAATTAGCCTATTTCTATGAAAACCCACTGCTGAAACTAATTTCCTATCAGTATTCAAAAACGATTTTAAAATAGTAAAAGAGTAATACAATTCTACACCTGATAACATTTTAAAATAAATTGTAAAATATTTACCGTGAATTTGTCACTCATGGCAGTTGTGTCCTATTAAGATGCCACAAATACTGAATTGGTGAAGACTGTGCCATTGGTCTTGGGGGAACACAGGGGTGGGCTCCTAGGAGCTTCCGCGCAGAACATTTTCATCAACCAATCAATGCATACATTTGTTTTATGTGTGTTTCTGTTTAAAGGCAGCTAATTTAATATATATTGTTGATTCAATAACTGTGAACTCATGACTGACAGCACTGTAACTTGTGGCTGAATGACTCTTCTCTAACAGATGCATTTTTCCCATATGGCACGTACAGCCTTCTAATGCTCTGAGGAACACTAGACAGCACTTTAGCATTATGTTTAGACAGCAAAATCCCCAACAAAGGCTATTTAAAAATGTAAAAAACATGGTGCTCCATAGATCACAAACATAGCTGAAACAAGAAGCAGAGCATTGCCTTGGGTGACCTCAGCTGGGAACTTGCCCCTTGGGCAACTCCAGTTTTTCATTGCTTTGAGCATGTCCCTGAATGACCATGGAAGTACCTCCATATGGATGGGGGAGGGGAGGGATGTTACAAATAAATTTTAAAGAGTAGTTGAGTTTGAAAATATAGTATCAATGAAGAACTATGAGGCAGAACTTAAAAAGCGACATAAAATATTCAAATACTTGAGATCTTCTAAATAGGTTGCTCAATAATCAGTGTGCTAGAATGCAGAGCAAGTGAACTCAACATGGAACCAATGAGCTCTTCCTTCCTTCTTTCCCCAGGAGCACAGTGAATGCTTCCAATCTGTAGAAGGGATTGCTTCTGATGGTTGCTTTGGGTTGTATTTTCCTTGTTATTCAAAAACTTATTGTAATTTGCAAGTTTCAGAATTCCTCACTGATGAATAATTGAGAGAAAAGGGTGTATCTTTATTTTTGTATATTTATTGTCTTCTGAATTCCCCTTAAACAAAGGGAATGAATTCGTTCATTCATGTCAGTGTTTCATTCACGAAGCTATGTTTGTAAGATAAGAAATGCTTCAGCAAATTTAAAAATCCACATTGTAAAGGAAGCTGAACATTAATTATTCTTGTTATATCTTAATTCATGTGATGGCAGATCAAATTTAAGGAAATCAATATTCAACAAATCTTTATTTAACGTAGTACTGATATTTTAAGGTTTGCATAGAGGGCTACCATTATTCCCTAGGTGGATTTTTCCCAAATAGAAACCCCAGAATATGAATATTTTGAAAAAATGTTTTATTGAAGAATCTAATCATCTGATTTGATTGTTCAGTTAAGAACATGTGACCCATCAGGTCAACAAGCAAGCTTCAACTCCTCAGCTTGACCCTCACTTGTGTATTCAGAGACTTTTCCAATGTCTCCCTCATAGGCACCCTGCCAAGTGAACTCTGATTCTATAGAATGTTTCTTTAAATCTTCTTTGGTTACACATTCTTCCAGAAAGCTCTGTCACCTCCTTAGTGAAAAATTTCAGGAATTCACCAGAGGCAAGATGTTTTATAATCTTGAAAAATGAAAGCAGGGGAAAAAGTTGTATTTAAAATTTGCAATTCGTACTAGAAATGGAGCTTTTCAAGGGCTCCACTTAGGGCTCTGGTTTTATTTCGTGTGTGTGTGTGTGTGTGTGTGTGTGTGTGTGTGTGTGTGTTAAGCTTCTTAAATGGCTCTTTATACAAATTGAAAGCAATTACCTTCCTATTTTGGGGAAATAATGAAGTATCTAAATACAGGAATGAGGAACAAAATGTGAGGTTTGTTTACTAAGGTGTTGAGCCTATCAGTTTTGTGATGTTTTGTTTTCCTGGGAGAAACAAAAGCAATATTCTAGGCACAGGCAGAATTGTGATGGAGACTTATATTACTGCTTATTATTGGTGGTGGTGTTTTTGTTATTTTGTTTTTGGGATTTTGAGAGTTGCTGTCAAAGAAAAGGAAAGGTGGAGAAATCTAAAGGGCTCACATTCCCGAGTCTTTGCAAATCTCCTCAGTGGCATAGTCGGGCTGAGGTTTAGATGAATGGATTTGGAGAGAACACTGTCCCCACCCCACCTGTCTCAAAGCCAGCACAAATGTGCTGGGGTGGGGGGGGGGAAGGGGGGCGCTGTGGGTTGCTGGGAGCCAAAAAGACTATCTTCCACTAAAGATAGAAAATAAGTTGGAACTAAGTAATTTCCATCTTAAACCTCCTTGGAATTAAAATTGGTGGCTTTGGCTAGATGACAGCATTAAATTCCCCAGAACTTCGCATTTAGTGATACCTGACTGTTGGACAGTTACTAAAACAACAGCTCCTGAATACCACGCATGACATATACTGCAAATAAAACTGACCAAGTATGCATGCATATAAGCCTAACCAATGGACACAGACAACAGGGGGGTGAGGGCATGAGTGAGGGGGTCGGGGGAGCGGTAATGGGGGGATAAGGACACATATGTAATACCTTAATCAACAAAGAAATAAAAAAAAAACAAAACTGACCAAGTATTTTGCAGCTATAAGCAGTCTTCAACAGGCCTCAGAAAGTGCTCGGGGAAGCACATGGAAAACCTCCAATTAAATCTCACAGAGCAATGACCTTTTCCTTTCTTTCATCTGCAATTAAACATCTCCTTTTAATTTTCAGCCACTTTAAAAGTAATTTTAAAATCCCAGCCATGAGGCATGCTTGTGACATCTTCATAGCCACCTCAAAATAAGTAGTTATTGAGAAGTAGATTTTTTTTACACCTCCAACCAACTATACTTGATTTTACTTAATTAATTAATAAAGATATAAATTTCAAAGTTTAAACTATCTCTTTTTTTCAGTTGTTTTAATTGCATCTTTCAGTTTAAAAAATGCATTTTAAAAAAATTAAATTAGTAAGTTAGTGTAGTATAGCAGAGAACTGCAGAAAAGATGGGTGTTTTGGGAGTGGTGAAGAATTTTTTTGTAGTCTTCCTCTTTCTTGTAAAATTAGTATCTTATTAGTATTTAAAATCAACTAATAAATTAATGAGCTGGAAAATTATATCCTAGAGCCTTCACAGTAGAAACAAAAATAACTGAATTATTATATATTTAATTTGTGGGTTGCTACTTATGCAACAGACACACACTTGCTGAAATTATATAGAGGAGAACTCAATCTGTTTTCTAACATTGTCAGGAAGACAAGTTGCAACCACTCATCACACACTATGAACCTATAAGGTTTCATTTTTTTTTCTGTGTTAATGTACATGAATGGTAATCCCATGCAGCCTGAAACTGTGAGTGAAGCCCATTATCTGTAGCAGTAGTTGTTTTTTCTTCTCTTATTATGAAACAACCCTGAAAATAATCTATTGCTGAACAGCTTTACATTTCCCCCCAACAGTCTAATTCAAGCAAGACTCTTCTGAATGGAAAACAATAAATTCAGGTTTATCATTTAGCTTGATTTGAAGAGTCTCCAAATCATTTTCCCTATTATTCTATTTTGCAGAGACAAAAGGATCCAGACAGAAAATTAAGAACACCATTGGAGTGTCTGTTTCTAATCAATATTAATGCATTCATGCATAATGATCAATAACAGGAAACGTGACCAGTGTTATTCTTCTTTTGTCTTAGACAGGAGGTTGTCCTGAGAAGAAAGTATTTACTTTGTCAGCTATAAATATAAGTTAGAAGAAAAGGGCCTATTCTGGGCATGATACCTATCATGGTGTGGACAATACCTTGGAAAATACAAGTATCTGGGTGGTAAGAGAGAAAGCCTAGGACCGATCCTTTAAAATGCCAGGTATTGATGTACCTATCTTGGACATCAGTGAAATAGGGAAATCATAATTCTATTATTTCTTTAATTTTACTAATAGGGTGATTGCTTTGCAGCAGACAAAACTTACTGTGTCAATATTTACAGACTAAAATCCAGTGCTATATCTGTATGGCTTTCAAATGTAACCTCTTTTTTTAAATTTATTGTGTATCTTTGAATTCTTGAGAGAATTGAGAGGAATTTTGGGGTACCTCACTTAGAGATGCTAAAGTCTGCTGATGTGTATAATGTATTTCCTGAGAAATTAGTACTGAGAAAGACGAGGAGAGAAATACTTTGTCTTTGCATCATGCCTGCTATGCTACTCCATCTCTCAATGCCATGTCCTTTTTCTCTTTTTGTCCTGGGTAGGCCCTGTGAGGTCATTGTCACTGCAATTTCCTCTGTGAAACAGTCAAAATAAAAGAGCAGAAATATCTGCATAGAGAAAAAAGTTAAAGAAAGTATCCAGGGATTCGGAATTGTAGATGCACCATAGTGTGATATGGTTGAAGACTTTGGGATCCGAGAAACTGAATATCCCTCTGGACTCTGCCACTTAATGGTTTGATTTTGAATGAATTGCTTAACCTCTAGAGTGCCAGAGAGTGCAATCACGCTCCTCCTGTCTTTCGCCAAAAGTGCCAGGAGCGCTTTATTTTAACATTATATGTTTTGTTCAAATTTTTTTCTACTAGTATTTTATAATACAATCAGCAAACAATATGTCAAAGATGAAAACAAATGTAGTAAAGGTTTCCTTAAGTTTTTGAATATGTAACTTCATTTACTTGCAATTCATAATTTTTTTCCTAAACTCCTGTAAAATCAGCAAAAATGCCTTGTCAATTTTAGCATAGTTCCTAGGATATTGGTTGGCACTCAAAGGGTTAATATCTCTAAATCTCAATTGTCTTATGAGCACAATGAAAAATAATACCATAGAAGATTGCTGAGAAAATTAAAAATAAATATACGTACTGGGCTACCCCATCATAAACATAATAACAATGTAAAATTTTGTAACAGTTATGATATTCTGGGACAATCTGACATTCATCACTGATTGAAAACCTAATATGTATAGAGTGTCATATTTTTATCCATTAAGAGATGCATGTATGTCCACATTTTAACATCTCTGATATAGGAGGTTTCTTAGCTAAAACAACTTCTTAAATTCTATGAAATAAAGTATTTTATATAGTTATAGAATAATGAAAAAAATCTTTGCTAAATTTGAGCTCTTACTATGTGCTGAGCACTAAGCTTTTTGTATTGATTATTTGGCCTAATTCTTATAACAACCCTCATGGCATAGAGTTCCTTTCTATAAGAGGATAAGTTCTTTTTTGGGTATTGACGAGAGAGAAAGAGAGAGAAAGAGAGAGAGAGAGAGAGAGAGAGAGAGAGAAACTCTGATCAGTTGTCTTCTGCCACATCCCAACCAGGGATCAAACCCATAACCTGGGTATGTGCCCTGACCAGGAATCAAACCCACCATCTCTTGGTGCACAGGGAGATGCTCCAAACAACTGAGCCACACTGGCCAGGGCAAGTCCATTAAAATAGTTGGTACTTAGGGAAGGAGTTAGAATAGGAGATCCAGTACTAGTTTGGGAAGGAAGACAGAACTGAGTTGCTAATTAAGAAAATATTTAACCTTTTACCTTTCTTACCAGTAAAAGAACATAAATATATATTCACAATAAAAGTCATCATATTTAGTAGTTAAGACACTCAGTCTATAGCTAGGTTACTCACTTTGGATTACTTGCTTTGTTACTTATTACATGTATGACCTTGGCCACTGACCTATCCTTGTGAGTCAATTTTCCCGTCTGTAAAATGGAGCTAAATAATTGATCAATATACCCTGAGTATGTTCTGAGAATTAGATAAGTTAATATTTGTAAAGCTCCTAGAAAAGTTCCTGTCCTCTACTAAGCACTAGTTAAAATTAGCTATCATCTAATACAACTGTGAAGTTTAAAGGAAACTTTGTTTAGAAATATCTGCTGCTATGCAGTGAGGGGCCTTTTTACCCTTCGTCTTTCCTAAAGATGCATATATAAAACAGACTATAAACAGAGCCCTATCTTAAATTTAAACTATAACTTTAAAATTTACATTTTATTTTCCATCTCTTTTTTTTCTTACTATTTTTGTTTATTTTTTTGACTTAGAGATTTATGTATTGTGTTTATTTAAAATGGGAGAGCATTTAAATAAAATCCCAGCAGGCACTTAAGGCAAAGACGCTAGTCTATCAAATAATCATATTTACATCCTTTGACAGTGCCTCTCAAGTTTAATGAGCATGCAAGTTGCTTGAGGTTTTTTTTAAAAGAATAGATTCTTACCCTCTTGTTCAGTGTATGTGTGTGTTTGTGTGTTTGTGTGTGTGTTCATGTGCATACACACACATATAGATTCATATGAACATACACACATTTCCTAATATGTTCCACTATAATCTTTCTCTTAAAAAAACCCACTTCCCGCCCTAACCAGTTTGGCTCAGTGAATTGAGTGTCGGCCTGCTGACTGAAAGGTCCCAGGTTTGATTCCGGTCAAGGGCATGTACCTTGGTTGCAGGCACATTCCCAGTAGGGGATGTGCAGAAGGCAGCTGATCTATGTTTCTCTCTCATCGATGTTTCTGACTCTCTATCCCTCTCCCTTCCTCTCTGTAAAAAAAAATCCACAAATATATTTAAAAAAAAACACTTTCCTTTTTAATTCTTTTACTGTATTTTCTATTCTTGGATAGTTCTGCTTGCTGTTTGAGGCTAGAAAACATTAAAACACAGTTCTCGATTTACCATGTAAAAAGTCCTGAGAGAAAGTCACCCCTGACCTCTCTATTTCAAAGACATCAGAACTTCCTCAGAGATCTGGCTCAGGTTAGCCATTACCATGCCAATATGTTACTCCCTCTTGCATTTGTGTCTTGTCATATGCATTCCTTTAAATGCTTCCTTTTGGAAATTTTATTTAGTTAGAAACTAAACTGTGAAAGGAAGAGAGCATTTGTGGAAAAGTAGGAATTACTGTGTATTTTACTGAAAGCAGAATACAAATAGACTCATTATGTTTGAAGGGTACCAAGGGCCAAGTGGCCACATACAACTAGTTGTCTCCTTTTCCTTTCTACTGTGGCCATGGGAAGTCTACCGTTGGTCCATTTTCAGTTTCAGTGCTATAATATTTCTTTCTTTTTAAATAATTCTATTGATTGATTGATGTTAGAGAAAAAGAGAGAAACATGGATTTGTTGTTCCACTTATTCATGCATCCATTGGTTGATTCTTGTTATGTGCCCTGACGGGGGATCGAACCTGCAAAGTTAGCATATCAGGACCATGCTCTAACCAACTGAGCTACCTGGCCAGGGCTTAATATTTTCTTTGTATTTCTGATTGATTTCCTCATGAATTCAATTTAAACAAAACATGTTATTTTAAACAAATAGTGTCGGCCTCATACTGACTGCGATGGGGCAGCTCCTGAACCATCACATTTATGTGGACAAGTCACCAGATCACAGTCCTGCAGCTCAGGAAAGGAACTTTAGAGACAGGATTTTGCTCTGCAGAATGACAGTAGATTTTATAGAATAAAAGTTAGTTGAAAAGATTCAGAAAAAGTAGAGTTCAGTTACTATCCAATTTTCCTGTCTCCTGATTCTTTTTTTCCTAGAACACCCACATACCCTTTCTGTCAACATGCTGGATAACAGCAGTGATTTCTGAGACTTGATGCTAAGGATAACAAGGCCTAGACTACAGCAATAATAAAAACTGAACAAGTTTGGGACCCGAAAAGACACTTCCCAGGAGCCTACCTTTGTATAAACTGTTAAATATTTGGAGCAAGGTTCCTATATAGAAGGGTGCCTTTCTCTGTGGGTGTACTCGATAACGTATGATACAATGGAGTGATATGAGAAACACAGTTAGCTTATGAAAACTGACCTAAATACATATATGCTAGATAGATAGATAGATAGATAGATAGATAGATAGATAGAAGAAACAAGCCACCACTTAAGTTTATATATTACATATTAGCTCTATAATCCTCACCACAATCCATGGGTACTATTATTTCCCTCATTTTGTACTCTCTCTATATAGAGAGTGCAAAGACAAAATCACAGCAAGAAGACATCCATATGACAATGTAAGCAGAGACTGGAGTGATGTAATTTCAAGCCAGTAAGTGCCAACGGTTACAAGCAACCACCACAAATAAGGACAGATTCTTCCTCTGAGCCCCGGAGAAGAAACCAACCCTGCTTTTATACTTTTGGCTCCTGCACTATTGAGAGTGTACATTTGTGTTGTTTTAAGCGCCAGTTGTGATTCTTTATTGCAGCAGCTCTAGGAAACTAATACGCCACCTGTGAGGCCGGTGTAATTCTCTCTTCCCCAGAGGAAACTAGGGCATGGAGAGGGAGGCGACCTTTCCAAGGACCCACAAGTGGTGAGGGAAAGAGCTGGAACTCAAATGCTTCTGAGTCCATGCTTTGGACAACTCTGCTTTGCTGCTTACATGAATGATGCACGGTGAAGTATTTTTCTCTTAAGATTGTGAATTTTGTCATTTTTCAAGTAAAGTTTTGTTTTCCTGTTAAGATCTGGCTGAAAGCCATCTTCAGACATTGCTATAGATAGATACTTGTAAGTCCTTTTCTTCACAGTTCAAAATTTTTGCTGAGAATGCACCATCCAGAAAAAATAGCTCCCCTTGGAGCAGGCTGGGTTGACAAGGCATGATTCTACACAAGAAGAATTTGTCCACAGGAATTAATTGCTCACTTTGAAAGATGGTCTTCCCCCAGCCACTGCTCTTGATGTCTCAATTTTATGAAGCTCTTATAGCCCAATTTCTATGAAGCCTTTTATTGGAATGTGCCATTCTATACTTTTCAAATTCTTATTTGTTGTTTAACTATAAAGTATTAACTTAGATTTTTCTCATGGGACTGTGGGTAATAAATCCATCTCCTTAACTGCTAGCACATATATGAGGGTTGTATTTTATTGTGGTTAAAAAACACATAACATAATTTATTTTTATAAGGACCCCAGCATTATTAGACTTAGGCCCCACGCTTCTCCTGTGTGACTTCATCTTAATTTGATTATATCTACAAAGATCTTATTTCCAAAAAGGTCACATTCACAGGTTCCAGGGGTTAGGACTTCAAAATATCTCTTTGGGGAGATACAGTCCAACCCATAATGAATGGTTGTAAAGATTAAATGAGTACTGACATTTATAAAAGGCATAGGCAAAGATGTTGCCATAGAAGCATACTAAGTGTTTGCTAAATAAAACATAAATGGCATGCAGTACTTGGGCTTTACAATTGAAAAGGAAATGGAAAGGGCTATTCTTATTTTTGCAATAATCTTTAAATGCTTGTGAAGAAACAAACTGTACTGAAAGGAAGTTGTCAAAAGTTGGTATATTGGGGCATATACCAAATGTCTAACGTTGATAGTTTTTCTCAGAAGTTGTTAATCTTGAGAAAGGTTTTTTTTTTAATTTTTGCATTGTCACAGATTTAGGACTGTGATATATTGAGAAGCAATGCATCCAACTCCATTTTCAGGATTATGTACTTTGGGAGAACTGTTTATTTTTCTTTCTGATGAGAATGTGGGAGGCAAAATTGCAATTTGACCAATGGGGTCTTTCAAACTATACTTACATTAGGAACTCAGGATTAGGTCAATTGTTTTCTTAAATTCTTTTCAATTAGGGGCACACAATTTTTTTAAAAACCAGGGAGGAAAAAAAAAAGGTAAATTTAATCCACCCTGGATTTCATTCATTTTTATACTAATGCAGTAATTCTATATAATAAAAGTCTAATATGCAAATTGTCCCCTCAGGCAGTCATTCAACTGGGAGACCCAGAGTTTGACTGCTCGCTGTGATGTGTGCTGAACACCAGGGGGTGGCGTGGAACATGGTGGGCATCTGCGATGTGCTGGGACCTCTCGTTGGCTACCGGGGGGCAGGAGTGATGGGACGAAGGTACAGTGAGAATGTGGGGTGTCCGCCGAGCTCGCTCTTACTCCCCCTGCTACGCTCCCCCGAGACACCAGGGCTTGCATGCTGGGGAAGCCCTTGCGCTCAGGTGCCAGGCACCTGCGAGGACCCTGCTGCACACCTATGCGGTCTCTTCTGGGTGAGCGGGGCCACAGCCACTGGGATCGCAGGGGTTGGTCGGGCTTTCCTGTGGATTTGTGCAGGAGCTCATCTGCGAGGCTGGCTGGGAGAGAGCGTGCTGTCTGCCTGGCTTCTTTGTGGTGCCGCTGGGTGGCCCAGACCCCCACAATGCACCCCAGCCCGCGGCATCTGGCTGTGCTCACCGCATCTCCGTGTGGGGACTGGGCCACCATGACTCAGACAGAGGGGGGCGCGTGGGAGCCCAGGGGCCCAGAGGTCAGTTGGGACCTGCCCTCCCATGCCAGATGCTCATGCTTCGATCGCAGGCAGGCCTAGGGAACACACCCATGCACGAATTTCATGCATCGGGCCTCTAGTAAAGTATAATTTTCACATTTGTTTATGAAGGAAGGAGACTATAAAAGCCATAATGTGGACCTCAGAATGAACACCTTTCTTTAGTTTTACCAGACTTGTACCCACGGAGCCTCTACTGATGGCTGGCTGTGGCTCTGCCTTGACCTACCTGCCTGTGGAGTCACCCCGCATCACTTCCTGCTTGCCTAGGGGACCACCAACCATCGAATGCCCTTTCCTTTCTATAGCTCATTCTACCTGAGAAATCAAGCATCCCTTGTACCTGAAATTTCAAATGGACACAAAATCTAAACTCTGGATCCCCAGATGAGCAAACACACATTTTGAGTTGTGAAAGTACACAAAATAGTCCATGTAATTATTATGAGCCTATGCCAAGCTCCACTTACGCAGCTACAACATAATCTACTTTAAAATTCTATCACCTTCTCTTTCACTGGCAGACTATCTGGCCAAGTCAAATAATGATGAGCATAAAATGCCTGATCCTGAAGTGAAGAGTCTGTCCTTATTTCTGGGCTCCTGGTTAATAATACAGAGTGCAAATAGAAAAGTCTGCGTATGAGTCAAACGAAAACAAAGCGACTTTGTAATTATCAACCATATCTCAGTAAGTGGCTGCTAATAACAATGTATAAAACTTAAACTTCAGTGTCTGCTGAGCATGTTACAAGGATGGGAATGAATTGTTGGTTGTCCATGAAGTGTTCCAAGCTTTTAAGATGCATGGTCGTTATGACGCAAATGCTGCAGAGAGTACACTCTCCAAACCAGCAGTTACTCCACATGGGGCTGGATTTGGTCTTGTTTGTTTGTACCTCACAGCATAAGGAGGAAAAGCATCGCCACCCTTCTGATTCTAAAAAGTGTCAACGCCACTGACATTCTTCCTGAGATACCATTTTAGAGTACTGCAGTTATTCTATTGATTAAACTTAATTATCTAGAAACATTTCTCAATTGTTTTTACACTGTCTGGAACCAGCTTTGAATGTTGCTTATTGCGTTTAACTTCTTGAGAAAACATAAAAGAGATTCTCAATATTTCATTGAATGATTTGTCATTTTCAGAAGAAAATTAATTACTTGTGCAATTAATGGCTCAAATAAGTTAATTTCATACATATAAATTATGAATTATCAGACTTTTTAAAGAAGCATTTTATTGACATTAAAAGGGTAAGTTTACTCAGGAGCAACTTTAACCCTTCAACAGATATCAAGAAATGTGTCAAATCTATTGGGGAAATTTTAAATGCATATAATAAACATCCTTTTCTTAATCAATAATGAGGAGTGTTCACTTATTTCATTTGGTGACAACTCATGTATTTTAGAGGAAGCAGACATTTATTATTTTAATGGTTTTTAAAAAATATATGTGGGATGATGTTTTTAGGTCATTTAAACACATATGGATAAAAATTAATGAAATCTGCTACAATACACCCTTCATGTCTTACTCATTTCCATTTACTTCTTATTAAACCTCTCTTGTGTTTCAGATGATAACTCTTCCTTTGTGAGCACTAGAGAGCAAAGATGCCTGAATGAGACCCCAACCCTTCTTTGAGAGTGTTTCTGCTTTTCCTTGCCAAATGAGATCGCAAAAAATAGTTCCCACTTAACTAGATTTGTAACTCAAACTTATCAGTATGTCATCTTAAGGGACAAAGAGTAATTAAGCACAATGAGTTTTGAAACAGAAGAGAAAAGAAGAACAGGAAGAGGGGAGTGAATTAAGTTACAAGGTGTTTCAAGTAAGGCTATGTATAGGAATCAGCCTCTTTTATCAGTTTGAGACATATTGGTTTTGGCAACTGTAATTTTGGCAAAATGATATGTGTGTGTATATATATATATATATATATATATACACACACACATATATATACATATGTGTGTGTGTGTATATATATATGTATATATATATATATAATTTTGCCAAATATGTATATTTCATATTTTTCTGAAGGAGACGTGCAAAAAATGCTGACTAGAATTTGAAAAAAAATTAAAAATGAAAGATTTTAATATGGTAGGGCACCTGTTTCTTAGGCAAGGTATGTGAGTGCATTTAATTATTAAGGTTTCTGGCACCTAATAAATTCAATGAAAATCTAGGATTGGTGGCTACACACCTTCTGTCTAACTAAAGGCCCCTATACTGTGACAAATTACTGTCTTTCAGAAAGCCTGTGATATGGGGTTCTGGATACCCACCCTTTAACAAACAAAAGCAGATGCAGTACTCCTAACACAGGTGCAGTTAGCATAGCTCAAAACCTCAGAAACTTCATAGATTTTCATCAAAGCTCTAAATACATAACTATATTTTAGTACTAATTCGTGTTTTCAACTTACTAGGTGTTCCCAAAGATAATCTTTATTAGATATTTTAGGCAGAGGAAGATTTAATGAAACTATAAAGTCTACTACACTATGGGGATGTTCAGTTAATTAAGTTTTCAAAATGTCAAGGGTGTACAACAAAACAGGAATTTAGGGCTCTAGTGAGCCCAACATTTAAATTCCTATAAATTATTATATATCTACTAAGGGACCTTAAGTTGCCTGAAAAGCAAAATTACAATTTGGGTCATCTTTATTACTTCAAAATTAACACAATTTACCCTCTTTTTCTAGTGTGCATTTGTTCTGCAGCCTGCTTACATCTCTCTTCCCCTATCCTCAATGGTTAGAACTCAGGATCAGGAAAGATAATAAGATCAAGCAAATCATTCCACTGGGGCAAAGCTTTAGAAATAAAATGATTTCCTGTAATAACTGGCATCTATGTTTTTTAAAAGTTCATGATCAATCAAAACTACATAAAACTCTTGTTAAAATACATTTCTTTTGTTAGCAACACTGGATAGGAACATATTCTGTGGTCAAATCAATAAGGGCCAACAAATTTGATTTTCAAATTTCCATGAGAAATTTTATTTTATCTTCAAACAACAGTTTAGAAAACATATGTCAGCCCTGGTTGGGTAGCTCAGTTGGTTAGAGTGTCAACCTGATATGCCAAAGTTGTGGGTTCCATCTCTGGTCAGGACACATACAAGAAGCAACCAATGAATGCAAAAATAAGTGTAACAAATTGATGTCTCTCTCGCTCTCTTTCCCTCTCTCAAATTAATATATAAAAATTGGGGGGAAATGATGCCTTTTCTATGTTACAATCCTACTGTTTAAACAAACGTTTGGTGAATCATAGTGCTCTATTCATAAATATACAGTGAGAGACAGGGAGATGAATCAAACATAAAGAAGCATGAAACCTAATGGAGAAATAAGAGATGTACAAGAATAACTATAATACAATGTAGAAATCACACACATGCATACAAATACATTTAAATGTGATGGCATGCCTTTGAGAGAGAGAGATGATTTCTGGTTGAAAGACCAAGGGAAATGTCACAAAAGAAGTAGCTTTGAAAAATTTGCACAGCTGAATGAAGAAGAGAGGCATTTCAAGGGGAGGGCCCCTGTTATTTTCCCCACAGTACTTCATTCACTCTGACAAAAACTAAGTGTTACCACCAAAGGGCTGAGACACAGTCTGAAAATAATAATGGGAAATAATTCCATATTTTTCTTGCAGAGCAATGCAGTAACATATGAGCGTAAAATTAGAGAACTTATTTTAATGGGTTATTTCTTAAGGAGCTTTCAAATAAACAACACAGATCACTGATGTATTAGGGGTCACTGTGAGGCTCTCCATGGGCTGTTATCTGCATAAACAGTATCATTGAGTTTAATTGGATATAGTATTCAGCAGGCCATTTAGGCTTACACAAAAACAAGCATTTGTAATAAGAAAGAAAGAAAAATAAATTGAACTTTAAATAACATAATTATATAATCACAGTGAACTAAAATAGATGAATTATATATATAATGCATGTGAATATAAATGTATACATATAAATGTTACTGTATATATATACATATACACATATGTGTTTTCCTATCCACCTAGTTTTGATACTTCGTATTATAGTATTAAATTTATTAACAATGCAATAGTATTATGTATGTGCATATATGTATGCTATAGTTATGTTACTATGATTATATATTATATATAAAATAGAGTATCATCATTATATTATAAAATATATATACAAGAGTTGTTATGAGTGCAGGCTCTGGAGTAGAAACTAGGATTTGATTCCTGGCTTCACTGTTTGTAAGCTATGTTACCTTTAGAAAATTATCTAACTTTTCTGAGTCTTAGTTTCCTCAACTGCCAAAAGAGGAGAATAATGGTAATTATCACACAAATTAGTGAGATAAAGATGAGAAGCACTTTGCAGTGCATGGATTTAATAAATGCTAGGAAATAGGATATCCCCCCCCCCCAAATATGAACCCAGTTATAGCCTATGTAGTCAACTCAACCACATTCTAAGAAATATAGAAAGCTAATTAGACTCGAGGACTAGGTCTTCTTGTTTAAGGAGTCCTGAAGAAGAAACTCCCAGAGCATGTCTTTTTAAAATATCCAAAGAAACACAGTGTCTGAAATTAAGAACACAATGTCTTCTGCCATCACCAGGAGAATAAACCATATGTGGGGTCCCTGCATCATTGAAAACACTCTGTTATGCAAGAGAATTTAGTCAACATCCCCGAAGTGGGATTTATGCTCATGTACAAGCTTGAAAACCATGACAACATACATAATTGAAATGTTGATTTTGAGAGGTACTGTGTTTTTTTCTATTTACACACAGGGTTTTTTTTTTGGAACCTGGTGAAAAGACAAAGCAGCATGGAAAGAATACTCATATTGCAGCTCAAAATTTTATCAGCATTTCAACCACAAGAGCACACAGTTCTAAAAGTTCTTAAAATTAACTTTGTGTTAATACCTGGTTTTAAAAGCTGCTTCATGTCCTGTTGGAGACCCTGAACAATTTTGCCTAGTCTCACTTTAATTTTACCTTCTCTGTTCTAGCCAGACTAAAGTCCCTTAAAATATGCTCTGAATAATCCCTTCCCTGAAATTGTGTTCACTGTTCTCTCATTGTTCCAATCTCTTCTCTCTACTCTCAGATCAAATGATTCCCATTTTTCTTTCTCAGCCCCCTCTTTCTTACAGGGATTTCTCTCTGGATACTCTAACCCACAGTGAACATCCTCATCTTAACATAATTAAACTATTCCATTGATTTGCAGCATAATTATACTGTTCCGTTGATTTGCTGTGTGTTGCTAATTGATGTATTTTGTGATTGCCCTGTCTCTTTTACTAGACTTCAAAGATCTGAATTAGTACAGACTTTGCCTTCCCATACTTCAATGTTAAAAATGGAAGAATGTGTGATCTAGTTAGATTTATAACTAACTAGATTTTTTATAACAAAAAAGAGTTATTGATTAACTGCTGTGATGTCATTTCATAAAATACACAGAATATCCCTTTAAAAGTGGCCAATTTAATAAATATTAACAAAGCATTGAATGCCATGTTGATAAAAATTATGAAGTTCTACTTTCTAAAATGTTCTTTCCCTTCTCTTCTCTTCCCTTCCCTTCCCTTCCCTTCCCTTCTTTACTCCCTTCCTTCCATTTTTCCTCAATGGCAACATATCTCCACTTTAGGACCCAAATAAAAAATGTTGCTGCCCCTAGAATGTGGCATTTTAAACACGTTTTAGTGCATCAAAATCAAAGTGCTCTTTAGGGCTCCAATTGTTAGTCTCCCATCTGGATGGAGCCTGTGTTTCCAGATAACAGTGGCAGAAGGAGACTATGCAACCACCTATGATTATAATTTGTTCATCTGCACTTTAATGAATAAATTAGCATGCCACATCAGTTCTGCTCCACTGTCATGATAAAACTTGCATTTGTATAACCTGTAATCATTTTCACTATGGGCACACAGGAGAAATTGATTTTTAAAGTTGACAACCACACATGTGGTTATGCTATTGCATAGATGTGCGAATTTGCAAATGACTTGTAGCAACATGCAAGAGACCAGTTAAAATTAAATGCATGACAATAAAAATAATTACTCTGATGGTATCTGGCTGCTATGCCACTAATAGACAATAAAAGTAGGCACTTGTATGCATTCACAAGTCAACAAATTGCATTGGAAATAGTGAATCAGAGCTGAAAGAAATTTATGTAATATTGCTAGTTATTTTTGACTCCATAGTGTATTGGAACTCAAACTTGATTTGAATTGTAACACAATTGCCACTAAATTATGGTTCTCAGATCCCCAAAGAATTCAGGCCCCAAACTGTTTTTCCTCCTCACTTCTATATCAAAAACCTGTTGGAATCAATCAAATCCATTTGGAGCTAAACTGCTAATGAGATATCTCACCCTTTTTACATTGGTGGAGGCTTAGTTATTATTATTTTTTTTTTACCAACTTCAGCTAATCTTTTTTTATTATGAAATTTTTACCCATATAGAAAAAGAATAATAAATGAATCCTTACATACCATCATTTAGCTTCATCTCATAGCAGGTTATAACCAGTTATAACTGGTATATATCCTCAGCCACTTTTTCATACTCTACATTACTGTGAAGTAAATATCAAACATTATATTAATACATTTTATTTTTAAAAAATACTTAAAATATATTTTTAAGATTTAACCTCAGTATCATTAATTATCATACCAAATTTTAAAATAATGCCTTAATGTAAATAAATTTTTCATATTATTCCCTAATTTGTAATAGTTTGTTCAAATCAGAATGTATACCATTAACAAATCAGCAAATGACAAGTGCTGCCAAAGATGTGGAGAAAAGGGAACCCAAATACACTGTTGGTGGGAATGCAGATTGGTGCAGCAACTATGGAAAACAGTATGGAGTTTCCTCAAAAAATTAAAAATGGAACTTCCATTTTACCCAGTGATCCCACTTCTAGGAATATATCCCAAAAAGCCAGAAACACCAATCAGAAAGAATATATGCATTCTTATGTTCATAACAGCATTATTTACAATAGCTAATATCTGGAAACAGCCCAAGTTCCCATCAGTAGATGAATGGATTAAAAAACTGTGGTACATTTATACAATGGAATACTATGCAGCAGTAAAAAAGATACTGCTGATAGCATGGAGGGACCTGGATTTTATTATGCTAAGTGAAATAAGCCAGTCAAAGAAAGACAAGTTTCACACGATCTCACTAATATGTGGAGTCTAATGAACAAAATAAACTTATGAACAAAAAAGATCCAGAGACATGGTAGCATTCAACAGACTGACATATTTCAGAGGAAAGGGCGGGGGGGGGGGGGGAGGTGGGTGGGAAGAGATTAACCAATGAATTTATATGCATATATGCGTAGCCCATGGACCTACAATAGTGCAGGGAAGGCCTGGACAGGGGGAAGGGAAGGAGCGGGGTAGAGGAGGTCAGGGGGAAGAAAAGGGAACATCTGTAACACTTTCAACAATAAAGATAAATTGAAATTAGGTTTAAAATAAGTCAACATTTTCTTTCTATTTCATCTAAAGGTAGTGAGGATCTTAACACGAAGTGGAAACATGGCTGGACACAAGCAGAGGTCATAAGTTCATCAACACTTGTTTCTAATAGCCTGACAGGCTCACCCAGGACGATGTGGTGTTGGCAGTGAGACAAAGAGATGATACTTTTCATCATTCAGGTCTAGGGCTATTTTTTGTGAAAGCTTACTTTTTCTCCCTCAAAAAGAGATAAGTTGAATGTTTACTTGAAAACGCTCACCATATATCATGATGGACTTGCTGTTGTAAAAGTGGTCAGACCAGCCCTATCCGGTTTGGCTAGGTGGATAGAGCATCAGCCTGCAGACTGAAGGGTCCTGGGTTCGATTCTGGTCAAGGGCACGTACCTCAGTTACAGACTCCCAGCCATAGTTGGGGGCATGCAAGAGGTAAGCAATCGATGTGTCTCTCTCACACTGGTGTTTCTCTCTGCCTCTCCCTCTCCCTTCCACTCTCTCTAAAAATCAATGGAAAAATATCCTCAGGTGAGGATTAAAAAATAAATAAATAAAAGTGGTCAGACGAAATTTGAAAAGGCACAGAAAAATATAGCTGCAAAAAATTATTCATTATAAGCTAGGAGTACGTTAGCGGGTGTTGGGGCAAACGTGAGATGATAGTTTGCTGCTTTCCATTTGCCAAAGGACCTTCATTATTTTCCAAAGTTCCAAATTATTCTCTCCGAGCTCTCGTTGTTCTAACGTTTTCGTCTGGCACCTGGACAAAGGGACTTCAAACCACAGGCATACAGCTCTCACTTCAATCGTCTTCCTCTACTTTTCAGTTTTCCCTCTAGAGTTTTGGACCTGAGGAGCTATGGCAAAGAGTGGAGAAGCAGAAATAAACGATAGATGCGTGGATGCCACACTTAAGGCCCTTTTCTGTTCTGATGGTGCTTATTGATGCCAGGGCTGCAATCAAGTTGCTGGAAAGGTTGCCTTCCTCCTGCAGAGGCATTCTGATTAACAGAGAGAATGAAATCTAGTCTCATTTGTGCGTAGCCCAAGTCAGACAGTAAACGGACTTGTTTAAATCCAAACATCACTAATTGAATAGCTCTCCTGAGCTACAGCCTCTTCGAATTACCAAATTACCCCTCAAACTATGCAGTTATATATTTTTCTCTACTCTTGTTCATTATTCAGCATTACCAGTAACCCCCACCCCCTTTCCCTAGACCAATGATGGCGAACCTTTTGAGCTCGGCGTGTCAGCATTTTGAAAAGCCCTAACTTAACTCTGGTGCCGTGTCACATATAGAAATTTTTTGATATTTGCAACCATAGTAAAACAAAGACTTATATTTTTGATATTTATTTTATATATTTAAATGCCATTTAACAAAGAAAAATCAACCAAAAAAAATGAGTTCGCATGTCACCTCTGACACGCGTGTCATAGGTTCGCCATCACTGCCCTAGACTATGTCTGAGCTCCCTACATATCAAGCACCTTGCTATTTGGTTACAGTGTCATAAAACTGGACAGTCAATTAGCAAGCAACAATGGGATTATAAAACCTACTGTGGCTCTGCTCTACATTTCCCTGTGTGCTGAATGCATTAAAACAAGTTACACAACAAATATAGATATCATCCTAAAGCACACGGAGACACATAGAGTGATACTCATTCACAGGTTATTTTGATAGAATCTACAAAGTCATTCTTAGCATGCGCAGATGCTCAATCCAGAAAGAGAGCTGGTGTAACAGCTTCATTCAGGAAGAACTTCTCTATGACTAATGGTTTCTATAAAATCTGGATTCGCGTACATGGGAAGTGTGAAGCAGAAAATGTGCTATGATTTTAATGCACACAATACGCTAGGTTATACACAGAGGTTGATCTCTCCTTAAGAGGGGAAATTATTTCAAATATCTAAACTAGAAGGAGAAATTATAATTACTGGGCTTTCTGTTCTATTCCCCTTCTGTTCCCTTTTGGTCTCTGCCCACTATTAAGTTCCCTAATGCAAAACAAAGCTTGCTCTGCGGTTGCAATCGAAAAAAGGTCTGCATATGTGGGATGAGTAAGTTCATATGAATGTACAAAGTTCTCAGGCCAACTTATTTTTGAGGCAAGCGGTTCTTATGGTAGCCATTATTTTCCCTTTATTTTATTTCTCCAATGACACATTGTCAATACAGATAATGTGGACCATACCTTTAACTCTTTCAAATGACTTCTGCTTTGGAAGAAAAATTAAGCGGTGGCATAAAAATTGCAAAATAACAGTGGCTTAAGCAATGCAGAAGTTTATATCTCTGCCAAGGGATCACAGCTCTTTCTCTCTCCCCTGTGGATCTGTTGCCCTCAATATACAGTTTCCACATCAAGGCATCACACCCATACTGAAGCCTCCAGCAAGGAAGAAATGGGAGAAACAAGGACCTCCCTTTCAGATACTTCCTGGATGTTCTGTAAATCTCTTTTATCAAGAGCTCACTGGCAAGGGCTTTGTTACATGGGAAGTGAGGTCTTTATTCTGAGTGCCTAGGGGCATGGCTAACCTCTGTGGGGAGAGAGGAAGGAATGCTGGAGACAATTAGTTTCATACTCAAAAGAGTAAAAGTGAAAAGGCAAGAGATAGAAACTGAAAGTTAAGATAAACAAGGCAAAAGGGACTAAATATATGATGATGAAAGGTGATTAGACTTTGGGTGGTGAGCACACAATATAATATGCAAATGCTAATCTCAGGGGGAAGGGGAGTGGGTAGGAAGTGATTAACCTAAGAATTTATATGCATACTAGTGGCCCCGGTGCACACTGAAAGGAAATTAATTAGAAGAAATATTTTAATAGTGCTACTCGCCCTTTCTCTATAATAGAAGTGTCAGAGATGAAAGAAAATTAGTAAAATGTACATGAAAATAATATCTAAATAGATTAATAAAAAACAATAACATGATATAACAATGAATATTTTCCATGAATTTTTTACTGTCAGAATCTTCGTTTATCATTATTTTTTAAAAAATATGCCAGGCATTCTGGAAAATTTATATCATTTGGACAAACTTTGCCTTTGCTACAACATAGAGTAAATTTTCCATGAGATGGTTTTTCATTGGAGAAATTTAGGGATAGGCAAAATTGACATGTAACAGTCATTCCACCACAACTGTGTTCAATAATTGCATCCTTATTTACGTCATCTTCATTTTCGCTATGAAGGCAGTTCCTACCAGTAGTGGTAGTACTTGTCAATGACTGTTCTTCAGAGATATTCTGTCGATGACATTGCTTTCTTTCAGCTTCAGAGGTATGTTGTGGCAATAGTTGGTCTTCAGACATATTCTGTCAACATTTTCGGCTTCAAAATGGCAACCAAAACGTGACGTCATTACTCGGCGCCCACAGCCACCTTTTGTGGGTTAGGCTGAGTTAGGCTGTGGGCCACATTTTGTACAATGGCAGCTTTGGCTGTGATTTGGTGGACTGTCACTCTGGGGTGATGGTGGGGCCTGTGTCCCACTTGGAGGAAGCCAAATGTTGCTTTGTCAGCGCCAGGTCTGTGGTGCCATTTCTCTGTGTGCGTCACGGCAGCTTTGCGTTAAGCATCTGCCCCCTGGTGGTCAGTGCGCTTCATAGGGACCAGTTGGACAGTGGGAAGGACACAGCATATTAGCCTTTTATATATATAGATATGCATAACCCCTGGACATAAATAATAGTGCAGTCAAGGCCTGGGGAAGGGGTGGAGAGGACGGGTTCAATGGGGGAAAAAGGAGGCATCTGTAATACATTCAACAACAGAGATAATAAAAAAAAGAATTGTACACTTCAAATTTATATAACGTATTAACCAATGTCATCACAATAAATTTAATTTAATAAAAAAATAAAGTTTAGGCAAGGAAAGAAACATTACAACTAATCTACATGTTTTTAAATTTAGAAATTAATTTTAAAAACACTGGGAGTAATCCCTTATCACACACTCCATCTTCCTCATAAAAATGCAATTCAGGAATGAATTATGATAATAAAAGACTGAGCCATGGATCGCTCTCTGCCACATCGCAGGCCTGTGCCCCATCAGTTGATGCTGATTAAGGGTACACAGGTTGCTCAGCCCTGAATTAGACTGACCTGAATATTTTTCCAGAATTCACACTGTCCTGAAGTCTTATTTCAGGTGGAGAAGCTGAAGGACAAAGTCTTGTCCTCATTTCCTGTCTGTATATATTGAGTATGAATTTCCTATTTGATTAGCATCTCTTCTGGCTGGCGGAAGAAAACCAAATTTGAAGAGGAATTAATTACAACTGTGGTCTGAATTTTGCTCCACCTAAAGGACTCATAAAGCTTGTGGCTTCATTAGGAGACTCACTGGCCCACAGACAAGCTATCTAGCACATTTCGCTAACATCATATCCTTATCATGGTCAGGAGTTTACCTACAGAGACACATTCTCACATCCAGATTCACATCTCCTTGTGCAAAATAATGAAATACTAAAGTATTTCATTTTTATATTCAAAACTCTCATGAGAGGCAAAGAGGGGAAATATCATTATCTAGTGATAAACTACTAGGCAAACATTAGGATAGGCTAAAAAATTGCTCAAAACAGGACTGGGCTTAAAGATCTCAAGTAGACTATGTCACTGTTAAAAAAAGATGCATTTATATAAATAATCTTTGTTTTAAAGGAGATGTCTTTCTAAAGATGTTATCTTTTATTTCAATGCAACCATTATACTGAGTACTTGGTCCCCTAGGTAAAGTGCTAAATTATTGAGCATTTAATTTTATGTATATAAAACATGTGGTTCTGTGTATTAGAGGTGTATTCATAAACAGACATAATTGGTTTTTTTATGCTTCATTTTAATTCTTAGAAAAACTCATGAGTCCTTGCATCTAGGTCCCTAGGGACATTTTCCTATACTTAGAGTTGTAATACAAATATAGTGGCTTCACTCCCAAAGTCCATATACAGTTCTTCATTATATGACATACAGTACCCTTTGTATTAGTTTCCTGTGGCTGCTGTAATAAAGTACCACAGACTTGGTTGCTTAAAAACAACTGTCACAGTTCTGGAGGCAAGAAGTCTAAAACTGAGGTGTTGGTAGGGCCACCATTCCTCCAAAGGTTCTAGGAGAGGTTTTGTTATCTGCCTCTTTTGGTGGTTGAAGGCAATCCTAGGCATTCCATGGCTTGTGGCCACTTCACCTGTTTTCACATGGCCTTCTGTGTCTTCTCTTCTGTGTAGGTGCCTCCTATAAGGGCACTTGTGATTGGATTTAGGGCTCATCCAGGTAATCTAGAATGATTTCTTTACCTCAAGTTCCTTGGTTATATTTACTCAGGTCCTTTTAACAAATAAGGTAATATTAACAGGTTCCAGGGATTAGGGCATGAGTATATTTTTGTTGGAAGGGCACTGTTTGTCCCATGACACTCTTTATGGTGTTTCTCTTGGGGGCATATTTTACCTTCATTTCCTGCAATGTCCCCCAATGCATTACATCCCAACCTATTGGCTTACCCTTCTCAAATAGTGTCACTTTTTCACATGGCTTCATGCATTTGCACATTCTATTCCCTCTGCATGAAATGTAGTTCTCTTTCTTGTCTGACTTGTGATCTCCTGCTTATCATCTGCCCCAAATTCCCAATGATTGCCTCCATGTGCTTTCTTCAAGGGGACATTTGGTGCTCTTCCTCAGAACTACCCTGCCACTTAATGCACAATTATATTAGAGTGCTTAACATGATGCATTCTAATATATTTTTAAACAAATTCCCTCATCTGACTGTGGTTCATCCACCACAGAATGCCAAGATTCGTCTTTGTATTTGTGTTTCAATATCTGGAATATGATAGTTTTTCCTAGGTGCTCCATAATATTTTTCAAAAACTTTTTCTTATTATAATGACATTTAGATTATTTAAATAAGCATGACAAAAAAATTAGAATTGCCTGTAACTCTACCATTAGTATATAAAACACAAGAAACATTTAATTGATGTATATCTTTCCAATACTGATATATTTTTCAATGTGTGTATATATACTAGTAGGCACTAAAATAAAGTCCTTTTGTACACATTTTGTCCTGCTGAAACATAGTATATACTTGAGAGGTATTTACTGGATGGATTAATGAATTGATGAAAAAACTACCTTCTAAAGAGAACTAATATAGTCACAGAATAAAAGGTTTGGAAAAGTCATTAATTTGGACTAAATACGAGACTCTGCTTGGGTTTCTCTAGTTATTTTTAAGATTTTATGAAAAAGAGTTTAACTATATCCAGGTTTATACAGTTTTTTGGAATAGAAGTAGAAGAAATTCTTCTGGATAGTGGATATTATGAAACTGGTTTATTCTTGAAAGTATCTCTTCTTTATGATATTCTAAGATAACAGAGGCCTGGTACATGGGATTCGTGCACCGGTGGGGGACGTGGCCTGCGGGGATCGGCCTGCTGTGGGAACACCCCTCATCCTGGTCAGCTGAGTGGCTGTGGACCCGCCCTCTGGGTGGTTGCTTCCTGGTCTAGCATCTTCCTATGGAGCTGGACCACTCGCCTCTCCAGAGGACCCGGTTGGGCCGGGCGCAGGGACAATAGCACTGAGAGGGGGCAGAGTAGGCCTCAGTCCTATGGCAGCCATGAACCCGCCTCCCAGCCTCCGGGGTCAGCTCTGCAAGCCCAGCGGCAGCACTGCGGAGTAGGCGGCAGGGAGTGAGGAGTAGGAACCTGGGGTGAGGAGGTGACAATTGCAGCCCTGATTCCTACCCGTAGGCCCAGGGTTCACAGTGGGAGCAGCTGCTCATCCCGGTCAGCTGAGCTGCACCCCGACTGTGGTAGCACACTGAGCACCAGAGGGAAGCTCCTATGTTGAGTGTCTGCCCCTGGTGGTCAGTGCGCATCATAGCGACTGGTTGACTGGTTGTTCTGGGAATTCCGTGTTCATCGCTGGGCTTTTGTTACATAGAATAATAAAAGATAGTTGGTATTTGTATCACCACACTCTTAACTATGGTGCCTTTCCAAAGATGGTCTTGGGATAAATATGCGAAGATAATTCGTCTTACTAAAATGTCTCTTTCATTTATTTATTAGACTAAAGGAGGAGAGGAAATAAGCAAACTATCATGGCTTTCTTTTTGGGGGGTGTGTGTGTAATTCTTAACAGAGGATATTTTCCCATTGATTTTTTGAGAGAGGAAGAGAGACACAGAGAGAGAAACATCAGTGTGAGGGAGATACATCTATTGGTTGCCTCCCACACAGGCCCCAATGAGGGCCCGGTATGGAGCCTGTAACTGATGTATGTGCCCTTGACCAGAATAGAATTGGGACCCTTCAGTCCACAGGCTTATGCTCTATCCACTGAGCCAAACTGGCTAGGTCATGACTTTTATTTTATTTTATTTATATATTTATTTGTTAATCCTCACCCCAGGTTATTTTTCCATTGATTTTTTAGAGAAAGTAGAAGACATAGGGGAAGACAGAGAGAAATGTCAATGTGAGAGAAGCACATGAATTTGTTGCTTCCTGCATGTGCCCCGACCAGAGCCTGAGCCTGGGAACAGCCTGCAACCAAGGTAAGTACCCTTGACTGGAATTGAACCTGGGACACTTTGGTCCACAGGCCAATGCTCTACCCACTGAGCCAAATCAGCTAGGGCACTTTTATTTTTTATGAATTAAAATTAACAGGAATTGCCCCGAAGGAGAAAAGGTGATCATGGAAATCTTGTAGATAGAATGCCATTCTTCTGAAACATACAATTTTACTTTCAAAAGTTAAATCTCTATTAACTGGAGGCACAGAAAGCGCAAGTCTGTGAACTTCACAAAGAATAAAAATGAAACTTCTGTCTTCCAAATTGTAGTTTGGGGAAAGGTTAGCTTTCCTGCGACTTCCTGTCTGGGAGTGATCACTGAGGAATCCATACCTGGTGTATACCACATGCAGTGAGGTGAATCAGCATTGCTGGAAGGCATATATCCCCACAATAATTTGCTTCTGGCTTCACTCTGGAAGAAAATCGATATTTCGGAGTTCCTAAGGAGAATTCTAACACCTTCTTGCAAAAGTCTGTCTATTACCTTGGGTTCTCAAAATGAGTAAACTCGAAGACTACAACAAAGGCCAAATCAGTAGATGGTGGACCACTAGTGAGCCAAAGTCTACCCTTAGTGGTCACAATGGACTCAGATCAACATAGACTTTAAACAATCGGATTTAGGTTGTTCTATGAATAGATCTAAAAGTGATGTCATGTAAAGAAAACATAAAGGCTTCATAAGTTTTAATTTTTACCTATTTAACAACTTCCTCCTCAGGCAACACTCCATGCAGTGTATTGGAAAGCAAAATGACACTTGGTGTTGAGAGAGCCTGATTTGAGTAAGTCCTTATTCTCTGGGCCTGAGTTTCCTCCACGGGAAACCTAGGTGAAAGTTCTGAAACAAGAGTTTTAAGACATCATCGCAGGAAAACCCCCAAATGTAAAACAGCAAAGGTGGTACTTTATTAGAATAAGCATATGCCGTGATATTGATTGTCCTTAAATCTTTAATTCTGAGAAAGTCCATTTAGCCAGAGCAAAGATGTCTTTTTGAAATTAGCATTTATGATTGAGAGTTTTGGTTTGATACAGGTCTTACTATCAATGTACGTTCTTGTGATCGTATATACCCTGTGAAATTGTGATAAAAAATTAGTAATTAGCCTTCCAATTCAGGATATCTTTAACCAGGCAGAAATGGTGGAAGTTAAAGACTTGCAGTACTGGTCAAAGGATAAATGGCATCTGATGTGTGAAAACTGTATTGAGTTTTAGAAATATTTAAACATAGCCTGTGAAATAGAAATTTAATCCAACTTTCCCAGACATTCCCCGTCCATTTCCTACAGAGTTTGAAAATAACCTGTCAACATGACCTCTAGGAGCTCTTCCAGTCTGAAAATTCTGTGACTGTGTGCTAGTATTTATTCTCCAAGCTCCAAAGGGGCCTGTTGAGTAAGCTCCTGTTTCAACTCGGTAAAGCTCAGGGAAGTCTCAGCTGCAAATGCAACAAGAGTAGAGGAGATGCTGGAAAAATAAATTATTTCAGATGAACTCAAGTCTCTCTTTCTTTCATCTTTCAGACTCATATAATCCCTTCTAATGCTAAGGTTGTAACAATGTGCATGTGATTTAAAGGCTGCGAAATCTCCTTTCGATCAGATCCTTCCCTGACAGTGCCACCATGCCTGCGATTTCTATTTCTGACACCCTTCCTTCGAGGTAAGATACATGATGCACTCTGTTGAAACAATAATAACTTGACAGGGACATGTGACATGGCAGCCATGAACACCTCCGGCAAACTTAAATATAACTTGTAATTTGCATAACCACATCATTTTATTTTCATATGCCACAACTATTCATCGAAAGTTATATTACTTATCTCTAAGCTAATTTCTGCCATGTAGGAATTTGAAATTTAGCAGAGAAGAAATATTTAGTGACATTACAACACTAAAATAAATCATACAATACGTATCATTAAAGGCAAAATACATGAATGAAAACAAAAGCTCTGACAGGTGCAGTAATTAATTAGGGAAGATCTTCGATTAGATGAGATTCTGGAAAACAGCCTGTGGGCATATATCAGTGCTTCAATGTGCCCTTAGAGCACTAATCTGTGATCAGATTTGTTTGGAAAGATGCAAGAGTGCATCGCTGTGGTGTTTAGATACCCAAGGCCACAAGAAACTCTGAAGAAAATCTACTCCATGTTGTTTCCCTCAGCATTTTTCAAACAGAAATAACTACTAATATAATTTTCTCACTCTCTGTAATATTTATAACTTAAGTATCAAATATATCTGGATTGGATCCTAATTCCTCCACTGCTAGCCGCTGTTAGCTCCATGAGGTCATTTCATTTCTCTGAGCCCCAATTTCTTTACCTGTAAACTGGAGATAACAATACATACCCTGATTTCTTAAGGATTAGCTCCTATAACTTCTGAGTTACATAATCATTACATGAATAATAAGAATGCATTTATATCAGGCATATAGAACACCTAATGGAGGGCAAGGTTCTTGCTAGGAGCTCAACACATGTGGGTTTCCCTTTCCTTTGTCTTTTATTCTTTACTGGAGGCCTCTTGCATGAAGAGATTCATGCAATAGGCCTTCCCTTCTCCTGGCTGCCAGCACCGATTTTCCTCCGGCACCCGGGACCCAGGCCTTCGCTCCGGCCGGAGCCGCCTTCCATCCTCCGTCTTCGCGGCCCCGGCCGGAGCTGCCTTCTGTCTTTGCGGCTCTGGCTCACCTTCAGTCTTGGCTCCGCCACTTGGAGCCTCCTATGCAAATTAACTGCCATCTTTGTTGGCGGTTAATTTGCATATCACGCTGATTAGCCAATGGGAGGCATAGCGAAGGTATGGTCAATTACCCTGTTTGTCTATTATTAGATAGGATTAAAGAGGAATAAGACTTACCAAGAAAGTGACTTTTTAAGAATCACACCTAAAATGCAGACCTGAAACTAGTACCCAGCACTTTTTTGGCGGCTGGCTCTGGGTTCTTGGGAAAGAGAGCACAGTCTATTTTACTTTGAGGAACAGGTGATGGGGACCTTGGGCAGGGAAGCAGACCCCAGGACAGACTGAAGTCCAAAATGGAATATAGCTATGCCAATAAGTTTAAATTCCAATTTTAAGAGCCGTTATTTATGAGACAGTTTAGTGCAGTGGTTCCTAAACTTTTTTTGGCCACACCCCACCTAAGCATCTCTAAAATCCTGATGCCCCCAGTGACATATAGTTCTTATTATTCAAAAATTGAACTTCTATTCATGTGGAAGAAGCCTAAAAGGCCATTAACTTGATTTAAACAAGCTACCATGAAAGAGAAAAATAAAAGAATGAAAGGACAGTTGAAGTACTGATGAAGAAATTGTTAAAAAATAATAATATGAAGTTATATGAAAAAATAGAAAATAAAGTTTCAAAACATATAATAGAGAACTGAAATGCATAAATATGTCACCATATATTTATATACTATATATGAGGCCCCTAGAACCATAAGAAATGCAAAAAAATCACTGTTAATAACTCATTCCCAAATTTCCCCCCTTAAAAATCAAATTGATCCCCTGTGGGGCATGTCCCCACATTGGGAACCATTGGTTTAGTGACTCAACCAAGATTACAGTGAGTGCTGGGATCCCAAACCCCCTACTCACTTTGTATTATACTCAAGCTCCTACAGCTACTGAAACATGGGTCCTCAACTGGGCCATACTCACTGTCCAAGTAGCTTTCCTAAACTAGACCAAATAAAAAAGGCTGTTCAAATTCCAGAGATAACTCATCTAACTGTGAAAGATACCCCTCATATCAGGCCTTTTAAAGCATCGGGCCTTTTAAACCTGCTCTTTGAAACAGCCACAAGAGGGCAACACTATCATCTTCTTAAATATTTTTCAAACACGAGATTTAGTCTGATTCACCATAAAAAATTCATACTTTCAATTTGTTATCAGTCAAAACAATCTATTTTATTTATATAATTTTTCATTCATTTAAAATATTTATGGAAAATAGATTGTAGATGATCAATAGTTTTAACATCATACTTAATATTCCTTAAAAGGAAACATTGTTCTTCCTTTCACCACCTAAAAAAACGACATTTAGGATGTTTTCTTCTCAAGGAAAAGTATTAATATTAAAACATTGACCTTTCCAATGTTTCTTTGAATAGCATGCTTCCCATGTTATTTTTGAAACTGTTATCTTCCCATGATCACATCATGTTTCTTCAACGTATGTCTGCTGGAATTGTCCCTCCATGGAAATATACACTGTGTGGAACAATTCACTGTCAAGAACATGGAACTATTTCAAGGAGAATTCAGCCATTCTAATTCAGCACATGACTGCATCAGACCATCTTCACTGGGCTAGTTTTCAATTCAATAAGAGATTAAAAAGTAGACTGCCTATCAAATTCTGGAATATAATTTACTTCTTAATGTTTCTGGTTTTATATTACAAGCTCAGCAGTATTTAAAAATGACAATTTAAATATCATTAAGCAGCTTTCACTTGAGAAAAGTATGTTGTAATCATCATAGAATAGCTTGAGGAAATACTGAGCAAGACACTGCAATGTAGCTGACCTTTTGTTCAGAGAAGCTGGAGGCTCTGACCTAATCTCACAAGGGCAATGTAAACAGAAAAAGAGAATTCACTGTCTAAAGTTTTTTTGTGTGATTTCTTTTCTGAGGTCATTTGACTGACAACTCATTTTGATAGGACGAGAAATGTTCCCTGAGTATTTTTATATAAGCTTGGCAAAGACATACAATTTTGCAAGTTAAAATGATATGCTCTATGGAAAGGTGGAATTTAAAAAATTCAACTTCATATAGCTCCTAATTACATAAATGACTCAATTATGTATTCTCAGTTTCTACAGGAAAAAAGTATGTGCATAAATCCAATTGCATTAATTTTGATAGAATAAATATAACACATTTTGAATTGTAACAATTATGATTCCAGGAATAAAAATGAATAAATGGGATGAGTTGTGATATCACATGTGTGTGTATTTGTATACGTGTTCAGTTTTCAAGTATGTAGTTTCAAAAATACATTTTTATGTGAAAGTTACACTTGCCATTTTCTGTTTGACCAAGCCAACGACGACAAATTGGACATTCTTTTAGTGCATCTTACGTTCTCATGGAGTGACTCTGGGAAATGCTTGATCACATTTCACAAAAACATCATTACTTATGAAAATGCCTATTAAAGAAGAAAAAGCATTATATCTTGAAAATATTTATCATGTAGATAATTAGAGTCACTCATCTTTGTATTTTGACCAATTTCAATGCTTAACAGCTTCATGTTGTACATTTTCCATCATCAATTGAGAAAAAAATTACAAAACAAGAGTAATAAGTAAATTACTGTAAGCTTCCATTTAGAATTTTTAATAATTTAATATTTTAATACTTTAAATAATATAAGGACTCATAAAGAAAAGAAAGACTAGAACAAAGAAGTAGCTCCAAGTTTTAGAAAAGGATCAACACAGATCACTACTTTGTTATCCTGATAAACACTCACAATAAAAACAAACAAAATTCTAGAGAAAGTTTAGAAAGGATATACCAGCCAAACTAGGTTAGGGAGTGGAACTGGGAAGGTGGGAAATGGTATGATAGCTGGGCTTCAAGATGACCCCAATGATAGTCACACGCTTCTGGGCACTCCCCCTACACACACACACACACACACACACACACACACACAGAATAACTTTCAGTTTCTTTTCTAAATATTTCCTCCTTTCATTTTAGATAATTAGCATGTATTCATGTAAGCATCACAAAAGCAGCTACTCTGCCTATCTTGTTTACCTCTGTACCCCCATGCTTGGAAAAGTACCTGACACATAATAGGCTTTTAATAAATGTTTGTTAAATAAACTCAGTGAGTAATCATTTTCAATTAAAAGTCTGCAGCTGGTGATACATGAAAATGACCGGAAGACCCTGCAAATATAATCGAACATATTCTCTCTTCAGGGATTTGCTGGACAATGTAATGTAACAGAGTCTGTAAATTATGTTCAATATCTCAAAAATACTTTAGCTCTGATCTACATAATAAGGTGCGCTATATAAATACACCAAATGTTTTAAAACACAGAAAAAGAAAGCCCATTTGCTAGTGATAAAGCTGTAATGCAAACCTGCCGCAGTAGGAAAGGATGATGAAAATTAATCTATTTTTTCACATATGGTCTACGAAAGTGAAGACAATTGCAGAACCAAGAAGATTGATTGCACTGCAAATACATGGTCACTGGCCTCAGCCAGGTCCTCCAAGTGCCCAGTGATTGTTCTGTGTTTCTCTTGTCAACTCCCTCTCCCCCCTGCCCCGGTTCAGCACAATGATGGTTGTGAAGCCTCCTTTACTCTCCCAGCCACTTAACACCAGTTGATCTCCTTGTCCTCCCTCCCAGTCTATTAGATGATGTTGCCTCCTATTCAGCAAAGAAGACAGAAACCATGGAAGGCAACTCATTCACCCTCTAGTAAGCTCACTTGTTGTCCTACTCTGTTCTGATAAGAAAGCAGCGCTGCCTGGCATGATATCCATCCTCTTCCTACTTTCTTAGGACCTGGGCTGGACCTGTTACCAGTCCTCAGGAGTGTCCTTCTTCTTAAAAGAAGGATTAGATGAACCCTGGAGTCAGGGATGGATAGGGACTTCATGGGTTCAAATATGACAAGGAGACAGCTCTGTGTCTGGAACTTGGGAGAGGCTCAGTCACCACCTTTTCCTCTGAGTCACAATGTTCCTCAGCCCTGTGCCTGCACCCCAAAAGGGAAGTGGTGGAGAAACTGAAGTCATGCACTTCACTTCTTCACTTCACACGATTGTCAGCAGTGGGTTATAGAAATAAAAGGAATTTCAGAGGTTCACAAAGAAGATAAAGGAGACAGACAGAAACTGGGAGAAAGCCAACATCTTTTCCCAGACTCAAGGCCTGGGCCATGCCCTTAATTCTGTTATTTCTCAAATTTGTATGACAAAGCATAAAATGACCTGAGAGATAGGCATCAATTTATTTTCAAAATAATCTTGATAATAAATCACTTCTGACTCTAAATTTAAGTGAGGACTGAATGCATCTACTGGACACAATCTATTTATGCCAATATTCATTTCCCAAAACAACCTTTTCTTCTTTCTCCTCTCTGTCTTAGCTTTAATCAGATATGATTTATTTGCTTAAAAGCCATCCCCTCACTCTTTCGGCTTCTCTTTTGTGGCTACCTCAGAGTCTAAACAGAGTTGCAATTTAAAATGTAACAGACAATAAATTATGAGTGCCCAGGAGTTGTCTGAAAGTTCAAAGTTATAACAGTTTATTTTACATTCTCTACAATGCTAGGAAAAACCGCCCAATAAAAACGGTTTTCTCCCAAGAGTAAATAAGAGGTTCTTACAAATTCGAATAATGCCGAGAACTGCTGGATTTCTATACTTGAGATATGCTGTATATGAGCAGTGAATGGTGGTTATGACCTTGCAATGGCTCCTTCCCAGGTTAATAATTTGTAGATCTATAAATATATGTAGATATATTTTAATATGGTCAATTTTGATTGGTAACTACACCGTCAGATTAAACATGCAAAGATATATGTCTCCAAGTGCTTTTAAACATTGTGAAAATCCATTTCTATTCTTATTCTGAGAATAAACTTTCTCTGAAGATTGTTTCACTTTTTTCTGGCCATAAACACTCTGAGAAATTAGCACAAATTCTGGCTCAATGTGCTAATATTTAGCTGAGTATTTAAAAACATGGAATTTCATTTGACTTATTGACAGTGCTCTCATTAAAAAACATAGCTAAAAAAATATATATGTATATACAATTAACCCTGCAAGAAATCCTAGGTAATACTTTCCAAAATTTTTAATATTATGTTGAAACATAAGATATACAGGCATTTACCCCCCACTCACCCTTTTTTTAAATAGCAGTTGTCTGATAGAAAAACAAACGGTATGTTGATTATCATGAAACACAGGAAAGTCAGGGCTTAATATATTAAATGAAAAATAAAATTAAGAACACATTAATTTAGGATGCTTTTATTCTTTGTAGCATTTTGACCAAAGTAATGATCACCATGTGGATTGATAAGTCTCTGCTAACACAACTCCTTATTATATCTTGAAAAAGTAATTATTGTGCTAGGTGATTCATAGGGCCTCTTCCAACAAAATTATTTTATCTTTATAGACCACCTTGCATGTTACCAATTATTTCAAATAGGTTTGGAAGGTTCCATTTCTTAAGTAGCTCAAAAAAGCACTTTATGTTCTGTTCAGTGATAACCCAGAAATAGCCATTGTAGTAGGCTGTTAATTAATTATAGCTTCTCTTATTATCAAGGAACATGGCCCAAAACAAATCACAGTGACTTCAGATGTCCTAGTCCCAACCTAGGCCTGATTTGGTTCTTGCTATAGTAACTCTCCATTGGTTTCTCAAAATGGTCTAAAATTTCTGTGTTTCCATAAAGCCAAAATGATAATTTATGAATATGATGTTTCCCCACTCTGTTTCAGAGTTCATGAGAGAAGTTCAAGTCTGAGAAGCACTTTGGGGAAAAGTAAAGGGTGCAAAACAGAGGTTGTGAAGCTTGGTACCCACACTGGGGTCACCAGGAAACTTCTACCCTTCATAGGGAGTATTCCCACCACCAGCTCAGCCTTGCCATCTGCCAATCATTTTCACTAAGAATTCTCTTTCCTTTCCACGACCTCTCATCAAGAAAACTTGTCTGATTCATTGCACTTCAGCTGGAGTCCTTTATTCAAACTAATTAAGCTTCAGACAAATGATACGCTTTCAGACATGTCATAGAATACAATTCTATTTCTAGGGAAATGATCACCTGACTAGATCATACGAGGTTTATACTCAAGGCTAAGATAGAAGTCTCTTAAATCAATAGGACACGGACATGCCAAAATTCCAAGACAGAGGTGAATAAATGCTCTATTCTAAAGACCCACACTCCCCTGTAAATTCATTATGAACACCTTTTAAGTTTCAAGAAAACGAAGTTACACACATGCCAAGATTTTTTTAATGACAGATTGGCTTTTTTTTCTTTATGACACTGAGAAAGTAATATAATCTTTTATAGTTATATCACTACATGCAGTACTCATTTGTATCATCATTTGCAGTCATTAATTGAATATACCAACTATAATAAAAATTTTAAAAAGCATTCATATTTTTAATGTTTTTCACTTTTTCAATTTAAATAAACACAGCCTAAAGAATTCCAAATTTCCCAACCTTTGCCAGGTTTTTGCATACTTGAAAACTGTTTCCTTTATACTTCTATTTTTCTTAAACACACACACACACACACACACACACACACACACCCCTCTGGTTATTTATTTCTGTGACAATGATTACAAAAATAAAATATAAAACTAGTAAAACAAATCGTCTTAAGAGGAAAATCTTATATGATGATGGAGTACTTCATGGTATTAACCAAAGAAATGCAAAACTTGGGTGCATATTTGTGTGGCAAGGAGACATACAAGTATTAATTTGAGGCAGTGCTGAGACTTCAACTAGATGTGCCATTCTGATCTCCTCCTCCCTTGAAATTTCCCTCACGCCTCTTTCAGCACAGGAGACATAGGTTGTTATTTAGTTGAGGGAGTATTTTCTAAAAACAGACAAAGAAAACAGAGAATATTCCATCTCTGAATGAGAGAGAAAGGATTTTGTCAAAAGATGGAGATTAAAAAGTGGATATGTTTTAGTAGCACTGGTTTGCTTTCATTTCCTATATATTGTGGGGTTTTTTAAGGTTTTATTAAAGAGAAGAGTGAAACCTGAAAAAGAAAAAAAGATGAAGAAAGAAAAAAGGGAATCCCAGTCCTTTCTGCCTCTCTAAGACTAAGTTCTAAGTGGAAGGGCTGTGCATGATAGATATTGAGACCCATAAATAGTTCATGGGATATCTAAGAGGAAGGGCCCTTCATAGGCTATTTCCCAGACAAGTTACTGCTGCTAAAACCTGATCCAGCAGGCACAAGAGAAAAGTAACTGTTCTCTTCCTAGATCTCCCATTCTTTTTGGTGTCTGTGCTCCATCCTGCATCAATATCCAAAAGCTACCCCTGGTGGACAAGTACCCTTTAGGTCCCCATCCTTGAACTCCTCCTCAATCTCCATTGTCACTTACTATTGGAATTGCACTCCCAATTTCACCTCCACTACCCAATAGCAACCATCACTCACCTTATTGTGTAGGCAAAAAACCAAAAACCAAATAAAAATTTAAAAAAACCCACACACACCAAAAACAAAAATAAACAAAACAAACAAAAAAACACATAGGAGTTATCTGGGCTTTCTTTATTCTCTTCTATCTCTCACCTAATCTATTAAATGATTTTGGCTTCTCACAATGATCCTGCTCTAGCCATTATCCTCTCTTACTGAGCCTTTTTAATAGTCTCCTCACCAAATTCCCTGTGTCCACTCTATTCCACCAGGAGTATTTTCTTCTCAAAGCAGCCTGAATTACCTGTCCCAAACCTACATTAATCAGATAATGTTATACTCCATTCTAATACTCTCCAGTGGCTTGCACTGCATTCAGAGTTAAATGCAAGCTCCTCAGAATGATTACAAGGCCCTAGTAGTCTAGACCTTCCTGATTCTTCAAAGTCGTTTCCAATTTATCTCTGCCATGTTCATTCCCCTGTAGCCACATTGGCCTTTCTTTTGGTTCTAAATTACACCAACTCATTTCCTCCTTTCTCAAGACCATTGCACTTGTCTTTCTTACCACTTAAAATTATTTTTACATTTTCATCTTTTTAAAAATATTTTAACTGGTTTTAGAGAGGGAGAAGGATAGAGATAGAGAGCTAGAAACATTAATGAGAGAGAATCATTGATCAGCTTCCTCCTGCACACCCTCTATTGGGTACTGGGACTGCAACTCAGGCATGTGTCCTAACCTGGAATTGAACCATGAACTCCTGGTTCATAGGTGCATGCTCAAACACTGAGCAACACTGGTTGGGCTACATTTTCATCTTTATGCAAAGATCATTTCTTTAAAAGGCATTCTTGGATAACTGTACTTAAAATGGCCTGCCCCTCTTCACAATTAACTTTTCACCCTACTTTATTTATTTCATAGTTCTTATTACGTTTTGAAATTGCATTAGGTATTTATTTAATTATTAATTTCTAGCTCTCTTATTGGAATATTAGATCTATAAGGGCAGGAACCTTATCTGTTCTCCAAGTGTATTCTCAGAGTCTAGAACAGTGCCTGGAATAAAGTAGGAGTGCCACAAATAGCTGTGGTACAAATGAATAAAAATAAAATAACAGTATAGTGTCTCTAGGCACGTGTGGGGGCCTCTGATTCTCCTCCCTCTAACACCATGAGAAACAATTTCTATCTGGCCAATTCCTATCTATAACAGAAAAATAAATTGAATGATCATACAAATAGCTAATCTTAACTCAGAGTCTATCTGAATCATTAGAGGTTAAAAGAAGTGGAACTCACTCAAATGAATTACACAATTGAAATTTTCCAGTAATTTGAGAAAATTAACTTAATGAATAAAACTGTAACTTAACAATTGTTTTTATGAGAATTTTCTTGGCTAAAAAATTAGTGAATTTGTGTTAGTTATGAAATAATAATACCCAATTTTACTTCACACCACTAAAACATTCACTTAACAATATTAATATTGTCACTTCCTATAATTTGCAATTAATGATTTATAATCTTGGGTTCTTAAAATCATTAGCTAATGATATAAATATGAGCTATTCATTAGGCATGCTAGATAAACTCAGAATTATTGTTATACCTGGGTGACTCTGTAAGATTTTATGGCTACATGTTCCCAGGGAAAGGAAGAGGCTTATGGACTTGAAATGTGCTATTTACTAAAAATGATTTTCAAATTTATAACACTTAAAGTGCATAAGTGTGAAGCCATTTTACAATGATGACCCAGTTGTTATATACATGATATGTTTATTGTGATATGTACATAGTATATACATGATATGTACACAGCATGATAATGTATGGTGGTAGATAAATTTTACCTTTAAGCCATCATATATGTTTGAATAGTTGTATTAAAAACCCAGTACTAAAAGGGACCTGGCCAAATATTCTTTTTCTCCTAGTCCATTTGGGTTGCTTTATCAGAATACCATAGTCTAGATGACTTATAAACAACAGAAGTTGATTTCTTAAAGTTCTGGAGGCTGGGAAGTATGAGATCAAGGTACAGCCAAATCTGGTGTCCCTGCCCCTTATTGGTTCATAGTCTTTTCCTGTGTCCTCACAGGCCAGAAGGGATCAGAAAGCTTGCTGGGATCTCTTTTATGTAAGTACTAGAGGCCTGGTGCAAGAAATTCATGCACTCGGAGGTGGTGGGGGGAGGTCCCTCAGCTCAGCCTGTGCCCTCTCACAGTCCAGGAGCCCTCTGGGGATGTCCAAGCCAGCAGTTGGACATCCTTGGTGCCACCGCTGCTGCGCTCGCCAGCTGTGAGCCCAGCTCAGGGCTTCTGGCTGAGCGGCGCTCCCCTGTGGGAGTGCACTGACCACCAGGGGTCAGCTTCTGCATTGAGTGTCTGGCCCCTCGTGGTCAGTGTGCATCATAGCAACTGGTCATTCTGCCATTCAGTCAATTTGCATATTAGCCTTTTATTATATAGGATTAATCCCATTCAATAGACCTCCACCCTCATGATCTACGCACATCCAAAAGCTCCATTTCCCAAAACCATCAACTTGGAGGTTAAATTTCAACAGATGAATTTTGAGGATACACATTAAGTCTACAACACTTATTAATATTCTGGAATCATATAACCTTATCTTCTTTCATGTGTTTTACTTCTTAATTTTTTTCACTTTTTATTTTGAAATAATTTTAGACTTACAGAAGAGTTTCAAATAAATAGTACATGGAATTCCTGTATATCCTTCTTCACCTAGGCTCTCTTAATGTTAGTTAACATATTATGTAATCATGGTATAATGATCAGAACTAAGAAATTAAAATCAATATAACACTCGCTCTTAATTAAAGAACAATCCTCTTCCCCCTCAAATGTCCTTTTTATGTCAGGAATGAATTCAAGATTCCACATTGCCTTAGTTGTCCTGCCTCCTTAGGGTCCACAATCTGTGACCATTCCCCTCTTTCCTTGTCTTCATGTCCTTGACACTTTGGGAGAGTAATGGTCAGTTGTTTTGCAGAATGTCCCTCACTTTGACAGTGGGCACTAAGAAGAGTGTCATCTGATATTGAGTTCAATATTCCCCCACCCCCCGCCCTGAACTCTTCTGCTCTTACACGATGCATCAGCTCTTGGCTAGTTGGCTTCTGTTATCTCTGCTTTAGTGCGTAAACATAAGTGTGAAACAGACAGCAGAGAGCTCGGACAGTGTGAAGTGATTACAAGATACCCAGAGATCACAGCCCCAAAGCTCCTAGCTGCAGCCACCAGGGAGAGGAGAAATGTAACATTAGGATTGATATATAGAAATCTAAGTTTTTAGCACATATCCTAAATGTTTAAGTACTACAACTTCTTAGTTGGGTACATTTTGAAACTTTCATAACCTCATTACACTAAGGATATCTGTGTGTGTGTGTGTGTGTGTGTGTGTGTGTGTGTGTGTATAGGAATATATATATGTATATACACACACACATATACAGTGGGGCCTTGACTTACGAGTTTAATTCATTTCAAGACCGAGCTCGTTAAGGAGCTCATTAACTCAAATTAATCTGTCAACTCAATGCAAAAAATCGGCCGAGAGACGGGACACTCGTAAGTCAAGGCCCCAGTGGTGTGTGTGTGTGTGTGTGTGTGTGTGTGTGTGTATATATATATATATTTAATATATTTTTATGGATTTCAGAGAGGAAGGGAGAGGGAGAGAGAGATAGAAACATCAATGATGAGAGAATCATTGATCGGCTGCCTCATGCACATCCCACACTGGGGATCAAGCCTGCAACCTGGGCATGTGCCCTGACCAAGAATCAAACCATGATCTCCTGCTTCATAGGTTGATGCAAATAAATCTACCTCAGAAATAAGCCACTCTTCTTGGGGTATTATATGATTCCTGCTATTTAACACACAACTTTAGTATTAAAATAGCAAAATAATTTTGTGACCCTTTTCTTCTGAAAATGGTCTTTGCTTTTATTCACCTACAATTGAGCTAGTCAAATTTATCCTATTAATATTTAACTATTATATGATTTCACCTCATTTGCAAACAAACACTCCATCTGGTGGTGTTCTACTAAAGTGGTTATAATTTAACATACTAATTCAATGTACATAAATATCAGTCTCTTTGCTTTTAACATGTAAAATTAATTTACATTTTATCTTTTTTTAAAAAATTATCCTAAAACAATCAACTTTGAAGTTGAATGTTCCAAAGCTCTACATGTTTAAAAAATTATCTTTTTCTCTGTGGGTAATAACTGACGTTTATCCCCTTGTTATGCTTAAAAATATTTGGGGCGCTAAAATATTTGGGGATATTTTACTGTGACCTCCTGCTTCATAGGTTGACACTCAACCACTGAGCCACACCAGCTGGACTCTTGGTTCATTTTTAATGCACTCTCTTAGTACAAGTAGGTATTATTTGCCTTATCAATTAACATTGAATGCAACTTAAAAATTAAAACACTTTATAAAAGCAGTACGTTTACACTTCGCATGTCCATGTTCCTCTACAGAAGACTGGATTTGGCTTCTCACTTTACTTTTTAGAAAGTCTGGAAATTTAGTACCAGAGCTATTAATAATTATTATATTTTTGAGAAAGCAAGTCATTCTTGTGAATTTCTATTTGAAGTGGGAACAATTTATTTTTTCTCTATGATTTATATTTTTATAGTGACTAAAGTAAAATATTTCTCCCAAATTTTAAGTGAATCAGTTATAATCTAAATAAGTGAAACCAAGCAAGGCATATATTTTTAGTTGCACAGATAATATATGAATCTTTGTTTGTGAGCATTCTCTATTGATTTTTTCCAATTAACTTCTCTCCCTCTGAAGGTAAATATATTAAATGCAAAACAAGCTGAATCAGGCTGATGAAAGAAAAGGTTAAGTAAGACCCAACTTCATCTATATGATTAAAAATAAAAAAAACCCACATAAATAAACTGATAAAGATTCCATATGGAAAATATGTTAATTTTGCTTTCTAAAGCCTGATGTAACAAGTAGTTTACTTCCTAATGATTATGCCTTTAGAATTGGAAGTCTTTAGAATTGGGAGTCAGACTCCCTGGGTTTGAATCTCAGTTCTACATTCTGCTGTGGGACTTCAGGCATGCAAATTAGTCCCTATAAGTCTGTTTCTCCATCTGCAGAACGCAGATGATAATATCCATACCTACTTTATATAGTTATAAATATTAAATTACCTAATGGAAGCAAAGAGGTTCACATAGTCCTGGCACATATTAAGGGATAATTAAATGTTAGCTATTATTCCCATTTTTATTATTTCAAAAAATCTCTAAAATTAACAAAAAAGCCTTTTTTTCATGTTCAGTTGGAAAAAATTTCCACCTCCTTTTTTTTTCTTTCTAAATAAGAAATTCCTTTATTAAACTCAAAAGCATCTCTATAATGAGGAGAAGTAAAGCCAATGCTCTTAAGTTCTTGGAAATTAATTGCACTGAGAGTATCTTAAAGTAACAGGTTTACATGCTACGTGGAGGACAAGATTTTATTTTATTTAATAGTTTGCAAACTGTATATGCCAATCCTTAGCACATAGTGTTAAAGGAACAAATTCCTTATTTTCGTATTCTAGTTCCATTTACAGAAAGTGCTATTTCATAGTATATTTTAACATTTTGTTCTCACGCATTAATGATATTTAAGTTGAGCAGAAAGGACCTTTCGTAGTTCAATCCAGATACAGAATTAGGAAGAAATAGTACCTATTAGAATATGAATAGTCCATCAGGTCACAACTGTAAAATTAAAACAATATGTACCAACATGGAGCCCTGAAATGGATGAGACTGCCTTAAATTCTAAAACCAGACACTTGCCAATTTTAGTATTAAAATAGAGAACAACTTTCCCCTTTAAATGACATAAAAATCACACATTTTATAAATGCTACTGAACAGAAGATGATGGTTTCTTTATATGTTCAATCTTCTCAGTGAGAATTGGTTTATTAAGCTTGGCATTGAGGTCAGCTGATAAATTATAATTCAAAGATAGAAATACTCATTCAAAATACCCTTTCATCAAAAATTACATTAATGTAATTTTTATATTACTTACAAGAAGAAGTGTGTAAAGGCAATGTTTATAGACAAAAGCCTCTTGGGTTGGCTCTCTCTAAGTCAAATTGATATACCTTGAATAATGTTCAACCACTTCTGTTCTAAGAGTGAAAAAATTGTGTGAGTGATATTTCTTCTTAATTTGTAAGCAATGTGCACTCTCTCTCCTAACTAGGCTTTTATACAACTGTTCCCACTACTTGGAAAGTCTCTCCATTTGCCTCTTTGTCTTAGTCCTTTTGGGTTTTTATAACAATGTACTGTAGACTGGGTGGCTTTTAAACAATAGAAACTTATTTCTCACAGTTCTGGGGATGCAAGTTCAAGATCAGGTGCCAGCATAATCTGATTGTGGTGAGGGGAGGGGTACTCTTCCTGGTTGCAGAAGGCTGACTTCTCACTGTAACCTCCCAGGGCTGAAGGGGGCAGGAGATTTCATGAGGCCCCTGTTATAAGGCCACTAATCCCATCATCAGGGCTCCACTCTCCTGATGTTCTCACATTGGGGCTTAGGATTTCAACATCCAAATTTGGGGGGAGACACAAACCTTCAACCCATTACGCTCTTCTAACCAGTCATTCTCTATAATGCCACATGGGATTGTCACCTGCTTTGGAAATATTTTCCTGGATTCCTAAGTCCAAATAACTCTCGATTTTTGAGATAAGAGCTTTGGTCCTTATTTCACAATATTTAACTGCATGATCCTTTACAATTAAGAATTCTAGAAAATGAGGGAAATGGCTTGATGACCTCAAATTTTTAATATTCTAATGAAATTATGACTCTATTGTAAATACGGCCACAAATTTTTCCTTGACCAATCCCTAAAGTTATCTGAGCTATTCCACCTGTTCTCACGTGTACTTCAGGTATCACTCAAGTTTTTATGCAGAGAGCTTAGAGGTCAAAGGATAATAATATAAGATGATGGGTATTCCAGGGAAGTGATAAAGATAAAGTTATCCTTTATCTTTAGTAAAAGTGACACGTTAAAAAGAGAGCTGCACACAGGTTTTTCATGTAGTAATTGGCACCACAGATTAAAGATTGACACATTTTCTCAGTCTGGAAATACTTCATTTTATGTATTAAGATTCCATTCCTTCCACCTCCCTGCACACCCGCAAAAAAAAACCCCAAAATAACACGAACACACACACACACACACACACGCACACACACACACACAAAACCACCTTTAGTGTCAGCATCCTTAGCTACTTCAAATAATTAGTACAATGACAGACACATCCTGGGAGAGAGAATAGAACTAGTTGATAAAGGGCATTTCAGGCATTTAAAATGTCTTAGAGATTTGGACAAATCTGACAGACATTAAGTTATTTTCTGGAAGTGATCCAAATGTGAACTTTTGAAACTCAGAGGCATTTCAGAAATCTGTATTACTGCTTGTCTGAATTGATTTGTCTAGTTGTGTGACCAGAGGTGGGATGATGTTAGACAGAGAGTTTCTGTCCCTGGTTCCACCCCCATCAGGCAACGCTGAGCAGCAGGTCCCTTCACTGCTTCACAAAGCTGCAGTCTCCAGAACAAGACATGACTTATCTTCACACCTGTAATGGGTTAGTGTCAGCCCCACTGATTGGGGTTCACTGCTTGCCTGTCTACTGCTGTCTTGTTCAATTGAAAGCACACTGCTAGATTAAAAGGAAAATTTCTGGGATCGCACACAAGATCTACTCAGCATCAGGAAAACTGAATCCCCCTGAATGTGATACAATTTCAAAGATAAATCCTGATCCGAGATGAGGTTTATATAACTTGTGTCATGAGAGGTTACGCTTTCCCCAAAACTGTCAGCTGAACTGTACATTCAGAATGTGTGCAGGACAAATGGTTCCACATTTTCAAGTCTGTGAAGTTGACAATTGGATGAGCAGCAGCCCACATTATGCATAAAATTGGCTGAAATTCATAGATATTTGCACTTTTAAAAAAAGCTAAGTCATTTTTCAGCCTGATTAATGCATAAGTCTTGATGCTCCTAACTCATGGTAGAGGTGTTGTCATGGGTCTTCTCATCAAAGTTTGCCTCTCTTTTGTCTTTTTCTCTTGCTCTCTTCATTGGCACTCATTTAGAAAGCATGTGTTGCACATCCATTGTGCACCTTTCCCTGCGGACTTTCTCTTGCTGTCCTCTTCCTTCTGCTAATGCCTGTAGCATTGTTAGCAGTACCAGCCTCTGTCCTCACCTACCCCCTTCCCTCTAGCTACTGACTCTTAGAAATAAGAGTGATGATCTTTGGTCTAGTAATTAAAGAATAGGAGGTATAATATAATGTTCCCAACTTTCTCTTATAGTGCTTAATCATTTATAATATTCACCATTTGAATTTGACAGAAATAGATTTTTTTCAACTCTGATCTCATGCAACAGAAAAAAAAGTCATATTTTATTACCCAGAATACTTTATGTCTATTGACCAGGCTATTGTACCAAGATAGAAAAGCATAAAGGCTCTGTACTAAAGTCTCTATTCTCAAATACTTGGAAATCTGTAAAACTACAGAGGACTAAGCTGCTATGCCCACACATAAATCTGCACTCTATTCTTATACAGATGTCTGCCCTAACACTACCTGTGTTCAAGTATTTAAGAAATTGGAAAGAATGAGACCGTAATCACTTCATCTATATATAAGCCTAAGTGACCATTATGACCAAATGACTGGAATGACCAGTCAACCAGTCGCTATGACATGCACTGACCACCAGGGGGCAGAAGCTCAATGCAGGAGCTGTCCCTGGTGGTCAGTGTGCTCCCACAGCCAATCTGTGGCCAGCCAACCGGCTGGCTCCCTCGCTGCGATCTATTGAAAGTCAGCCCTTGACACAAGGGTTTGTCTTGCTCCCCTTCTATCCCTTCCCAGGGGGCCACCTGCCCACTGCGGTGGTGGCAGTGCGTGGTGAAGGAAGGAGGAGGGCCGGAGGTGGGAAACCATGCGGTGGCGGGGTGCCCACAGCAGTGGCAGCGTTCAGCATCGGTTCCTTCTGCGCCCGGCCCAGCAACCATCGCCTCCTCTCCAGACCCCGCCAGAGCCTTTGGACCCTGGGCTGGGACAGGGAACCAGAGGTGGGTGGCAGTGGGCACAGCCCCTTTCCCAGGGGGGCTGAGGGCCAGCTCCCTCCTCAGGGCCTGTGACCAACTCCTGGGGTCCTCTTCCATTTCTCCCCACCGCCGGCAGGCTCTGATTGGCCCGGACCTGATCAGCCTGCCTGGATAGGCCCGGCTCTGATCGCCGGCCAGGCCTACACACACCACCCATGCATGAATTCGTGCACTGGGCCTCTAGTAATAAATAAGACCTAGGTATCATGCAAACAAATCAGGTGTAGTTTGCAACCTTAGGGAGAAACTCTCGCCCTGGGTAGAGAAAGTGCAGGTTTTACAATGAAGTGCTTTTAAATTCATTCTCTTCATCAAGTAAAATGGATGACGAGGGAACGGGGCCTGCTTCTCTACCCCTCTGTCATCGTGCACATCACATACTGTGGAGGAAAGAAAGAGGTCCAGCATCAGAGCCCATCAATTGCTAGAGTCAGGGAATCCATGGTGCCAGCACAGCAAGATCATCCCAATTCACAAGAGCAGACATCTCGAGAACTGTGCAGCAAGAAATGCAGGTTCCCCTTGCCCACCCACCTGGCAGCACCTCTGGCTTCTTTGCACTACACCCTTTGTCTCTTCTGCTGCTCTACAGGATTGAAAGCAATCTCTAGGTTGTTGTCTCCTGTACAAGCCCCATGCTGAACACTCATGAATCGCTTTTTCTGTCATATTCTGATATTCTACAGGACGGATATCACACAGAGACAATCCCATCATGTATCAATTTTTCTTCACTATTTCTAGACGTGGCTGGACTCCAAGGATAAAGGAGACATGTGTTTCTATGTCTGTATGTGTGTGTGGTCTACAGTCTCGTTTTAAAGGTAGCATCTATTATCTTGGGCCTTGGAAGAATGAAAAGTGAAACAGTTCCATATTAACATCCTGTTATACCAAGATGGCAATAAGGATTCTAGCCAGAGAGGGCAGACAAACAATCCATGGAGGAGTTCTGGTCCTGGGGAGGGGGGTGGGGGAGATGGAAGGCAGTACCTAGGGGGACAAATAATGGCTCATTTTAGGAACTGAAAGAATGTCAGTGTGCAGCTGAGTATAGCAAAGTCCAGAGGAAGAAAAGAAGGAAGAAATGAAGGGGGGGGGGGGGGGGGAGAAAGCACATAGTAAAATTGTTATTCATGTTAACTTAACAATTCATTAAAGAGATTTAAAGTTACTCTGATATTTTAGTTAGCATAAAGAGTTATATGGGAATGCAGAGGATCCCTTAACTTTGATTTATATCTTATGCCACTTAAAAAAAATTCTAGATTTTTCAGTATGAGTCATTTTGTTAAAGAGAAAGAAGAGGAGGTGTCAGAGGAGGAAGAGAAGGAGATGAAGTCCCTGATTCAACTATTTGGCTTCATGGCAATTTACCCAGATTTTATCAACTTTTCAAACTTATCAATACTTGCTGGAAGCAGTGGGCCTGTAAAGGTCTTTGCCATGAAGCTGGAACAATTAATTGCTACGTGACACAAAGCAAATGTCGGCCCTTTGTAGGAATCCTTTTCCTTCTGGGGAAGGAGATGCTATGTAATTTTCAATAACTTTCTGGCTTAATGGGCCCCTGGCTTCCTCTGGGAGAGAAAGAACAGAGATGATTAAATAAAATAGCTTTAAAATAGGGATTGTGTTTATATCAGCCAGCAAAAAGTTAGTGATGATTAAATTAAGTGTAAGAATATAATTCTCTGCCAGGCATCTCAAAAAATTCAACAATGGAATTCAGCCCAAATGACTTGGGAGGTTTGGGGTTTTTATTTTTTCAATGTAAAACCTTATCTGTACATAACTATGTGAATTTTAATTCAAAGTTGATAGAAATGAAAAAAAAAACTGACTTAACGCAATATGCCTCCATTAGAATTTTATGTATCACAGATGACAAAGAAATGAAGAAGAGGCACTTTTGAAGATATATAAATAAAAACAATAAAAAGTAAAATGCTACATAATAAACGCAGAGATTGATAGGTGACAAAATAGCATTAAAATGTCTAGGAAGTGAGTCATTGCAGCCAGGCCTGGAGAAAACCTGGTACTAAAGTAACATACAAATAACTTCACAACCAAGATGCTTTACAGAATTATACTAAGCCCTTTAATAAGTTGCAACACCTTTTTCCTTATTAGCTGTCAATTTAACATTACTATTTTTAATATATTTTTATTGATTTCAGAGAGAAAGGGAGAGGGAGAGAAAGATAGAAACATCAATAATGAGAGAGAATCATTGATTGGCTTCCTCCTGCATGCCCCACACTGGGGATCGAACCCACAACCTAGGATGTACCCTGACAATGAACTGAACTGTGACTTTCTGGTTCATAGTTCGATGCTCAACCAGAGCCATCCTGGCAGGACAATAGGTTAATATTATAGCAAATGCTCACATGAAGGTATTAATTAAAAACAGTAATTTCCATTTTATTAGAAGTCACTTGTTCAATAACTTATTAAAATTATAATGGGAAATATTTCCCACAGTGTTCAGACCAACACTGGCAATGAACAACTAATGTACTTGAGAAATCTCATCAACTTAAAATAAATGAGACCTTAAAATTATGGTGTGGTTTTCTTGTGTGTGTGTTTGTTTTGGTGTTAAAATTGCCCTTGTAAATGTGTAGACATGATGTGACCATATAGTACACCATTCAAAATGGGACTTTTTTTATAACGAAAGAGGAGATATTAACAGTTAAGCTGAGACAAAATTGTGAACTGGGGCCATCAAAAACCCATGTATACATAATCTATTTGATTACCAGGCATCAAGGTTGGTGAATTAATCTCTGAAGTACAGAGATTAATTTCATTATGGAAGTGTCTCTTTAAGCATGCTTTTGAACTAAAAAATGAAAAGATACAATAAATTGTTAAAATTATCAAAACTTCTGGGCAAGGGCCATTATTAGAGACATTTTGTGAAGTTAAGAGACATTAAGTTAAAGTAAGATTTTCATAGCAGAATAAAATATTGGGTTAATAAGGGACCAGAAGGCATAATCCAGAAATGTATGGGCCCTGCAGAATGGACGTCGACCCCCAAACAGAGGCCTGAAAGGGACAATGGGAGCACAAACAAAAGCAAGAGACAGGGAACGACAGCAAAACAAATTTGCAATATTTCCAACATTTCCAATGTGGCCAGCAAAGTGGCAGGGATGGGACAAAAGGGGCACTCCAATGGGGACTCCAGTAATGTTCTGCTTCATTAAATTAAACAACATATTTTTGAGTTTATGTGCTTGGTGCTAAAGGGGATACAAAAATATAAGGCATAGATCCCCCCACCGACTAAAGAAATTAATAGGCTGTTGAGGAGCAGCTACATGAGAAATGAGAATGTTAGTGTTTTCAAACACCAACTTTTACATGACAAGAAAACTAATCTAATTAGTCAAGTTGATTGCCTTTGTGTTCATAGCAGCAGTCAGTTGAAAAGACACTGAAAAAAACTGAGATAATCTTAACCACCACGCTAACAGAGTAGATTCCACTGGGTACACTTCCACCCTCTGTGGTGGTGACTGAGTTGACTGATGACCATGCTCACTTGATCAGCCCTGGAGTGACACTAGGAAGACAAGACCTTAGCAACGCTGAAGTCAATAGCAGCCTCACTGAAGGACATAGACTGAAGGTAAACCTCCCAGTAACTACTCAGAGCTTTCTTGGAAGGTGCAAGTAAATCAGCACCTCCTCCTACTTCCCTTTGAGGTCCAAGGACTACAGGTCTGAGATTTATCAGCATGAACCCACAGGCATGTCTTTGAGGTTTACCCCTTTTTATGATGCTTCTGTTGGATAGCAGGTTTGTAGTTTTCTCTGAAACTGTATTAGCTTGCTAGGGATGTCATAAGGAAGTACTCGAGAGGGTGGCTTAAATTACAGAAATTTAATGTCTCACAGTTCTGGAGCCCAGAAATCAGAGTTGGTTTCTTCTGTGGCCTCTCTCCCAGGTATGTGGATGGTCACCCTCTCTCTGTGTCTTCACATGGTCTTTCTTCTGTGTCCGTTCCCAAATTTCCTCTTCTTACAAGAACAATGAGCAGATTGGATTAGGACCCACCCTATTGACCTCATTTTAATTTAATTACCTCCTTAAAGATCCTATCTCCAAATGCAGTCACATTCTGAGGTATTTGGGGGTTAATACTGTTTTAGTGAGCTCAGTTTCGATAAAAAATACTTCAGAATGGGTGGCTTAAACAATAGAAATTGATTTGCTTATAGTTCTGGAGACTAAAAGTCCAAGATCAAGGTGCCAGTCCATTTGGTGTCTGGTAAGAACTCTCTCGTTAGGTTGTAAATGTTGTCTTCCTGTGCCCTCACATGGCACATATAGCAAGTAGCTCTTCCTTTTCTTAAAAGTTCACCAGCCCTATTGGATTAGGTCTCCATTCTTTTGACCTCATATAACCTTTGTCATCTCAGAGGTCATAACTCCAAATATAGTCATATTGAGAGTTAGGGCTTCAATACATGAATTTTGGGGTACACAATTTCGTCCATAGCAGACTTGACCATACAAATTGGTGGGGTGCACAGTTTAACCCATAATGGCAACATTCTGTTATTAAAAGAACCCTCCTATGGCCATTTCTACCTTTGGTTTTGGAGGAATGCAAGAAAAAACACTCAGGGAAGCTCCCCAAAATTGGTGCTCCAGTAGGCACAGATGTGTTACCAAGAATACTATGTACAAGGTTGGTGTTTTTTGTTTTTTTTTTTCAAGCAGGAGACATTTCAATATCCCATTCCAATGCTTAAAGTGTTTAAGAAGACTGAGATTCTATGACTCACCATCAGGAAAGAATGACAGAAAATGACCATTATGGCAATAAACAGACTGCAAGGTATCATAGAGACAAGCTTCACAGGTAAGGCCAGGTAAGGCTAGGTAATAATAACATTGGGCACTCATGGAAAATATACTTTAAAAATCCCATAATTAACACTTAATGAGATTTTTAGAATAAAATGCTCTAGCGCCATCCTTCTTTTAAGTTACATATCAGAAGAGTTAGTACAGGTCTCTTACACTATGGTGGAGAAGCGGTTCTCATCAGAGTGTATCCTGCTTACAAGGGAGAGGAGAGAGAGAGAGAGAGAGAGAGAGAGAGAGAGAGAGAGAGATGACTTATAGAAAATTATAAAGTAGGACATTATAAGTATTAATTGATTGATATTAATCAGACTGTGTGTGTGTGAGTCTGTGACCACATAAATATAGATAAAATCACTTAAGATAACGGCAGAGACTAAAGCAGTGGTTCTCAACCTTCCTAATGCCGTGACCCTTTAATACAGTTCCTCGTGTTGTGGTGAACCCCAACCATAAAATTATTTTCGTTGCTACTTCATAACTGTAATTTTGCTACTGTTATGAATCGTAATGTAAATATCTGATATGCTATATGTGTTTTCCAATGGTCTCGACCTACAGGTTGAGAACCGCTGGTCACTAAAGGAAGCAATGTTACCCCAGGGGCATATTTAAAGGATAGAACACTACCCTTTGTGTAAGTTCTGACACCTGGGACTACAGGTCAAGGTTCTTGTTTGCATCGCCCCACACGCAACACACATCTGTTGGCTGCCTCTAAACACTGGGCCAGTCATCCCAGTAGGAAAATTACTTTAGGACTGTCCTGGGGACCACTCCCGAACTCTGCTTCTCCAGAGTCCATCCACAGGCGCCCACTTCTGGTGCTAACGCCACACAATATCCATAGCTGATTGCTTTCTTCCTGACCCTTATTTTTCTATTCTCTATCCTGACAGTTGATGAGAGGAGGAAAACTTAATTAGAGATGATCCTAGGCCATCCCTTTGTTCTGTGTATTCCTGATATTAAGGTATGAGGAATGACAAACAACCTTGATGAGAACTTGGAAACGTTTTGCAAACTCATTGCACTGACCCTATATGTCTAACTTAGACTGGTATGCACGTTAATTACTAATTACATGGACAAGTCAACAGCAAAAATAATTCCCAGGCACGCCTATGTCATTAGAATCAATCACCCAGGGTTCTAATCTCATTGTATGTAAGCTATTCTCCAGCCTGCCTGAGTTTCAGTCCGTACTTAAACAATACTTGGTATTTACAATTGGCTTCCAACACGTGGATTTTCAGAGCTCCTTTGAGCTCCAAAGACAGAGCCTTAGACTCATCACTTTGCCTCATATTTGTCAAGTAGAATAGCCTATTACAGTTTCCAACTTTAGGCCTTGGAACCTAATCTCTGGCTGGAATCTATTAGTGGTCATGGAAAAGAGGGGTATCAAAAAGTTACTTTGGTGTTTAATATTAATATCTTCCTATATATAGATAATTCCAACATCCTAAAAATAACCTAGGGATTGGCATATAAGGCTTATTATGTAAATGATGGCCGTCAGGAAAAGTGGTTAAAATTGGAGTGGCTAATACACTGTTACATAATTGATCCTGTTATAGATGAATTTGACTGATATTTATTCATTCTCCTCCACCAGCTTGACAAGGTTCTAGAAGTACAGAAATAATGGACAATTCATATTTCACCTTGCTTGTGGTCTTCAACAAAAGAATTTGGTATTTTTTCTCTAAACTCCATGGTTAAGGTTACAATTCTCACCTTTAAATATCCATTTTGAAGGAACGAGGGTGCATCTCCTTGTAGAATGATACCTTTTTACATATTTTCTTATTATTTCAGCTATCCAAATCAATGACCACAAAAGCTTAAAATTGGTAAGATTCAGATTTCTTATGGTTATTCAATGGATTCAGAGAAGGGAGATTTCATCCTCAACTCAGAAAAAAACAAACATGGAATTTTAAATGTTGGCAGTGTGAGAAATTTGAAAGCAAAAACAAATTTGAAAGCATAAACAAACAGCCAAAAAATCCCAAGTAATAGAGAATATATGAACAATGTGAATTCTAATGTTTAATAACATGCATATCATCTAATGGATATTTTTTAAAAATATATTTTTATTGATTTCAAAGAGGAAGGGAGAGGGAGAGAGCGATAGAAACATCAATGATGAGAGAGAATCATTGATTGGCTACCATCTGCATACCCCAAACTGGGGAAAGAGCCCGCAACCTGGACATGTGCTCTGGCTGGGAATCAAACTGTGACCTCCTGGTTCATAGGTCGACACTGAACCGCTGAGCCATGTCAGCTGTGCTAATGGATACTTCTTGAAACTAAGTAGAAGCATTTTGAAATGGTGATTCTTACTGTATTATGCGTGTGTAGGATAAATATATATTATAGCTAGTTTTTCTTCATTGGGAATCTATTCACTTTTCTCTATTACTTTCCATGGTAAAAATTATGTCCAAATATGTTATTGATGATATGCTAATTTGTCATGTTAATACAGATTAAATACTTTGATACTTACAAGTGTCTTGATCACTGATATGTCCCAGAGCACATAGTTGAGATCATATAGGTGTGTGAGTGCATGAATGTGTGTGTTCAAATAAATGAGCATTTACTTTGGCATATACAACAGAACACCCACAATATAGTGAAACTAGAGGCCTGGTACATGAAAATGCACTGGAGGGGTGTCCCTCAGCCTGGCCTGCCCCCTGTCACAGTCAGTGAGCCCTCAGGGTTGGGAGGTGACCTGCTGATCAGGGGAAGGCGATGCCCCATCACACCTCTGCTGCTGCCACTGCCACTGCCACTGCCAGGAGCACAAGCCTCAGCCGGCCCTGGTTACCTGAGCCTCACGTGGCCCTGGGCAGCTGGGCTGCCGCCATCCGAGGCTTGCCTGTGCCTCGGGCTGGCCCTGGGTGGCTGGGGAGCTAGGGGACTGGGGGACTCCAGAGGCAGGTGCGCAGGTCAGGCCTGGCCTTGCAGCGCCTGCTGTCCTGGCAGGGCTGAGGCGACTGGGTGCTGCCATCTTGTGGCTGTGGGTATTGCCATCTTTGAGGGCAGGACAGTCAATCAGCATATTCCCTCCTTATTGGCTGTGGGCACCACCATCTTTTCGACAGTGTGAGGGTCAATTAGCATATTCCCTCTTCATTAAATAGGATGTTCAACATTCATAATTATCCAGCCTGCACTGTACTTCCCTAAAATAAATAACTCAAAATCAAAACAAAACACACATATGCACAAAATGCTTAAGAGAAAAGAAATTTGTCCAGTTGGTGAACGAGAAAGGTTCTCCTCACCTATCTGCTCAGCCCCAGTGCTTCTCAAAAATGCCATGGTTCTGGCTGTGTCATCATGATAATGTATCCTCACTGTGTCCTTTACCTGCAGAACCCTGGTTAATCCAAAGTCCCTGGCTTCTCACTTAGTAGAAGAACTCAGATCTTCACATTCCACTAATGCCCTCAGAGTTTCAAGTAATGGGGAAATCTTGAGATGCATTACCAAGAGGAAAAAACAGTGGAATGCCCTAAACCCAAGCTTTGCTTTTTATTAGAATGTTGATGTAACTTATTTGATTCTTTTTTCATGAACATATAATAAAAATAACCAAACAAAAACAAATTTGAAAGCACAAAAGAACATTAAGTTATGCAATAATTATATCATTTTGTGTAGCAATTGCTGCATAGGTGAATTATTTATATTAAATGATGTCAACTAAAGTTATTGCATAATGATACTTCTTTTAAAATCAGAATGTTTCATTTAAAAGAATTTTATAGACCATAATGTATAATAAAAATGACACTAGAATTTAAATTTTGCTAATTGTGGGTAATGACATTCACTTAATACCACATTTATTTTATATCTGTACCTCAGGATTGCATACTATGTCTCATGCATGTTAATTGTTTAATAAGTGATTCACAAATCATCTAATTTTCTAGCTTTTCAAACATAATTAGGCATATTAACATATATGAGTTTAGCCTATTATCAACTAGTTATGCAAATTGAAGTATGGATTATTCTACATAAGGCTAAGTATTTTTTAATAGTACACAATACCTCTAATTTCACTATACCTCTCTTTAATTTTTCTAAAATATTATCACCTTTCTGAATTGTCCTGTCTTAGAACTCTAGTAAAAATATAATCTATGTTTAAATCTGCTTTTATTAACTGTCCTTAAAACAATCAATTTTACTTTTTACCTTAGACATGTCTTACAGTCTTTTGTAGTGACATAGTTTATAAAAACAAACCTTGATATATCACTGGACTCACAAGTAAATGACTGGGCCAATTTAGATAAGACCCCACGTAGATACTCCTTCCCCAATGAAATTATTTAGATACCTGATTAACTCAATCCCCCTGAGATGGGCTACAAGAACTCTTCAGAGGAAATAAAGTCTTAATTATATGTATATTCTGATTAGGCCAACATGTAAATCCTGGTTGAACACAGAAAACCTAAGGTCAAACCTGGGATGCTAAAAGAATGTCATTTTCCTGTTCAGTAGTTCACTAATGACTATGCAGTCTCTTTTAAAATAATATTTGAAATATCTCTATCACAACAAATGCTGCAGATAAATTAAAGCAAATTACTTATTTTGTCAACTGCTTTTTGTATGACAGGCTTTTCTCTAGAGTTGCTCATTTCCATGTCAAAGGGAAAAATATTGTGCATCACTAAAATAAACAGAGCATTTTAAAAGTATCATCACTCAACTGAAAGAATTGTTACTTTTAAAAACAATGTCGAGCTTCTATTCCTGTGGTAATAATTGCCAATCAGTTCCACTGACACTTGACTGGAGGTAAATGATTGCACAATACCTTTAGGATAGAGTAAAGTCATAATCACACCCACATAGAACAGCTTGGAGTGATCAGGGACTCTACACAAACAATTTGACTTTTAATTATTTTTTAATTAATTTAATTTCTCATTTATTCATTTTAGCATTTCTTATAAAAGGGCATTTTAATCTCCAAACCTGTTGAAGGCAGACTCTCAGATAACCCCCAGTGATGCCCACTGTCCTAGTATTCATATCCATGGGTAATCATCTCCCCCTGAATAGGGGCTGGCCTACAGAGCTGATGGGATGTCCCTTCCATGCCAACATTTCCTAAGGCAGCAATTTCACCCTTACTAACACACTCACTCCTTTGCTGGCTCTGCTGAAGCAAGCGACCCAGCTGGAGAGGCCCCTGTAGTCTGGAACTGAGCAGGGCCTGCAACCAGTAGGGAACTGAGATGCTTAGTTCAACAACCCTCAGAACCTGAATCCTCCCAACAACCACAGGAGCTTGGAAATAGATCCTTCTACAGTCAAGGCTTCAGATGAGGCCCCAGCCCTGCCTGGCACTTTAAATGCAGTCCTGGAGGTACTCAGCACACAGAAGCCAGCTAAGCTGTGCCTGGCCGTCTGATCCATTAACAACGTGAGAAAATAAGTGAGTGTTGTTTTAAGGCACTAAATTGTCATAATTTGTTGAACAGGAATAGACAACTAATGCAATACCTGACAATATACCCTGGTTTTATTTGGATTATATAAGTTATTAATGGCTTGCTCATAAATATTTCAACTAGAGTTATCATGTTACAAGCACATTTTCATTGAAAGACACAGAAGGTAAAGACTTTGAAGTCAAACAGAGCTGAATGTCAAATCTGTGTGTTTATGCAAAGAATTTAAATTCTTGTGGCTTCAGGTTTCTCACCTCTAAAAGGGGTGATATTATTCTTACTTCAGAGAGAAAATTTTAGGAAGTATATGAAGTGACTGTGTGTTCACTAAACAGGTTATATAAAATCATCACTATTAAAATTCTAAAAAATATAATCCGTGAATTTTAAGATATTTTCCTTATTTCTGGCCACTCTGCCATTCTGCCATAATGACTCATTATTTTCAGCACAACCTATTGCCCTAAATGTTAATCCCTAGCAGTTTCTGTTTATTTGGTCTTTAACATGCATAATGCAACATTTTAAATGTGCTCTGAAGATGAAAAAGAATGCCTTTTTCAAATCGTATATGGCATGCCCAATGTAATACTTAAGCAAGTTGCTAAGTCAATCCTGCAAAGCAGTAAAAAGAATGCTCACTGGCTTTAATAAATGCTAAGCACTGAAGGCAAGTTCTTCCATGAGGAAATGCAATATTTTTCTCCCAAAAGATCAAAGAAAAGCAATGACTCACCTCTTTTAGAACATTATAGAGGGTGGAGTAAAATTAGGTTTAAAGTTGTGAATATGCAAAAAACAGAGTTTATTTGTGTATTATATTTATTAATTATTGTATTATTTTCCATACGAACAACTGTAAACCTACTTTTGGCACACCCTGTATTTACGATTGAAATTATATGCTTTTAAAGTTATTTTTTACTTTTTTATCTGAACTAACAGAATCTTATATTTACTTTATATTAAAGGTGGTCAGATGAGGGTTTTGATCTGTAAAAAAGGAATAAAGGGGAAGAATTACTTTTGCACCATAATCTTTTGAATTGGGTAACATAAAAGTGAGGCTATAAATTCATCAGTGTGAACAGTTGTTTTTATCTGGATTTTATCAGGGTGCAATAAATAAAATATTGAAAACTATAAAAGTTTGTTCCCAGATATTTCTACAAGACACAAACATGAAAGTATATCATTGTCATAATAAAAGTAACCTTAAATTCCACCCAACAGAAATGCTTGGAGCTGAGCATTGAATTACTTTAGGCTGTGTTTTGAAATGTGCAAGAAATACATTTCTTTTAATAGCAAAGTTACATTTAAACTATCAAGACCCTAGGGATGGTTTGAACAAAGTCTTGTGAACAAGGGATTGTTGGAAAGTAACGTGAAACTCAAAGAAACGTAGACATTTAAGGAAGGTTGTGGATTTTCCTTTGTTGCAGGGCTCATGACATTTATTTCTTCTGGGAATGCTTTGTTGCAATCCCCCCCACAGGCAGAATGTAAAATATAAAATCTGAGGTAGACTTGAAATCAAGAATTGATTCCTCATTTAGACATTCAGGTGTTCAGCTCTTATTGCCGGCCAAGTGCTGTGCTAAGCACTGCAGATGGAGCATGGAAAGCAGCGCTGGCCCATCCTTCATTGTGTTTCTCTGCAGCAAGGAAGTCAGATGTTGGACAAGTGACAACATGGACAGTGAGCATCATCAAAAGGAGATGAAAATATTAGGGGATGGAAAAAAAAGAAAGAACAGCTACATTTACTGAGCACTTACAATGAGCTATGAGCACACAGCCCCACCTGCCCCTTCACGTACCACACTGCTGCACTAACGTGGGGAGGGCATCAGGGGTAACTGCCCAGAAGAAGTCACTTTAAAAGGATGAGAACAGCTGGGCAGTTAATGGGACTGAAATAGAGGGCCATTCCCAGAAGAGAAGACAGCATGAGAGAAGGTCCAGGCAAAACACAATAGAATGCCAGCGAGAAGTTCATTTGAACACCTCATCAGATGTGTATTTTAAAAACCTGACAATCCACAAATTATTAGGATCTGTTCAACTCACAGTTTCCCAGCTAAATGAGCTGTGACTCTAAGGTCCAGATTTCCACACAATTAAATGATAGTTTCCCAGGCAAAAGTCAGTTTTCTCTGAAATAACAGCAATAACAACAGTGGCTAACACTTATTAAAGATTTATTTATACCAAGCACCTTGCTGAATATGGCCCAGAAATCATCCATTTAATCTTTAGCACAATGCTATGGAAGAGGTACTATTATTATTTTCAGTTAATGGATAAAAACCTGAATATTACTGATATTTTAAAAAACTTGCCCAGATTGAAAAAGATTAGTAAATGATCATCCTGTTTTGGTACGCATGGCATCTGCTGCCTCCAGGGAAGCCATTGCTTTGATCATTCCATATTATAATGTTGACTTGTTGCTGCAATTATTATTAAACTCATAGACTGCCAGATATACTATCCTCACCAGCACCATGCATTTTCATAAAGGAGAGTAGCAGCATATTGCTTGCTATGTTTGTGTCCCCTGCAGCAAGTCACAGTTTCATAATTGCTGAGTTCATATTGCATTTAATGTGTTATGCATATCACTGTCACATAATGTTATGTCTGCAACATAGCATAAGACAATTATCCAGTCAGATGCTGCCTTGAGAATATTTGCAGAACTATAATATCAAGAGAATGCAATCATCCATTAACACATTAGCCAATGCAGCACAATGTTATGACTCTAGTTACGGCTTTACCACAAGAGAGCTTCTGGCATAATGAAATCATCGTAAAAAGGAAAACTGGATTTTATACTATATGAACTAGTGGAGTCTTCATTTTTAACAGTAAAAGAAATATGCTTGTACAAAAGTGTTTTCTAGCAAAAACACCCAATTTGCTCTGGCCCGGTGGCTCAGTTGGTTGGAGCGTAGTGCTGGACACCAAAAATGTTGAGGGTTCATTTCCAGGTCAGGGCACATGCCTAGGTTGCGGGTTCGATCCCATGTGAGGGGCAAGTAAGGGAGGCAACCAATCAATCTTTCTCTTACATTCATATCTCTCTGTCTCTCTCTCTCTTCCTTCCTCTCTCTCTCTAAAAATCAATAAACATATCCTCAGGTGAGAATTAAACACACACATACACACACACACACACACACACACACGGCAAAGAACACCCATTTTTCTCATTAGGGAAATATTATGAGAAGAATTTCTCATCGTGTGATATATGAAAGCCATGTAGATTTTTATAAACTTAACCTGGATTTTTTAAATGTATTAATAGTAGTCTTTTTGCCAAAAGGAGGAACCAGTTACAGAAGAATACAATGTAAATAAAGAATAATCCTTTTTCTATCTGCCAAGCTGAAAAAAAGGCTTTAGATTTTAAGGGAAATATTTAACATTCATTATTGTACAATGTATGCATTAATATCATATTTGAGAAATTGGCTCTAAATAAATGAACTTGAAAGGAATATTTAATTACCACATAATTCTAAGAGGATGTTATTTGCAATGATATGAAGGTTAAGTAATAACAGTCTTAAGTTATATTTTGAGTATAAGAAACATAATTTTTACATTTAAATCTCATCCATTCAAAGCCTCTGCATATTACAGCCAAATAATAAGAGGAAAATGGCAAAAGCAAACTGTATTAACCTTCTTAAATAATCTCTGTACATTTTTTTAGATTATATATGTTTAAAATAGGATTGGTATAATTAAACCGTGGATCCTAGTTAATTGAAGTAAAATTACATGATAAGTAAAAAGAAAAATAACTCATCTGTTTATTGCTTATTTTTCTCCTTTTGTGAATCATCTCTGTATTTTACTCAGTTTTCTACTTTGAAGCTATTTTTTTTTACATCGCATTGATCACATATTAAGAGTATATATGAAGAATAGAAAGACTTTGTCATATATATTGCAAAAACTTCTCAGGTTTTTATTCAACTTTCATTCAACCTTCATTTTGTCATACAGAAATATCTTTAATAATGTTTTAAAATTTTTATGTAGTCATAAATATATATATCTATATACGTATATATATATATATATATATATATATACATATATATATATATATATATACATATATATATATATATACACCTAAGTGACCGAATGACCGATCAAACGGTTGCTATGACACACACTGACCACCCAGGGGCAGATGCTCAACACAGGAGCTGCCCCTGGGTGGTCAGGGTGCTCCCATAACCAACCTCTGCAGCCGATCAATCTCCCACGGTCCCTTCCCGAGGCTGGCCAACCTCCCATGGTAAACTTCCACTGGCTGGCCAGCCCTGATCGGCCCTGATTGCGACTGGGAGAGATGGCCCCAATCAGCCTGATTGCTGGCCAGGCTGAGGGACCCCACCTGTGCACAAATTCGTGCACCGGGCCTCTAGTATGAAAATAATTTCCTATTATTTGAAAAGCCTTACCTTACTGAACATTATTTTTTAAAAAACCTTACATGTATATTTATTGTATTTTATGCCACTTTTTAACATTAACATTAATTTCATAGAAAGTGGGAAGTATAATCCAGTTTTCTTCCTTCCATCCTTTTTCCATTCCCCTTTTCTCCCTCTTTCTTTGAATTTTATTTCAAACAGCTATCCCATCATCCCAACTGTATTTATTATTAAGCAATCAATATTTATTTTTTTTGTAATTCCACTAATAACATGGTTCTTTATTATGAGCTCTCTATTCTGTTCCATGACCTGCCTGCCTGTTCCATGTGCCAATATCACTATCACTCTAGATGGCTTGTTAAAGACAACACTGCCAAGAGCCAACTCCCTGAAAGATACATTTACTAAAGGTCCAATTCACTTAATTGACCAATTTACTAAAACTGTATTTCTCAGATAGGGGGCCTAAGAGAGCTCTGTGGATCCATGACCCAGACACTGGGTCTATAGAAGATCCTTTTCAGCTTTCTTTTCTCAAACTCCTCTCCTCTCTGCTCTTCAACCTGCCTGCTTCCTGGTTTAACGTTTATTGATAATAAAAGTATTTTCTTTCTCTGCAACCTTTGTGGAAAGGTTTTCTGGTTTGGGAGTTTTTGCTGTTAATTATATTTCCCCAATAAATGCCACTGAATCAATTCCTTCCTCCAACCTTTACTCTTCTGATCATTTTCTAATATTTATTCAGACATACAATTCAGAGTTATTTTCTGGAGTTAAAAATTAAAAGGACTTGTAGATTCAGAGTGAGTTTAAACTTAATATAAGTATTAGACTTAAGATTAATGTTTTTGTAGCATTGGAATTAATATCAAGAAGGTAAATTTTTTTTTGCATTTTCCCCCTTTTGTTTGCCCCAATAGTCTATAGGTTTCCTTTAATAGATTCTGGTATTCTTGTTAAATGTATACCTATACATTTTATGAGTAACTGATTTTGTTTTGTTTTGAAAATATTTTTATTGATTTCAGAGAGGAAGTGAGGAGTGAGAGATAGAAATATCAATGATGAGAATCATTGATCAGCTGCCTCCTGCACGCCCCTTACTGGGGATCAAAACCCAGGCATGTACCCTGACCGGGAATCGAACCCTTGACCTCCAGGTTCATAGGTCAACGCTCAACCACTAAGCCACTCTGGCTGGCTGATTTTGTTTTTAAATTAAATTTGTAGGACATTTTCCTCAGTAACTGAGATCTATAAAATACTATATATTTATATAAAAATATATTTTTTTAAGTTTTATAAGTTTATTTTTATAACATATTGGTAAACTGAGACAAAAAGTGAACTGATTTTACTACATATTTGGATACAGAAAATATATCTATAAAATTCTCTCTGCTTATTACATATCCTATCTTCATAAACAGCTGTCTTCATTTTTTTTTATTATGAAGGTGAAGGACCAGTGAATTAAAAGAGTAAAAGGATTATTCCAAGATTACAGTAACTCTGAGAAGTAAAATTTTATTGGATTTTACATCCACTTCTAAACATCCAACATCATAAGGAAAGTAATGAGGACCAAAACGAGAGACTTTTTTCTGTGCACAAAACAGTCTCTTCTGCTTGGAAACAACAGTACATACTGTACTACCTAGATTGAAACAGATTTAGGATTAGTGGTGGGCGAAAACTGGCAAGTTTTCCTTCGTATGAATCTTGCTGACAACATAGCAGATTTCATTATTCTGAAGAGGAAAAAAAGGCCTTGAAACTTTCTGAAGCAATAGAAAAATGATATTTATGACATTTCACCCAAATTAATTATTGTTGCTGTAACAGGCAGTTCACTCTGAATATGTGGAAAATTAAATTGCTTGATCACATCCTGTAGTATTATGGTTTAGCTTTCCTCTAACTGTAAATGCAGAAAAAATTAGTTATCCAATTTTGCATCTTACTTTTCATTTAAAATCATTTGTAAGATTTTTTTGATAGACATACCCAACTTATGTATTTCAATGTGACCTGGCACCTAAGTAGGTTTTCCTGTTCTTAACTACATTGAGAAGTCCTATTTTCTTTTTTTTAAAAAAATATATTTTATTGAATTTTTACAGAAAGCAAGGTAGAGGGATAGTTAGAAATATCGATGAGAGAGAAACATCAATCAGCAGCCTCCTGCACACCCCCTACTGGGGATGTGCCCACAACCAAGGTACATGCCCTTGACCAGAATCAAACCTGGGACTCTTCAGTCCACAGGCCGACACTCTATCCATGGAGCCAAACCGGTTAGGGCGAGAAGTCCTATTTTTGAATATAAACTCTAGAGCAGGGGTGGGCAAATTTTTTGACTCGAGGGCCACAATGGGTTCTTAAACTGGACTGGAGGGCGGGAACAAAAACATAGATGGAGTGTTTGTGTGAACTAATATAAATTCAAAGTAAACATCATTACATAAAAAGGTACGGTCTTTTTTTTTTTTAGTTTTATTCATTTCAAATGGGCCGGATCCGGCCCGCGGGCTGTAGTTTGCCCAAGGCTGCTCTAGAGTATAAGCGAGATTTGTTATCTGACATCCAAGACCTACTGAGATGAAAGCCCAACCCCTAGTGTTTTTTACAGCTATTTTGCACTGGAATTCTTCTATTCACCCTCCCAAATTTGTGTTATTCATGGCAGTATTTGCATATTTACTTACACTATTTCTTATGTTTGTATTGTTCTGTCTCAACTTGATTCAAAACAGGCTTGAAGGACGAAATCATTCCTCCCTGCTTCTGAGGACCTGTTGTTGAACTGACCCCACCTCTCCAGGAACTTGGGTTCCCATCACACTGGTGTTCATGGATGCAGCTTGTTAAGGAGTGCCGAAGTAACAATTTACCTATGTGTTTCATGTCTGGTACTGATAGGACCAGTCTCAATATATTTGCAAAACTGCAAAAATGAAAAGTTAAAAAAAGTAGTAGTAACTTTGAGTTTACTCTCTAGAAAGGCAAATGGCCTCTTACTTTCTATATCCGTTTGCAATTGCTATGAGGACATGTAGTTATAGAATTCAACTGCACTGTTCCCCAGAGAAAATGAAAAAGATTAATACTGTTTTAAGTTGATAGTTTTGAATTATTTTCAATTTTGAAGAAAGCAAACAAAAATAACAACCAAGTGAATTCAACCACTGAACTGTTTTATAGTCATACTTATTTTATTTAGATGGTTTCTCTAACAAATTTTTCATACATTGATGACTTGATATTATAAAAATGTATTTGTTATTTTCTTAAAGGAAACTAATTAATAAAATAATAAATGTCTGTAAGGGAAAACAAATTACATTTTATTTTTTATTGCCAGTATCTATTTCTAGCTGAGAATAATTAATTTTGTTGGAGCTCATGTATCTTTGTTGAGAAGTTACAGCTGTAAAATGAGAGCATAGAGGCAATCATCTAAAAGTGATGATAGTCACATGTATGGCTTTCATTTCAGAAATGATATTGTCTCCTTAGGGTTTCTAATGGAATCCATTCAATACATAGGAAAAGTCAGCCACACACCACACTGGCACATATGGATATATTTGCATTTTTTATGTGCCTTATTTATCTAGGAACCATTTTATGACATCCTACTTGGTGGTTTTGTGTGTGTGTGTGTGTGTGTGTGTGTGTGAATTTCTGCATTTCTCTAGGCATTTGATTCAGTATCACCCTGTTGGTGTTTCTTTATTATTTTTATTTTAGGGGTTTCCTTACCTACTTTTCTAAACAACAAAAACAAAAAAAGGTAATAAAGGGAAGTTGTAATTATTTTTCATTTCATCAACATACAACACTGAAGCGGCTTTAAACACGGAAGGAGCACTGGTTGGGTAGCTCACCCGGTTGGAGCATTATCCCAATACACCAAGGTTTCAGGTTCCATCCCAGGTCAGAGCACATACAAGAGGCAACCAATGAGTGAGTGGATGAGTAGAACAACAAATTGATGTTCTCTTTCTTTCTCTAAAGTCAATAGATCAAAATTTAAAAAATAAAAACATGGAAGGAAATACCACTTTTATTCCAAAATACCCACTTTTCAGCAATGCATACTTAATTGAAGCAAGGAAAGGGAAACAATTTCACCCAGCTCCATGACCTGTGCTGTAATCTTACACAGTCCTCTCGAGCTCTGATGATCTTTAAACTTCCTAATCACAGATTTGTGCTCCATTTTATTTGGTGCTCCCCCTTCATTTATATCCCGAAAATGATTGAAAATGAGAAGTTTAAGTGCCTGTTACTTTCCAGATAGCCATAATTGTATATTTGCTTACTGGGGATATGCTGTGCTATTTAGGGATGTAAAATGCCTACTTAATAAAAGAGGGCATTGCAATTCTGATTCAGAAAGCAATTAATTATAAATGAAAGAGAAAGCAAAGTGTGCCAAATACATCTTATTTCATTCTATAAACATAATAAGCCAGAAAGATAGACATGAAGGTAGTTATGCCCTGTTGTTATAGTGCTACTCCCTTGAGCTCTATTACCCTGAGAGATGTCACACATGCAGAAGGGTGGGCTCCATGATGCCACCTCAGCAGACGTGGAGAGAGAGCTGAGAAGCTATGTCAGGAGCATCACCACAAGCTTCCATGTTCATTCTGCATTCTCCCTTTTCTGTAAACATTGAAAGAATAGTGCTGGGTGGCATAAAGGTCACTGTGTTGCTGGTTTTCAGCCCAATCTTCACCAAAGCACTGACTAATAGACAACTTTGGAAAAAGGCAAACTGACAATATTGAGGATTTAGAAGCAGAACAACACGATTTGTGTTTTCTGAAGGGGGCAGTCAAAAAGGCATGCAATTCCCCCTAGGCATTCTATTCCTTGGGAGGTAACGGCTCCTTCCATGTCACTTTTAGAAACTTATCCCTGAAATGCATTCCATGTAATTTATAGATCACTTCTTAAGGGAAGTAGTACTGTTCCCATTCATCATCACAGTTACAGTCATGCTTATGAAAACATTTATCAAATTGCTCTCTATACATGTCTAGCTAGGTGTCATACCAGAATATTAAACTCATTATCCTCATTATTAGGCATTTACTATTCAATACTGATATTAAGATATATTCTGTATTCTATTTAAGCCTTAGGATCTCAACTGTTGACATGCATTTTACCTTAGTACATGAATACAAGGAAGAAGAGCTTAAGCATCAAACTACTCACTAATCATATTTTATTTTAAACTAGGGAAGTGTTCCATGACACCTTAATAAAGCTTAAAAACTCCTGCATGAATAATAATCATCACACTCAACACATTAATGGGCCTTCTAGGGTAAATTGTTCAAATGCCTGCTTTATATTGTCTTTAATACATTATGATGGCAAGTTGAGTATAATAGTCTGAGAAGCCCACTCTCCCAATTGCCCAGCTGCCCACTTCCTAATCTCTAGAACCTCTAATATATATAAATTCATGCACTTTCGGGGAGGGGGGGTCCCTCAGCCCAGCCTGCACCCTCTCACAGTCCAGGAGTCCTCGGGAGATGTCCGACTGGCAGCTGGACATCCTTAGGGCTGCCACAGAGGCGGAAGAGGCTCCCGCCGCCGCCGCCCCTGTGCTCACCAGCTGTGAGTCTGGCTCAGGGGTGGGCAAACTTTTTGACTGGAGTGCCACAATGGGTTCTTAAACTGAACCTGAGGGCCGGAACAAAAGCATGGATGGAGTGTTTGTGTGAACTAATATAAATTCAAAGTAAACATCATTACACAAAAGGGTACGGTCTTTTTTTTTTTAGTTTTATTCATTTCAAACGGGCCACAGTTTGCCCAAGGCTGCCAGGCTTCTGGCTGAGTGGCCCTCCCCATGTGGGAGCGCACCGACCACCAGGGGGGCAGCTCCTGCATTGAGTGTCTGCCCCCTGGTGGTCAGTGCACGTCATAGCTATCAGTTGTCCCAATATTTATGTACTAGTATAGTAGTATATATACAAAATACATGTATATACTTGTATAATTATATGTATATGAACACTTTGAATAATTATAAAAGAAGTGTTTATTAAAATACGTTTCATTTTAATTTAACAGCTATCATCTGATAAATTGTGTACACCTATACATTTTTTGGAACACTGTGTGTGTGTGTGTGTGTGTGTGTGTGTGTATAACATAGCAAAGGAAACGTTGCAAACAGGAGTAAATTAGGGACCTTGAGATGGAGAAGTTATTCTGGACTATGTGGTTGACCCAACATAATCACAAGAGTCCTTATAAGGCAAAGACAGAGGCAGGTGTTGGAGGAAGATGTGACTATGGAAGCTGAGGTCAGAGTGATGTGATTTCTGCCTGGGGACCAGGAGCCAAGGAGTGTGGAAAGGGAAGGAAGTCAATACTTCCCTCGGACCTCCAAAAGAAATGCAGTCCTGTTGACATGTTGATTTTAGCCCAGGAAAGGCAATTTTGGTCTTTTGGCCTCCAGAACTGTACGATGAGAGTTGTGTTGTTTTAAGCCACTAAATTAGAGATCATTTGTTCCAGCAGTGATAGGAAACTAATACAGTGATAATGCACTCAGAAATACATCAGTTGTGTTCATATGTGGATATGAACATGTCCACACCTGCCTTGGGAGACAGCCATATACTGATGCCTTTCTTTTCACTATTCACTTGAAAAGGGAAAGTCAATTTGGAATTAGTAATGTAGTTATTTGAGAGTGGATTCTGAATAGCAAAGCTCAGGAGAACTAGGACAGATACACAGGGGCAGATAATTTGGAGTGTAAGTTTCTAAGTCTAAAAAGTTCAAGATGCAGTTAGTGGAACAATGAGTCAGAAGCAGGAACGTGACTCTGTGTAGAAGTGCTTGTCAGTTCATGTTCCGCAATCCAGGTGTTGCACTGGTCATTCTCTGTAGACTATTCCATGTTCACTGGTGGGAAAACCAGCACTCCAAAAGAGAACCCTTTTTCACACACAGCAAATATTATTTCAAAAAGAGGACAAACAACTCAAAGAAAATACATTTTTCCTTATTTTCTTCTCAAATGACAGATAGGGAAAAATTGAGAGAAAATGTACAAATAATTCCTGCATTAAGCTTTCCTGGTATACCTCACTGTTACTTTTGATTACAAATCCTGTAATATTCTCATAATGAATATTTTCAGCTCACATGAAAACCAAAATAAATCTTGGAGACCTAGTAACATTTCTAGCTTTGAAATTGCTCTGGGAAGGAAAGAAGTTATTATTATGAATTTAGTTAAGACATGTGGACAATCCCAGTGTATCTGCCAAAAGCTTTAGAATAATATCATATGCTGAATATAATTCTTCAAATTAATATGTTTTTACCTCAAAGCAAGATTATATTATATGCTTTAGATGATTTGTTTAAGTAGTCCTAGAACAATTATTTTTACTTTTAGAATACACTCAATTTGGGTTTGTCTAATGTTTCATCATGATTAAATTCAGAGTATGGCTTTTTTTAGGCAACAATACCACAGAAATGGTGCTATGCCCCGCTCTTCACATCATATCAGGAGATGTAGGATGCTGACATGTCTCATTACTGGTGATGTTCACTTTGATTACATGGTTAATCTGATATCTGTCAGGTTTCTCCATTGTACAGTTATTATTTTCTCTTTTGCAATTAATAAATATCTTATGAAACTATGCAAAAATCTGTTTTCTCATTATACTGTAAGCTACTTAATTTAGCATCCACTGATGCTAATTGTCTGAAATAATTATTACTGGGGTGTTTGCTAAATGGCAATTTTTGATTTCAATCATCCCTTCTGTATGCATTAACTATAATTTTACTGTAATGAAGAAGACACAGCCAATAAAATCCCTGTATGATGTTGTGGGGCAGGGCTGGGGATACTGGAATTTCTACTTCCAAATATAGTAGACAGATGTATACGTCCTTCTGCTGTTATAAACCATGAGGATAGCACACATAAGAACAGACGATAGAAGATGATAAAGATGGAGGACAAGAAAGAAAAAGAGAAGAGTAAGAAGGAGAGCAGCAACAATGCTTAGAAAATGAACAAATTCCAATTTTCTACTTAAAAATCCTGGCTAACTTCAAACAAGCACTGGAGAGCTATTTGGGACTTATCATCTGGTCCATGCAGTATCATTGGTCCTATTTATTTACCATCCCTCAATCTATCCACCTCCTTTCCATCAACTTCCTATGAACCTTTCTTAATGCTACAGATACAAACTATTAGCACAGATTAACTTCTTTGTCTTTCACTACATGTAAACAAATGAAAAATCTTCCCTTAAAGGGAAAAACAAATTTGAAAACACTGCTTTCCCCTGAATTGAGACACCCCCCTCCCACAGGCTTATATTGCTGGGCTATTAGTATTCACCCATCTCCACTCCCACTAAATAAGCAAGGCTGGTGGCCTTTTCTCTCTAGTCTAACAGATGCTTTTCATTGTAGGTAATAACAGCTCACATGTATCCGGTGCTCACCATATGCTCACTATATGAATACTCTCATGGCTGTACACACAGTATTTCATTTAAACCTCCCAACCACAGTACGAGATAGGGACATACTGCTCCTGCTATAAAGACAAGGATGGCAAGGCAAAAATGGTTTCAGAAGCCCAGATAAATCTCTCATTGTTCATGAGAGTCAAAGCAACCTGACTTCATAAAACTCAGCTCTGTACACTGTCCATACCACTTCCCTGTCGAGAATGCCAACCAGGGGAATCAATCCCTGTAGGTTTCAAGTATTGTCATTAAATATTTAAGAACAATTTTATACATATAAAGAATGTTAAAAATATCATAAAAGGGATAAAAAGTATTGTCTCACATCTTCTTTTCTGCTCATAAAAACAGCACTTAACTGTTTATTGAGCAGTACTCAATAACAGACTCTGTGCAAGCACTTAATATTCATATCCAACTATTGAAGGGTTACTAAGATTATCTTCACTTTGCAGATATGCTGTGTCATAGATATATTTATGTTGTCAAGCCAGGACTTGGTTCCAGACTTACTTATTCTAAATTTTGTTTATAATCATTTTGCGACACTGAGTAATAAGCATTTTCTTTAAAGGTTTATCAGGGTTAACAGAAACAAAGGATTAATATGTTAGAGAGGGAGATACTTGATCTTCACTGATTCCAGAACCAGAATTGGACTACCTCAGTAACCATGGAGCCAACATAAATACGCCTATGCCTCTAGAAGCTCAGAGCAAACTTCTTTTATTTGACAATTTCCCGAGGCTACCAATCCTAGATGAATGAGTATATATCATGTAATTTAGGAAGTTACTTTTAAAGAACATCAAATTATTAACCCAACAGAGTTATTTATATCTGTCAGTTTTTATCTAGATCTTGAGAAATAGTGTTTCTACTTCTAATGGAATTCTTTAACTGCTTCACATTTCAATTTTTTTGAATGCTTGTGTTCTTATCAGATCTCATTCAGTACTAGCTACACATCATATGAACTGGTACAGCTGACTCTTGGAGAACCCTCCAAAGTAATCTGAGATTCCTTCCTCCATCTGGAAATAAGCTGTCTTCTCATGTACACAAAAGCAGTTCTGACATGCCAGGTGCCAGTAGACTGCTGTTGAGTACCGTTAACAGAATACTATTTTAATTTAAGGGATTATCAATGACTCTATAAAAGCCAATTTATCTCATCCCACTTGAACAAAATAGTTGGGTAAAGAATCAATGTCATTGTTGGGAAGAAATTTTAAAACATTTCAGATTTTACTTGGAAATGTCACATTGATAATATGCTATTGTTCTGTTCAATTCCTATTGATCTCAATTTCTGTGACTTTTGTTCAAGTTCACTTGATTTTTCAAGGAATTTTAAGATTTCTCAAGTAATTAGTTATTAGCAGGTCACTAAAATGTTCATTTACAAGTGCTTTGGTATTCTACGTGAAGAAATGAGACTGCTGGCTATACATCTCTCGATTCTTTAGTATTTTCTTATGAATGAGACACAAAAAAACACATCCTTTGACTTGTCAGTTACTAAGTTCCTCATTCTTCCTGTTCAGTGAGAAAGGAGTACCTGCTCTCAGAATCTTGCCCAGTTAGACAAACCAAACCTTCTCTAGAAAATCAAAGTTTTATTTTGCTCCTAATTTTCCCTACTGGCAACAGTAAGGAATTTGATTAGATCAAGGTCCAAATTGCCAGCCAAAATAAACTTAAAGAATGTTTTTTATCAAAGGCATTTACTTTAAAGCAACACTTGTTGAAGCAATAAGCCCAACCACAAATCAAATGTGCGTGAAGATTTAGATGCATTCTTCCTGTTGGTCAGTAATTTGACAAATTTCAAAAGAGAAAAATCTCATCAGTGAGTCAAGCTTAAAACATAATAAAAGCATTTACAAAATATCATAGAGAGTGCATATATTTAACATCTCTCTATATAAAAGCCTAAGCAACCTTTACAATGGAACGACCAGAATGACCAGAACAACTGGTCGCTATGATGTGCACTGACCACTAGGTGGCAGACACTCAAAGTAGAAGCTGCCCCCAGACCTCAGGCCCCAATCATTGATGGGGCCTGCAGGCCAACCTACTGGTCCCTCCCCGTGACAGGCAGGCCCCGATCGCCTGATTGCGGCCAGGCCACCGGGCTGGGCTGGGGAACTGGGGGTGAGTGGTGGCCAATGTGGCCCCTTTCCCAGGGGGGCTGAGGGCCGGCTCCCTCCTTGGGGCTGGCAGCCAACCTCCCGGGTCCCTCCCCCCCTGTCCCTTCCTCCACCTGGCAGGCCCTGATCGGCCAACTGCCCACCAGCCGCAGTGGTGGTTGGCCTCTCCCCACTGGCTGACAGGGCCTGCGAGACAACCTCCCGGTCCCTCCCCCTAGCCGGCAGGTCCAGATCACCTGATCGGGGCTGGGCCTCAGGTTGGGACAGGGAACTGGGAGTGGGTGGTGGTGGACGCGAGTGGCGAGGGAAGGAGGAGGCAGGGAGGTGGGAATCTTGATTGGCCCTGATTACCAGCCAGGCCTAGGAACCCCCAACCATGCATGGATTTTGTGCACCGGGCCTCTAACAAGTAGTATAAAAGGAAAATAAAAGAGAATGGCAAAGTTAAGAGTAAGTTATTAGAAAAAGCTTGACTTCCTATTAACTCAGATTGAATAGCTCTGTACCAGAAAATGTTAGATATTTTCTGACTCAATTGCTTGCCCAATCCTGTCACCACTCAGCCTACTCTTCTTCTTGGAAGAGGCATGCTCTGCGGGACAGAACAGATACCTGAATCTTCACCTGACCAACGTTAGGGCCTATGGGATGTTCACCACATTTGAAGCTCAAGCTCCTCCACCATCTTTGTGTTTTTTCTTGTGTGTGTTTTTTTGTTAATCCTCATCTGAGGATATTTTTTCCCCACTGATTTTTAGAGAGGGTAGAAGGCAGGGAGGGAGGGCAAAGGAGGTTAAGAGGACAAGAGAGAGACAGATTGATGTGAGAGAGACACATCTATTGCTTGTCTCCCACACAGGAGAGATAAAACCTGCAACCCAGGTATGTGCCTTCAACCAGGTATCAAACCCACAACCCTTTGGTGAGCAGGCCTATGGTCTATCCACTGAGCAACACTGACCAGTGTTCCTCCACCATCTTTGAAATGCCTAAGTGTGTTTGGGATAATTTTTTTCTCATATTTTTGCAGTGAATTATTGAATATACATGAGGAACATGTAAAAGGTCCAATCACATTTGCTCTTGAGAGGAATGTGAAGCTCTTGAGAGTTTGGCTGTTATAACTGCCTCTCTACAACAAGATTTTATCCTTGAAGTGATAACGCAGCTTTAGAATTTCCACACTTTTCCAACCAAATAAGCCTTCAAACACATATACCAGTGGTTTTCATCAGACTGCTTCTAGAGTCATGGTTTCTATTTCTTTACCCCTCAGCAGCTTGCTTCTTGGAAAAGCTTGCTCAATGATATCATGCAACTTTGAGTCATAAAATAATTCAGGTTTTAGGCTCTTGATATAATGGAATAAAATGTAATACAATCATTAAAACTAAGCATTATAAAGACTATAAAGTAAGATATCTCTTGTATTATGTGAAATAATCACCTAAATTATATAACCTAAATAATGTTAACCACTTACTTCAACTATTATACTAGTATATTCTAAATTTACATGTAAAAGAAATTAATAAGCAAAACTAAAACTTTTCAATGTCAGGATTTTGTGTTAATAGGTAATTTTTTATAATTTAAAAACTAAGGATATTGACATTTAAAATAGGTACTCAAAATTGAGGTAATTTAAAATTATCATTAATTATTTTGTATATTTCATTTACACTATATATATTATATTCTCATTGTTGTTGTTTTTTAGAAAAACCTTATACCTTACAATACTTGTGGGTTTTGTTCACTTTTTTAATACTCTTACTGCATTTCCTCCAAAATATTTTTAGCTCCAGACTGTAACAAGGAGAATTTTTAAAAAGCAGTATGACATAATTTGGTAAGGGATTATCATAGTCATTTTTGACTGTTTGGGGAATTATGTTTTTACCAAGAGTTATACTACCTGAAGTATAAAAATACACGTTTCTTTGAATTTCACTTCTTAGAAGATAAAATTCTTAAGGAACAGGATGAATATTCATGAAACTAGAGCTGAGTTGTCATCTTTAGATAATAAGTTCTTAAATAATACTTCAAATGAGTCACGTTTAGATGGAAAGAAAGAAGAAAGATGACGGTAGCAAAAAGAGACGGAAAGGGGCGATTTGAAGAAAGTTTGGTGACATCCTTGATCTCTTTAATTAAATAAATAAAGCAAAACGCCTGTCTTGTGCTTCCTCTTGGGCATGCTCAAAGCTGGAGCAATTAGACACAGGGAACAGAGTTTCCTTCTCAGATCCAATTATGAGCTTCCTCTTTGGAGTGGCCTCAAAAGGTTTGCTCATAACCTGACTGAGAGCTCTGTTCCAGGAATACCAATTCTCCATCTAAACACTATTAAAGCTCTCTCTAAAGTTCAGTATCCAAAAGGAAAATGGACTTCAAGTCAACAAGCATGCATTTAGTTGGAAATATTCCATTAGTTTTATAGGACGAAGAACCTCGCTTAGGGAGAAAAACATCCAGCTATCTAAAGCAGAATAAAGTAATTGACGAAGCAGAATTACTGGGGAAGAAACAGATGAAATTGGTTAGAAATATTTCTTTGAAGAGGGGGTGCATGAGCTGATCTCTGGCGTATGGTTGAGTACTAATAAATACAGCTGACTCTAGCTAAGATACAGCACTCCCCATGAGCTGGGCCCTCGTCTAGTCTTTCATATCTATTAACTCAGGCTAATTCTTGTTACAGCCCAATGAGATTAATGAGAGTATTATCTCATTTTAAAGATGAGGAAACTGAGGTTCAGAAGTTATAAGTAATTTAGTGGAGATCACAACACACCTTCTATAAATGACCTAACCATAACCAGAACTCTGGCAATATGGACCCATCTGGGATTTTGACCACTACCCTATGCTGCCTACCATTCTGGAAATCAGGAAATGTGGGTTACTGGCAGCTTCATGTCAAAACAATTTCTAGATCTCATTTTTGTCACCTAAAATCTGAGAGGTATTTGAGACTGGATTACTTTTATGCTCTTTCCAGTTCTAAAAATCTGAGAACAGAGCCTTCCAGAATCAGGAAAAAGCCCAAGAAAAAGGTGCTGAACAGCAACGTAATGAGAACTATGAGAATAGAGAGTTACACAGTGGTATGTTGTTAAATTTTAGATTCTCAAAGTTCGAAGCAAATATTTTTTTAAAACATCCTTATTTCTATCTATTCAATCTTTAATGCTTTTAAGGAAGTTTCAAGCTAAATATTTCATTGGTAAGTGTTCATGGTGCTCACTTGGTATCTTATTTTAACAAACTATGTGCTTTTTGCAACTTAACATCAATTCTGCTAATAACAATCCTATGACCTTTTCACTATTTAAATAACTCTCCATACAAGGGTGTAAGGAAATCATTAGACATTTAAAGATAAATTCTTCAGCATGGTTATTGAGTGCTTAATGTGAACCAGGTGTTCTATAGGGTTTTAATCATATAACTTAGTCTTTGAAATGCTTGGAGTCTGGATTGTTCAGATATTTAAAACAAAAGGATTATAAAGTAGTCAACATGTTGTTCATGTGTGAATGATGCTTACTTGCTAAGTATAAATTAATAACATTTCTAGGTAGAGCACCAATTGCTAAAATGAAGGAGAATGCAGAGGCCACCTAATGCTATCCTAACATTCTGTTTAGATAACATGGCAAAATCACTGTGGAGTGATAGTAATATTGGGTTGTTGCCAACTGGAGAACTACATTCACTAGTGCTCCTAAACTAACTAATGTCAAAAAAAAGAAGAGTCTACAGTGAAGTGCATTGTGTTTGTCCCTTCTCCTCTTCTTATGCAATATTGTTATCAATGACTTAAGGCTCCTTATTAATTTGCAGTGCTTACAAGCTGCTAAGAACAATAGATATAAAGATAGAATCACAATTTAAAGCAATCAAATTTTGGAGAAACATAAAACTAAAATACCTGAGTTAAATTGAACAGGGGTAAGTGTAAAAATCCTAAATTCAATCTATCAAATACACATGTACAGTTTTGAAGGCATTGTTAAAACAACTTGATGTCCAACCTGAGGGATTTTCTATATTCCAGCTTAATAAGAACAACACTTGATAAAGCTGTTAAAGAAACATATAAAGTATTAGATTGCTTAACTTTCCTATATAAAAGCTGAGTGATCACATTTGGATTTAGGTGTTCAGTTTTGAGCCCTAATATTGAGACATCAATTTCTACAGAATACATTCACAGCAGGGCAAATCAAATAAGATTTTGGAATATATGTATTCATTCACTTGTCCACACATTCAAATATACTTATAGCAAAGCTATTACCATACGACCCAGCAACCCTTCTTCTGGGTATCTACCTGAAAAAAATGGAAAATATTTATTCACAAAGACATATGTACCCTTATGTTTATTGGAACATTATTCACAGAGGCCAAGACATGGAAACAACTGAAGTGTCCTTCAGTAGATGATTGGATGAAAATGTGGTACATATATACAATGGAAACCATAAGAAGTTGAAATACTGCCATTTGTGATAACATGGATGGGTCTTGAGAATATCATGCTAAGCAAAATAAGTCAGACAGAAAAAAGTCAAGACCCATAAGATTTCTCTCATATGTGAGATATAAAACTGAAAGCAACAAATGAACAAACAAGAAAAATAAACAAAAACTCAGAGACAAGACAACAGTATGGTGGTTACCAAAGTGAAGGGAAGTAGGAAGGTAGAAAGGGGGTCAAATATATGGTTATGGGAGATTTGACTTTGGGTGGTAGGCACACAATGCAAATATATAGATGATGTATCACAGAATTACATACTTGACACATATAATTTTATTAGCCAATGTCATCCCAATAAATTTAATTTTAAAAAGTTGATCGTGTAACAAGAACAAAAAAGTTATCACATGATATGACATTGGAATATAATATTGATCAAGACAGATGATTCAAATAACCAGAACTGGACATAAAAAGGCTACGGAGCTAACAGATGCTTAAGTTCCTAATCAAACACAGTTCTGTCTGACTCCAAAGCACATCATTTAGTCACTCTACTACTTTGCTCTTCATAATGTGGTCCCCTTCATGTTGGCCAAGTGAATTTCCCTCCTAATCACACTCCTTGTTGTCCAGCACTAGGATCAGTTGGCTTCCAAATGTGCTTAAGGAGGTCCCCGTTGATGTCTGATGTGTCAGTTTAACCATAAACAGTGCCTCCCAAAACACACACATGCACACACTGTTCCAGGTTAGACAATAAATAATTTGGTCACTTTGACTAGCACCATGATGCCACTAGGTTTCTATGCATAACTAAAACTGATTGGACTTTCTGCTGCTAATAGGAGAAAATGTTAAGTAGGTTTGTTTGGTAGAACCTTGGCTCAGCTTCTAAGAGTGCAATGAATACATAGTCATGCCCTTAATGGGCACAGCAGTGACTATCTCAAGGCCATGTAATGTACCCCAAAATATGTATGCCTCTATACATGCAGTTTCACTCCCTGTAATTTCCCAACCACCTGTTCTGTCTACAAGATTTCCTTAACTCAGGTTCAGTGAGAAAATTGAGGCCCCAGGCTCTAAGACAACCATATGCATTTAGGAGAGCAGCAGTTACATGAATCCTGAAGGATCTAAAAAAACAGTAGCTACCAAAATAATTTTGCATGTTCTATAGTTCAAATGAGGAACCTCATTCCGAATTTCTTGGTTACATGACATTTTCAGCATTATATTCTCTGTTGTCACAAAGTTCAGGGCTTCTCTATCTTGACTACATGCTAGAAGTAGCTTGAGGAGCTTGAAAATAATAATGATGTTCAAGTTACATCCTAAAAATCAGTCTTTCTGGAGTGGGGGCCAGGCATTAGCAGGTGTTAAAAGCTGTCCAAGTGATACCATTGTAATAACCTGATTATTATTTAACAGGGAAGGAGGGAAAGGGAAGACAAAGTAATAAAGGCATGCCATGTATACAGCCTTGGGAAAAAGCTGCCTTCAAAACTTTCCCAGTTTGTTCCCCACTGATTGATGGAAGAAGGGACTAGACAAAGGCAGTTTAGACTCACGCCTAGTAAGGTCTGAGTGAGGTGGGATGGTGCCTACCTGCTCACCCATCAATCACACCTAAAATCAAGTCAGTGGCCAAGATGGGTGTAGCCACTGCAAGTGTGAGAAACCTGAATATTTAAACTTCCAAACAATGGAATCTCTCTCTCTCTCTCTCTCTCTCTCTCACACACACACACACACACACCCCACACACACACCACAACATATATCTGCTGGGCCCTCTTGGGACTCCTATTGCAGGAGCACGTTCCCCTGTGGCCACATGGCTCATGGCCATGTGGGGCTGCACACATGGACCAACAGACTTTAATTAGCTGCAACATGGAATGGAAGCTCTGGACACTGGCCTTGTTTCTGGCTCTTTTGACCTCCCAGCTGCCCCTCTTTCAGGACTGGCTTGAGGGAAACGGGACATTGGAAACTGGGGAATGTAACTCCATGCCAATAAAATCTTTTACCACCTCTCATCCTCACATGGGGGCTTCTGAAAATTCTTATTTCAGTGGCACCCCAAGAACCCCACAAATAATGGAAGGTTCCCACTGATGTATCCCTCCGGTAGCACAAGGATCTTTCAATATGCAGTCAAGGTTGAAAACTACTTCTGCGAATAAACAAATGTGTGGGGAAGCCAGTTGTCAGAGGCACCCAATCTTATACCACTAAATAGATGGGCATGCATCCAAAATTCCCTGTCTATGCAAATTCAAACCTTCAACAAGATTCTTCAACTTCCTTTGGGTCTTATGTGCTCATGGTCACCTCTGCCTCCAGGCTCTGTCATCTACTGTGCTGTTATCAGTTTTTCTTTGGGATTTCAATAATTTGTCCATTCAAATAAGTTCAGATTATGATTGGTTCTAATTATTATTTTTGGCAATGGAGGAGAAATTTATATTTATGGATGCAAATACCTAATGATCACAAATTAGATATTCATCTCCTAAAATATTCTCACCAAGACGCTGCATCTCATCCCATGCAGCCCTCAAGTTTACACCTTCTTACACTCCCCTAACTCCCTCACTCACCTCTTGGTCTTTCATTTTTATCTCAAGATAAAGTCATGCTTGACCTTACAGAGAAATCTTGCCACAAGTAGACAGCCATTTCCTAATGCTTACCTTCACTTTTAAGCAAATTATGGAGATATTTTCTCAGAAACAGCCTGACCCTATGAAGAATTCTGGTATTAGTAGCTAATATAATAAAACGCTCCCTTTTTATAATTACTAAATAATGGAAAAAATTATTTTTTAAAAAATATTTTATTGATTTTTTACAGAGAGGAAGGGAGAGGGATAGAGAGTTAGAAACATCGATGAGAGAGAAACATAGATAAGCTGCCTCCTGCACACCTCCTACTAGGGATGTGCCTGCAACCAAGGTACATGCCCTTGACCAGAATCGAACCTGAGACCTTTCAGTCCACAGGCCGACGCTCTATCCACTGAGCCAAACTGGTTAGGAAAAGAATAAATTTATTTTAGTATCACGCAATATACTAACTTGAGGCTAGAAAAATGACCAGTTTTTTTACATAATATATAACACATAATAATAAAAAAGACCAGTTGCTAATAATATTCTGAGGTTAGATTAACTATTTCTTCTGCAAATACAATTATCTTTAATTGTCTGATTCACATCTTCTTAACTGGTCACAGACTGTGTTTCGGGGGTAATTTGCCTGTTCTATCCCAAATTAGTCTGCTGCTAGTGTTACACATTATGGAAAGAAGATTTAAAGAGGTAATTAGTTCTCTTTCTTCCTAGAAGAACACTTCCCATTTCTTCAGTTAAAAATGGTTCATTTCATGTCAAGATAGAAGCACTATGATCACTGATTATGTACCATCAAAAATTCTTAGAGGAGTAAAAGGGAAAGATTTCCCTAGAGATCTTTTTCCATTTACTGTATAAGGTTAAATAGACTCCCAGATGCTCTGCTGAAATAGACACATCTCAAGAAACACACAAGCAGAAGATGTGCCAGCTGACGTGAGATAAACACTGGGGAGCTGGCAGAGCTCTATGCATGCCAGGAGGACATGTGATCTCATGGCCAACTAGCCTTGTCCACTTAAAACTAGAAAATAGGAGCAAATTAGTTGTCTGTTGAATGAGGAGGATGGGCTGAAACATCAAGAAAATGTCAAGGGAGAACCAGGAGCTTGATATCCCTGCCCTACTAAAATCAAAGTAAATTGATCAATTGCATATCCAATTTTATTTTATTTATTTTAATATATATTTTTATTGATTTCAGGGAGTAAGGAAGAGGGAGAAAGATAGAAACATCAGTGATGAAAGAGAATCATGAATCAGCTTCCTCCTGCACACCCCAAACAGGGGATCGAGCCAGCAACCTGGGCATGTGCCCTGATCAGGAATCGAGCCCTAACCTCCTGGTTCATAGGTCAATGCTCAATCACTGAGCTACGCCAACTGGGCTGCATCTCCAAATTTAGAATTTCAGAACTATATATGCCATTTTCTGAATAAGAGGTCTGTTTTTTAAAAAATATATTTTTTATTGATTTCTGAGAGGAAGTGAGAGTTAGAGATAGAAACATCAATGATGAGAGAGAATCATTGACTGGCTGCCTCCTGCATGCCCCACACTGGGGATTGAGCCGCAACCTGGGCATGTGTCCTGACGGAATTGAACCATGACCTTCTGGTTCATAGGTCTATGTTCAACCACTGAGCCATACCAGCCAGGCAAGAGGTTTGGTTTTAATGTCAGATTATCCCATTCTATATTGCATTTGAAGGTTACTTTATTATCATGCAAAGATAACTTAGAGTAGTCAATGAATGCCATGGTTTTGATTTGTATATGAAATTAGAAGCTTTATACCAATTTACTGTAGGATGATTTTTCATTACCACTTAAAGATAATGTGCATTTTACTCCTTTCTCAGTAGGTAAAGAGAAATATAATTTCTCAACCTATTTGTAAAGATCCATCATCATAAAGATGATAAAATTCACACTAATCAGATTTGTAAAGAATTTCGTATAATTCATATGAGGCTATTTGGTTAGATTTTTCTTTCTGCTCATTATGCCAACCCAGCCCTCCTGCAACTTTCTTGAGTTGATTCTGGAATCCCAAAATGTTACACTTTCCAAAAATAAACAATCATAAAACTCACAGATATAGTACAACTTGCATCACTAGACCTAACTCCTAGGAGTATAGCTACTCAGGAAGGCAGCATTCAGTGTTTGAGAACACAGAGTTGGAGTCAGACAAATCTTACTTTATATTCTAGCTCTGCCACTTCCTAGCAATGACTTCCAGCAACTAGAATATCCTCTCCAAGATACATTTTTCCTGTTTTGTGAATATGGAGAATATTACATATCAAATAATCCTTGTAGGGATTTGATAGGATAGCAGAGGGCCCAAAATGTAGGGAGTGCTCAGTCAATGTAATTACTGTCATCATTCTTCACAGGAAGACACTTAGAGAGAAGCATAACCACACTGCACACTCATACCCATTTTTTCCTGTGGCATCAAACTTATCTCCAAGCCGCCCTCAAAATGGTGACAGTCATCAAATAACCAGAGATTTCTAGAGACATTGGGTATATTTCAAAGATCTTTTTCTTTATAAGGCTCTAGCTTCAGTTTCATGAAGAAATTAGCAAGATTTGTGGGGGTAACTTTGACAACTCATTACCATTTATAAATATATGGACAAAAAGCCCAAAACTAAAGATTCCAGCCACTTGAGAACAACAAAATGGGCACATCTCCCTAATCCTGGCCCTGAAACATCATCAAGCTGCTCTGTGGACTTCTGAAAATTTTTCCCACCTGCAGGAGAGTTGAGAAAATATTAAAAATTAATAACATTAGAGATTGATTAGAGAGAGATAAAAACAAAACAAAAATCAAGTTAGTTCGAAATGATGTTAGCAGACCCATTTTAGGTGTTTTATTAAATTAATAAAAGCATACCACAGTTTTACTCATTTTCTAAGTGACCAATCTAAGAGTTCCTTAAATCTCTTCTGCATGATTACATAGGGATAAAAAGGTTTATTTCCCATTCATAAAATGGTTACATCTTGTGTTAACTTTCTGACAAATATGGCAATTTTGACACAGCTAATAACCCAGCCATTGTTTACCTGAAAACTCCAAAGTACATGAGCTTTTACTCTATTCAAACAAGAGATGATATAGTGTTGCTGAAGATGAAAAATGATTCAGTGAAATGGGTAACAAGCTGATGCCTGCACTATGGGAGCCTTTGATAAATAGTCACACCTTCACAATGTAATTGAAGAAAAAGTGAGAAGGAATGAGAACAAGAGTGGGGGGTGGTGAAGAGAGCAGAGAGAAAGGGAGAGAGAGAGAATGAAAAAGAGAAAGACACACACACACACACACACACACACACACACACACACACACATTATACCGTATAAACAGCACAAGAATCTGATGAGAGAATGGCCCTTTCTTTTCTGAGAGCTTTGATTATTGAGAGTACAGGGCACTATCGTTCCCAAGAAGACCTACCACAGCCTCCCTATTTGACCTAAAGCAGAGTTTCCTCACTGAGATCCCTACCAGCAGTTTGTGCTGTAGAACTCAGCCCAACACATCAGAGTCACGGGAGTTTTTGTCACAACAAAACTGGGTCAGAGGTTCGCCTCATTAGGAGGATCATCTTCCTAAAATCAAACTACATCAAAACTTTATCTTAGACAGAAAGGTATACCAACGATAACAGTAAACAACTGCACTACCAGTAGTTCTACTGCTGAAGCACATGTGTGAAGGTGGGGTAAACACTGGGACACAAAGCAGGAAATCAAGCATTTGTTTAATCTGCATATTTATTGCAATTTATTTTTTATTTATGAGGAAGATAGCACAGAATCTTGCTTGAAAATGAATTTTAGTGAGTTAACGAAACTCAATAAATTTAAAATCTAGGTATTTAAGCCAATTTCTGCTAATACTAAACTTGTTCTATAATCCTTGAACTGTTGTTGTTTAGAGACCTCCTTCAGACACAACTTCATCTCAATCTCAGACAGGCTTTTCAGTTATAATAAAATAAACAACTGCCGTTGTCTTCAACCAATGCAACCAAGTCACCAAATTGTAACATGTCATCTAACCTCAGATAGATGTTACCTAAAAGGCCCCTTGCCAACACCCAAATCAATGTTTTAAAAATTGTGTAGGAGAGTCTGTTATGACTTCCTTCAAGTATTTAGTTTTGTATAATTTTCCATTTTAACCAAATCCCAGGAAACTCATTCTATTAAAAAATATGAGGCTGTTGCTCCTTGGATCATTTCTGTTAGGGACAGAAATTTTGATATCTGACAATATTGATATATTTCATTATTAATTCCATCATCAGAAGATGAGATAGTAAGAGGAGACATAATTTTCCTGAAGTAAATAAGTCAGTTATTATAAAATTGTTCTTCTGTACAATTAGGTTAGATCTAGAAAGAAATTTAACCTGAGGTAAATTAAGGAAATGTATAGATCACTGCAGTTTATGCATAACCAGATAACCACAGAAGAGGAGATCCAAGAGGTTTCTAGATCAACATCCTCTGGTTATAGAGGAGGCTTCAGAAGTATATTTTGAAGCTCTAAAGTGTTGACTAATTTCTATCTTTATATGTTTTTGCATTAAAACTCTACCCTTATTCAATACCAGTGGAGTACCCTAGCTATTTCAGAATTAGCTTGAAGTAAACTGAGTGAATCATTGTTACAAGTTTCATTCTAAATAATTGTATAAATTAAACAAGAGATTCAAATCTTTTCCTGGTTATGCCTTTGATCCTATCTATAAGTTATTCATTTTTCTTCAAAATGTGCTAATCTTCTTAAGAGAATTCTTTGGGGTAATTTGGAAATATTTATTTATTTTCTTTAGAGCAATCAAAATACAGCTAATATTTTAAAAGCATAAATGACTTTAAATTTTCAAATATAAATATTTAAGTTATTTCCCTTATAACATATTCCTAAAACAAATCATCACTTTTTTTAATCAGTTTGTTTTCTCTTGATGTATCAGTTTAATTTTTTTTAATGTTATAGAAACAAGTCCAACACTGGAATGAGTGAGACTGTGGTTGGAATTGGGCAGCAATTGGAGTTAGTTTGGAGTCAGAAGAGTAAGTGGTATCATGGAAAGGAATAAATAATTTTTAAAACTATTATTTCTAAGACACATTTTACAATTTCATTACTTAATCCTTACAACATCACTAGATGAGGTAGATTTTATCCTCATTGTACCAGTGAGGAAACGGAGACCCCCACATTTTTTTTATAAGTAATATATCCAATCTCACATAGGACAAGAGTGGGGGGTGCATGGATACTAATCCCTTTCTCTACATAGTATTTATGGCCTTTCTCAAAAAATGGGAATTCAATTAAACAGAAAGGACTGGTGATTTGGCAGATGAGCTGAATAATCACACCTTGAAGATCAGAAAACACAGGCTTGTTTAAAGAGTAGTGAGCTGAGGCCCTGGGAACTGAACCCAGGACAGGAGCCTCAGAAGCCAGGTGTTGGATCTAGACAGGCACCATGGACTAGAAACAATTAAATCGCACAGACCACCAAGTATGTGCCTGCCTTTTGATGAAATCAGATGTACTGGCTTGATATAAAGAGGGAAGACACTCCATAACCATGGAATGCCACTCCATGAGAATGAAGCAGAAAGAATCTTATCTTTTGTAATATCCAGACTTGAAGTGAAGGTGAAGAAGAAGGACTCAGTAGAGAATTTAAGGAAATTAAGATCAGTTCTGGATTGGTTGCTGCTGCTGAGTCAGAACTGGGAGGGGCAGGATTGACTAGGGACTGGGTGACACCATGGAGCTAGGACAACTCAATAGTTGTTTACACCAGTAATAGAAAAAAAGAGCCAAGTGGGTATGTTCAACAGTGGTATACACCAGTAATGGATGAAAAGAGCCAAGTGGGAACAGGGCTTTATTGATAGGAAAGTAGGGGTTGTTATGGCAACCTTTAGCCACTGCCAAGACCTTGGGAGTCACAGCATTTCCTGCTCACTTTGCAACTTGATCTGAGTCTGTATTCTCAGCTGCATTCCCTATAGGCCTACTTTCTTTCCTTTCCAGTCCAGGAGCTGATTTCCATGAGTTGCAGATGATGGGTTGGACCATAACTGTGGCTTAAACTTTAGCTTTTTAGGTCTACAAATTATACGTTTTAGATTCCATTAGGAAATATTGATGATTACAACCAAAATGCTGATTTAATATTTTATCATCCTACATAATAAAACCCTAATATGCAAATCAATCGAACAGTGGAAGGACCAGTGAATGACCGGTAGCTATGATGTGCACTGACCACCAGGGGGCAGACGCTAAATGCAGGAGCTGCCCCCCTGGTGGTCAGTGCGCTCCCACAGGGGGAGCGCCGCTCAGCCAGAAGCCGGGCCCACAGCTGGCAAGCACAGCAGCAGTGGCGGGAGCCTCTCCCACCTCCGTTGCAGGCAGGCAGTAAGAAGCGAGGGGTCCTGGACTGCGAGAGCCCCGGACTGTGAGAGGAATGTCTGACTGCCAGCTTAGTGGACATCCCTCGGTGCGTCCTGGACTGCGATAGGGCACAGGCCGGGCTGAGTGACCCACCCCCTCAGTGCACAAATTTCATGCACCAGGCCTCTAGTTAGAAATAAAGCTATTCATAAATTGGACAACATGACTTCTGCAGGCAGAACTATATGGTAAGGTTTATCATAATTAGAATCTTGCATTGTGAACATAGAATGAATAAAGTCGTATGCAAGGATGGGAATATTTATGGCACCAGGTGACATAGCCTGGTGAGTTCATCTTAGCCTAGGCAGAGCACAGACGGTGGATCAGATTGCCTGTTTTGAAATTTTGTCTCCACTACTGTGTGACCTTGAATAACTTACTTAACTTCTCTCAGATTCCTCACATGTGAAGTAGGTATGATTATCTACTTCATAGGGTTATCAGGAGGATTCAATAAAATAGGTGTAGTATCTAGTACAAAATCTGGTATAGAATTATATTGATTATATTGGTTGTTCTTCTTATTCTCATTACTAGTGTTATTACTATAGATTTAGATTTCTGATCAGCTTTTGTCTTGGCTTATTCTGATGGACATTTCCAATGTGTGTGTGTGTGTGTGTGTGTGTGTGTGTGTGTGTGTGTGTGTTCACGTGATTCTCATTTTACTAAGTTTTCTGGCTCACCAATCTTTCTTCTAATTAACAATTTAACTTTAAAAATATTTCAATTTGGTAAAAATAAAGTGTTATAAAGTCTTATTGGCCTGGAAGACTTTTTTAGAGGCAATTTTGAAACTCTCTGCTCTGACTAATTATATGCTTATGTTCTCTATAGTTTACCTATTAATGGGGAGCTATGTTTTCAGTTCTCAGGAAGAGGTGATAATGGGCTGGTCTGAGTAATTTGGGGACTGTTCTTGGTTTGAGGAAATCCATCTTTTCATCTACTTAACATTTTTTGCTGTTTAAAATTATTGTTCTTTGTACAGTTTCATTTACATCTAAATCATCAGGTCTGATTTACATCTGTTTTAATTGTTGGGCTTCAGTTTAAGATTTATTTATAGGAAAAACTCAACCAGTCAGACATTTAAAAACTAGTGATCAAAAACATGTTTCTGTGATATACATGTATGTATATGGAAATGTTGTTGTATGAGAGGTTCTGCCTAAATAAGAATTGGGTAAATGCTTTCTGTGTTCAAGGTTTGTTCTATATTTCTCTGGCTTGAGGAAGTTCTATCTGCATTGGGCAATTCTCAAACCTAAAGGGCACACTTTCTTTACTTGTACAGCAGTAAAACTATCAGCCAGGCTAGGAGTCAGGAGACCTGAGTTTAAGTCCCTATTCATTCACTAACTAGATGTAGAAATTGAACCAGTTCATTCAACCATAGTTTCTTTATCTGCATTAAGAAAAAAAATGGATTAGAAAATTGGCTCAGGGCATTGTTTCTCAACCTTGTTGAATATAAAAAAACTTTTTACAATAAAAAATAACAAATTACTTTAATAATTATAATGGTAGTTTTCAAGAAATAATGACTGAGAAATATGTAAAAAAAAAAAAAGCTATTTTGAACTTAAAAAAATAAATAAAGGCTAAAGGACAAAACATCAGTAACCAAGTTTTAATGTATCCTTCCTTGTCTCTTATACAAATTGCTTAATACAAACAATGTCATACAAGAATGAGAGAAGTGCATCTTGACTCAGCAAAAGGGAAACCAGTGTAGGGTTGGGGCCCAATCCTTAGGAAAGATACAAATGTCCCTCTAAGTCACTTTTTGCTACTCTAAGAGCCATGGTTGCAGCCTGTACAAGAACCACAGGTCAGCTGCTATAGCACAAGGCACATTTAATTTGAAAATTTGAAAGCAGAAATGAAGAGAGCAGAAATATATATGTTAAGTAATTTTTCCATTTCTCTCAGCAGTAAAGAGTCCTCATCCATGATATCCATTCTATCTCCTATTTTTTTTTTTTTGAGAACTAAAAGAAATCAATGGTCAAATCCTGTTGATATTGCCAACAAAGAAACCTTCCTCCTTCCCTCAACACCTTTCTCCTCCTGAGACCCCAATCATTTTTTTAAAAATATATAAATATTTTATTGATTTTTTACAGAGAGGAAGGGAGAGGGATAGAGAGTTAGAAACATCGATGGGAGAGAAACATTGAACAGTTGCCTCCTGCACACCTCCCACTGGGGATGTGCCCGCAACCAAGGTACATGCCCCTGACTGGAATCGAACCTGGGACCCTCCAGTCCACAGGCCAATGCTCTATCCACTGAGCCAAACCGGTTAGGGCCCAACCATTTCTTAACTATAAGATCCCTGAGGCCACCTAATAATCTACTTCAACTTTTTATTTTGAAATTAAGGCATCAATACATGTTCACCTAAGCAATAATCTTTCCCACTTACCTTAGTTCATGATACTCACCTGTGTATCAATGTGGGATAATCTTAGACTCTCACAGGCATTGGTTCTTATCAGTGCAGCTTACTAGCTATATGGCAACTCTAAAACTCAGTTTTCTCACCTATAAAGGAAGGATCATACCCAATTCCCAGGTGGTTATGAGGACTAGATGTTACAATAAATATGTTTGCCATGCAGATATTTAATAAAAATCCAATAAACTTCATTTACATTCTAGAAAAATGGCAAGTAAAAACAACCAATTTGGTAAATAGGATGCCAAACAACATTTTATTTCACATTATGTGAAAATGTTTTAATGGCTGTTAACTAAGAGATCATTTTATTTAAAAAAGGCAATTTCATATTCTGTAATTTTTCCGACTACGGAATAAGTAGAGTCCAAAGAACATTATCCATCTAGTGTCAAAGCCCACTAAGTTCTTCTAGCCACAGAGCCTGCAGCATCAGGACCTTACAAGTGCAGCCATTGTTCAAATGCAGTGGGCTCCCAGCATTTGACCTTGCCTTGCTGCACTTAAGAGATGTTGGTATGCTTCTGTTACAGCCAGCAGCCTTTAAAAGACTTCTTATAAATCTTTTAGTTCTGAGGAACTGTAGACTGCTCTTTGAAATATGGGGCGATTTTGACCCTCTGCCTTCTGCTTACCTCCTGCCAGTCCCCCTGGGCTTGAAATTGCTCCCTACCTTTCTCGTACAGTATTTATTAGCCCATCTCCTAACCCCCAGTCAGCCTTCCTATTTTTCCCTGAGTTCTACAGTTACTTTGTGTCTTGGCCCCACCTTACACATCACCAGCTCCATCTTGTCATGGGGCCATGTATCTGTCAACCAAAGTCCATTCACTATGTGACAACAATTGGAACTAAGTTGATAAAAAAAAATGTATCACGTAGATATACTAAAGAGGAAATGTGAATTTTTAACAGTGTTCTCTTTCCAGTAATTTAACCTAAGAAAAAATACCAGTTTCAGGAATTCTAGTCACATGACCTGGAAGTTAGAAGAGATAATTTTTGACAATTGGCATCTTGGATCATTTTATTCTACCTCAGCATAGATTTGGCATTGTCTATGGAAGTGGTGAAATAGAATACTTATATAATATTTACATGGGAGAATGTGTCCAAGATGGATCATGTAGTAGATTGGAGGTCATACCCATGTGCACACATTTGCATTTTCTTTATGTACTTTCATATGCATTACAGATTCATTCAATCATTGTAGGAACATACAATGAGTTGTTTTAGGTGACAAGAAATTTAAGACTCTACAATGGACTCTCACATGTGTATATAAAAAGCCCTGGAATGGTTTTTGAAAATTAAGTGTCTAAAAGTGCCACAGTGGACTTCCATGTTAGAGTCCCAAATAAATAATATTATCATGTCCTACTTGTGGTTCGCATAAGCATTGTGATAGGAGCTGCAGGGCTGTTCCTGGCTGTCCTCTTAATTTCGCCTAACTATCTGCAGAGCAGAACTGTACCGTCAGAACATCACAGGGGTAGTGGCAGGATCTGTAGGATGGGTTGGGAAGCAGGTGAAACTGGAACAAGAACTGGTTGGGAAATTCCCTTATTGTCTCAATTAGGGAAGAAAGCCTGACCTAGATTATTGACAATGAAGTATAAAGAACAAAATGGATGAGAAAGGAAGAGGTAACATTGTCAAGGGTGTATTAAAGGGCAAAAGAGATAAAGGAATTTACAGTGACTGGGGAGTTTCAAGCAAGAAGATGAGTAACATATAACAAAGACTTTTTTTAAAAAGTCTAGGAAGGTAATGCCCAAGCAGGTTTGCAGAAGTAGAAAAGAGAAACTTGATTTTCAACCTGTTGCCAAGTGCTGGGGGAACATGAGGTCAGGACATCAATCTGGCTGTGCAGCTCAGAAGAGAGATGAGTTCTAGAAATGTAGGTTAACAAGCAAAGCTGTGTGTAATAATAATAATAGCCAACAACTATACAGCTCTTACTATGTGTCAGAGCCTCTTCTCAGTCCTTTAAATATAGCAACTACTCTTATCATCACAACAACCTATGTGGTAGATCTCATTATATTCCAGATTTTACAAACAAATAAACAGAGGCACATAGAGGTTAGATGCCTTGCCTAGAATTGCACAGCTAGTAAGTAGGCAGAGCAGACTGCCTCCTGTGGCTACTCTCGCATTCACTATGGTACCTTGGCCACTTTGGCACCAACAGTTTTCTTCAGAATGTTTGTCCAGGAGGAGGTAGGGTTGAGAGATAGTGATTGCAGGGGGACGTAAATAAGGTAAGAGATTAAAAGATGACATAAAAATGGCATACTTCCTCCCATTTGCCCTCACTGAACTCCAAGCCCAGTTGCTGCATTCTAGTTAGCAACATTCTAAATAGGATCTACATCTAAGACTTCATTCTCAGGTGCAACATGATAGATAATATTATTAAGAAGACAGTATAGCCGGAAGATAAATCTTTATGAACACCTACATTTTTTAGGACTGGTGAGAGCAAAGCAAATGAGAAAGACAGAGGAGGAATAATTAGAAAGGATGTGAAGAAAAAAAAGAGGACTAATCACAAAGCCTAGAGACTGAGAAAACCCAGGAGGAAAAGGGGACTCTGGCCAGTGTTTGCGAGAGAAGAAAGGGGGCAGGGGGTGTGGTGAGGACCAATAAGAGAACTGCACATAGGCATTTGAAAGATTTGATTTGTACGCAGATTTTAATAGAGCCCTTTCTGCAGTGTGATTCAGAAAACCCAACTTCAAGGGCATGAAATACAGGAGTAAGATGAGATGAAGGAAGCATTCAGTTTAAACTGCTTCCCAGAGCAATCTGGGGTGTGGGAATTGATGAGGCGACACAGTATTTTTAACGCAGGGAGAGGGGAATAGAAGTCAAAAAGGCCATATGTAAGGCATCGTAGAGATGCCACAGGTCAATTCCTCAGGCTCTGTGGCCTGAATTGGCTTAAAATTGATAATTGAAGCGGGACTAGGCACTGACGAGGAACCCTATTTGTTGCCAGTCTCATTAGGCATCACTAATAGTTATAAACAGATAATTTGCAAGAAGATGAAAGAATCCAAATTCATGTTGCCAATGCTAAATATTTAACTAATGGAAAATATAGGCTTTGAATTGACTGTGAAAACCTCAAGCGATGAGCTAAATTTTAACTACTTTGTGCCCCGGAGAAGATGTTTCAGTTCCTGGCTGTACCAGATGGGGTGTGAGTCACAGCACAGGAAATGACACTGGATTTCATATTACTTTGCTTACACAAAGGATGTGGACCTTCTGAAACCGGTTGCCCTGTAAATGAAATAAAAACCCAAAGGGAGGCAATTAGGACAACTGTGCTCCGCTGAGCCGACGGTGAGCAAGGAATGCAGGCTGTGTCCGAGCTCTGTGGCAGAACACCAGAGATGGCAGGATCCTGCCAGCACCAACAGGTGGAAATGTCTGTCTTCTTCTTCTGCCGGATGCAGAGGCCAGATGTGAGGACCCCTGCGTGAGGTTTATATAACCCTGCAGACTCATCGGTCTGGGGAGCAGGTCTGGGATGGCTGTGAGATAATTAGGTTCTCCCGATCGCCCCTGCTATTGGTCATACTATGGGTGTCTAAAGATTTCTGCTTTTGAAGCACACAGGCTGGATTAGATGAATTTAAAGATTTATAATATCATATTGTGTCTTGATCACTGAGGGGCTGTAATCCTCAGAACCAACAGCACTTATTAAGCCAAGAAAGAGAGAGAGAGAGAGAGAGAGAGAGAGAGAGAGAGAGAGAGAGAGCTATGTGGGCTTTACAAAATGACAGGAAATAGTGTCATTTTAAAAATAGGTGCGACAAGGAGCATATTTGATAGATGCTCAGGATATTTTAGCCCATTTTCTCTTTCCTCCAGCATTTTTATTCACTGTCCTCCTCGTTTTTCTCACGCTGCTTTACACCTGAACAGACCTCTCTTACCCAGAAAAAGCATTTCTCTATTGACATAATTGATCTCCCTGGTTTTTGATCAATTTCTTTCTTAAATAAGTTGTGCACGATTCCTTCTAATTTTCCTTTATCTTTATATTCCTCATTACTTAAATGGAATCCTAATGCTCAACAAATATAGTGTCAAAGTTCAAAAGTAAACTTACTTGTACAACAGAGTGGACAGTCTTCAGCTTTCATTTGGTGTGCTAACTGCAGAGACAGGATATGAATTTCACCCATCCTGCTTGCTTGCTTGTTTTCTACTTTATTGGTTTCCCTGATATCTCTCTCTCTCTCTCTCTCTCTCTCTCTCTCTCTCTCTCTCCCTCCCTCCTTCCCGTATCCCCTGCTAATATATAAGAGGGGCATGAAAACTATACACATCAGCTACAGTCCAACAAAAGTTAAATCAGGTGCCTGCTACCTGCTGCCTGACATGGAACTCAGGGGACCAGAGAGACGAAGCAGACCACGAAGATCCTCCAGACCAAGAAAATTCCTGTAAAGATTAAGCTACTCACCTTATCGTTTACCCATACCATAAAAGAAAAACACAAGCTCCCAAAATATACTTTGTAAGAGTTAAAGTTAATCCCAACATTTTTCTGCTCTGCATTTCCCCGTATCCACAATGTTCTAGAGAAACTACAAATTGATATTAGCTCAATCTTTAGAGATGGTTGGGTCTCCCTTCCTTCTCTTGTGAAGAAAGCCTGCCACTCTATCTATGGAGTGGCGTTTCCTGCTTGTCCTCCCTGCTCAATAAAACCTGCTTTTCTGCTTTAGCTTCTTGTTTGGATTACGGCTTGAATTCTTGAGCAAAGCCAAGAGCCCTCTCAGCTTGGGACTTGAATCTCCACTGGACCTCACCCCTCCAGCATCATGGCCATATCTATCTTTCTATCATGCATAAATGCATTTTATTTCATTGACCTCCTTGCTGCCTTCTCCTCTTCCTTCTCCCATGTTTCCTGACTCAGCTCTTTGCTCCTTGCCCAGGACTCCTCATTAGTCTCTTTTTTACACCTATTTCTTATGCTCTAGAATTCAGTGGTCGGCAAACTCATTAGTCAACAGAGCCAAATATCAACAGAACAAAGATTGAAATTTCTTTTGAGAGCCAAATTTTTTAAACTTAAACTATATAGGTAGGTACATTGTTATTAACTTAATTAGGGTACTCCTAAGGCTTAGGAAGAGCCACACTCAAGGGGCCAAAGAGCCGCATGTGGCTCGCGAGCCTCAGTTTGCTGACCACGGCTCTAGATTCATGGTGTTTCGTGAGGTCCAAAAGGTTGGCAACCTCTGGTTTAAGGAAACGTTTGGAGCAGCAGTCGCTCACCAGTGGTTAGCGACCTGATAGAGCACTGGTGGTCCGTCAGGTCGGAAAGGTTGGCGACCTCTGCTCTAGAAGGGAGAACAGTAGTGGCCCACAGGCCACATTGGTCTTCAATTGCACTTGTTTGGCCTGCAAGCTTCACTTCACACCAGGGCATGATGTTTGAATGGGGAGGTTTTTTACACTGACTTCTACTGAAAACGTGGAAAGCCTGGAAATATTTCTACCTCCCCAACCAGCTGCACAGCATTTTTCTGGATGGAACCTGATCCCCACGGCTCACTCCAGAGCTCCTTCCTGGAGGCTGTCTACCATTCAGACCACTTTCCTGGGCCCACAGACCCTTCCTCGTGACCACTGTTGTTACTGTTGTTAGCCAGGAGTTAAATCTTTTTGTCAGTAACCGAATGAAAGATACTCATGCATTATCTGTGATATGTTAGGTCTAGCTAGTGAAAAATTTTAGTAAATCAAACTAAAGTGAAATGGAAATGTTTTTAATAATCCATTTTTGTTTATCCAGAAATATAACTTACTGTCTCTTAGTTATATATTAAGTGCTTAAATGTTAATGTTTATTAAGAATCATAAATAAAATGAGACACCTCAAAAATCCTATAACTGAACAACTATTGCCTTATTTTTTTAAAAAATAAACCTATTTTTAGAAGAGTTTTAGGTTTACAACAAAATCGGGTGGGAAGTACAGAGGTTTCCCACATACCCTCTGCACCCACACATGCATAGCCTCCACCTTATCAATATTCCCCGCCGAGCGATACATTTGTTACAACTGATGAATCTCCATTGCCACATCATAATCACACTTTACACTAAGGTTCACTCTTGGTGTTGCACACTCTTGGGGTTTCTACAAATGTAGAATGGCATCTGTCCACTATTATGGTATCATGCAGAATAGTTCCAACCCTAAAACGCCTCTGTACTCCACCTGTGCATCTCTCCCTCCCTTCTAGCCCCTAGCAACCACTGATCCTTTCTTTCTCCATAGTTTTGGCTTTTCCAGAATGTTACAAAGTCGGAATCACACAGTCTTTCCAGACTGACTTCTTCATCTAATAATATGTATTTAAGATCTCTCTCTGTCGTTTCATAGCTTCATAGCTTATTTCTTTTTAGCTCTGAATAATGTTCAATTGCCTGGATGTTTAATTACCCACTCACCCACTGAAGGACATCTTGGTTGCTTCCAAGTTTTGGCAATTATAAGTAAAGTTTCTATAAACATCTGCACATAGCTTTTTGAGAAGACAAAGTTTTCATCTCATTTGGGTAAATACCTAAGAGCACAACTACTGGAATGGCTCACCTTGTTTCTTCAGTGCTCTCTTTTTAAAGGCAGGATTGTCAAAAGGCATGACAGTGCGTTAGAGAACCTGTGGGGACCTTCTTCATTGCCACAGGCAGGGGAAAAAAAAAGCCATGTCAAAGGGTGAAAGGGCAGCCTGGAATTGAAATTTGTCGAGTTAGGGCTTTCTCTCATCTAACACCACAGTCCCTGTTTACTGTAAAAACAAAAACAAACATATTTTCCAGCTAAAGTGAAACACATAAAAGTGAAAGCAATGGTGAACATTTAGAACACAGAATTACCCAGATTTATGTCACCTATGACATTTATCATTGCTTTTTCAGAATTTATTATCTAAATAATCTAACCACTTAAGAAATCATTACTTCAGGCCAGTAGGAATTACCTAAATAAATCATACGACATCTACATGGAACTCTCTTCCTAGCCCAGTCAGTTTAATAAAATATTTAGGGATTCTAAACAATATTTCCTGGCTCTTCATCAGACTCTCCTTACCTAGTGTACAAATGGGGAAACTCTGTCTACCATTTGTGATTTCACAGTAGGAGGGTTTTTGTTTGTTTTTTCCACTGATTATATACAATGTCTTGTGAGATTTGATCATCTATCACAGTCTCAGATTTCTTACCAGTTTTATTTCAGCAAGATGAAACAAAACATCTCTGTGCTCAGAAGTTGTTACCTCTTACATAGATGACATGTGAGAAATCTCCTCTCGTGCTGATATTTTTAAAAAAATGATATTAAAATCACGATAAATTCTAGGAAAAGGTATTATCTCATTGAAAAGATAAGATTTGAGAGATATAAATCTCAAAAAAGTCATAAAATAAGATTATGTAGGTTCCCTACCCCATTGAGAAGCTGTATAAATTAATGTCTTTATTTAATCCAGGAGTTTAAATTTAAGCTTTACATGGCATCATGTGAGAGCATAAGGCCACTATCAGAAAGAAGGAGACATGTAGAAAAATCAGTGCTCAAATCACTAGAATGAGTGTTTTTGTACTTAGTTTTTCCACTAATGTTGAATAAATCCTGCTTTAATGATAAAGAAGTTTATATCCCAACAATTTGATGGTATGATTTAAAGTAAAACCTCTCCATGAGGCAATGACACATTTAAGATATCCAAAGATTAGCTTCAGGAGAGACATTCAAAACATTTTATCTAAATGCCTAATTTTATTGGTGAAAAGCTAAAACCTGCAATGGTTTACCCAGGGTCACCCCATTAAACAGTTATGACCCAGACCAAAACAAGTACTCCTCACTGGGCCTGTGAGAAATACCGCATGTAAAATCAAGAGACAGTGAAAGAACATGGAGAGTTCTTAGGTCACATGAATATTGTCATTGACTTAAATCATGAGATAATGTGTTAATCTGCAAACAGGTGCTGAGCCCAGGAATGTGTGGCAGGCAGGAGAGAAGCGGAAAGGGATTCTATTCTTTAACTTGAACAATTACTAGAATAAAACTTTATGGTTTAGACTCAGAGAATATTCCATTTGTCTTCCTGGTAACTACATCTTTCTAGGCTAAGGTAAAATAAAAACATGTGCATGTTTTTGAACACTCTGCAATTTATTTATTGCTCAAAGCTAAATGGCCAATTGAGGATAATATGAAGAGATGTGAACAGAAATCTAAACTAGTCTTTTAGAACAAATGCCATAAGATTTGTTTGGGTTAAGAAAGCCAAACAAGTAAACACTTTGAAAGCATGTTTCTATGGCTTTATTTTTAAATTTATTTTTAGCAACTTTGTTCACATTTATTTTTCCACTAGTGCAACATCGAACTATAGTACTCTTAAGAGACATTCCCAAATGCAAACAGAAATGTTGTTGACACCTAGTCTATTTATTTTTTTTGTTAATTATTTTTTATGTTGTTCTTACCACATTGTTTAACTGAACAAGGCTCTGCAGCACTATGGTAATCTCTCATGCTCTATCTCCTTACTTTTACAGCTCTCAAAAATTACAGCAGCAAGAAGAGAATAATACAGGGAAAACGTTCTGCACTTATGCATTTGTCCATTTATTTTTTTGTTCAAAGCATCTTCTTAATGCCGATTTCATGCTAGACACAATAATAGGAAAACAAAGAAAAAGCATATCCTATGTCAGAAGATAAATAAGTGACCAGTCACCTGGCCGGTGTTGCTCAGTGGTTGAAGTCATGGTTCGATTGCCCCTCAGGGCACATGCCTGGGTTAAAGGCTTGATCCCCAGGAGGCATCTAGTCAATAATTCTCTCTCATCATTGATGTTTTTCTCTCTCTCCCTTTCCCTTCCTCTCTGAAGTCAATAAAATACATTTAAAAAATTAAGAAACTATTTTTAAAAGCAATTTAGATACAATAACAAAGGCACGATCCAGGAAGAAAAAACTAAGTTAGATTTTATTAACATTAAAAACTTCTGCTCGCTGCAGACACTGTTAAGAGAACCATCAGACAAGCCACAGACTGGAAGGAAATATTTCCAAAACACATATCTGAAAAAGGTATCCAAAGAACTCATAAAACTCAACAAAGGAAACAAGGAACCCAATTTAAAAAATGGGCAAAGATCTGAACAGACACTTTACCAAAGAAAATATACAAATGAAATAAGCATAAATTCTTTTTACAGATATCCTTTCACTTCATAAATTGATAAAAAGTTTGTAAAGTAGATATATAAAAATAAGTATTTTTGTTAACATGCAATGAGAAAAGCTGTTCTCAACCTAAACATAAAAGAAGACACAATAAAGCAAGAGATTGATGAATTGTACTGCATAAATGTGAAAACAACAAACATTTTTCATCAGAGATCTTATGATATCGTATATTTTTATGGTTACACTGCACTTATTTTCACTGACAGAGTTCAAGGAATAGTCTCACTCCAACCGGCCATTTATGAAAGCCTCAGCTCTGCAAGCAGAGCTCTGCTGAAGAGCAAGTACAAGTCCCTTGTGTGAAAGACTATCCTTTCAAGGCTTCACATTTTCACATTTTTTATGACATTTTTTCTGTGCCTGTGAACTGAAGTCTTGTATTTTGGAACCAAACCAAATGTTTAATTAAAAAGTGAAATGAATATTCCTTTATATCTCACTTCTTTCATCTCAACCCCAAGGAGGCAAGAGTGGGAGGTGACAAGATGATAAATTAAAAAGCCCAGACATCCCCAGAGATTCACAGCCTCCATGTTTATCCCCAGGAAGCGCAGCTATGCATCCCCCTAGCCAGACTCAGCACCAGAGGGACCTTAGATGGGAGTGCAGCAACCAGGGTTATTGACACTTTACATAACATCCAATTATTTTTCTAATTTAAACACATCTCAAAACTCAGAGATTTGGCACCTACCTCTAATATTATTAACAAAAACTGATATTCAGAGTATTATTCTGTGTAAGGAGTAGGTGGGCTCGGTTCCAATATACTTACTTTTTTCCTAGGTTGTTTGTTCTATAGAAAATGTTCCTGGGCATCAAATTCAATTTCTGCAGAAGGTGCATGGAATTCTGTGGTGAAGCAAAGCACTGATCTATTCTGTACCTTGCAAATCTCACGATAGATTTTGATATGATGCTATGTTTTGCAAGGTGGTACATAACATAGATCTACAACTTTACACATATTATAGTTGTATCTGGTATTCTATACACCAGACAGTGTATAATGATAATAAAAATTTGCCATAGCTTTTCTTTTTTTTAAAAAAATATATCTTTATTGATTTCAGAGAGGAAGGGAGAGGGAAAGAGAGATATACATCAATGATGAGAGAGAATCATTGATTGGCTGCCTCCTGCACGTCCCCTAATGGGGATCAAGCCCACACCCAGGCATGTGCCCTTGACTGGAATCGAATCTGGGACCCTTCAGTCCACAGGCTGATGCTTTATCCACTGAGCCAAACCAGTTAGGGCAGCCATAGCTTTTTTTAATGTAATTTTGCTTTTGTCCCAACTCATATTTCTCAGGCAAAATTATTCTACAAATTATTTTTCTTCTGAAAATTCTTTACAGACTATATCAAATTTAGCCTTTAAATGCAAGAACAACTTTGACTAATGGCACTATAATCTAATCATGGGTATTAGAAGGTTTTCTTCAGCATAATCCTATTTTATAAAAAGGACTCAGTTGGCATATCAGAGCACATCTTTTAATATTTGATGTGGAACTTAAAAGCTACCTAATAAAATATAGAGTATAAAATCAGAGCATACTGCCTTGATTTTAACTGACCACCTAAAGAACATTTTTTTTTTGGGGGGGGGGGGCGGGTGGAAGGGTCCATACCACAAAAACCTGAAGGCAAAATAAAGCTCAAAGCTATGGATTAGGCCCCAAAGCCTAAGATTTATCAACTTTTTTTTAAAGTTGAAATAATTTATATTCTTTTAAAGAGATTAGATCTAATAAAATTATTTTTTGAGAAACTTATAGCCTCATTGAATAGAAAAAGTAAACATTAATTGCAAATACTCTTGTATTAATGAAAATGATCAGTAACTTAAAGTAATTAAAACTGGGTGAAATCATGCCATGATTTGTTTAAAGATCTGCATGTAATGTCACTTATGAAATAAATATGTGTCGAGCATATTAGATTCATTGTCCAGTTGAAAAAAATAATATTTATAAAATGCTTTAGAAGCATTTCTTTACCTCTGTATTGAACTTCCAAAACCCTGTATTCTACATAAAAACACTCTAGACATCTCCATCCCACCATGAGGTAGAAAGAATAAAGAATATATCCTTTTCGTGCATGTGTATTTTGCCTTCAACTAAGTCAGAGGCATCTTTTAAAAGTTATGCCTTCCATTTTTTCTCTTTATTTACCCATTTCTGCATTCACTAAGTATATCCTACAAGTTTTCAAAACATGGTTTTTGAATGATGATTTTAAGATGCAATGAAATACTAAATTGAACTGAGTGAAGCAGCATGGACTTTTCTTCTCCCTCCTTTAGCCTTGGTCTCAGATGCCAGCCTTTTCCACTCATCACAATGACTGAGTTAAAAATAAAAAGGTTAGCCCTGGCATGTGTGGCTCAGTTGGTTAGGGCATCATCCCATACACTGAAAGGTCTTGGGTTCCATTCTTGGTAAGGGCACAAACCTGTTTTGGTCAGGGCATGTGCCAGAGGCAACTGATCAATGACCAATGTCTCTCTCTCTCTCTCTCTCTTCCTCTCTCTCTCTCTCTCTCTCCCTTCCTCTCTCTAAAATCAATAAGAAACATATCCTTAGGTGAGGGATGGGGGAAGGTTAGTCTCATTCATATCTTTGGGCAGTCAGTTAATATTTAGATGTTTCCCTTGGCTTTGTAAACATTGGATTTGACCCTCACATTTCCACATTTCCAGTATTTCTGCTGAATTGAAGTTGAACCCTTCCAAGGAAGATTTTCTCTGTTTAGCCAAACATTTTTTCATTTTATATACTCCAAATTTAAGGAAAGATCAATGTTGAGTTTCTTTGCTTTCTAACTGTAATTGCAAGTACCAAAATCTTTGAAAAGCTCTCTGATAATCCAAAGAAATATGAATGCAAAATTGAAGTGTGAACAAATGTTAAGTTTATATTTAAGCTGGTTCCCTAAAATAAAAGGAAATGTAAAATAAACTTGTGTCTTAATTATTTTTATTTATTATGAACCTATAAATACATAATGGATATTGCACATATGTAAAGAATGTTAGGTCATGTTAGCAGTTTCAGAAATGCATTTATGTATTTTTACACACACTCAAGAAATATTGAGTTGAAAATGGTAAGTATTGAGAATGTAGAAGAATGAGGCATGTAGAATTATTGTAATAAAACATGGTGTGCAATGACTTATATCAGCAGTGGTATAAGTCCTACACATCCCAAAAAAGGCCTGTCTCAGGAGGATGGCCCTTAACTGGCTCCTGGGGTATAACTTCTCAGCCCTTAGAGGATCCTGCCTGATCACAGTGTTTGGTTAGCCCTTAGGCTCTGTCCCACAGATGTCAATAGTTTGACCAGACAGTTTATGTTTACATGTAACTTGTAGTAAGTGCCTTTTTTTTTTTTTACCAGAAAATATGTACTTTGATTTAGCTAAACTCCCTGAGGTCTTACTTCCACAGATATAGCCAGTTTTTTGTTTTAATGTTTATTTATAAATGAGATTAAAATATATTATATTTTTAAAAATCATAGTGATGAAAAATATCTTCTAAGTTCCTCCTCTTCAAAAAGATATTTTACTTTCTAGTGCATTTGTTATTTTCCAATCTGGGCTAAACATAAAGTCTTTGAATATGGCATTTGAGTTAAGCCACTCTTATCTAAACCTTGCTGATAAAGCTAGTCATCCTGCTTGGTGATGCTCAAAGACAAATCCATGGATATCTAGGTACAATATTTGAAATTGGTACCATCCAGAAAAATGGAACAAAAGTTCTCATTAGAGAATTCAGGTGGGGCACTAGATTTTTAGAGAGGACGCTAGAAGAGCTGAAACTGAGAGGCAAACAAAGTAATAGGTCACAACTCAATGGAACTTACATTCAAATTCAGCTATCACTCATTGAATATATGGGGAAGCTACTTCTCTGTAGGGTGCCACATATAACATTGTGTTTTCACACAGAAGGTTTTAATTACCATAAAATGATCAAATGCCTGATGTTCTTGACAATGGGTTTATTGGAGAGTTTTAGGATAATAAGCATTTACTTTTCAATGTAAATTTACTCTAAAGATGCCCTAAAGAGAAAAGTAATAAACTAATAAAAATAAGTATAATTATAACTTAATTTTATTTTAGAAGCTACTAAAGAAATTCTCAGAGAAATCATTGTCTCTCTCAGCTCAATGAAATGGACAGAATTAAATCAGAAAGTAACATAGCTTAAGGGAGAAATTGTTTCCTCACAGAACTCTTTATGAAGAGTTCTTCAATCTGCATAATGTGGAAACTCACATACAGGGAAACTCATACCAACAGCCTTCACCCAATACAAAAATACAATTTTTCCTATAAATCGCTGGGACAGGATGCCTCTGGAGACACATTTATTGAGAAGAGAAGATTCTAGGTCTGCAGACAACCACATCCTTTTGGGCAATGAATCAGTACTGAGTTTACACATTGAGTTTATGACAGAAATATATATTTCAAAAATGAAAGCTTCTAGGATTAATGTCATTACTTTTAGGAGTGGCACAGAGTTACAAACAACATCTGATGCTTGCAGGCCACTTTATGTCTAATTTGACATTTTATGGACACAAATTACCTGCCATGTTCTCTGAACTTTGAAATATAAACCACTTATCAAAGACAGTGATTATAAAATGAGATATTTTGGTTTGCAAGCTGTAGGTTTAGAATTTCTAATTTCCATCACCAACTATCTGACCATTTCAGAATATATTTTTCTCATGAATAACATGTATGTTAAGTTAAATTACATTTTTTTTCCAAAAGTATATAATCTGCCTTTGAAATATAATGAGACTATTAAATTAATCTAATTTGAATATATTGCAAGCAAAGTGAAGATCATTCTAAGAGTCAGAACTCTAACGTATTTCTTTGATATTTAAAGAGTATCAAGCCATCCAAAACACTCTTTCATATAGCAGTGAATAAAGTATAGCTAACATTTGGTCATTTTATTAATTCTGTTTATAGGTACACCTCAACTTAGGCAAGTGGAGTTGGGAGGTCTGCGTTTAATTTCATCAGACTATGATGACAGATTTATGTTGGAATCCCTAAATGAATTCACCTGGTAGAAATTCTCAGGCAGCAGAGACAACCACAGAGACCCTCTGCAGGGTCAATTAACACAAGTGTTCCTCTAATGAGCCAAGAGGTATTTAGAAACTCAGGTATCAATTAATTTTTAAGTCAACAAACAATTTAGGAGAGTAGTCTTTTTGAATGGACAGTAATTCTTTTCAAAATACAAGTCATGTTAATGTGACCTTAAAAATATTTCTATGTGGTGCTTAGAGATTTATTAACAACATTTGTAGTCAGGGAAACTGAGTCAAGGAACAAATCCAAGTAAAATGACAGGCAGTGGGCAGATAACCAAGGTAGTAAGTGCAAAAACCAATCCCAAGGATGTTGCTAAGGCAAAATTCTTTGAAAGGACCAATCTGGAACTAACAAGCTTCCTCTCCCATAGCATGCTAGGTTCTTAGGTTGACGGCAGGAAATAGGCTCCCCTGTGCCCACATGGCCATAAACCATGGACGATTAGACTTTAATTGGCTCGGATACTAAACTACTGTAACATGGAAAGGAAGCTCTGGACACTGGCCTGTTCCTGAAACTCTAGTTGCACCTTTTCCTGGACTGGCTTCTCTCAATAAACTTCGGTTCCACTCACTGTTTTTGTCTGAGACTTCATCAATTTTGGGAGACAACGAATTTGGGGCTCAATACCCCACATTTCAGTTTCATTATGACTTTGGAGATTAAAATTGCTAAATAGTTACTCTCTGAAGAGAATTAAAGTGTTAGATGAGGTTTTAAGTGAGATATGGTCCAAAAATAGGGAAAGGAAGTAACTAATACTTCCTTTTTAATTATACTCATCATTCATTAATATCCTGACCCTCAAAGAGAATCTTATGCTTCTACAGTCTTAGTCTATTGAAAAACATTGAGACACATGAAATGTATTTGAAACCTGCTGGTAACTTTTAAAAGTCAAAGTGGATTATTTTTCAAGAACTTTGGAGGCAATTAATATTGTGGAAAGAATAAATAATTTCTTTATAATCATGTACAATTATCTCCATTCAACTTCTCTTTCCCCCCTTTTTTCTCTCTTCCCCTTTCTCTTTCTCTAAATTTCCTTCATGAAAAGTTTTGCAACACTAAGTATGAGTTTGAAGCTCAGGAACATGAGTAATTTAAAGAATTTCTGTCTTGACATAGGGCAGAGAAAATTTTTTCAAAGTGTTTGATTTTCATAAAGAATCCAATACACTAATCAGTGTAGGGGATTATTTTACTTATAACCAAACTTCGAAGCTAAATTGAGCTATTGAAAGCTAGCTTCTTTTAGCAGAGTTTCTCCTGGAATTTTTCCACTTTACAGTGGAGGACAATGGGGCTCAGCGAGGCTAGGTAGATGGACCAGGAATACATTGCTCCTGAGTACAGGAGCTGAACTTGAAACCAGGCATGGTGACTTCACAGACCCTCTTTTAATAACAACACTAATTTTGTCTCTGTGGAGGTAAAGCTTTCTCATTAGCTAAATAATTCATTTGATAAGTCACTCATTTGGTAAGTCAATTATTAGCTAAATCATTCTAGCATATCTGCCTTGCAGTATTTTCACTCAAATTTGTTCTTTAGTAAAATTCCAAAATGCTATATCATGTGTCTTTGGGGTCTTTATAGCATAGTTAAATCTCTTTATACTAAAGGCCTACTGTGTTTTGTATTCTGGTCCAACAGAGATTATATGAGATAAAGTAAACTCTACAGCCCTAAGTATTCACTAAAAATGGGAGTGCTATTAAATCTAATTTTAAACAGAATATACTGATGATGGCATTATTATATCTTCTGGTTAATATATCTACTAATTCTACTATATTCTTTATAAACATTACAAAGTAAAACAAACAAGGGGGAGGAAGCTTTGATCATTTGATACTGAAGAACCCCTTGAGATATTACTGAAGATCAATATCTAAAAATGTTAGTTCTTTTGACCATCAGAAAAGTTCTGTAGCACCATCTGATTCTTTGAGGCTGAAAATTTTTCTTATACTGATTACAATTAAACTTATCTGACAAACATACAACTACTGGACTGATTGCTAAGAATTTGAGTTACATGTTAGAGAGTAATTGCATTATTATTCTATTGAGACTAAGAGAAAGCTACTGAAGGAAAGTGTTCATTCCATGCATAATTGAATGGATTTTATACCATGAAACTTCTCTCCAAGAATGAAAATTGGCCATACCAAAAATTCCTAATAAATGAAAGACTATCTTGAAATGGTTTGTTACACATAAATCTTTCTCACAATGATTTTATAGTCTTAAAGTATTTCTTTCATACTGTCCTTTCAAACTCTAACAGAACAGAATAAAATAAACAATAAAAACGTAGTGATATTTTCTTTTCTATAAAAATAGGTTATTATCATATAAAAGCAATCATACTGAACTAACCATTGTTTATGTTATTTCTCTCTAAAACACCTAAACAGATATACTAAATTTGACTTTTAATTAAATTAAAATAATCTATTAAGCATCTATTAGATAAAAGATAGCAGTCTAGGAGAAAAAAGACATATTGCCTTCAGTCTAAGAGTTTTCAGTGAAGCAGTATGAGTGAAAATCCAAGGGAAGGATGTGCAAAGTGCTACTGCGGTGGGGGAGGTGTTAAAAGAAGGACTAGATGGGTGTAATTAACAGCATAAGCAACACTTCTTGGCAAAGGTGATGTTTGATAGGGGCCCTGGAGGGTCAGGAGATAGAAAGGGACCCTATGCTTCATAACATTGTGATTTTAAGTGGTCCTCCCTAATCAAGTAATTAAAGTACCATGAGTTTTCGTGGAAATAGAGGATGTTGACTTAGGCCATGCAGAAAGTGTTCAATTATCCTAAATTCTGCCATCTGCATAGAATGGATGATCCCAATGTGGTGAATTGTATGTGTCAGCTTGGGCAGGGTATTATGCCCAGATATTTGGTCAAACATCATTCTAGATGTTGTTATGAAGGCATTTGTTACATGACATTAATCTTTAATTAGTAGCCTTTGGGCAAAGGAGATTATTCTCTATAATGTGGGTTTATCAAATTAGTTGAATGTCTTAAGAGAAAAAGGCTGAGTACTCCAAGGAAGAGGGAATTCTACCTGCAGACTGTGTTTGGACTCAAGATTGCAACATCAACACTTCCATGGTCTCCAGCAAATTTTGTACTTGCCCCACAATTGCATGAGCTAATTTCTTAAAATTAATCTCTTGCTCTTTCTATTTGTCTGTCTATCCATCTACACACACACACACACACACACACACAATTAATTCTCCTTTTCTAGAGAACCCTGATTACTACACCCAGGAACTCTAATGAAGAAGTTATTTTTTAATAAAATAAGTTTTATGATATCCTTCTATGATTGTAGCAGAGTACTTAAATATCCTGAGCATTGGAATAAGAAAACGGGAATGGATAAAGACAGAGAAACTGCATTGAGTTTTTTAAGTAAAGTGGGCACCCACATTTTGCAGAACATATGAGAAATAAGTCTTTTAAACAGAATAATTAATGAAAATAAACTTTAAATGAACTTTCAACAAGACCTTAGGAAGTGATCTACAATAATTGTCCTTGGAAAACAGAGATGTATTTTGGTCAAGATCAACGTGGGGAATGGATAGTAGTCCTACATGGAAGATTAACTGTGGGACTTACACATGCAAGAGGAAGAATATGAACAAAATCAGTCCCAAACCACTTTCCTAGCTACAGTGTTAAAGTTCATTGTGACTAGTAATTTGAAAATGTAAATCGCCATCTCATTTACCCCTTCCCAATTAATATTTTGTCATTCTCCTGTCCTCAATGCCACATAAATCTCCCAGAGAGGCCTTCCCCAATTCATGCTGAGGGTAACACCTAGGAAATGCCATCCCCTAGTAAATAGGTATGGAATGTCATGGATTTAAATTTATTAGTGAAATTATTAATTGGTGCCTACCTCCCAAATAGTGTGTGAGCTCCCCTGTACAATATCGCACATTCATTGCATCTCATTTTATTCATCTTGCCTCATAGTGCCTAGCAAGCATAATCAATATCTATCAAGTAATGAATGAATGCATGCATATTGTATAATCAGCATAATGAATGCTTTAGCTAAGCTAGATAAAATTCCACATTCAAAATTTCTTTGATTCTAAGACAACTTTACCCATCGTGTCATAACATTTTTGAAATGTAGTCATGTAATAAAATCAATAACTTGTCATATTTTAATTATCTTTGTTTTTTCTTACTCTTATAATTGGCAGTATATTGGATTTGAAGAAATGCAAAGTATATTTGTTCTTCATTTAATCAGATATTCTCCTGTAACATATAGAGAGCTGATTTATTAAGGCAACTAAAGCAGTAATTTTTCAGAGTATTTCTTACTTTTTTTATCTACAGACACAAATATTGGACTTCATAGGAATCACTAGATAAAATAGATCAGATCATTTTAGAACTGTAAACCATTCCATTTTTGTTGAATGAACTTTGAACAAATTATTATTATACTAGAGGCCCGGTACATGAATTCGTGCACCACTGAGGTCCCTCAGGCTCTCCAACATCCCCTGACAGACTCTGGATTGTAAGAGGGTTCAGGCCAGGCCGAGGGACCCCACCAGAGCATAATCGGGGTCAGGGAGGGATGCGGGAGGTTGGCCAGCCAGGGAGGGACTGCGGGAGAGCTCCAGCATGTGTCCAGCCCATCTTGCTCAGTCCCAATCAGCCCGACCCCAGCAGCCAGCTAACCTACTGGTCAGAGTGTCTGCCCCCTGGTGGTCAGTGCAAGTCATAGCAATTGGTTGAGCAACCTTAGCATATCATTAGCATATTATGTTTTGATTGGTTGAACGGCGACTAGACAACCGGACACTTAGCATATTAATTAGGCTTTTATTATGTAGGATTAGATCAGAATGAGATTACACAGAAAAGAATTGGAGCTTCAACTTGGAACCTAATTTTTAAACTCTCACACTTGTGACATTACAACACTATAAGTATTTATAAAGGACAGCAATTTAATAACTATAAATGTTTTACATAAATAATATAGCTAGAAACCTTTAGAGTTAAAAAAGTTTTAAAAGAATATAGACATACATATTCTCACACACATGTATATATAAAATCTTAAGAGTCTCACAAGAATATGTATTACTGCTGTCATTACTGTTATTATTGTTATTATTGTGGTAATCTCTTTTCTCACATTTTTAGGTTAAATGTTTTATCTACAGTCTCACAGCAAGTAAATGGAAAACTCAACATTAAATGCAAATTTCCAAACTCTAAAATCTCATTCTTTTCCCCCAACCATTACAGCATGTTGAAGAATGCCAAAAAGACATGAGAAATTCGTCATGCATTATAGTTCACAGACACTAGACAAATAATTTAAACAAATATGTGTACAATATGCTTATATATTATAGTACTTCTAGAAAAAATGAAGTATCTGCTTTTTCCTACATATTCTATATTCACTATTGAATTGAGCTCATTTTGTGTCCATTTGTGACTCTCTTGCTTTATAAACACTTTCTGGAAAATTACTTTGGGGAATAGTCATGTTTTCAATCACAGGAACACATTAGATGTCTGAAAGTTAAATTATTCTTTAGTACTTCAAAATCCCCATAAGACCTTGGCAAGGAGAACCATTGGTTTGGCAGGGGGAGAGTAGATGCTTTGGACTGAGAAGGACTTTCTTGTCTTTTTCCTTTTCCCTTATCAAGGTTAAATGAAGAACAAGCAAAGCTCTGCAAGGGCTTTCTAATGCCCATTTAAGGATTTCTCATGCCAGACAATAGATATTTGTTGAGTGAATGCCCCTTTAATAAATGTTTCTAATCCATTCATAGCTCTCCTTAACATCCTGCATGCAATTCAGCATGCTTCAGTAGCAGGCAGGAAAATATGGGGAGAGCATCTTCTATTGACATTCATCAGAAGATGTCTATACAAAGTTCTCAAAGGTAGAATAAGGGTGCGATGAAGTCCTAAGAACGGCTTTCTTAAGAGCAGTCGAAGGCAATCATTATATTTCAAATCAGAACTCTATGGACATATAAGCAGAGATAGTCTTTAGAGAAACTGGAATTCACAGTCATAATAATTCATCTTTAGTTTGAAAGCGTCTCAGAGAGCTCAGAGGGATCACCTTGCAGAGTATTTGTCTTTAGGGTGTTTCCAATGATCAAAGCACTTGACTAGTGGGGCATGATGGAATATCAAATTCTGCTTCTGTTTTATACCCTCACAGGACTTGCTGACCTCATAAACACTCACATAGGTCTTTAAAAGAATCTTATTTTTCAGCAAATCTCCTAAATGTGAAGCTATGGTATAAGTGTTATTGAGTAGGTTTTCATGGGTGATTGCCACTTTCCCAAAAAATGAAGGCTTTGCCATTTGTACTGTGTGTCTGTGTTCTTTTTGGAGATGAAAGCAGTGCGGTTCACTGCTGTCTCTTTCAGTGGTTGTCAATGAGTAAAAATTAATTAGACCCTTTACTCGCCCTTCTGCTGGAGCTTCAGCAAGCTCACTACTTGGATCCCATTAGTTCCTTTTGCATTTCCCAGCATTCTAAAGCTCCAGACATCTGCAATAACATCAGCCCTCTTGTTTTGTAAAGGCTGACCCACCAGTGCAAAGCAGTTTATTGAAGGGCAAACACACTGACTGCTTTTTAAACAAGTAGTCTACTTTCCTCTCTCTTACCTGTATATATTTCCTGCATCTCATTTACACTCAGACATTCCCAGACAAAATTGGTGAAAAAGGTGATGGGTTTGAGAAGTACATATTGGTAGTTACAAAACAGTCATGGGACTGTAAAGCACAGCAAAGGAAACAGTCAATGACATTGTAATGACTAGGCATGGTGCCAGGTGGGTTCTGAAACTCTGAGGGAAAGCACTTTGTAAAGTATATGATGTTTTAACCTCTATGCTGTACACCTGAAACTAATACAAAAATAATATTGAACATTAACTGTACTTGAAAAAAATTAAACTTTTTAAAAAAGACAAAATTGTAATTACTTTAGAGACTGAACTGCCTGAAATCAGGCAGAGGTTCAGTCTCAGACACTTCTGTATTCCTGGTACCCAGTAGACAAACAAATATGCAAAGGATTTTCAACAACTATTCACTGAGTGCAGAAATGAATAATTGCTCTAATTGTAATATCAATGCGCCTGTACACAACTCCTATAAGCCATTTCATATGATGCTTACCTAAAATTTAACTGAAGTGAAAAAATATTAACATACATTCAGGGTCTTTGGGTACGGGGCCTTTTCTCAGTTCCCAGAACATCATGCTCTCTTGCAAAGTATATGGGGGAGCTTTGCATAATAAATTATCTCACCCTGTCTCCCCATCACCTCTTATAGTTATTTCAAGCTAATTAAATCCTTAAGGGAACATGTCCAAATCCCTAGACCATAACAGGATTCTCTTTTATATGCTCTCACAGCACCTAAAACAGTATAGTCACCCATAAATTTGTGAAATCATTGCCTGTCTTATGTATATCTCCTCCTTTACACCCACCCAACCAAATCCTGCAGCTCCAATGTTTTTAATCCCAGCTTATCTCATAATTTAGCCTCATGTCAGGTATAAAGTTGAGTGCACAAAATATTTATAATTGTGAAAAGGCCAAAACACATATGCAGAGTGACCCTCTGCCCCCATGGATTGTAAAGGAGCTCAATTTATTGGACAAATAAGCCTTTTCTTTAAGCTTTGATCTAATGTACTTGTTAGTAGACTTATCTAATAATTAGAAATTGATATGAGAAAATGTTTAGTTTTTAGTTGTTAAAACACAGATAAAGATAATAGGAATATCGAGTAATTACTGGGGGCAAGATTATAGGAAGAGCCCTCAGTAGAAGAATGCAGACACAAGAATCTAGGAGGAAGCAGCATTTTTATGAAGCAATGATCAAAATTTTCCCATTTCCTGGATTCCCATATCTCTGAGACTAGGGGGCAAGCTGGACTTATAGAAGAGAGAAGCCAACTCCTTTCTGTGTTTTGAGATGTTTCCTGGCTTGGTGTTAGTAAGTCTAGCCTCTTACAATGTACCTGGGAAGAGCTCCCCAAAGGTCAGTCAGTAAGGGAAACCCAGGCACAGAAGGTAAACACAAGAGTTTCTTTTTGGCTTTCTCATGTCCTCTGTCCAATCTGAGTTTTCAAATGCAGTAACCCTGTCTTTGTGGGTCCTGCTCTGTCCCCAAGGCTCACCATGAAGACTATTCTCAACAGCATTTGATTAGTCTGAAATCACCCTTGGATGAAGAGTATCATCTACCACCTACCATCACCCCCCTATACACTCCCTAATATATATGTTGCAATTAAAAAAAAAAGGGCTTACTATTTAATGCATAGACTTTCAATTCTAAATGATGATAATGGAGAATTATCTGGGAATACTAAAAAGTGAACAAACCACTTGTAATTTTCACAGACAATTCCATAGACTTAGGAAGTAAGTTTCCAGATATCTGGGTATGTCTGGACAGTGAATATATTGCTAATAAGGTCCCTACAAATAAACAGGGGCCTCTGTGAAAAAGTAGGGGATTTATGACCAACAGTAAGGAAACTTTGCAGACTAAAGGAACAATTTCATTAGTTCAGCAACCATTTAAGCCACATGGTGGAACCATGGTGTTAGAAATGTATATCCACTTGATACTAAACTCTGTATAACATTTTATTATTTCCCCACAAAATGTCTCATTTTTAAAAAGGAACCATTATCAAAATCAGTATCACCCTCTTGGGGTTTTCTCTTCACATTTATTATGTAGAAACATATCGCAGCATAACAAAACTGTAATATAAGGTACTTGAGAGATTAGTAAAAGTGTTTAATCAATTCAAAGAACTCCTAGTTATTATGGAAAGAAACCTTAAAGTGTTGACAAGACACTAACGTGCCCAGAAACAAGGACACCCACACCCTTACCCCAACTTACTGTTTTACCTCAGCAAAATTAAGCCAAGTATCTTACAGACTCAACTTAAAAAGGCAGCACACCTCTCTACCTCAAAGTCATATGTAACAAATGCCTATGGGTCTGAAAAGACAGTGGGTTACAGCTGAAGATGTCTGTTTTAAGAAGAAATAAAAACCAAAATTGGGGAAGAGAAAATGTCCTGAGTTGATGCATTGCACAGTGGACCACCCAATCGAAGGGGAACTAACTGTGAGGACATTTTGTGGAGTAGAGGCGGCAAATGGCGAGTTGTAATTCACATTTATACAGGCTTGAAGAATTTCTGTCTCCCTCTGGAGGGTCACATACAAATGACGTTGACAGTTATAAGTGACAGATGTTGCAAGAAATCCCTCTAGGTGAATGACTTGAGGTCTGAGAAAGAAAAGGGAAAAGTGGAATGATGTCTGCAGAGAAGGCACGGTTTCCAGAGGAGGACAGAATCAGCATCAACCTGATACAGGGTCCAGGTTGTCCTGCCAAGACAGCAGGAGTGAGATGAGGACCAGCCACCTGGAGCTGAGTCCACTAAACGAGGTTCCTTGATCCAGGTACCAAAAGGTGCCATGTGAATTAGGTTGGCCCTATTCTCTACCCCTGCAAAGATTAAGAATACGACTGTAGAAGGCAGAAACAATAACTGGAATGTGCAAGTCATCAAAATAACCACATGAGAAACCATTGCTAATACATTCATTTGTCTCTAGTTTACCCCATATTTAACATCCTCACTTACTCTCACCCCCTACACACACACTCTCTCTCTCTTTTAGAACACTCAATAATTTATGTTTTAGTAAACATGAAACAGTATGAAAATCATGGTGCACATTTGATTCATTCTCATAAAGATTACTGTAGAAAGGAAAAAAAGAGAAAAGAGCAGAAGACAAAGACAAAATGTGCTAAAGAAATGGTAGGATAGGTTATTTTAAATGATAATAATTATATTACTAGTAGCCCTGTGCAGGAATCTGTGCACGAGTAGCTCGCTGCCGCTTGCCTCAGCTGGCCACCCAGCCCACCACAGCTGGTAGCTTGTTGCCAAGCCCACCCTCTTGTAGCTCTCCCCCGCTCCTAGCTTGCTGCCCCGCCCTCCTATATCTCTCAGCCACTTGTAGATCAGTCGTGACATTACGGTGTCCTGGCTAATTTGCATATTCCTCTATTATTATGTAAGATTATTGCCATTATTTTTATACTGATAAATGATGTCTAAGAACCTATACCATTTAAGGCACTCTGGCAGGCTGCAAATGTATTTTTGCCTTATTTTCACTGGTCTGTTTTAAACTTATCCTGACACTGAGGATTGATGGCACCAGAAACAATACCAGACTGATGGCTTAAAAAGTCAATTACCTAGTCTTGCCTCCCTAGGTTTTCTTGTGCCTTCTCTTGCACCACTGCCTCCTTAAATTTCTCTGTCTATAAAACCTCACTTCATGGGTCACCTCCTCAAAGAAGGCTTCACTGGCTCCCCAATGGCTTGTTATATTCTCACCTGTAACTCTACAACTGCAATTCTACAGACTTTTTATAAGTGGCTGTTTATTTGTCTCTCTCCTACTTTCCTATCAGTTCCTCACTGTCTGCAAGTAGGGTGTTTTCTTAGATACCAAAGGAATAAAGTGTGTTGAAAAAGATTAACTTGTAAGATTTGGCTAATGGATGTACGTCACAAATAAGCAACAAAAGCTATTTCTGCAGTTATTTAGATTCAAAACCGGTTCAATCAAAACTCCAAGGGGTGGGGGGAAATATACAATTTTATTTTCTTTGAGGATAATACATCTCTAACCAAGAAAAGACAGCTGTTGAAATGACTTCACAATGATATTCATATGTAGAATAATTATGAAAAATGGAGAAATCTATTATAAAAACTGATGAATTAGAATTTATCACAGAAATTGTATGTATTAGACTCTAATATATATCCAAAGAAACTAGAAACATCAATAAGAAAGGATATATGCACCCCTATGTTCATAGTGGCACAATTTACCATAGCTAAGATTTGGAAACAGCCTAAGTGCCCATCAGCAGATGATTGGATTAAAAAACTGTGGTACATCTACACAATGGAATACTACGTTGTGCTAAAAAAGAAGAAATTCTTGCCATTTGCAACAGCATGGATGAAACTGGAGAGCATTATGCTAAGTGAAATAAGCCAGTCAGAGAAAGATAAATATCACATGATCTCACTCATTTTTGGAATATAACAAACAACATAAACTGATGAACAAAAAACAGATCCAGAGACAGAGAAACATCGATCAGACCATCAAACCTCAGAGGGAAGGTAGGAGAGGGTGGGGGTAAAGTGGAGAGCTCAACCAAAGGACTTGTATGCATGCATATAGGCCTAACCAGTGAACACAGACACCAAGGGGGTAAGGGAATGAGTGTGTGTGGGGGGGGCAATGGGGCAATAAGGACACATATTTAATACCTTAATCAATAAAGAAAAAATATATATATATATATAATCAGTGGTAAAAAGGTTCTCCTGAGCTGAAGCTCAATGCTGTTGGACAAATAAAAATGGAAAAATGGCAGGGGATGGCCAGAAAAGGCATTCTCTGGGAAAATCTGCACAGAGAAAATAATCCCGGAAAGAAATGATGCAAAGTAAAATTAATTTTGAGTCTTTTACCAACACCAGTCTTAGAAATAGGTAAGTTGGGCTCTTTAGGTCTGCTGCTACCTTAGAGTATTTGAATTGGGTGGAATTTGTTTGGATGCAAGTGCATCAACTTTTTTTACTGAAGGAAATGGTACTTTTATTTCACCTGCACAAATACTGACTGCAGCAAAATGCACAGTAAGGAAAGTTTGGAAATATAAGTTTTTCAAGGGGTTAGGGATAAACAGCACATGAAAATAAAACAAAAATAGTAGAGGAAACTGTGGACTATGCAGAAGATTTATTGTTGGTTCCATCAGCATTTAATTACTTGGCTTGTCTATAAACAGGTCTAATAATTGTGTTCTAAAAATTGATATGATTTGAGATTTAATTTTTTAAATACTGACAAAAAGAGGTAAATGTGACTCATAATCCAAAGAGTATTAATACAGAACCAGCATTTACCCCTTGCCATGGTTGACGTGGTGGGAGAAAGTGACCCCAAGAATCTGGATAGATAAAATAATCTGGTTTTGACAGTAGAGACTATGAGTAGGGGAGCTAGGTTCAACAGGTAGGTAGGCAGAGGGTCAGTGGTATTTTTACTCTCTCCATGTAAAGAAAAGCCTCCTGACTTTCTTTCTAAAGGGGGAAATACAAGAATGAAAGAACACACCCAAAATTTCCACTAAGCACAGAGACCTAACCTCTGCTTAGCCACCATGCCCACTTTCTCTATAACTAAAACCACATTTACTTTTTTCAATTCCTGTAAAATAGTATACTGCTTCTCACCTCAGGGTTTCTGTACATGTGCTTCCTGATGCCTAAATTGCACTGTCTGGTCTAAGTAGCTCCTTTCTGCAGATACCAGCTCAGTTGTCTTCTCTCCAGATAAGATTTCCTTGATCTCCCTGACCAGATCAATTGCCTCTTATTGTGGGGAGCTGATATATGGTTAAGCCTCGGACTGACCTGTTGGCAAAGTCACAAACAAGTCCCAGCTTAGAGGGCACAGTCCTCTTAACATAATTAGGCTTGACCTTATGATGCTCCCTAGATCTTACCTGGGAAGCTAATGGGCAGAGGGAAGTGTGATGAGAACAAAAACAAGTGAAACTCACAAGAACAGTGTTACTTTGGTAACCACTACCTTGTTTACCTCTGACTATAAAAATAAAGGCTCTGCTTGCCTCAGGATCTTTCTCTGTGGCCTAAGCCAGGCACAGAAAGATCCACAAAGACTAAAGAGAGCTAGAGAGTTCTGAATGCTGTCTCCGTGTAAAACATTCTTCGCCGACTCCGTCCACACCTTTGGGAACCCCTGGACCCCTGGGGCTGGACCCCGGCATCTTATCACATTCTCACAAAACTATGAACTTCTTCCCTGCAACACTATCTCAGCTGGGATGTTTAGTGTTCTGTGTATAGTTCTTTGAATAATACTTGCAACCCCATAGTGGACTGTAAGCTTTATGAGGAGAACAACCAGATCTTAACTTTGGACTTCCCTGACAAGTACAGAAGCTCAAATTTGTTCTAATCTTCTAATTGAATTAACTTAAAAAAAAACTTCATCTCTATTCCTAAAGTCAGCTGCTCTTTGCAGTAGAGTCAACATTTCTTTCTTTATGCAAAAATTTTCTTCTAAAAAAAAAAAAAGGAACAAAGACAGCATTAAGGACCCTTCGAAGGAAAGGAACCATAGGCAACATTTTGAGGTAGGTAGATTTGTTTATCATATTACCATATCCCCTTGTAGAGGTCTGGATGATTTTCTCAATTCATATCATAAACCAGGCCATCAAAGAGCTTCTGCAATTCATGCTTCATTCTCTGGCGACCTCATTTACAATAAGGGAGAACAAATAGTAATCATCATATTTTTACTTTTTTGTAATATTTGCATTTTAGCAGAGAAAAAATAGTGAAGCCAAAACAACAAACATTTATTTGTGGTATTTCAAACTGTTAGTGTACCTTTTCACCCCCCAAATAATCAAAATATACAAATTGTTAGGTTGACCAAGCCAAGCATACTGCTCTACCTGGGCAGCCCCATATCCCAGGAAATACCTCCAGGATACAAAGCTCAAAAAGTCAATCTTTGTCATTGAGTAATGTTGGCTGAGGGAAAGTACAGAACTCCAATGTCAGCCCCCAAAATAGGAGCTGAAAGCAGTGTTCTTTTAAGTTTCAAATGTGTATGGTGTCAATGATTCAGCATCCATGGTCACTGTTACTGAATTTCTACCAGCAACTGATGTCGGCAACCATGTCTGTAGTATGCAGTGTTGGAACATCCATAGCTGCACTCCTAATGATGCAACTTAAGTATATGGTAATCATGAGTCTTCTCAGTCTCATGATTGTCAATGGCTGAACCACTGTGCACTGTAACAAAATAGTGCTAGTTTACCTATAATATGATTAATATTGTGACCACATTTCCTAACAGTCCACAGAGTGAAAACAAGAATGATTACTCCAAAGGCAACATGACCCAGACATTATTGAAAAAAGAAAGCTAAATGACAGTGTTATTTTAATGCAAGATGAAAGAACACATAAAACTGGATCATGGAGGCCCAGCCAGCATGGGTCAATGATTGAGTGTCGACCTATGAACCCCAGGAGGTCATGGTTCGATTCCCAGTCAAGGCACATGCCTGGATTGCTGACTCAATCTCCAGCAAAGGAGGCAGCTGATCAATGATTCTCTCATCAGTGATGTTTCTATTTCTCTCTTCCTCTCTGAAATTTATATATATATATATATATATATATATATATATATATATATATATACACACACACATATATGTGTGTGTGTGTGTGTGTGTGTGTGTGTGTGTGTGTATATTTAAAAAAACTGGATCATGGAGGTAAATAACCAAAAGAGAGCATATTTCACAATAGAATTTTCTTTGGGCATGGTGGAGAATGGGACGTGCAAGCGCATATGAAGACTGAATCTCCCAAGTCAGCGTAAGACAAACATGTAGTTCTAAGTCATTCAAAAGATTATGTCTCCCCGCCCTGCCCCAAACACAAATACTCAGTAAAACATAGCAGCTACCTGAATTGTTTAGTGTGTACTTCATAAATTAACACACAGTATCACAGAGCAAAAACAAACATTAACCTATCATTCAAACCCATGGTACCATACCATTCTTCTCTTGATGGCTCAATGAAACCAAGTAGAGTAACATTTCCTGAATCAGAGGTTGCAACTGAAATGTTCCATTGGTGAACAAAGGGAGAATTTTGACAACAGATGTGTTGACTCTACAGCATAAAACTGATTTTGTCAGATTTTACTAACAAGCATGCTTTCTATAATATATCAGTTGATGTGTCCAAACACAGCAATAAAAATATTAAAAAGTCTTCCTAGCTCTTAAATATTTTCCTCTAAATATTTGAGTTTTACACTGTCATCTTGATTTCTATGAAAATTTTAATGAAAGCACAAACAAAAATTGTTGGTTCTTGATACCTTATCTAAATGGAACTAGACTTTGCTTATGTATCTGCATATGTGGCAGAAAGCACAAATACAAATTTTGGTAAATTCCAGTCAGACTTATAAACTCTACACTCTTACCCTTATCCAGCCACAATAATTACCTTCCGAATAAATGCCCTGTATGCCTCGTACACAACAATGCGAAATGGGGTTTGATTTGCCTCCCTGTGATTGTGAGGTTTTCATCTTAAAGAGTTTTGGTCAGTTTTCAGTTGCCTCAAAACATACAAAAGCACTTAATGAGATTTTTTAAAATGCAGAGCTATAGAAGGAGACAGCACCTACAGACAAGATGATTATTATTGTTCTCAGCCATAGAAAAAGATGTTAAAATGTTGACCTGATGTACAATTATACTTTCAAAGTGTGGGGGGAAATTAGTTCACTAATTTAGAAGCACACTGAGGATGAGAATGGAGAAAAAGAATACAATAAAACAAAAATAAATATGCTGCTCCTCCAAAACTAATGATCTTTGAGGAGGCCAGAAATCACCTAGGAAGGGATAAACTGACTATGCCTGAGTTGTTCAACACTATGAGTAAGCTATGACAAACACTCAACAGCAAGGAAAAAAAAAAAACAAACAAAAAGAAACAACACACAGCAACCAAAAAAAAAACATCTTATTTTTTTTTGAAATGGGATTACTTAAAACTTTTTGAAAAAACATTATCAGAAAAGGAAAAACAAATTTAAGATCTTTCTCAATTTATTTACTAATATTGTAACTTATTTGGAAACCAACTTTGATTTCACAAGTTCAAATTACCTTTTGCTTCAAGAACATGTTCCCCAAGAAAGAGAAGGTTCTCTTATGAATACACCCAATGTCCTTTAGAGCATTTAAAATGCCAGGCATTTTAGTCACAGATAGCTGGTATGATGAATGTACAGACACAAAGGACCTAATTGAAAAACATCTGGTCTACCAACACAAGCCTATAGGTGCAAAGTGGATGTTCATTTTTAGAAATTGATCCTACAAGTCTAAAACCTGCTGTTGCTAGAAAGTAAAAAGCCTAAGTGCCCATCAGCAGATGAGTGGATTAAAAAACTGTGGTATATCTACACAATGGAATACTACACTGCTGTAGATAGAAAAGAAAGCGCTCTTACCATTCGCAACAGCATGGATGGACAAGGAGAGCATTATGTTAAGTGAAATAAATCAGTCAGAGAAAGATAAATATCACATGATCTCACTCATTTGTGGAATATAATGAACAACATAAACTGATGAACAAAAATAGATACAGAGAAAAAGAAGCATGGAACAGACTGTCAAATCTCAGAGGGAAGGCCAGGGGAGAGGGGGTGGTAAGAGATCAACCAAGGGACTTGTATGCATGCATATAAGCCTAACCAATGGACATAGACCCTAGGGGGTGAGGGCATGTGCTGTGGGGTGGGGGTGGCCGGGGAGAGGTCAATGGGGGGGCGGGGAGAAGGAGACATATGTAATACTTTAAAGAATTTTTTAAAAAGTAAAATGCTAAGTATCCCATGCTCCAATGCCTTTGTGGAAAGAATATTCAGCTTGATGCCATCACAGAGGACTGACACATGAGGAATAAGTGTCACGCAGTTCTGAAAAGAGCAGGACTGTGAGTCCAAATAAAATTTATGTTTGACTGTATTCAGTTTTACCACCACACAAAAGAAGGATGTCCCCAAGGCTGCAGGAAGTCCAGAAAAGTACTGGATAGGGAAACAAAGAGTGAAAATACCCTAGTGTACTAAGGACCAGAAAGCAATGAGTTAGTATGATTTTTATTAAATATAAACAATATCTAATTAGTCCTATTTTTATTTACTTTCCTTTATAAAATCCTCACATTTATGAATGTTAAGAGTAATAATATATAGCCTAATATAGCCTACAAATTTTAAACATCCACTAGCTTAACAAAAGTTAAAATGAATTACTGTTGTAGGAACAGAAAGAAATGTTATAAAAATATTGTAATCTATTTATCATACATATTTGATTGATTATTCTTACTATTTAATTACTATTAATTGACACTGCTAACTAGTCCTATTTTTATTTAAAGAATAGCATTTATATAACAGAAAAGTAAATAATACAAAATAACATCTCACTCTAAACAAATATCAATATTTTGCAATTTTGTTAAAGCAACAACATATGTGTAGAATCACTGATGATCTAGAATGCTGTTTTGTTTCTGTCTTATATGGTATAGCTGTTTCCTAAGAGTCTCCCTACCCAAGTGGCCACTCTGATCACCAGGGTCACCTGCTGTTCTCAGGGCAAGTCACTCCTTCAACATGATGTACACCTTCTTTCTAGATGATTTAAGATCCATATCCAATGCTAGTCTATCAATAAAAGCCTTTGGAATAAAAGCACTTAAAATTAATAACTCTTATTCTACAGCACTTTGCATATAGCTTACAATAATTGATTGATATTATAGATATTTGTGTGCATGCAAATCTTCCTCATCAAATGTAGACATTCCAAGATCAGATACTTGGCTTCCAAGTATCTTCACATGCTTACAGCCCCTCTCCTAGGTCCAGTCCTTTGACTAATGAGGATTAAATGTCTTTGTTGCATTTGACAATAGAAAGAAACAACTAAATCACAAATCAGCTGGTCTACAACATGCATGAAGATATAGTCAATAATTATAAATGTTATCTGTTTCCTGATCACCAGCATCATTGCCTTTGTAAGAACAGAATACTGTTTTATGAAGTACAACCAGCTTGTTTGGTTGCCTTCCAAGTTCTGCCTATTATTCCAAAAAAATTAATAAGATTTTATATTTTATTTTATTAGTTTGATGTTAGAGTGATGGGATATGTATTTCTTAATTAAAGAGATATCACATAAAACAATCCTGGCCAGAGAATCTATGTTTAAACACCAAAGAAGAATGAAGAACGTTATAGCTGATGATGGACTTATTCTATATTTAAAGAGAGGCTGAGAAAATATTAATGACATGGCAAAGGAGCCAAGCAGATAAAATATGTCAGGCTGTAGAAAGCTCAAAGAAAAATTCCTATTGTTGAATGCATGACAGGATAACTACAAAAGAATTTGATGGTCTTGGGAGAGAGCTGTGGGAGAACAGAAAACTTATGTTGGAGAAATAAGAAAGCCCTGGAGAGGTCTACTTCCTGATCATTGTTAAAAATGGCTTCAGGTTTCGTAAGTCAACTGAATCGGGGCAGTGATTTCAGAAGTAAGCAAGTTTTGTGCAGAAAAAGATATGGGAAGATGATGACTAGTGATCAAAGGGTAAGATTTACTGCTGCAATTTTAAAAAGAGAAAATGGTGGGAAGAAGACATGAGAACAACGAGGAATTAAGTGATTTCAGACCCAGGAGATGCCTTGAAAATGAGGCTATCTCAATTATAAAGGGAAAGAAAATGAATGAGTACACACAGACTATGAAAAAAAATAAACATAAATTTGTTTGTTATTCTTGTTGCTTTTAGCATTTTAACAAGTACAAGTTTCTTCAACCAGAGAAATATAAACACCAGTCCTGATGATTGTCACACAGCAAGAGGCTAGAAGAGATTCTTTTAGGTTAATTAAAAATATCATTGGGAGAATAGTTAGAAGCAGTTTTCATTCAGAACAATTGAATGAGAATAAATATATGGAGGAAGAGTAATGGTAATGAATTTTTAAAATGTTATTAGGGTTCCATCATAAATGCATACAAACACACACACATATACCTATGATGCAGCCCTAATGGCAGCTATACTTCAGCAAAGAGACAAGATCAACAAACATGTGAATAAAACTGAGATTATGCCTCATTTTTAATTAAATTAATTATTTTAGTCAATAAATGAATGCCAGAAGGAAAAGCACCTCATATACAGTCACTTAACAAATTTATTAATAGAGACTACATGAAGAACAATTCTTCAAATACTGAAAGTATTTCTCCTAAACATTTTGAGAATTATAGATGCACAGAATTCACAAACTATTAGAATTTCATCACTATTTCATATCCACTGGTTATGCACAACAAAGTATTTTAAGTCCCTTTGTCTCAGAAGCAATGGTAATCCTACTTTTTGGTTGGAAATTCTAGGTTACATGCCACATGCATGACCTTGATTAAGTCACTATTTGATACCATCTTAATAATGTGTTATTTTTACAGTATAATTCTGAAAATTGAGGACAGTGAAAAGAAGACTAAGATTAGAGGCCAAAGAAAAAATAATAAAACAATTATTTCCTTATGCTTTTGGTATGCCTTTCCTGCTATCCCTAATTTGACATATTATTTTCTAATTATTCTATATTTCTTTTATATGCAATATTTTTTATTTTCCTTGAGCTATAAGTGACTTTAGGACTTTTATTTACATTATATATACATTGTCTAGTATAATTTTTATTTATGTTTTATATAATATGATGATAGATAACTCTTGTTTCTCTGAGACAACTCATTATATTTAAAACTCATCTTAAGATTCCATTGAAAAAGGTCAGATATAAAAATAGAATCAAAATTATATATACTATCAAAACAGATCACACATGATTTATAGATCACCTGTATCAATTATGATGCATGAGGTTAAAAGTTTCAATTGAGCTTGTTAGCAAGAGTATGGGAAGGCTTGACAGTCTAACACAGGGGTGGGCAACCTTTATGTGAGTGCGTGCCAAAACCAGCAAAATCTCTGACTCAAAATTCTTCTGCGTGCCAACCCTAATTTTTTGAGAACATGTTACTCCTACTTGATATCTCTCAAGATGTACGTATGTGAAGAACCTTGAAGAAATAATAAAATTCATTCGAGCGACAAAAACACAGTATATGATGATGGAAAATACATTTATTTTTTTAATGTATACATGTACACTGATAGTCCGACATAAAACTTTATGACTCCATTTGATATTATCAGTGGGACTTTTGCTGCTGCATCACTGATGACAGAGATTTTACAATAGATTTATATTTCGTGACCTTCAGAGATATGCACGAGCTACTACTTTCATCCATCAGGCTACTCCTATTACGAGACTTAACAAAATTCATCACTGAGAACAAAGATTCACAAGCGTATGTGGATGAAAACATGGAGAGTAATGCTGTTGCAAAGTTTTTTAAACGGGAAATATTTTCTGGAATGGAATTCCAAGTCCTCAATAGTTTGTTTTCGACACTATTGAAATTGCTCTTCCCCTCTCTCGTTAATCCATGTCTATGGTCTTTAAGATAACTTGTTATGTAAAATTATTTATCTAAGATGAACCTACACTGAATTTATCTGAAAAATAAAAAAGTCTATATTAAGAAAAAAACTGTAAATGGAAGATTATAAGAAAGGGTTTCGCGTGCCAGCAAAACTTACTGGCATGCCATGTTTAGCACGCGTGCCAGCGGTTGCCCACCTAATATATGTTAGACTTTAACATATATTAATTAGAAATACAGAAAAATACCACACCATTTTGTTTTTCTGGCTATAAAAATATGTCTTAAGATATCACTTTATGTTCAACATCACTTTGCTAACACTGGAGGGAGGGAGGGAAGGAGGGAGGAAGGAAGGGAGGGAGGGAGAGAGAGAGAGAGAGAGAGAGAGAGAGAGAGAGAGAGAGAAACAAACATTGATCAATTGATCAATTGCCTCCCAGGGATCAAACCCACAACCTAGGTATGTTCCCTAGCTGAGAATGGAACCCTCAACCTTTTGATATATGGGATGACACTCCTACCAACTGAGCCAATCGGCCAGGGTAGATTTTCTCACACAACTTTAAGTATAGGTCTGTTAATTGTTTAAGGTGGCTACTAATGGGAACAGCATTCTACTTTCTGTTGAATGTGGTAGTTTAAAAAGGGTAAATGAAATAGTGATTTACTAAAAAATAAGAGAGAAGAAATGTTTTTGCATCCTTTCATCTTATGAAGTATATGACTTCAGGCATTCCTTTTAATGTGAATAAGAATTTTTGATGCATAACAGGAACAACTAACAATTTATCCAACTGAAAAGATGAAACTTTTGAAGGCCATTTCATTGCTTTTCACATGAAAAAATGAAAAATAAAGTATTAGTTCAGAGCTTTCTTTTGGAGGAATCCCCTCGAATTAAAAATGACTGAATAAATCTCTTGTCATTTACAGACTATACCTAGTATTTAATAACCTAGAAGAAGACAGATTATTTCTGTTAGCAGAACAATCTTTTTCTACTACTGAGTGCCTGCTTCATAAGGTCAAGTATGCAAAGAATGCATAATCTTGAATGATAAATAAGGCTTTCCTCATTTTTAATACTGTGGAGATTCTTGTGAAAATATAAATATGAGAAGAACCCTTTGAGACTGCTTCATAGTGTGAAAATTAGAAAAATACAATTAATATCAATTTTTGTTTTTCAGAAAAGACCTTTAAGAGATGTTTGAGCATTCCAGCCTCCCTTCATCCCTCCAGCAACCCATTCTTTATTAAACACAGTGTAAATACCCCATATAGTTTTCTGAGTTAAATCCCTTGGGACATTTTTATTTAAAGACATACATATTGTATAGCTCAGATGTTGTTAATTTAGAACAGCAAGCTACATAAGCGGTATTCATCTAAGATAATAAAACAAATGAGATAGTCAATGGTCTTGATGAGAATCCATCTTAATGGGAATCCACCTGATTACATCACTACCAGTCCCCTCCCAAAGGCCCAGAGCTCCTTATCTCACACCTGAGACTTTGGGTATACCCCTCCTTTATTTCCTTTTTTTAAAAAAAAATATTTTTATTGATTTCAGAGAGGAAGGGAGAGGAAACATCAATGATGAGAGAAAATCATTAATGGGCTGCTTCCTATATACCCCCAACTGGGGATCCAGCTGGCAACCTGGGCATGTGCCCTGACCAGGAATTGAACCATGACCTCCTGATTCACAGGTTGATGCTCAACCATGGAGCCATGCTGGCTGGGCTATTCCTCATTTTAAAATCTATCTGTTAGATATTATGCTTCTTATAACCATTTAAACAATAAATTCTAGAATGTTGGAAAAGTTTGCTGACAATGAGATAAAAGTGAAAGTAGATAGATGGTTAAGTTTAGCCCTTTCTTTTTATATTTGTGCTTTGTGATATTTGACTTCCTAAAAGCTTTCAGAATGTGTAACTAAATTAATATTGATATTGTTATTTAATGTGAATTTGTTTGTTTTAAAAAGCGATTTATAAAAGTGAAGATATAGCTCGCTCATTTATTTGTGAAAATAACCATTTAAGGGTTGACTGAATACAGCCCCATGCTCTGAAGGTGCATCCAGCCCCAGGGGATGCCCATGGGTTAGTTGATTTCAGTGTGGAGAATATTGTTGCAGGCTCAGAGCCCTCAGGCTGAATTCTACCAGCACACTGGTAAGGTCTGACTTCAAGTTCAAAATATAAAATTGCATATAATGTCTTTAGCTGAAGGAAACCCTCTCTCAGCCTCTTCCAGAGGGAGCCTTCCAGCCAGGCCAGCTATTCTATTTAACTTTGCTCTGTAGTCCGTCCTTAGAGGCATTAGGAATTGTGGACTTTAACAGAAGGCAGATGTAATAAGAAAGAATAGACCAACTTTTTCATAGACCTTCCAGTAGCTATTATTGTTCATTGTAAATTTTTTAAAAGACAACTAATTTTTTAATCAAAATGCCCCAATTATATCAATATTCAGCTTCACATTGCTTAATAGGTTTAAAATTGTTTATAACCTAAAATGCAAAGTTCTTGATACTAATATTGAACGCCTCTTCAAAATCTGACCTTAGCATAGTTTTTTTATTTTATAATATGCACTAACCTCATCCCAACACTCATATTTTCCTTGAGTACAGCACATCTTTTCACTTGGACCGTTCTCCCTGTTTTTGCCTTCAGTTACTATCATTACATCTGGCACCATTCTAACTGTCCCTCTTCTGTCATTCTTCATGTCTAGGAAAAGAGATAATATTGGGTAAAGTCACTTTGAGTTTTCAGGTCTAGTCATTCCCTCCTTACACATCTGTTTACTCAACAAATATTTAGTGAATGTTCATATGCTAGGACCCTGCTTTTAGCCCTGGAAATACAGTGTCAAACAAAGCAGACAAAGGTTCCTGCTTCAGAGAGTTTATGCACTAGGCAGGGGAAACAGACAATACATAGATAAACCTATATGTATTTGGTGTACCTGTAGGAAGATCTAAGGACTATGCCAGGAATTACATGGGCACGGGCATAGAGAGTGACTGGAACTCAGAAAGAGCTCTGCACAGGTGACAGGAGGGGAGCAGAAGAAAACTTAGGGTGAAGTCAGGGCCACCTGAATATGTAGATGAATGTTACAAGCAGACAGTACAGCAAGATCAAAAACAGTGCAGAGAAAATAAAGCATTTGTGGGAAATGTTGTGGGCATTGGTGAAGCGCAACTACAATGAGTCATGGGAGGCAGCCTTCAGGGCCCATGCAAAGAAGAGTGGATTTTATTCCAAGTGTGAAGGAAAGGTGAGGAGGGTTGAACAAGAAATGGCATGATCTAATCCATTTTTCAAAAACATCCCTCCATGTGCTAGATAGGAGGCTCTCAGAAGGGACAGGGAGCTCAGAGATGACTTCTGGCCATGGTCCAGGTAGAGGTGAAAGCAGCTGGGAGAAAAGGAGGAGCTGGTCAATATCTGGTGTATGTGGAAGGTAGGATGCCAGATTGGCTAATGGACTAGACTGGATATGAGAAGGAAAAGAAAGAGTTAGTCGCATATGACGTTCATGTGTGAAACATGACAACTAGGAATGGAGAAGAATCAGAGAATACTGGCAGAAGAGTGAGTTTGGTGGGCAGTAGAGAGTAAGACTATTGTTGGGTATATATGATGCATCCAAATGGTGATTGCCAATGGAAATTTTTATTACATCATTAAATGTGTGAAAATCTTGAATTTCCAGAGCTGGGCATATAAAATTGGGATTTATTAGGTTTGATACATCCATATTACTGTGAGAAAATTTTAGTCTTAGTATCTTAATTACATATGGAAGATTTGTTTACTCGCCATAAAATAAAAAGTCATTGAAGAGAGAACATTATCTTCTGAGTGGTTTTCATATAATTGGAATCTGATATATAGTTAATTTCAATGGCTATTGGCTAAACTAATGATAATAACATTTAAAATGTAAGTGGTTTGACACATTGTGAATTTTGCTCATAAAACCAATTCTGAATTCTTGCAAGCTTGTTAAATGTTTTATATTGACATTATTTATTAACAGTTATGATATACAACATCTTACCATGACAATTTTCAAATATGAAGGTACATTTTGTTATTATTCTGTTAATTTATGATATCACAATAGGTGAGAAACTAAAGATTCCGTTTAGGACAGAAAGGCCTTTAAAAACATTAATTTAAGGACATGAAGTCAAATTTAATTATTTCTCCCTGAAGTAAAACCATTCCATATCTATTCCTACTCGTTTACTGCAAAAACATTTAAAACAATACACTAGATTTTATCTCAATATAAAAAGGCCATATAGAACAAGCCCACAGCTAGCATCATATTCATCAGTAAAAAACTGAAAGCTTTTCCTCTAAGACCAGGAACAATATAAAGATACCCAGATAAATTCTGGAGATCTATACAACACAGTGCTTATAGCTAACTATACTTTATTATATATTTAAAATTTGCTAAGAGGGTAAATATTATGTTAAGTGTTCTTAACACACACACATACCAAATAATAATAATCTATAATAATTAAAGCATAATATGCTAATTAGACCAGACGACCTTCTAGACAAAGCCGGGGCTGAGAGGGAAGCCTGGGTCCCGGGTGCTGGAGGGAAGCCTAGGTCCCAGATGCCAGAGGGAAGCCATGCAGGCACCTGGGGGAAGGAAGGTCTACTCTTGCATGAATTTCGTGCATTGGGCCTCTAGTTTTAATAATAATAGGTTGAGAGGGAACTTTGGGAGATGATGGATATGTCTATGGTCTTGATGGGCCTGTAAGCTGTATCTATTAAATATTTACAGATTTTTTACATAACAATCATGCTACAATTGAATTGATTTTAAAATATACTAGATTTAAAAAGAAAATCGCATTAAACAGTGTTATTAAGATATAATTCACATACAATACAGTGCACCCATTTATTCACCAATTTAATGATTTCGTACAATCACAGGATTGTGCAACCACCACCACAATCTAATTTTAGAACATTCTTGTCACCCCCAAAAGAAAACCTGTAACTGCTAGCAGTCACCCATGCCAACTCAAGGTAACCACTATTCTACTTTTTTGTTTTTCCATATTTCCTATTTGGGAAATCTCATATAAATGGAATAACAAAATATGTAAACTGTTAGGAGAACTTCATTATTTTGTACTGAATAAAATGTAATTCTATGTTTAACCACCTTTTATCCATTAATCATTTGATGAGCAATTGGGTTGTTTTCCCTTTTGTGGTATCCAGAACAAAACTGCTATGAGCATTCATGTACTAGTACAATATTTTGAGTGGATATATGTTTCCATTTTTCTAGAGTATATAATTAAGAGTATAATTGTGGGTAATAGTATCTTTGTAAAAATCTGTTTTAAACTATTATACAATTCAGAAACTTGAATTTGTCAAAAAACATAATTTTTATTGGTAAACTATAAAAGAAAAAAATACTGACTCTCTAGGATATTGATAATTTCTAATTGACTTGGGAGTTCTCTCATGGAGCACATACAAAATCCATGTAATCCTCATTCAACACTGAATAGACACACATGAAAATACTAAGTCATTTCCCAAGGGGGAAATCATTATTTGGATTGCAATAGAGCTTCATAAATGGAATTTTATGTTAAGCTGACCTAGTTTAAGCATTATATTAGGGATTTCCTAGTCAGCGGGTTTTGAGGTGATTGCAGATTTTTAACTATGAAAATGGCAACAAAATGTAACAAGAAGCTAGGTTTTTCTTCAAATTTACTTGCCTTCATTAACTTAGAATGTAGGACATTTGTTTGTAAGTGGCCCCAAAGGATATACATGTATTTGATATGCTGGTATTTTTAAGTGACTGAAGAAAAAAAAAAGAGTTACATGAGACAAAAAGCAATTGAGGCAACCAAGGGTTAACAAACCTGCTTATGTGTGTTTAAAAGTCCAAGTCACCTTTTTTATTTATTTTTTTAATTTTAAAGTTGTCTCAATATGTCCTAGTTTTCCATCCTCCAGAAAGAAAGGAAAAGCAGAAACAGTGAAGTTCCAGGTAGCTCTCAGGCAGCCCCTTGACCTAGTGTGGTGAAGTTGCTTGGAAATCAGGAGTTTTAGTTCTAGGTTTCTAAAACTGTTTTACCTTCTTGATATTGGGATTCCTTCAACCCATAAAAGCTATATTTTCAAAAGAGTAGGGAATCACTAGCACTCATGGTTGCATGGATATTTAAAGAGCCAAATGAAAAGTTTAAGTTAAAAAGGGGCGGGGGGGCTGTGTTAAGTTAAAAAAAAAGTTTAAGTTAAAAGAAAAAAAAGGCTGTCAGTAAACCAAATATTGCTCAGTTAACTGGGTGCTCCCAGAATGGGATGGGTGGACTGCTTTCTCTCACCCACATATTCTTGCTGGCCCATTCTCCTCTGAATTCAACCTGCATAAAAACAGATTAGGCTCATTAATTAGAAAAAAAATAGTAATATATTATACTGGACCATCCTTTATAAAAATTTATCTATCATGATGTCTGAAAATTGGAAATATTTGTAGGAATATTTAGCTCTTAATATAAGTATGAAAAGAACTATTCATGATTGTTGTTTTATAATGTTCAAGGTGGTAAACATTTGTGGAAATTCTGCTTGATTCATAAAATCTTAAAAACACTGATTCAACTCTTTGTTTTAGTACAAATATTTGGATTTCTCAGGTTAGTCATAAGTGCTTTAATAAAATAAGTAACATAAGAAGTTTACTAATATATTTTACTAATATATTTATATATAGATATATTAATTGAATTAATATTACATGGTACTATGTTATATAGTTGATGATACTAACTATATGTGACATATATTGTGTCAATATACGGTTATTGTAATCACTGATGATTAGTACTAGTGAAAATTAGGAAATTTGAAATGAGAGCTGGACTCCTTGCCTGGTAGAAGCATTATAACTAAACAGGTGTGACTCTTGAGCAAGTCACTTAATCTCCCTTAAACTTCGAATTTTCATCTGTAATCCAAAGAGGGATAAATTAACTTTCAAATGTGGACAATAAAATGCAGTTCTATGGAATCTGACTTCACCATCATCTCTCAAATGCATTCTGATTTTTTTTTCCTGAGCAGGTTGCTGAAAAGCAACACCAAAAATAAACATCTGAAGGAAAAGCCCAGCTGTGCATTATCACAGGTTTCAATTACACATAGACAACCCCCACACCATAACTGATACAGAACCAGAAAGAAATAGCCAATCAAATCACCCTCATAAATGGAGAGCAAAGCTAAACAAATCTTTTACTTGTTAAAAAGCAAATAAACAAGCAAGCAAGAAAATAAGACACTCTGCATGCTTACTGAGTTTAAAATTAGGATTTCAGAAATTTTTGTCTTTTGTAGAGTGCATTAACATGAAAATAAGGCTAACATCAAAAAAATGATTATTTGTAAATTATATTTGAAAGCTCAACAGTTAACAATGCAGCTAAAATTTTGAGATATATAAATGCATTTATGTTAAAAATAAAAATTATACATATACAATTTTTATTATTTATCAGATTCTGTTTCTAACAGAAATTTGTAGAAAATATACAAATTTAGCCTGTCGCAGAACTGATTTGTCAGATTATACTCTTAGTGTATATACTTATATTTAGTAGCATTATATGTACAATTTATATGGTGTCTTATAATATTGTACATATAGGCACACATATTCATACACAAACATACCAGACACTTTTAGGAATCTTATTACACATTTATCAGATTCAATTAACTGTTGTACTTTTACTATTTTAGTGCTTTAACTCCAGGAAACTAAATAATGATTAAGAAGCAAATTAATAATTAGGTAATTGTTGACTAAGTTTACTATAACCGAAGTCTCACGACAAAGATTTCAGTAGGAAAGAATTTTTGAGAAACAAATTTAATATTGACATATGGGGATTAGAACAATGGGGAATTGCAATGTTGGAATATTCATGCTTCAAAGACACAATAGTTGTCAGGCTGTCCTTGAAACCTATGAACTTTGCACAATGTCATTTACACATTGTTACTTCCTTTTTTTCAAAATTTCAACATTTCTGTTAGATGTACATTAATCTCGTCGTTGCAATTTATCAGAAAGTAATGCATTAAGAAGTAAATTAGCAATAATAACCATTAGCCACTTCAAAAGTTTTCCTTATAACCATTAAGTAAAACTTGATTTAAATGTACTCTCCATTGAAATTCTTTAAAAAAATTATTTAACTAAAATTTAAGCTTGCTATTGTTGTCCCTTAATAAAATTTACATCCTGCATAATACCTAATCAAAGTTTAACTATGTTTGTGATTTTGACAGTGTTATTTACATGATAACATTCAGTTTCACTGATGTTTTCACACCTAACGCCCATGCCCTCCTCTTATTAACTCGAAGAGCATCAGCAATTAAACCTGTCTTATATAATTTTATTAGCTAATGTCATCCTAATAAATTCAATAAAAAGAAGCATTAAAAAAAACAACCTGTCTTGCACCATGATTCTCAAGGGCACTGCACAATAAAGGTTGTGAGCAGAATAGAAGAGGAATGTTTTCCCATTTGAGCCTACAACAGACTATTTTGTTTCATTGCTTTTCAATGAAATATCAAGGAAAATCAAAGACAGAGTCACAACAGAGGTCGATCACGCTCTGTGTCCTGGATATTTCCAAAATAACACTAAAATAAAAATAACCTTTCTCAAGTGCTTAATATTTTTCAGACACTATATTAAATACTCAAAAACCTATTTAATTTAATACTAACTGTAATCCTGCAACATTAATATCATGATGCTCAATTTATAAATGGCAAAATAGGTGAGAAACAGAAGTCATCTCTGGCATCCTAGAATTTGCCCATCACTCACAGCCAGGTCTTGGCATTCTGCTGGTGAACACAAAACTATCTGACAGATCATCAACAACAGATAAGGCCACTCTGTGACCATGACAGATGAAGGGCACTCGGTAATTCTGTCTGAACACAGACAAAATATGACCACTGTGCAAACCACAGATGGTCAAATACCCCCCTACCCTAACACAAGTGACTGTCTCACTCTGGTTTTCCTTTCTCCTAGGTAAGTTTTATTAGTGCCCCATGATTCCCCATGGTGTCTTCTCCCCCGCCCCCCCCCCCCCCCCGCCCTACAATAACAGATATTCCAACTTGTTTAACTATAGGTATGTTTCTGGTGATATTCAAAGCCTCTAATGATGGTGGGCATTGACATAGTAAAACTCAGGAAGTTTGTTTTTTTTAATTTTTTAAAATTTAAGGTAATATTGCTCAATAACATTATATGGCCCTAACCGGTTTGGCTCAGCAGATAGAGCGTTGGCCTGTGGACTGAAGGGTCCCAGGTTCGATTCTGGTCAAGGGCATGTACCTTGGTGCAGGCACATCCCCAGTGGGGGGTGTGCAGGAGGCAGCAGATCAATATTTCTCTCATCGATGTTTCTAACTATCCCTCTACTCTCCCTTCCTCTCTGTAAAAAAATCAATAAAATATATTTTTAAAAAATAAAATTATATGAATTTCAGATGTATATATATTATCTATATACATAAAAAGCCAGCGACCAGAACGTGGTAACGACTGGAACAACCGGTCGCTATGATGCCCAATGCAGCCAGCAAACCAGCCTGATCTGGGGTGGGGCTGGCCAGCCAACCTCCCGTGGCCCCTCCCCCAGGCCGGCCCTGCTCCCAATTGGCCTCTTCCACCCCATCAAGGGTGGGGCAACTGGCCAACACCTCCCGTGGCTCCTCCCCCAGGTGGCCCCACCCCTGTTTGGCCTCCTACCCCAATCAGGGGCATGGCCCACCAGCCAATAGCCCATGGCCCCTCCCCCTGGCCCTGATTGGGCTCCGATCAGGGCCAGGCCAGCCAGACCCCACCTGTGCACGAATTCATGCACTGGGCCTCTAGTATTTTGATATTTGTTTACACTATTGTGTGCTCACCTTTACTTACCATACATAACCCCCTTTACACAACTTGTCCTTACTTCACTCCTTTTCCCTCTAGTAACCACCATTCTGTAGTCTATATCTATAAATTTCTTAGTTTATTTGATGCTTTTTTTTGTTTATATTCCAGATATGAGTGAAATCACTTTAAGTGTCTTCATCAGATGATAAATCTTTTAATGAACAGAAGCAGATTTTAAACTCTTTTTCTAACTTTCTTTTTTTTTTTCCAGGTGTTAAACTCTTGTCTTCTATTATCTGCATTTTGTTGTGCCTACATCATTGCAGCCCAAGTTAATTTTATATAACTTACAACATATGGCATGCTATTGGAGTCATAAGAATCTCAAATATAGATTTACAGACAACTGAAGGACACATACAAAAATCACATAGAGAGGGTGGGAGGAGTTGGCAAATAAAATACATCCAACAATGTGCAGAGGCGGGAATGAGTAAGAAATGTTAAAATAATGCCAAAAATGTCCAAATTCTGACAAAGTCCAACAAAAGGATGAATTAACAAGTCTATGACAGCGAGCACAGTCTAAGTGTCTTACATGGATTAGCATGTTTCTCATAATATCACCACGAGTCAGATTTTATTCAGATTTTACAAATGGAGAAATTAAGGTACCAAGTAAACATCTTGGCAAATGGTTTATGCAGCTGGTAAATGACCAAGCCAGGATGCACATTTTAGGACTATAGAAAAAATAATTGCACATGTACTTACAAGATTTGTTAACTTTGTTCTACAAATTGGAAATTGGATAAAATGATAGTCATTTGAAAAGTATTGCAGAAACAGTCATTCATCTCTACCTGATCTACTGCCTTCATGTTGAATAGTTTTCTGAGTACCTAAAAGTAATTACCCAAAGCACATCTCCTTCACATTCCAAATATCTGAGAGGCAGTCGTCTCCTTGATGACTTTCCTGAAAGTCAAACGCTAAATCACACAAACATCCCTACAATGTTAGTACTTGTTGTTCTCATATCCTCTGGGGTTACTTATCTGAACTACATACTGCATTGCTTTCCAAAATAATCTTTAGAAAAAGCTTGTTTACTTCAATATCTAAAGCTTACCACTGTAGGAACATACCCCTGAGGAGTAAATATTAGGCCTATATTAAATGTCTTTGATTTGTAAATATCATTTTGGTGACCTATTATAATAGGCATCAAAACATCATTGCTTGAGTTTATTTCAAGCCAACATGTCTTCCCATAACAGCAATTTCAAAATAAGTATTTAAGATAACACAGCATGGTATAAAGGACTCCATAAGGACTCAAATATAAGACAACACCAACTTTTTTGAGGAATAATGTTTAGGAGAAGTCAAGCTTTCCTCGATATTTGGGTATACAAGGTAGTTGCTGATTACTACACACCATCTACCACTTTTCTAGGTGCTCCGTGGAAAACTAATATATGAAAGTATTAATTTGGTTAAGACAAAATCTAAGTCATTTTGGTCTACTTTTTTATTCTGAAAAAAAATTCAGAACTATAAAAAAAAGTTGCCTACGTGATATTTTGGGTGTTCTTAGGCTATGAATCTCTGGAATTCTCTCATTTCAAGCCTTTTGAGAAATACATGTATTTCTCTGCCTTAGAGGAGGTTTGCATTGTGGGGAAACAAGCAGCAATTGTGTGAGACCAGAGCAGCCTGTTTTTTTTCCTCTGATATCTGAACTAATTAAAAGGTTACTGTTATTACAATGGAGGAGAGAAGTGCCTTTGAATGATGATGGTAGAAAGTAAAGGTGTTGCCTGAAGCCTAGATAAACGGTGGCGATGCATGGATACCAAAGATCCCAGGTACTTTTCCTCACATTGCCCCAGTGTCCTCCTGGAGGTGGTAGGTTAGCTGGGGAATGACTAAAGGTCCATCAAGAGATGCTAAACCAGAAAGAGAATTGGCCCCAAGGCAGTTGGAAGACCCAGAACATCAGTTTTATGCGCCACAATTCAATAGACAATGGCTGTTTTAGTGACTATTGGACCTATAGTTTGAGGAGCTGCTTCTATATTTTTGTTCAGCATAAAAACCTTGAGTTCTTTGAATGACCTCAGGGTTGGGGAACCCCTGGGCCAGCTGTAAAGTTGAAGATGAAACTTATGGCTCAGGTTTGATTTAAATAAATGTAAGCTAACTTTTCTTGTACACATGAATTGTTTCAGATTTACACCTTCCATGTGGCAGTGTGGAATAAAGTAGTATACATTATTTTTATTTACTGAATACTACCTTTCTTTGTTCAGAGAGTTCTCAGAGATTTGCTCAAGGTCACAGAACAAGTGAATGGTTAAACCTATACTTGAACATGGGGTCTGTCTGATCTAAAGCCCCAAATCTCCCCACTGGGCTGTTCACTCCATTTGACTGAATCATTGGATAGATAACAAGATTAGAGAAGTAGTCAGACTAAGGAATTGTAGTGCACTGGTAGGCAATGGACAATGTGGTCAGATATGACCTTTATTTATGAAACAGCTATTTATCATGTAATTCTTGTAATAAATAGGAATAGACCCTGTTCTCAAAGAGCTCCATAAGCAGGTTACTTCACTCCTCTGAGCAACAGTTTGTTCATTTACAGAATGTGAGAAATAGGTGTACCCTCTGAAAGGAAGTTTTGAGGATAAAAGGCATGCCTTTGTAAAAGTGCACTGCAATTATTATAGAAACTACTCCAAAATGATGGTATGATCTGTACAAACAGTTGAATGGTACTTGGTACCTGAACCTTTGTGTTGACATTAAGAATAAGAAGGTTAGGATGAGAGATGGTTTGGTAGAAAGAGAGAAAGATTAAAGATCATATTTTTTCTTAAAAATTCAGGCTTATAGTATATTGAGTATTAAATATCAGTATACTGAATGTTTACCATGCAAAGCTCCTTGCATCAGTTAAGCCATTGTAGCCTTATAACAACCTTCCATGGTAGGAACTGCCATCATTCCCTTGAAACAGGAAAGGAAACATTCTTAGTAAACCAGAGAGAATTGCCTCAAATCGGACAGTTTCATAATAAATGCTGGGTTTGAAAACCAGTTATTTCCTGTCCATGAATAGAGCCCATATTCATATTCAGAACTAACAATAACCAGGTACTGATCACAGATAAGTATGCTGTAGCACATCCTTTTAAACTGTGAGTTTGAGATATTTATTCCACGTTCTCCTCATCACCTTCACAGCTCTTGGACAGCATGCTGCCCACTTCCCAGGCCCTGGGATAACTCCTTTGTCAAACTCATTTCTGGAGTTGAATTGAAGTGGAAATGACTCTATCTTACCCACTGTGTTAAGACAAATTTAAGGAAGAAGGAATAATTTCTGGTCTTAGTGGAGAACAGGAAGCACCATTGATCCAGAACAGAGGTGAGGAAAGTCCAGCCTGTGGGCCTTTTAAGGCCTCCAAAATCATTTGGTTGGCCCTGCCAAGACATTAGGGGTGAGTTAATTAAATATTTGACCAAAGATAGCAAGCTACTTTTTAAGTTGACTATTTTGTATGGCCCTTGAATGATGTTATAAATACTGTATCCAAATAGCCAGTGGCAGAAAAAAGGTTCCCCCCGCCAGTATTGACTACGGTGTAAAAGGAACTGAGAAGCCCTCCAAAAGTGAAGGATGAACTAATTGTTCTGAGCAAAATGGAACTTGGGAAGAGGGGGACACGTATCCAGGACAGCCTACTTGTGCTTCTGTAAGCATTTATTCTGTGAGTTGAAGCAATTGGGCATGACCTCCATGGTCTTAAGAAGAAAAAGATTGACACTTGATCCACAAGAAATAAAAAGTCCCCATCCAGCTTTCTAAAATGACAGAAGGCAAAGCTGACAATGAGCAGAGTCTGTGTTTGAGGTCTATAAGTGGAGAGAAACCCCCCAGCAGATTTTAGAACAATATGAGCTAATCCAGGAATGTGGCAGAAAACAGTGTGTGAAAGAAGAGGGTAGGTTATTTTCTTGCTGTTCCATCACCATTAAAACCACCATTTTTTAAAAATAACCATTTTGTTAAGTGTAGAGAAACTGTCTTTAAACACAAGCACATGCCACAATATAAACAAAGGGATTTTATTTAATTTTATAACTAAGTCAGTTTCTCTCAGTTTTATTAATATACACTTCTTTCACAACTTATTGTGAATCCTCCAACTGTGTGTAAAATACTAAATATAATTTAAATAATCTTGTAGTGGCTAGCAATCTCGTTTAGAGAAAAAAAATACTTTTCCATGGTGGTGGCTACTCTTTCATGGCCTCCCATTATTTAAAAAATAATGAATTTAGCAAGTAGAAATGATCAGCACAGTCCCATTCCCATTTTTTAAATGCACAACACACGGGACTTGTTTTAATAAGTATTAGGACATTCACTGATATTTTCCAAAATAAATATTTAAATTTGTGTTTTGTCAACTTACAAAAATGGACATGGTCTTTGATAGACATCAGATTCCAAAGCTTCTAAATTTCAGTATTGTGAATTTACAATGTGGCTCTGGAGAACTTTGGCCAATAAGAATCATTAGGTAACTAGAGGCCCGGTGCATGAAATTTGTGCACAGTGGGAGGGTGAGGATTCCTCAGCCCGGCCTGAATCCTTTAGCAATCCGGGACCCCTCGGGTCATGTTGGGTCTAAACTGGCAACCGGACATCCCTCTCATAATCTGGGACGCTGCATGCACCAGTGACCATATAGGTGAAAGGCATCTTGCTGTTGTATGGGCAGCTACATTTTTTCCCACCTGATTATAAAAAGTAGTACATAACATGATCCTCTAAGGCAGTAGTACCATTTTCCCCATCTTATGGGTGGAAAAACTGAAGCAGAGAGAAGTTAAGTAATTGGCTTTGTCACACAGTTATAAGTGTCAGAATCAGGGCTGACCACAATATATGCAAGCCAGAGTCCATGCATGTCATCACTGCATCATTCTGTTTTTCACTGTTAGAGTAGCCTTGCCAGGTTTTAATTTTTAAATCTAAGAGATTGTTCCCAGTATATAGGATAGGGTCCCTAGGCCTGGCTGACAATCAGGGCCATCTGTGGGGTGACTGATGGGCAGGGCAATCGGGGGTCCCTGCTGGCACCCACCTTGGTTGGCGACTTGGCGCCATCCACTGGCCGGCCCCACCCCCCGATTACTGCCACCAGTCACCTCCCTCTCGGGGGCAGATGCTCAGTGCAGGAGCTGCCCCCTGGTTGTCAGTGTGCGTCATAGTGACTGGTCATTCCGCTGTTCAGTCAATTTGCATATTAGGGTTTTATTATATAGGATGGTTTATAATGTTTGCTCATAACCAATCACAAGTTACAGATAAAGTATAATTATTATTCATATTGGTCTCCAATAAGAATTTTTGTATTTGAGATTCTCAAAAAGAGATGAAAACTTCTTTGGGCACTTAATTCCAATTTCTTGTAGTTTACAAAGGCATAAATCACTTCTAATTCTGCACCATCCTGAAATCTATCTGGAAGAACTTGGACAGAGACAAAGAGCCTGATTCTCCTTTCCATCTCTCTTTTCACAATCATTTGTCTTCCACTTAATACACACACAAAAAGGGCATATCTCTTACACATCCTGAATCTTACTGTGTGCCATTCTCCAGGGATAGATACAGCCTTACAGAGAACAAGAGAAAAAAAAAATTAGAAATACTGGTATAGGTGAGGAGAATGCAATCCTCCTCTGATTGCATCACAAATCCTTTTATAATTCAAGGTGAAAATAATAGATTTATCAGCCAGCAACATATCATCCTCATCTTAGACTACCTCTTAAGGCCAGTGTCTTTTCACTCTAGCCTAGTTCTCTCTTTTTAAAATATTTATTGATTGATTTTAGACAGAGAGGAAGGAGAAAGAGAGAGAGAGAAACACTGATTTGTTGTTCCACTTATTTATGCATTCATTGGTTGATTCTTGTATGTTCTCTGGTCTGGGATCAAACCAGCAACCTTGGTGTATTGGGACAATGCTCTAACAAACTGAGCTACCTCGGCAGGGCTAGCCTAGCTCTCTTATCTTCTCTTTCTACTTCTACCCTTTAAAGCAGAGGTCCTCAAACTTTTTAAACAGGGGGCCAGTTCACTGTCCCTCAGACATTCCACACATGCGCACTGCGGGCCCGGGACCAGTTGGCTGCTAAGCAGGACAGGCAGCAGCTGCAAAAACACCCAACGGGCTGGATAAATGTTTTTGGCGGGCCGCATGTGGCCCGCGGGCCGTAGTTTGAGGACCCCTGCTTTAAAGGATTTACCTATTTTTTAAGGCTTCAGTAATAATTGTTCATCTTTTATCTTTTACAATACTTATGTACTTATTTACAGAATTTTATTTGGTGTTCTTTAGAGCACCTACTGGGTTTAGTTTTACATAAACTTTCACTTTCAGTTCACATCTTCTTGTTGAGAGAGCCCCGAATAATGCTCATTTACTAGAAGATTTTCAAAAGAAGTTCTGGAAAGATGACAAGTTGTAAAAAATTAGGAATATGGAGTCATAAGCTTAGCATGTCAAACACGGAATGCATTATTTGTTTCCCCATCTCAAACTATGGTTTGGTAACACTAATCACAGAGAAGTGAGTAAGTTGAATGAAGTTGGGGGGGGGGGGGGGTTGTGGATATCAGAAGAAAAAAAAAGGGGGCGGAGAAAAGCCAATGACATTATTCTTAAAATTATCCAGGCAGTGGAACTGAATAGGAATTATGAAGAAGGGATGGAATTTAGAACTGTAATTCTCAACATTTGTTATTGTTGTGGATCATTCACAGGTGGCAAAACATTGCTGTCAGTTATAGCTTTCAATGCGCAGAATGATTCACAAGAGGCACAGGTGAGCAGTTCACAGATATTTCTGAATCTGCATTGCAAAAGTGCCGCTGCGGAGTTTTTATATACTAGTACAGATCCTTCCCCAATCTTTCTTGACAATCATGTTGCAGAGACAGCCCCAGGTGTCAAGACCTGTCAATGGTGTGAAAGCTAGAGCAGAATAGATTGCATTCTTAGGGTCACTGCTTTTACCTTGCAAGTCTGTATCAGGAGGATGGGTGGTTCCTCTCAATGGAAATAAGGCAAATCAGAACAATGAATACTTTTCAGATAAAAGTTAAATTATTTTTTAAAATTGTTCCTAAAATGAAAGATTTTTTTATTATAAAAATAACTAAGCTAAGAAAAATCAATATTAAAACTATTCAATTAAGTTATAACCTCATAGTTTCATTTATTAATATAATGTGGGTGTATTTTATATCAGTACATGTAATGATGTACAAAAGTGCATTGCATGAAATTGCCTTACGTTATTTAGACAGTTCCCAACTGATGCATATGACGTTATTTCCAATTTATTTACTTTAAATGATGATGAGCCTTGATGATACATATCTGTACACATATGTTTTATTCCAAAAGTGGTACTTCCGGGTGAAAGGGCATGCAATAGAAATGTTAAATACCTTTTAATAACTTGCATAACAAAATTCCTCAGAGTTTTAAATTTCATCAATAATACAGAGAATTTCTATTCCAACCCTCAGCAATGATGGGATTTTTTTTTAAATATAGAAAGTTTAAGGTCTTGTCAGAAAAGTCAAGCAGAGAAGCTGCAATTGACTAGAACTGAATGCCTGGAGTTCAGTAAAGAGACCAAAGATAATATAAGTCTGGAAGCTATTTCCACAATTATTTGTTAGAAGAAGCGAAAACAGTTAATGTAATTTTTCAAAGAAAAAAGTGTGTAATGGGAAAGAATTCATAAATCCAAATTTCTTTTTAAAATGTCAACATTTGAAGGGTGAGAAAAAGGAGATCTATAAAAAGAGTTAGAATGGGAGATCAGCAATGTAGCAGGAAAATAACAAGAGGGCAGCAAAGTAACTGAAAATAAGGGAGGGCAGTATAACACAAGGCAAGGTAGAGAGTTGTGTTATTTTTTTAAAGACTATAACATAAAAATAATTAGCACTCAAAGCACTTTGCAGTCTAATCATAAGAATTTTAGAATACCCTTGGTATGGAGAGAGTCACTCAATAGGAAAACTTGGATAAAATGAAATAAGATGGATAGCTTAAGAGTTTACTCAACCTTGGCAGTTTCAGGAACTGAAAACCTTGGGTTAAGGGAGGAAATGTTGACTCTCTTCTAAATTACTGTACATATAATATTTACAGATTCTCAGTTTCAGATGATTTCCAGAGCCATAGTTCAGCAGCTGCAGTTTAAAAGCTGTGAATTTAAACATTTCAGTATAACAGCTTAGGAACTTGTTCTCGGAAAACAGAAACCCCAGGAGACACAGAGAGTTGCCAAGTGCCGAAAGTTCAACCCACCATTTCTGACTTCATTTTCCACATGGGGCTTTGGAGAGCTTAACCTACAGTTGAGTCAGCGAATCTTGAACATTTCAAGAGGTTACTAGTATGTGAGTCCCCCTTGGAGAAGAGTTTTAAATTTTAAATTAATATAAAATAGATTTTTGTGTGTGTACAGTTCTATGAATTTTAACACGTGCAGATTTCTGTAACATCCACCATAATCAGATTACAGAATAGTCCCGTCAATCCCCAGACTTCCTTTGTACTGTATTCCATTAAAGTCACACAACCCCCTCACTCCTAGCCTCCAGCAAATGCTACTTTGCTTTTGATCTGCATAGAGCTTTTGCTTTTCCAGAATGTAATATCAATGGAATCATATAGTATGTAAACTTCTGAGATCATTATGAATAAAGTCTCAATAAACATTTATGTACAAACTTGTTTGAATATAGGTTTATATATTTGCCTGCATAAATACCCACAATTAGTTCAAAAGAAAGGAATGAGATTCTGGGGTCATGTAGTAAGTAAATATTTAATTTTATAAAAAATGAACAAGGTGTTTTCCAGAGTGTCTCTACCATTTTATACTTTTTACAAGATTTCGCTTTATCGATGTATAAGAGCTCCAGATGCTCTGCATCCTCACTGGCACGTCTTGATATTCTCTCTCTCTCTCTCTCTCTCTCTCTCTCTCTCTCTCTCATATTTATATACAAAGACTATATATGTGTGTATGTATATTTAATGTTATTATAATAGGTTGTGGTATTTTATGTGGTTTTAGTTTGCATTTCTGTAACGGCTAATAAATTTTAACATCTTGTCATGTGTTTTAAGTACTATCCATATGTCCTCTTTGGCAACCTGTCTTTACATGTTTTCTTCCCAATTTTTAATTGAGTCGTTTGCTTTTTATACTATTGGTTTTAAGTGTTCTTTATATACTTCTATAAAAGTTCCACTTTGCAAATATTACCCCTCTACCTAGTTTGTAGTTTCTTTTCACTCTTCAACTTTTATTCACAAAGCAAAGGCTTTCTTTATTAAAATCATTCCTTTTTTATCATGTTAATTTTTATTTAAATTTCCCTCTAAAGGAACTTTTTCTGTGACCCATGTTTTTTCTTGAGCATCTATGTGTTTAGATAAACTGAAGTATGATATTAGGATAATTTGGCCTTTTAGCTAAAAGAGCGGCTCTGAGCTCAGCCCTCCTGTGAGTATTCATCTACTAAAAGCTTTTCCTGGCAGCAACTAACATTCTGTTTACTGACACCCTTATCTCTTAACTCTGTTTCAATTGATTGTTTTATGTTATCTGCTTATCGCCTAGCAGAGAAAATGGAGAGTCCTTGCACAGCGTGGTTATCTGTGTGAATAATTTAATATTCATAATTCATCTCATGCATTATTTTCCAAGGCAATATGGCAAGTCTGACAATTTTTGAGCACTGGAGTTGCATTCTAACTACAAATAAGTTTATTGTAGTAGGATGAACAGTAAAAAAAATATTGTTTAGCAAGGGGAGTCTAAAAGTGTGATAGGAATTGTTATGTTATCCCTATAATTGATATGATTTAAAGGTCAAAAAAACGGAAATCTGAAATTGCAGGCGTGGGATGAACCCTATGAAGAAATGTAACTTATGTAACTTCTGCCTCTGTGTCTAGAGAGCATTGAACTCAAGACATTCAAAATCAACAGAAATCTATCCAACTTTTATATTTCTGCTGCTCAGAAAAAAAGGGAGTCAAGAAAACACTTTCAGACACAAGACAGCTTGGGAGGTGTTTGTCTATTAAGTGACAAGATGAAATTAAATTGAGAACAAGTTTAGCCTAACCTAGTTATGACCCAATTGATCTGCAGGAGATCCACCGAGACTCTTGAAGAACAGCACTTAAAAATGAGGACAGGCAGGATATGTATAAGCCACATACTTGCAGTGTGTCTTCTGGAGTTTTCTAATTAACCCCAGTGAAATTTCAAACATGATTTTTCTATTGCCTTAAGTGGTAAGAATAAAAAAGTGTCAGGTAGGACAATGATGTACTGATCTTTACTTGGGGAATTGCAGCTGCTGACCCATTGTCACGGGGAATCACTTTGAAGTGTAGAAAGATGGACAGATTTGTGCTAATACACCTCCATGCTCAACTTGGTTCCTTTTTGATAAATTGTTAACATTTGCAAACAGTTCAGAGGGCATCTGTGGGAACATGAACAGGGAAACTTTGATGATCAAAAACAAAACAAAACAAAACAAAAAAACATGCTGAGAACTCATAGAGATATGTTCCATTTTAGAAGAATAAATCTTTAATTTTCAAACAGTTATTTGAAATACGCACACACATGCATGTTTTTTATGATTGATAATAAACTATAGATTTTTTGCCACAATTTGAAAAACTCTGGGAAGTTTAAGCTTGTCTTGATTTTTCTCCTTTAAAAAATAAGATTTATTATATTTTGAAAGTATTTAGTTTACTACACATAAATATAAACATAATTGATCCTTTAAAATGAATGTGGTCATTACTAATATAATTGAAAGACCATCTACCAGTTAAAAAATGCAAGTGGATATGAATATAACTAGTTCTAAATGGCAAATTATGTGAGGAAGATAGCTTAATAATATTCTCCCTAATTTAATTAATCTAGACAATAATACATAATCTGCAGGTTTGTAATAGCAATTAAAAACATGATCATGTTTGACTAATTAGAATAGTTTTCACAGTGGGGCCAATTTGCTCATCTACATAATAAAGTATACAGAAACTTTACATTTATGTCATATTAAAAATAAGTAAAACCATATACTCTACTTAAGAAAATGTATATAGATATAGTCTAAAATGTGATATATCTGTTTTTTAATCCACTCATCTGCTGATGGGCACTCAGACTGTTTCCAAATCTTAGCTATGGTAAATTGTGCTGCTATGAACATAGGGGTACATATATCCTTTCTGATTGGTGTTTCTGGTTTCTTGGGATATATTCCTAGAAGTGTAATCACTGGGTCAAATGGGAATTCCATTTAGTTTTTTTAGGAAACCCCATAATGTTCTCCACAGTGGCTGCACCCAGTCTGCATTCCCACCAGCAGTGCATGAGGGTTCCTTTTTTTCACATCCTCACCAGCACTTGTTGATGATAGCCATTCTGACAGGTGTGAGATGGTACCTCATTGTTGTTTTGATTTGCATCTCTCAGATGATTAGTGACTTTGAGCATGTTTTCATATATCTCTTGGCCTTCCTTATGTCCTCTTTTGAAAAGTATCTATTTAGGTCCGTCGCCCATTTTTTTATTCAGTTGTTTATGCTTCTTTTGTTAAATTATACAAGTTCCCTATAAATGTTGGAGATTAAACCCTTATCAGTGATAACATTGGCAAATATGTTCTCCCATGCAGTGGGCTTTCTTGTTGTTTTCTTTTGTTGTGCAAAAGCTTTTTATTTTGATGTAGTCCCATTTGCTTGTTTTCTCCTTAGTTTCCATTGCCCTAAGAGCTGTATTGGTGAAAATATTGCTTCGGCATATGTCTCAGATTTTGCTGCCTGTGGATTCCTCTAATATGTTTATGGTTTCCCATCTTATATTTAAGTCCTTTATCCATTTTGAGTTTATTTTTGTGTATGGTGTAAGGTGGTGTCTAGTTTCATTTTTTTGCATGTATCTGTCCAATTTTCCCAACACCATTTATTAAAGAGACTATCTTGACTCCATTGTATGTTCTTGCCTTCTTTGTCAAATATTAACTGAGCATAGTAGTAGAGAATTCCAAAGGAAGAGTCAAGGGCAACCAGGTGTGAGGGTGTACTTTCATTACGCCTTATCCTCACACTCACCTAGACCAGATGGGCCTGTACCAGTGAATGGTTCTTGGGATTTGTTTTTCTGCAAAGAAAATTTTATTTTATATATCACTAGCCATATGTGGTTGTCATTAGTTATTACGTAAGTGTTGCCTGGTGCCATTATCCAAGCGGCATGATCATTTTATGTCCACAATTCACTTTGTATTTACAGAGTTCTCATGATTTACCTAAGTACATCTATCAGTGAAGGTTTCATATTGACATGCAATCTAGCATCCATAATATCTGATGTTTTGCAGAGAGCAATGTGGTAGAGATGTATTTTTAATCACCTTTTCATTTGAATTGCCTTATGTAAAAAATAAATCAACAGATGTTCTAAGTCTCTAAAAAAAAAAGTGACCTACCAGTTACTTATATCTTTAGTAGAATCATAGCTTTTATAATTAAAACTGTCTAATTAAACAAGGATTCACTACCCGAGTCCCTGAAACCTTTCTTTCTTTTTATCCTATGTAATTATTGAACTCAGATGAGTGTCTGGTCCTGTACAAAAATTACTCCCAATTTTTATTGCAATTTTTAGTGAAGAAATTTTATTCTTTTTAAATGTTTTTATTGATTTCAGAGAGAAAGAGAGAGGGAAAGAGGTAGAAGTATCAATGATGAGAAAGAATCATTGATCAGCTGCCTCCTCATGCCCTTACTTGAGATCAAGTCCATAACCAGGGCATGTACCGTGATCTGGAATGGACCAGATCATAGGTCAATGCTCAACAACTGAGCCACACTGGTCGGGCTAGTGAAGAAATTTTAGTTGTGTGAAATCTCCTAAACAGATAGACTCTGGTCCTGGTTAGGTAGCTCAGTTGGTTAGAGCGTTGTCCCAATACACCAAAATTGTGGGTTTGTTCTCTGGTCAGGACACACAAAGAATCAACCAATGAATGTACAAATAAGTGGCATAACAAATCCATCTCTCTCTCTCTCTCTCTCTCTCTCTCTCCCTCCCTCCCTCCCTCCCTCCCTCCCTCCCTCTTCCTTTCTCTCTAAAATCAATTAATAATAGATAGAACTCTGTCCTCTGTACTCATAAATAAATCTCTGCTGAACATTCTTATTAAGAAATACTTGTCTTGCATCTGAAATATTATATTAAGGTACATTCCTGTAAGAGGAATTACTGAATCAAAAATTGATGTATATATACATAATTTTTTAATATGGCCCCCTAGAAAGACTTTTTTTGTTAAAGTTTACATTAATCATTTCTATTTTCTTCTGTTATGATTTCCCTGTTCATATGTATTTTTTCCATTTTTCTATTGTCATGTTTGCCTCGGTTTGAATATTACAGATATATATATATATATATATATATATATATATATATATATGTTCTCATTTACATTGTAATTTTATGGTGATTTTGGACATGACAAAATTTTGTGTTTTATAAACACTTGATATTCTCCTTTGATGTTTTTCAATACAGTTACGCTTACAAAGTTCTCTGTCATTTTGCAATTTAATACTTGTTTTCTAGGGGATTCAAACATTGTTTTTTCTCTCAAATAGTTAGCTAGTTGTCCAAGAAGCATTTGTTGAAAATGCTTTATTTCCTAACTAATTTACAAGCCACTGTATCATACACTAAACACTTTTAAGTGCTTGGGTATACATAAAATTTCTTATAGTCAACCAGGTACACAATGAAAGCAAAATAGGATAAATTCAACAGAAAAACTACAGGTTTTCAAGAACACATTTTTAATTTAAAACTGCACCAGGTCTTTTGAAATATGATGAATTTCCCCAATATGAGATAGATTCCGATTCAAGTATGTCTTAAAGAATCCATTAAGACTTTTCAATTATTTTTATTTTCTATAGACAAGCTATCATCATGAACTATTTTGTCACATATTTTTTTAGTGAGTAAAAACCATTGTTCCAATGTCACCCCAAAAAACCTCAATAACAAATAATAAATAAACAAACAAACAGCAAAAGCAAACTATTGTTAATATTTTCTCTTGGTTACAATGTTTTTCCAGCAAGTGCTTATTCTAGTGATATGTGCATTCTCATCAGTAAACATGAGTTTTGTCATATTAAATATTGAGAGTTTGGGTTCTATAAAACATCAGATTTTTGTATGATATAGTTCAAATTCACACTTCAGAAACTACTAGAAAGCTAATCAAATATGTACTACATGAAGTTTTATGTACCCATATTTTAAGAGTTATCAAAAATATTTGATTATCATATAATTACACCATAGATTTTCCATCTCATATGCCTCATCTACTTATTTGATTAGCTTTGGATTTTAAAAACCCTCAAGAACTTTAATTTAGAGAAAATATAAATCTCTAAAACGACAGTAGTTTATAAATTAATTTAGAAATATAATCATAGTTTTGTGCTGGTTTCTTTAAAAAAAATTACAATTATATTGATCAAAGATGAAATGTTGGCCCCTAGATAGGCCTCAAAATTTACTCTAGCTTTAGTGGCAAAACTACTAGAAAAACAACATAAAAACAATACCTATAAAATATTAAAAATTATATGAAAGCCAATTAACTATAAATACTAAGCTGAAACTTAACATTTTAGATACTGGATTGCTTTGACAAAATTCAATTATTTGTTGCCTGCCCTTTGAATTAAAATTTTAAATCATTTTACCCAGACATATATATTCCCACTGAAATATACAGTTGTAACCATAATGTTTTTTCTGTTTTTTCTTTCCTCAGCCGAGATTATTTTTCCTTAGACTTTTTAGAGAGAGTGGAACAGAGGGAAGGAGGGAGACAGAGAGAGAGAAGTCAGAGAGACATTCATGTGGGAGAGACACATCTATCGGTTGCCTCCAGGGCTGAGGATCGAACTCGCAATCCAGGTACATGACCTTCCTTTACCAGGAATCGAACCCATGACCCTTCCATGTGTGGGCCCGGCACTCTAACCACTGTACACCACTGGCCAGGGCTGTAACTATAACTTTTAAAGTTTTCTTTTAGCTTTTAACTTTTAACTTTTCCTTTCTATATTTTTATTGTTTGTAAAGTGACAGAAATCTTTATAGACATTCACACATTTGAAATGCACACGGTGCATTTATGATTATAGCAGTTTCTTAAATGCATGTTCAAATATATTTTTGAATTAGAATCTGAAATAGTATTAGAAAGCCCTTTCTGTGAAATATAAAACAAAACCAGCTCTCCAACTAAAACACCCGATCCTCCCAAATCCTGCCTGTTTTGCATGGGGCTCTATGGTACCTGGAAGGGGACAGTCAGAGATCATGATTTCAGTTAAGGACTTAATAAGAGCCTAATACCTCTAAGGGAGAGTCTTCATATGTCATTGGATAACAAGAGGTAAAATCAGGTCTTCAAACTGTCTGATAACCTAATGAGTTAATTTTATTGGACAGGGAGAGGAGAAGGAATACAGAGGTCTAATGTTGAATGGAGAACCAAGGGACTAAATATGCTACTACCAGCCATGGGCAAACTACGGCCCGTTTGAAATGAATAAAACTAAAAAAAAAAAAAAAAAAAAAGACCGTACCCTTTTATGTAATGATGTTTACTTTGTTTTTTTTTTTTTTTTTTTTTTTTTTTAAACTTTCTTTTTTTTTTTTTTTTTAAATATATTTTATTGATTTTTTTACAGAGAGGAAGGGAGAGGGATAGAGAGTTAGAAACATCGATGAGAGAGAAACATCGATCAGCTGCCTCCTGCACATCTCCTACTAGGGATGTGCCTGCAACCCAGGTACATGCCCTTGACCGGAATCGAACCCGGGACCCTTCAGTCCGCAGGCCAACGCTCTATCCACCGAGCCAAACCGGTTTCGGCAATGATGTTTACTTTGAATTTATATTAGTTCACACAAACACTCCATCTATGCTTTTGTTCCGGCCTTCCGGTCCAATTTAAGAACCCATTGTGGCCATGAGTCAAAAAGTTTGCCCACCCCTGTTAACTAGACAAAGGGCCGCAAGAAGGAATCCTTTGCACAATGGAGAGAGAATGAAAGGGGTGGGGGGATAGGATGTGAGAAGGAAATCTCAAGTAATGGTTCTGAAAGTGTGGCCCTTGGACCAGCGTTATTTGTAAGCTTGAAAACTTGGGAGAAATATATGTTCTCAGGCCCTTCCCAGGCCTACAATATCAGAAACTCTGTGGAGGGGCCCAGGCATCTGTGTTTTTACAAGCCCTCCTGATGGTTTTGATGCACACTCAATTTTGAGAACCACAAATGTGTTTACTTCAGAATTTCTGCCTCATCTTCTGATTATTTACCTCAGGGCCTTCAGACATCCAAATGAGCTTTTGATACAAGTACTCTGCATGTAATTAGTTAACCCAATTTGGAAGATAACTTGAACATGTATTCCCCTTCCACATGTGATCTGTGTCATAGCTGAGATGTGACATTTGATTATTCTCTGACTTCATTATTATAACTTGTTTACTTAGTGACTGGGGCACGTTTTTCATCATGCCACTTGAGCATTTTAATGGAACTGGCATTCATTTAACATCTGATTTCTACAATATCTGGGGATTATTTTCCACTCTGCCATCTCAACAGTATTTTATATACTCATGTTTAAGATGGTATTATTGCTGTCCTACATCAGAATGACCAGCTTAAGAGTGCCCAGGACCAGCCAGCCAATGTGAATGAATGTGAGAATTACAAATATGTGTTGGGACTACAACTGACTCACAATCTATCTGCTTTCCACATCTGAATGACTTATCTTCCAATTACTACACAGACTTTCTTTTTGTAGTATATTTCTTTCATTTGGCTCTTTTAAATGTTCTAAATTACATGGCGTACATATATGTTCCTAACTGTAGATGCTATGATTTTGTGTCTGCATCATAAATGGTGAAGCTGAGACTCACACCCAGTTATTTCTGATTCCAAAGCAGATATTCTTATTTACCGTGAGGCATTGGCCTTGCCTTATATTACCGAAATGTATAAACTTACAAAGTCTAGGTTTTTTAAGTTTTTATTGATAGCATAATTTTAAGAATAGTTGTAGTTAATGAATAGTTTTTTAAAATACCTTGAAAAACATCAACAAATAAAGAAGACAAAAACAGATAGCCACCAACTTTTGTTAGCCCAATGAGAATTAAAGTGCTCCTAAGTTATGGAGTAATAATCATCTGCAAGGCAATTTCTAAAATCATTATGATGTTGTAGGCAACTCCCAGCAGAATAACACTGCTAAGTCATTCCTTGCCACAATTAAGGAATGCTCTTTAGACCTTAATGTAGGTGTGAATGGCATTCTCCCTAAGTATAGCAGAGACTGGATTTTACATGGACTTTTGGTCTTACCCTAAGGCTCTAACCCACTGAAAAGGAATATAACTCCAAATCCTTCAGCCTTTACTAAAGCTAGAAACAAACATATAAAAAGTATTGTTAAATTTGATAAACCTAAAAAGATTGCCTCTGAGTTCTCATTTGACTGCTTTATGTACTACATAAATAACATCTATCATGATAAAAAAATAGTATCATGTGTTCTAAAGTTGCATTCTTTTTTTTTTTTAAATATATTTTATTGATTTTTTACAGAGAGGAAGGGAGAGGGAAAGAGAGTTAGAAACATCGATGAGAGAGAAACATCAACCAGCTGCCTCCTGCACACTCCCCACTGGGGATGCGCCCGCAACCAAGGTACATGCCCTTGCCCGGAATCGAACCCGTGACCCTTGAGTCCGCAGGCCGACGCTCTATCCTAAAGTTGCATTCTTAAGTAAATATATTATATTTTTGTATATATGATGGCCAAAAGGTAGAACATGTCTTTTAGAAAAGTGAACAATTTGCTTTTGTAAAGCAGGATTAGTTAAAAGCTTGTTGTCAGTTTCCACAGTAGCTGCTGGCCACTGAATTTTCAAATGTCGAATTCATTAGGGGTAAAAATCACTTAATCTTCTTTATACCCACAACAGTTTATAAAAATTAAAGTTGTCCTATTTTCAAACTCCTGACAACATAGCAACACTAATGTCAGAAGATGTACCTACGAGGTGACATATACAACATATACCAAAAATATTTTGAAATATACTCAAACAATAAAAATCTAAGCTTTTTACAGGCTTAACTACATGAACTAATTTGATAATAATAAGGTATTTATTACCTTAAAAAATAATAAGATAGGAGGTTCTGATTAGCAATCCATGTATGACATTCTTTTTATACCTAACATCAAATTATACTACAGAGCTACAATAATTAAAACAACATGGTATTGAAAGAAAAACAAACACACAAAGATAAATGGAACAGAACTGAGAGCCCAGAAATAAAATCACATGTATATGAACAAATAATTTTTGACAAAGGAGCCAAAAACACAAAATGGAGAAAAGAAAGGCTCTTCAATAAATGTTGGGGGGGGGGGGGGTGGACTTGGAAAGCCGCATGCAAAAGAATGTAACTGGGTTCAGTTTGCCCTCATGTACAAAAATTAATTCAAAATGGATCAAAGACCTACACAAAAGGTCTGAAACAATAAACCACATAGAAGAAAACACAGGTACTAAATTTATGGACCTTGGTTCTAGAAAACATTTTATGAATTTGACCCCAAAGACAAGGGAAGTAAAGACAAAAATAAATAAATGGGACTATATCAAACTAAAAAGTTTCTGCACAGCAGAAGAAACCAACAACAAAACGCAAAGGCAACCAACCAAATAGGAGATAACATTTGAAACAGCTCTTACAAGGGGTTGATATGCAAAATATAAAAAGAACTCATACAACCCAACACCAAAAAACAAACAAACAATCCAAATAAAAAAATTAGCAGAGGACCTAAACAGACACTTCTACCAAGAAGAAATACAAATAGCCAACAGATATATGAAAAGATGCTCAACTTCACTAGCTATTAGGGAAATGGAAATCAAAACTCCAATGAGATACCACCTAATAGCTGCTAGAATGGCTATTATCAACAAGACAGGTAATAGCAAGTGTTGCAGAAGGTGTCCAGAAAAAGAAACTCTCATTCACTGCTGGTGGGAATGTAAACTGGTACAGTCACTATGGAAAATAGTATAGTAGTTCCTCAAAATATCAAGAATAGAGTTTCCATATGAACCAACAATCTCTCTTCTGGGTTATCTACCTGAAAAACTCTAAAACGTTTATTTGCAATGATATGTGCATCCTTATGTTCATTGAAGCCTTATTCATGGTGGCCAAGACATGGAGACAACCAAAGTGTCCTTCACTAGAGTACTGGATAAAAAAAAATATGTCGGCTACTGAGCCATAAGAAAGGATAAAATACTGCCATTTGGGACAACATGAACGGACTTGATAATACTATGCATGCTAAGTGAAATAAGTCAATTAGAAAATTCTAAGAACCATATGATTTCACTCATATGTGGGATATAAAAGTGAAACTCATAGACACAGACAACAGCATGCTGGTTGCCAAAAGAAAGGGGTAGGGGAGTTGTAAAGGGTAAAAGGGCCAAAAATATGGTGCAGGAAGATGATTTGACTTTGGTGGGTACACAATGTAATATACAAATCACGTATCATAGAAATTTACACTTGAAGCCTCTGCAATGTTATTAACCAATGCCACAGCAATAAATTTAATTTTAAAAAAGACAATTTCAATAACACCCCATTAGAATTTCCACCTGTTAAATTAACTTTATAGACTCCTAGTGGATTTCTTAATTAGACTTATTTTTAAGGAGAATATTAAATGAATTAAAAACAACGCTGACAACTACTTGTAATAAACAAAAATTAAAAGCAAAATTTATGCTTCCTACTTTTCTCCACCCAATTCAAAGCTTTTAATAATCTTACAAATGTATTTTAATTAATTATTCAATTGTCATAGAATGGAAAGCTAGGATTATTATAGGCATTTTTGAAGAAGGCCCTGTCATTTCAAAGATGAGGCTGGTTACTGGAGTGCTGTTCCAGCCTGCTTTTGAAGAGGCTCTTATAGCTCAGATGGTATTTGTGATAGAACTCTCTTATGGCTTCAGGGTATTAATGTAGAATGTGTGCATCTGCAGAAGTATCCTTTCTCCTCCTTCACTGTCTAGATCAAAAGAAGCATTTAAGCAGAAGAAAAGAATAGTTTTAATTCTAAACTCGACTTCTAAATGACCAATCGCTTGGAATTTAGAGAGAATAAGATTTATGTCCCCTGTGGACCACGCTACATCCCAGCACTTAAATTATACATAGCTTAAATCTCCACTCTGCACTTCATTTTTTATTTCAGAAGTATGTATATATAATTTTAAGCAATAGATGTGAACGTTACAGATAAAAGACTAGGTAGAACAAAGGCAATCTTATTAAATGAGTGGCTTGACAGTAAAGAGTTCTTTAGATGGGTTGTATCTCTAAATTTCAGCCAACGCCTTTACTAGTAATAACATGACAGCCTTCCAATATAAGTATGGAACAAAAGATAAATAAAGGGAACTTTTTAAATGTTTTCCCAGGATGAAGAGAAGCAGTAAACTCTACTATATTCATTCACCTAACCTCTATCCCTGGATGACTGTTTTGCTTCAATGACATTTGAAGGCAGCTCAAAGAACTAACTTAAGTGTGTCACCACCCTGCTATGTAACTTATATTTTAGCAAGAAATCATAACGCTCCCTCAATAAATATGAATAGAGACACTCCAGAAAAGTATAAAATAAATTTCTACATACCATGTGCTTTTTAATACTTAGCTCATATTTATTTTTGAATGAAGAAGCAGGAAAAAATATTTGAATTAATGTGAAGCCAGAGTTCAGAGGTTGCCTTATGTCACCAAGCCTGCCATTCACCAAACTTTTTGGGCCTAAGCAGCATAAACCAGCATGAACTCAGTTTCTCTTCCCATGAGCATGAGAAGAAAGTCTTACCTATAACCTTTATGGTTGCAATGAATGGAATTTTGCCAACATGGGGATGAAACACCACTGCATTAGTAGCTGGCATATTCAAAATGCAAAGAGCCTGACTTTTTAGAAAATTTTTCATATTGGTTTATTAATTTTATGCAGCTAAAATGCAAATATTTACTTGAGTGCAATTACAGATATTAGTGGATACGCAGCTATGCCATGACTGAGATATACAGAGTCCAGAGAGGTCCATTCGTTCAACAAAATGCACTGTGGGATATTATTTCTCTCTGCACTGTCTGCTCCCCCAAAACTCCCATGTTATTATGAGAGTCAGGCAAAGCAAGAGTTAAATTATAGTGTAGTAAAGATTATGGTTTAGGGAAAAGCAGATGCTTTCCACCACACATATATGGGCACGTGATCTGATCTCAGAGGGTCAACCTCCAGAGGAGATTTTGTCTGATCTGTGTTTTGAAAGATAAACAAAGGTAAGTTAAGCAAAGGAACTGAGGGGTGAAGGGAATTATTCAGTCTTGGGGAAAAGACATAACCAGCACCTACTCTGTGACAAGGGTTAAGGATACTGTGGGGAGCAGAGACTTGGTATTTACCTTTGTGTGTCTCCAGTGTCCATGTTACATTAAGTTGGTTACTTATAGTAATTAAACATAGTAAAAATGAGCAAAACAAACTGGTAGATATTAAGAGCTTGAGCTCTGGAAGCTGATATTAGAGCTTGAATCCTAGATCATGCACTCAATAGATGTGAGTTCTTGGACAAGTTATTTAGTCTTGCAGTCATATAAAGGTTGAATATGAAAGTGCATGCAGAATAGTTGGAGTTACATCTGACAGGCAGCATTGAATAAATGTTGTACTGCAAACACAAGCACACCCTTCCATGGGAGCACATGATAGGGCTACTGGCCCCATTTAAAAGAATCAGAGGAAGCGACATTCAACTGAGACCTGGGACATATGAACAGAGGTGTATACGTGGGGGCTGTGAAAGAAAGGAGAGAGCAAGAAAGAGATTTGAGATGAAGGAGAGTTTTCCTTGATTTCTTTGATAGAAATCTTGCTATTAAGATTTGAAGTCTTGAGCAAGAGTTAAAATCACCAAGGTTAAAAATAAGATGAATGAACCCAATTAATAAATGTGCAAATGATCTGAATAGATATTGCTCTAAGGAATATATACAAATGGCCAATAAATACATAAAAAAGATGGATGGCATTATTAGTCACCAGAGAAATGCAAATCAAATACATAATGAGATACCACTTCACACACCATGGTAATGACTAGAATTGAGAAGTCAGATAATAACTGTTGGTGAGGATGGGGAGAAATCAGAACATGCACAGTTGGTTGGGATTGTAAAATGACACAGCTACTTTGGATAATTGTTTGGCAGTTCCTCAATAGTTTAAACACAGAGTTCCACATGAGCTAGCAATTCTTCTCCTGGTTATATGTGCCAAATAATTTAAAACCTGAGCAAACAAGAACTTGTACACAAATATTCATAGCAACACTATTTACAATACCTGAAAGGTGAAAACAAAGCCCATCAAAAGATGAATGAAAAAAATTGCCCTTTATCCATATTATGAAATATTATTCAATGATGAAAAGAAATATGGTGCTGACAAATACAATAATATGAGTGAACCTTGAAAACATTATGCTAAGTAAAAGAAGCCAGTCACAAAAAATCACATCCTTTATGATTCAGTTTTATAAAATATCTAGAATAGACCAATCTATAGACACAGAAAGTAACTGAGTGATTGTTCAGGGGTGGGGGCTGGTTGGAAATGGTGGCACAAAGGGTTAGTAACTAAAGGGTACAGCTTTCTCTTTATGTTGATGAAAATGTTCTAAAATTAACTGTGGTGATGACTGTACATATCTATGGACACCCTAAATAACATTGAATTGTACACTTTAAATGGGTGAATTGTATAGTATGTGAATTATATCTCTATAAATCTGTTTTCCTTAATAAATAAATTAGATTTTCCCAATAGTATTCACTTTAAAAAACACATAAATATTAATATTTTCACTCTATTTAATATATTTAGTTTACATGAAGTTTAGTATGAAGTCAAAGGCCAGAGATTTTCAATATACCACGTATGAAAATAAAAGTATAGCAAAATGTAAGTTATTCTGTACACATTGTTGCTATAGGGCTTTTCAGAAGATTAAAAATAAAAGTTAAGCCAAAACCGGTTTGGCTCAGAGGATGGAGCGTCGGCCTGTGGCCTCAAGGGTCCCGGGTTCGATTCCGGTCGAGGGCATGTACCTTGGTTGCTGGCACATCCCCAGTGGGGGGTGTGCAGGAGGGAGCTGATCGATGTTTCTCTCTCATCGATGTTTCTGGCTCTCTATCCCTCTCCCTTCCTCTCTGTGGAGAATCAATAAAATATATTTTAAAAAAATAAAAGTTAAATTATTAACTTAAAAATTTTTATTAGAAATTATGCTAAAGTATTATCCATTTAGACTATTAAGTGATGCTATCATTTATCATTTTAATTTATGTTTTGAAACCTTTAAAAGCCATGGCATTCAGATAGTTTATATTCCTTGATAATTTATATAAATTTTCTTAATCCCATTATCTATTTAACCCCTTTTCTCCTCACAATTTGTAGTGATCACTGGTCTAGCCATTACCTTGGTAAACCTTATTGTTAAGTTTCTCATCTCTAGACTATTAAGTGATGCTATCATTTATCATTTTAATTTATGTTTTGAAACCTTTAAAAGCCATGGCATTCAGATAGTTTATATTCCTTGATAATTTATATAAACTTTCTTAATCCCATTATCTATTTAACCCCTTTTCTCCTCACAATTTGTAGTGATCACTGGTCTAGCCATTACCTTGGTAAACCTTATTGTTAAGTTTCTCATCTCTATTTTCCAAAGTACCATAACTCACCCAGTTTTGCTATCAGTTGAAATTACCCCACATGTACTCTGATCAAAACATATTTAATAGACTTGCTGAAGTGAAACTATTGTCTTTTGGAAAAGTGAATTGCACACTAAAAATATATTTAATTATTGTGCAGCTATAGCATTGACATTTAACAGGGTTATTACTAAGCTTATTTACTTTGCAACACATAACATTGTTATTTTTCAGGACAAATTCTGTTCTTAAATTAAAAATAAAATTGTTCCTGTAACAGATACAAAACTGAATAAATGTAACTCTTTAGCATTAAAATGTGAAACAAATGTTTCATGATATGTTATGATTTGATTTCAGCTCACTTTATTTAAAACATCAACAACCACAAAACAAAAATCACATATCATGAATTCAAGTCTAATAACTAAGATGTTATACAGACCAACTTGTGGGGGAAATGACCCAAGTATGCTAATGGCTTTATACATGAAAAGGCAGGTATAATTCAGTCAACCATCAGAGATCATCATTTACAGGGTATCTTCCTAAAGAAATATTTTCATGGCGGATTTTAGTTCTCAACCTTAGTAGCACTTCAGAGTTGCAAATAAAACTAGAATGAAAATAGTGGAACTACACTGAAAATCTAAAATGGCAAACTATCTATGAATGATAAAAATATATTAATTGTAATATATATGGCCAAGGATGTGTTTTTGTAAATCTAACAGTAAGTGGTATTTCCAGTTAGGAAAAAAAATTTTTTGAAAAGTCAAAATAAATCCAAAGTATCTTGAAACCCAAATATATCAGAATGCACCCTTCTGCTATAATTAGTCAGACAATCGAAGTATGCAAACATGATAATAGCAAGCTAATGCAGAACAAGTTAAATTATGAAAAATCATTCTAAGAGAACTAATAATAATTTGCTAACATAAAGGAACTGGGCTGATGCATGCTTTTAGATTTGTGACCTCTGTGGCATCAAAAGAGAATAACGTTTTGACTTTACCAAATCCTTAGTTAAAAAGTTTCATCATTCGTGATATTATTTTAATATGCTCTATATTCCCAGTTCAGACGTTCTTACTTCAAATGAGTCTACCCATAATTGATAACAGATGTCTTAACTATCCCACATGAAGAAAAACAACAATCTTTCCCCACTACAATAAACAAAAATGTCTCAAAGGCAAAATAGAAGCATGAGCAATTTCCAAAGTCAGAATTCCAGTCTGTTCTAATCCATTTTACTGCTAAACTTAGTTTAACAATATGTATTTTAGTCAAACAGGCCACAATGCCAACATCTGCACTTACCATCAATGGCCACTACATAACCTCTGTGTGGAAGCTTTTTCCTCTCAAATTCAAGGAGCCTATTAATGACACCTGCCTTGGGGGAGAAAGAAATGAAGAATATTTTGCACATGAGGTGAGGAGAAGAGATTCATTCGTAGAAATTTTGAGCATCAACATGCACCAACCATTGTATAAAGAGCTGGATGGAGCTAGAGGCGAAAAAATTCATGCCACCGTCCACTGTAGAAGACAGACTTGAAACAACTAACAATCACACAATACATGTACAATCACAGATTGTACTGGATGCTCTAAATGAAAAGTATAGGTTGCTATATGCTATGGGTTGAATTGTGTCTCCCTCAAAATTATCTTGAAGTCCTTTTCTCCTAGTACCTTAAGTGTAACCTTATTTGGAAATAGGATCTTTGCACAGGCAGTCAAGGTAAGATGAAGTCATTAGGGTAGACTCTAATCCAATATGGGTGGTATCCTGGCAATAAGACAATAACTGCAGAAGCCAATTTGCATGGAGGGAAGAAAATGTAAAGAGACATGAGGAGGATGCTCTGTGATGACAGATGAAGAGATAGAAGTGATGCATCTACAAGCCAAGGAACGCCAAGAATTGCCAGCAACACTGGAAGCAAAGAGAGAGGCAAGGAACAGATTTTCCCCTGGAGCCTTCAGAGAGAATACGACCCTGCCAATACCATGATTTCAGACTTCTACCCTCCAGAAGTAGAGAATAAATTTCTGCTGTTTTAAATAATCCCGTTTGTGGTACTTTATTGCAGCAGCAGCAGGAAACTAATACACTATGAAAGAGGATAGCAGGAATGCCTGAGCTTATCACAGAGGGAGAGAGGAGGCCAGGAAAGAGTTCCCTGAAGAAGTGAAGTTGGAGTTTGAGATCTAAAGGATGAGCAGGGTCAACTAATTGAGTGAAGGATAAATATGGTGTATTTCCAGGCAGGGACTAGCATGGTGTGAAGGCCTGAGGAAGCAAGATGTCTAATGCATTCCTACTGTAAAGAGGACTATGCCTGGAGACAATGGAGTCAGCATGGGTAATGAGGTAGGAAGGGCAGGATCTTAAAGGCCTCATGGACCTAATGGGAAATAAACCCATTATCACCCATCTAAGCAGGAGACAGATTCAACACACAACTCTCTCCTCCTTTGATTTTTAATACCCTGGAATAGATCATAGGGACATACAAGTATCCCTAATAACTAGTTTGCCTCCAATAATATGACTTCTTTCCAATAGCAAACATCTTTCTCGAAAAAAATAAATAACACTGCTTTTTTGTAGGCAAATAAAAACAGGAGTGTCTTTGACTAGGTGTTCATGGTCTCCAGCTCAAGGGCCTGAGAATATCTTTATCTTTCCCCAGAGTTCCCCAGGGGAAGTCTGAAGCTGCTGGGCCTTCCTCCTTCCTGAGGAGTTACAGCCAACAACCCAGTAATACTTGTAATCTCCCACTTGGCCTCTGGCGTCCTGGGGCCCCTGTGCCTGTGAAGGCCATTGTGATTTATCCATTCTGCTGCTCTGCAGGCAGGCCTCTGTAAAGAGGAAAAGTGCCACTTGAACTTATTGCTCTTAACAGATACCTACTGTGTTTGTCCACAAGGCAAAAGGAATCAAATAGAAAGCACAAACATACTGTGCTATGGTTTTTTTAGTCTCTCGTATCACAGGTTTGCCCAGAAAATCTCTTACATATTTCTTCTTAATTGACACCACGGGTGATAAGTGTCCAGAGTATAACAGCCCAAATTATTTCATTTTAAACTAGGTTCAGCTCTCCTAAATACTGCACTAATTTGTAGATTCATGTTGTACACTGACCTTTTTATTTGCACTTCCAGGGGGCAAAAGAGCTCTAGCTGTAACCTGAAGCACTGCAAATACAAATCAATAATACTTCAATGTGAGGCAAGTTTACTTTGTTGTTTCTTTCTCTTTCTGTTGGCTAGCTTTCTACACACTAGTCTTGCTGTAACTAAGTAAAACTCTTAAGACCAATATTAAATAAATTTAAAAAAACAGATAAAATCCCACTGATATAGAATATATATAAAAATCTATTTTAGTAAAGAGTAGAAATGTTGTCAAATATATTACTACCACTATAAGAAAAAATAGAAATGTGATATCCAAGATAAATGTATAATATATATGTATATACATAATATACATATATAAAATGGCATATGTAGGAATACACAATTATATATAGCTATAGCTATACCTATTTATATTGCTTTGTATATCCAAGTAGCATTTTCTGCAGCACTCAGTGTAATTGGGTACCTAATATCATATTTGCCATGTTATTGAAGAAGGAGGAAGTGTGTTTAGAATAATGTATTCTATTGTATAGGGAGGAAACATGGTAAAAAGGATTTGCATAAAAACACTGGCAAGCAGGATTTTCTAATTCCAACTCCAAAATTAGCTGTGTGAGAGTTACTAAATCACTTAATCTTTCTTATCATCTTAGGCTCCTCATTGGCAGGTGGGGATAATAATACCTGCCTCATAGTTTTGTAAAGAAAATTAAATGATAACATATTTATAGAGCTCCTTGCTCAGTGCCTGACACTTGGAGAATCTCTAATAAATGGCAATTATTAATAATAGTCATATTTTATTAACAGAATTACATTGTAAGTCATACTTTGATGGCATTAGAAAAGTAACTCAGATGTATAATACTATGGTTTTTAATATATTTATGACATGTGGAGGGGAAAGGTGTTGAAGGGGTTGTGTTTTCCCTAAAGAGAAATTTTCTATTGAAATGGAAATCCAGAAAAGCTGAATTCTGGTATGGGATCCCAGATCCTTTCATTTTATAATTCTTACTAGAATGAAATAAATTTCAACTATTTTGGAATTTAAGACAGCCTGTAGTAAATACCACCCATAGTTACCAAGTTAATTTGTTAGCAGTTGTTGAATAACATCATAGTTAAGGATTATTGTGTGTTTACCTTTGGCCAGGTACTACAAAAAGTACTTTACATAGATTCACTTAATTAAACCTCACTATAGCTCTCTAAGGTGGCAGGTATCATTATCCCCAGTTTACAGATGAGGTCACTGAGACATGACATGCCAGTGTGACACAGATAGCAAATGGCAGAACCAGGTTTAAAGTGAGGCTAGTGGCTCCAAAGCCTATGTTTCTGACTTACATACACTATCCACCCCTCTGATCATCCTAAGTGTTCAACACTGGGGACCACATGAGAGCAATTTCATCTAAGGCTAAAAGAGTTTAACAGAGTGGTAAATGCATACTTGTATTAAATTGAAATTATTGATCTAGCCTAAAAGCCATTAGTAAAACAAAAACAAAAATGTAAAAATCTAGATAGAAGAGCTGTGTCTGCAAGACCACCTGCAGCAGGACAGAAGACAAGTGATGATAGACTGTAAGCGTCCTATTAGGAAAGAAGAAACAGTAGATGGCCCATCCTGACCACTGTGAGCACTGTCTAAAAACCCTGCCCCCATCTCAGTGGCTGACATAATGCTTCTTCCTCCTCCACCATCCACAGTCCCTTACCAGTGTCTTCTAACACCCCCCTGGTTCCCCTGTACCCCACCCCTGTTCCTCTTTTAGTTCCATAACACACTAGCAGTGCCACTAAGTGCGCTGTAAGACTAATGATGCTTGTGAGACACAAAAAGCACCTAGTTGTTAAATTAAATTCATGCACTGGGCAAATCATGCATTAATAAATTACTTTATATCAGGAAAACATACAATTTGATAGAATCTCTTCCTTTGCAGGAAGAATTTAGTGATTTTAAAGCCTTTTATAGGAATCATGAAGCTACAGACACTAACTGGGCTCATTTGTGTGTATTGCTTTCTCATAAACAGAGAATTTTGGCAACATCTCTTACAGGTACCACAAAAACTCCCCCAGGTCAGTCTTTCTAAGTTTCAGCCCTTCTCTGCTGTCAAACATTAAAGAGACTGTAACAGCCCTGACCGGTTTGGCTCAGTGGATAGAGCATCGGCCTGCTGACTGAAGGGTCCAGGGTTCGATTCCGGTCTAGGGCATGTACCTTGGTTGTGGGCACATCCCCAGTGGGAGGTGTGCAGGAGGCAGCTGATCAATGTTTCTCTCTCATTGATGTTTCAAACTATCTCTCTCCCTTCTTCTCTGTAAAAAGTCAATAAAAAAAATATATATATATATATATATTAAAAAAAAAGAAAGAAAGCCGGGATGGCTTCCTGGCAGGGGTGGCTGGCCGCTCGCTCACACAGGACTCGGCCTCCTGGGGGTTCTATATTTTAAAAAAAAATAAAAAAAATAAAAAATAAAGAGACTGTAACATGTATATATGTATTGATTCTGGTTGCCCTACACAAGGAAAGAATATACGAAAAAGATGGATGATTATGTTATAGTTTTGCATTAAGCAGTTCAAGTTTTCATATCACACTTTAATGTTAGGGTATTTAGAATGTTTATAGAGTTATATCACATGTTTGGGATTTTAAAAACATATGCTTTGCCAGTGATTTACTTCCACTATATAATATCAAAATATTAGTGCACACTAATATTAAATAGAGTGTAAAACATACAAGCCATTGGATAAAAACTCTGAATTGTTCTCTAGTTAATCAGTGAATTAAAACTAAATATTTAGTGGTCCTCATTTAATTGTAAAATGTTGAGAGTCTCATTTCTCATAAATACAAACAGATGGATTTCCAACCACATCGATATGTAGTAAATGGGAAGCAACACAGACCAAGTAAAAGGACAGAAATGGTTCTGAGAGAAAACTCTATCTAATGTTTAAACAAAAGATGTGTTTCATGACCTCTAAAAGCTAGGGCCTCATTACCAAATCTTTGTATAAAACTGTTTTAAAACATGTAAAAAAAAACCATTGTAACTAATGTACTTTACTTTTCAAAATAATAACATTTCAGTTAGTGGGCCTAGGGTAATTATCAATAATCATATCCTGTGACATGCCCACAGCACCCTAACCCTATCCCGCTATTCTTGATGGTAGGTGTGTTGGGAGTTGCACTGTACCTAGAATGTAACTACATTTTTAAGCAAATATTTATACAATATTTATTAGGATCCAGGAATTATAAGAGACCCTGTACATGCATATTCTAAAACCATGCCGGTGGCTGGGCGATGTGGAAAGCACCTGCAACCAGGCAGTGTCTTCTGATGTATGGCAGAGAGTCTGAGTGCACTTCTGAGCCCATGCCAGGCAGGCTGTGGCAGAAGGTGCAGCTAGTAAAAGGTGCAGGCTTCTCTTTGCAGGAAGCTCTATATTCAGTTTTCTGTAGATTAATTGAGAGGACAGAACTATGTCTGTTCTTCTGTCCCGTTCTGTGGTCTTAGCCAGAGATCCTGGGAAAAAGACTTGGGGATGGATTTTGTGAGTCCTGAGTCAGAAGGCTTGAGGCTTCAAAGAGGTGGTGAAGAAAGCCACAGCAGAGCTGAGCATTCCTGCCCTGAAGGTCAAGTGCCTCCAGCCAAGAGAGGCCTGAGGGAAGGCAGTGCAATTAGTCACTAGAAAACTTTGCAGGTTGGGGACACAGGGGGGCCTGCCCCTTGGCAGAGATGACACCCCTCAGGCAGTGCACTGTGGCAGTGGCAGTGAGGCCCAGGGACACTCCCAGGGAGCGGTAGCGAGATGTGAGAGCCTGTAGGGAGTTGTCAAAGTAGACCTCCCCCCCCATCACATTGGACACATAATTTGCACATGTTTTGACTTCAGAGTTTCTTTCTTTCTAATAGCTTCTGGTAGTGGCTCACCATTCACACCCACTGCCCTCGGTTTTGCATTGTGTCTGTGTAATTCTCCTTCTCCAGCTGCCATTGAGGCATAAAGATAAATATTGCCATTCCTTCAGTGGAGGGAAGGTCTTCCCCTCTGCAAAATGCACAATCAGACTGGCTCATAGGGAAGGGACGCCAGCATGCTGAGGGAGGACTGTGCAGAATGCCCAAGTAGGGAGGAACTGACATGTAGGTGGGAGAAATGCCAAGGAGCTTGCTAACTCTGCAGTGAGCCCTGCAAGTACTGGACCCAACAACAGCGCAGAAAAGGCTGTGAGCCCAAACTACCCAGGGAGGCTGCCACTGAAAGATGTCTGCTCTCTCCTAAATATCTCAGGTGAAAAAGATTAGGTTGTGCTGTAAAACAATCATTCTCACTTGAGCAATTATTGCAACTCTCTAATTATTCCAGTTGGCAGCAACCACAATAATCCAATCCATCATTTAACAGGCTGTTTAATTATATTGTGATTCACAACCCCTAACCATTAGAATAGGATTCTGGAACAGGATAATACAAATTTCTTCATGCAAGTTACCATTCCAAGTTCTTAGTGAGAGGAGAAAATATTCAATTGTAGTAAAAACAAATTTGGGAAGCTCTCTAGAAAACCAAATTCACTTTGAATAACAATCATTAACTTTTCTCTGCTTATTCAAATTGCCTTCATGTTTTTATAGTGCATCATTCATCAGGTAGCAAAATATATTATCAAATGCAATTGATATAGATCTTTTTCTTTGTGTTTGTTTTATTGTGCAAAAGTCATGTAACATGAGGTCTACCTATTTTTTAAATCTAACAATTTTTTAAATATATGTTTGTGTTGATTTTTAGAGAGAGTGGAAGGTAGAGGGATAGAGAGAGACAGAAACATCCATGAGAGAAACATCATCGATTGGATGCCTCCTGCATGCCCCCTACTGGGGATTGAGCCAGAAATCTGGACATGTGCCCTGACCAGAAATCAAATTGGTGACCTCTTGGTTCATGAGTCGATGCTCAACCACTGACCCAAACTATCCAGCTTAACAAATTTAAGTGTACACACAGCATTGTTAACTATGGGCACGATGTTGTGCAACAGATCTCTGGAACTTAAACATCTTGCGTGACAGAAATTTTATAACCATTGAACAGCAACTCCCCATATCCCCAAACCCTGGCAAACACCATTCTACTTTCTGCTTCAATGGGATTGACCACTTTGATACCTCATACAAGTGGTGAGATTATGCAGTATTTGTCCTCTTGTGATTGGCTAATTTCCCTTCCAATAATGTCCTCAGAGTTCATCTGCATTGTAGCATATGTCAGGACTTCCTTCCTTTGTTAGGGTAAATATATATGCCAATTTTCTTTATCCATTTATCTGTCAATGGACACTAAGTTTGCTTAAATATTTTGGCTATTGTGAATAATGCTTCAGTGAACATGGGAGTGCAGATATCACTAAGATCTTGATTTTAATTCCTATGAATATATACCCAGAAATTGGATTGCTGGATGGTATGGTAGTTCTACTTTTAATTTTTTGAAGAATTTCTATATTATTTTCCATAGTGGCTGTATTGCTTTACATTCCCGCCAATAATTATTCATGTCTCCTTTAATGACTGAGTAAAAATTATATATGTTGAGAATATTGTTGAAATCAAAAGAAATGTTTCAATGTTACCTAAAATAATCTAATTTGGGAGTATTAAAAAATAACTTTTTTACACAAATTATTATTGAATATTCTCAAACTCTAAATCAATAAACTTTTTTTAAAGATTAGTCTAAGAGTACATTATATCTTCAAAAAAGTAGGATTCATTCTTCTCTTGAAGGTTATTCTAGTTTTATATTTAAGTTTTGCTTAAATATAAACAAAACTTAAATATAAAACCAGAGAGAAGGATGAGCAGGAGAGATAAGGAATACTCTGCTAACACACAGAAGATAAGCAAATACAGTCAATACTATACTGTTTGCATGATGCAAATTCCCAGCCTCTGACATGCCAGATGTATCGGTTATGATTTAGGGTATAACAGTTTACCTCCCCAAGATAGGGAAATGGTTTAATCAGATTTTAAAACATTGCAAATAAAGTAATATCTGTTCTTTAATATATTTTTATGGCCAGAAGCTTACTTTTATATATATATATATATATATATATATATATATATATATATATATATTATTGATTTCAGAGAGGAAGGAAGAGAAAGAGAGAGAAATATCAGTGATGAGAATCATCGATCGGCTGCCTCCTGCACGCCCCCTTACTGGGGATCGAGTCCACAACCCAGGCATGTACCCTTGACCAGAATCGAACCTGGGACCCTTCAGTCCACAGGCCAACATTCTATCCACTGAGCCAAACAAGCTAGGGCAAGAAGCTTACTTCTTAACAAGAATATTGTTTGGTTTTTTAAAAAAAACATTCATACATTCATTCACTTTCTCATTTTTTCACCTAAATTGAGTGCTGAATATGCCTTGGACCTCTTCTAAACAGGGGCTACCACTGCAAACACAACAATCACATGAATAAGCACAGTCTATACAAAGTTTTATTTAACTCCTCCAGAGATGCACTGGAGGGTGTAGGGATAATTTCACATAGCCAACTCAAATTCGAGATAAGGTGGAAACTTTGGGAAGACTATGTGAGAAGAGTGGTGGTTAAGATTTCAATGCTGCTGACAGAAGAGGAAGAGCCTGCTATTTGTCAGTTATATCTCATCCTAACAACCCCACTCTGGACAATAAACAATTGCCTAACTAACATTTCCCCACTTCAAGCTTAACCAGGAACATTTTAATTCCTTTAATCATGAGACCTTTTAATGTCTTTAATTCTGACAAAGGACCTTAATAGGTTGTTAGCTTAATCTACTTAAAATTTTATTTGGCACCTTACTTTGATTACATTTAATTGTACATTATTGTTTACCCATTTTAGCAATTTATTAAATTAAGCTAGTTTTTAATAGCAAAGAGAACTTATTGAAATTAGGCTAGTTGGCCTGATACTCTTTGTACCAAAATGTGACCATGTACGATGCCATTCCTCCCAGTAGGTAAAGTCACAAAGATCATGCTGGTGTGCTCGGACTAAGCTACTACTGCCCTGTTCAAATGGTTCCTATGACCTGAACATCAACCATTAGTAGAGATTAACCACTTCACAAATAAATTCAATAGAACTGAAAAATTTAAGAATTTGCCAGGGGGCATGCTTACCACTAAATTGACACTAATTTCAGAAGACATAGAAGTTATCACTACAATAAACAGTTGTATAAATCTTTCTTTCATTTTGAATATGAAGGAAATTTACTTGGAGTTGGGGTTATTGCCAATAGAGTTAGTAGGACTTGGGACACTTCAAACTTAAAATGTATGGGCTTTGAGTCTAACTGTGATTCTCTTCATTCATCATCATCACCATCATCATGCACTAAATTGCAGGCCATGTCTTTCTACCTGCCTCTTTTTCCCTAAACTTGAATTCATATATCTTCCATGAGTTAAAGGAAATAAGAAACAGAAAGGTTTAATACAGCTCTTAACATATAGTGAATTCTCAATAAGGTTATTTTCTATTAGCAATAGTAATATTAATATTATTATCTATGGACACTGAGATTTGCTTCAGCCTCAAACATTAGAGGGTCAATCATACTTTTTCTAATTTTCTTATAAATCTTTTCTATAGACTGTGGACCATATAAGTTGACTGCATAAGGCAGAGTTCCTACTTTTAAAGCAACAGAAATGGTTTGGGGCTGATTATAGCATAAAATAAATGTTTTGAAATTGCCCAAAACTCTTGAGAAACAGAATCCTGAAATGGGATGCAATATGGCCCAAATCACATCTAAATAGTGCCCAAATGCATGACACAACTAACAGAATACTCCGGACACCATAAGGGATTCTAGACACTGTGTTACCTGCCCAAATGAGGGGGCCCTTCCTGGCTCTAATGTCACAGCTGCCCTGGAAAATAGATGATGTTATTCTTCCTTTAATTATTTTGATTTCTCAGAAATGCAGCCATTTTTGAGATGGAAGAAAACACATTTTGTAGAACAGAACATTTAGGCACAGAAAATTTGGGTGTTTTTCATAAGAAACAAAATCTTTGGATTCCAAATTCCATTTCAATATGCTTTCTACCATACCACACTTTGCAAGAAAATGCAAATAAAAACCAAACAACCGAAACACCTACACTTAATGAATAGAAAAGAGGCTCCAGAGTAACTATAATTTCCTTTATTAAAAAAATAATTTTATCAAAAGTACCTGCTGTCAACATTGAATCTATGGATTCATGATTGTGTGGGATGTGTCTTTGTCACAATGGTCATTCAGATTGGAAAGGCGCTGCACTCAGAAGGACTGTAGAGACAAAACAGAACCCATACCCAAACTATATCCTCATGGATGCACTCAGGCCACTGGTCCAATAACTCTTCAGCTTCTTCTGAGAATTTTCCAATAAAAAAAAGTATTGAAATTTTATGAGGAAGGAAAAATTAATCACTTTCAAATATAGTAGAAAATTTGTGATATGTCTGTGAATAAAACTTGGGTCTCTTCTTTCCTAGTGGAGCATTCCAATATACTAAATGTATCTGAATATAGCATTCTACATATCTCAAAAGAAAATACTAATATGACCACATAAACAAAATACTAAGAACAACTGAGGCTGTTTATGCTTATTTTCACAGTAAGAGCATAACCAACTCATTCCCTACTCTTGACATTGGTTAAAGTATGGCTTGAACTGGATTTTGATTTTGGAAGGTGGAGGCGGTGGAGATATCCTATGTGAAAGAGGCATCCCAAACTGCAGAAACAAATACAGAGAAGCAGAGAGGATAAATAGTTTTCAAGTAATAGTCTGTGTAGTTGAAGAAAGGGTGATACAAAAGGCTTTGGTGAGTGACCCCGAGAACTTGCATAGTATGAATGAGACCAGACAGAGAGAACAGTTTATTTTAGGTAAGGAATAATTCTTTGATTCAGAAAAACAAAACAGATGCCCTTGACGGTTTTGCTCAGTGGATAGAGCGTCCACCTGCAGGCAGAAGGGATTGGGGTTCAATTCCTGTCAAAGGCACATACCAGAGTTGCAGGCTCCTCCCTGGCCCGGGCCTTGGTCGGGGCTTGTGCAGGAGGCAACCAGTCGATGTGTTTCTCTCACATCGATATTTCTTTCTGTATTTCCCTCTCTTCCACCCTCTCTAAAAATCAATGGAAAAATACCCTTGGGTGAGGATTAAAAAAACAAACAAACAGATGAAGGTACCTGAAAAAGATACAAAGAGTACAATAAAAAGTAAAAATAAATGAAGAAACAGTGGGAACAGGAAATTATGTACAGGAGAAGTCAGATGAAATCAAGAGAAAAGTAAATATCCAACAATACACCATTGGGTTTTATTTGAGTTTCCTAGATCCAAAATCAGGATGAAAACCTTATCAGAATTGAATCATAGTGTCTGCAGAGGTGATATACACTGTATATATGCATTGTTAAGTTGTTCAGGGGAGGAATGGCTACCCATGAAGATGGAGACTCTCTATTTAGGGGGTGTCAAGATCATTCAAAGAACCATATATTCAGTATTAGATCTATGCAAAAAAGAACAGAATCTATAGGCCTGCTAGTTGTATCATTTGTCAATGTTCACTAATGATAACATTTTAAATTAAAAACTAAAATTAACATAAATGTTTTTATATAAAGGGGAAAGATTAATAATAATTTGAAATAAATAAATATTGGTGAGAGAAAAAGGGAGGAAAAGGGGAGACACTGCTGGGATGGAGTCCATGGTGATGGACATGGAATTGGCTGAGGAAGGCTTGAAGTCAGATCATTCCAAGGTTTCCCTCTGTAACAATGAGATCCCATTAAGCAACACCAGGGACATGACTTCCTTTCTTGGAATTGTGGCAAGTAGAGAATGGAGGAAACGAGTTGGTTTGGACATGTTCAGTTTGAAAAGCCAACAGAATTTTCAAGCAGTCTTAATCAAATCTGCGGGCTTCTGGACCATGCTTTTGAAAATTGGCAAAGGAATGTACTGGAAAGGATAATGAAAACAAAACAAAACAAAACAAAAAAACTCCAGGTAGGAAAGGAGAAGAGAAGGGGCCTGTTGCAGGGTAGACAAAGTGGGTCTGGAGGGGTATTAGGGGGAAGATTTAGGGATCTGGAAAAAGGAAAGAGAAACCTCTGAAGAGAGATAATACTCAAGCTAATACTGTCTAATGACTTTTTTCAAGGACACTGCAAACAAAAAAGCAAAATAGATATGACATGACACTCTGTATTATGTGGAAAGGCCTTCACTCCAAGATTAAATATATTTAATATTTTCTTTCAGTACATTTTTACTCTTTAATTTAGTCTTTAAATGTATTTTTGAATATGATATACACTAGGGTTAGAATTTATATTTTAAATGAAGAGGAATTTCCCCAAATTGTGTGATTATTAAGTAGCACATTCTTTCTGCTCATCTTTTATAATAAAAGTATAATATGCTAAGTCTCTGACCTATTGGTTGACCTTTTGGTTGACTGCTCGACCAGTTGCTATGATGCACACTGACCACCAGGGGCAGATACTCCAACTGGTAGGTTCACTTGCAGCTGAGGTCTGGCCAATTAGGACTAGTGAGAGGGTAGGACACACCCTGAAGCCCTCCTGTGGTCCCTCCCTGGCCACCCCGATCACCCCGATTGGGGTCCCTCCCCAGCCAGCTGGCCCCTATCGGTCCCGATCGGGACTGGGCAAGATGGCCCAATTGGCCCTGATTGGCCCCGATCGCCGACCAGGCTGAGGGACCCCCCACCCATTCACGAATTCGTGCACCAGGCCTCTAGTGTCTTCATAATATAGTAAATTCAGACACACACACACACACACACACACACACACACAAGCCTGCACTCTGTGCTCTCTGTAATCTATTGTTGTTCAGCAACTCCAATCATTTTTAAATGTTCATATCTTTATATTTGGTAAGGCACAAAAACAACTTTCTTAAAAATACAATTTGAAAGTCTTCACTGCAAACATTATGTATACAGTATAAACTCCCATTACGGTTGAAAGCATGTAGTTAATTACTTGTTCTCAACATACCTTTTTTGAGGCTTATTTCCTAACACCACCCACCACTAAACACACATTTTGAGAATAGCATTTTATTTTTTTAATACTTTATGTAAGTCCATTATTTTGTGTCATTACATATGTGCTCTAAGTGTTGAATGGCCTTGCCAGTTTTTTTTTCCTGCATCATTTGAGAGCAATAAAGTCATTTATGTTGTTGTTTTTTCCTAAGAACAAGGATTTTTTCTTATACTAGAGGCCCAGTGCACAAAACCATGTGCGGGTAGGGTCCCTAGGCCTAGACTGCGATCAGGGCCATCTTCTGCCCACTCGCCAGTCCCCAGTCCTGCCCCACCACCGCCACTCACCCTGGTTTCCCATGGTTCCCTGTTTGCCATCTGTCAATTGGAGCCTGCAGGCCAGGAAAGGGACCAAGAGGTCTGCCTTCTACCCGCTCACCAGACCCCAGTCCCGACCCACTGGCACCCACCCTGGTTCCCAGGGGTTCCCCATTCACCATCCAGAGATCTATCGGAGCTTGTGGGCCAGGGGAGGGACCAAGAAGTCTGCCATAGCCCGCTCACCAGTCCCCAGTCCTGCCCCACCACCAACCACCCCAGTTTCCCGTGGTTCCCTGTTCGCCATCCAGTGATCGACCAGAGCCTGCAGGCTGGGAGGGAGGGACCAAGAGGTCTGCCTTCTGTCAACTCACCAGTCCCCAGTCCCACCCTGCCGCCAACCATCTTGGTTCCCCGTGGTTCCTGCTCGTCATCCAGCGATCAATGGGAGCCTGCGGGTCAGGGGGAAGGACCAAGAGGTCTGCCTTCCACTCGCTCACCAGTCTCCATTCCTACCCCACCGCCACCCACCCCAGTTCCCCATTTGCCATCCAGCAATCAGAGCCTGCAGGCCTGGGGAAGGGACTGAGAGGTGGTCAATTCACCTCATAACGACTGGTCAAGCAGTCACGGTGGTCGTTATGCTGTTATGGTCGCTGGGCTTTTATTATATAGGATATTAAACACAGCTCTTAGAGTTACATAATGTCATAGTGATACCATAGTTTCATCTAATATTCATCCCATGTTGCAATTTTGACAAACTCAGTGATGGCCTTTATTTATAACATGTCCCTGCTCTGAGATAGAATTCAGCCTAGGATTACATACTATATTTAGTTGCCATGTTTCTTAAGTCTCCTTTTAATGATATTGATATTTTAAGACCAGAGGCAAATTATTTTATAGAATGTTTCTTTGTCTGATGTAGCATCACCAGAATAATATATAACTGTGATTCTCGGGGTATCAACTGTGAAGGCACTCAGTGTCTGTCTACTGCCCCTGTTGATGCTAATCTTAAATTCTCGGTAAAGAGGTGTCTAATATTTTCACTTCACTTACCACTTTTCCTTTGAACTAATAAGCTATCTGTAGGGAGAAATTTGGAGAACATATAAATACTCTGCTTCCTGACAGATTTTAATTTTTGAATTCCTCCCTATTACTTTTTAAGGTTACCATCTTTGAGGAGACAATTTTCACCAGTCCCAGAGCACAGCTAATTGCTTTTCCTTCTGTGCTGCCAGCAGAGCCTGTACATGCCCGTCTACATTACCCCTTGTAAGTTCCTGGGTTCGTAATTGTCTGCTCCCTTTATCAACTTTTCAAAGGTAGGGGCAGCACTTATTTCTCAGCTTGTGAATTAGTTACACTATTATTAAGGAACTTATATTTTACTGAAAGAAACCCTCCAAGGTTTTCCATGTTACATTATAAAATAAGATGCAAAATGGAGGGCCATTTTATAATCCCTTGAATTTAAGCATATTTAATAAAGTCTAATAACTGCCTAATAGACCATCCTATATAATAAGAGCCTAATATGCAAATCAACCAAACAGTGGGACAACCAGTCAGCAGGGGGATGGGGCTGGCAAGTGGGCAGCACCAGGCCAGCCAAGGCAGGTGCCAGCGGGCAGAGGGAGGAGCCGGCGATCGGGGGACAGTGATTGGGGGAGTGGCGGCTACCAGCGATGGTAGAGGGGTGATCAGGGGGCGGGGCCAGCTGCTTGCAGACCACTCCCCTTGCGGGCCTAAGCCGTCAGACATCCCTTGAGGGCTCCTGGTTTGTAATAGGGCATAGCCGGCGCTGAGGGACCCCCCCCCGAGTGCACGAATTTTCATGCACCTGGCCTCTAGTCAGATAATAAAAAAGATATTTTGCTATTTTGGCTTTACCTTGAGATCTTGAAAATAAATTTAAAAAAAGTTGTCTTCTACCTCTGGGCCCACTGCATTGCATGACTTGAACACATGGATACACTTTCTCTGAACAGTATGAAACCTCTGAAACTAGTATAGCTTGGCATACATTTAACTTTCATTGTCATTCTGCAACACATGCTATTTTGAATAAGTCTTATGCTAGCATCTGTGCAGCTTTATTTCTAAGAGAAATGATAGTCAGAAGCTGTATGTGTAATTTGTGTATTCCATCCTGATCTGCCACTCTGTTCCTCACTGCATGACTATTCTGGAAGCTGGGAGACTGTAAACTTGGAGCTGTTGTGTTGCACAGATTCCACCCCTGCTGTGCCTCTTCTGCTCTGTAAGCGACCCACAGCAGCTGCAGCATGGGCTCTGTGAAGATATCTGAGATAAATACAAACATTTCCAGTTTATTTTGTTCTGAGAAAACTGGTTAAGTGCTAGGCACCTAGTGGTCTTTAAAATCATAATCTCCTTTGTATGGTCTCCAGGTATCAGCCTACAAATGTGAAGCTCAGAATCTGAATGCCATTTATTTCCAAAGAGAGGTTCTTTCTAAAAATATATATATTGTATTGATTGTTTTTACAAAGAGGAAGGGAGAGGGATAGTTAGAAACATCAATGAGAGAGAAACATCGATCAGCTGCTTCTTGCATACCTCCAACTGGGGATGTGCCCACAATCAAGGTACATGCCCTTGACCAGAATCAAACCTGAGACCTTTCAGTCCACAGGCCAATGCTCTATCCATTGAGCCAAACTGGTTAGGGCCAAAGAGACATTCTTGACCTTCCATGGCACTCCAGGCTAAAGGAGGCTAAGTTGGTCCCTTCCCTGAAGGGGAATTGTGCAGTGACCTGATGGAACAAGAGTGGGCGCTGTGAATTCTCTTTATCATTTTCAAGAGTTTTACCTCCCAGCCAACTAGAGCCCACCCATTTCCCCTGTCTAGTTTCTTTTCTGTTCCACCTCATATCTGCTGATTCCGACTTCTGAAATTTTGGAGTTGGTTCTACAGAGAACTCATATGGGTTGGCATTTGAAACTCAGATTTTTTGAAAGTCTTCTTCAAACAAACAAGTTAATGTGAGTGAACTGTGTTTAATGAATTTTTATAGGTGTTTATTGAAATCTGATTTTAAAAAAGCATTAACTGAACAAGAGGTTAGTTTAAGGCACGTTTCCCGGGATTTGAGCAGTAAAAACACTGCATGCAACACAGTCCTTGCCTGGAGGGGGATAGTGGACTGAGGAAGGGGACAACTGTACATGAACTTCAGCTGCTGATTAAAATCACAAGCCCCCAGATCAACAAATGGCCAAATCTGTAAGCTTAAGGACAGGCCAGACAGCAACGATCGCTTTTGACAAAGATAATCAGTGGTGAGGATGCCTGCTCCTGAAAGAGCAGGTAGAGGGCCATCAAAATCAGAGCTGGTTAAAAAAGTAGCATCTCAGAACCAACCCAGAACTGGGAATCAGAACCTGCATTGAAGCATGTTTCTTAGGTGATTTGAATATATCCATGTTTGAGAAGCAATGCCCATACTTTATGTACCCACATATGCCCATATTTTAAATGCCCACATTTAAAATGGTGACATCAACTTGCAAAGTTGATTTCACAGGAGGAAAAGGCACTTTATACTACAACATAATATTTATTTATTCCTATAAAGCCCAGTGTCCCTTAGCTCTGCCCCTTGGCTGAAAGTCTCTGAAGACAGTGCAGCTAAATAACCCTGTGCAGTTGCAAGGGAATCAAAGGAAAACATTACCATTCTGGTCACTGGCAGCAGCACCAGCTGTTATGTAATTTTGTTATAAAGCTATTTCCTGCTACTGGAGGGTTTGAAATAACATTTACTTGTATAATTCTAATTCTATTTAGTTTATCCATCCGGGGCCAAATAAAAAGCATAAATTAATCCACTATGAATATGTCAGGCAGATAACCATTTTAAAATATGAGAGAATTAAATGTTATTTACAAATACTTGATAACCTTACCTTTCCAAAGATCTCTAAACATCTATTATATGTCTCATATTTGACCCATTATTGTTCATCAAGACAATATTTTCTAAACTTTCCCATTCTTAGCATGATTTGGAATGTATGGATATACTGGGAAAGAAGGAGCTACTGAAAGAAAGGAGATAATGCCCCACCCTAAAGGGGGGATGAGGCCTCCTCTATTTCTGTACCTCAAAGGCTCATCTCTCAAATTTAAATATGCAACTAATCCATTGTAAAGGCTTGTTAGCTCTAACATTCAATAATTCTAATTTATTTTTGACAAGGGACCCACACAGACTGAAAGTGAAGGGATGGAAAAATACCTTTCAGGCAAATGGAAATTTTAAAAAAGCTGGGGTAGGAATACTTATATCTGATAAAATAGACCTCAACGTGAAGGCCATAACAAAAGATAAGGAAGGCCACTTCATAATACTAAAGAGCAATTCTCTGATAATATAATATCCATTCTTCTCTCTTATTTTTCATACTTTATAACTTCTTAAGGCTTCTATGTCTTCCAAAATGAGTATAGTTGGACTTTTCTCCTGAATCTGATTGTTCTTGAAATTGATGAGCCTATAATACTTCGCCCAGGCAGAATTTTGAATTTCCCTACAATATTTTGCAATTGATTTCACTAGCGACCTCTAGTAGTAACTTCTTACAGGAAACATTTTCAAATATTTAAATTTCTTTCTAAGATAGAAACAACATTTCTCATTCTCAAAAGTTAACTAATCTCTTAGTTAATATATAACTAAGGCCTAACTTTTCAGTAAAATATAATTCTCTTTTTCTAGATAGAGGAAACAAATACATTGCAACATACATAAATTATAATTTACTTTGATATAGGCTTTCTTATTGAGAGGCAATTGTTATAGGAAGAATTTCTAAGTGATAAGAAATTTTTTCTCAGCAACATTGAGCTAAGAAGATATTCTTTTCTCACCTTAAGTCAAGAATTCCTATAAAAGCATCCATCCTATTCATCACAATAGAGAGGATCTTATGAGAGGTATTTCATAAAAGACAGTCACAAGTTTACAGGCAAGAAAGGGTTTGCAGAAGGCTTGAGCAGAGCATGTTCAATTAGAAATGAGGTGTACTTGCAGCATTTCACACACTCTGCAGATTTGTGCAATAACAAATATGAACATAAATACGCTCCATTCCAGAAACAGAGGTGAGGAAGTCTGTAGTCACAGCCAAGCCTTTCTGAACTTTCATGACCATACTGAGAGCAATTTCTGAGGTGAAAGGCCTCTAGAGTTTGAGCTGAGATAGTCAAAGTCCCCCAGTGCTGTTGGGGTCTATTCTTATCTGGCAAAGTGTAAAGTAAGAGAAATAACTGACCTGGGTAATCAGAACATCTACAGTACTTAGCACATAGTGGTGTCTGAGACAGGAACTTTTTGCCCCCCAATATACTCTTCTTCTTTTTGTCAATGTCCTCAGCTGAAAGACTACTGTTCCCAGTCAAGTCACTCTGGCATCTAAGTGTGGGAATGTGAATAAGTTCTGATACCTAGGGTAGGTAAAGTCTAGGAAGGCTACTCAGAGAGCATTTAGCGAGTCTTTGTTGTTTCATGTTGCCTGAAATGTGGATAGGATGGCTTGAGCTTCCATATCCATTAGATGATGTTGAGGATAGAAGTTACTTGTTAGGACCATAAAGATAGAAGAACATCCTATCTAATAATAGACAAACAGAGTAATTGACCGTACCTCCCCTATGCCTCCCATTGGCTAATCAGCATGATATGCAAATTAACCGCCAACAAAGATGGCGGTTAATTTGTATATGTAGGCTCCAAGCAGCGGAGCGAAGACTGAAGGTGAGCCACAGGTGCAAAGACGGAAGGTGGCTCCGGCCAGAGCCAAGGCCTGGGTCCTGAGTGCTGGAGGAAAACTGGTGCCGGCAGCCAGGAGAAGGGAAGGCCTATTGCATGAATCTCTTTGTGCAACAGGCCTTTAGTAAACATATAAGTCACTTAGGTCCTTGATATAACAGCTCTGAACAGTCTATCTCTGGACTCCTACTGCATTAGAGAGAAACAAATTTTTGTCCTGTGTAAGCCAGTGTTATTTTGGAGTTCCATTTTATGCATCAACACATGATCCTAAATGATACAGTGCTCAGAGATTTGATCAAATAGACAGATATAATTAGCAAACTGAGTCTTTTCCACTGCCCCATCATCTCTGTTCTCTCATCCTACATATTCCATTTTCTTCTATCACTTATCATCCCCTGACATGATATCTTTATCATTTATTGTTTGTTTGTTGTCTCTTTCTTCCCTCCTCACCACAACTAAAATACAAATTCATGAAACAAGGCTCTTTCTTGAGGACAGGTCTATTCCAGCACCTACAAAAACAAGCACTCAATAAATATTTGTTGAATATGAGAGTGAATTTCAAAATACAATGAATCACTCCTTTTTTATAATTTATTTGTGCTATGAACATACAAAGACTTTTGAGACCAAGACTATATTCCTAAATTAGAATCACTTACTGGAGATCATGCTTTGCTGTTTCATAAGAAGTGAGATTCATAGATAAAACTTAGTGACTGGTTGGTAGCTGATCAAAGTCTCATAATGTAAAAGGCTCAATGGCCCTGTTTTTCTGCAGGCCTGTACTTGATTCTATAGCTTGAAATTCCTATAGGACACACTGACTCTTCAATCTGCATGAACAGCCCTGCTTAGGTAAAGATGTTACTTTGAATTACAAATAGAAACTGGCACTTCAAGTAGAAGAGAAGGCTGGAGAAAAAAGCCAGTAAATGACCTACAGTAAGTACTGGAGAAGTTCTTGACAACTCAGGTGGTAGAGTAACCAAAAGTTAGCCTTCCAATACATTTGAAGTATTTTGCACATATAATTTATGAATACTATCCTCAGCTAACAAAACACATGGTGCATGGCATAACATTTTTCTTTGGACTGAGAAAGGGGATCAAACCCTTTTTGCTTATAATGAGTAAGGGAAAACTTGAGACCTAAGTGGGCAAGGCTGTGACAAAGCTATTTTCTACTAGCAATAGAAAATTATTAGGAAATAGAAAGTGATTTGCCATAGATTGGAACCGTGGGATTTTGCTGATTTTTTCGGATTAACAAAATTTAGTAGAGTCTAGAGAATAAGACAGGGGTCCTCAAACTTTTTAAACAGGGGGCCAGTTCACTGTCCCTCAGACTGTTGGAGGGCCGGACTATAGTTTAAAAAAAAAAAAACTATGAACAAATTCCTAATTCCTATGCACACTGCATATATCTTATTTTGAAGTAAAAAAACAAAACAGGAACAAATACAATATTTGTATTTGCATGTGGCCCGCAGGCCATAGTTTGAGGACCCCTGGAATAAAAGAACAAAATCTTTGATTCAAAGCGACTTCAAGGTCATCTGGTGGAATACATGAATTCATTTCGAATTTGAAAAGATTTAGGAGCAAAGAGATGAAGGGAGGAATTCAATGTCAATCAGCTTAGTCCAAGATGATCCACCTTTTTCTGGCACCATCTCAGAAGCTCCATTATATCTACTATGTAAGTAAGTTCAACATGGATTCCCTAATGCTCCACCCAGATTCCTCCAAACTTCCAGGAGAGCAAAATCTCCTCAAAATGCTAAGGCCAAAGAACAGCAAGGGTCCATGAGCATGGCTGACATGCTGGGAAATGACAAGAAGTGGTTTATATTTCTTGATATAAAGGATCTGCTGTTATCATCCACATTATTCCATTTTCCCTATATGGACTATTTCCTCTGCCCCCTTTTGGTCACTTTTCTTTCTTTCCTGATTAAAGATGGACACTTGACTGTCACTTTCATCCACTTGTGGTGGAACAATATTTGCAAAAATGTCAGATTTTTCAGTGTTAACAAAATCATAGCATTTAAGGTGATCTTGTTTTCCTTCTGTAACATAAGCTTTAGACTCTGAACTCCAGCTCAAGATTGACATGGAGCATAGTTTAGGTATAAAATAAAGTACCTGCATGCATATTTGGGAAGGGGTGTATGTGTGTGTGTGTGTGTCTGTGTGTGTGTATCTCTGTGTGTGTGTGTGTGTAAAAGTTTAACACATTTAGTGCCTGATTCCTGATCAAGAGTAAGGGCATAAATAAAACAGTGGCAGGATCAGACCTGATTAATTTCTCTGTCCTACTAGAATCAGGAAATGAGAGTACAATCTACTGTCCTCTTCAACTTTTAATTTAATGATGAAAGGGAATCTCTCTGACAGGTCTTATTGTAGATAACGATTCAGCGCCTATTAGACCAGATTTAAATGCACTAAAAAGTTCATTTCAGATAATAACCGTAGAATTAGTAATTTATACATATTCATTAACAACCTTTTTGGGTCTAAAATTCCCAAGAGTAAAATAATTATTACCCCAAAGGGGAGAAAATTTTTCTTTCTCTATTCTCCTGAGAATTGTTTGCTTGGACTAAGTTTGAAGCCTTTTGTGTGTTAGAAACTCTAACAGGTGAGGAGGGGACAAAGGTTGATACCTACTCAACAAGGACTTCCTAGTCTAGTGAAAGAGGCTGTTGTAAAAAGATAATTAGCACACAATGTGATATGCTATAGTAAGACTATGTACAAGTTCATGCATATGGGTCACCTATATAAAGGTCTACGTCTGTACAAGTTAGAGCCTCAAGCCAAAAACTAGTCTAATGTTTGACTTTTTCCCTTTCTCCCATCTTCTACATCTAATCCATTAGCAAGTACCATTACTTCTATTGCATTCTTTCTTAACTTCTATCAATGTGATCAAAGTCATTTGTATATCTTGTCTGAATGACTACCATAACCTACAATTGGTCGTTAAGCTTCCATGCTGAGAACCTTATAATCCATATCCTGTCACATTTCTATTTGGATATTCATTTTCCTAATCAATATCTATTAAGTATTTTATTTTAGAATACCATGCTCCAATATGTCCTCTCTTTGCACCCCTAACACTTTTGCCTGGTTCCTACCCAAGAGATTTTCCATCTGTTCATTCATTGTGTATAATGCTCTGCCTCCATTCTGTGTATAGCTGGGGCCTTCCTATCATTCGTGTCTCATCTCTAATGACACCTATCTGGGAGGTCTGCCCTGGCTGATGGTTCCAAAGCAGCACTGCCCTAGATGCTTCATTACATGCTACTCAGATTATATCGTTGTTTATTTGTTCCATTTTTATGTGTCTTCCTTTAAGAATGTTTGATGACAGAAGGAACATTTTCTGTTTCTTCATTCTGTAACTGTGCCTACCACATAGAAGGAAATCAATTAATGTTTCCCTAATACAGAAAACTGTAAGCATACATTTTTTCTGAGTTTGGAGAAAGAAGCTGAAAACTCTGGGGAGTCATGTTTAATGCACAGATTTTTAACTCTTTCTGAATCACAACTAAATACTTTAACAGCAGAGGGAAAGGGTGCCAGCTTCTGCCCAATGAGGATGAGGCTTGGAGGAGATTCAGAAGCCAAAGAAAAACCAGCTGAAGAATAAAAGGAAAGAGAAAGTCACTGTAACAATAGAAGAAAAACTTCCTCACTGTGCCCACCTCAACAGCACTCAAGAGGCATTGAATGAGACAGAGACCAGAGAAAAATGGTCAAAATACGGTAAACGCAGGTAAGGGCTAAGTAAAAGGCTCTGGCAGTAAAAACGAAGACTTGGAAATTATTTTTTTTTCAAGAAAATAGAGTTATTTCTGTTTTGTTTGCATTGTTTGTTCCTTGGAGGCATTTCGATTAGGCTACAGCAAGCTAACCACTGATTCAGAACAGCATTTGTCAAAGGCTGAGCAAATGCTGTGTTATTGTTTCTTCTTGGTATTACTTGAACTGGAACATGTGCTCTTTTTTCATATATAAAAAGTAACCCCATTTTGGGCCAAAAAGAAAAGAGCAGAATTAACAGAGCAAAGCTCTGTAACTTGGTGTACTATAACTTGTTTCTGACCTAAACCTTTAGTATTTCCTACTTAGCATTTATCTTAATTACTATATATTTAATGCAAAAGTTTAACATAATGTCTATTTATTCCATCTAGAGTAAAGCAACCAGAAGATAGTAATGCACTTTTGAAATCAATGGTCTTGCTAATTTAATAAAAACTAACACATAGCCAGAACCGGTTTTGCTCAGTGGATAGAGCGTCAGCCTGCGGACTCAAGGGTCCCGGGTTCAATTCCGGTCAAGGGCATGTACCTTGGTTGCGGGCACGTCCCCAGTGGGGGGCGTGCAGGAGGCAGCTGATCAATGTTTCTCTCTCATTGATGTTTCCTGCTCTCTATCCCTCTCCCTTCCTCTCTGTAAAAAATCAATAAAACATATTTAAAAAAAAACAAAAAAACTAACACATAAAATCTGTGTAGTACAAGAAAATTGTATAAGGAGAGGTAACTGAATTATGAATAAAAGAAAACAGATAGTTCTAGTTGTATGTGGAGCAAAGTTTTAATGAGACACAATGAAAGTATATTCCAATAATCTCTAGATAATGGATGTAACCTTGCAAGTACATTCTTGAGCCCTGTGGACTCTTCCTTTATAAGCAAATTGCATTTTCTACTCCCACACCAATTCAGACACTCAGTAATTCACATTAAGTAGTATCCTACTTTCTGTGATTATTTTCCCCATCATCTTATATAAATCCATAATAATGATAACTGTTCTTGCTCCTAACAATTCCATCCCCTGGTGATTATTTCCTCATCAGATCCCATTGGGAACTTACTCCTCATATGATTCATTTGCTATATAATTATAGGCTTTCTTCCACCATTTTTTACATTTTATTCTACATTGCCATTGATGTCTCCTATGTCATTGGGTGCTTAACACACAACTCTGGACATGGTGTAAATCATTAGTATTACATACAAAATATTAAATAAGTAATGGAAAAGAAAAATTTTATTGATTGAATGGTGTCTTAAAATTACTATAGCATGAACACCAAAGAAATTGATTCATTTTTCAGAATCATAATGTATATGTATTTTTGCAAGAATCACTTTTGTGATGTATTTTTCAATCTATGTCTTAAGAAATTAATACATTTTCAAGTAATTTTATTAACATGTTTTATATCATGAAATAAATTTTTTCCTAAAATATTTTACTTCAGATCAATTATAAATTATAAAGTTTAATTTGATCAAACTTTCATGACCTTAGTATTCATATAATAAATATTTTCTGTCTATTGGTGTGTGGCCCAGGATAATAAACTATAGTAAGAGTGATCCATTAAAATGAACGCAAGATTAATATGCATCACATACATAAGAAAAGTAGACATATATCAGAGTTATTTAAGAGTTTTAATAGAAACTATGACTTGAAATGTCAGGTAGTCTGAAGCTACCACTTATAAGCAAAACACTCACAAAGTAGGATCATTGAAAATATTTTAATGCATGGCTGTTTAAGAAAATAAGCTATTTTCTTCTAAATCTTGGCTGTGAAGAACTCATTGTTTTCTGCATTCATTTATCAGTTCATACCTGCAGGTTCACATCATAAATTCAGCCTCAAAGCAGCAGTGATCAATATGTCAAGAACAACAGTTAGAAGAGGCTTTTAAATTATTGCTTCCTGAGGGAATGTCAAGTATCAAAATGGTTCTCATTTTTTATCACTGAAGTAAATAATATTAAACAAAACAGAAATATTAACTGAACTGCCACATGCTTTTAGTTGGTTTGTCCTTTCATTTATGATAAATGAACAGGTTCATTTCTGATAGCAGGTGGGTCTCACTCTCATTTTGGTAACTGCTCAGATGGAAAGTCTCTATGACAGGCATTGCTCCATTTGAAGTCCACAGACTGGGTGGTTCTCACATTCCTCCTGCTTTGCTGATTCTTTATCCCAGTTCATTGTGTTTTCAATATTATTATTATTATTATTAGTAGTAGTAGTATAGTTATCATTAGTACTTAATATCAGGCTACCATTCTGAGATGCCTATTAGGTACTATACAGTGTTGGCTTCCTCAAATAATTAAAAATAATTTATCCTCACAGTAGCCTTGGAAGAGATTTTTATTTCATTTTGAAGATGATTAACAGAGACCCAGAAAGATAAAGTTATTGACTGTAAGCACAAAGGTAGAATGTGATAAAATTGCAATTCAGACTTATTCTGATTCCAGAGTCTTAACTTTCCTATTATATTAGGCATTAATCTCCCTGAAAAACAGATTTTTAATAATCAATTGTTTAAACAAATCAAATAGAGAATCTCTCCCGTTCTTTCACCTGAAAGTCAATACAAATAAATTTGGAAAGTTCTAGATGGACATTTTAGCTAATGAGACAAACCAATCATGACTGGCCTGGTAAAGATGAACAAACAAGAAGTATTTGGTAAACCCAACAGCTTAGAGAGGGAAAGAAAAACCCAACTGCAAGAGACATGAGGTTTTACCTCTTAGATAAGGCCAAGAATTTTATTTCAGGAGCAAAGAAATTACTGTCAGTTGTCTAAAGAAGATTACAAAAGGCAAAGACAAGACTTCTGAATTTTCTTTTCTTACAGGAAAAAAAATAAGTATTGGACAAGATTCCACAGATGATGCTTTAGCCCAGTATCTATTCCTTTCGGCAGAGCATTCTGTATAGTTGTTCTACTATAGGAAATTACCAATCATTTATCATCACCTACTTCCTGCTGGTTGGGGCCTCACAACCCAGCTGACAGCCTCTGCCATCTGTTCTTGGATCACAGTCAGGAAAAATAAATATTTCAGAACAACAAAGTAATGCTCTTGGTGTTTATTCCCCCCCAACCCCATTACCACATACCAACATCATAAACACACTGTATGGTATTTCATTAATTCAATCACTAGTTTCACAACATTTTTTCTATTGGGGAAAAGTATCAATTCTCTGAAATTTCATACAAAGTCTGTATTTAATTACTGTTGGCCATATGTTTAGCACTGGAACATTTGCATAGGACAGAGATAGAATTCAAAGTTAGTACTCTAAAGACAGCAATTTTCAACATTTTTCATCTTATGACACATATCATAAACTAATTACAAAATCTGCAGCACACCAAAATATCTTTTTGCTGATATGACAAAAAAAGATATAATTTTGATTTATTCACACCTATTGTTGTGTTGGTTGTTGTCACTTTTTATTTGATAATCTAAGGGAAAAGAAGTCAGTGCCCCTGACTAAACAGTCAGGTACTATATGTTTTAAGAAGTCTTGCAGTACATCACTGTGCCTCTTGCAGCACACTGGTTGAAAATCACTACTGTAAGACATCTACTGTGAAAACTTAAGCTCAAGCTCTGTGCATGAAGGAAAGAAAGGACAAGAAAGGAATAGTTAAGGGGATGTAAAGTACAGCATGGGGAATATAATTAATATAGTCTAACTATGTATGGTATCAGATCAGTGCGAGATTTATCGGGATAATCACTTATTAAGTTATGTAATGTCTAATCACTGGGGTGTACCCCTGAAACTAATATAATAATGTATGTCAACTGTAATTTAAAAATGATTTAAAAAAAGACAGGAAGTTCAAGGCACCTGGTGATATTGTGTTATTCTGAGAAAAGAGCTAGTGCTAATTAGCAAGCTCCATGGAGTCTTAACCTCAGTTTCCTCATTTATAAAGTGACTCCATAACCATCTTACCTACTATATGGAGTGATAATGAAGAAAGTAAAGCACTAAAAGATGTAGTTTTACTATCCATTAATAAAGAGAATCCCAGTGGTCCATGTGGCTTGAACACGTATGCATCTAAAGTTTGAGTGTCAGAGGGAACTTCACTTTCCTGTGGCTTCAAACACTGAAAGCAATCGCTCCAACATGTTCCTAGAATACCAGTGTGGTATGGGTCCATTTCAAATCATTTTACTGGTTATTTAAATTAAAAAGTTGAATTTATCTATCCATGGGATGTAAGTTATTTAACTTGTGTGTTAGGATTATACTTACAGAAAGCAATCATTCAGAGATCATGCCTTTATTCACAGTTCGCCTAAGCTGATTTTTGCTAGGAATAAGTTTTTCAAATGCATTTGAGCAAACAGTGTTTCATTACCAAAATGCTACCACTGTTGCATTCTACTATTTTCAACAATCTACCTCGATTACCTTTGGCTTCTAAGATTTATGCACATAGAAAAACATGGGTAATAACGAAACAGAAAGAACTAAGGAGTCCTGGTAAAAAGAGAAACATTACACTTCTCATATTTGCCACGAATCATCTATTATCCTAAGATACTTTTACAAAACCATGAATTAGCGGTAGAATGGATACATCTCATGAAACTCGTCACTTGAAAGAGAAGTCTTAAACATGTCACTGGTTTGGGAACCTGTGCTCAGGAGTATCTGCTTCTTGTTCCTACCCATAGCGATCCCCAAGGTGTTATATAGTGTGTGGATAACCGAAGCTCCTGAAAGTTAACATGCTTCCCCCGTGATTTTGAGGTTCAGGAGAGCAAGAGAAGTGTGATGGAGACACGGACATTCAACAAGATGGATAAATGTTTCTAACTATGACTTGCAGGGATTGAGGTGCTTTTCTCAGCTGCGTGTGAATGTTTTGGAAGTACAGGTCTCAAATACGACACAGAGCAAAGGTCAGGAATCACTCTCTTAGGAAGATAAGTTTACCAACTTACAAAATATTCATACTTCTGATCTGTATCTTTCAGGGTAACCTGTTCCTATTTCAATTGTGTTTTGTTTTTTAATCATTTATCTGTAAAGAAAATAAAATTTCAAATGTCACTATCATTTTTGAGAAGGTAATTGTTATCAAAAGTTCAATTTGATTATTGCATCTGGCAGAAGAGGGATAAGAAGGAATGAGAGAGTAAGAATGGATAAAAGCAGTTTTATACGTGGATCTGAAAAAAAGTAATGTACTCCCATCTGATATGAAGGGAAAGGGACTGTCAAGGTGATAAAAAGTGAATAAAATGACTGTCTGAGATTCAGATTTTGTCACAGCTTTGCCTAAAAATGAATGGGAGGTATGTGTAGAGCTGCTAGCCATTAGCACTATTGTGCTTGTTTTTACTTTCAACTGGGCTAGTGTTGAGTCAAATAGACACGGTACTTAAAGATTTCTGTCAGTACAAGTGCTCTTGCTTTAATAAGAGTCTTATTTCTAGAGACTTATTTAATTACTAGAGGCCCAGTGCACAGATTCGTGTACCAGTGGGGTCCCTCAGCCTGGCCTGTGGGGATCAGGCCGAAACTGGCTCTCCAACATCCTCCGAGGGGTCCCGGATTGTGATAGGGCACAGGCTAGGCCAAGGGACCCCACAGGTGCACGATCAAGGCCAGGGAGGGACCGTGGGAGGGTTCCAGGGCATGCCCAGCCTGTCTCACCCAGGTCCAATCGGCCGAACCCCAGCAGCAAGCTAACCTACCGGTAGGAGTGTCTGCCACTGGTGGTCAGTGCACATCATAGTGACTGGTTGAACAGTCGAACGAATGGTCGCACACTTAGCATATTAGGATTTTATTATATAGGAAGCTACCATAGTCCACCCATCAAGGGCTATTGCTACAATGCCCACATGAAGTGGGTGCTTCATAAACAACCTTTATTTTCATGGTGATATCATCCAAAAGCTTTCAGAAGTGGAGTATCAGTGGTTGGCTACTATTGACACACACATATTTTGGCTGAAAATAAAAGTCCAAAGAGGCTTAACAGAATTTAATTTATCAAATAAGTTAATGGCCCATATCACTTCAGGCAATTTGGAGTCTCTGACTAGATGCAATTTGACATAGGATAGTAACAGGATCTGGAAAGAGTGATTTGAGAAGCATGGCCATGACAGCCTTAGATGTCTGGAGGCCATAAGGAAAGCCCTTGATAACTGAACCAATTAAGCACATCTGAAAAAACAAGATGGCCCTAATTGGGCATGAAAAAGGGACCCAAGATATGATGGTTTGGGCATAAATGGAAGAAAGAGTAGAGTCATTAAAGAACCACTTTGCTCATTACATTGTTTTGATGCAGGCCATTTGGTATTTATAAATCTGTTATTTGTGAATGGAAAAGGGAAAACAACATAAGTATATTTCCCTTGAACAATTTCTGGCGTGTAGTCTTAGGATTTTTAATTTCTACATCTGCATAATTTTGGCTGTCACAGAAAAAGAAATGCCCTTTAAATTTTTTATTCTGAATGGGGTATACTTGGCACCATGTTGATGACATTCTGCATGTGTATAAAACTGAATCAATCATATTTTCCAAGAGTAATGAAAAAAAGAGAAAGAGAGCCAAATCTTTAAATGCATTCAGAGCATGTAACCCTTCATAAATGGCAATATCATAACTTGGTGTCATTTGAAAAAAATTGATTAAGCATTTAAAAATGCTAAAATTATCCACTTAATCAAAGGCCAAGGTTCATTTCTGTCCAAAATAATTTAATTACAATCCATTTCAATTGAAAATTTGTCTAAAATATTCAGGACAGAAAATAGCAAACAGGTTACTGCCAAGATATTTTGGACCATTATTTTTGCTTATTGGTTTTCTAATATTCGTGTGGTAGTGTATAATGTGGTAGCATATAATTAATTATCAAGAAGTCAAGAATCAAATGTTAATTTGTGAATTATCCAAATTGTTGTTTATCTGTAAGTTTTCCTTTTCATGCCTTTCCACATTTTGATAAATACTGGTTCACTGGCAGTGGTGAGAAAAATCAAGATGAAGTCAAATTTACATGTACTACATATATTTCTCAGTATTCAACTTTTGGTGACTTTTCTTGGTTACCAGAAAAGCCAAAAGCAAATTCCAACTGTTTGAACTTTGGTTGTTTTTTTAAAATAAGTGTCAATTAAAATACTTTCTATTGTAATAAATTCATTTAGGAAGTAATTCCTGAACATTGTGTACTTTTACAAATGCATTAAATAAATGGCATATTTAGTTAGGTTTTCGGAAGTTTAAAATTTTGTTTTAAGAATTTGCTGTAATAGTCAAACAATTATCAATGGATTGGGGGTAAATGACCTCTCTAAAATTTTCTTTTTCCTGTGAGATAGAGAATAACTTGTATTTACCCCTAAAAATTAAATTGACATTATTAGAGTATATGTGCTATCCCTTAGTTTTATAACATCTAATATAAACTTCTCTGAATTCTGTGTAATTAGGCTGCAATTGTGAAATGAAACATTAAAGTACAATATTTCCAAAACAACAATTCATGTATAATTAGATACTGATTAGGAAAGTAGATTATCTAGTAAACTAGTTTCTGCTTTGATTGCCTGAGTTTTGAAAATTCCCCGGAGGCAGAGATCACATACTGTGATTGGGCTGGCAATATTTGCTAAAACTTGTAACATCAGTCAGGGTGGCCAAACCAATTTCAATCTAGACTAGCTGGATCATTGACATCACGGTTGAAAGCAGGTAGAGGGAGGCAAATAGGCACTTCTATTTCTATAGGTTAACATTTAGTTTTTACTTGAATGGAATTAATTGGGCTTTCTATTTTTGATTACTGTTGGCATAAAAGACACTAGAGATGCATCAAAATTGTAATTACTAAAGCTGTTAAGCACTGTTTTGACAAATATTATCATAAAAAATACTAACCATTATATAGATAGGAAATATCTGATATTTGTAATGTAAAGATATATGAAAATATACAAAAAATTTAAATGGTAACATTGCCACAGCAATTAAAACATCAACATCTGACTTTTAAGATGAGAACTCTATTTGTAAGATTTCTTCTTTTAAGGGACAGAAATGACTTCATTAACCTCTTGATTTCTAAAATATTTCAGAGTTGTTTAGGAAAAACAATGTCATTTATGATCTACAGGATAAATATTGTACTGCATGACCTTTAATTGCTTAAATGTCATGTATTAAATTGTCTGTTCATTGGTTGAAACAAAATAAAGTTTCTTGAACTATAGACTATTAATTGTAAAATGAATAAACCATGCTTATATTATTCAGAAGAACAAAAAATGTTTTTCTGATTTATAACAGCACACAACATAAATATTTTGTATATTTGGTGACATCAAATAAATATTTTGAAGAAAGAAAAAGTTGTTATTTAAAATAGGTGGAGTCACCCCGCTGGTGTGGCTCAGTGGTTGAGCATCGATCCATGAAACAAGAGGTCAGGGTGTGATTCCTGGTCAGGGGATAGGCCACTTGCCAGGGTTGCAGGTTCGATCCCCAATGGGGGCCTTGCAGGAGGCAGCCAATCAATGATTCTCTCTCATCACTGATGTTTCTCTCCCTTTCCCTTCCTCTCTCTGAAATCAATAAAAACAATACTAAAATAAATAAGTAAATAAATAAATAATCTATACATAACTAGGTAATATGCAAATTGTCTGGGACACCATAACGTCACGACTGCTCAGAAGGATGCTGCGCGTGCAGGTGGGCGGGAGGGGACTGCATGGGAGGTGAGGCAAGCCATGGATGCCATGGTGGCCTGAGCAGGCCCAGAGTGGAGACAGGGGGGCCTGCCCATGCCGCTGCAGTGGCCTGAGCAGACCTGGAGTGGAGACGGGGGCCTGCCCAAGCCGCCGCATGCCAGCAGTCCAGCCTCTGCACGTGAACTGCAGAGGAAACACCTTTCTTGACCACTCATTAGCTAAGCTCCCAGCACGCCACTCACAGTGTTCTTGGTAACTTGGGTAATAAGAATCCAAGAAGGTAATCTAGGGTTTTTACACCTCTCTCCTGGAGGAAAAAACGAAAATCTGCTGCTGGAAGAGCTAAGAAATGTCATGTCCTGCCCTAGCTGGTTGGCTCAGTGGATAGAGCCAAGGCCTGCGGACTGCAGGGTCTGGGTTCAATTCTGATCAAGGGCATGTACCTAGGTTGCAGGATCCTCCCTGACTAAGGCCCAGGTCAGGACTCATGCAGGAGGCAACCAATCGAAGTGTCCCTCTCACATTGATGTTTCTCTCTGTCTTTCCCTCTCTCATCCACACTCTCTAAAAATCAATGGAAAAATATCCTCAGGTGAAGATAAAAAAAAAAGAAAGAAAGAAAGAAATGTCATATTGTATGAAAGAGACATCTTGAAAATGCCTAAAGAAAGTTGTCATTTTTTTGTGGTGAAGGGACTGGAGTCCATGTTGATGAAAACACCTTGGCGGCTCTGGCAGCCAGCAGTGGCAGCAGCAGCGGGGTGATGGGGGTGGTGCCTTCCCCTGATCAGCCCAGTCGCCTCCTGCAGAGAGAGGCCAGACTGTGGTTTAGGCCCGCTCCCCAAGGGGAACAGGCCTAAGCTGTCAGTAGGACATCCCCTGAGGGTTCCTGGACTGTGAGAGGGGGCAGGCTGGACTGAGGGAACCCCATCCCAGTGCACGAATTTCATGCACTGGGCCTCTAGTAAAGTAAAATAAAATAGGTAGAGTCCTTCCCAGAAATTAGGAACAAGCCTCAACCATCCCTAACACCTTTCTTTTACCATGTACACATCTATCAGTGGTGAATTTCTCTGTCTTTTGGTAGAATTTCATGGAAAATATTTTAAATTGGCACGTGAGAACTGAATTAGGTAAATCTCCTGCTCTATCACAGTCTCCAACCTTTCATTGCTACATTCTGTAATAGGCTTTTACCATACAGACACCTGGAAACCCTGGTATATTACCTTGAGTTGACTAATAAACTATGATATCATAGGGATTGTGTGACTATTATCTAACCTTAAACTTATCAAACTGTTATAAACTCTACTGTAGAGTTTATAAAAACTCTGACAAAACTTGACAGAAATAATGTATAAATGTGAAACTGAGAGGCAGCTAAGAGGAAACAGATGAACCAGTGGGCGAAATGCCTAATCCTATCTAATAAAAGAGTGATACGCAAATTAACCATCTCTCTGTCACAAAGATGGCGATGGCCACAAAGCTGGAGCAAGCAGGAGGCTTGGATTGCCCCCCAGCGATGGAGGAAGCCAAGCTTCCCACCTGCCCTGGCCGGCACTGGGCTCTGCTCAAGGCTACAAAGTTCCAATTATAGAAGATAAATAAATCCCAGAAAAAAAAAGAAAAAAAGAAAAAAGGAGAGGCTTGGGCTTGGGTTGCCAAGGGGCATGGCCAGCCTGAAAATGGCCATTAGCCCCTCACCCAGGCTGGCCAGGCACCCCAGTAGGGACCCCCACTCTGAAGGGGGTGTGGCCAGCCTTCAAAAAGCCATCAGCCCCTCACCCAGGCTGGCCACACCCCCATGGGGTAAGGGTCCCCACTGGGGAGCCTTGATCAGACTGCAAACAGCCCTCAGCCCCTCACCCAGGCTGGCCAGGCACCCCAGTGGGGACCCCCACCCTGAAGGGGGTGTGGCCAGCCTGAAAACAGCCCTCAGCCCCTCACCCAGGCTGGATCAGGGTGGGGGTCCCCTGGAGTGCCTGGCCAGCTTGGGTGAGGGGCTGAGGGCCGTCTTCAGGCTGGCCACACCCCCTTCAGGGTGAGGGTCCCCACTGGGGTGCCTGGCCAGCCTGGGTGAGGGGCTGATGGCTGTTTGCAGGCTGGTCAAGCCCCCCAGTGGGGACCCTCATCCCATGGGGGTGTGGCCAGCCTGAAAACAGCCCTCAGCCCCTCACCCAGGCTGGCCACACCCCCATGGGATGAGGGTCCCCACTGGGGGGCTTGACCAGCCTGCAAACAGCCATCAGCCCCTCACCCAGGCTGGCCAGGCACCCCAGTGGGGACCCTCACCCTGAAGGGGGTGTGGCCAGCCTGAAGACGGCCCTCAGCCCCTCACCCAAGCTGGCCAGGCACTCCAGGGGACCCCCACCCTGATCCAGGACACCCTTCAAGGCAAACCAGCTGGTCCCCACCTATGTATCAGGCCTCTATCCTATATAATAAAAAGGTAATATGCAAATTGACCCTAACAGCAGAACAACTGGGAATGACTGGTCACTATGACACACACTGACCACCAGGGGGCAGAAGCTTAATGCAGGAGCTGCCCCCTGGTGGTCAGTGCTCTCCCACATGGGGAGCTCTGTTCAGCCATAAGCCAGGCTGACAGCTGCCAGCACAGCAGTGGTGGCAGGAGCCTCTCCCGCCTCCTCAGCAGTGCTAACAATATCCGACTGTAGCTTAGGCCTGCTCCCCACTGGCAAGTGGACATCCCCCGAGGGCTCCTGGGCTGCCAGAGGGATGTCTGATTGTCAGCTTAGGGCCGATCCCCTGGAGAGCGGGCCTAAGCCAGCAGGTGGACATCCCCCAATGGGTCCCAGATTGCGAGAGGGCACAGGCTGGGCTGAGGGACCCCCCTGAGTGCACAAATTTTTGTGCACCGGGCCTCTAGTGTAACTAATAAGAATGAGAATAACAACAGATCCATCACTGGAACCAATATTTCAGTGGTTCTCAAGCATTTTTATATAACCAAAATATATTTGCACTAGAGGCCTGCTGCACGACATTTGTGCACTGGGGGTGGAGGGGTGTCCCTCAGCCTGGCCTGCGCCCTCTCACAGCCTGGGACCCCTCAGGGGATGTCTGCCTACTGACTTAGCTGGCACTCAGACATCCCTCTCGCAGTCCAGGGCTCTTGCAGTCCAGGACCATTCACTCCTTACTACCTGCCTGCAGCAGAGGTGGGAGAGGCTCCCACCACTGCCGCTGTGCTCGCCAGCTGTGAGCCCAGCTTCTGGCTGAGCAGTGCTCCACCTGTGGGAGCGCACTGACCACCAGGGGGCAGCTCCTGCATTGAGCGTCTGCACCCTGGTGGTCAGTGCATCGTCATAGTGACTGGTCATAATGGTCACTTAGGCTTTTATATATACAGATAGACATCCTAATAAAGTTATACTTTGCACAGAATATGTAAAGGAACTGGATAAGAAGAACTGCATATGGAGTGGGGTATGGATGGAAATATTCCAGAGACCTCTTCTTCCTTAGAGCTTGGGTAAATGACATATGAGTAACAATTTTCATTTGAATGACCAAGTTTAGAACCAATCATTTGTGGCTTTAACAATCCATCTCTCTCCTTCTGCTTCCAGCTCCCCCACCTTTTTTGTGTGTGAGTGTCCCTGTGTTTTTTCCTAAATTAGTCAGTTTGGCATATTATCAAAGAATCTTACTTTTACTGCCATTAAAGTAATCCTAAAAATTCTATCTATTAGAATTTAATATATGAGAGCAGAAATGAAAATCATAACCAAAGTAATTGCATATATTCATATGTTTATATTTAAAGCACAAAAGCACAATAATAGTTGAGAGATTTAATATTCAACTATGACAATTATCTCTATAACTTGGAAAATAAAAGTACAATTAATAGTGTTGTTTTCCCTTTTAAAGAATGCATTGAAATGGTGCTTTCCCAATAGCAACTCTGTTAAAAGTTAGAAAATCTTGGCAAAAATAAAAAGTAAGCATTGAACTTTTTGTAGGCTTTCAGAGCACTAGTTTATCATATTTTATAACTATATAATTTCAAATGTTAGATATTCCAGAAACTAATTAACCTGTTATCATTTTAAAACTTACACACACACACACACACACATGAGTTAGAAAACATTCCAGGCATGTGAGCCACCAAGACCACCACTCATGATCCTAAGGTGTTTTAGTGTCATAGTAAAGAGAACAGAACTCCTTCAGCTTTTATATAGCAAACCGCAATGTAGTCATTTTAAAATCACCACATTGCTAATAACCAGGGCAAAATGTTTCCTTGTAATTGGAGTACTTTGAATCTAGGACATAATGAGAACATAATGTGGCCCTAAGAAAAATTATTCTTGTACGAAACATTCTAAACAATAAGAACAAATTCAGGTCATCTCTCCTCTGTTGTTCACAATCTTCAGTATATTAAAAATTTTAGAAGGAGGTGTCTCAGATTTTTATTGAATGCATTAGAAATAGCCATGGCAGAGAGTGCTGAGGAAAGTTTCCTATTACTGCCTGCCTGGATAATTATGCTTTCCATAGCCCACCACCTTCACTAACTCATGACAACCCAAAATAATTGGTAGTAAATAAGTGCAGTACCACGGTCTATTATATTTTTATGTAAGAAAAATAGACGTATTTCCAATGCATGCTTTCTAATTGCCAGATCTACCAGATGATATTTCTTATGAAGTTGAATGCAAAACCCTGGTTAACGTGTCCAGTCTGAGATAGCTATTGCATTCGTCATCCCTGACCATGAGTGATGTGTGACAAAAAATGCAGAACAATTCCAAAAAAGTGAAAACATAAGTCTTGAAGAACATGACATATTTGAACACAGAGTAAGAAAGCCCTACTCTACAAATGATCAGGTGACCTGCCTGCCACCTTTTTCTGAAATCTTCTCCTTATTAATTGTATAGTGCACCATCTGGATTTTCTGCTAATTTTTGGATATTTCTGTGGCTTCAGTTTACATATTTGGTTACTAGCTACTGAGATGATAAATAAAAAGAATAATGTTAAAGACTGTAATAAAAAGAGTAATGTTAAAGACTGTAGGATGGAAATTGCTAAAGGCAACCTATGCATATATGTATGTGTTGCGGTGTGCTATGGTGTGGTATAGTGTGTGTGTGTGTGTGTGTGTGTGTGTGGGAGAGAGAGAGAGAGAGAGAGAGAGAGAGAGAGAGAGAGAGAGAGAGAGAGAGAGATATCAGGTTCTGAAAGCAATAAGAGAAGAAATCTTCATGGAGGAGGAGTAATTTAAGAGAGAAAACATCTAGATAAATATAAGGTCGCAGATGTCTTGCAATATTAAGGTCTCTGTCAATCTCACATCTGGATAATAACCATGCTATGCCAAATCCTCTGAAGAAATTTAAGTGCCTCCTCATAGGAAAAAGCAATATTCTTTATGTTCAATGTTATACTTATCTCAGGGAAAGACATCGTGCCTATCCTTTTAAGAGGCTGAACTTTCTGAAGTTATCACCTGTCACTTAAAGTAACAGGAATAATTTGCTCTTCTAGGTATGTGACTCTATTGCCCTGTTTCAATCTGGCATTTGCTTGAGATATTTTGATCTATATTTAAACTGAGATAAATGCAAATGATATTTTGCATATATTGAGGGGGCTACTTTTCATATTTGCTCTCTGAGATTGTCAGAAGTGCTCTTTTAGATAAAGTGAACAGATTCTTAAGACTATCTTTGAAAAAGTCTACCTGTTATGAAAGATACTAAACAAAAAGTAGCATGTAATAGCTTTAATGCCTTGTGACATGTGAAACTAATGTGTGTGTGTGTGTGTGTGAGCGCACACACACACACTTGCAAATACACGTGGCATTCCTGCACAAGTAGACAAGGTGAATTAAGGCAAATATGGTTTAAATTATGCTTTTGGTACAAGATTTAGGAAACTTCTACAGTAAATTCTCCTATCTAGCATCCCATCCCCCACGCCATTTATTCCAAAACTTTCACAGAATAAAAACAGTGAAAATACTTTAATTTTAGTTTGTACATTTATGGTCCAGCTGAGATGATCAATCTCATACCCATGAAAATGCTTTATTTCCAGGGCTTTTGTTCTTATAAATAATAGAGGTAACATAAAAGGTACTGAATTGTGCCACTGGCTCACTTCTAGGAAAAAAAAAAAAAACACATCACAAAAGCTTTACAAAAGAAAAATAGTCAAATTTAGGTAGTTGAATACAATGGCAAATGAGAGCAGAAATGTATCCTGAGCCTGGCCTGCATGGCTCAGTGGTTGAGAATCAACCCATGAACCAGTAGGTTATGTTTCTATTCCCAATGTGGAGCGTGCAGGAGACAGCCAATCAATGATTCTCTCTTATCATTGATGTTTCTTTCTCTCTCTCCCTCTTCCTTCCTCTCTGAAATCAATAAAAATGTAAATAAAAAAATTACAGTTAAAAAATGTATCCTAAGACTGAAAAATATGTCTGATTTTTTTAAAATAAAGAGAGCTTTTGTTGTTCATTGTAAAAATTAGACATAATTATTTTTAAAAGTCAACCAATATAGTAAAAAATAAAAAAGTAAAATATATCCAGAATCCAATGTCCTATCACCTAGATCAGTGGTTCTCAACCTTCCTAATGCCGTGACCCTTTAATACAGTTCCTCATGTTGTGGTGACCCCCAACCATAAAATTATTTTCATTGCTACTTCATAACTGTAATTTTGCTACTGTTATGAATCATAATGTAAATATCTGATATGCAGGATGTATTTTCATTGTTACAAATTGAACATAATTAAAGCATAGTGATTAATCACAAAAACAATATGTAATTATATATGTGTTTTCCGATGGTCTTAGGCGACCCCTGTGAAAGGGTCGTTCAACCCCCAAAGGGGTCACGACCCACAGGTTGAGAACCGCTGACCTAGATGGTGATACTAATGTTAATATTTTAATGTGTTCATATAATACTTTATGGACAAACACATAATAATTCATTGATGTGCAATTTCCTTTTTACTTATTTTTATGTTATGTGTACAAATAACTCTTTGATCTCTGCCTTCATCTTTAAGACAATTTTCTATTATCTTTCTGCTTAATCCTCTTATCTGCCAATCTCTAAATATTAAGTCTCCCAAGGCTCAGTCCTCAAAAGTATATTCTCACGTTTTAGATAATCACAGCTAGTCCCACAGTTTTAAATCAATTTAAAGACAGAAGTTTCCGAACTGTATACTTTTAGTCCTGAGCATTCCCCTTGAACGCCAGCTTCATATATACAATTGCCCAGACAACATCATTTCCTGGAGGCCAAAAAATAAATAAATAAATAATAAAAAATTAATTCTTCTTATCTCCAGAATGTTCCTTCCTCCATCTTGTCCATAGCTGAGTGTGGTTAAGTTTGGAGGAGGGCCTTATAATGCTCTCTCAGTCATTTGGTCTGGCCCTGGCAAGGCATTTTGGATGAGTTAATTAAAAGTTTGACCAAATATAGCAGAGTAATTTTTAAGTTGATAATTTTGCATGGCTTTCAAATGATGTTATAAACATCCCAATGGCCCTTGGCAGAAAAAAGGTTCCCCACCCTGGAAGCAAAACAGAAATTCTCCTATTCCACTTTCTCTGTTCAGAAATTGCAGACACTGACTCCTCTGACATACATGCATTGGGATGTATTTGCTGGTCTTTCTACACAGGATCTTCTTCCCCACACTACTGCAGAGTTTACTCCCTCCTTAACTCAGGTCTCTAATCAAATCTCACAGTATAGAAAGGCTCTGCTTGACCATCCTGAGAGAGCAGCCTTCCTTTCCAGTATCATTGCTTGCTTACTGTAGCTTATTTTTCTTCTAACTTTTGATCTGACATAATTTGTCTTCCCTGATTGCAAAGCCAAGTGGTATTTAGTACTTTCTGTCGTTTGTTTTTGGCTGCTTTTTCCTCAGAGACTAGAAGAGTAAATAATGCAAAATAATTAATTTTCAAATTAAGTAATCAAATCATTTTATGTTCTTTATGATATACAGTATGACTTTATCACAGTTTATTTTCCTGATAAATGTTTGTGTTGGATATATACTTTCACATCAAAAAAGTTTCAAAGAACATTGTTAGGCTTGATTCTGAGCATGTGTGAGACAGCATCTCTTGCTCATACCTAGGCATCACTGTATTAGATTGTGGTGTATCTGGTGTCATATTTTTTAAGTATATTTTATTGATTTCAGAGAGGAACAAAGGGGGAGAGAGATAGAAACGTCAATGATGAGAGAGAATCATTGATAGGCTACCTTCTGCACTCCTCTACTGGAGATTGAGCCTGCAACCGAGTCATGTGTCCTGACCAGGAATTGAACCGTGACTTCCTGGTTCATAGGTTGTCGCTCAACCACTGAGCCACTCCAACTGGGCAACTGATGTCATATTTTTAAAATAATGTCAAATATCCCCCGAAAGTACAAAATTTTTCACCTCCTCCAGCAGTCTGACTTCCCATTTTTCCACATCCCAGCCAATACTTGTCACTGCCAGACATTTACATTTTGTAAATATGATGAATGTATACTCCCATGTTATTACTTATTTTTAAATCAATTTAAAAATTAATAAGGTTGAGCATTTTATGTGCTCTTGTGTTTGTTTTTTCCTATCCAGTCTCTGCATGTCAATTTTAACCAGTACAATGAGATAAGAAGCTAACAAATGCTACTTATTAAAAATAACTCTAACAAAGAAATATGACTTGGTGTCTTTATTCAAATAAGCTGTATAGTGCAAGTTAGGGTAATTATATCTATACTAGGGGCCCAGTGCACAAAATTCGTGCACAGGTAGGGTCCCTAGGCCTGGCTGGCTATCAGGGCCAATCAGGCCTTCCTTCCTCTGGCTGCTGGCTACCGGCTGCTGGCCGGGGTCTTCCTTCGTTACACACCGCCCCCTTGTGGTCAGCGCATGTCATAGTGAGAAGTGGAACTCCCAGTTGGTCGAACTCCTGAGGGGGCAATCTGCATATTAGCCTTTTATTATAGAGGATACCTGCAGGCATGTTAAGCCCTTGGATAATTAAGTAGATTATAAAAATACCTAATTGTATGTAAGTAAGAAAATATCTTCAAAGATTTTCCCATTATAGAGCCTAAGTCCAACATAATACTTTACTATTACTCAAATGAGATAATCATATCTTATGAAATATAATCACAAAAATTGTAGACCAGTGTCTCAGTGGCTTATCACTTGATGGTTAATCATAACAAATCAATTTCTCATCTCTGGTTAAGAAGCTGTAGGAAACTCACCTCTCTAGGAAATATTATAGATAAGAAAATCACCATGAAATTCAAGGCTGAAGATTATGTTACAATGACATTTATAAGAAAGGTACCCAGAAATCAAATTTAAGTTTTTCTACATAATGTGATGTTAGTCTTATATACAACACCCATGGATATGCAACAGGTAACAAGCAAGGAAAGGCAATGTTAACTTTTCAATGCCTATCAGGTTATTAATATTTTACAGATAGAATGACTTTCACTTCCTGAATGCTCACTATGTGCCAGACACTATGATAAGCACTTTACATGCAGTCTCTCTTTTTAAAAAGTATACTCCAAAGTAGATACAGTATTGTTTCTGTTTATGGATGAGAAAACTGAGGTTTCATAATTTGTAGAAAGTGGAGTTATTTACAGTTGTCTCTAGAGATAGACTATAAGCTGCTTTGCCCTGCTACCCTCTAAAGAACATTTTAAAGAAAGTGTTAGTCAAAGAATGACTTTCATTTGTGAAAAGGTCTTAATTTCATATAGTCACATGTAATAGCATCCTGTGTTTTCCTTAAATCAAAATTCTAAGAACTTGATGTGCTTTTCTTCTAGCAAAACACTTTAATGTTCATGGCATTAAGTATGTAACACATCTTCCTGCTCCCTTCCCAACTTAACTGGGCATCATAGCCAACTGTTCCTAAAAGAAGTAAATACATTCTTCAACCTCCCTGTTAACTTATTCAGGACTCAGCTGTAAAGATTTGTAACAGATTCAAGGATAACCTCATTATAAGGCCTATTCCTTAACTGTATGTTATCATGCTTTTGTTTTCGATATTTCCAACCATTTTAGCTTTTGCTATGGGCACTTTTATTATGGGTTTCATGAAAAATAATTTGTTAAGAAAATAGGACTCTTACTACGAAGGGAAGAATACTATCTTGGTCATTCTTGAAAATTTCCATCCCTGTGCATATGACACCACAATGTTGAAAAGCTGGAAAGGATGTCTTATGCTCACATCTGTGTGTTTCTAGAGAGCTAGGTAGGGGTGTTGCTGATTAAGCAAATTGGATGGAATCATTGCTGCTGGGAAATAGCCTGTCCACACTGTTGAAGAAAATATTCATCGAAATATTTTTAGCAGACAACTTGTCCCATGCTGAGAAGCTAATGTCTCACCTCTTAAGTACCAGCCAATTCCTTCCAAAAACACATGTAGACCCAGCCAGGTTGTATCATTCAAATCATAATCCATCATGGGACACAACCTGGGGATGTTTGGGTTTCACTACTCAATAGTCAAATCTTCAACAGATTTCCTGATATACCCTAAAGAACATCATTCTCCATTCATACCTATACTGCGGACAAAATGCCCAACTTGAGAAAAACGTGATTTCTACTGTTTAAACTCACATGCACATTAAAAAGCCCCTAAACGAGCATTTTTCAAACCTTGCCACACTTACAACAATGGCCTAAGTGTTCACAATGACCAAAATTAAGCAGTCGGTGGGGATCAACTACTCCCCAAGGAAACAGTCTCTATCTTCCTGTCAATTTTGTATTTCTTCACATCTTTTGAGAAGAAACATTTAAAGTTTATTTAGTGATACCTAAAAACAAAATACAAGTTAAAACGGTTCACTTATTAACCCAAATCTTGTTTCCAAGCTGAATAGTTGGTTGGTTGGTTCCATATTTTCTTAGCTAAGATCTTTCTCTGACTAGTGATTTAGATTCCTTTAAAATGAATTTTATCTGTCCTGCGAAGTATAAAAAATTATTAGGCATGATTTGTTTTTATTTCACAGCAATCTAACTTGGCTCAGTTAAAAAAGGATCGTAGTTGAACTGTGCTCTGCCTCAGTCCATTTGTAACTGAAGGTAATTCCCTACTCTGCTACTAATTAGTCTTACATTTTGTCTACAGCTACTGGGGCAATTCTAGAAAACACTCATGGTCTCCGTTTATAATCCCAGCTCTGCCATGCCATTTTACAGCTCCTGGTCCATGGAATATATAATGCCTACTCTGTTAAGACCTAATCTGTAAAGTGGGGACACAGACACAGACTGCAAAGGACTTTTGTGAGTATGAAGCAAATTAATCTCCAGTGCCTGTCACAGCGCAGCTGCTCAATAAGAGTGTTAAGAAAGTTAATTCCTGCATTAGAAAAATATAAACATTTTGGAAAATTCATATCTATTTTTAAAATAAAAGGTCTAAAATTCAAAAACACACACACATGCTTCAGTTTAAAGTGGACACCTGCTTTTTAGAAACTGATTTCTTCAAACATACCTGTCAATTGGCCTGTTCTTTGTGAGAAATCATCTCACTTAGTAATAAACCAAGAGCGACTTGCAAGTTTTAGCTCAACAAGTACTACGCTTTTGGATGTCATATATGGTGTAATCAGTTGTTGTTTTTTAAATCTCTCTTTCAAAGCCATCGATCTCCTTTTTTTGATGAAAAATGTTAAAACTAAAAAGAAAATACAAATTTGGTTTTGAAACAGAATTTGGGGAAGCCTTCTGAAAACCTACCTGAGTTCATATAACCAGATGCTTACTCTTTCTTCCTTTAGTCCAAAGCAAATGTCAGTAAGCTGCTATTTCATCCCTCCTTTGTAGAACAAATGCCAGACAAGCTGACATATGAGAAGACGTACAGTGCTCTGGGTCATCAGGAATAGTGAGAGAAGCAAAAGGACAAGCCAGTGCCTTGCTGCCAAGAGCTCCCCACCACAGCGACTGAGCATGGCCAGCAAAAACAATTCCAAAAGCGCTTGGCTGTATTCACTTCTTCCTGGACTGCAATAAAGCTGGATTTGCAGTCAGGTGCCACCCGCAGATAGAAATACAGAAATAAAACATCAAGGTATGGAAAAGTGAAAATTCTTCTACAGCCATTACTGTTTTTATATGTATAGCATCCAACTTAATCATTTTTAAAAATTATCTTAATATAGAAATGACACCCCTTATATACAAAATAAAATTTCTCCAGTATCTATAAAGAAGTGCACATTTAGCAAGGAAAATTCATGACCAGTACATTCAATTTATCGTGGGATTTAATAATCCAAATAAAAATATTACGCTTTTTATATCTAAAATCTTACTTCTTTACATTTGAACCCATTTATGTCCCTCTGAATTTTTTAAAGGTCCTTCTAAATGTAACCATGAAAAAATTTTAAAGACCAGGCTTCCAACTGAAGAAGCCATCCAGGTATTCTCTATGTTACGGAGCTCTTTTTGAAATGCCTGATAACAGGAATCACTTATTTTACAATCCATTGCTTGCATTGGACTATCTTACCAGAGAACCATTAGTTACAGTAATTCTGCAAAAGGATTCTATAGTTTTCTGTTTGTATCCATAAGAAACAACATAATGGCTCCCAGGACAACTTGTTTGAATAGCAACTCAGCAGAAGCTGAATGAACATTTTGGTTATATTTACCTGTATGAGAGATAAGGAAAAAACAATATCCAAGAATTAGCAATAGTCAAACCAACACTGCAGTGGGTGGTAATTGGCCTGTCAAAAAGAGTTCCAATAAAGATGAGCCACAAAGAAAGCACGGGGGCCTTCCTGTGTAAGAGAAGGCAAAAAATAAGAAAAGTGCCACAAATTGATTAAAAAATAAGGCAAAGCAGGAAAACCTGGTAGATAAAACAGCACAAGAATGACAAATGGAAAGAAGTTCACTGAAAAAGCAAAACTATGCCCGGGGGGGGGGGGGGGGGGGGGAATAGGTACTTGTTTTAGGTGTTCTGCTATTGCTCTCATTTTCCCCTTTTCCCTTTTGTTTTTCTCTGTAGCATTCCCACAGTTAGCTGGTCCCTGGTGTTTTCATGCTCTCCCATTGCCTGTAACTTGACCCTGTGAATAACGTACAGGATTTTTCTGATGATCTTCCCTTGCCAAAATTTTGCTGTATCTCATTCTTAGAAGTGCTTGGTGCAGGTAACTAAACTAAACTGATAAATGAATTTTGTTCATTTATGCATTCATTCATTCAACACATTTTTTTGGGGGGGATATCCCACAGTGATTATGACAAGCATGATCCTTGTTCTCATCAAGAAAGTAATTAAAAAGAACACAAATATATTAAAAACTACTTATAGTTGTGAAAAGTGCTACAGAGCATATAAACAGGGTGCTGAGATAGGAAATACAGAAGGGTCTAAAGTAAAACTATCAGGAAAAGCCTCTTTGAAGAAAGATTTCAGCTAAGATCAGACGAAGCCAGAAGAAACCAGACATTCACAGTGTGGGCCAAACATTATCTGAGAAGGCATAGGGGCTGGAGTATTGTGGGCCATTGGGTCATGGGGTGATTGGGTCATGTGTTGTCATAAGTGTTTTTGTCATAAGAGTCTTTCCTCTGAAAGACCCTTGAGTTTTAAGTGGAAGTGTGACATATTCTACCTTATACGTTAAAAAAGATCATTTGACCATTATGTGGAAAATGAATTGGAGTCCAGACAAATGTGAAAGATAAGAGACTCTGAATGCCTCTGCAGTTCTCCAGGTGACAGAGAAGATGGTGGGAGGCCCAGGATGCTGGCATTAGGGAGAGAGGAGTGGCTGGATTTGAGATTCATTTTGCAGGACTGGCTGGTGGACTTCACAGGTGTCAGAGTTATGGGGAATACGTGTGACGATTAGAGCGTATGGGTTGGGAAGGAAACACCATTGGCAGTTTGGACATGGGCTAAGATGTGGGAACAATGGCAAAGGCTTATTGATTTCTTTCTAAATACTTGTTACATCTGTCCCTTCCTCTTTGTCCCTAGTATTGAATAGCAATTTATCTAGAAGATCCTCTTCATCTGATTCCTGGAAGGACTCCAAGAGTGGTACTCCATCACTGAGTATCTTCTTAGTTCACATCAAAACGATGCTCCTAATGAAATATGGTAATCAATGGGGATTTTGGAAGGAATGTTGGTTTATGGCAGAAAACTTAACCTGGGTTGTCTCAAAAGGCAAAATCTTTTGCACATTGCACTTTTATTTATTAGATCATGACCAAATATACAACATTTTAGTACATTCAAATTTGTAAAGATAAAAAAAAAATCATCTAATGAATTCCAGTATTATAGAAAATCACAGATGGTTTGACCTGGGCACCCAAGGATCATTGAGTCCTGCCATCTGACTTATGTGAATGAGTGACTCGCTAAGTGGCTTGCCTCAAGGTAAACAGCTCACTAATGGCAGAACTGGGACAAGAATGAGGTTCTTATTCTTAGTACATATCATAGACTTCTACTGTAACCATAAAATTTAACCACAATAACAGTAGCCAAAATTATTTTTTTCCAGAGGCGGCCAATATAAAAATTTCAGAGTCTCTAGTGCCCGGGGGACATTCTGTTTTCCTGTTAATGTCCATATATAAATAGAGGGTTGGAAAGACACAGGTATCCTTCTTTCTATGTGTTCATTATTAAGAAATCTGGCACAGATCAGCTGAACACTTTTTTTCCTGGCATTTTCCAGTTGGCTTTTCAGGGCTTTTAAAAGTGAATAATCCCTAATTGTGATGTTTGAAATCTGTTCCAAAAAACCTTCCAGAACAACAACAAAATAGTCACCAATCCTTAGCCAAGAAGCTTATCATTGAAGTCCAAAGTACACATTGGTCCCATAATTTGATGGTGAGCCAGAAAAGGGATTTCAAATGCATGGTGATGATTTGATCAAATGGGAAATACCCTTGATATTCAAAGCTATCTATCAATACCTGAGCCACAAAGAGCCACCAGACACTAATAGAGATAGTCTATGTAGGGAATAATGTGCTATTGTTTGAATGAGACAGGATCATCTCTAATTGTAATTCTGGAAATTCTAAGAGGAACAGAAAAGGCTCCAGGCATGCAATCCTATAACTGAATGTTTACAAATCTTGAACAGGATTCTTTTCCAGGTAGACCCTTTATCTGCCATATTTCTCACCTTTACAAATCACATTTTGTCTTCCACATCCGTGTATTCCCTGGTAGATGGGTAGAGGTTTCTGATACTATTGCACAAAATGGCTTTGTCACAGCAGTAAGAACCAGGTACAGGTGATTTCTTTTCTGTCTCCACTATTTGGCCAATTGAGGGTATATAAAGACACAACTGATGTATATATTTTGTACCTGATAACACCAAACTAACAAATCTTACCAAATATGTAGGTTCCTAAACATTGAGTGTATTTTCTACTCAAGCATATTTTTCCTTTGATATTCCATCCCCATAGTTCTACAGAGTAGAGAAATATGGAACTTTCTGTGCAGGGAAGGAATGATGGGCATTTGCCTATTCTAACTCAAAGCTTCCCCTTGACCAATCAGTCACCATCCTTGTGTGTTTCAAAGTTTTCTAAAACATCTTTGACTTTTTTGAGGAGAAAATTTAGTCCTCAGTACTGGAAGTTATCCTTTCTATCCCATGCTCATCCTCTCTCTCCTATCTATCATCTCTTTATCTCTCTCTAACACCAGTAGAAAGGACTCATGCCATTCACCCCTTCATAGCTTGCATAGTACCCAGCTTACTGAGGGCTTAAATACAATGTACCCCTCACTGAGAGTCCCAAAGAACATCATTATGCCAAGTAAAATGTAATTAAGATCAGACCAAATCATGATCTTGAAGGTTTTGCAGCAGACCCATCCTATCATGGAAGGCATGTGGTGCTCTAGTTGATCTTCCCGTTAATAGTGATATCTGGCTGTCTGAACTGTCCCTGCAATTTCATGAAATTCTTGTCCTAAATTACAGTGTTCACACACCAGTCCACTATGAGGTAGTATGCATATTTCAAGGTCAGTAAGAATATGTTCTTTTTTGTATTTCTTATTTGATAGATATTATTTATCTAGTTTTACTAATATTCTTAAGGTTAAAAGGATTATAGAAACGTGAAAGTATATATCTTTAATTAGTGACAATGCTGAACTTTCTAATCTCTATTAAGAAGCTGTGAACCATGAGAAACAAGACAGTATAAGAATCCTGTTTAGTGAACTTTTAAACTAAATTAGACATAAAATTAGAGGGAGAATTGCTGAGTCATCAGAAGCACGGGCCTACCAGAGGATAATCATGTTTTCCATGCCTGCTGTCCCCATTCTGTGCCACTGCTAGCAGGCTCTCACTTTCAAATGGTTGCATTGTTTTTCCTTTCTTATAGTTGTTAGGACATTAATTTCTGCTTTGGGTATTCTTGCTCCTCAAGAACATTACACATTAAAAACCCAGACATTCCTGCCCTAACCGGTTTGGCTCAGTGGATAGAATCGGCCTGCGGACTGAAGGGTCCCAGGTTCAATTCCGGTCAAGGGCATGTACCTTGGTTGCGGGCACATCCCCAGTAGGAGGTGTGCAGGAGGCAGCTGATCGATGGTTCTCTCTCATCGATGTTTCTAACTCTCTATCCCTCTCCCTTCTTCTCTGTAAAAAATCAATAAAATATATATATTTTTTTTAAAAAAAGGGAACCTTGGGAAACAAACAAACAAACAAAAAAACCCCAGACATTCCTAAATGTAATGTATGTCAATCTAACCTGTCACCCCTACTCACATACTGAACACTCAAAATCCAGGAGAAAAACTGAGGCACATTACTCCACTGAGGCTGCCTATAATGAAGGCCTGGACCACGCTCTGACCTCCTAAGCAGAAACCACACTGGAGTCCAATCCCTGGGGTTCTGATCCAAGTGTTATCCTGAAGAACTGAGTCCCCTAAGCCTCTATCTCCCTCTTTGCTCCAAGAATCAGTTCTGTCATGTGTAACTAGGAATAAAATCGCCTTCTGCCCAGGAGATGATGCTGTGATTCATGGAATGATATCTGAAATATGCCCATGAGAGAATTTGTCCAAGAATAGGACTCTATTCCACTGATCCTCTGTCTCTGATGAATTTCTCCTGCTTACATCAGAGTAAGCTACAGAAAAGAGAAAAAATATACTATATAAAACTCTAGGGTTGCTTTTGCCTCAAGAATTCAAAAATAAATCTGACCAGGTGGAATATCAATGATTAGTCAATGAACACCTCCCTATTCAACAGCAAAAATCATTCTATTTCTGATCCAATTAAGGTTAACTTATTAGTTTTTATTTTTGTCAACTCAGGTTAATGTATTACTTTTTATTTTTGCCTCCCTTTAAGACAGTGTACCTATAGGCAATGGTTTTCAGAAACTAGCCATAGCAGTGAAATGGAGAGTGATTGATGCCACCTCCAGTGGTTTTCTATGAAAATGAGAAAAACACATTGATATGAGACCATGTATATACTAAAATCAGACTCACTGCATCATGCAAAATTGTAGAGATCATAAAATAAACCTGAATTGATCAGCAAAATGTACAGTATGCCAAAAGACAAAAACTGTGTGATAATACTTATATGTGGAAGCAAAATAGAAATAGAAAATAGAATGGTGGTTGCCAGGGTGGGAGAAATAGAGAGATGTTGGTCAAAGGGTACAAACTCCCAGTTATAAGAGAGATGTTCTGAGGATCTAATGTACAGCATGGGGATTATAGTTAATAATATCTATACAAGCCGAAACCAGTTTGGCTCAGTGGATAGAGCGTCGGCCTGCGGACTGAAGGGTCCCGGGTTCGATTCCGGTCAAGGGCATGTACCTGGGTTGCGGGCACGTCCCCAGCGGGAGATGTGCAGGAGGCGGCTGGTCGATGTTTCTCTCTCATCGATGTTTCTAGCTTTCTATCTCTCTCCCTTCCTCTCTGTAAAAAATCAATAAAATATATTTAAAAAATAATAATAATAATATCTATACATATAAAAGGCTAATATGTTAAGTGTCCCTCCCACCGTCTGACTAGTCGCTATGATGTGCACTGACAACCAGGGGACAGACACTCAACACAGGAGCTGTTGTGACTGCATACTTGCCATTTACAGAGAAACGGCAGCACAAACCTGATGCCAACAAAGCAATACTCAGCTTCCCCCCAAGTGGGACACAAGCCCCGCAAGCACCCCAGAGCGACAGCCCACCAAATTGCAGCTGACACTGCTGAGACCCCATGGCACAAAATGCGGCTCAGGTGCTGTGGGCACCAAGGAATGACACCACATAGCAATGCCAGGCTTCCTCTCCCTAGTGTCGACTAGCCTCCTTGGAGTTTCTTTAGACCAGTAACACGACTTGCTTTACAGCCAGGTGGAAACATTTTACACTTTAACCAAATGTCTGTGAAGGGTTTTCCCGTGCCACATCTCATTTGATCCTCACAGAATTCCTGGAGTAGGTAGATAGGAGACTCGGTGGAATCTTATTTTCTTTTCATTAGCAGAAAAACGAAGATTTAGAAAGCTTAGAAACTTGACCCAACTGAAAAGAAGTAAGAAATAGTGGATCTTGCCTAACCGGTTTGGCTCACTGGATAGAGCGTCAGCCTGAGAACTGAAGGGTCCCAGGTTCGATTCCGGTCAAGGGCATGTACCTTGGTTGCGGGCACATCCCCAGTAGGAGGTGTGCAGGAGGCAGCTGATCGATGGTTCTCTCTCATCGATGTTTCTAACTCTCTATTCCTTTCCCTTCCTCTCTGTAAAAAATCAATAAAATATATATTAAAAAAAAAAGAAAAGAAATAGTGGACTTTGAAAATGACTTCAGGTTTTCTCACTGTGCAGAATACAGTCAAACACGGCTGCAGTTAAATATTTTACCCTTTGTTCTCCCTGTGTGATCTAAATAATAATCTGTTTTGTATTGATATTTACTACTGTGTTGCTGACAGTTACCTGAAAGATAAGTTGGTGTGCTTCGCTAGGCTGGGAAAAGTTTAGCTAAATCAGAAAGCAGGTGTAATTAAGCAAACTTATCTATATATAAAGCTCTTGCTAACGCCAATCGCATGCATGTGTTTCCGTATGTCATTGTCGATCGTGAATTTAGTTGACACTTTAATTATAGAGAAAGGGCGAACAGCGATATCAAAATATTTTTTCTAATTAATTTCCTTTCAATGTGCATGAATCCCTGCACTGGGCCACTAGTTATTTATACTAGAGGCCTGGTGCATGAAATTTGTGCATGGGGGGGTGTCCCTCAGCCCAGCCTGCATTCTCTCCAATCCGGAACCCCTGCTGGCAGTCTGACATCCCTCTTGCAATCCAGGACCACTGGCTCCTAACTGCTCAGCTGCCTGCCTGCCTGATCACCCCTTACCACTCTGCCTGCCTTCCTGATGCCTTCAACTGCTCCCCTGCTGGCCTGATCATCCTAACTGTTCTCCCCTGTAAGCCTGATCACCCCTAACCGCCTCTGCCTTGGCCCCGCCACCATGACTTTGTCCGGAAGGATGTCCAGAAGATGTCTAGTCTAATTAGCATATTACCCTTTTATTAGTATAGATACTTGAACATTGCTAGGATAATATATGTTAAATGTTCTTCCCTTGAAAAAGAAATGGTAATTATGATGGAGATGTTAGCTAACATTATGGTGGTAATTATTTTGCAATAGTTAAGTGTATCACATCAACACATTATAAACCTTACATGTACACAATATTATGTCAGTTGTATCTCAATAGAGATGGGAAAAATTTGAATAAATTATTTTTAAGTGAAACACACAAACACACACACACAGAACCTCTGTAGTAGGTTGCCACTGCTGCCAAGGACAGGCTTCTAAGAATGCAATGAGTCTGCTCCAAGCTTGATCAGGTGACTTGAGTCACCAGGACCTGTAGTTTCCTCATGAGGGTGCACAGATACCATAAATTCTCTCTCTCTCTCTCTCTCTCTCTCTCTCTTTCTCTCTCTCTCTCTCTCTCTCTCACACACACACACACACACACACACACACACACACACACAGAGTCAACTTTGCATTATCTAGGATTAGTCTTTCAAGTTCCTATTAACATAAGTGAGAGAGTTTATAAATCTTTGCTCTAATATCTCATATCATGGCTTCTTTTCTAGGCTATATTCAAAGAAACACATATATAGTAATATTTCTTTATATGCATTTTTAGGAAAATATTTTTATACACAATCACATGTTTAGGTTGAAGGTCTATATTACTCAGAAAAAAAACATTTTCAAGGGTAAATAAATAAGAAAATAATTTAATTCCCCTTGAGCCATATCTAAAGTTACTATTGGAAATGTTTTGAATGCTTAAGAATATCAAATGCAAAAATATTCCAGTCTTAAATTAAACATAAGTAAATGTAGTATCTGCACCATTGTTTCTTTCTGTTGTATGCATAGTTTGAGTCAACTACACAAAACCTCTACAAAAATGCAGAGCTAAGGCAAGCTTCCCATGGAGTAAAAAGAATGAGGTGGGGTTATTCTCTGTGTTCCCAAACATCTCTTGAGAATTCTAAAACAGAGTAAATGATCATAAATATCTATACAATAATTAAGCTAATAAAATGGCTACATATAGAAGACAATATTAATTAGGAAAGACTTTTTGGATTAGAGAATAATCAAGAAATAGAAAAAAGGAAATTGGTTTGAGCCAAAAGATAAGAAAGTATTTAGAGAGAAAATGACATGCAAAAGCATTTTAAAGCAAGACAATAAATGAAAATATATATAGGAATGTGACTACCATGTCAACAGACAGACTTGGTTGACTGAAGCATAACTACCATCCAGTTGTATAACCAAATAACCAAATATCATAAATTCCATTTGCATAGTACTTTAATATCTGTAAAATATTTTTATGTTATAGGATTAACTCCTTGATGAAAAATAACTCAGTGATAGAGGAAATAAGCATCCTCATTTTACAAATCAAGAAATAAAGATTCAGAAATGCTGGTAAATTATCTAAAGATACAAGAAAGTGACAGAGGTAATATGAAAATTTCATCTTATTTATTATCTAATGCTCTTGTACTAAGCCATTGTGTGGTTTATAAAATGTAAGTACATATTATATGTGGCTGTTGGCAAACAAGGATTGGGAAAAAAAAATATAGGAGACAATTATTAAAGCTCTGAAAATATAAATTATTTGCTATAAGTCTTGTCTCCCATAATATACTAGAGATTCTTAGTAAAAATTCTTAAGATAGTAGGCACTCCTTAATCTGTAGTTCTGGGGGGGAAATACACAGAATGTCGTCTGTGTAATATTTTCTACAGGCAAGTTATGATTTAATTTGAAATAATTTTAAGGATGGTATAAACCTTGTCTTTTTTAAAGTGAATTTATTATTTTGAATAACAATTTATTCACAATCACTTAGAAAGCAAAATAATTCAATAAATTATAGAATAAAATTATTGCTCTTATTCTGATATCTGTTATCTCCAATCTTCACACCCACCACTTCTCACCTCTTGGTGTGTATCCCTTCAGACTGTTTCATACACACAAACACACAAACAAAGACAGACATATACACAAACATGCACATACACATTTTAATTTCCCTCTTTATTACATAAAAGGTAGCATATTAGACACATTATCATGCACTGTTTTAAAATTAACCTATCCTGAGATATTTTATAATCAATACGATCAATGTCCTTTTTCAAAAATAGCTGCAGAGTATGTCAATAGTGGATGTTTACAGATGGGTGCTCAGGTTCTTCCTAGTTTTTGTTGTAAAAATTTAAATAGTGAATTGTAGAACAGACATAGTTAAATTGTAAAGTTAAAATTACCCCTATCTAGGATCTTTGACCTTTAGCTCCCAACCCTCCTTCAATTTCTCTTTTCATCATCATGCTCTTTGCTGGTATTACCACTATCCTTTTATTTAAAAAATATTTTTATTGATTTCATAGAGGAAGGGAGAGGGAGAGAGAGAGAGTTAGAAACATCGATGATGAGAGACAATCATTGATGAGCTGCCTCCTGCATGCCCCCAACTGGAATCAAACACAGGACCCTTCAGTCCGCAGGCCTATGCTCTATCCAATAAGCCAAACCAGCTAGGGCACCACTATCCTTCTTGACTTCTCAGTAAAGGAGGAGGTGAGGGAGGCAGGATGAGAAAAGGATTCTCAAGTTCCACATATTTAAGGTAAATGTTAGGTTATATTTTCAGGCCACAGTTAAAATAACACATTCAATTTCAGTAAACCGTAGACGTTTACAAATCTGTATTTTTAACATGTAGGTTCTTCTGCATAATCCCTGGCTTTCCCATCATGCATTAATCATATATGCATATGATTTCATTTGCCTGTTAGGATCCAGAGCCATTTATGCTGAAGAATTACCAACAATTATGGAGCAGGCACAGAACTCCCACATTGAGTATCACTTTTTCTTGCCTTTGAAGATGAATTTCCAGTAGGATCTGATCATTTGTTCCTAACCTATCTCTACTTGCAGCTGTATGACATCCAAAATTTAGATTCATCTTAACCCAGAGGCAATGTAACTTGAAAAAAAAAGAAAACATGGTTCAAATGTTTTTGATAAAAAGGGCTGAGAGGAGAGCATCTTAATGATTCAGAGAAGATGTCGACTCCCACATTTAGCAGAAAATGGCACACAGATATGAATCATCAAGTCCTAATAATTAGCTACATCTTAATTGATTTAACAATTCATTTAAGTGAAAGTTATTATTTAAAGTTTTGTCTAACAGAGCATGTTAAAACATGTCTTATGGATATTGCACAACACCATCATTCCCCTCTTTCCTTTCCACAGGTTAGTGCTGCATTGAATATGAAGCATCAGTTGTCTATACACAATGTTTTTTTTCTAAGAATTCAAAGTTTATAAATGACAGGCTGAAAAAAAGATGACTAGGACTCTTTTGCTCCATTTAAACCCAATGTTCATTTCCTCTTCATCATTCCCTAATACGGTCTTTCATCTGTTGTCCAGGCCAGGGGAATATTATCCTTTCCAAGAAAGTATAATATTTCTGGAATAAATGTGCTTTCTAGTCTGAGCTCCAGCACCAACAAAACCTGTTGAAAGAGAAAATTCATTCCTACCTGACATCAAATAACTATTTTGACTGATTATTTTCTCTGAACTGACAGGTTGTTTTTGCAATGTAGACACGAATGTAGTCAATTTAGTGCATAAATGATACATGAGGGGTTCCATATTCAAAGCAGAAAAATTGTACAGTAGTTCAATAGACGCTCAGTATTTACTTGGTTCAATAACAACTATTGTAAAAGTATCCACTATGTAGATTGTAAAAGGCTTTTTAAAAACTTGTTAATCTTATGCAGTACATGAAATTGGAAAATAATGACAATGGGCATTTAGTAGATTTCACTAATAATTAATGAGATAAAAGATATGTCAAAAATACACTGTGCTCCCACTTTTACAAATCTATCACAATCACCGACACTGTAAAGGAGTTATATGCAATGGTGCTCCTTAAATTATTATTTGTAACTAAAAAGTGGAAACAATAAAAATCTCTACAACAAGAAAGTGGTTAAATAAATGAGGCACATTCTATTTCTCATTCTCTGCCACATACTCCAAGGATGAATTCCAAAAGTTGAGTCAATTTCAGAGTGACATAGAGTTTCTCATGTATCCCCCCCAAGATCCTACATGGAGCAATTCTAAAAGTTGAGTCAATTTCAAGATAGTGTGGCACAAAAAAAAAGGAATCAAAACCTAGAGAAGGTGATTTTTGCCCCCTGTTTAAATTTTTTTAATTCAACTAATTTAATTATCTGTACCAGTGAACTTGGGAAAGTTTTAGTTACCAAGAAGATAAGTTATTGTTTGTCCTGGGATATGGGAATTAGAGAGTAGTCTCCAAAAACTTATTAAAGAAAATGAGTACTTTGCGAACTTAAGCACCTCACCAGCTTGATTACTAATTTATTAGACCCTGTATTATGAAAATGAACAGATTTCTTGAGGATTTTTCTCCTTCTGATTATTCTGAGAAAAGCCTATAATGGAGTCCGTGACTTAACAGAAAATCACATTCCTTTCAGTGTTATTTACCATGGGTCTTTCAATGGGTGCCAGTGAAACTTAAATGAAGTTGTTTCTTTTGCATTTATATTTTCTCTACATGAAAACTGCCTGAATGTCAGCAACCAGGACACACTCTTCCCTAGAAGACTAGGAGTGCAATTGCCCAACTTACATTTTAAAACCTACACACAAGGCTTAAAGAAAAATGCCACCTAGAAATCAGCTTGGAACAAAGAAGCAAATAAAATTTCACGATTGAGAAAGAGCTATAACTATGGGCTTGTAGGGGTTCAGAACAAGTCTGTCCAGAATGTGCCACTTTGGCATGTGGTTTATTGAAGCTGAAGACAATTGAAGCCCCAAAGATTCTGGAAGAGCTTTTACCTCCCCTGACCTGATTGAAAGGATTTAGATAGCCAGCCTGGCCCAGGAAGAGATGTCTCACCAGAGAAAACTACAAAGAGTAAGAGCAAGGTGTAGTAGACGGGGAGAAACTTAGCAAAGTCTTTTTTTGTTTGAAATCTTTTCTGTATCTCGCTATCTCTGCTTGGCATGACAAACATTTGTTTTCCCATCTTCCTATAGATGGTTTTCCTCCTCTTTGAGGTCCCAGACTCCTAACTCCTTCTTCCTTGGCTCAGAAGAGCATGAAGGCCTCAATTACCTATCTGTGGGCTTCATATTCTTATGGAGCCCATGTATGTATGAAATTAAATTGGATTTTCCCCTGTGAATCTGTCTCACGTCAATTTAATTAGACCAGTCAAAAAAGAACCTAGGTAGGTAGAAGATAAAATTTTCCTCCTCAACAGACTCTTCCCACTTTGCATTATCATGTTTTCTTTCCACCTTTCATTATTATTTTTGATTCTCAGCTTTGTTCTAACAACATCATGCTTTTCAGAGGAAGCATGCATTCCATATGAATGAATACCTTGCACAGATTGGCTTAATTTTCCTTAAACTTGTGAGTAGTTATCATCTAGGATTTTTTCTGAAACCCAGCTCATGTGGAAAATAGGAATGTAATTGTAAAGGTTTTTATCTGCATTGAAAGTAGAAAAGTAAAATATATATAACCAATGAGTATAATTCTTTCATTTCTCAGTAATATCTATATGGAATGTATAAATGTTATGAGGGTAAAACGATTCACTCATATTTCTGAAAATGTACAAGCTGTCACACAAATCAGATTTATATTGCTTCAGCCATATAATTGATCCTTTATGCTTGTTTGTGTGTTTTGAATAAACCCTCATGAAGGTCTACTACCCTTGTAATAGACACTTGACATCTTCCCAAAGCAAGGCATTTCATTTAAAAAGACAGCCAAGAGCATGCTCTGATCATTTGATGTTATAAATCAACAGACAGTCTGCTTCACTTGCATTTTTGCAGTGCATTGTAGCTGATTTAAGGCAAAGCCCAAAGCCCTTTCCATGAAATGGAAATTATACATCCCAAGCCCCACTTTTCTTTCACTAGGCTACCCTTTATAGCATTATTCTTTTCAAGCAGAATGTCCAGTGAATATATTAATTGATCTCTTGCTGTTTTGTGAACCACAGTTAAAAACTGAGGCCACTGGCAAAATTGTTAGAGTTAACACATTCCATTCGAGGCAGCCTCGGCTTTACTTCACCTACTTTTGTGTCACACAAATGTCTGAGAAGGGCCTTACCATTTTAACATTTCATAAAATATGTTTCACATTATTAAAAGGTGTATTGATCCAATATACTCACAACTATATATCAAATGGAATACATAATTAGCTTAAAGAAGTTTGCTCAATTATTTTGCATATGAAAAGGTAACATCTTGCTTTCAATTGCTTGAGGTAATTCTTTTTTTAAAATATACTTTTATTGATTTCAGAGAGGAAAGGAGAAGGAGAGAGAGTTAGAAACATCAATGATGAGAGAGAAAATCACTGATTGGTTGCCTCTTGCACGCCCCCCCCCCCCCCCTCCGGGGATTGAGCCCGCAACCCTTGGGGGACCCTTCAGTCTGCAGGCTGATGCTCTATCCACTGAGCCAAGCCAGCTAGGGCTTCAATTGCTTGAGGTAATTCTTAATGCTCTTTTAAAATAAGAGACTATCAGAGTTTTAAGTAATATCTTGAACATTTTTTCAGTCACAATTATTTTGTCTTATTCAAGAAAGCAGCCATTGTCTAAAGTGATACTGCCAATTTGCAAAAATGTTACTTAAGAAAAACTAAACAAACAAAGCCTGATTAGTTTTTATATGGAATGCCAAATGGCATTCATGTTTAAAAATTATTATTGATATTTTACTACAAAATATTGTATTAAACACTTGGGCAGTTTTCAATGATCAGGACACTGAGACATCAAAGTGCTACTATGCAAACATATTTAACCTGGGGTTAAGAAGTGAGGTTACTGTGCTCTTTCTCTGTAATTTTTTCCAATTAAAGTTCATATGTCTTAGGACATTCCTCATATAATTTTTACCTGTTATTATAAGTAACAGTTGTATGTATAGTCTGCTCTCTACTAAGAATTTACTTGAGAGATTTAGTATTTTCTACTCTCTTTTCTATCTCTCATGAACCCCACATGAATTAAATTCCTTAAGTTTAATATGCACTAAATAATAGTTTCTAAATAGCCTAGCTGGTGTAACTCAGTAGTTGAGCATCAACCTATGAATCAGGAGGCCACAGTTCCATTCCTGATCAGGGAAATTGCCCAGGATTCGGGCTTGATCCTCAGTTCAGGAGGCAGCTGATCAGTGATTCTCTCTCATCATTGATGTTTCTCTCTCTCTCTCTCTCTCTCTCTCTCTCTCTCTCTCTCTCAACCCCCCCTTCCTCTCTGAAGTCAATAAAAATATTTTTTAAAATGTTTCTAGATATATAATCAAAGGCCAAGTCAACTTTATGAAATTCTCATTTTTTCATCAATAGTCAGAAGTGACTTGTTTACTTGACCTTTGACTCTAGGATGCTATTTTTGAAAACAATAATGATATAATTAATTGTCATCATTAATATATCATTCTACTCTCAGCCATTATACATATATTTATTCAGGTCACATAAAAATATTTTGTGGGGAAGCACAGGACTTGGTTGGAAAGTCTGTAAAGAGGATTCTCCGAAAGGCCGGGTGCCTCTGGGGGGAACCTTGCCGAAGGTGGTAGCCCCTACCTTGACTTTTCCAAACAAGTCCCGTGCTTCCCACAATATTTAAAATAAGTTCTTATAATTATATGTAAGGGATTTATAATATTGTGCTCTAAATCATGAAATCATTTCACTGAAAATTGTGCTTGAGGTTTTTTGTTTGTTGGTTTTTTGTTTTGTTTTTGTTTTTTACCAGTAAGAACATTGTTTCTTTTATTACGATTAATATACTGCAGTCCCAAAATGTGCTTGAGGTTTTGGGCAATTATGTAATCCATTTAAAATACCCCTACATCAGGCTTCAACTCTCACTTTCCTCTTGAGTTTCACATCCATATTTTTTTTTATTGTCTACTGGATATCATCTCTTGGCTAACAGACATGTTTTGCCAAATCAGCATTCCCCCTCATTCTCCCAGTTGCTCTGTCTCTCCATCTTGATTGATAATGACATCATTCATCATGTTACTAAGCTACAAACATTGAAGTCATTCTCAATAACTGTTTTCCTACTGTATTCATTTTCAACTGGTCACCAACTTCTGTAACTTCTATTTCAGAAAGAGAGATAGATGATAGAAAGATAGAGAGATAGATATTTTAGAAAAGGTATATTGACTAATGGGAGTGAGAAACAAAGATACTAGTTAGGAAGCTGTTAAAGTAATCCAGAAAGTAATGATGTGATTTTTCTTGAAAAATATATGAGAATGAATACATGTACACACAGCCATGCACTAAATAGATTATTTATGTACATATGTATCTATGATCTATATTTGTACATATCTATTTATCAATGCCTTTGATGAGTGCCCTTTCCTAATTGAGTTAAGCCATTTTCTTACACAAGACATTCTTTAAGTTTGTTATGCTGTCTGTCCATTCTGCCCTCTTTCCATCCCCCATACCTTTTAGTTAATTGCACAACCTCAGGCAGTCATCCTGGTTCATTCATCACCTATACTCCATACATCACTCTATACATCATGAATTCTCTGACTTTAGGGCCTTTTCTTTAGATCGTTTTTGTTCCTCAATTCCTTCAACATCCAGATATGAGTGAAAAAAATCTCAAATATCATCATGTGACCCCAAAATAGCATTAAGAATCAGTCCTTTCTCAGAGTACTAGAAAGCCATCAGTGTACAAAATTACTGTATCATTTTCATCCACTAGAGCCCCTAAAGGTAGGGATACTGTTTTTATCATCTCTCTACCTGCTGTCCCTGTCATAGAGGAAGCTCTCAATGAATAATTAGGGCACAATTTATTTTTTGTTCTACTTATTAATAGCTGGTTTAGATTTCATTTTGCATATACAGGTATTACCTAAATCTGGCATAAAAGGGGACAGAAAGGAGTTCTGAGATATGGTTTCTAAAACATGGATGGTTAGCTATGTTATGACATATTTTTAAAATTCCTATCTATGAGGTGATTGATCAATTAAGAGACAGAAAAGATGAGGATTCATGCTCATTCAACAGGAAGCTGAGGCAATTACCTTGGTAACTCAACTCAAAACTCCCAGCTTTTGAATCTATAGACCTGAATGTTTAAAATGGCTTATTTTTATGCTGTACTTTCAAATATTCTTTAATAAGTATGTCATAATAAAACCTGCCACACCTAGTACCTATTTTGTGTCCTCCTGTGTTGGGTGTTTATGCTTGCCTGCTCCCCACTCGTTCCATTTAGGTCTTGGTTTGTTATTTTACAAATGTGGACCAGAATCTGAACATATAATATTTTCATAATGGAAACAGCATCGCTAAACAGAAATGTACTGTCTTTTAAGAAAGTAACTGAATAATCATCATAATGTTGATTTTTAGTTAGTTCAAATATGAGAAAATTACTTTCGCTATTTGGCAAACCTAACAGAAACAATGCCACTGAGGTAGCCAGACAACCAGCATTTAGACAGGAGGCCATCTTCAGAGTCCTCTCTTCCAGGAGGCAGGCTCTGAGCAAGCAGAATGCACAGCGGGACTCAAGCCTGCAGGTCACTCTGTGGGAGGACTGCACTGACTTCAGTCAAGCACAGACTTTCGAGGACCTGGAGTAACAAATGATTTGTTTTCTTTATGATAAGGCCCCACATATTCTTGCTGACATCAAATCAAGAGACAACTTATCTTATCTGACTCAAATTATACAGAGACAAACATATTTAAAAAATTCCACATGAGCTCCCTTTTATTTTTCAAAGGCAATGCAAGAAAACATCAGTTCAGTCACATTACATCCTCCTCTCTCTCTCTCATGTTTCCTCTTTGTCCCCTTCAATTTTCCATTTAAAGGTTTAGAAAAGAAGGAACTACTCCATCAGAAATGAGAATGACCCATGTCTTAGTTCTCCACATTTCATATGATGGGTATAAAATTTTAAATTGATATATTATATTAATAACAATAAAAGATAGCTATCATTTGCATAAATGTGCGGTTACCAAGACAGCTTTGCAAATGCTATTTAATTTAAACTGAGTCTAATGTACCACACTGGGGTATTATCAGTGTCAGTTACAGGATGGTACACATTTTCAATGCTCTGGTGACGAATGCTATATCTCTCTTTGTATTTATCGTGTATCTAAGCATCTTTTTCCATGCATCTATGTATTTATCTGTCTCCATCTAGTCATTCACCTGCATCTGTGTATACATGTGTGTGTGTGGGCGCGCGCACGCGCACACACACACACGCACACACATACACACATGCGCGAGCACGCACATTTGACTGGTTTATCTCCATCTTTACCTTGTTGTGTTATTCACACCTCTGTATGGCCCTTCTAGATTCTGTCCCTGAGGGAGGAAGTATAAGTGAAGGGGTGTTGGAAAGTCTAGCCTTGGCTAATATCTGCAGAAGATCCTTTTCTGAGTCTTCTTCACTATCCTCTGTCATCATCGCTTCCCTTCCCTACGAACCTACCTTCCTAATAACACTCAAACTTCTGTAATTTTTCACACGTGGGCATACTCCAAGATCATTGATCCTCTCTTACTTTTTCTTTGTCTTCTTTTTTTTTAAATCCTCACCTGAGGATATGCTTTTCATTAATTTTTAGAGAGAAAGGAAGGGAGAGGGAAACAGAGAGAGAAGCATCAAATGGTTGTCTCCAGTATGCACCCTTACTGGGGATTGAACCTGTAACCTGGGTATGTGCCCTGACCGGGAATTGAACCCATGACCCTTTGGTGCATGGAATAATGTTCCAAGCAACTGAGCTACACAGGCCAGGGCTTTGTCTTCCATATGTTTGTTTAATTTATGTTTATTGTTGAAAGTATTATACATGTCCCGCTTTTCCCCCATTGGCCCCCAGTAACCCGTACCCCCAGGCCTTCACCCCACAATGGTTCGTGTCTTTTAATGACATCTTCTACACCATGTCTTCAACTGCCTCTCCAGGCTGATGTCACTTGCCCCTAATTTCCTCACCAAACCCAATAATAGAGGGTGAAAAATTTTTCACTCTTAGCTGCTTCCATCCAGAAGTCTTAAAGGCTAAATTTGATATCAATTTATATTTACTTTAAGACATACTGAGCATAAACCTTATATTCAAAATAAATAAGGACACATGGAATATGATTATTATACCATCTTCTCTCTATAGGAAGCCCAGAAAAATGAAAATAAAGGCAAAAACTTTTGACAAGCCTCATGAAAAAACATGAAAGTGCAGGTGTGTAAGACATCATTGACAGATTTCAATTAGTGCAACTCTTTTTAAAATTAGCACCTGTCTTTAGTGAGAACTGGCATGCAGAATAAGGTAAGCATGTATATTTAGAAAGGGAAATCTGGTGATTCTAAAAATCATAACTTATTTTTTAAAAAATGGGGGTGGAGGTGAATAGGCTTTACTTATAAAGCAAAGATGTTTGAATAGTGTATTCTGATGTACAGACATGTATAGTTTGACATAAAGGCAGACAATTTTCAAAGTTAGTGACATTTCAGAAATAAATGTTTAGAGACTTCCATGTACATAAAACACACATATAAAATACAGATATAAGGAATTATGAAAACAATAATGTCAAATGTAAAAAAAAAAAATTAGGTCAGGACACTTACGAACTCGTAAGTTCTATGCTGACACTCAACAAATCACATAACCCTTTACTCTTCAGTAATCATATCCAGAATATGAATGGTGGAAACAGGTAATTTCTGAGGTTATTTCAAGTTCCTTCATTCTATCACAATGCATTATTTTATAACTCATCATTGTGAAATGATCGTTCTATATTGTTAATGCCGAAACATTGGCCTGTCACGAACATTATTTCATCCAATCCATTCATTCCCTCCTGTGAAAAGAAATACAGGAAATCTCATTTAAAAGGAGGTCAGGAAACCCTGAAGGGGGACCTCTCATACACTTCTTGCATCCTACATAACTAATTGTTTTGACAATGGAAGACATTTTCCCCCCCATAGGAATTTTATCTCCTGCTTTGAATAAAAAGAAGGAAAATCCCTCTCTGTGCCAGCAACAATACACTAACGACCTATTACAGCCAATGAGAAAACACCACAACCTAAAACTCTTCTTCTCCAATAAACCTTTGTTCAAAACAACCCTCCCCAGTTTCCTCCTAAAACTTAATGAAAGCTAACCTTCCTTGTCTCTTAGGACTTGTTTATGTCTCACCATAGCTTGCTTACTCCAAATTGCAATTCTCTGCTATTCACAAATAAACTAATTTTGCTAGTAAAATAACTGGGTTTTGCTTTTGAATTTGACATTCCCCTGATTTTTGTGATACTTTATGACCTAGACCTCATAAATGTCATTGTCACATTTCTACCTTGTTAAGCCTCTTATATTTTTCTTCTTTCTTAAACACTGAATAATATAAAAACAAATCCAGAAAATTTGCCCAAAGTTTTATAACTATATCTATATTTAAAGCTATAGCTATGTCCATATCTATAACTATATTTATCTAGATATAATGCTCAGATAATTATATGAGTTTTAACAATATATTTTAAAAATCAAGATGTACTAAGTATTAGCTCTTCATGAAATTATGTAGAATTACAGGACTGACTCCAAACAAGGGACTATGATTGGTTAATTAACAAACATTTACTATCTATCCAAGGTATTTTTAGTAAATAACCTCTGGGAAGATGGTTAAGGATGGCAGATAGACAATGAGTAACTAAAATGTTGATTTACTTTCCCTTTGCTTATACATATTTATATCTCACCTGGGAAAATGTCAATAATACATGTGAACAAATCAGAGAACAATTTTTTTTCTTTAAAACATGTGGTGTTGCATCAGAAGTTTAGAGAGAGAAGAAAACTGTAGAGCTTGGAGTGATATAAAAGATTTATTTTTGGAAGTGGGACTTCAGCTCAATTGTGAAAGATTTAGATAAACAAAGAAGAAAAAAATAAAACACAGAGGTGGAAAAATGAAAGGAGACCCAGAGACAGTATTTTCTTTCTTCCCCTCTCTTCTATCCATCCTTCCTTCCTCCCTCCCTTTCTTCCTTAGGGAGAGAGGGATGGTAAAGATCACGGGGAAATCAAAGTGAAAAATCTTGAGAGAATCAAGAAAGTCAATGATCACATCAAGGCAGAAGACAGACCAAAGGATGATATTCAGTGTCTTACAGTATCTATCAAATGCTACTGCAGCACTGAAGGGAAAATGTTAATGATGGACCTGAGGTAGAGCAAGAGAGTTATAGTTAACTACAAAAAGCACTGTTTCCGGAACATGCTGGGAACAAGCCCTATAAGCATTGTAAGGTTATGGTTATCCGAATAAAGAAAAGAGTATTGTTTGTAAATTAACTTTTATTCTCTACTAGAGGCCCGGTGCACAAATTCATGCATGGGTAGGGTCCAGCTGGCCCAACCCGATCAGTCCTGATAGGGCTGGGCTGGCCAGGGGGAGGGGCTGCGGGCAGTTGGCGTGCCAGTCCCCAATCCTGATCAGAGTAGGGGGGTGATTGGGGACAGGGCCATGGGTGGTTGGCCAGTTGGCCCCGCCCCCTGGTCGAACTCCCAGTTGAACTCCTGGTCTAGGGGAAATTTGCATATTAGCCTTTTATTATATAGAATTTTATATTTATCCAAATTACAATTATTAATTCATACAAACAATAATTAAAATGTTTGACCAAATATGAGTATATGAACATCTTAACAACTAGAATCCCTTTCACAAAGTGTGGGGCTGTTGACTTTCACACATCTGCAACCTCGATTTCCTTCATGTCTTGATGATTACCATTTGAGTCTAATGCAAGTCTCTTAAAGCATCCTCTGCCTTCCGTCCAATACTTGCTGGCTGCTTATCCTTGGACAATTCAACTAGCCATGCTAAATTTTAATTCATCCATCCATAAAATGGGAATGGCAATAACTTTAATAAACTGGTGCATTTGTTTGAAGAATTGAATATAACAGTGCTTAGAGAAGACTTAACCCTGTGAATGCCACATGATTTAGCTAATGTTAATTGTAATTATTAGTAGCAGCCCAAATCAAAGAAAAACTTATTAATTAAACAAATGATTGGCTTGAATAGGAGATAAAAGCTTATCCTCAAATTTACAAATATGACTTGTGCTACCCCTCTACCATACTCAGTTATTAAATCTGTAAACCTCAATCTGACTGGGAGATGTTCAGGAAGAAAAACCACACAAATGAGATGTAAATGAAGACATTTTTGTAAGGTATGGAAGAGAAAATAAGTGGGAGACTCTACAGGTTTGAAGAATGAACACCCTAATGAGTGCAGTTTGAGTCTGCACCGAAGGAAGGATAAAGCAGAAGGTAAATTGAGTTCCTCTTCCATGTCTGAGAAGCATAAACTGTCACTACATCAAAGAGTTGAATTACTTAATACATTAAGCAGCATAAGTTGATCCAAAAATCATAGCTGACATATAAGAAATAAACTGAAATAAAATATGTATGAATTTAAAAGTTTTAAAACAAACAATTGTTTGAAATGGCCTGGTGCCAATTCTATAGGACTTGAAAGATAAAACCAAAACATTGCTTCATTGCATGTTATTTAAAAGATTGAATTGTGGATCTGTGTTTCTTCATCAGTTTATGTTGTTCATTATATTCCAAAAATGAGATCATGTGATATTTATCTTTCTCTGACTGGCTTATTTCACTTAGCATAATGCTCTCCAGTTCCATCCCTGCTGTTGCAAATGGTAAGAAGTCTTTTTTACAGCAGCATAGTATTCCATTGTGTAGATGTACCACAGTTTTTTAATCTACTCATCTGCTGATAGAAACTTAGGCTGTTTCCAAATCTTAGCTATGGTGAATTGTGCTGCTATGAACATAGGGGTGCGTATATCTTTTCTGATTGGTGTTTTACACAGAATCATTGATCAGAACTTCAAACCTCAGAGGGAAGGTAGGGGAGGGTGGGGGTAAGGGGGAGAAATCAACCAAAGGACTTGTATGCATGCATATAAGCTTAACCAATTGACAGAGACAACAGGGAGGTGAGGGCATGAGTGGTGGGGGGAATGGGAGGATAAGGACACATATGTAATACCTTAATCAATAATGAAATTAAAAGTCAAAAAAATAAAATAAAATAAAAAATAAAAGATTGAATTGTGGTTGCTCAATATATAGATTTGTTAAAAAGACTGGCAATACATTTAATTATTTTCAGGAAAAATAGTAAAGGGTAAACCCTTTTCTTTATTTCTAACTCTAACAGAATAAAATGCCTTCATGACTCAGTGATAGTTTAGTATGTGTGCACTTTTTATCATGCATCATTTTGTTTTGTGCTTTGAAATAATGGTGGCTTTTTTATTACTCTTAAATAATTTTGTACGGTAAGGGGAAATATGTTTTAAAATATAAAATTATAGCAGTCTTTAAAACAGTCTTCATTTTATAATTCACTTAATTAGTAGTCTCTGTGTGTCTTTTGTTCAATATTCGTTATTTTCAATATTTCAGTATTTCTTAAAACTTCCCGGTATTCACAATTCCCACTGTTTCTCATAAATACATAATATACTGGTATAAGGTAAAGTTGATTCATTGATTTTGTTGTATTCTCATGAGAATTCCCTCATTCTCATTCATTCATCAAATGTTTACTGAATGCTTACTATGTGCAAAACTGTTTAAAGGACTGGAGATACCACAGTGAGAGAGTCAGAAGTGGTCCCTGCTTTAATGAGTCTAAAACCTGGAATAGGGCAGAGGAAGATGAGGGTGCTAGGTAATAATAAAATGAAATCATAATAGAATAAGACAATTTCAGAGAATAGCAAAAGCATTAAATGAAAGAAAAGAGGGTAATAAAGTAAGGGAGTTTCTATGGCATAGTCAGGAAACCAGTCTGAAGAGCTACCCTAAATGAGAAGACAGTCACTTGAAGACTTTGGAGGAGAACTCTCCAGGCAGAGGGAATGGGCAAGGACCTTGGGGCATGATGGAAACTGATTTGATAGAAGCACTGCAGAAGCTGGTGAGACTGCAGAAGCATGAGCTATAGGGAAAGAGATCAGTGATGAAATCACACATTTAAGAGAGAGAGGTCAAACCCCACAGTGATTAGGGACAACCATTGGCTAACATCTGGCTTCTATATACACATATGACATGTGAAATGCTTTTCATTACCAGGAGCTCAGTGAGCAGTTGCTAATTGATTATTGTTAGAATAGCTGATTGATTACAGTGCATACCTAGTAAAAACAAATTGTTCTCCTGAGAGAAATAATGAAAAAGATAACTGTCCCATGGAAGAGATAATTTACCTAATATAAGCTATTTATTTTGCTGGAGGCCAAGTGGATTACTTTTAATCCATCCTCTATGGCAGCCAGACTGACTAACAAGGCAAGTCTGATCTTCCATAGGACACAGCATGACTGCCTGGGTCTGGAACACAAGACCTTGCACGATCTGACCCTTGCCTACTTCTTCAAATGCATTTATCAACAAGGTCACCTTCCTTTCACTTCCAATGGTGCAGAAAAATAAATGTATAGTTCCACAGACACTACATGTCATCTCTGCATTTGCTCATCGTATTTCCTCTACCTGGAGTGTCCTTATCCTATTCCTCCAATGCATGCTTTAAAAAAAATCAGCTTAGGTGACAATTCATCTAAGAAACTCCCCAGCCTGTACTAATTGCCTCCCTTCCCTCCCACTCCTCACCATATACTCATTGTAGCCTGTGCATATTTTTAAACACTATTGTTTGTTTAGGAATGTTGGTTCCCTTCACCAGATCACAGACTTCTTCAAGATACAGGTTTTGAGCATATACTAGTACTAGTATGTCTTTATATCCCTAGCACCTAGGAACAAATTCTAGAGTAGGTATTCATATAATAGCTAAAAGTAGATGAACTATCTTGACTCAGGTCATAGGTTATCTACTCTTTGACATCATGTCTCATATCCCAAGTGGAAATAAACATGCTCAGCTTCATATCCTCGTTTTACTCATGGTATCCTTTTATTTTCATACGTGTAGTAACCTATAAAGATGAGTGGGGCTATGTTCTACGTATGTTGGTATTCCCAATACCTGAGAAATGTAGTTGGTACTTAATGTTTGCTGAATATATAAATATTTGAGCAGTATCAATCAACTTATTTTATGCTTGTTTTCAACAAATCTTTATAACCAAACATCACATAAGCAAATACATGATAAGATAATGAAAAATCTTATATTCAAAAGGATTAAATCGTTTAATAGTTTAAATATTCATGGTTTACCTTGTATTATTATTATGGCATTGCTTTCATGAATGCAAAGAAAATTATTTAAAATTATAATCAGAAGATTATTCTTCCAAAGAAGAAAAAAACAAGTTTATACAATATTGAAGATTATAAACAAATTCTATATCTTAACCACTAAGTATCACAGAATTAGAAAGAGAGACAAAATAAAAATTATAAGCTGCCCTAGATAATGTAGCCTACAGGTAAATTGATGAGAACATGGCTTGTTTATGCAGTTGTGCAAATAAATTTAGGATTTAAAAAGCAAAGCATGGAATTTTAGAATATAATTTAAAATGAGATAGATATTCTTGGATAGGTCAGATTATTGGATTTTATTCATTTTAATATGATACTTTTGATAAAGTATTTTTTATGATAAAGTAAGAATGCATTAAACTATTTCAGCCAGCTCTCCTGGCAGCATTCTCATTACCTTTAATTTCACAACAGTTTTCTTTATGAGATTTGGGATTTATAAATATAAAACTGAAACAATTTTTGGACCAGGTATTGTTCAGAGTTCACTTTGATCCATCACTTCATGGAACAATTTTCGGCAAGAAAAATGTATTTATGAAAATACTTCTACAAGACATTTTCCCTCTAAAGGTTTCATTTTCATAAATATTTTATAAGAATAATGCTTCAGTGAAAGAAATGCATTTGGCATACGTGTTTACACCATTCTGGGTGAGACCTAATAACAACAATAATGAAAGATCCTCCAAAAAGCTAATATTAATTATGCTACCTCTGGATCTTGAGATCAATATGAGGCCCTGTGTTAAGATGTGAATGATTAAAAGTAGTAACAACCTATCTTTAAAGACTCAGCACTATAGTTGGGGGAAAGAAATATAGAATAGGGGATAAAATAGTAGTGAGAGCCATGTTAGTAAATGGCTAAAATATACCACTATATCTAAGGTACTATTCTCAACTATTTGATTTAAAATCATTTAATCATTTAATCCTGTCAACATCTATGGAGGTGAAATCTTTATTACCCCTGTTTTGTATATGCAGAAATGGATGCCCAGGATTGCACAACAGAAAGTGAGAGCTATAATTAATTATTGTCCGTTATATCAGCACCTGTAAAATGATGCATGAATAAAGGAAAACTGTATTGGAAGTTCCTCAAAGGTACAGACCATGGGTATATAATATTTTTGCTTCTGAAAATTATATACCATAGTGCTAAGAATATAATAAGTGTGTAATTATTTAATTAGTTCATAACAACAAATCTCATGCATAAGTTGAGGTATCCCCAGCTACTTTGGCATGAACATACTGGTACTTCTTCAGGGAAATCTGGTCATATAATTTCCCCCTCTTGCATGAGAACAAAGCGAACCAAATGAAGTTGAAGTATGGGTTTTATAAATCTCTCCTTTGTTCTTCATATCACTTTTACCTGCACTTGTAGTCTGCCTTTGGTGAGGTTTCAGCAAAAGCTGAGAATCCACTGCAGTGGTAAGATAAAAATGGTCAGGTGTCATTGAGAAAGATATTGCTTCCCCTTTTCTTAGCATCTTTCCTTCTACATACATTCACTCCCATACTTTTTTAGCAATGATGCTATTTTGTCAGTATGTGTCTATGAAGAATATGTAAGCATATATACTCATTTATAATTTGCTTATGATTGGGACTTTCAAAATCTGTTGCTTAAATTGATCAGTTGTTATCTGAGTTAATTATCATGTGATCGCAGATAGCTAACCCACAAAGGGGAGTTTCTTTCCAAGATGCAAAAATAGTTCGTGGAGGCTAAAGGCAGTAAATGTAGCTGAATCTCAAAAGACAGGAACCAAAACCCAGAGCACCAAGATCCCCTCAATTCTTATTGAGTTTGGCTTCATTTTTCAATCTCTGTGCAGACTGATGCTTCTATTTCTCAAATGTCAGAAAATAGCCACAGTCCAGATTGACTTTGCTCTCCATTCTGTGTTAGGCGATCACCAGAGTGGCACAGCCCCGATTTGACAAGTTCCTGGATGACAGTACTTCATCAGACATTACATCCTGGACTTGGCTGGGGTAGAACTTAGCAGGACTAAGGGGGATAAACAATCTAGGGCAGGTTTACAACTGGTTCTCTCCACACAGTGCTCCACACACAGTCTGTATGTTACAACCACCTAGGGGACATTATAAACCTCAATACCCGGTTCGTATAGTACACGAGTGCAATCCAAATACCGTGGGTGTGGGATTCGGCATCAGTAGCTGTAATGGCTTCCCAGGTGATCGCAGTGCGCAACCAAGTATGAAAAACACAGTGCTGAGACCAATGGGAGTCCTGGGACCAGCAGCACCAACATTGCCTAGCAGCTTGTTAGAAATGCAGAACCTTCCCCCTCCCCCAGAACTATTAGATCAGTATCTTTAAAGCATCCCCAGGTGATGTTTATGCACAGTGAAAGCTGAGAAGCTTTACTGACACAGATCCTGCTTTACACACATATCAGGACTGGTAGAAATTGAAGGCCATAATTCACGGAGTTATAGTTACACTAAAAGTAAATGTTTCACTTGTTTATTTCTCTGTGATTCAGTTACTCAAGCTAAAACATCGGCCTTGTTTGCACAATAAAAAAATATCTACTTTAAAGACAGCATTTATCAGCACATATTTATGAAGTCAATGCTGTGTGTCCGGCACTGTATCAGACATGGTAGATTTTCAGTTTCCAATAAATAAAATATCTACTTTATATGCCCAGGAAATAAGATAGTGATCATGATGCACATTGAATGTTGTTGAGCTGAAATTCACCTATTTTTTCCACCACATATTTACCTACAAATATTAGCATTCATCTCCTGAAAATATGAATGAGATTTGTCCTAGATAAACCCATTTTTATTTGTATCTGAAATGTGTACACTTCCTGTGGAAGGATGTACCAGTGCATTAAGGAGGAATTTGTTGGTAAATAGATCACAAAGACCAAGTTAGAAGATGCTGCTGCAAAGGGGACATAAGATAGTTGAAGATATATGAGTCAGTGCCTCACATGTAACACTGCTATACCATGTCATTTATCACTAACGGATGCCGTAGTTCCTCATTCTCATTATATTTTACTTATTTAACTCAGAAGCCTTTACCGGTACTTAAATATAGCTATGTGTTCGGCTTTTGAATTACAGGTGCCTCAGGAAAAGGAGCTTATGTGGAGAACATTCATTGGAGTTTGTCTTGTCACAATGTCACATGTATGAGAATCAAAGCATGTAGAATCAGAGAGTATATCTCAAAGCATAAGTCAGCAGATGGCAAAATAGCACGGCAGACTATTGGGTCAAGAATACTATTATGTCACTAAGTTTTGCAGTTTGTTCTCTGCTCAGGCATTCAGTCAGAGGGATGGGAGGGTCTGCATTCACCTATCTAACCTTGAGCCCTGGCATGGGTGTGGTCTGCCATAAAGAAGGGGTTACTTGTTTCAATTCCCATGAAGGTGTTTTATGGACTGGTGCCAATCCTCAAAAAACAGTCCCATCTCTATATATAAGATCCCAAGTAACTGGACAACCGGCTGGTAGGTATGATACACACTGACCACCAGGGAGCAGATGCTCAACGCAAAAGCTGTCAAGCGACAGCAACTTTGCAGAGTGTCCTCTTTCATTCCAGGACCTCTCAGAGCAGCGGTTCTCAACCTGTGGGTCGCAACCCCTTTGGGATCGAACGACCCTTTCACAGGGGTCACCTAAGACCATCGGAAAACACATATATAATACATATTGTTTTTGTGATTAATCACTATGCTTTAATTATGTTCAATTTGTAACAATGAAATTGGGGGTCACCACAACATGAGGAACTGTATTAAAGGGCTGCGGCATTAGGAAGGTTGAGAACCACTGCCTCAGAGGCTGTTGGACTGCCAGTTTCAGCCCGATCCCCACAAGCCAGGCCAAGGGACTCCACCTGCCTAAGGGACCACACTCACTCCACAGATGCCCTTCGAGCCCCAGTGCCATCCCAGGTGCGGCTGGTCAGGGAGGGACCTTGGGAGGTTGGCTCCAGAACGTGTCTGACCCATCTTGCCAAGTCCCGCCCCGCCAGCCACCTTCTAATTAATTTCCTTTCAATGTGCCAAATCCGTGCACCAGGCCTCTAGTTAAATATAATATACAAAACATGAATAATAAATGTTTCTACTCAGGTGATATTTCCAGGGTAGGATGGCCAACTGAATGTTACTAGAGATGAAAGCTTTATTTGGTTTTATTCATATTAATTAATGAATTGGCATAACTAAAAGATAAAAGTAGTATTAGCATAACTAAAAAAAAAGGCAGAAAGGAGGGTTAACGCACCAACAAGTTGTGGTTTAATAAACTATTCCCATTCAAAAATGAATATGATATAGTTATTCATAGTTATGTTTTCAAAGAATATGTAAGTTATAAGAAAGGCTTCCAATGAAATGAGATAAGAAAAACTCAGGATATAGAAATTCCCATATATATATAGTGTGTGTGGGGGGGGGGGGGGGGAGGGAGAATGGAAGGAAGAGAATAGAATTTAAAATATGGTGACTATACTTGTATACTTGAAATGTGCTAAGAAACTAGATCTTAAGTGTTCTCACCACACAGGCAAAAGAGATAAAACTATGTGAGGTGATAGATATGTTAATTAGCTTGATTGTAGTAATCATTTCACAGTGCATATGTATATCAAACCATCAGGTTGTACACCTTTAATATATTCAATCTATATGTGTCAATTATACCTCAATAAATCTGAGAAAAATTAGAAAAAGTTATTTGAGGAAATAACCAGTCAATAAAGGCAGACAGAAAAATGAGAATTTTATTTTATTCTCTATGATTTTCTTTATTTTCAAGTCTCAAAATTTAATATACTATCTTTTATGATAAGAAAAAAACTACATTTGCAATTCTACAAGGAAAGAGGGTTTTTGAACCATAGGGAAAGTAGTATTGTGCCTGATGCCACAAAATCTATGAATTATAACTAAATCCCATTGTTGCCTTCCCTGCTCACTCAGCAACCCTGAGCCTTCTGATAATTCACTTCTTGTGTAGCCTGGCACGAGGGGGGGGGAGGGGGGGGGAGCCAAGCTGTAGAGACAGGGGCCCCTGGCCCGCCTGGCAACTGGATTTTGCATTGAGAGAGAGAGAAGTCCATAGTCAGGGGATGGAAACTACTCCTGCCACTGAATTCCAGATGAATTTTTAATGACAGGTTCCACAACTGTATACTAGCTTCTGCTAATCCATAGAGTGCTGCTACATACTCAGAGCTGTGCTTCTACTATTTTCCTAATAGCCCATCAGGTTTCATTTTATTTCCCTTTGTTTATATACTTAGAAACCAAAGTAAAAATTTTTTGTCAAATGCTAAATGGCCAATAAATGTCAGACACTGAACTTGAAACCATGTCTAATTAACTTTTAAAGCATGTGTCTTTTCCAATCAACCACCCTACATGGAGCTTACTGAAGGAATTCTTCTCAATTACTTTAGCACCAGAGACCATGAAAAAAAAAAAAGTGTATGAAAAGATATTTAGTATTTAGAGTATTGATATGTTTTTACTTAAGTTGCCCCGAGTACCTTAATTAGTGATTAACTCAAAACACAAATGGGCTAATTTAGTGCCTCTCCTCCTTTTGGGTTCCTCTTTCCTGGGTCTCATGGCAAAATGCAATGCCAAGTTCGTCTCCTAAGCTGCAAGAGATGGCAGAAAGCACTAGTGCTTTCTCTGCCTCTCAGCAGCTGCTCTCACCTAAGTTCTCTGTCACTTGCCCTGCATCAGTGGTCAGCAGATAACCCCTACCTGAAAATAATGTGTTGGCACTTCTAGTTGTGACTGCTTCGGCAGCTGTCTGGTACTCTCAAACACTTGTTATAAATGTGATCTGACTTTTCTACTTGTTCTCCTTAAGAGCATTGGTCAACTACAAGCTAGTCTATCACAACTGGGGGAGAATTTTATAAAGGGAAAACATTTTCTCCCTTGTTCTCTTCCACACATACTCCCTGGATAACTGTCAGCTATTTAGGATAAAACAAAGACACAGAAAAGATGTAGATGGGTAGGAACCTTCCCACATTCTAAAATAATAGCAAGAGTATTTTCCTAACATCATGGTCTCTCCCACCATAGAGAAGCTACTCCCCTAAAATAAATTCTTTGGCCCTAACCGGTTTGGCTCAGTGGATAGAGCAACGGCCTGCAGACTGAAGGGTCCCGGGTTCAATTCCAGTCAAGAGCATGAACCTTGGTTGTGGACACATCCCCAGTAGGGGGTGTGCAGGAGACAGCTGATCAATGTTTCTCTCTCATCGATGTTTCTAACTCGCTATTCTTCTCCCCCCACCCTGTAAAAAATCAAAAAAATATATTTAAAAAAATAAATAAATAAATTCTTTGAAGGTCATCTTTATCTCTCTTTCTTATGGCTTTCATCTTATACTTTATTCTCCATAGTTAAAATGCCCAGTGATTTGTTGATCACATGACCTAGATTATTCCTTAGACTTAATTACTGAGTAATTTTTGCCTTTTTTGTGAATTATTTCTCTATTAATGTATATTTGATTTCCAATAAAAATTAAGTAATACTACATATAAATCAATTTGATGAGATTCCTACATTTAGCTTTATTTAACCATGACATAAGTATAATATAAATCTTTTTACATTAGCAGCTATCTTTGAGCCTTTGTCAGTAATATTTTAATGTTCATTCATGAATTCATTTGGGTGCATCTTAATGGCCTCAGTAGTAAAAAAAAAAAAAAAAAGTATAGTAACTTTATTCTAAAACCAATGATAAGGATTTATATAATCTCTTTAAAGATTTGGCAATATTACTAATAAAAATGTAAATGGACTCAAATGTTGATCAAGCAATTTCATTTATAGAAATTTACTCTGCAAATATATTTGTTCATGTAGACAAAGATGTATATACTAGAATGATTATCATAACTTTACTAGAGGCCCGGTGCACAAAAATTTGTGCACTCGGGGGTAGAGGGTCTCTCAGCCTGGCCTGTGCCCTCTAGCAGTCTGGGACCCCTCGGGGGTGACCACTTGCTGGCTTAGGCCTGCTCCCTGGGGGATTGGGCCCAAGCTGGCAATCACACATCCCTCTGGCAGCCCGGCAGCCCTCGAGGGATGTCCACTTGCCAGCGGGGAGCAGGCTTAGCTGCAGTCGGACATCCTTAGCGCTGCTGAGGAGGCAGGAGAGGCTCCCACCACCACAGCTGTACTGGCAGCCATCAGCCTGCCTTGTGGCTGAGCAGAGCTCTCTGCTGTGAGAGCACAGTGACCACCAGAGGGCAGCTCTTGCATTGAGCGTCTGCCCCCTGGTGGTCAGTGTGTGTCATAGTGACCAGTCATTCCCAGTCTTTCTGCTGTTAGGGTAAGTTTGCATATTACCCTTTTACTATATAGGATAGAGGCCTGGTGCATGGGTGGGGGCCAGCTGGTTTGCCCTGAAGGGTGATCTGGATCAGGGTGGGGGTCCCACTTGGGTCCCTGGCCAGCCTGGATGACGGGCTGATGGCTGTTTTCAGCTGGTCACACCCCCTTCTGGGTGGGGGTCCCCACTGGGGTGCCTGGCCAGTCTGGGTAAGGGCCTGAGGTCCGTTTTCAGGCTGGCGGGTGACTGAAGCTCCCAGCCTCTTATTTTTTTCTTTTTTTTTATTCTGGGATTTATTTACCTTCTATAGCTGTCACTGGAGCTGAGAGCCAGCTCCAGCTTGAGGCTATAGCTGGCTGAAAGCAGGTATCTGGGTTTGTTTACCTTCTATAATTGAAACTCTGTTGCCATCACTGGCGCTCTAAGCTCTGAGCTCGCTGGCAGCTGAAAGCAGGTTTCTGGGTTAGTTTAGCTTCTATAATTGCAACATTGTTGCATCTGGAGCTCAGAGCTGGGCTGCGGCAGGCGGAGAACCTTGGCTTCCTCCGTCACTGGAGCAAGCAAGCCTCCTGTTCGCTTCAGCTGCCTGGCTGTCGGCCGCCATCTTGGTTGGCAGTTAATTTGCATATCTCGCTGATTAGCCAATGGGAAGGGTAGCGAAGTTATGGTTAATTACCATGTTTCTCTATTATTACATAGGATTATAAGTCAAAAGTTTGGAAATATCTTAACACATGTTAACTTGAACTGGTAAAATTATGTTAAACATATTCAGTGATTCAGTGTGAAGACTGAGATAATTTGATATGTGATAATATAAACCATCATTAAAACATATTAGTAAATGAAGACAAATAAAAGGAAAGGAATGAAAAGATTGGGGTGCCACCCAGAAAAGTATATAAGAAACTGAACAAATCTCTGCCACCCACCTCCCAAGTTGAAAAAGACAGACTACCTTTTTATTATGTGTTCTTCAATACTATTTTGTGTAGCATGTTTCCGTTTTAATAAAAATGTTCTACTCAATTATAATAAAACACATGCAACACTAGTTCATTCCTTTTAAAGTGTTGCATAGTGTTCTATGACATTTTAAAAATTCTTATAGATTGCTTCTACAAAAGCAGAATCACAATCTTAACACACCCCTTATGAAAGCCTTAATAACTTAATAATGTGAGTGAGATACTATTTAAAACAAACTACGTTTTATTACAGCAGGAACATGGGCTTCAGAGTCAGAAGTCCACTAGTGATAATCATATCTGCCCTGAGCAACTCACTGCTGACTCTGAGTTAAATTAGTCAGAAATAAGTTAGAGAGAAAATATATAAAAATCACATTGCTTTGGCACATCTACACAATGGAATACTATGCAGCTGTAAAAAGGAAGGAACTCCTACCATTTGCAACAGCATGGATGGAGCTGGAGAGCATTATGCTAAGTGAAATAAGTCAGTCAGAGAAGGATAAATATCACATGCTCTCACTCATTTGTGGATTATAATGAACAACGTAAACCAATGAACAAAAACAGATGTAGGGACAGAGAAGCATCGATCAGATGCTCAAAACTCAGAGGGAAAGCAAGGGAGGGTGGGGCTGAGGGGGAAAGATCAACCAAAGGACTTGTATGCATGCATATAAGCATAAGTGATGGATGTGGACAACAGGGGGTGAGGATAAGGGCAGGATTGGGGGGATGAGGGGACACTGGGGGGATAAGGGCACATCTGTAATATCTTATTCAATAAAGGAAAAAAATGCAAAAAAATCACATTGCTTTAAATATGACCTAGGAATATTTATATTATGGAGAGGTAGTTAGTGTTATAGAATGTAATGGCATTAAATATTACATTTTCTAAATTTTAAACTTCATCACAACTTAAAATGGAAAAATGTTATTTTAAAACTTATCTAAGAATTATTTTCAAAAAGCTTAGCAACTTAAAAAGACCTACTGTGAAATTTACTTCATGTTTATAAAATACAATAACTTATTTCCTAAAGTATATGTATTATGTCAAGCTATTGATAATAAAATAATTAGCATTGTTTTTAAGAAATTAATAGACTACTGTTTAGAGCAATTTTAGGTTTACTGAATACTTGGTAGACTACTTGGTAGAGTCCCATGCCTCTCCCTCCAAAGTATCCCTTATTGTTAAAATATTGCCTTAGTATATTTGTTGCAATTGATAAACCAACATGCTACTTTATGGTTAAAGTGTGACATTCATTAAGGTTCACTGTTTATTCTCTGGGTTTTTATAAATGTTTAATGACATGTATCCACCTTTCCAGTATCATACAGAATAATTTCACTGCCCTAAGCAACTCCTGTGCTCCACCTACAAAACAACAACAAAACAACAAGAACAACAAAAAACCTTGGCAACCACTGATCTTTTTCCTGTCTCCATAATATTGCCTTTTCCCGAATGTCATATGGTTGGAATCAGAGAGTATGTAGCCTTTTCAGTCCTGTTTCTTTCAATTAGCAATAGGTAATTAATGCTATTTCATGTCTTTTTGTGGTTTGACAGCTCATTTCTTTTTAGCACTAAATAATATCCCATTGTAGGGATGACCCAAGTTTGCTTATCCATTGCCCTATTGTAGGACATTTGAGTTGCTTCCAAGTTTTGGCAATTACGAATATGTCTACTTACTATACACATTCCTGTGCCGGTTTTTGTGTGGCTATATTTTCAATATATTTAGGTAAACACCAAGGAGATCGATTGCTAAATCATATGGCTGATGCATGTTTAGTTTTGTAAAACTGTTCATTGTCTTCCAAAGTAGCTGTGCCAGTTTGCATCCCTACCAGCAATGAATGAGCGCTCCTGTTTTTCACATCCTTGCCAGCATTTGTTGTTGTCAGTGTTTGGAATTTTAGCCATTCTAAGGGGTATATAGAGGTATCTTGTTTTATTTTATGATTCCCTAATGACATATAATGTTGAACATCTTTTCAAATGCCTATTTGCCCTCTGAATATCTTTGCTGAGGAGCCTGCTCAGATGTTTTTGTCCATTCTTTGATTAGGCTGTTTGTTGACTTAGAATTCTTTATATATTTTCAATACAAGTCTTTTATAGTTATGTATTTTGTAAATATTTACCTATCCCAGTCTATGGCTTCTTTTTTCTTTCTCTAAACAGCACTGTTTTTAAATGTTAAAAAATCATATTAAAAAGTTATGCTATGGATTAATTTGTTGCTTTCCTTTCCATCACACTACATGGAAACTTTCCATTTTTATTGTTTACATAGATATTTAGATTCTCACACAGGGACTTGGATTTCTTGAATCTTGAGATTAAATCAAGAAACGCAAATATATAGTGTCGTGTTGTGTTTACACCAAAAACATTCTTAAAAATTACTCTTTGGTGTTATATGTTATACAATAAAATTTCCATAACTAGTTTTTTTAGGGTACTGATGGTGTAATTATTGTGTGTTTTGTCCCCAAAGTTATATTTTTACTTAAAATGATTAAACCAGATGTTTCCTTTGCCAAGCATTTACATTTGAGTCCTGGGTTTTAGTGTTATTTCCTATACATTACTTTCCCCATGAGGCATATTTATTGAATAACGTGCATATTCACCTTTATTCGATTCGCTTTAAGTGCAAATAAGATTTTTCACATAAGAAGTTTATCAGCCACAGGGAAAAGATATTCTGGAGAATTATTGAAAAAAAAGGCATGCTATGTTAGATAGTAGTTAAAAGGAAAGCTATAATATAGCTGAGATAGCACAAAAGATTCAACATTTGTAAAACAGATTTTTTAGTAAAATTTGTGTTTTGTGGTTTGCTATGTCCCTGAGTCCAAACTAAGAAGATGATCCTCAGCACAGTGGTACAGACACAGGTCAGGTCCTGGCTCCTAAAAATCACCTTGTCATTTAAAAATGTAATTCTACGTTGTGAGTTACTTTGCTCATTAAAGTACGGAATTTAAAAGAAGAACAACAGAGTTAAAAAGCATATTTGGTAATGTGATCTAAATTTTAAAAAGATTACATTTGCTCTGCTGACTCCTCCATTTTTATTTTATTTTTTAAGAAAGTTTCCCTTAACAATTTAAAAAAATTATTTATTGTTTAAAAATATATGTACATATACAGTATTACATATGTCTTCTTATTTCCTCATTGACCTCTCCCCAGCCACCCCACCCCTAGCACATGCCTTTACCCCCTAGTGTCTGTGTCCATTGATTATGCTTATATGCATGCATATAAGTCCTTTGGTTGATCTCTAACCTCCTCCTCTATGCCCTGACTTCCCTCTGAAGTTTGACAGTCTGTTCGATGCTCCTCTGTCTCTGGATCTATATTTGTTCATCAGTTTATATTGTTCATTATATTCCACAAATGAGTGAGATCATGTGATATTTATCTTTCTCCAACTGGCTTATTTTGCTTAGCATAATGCTGAACTTATACAATTTTCAAAAGTGGACATACAGAAGGCCAAGAGACGTATGAAAACATGCTAATCATCTGAGAGACACAAATCAAAATGACAATGAAATACCATCTAACACCTGTTAGAATGGCTATCATCAACAAATTGACAAATGACAAGTGCTGGCAAGGATGTGGAGAAAAAGGAACCCCCATGCACTGCTGGTAGGAATGCAGACTGTTGCAGCCACTGTGGAGAATACTATGGAGTTTCCTCAAAGAACTGAAAATGGAACTCCCATTTGACCTAGTAATCCCACTTCTAGGAATATATCCCAAGAAATCAGAAACACCAATCAGAAAGGACATATGCACCCCTATGTTCAGAAGAATTTAACCCCTATGTTCAGGGCAGCACAATTTACAATAGCTAAGATTTTACAACAACCTAAATGCCCATCAGCAGATGAGTGGGTTAAAAAACTGTGGTACATCTACACAATGGAATACTATGCTGCTGTAAAAAAGGAATTCTTACCATTCACAACAGCATGGATGGACATGGAGAGCATTATGGTCCCTCCGTATTTAAAATGAGTACTTTAAAAGTTGGTTGATAAGTCTAGATTGGAGGAGTCTGTGCTACATGGGGCACATCTTGCACGATTATTAATAATACACTCTTTATCTGGTAACATGAAGCAGATACAGATGCCTCCCAAGTTTATAATGACATATGCAAAGGAGATCACTCCAGTTTCTGGAGTTAGCAAATTCTCCCATGGGAAAGGACCAGCTGTCTGGCAGTCAAGAACAGGCCCTGTGGGAGAGTGCAATGAGCTTACGCCACGTAGCGGGAGCAGTTTACAGTCTCCTCTAACAAAATCAAAAGGTTCTTGGCAAATACTGAATTTGAATAGTAATATCTGCTTATGGAATTAATTCAAATCCATTACCTTATTTGATCCTAAAAAACTTATGAGAGAGGAGGGAAATGAGTTATTAATCCTATTTTATATGTGGCAACAGAGTAAGGGACTTGCCCAGGGTCACATAATACACTACATATGGGTCCTATCATTCTCAATCTTTATTTGCACAAAGCAATAATTGGAAAGCAATGGAGACAGATCATGTCAGGGATGCTCTCAAACATTTCACTATTGTAACTCTTCAATGCCAAAATGATGAGTCATCTATATCATTTTTTCTATTATCTCACTTGGATGAATATCTCAGATTTCATAAATATTTTGATGTCTTAGAGCAGGGATTTTCAGCTAGTGTGACACAACAGATACACAGTGTGCCACAAGAATTTTTAAAACATCTTTACCCTTAGATTGTCAAATAAAAAAAATGATAGCAGCAAACAGAACAATAGCCATTCAGTGTGAATAAATCAAAATTATACCTATTTTTTGTCAGATTGGGGAATACATATATATATATATATATATATATATGCTGCAGAATTTTAGTAATTAATTTATGTGTGCCATGAGATGAAAAATGTTGATAATTGCTATTTTAGAGACTTGATTGATTTCTGTGTGTGCACTGGCAGGGGTGAGGGATATCCCTAAAACAGGCAAAACCTACATATTAAAATATTGAAATTGTACCTGCAATAACAATAATGAAAAACTTGATGGACATAGTATTAAACCTAACTCTAAAAACTAGCCTGGCCGGCGTGGCTCAGTGGTTGAGCATCGACCTATGAACCAGGTGGTCATGGTTCGATTCCTGGTCAGGGCACATGCCTGGATTGCTGGCTCGTTTCCCAGTGGGGGGCATGCAGGAAGTGGCTGATCAATGATTCTCTCTCATCATTGATGTTTCTATCTCTCTTTCCCTCTCCCTTCCTCTCTGAAATCAATAAAATATTTGAAAAAAAATACCATGCTCAATGGAGCAGCATGAAATGGAGAAGACATTTCAGCTTGCTCAGGGAAGAAAACACAAGTCCTACCCACACCTCTATCTTCCAGCACTTTTAACAGTCTTTGAACACAGCTGAAGCCTCAGCTTACTATAAGAAGTTCCTAAAGAATTGTCTCACAATGCTGTGTTTTCAATACTATACACTTGGAGATGACTAATTTTCAAGTACTAAGATCTAGTTTAATTGAAGTAAGATTCAGGGTAGAATGAATGAAGGCAAGGAAGGTAGAAGGATCCAACTTTCCATGGATGTTCAAACAGGGCTATGAGGATTGCCCTCTGTGAGTACATCAAACCTAATTTTAATCATGGAAGTGTTTCATTTTAATGAGTGAGAGATTATAAATAAGAAAAAGATGTGATTTAAAAACATACATTTATAGATATAGGTATGATCAACTCTATAAATAGAGTTTATTACACTTTTTTTGAAATACAGTATGCAGAACACTAAAATACTGTATTTTTTTTTATTTATTTTCAGTCTGGGAAATCCAGTGGTCAAAGCAAGCTGTTACTTGAGTTTAAAGCATTTTGCCACCTGATGCTATTGAACAGTTAAGAATAAAAATATGACAAATCAATAAGAAACAAGGTATCAAATAGAAAAATAATGGTCATATTTTTTCATATAGTTAAAGTGATAAATGCATTTGGGATTTTTGAATTCTCCTCATCAAGCATATGTGTGTGTAGGGAACTTAATGCTCACAAAGACATTTTCCCCCTTTTTATCATTTTTTAAAGTGTTGAAACTGAGGTCATAGCCCTTGGAACATTCCAGGAGTATTATTCTGCTTCCATTTTTTCTGCCTGTCCTAACCTTGATAAATGTATCATCCTTGCATTGTCAATAAAGGACCTTACTCTTGGAATAAATTTACCAATTATCCCTTTTTTACAATAAGGAAAACACCAATGATTAGAAGCACTATACCATTTAGTGCCTCAGGTCATCACCCTCAATTTATCCACAGCTTGTGCTATGTCCACTAAGTTCACTTTCCTTTTTCTCCATGACTTCTGCAAACTACGTTTTAACAGAGATAAAAGCAGGTTGAAGGAAACTTTATTCTCTAAAGATTGCGGATAGGGAATAACTATGACATTCCACTGCCCCCTACTTGTCAGGAGATAAAACTTCAAAGCAAAAGCATTTTGGGGGGGGGGGGGGGCATGCAAACCTTTCTGATTATAGCATTTCTAGCTTTGAGATTTAACTTCACCTCTACAGTAGGCCCCCACGACATTATTCAACAGAATCAGTGTATTGCTTCTCTTTGTATTGTAGAAGCTCAAAAATAAATAATTAGAATGGGTAAAGAATTTTTTGGCCATGTTTATGGTTGTATGTTCCCATCTGACTCTTAGATATCATTTTTAATGGGGAAATTTTAAGTAAAGAGGAAGAAAAAAATTTCAACTATTACGATTTCATAGTGGGAAAACGAACATTAAAATATAGCAGTCAACCTTGTTAACCCTTTATTCTAGAAAAATATATATATATATGTACACATTGATTACAAAGAAAAAAAAACACCTTAAGTCTTATCAGGAAAACCCTAAAGCTCAGTTTCTTATGCTGGTGAAAACTTCTCCATAACATTTTTTTCATACTTAGATATTCCTTTACTGTGATTTTTTCAACATTGTTAATGATTATTTTGTATGATATAATATAAAAATGCTGCATGAAATTCAATATCTTTAAAACAAAGGATTTTCCTTTTAAAAAAATGGCATCCGAAAATTTCATTTATCCTTAATAATAATAAAAAAAAACACTCTATTATTTAGGAGAAAATAGATTAATATACAACACTCCGGATTTATTGAGTGGTATGTGTAGCCTTCACCAGCCTCAATTTCATCATCACCATCTAAACACCTAATACTCTCAGCCAATATAATTTCATCAGCCAACCAATCACATGAATTATAAGAAGTTAGAAGAAATCAGAGAAATTTATCTTTTTTAAAATTTTTTATCAGTTTCATTTTATAATTTTTTCTCCTGAAGCTAATGTAAGACATTGTGTGTCTATGTACCTGATTTTGCTAAATAAGGGGAAAAAAAAGAAAAGAAAAATTCAGTACTTCTTTGAGTTTAATCCTGGCACCATATAATTTTGGTAACTTTTGTCTCTCTAATTCTCAGCTACTATCTCTCTGAAAATCAGACTGCCAGGTGAAATAAGTAATTTTTTAATGTATAGAAAACTTTGCATTTATTTCAAAGCACTCTTGGCATAGGCTTGGTGTTCATTTATTCTGTGTTATTTGTGTATACGTGTGTGGAAGTCTGAAGTGTGGTAGGGATCAAAGTGGAAAGAGAATGAATGGTACAGGTTATGAAAAAATAAAAGCAATATTCATCTCTGTAAATACTTCAACAAAGATTCAGTGGTTAAATTACTGAAAAGCAATCTCTAACCTCAAATGCTATAAAAAAGATATGCTACCAAAGGGAATAAGATAGATGTGATAAAATGAAAATAAGAACAAAGAAGATTGGTGAAAGCAAATACCTATTAGTATGAATAAAATGTCACTGTTTGGTCAAGGCTAATTTTTATAATTTTATAAAGAAAAAATCAGGCATTTACTATGATTTAAACATAACTTGCAGAAGTCATAGCACTAAATTCAATATAGAAGCATACTCAGCAACATAAAAAAGAAAGAGCCCTAAAACATTAAGTACAATATGCTCTTATTGCACTTATTACATTCCTCCATCAGAATGTCTTAATGTCTACCATTAATTTTTTTGAAACATAGTAATTTGAAAATCAAGGGAATTTTGCATGAGCCTTTTAATTAAACGAAGCTTACTTAGATATGCTGTGCAATTTGAGTATCTACTCAAAGTACTGATGTTATTCCAAAATAGCATCTCATTTGCACAGTATCTTAGATTACACAAATCAAATTTATTTAAATTGCAATATATATATATATGTATATATATATGTATATATATATATTTATAGAGACCCTGTAGCTTTGTTTCCATATCCACTTTTTCCACAAACATGAGCAGGATGCTAGTGGCAATGTGATATTTGGAGACACATAGATGTTGGAGTCAGTAAATACATTTTTAAAAAAATAAGTATTGCTATACATAAACAATAATATTTATGATTATTTTATGATGACAGTTTATTTATATATAATATGTATTCACTCTTTTAAGAAAATATTAAAATTTAAACAGATATCAGTAGATACACTTTAGCTAACAGAAATTAAGCACCCTAAATATCTTCCCTTTTCGATTTTATAATATACCTATTGCTTATATTGTTCAACTTAAACTTTTCCATATGCTATCAAATTAAGGACAAGTGTGCATACACATATTCCCTAAGCATGAAGCAAAAGAAGACAGTCAACATTGCGAAGGTTTCGTCTACCGTAGCACATATTGTTCTTTATGTTATTGCTTATTTAATGATTTACTTTGCCAGTAGACTAACCAGTGGTGAGGGGAAGACTATATCCACTACTTACTAATGTATTCCCAACTCCTAGAATAGCAATTGCACACATACAAGCCTCAATCACCATTTTTGAAAGGATGCATGAATAGATCAAATAAGTCAGATATATAGGGGAAATGATAAGTTAGGGAGTTTGCATTATAGAAAATGAATTTTTGATAGCAAAAAAGTCATGGATTTAAGTAGCAAATGTTATTTAATAACATGGCATTTCAAGAAAAATAATCTATACTGTTTTATTTTATCACATTTAAATTAAATGTATAAATTTTGTTTATTGAATTTTTAGCCTATTAGGTAACTTATAAACCATCTTTTCCATATATTTTTTATACGGGGAGAAGCTAATTGTGAATTACCCAATTGGGAAGCCTGTTCAAACAGAAAATTAAGTGAATTAGGTTATAGGAGAAATTATCTACTTAATTTTACATTGAGGCATCATTTATTTTAGTCCCTAGTCATCTAACACTAATAAATGTAACCAAGCCATTTTTGTTCTTAGCATAAAGCAATTTTCTTTTTTTGTTGTTACATATTAAGGTGTAGAAATGTTGGAATCTATTGACTAAATCATTAGCTTCATTTGTTACTTCCAATGCATTTTGAGCTTTTCATATAGATAGACCATCCCCAAGTAAAATATATTCTCTCTACTCTACCCATAGTACACATAGGAACAGGAATCAATTAAAAATAACCTCCAAAATCTAGATTCCTAGAGACCAACACAATTGCTCAACTGGAAACAATAATCTCATTGAGGGATTTTGAAGGTCTAATATACTCGCCTTTTATTACCCACTACTCACATGCATGCTCATACACATTGAGGAGGGAAATTGTAAATAAAAATTAAAAATTCAAGCAAGTGAAAATATGAGTGCCATTTTAATGTGAGCCCAAATCCTCCCTGCTGTGGCATCTGAAAGTGAGGAAGATCAGAAAGTGAGAGAGTCTCTTTCCCCCTCAGGATACTGGATACTGTGACTGGCCTGCAGACAGCAGCTAACTAGCTGAGTCACCTGTCTGGAGGCAGGAAGGGCAGTCCCAGGACAAGACAGCCCGGAAAATAAGGTAATTCCACCTACTTGAAGTTCTGTAGGTCACACCTGATAGGTATCCTGTGCCTTGACCTAGACTCTATGCCTATGTATTTCAAAGTGTGAAAAGAAATTGAAGATCATGGACTGACAAATACCAGGGACTACACAGTGACCAATAAGTAGTCCCTTCAGGCAAGGAGAGGTGCTTTGGGATCCCAAATGAACAAGAAAAATCAATCCCTATGTGATAAAGGTGGGGATGGAACAATATATCAACATGGTCCTCAGAAATTTCTTATTTCATTCATAACTCAGAAAGCAGCATACTATCCTTTCTCAACCCAAAGTAAAAAATGAACATACAACATTAGTCTGGAAACTAAATAGCATCTCTCTCCTCTTTCTTTCTCCTTTTCTCATTATTTTGCAGTTTCATTATGATGTATCTAGGTGTGAATATCTTTTTTGCTTACCATTGTTGGGATTTGGTGAGTCTACTGAATATGAAGATTGGTGGGTTTTACTGATACTGCAAAATTCTCATCTATCTTTGAATTTTGTCTCCTGCCAATAATCTCCTCTCTGTTGAGCAATTTTCATTATCTTATGCAAGGGCCTTATCTGCCCACTATCCATGCTTCTTGATCTCTTTTTCACATTCTTCATCTCTTTGTTTGCTTTTCAATCTTTATGACCCTCTATCATCTTCCTTAATAGTATCTACTATTTTTAGGTCATTTCATGACATGTATCAAAACCTTGTTCCTCCCATTGTACTCCACATTAAATACTAAACTTATATCTTAACCTCTAAACAAAAAGGACTGGCCCCTTTACCTCAATCACTACGACTTTTCAAAAACTTACTGTCTTTTTCAAACCCTGATTCTTATCACTTAAGACTGTTTTATTTCTGAAAAATCAAACTCAAAATTCTCATCCTGCGCCCAGCAGTCCTTCAACCTCATGGATGCTTCCTTACCTTACCCACATTTATCATTTCGTACCACTATTATTAAAACAATCTACCTTACCTAAGTAAGTCCTCAATTCTGGTTCCTCTCCCTTACTACTACTAGAATTATATCTCAGTAACAAAAATGTGATTGTCATTCCCTCCTCAAATTGTTTATTCAATAAACAATTACTTGCCCTGGCTGGTGTTGCTCAATTGGTTGAATGGCACTCCATACACCAAGAGGCCAGCATTTCTACTTCTGGTCAGGGCACATGTCAGGGTTGCAGGCTTGATACCTAATAGGGGGGGCATGGCATGCAGGAGGCAGTTGATAGTTATTTTTCTCTCATCAATGTTTCTCTCCCTTTCTCTCTAAAACCAATAAAAACATATTTTAAAATAAATTTTAAAAAACAATTACTTCATCATTAAATGAAAGGAGGTCCTTAACAGTCTAAAACTGGACTACATCTCCAGCTCTTCTTGTCCATGTGCTCCATAATGCTCCAGGTGTGCCAACTAAACTTTGTAAGTTATCAGCATGCACCATTATTTTTCCCCATTTCTCTATATCCTTTCATATTAAGTATTCTATTTGGGATAGCCTCCTCAACTAACCACGTCAGCATGCGCATACATGTGTGCATGTGCACCTACATGCACACACACACACACACACACACACACAAATACTTTTCCTCCTAATTAAAACTATTCATCATTTAAGAATTCACTGTTGTGCTACTGGAAAGCCAACCACACCTCCCAGGTTGAACCAAGAGTCAGTTCTTTTGTGGGGTTTTTATAAAAATACTAGAGGCCCAATGTACATATTCGTGCACGGGTGGGGTCCCTCGGCCTGGCCAGTGATCGGGGCCCATCGGGGCCGTCTTGCCCAGTCCCGATCAGGGCCAATCGGGGCCGGCCAGGGGAGGTACCATGGGAGGTTGGCTGTGGGAGCACACTGACCACCAGGGGGCAGCTGCTGTGTTGAGTGTCTGCCCCCTGGTGGTCAGTGCACGTCATAGAGACTGGTCATAATGGTCGCTTAGGCTTTTATATATATATATTTTTTATTGATTTTAGAGAGGCAGGGAGAGGGAAAGAGAGAAAGAAACATCAATGATGAGAGAGAATTATTGACTAGCTGCCTCCTGTATGCCCAACACTGGGGATCCTGCAACCCAGACATGTGCCCTGACCAGGAATTGAACTGTGACCTCCTGGTTCATAGGCCGATGCTAAACCACTGAACCACACTGGCCAGGCAAGAGTCAATTCTTTGTGTTGCATACCATCCCATTTATACTGCTACCATATAATTTGCATGTAATCTATTGTATTTATCTTTTCCCCAGCTAGACTGCTGGTTCCTTATCAAAAGTGTCTTTTATCTTCCTGTCGTTAGTACCCTGTGGAGTGTCTGTTGGCATTAAAAACAAAGTCAAATGAATGAATACCTTAAAAGATCATCCTTCTTATCCCTCAAACTATCAACATTTAATTTATTCTTAGAAACCCTCTCTGTCTCCTCTCTCCTCTCTTCAATTTTATCTGTAAAGTATATACTTTTGTTAGCTTGAGAAAGCAGGTTTAGAATTTGTTTTTACTTTTGGATCTGTATTCATGACATATTTAAGGAATGATGCCCAACAACCAAATTGCAGCCATGTCTTTTGCAACAGACCTGTTAAACTAGGACTACAAATAACTAAGTATGAAATACATGATGAAGAAGCTTTCTAACAAATAAAAGCAGTAGTTATCCAATACCTTAAATAAGACATGCCACATAACTCAAGATTTAATTCAATTAGCATTACATAAATGTTCTGTGAAAACTGAATTACCTCCCATCTCACAGTTTGAGATAACATCCTGTCATCCATCATCACTAGGAAAATCATGGGTTCCCCAGGCCAAGTCACATTGAGGTAATTATGCTTAGTTAATAAGAAATGTCAAGGAATAAATATATTCTACAACATTAATTTTATACATAATTTAGGTCTGATACTTAAACTTGTTAAAGTCATCCAGAAGGAAAAAAATAATTTTCTCAATCCTTCAACCTAATCTATAATTTTATGATTTTGGATATTTCTATGGCTATAATCTTTTTAAAAAACTGTATGAAGAAATTATTAGTATTTACTTTTGTTCCAAGTGGGCTAAATGCAAGAATCTTCTTTAGGTAGAAAAGGCATGGCTGTGGGGTTGTAGAACAAAGCTTCTACCATTCCATTAAAATCTAAGCCTTTCTCCTGGTATTTTGGGGCATGGAAGTCTTCTGACTCATGTTTTCTCTCTTCTCCTACATTGGCAACCACTCTTTTCATTCTCATTATGTCAGCGGTCTTGTCATGATAGCCTGGCCAGGGTTGGTGATGAACATGCTGAAAGTAACCATAGTTGCAAGTTATACCAGAAAACATACATATGGTATCCTGGGCACTAAATTTTACCAGGTGGCAGTGAAAATACTTCCAGGATATGTCTCTGTGACAGACTAGAAGAACAAATAAAGTGTATCATTTACTAAACCTCCATATTTTTTTACTTTAAAAAAATTGCTTACACTATTACAGATGTCCTAATGTTCCCCCACCTTTACCTACCTCTACCTACACCTCTCCCCACCTCCCTCTAACCCAGCGGTTCTCAACCTTTGGGTCGCGAACAATGAAAATACATCCTGCATATTAGATATTTACATTACGATTCATAACAGTAGCAAAGTTACAGTTATGAAGTAGCAACGAAAATAATTTTATGGTTGGGGGTCACCACAACATGAGGAACTGTATTAAAGGGTCATAGCATTAGGAAGGTTGAGAACCACTGCTGGGCCAATACCACACTGTTTTCTGTGTCTATGAGTTGGTTATACATACATGTTCTTTGGCTAATCCCCTCACCTTCTTTCATCTAGTACCCCCTCCCCTCTCCCCTCTGACAGCTATCAGTCTGTTCCATGTATCCTTGCCTCTGTTTCTGTTTTGTTTACTTTTTTCATTAAATTCCACATATAAGTGAGATAATATAATATTTGTCTTTCTTTGATTGACTTATTTCACTTAGAATAATAATTTCCATATCCATAATGCTGTCTCAAAAGGTAAGAGCTCCTTTTTGTGGTTGTATAGTATTCCAATGTGTAACACAGCCTTTTTATTCACTCATTTACTGATGGGGACTTGGGATGTTTCCAGATCTACTACTATGAACAGAGGGGTGCATATATTCTTTTGAATTCGTGTTTTGGGATCCTTAAGACATATTCCCAGAAGTGGGATCACTGGGTTAAAAGACAGTGCCATTTTAATTTTTTGAGGAACCACCATACTGTTTTCCACAGTGGCTGCACCAGTTACATTCCCACCAACAGGGTTCCCTTTTCTCCACATCCCTGCTAGACCTTGTTGTTTGTTGATTATTCTGGCAGGTATGAGGCAATATTTCATGTCGTTTTAATTTGCATCTCTCTGATGATTAGTGACATTGAACATTTTTTCCATATGTAAATTGGTTGTCTGTATATCCTCTTTGGAAAAGGGTCTATTTAGGCAGGCCCTTTGCCCATTTTTTTAATTGGATTATCTTCCTAGTGTTGAGTTGTATAAGTTCTTTACATATTTTGAGAATTAACACCTGATTAGATGTCTCATTGGCAAATATGTTTTCCCACAGAGGGTGCTCGCTTTTCATTTTGTTGATAGTTTCTTTTGCTGTGAAGAAGCTTTTTAGTTTGATGTAGTCCCATTTGTTTATTTTTTCTTTTATTTCCCTTGCCCTAAGAGATATATTGGCAGCCTCCATATTTTATTTAGCAAATGTTTTAAATTACTGAAAGCATAAGTAGTATTTTAATATGAAACTCAACAATCATTTTTTAAAAACCATAGGAAATATATGAGAATAATCTTTTTCAAAAATTAGGTTTGATTTTAGCCATCATAATATTATTTCCTACAAATGTATTTCATGAAGTTCTCAATCACCATGTCTATTAAAATAATTTGAAAAAAGAATTAATGTCAATTCTTTTTCATCAAATTCTGTGATTTTAAAGATTCTAATAGTTTTAATTATTAAAAAATTATGTAAAATGTTATTATGCAATCTTTTGTTTTTAAGAAAAAGAAAATCTGCATTTATGAACATATTCTAATTAAATGATAATGAACACTATTATTAGTTATAAAAAGGCAATCTCAATTTTCAGGGGCTCAATGACTACATATAAAATTGAAAGCAGATTTAGTTCAACTAAACTAAGTCTGTGAATTTTTAGAGTAAGTATATTTTAAATTTTAGAAATTAAAATTTAATTTGTCATGTACAATTAATTCAGAATTCAATTTCATTTTTAAAATTTTGGTTATTTTACATTATTCACTTTAATATGCCTAAATATGAAAGTTTAAATAATTAATTCATCTAAATTAACAAGATATATATTCCTCTCCCACTTACTGTGACACTAAGTATTCAGTTTGATTGAATCCCTGTCACTAAAAAACAAATTATGCTGGTTTTATATAGGAATCATCTCAGTCTCAGAGTAATAAGCCCTTAGACTAAAATGTATTGTGGCTTTTCATACTTGAACAAGAATATCCAACTGTGTTTGGAGATGATAAATTTAGTGATTTCTTTGTATACCTGAGCACATAAAATTCATTCATCAGTTTCTTAAGAAACATATTTTTCTTTCTCTATACAAAAATAATAGCCCTGAATAGAAAACTGATGATCTGAAATTCTTTTATCCTATAGCCAAAAATGACCTTCAAAAGGTATGTAGTAGATACCACCGTTGCAGAAAAACACGCAATTAAGCTATCTTTAGCAAATGAGAACTTAGGTGATCTTTAATGATCTTTAAAGCAGAAAACTCTAGAAAACCTAAATATCAAGATAGTAGTCTCCTTTTTAAATGTAGAACTTGACACCTTATACCACAGTTTAACTACAGTTACACATGTTAAATTTTCAGTATCATTACCTTGGGAAATACATTATATTTTGTTTCAAATATTTAGAAAAAAAGTTACAATACCTTATTATAGAAATCAAAAAGATTTAAATATATATAATCCATTGTGTAAGACATTCAGTCAGCCTTATGCCCTCATCTTTTTATTAAAAATAAACCACACTATTCTTGACAATGGCATCAATAACCTCCTCATGACCAAATTTAATAATAAATTCTCAATTATCTTACTAGGAGCTCTCAGCATTTGCACAACTGAACCTTCCTTTCCCTAAACATTTTCTTCATTTGGACTCTCGGACACCACACTGTCCAGCACTCCTATTCTTCTCCATTTCTGGTTTCTCCTCAACTCCCAAACTTCTTCCTGTTGTAGTGGTCCAGGGTTCTATCCTTGGACCTTTTCTTTCTCTACATTCATTCTTTTCTGACCCACCCAATCCCATCACTTTAAATGTCCTCTGTATGCTGATTACTCCCAATACTTATCTCTATCTCAGAAATCTCTGCTGAAGCCTAAACCCATATATTAACTGCCTACTTCATGTCTAATATACATCTCAGAAAGGTACATCCATGACTGAGTCCTGACCTGAAAAGTCTTATTTGTTGAAGTTAGAAGGGAGTTCATTCTTCCAGTTTTCAGACTTCCATTCTTCTCCTTTCTCTCACACCTATCCCATCTGTCCACATATCTGCTATGTTCTTCCTACATTCCAATTATACTCACAACCCAACCACTTCTCATCCCATCGCATCTTCTCTGAGCCCCTCTCTTGTCTCAATTGGGTCATCACACTAGCCTAACTAATCTTCTCTTGCACACTTGCCAACCTCCTCAAAGTCTACTGTCATCACAGTAGTCAATACAAATCAGCTCATAGCCCCCTTCTGAACAAAACCCTCCGTTGTTTCTCACTTCATTCAGAGAAAAAGCCAAACACCATAATGATCATCCGCAAGGCCTTAGCTGATCTGTATTCCACACCACTCCTCAAATCTATGAACTTCTCTCCTGTTACTCTTCTTCACTGAACCAACTTCTTTCCTTCTCCACGAATCTCTAATTCATGTCTGATATTATACGCCAGAGGTGCTCAAACTTTTTAAACAGGGGGGCCAGTTCACTGTCCCTCAGACATTCCACACATGCGCACTGCAGACCCAGGACGAGTCAGCTGCTAAGCAAGACAGGCAGCGGTGGCAAAAACACCCGGCGGGCCGATAAATGTTTTCCGCAGGCCGCATGTGGCCCGCGGGCCGTAGTTTGAGGATGCCTGTTATACGCTTTACTACAAATACAAACACAAGAAAATGGTTCCCTGGATATATGAGATGTGGTACCCACAGCCCTTAATTTTCTGCACTGTATTCTTTTATTTCATTTTGTTATGGTACCCATAGCCCTTAATTTTCTGCACTGTATTCTTTTATTTCATTTGAATTTGTTTCTATTATAGCTGCTAGTCAATATTATTTTATATTAGTTTCAGGTGTACAGCATAGTGGTTAGATAATTATATAACTTACAAAGTGATCGCCCTGATAATTCAAGTGCCCACCTGGCACCATACATTAGGAATCTGCACTATATTCTTTTAATCCAGTGTGATTTTCTGCATTCATTTTTATTTAATTTGACCCCAACATCTTTTTCTATAAGCACTTCTGCAGTTTCCCAAGGGTATCTTGAATTTGAAGTCTATCTGCCCAAGTGATTTGTCCCTCTTCTTCACACCACAAATTGACACTTTGGTTCCACCATGTGACAAATAGACAACTCAGACAAAGTGGAACAACAGTGGACAAGTGAAACAGGAAGTGAAAAGAGACATCTGTATTCCAAGTTATTCCCCCATACATAACACTGATTTTATACACATATAAAAAGGAAATGTTCACAACAAGCAACCAGTGAGACTTATCATTGTGTTTACTCCAAGACCAGGAAGGATATTTCTAAAGAGAGATAACTAAAGACATATGCTATTACTATTATGATAGAGAAAGGAATTTTAGAGACAAAACAGGTCTGGTTTGGGGAGTCTTAGAGATAAAGAATGTCCATGGGAGAAGAATGCATAGAGGGGGTTTGAAGACACCAAAATGCTTATCTTACTTGTACAGAGGATAGAGAAATGCCACAGGAAAATGGAGGGGGGAGGGGGTTCAGGCAGATGGAAACATTTCTGGCCTGAGCAATTAAAACAACCATAAACCAAGGACAGAGGTATCTCTGGCCTTAGCGGCTGGGAGATCAAAAGCAACTCCAACCAGAAAGTTAAGGGGGAGAGAAGGAGGGAGCTACCATATGGGCTTTGAGCTTAGAATCTGATACTATGTAGCAGAGCAAACAATGAGGAAAGCACAGGGTTCCTAAATTAAGAAAGGTCCAATTAGAAAGTGTCAGGTTCAAACAAAGAACTACAACATATATAAACTAGAGACAAAGGGACACAAGACAGATTTTTCATTTTTAAATTTTTGGATTTAGATTTTTTTCGAGAGAGAGAACAGACTTTCCATTTGGGGGCCACTTCCCATGGAGTCCCCTGTGGGGGAACCCCTGCTCAGATGGAGTTTATATATGCTTCCAATAAACTTCTACACTTCTATTAAAGAAATCTATTAATCCACAAATTTATTCTTCATCTTTGTTGGACAAGAACCCACAAGAAGAAGTCTGCCTCTGAATCCCACGTTTCAATAGTTTTTTGTCTTGAGCAAAAGTTTTGTTTTTCACTATATGGGCAGGATAAATATTGTAACTGACATGTTTCCATATCAGCTTTGGCTGCAATGAATCTTAAAAGACAAATTTGTGGATCATTTCTAGCAAGCATAAAGTAATTCATGGCTTCTAATTCTTCAGAAAACAAATTTCCCCCTCCCTTTTCCAACTCTGAGAACTAAGTGTAACCTACAGCGTAGTACCATACTGTTACTGGTGGAAACTGTGCTCTCCTACATTATTTTAATACTTATTTGTATTTTAGCTCACCTTGTCATGTTGTCTGTGTTTTAAAATCTCCCTAAATAATTTTTAATATGGAGAATACATAAAGAAAAATATGGGGTAGGAGGTGCAGAGGAGCATGGATTGCTGTGAGGTGGAGACCCAACTTCCAATTTCCCTAGGAAACTCCCCCACCCCCAAAGCTACTTAGTTCTGTGTATCTGAAACCTAGGTAACTAAATGGAGCTTTGTTGGTTTGTTTCCATGGTTGCAACATTCAGGAGGAGTAATTACATTTGGTGGGGGTTCCTGAGTTAATGACAGCAATTATTCCTCTCTTCCCCACTTTAGGACTCACACTACTGACACCAGAATCAGAAGCAACTCTGTCTGTGACATCTGAGTTGTGCTCATGGAGAGTCCAGGCCTCTCTGCCCTTTGAGACTCCATGCATGAAATACTTTATTATAAATCTAACAGCTTTTCATTTATAATTTGGCCATGGCTCATCACCTACCTCAGTGGAATAGTATGGAATTTAATGAGATTGAGTCTAGAGGATACTATGAGCTTCTTGGAAGACAGACATCCAATAAATAGTGCACTAAATACTAGAATGATCTCCAGAGTTTTCATTTTCAGATAACAACTTTAAAAAAAATAAAAGTAAAAGCTCAAACAGCTTCAAAATTAGAAATACTAAACCATACTCTAAAATCCTTGTTTTTACATTTTTCATTATTTATAAATCAAAATACTCTTTTGGAAAACTTAACTATATGGCATTGATGTTAAGTTTGTATTTTTCTTAAGTTTGTAATTGTATATTCATTTACACAATCAATAAACACTTTGTGAAACCCTATTATATATGAGCACTCTCCTAAACCTGAGGTCCAGGAGAAAGAAAGGAGAAAGACCTGACTCTGGTTTTCAGGAGATGCTCCGGATAATGGGAAATGTCAGTGATAGTTTTGCTTATGCATAGTTTTTGCACTTTAATTTGCATTTACTTATTAATTTTGGGGTACTAATCAGTAACATTAGTCACTGTTGAAAAGATTGTGCAGAAAAGGTTATAATGCAGAAAATGCTTAAAAATTATAAGTGTCAGATTTTGAATGCTACACTAAAACGGCTTTAGATATTTTTATCTGAGTCCAAACTTCCATCCAAATTAATACAGAGACATATGACGGGAGAGTAGGGCATTAATGGAGCAAACAAATCCAATAACTCAATACCAGGTGAATGAGTTGCAGGAGCTGCTGAAAGTATCAGATTCCCTGAAAGAGCACAGAGCTGCCACGTGAACAATCAAACATCTGTTCTTTACAACAGGTTTACAAGCGGAGCTTGTGTGAGCTCGTCACAAAGGTTTACCAACACAACTATGTTTTTTAGAGGTGAACTGCACAGTGGCATATTTGTGGCCCTCATTTCAACAGAGTTTTCTGCTAACGTTGGTGCAGTCAATGTAGGATCCAAAAGCTACAAGAGCAATTATTGGTTCTTTTTTGGAGAAAAGCTGGTGAGGAAAAGCAGAAGTGTTTGGGGATATAATGCAAGTGAGAACAAATACAAGGACAATCCTGGAGTGCCTTTTCAGCATCCATCCTCCCACCTGCTGGCTCTGCACAGCTTTATTATTCTCTCTAGGTCATGAAATTGTGCGGATAATGAGGCTTCAAATTCTCAGTGATGAAAGCTTGACTCAAATAATGTTTGGAATTATTTGGTCTCATTCTATGATTTTTAATGATTTCGAGAAAACAGTTGCTTTTACATCCTCCTTTAGGAAATGAATCATTTGGACTTCACCAGATGTTGGTGCACAGTGATAAGTTTATGCTACCAGTTTAGAGTCACTTATTAAAATTAGTCATCAAGTTTAGTAAATCTAAGACCATCTGAAGATAATTAGCTGGTGTGCATAAAGGTGAATCCATGATATAGAAGGATGGGCTGAGACAGACAAAAACAATACAAATTTAAATAAAATTTTAAACTGTACCTAAAGAAAACTTGGTCTTGGTGACTAGTCAAGTAGTCATACTCTTAAAAATATTCTCCTACGCACATTCACAAGAACATAGGAAGAGCTGTCTCTCATTTATCCTGACATTTTCAAGATAACTATGAGTGAACATGAGATAACGACTTAAGGTCTCTAAGAAAGATGGATGGGGCTGCAAGTCAACCTGTTTGAGGCTCTGTTTTATCATCTAAAATAGGGCAATGATTTCTTTCTTGTGGGGCTCTTTATATATTAAATGACCTAATGTACATAAAATGCCTAGTATTGCTTCTGCCACAAAATAGGAGCTTCTAATGGCGACTAGTTATATAACCTTGCTGTTTTGTTATTCTTTGAGGGATATGACTATTTCCTAGTCACTAAGACCATGCTCTCTTCAGGTGTGTTTCAGAATTGTATTTAAATTCACCATGTTGATGTCTATCTCAGTTCATCTTTCTAGATAATAGATTTACGTTGTACAAACCAGCTAATCATTTTCAGATGATCTTAGATTTATTAAGAAAAATCCACAAAAGTAAACAACTAATAACCAATAATGACATGAAAAATGTTACAAACTCTTCAATAATCAAAGAAGTTATTCTGATGCAATATTTCCTGTACAGGAGATAGTCATATACCTAGAAGGATATGCACCAAAATATTATTTATTACTTTGTGATGGGAAATGTTTTGTGTTTTTCCTTATAGTTTTCGGAACTTTAATTTTTGAAAAAATTGTTAAAACTACATTGAAGATACAGACCTCATAGGTTTCTAAGAATTCAAAACAAATCAACCCTGTGAAACCCCAAACCTGGCACCTGGCAGAGCAGACATTCAAACAATGTGAGATATTCTCCCTCTCTCCCTTATGCTCCAGTCTCCACTGGCCATGTATTCATCAAAAAACAATCTTGAGACTGCTATCCAGCTGTGAATCATCAATAAATATTAGTACATCATCTAGGCCTTTCTCCAGTATGTCCAGAAGGGGATCATGAGACCTTCCCAGATAGTTTGCTAAAATTGAGAAAGATTTATTAACATAGTTATTATGTTTTCAATCTAAAAATACTGTTTACATATTTGTCCAGCCCTTTACCTCTTAGAAAATAACATGACATGCCTTATCCTAAAAGTTGGGGCTCCAGTTAAGGGATTATATTCAGCATAGGGAATGGCATGGAATAGGTGCTTAGTATAGATTAGAGATTATTTTTAATACCATTTTGTCAAAAAGAAAATAGATAAGCAGAGAGAGAATACAGGTCAAGAAGAGAGCCAAGGTTGCCCTGCTGGGACACTTGCTTAAATGTGAATTAGAAATTATTGTCTTTTAAAAATCTATGATACTTTAAAAAATATGTTTGTATTGATTTTTAGAGAGGAATGGAGAGAGATAGAGAGATAGAAACATCGATGAGAGAGAAATATACCGACTGGCTGCCTCCTGCACACCCCTTACTGGGGAAACAGCCCGTAACCCAGGCATTTGCTCTGACTGGAAATTGAACCAGTGACCTCTTGGTTCATGGACTAATGTTCAACCACTGAGCCACACCAGCTAGGAAATCTATGGTTCTTTTATAGCTTCCTCTGTCTCATTACTTCAAAAATCTCTACTTTTTTTGTATATCCATTGCCAGTGATATCAGAACTGTAGTTGCATCAATACTTGCACTCCTTCTTCATAAACTCACTAGCTAAACCCTGGTGAGCTCAGGCTGATTTAAAATTATCCATTGAAAACGTTTTCCAAGGTCATCATTGACCTGCTAATGGTAGACTGCTCTCCTCCCAATGCTTACTCACAATGTCTGACATCTCCCAACACCTCATCATCCCTTCCTCTCCCTGCCCTTCACCCCCAGCTTTTCATTCACAAGGTCCTCTTGTGTGCCTTCATGTGGGGATCTATTTATTTCACAAATCGAGATTGTCACTTCTAATCCAATAATGCTAATAGCAGCTACATATCCAGACTTGACCTCAAAGATGACTGGCATCTACCCCCAAAGTGCCATTGATGCTTCCTTCTTCTTTTCCATCAGTGCTGCTGCATATTTGGCCTTTTCTCGAATCTGCTAGAGACTTCAACAGTATCATTATTAGGCTTCATTTTCCCTCTTTAACCTTCTCCTCTCTTTCTTCTCCTTCTCTGTTGTTACTTAACATTCAGACAACGTGAGGGAAATTTCTCAACAAAATTAGTAGGAAAAAATATATAAAAATAGCCCATTTCACCTGGCCCCTCTTGTAGCCAGAGGTAGGACTTGTCCCTAGAACCTATCCTATTCCATCCTCTAGAAGCCAGAGGGGTGGTGGGTAAACCACAGAAGTATAGTGATTCTGCTGACCCTAACCACGCTATGCAGATCCTGTCCTCTCAGGATCAAGATTTAGAATCCCTCTGCCAAGATGGGGAAAGGGATCTGTGGGCACAAGATCCCAGTGTTTATCAACTAAAATAAATATATATATGTTGAAGGAGAAAATGAGATGGCAGCCACAGCAGAAGTCATTTAGGTGTACCTACTGGTGCTAATCCATGTGCAGAGGTAGGAAGCATGGGGACAACATGTGTTCTCCTCACACAGGGGGCCAGTACCATAAAATGGGCAGCAGCTATTAAATGTCATCCAAAGTGTATCTACAGGGACAAGAGGCAACACCAATCCATCACTTAATTTTCACTTTTAGTTGCAACATGGAGCTCAGTGTCTAATCTGGTTTCCTGGCATCGCATGCTCGTCAATCCTGGTGTGACCCATGGAAAGGTTCAAAAACAAAGAACAAGAGCCAAAAACCTGCACAGAGTCATTGCCTCCACTCACTGCTATGTCACCGCCCTGCAATGCAATCTGAACATGATCTACAAACAGAAGAGGGCAGGCCACTTTCCTTTTCCAAAATCTGCATCATGGCAAATTCTCTTTTTATAACCACCTTCAATGATGCAAATATACCAGTCCCACTTTCCATTTCACCCTAGACCACATATTATTACTTATATTGTCCTTTCATAACTAGAAGCTTCTGTTCACACTGTTTCCTTTTAATTCTATCCTTTGTTTCCAATTTATTTCTTTTAGAATAGTCAGCACTTATTCATGCATTCTTATTTTTTCCCAAATTGCATTAATTTGGTGCAGTCTACATATTATGCAATGTGGTGGACCTGTGCTTCCCTCCTCAAGGGCTAAAGCTGGAGACTGGAGAGAGACTGATAAACAAAACAATTACAATTCTACCATATGTCTTACAATGCATGTGTAAACAAGTAAGTCATAGACCAGAAGGGACAATGAAAAACTTTGCTCTAAATATAGTAAGACCATAAAATGAGATTTTCCAAAGTATAGGAGACTGAAGGGCTTTCCGGATGTAGGGACCAGGTTTAGCTCATGGTAGCTGGAAGAGAAGGTCAAGTGATGGAAGAGAATGTTGTCCAAGTAGCAGTTTACCTTGCTACCTTCCCTCCCTCCCCAGCTACTCAAAAAGAAGATGTGAGTGGAAGCTTGCAGCTCAATTCTGAGGTCTATGTTTAACCAGTCTGAGAAGTTGAGCACAAGGAACCTGGCTGTGTGATGAAGTTTGTGTCAAAGTGCCGAGGCCGGCCCTGATGGAGGCCAGGTACAGGTCCTCTGCAGTATCTGGGCAAGAGAGACACACACCAGCCCCAGCAAAGGGCTGGGGAAATTGGGACTGGAGAGACATTTTTGCTCTTTCTTAATATCACCTTTCACATAAAATCTTCCCTTCCAGAAGAAAACTGACATTCTATGCACTATCTCCATGGCAATGTGCTTCTCCTTCTGCTCTGATGTTGGTCCCTGCACATTATAGCTCTCCCCACTGGAGGAGAGGCTCCTTCGTCCCCAAGCCCCTATAGCACCTGTTCACAGACAGCACCATCACCCTACAGACACTTGTTGAATAAAAGTAATCAGAGTTGTTCTCATGGCTTTTTTATGGGGAAAATATATTATTTGCAGGTATGTGTAAAAATTCTAAACTCATCTTGCATTACACCTCTTTCATCCTTTGTTTCCTTCTCGGGGAACCTAGAAATATGAAAGTGTATCATTTAATTATACTAGTGGCCCAGTGCATGGATTCGTGCACATTGAAAGGAAATTAATTAGAAGAAAGATGCATGCAGTAATTACATTACTTCAAAAAATAGTGTCAAAATAGTATATATAATATAGTATAAAATTAAAACATGCATGTGATTGGCGCCAGCGAGAGCTTCATATGTACCGGCTGGCCGGTTGGTCAGATGGATGAATGGTCACTTAACCTTTTACATATATAAAGTCCTAAAATAAGTGTTGACTACAGCATTCTGACCAAGCCAAGAAATACTTTCAAAGTTAAACTAACACTAAATACTTTCAAAGTTAAACTAACACTAAAGAATTTTTTCTCAAACTGAAAAAACAGTTCCAACAATATTAGTAATCACATTATATCTGTATATGCAAAATCCTTACCTTCATTCTCCCTCAAAAGCTAACCCTAGATAACAAGTGATCTAACCAAATAATCAGTTCATCCAGAGAGTGTAATGTGTTTAAGGACAGGGTCTCTATTCTGAGCAAATGGTTTATGTCCAGGCTAGAGACAATGCATGGCACTGTGTAATTCATGCACACATGCTAGTGGCCCACACAGAAGTTCCATGTCACCATCAATTATGCAACCCAGAGACCATTAGAAAGACAAACTCCCTGACAGCAAGGCCTATGACCTGGAAAATGGCACTACCAACTTCCCAGAGGGAAGAGGACATCCTTAGGACTCCCTTTCTGGAAACAACACAGTGGGGCAGAGCATGTCTCACTGAGCCAGACCTCTTATCTGTGTTATTTTATAGCCACAAATCTACCTTACAGAAGAATTTGAGTTAGCTATCTGTCCAGTATCCGAATTCTTATTAGTAAAAATATAATCATTCACTACATAGCAAATAGAAAGGGTCATCTTGATCTACCTATGGTCATTGGTGTAAATCCTTCTAGGGAAAAGAAAAAAATAATAATGTAGGTTTTAAAGCTAAAATAATGCAATGTTCAATATTACATTAGGAAATGTTTTTAAAAGAAACTTCATATACATAAAGAAATGCCCTTGATGACTTTAGAACAATCAGTTGGTTTGCAAAAATAAAACACATCAATTGGTATTATTTGGGCATTTAATGTTAATTAAATTCTAGACTGGCATTGTCTGAACAATACAAACATTTCTTAATTAATATTTTGTATCATTACATGGTTTATTTGCTGTCACAGGGGCATTAGATATAATGAGTCTACTGTATCAAAAAAAAATCTCCCGTTTTTATAGCTCTTTTACTGTTCTATTACCATCCTTTTAAATATTAGTATTTTCCCAGGATTCAAGTTTCTATTTCCATTGTATGTCATTCTTTCCACACCCCTGGATCATCACATCTACTTTCATGCCTTCGTAAATCAACTGTACTTTAATTTCTCCTAACTACCTACTACCAGGCCTTACCTCTCCCAGTCTCTTCTCATCCCTCACCTTATTTCTTTCACCACCTCACTCAGAAGGTAGAGACATGAGCAGTTCCAGGTTTTTAAACCTGGAATGAGCATCTTATTCTCCACAATAGATAACTCCTACTGATTAAACAAAATAATATGGTATATCTTTTGAGCCCTTGTTTTTGTGGCAAACACAACCATGCTCTCATTTAATCCTCACCAATCCAAGCAAGTAGGTTCTATTCTCTTCTTACAAAGAAGATGGGATTCAGAGATTTAAGCTGTTTCCCGAGAATGGAGGGGCAAGTGAGGATCACAACCCAGGCTGAGTATCCACACTGTCTGCACTGGTGACCACCTTGATGAATCTAACACAGGTGCTCTTCTCAGGAAAGCCCTCCCTGGCCCCACTAGGAATGTCAAGGTCGCTTCTGTGGATGTAATTTCAAATTGTATTGTGTATTTCTCTCTACCACCCCCTCATGCACACAATATCACAAAAATAGAACATCAGGCCCTTGTCTTTGATAGTCACGATTCAGCTCATTGAGCTGAACATATTCTGAAAGTTTATTTGTTGCTGTACATTTAATATCAAAATAGTTCAATCAGATGAATATGCCAAGCAATTTGCTCATGACAAACACAGGACTTAGTTCATTAAAACTGTTGCAACATTGCCTGGAAGATGTGTGCAGTACCTTGTCTTTGCATTGTTTCGTGTTAGTTACTATGACAAGGAAACAAGTATTACCAAAGGTCACTTTTATGAAGCCAATTCCAAATGAAGCCAGGAATGTCATTCATATACAAGGGTTTAAAAACTTTCTTCACCCTCTTCTTGCCACTAATTGCAGGCAGCCTGCTATAGAGGAAAGTTGGGACTTTCCTTCTCAGAATGGGGAAATCTCTATCAGATTTCTAGGTCTAATTAGAAACTTTTAGCTGCAGGTAGAACTTCAGAGCTACAAGTGCACCATCCCAAAGTCACCAAGGCCTTCATGCAATGTCACCTACTGACACAGGAGCCCAGGTTTGTTCCTTCCCGCTCTGGAAAATGTGTAATCAAATAAAATAAATCCATACTGAAGTCAAATGACCATTCTGGACCTTACAACCTTCCAAGTATATGTGCATTAAAAATACAACTTTTCCAACCCACAGAGGCATAGAGACTGAGCAGGATCCAGTGTCTAGAGATGGGCAGTCAGTTTTCTGGAAATTCTTGCTTGAAGAATCAACCTTTGGATAGTCTTAGATATTTAACTGAAGAAGAGTGGAAAGAAAAAATCCATGGCATGCTTACTTTGGGCATAGTAGACAAGACAAAAATATGTGGGATATTTGAAAAATGTAAAAAGATCAGGGCTGACCAGGTGGACTGGGCTTGCTTACAGGGCTGTGATGCCATGTTCAAGACCCCACCTTCTGTTGTGTCCTCAAGATGTAGTTACAACAGCACTTTTAAATGAGGGGAGTTATACGATTATCTCTTAGAAACATGATTTCAGCTACAATTTAGAGCAGGGATGGGGAATGTCTGGGCCTTGCCAATGCATTAGGGGAGAGTTAATTAAATGTCTGACAAAATATAGCGGGGCAGTCAGTTTTTAAGCTGATAATTTTGTATGGCCCATGAATGATGTTAATAATATCCAAATGGCCCTTGGCAGAAAAAAGGTTCCCCACCACTTAGAGGAACTTAAAGGGAAAAGATTTATATTTGAATTTATACCAAAAATATATAGATGAATATATATATTATACTAATATAGTTGCCAAATGTGTGTGTATATGTATATTTATATATATATATCACAAATGTGCAATGTACACATAAAAATTTTTTATAAGACTATAAAGTTATCAGACTTTTAAAATCATGTAAATAAACTTAATAAAGCAAAAAATGGTTGAGGGGAATAAAATAACAGAAAATTTTTAAATTCCTATAGAATTTAAATATCTAGTTCTTAAAATCTCCTAAAGATGATAAGATACTGCCTGAATTTGGGGGTCAGAATTACATATGACTAAAGTAAACTGCATATCTGATGCCCAGGATGTACAAATTGGTCTAAACATTACAGAGGAAAATACAATTTTTATCAAGATTCTTTAAAGGGTTAAATATCACTTTTGTGATTCCTCTCCTAAAAATGGGACATAGGAAATAATCAGAATTGGATACAAAGATGCATAATCAATCATGTTAACAAGGGTATTGTTTATAGGATTTAAAAATGAAAATGAAATTCATTGTTTGACAACAGAGGAACAGTAAAATATTTCATGGAAAATTCATATAAAGGAATATTATATAGACAAAACTATTTCTTAAAGAAAAAGATATAACAAATTGTTAAGTGAAAAATGCAAGTCACAAAACAACAATATTATGATCTAAACTAGAGGCCCAGTACACAAATTCGTGCAGGGGTGGGGTCCGGCCAGCCCAGCCCCAATCGGGGTGGATTGGGGCCAACCAGCCTGTCGGGAGGAGGAGATAGCAGGAGGCTGGCTGCAGGGAGGGGCCACGGACAATTGGTGGGCCCTGCCCCTGATAGGGGTGGGGGGGGCATTGGCGATGGGGCCGGTCATGGGGAGGGGCTGTGGAGGTGTGTCAGCTGGCCCTGCCCCCAAATGGGGTGGGGGAGCCTATTGGGCGCCAGTGGCTGGGCGAGGGGCCATGGGAGGTTGGCCAGCCAGCCCCACACAAATTGGTGTAGAGGGGGGCCCAATTGGGGGCAGAGCTGGCTGGGGGAAGGAGCCATCAGCTGGTCAGGGTGGTGGATGCCCATTGGGGATGAGAACGGCCAGGGGGAGGAGCTGCAGGAGGTTGGCCAGCTGGCCCGGCCCCCTATTGGGGTTGGGGGGAGGGCGGTCAGGGGCAGGGCCAGCTGTGGGGGAGGGGCTGTGGGCTGATCGAGGGTGGGGCTGGCCAGGGGGAAGTGCTGTGGGGTGGTTGGCCAGCTGCCTGGCCTTTGATCAGGGTGGGAGAGTCTGATCAGGAGGGGGGCAGGCTGTGGGGCAGGGCCTTGGGAGGTTGGCCAGCTGGCCCCACCCCATGATCGGGGGTTACATGGCTGCAGTAGGTGTCATAGCAACCACTGTTCAGTTGTTAAGACGTTCCAGTCACTGGCTTTTTATATATATAGGTATTGCTTAAAGGCTTTTAATCATGTTATTAACTTACTGACTTTAATCACATTATTCAGTCAACACATCCAGCTCTGATTATATGGTAAAGAATGAAAATGTGAAATGTGAGATAATGGAAGCAGATACAATCAAGCAAACAAAACAAAACAGTAGAGACTTTTGATTCAGATGCCTTACAGAGGTTTAAGCTGAATTTTCTAGAACATTTCTCATACCTGTGTTTAGAGAGAGACCACTTCTCATTTTTTAAACATTTTAGGTGTGCTTCCACCACAGGAAATTGTGGAAAATATCTATACACAGCAATGGTCTGACTATATTTTCAGTGGAATCCTGACTTTTTAGATTTCTTAATAACCACAACAAACAATTACAGAAGTCACAGTCCATTTTGTGTGTGTGTCAAGATGAAAAATATTCCTAGGTAGACTGTTTTTGAAGCCAGTGACCTTTTTTGAAGCACTTGCACAGCCAACGGTTTACACATTCAGTTTACACTTTAAACAGCTTTCTCTTTCCTACCAAGGAATTTGATGCGCCAGAGGACATTCTTAATGCTAGGGATTAACTGTGTGCCCAGAGGTCAGCTGATGGGAAGGTGGGGAAGGTGTGGTGAGTACAGGGGAGAGAGAGGAGATGTGGAGAGAAAATTTCCAGATCTCCAATTCAACAATATTCTAGAATGATCCATTCACTTTAGATAAATGTTTCCATGGCTCCTGAGAAGTGGCCAGGGAAGTTTCCTAAAATAGCACCCTGTCCTAGACTGTCCTCCACAAAGCCAAATCTCTGTGACTGCAAGCAGGTCACCATCCTCTTTGTACATTGGCTTCATCTGTTGTACCTCACAAGGCAATTCGTAAAATATTTGGCAAATAATTGGTGTTTGATACATGATTGTTCCTTTACTGGGAATATCTTTAATGATGATTGTGTTCTGTAGTTTTCACTCACACACCATGTATCTGACTTTAATCTCTGGGCCCATACATTTTATATATTCTATGATAGTCTCAGCTTCCTATAGGTTTAAAAAATGTTCAAAAAGGGTAATTTATTAGGTCAATAACTTAATAGTTGATTTTTATCTTAGTTTTTTCACATAAATAAATTTATAGTAGAAATATATACTTTTTCAGACTATTTTCTTAGGTTTTATTGGAAACTAAAGTCATCTTTAACTACAAATGATCCTAGGATAGAACCCTAATGTTTTTTATTTTCTTTATTAATTCCCTTTTAGGTATACCTAATGCTTAGCATATAATAACTGCTCAGTAAGTATTTGTTAAAGGAATAAAAGTCTGTGCTCTGCTGAGGGATAGAACCTGGGACTGGGTGGGAGGAGGGGCAGTTATAGGCATTGTGAAGCTAACTTTCACCCTTACCTTAATGTGTTATGAAGGTGCAAGTTGGTTAGGATTATAGAATGTAACTTTTGAGAGCCAATGACCCCACTGGGTGGAGGGGGGCAGAAGGCCATGAAGGGGCGTCTGTGTCCTGACAGAATGTGTGCACCCACTTCTTCAGAGACTCTCACAGTCCTTCCTTAATTATATCACCACAGCGTTCCATGGCCCCAGGAATCACATGGCTCTGTACCCTCAAGTGCCCTAGTTTCACCTGGTTTCAGCGAATTGTTATAGCACCAAAGAACCTCTCACTGGAAACAATGAATCTTCACAATGAAGCTACACCCAGCTGACTGTGAGTGGAATTTGCAGAGCACCTCAATTTAACTAAGAATTAGATTTCTTAAGCAAAGCCTGAATACTCTGCACTAGGGTGTATTTGAAGCTGGTGACTATATTCAGTTCCATTTCTGAGAAGCAAGAACACATTGTTCTCTACTCTGCTTTGCTCCCTTACTTTGAGGAGGAAGCGTTAATTCCCTCACTTGGGGGGATGTGGTACATCTGAATGTGTCTTCCCAGCAGCCATTGGGATGTATGTATGTATTATGAAATTGACCATACTGACTTCAAAAGAAATTTACCTTCAAGTCTAATATATGAATGAGATAAAAGGGGTACTGATTTGGTTGAGTCTGGGACTGGGGACAGGCTGTCATATCTAACCCATTGCTCCCTAAAAGGACCTGGGTTGCATTCAGGAACCCTATTTTTCCAGGGAAAAAAGTTTGGAAAAATTAATCACTATTTTACACAACCTCTGTGCCCAGTTATTCTCTAAAACCGATTATCGAATACCATTCTGAAGAAAGGAAGGAGAGCCAGGTTGGCCTCTGCAGTGAGCAGGGTAGGCTGAGCCAGAGGAGATGCAGGAACAAATTGTCCATAACCCCACAGGCTGGTGCAATCTTGTGACACTTAATGTTGCCATCTAGACCCTGCACTACACTGTGGTGCCTATGAGAGGTCACCCCCTCCAGGGAGCCCAAAGTGCTGCAAATCCCCCACTCTTCTTCTGTTCTCGGACCTGAACCTGCTTCTTTCAGAAGCCTTGACTATTTATAGATACAGGTGCCTGGAAGCAGCAAGAAAGGAGTAGAAATGATACTGTGGTCTGATTCAGTCCTCTCCAGGATCACCAAGAGAGCTCCCAAGTCCCCCGCCGTCATCACTGTCTTGGATTATGTGCATCCTGGACTGTTGTTAAAACCCTACTATCACGGAGCACCCCGAAGACTGCCTGGGCATTTCACAGACAGACATGGCTAAACAATGACCTGAAACCAACTGAAAAAAAAGTCAATTTCAGAATATATTATAGGGTTTGCCAATGCTCATCCCAAACTTTCAAAAACTCCATATAAACTTAGATTTGACTGACATCTAACAAGCCTCTGTCAAGTGCTAGCCTTGCACAACCTCTTCTACATGAGTGCATTTATTCTTTAACCCCCTAGCAATTCTGTGATGGAGATAATGTTACTGTCTCCATGTTGAAGCTAAAAGGAAAGACAGTAGTAAAATGTCTTTTAAGCCCTAGCTGGTTTTGCTCAGTGGATAGAGCATCAGCCTGCGGACTGAAGGGTCCTGGGTTCGATTCCAGACAGGGGCACATGCCTGGGATTTGGGCCTGATCCCCAATAGAGGGCGTGCAGGAGGCAGCTGATCAGTGATTCTCTCTCATCATTAATGTTTCTATCTCTCCCTCTCCCTTCCTCACTGAAATCAATAAAAATATATTTAAATTTTTTTAATTTAAAAAATGTATTTTAAGAAGCAAAACAACAGCTAGCAACTGTGATGTCCTTCCTCTACAGGATGGGACTCCCACCTGCCTCCTTGACCCATCTTACATCTGTATAAGGTTTGAATGTTTATAAAATACACCTACTTCTTTGGTCTCCATGATCATTCTATGAGGTAGGTTTTATTTTCCCCTTTTTCTGTCATCCCTTCAGTTTACCTGTTCTATGATCATGCAAACTTCCCTGTGTTAAAGATAGTTTTAAAAATTTATAGGAAAAATCATTTTAACTAATTTTGTATACTCAGAATAGAAAATGTTACTAGACTTCAAGTAATTATGCATTTGATAATGATAATTACGAATACTCAATGACTTTTTCAAAAGATTGAGAAATTACAAAAGATATTCTACAGAAAAGAGTGATAAAAAATACACAACTCTTTTTTCCTTTATTTTTATTTCAAATCACTATTGCTCTCTCTATTGGGAGAAAATGTTTGTTTGTATCTCAAAGTCGTTATGCTTGGGACTTTGATATGCAGATAAATAATAAACTAATAATACTATATTTAAAGATGTAACCCTAGCTTGTTCAGTCTCTATCCCATGGCCCAGATCTTCCTGTCACGCCTGTCCTCCACATTACCCCACATGCTATTTAAGGCTCATATTTATGCTACTGAACTCCAAGAACTAATTTCTTGAAGTTACCAACTATTTCATTTGTTTGGCTTCTCACTTATAATAAATTATAAAGAGCTAAGGTTCAACTTAGCTTCATATAAAGTCCCTGAATCTCCCCTTAATATCATAAGAAACTATGTATTTTGATTTTAGATAATTGGTCACAAAATGCAGTGCGGAATTAATAATATATGTTCTTGTTAGATAAGTATGGTAATTTTATCTACTTAAAAAAATAAGTTGGGGTAGAGCCACACTACCCAATACTATAAGCATTAGTAACATGTAGCTATTTTATATTTGCAGATAAAATACTTAGTATAAGCAAGTCACATGAAATATTTGGGAAATAGTTATATGGAAATGTATTTGTTGTTTGTTGTTTGAACTGCATGTTCTATAATTTTTATCTGCTAAAGCTGACCATCCTAGGCTATTAAAATTAAAACTATTTAAAATTAAATATAACTGGAAATTCCAATTGTTAACTGCACAAGCCATATGCCAAGTGCTCAATAACCCTAAGCAGCACATGGTTCTGTAGACCTTGGACAGTGCCAAGATTGTGGAGAGGTCTACTGGAGAGCACTGGGAAGAAGACCTGCAATCCCCAAACCAATTAGTAAGTAAGAAACTTTAAAAATAACAACCTCCTTCTAAGACCTCTGATGCAGCATTTTAACATTTTAAAATAAAATATAATATACTAATATGACAATTCCAGACACTGCTACTAACAATAACATCTGACAATTTTGAATTGCTTTCTATGTGGCAGATGCTCTGTTAAATGTATTCTCATATCATTTTGATTAAAATCTAGTGATACAGGCACGGCTACAGTAACAGTGCATCTCATGTCTGTGGAACTGGCTTGCAGCAGTTCCTTCACTTCCTCAAGGCTATTCAGATCCGAAGCAGTGGCATCACAGCCTAGGTCCTAACACCAGACTCCTGTCTACAACCAGTCCTCTCTTCTCACCTACATTGTGGAGAGTTTACCTTTCACAAGGACATAAGGTAGGATTTTACCCCAAATATCCTTGAGCTTAACATTAGTAAATTTACATTAAATGCTATTTCTGTTAACTTAGATGAGTAGTAGGTAATCCCAGATTTACCATATATGTATTAGTATGCAATGCCTTAGATATCCATAGCAAAGCTCTAGTCAATTGTTTTTAGAGTTTAAAAGAAAAAATGAAAATAACAATTCTAAGGGGCTATTCAAATAAAATATAACCAGATGTTTGTTTGTTTTCTGTCTAAGATTTTACAGGGAAAAACCCAGCAGCGGAGTCAAAGGCAGCATATCTCTATGCTGCTCACTGCACAGCTCTTGCCTAGGCAGCCCCAGGGCCAAAGGCCATGGACCTGCAACCCAAGAACTGGGAGGAATCTGCTCAGATAATTCCGAAGTCAGAGGCCAAGGTTGGCAGAATGTGGCTCCTGGGTCTGGTGACATAACTACATTACCTAATGAAAATGTCACCAAAGTGAGGCAGACAAGAATCTCTAAATTGAGGTCATAGGTGAGGATGATGGTAATAAGGAGAAGCAGGAAGGCACCTTTTAAATGAAGTAGAAGGACATAATGACACAGAACAAAAAGACCCAGCCGGAAAAGCCTAGACTTTGTTCTGTCATTGGACTGAGCAGGAAGGTTGATCAGACAGCTTGCTTCCCTGGGGATAATTTCTCTCTAGTCCCGTTGAAAACATCCAGAGAGAAGTCACCCTGCCAAGATTCACAGTGATGTGGGACACCTGCCTGTGCTCTCCAGGAGGCAGACTTTCAATTCACAACCCCACCTCCAACCCCGGTCATGCTGTCTCACCTCTTCCCTCTTATCTCTTATCCTTGATCTGCCCTTGCTCTCCAGCTATCTTGCCTTCTCTTTCTCCTTTGTCTTCCTTGCTCTGTCTTAGTCAGTACTACTGCTTTTTATGGAGACATCTTTTTTTTTTATAAGTGATATAAAACAATTCACATTTCTTTGTTTTAAGGTCCCAGTAAGTATAGAATCACACTGGAGTTGAATTTTGCAGCAATTTCCTAATAAGTGAAATGGAAACTACCTTGGTGCTAGGTTGACAATTAAAAAGAATATACTTTGGTTTTATAGACTGATCCCAAAACAGAATTTCCAGAGATGAGCCTAAACTGAAACTCTGAAAATAATATTGAAACATTCAATTTAATAGAGAATTAGACATCAGAGTGTCATGGCAGATATTTTTAAAAATTGACTTGGGGGTGGGGGTGGATTTAGAATTTTCCCTACAAATCTGGGAATGCAAGAGTAATGAAAAAAAAATTTTTTTTCTAGAAAAAGTCTTCAAATTTTTGATATGGATAAGTGAATAAGTTATGACAACTCTGAAAACATTCTAAGTCTGCCTTTCAACTTAATATTATTTATTTAGCTCCATTCCCTTTGCAAATTGAAGACACCATCAAAGGTCAAATCTAGAGTAGTGTGTGTGTGTGTGTGTGTGTGTGTGTGTGTATTCTTTATTGTTTAAAGCAGTGGTTCTCAACCTTCCTAATGCCATGACCCTTTAATACAGTTCCTCATGTTGTGGTGACCCCCAACCATAAAATTATTTTCGTTGCTACTTCATAACTGTAATTTTGCTATTGTTATGAATCATAATGTAAATATCTGATATGCAGGATGTATTTAGGTGACCCCTATGAAAGGATCATTCGAGCCCCAAAGGGGTCGCGACCCACAGGTTGAGAACCGCTGGTTTAAAGTACGTATTACATGAGTCCCTTTTTCCCCCATTGACCTCTCCCCGGCTGCTCCCACTCCCCAGCACATGCCCTCGCCCCACTACTGTCTGTGTCCATTGGTTATGCTCATATGCATGCATACAAGTCCTTTGGTTGATCTCTTAGCCCCTCACTCCCCGCCCTCCCTCATTGGTTGGACAGTCAGTTCAATGCTTCTATGTCTCTGGTTCTATTTTTTGTTCATCAGTTTATGTTGAATGGTATATATTTTATCATTTAAATAACCAAACACTATAACTCCCTGTAGATATAACTAAATCTTAACGTGCACCCTTTTGAAAGCAATTATTAGTTAAATTTAGCATTTGCATATGTAAAAATGAAAAAACATGCAAAGGAAAGCTTAAGAAAGGAACTAACCCTATTAATTGCCTCTTGCTGCTGTGTTAGCTGATTCAGTACTCATAGCAAATCTCAAAAGTAAGTCTTATGTGGTCAGTGTGGCTAAGTTGGTTGGGCATCATCCCCTGCACTGAATTGTTGCTGGTTCAATTCTGGTCAGAGCACATGCCTGCGTTTCGGGCTCGATACCCACTAAACGGCTCGAAGGAAGCAGCTAATCAGTGTTTCTCTCTCTCTCTCTCCCTCTCTCTTACTCTCTAGAAAGAAAGAAAGAAAAATATATATATATATGTATATACATATATATATGTGTATATATATATATATATATATATATATATATATATATATATTAAAAGTATAATATCCTAATTAGACCAGACAGCTGAATGACCTTCCGGAGGAAACCGGGGCTGCGAGGTCCGAGGCAGCTGCCTTGGCTGTGAGGTCCAAGGCAAGCTGCAGCGGCTGCAAGGGCTGAGCCCCTTGCAAGAATTTCGTGCATCGGGCCTCTAATATATATATTAAGAAAAAAAAGGGAAACTTACTCTCCCAAGTTTACAGATAAAGAATGTGAGCATAGGGGAGTTTAAGAAATTATTTCAGAGGTAAAAACAAAAAAAGAAAAACTGAACTGAGATTCAAATTCAGTTTTGCTGTGGTCCCAAGTCCATCCTTGGTCCTTTCTATAATGCTTGAAGGGTTAATGCAATCAAAGATTCAAATAAGAATGCTCACAATACAAGCAAAGATGTACAGTCCTTCACCAATAGGGAAAGGATGTAAATTAGGACCTTCGTATTCTTAATATGCAGTTCACAGGTTCAACAGCATTTAAAAGTTTCCAGGACTTGATTTCCCTGGGGAGAATTCAATGTAGGACATTTGGAATGACAGTTTTTAAGTGTGTTTTTCTGATAAGCTTAAAGTGGTTTTTGCATTGTCTCCTGGGGAATTAGTGATTTAATCTAAAGAAAATATTCAAAATTAAAGGTATTTTGATTAAGTGGAACAGATAAACTGTTTACACTGAATGTGCTCATCTTACAACTTCAAAGAAGAATAGATTAGTGGTGTGGGGGGGGTGGGGGTGGAGGGGATGAGGGGACTGTTTTGCACCAGTCCATTACATATGGTCAGAACAAACAGTTTGAGGAAGGATGGGTGATTGATACTATTCAGAATAGCCCCTCAACCCAAGAACCAAATGCTGCCTTTGAAAGGATGAAGAAACAATAAGAGGTAGAAATTTAACCATTCATGCTATAAAAACTTGTGAAGAGTTTCTGCCAGTCATGAAGAAGTCCCACAAACAAGATATTGGTAAGAATATATAACATGCATGTACCCTTGCAGAGATTTGAAAAATCCATTCAGTTTTATGGAAATCTGAGCCAAGAATTCATTCTCTGTTAGGAGTTAAATTGTGTTCCCTCAAAATTCATGTGGTGCAGTCCTAACCGCAAGTACCTAAAAAAAAAAAAAAAAAGTACCCATTTGTGAAAACAGGGTCGTTGCAAATGCAATTAATCAAGTTAAGATGAGATCATTAGGGTGGGCCCTTAATCTAACCTGACTGATGATGTCCTTCTAGAAAGGGGAAATTTGGGCACAAATGCATACACAGGGCGAATGCCATGGAAAGATAAAATCAGAGACTGGGGTGATGCAGCAGAGCCAAAGATTGTCAGAGACCTCTGGAAACTGGGGGAGAAACCTGGAACCAGTTCTTGCTCACAGCCCCCAGAACCAAACCTGCCCACAGCCTGAAGGACTGCTAGACTCCAGAATTATGAGTTTCTGCTGTTAAGCTTCCCAGTTTGTGGCATCTTGTTTGTGGCTGCCCTAGCAGACTAATAAGCATCCCAGGAATCATTTCTCAACCTTTTTTTCTATATAAAGTGCATCAGATCATAAAGGCATGACCCCCACACACACTTTGCATTTGAGGCTCAGAACCAAAGTAACATGAAGAGCTCATCTTCTGTCTAGCCTAAATCAGAGTTCCATTTTCTTAATAGCATGTTGGTTTTTTGACAGGCAAACAATGCAGCAACAAATTAACAATGGAATATTGAAAAGGTAAGTATCTAAAATCCATGTATACTGTACTATATATTCTCAAATATTGCATATGAATGGTATGCTTTGTTGGATGATTTGTGATATATTCCACAAATGTGAAAAAATAAAAATGGTATATGTATGAAGCAAACATAGTCTAAGAGAGTGAACCATATTTTGTTAAAGTCTATTTCTGTTAAAAACATTTAACCACAATACCCTCACCCCTCCATTATTTTGTGGGTAAATTGAGGACAGAACAATGGCATATCTATTTATTTTATCTTCACCTACAAGCATAGATTTAGCACATAGTACATATATAATGTTTCTCAAGTCTGCAAAGTAAACAAATGAAGCAACATAAAAACTTATGAACAATTGAGCACTACAATATTAGGCAGAATTTTTTACATAAAAAGATACAAGTAGAGATGTTGAGGTTTATAGGTAATTCATATTATTTTAAATCATTCAACTGGTAGTTTTGACATATAGAAAGATCAAAGATAGATAAAAAGCTTAATTACAAAATAAGATGCAATTTTCAATACACTTCCTAATTCAACAAGCTTTTGTTGAATAAATTAGTGCCATTTATGGTGGGAAATATGCTGTACGTTTGCTCTTCTACAAGTGACTTTTAGTGCAAGCCTTTATTAGTCATCCTTGAATTTGTGAGACTTAACACAGTAGAAGGCACCAGAGTGGTGCTGGTAAAAGTTATGCTACGTATAATTTACATTTCAAAACTTCCACCCCTTGCAAATGTTAATTATGGTGAACATCCATTTGATAATGGGTGGTTCAAAAATCTGATTTCCATTTCACAGTTAAGAACTTCACACAAATGGAGAGCAGAAGGAACACTGACAAAGAGGGTAATATAATGGACTGGGGAGTCAGACACATTCAATTAAAGTACCAACTCTACTACCTACTTAGTACCAAGTATATGTGGGTAAAGTAGTTCACATCTCCAGGACTTCAAGCGTGTGTGTGTGTGTATGTGTGTGTGTGTGTGTGTGTGTGTGTGCATGTAGTTTTGTATGTATATGATTATACATGTGTACATAAAATGTGTGTATATGCATATATAATGTTATTTCTGTTATATATATGCATATATTTGTGTGTGTATGTACATATATTTATAGGATATACTCCCTACTAAATGTTTACTTATTTGCTTTATGATTAAAATCTTTCCAAAAATATTAAAAATTTTAAAATACCATTCTCTGAGCTCTAGACCACAAGTTGTCTGCCCTCATCCATAGTGATTACAATTTTTGGTTTTACAAAGGGGTCTGCAGAATGAGGACTACATTTCGCAGCCCTCTTTATAGATTTGGTCTGGCCTTGAGTCTAATGAGGTCTGAGCCAACTGTAGCCAATTTCTGGGGCTTGGCTGCAGAGGGAGGATATGCCTGTCCTTTTCTTTCCCGCTAACTGCAATGTTAACACAGTGATGGTGAACATCTAGGACCATGAGGATTTTGGATGGCAGAGCAACAAGACAGAGCAAGCCTAGGATCCTCATAACCTCATGGAGCAGTGCTGCCTTAATAGTTTGGAATTTGACAACAGACATAAAAAATAATTCTATTTTGTTTAAGGAATCTGCCATTTTAAGTCTCTGTAATTCACAACTGAACATATATTATAGTGAATATTCCTTCTTAAACATATGCAGAGCCAACCAATGTTTCATTCAATTAGGAAGTCAAGAATTATGATAAATATTTTATGGAAGTAATGTTAATGTGACCTTTCAGGTTTGGGGTATTACTGATGTTTGTCTTGCTGAGCCAGTAATAACTGAAACCCCCTTGAATGAATCTGTCACTATACTCAGGACCAAAAAAGAAGCTACTTGGAGGAAGTGCATTGCTGGGGATTGGATTGTTTTGATGGAGGGGAGAGAAATCACTACAGAGTCCTGAACCTTGATTAGGGGGTGGGTGTTCCACAGTATGAAACAATTATTCTGAATTTCTCTGAATATTTTCTGTTCAAGTCATTTCTAAACAGGCAACTGAAAGGTCATGGTCCTCTCCAGCCACAGTCATGCTAAGCAAGAACTCTCATGAACATGTATCTTGTTCTGGTGCAAGGGGAGGAAAAACAGGATGAGAGCACATTAGGAAAAATTTTTTTTTTCTTATTAAAATAGGTGGCAAAGCATGCTCATTACAATGGGCTCCCTTGGATAGAAATTGGTGGGTTCCTAAAACTAGGCAGCCACCTGAAGCAAATAGATAAGGAAATCACAACTGACTATGAACTATAATTAAAGGCACACAGTGACCAACTCAACTGGTCAAATGTTTGTTTGAAAGCAAAGCACACTGCACTCTTTATTGAAGCAGGAAAAGAGCTAAGTATATACATATGAATGGAATTGTTGATGACACTGTTAATGGTGGAGTTTTGGATTCAGGCAGAAACGATTTAAATTATGGCACTTTCACTTACTATCTGAATGACATTAGCAAACGTACTCAATTTTCTTGACTTTTAGTTTCACTCTGTGAAAGTAATGATGTGAGTAGCAGCTACTATAATTAATACAGGCAACAGAAATTTTAAAATGTCATTTTCTATACAAAGCTTATTATGACAAGTGTCCCCTATCCATCTCTTCTGACTCACCAGGCTTGCTTCTCAGAAACAACCACTGTTACCTGTTTTAGTTGTTTCTTTGAGTAGTTAAAGTTATACTTCTAAAAAAATGGCTATTAAATATTAATTCTTAAATTATACATTTTAGAAATTTTCTACTCATTTTCAATTATGGTGGATAGATATTCTGCAGTCTCAAGCAATATTTTAGTTAAATTATTAATTAGCTTATATATTATATAACTATTTACATATTGTTCCCTTCTGGACCCAAACATTATTTTTTACACAAATTTTGTTTTTCTTAGAGTTAAAAAATGATTTGTATCTCTTCACTTGCTTATTTCTTTTACATATCCATTGTGAAAATTTCCCAAAGATACCTACAAAAGCTTTATCAATCTAATCCACTTATTTTCAATTTCACCAGATAACCCATCAATTCTATTTTCTTTCATGTTCTTTTATCTGGAATCCTTCATGCTAGAGCTTTTCTAGTCCTATCCCATAGGGGGCATTTCTTTCCTCTCTTCTCTATTAAATTTCCTGTTTCCTAGATCTCATGCTTTTCCTTTCCACGATTTACTCCATTATTTGGATCGAGCATGGCCTCTCTAGCTTTCTGACAAATATTGAAAGGAAGGTAAAAAAAAATTTTTTAGAATTTTACATGCTCAAAAATGTCTTTATTTTTCTCTCTTATTGATAGTTTGGGCTGGCTATATCATTAAGAAAAAATATATTTTTTTTCTTTCAGAAATTGAAAGGCATTGATTGTTCTGTCTTCTAGCTTCCAATGTGGCTCTTAAGATATTTCATTAAATTGGATGCATTTGCATGAGACCTTTTCCTTTTTTAGACATTGTTGGTTCTTAATTTTATGTTTGGCAGCCTGAAATAGTATGATTGTGTACCTTAGTTAGTGTACCATTATTCTGTTTGCATGGTGGTTTTTTTATCTGAAGATCTATGCTCTCTGATTATAGAATATATTAAAGAAATACTTCTTTTTTTAATAATATCCTATTTATTTCCCTTTGTTGTCCCTTTCAGGATTCAAAATAGTGAGATATGAAAATTCCTGAATTATTTTATCTTATTTACTAAGATTTTCTATACTATTGTCTATCCCTTTCCTTTTCAATGTACTTTTTGGGACAATACCTTCAACATTAGATTAGAATTCATCTGTCAATTATTTTTAGCACTTATATTTCTAATTTCCAAGAGCTCTTTTTCTGTTCTGACAATGTATTTTACATACTCTCCTGCTCTTATCTCAGAATGCAAGTACATTTATCCTGAGCCAGTTGTACTTGTTGTGGGCTCCCAGATTCGAGTGTCACTGTCTTTTCTTTGGGATTATGAGGTTACCCCAAGGCCAATTTCATTTTCTCCAGCTTTGGGAAATATTACATGGCTGCAGGCATTCTCAGGTAAAATGTTAAGAAGACAGGAACCACACCATTCAGTCCAGAATATGGTACAATCATTGTGCTTTTATTTATGAACTTTACTCTAGAATTGAGATGCCCTGAACCTTAACTTCTCTGGCTCATTTACTATAGAGACTAAACTGAGAGGAAAAGGAAACAGAGGAGAGAGAATGCCCCCTGGCTGTTTATGTCTGTATCTGTGGGGCTAATGAATGTGCAAACAGACTTTCAACCAGTCCTCCTATTACCAGTCTCAAGTATGGCCTATATAATTCAAGGAAATTGGTTCTTCCATGTTCTGACCTCCTTGTCTGTGTTATGTGCCCAGCTTTGAAAGACATTCTCTCATATAAAGTTTATATCAATTATCAGAAACAGGTGCACATATTACTTCCCTTTGTAGACAAGAAAAAAAGGTATTCCCAAGGCCAAGACACTATAAAATGGTGGTGGCAAGACTCAAACCCAGCTTTGTCCAATTAGGAAGTTTATGCTTTTATCTTCTATGTGGATAATACTACCTCCCTCACAAAGATATCATGATGGGTATCGTATGTATGTTGTGGACATTGCTGCTAGGTTTTTTGTTGTTGTTTTTGTTGTTGTTAATCCTCACCTGAGGATATTTTTTCCATTGCTTTTTAGGGAGAGAGAGAGAGAGGGGAAGAGACAGAAAGAGAGAAACGTGGATGTCAGAGAGACGCATCGATTGGTTCCTCCTGCACATACCCTGACCAGGGATGGGGATTGACCCTGTAACCAAAGTAGGTGCCCTTGTCCAGGAATTAGACCTGAACCCTTCAGTCCACGGGCCTATGCTCTCTATCTTCTGAGCCAATCGGCTAGGGCATTGTTTTGTTTCTTAAAGAAACTTGAATTTAAATAAATCCAAACCCACCGCACTAAGCTCAGGAGGGTGCTTGTGAGATGGGCTTGCAACACAGGAGAATGCACTCACTTTTGCAATATTGGCAGATCATGTAGCCTAAGGCAGTCAGTTGCAGAAAGTTCATGTGCTAAGTCTACAAAATGATAGCAGTATGTGTATGTATACACATATATACATGTATACTAGGTACGTGTGTATATATACACATCTATTTACATTTGAAATCCAAATTGGATCACGTTGCATAAGTACAAAACCTCGCAGAGTCTGGCATTGAACAACAGAAGTGGTATCAAACAGAAGCAAAACACTGACTTACAAAGAAAAACAAAGTGAGAAAGTAATATAATTGTCCTTATAATTTACTCCAAAGGCAAGGCTCTACCATTAAAGAAAAAAATGGTTGAATTAACTACCAACCTCTGCTGAGGACAGATAGAAACAACAATGCCTTTCAGCATAAGAAAACAGATGCTTTAGTGAGAATTTTTATACAAAACTTGTGAGACATTTAGTATTATTATTATTATTTCCATTGAGAGCTTTTATTTTTTTGTGGTTGCTTAATTTATTTATTTGGTCATAGATTTGCAGTGGGGAGACAGGAGGTGGCTAGTTATCGCTCCAGCTGACACATACTGCGGATACATAAGGGAGGGAGGGAAAAGATGGGGGAGCTGTTTAGTGCTGCAGTGGCTGAAACACCGAGGAGCTGTCAGAAGCTTAACTCAGCAGGGAGCCTGAGTTTTAACTCCAGTGACACCAATGACTGTAACAGACATCTGGATAAATGACAAATTATTCAGTTTAAGGGCACAGGCTTAACATCCTGCTAAACTGCAGAGAAAGAGAAAGCCGGAGGTCTGCAGTATTCTGAGACAACAGGACTCAGTGTTTAGTGGCAATTAAATGCCTAAAAAAACAAACAAACAAACAAACAAAACGCTTTCTGCCTAGACTCTATGCAGTAGGGAAAGTCAAATTATAAGCCAGCAATGAGGCCAGAACTCTGCTCACTTCCAGATATTATAAATTTCCTCTTTCATCCTATATTTCTTTTTCTATAAATACATGATGTGCAAGGACAGGAGGACCTGCTAGACGGATTGTATTGACAGTTACTTCATTAAGCTTAATAAGGTTTCCTACTATACTTAGATTCCTCACATGCATTCTTTTGAAGCAGATGCATTTTATCTTGAAAATATTCTGTTGTCATATTTGTTTTTTTATGCCTACTGTCCCTCGAAGAGCTTTCCTTAATGTAAATTTGTACTTAGTATTTAATGCAGTCTATTTTATTTGGCAACTTGAAAGTAGGATTAGTCCTGAGCAAAACAGTGTCATCCAGAAAAACAAGAATGGATTCTTTTAAAGGAGAGAACATAACTCCAGTCCCCACTCACAGGGGGCTGGTTCAATGACTAGATATGCTGAGGGTCTTCAATTCTTTCACTTTGAACTTCCCATCTTCTAACCTAAAACATCAACAAGAAATGTTTCTCCCTTACTAGTTTTAATTTCATTAGTAGTTAATGCAACTGCTTAATTTTTTAACATACATGGGAAGATAATTCTATCCTGCAGTTTTTAAATGAAGTGCATCATCTGAGTACTCTGTCACTTGGACATTCAGGTAAGCTGAAGTAAGCCTAATAATCTGGCAACATTTCATTTCCTTGCTTTCTTGAGTCATAAAAATGATGCATCTGATATCAGTGATAAAAAGATGTAACTAGATTTTATGTATAATAGGGCTTTTTCCTCATTTGTGGTTGCTTCATTTCAAAATCCCTTTTCAACATTTGAGACATTCTCTACCTTTTCAGCCAGAACTCACTCTCACTACCAAATTGAAAATTCCAGACACTCACTTTCCCTTCTGCTACACAGCAAAGATACAGGCATAGGACTCTGGCTTTGCCAACCACAAGCACTCACTCCCCACTCTGAACAGGAAGCTAATGACGCAAAGAGAGAAGAAATGCACAGAACAGGTTCTGGTGAGGGTTTGCAACAGCCACAGTGCTCACTGTCCCACGGATGGTTATGGTGGCATTTTTATCTGGCTAGATTTGGGGGTGGATTGTATTGTCCATTGCTATATAGCCTTCCAGGGAGGTTAGCAGGCTTTCCTAGAGTTTCCCTTAGCTACCCAATAGCCTTAAATGCAATTTACTTTATGTTTAAATTAGACTCATAATTGGCTGATGTCTGTTGCTTGCAAATAAGAACTCTTATGCATACTCTAGTTTTACTGTTTGCTCTAATTTTCAGCTTGGGAACTTCTAGAGCAAGAAGACACAATGACCCCTGATTTTGGAAGTGCATGTTATTCTAATACAAATAATTATAACCTCCCCCAAATTGTATTCTGGATGGCAGCAAATAAAAGATGAATAGAGTCCATTAGCTGCCATCTAGAAAATGCTCATAGAAATTTTTATATCAAGAAAATGATGGGGACCTTTAAAAGTCATAATAACATTTGCTTCTAGGTAGAAATATATTGCTTTCATTTTTCCCCATTATATCTGTAAGCAAGATATTCTTGCTGGGGGAAAAGAGCAATTCTTGTTTGATACTACAACTACCCCTTAAAGTCCCTCTCTTTCTTTTGGCTGAAAGTCTATTTCAGTTACTTTAACCCGATCTCCTGAAATAGTCTCTATCCCTGACATATGCACAGTCAAGAGCACTGCTATACCAGACACCATGTAAACTGTTGAAAGAAAGCAACGACAACTAAGTCACAGTCTTTGTCTTCAAGGGTAGGCTTAGCATTAAATAACATTAATAAAAGACATGCTTTAATTATCTCAAAAGAGGTAACTGCCAAGTGTCTTTCAGGTTATCAGGTGAGATGTGCTCTGTAGTGAGAATGGGGATGATTTATGACATTCTCTGGTAGGTCTCTGGATCAGAGTCTGAAATTCTTCATCTCTGAATGCATGCCAACCAGGCAGCTAGCTGACCACAAATGTGCTTCTTGTGTGTAACTTATAATGGAAAAAAGATCTAGGTTGCAAATGTGTCACTGTAGTTTCTGAGAAAATGTCTCCAATAGAGTAAAATCCTTTTGAAAAATTCTGGTTTATTCATCAGTCTCCTGTGAAATTGGTTTTCAATAGTCAGCAGCTAGAAATGGATCAATAGTTTTAACATGCATATGGAGTTTAGAAACTCTTCTGGGCCATTTCACCTTTTAAGCAGCTCAGAATAAACACTCAAGAACTCTTCCCTACACCATTTAAAATAGTTATAACATATGACGATCCCAATCAAGTACTGGTGGTTCACAATAGCACATTTCAACCCATTCCAGGCCTATTCCATAGCACTCAGTCCCAAATTCAGAACATTTCTAATAGGAATTTTATGAGCTGTCAAATATGGTTAAAAAGGACTGGATTTAAGTAACAGCACCTGTGTCCTCATCATAGACATACCAAACCTCTAGATATCCATTCCCTGTTCCGAGAGTTGACAACAATTGCTCATTATATAATTGACAAAAATTTAAATCCTCTAGATTGGCTCATTCCTGATAAACATTCTTATTTGATTTTCATCATCATTATCTTTTGATCATTATCACCATAATCGCCACCACCACCACTGTTATATTTTAGCATTTACATTTAAACAAAGACAGGGATTTTCAAAACCCAAAAGGAATCCCCTGGAGACCAAAAGTTCTAAATTAGGGTTCTTTCAATTAATTATTCAAAATATTTTTTAATCTCTTAAGTGATGAAAAATTATGGCTCTGCCCTCAAAGGAACTTACGTACAGTGCTATCCAAGAGAACTTTGTGCAATGATAGAAATGTCGTATATCGGAACTGTCCAATACAGAAACCACTACACACATGCAGTTCTTTTTTTTTTTTTTAATATATTTTATTGATTTTTTACAGAGAGGAAGGGAGAGAGATAGAGAGTTAGAAACATCGATGAGAGAGAAACATCGATCAGCTGCCTCTTGCACACCTCCTACTGGGGATGTGCCCGCAACCCAGGTACATGCCCTTGACCGGAATCGAACCTGGGACCCTTCAGTCCGAATGCCGACGTTCTATCCACTGAGCCAAACCGGTTTCAGCACATGCAGTTCTTGTGTGCTTGAAATGTGGCTAGCAGGACTGAGAAAAGGAATTTTTACTTTCTTTAATTCTAATTAATTTGAATTTAATTTTAAATAGCAAAACATGGATACTGGCTGTTGTACGGCACAAGGTAGGTTTAGTGCACTATTGTTAAGAATGTAATTTTAGAGAGGGTCAAAAATATTTTTTATTACATTACTTTTCCACTCTTTCAACATTTGTTATTTAGTATAAAAAACAATATGGCTATTTTATAAATTTTATTTTCATGATGAAACAAAATGTTATTATCAGAAATAGAGTTATTTCTTATTAATTCTATATATATATATATATATATATATATATATATATATATATGGAAGGGACATATAACTGCATAGACAGTCTTCATTATTAATTTGATGTCTGCTTTTGTGATGGTAGCTTCATTGAGATTCAGTAATTTCATCAAATTTGGCTGACATAGGCATCCAATGGCAAAATGGGTAAGACGTCAGTGATCCCAAGATGCTTGCAGACAACCACATCTCATTCTTCTGTTATACATTTAAGATTTATGGTATCAATGTGGTTCTGTAAAAACCAGCATGGATACTTCCCTCTGACTTATGCCTGATATAAAAGCTTATATTAATTATTACATTTCCATGGCTCTTATTTGCTTGGAAATAATTAAATCTACCTGTTAGTAATTCTTGTATTAAAGACCACCTCAAGTAACACTTATTTATTCCTTTTCTTTAATGCCTCCAAGTAATGGGATTTCTCCTTCTTCTGAAATTTTCAGGAATTTACCACTCACACCTATATTTTATAGCAGTTATATTTACCTCATTTCCAGACTACATTAAAAGCAACTTGAGAGAAAAGGCTGTGTCTTGCACAGCATCACATTACCTGCAGGAACTAAAAGAATGCCCGTCCCTCAGTATATATTACTGAAGTATTTATGGAATTTAATTTTGTATTACATTCTCACACTACACCAAACTTACAATTCTTCTTTTATAGTGTTCCCTTTAACCTAGCATAAAGTATATGTATTCAGGAAGAAAAAAGCAGTCGGTTGTATAAGTACCCAGGAAAATGTTCATGAATATGTGATCAAAGCTTTTCTTTTCATCCTGGGGATATCTGTGTTCCATGAGGGTTTGTAGGGCAACTTTTGTAAAAAGAAGAAATATCTTATTAATCTATGACAAACCCCAGTTTGTTCAGCAAGAATTTCAAACAGCATTCTGAAGAGTACTTCTAAATACTACTTCTAATTATTACAACACAGGAATGGGTAAAAAGTAGGTTTACAGTTGTAATACAGATAAATAATATAATAATTAATAAATAATAAAAGAATAAACTGTTTCACATACTCACAACTGTAATCCTACTTTTGCCCACCCCTGTGTAATTCTCCATACTGTATGTCACATCTCTGTGACTTATTTTATAATTGGGAGTTTGTACTTCTTAATCCCCTTTCCCAGGAAAAGAAATCTGGGGTAGCAATACTTATATCTGACAAAATACATCTCAAAGTGAAGGCCATAACCAGAGATAAGGAAGGCCACTTCATAATACTAAAGGGATCAATACAACAAGAAGATATAACCCTGGTAAACATATATGCACCCAATGCAGGAGCACCCACATACATAAGAAAACTTCTGGAAGATATCAGGGGAGAGATCGACAATAATACAATCATAGTAGGGGACTTTAATACACCACTGACATCACTGGATAAATCCGCTAGACAAACAATCAGCAAAGAAACAGCAATCCTAAATGACTCACTAGATCAGATGGACTTAATTGACATCTTCAGAACACTACACCCCACAGCTGCGGAATATACATTCCTCTCAGGTGCTCATGGGACATATTCAAAAATAGACCACATATTGGGTCACAAGCAAAGTCTCCACAAATTCAAGAAGATTGAGATCATAAAAAGCATCTTCTCAGACCACGATGGCATAATGTTAGAAATAAACTACAATAAAAACAACCCAAAATACTCAAACACTTGGAAGCTGAATAGCATGTTATTAAATATTGATTGGGTTACCGATGACATCAAAGAAGAAATTAAAAACATCCTGGACACTAATGACAATGAAAACACAACAATCCAAAACCTCTGGGACACAATGAAAGCAGTCCTGAGAGGGAAGTTTATAGCTCTACAGGCCTATCTCAAAAAACAAGAAAAAATGGTAGTTAATCATCTAACTCTACAACTCAAAGAATTAGAAAGAGAGCAACAAGAAAACCCCAGAGTGAGCAGAAGGAAGGAGATAATAAAGATTAGAGCAGAAATCAATGACATAGAGACCAAAAAAACAATACAGAAAATCAATGAAACCAAGAGCTGGTTCTTTGAAAGGATAAACAAGATTGACAAACCCCTCACCAGGCTCACCAAGAAGCAAAGAGAAAGGTCCCAAATAAACCAAATCAGAAATGATAGAGGCGAAATAACAACAGACCCCACAGAAATACAAATGATTGTTAAACAATACTACGGGCAACTCTACTCCAACAAACTTGACAACCTGGAGGAAATGGACAAATTCCTAGAAAAATACAACATTCCAAAACTCAATCAGGAAGAATCTAAAAACCTCAATAGGCCAATAACTATGGAAGAAATTGAAGCAGTCATCAGAAAGCTTCCAGCAAACAAAAGCCCAGGGCCAGACGGCTTCACAGGGGAGTTCTACCAAACATTCAAGGAAGAACTAAAACCTACCCTCCTCAGACTACTACAAAAAATTCAAGAGGAAGGAACACTTCCAAGCTCATTCTATGAAGCCAGCATCACCCTAATACCAAAACCAGGTAAAGACATCACAATGAAAGAGAATTACAGGCCAATATCCCTCATGAACATAGATGCCAAAATCCTCAACAAAATCTTAGCAAATCGGATCCAGCAGTACATCAGAAGGATCATACACCATGACCAAGTAGGATTTATCCCAGAGATGCAAGGATGGTACAACATCCATAAATCAATAAATGTGATACATCACATAAACAAATTGAAAGAAAAAAACCACATGGTCATATCAATTGATGCAGAAAAAGCATTCGACAAAATCCAACACCCATTTTTGATAAAAACTCTCAGAAAGGTGGGAATAGAAGGATCATACCTCAACATAATAAAAGCCATATATGACAAGCCCACAGCCAACATCATACTCAATGGTCAAAAACTAACACCATTTCCCCTAAGAACAGGAACAAGACAGGGATGCCCACTCTCACCACTCCTGTTCAACATAGTACTGGAAGTATTAGCCATTGCAATTAGGCAAGAAGGAGAAATAAAAGGCATCCAAATTGGAAAAGAGGAAGTAAAACTGTCCTTATTTGCAGATGACATGATATTATACATACAAAACCCTAGAGACTCCATCAAAAAGCTACTAGACTTAATACATGAATTTGGCAATGTAGCAGGATACAAAATTAACCCCAAGAAATCTGAGGCATTTCTATACACCAATAGTGAACTTTCAGAAAGAGAGATTAGAAAAACAATCCCATTTACCATCGCACCAAAAAAATTAAGATACCTAGGAATAAACTTAACTAAAGAGGTTTAAGACCTCTACTCAGAAAACTACAGGACGTTGAAAAAAGAGATAGAGGAAGACATAAACAGATGGAAGAACATACCATGCTCTTGGATTGGTAGAATCAACATCATTAAAATGTCCATACTACCCAAAGCAATCTATAAATTCAACGCACTTCCCATTAAAATACCAATGGCCTTCTTCAAAGATCTAGAACGAACTCTCCAAAAATTCATCTGGAATAAAAAAAGACCCCGAATAGCTGCAGCGATCCTGAGAAAGAACAAAGTAGGTGGGATCTCAATGCCAGATATCAAACTGTATTACAAAGCCACTGTTCTCAAAACTGCCTGGTACTGGCACAAGAACAGACATATAGACCAGTGGAATAGAATAGAGAGTCCAGAAATTAGCCCGAACCAATATGCTCAATTAATTTTTGACAAAGGAGGCATGAACATACAATGGAGCCAAGATAGTCTCTTCAATAAATGGTGTTGGGAAAATTGGACAGATATATGCAAGAAAATGAAACTAGACCACCAACTTACACCATACACAAGAATAAACTCAGAATGGATAAAGGACTTAAATGTACGACAGGAAACCATAAAAATTCTAGAAGAATACAAAGGCAACAAAATCTCAGACTTATGCCAAAACAATTTCTTCACTGATACAGCTCCTAGGGCAGTTGAAACTAAAGAGAAACTGAACAAATGGGACTACATCAAAATAAAAAGCTTCTGCACAGCAAAAGAAACCATCAACAAAACAACAAGAAAACCCACCTCGTGGGAAAACATATTTGCCAACGTCATATCTGATAAGGGCTTAATCTCCAAAATTTATAGGGAACTCATACAACTTAACAAAAAGAAGATAAACAATCCAATCAAAAAAAAAGGGGCAAAGGATCTAAATAGACACCTTTCAAAAGAGGACATTCAGAAAGCCAAGAGACATATGAAAACATGCTCAAAGTCACTAATCATCCGAGAGATGCAAATCAAAACAACAATGAGGTACCATCTCACACCTGTCAGAATGGCCATCATCAACAAATCAACAAACGACAAGTGCTGGAGAGGATGTGGAGAAAAAGGAACACTTGTGCACTGCTGGTGGGAATGCAGACTGGTGCAGCCACTATGGAAGGCAGTATGGAGGTTCCTCAAAAAATTGGAAATGGAACTCCCATTTGACCCTGTGATCCCACTACTAGGAATATATCCCAAGAAACCAGAAACACCTATCAGAAAGGATATATGTAACCAGATGTTCATAGCAGCACAATTCACCATAGCTAAGATCTGGAAACAGCCTAAGTGCCCGTCAGTAGATGAATGGATTAGAAAACTGTGGTACATCTACACGATGGAATACTATGCTGCTGTTAAAAAGAAGGAACTCCTACCATTTGCAACATCATGGATGGAACTGGAGACCATTATGCTAAGTGAAACAAGCCAGTCAATGAAGGAAAAATACCACATGATCTCACTCATTCATGGATAATAAAGACCATTACAAACTTTTGAACAATAATAGATACAGAGGCAGAGCTGCCTCAAACTGATTGTCAAACTGCAGTGGGAAGGCCAGAGAGAGTTGGGGGGCAGGAGGGAGGGGAGTAAGAGATCAACCGAAGGACTTGTATGCATGCATATAAGCATAACTAATGGACATAAGACACTGGGGGGTAAGGGAGGGTAGGGGTTTGTCAAGGGCGGGGGGGAAAAAAGGACACTTATGTAATACCCTTTGTAATACTTTAAGCGAAAAATAAAAAAAATAAAAAAATAAAAAAATAAATCCCCTTTCCCTTTTCAACCCACCTCCCCACCCTGCTCCCATGTAAGCTATCTGATTCCATTCAGATGCAGGTTTTTTGGAAGCCTCCTTCAGAGGTACCTCCATCAGGGGCACACAGTGTCTGGCTGGCTTTCTTTTTTACAAACTTTCAACCATTGATGATCACTGCCTAGACCCAGTAATTCATTAAAAGCTATAAAATGATCATATTATAATTTTCCCATTTCTTCTTTTAATAGTTGAAATAATCAATTATTTGGTTATCTATTGTTTATATAGAAATGGTTTGATTAATGCTGATTTCCTTTCATTTACTAGTTTTCAAAATAAAGAGTAGATTCTCTAGTATCCTCTAATAGTGCCCAAAGACTGCTGTTATTTTGGTCTCAGTTTTTCACAATTTGATTTGTCAGCTCTTTGACAATTAGATACACTGTTAACTTTTTTCCTTTTTTATTTTGCTTTCAGTATTAGATATTGCTTTATCTTTTAATTTTATTTTTATAATTCTCCTATAAAATAAAATGGTAATATGCAAATAGACCTAACAGCAGAACAACCAATCAAAGTGTAATATGCTAATGATATGCTAAGGCTGCTCAACCACTCGCTATGACATGCACTGACCACCAGGGGGCAGACAGTCGACCAGTCACTATGACGTGAGCTGACCACCAGGGGGCAGATGCTCCGACCAGTAGGTTTGCTTGCTGCTGGGGTCTGGCCAATTGGGACTGAGCGAGATGGGCTGGACATGCCATGGAACCCTCCCTAGACCAATTGTGCACCACTGGAGTCCCTCAGCCTGTCTTGCACCCTCGCGCAAATCGGGACCCCTCAGGGGATGTCGGAGAGATGTTTTCAGCCTGATCCGATCCCACTGGCCACTCCCCTTGGGAGGGTGCCAGATGCAGGGTGCCAGATGCAGGGCTCATGGCTGGCGTGTGCTGCTGAGGCAGCACAAGCCTCTCCCGATATGGACTGTTTGGGTGCAAGCCCATGGCAGGCACAGTGGGGCCAGGATGAGCGGGAGCAGGAGGTAGGAGCTGCAGGAGGTGTTGGACTGTGGGTTTCAGCCCAATCCCTGCAGGCCACCCAGAGGGACCCCACCCATGCACGAATTCATGCACCCAGACTCTAGTATAAAGTAATAGATGGTCCCTTCAATCTACAAAACAAGGTATATTCAAAGAAGTCTATCTTTTATTTCTGTTCTTTCCAATCAGTTTCTTCCCTTTGGTAGAGCATGAGATTCTTAATAAAAATATAATGATATGAGACAATTTAGATTATTTTTATAGCAAGAGAACCAGATTTTTATATGGACTACCTAAAGTCATGCAAAAGTCCCCAGCCAGAATACACAAATAAGACCCTAATTATATCAATCCCTTCATGTCAAAAAACAAAAAAGTCCTTTGAGCTTTCACCTTAATTAAATAATCTTAATCTATACATAATATATCTTTTAATCTTACAATGCACACATGCTACAAATTATGCTTCAATTTGATAATAGGATCTAAAAAATATGCCCAAATCAATGACTCTATTAAACTCAGATGTTACATGGGCATTTGGAGAACTTTCGATACCTATAATTCTTTCTTTTATGGCTCTCCCTTGGAACAGATATTAAGCAGTGACATTCCCAAAAATAATTTAAAAACAAACAAGCAGAAAGAATGAACCCTAAACAAACAAATGGAAATAACAGCAATAAAACAGAGACTAGGGCAATACACAGACTAAAAAATATGTTAGATGTAAGCCATAAATACAAACTAAGTTCAGAGGTCCTGGATTAAGCTGAGATCCAGGATGACTGAGGCTTTGAGAGCCATAGAAATTAATTTTGAAGGTTCTGTTTCAAGATTTGATTAACAATTAGAAAAGATAACGCAGAGTGATACAGATGTCGAGAAGCAGAAATGCAAACTACAAAGCCCCTCCCACAGCCCCAGCTTTGTTTGGAGGAGAATGAATCTTGCCAGATGGAGGACTGCTATACTTGTAATTTTACTGTGGCATGTCCTAGAAGGATAAAAAAAAAATGAAAGCACTGAAAATGTCACGCAGTGTGAAAGGCTTGCATGAAAAGGTCCAGAGCAGTCTTTCAGCAGACAGATTATAAAAGCTTTTCAAATTGTTTCCTCAAAACAGCTGCAGTGGTTTGATTCCTTAAATTCAAAAGCTTTCCCCTTGTGTGCTATCAGAGATGGAAGCTGACTTGCTAACCCACTAACCAAACACTGTGTCCTGAGGTCCACCCAGGCTTCACTTCCATCTGGAGATGGACCTGGCCAGTGTGTTATCCTGGTGCTGCGGTGCGAGCCCTTGTCTCTCCAGCAAGTCATTAAGAGCTACAGTGTCCCTGCAGGTGCAGCAAGGCCCTCCTGACCCAAATCTGTTGGTCAGACCGTGGCCACATGAGAGACAGCCACTGCCAGGCAGCATCTAATGTTACCAAGGATGGCAGTCTTAAATTTATTTTCTAATTGAATTATATTCTTCTAATTTCTCTGTTTCTTCAGAAAGCAGAGCATTCCAAATATTGATTGCCCTTTGAGGGAAATGAGTGCCATAAATGGATTTTACTCTCAGAGCACGACAGTATAAGTGTTCATTGTTCCTTTCTTAATTCATGACACGATATTTTCCTTTTTTAAGGACTCAGATAGTTTTCTACTGAACATAATCATATAAACTTATAATGACAAATGTGATGTTTATTGCTTGCATACTGCATGTTAGTCATGTGCTGAGTGCATGAATAAATGTACACATATAATGTTTACCATGGGATTGTATGGTAGAAACTGTTATTATCTACATCCTATATATAAGGCGACAGAGGGCTAAAGGGATTAACTACATCATCTGAAATCACACAAGTAGATTTAAGAGTGGGTTGTATGAACTGGTGTAACAATCAATGCACTATCATAATCTTACCCCAGTTTGGCAGCTTAGTCCTGAATACTTAGCAAATAACATAGTATGGAAGCAAGAGCATAATAAAATGGAGAGTTTAAACAGCCAGCATATACATTATGTATATTCTATACTTATCAGAAATTTTTCTGCATCAGCATTTTTAAAGAAAGGGTCAAAGGACTGCATGACCCAATACCTCAACCCTTCCTAATGTACAAGTTGAGTCTTGCATGGTAAGAAACAAGATCGTTGAATTTAAAGAAAACAAGAATTGCCTAATGGGCAGTATACTGTGTAGATAAAAGGAGAGAAGTGTTTTTAATAATTAAGTGATATGAATGAAAATCAAGATGGAGAGAGACAGGAGAGGATACAGGAACAGATCTCATATTTGACTTTGGAAGCCCTACACAAGGGCCCTACCTAAGCATTTACTACCAGTGGGGCCTGGCACAAGTTACTTCAACTCTATCGATTTACGTTGACTTCATATAAGGAACAGATTATCACTAAAGCCTTTTGCAGCTTTTAATTTGGTGATTATAAATTTTAATGTGAAGAATCCATTTCATGGCCAATATTGCATTTCTCATTGATCATGAGATATGATGATTAAAACAAACATAAAATTTTGGAATCAACAAATTCCAAATCTTTCTTTACAACCTTCTCCTCGCTTCTTCACATGATGGCAGCAGACACCCTGAAATTGCCCTCAATTATTTTTTCCTCACAATTTGGGCAGTTAATTAATCTGAACAGATCATCTACCAATTTTGTGTATTCATTTTTCTGCTTTGATGTTCTGAATTTGCTTCCTATGAATTTGATATAGATGTATCCGTTTTACTTCTAACCTTAAATTCCAAGAATCCAGGGCAACATTCTATGCCTACGGTTTTGGCGCCTGAAAGAGTTTCATATCACAAAATGTCTCAAAAATTAACCAGGTTCTTCTACCAAAAGCAGAGCTACTCCAAGCAAGGTAAGTATAGAAACTGATAGGGGTTTGAAACATTTTTATAGATTAGGAGAGTCACATTGTTGCACAGGGCACCTTCGACTTGTTGTGTTTGTTTTGAGATTCAGTGATGAGCTGCGTGTGGCATGACCTCTGCATGGTCATGTACAGGAGACTACCATGGGCTATGATGCAAGAGGAAAGAGTGAGTGCTTCAGCAGAGATAGTTTGCAAAGCACTGCTCTATAGCATGTAATTCTGGCATAGAAGCCTCAAGTGTCTTCTGCTCACCACTGCGGTTGTCCACAGTTTGCTTAATTAGCAGTGAATGACTTTGACATTTTTAAATGAAAACAAAAGCTCAAAAAGTTGAGATGCAGGGCTTCCTGAAAGTGAAAAATCGGTACCAAAAAATAAAATAAAATAAATGGATGTGTAAAGAATATGTCATGCTAGATTTGGTTTTTTGTTGTTGTTTTTCTGACTTTGCTTTATCAAAGTTTGTCAAGTTCAATGCATGGAACACAGCTAATTTGGGGAAGCTACAGACTGATGGTACCTGTAAAAATTAGGTGTCCATCTCTCAGGCAGTAATTCAAACCCATTTATGTCAAACCCTTCAGGCAACATTAGTATCCAAGTTCACTCTATCAATGCTTCCATCAAGACCATTCAGATGTTCTCAAAGGCATCAGACACATTTACACTTCTTCGCCGGAGTTATTACCAAGGATAAGAGAGTGCTGAAAGGTACAAAATTCACCCACTGGAGTCCTTGCATTTGGAAAAGAAAACTTTCAATCACTCCAAACAGTGCTCCCTGATTTCAGCCAGGTGTAAAATTCACCCAGGGGGAAAAGTCACAGCATATTATATTTCACTGCACTGTATTTTCCTCCTCCCTCCTCACTGCAAAGGCTTTATCAATGTTCAAGGCTGAGTACAGGAGCGAGAACAGCTTGATTGCTTTTTCCTCCTGATCTCATTCTCAGTACATCCAGGTCACAGCTCGATATGGAACAGGAACTCTGCACTTAAGGTACAGACAAATTATTTGAAAAATCCACTTTCTCTTCACTTACTGTGTGAATTTTACAGGACATTATGCTGGAAATGCCTCCTTCCCCGAAGTGGATATGCAGTGGCCAGCTTAGCTGGACACAGGAAAGGTGACTGTATTTGAACACGGATTTGTTTCCAGGTGAAATTTCTTGAATGGCTAATAAGACCACACATGGGTCATATGCATCATCAGAAAGTATGATGAATGTTAAGTTTGATAGGAAGAAAGATCAGATAGTGGTGGGGTGAAGAGTGGAGTTGTAAAGAGAAACTCACAAATTTTGATTACTTGTTTTAATGGGAAAGTGGGTTTTGGAAAGGGAAGAAGGCTCAGGCTTACCATTGAACTTGGGCCCTGGCTGGTGTGCTCAGTAGTTAGAGTGTTGGCCCGTGCACCACTAGGTCATAGGTTTGATTCCCCATCAAGGGCACATACCTCAGTTGCAAGTTGGATCTTGGGCCTCAGTCAGGGCCTGGGAGGGAGGCAACCAATGCATGTCTCTCCCTCCCTCCCTCCCTCTCTCTTCCTCTTTGTCTCTCCCTCTCTCGCCTTCTTCCCCTTCCATCCCACCTTTCCACTCTCTTAAAAAAAAAAAGGAAAAATATCCTTGGGTGAGGATTAACAACAACAAAAATAATAATCTGTTCCAACTGCTTATCTGTGCTGGAACCTGCTACAGCATCCTCAACAGTGGTCCTCAAAGCTCACTCATGTGGCTCACATCAGTGCACCCTTCTGGTTGAGCTCAGTCCTTCCTATGTGTGCCAGCAAGAATTTCTTGTACCCTCCACTTATTAATTATAGGTGTATCCACTGGGACTAAACATCAACAGAATCCCTCTTCTGACAACTATATAGATATTTGAATTAGTCAGTCATGCTCTCCAGAGTCAATCCAAGATATTCATAATCTACAAAATGCCCCAGTACAGTATGTTCACCAACAGTACAAGCATTACCTTGGAACTTACAGAAATGAAAATCTCACGTCTCACCATAAACCTACTGAGTCAGAAACTCTGAGCTGGAAGCCAGCATGCACTTGTTTAATGAACTCTGGGTATTATGATGCACACTGAGGTTTGAGAACTGAGCTAGAAAATTCTTAAAAGGGAGGAGAAGAGAAACTAGGAAACCTGTGAGGTGTGAAATCAGGAGGGAGCAGATTATGCTCACCAAAGTAGCTGGGGGATGTTGTCCAGTACCCAGAGCACTGTGGTTATAATCAAGAAGTGGCAAGGAGGAGTAGACTGAACCAGACAGACAAGGACTGATTCTCAACAATAAAATAAGATTTTATCTTCTGCCTTTTTCATCTTTCAAATTGCTGAAACAAGGGGAGGGTGAAGTGATACCCTCCATGCCTTCATTTCCTTCTTTTTCTCTAAATCTGAAATCATGATTGCTAGTGTCTGCATTAAATGAGACAAATTACACATGATGCTAACCCCTAGTAGGTACTCAGTAAATGGCATTATCATGATCTCATTTCAGGTTACTAGTTTTCCTTTTGTTCTTCTTCAAAAACATTTTGATAGAGCTATTATTTCTATTTCCTCATACCTACTCTCTGTAACTACTTAAAATCTGGTGACTGTCTACAGATGTTACCAATAACCTCTTAGTTTTCAAATTATCAGAGTTCCTTGAATTTTCCAAAGTTTAATCCTGTTGAGCCCTTTCTTCTTTGTGAAATACTCTCATAGCTATTTCAACACAGATTTGTCCTGTTTGCCCACTACTTCCAAAATTGTCCTTGTAAATATGTCTAGAGTCTCTTTTTTACTGTCTCCCATAAATGTAAATATTCACCATCCTTTCCTCTCTAACTCCCTCTTTTTCTATGATAATGATCATGCTTACCACTTGGACCATTCACTGCTTTTTAAAAATTATTTCCAAAATCTATTTATTCTATTCTGATCATTTTTTCTCAGCTCCAAATCTGCACTTCTACTGGCCTACTGGACATCTGCACTAGGTGTTCCAGAAAATACACACACAATAACGTAATTAAAATCTAGCTCCTCATCTTCACTCACCTCCAACTAAATTCTCGATTTTTGTGCCTGAAAGATTCATTGCTGGTAATAGAATGTTTTCTTGGGGTTCAGGCTTAGAAGGCCATAGTCATATTTTACTCTTTTTTTCTCCATTTCCCAAAATTTACTCATATGCTTCTGCCACATTCAGCCCTTTATCACCTCCAACCCAGACTAATAAAATGTTTTTTTTGGGGGGGGGGAGGGGGGGCATGTTATGGGGCCTCTCTTTCCCAAATTCATTGCAAATATGGCTGCATGACTTAGTTCCCTGAATACAGAGGCACAATGATGCTCTCCTGCTCCCCACTGATCTATTCACTCCCTTCGTTCATGTCTCTTTGTTTGGAATGCATTCCCCATCCCCACTGACTATGCCCCCACTCCAAACTCATCCCACCTTTGTGGCTTCTCTCATTTGTCACCAACTCCATGGATCCCTTCCTGCTTACTTCCAGCTGGACATCATTTTTATCCCATAGCACACTGGTACCCTCCACCCTATAAGCTAGCCACTCATTGGGCCTGCACATGGTTTATCTGCATTATTCAATCTCCTTGAAGACAACTGTGCTCTGCTCAATTTTGTAGCAGCCACAACTCCAAGCATCATACTTATAAGTCTTAAGAGTCCAGCAATGCCTGTTGAATTGAATTTTTAAGTTCTGCATTTGACCACCTAAAAGATTGTAGCAGCAAATTAGCCAAATCAAATGATGGAAGAAATCTGTCTGGGGAACCAGAGAGTTTATTTTCTCAAGCAATACCCATCTGCCTGCGCTGCAGTTCTAGAGCACAATCATGCTGGGCTGAGGGTAGTGATTCCGCCCCACTCCTGGATAAACACAGGTTGAAACATGTCTGTTTACACCAGAGGTTACATACATGCTTCTTCTTTTTTTCATACAGGGAACTACCTACCGCAGCTCCATTTGTCTATAAGCAAATCTGAACTGAACTCTGAGATAAATCAATTCATATCTATATAAATGGTAGTACTCTTCATGGGCATTTCATCATGTGTATAATGTGAATGTTTACCTTGTATTAGTTTAAAACAGTTTGCCATTGAATTTCAACATATCTATAATAATAAAAGCATAATATGCAAATCGACTGAATGATCGAACAGCAGAACGACCGTCCTGATGACCATCCAGAAGACCACGCTATGACAGGCACTGGCACCAGGTCAGCCAAGGCAGGTGTGATGTGATTGGTCAGGGGGGCCCTGCCATCACCCCACAATCACCCCCACAGAGGGAGGCCCAGGCCACCCTCTGCAGGGTGATTGATGGGTAAGGGGGGCTCTGCAATCGATCGCCCCAAAGAGGGAGGCCCCGGCTACCTGGCTGGCAGAACTGCAGCGGGTGGGCGGGGCTTCCTTCTGCAAGGTGAGGGATCGCAGGGCTCCCGGACTGCAAGAAGGCACAGGTTGGGTTGAGGAACCGCCCCCCCCCCCCACGTGCAGGAATTTTGTGCACCGGGCCTTTAGTATATGTATATATACATATACATATACATATACATATACATATACATATACATATAGCAATTATCCTAACTTTCATTTCAGCAAGGACAGGATTGTAAATGCTCTGGATATCGTGCACCAAATTGTAGGAAATAAAGTTAACAAGAGAAAATAATGTAGCTTCTTAGGGGACACTGTAAATGAAGTCAACTAAGGTGACTTGGCTGCCGCTTCTATTTCTGCCTGCCCTCTGGTCCCTCATTTTCTTCTAGCAGCACCCACGACTAAAGGATAACACAGCCCTCTACCGTCCAGAGGCCCTGCCAGGACTTGGACAGTGCAGTGAAAACAAACTGTTGCACATTTAGAGAAGACAACAGTGCAGGCAGGTCGAGTCCATACCTACAAGCTTTGTCATTTTCAATGCTACATGGCATTTCAAATAGAGCAGGTTTAATATTTCAAGTTCTTTGTGTTCCTGAAAAAAATATGCAGAATACAGCTCTTTCGAGTGAGATGCAAATTCATCTTTCTCTCTGCATACAAATGGGAGAAACCATGGCCTAGTCCCTCCCTGCATGGCCCTGTGCTGCAGGAAATTACAGTAGGTTCACCCACTCCTGAGCTCTGCCCACAATGTCCAATGAGGGCTTCTCCGGCAGAATCCAAGCACCTAACTCCTGGGGAATGATGGGCTCCAGGGATAACCTCAATCTGCATTTTTGCTTCTCATTATATTAATCTTACTGCCTAGTGTAGTGGCAAACAGAATATATAATATCCTCCCTGGTCTCCCCTGGGAGAGAGGAAACCTCCAAGGGAGAGGCGTTCTGGAGACTGTGGATCTCTCATATACATCCTGCCGTCGTTTCATGAATATTTTTAAACTTTCTCGAACTACATATGCATCCATTAAGCTTCTGCCATGCTCTGCTTATCCACACGCTCTCGCGAATGATAAATTACAGAAGTCATCAGTGAGTGCTTTTTATTTCAGCCTTTGAGTTTAAGGCCATTATAAAGTCAAAATGAAACATCCAGCAGGTTAAGAAATAAATACATTCTGGTGAAATTATATGTACACCATGACCTAAACAGAGAGACAGACAGACAGACAGACAGATAGACAGATAGAGAAAGGAAGGGGGGGGGGGGGGGAGGGAGAAAGAGAAAGAGAACATTAAAGAATTATTAGCCCGGCCGGGGTGCCCCAGTGGTTGAGTGTCGAGGTTGCTGGTTTTATTCCCAGTCAGAGCACGTGCTCAGATACAGGCTTGATCCCCCGTAGGGTGCGTACATGAGGCACCCTACTCATGTGCTCTCATGGATTTCTACCTCTCTATCCTTCTCTCTTCCCCTGTCTCTAATTCCAATAAAAACATATTTTTGGGGAAAAAAGAATTCATATCATGGTTTTGTAAAATGAACGTGGTGCCCATATCCTTTCTATATTCAGAGAGCCTAGACTGACAAAAACAAAGAAATAGGCTCTGAAACTGGAAGATTTGGTGGTTCATGTAGTAGAAACTGAGGCATAAGCTCAGCCACATCCTTTCTTGTCTGGCTGCCTGACTTGAATGTTCCAAAACCAAAGGGGCAGAAGTAGTGCCATTAGATTCAAGAGTGATTTCCTGTGGTGCCTTCCTACAGTTCCCCTTACAACACTGCTACTTCCCTTGTTCAAATGTCTGCCTATAGCTCTAGCAGCCGAGTGTGGGAGGAAGGCTTTGCATCCAGACAGACCTGAGATCAAGCCCAGGTATATCTAGCCCTATCCGCCGAGCAGGTCACTAAACCTCCCTAAAATTTAAGTAAGAAAATCCCATTTTAAGGGTTGCTGTGACAATCTCAAATATTAAATTTAGCTTCCAGCCCAGCTCTGAGCGCATGTCTGAGGGAAACCCTAAAGGGTGGCTATTATACTAGTCACACAAGTTAGGATTTCCAATGCATTTGTCACAGATTTTCAATATTTTAAAAACCTTACAAGCAATCTAGTTAGAAGCCACACCCAAAGCTGGAATTCCTTGCACAATAATCCTGATTAATTATTGCATTCATTCATAAAATTGAACCCATTTGTTGAGTTCAATTATGAAGATAACAAATATGAAGTAATTCCTGGGTTACTCCTTTATGAATGCCCCAATTCACATGGCCAGGTTATGTGATCTCTGACTATGCATCTTTTGTCCTGAAATTACTTCCAGACCCTAAAAACTCATAGTCTAGTGTACTAGTACAAAAAATTCATTTTCATAATATATACAATGAATATACACATATATAATATATAAAATTAAATTTCTTAGACATGACCTTAAAGCTGGAATGACTATAGCTGAAAAATTCTGAAAGATGGAAACACAAAACTTAATAGATCCTGTGTATCAGCTCTGTGCAAGGGGTTTTCTTGGCAGCTGTGAGGGAGGCACAAGAACATCCTCCCTGTTCTATGCAACTAATATCCAATGACCTGCTGTGAAACCCTTTTGAGTGTGGATCATATATAAATCAAAACAAATGATATCCTGGAGGCAGGATAAAAGATACGATCAACTTAAACCTCCAAGAAAAACAATTTTGAATTATAACAAGTACTGTTTCTTCTTGGAGTTTTATATAACAGCAAGAGAACTTACACACTTTCAAAACTCCTCAGATGATGTTGTTTAAAATAAAACTCCTCCCAACTATGCCAGTGTCATATCCCTCATTACCTGTAGCAACATTCAACTACTTCTTCTTTATCATATACTATACCTTTGACACTGATATTATCTCTTAATGAGTTTCTGTTTTTTATCTTCCCCTTTTGCCCCCAAAGTTCAGTCTGGTAATCGCCTATACTTGGTTTAAAACAATCTTTAAATAGTGTGTGCTTTCATTCATTCAGCAAATAGTTACTGAATGCCTAATATGTAACAGGTAGAAGACACAGTCTGTCCTCATTGAACTGTGTGTATAAGAATAAAGGGTTACATAAGCATATTACAATAACATAAACTAGACTGGGTTGATCAACCTTTGAGCATGCCAGGTCTTAATGCCCAATCAAAGATGGACTGAACATGTAAACATATGAGGCAGGAAATGCACTTCCTTGAGTTACTGAATGAACAATAGACATAAAGGGCACAATTTTGATGTGGGAAATGGAAAACTAGAATTTTCTCTAGAAATGCCAGTCAGCATTATAGAATGGATGTAAATTGAAAGTGAAATATCCCTAATGGAAGCATAGAAGAAAATCACATCCAAAGGTTAAAGATTCATATTGCTATCCATTAAGCATGGTGCTTGCTACATTTTGAATCCTGCAAAATATGTCAACTCTCTTACTCCCCAAAAAGAAAAAGACTTTTAGCTATCAAGCCTGAGATTTCAACTGTGAAGAACATTTCTAAATTCATGTATCCATCTTTAATCACTTTGTTGGGTTCTGTCATGAAATGCCTCTCCAACTGTCTCCACCCAACAGCTTTTGCACATATCAGAAAGAGCTAATTAATTGATTAATTAATAAAAAAGTAATAAGCATTACTTGTTTTGGAAGTAAAATTTTACCATTCAGGACAATCTTCCTTTATCAAAGTGCTTTCTCCCCAAATTTTGATAGTGGAAATTTCTACTTTGTAAGGAATTGGGTAAACCCTAACTACCCCAAACACTGGAAAATTATAGAATTACTTCCTATATTTAGGCTAGAGGTAGGCCTAATCAGATTCAGAAGCCATACACTTACAAAAATATTATTTCAAAAAGAGAATGACATTTCTAGTGGCATACCACCTAAAGCAATAGATTGTCTGGCCTGCGTTATTCTTCTAATAATCTAAACTTAGGGCTCTACAATGAAGATGTATAATTCTTTGCTCCATACCACTGATTCATTAAATGCAAAACCAAAAAAATTCCTCTCGATTAACCAGTGTTCCTACTGAATGATAATGTCCATTAAACAAAAAAGATATATGCAATGATGCTAAAGCTACATTGTCTCTCTATTCCCACCTCCACAAAATTCACTTTAAATTGTGTAATGTCAATATATTTCTGATATAATGCATGGCTTAGTCATTAGAGAAAGAAGCAATTAAAATTTTATTCATATATTAAAGTTTGATGTTACATATTCAAAGCAGAGTAAAATCTCTCTTATAATGCAGGCTAGTCCATTATGTACATAATCATGTTGCAGGTAACTTGATTCAATTCCCATAGTTATATGCTACAGGCATCCTGCGTGAATTTGGGGAATGGAGAGGACTTGGTCTTATTTTACTTTTTTTAAACAAGTCCTGATTTGGTATAGTTAAATTATAGAAAATATAATGGTACACATAAGGCTTCATATATTTTTAAAACTAAAACCACGGACAAAAATTATATCTAACTTGAATTTATATCAAAGTAAACTATCTTCCATAAAATCAACTCATATTAAAAATTCATATATTTGTTGCTTGGGAATAATTAAATTATCAATTCGTTGAAGTCTTACTTTTTAATATACATAAGACTTAAATACACCGCCTTTGATGTCCCTTATCTCTGACTGTAAAAACATGTCTATGAGGTGGAGTCAATAGCCACATTTGACAATGACCTGTTAGAGAATGGGTGTGTCCATCTGTCCAGAAATGACAATGTCTTGCTCCTATCTGTTTAATTTCTGTGGAAGTGAAGAGTTCTTCACTGGTATAGAATTAACCTGGTATTAACCCTTTTCAGACAACTTTTGCAAAATAACACTCAATGATCAAAAAAGAGATGTGGATGAGACAGCAGTGGGAAAGCAAGAATAGATGGTACCAAAGATATATAATATCTACTTTATAGGATATTCTTGAACAAATCTAGGGAAGCTTACAAATCTAGAGATGATTTGAAAATTAAATTTTACATATATTAACTCTGAAGTCTGCAGAGATACACTGGCCCATTGGAGTTCAGTGCATAACTTTTTAAAATTTAAATTAAATAATTAGTACTTATTTATATAATTAAATAAAATTTTACTAATTAAAATTACTATAGTCAAATATGTATTACATATTCTATATGTTAAAATAATGTGTATGAGATATGATATATATGATACATGGCTGTAGTTTATAAACATTAATACAAATACATATTATATGTAAAAATATACATATAATATACCATACTTATATATGTGTGTGTGTGTGTGTGTGTGTGTGTGTGTGTGTAATGTCCCTTGATAATTTCTTATGGATTGTCCAAAAGTTGAGTTTTTACTTCTACAATAAATTCATGTTTTAGTTATATAGTTCCCACACATGCAGGGAGGGTAAATACTTTCAAATTTCAAAATCAATAGGGCTAAATGTAATTTTTTAAAATGGTCCCTTGAGGCTCACTGCAAACAGAGTAGAGTTGTGGGGAAGTAAGGGAAAAAAAGGGTCCAACATAGCTAAGAAGGTTGTTAAGCTAGCAGAGTGAAACTGAAAAGAATGTCAATTATGTAATTTCAGGAGAAAAAATTCCTCCTGAAGCAATTAAGCATTAAGTGGGATTAGTTTAGTGGCTGATTTATTGAATTATTTATAAAACAACTCCAACTATCCAACTGGGCTTCACAGAAGGTTTTTAAAGTGAACCCACATCTAACTTGTGATTTTCCTTTGGTTTCCCTCAGCAAACTCCAATTTTATTGTGCTTCAGAAAAGCAAAGATATTTGTTATCTGAACTAGAAATCTGTGTTCTTTTTAATATTTTATCTTTGATATATGTTTTCTAGTAGCAACTTTACTATTTTATCTAACTTTAATATGAAAATCTGTATGAAGACTCAAGAAGTTCATATATGCTGTATTTATTAATATTCTTTATATGCCCATTAGAATTTTATATTGATAAAGATGTATTCAAAGTTAAATGCTAACCTAAATAATTGAAGTTGAAAAATAAGAGAGTCTTTTTTCATAGGAAAATAGATGTTTGCAAATTAATTTGCAAAAACATATTATTATTTACAAAGAAAACACAGAAAATTAAAGAGGAAAGGGTGAGATTTGTTACATGTATCTCTTTTTAGGAGAAATCCAAGACTATTTTGGACCCCCAATTTCCAAAGAGTTCTGCCTTGATTTTCTTTTCTAAGAGATATTATTATCTTAGCTGTTATCATCTTCTTAGCATTTTATGCTTTTATCAATTATTTATTTTTATTTTTCTAAGTTTGGGATTTATGACTGCCTCATGGTAAAACTATACATTTCTAAAATTTCAGCATGGCAGAACATAAAATTGTCAAAAAGAAATACACACACATGAGACTGTTTGTAATAGTAAAGGAAATGGCATTTGTTGAGGCACAGACTTGAGGCCAGTGAGTTTTTTACTGAAATGACATACAGAAGCACAACTTGCCATGCAAAAAAAGTGATAATATACATAAACAAAATAATCTTGCAAAATATTTACCTGAAGAGATAAAAACTATTACCAGTAGATGCATTATTTCTCTATCTCTAGTTGACTTTGCATGGGTTGTTCCAAAAATTTACCATGAAAAATCATTCTGGATCTTGTGGCACTTTCATGAGTGATCTAGAGGCTGAGGGTTTCAGAACTTTGGGGAGAAAGAGGGCATTACTCTCTGGGCCACCAACCACACACTGAATTTGACTAAGTTTGTAAATTAGAGCCCAACATACAAATGCATCAGTTTTGTACTGCGATGATCAAAGAAAATTTTTAAATTTCTGAATAGGTGTTAAAAAAATAATACAAAGAAGAACATGTGATAGAAACTGTATATTGACTGCAAACCCTAAGGCCTAAAACATTTACGATCCTGCCCTTTACAAGAAAGGCTGCCAATCCCTGAGCTAAGCCATTATTTGACATATCTTAAATCTCTTTTTGTGTCTCATCCTTAACAAATGCTACTTATGATACATTACATTGTTACTGAGAAATAAAATAAATGAGGAAATGTAATGTATAATGATGTTCTTAAGATGTTAGGTATTAATTTATTTTCAATTTTGTAAATGAGTTTAAAATAAATCAAGCTGCTAGAATTGTGCAACTCCCTTTGGCCAAGTATAGTGGATGGACCTCGGGGTATATGCCTAGAACTGACTCAATCAAGTGCAAGTATTTATTGACTTTCTACTCCATGCAGCGTAGTCAAATTTCCTAGATCTATAAAACTCTTGGTCAATCTAACAAAAGACATTTCTATTGATTATCAGTAATGTGATCTCTATAGTACCTATTTTCTAAGTCTGCTACTAAAATTGGTACAGGAAAGATCAAACATCTGCCTATTCTGGGAAAAATGCAAGAGCACATTTATAAAATAGGCTTCTACTGATACAGACAAATTTGCAGTCAAGAATCTTCTCATTATTTTTCTTTAAGTGATTTTTCTTCACAAAACTCAGTACAAATGGGTTACTGAAAATTTTGCTGATACACAAATACTTTCCACACATTTTGCATATCACAGGGATTCAGGGTCAACCAACACTCTCCTATGTAATAACTGAGCCATATCCTCCATAACATGAAAATTAAACAGGACTCTGGTTCCTAAATTTGTTTTTTTGTGGGTTTTTTTTTGTGACTGACATTAGCTGCTGAGTTGGGTATGTTTTTATTTTTATTTTTATTTTTTTTAACTTTAGCCATGACATGAAGTCAACTTGGGACTTAAATCAGATTTAGTATTTTCCCAGCATTTCTCTGCTCATTGAGTTAATTCACTGGTTGGAGTGGAAATGAGTTTCTAATAATTCCTAGTGTTCTGATCTAATACTTATATTCCTTAAAAAACATTCAGTATTACCTTGGATTAATATATATTTCAGAAACAATTTTTAAAATGTCATGTGGAAATCATTTGCAATATATTTTTCAATAAAAGTGTCACATTTCTTTAATGTTTTGGGGTACAAAATTATATATATATATATGAAAGCCTAAGTGACCATTACGACTGAACAACTGGAACAACGGTCACTATGATGTGCACCGACCACTAGGGGGCAGACGCTCAACCCAGGAGCTACCCCCAGCCTGCAGGCTCCAATCACAGATGGGGCCTACCAGCCAACCTTCCAGTCCCGCCCCCTAGCTGGCAGGCCCTGATCACCTGATCGGGGCTAGGCCCCTGGACTGGGATGGGGAACCAGAGGTGGGTGGTGGCAGATGTGGCCCCTTTCCCAGGGGGACCGAGGGTCAGCTCCCTCCTTGGGACCTGCGGCTAATCTCCCAGGTCCCTCCTCCTGTTCTTCCCCCCATCCAGCAGGCCCCAATTGGCCCCTTGCCCGCCTGCCATGTGGCGGTTGACCCCTCCCCCTGGCCAACAGGCCCTGATCACCCATTCGGGGTCTGCCAGCCAACCTCCCAGTCCCTCCCCCTGGCCAGCAGGTCCCAATCACCTGATCAGGGCCAAGCCCTGGGCTGGAACAGGGAACCGGGAGTGGGTGGCAGCAGACGTGGGTGAGGAGGGAAGTTGGAGTAGGGGAGGTGAGGAGGGGGGGAGGTGAGGAGGTGGGGAGGCAGGGAACCTGATCAGCCCTGATTGCCAGCCAGGCCTAGGGACCCCACCCATGCACGAATTTCATGCACGAGGCCTCTAGTATTAAATAAAATCGGATGACCATCTCAGAAGGCTTGCCGCCATCTATTTACCTTTTATTATAAATCAGCAATTAAGTAATATAATCTAAACTGGGTGCCAGTGATACTGTAGGAACCAAGCAACATTCCTCTGGGTAGGCTAACATGAACTCAAATGGTTAGTTTCAGAGTCTATGAACAATTAGAGACACCGTAGCATATAAAAACTGAATTACCTGTGGGTTTTCAGCCTCGGAGCAGTGATGAAGTGCTTAGCACCACACACCACCTGTATGTTAATGGATAACCATCTAAGAGCAGGACCTGCATGTCAAACATGTTAGGAGAGCATGAGAGCTATCCCTACAGTATAAATTACTAAATGAGCATTATTAGAAATTTTCTTGATATTATTTTTACTGGAGTCTTTCTTAGGAAGTTAGCATGCTGACTAGCTTTCCAAAAGACACATTGTGGAAGGAATTTTTGCACCAAGGGGTAGAAGGCATCCTGTATCTTTGCAGGAGGTGATTTGAATTATATCCCTCCATACTGTAAGAAAAATTTATCCCTAAATTAAATCAACAAGAATAGCATGATTCACTCTCAACAACAGCCTTTAGAGCATATGTCAATTCTCAATATAATGTAACACTTCGGGGGTAATAGTTGAGAAAAGTGTACGTGGGGATCCACATATTAATTTATGAAATACTAAATTTAAAGATTCCTTAAAACCTTTGGCTCTTCCTTCCTTTGCCCTATATAATTTTCCATAGGGCTATTTGTTACTGAAGAAATCTTTATGAAAAGGAAAAACAAACAAAGGAACATGGGGATTAGGAATTGACTGCTTGAACTGACATATTCCTCATAGGTTAACTTCTCACATGTTATTCCTGCTTTTTTTAGTGATTCTTGACTCTTCTTAGCTAGCTGAGAACAATTTCATTTATCCTTCTCCACAAATCTTTTCTGGATTGTTTTAACTTGATTTTGTACACTGTATAAATATGAATACATATAAGGGTAGGCAAAGGAGGTTTACAGCTGTGAGTATGCAAAACACAGAGTTTATTCTTATATTATTATTTATTATTGTATTATTTTATATATAAACAACTGCAACTTACTTTTGCCCCACTCTGCATACTAGTAGTATACCCACAGCATATATGTATATATTATATACATCATATGTATAAATACGTACACATAGCTGGTTTTTACTGATCTCAATTCCATTTGATTTTATGTCTATACTGTGTGCAGTGCACACCTTAAGTTTTTCATTTGCTGGAGGGCTTTGAACACTGTGGGCACTTGAAAAGATTTATTAACTACCTAAAAGTCAAATCATCCAGAGGCTCGGCCAGCTTCACAGGAAGTCATGTTGAACTGGGTTTAGAATTGGCATCCCTGCCTCCTTTTCTTCTGTGTGAGAGCAAGGAAGATGCACCAACTGCTACTGAATAGGTCTACTCTGCCCTCACTGCCTCAGCAGACTGCCACGTGATTCTCCACCCACGTATCTAGGACATACCTTCAATAAAAGTGCAAGCAGCTCCACTTGAGTATTATACAGGACTAGAGAAGGAGGAGAATCTTTGCCTCCTGGTACTCATTTATGCTAAACTATTTTTCTCAATAGTGCGGTTTGTGGCTTTCCCTCACCTTTTGCCAGACTTTTGTTGTCATGATAAACAGATATGCAAAGTAATGTGTCAGTCTATTACAGAAAACAGGTAAACTAACCACTGACTCTTCCCTTCATCTTTCCTCCTTCCTCCATAAAGATGTATAAAGGCAAGGAGTGAGTACACCATTGCTTCAAAATGCATTGTGGTAACTTAATGGAATAATATAGAAAATCATGAAGTGAGGCAGCACCCTGCAGAACAGGAAGGGCTCCTGGATCAAAAGCACCTTCACTCAAATTCTCTAGAAACATTGGGCATTTCTGTGGGTTCATAAATTATTCCATTGGGATAAAAAATGCCTGGCAGATTAATCCAATAGTCATTCATGTTTCACGTCTCATTTTAAAAATTAAACCACCATCTAGTCCCCATCAGACTAAATGACCCAGAAGGTGCAGAAGCAGGTTGCACACCACTTTACCATCATCCACCTCCCAGAACACACTTATGTTTTACTGCAGATGTTCCTGTATCACTGTATTCAAGAGAGTAAATTTATACTGTAACAACTTTGAAGGCTTCTGTTTATTCAGAATGGCTTAAATCTTATTTTGTTTTCTTGTTGAATTTCCAAGACAAGGACAGAATTTTGGTCACATGGAAGATTTCAATAAATTACACTGTACATTTTAGTATACCTAGTTGAATCTTTAAGTATTAAAATTACACAAATAGACAGTGATGCATCTTAGCTCTACTTTTAAAAAAAAAAAAAAAAAAAGCAAAGGCATATGTTAGTATCAACCTAAAATAGGGATATATCTGTATTAGATTCAAACCAAGAAAAGCAGTTTTACTAATTCCTAATCCATAATGTAAAGAGATCAATGACAAAAACTAGAAATATCATGACATTAAGAGCCACCAGGGTAATTAGTAAAGCTTAATTTACATACATAATTACTTTTAGATCTCATGTGACATCAAAAGTTGTTTCTAGGATACACATAGCTATATCTACCTCCCAGAAGAGGAAGACAAAGGAATAGAAGATGTATACAGAGGAGTTTGGTCTTGCCACACTTTACTTAATTATGCTAGTACATATAGTAGTACCAGCCAATGATGACTCCTACAATATCAACTTGAAAAAGGTCATAGTTAGAGAACATCTATGATGTTGCACTGTGAGGCAAGAGAAAACTCATGGATCTTTTCTGTGCTTTAAAATGAATTACAATGGAATTAAGGAAGGAGCCAATAGGTAGATATAGGACAGTGAAAAATATATTTTATTTTCTGCTGTCAAACCACTGGTCATATAAATCCTTATAACTCTTTAGACTGTATTGCATAGTAGCATCTGTGGCCTAATGGAAACAAGCTTTGGAACCAGAAAGATGCAGTTTTAGCTCTTCCTGCCAAAAGATTGATGACTTGGATAAGATACTACCTATAACATGGATTACAATGCTTATCACATAAGAATATTAATAGGATGAAATAAAGTAAGATATGTAATGTGTTCACATTACTAATAATGATGGCAAGAACTACAACTCATAGTACTCTCACTGTATGCTAGTGGGTTGTATAACATTATATTACATTAGATTCTCCAAAGTGAATTTCCTTCTGTTTCCCCTCCTCCAACTACATTCTAGGAACTATTAGAGACCAAAGTGTAGACATTATTCCCAATCCCCTTCTTTATGGGAAGTGAAAGAGTAGCTGACTGGTGAACTAAACCCCATCTGGGTATCTGTGGGATCAAAAGCTATCAGTCCTGGGAGCAAAAACTACAGATGCAGGTGGGAGAGCCTGCATGCCCATCATGAAACCAATTTTCCACCAGGAAATCTGGTGGGCTGACAGCTCAGAAACATGGGTAAAGACTTGATCCAGTAGCATGAATCCCTGATGAAAAATTGTAACTGAGGCAACCTATTCTCATCAGACTACCCCTGAGAAAGAGGATTATAATAACCCAATTTGATTTTATTAAATTTTAGTTCCGCATATATCTAAACCTATGCAATAAAGACATAACAAAGCCAATATGTCTTTGTGGCAGACTAAGTAATGGGCATTTCTAGATAACAAATGATCAGGAATATTACATGCTTGGATGAATAAAATAATTTGCAGAGAATGGCCAAATGTTTTCAGCTGACATGAGTGTTGGCAGAGTGCCTTTTCTCCTGACTAGCCCACTTTAGTCAGGAAGACACTATGAAATCAGAAAGCTCACCTCTCCAAATTCCCCATCTGAAGACACACATGTTTAATTTTTCTTTACTCTTCGATTAAGTTGGGAGAGGGGTAAGTGGCAAAGTAGGAAAGAAATAATGGATTACCTGCACTGCCTCAAATAGACCCCTTTAGAAGCCATGATCATGAAATAATTTTTTAACTAGAATATCTAATCTTATTAGTAAAAGTAGATAGTATACAAAGAGTTGAGGCTTTCTAGATTTGAATTCACATAATGAACAGGTTATTGTCAAAAGAAGACAGGCTTCTCTTCCAGCAGCCTCTTAACCGCAAACTGTTCACGGTATGAGGATAACGTAGAAACACAGTAAGCCCTGGAATCTGCAAACTGCATCATTGCAGCAAATAGGTAATGTGTATTCTTGAACTCCTAGTCCTTTTTAATGGTTTTAAGCCCTTTTTAAGTCATTTTTATGTTCATTTCTTTTTAAATATATTTTATTGATTTCAGAGAGGAAGGGAGAGGGAGAAATAGAAACATCAATGATGAGAGAGAATCATCGGCTGCCTCCTGCGTGCCCCACACTGGGGATTGAGCCCACAATCAGGGCATGTGCCCTGACCAGGAATCAAATCATGACCTCCTGGGTAATAAGTAGACATTCAATCACTGAGGCATGCTGGCTGGGTTGTTAATGTTATTTTCCCTACTAGACTATAAAGATCCTGAGGGCAGAAACAATCCCAGCATACTGACAATAACCCTGTGCTGTCTGCTTATATGATGTGAGTTATAGCCCAATCCACACTAATAAAAGAGAAACATGGTAATTGGCGTACGACCGCTACCCTTCCCATTGGCTAATCAGCATATCCTTATGCAAATTAACTGTCAGCCAAGATGGCGGCCGGCAGCCATGCACTGAAGCAAGCAGGGAGGCTTGCTTCCTCCAGGAACTGCAGACTCCAACGTTCCCCGCCTCACTTGCCGGACTCTCAACTGCAACTCTAAGCAACTATCACTATGTTGCAAATAAGAAGCTAAACAAAACCGGCTGTCAGTCAGCCCCTGACCGCAACATTGTATCCATGTTTTCAGCAGCGAGGCCTCAGAGCTAAAGCTGGCCCAGAATAAAAAAAGAAAAGAAAACAAGGAGCAGTTGGGAGCTTTTAGTCAACTGCCAGCCGGAAAACAGCCCTCAGCCCCTCAGCCAGCCTGGCCAGGCACCCCAGTGGGGACCCCCACCCTGATCCAGGACACCCTTCAGGGCTAACCAGCCAGCCCCTACCCATGCACCAAGCCTCTATTCTATATAGTAAAAGGGTAATATGCCTCCCAGCACTGGGATCAGCGGAGCAGCGAGGCTCCCGGCACCGGGATCAGCGTGACAGGGGGCAGCGCCTAAACCCCCTGATCAGCCCTGCTCTGTGCCTGATAGTGGGGGGAGCTCCCCAATCCCCTGATCGCCCTGCGGCTCTGTGTGTGACAGGGTGCGGCGCACCAACCCCCTGATCAGACCTGCTCTGTGTGTGACGGGGAAGAGCCATAACCTCCCCATCGGCCCTGCCAAGTGTGACAGTGGCGGTGCCCCAACCCCCTGATCGGCCCTGTTCTGTGGGTGATAGAGGGTGGCGCCCCAACCCCCCTCCACGGGCCTTGCTCTGTGTGTGACAGGGTAGAGCCATAACCTCCCCATTGGCCCTGCCCTGAAAGTGACAGGGTGCAGCGCCCCAACCCCCTGATCTGCCCTGCTCTGTGTGTGACAGGGGGCGGTGCCCCAACTCCCCTATCGGCCCTACTCTGTGAGTGACAGGGGGGAGCTCCTCAACCCCCTGATGGGCCCTGCTCTGTAAGTGACAGGGGGCAGCGCCCCAACCCCCTGATCGGCCCTGCTCTGTGCGTGACAGGGGGTGGCGCCGCAACCTCCCCATTGACCCTGCCTTGAGTGTGACAGGGGGCGGTGCCCCAACCCCCCAATCAGTCTACCCTGAGCATGACTGAGGGTGGCATTGCAACCTCCCAATCTGCCCTGCTCTGTGTATGACGGGGCAGCGCCCCAACTCCCCATTCGGCCCTGCTCTGAGCCTGACCAGGGGCTGCACTTAGGGATTGGGCCTGCCCTCTGCCACCCGGGAGCAGGCCTAAGCCAGCAGGTCGTTATCTCCCGAGGGGTCCCAGACTGCGAGAGGGCACAGGCCGGGCTGGGGGACCCCCCCACCCCAGTGCACAAATTTTTGTGCACCGGGCCTCTAGTGGGATATAAAAGAACAAACATGATATTTTATGGCTTCTCTGACAATCACACCAAGACACACACACACACACACACACACACACACACCTAATAAGCTATATCTAACCAGTTGCCCTCTGTTGTGAGAAAAATTTGGGGACTTTCATTAGTGGAGCAGCAGCTGTGGCAGCAGCATTTGTTAAATTATATAACGTTTCCTTGTTGGAGTTCACTTGTTGGATTGTTCATGCAGGTTGATTACACCCCTGCTACTGCTGCTGTCAGTAGGCTTCCCTGAAAATAAGATGCTGAAATTCACAGGTGGGAGTAAATCTGTACAAATAAACAGCAAACCTACTCACTTCTTTACACTTAGTTATGAACCTCTTTAAAATGCACCTACTTTATTTCTCTAAAGAACTCCCAGGTATAGAGCATAACCTCAAGCTCAACTTGGATGTTAGATTACCGTTTAAATGTTAGGGGTTTTAAATGATCTTTTCTCTTTTTCAGCTCAATCCTGCTGCCTATAAATCCTAGTCATTTAATTTACTGCTTTTAGTTTAAAATTTATGAATAATCCAGAGTGAATCAGACTGGTAGCTAATTTCAAGCATGAAGAGACACTGATAAATGAGAAAAATAAAGGCTAAGAAGTGCCCAAGTAGAGGCCAGCAACACCCTTCTCCACAATGTAAAACAAAACAAAAGCCACTCCTCCACATTTATATCTTCCTACACTAATTTGGCAGGGGATTCCCAGGCAGTGAAGAAATACTAATGGCCTGCCAGCCACCAGGGCAGCTCTGCATTTCTAATTACACATATTTCCATAAATTACAGCATGTTTTATCTGTTCAACTAGTTTGGAAGCCAGCTGAGAATCACATCAACTTTTTTGAGCTCTGGCTCTTCCTTTATTCTAAACATTAAAAGACTATTATTAAATCTTTATAAACAGCATTGTTAATAGCCGAATAAGAGTATGTCATACAGAAGCACAAGTAACCTCTTCATTAGCCATTATGTAATTTCCAGTTTTCATGATTATTACAGTATTAATGATTTCATGAACCCACTTCTCTGGAGTTTGTTGTTGTTGCTTGTATAGCTAACAATAAATGAAATTCCTAGGTCAAAAATGATGAATATTTATAAGTTTACTGAGCCAAACTATTTTCAAAATAGTAGGTTTTATTAACATAAAAGTGCAATGCAGAATTCCCATTCACTGAATCCTAAATAGTATCAGAGATTTTCATTTTAAAACTAATTATTTTTTAAACTATTGAGGGGGAAAATTGGAAGATTGCTATTTTCAAAATCTGTACATCTTCGCTAATGATAGGAAACCCTTTTCTGTGTTTACTGCCATTTACATTTCCTATATTACAATCATAATTTTTCTTAAACCTAAAAATATTTGCTGGTTTCTGGGACTAGGAGTCAAAATCAAACACTAAATGTTATTTAGTTTTGCTGTGAAATCTTGCATAAATGACTTCCAGAGTAGCTGAAAGAACTATAGTAGAAAAAAATCTTAATTATTTGTAGACTTCTTTCATTTTGTATGAGGATATCAGTTATCTGATGTATATGAGAAGTGTGCTCTGGATAAGAGGTCATCATTTTCTCCTCTGATTGGCTTTTATCCATTTTATAGACTCAAGACCTTTATGGACATTTGACCAATTGCACAGTAACTATGTGTCTTACATCATTTCTAATCATGGGCACACACTTTGCCCAATCTCCCTACTTCTATACATTTCCTTGTTTATAAACTTTTTTCATCCTTCTAACAATCAACTTGTGTCAAATAATTAGTAACTTGAGTATACACAAGGAAACAACAAGACCATTTTACTCAATAACAATAGATGATTAAGAGCTTGCCCCTATAACTTTAGAATGGGTAAATTACAAAGGCAGTTAGAAGTGAAGTAAAAAAATTTCAAAAGAACTGTGTACAATTTTCGAGGAGAAAACTAAAGCTAAATTATGCACTCAAAATCCATGTTTGCTCTAAAATCTGACTGCAGGAGTTTTCTGATCATACATTGGACAAACGCTCACCTGCTGATACTGACCCCACTGAATCATCAGGAACATATGGTGACAAATATATATCTAATGTATTACTGGACTAATGCCATACTGATTGTACAAGGTAAACTCTGTTATTCACTAGGACCTAGAGGAACTGAACTCCAACATGCACGCAAATCAATATGACTTAATATATGCTTTGCACAATTTATATTCCAGAAATAATATTTTCATAATTCTCAGGTAAATAATAATATCTGAGAATATAGAAAATTATGCACTTTCCCATTAGAAATAGATTGCTTTGGGTAGTATGGACATTTTAATGATGTTGATTCTACAAATCCATGAACATGGTATGTTCTTCTATCTGTTTATGTCTTCTTCTATCTCTTTTTTCAATGTCCTGTAGTTTTCTGAGTAGAAGTCTTTCACTTCTTTAGTTAAGTTTATTCCTAGGTATCTTAATTTTTTTGGTTTGATGGTAAATGGGATTGCTTTTTTAGTCTCCCTTTCTGTAAGTTCACTATTGATGTATAGAAATGCCATAGATTTCTTGGCATTAATTTTGTATCCTGCTACATTGCCAAATTCATTCATTAAGTCTAATAGTTTTTTGATGGAGTCTTTAGGGTTTTTTATGTACAATATCATGTCACCTGCGAATAAGGACAGTTTTACTTCTTCTTTTCCAATTTGGATGCCTTTTATTTCTTCTTCTTGTCTAATCATAATGGCTAATACTTCCAGTACTATGTCAAACAGGAGTGGTGAGAGTGGGCATCCCTGTCTTGCTCCTGTTCTTAGGAACAATGGTTTTAGTTTTTGCCCATTGAGTATGATGTTGGCTGTGGGTTTGTCATATATGGCTTTTATTATGTTGAGGTATGATCCTTCTATTCCCACCTTGCTAAGAGTCTTTATCAAAAATGGGTATTGGATTTTGTCAAATGCCTTTTCTGCATCAATTGATATGACTATGTGGTTTTTTTCTCTCAATTTGTTTATGTGATGTAACACGTTTATTGGTTTGCGGATATTGTACCATCCTTGCATCGCTGGGATAAATCCTACTTGGTCATGGTGTATGATCTTTCTGATGTACTGCTGGATCCGATTTTCTAGGATTTTGTTGAGGATTTTGGCATCTATGTTCATGAGGGATATTGGCCTATAATTCTCTTTCATTGTCTTGTCTTTATCTGGTTTTGGTATTAGGGTGATTCTGGCTTCATAGAATAAGCTTGGAAGTGTTCCTTCCTCTTGAATTTTTTGGAATAGTATGAGGAGGATAGGTTTTTGTTCTTCCTTGAATGTTTGGTAAAACTCCCCTGTGTAGCCGTCTGGCCCCAGGCTTTTGTTTGCTGGAAGCTTTTATTTATTTTAATAAACACGGCCTTTGAAACTGTTCAAAGTGTGTGTATATTTTTTGTGACACCCTATATATTGTCACAACTGTATTATCTTAATATCAGTTTGATTTTGCTGCATTATAACTAACAAAACACCACTCATATCAGACAGGAGAATCAATGTTATGCCTAGCATATAGTAGAAACACATTAAATGTGTATTGAATGAATGAATGAACATCATGAACACTGCCACTCTACCTCTTGAACTTAATGAAAATTGAAGATGTTCTCCATTATTTTCATATCCAGCCACACACCCTCATCTCTAAGCCACAGAAATAGTTTACTTTCTCTTATCTCTATTCCAAAGGATACTCTTTACCCCTCACTCTGAAGAGTCCAGTGTGAGTTTGCTTTTCTGATCCCCCAAAAAACTGGCAGGAATTAGTACTACATTCTATCCATGTGCCAAACTATTCTTGGATCAGTGATGCATGCAAATGTTGACTATTTATAAAATTAGCATCTAGGCAAAGTGAGTACATTCACTAATATCTGGGAGTTTCTAGCAATTTGATTCATGGAAAAATACATGAAACTGATATGCAAACAATTTTAGCTTTATAATTATATGTATTGATTTTATTATACTTTGTACATGAATATGAAAGATTAATAGTGAATAATGACCCAATGATGGATGCTATGTAATTTCAGACACTCAGTATAAATTAGATTTAATTGATTTTTAAGTGCAGTTGACCCTGAACAACATGGGGACTACGAGCACCAACCCCAGACACAGTTAAAAATCTAGTATAACTTTTGACTCACCTGACACTTAAGTTGTCACTGAGTATCTGCAGGGGATTGGTTCCAGAAACTCCCTGAAATACCAAAACCTACAGATATTCAAATTCCGTATCCTATATAATAAAACCCTAATAAAAATTGACTGAACGGCGGATCTATTGGTCACTATGATGCTCACTGACCACCAGGGGGCAGATGCTCAACGCAGGAGCTGCCCCCTGGTGGTCAGTGCACTCCCACAGGAGGAGCACCACTCAGCCAGAAGCTCGGCTCACGGCTGGTGAGCACAGAAGTGGTAGCGTGAGCCTCTCCTGCCTCTGCAGTAGTGCTAAGGATCTTTCGGGGGATGCCCGACTGCCAGCTTAGGCCTGCTCCTTGGCGGACATCCCCCAAGGGGGTCCCGGACTGCGAGAGGGCACAAACTGGGCTGAGGGACCCCCTTCCCCCCCCGCCCAGTGCATGAATGTCGTTCACCGGGCCTCTAGTACTATATAAAATGGCACAGATCAATGCATACAGTTGGTCCTTTATATCTGCAGACTCTCAACTTTAGATATAAAACAGAACAGGTATTTACTGGGGGGCGGGGGGAAGAATCCACATTTAAGTGGGCTGATGCAGTTCAAACCCTTGTTATTCAAGGATCACTGTACTGAGAAATCCACAATGTTTTGCCTTGGAGGCATAGGGTGGACACAGTCAGCCCTACCCATACAAGTTTCCTTCAGCACACTCAATTCCCAGGCCCACCATGCTTGCTTTCTCTGGCTGCTAGATTGGCTCAGTCTGAGCTGGTGAGGCTTGGAGGATTAACTTTATCTGAGTATGATCCTCAACTAGTACCAAAGGGGATTTAGTAAATAAACACCCCAGCTTCCTCCTCTCTAGCAGGGACAAACAATAAGGTCTTACAGATTCCCAGAGAACTGAATCTCAGTATCTCAGAATATTAACCGAACTTAAAGGGTACCAATGTATTCTTCATGTGGGTGCCAGAAGGAGAAAAGAGAAAGCAAATATTGAAAAACTTGTGTGAGAAAATAATAATGAACACTTTCCTTACCTGGTAAAGAAATAGACCTGCAATTTCAGGAAGCACAGAGTCCCAAACAAGGTGAAACCAAAGAGGCTCACACAAGACGCATCATAATTAAAATGCAAAAGGTTAAAGACAAAGGGGGATTTTAAAAGAAACAAGAGAAAAGCAGTTAGTTATCTACAAGGGAGCTCCCATAAGACTGTCAGCTGATTTCCCAACAGAAATTTTGAAGGTCAGTGGGATTGGCAAGAAATATTCAAAGTGATGAAAAGCAAGGACCTACAACTAAGATTACTCTACCCAGCAAAGGTAGCATTTCAAATCAATGGACAAATAAAGAGCTTCCCAGATAAGAAAAAGCTAAAAGAATTCATCATCTCCAAACCAGTATTACAAGAAATACTAAAGGGTCTTCTTTAAGAAGAAAAGAAAAAAAAGCTAAAAGATATGAATAATAAAATAGCAATAATACATATCTATCAACAGTTACTTTAAATGATGAAATCTTGCCATCTTCAACAACATACATAGATCTAGAGGATAATGTGCTGAGTGAAATAAGTTAGACAGAAATGCCATATGATTTCACTTGGAAACCTAAAAAACAAAATAAACAAATGAGCAGAACAAAAGCAGATTCATAGATACAGAGAACAATTTGATAGTTACCAGATGGGAGAGGGATTGGGGAGGGGTGAAAGGGATGAGGGGATTAAGAAGTACAAATTGATAGTAACAGAAGTCATAGGATGTAAAGGACAGCATAGACAATATAGTCAATAATATTATAATAACTATGTATGGTATCAGATGGATACTAGATTTATCGGGGTGGTCACTTAGTAAGCTATATAATTTCTAATCACTAGTCTGTATTGTATGTCAACTTCAATTGAAAAAATATAAAAATAAGTTTTTAGAAAGAAATATTACCTATTTAACAAACACATGACATCAGCAGTTTGGCTAATACACACAGCTAGTATATGACACGCATATAGTAACTTTTCCTGTCTTTAACCTTTTACATTTTAATTATGATACGTCTTTTGTTTGGGATTCTCTGTGCTTCCTGAATTTGTAGCTCTATTTCCTTTACCAGGTAAGGAAAATTGTACAAAATGTACACATACCCACATAAAAAGACAAATTCAAGTTTCTAAGAATACAAATCTTAAGATCAAATTCTAGGCTGATAAGAAGTTAGCAGTATGTTTATTTGTATATTTCTTTCCTCTCACAGTGCCTGGCACATGGTGGCCCTCTATACTCCTGAATAAATGATTCCACTGTACAGTCTTTTTTATTCTATTTCATCTACACTAATAAAAGAGAAACATGGCAATTAGCATACGACCACTACCCTTTTCATTGGCTAATCAGTGAGTATATGCAAATTAACTGTCAGCCAAGATGGCGGCAGGCAGCCAAGCACTGAAGCAAGCATGAGGCTTGGTTGCTGAGGACTCCAACGTTCCCCGCCTGCTGCTGCCGGCCTCTCAACTGCAACTCTAAGAACTATGTACTATGTTGCAAATAAGAAGCTAAACAAAACTCCAGAAACCAGCTGGACTGAAAGCCAGGCGGACCGAAACATTGTATCCATGTTTTCAGCAGCAAGGCCTCAGAGCTAAAGCTGGCCGAGAATAAAAAAAAAGAAAAGAAAAGAAAACAAGAAGCGGTTGCAAGCTTTAGTCACTCGCCACCCAGAAAACAGCCCTCAGCCCCTCAGCCAGCCTGGCCAGGCACCCCAGTGGGGACCCCCACCCTGATCCAGAACACCCTTCAGGGCAAACCAGCCAGCCCCTACCCGTGCACCAGGCCTCTATTCTATATAGTAAAAGGGTAATATGCCTCCCGGAACCAGGATCAGCGGAGCAGCGAGGCTCCCGGCACTGGGATCAGCATGACAGGGGGCAGTGCCCAAACCCCCTGATTGCCCTGCGGCTCTATGTGTGACAAGGGGCGGGGCCACAACCTCCCTATACGCCCTGCTCTGTTCGTGACAGGGGAAGGCACCCCAACCCCCTGATCAGCCCTGCTCTGTGCCTGATAGGGGGGAGCTCCCCAATCCCCTGATTGCCCTGCGGCTCTGTGTTTGACAGGGTGCAGCACACCAACCCCCTGATCGGCCCTGCTCTGTGGGTGATAGAGGGTGGCGCCCCAACCCCCCTCCACGGGCCTTGCTCTGTGTGTGACAGGGTAGAGCCATAACCTCCCCATTGGCCCTGCCCTGAGTGTGACAGGGTGCAGCGCCCTAACCCCCTGATCCACCCTGCTCTGTGTGTGACAGGGGGTGGTGCCCCAACTCCCCTATTGGCCCTACTCTGTGAGTGACAGGGGGGAGCTCCTCAACCCCCTGATCGGCCCTGCTCTGTGCATGACAGGGGGGAGCTCCCCGACCCCCTGATTGACCCTGCTCTGTGTGTGACAGGGTACGGAGCCCCAACCCCCCTGATGGGCCCTGCTCTGTGAGTGACAGGGGGCAGCGCCCCAACCCCCTGATTGGCCCTGCTCTGTGCGTGACAGGGGGTGGCGCCGCAACCTCCCCATCGACCCTGCCTTGAGTGTGACAGGGGGCGGTGCCCCAACCCCCCAATCGGCCCTACCCTGAGCGTGACTGAGGGTGGCATCGCAACCTCCAGATCCGCCCTGCTCTGTGCATGATGGGGTGGTGCCCCAACTCCCCAATCGGCCCTGCTCTGAGCCTGACCAGGGGCTGCACTTAGGGATTGGGCCTGCCCTGGGCCACCCGAGAGCAGGCCTAAGCCAGCAGATCGTTATCTCCCGAGGGGTCCCAGACTGCGAGAGGGCACAGGCCGGGCTGGGGCACCCCCCTCCCCCCGCCCCCCGAGTGCACAAATTTTTGTGCACTGGGCCTTTAGTTTATACTAATAATCAGCTGCAACAAGTAAGTTGGATCCATTATCAACTACAATAAAAGTCTCTTAACAAACACAACAATAACAGTATTCCAATCCATCTTGGGAAAGGTTTTCAGCATAAAGTACCTAGAGTCAAAGGAATACAAACATTGACTTTTCATTGTGACCAAAACACAAATAAAACAGAAACAAGATAACACATGATTTTATTATTTTTCAGAATAATTTCTGAAGCAAGGTTTTCTTCCCACCTATAGAAAGTTACACAGAATAAGACAAAAGGAAAGGTGTTTGCTGATACAATGAGAACACTGATTAAGAGGGAAGAAACCAGTAGAAAAATCTATACTTGTGAAAAAATAATGATGAAAATTTTCCTTACCTGGTAAAGGAAATAGAGCTACAAATTCAGGAAGCACAGAGAATCCCAAACAAAAGACGTATCATAATTAAAATGTAAATGGTTAAAGACAGGAAAAGTTACTATATGCGTGTCATATACTAGCTGTGTGTATTAGCCAAACTGTGATGCTCACTAGCACTCAGTTTCAATAAATGTTCATGAGAATGTTGGATTAGATCATTATAAAAGTCTCTTAAAGTTCTAAAATCCTCCCTAAACTACTATTGCTCCTGAGCCAACATAGATCCAATCTTAATTCTCACTTCATTTTTATTTCATAAAGGGTTTCACATAGATAAGCAATAAAAAATAATAAAATATTTATCATGACCTGTGTCTATTCTTTCTGATTCAAAACACCTTCAAATCAGGGAATTCCTGTTTTCAAACACAGCATCAATATTTATTATTTATTATAGCCAGCTGGGCAGAACAATAACTCGGATCCTGAGCTCACTTCACGGTGCCTAATAAATATTGATGCCTCAATGTGTGTCTAAAGGAAATAGATAACCTGTTGGAAAAGAAAATCAAATTTCCTTTCAAGACATTATGGGAAACATTTAGTTAGAGAATTTGATTTTTCACTGCTTAGCACTTTGTTCTGGCATAGACTTTTAGAGACCAATTGCTTTTTAATTCATCCATGACTGCAAATTAGCAGTTATTCTCTACTTACTTAGAAAGTTTATTATAAAAAACTGTATTCTTAATTATTATTTCTACATGTTTGCTGCAGATGCTCTAACATTTTGAAGCTTCTTCTTAATGTTAACTGGAAAGAAACATTCGATGTAAAAACTTTTTAAACAGTGCCTTACAAGCAAGTATATATATATATATATTCCACTAATAAGTTTGAAGATTAAATTCTATTCTTTAGGCAGGCATTTGGCTATCATTCTGAGATAGAACAAGTTTCTACTGTAATAAATGTAGCTAAAAGAATACCATGGCTTCTACTTTCTATCAAAACATTTATGAACATATATACCATGATTCAAACCCAAAGGCCCAATTTGGGGCCTTTACCAAAAATCAGTAATGAAATTTAAATTGCCTAAGAATCTATGATAATAAAAGCATAATATGCTAATTAGACCAGATGTCCTTCTGAATGTCCTTCTGGACAACCTTCCAGATGAAGCTGGGGCTGAAAGGGAAGCCCAGGTTCTGGTTGCCTGCTGGTGGCCAGAGGGAAGCCCGGGCTCTGGGTGCCAGAGGGAAGCCTGGGTCCCAGGTGCCAGAGCAAAGCCAGTTCCAGCAGCTGGGGGAAGAAAGGCCTACTTTTGCATGAATTTCGTGCATTGGGCCTCTAGTATACAATATCAGGCTGTGTCTAATAATGTGCAAGGCATACAAGCGGCATAGCTGGTACTCCATTCCAGTGTCTATAAGAATGTCCACACCACAGTGTAAAGCTCAGGCTCACAACCTATGGCATGACAAAGATGTTAAGAAGGGGGGGCTAATGAGATGCCCATACTGGTGCCGCTCAAAGCACCGACACCTAAGATTTGTAAAGATATTTCTGGAGCTGCCAGGGACAAAAGCAGGGCCAAAAATGTGCCTTAGCCAGTGTCTGATAATCATTGCTGTTACCCAATACACTCAACACAAAACAGAGGAGATTTTGCTTTTTTTTCATACTCACTTTCCCAACCCCTCTCTCCTTCTCTCAATTACTGGGCTCCCTTTTGCTCTTTATATTACATTCTCTTCCATCCTCAACCCCCCATTCTGGATCTCTATCGAAACAGCTGGAGAAATCTCACCTTGCTCTGAAAGACTATTTTCTTCCCTATTGTTTCTGTACTATACAAAACGATTGTTTCCTAAAATAGCAAATTCTTAGATCATCATACTATGTTCCAAATACTTTGCCAAGTACTTACCATATATTGATTTATTAAATACTCACAATAACTCTAAACAAATAGTACTATTATTATCTCTATTTATAGTTGAGGTAACTAAGGTAGAAAATGTAATAAATATATAAATGTTCCCAAAGTCTTTAGTAAATGAAAAACCCAGGAACCCACACTCTTAACCAGTAAACCCTACTGCCTCATGAATCATTGTGTGATATGAAATCTTGAAAATTAAAAGTTGTTGGGACTTAGTTTATGTATGGTTTTGTAGATGATTTTTTAAAATTAATGAACAACATATAATTTTTAAATTAAATATTTTTTTCTTCATTTTTCTCTACAAGTCTTAATGAATCAGACTTTTACACTAGGTTGTTCCAATCTTCCTTATATTTGCTTATTATTCACTTCCTTGACATAACTGAAAAATATGTTGAAATCTCTCATTATGACAGTACAGTTCTGTAGTTCTATCAATTTTGCAGTGTTAACACTTTAATCTTTTTTGTTAATTGCATACAATTCTAGAATTATTAAATCTTTCTGGTGAATTACAGTGATCTCAGATGGGAAGAAGAAATTTGTTAAACATATTCTTTCTGAAGTGTAAAGGAATCCCCACTTAAACTTCCCAAGGCCATTTAGCATTTTGAATCAAATGGTTCAATAAATAATTTTTCTATTTAATAATCTTAATAAACTTCATACTTTTAAATGGCTTTAAAAATTGAGAATAAAATATTTTTATGCAAAGTAGTTTCCTGGACTACCTGAATTTCACCAGAATTTTGATCTCAAAGAAAGCTGGCTTCAGGGTCACACAACTTGCCTCCATCTAAACCAATATAGCTCCAAATTCTATCCACTCTATTGAAGGGGTAGGGAACCTTTTTTCTAGGTAAGGCCATTTGGATATTTATAACATCATTCTCAGGTCATACGAAATTATCAACTTAAAAATTAGCCTGCTATATCTGGTCAAACATGTAATTAACTAACTCCTAATGCCTTGGCAGGGCCAGACCAAATGATTTTGTAGACCTTCTGAGGCCTGTGGATTGGATGTTCCTCACCCCTGCTCTATTGCCTCAAACACTTAGTTCAATACATCTTTTCCTCCAATGGGCTTACACTTCTGCAAGATGGCCAAATTCTGGTGTAAATCTAATATCTGAATGGCAGTCTTGGGAACTATTGGAGTGTCTTATATGCCCATATTCTATAATTCACAGTAGTTATGTTGTTCACTTTTGTTAGATACAGATAACTAAAATTTTGCCATGTAATAGTGGCCTCTTTTTTATTAAAACAACCTTTCAGAATATAATTGTGTTGCTTCAAGAAAAGTTGGGACTTTATTTTTTAATCTAAAGAATCACAGTTAAAATGTATACATGACTTTGTACTGAGACGGTAAAGAGTTTTCAAGAGTTTTAAAGCCTTAAGGTAAAATGTTTCATTATTAATTTAATTATTATTTCTAGCATACAATCAGTGGTGCATTTCATAGAATGATGTTATGTCTCACCAAATACTTTCCCTGTTGTTATTATTGAGGAACATCTTAAGTGAACCAGTTATCAATTGAAAGAAGCCATGATGTTTCTGTAAATAATGGTTTCAATTTTAACAAAATGATGAAGTTGAATCTCAACTACAATAATTTAACTGCTCTTCGTTGGCATGGTGAAAACACTCCCAGTTTTCCTATTCTTTTCAGGGATCAATTGTTATGTTAAGTGTTAAATCACACTGAAAAGAGGGAAAAACATGAGAAAATGAAAGGCAAGATTTTATTATGTAATGTTCCATCTGCTTTTTCAGTAGATAATTTTATATGTATTAACTTAAAACATATAAAAATATTCCACATAAGATATCTTGTTTAACATAAGCAAAAAGGGGATTTCACAAAATAACAAATGAACAAGTCTTTAAACTATACCACCATTGGCTATTTTTGCTAAATAGGTGACAATTACTTACTAATACAGTTATTCTCTGTGAGGTCAGATTATTAAATTTCATTCTTGTGCATTCCTGCTGAATCTCCAGTGTCCATAGCACAGTTTCTTTTTTAAAAAATATATTTATTGATTTTAGAGAGGAAGGGAGAGGGAGAGAGAAATAGAAACATCAATGATTAGAGAGAATCATTGATTGGCTGCATCTTGCACGCCCCCTACTAGGGATCGAGCCCGCAACCCAGGCATGTGCCCTTGGCCAGAATCGAACCTGGGACCCTTCAGTCCGCAGGCTGACGCTCTATCCATTGAGCCAAACCAGCTAGGGTCCATAGCACAGTTTCTTGCACATGAAGGCTCTCAATAAACTTGCACATGAAGGCTCTCAATAAATATTTGTGAATTGACCTGAATATTAATTAATACTCATTAGTCATGAATAACTCTGTAATGAGAGCACTGAATGTCTTCTGATATTTAACTTAATGTCTTAAATATTTAATTGAAGCTAGTGATAAAAATTAGAAATAATTTAGCATGTGAAAATATGTGCTAAACACTGGGTAGGGATTTCACACACAAGGTTTGATTTACATACGGTATTTGTTCTTTTATCTACAAAGAATGAGTCTGAGGAGGGAAAGAATGAGTGAAGCTATGTAAGGAATCTAAAGTTATATACACTGGGTAAGGATTTCACACACAAGGTTTGATTTACATATGGCATTTGTTTTTTTATCCACAAAGAATGAGTCTAAGGATGAGGGAAAGAATGAGTGAAGCTATGTAAGGAATCTAAAGTTATAAAGCTGGCCCTAGCAGGTTTGCTCAATGAATAGAGCATCAGCCTGAGGACTGATGGGTTGCAGGCTTGATTCCTGCACATCGGCATTTCTCGCTCTGTCTTTCCTCCTCCCTGCCACTCACTCTCTCTAAAAATCAATGGAAAAAATGTCCTCGGGTGAGGATTAAGAACAACAAAAAGTTAGATAGCAGGAAAATATCATTTATCCATAGGGAAAGTGTCAAATAACATTATACGTATATGTGTGCAATATGCATGTGGAATGCTATATGAGGCACTGAGATTTGTGATATTAGAATAAAAGATGAGCAAAATAATGTTCTGCATAACTATTATTATACTTCCCAACATCTGATCATTTGGCCCATAGCATGCTATTTTTGAGAGATGCTCATTACAAGTCAACTTGGGAAATGCTTTATGGTATAATGATTATTATATATGGCAAATGGCATATTAAACCCTAAGAAATCTTTTTAACATTGTCAACATATTTTTGGAAATCTGTTTTAAGATTACTTTATCTTAATAAATTTAAAATGAAAGAATCTGCAATGATGTAGAAAATGTTAAGTTTTGTGGGAACTTCCTACCAAGTTCACCTCTATGTAGAGAGCTATCACTCCCTCTATCTGAACTGCCAGAGCTGTACTGTAAAAATATAATGTAAACCACCTAGGTGGCCACATTAAAAACCATACAAAATACACAAGAGAAATTCATTTTAATAATACATTTTGTTTCACATATCTAAAATCTTATCATTTCATCATGTAATCAAACTAAAAGTTATTCCTGCAAATTCTACTCCCTTTTTTCCATTTGATATCTTCAAAATCTTGTATTTTATATATGCAGCATATCTTAGATGCTAACATTTCAAAGGTCAAATACAGTTCTATCAAAACAAAGATATGCTTAAGGTAAATTTATTTTACACTGTATCCGTTTTTAAAGATGAATTGATTAAAATTAAATAAACTTGCATAAAAGCATTCCTTCCATCTCACCGACTCCATTTTAAGTGCTGGATGCTAACATGTGGCCAACGGCTGCCACATTGGAGAGCATAGGCTTAGAGCCTCAGCACATTATCTGCCCAAAAATAGAGCCAGCTCATGACAATGACATCATCCATCAAGACTAGAAAATGCAACAAGACCTTCAAGCTTTCCAACATGAGGATCTATCTAGGTCTTTCATAAAGTAACCACAAGAATCTAATTTCTCAACTAAGAGAAAATTATTTAGTCAATATTTAACTCACACTAAATTTAGCCACATCACTTTTTTAAAAGTCTCATCATAAATTTAACCAATTTGAAATTTTATATCTAGATGTGTTTTAGAATGAAAATAGATAACATGAATCTCTACTTTTACGAAAAGAATAAAATGATTCTTTTGAGCAAATACCTACCCACCATAATATTATTCTCTATTTCATTAACATAAAGAAAACAAAGTTAGGCACTTATGCATAACCCCTGGACACAGGCAGTAGAGTGGTGAAGGTGTGGAGGATAGGTGGGGGCGGGTTCAGAAAAAAAAGAAAGGAAAAACAAAGATAAGCAATAAATCAAACTCACAAACAGTAATGTATTAGTAATAGGTAAAATACTTTACCTGTAGATATTAGCTTTCCACTAAAATAATAATTATATTTTACTCACTTACTTGACAATTCCAGTAGAGAATCACAGATCTTAAGTGATTTTTTTTTCAAATGTTACCATGGAAGTCCACTACACTAAAATGTCATAAAATGTAAAAAATATGAAAATAAGCTTCTTTATTTTTAATTTAGGAAGCTGAATGGTGTTACGTTTTTAATAACTGATTAATTTTATATCTTTCCATCATACAGGACAGCCAAAAAAGCAACATAGAAAACCTCTGGTAAAGACTATATCCTAGAGTGCATAGGTGACAGTCTAACAGGTGGAAACTTTAATTTGGTAGCCTCTTGAGTGAGTGATAAAACAGAGCAGAAATTGATTTATCTCTGTGAGCTACAATGCTGAGTGGAATGTGCTATTAAGCATTCTAAAGCAGCAACTTCATTTCCTCCAGGGCAAAGCATACTTAGAAAGGAAAGATGCTTTACCATAAATTAATCTATTTTGTAGACTTAGGAGGTTTCAGCTGGATGACATGTCTTAACCTTTCTGGAGTGTGTAAATTATTGTAAGGCTCATAGTAAAAAAGCAGAGTATGATCCAATAATATTTCACATTGGTTTGTTCAACTTACAGGGAAAAGAAGTTCGTTTGTGTTTATAGTGGCCTTCTTTCAGGTTAAATATAATGGGAAACTGACCTTGAAGAAAATCTCTGTTTTGTAAAACGTTGGAGAAAATTACTTAGATTAAAAAAAAAAAAATAGTAACAATAATAGCTATGCAGTCCCCAACAACTTATCCTTGGATTAAACACAAAACAGTGGATTGACTATTTTTCTTTAAAATAATACATTTAGATTTATCAATTACAAAGTATGATCAACTCATCTCATGCATACACAGTTTACTGAAATAAAATAAATACAGTTGACTTATGAACAATGCTTGAGTTAGGGGTGCCAACTCCCCCACACAGTCAAAAAACTATTTATAACTTTTGACTCCTCCAAAACTTAACTAGACCTCCTCAGTATCTTCAGAGGATTGGTTCCAGGACTCCCATGGATACCAACTCCAAGGATGCACAAGTCCCTTCCATAAAATGGCGTGGGGTGATGCATACAGCTGTCCCTCTCCATTCACAGATTCCTAAGCATGGATCAAAAATACTGTTTTCAATCCACAGTTGATTGAATTCATGGATGTAAAACCTGGGGATATGGAGGTCTGATATTTATTGAAAAAAATCTATGCATAAGGGAACCCAGGCAGTTCAAACCTGTGTTTTTCAAGCATCAAGAGTAATTATTCTTTAAAAGAGACCTAATTAAATTTTACTGACTTTTCTACTGTATATATCACCTCCTGAATGGTATTGAATATGTACAAATTCAAACCCTGTTAAGGAACTGTCCTATAATATAGTTGTGTCACCAATGGTAAATCATGATGAGAAATATAATGCAGAAATTCATAGGTATTATATTCTACAAATGGCTACCCACTCCAAAACGAACTTAAACAAATCCCAAACTTAATCAATGATATATTATTTACTATAAGCACATTATGTATATATAAATATTTATATGTCTTATATAATGCCATTTATTATTTAAATTATTATCAAATAAAATTCATTTAATCAAGGCACTTTAAAATTTTGCATAGAATAAAAATATAAATTATAAATTTTGCAAAGTATATTCACTTTTATTCTTTTATCAATGTCAAATTTTTATTTTACTTTTTTTCAACTTTCAAAAAGCACTAATACGTAGAAAAGAGTCAATCATTGTTATCTGATACACAACAAAACATTTTAAATTAAATTTAATAAAGAGGTGTCAGATGTTTTGACTACATGTGCAATGCTATATCCATTTCACAAATTATACAGCACTATATATACTTCCTTTCTTCTATAATAGATTACCAATCTATTAATCTTCTAATTATTTTTCAACACTGTGTTAGCCACTATTTAGACTTTGGTCATAACATAATATTATGGTTTATAATAATATGAAAGCAGACTTTTATGAGATTCCCATTTACTTTTTACAGTCAATCAGTTTATGTTGTAAATTCCTCTGAAGATATTTCTTAATCTTAACACTCTGTTCATCATTAAGTCATCACATTTTAAATAAATAGTCAACACAAGAAGAAAACTGCTTTTTTTCGGTAATGCTCCTTTTAGCCCTAGGTCTTTCTTTAGCAATCTGCCTTTGCTTTGGATATTTGTCTTATTATCCAAGAACTTTGCTAGTATCTTGACACATTTATAATTTCTTTAAGTCATTACTTTTCTAAGTAGTTTTAGCCATTTTACTTGTTTTTAACTAGTTTATACATATATGTTCTTTCATTCATTTTGCAAGAGGGCACAACCCATTCAGATTTTCTGAAATTATCAATCAATTTTAGCCTATGACTAAATTCTTGGCCCTAAATTAGTTGTTAAAGTTTTTAGCAACAAAACAATACATCTTATTTCTTGTTGTAGTTTTAATTTGAACAACATAACAAAATGATAAAAACAATCCAGCCATTTCTCAAAAATGTTGAACAAATACAAAAATACAAAGCTGTGTTTTCAAAACTTTAAAATGCATACTTTTATGGTCAATTGATCTTCATCAAAGATGTCAAGGATATACAATGGGGAAAGGACAGTCTCTTTAATAAGTGGTTTTATACATAGAGAAGAATTAAATAGGACTCATCTCACTCCATATACAAAAATCAACTCAAATGGATTCAAGATTTAAATGTAAAACCTGAAACAATAAAACTATTAGGAAAAAACAACAACAGGGAAAATCTTGACATCAGTCTGGGCAATGACTTTTTAGATGTGATTCCAAAAGCATAAGCAACAAAACAAAAATAGACAAATGCTAAAATATCAAACTAAAATACTTCTGCATAGCAAAAAAATAAAACACAGAGTGATGAGACAATATTTGCAAACCATATATCTTACATGGGATTAATATCCAAAATTTATAAGGAACTTAACTCAATAGCAAGAAAACAACCCACTTAAAATGGGCAAAGGACCCTAGAAGACATTTCTCAAAAGACATACAAATAGCCACCAGATGTGTGAAAAGGTATTCAACGTTAATAATTATCAGGAAAATGCAAATCAAAGCCACAATGAGATATCACCTCATACCTGTTAGGATGGCTATTATGGAAAAGACAAAGCTAACAAATGTTGGAGACATAAGGAAACCTTCATGCACTATTGGTGAAAATGTAACTACATCCGTTATGAAAAACAGTATGGAGATTCCTCAAAAAATTAAAAATAGAACTAGATATGAATCAGCAACCCCACTTTTGCATAGATATCCAAAGGAAACAAAATCAGTATCTCAAGGAAATATTTATATGCCCATTACCACTACAGTACTATTCATAATAACCAAGATATGAAAGCAATCTAAATATATGTCCATCAATAGATGAATGGATGAAGAAGATACATACACAATGGAATATTATTCGCCCACAAGACAGAAGGAAATCCTGCTATTTGAGACAACACAGATGTCTGCTAAGTTAAATAGGTCAGCCAGAAAAAGAGAAACATTATGATCTCATTTATATGTAACTAGAGGCCTGGTGCACAAAATTTGTGTGTGTGTGTGTGGGGGGGGGGGGGGGGGTACTACAGCCTGGCCTGCACCCTTTCCAATCCAGGACTCCTCAGGGGATGTCCGACTGCCAGTTTAGGCCCCATCTGGGTTGGGGCCTAAACTGGCAGTCGGACATCCCTCTCGCAATCTGGGACCTCTGGCTCCTAACCACTCGCCTGCCTGCCTGTCTAATTGCCCCTAACCACTCTACCTGCCTGCCTGATTACCCCTAACTGCCTCTGCTTGCCAGCCTCACTGCCCCCTAACTGGTCCCTTGCAGGCCTGGTTGCCACCTAACTGGTCCCCTGTAGGCCTGGTCGCCCCCTAACTGCCCCTCTGCCAGCTTGGTCACTCCCTAACTTCCCCCCTGCTGGCCTGGTCACTCCCTAACTGCCCCCCTTTCTGGTCTGGTCACTCTCTAATTGCCCCCCTGCCAGACTGGTCACCCCCTAACTGTCCGGAAGGAAGTTGGACACCCGGAAGATGTTCAGTTGACCCAGTCTAATTAACATATTACCCTTTTATTAGTATAGATTTGTTTTAAAAAGTCAAACTCATAGAAGCAGAGAGTAAAACGGTGTTTGTGAGGGGTTAGGGCAGGTGGTGTGGGAATGAGGAGATGTTGGCCAAAGGATAAAAATGTGTACTTATGTAGGATGAATGTCTAGGTGACTAAAGTACAGGCATGAAAAGTCTACTTAATAATACTGTACTGAACACTGGAAATATGCTTAGAGAATAGATTCCAGATATACTCATCACACACCAAAAAATTGTTACTGTGAAATATATTAATGTAGTAATCATTTCACTATAAATATATAAAACCATGTTGTAAGCCATAAATATATATAATTTCTACTTTAAAAAATTCATTATAAAAATGTTAAACAGATGATGAAATACAAAATTATGTTTTACAAAACTTCAACCTGGAAGAATATTTTTAAAGCACATAAAATTAATTCAATGTATTTTCCTGCTCATGTTTTTGACAGCTTGAAGACACTAAAAATACATTTTATAGAGATACATCAGCATTATTTTTAATGTCAGAACAGAATGCAATACTGGCCCCAAACTAACAAGATATACAGTTGAACAAAGATGAATACAAAATGTTGCTTTTAGGTTCAAAAGTTTATTGAATAAATAAAGATGTGGAGTAACAGGTATGATACAATACTTAAGAGTCCAAGATGAGCAAACAGAATATTAACACTGACAAAAATATCAACTGCACTTATACCTGGAGCATGCCCAAACAAGAGAAGTACCTTTGAAGGTAGGGTGTTCAATTCTGATCTGACATTTAAAAATACATATATTGACAAAATAGAGATCACACAGATGAATGCTTTCAAAATATTGACCTGCTGACCATAAATAGATTTTCTCCAGTCTTTGTAAAAGAAAAAAAAAAAGTGGAAAGATAGAGACTATACTTACTATGCATAGTATCGCTATATACGATAAAATTAAGTTGTTGTCAGAGAGGTATTGTTTTAGTCTGTGATTATTTTTTCCCTACATTTAAATGAAATTTATATTTTTATTTACACAATAAAAGTGAGATTAGATATATGATAGTGATTTTTTAAATCTAATTATTTGACTAGCCTTTGATCTGCTTTGAATTTATTGGTCCATTAGATACAAAAGTCTTAGAACTAGTCTAAAAAAGGGAAACCGGAGTAATTTAGAAATTTTATACACACAGAGATATATAAATACATAGTGTGTGTATGTGTGTGTATTTATAAATTCATATATATATAATTTACATATAGCACATTTGAGAATCTAAGTATTTAACTTAGAAAATTACCAAAAGACTAAGCAGAAGGAAAGAATGTGATCCTAATTTCTTAATTTGGGGTCAAGGATGGACAAACAAGTAGAACAATGAATGGTTTTCCTTTGATTTCTAATCAACTGAAGAAAAAAAAGAGCTTACCAAAGCTGTCTTGAAAATGTCAATGAAGAAGCCTGTCAAAAAGTGAATTTAAACAAACTTTAATGGAAATGAGAAATGAGATAAAAGGAATTTCTGTCCTTTATGTGAAAGTTAGAAAAGATGGCTCATAATGAGGTTTTCATTCTGAGACCACGTGATTTTTAGTTAACTACTAGAGGCCCGGTGGATGGATTCGTGCACCAATGGGGTCCCTTGGCCTGGCCTGTGGGGATCGGGCCAAAACCTACTCTCTGACATCTCTCGAGGAGTCCCGGATTACAGGAGGGCAGTTCTCGGGTGCCGCACCCTGAAATCGGGCTCCCTCCTCTCTGGTTCCAGGTGTGTCACCCAAGAACCAATGCTGCTAAGTCACCGCAGCTCGGCAGTTCCTGCTTTGAGCGTCTGCCCCCTTTTGGTCAGTGTGCATAATAGTTACTGGCTGGCTGGATGGTCGCTTAGGCTTTATATAGAGAGAGAGACTTTAAGAAGTATTTTTTCACATTTCATTTGTCTTCTAAATTCACCTGAGTATTTTCAGCTACCAATATTAACAAGAATAATGCACTTACATACCTCATCTGTTACAAAGGTGAGAAGGTATACATATTGCAAAGTAGTGGCAAGTACAGTTCTCTTTCTTCAATTTTTGATAGTAGTACTTTTTAACTTTTTTCATTTTTTTTTTCTGGGATTATTTTCAATTTCTCTCCACACCTCATCATGTGTTATTTTATTTTTGCTCATACTGTTATTTCCAGTTAAAATGTTCTTGCCTTTTTCTACATGTTGGAGTGCCACAAATCTTTCAAGATTCAATTAAATACTATTTCATCAAAAATGTCTTTTTGACTACCCCATCCAAAAGTAATCAGGAGCTCTTTTGTGGCGTTTCATACTGAAGTGATTTCTGTTCAATTTATTTTGTATACTAGATTAAAAATGCCCAGGCAGCAGAATTATTCTCTACTTATCTATGTAACTGCTAAGGCTCCAATAATGAACTTAGGTTGATAGTCAAAACTGTGAGAGCTGCTCAAAATTAATTCTAAATATGCCTGAGTGTGTGTATGTAAGGGAAAGTTACAGGGTACTGTCGACTTAGAATGGTTCCCAAGTTTTAGCTGGTATATTTGTTTTAGAGCATAAAATCTTGAGCATTACAACCAGGAGTTGTTACTTAAGGAATAATAGAAATCATATCCAACAAATTCATCTGGCCAAAATTTTATTTTATATACAATTCTATGACAATCCTATAGATTTTTACACGAAATACAGTTGTGACAACTAAGAATAAATGGATCACTAATGAGAAAGAACCTGCTTTCATTGATAATTTGGCTCATCATATACAGAATGTCTAATGAAATCTTGTTTTTTAAGTTACTAACAATACTATGTTAATGTTTCCTTCTAATATTTCATTTGTGTGGTTCCCAAGTAAAATCTCTACCTTCCAGGTAGAAGCTAGAAGAGAAGACCTTTTTTATGAAAAAAAATTATTTTTTTTTCCCCAGGGGCCCTAACTTTTCAAAATTAGTGGCAGTGTTTCAAAACAAAATATTGATTCATGTCTACAGAGAGTGAACACTTCACAGAGATGAAGAACAGCACATGAACTTCAATGTGCATAGACAACATCGAATTGAGCTTCATGTTAAAACTGAAGTTTGACTTAGTTGTTTAGGGTGGCACCTGAAGTCTGCATTTTTAATAAGACTAGTATTTGAATCATTCATAACTAAATATTAAATCGTTCATTATCAATGCATATAAAACATAAGTACAAATTCATGATGGAGGCCCCACATTGTAACATAAACTAAAATAAATTTTAGCCTAAGCAGGTCTGACACAGCTTTTGTATCCTCACAACTGTCATTATAAAAATTTTATTCTTTATTCAATATTCATGCTTAACTGTATTGAACACCTCCAGGGATTTGTCGCCATTTAAATTATTCCTTGTGGCTCATAAACCGTGAGTATCAATTTTCACAAGTACGTCATGGGTCAGGGGCAATCCTAAAAGGTTGCAGGAAAAGAGTGTTTGTGAGCAGTGAAAGAAACAATTAATCCCAGAAAGAAGACCCACATTTCCTCTTTCACACAATAACCTAGGGCAGAAGACTCACTGCATTGTGAAATTAATTGTTTGTTCACATACAAAGGTTTAAAGATCTGATTTTGTTGTAATGACATTAGATATACTTGTCACGCAAATCTTCACAATTAGTCTCATAAATTCTTTGATGCGTTGTCATGAGTTTTAGTTAATAAATTCATATTATAGGCTACAAATTGACATGTACATCTTAACTTCCAGTTATCCCTCATTAAAAATATTCAAAGATGTTTTGTAAAGGAAAAAATTATGTGCAGATGTGACTATGGACTAAAGACAAGTTAACACAAAATCCTTGCCCTCCATAAGCTTTGAGATGTTTCAAGACATGGTCCATGACTTTAAACAAGGAACAAGGCTGCTGTGAGGCAGTGTGTGTTGGTGTGGAGGAGTGAGAGATAAATACAGGAAAGTACTATGAAACCTGCAACATCCAGTTCATAACGTGAGGTCACTTCTATTCTAGCAGTAAGGAAGACATTCTATGTTGGGAAGAAGGGTGGGAGACTGATGGGGAGGGAGGGCATAACTTACAGGGCTTCATTTGAGGGAAATGAGGAGGAACATTAGTAGCACAACTTCACATTCCTGTTAACATTAGCCTTGGTTTTTGTTCTTTCAACATATACTATTGAAAGAGATTAACTAAAGAACTTATATGCATATATCATAACCCATATGCATATATCATAACCCATGGACACAGATAATGGTGTGGTGAAGACCTGGGGAGGGGGTGGGAGTAGGGTAGAGAGGGTCAAGGGGGGGGGGGGGGGAACATCTGTAATACTTTCAACAATAAAGATAAATTTTTTTTAAAAAAAGTCTATCTGAACAATAAGGACCTAGGGATCTGTAAAAATGTAGGCCCTACTTTTGAAAAATTTTAATTTTGTCTAACAAATAGAATGAAGTCATTGTGGATACAAGGAGTTGTGCATATCACTATACCAAGTGTATCTCTTTCAATGTTTTGAAAAAGATGCATAGATGTTTACACACACATATTTCCCTTATGTAATTGATTAAATGTTGGCTGTGTCACTGAAGGATAGACAGGGTCTAAGACCTAAATATAAATTGTTAGGAGTGTTATTTATTTATCAGTAAAATTGAGCATCTGTCAAATGAATCACTTGACTATTTTTTTTCAAACTGGATGCTTGAATGATTTAATCAATTTGAAAAATTTTGTAAAATCATCTTAACTTTTGGATGTCATTCTTAATAATAATGGCACATGAATTGCCTCTTATTTTGAACACTGAATAGCATTGTTTGTTTGGGGACTGACAAGCCTGATATATTATTTATCTCTTTATTTGGCTATTTTATTTATATATTCAATTAACAATGGTGTTTCCCCATCATCACTCTAAAAAAATGACAAAAGGAAGTAGCATCAAATTCCAGCCCCTCTTTTGTGTTATTTAGGCAATGCAAGCAGAACAACTAACTGAGAAATGGGTTAAAAATGTCAAAAGTACTCCAATAGGATTTTCATTTCAAGTGGGCCTTCTATCTGTGTCATTCCTTCCTACACTACTATTAATGAATTTGTGTGGGTTTTATACTGACAAAACTATAAGTTTCCAGAATAAATAATTTCCAATGATGTATGGACATCACCTTTTCATAAATCCAAACTATCAAAGCTATTAAACAATTCAGTTATTTTAAGTTTTATATAAAAGCATATTCACTTTCTCATTGCCAACTCATTTATTACATCAATATAAAGTAGGTTATCTTTGCCATACTTTTGGCTTTTCCCAAAATTCATGCTTAAAATAATTTCTTATGCATAATGAAAACAATTTTTAGGTATGGAATTCTTTTATTCAGGGTCTCAATACAGATTTCCAAAGAACCACAAAACCCAAAACTCAACATCCAGATGTCCAAATTGCAAGACTCTATGAAGTCACAGTAAATTATCTAGTCTGAAAAAAAGGTGAGGATGACCTATATACAAATGATAGGTTCCCCATTAGTTGCCTAGTGGGGAGCAGTGGTTTGAAAGGTACTTGTAGGTTTTGTAATAGACTGTCCTCTTGTGGAGGAGTCAATGGCTTAAGAAGAAAAGGCAAACACCAAGAATACTCCTTTATCTTGGTAGAAATGTGTAGAGGAATGGGTTCATGTGTGCCTCTGATTTCTTGCACATGAATCTGATTCTTATGAGTTCAACTAACCCAAGTTCCTGGTTTAACTGCTGCCTGCCAGATTAGGTACTAATCTCAGTCCTTCAGCTTTCACAGAATCCATCAGCCTGCATTCCACCTGTGTTTTTATCCACCCTACCTGCTCACATCTCTACTTATCCTCTTGGTTTGGAAGATCAATTAGCTACCTTCAAATGGCATTTTTATTTGTTTGTTTATTTGTTTGTTTTGTGGTGTGTGTTTTTGTGGGGTGTTTTGGCCCCTCTCTTTGGGACATAATTGCTTGGAAATGCTGATCTCTTGCCAGAGGGTCTGTCATTCTTTCCAGAATATTTTTCCTCAATCCTATCGGCCCTTTCCTTCAGCTGTGTTCTGCTGGGAATGAGGAATCTATCCAGATACCACTATGCTGTTTATTTTTATGTGAAACCAGAGCAAGTCACAATAATAGTTTCTTTGTTATATCCAACATAATAGTCTATAATTCTGCTAAAATGCCAAATTATTTCCCATACAAATCAACAACTATTCATGACTAACATAGAAATATAATATGAATACAATCAACACAAAATTATCTATAAAACACTAATAAAATTTTTGTAAACTTGGGAGGTAATTTTCATACCTTTTAAACATGACAAGTAGAGAAAACATTTGATTTTCACACAAATATGTAAGAAAAATGTTCATTTTGTAGTAGCTCTGTTTATAATTCCTATCTATAAAATTAAAGCCCATCACCATCTTCCATGCAATGAAAAGGAAAGGTCAAAATGAGGTTGTATTTTCAACAGACACAATTAATTCTATATTTTCTTGCTTTACTAAAACAAAGTAACACAACAGATAGCTCAACACAGATTATGCAACATTGGCAAATCCTTCTATAATCTGATTTGGTTGACTGTTGTTACTATTATGTCACGCCCTCATCCCCAAGTACCTCAAAACATGAGCTTATTTGGAAATAGGGTCATTGCAAATGTAATGTCATGATGAGCTTGTTCTGGAGTAGGGTGAGTCCCTGATCCAGCATGAGCATCAAAGATGGCCATGTAAAGACACAGACCCACAAGGGGAATGCCATGTGCAGGCAGAGGATTGGAGTGATGGATCAATTTGCAAGGGAAAGAACATACAGCACTACCAGAGCTGGAAGAGAGACTGAACAGACTATTCAGAGTCCTCAGAAAGAATCACCTCTGCACACAACTTGATTTGGGACTTCTACTCTTCAGGACTATGAAAGAATACATACACTTCTGTTGTTTTAAGCTACCCACCTTGTGATACTTTGTTACAGCAGCATTAGGAGACTACTATATTATTTAATACAGTTAATAAAAGGAAGTTCAACAGAGAAACATATAGTTCAGTCACAGAAGCAAACCACAAGTATGTCAGGCTTTTCAGCCTTTACCCCAAATCTAATCCTAGCTAATACAAGAATAATATGCAAATTGACCATCACTCCAACACACAAGATGGCCAGCAGGGGAGGGCAGTTGTGGGAGACCAGGCCTGCAGAGGAGGATAGTTGCGGGGGCCAGCCCTACAGGGGAGGGCAGTTGGGGGTGACCAGGCCTGCAAGGGAGGACAGTTTGGGGGACCAGGCCTGCAGGGGAGGGCAGTTGGGGGCAACCAGGCCTGCAGGGAAGGGCAGTTTGGGGGACCAGCCCTGCAGGGGAGGACAGTTAGGGGTGACCAGTCTGGCAGGGGAGGGCAGTTAGGAGCAATCGGGCCAGCAGGGGAGGGCAGTTAGGGGGACCGGGCTGGCAAGGGAAGGAAGTTAGGGGTGACTGGGCCAACAGAGGAGGGCAGTTGGGGGGGGACAAGGCCTGCAGGGGAGGGCAGTTGGGGGGGACTAGGCTGGAAAGGGAGAGCAGTTAGGGGTGACTGGGCCAGCAGGGTAGGGAAGTTGGGGCAACCAGGCCTGCAGGAAGGACAGTTAGGGGAGACCAGGCTGGCAGGGGGTGCAGTTAGGGGCAATCGGGCTGGCAGGGGAGCAGTAAGGTGTTGATCAGGCAGGCAGGGGAGTGGTTAGGGGGTAATCAGGCTGGCAGGCAGAAGCAGTTAGGGGCAAGCAGGCAGGCAGGCAGGTGAGCGGTTGGGAGCCAGCAGTCCTGAATTGTGAGAGGGCAGATGGACATCCCTCAAAGGGTCCCAGATTGGAGAGGGTGCAGGCTGAGCTGAGGGACACCCCCCTGCACATATTTTGTGCACCGGGCCTCTAGTAATAATAATAGAGGAATATGCAAATTAGCTGGGATGCCATAAAGTCACAACCGATCTACAAGTAGCAGAGAGCTACAGGAGGGCAGGGCAGTGAGCTAAGAGCAGGGAGAGCTACAGAAGGGTGGAGCATCAAGCTACAAGAGGTGGAGAGCTACAGGAGGGCAGGGCAGTGAGCTAAGAGTAGGGAGAGCTACAGGAAGGCAGGACAGCGAGCTACAAGTGGCGGACAGCTACCAGCGGCGGTGGGCAGGGTGGCCAGCTGAGGCAAGTGACAGCGAGCTACTCGTGCACAGATTCGTGCACAGGGCTACTAGTACACATATAAGTATACATATGCTTACATATACATATGTGTGTATATAGTCATTGCCTAAAGGTAAATTGTTGGGGAGCACGTGAGACTTGATTGGAAAGTTTGTAAGGGGGACATTCTGAGAAAAGGAAAGTGTGTGGAAGGCCGCCTGCCCTGTTTATCAGAATTTGGACTTAGGGGAGAGAGGTGCCCCTAATTATTCCTTGACCTTTCCAAACAGGTCTGTGCACATGAAGACCCCCAGGTGTTTACTGATATCCTTATGCCTAATCTTTGGATGCCCTTGCCTGAGGACCATGCAAACACGTGTCCTCCCAAGATTGCTCACCCTACTGATTGTATCTAAAAGATAAACTTTATCTCAAACTGCTGTTACAACAAAAGGCTAACGAGGCAGGCAATCAAGGCTGCTTGGTCCCTTGAGCCAGGCAACCCCTTAGCCCTCTCTTTCACAGTGAAACTGTGTCAGAGTAATCTGTTCATCTGTCGTTCAGGGGCTGCTGGTCAGCCCTAGCAGTAAATCTCTTTTTTTCCAATTACATACATTTGATATTTGCACATATATGTGTGCATAACAAACTGAACTATAGAAGCCCTGAGGAGGAGGAAAAACTAGTCCTCTGGAAATTGAGAAAGGAATATTTGCCCTGGCTGGTTATCTCAGTGGTTAGAGTGTCAGCCTGCAGACCAAAGGGTCACAGGTTCAATTCCCTATCAAGGGCACGTACCTGGGTTGCAGGTTCGATTCCTGGCCCCAGTCTGGGGCTCTGGCAGGAGGCAACCAATACATGCATCTCTCTCAAATAGATGTTTCTCTTTCTCTCCCCCTGCCTTCCACTCTTTCTAAAAATCAGTAGAAAAGAAATACCCTCAGGTGAGATAGAAAGAAGAATGGAAGGAAGGAAGGAAGGAAGGAAGGAAGGAAGGAAGGAAGGAAGGAAGGAAGGAAGGAAGGGAGGGAGGGAGGGAGGGAGGGAGGGAGGGAGGGAGGGAGGAGGGAGGTAGGGAAAGAAAGAAAGAGAGAAAAAGAAAGAAGAAAGAAAGAAAGGAAGAAGAAGAAAGGAAGAGAGGAAGAGAGGAAGAGAGGAAGAGAGGAAGAGAGGAAGGAAGGAAGGAAGGAAGGAAGGAAGGAAGGAAGGAAGGAAGGAAGGAAGGAAGGAAGGAAGAAAGAAAAAAAGAAAGAAAGAAAGAAAGAAAGAAAGAAAGAAAGAAAGAAAGAAAGAAAGAGAAAAAGAAAAAGAAAGAAAGAAAGAAAGAAAGAAAGAAAGAAAGAAAGAAAGAAAGAAAGAAAGAAAGAAAGAAAGAAAGAAAGAAAGAAAGAAAGAAAGAAAGAAAGGGGAGGGAGGAAGGAAGGAATTTTCAAGTCAGTGTGATGCTTGTTGGGCAAGAGAATAGAAAGGGTGAACAAATGAAGGAAGAATGTGCATAAAGGAAGGGCACTTTACCTCTTGGTTGGTCCTGGATAGTCCCAGTTTATGCCTGTTGTATGAACTTGTGAAATTTCCCCCTCCATTCTCAAAAATGTTCTGGTTTCATAATGAATTATATTTTTACAGAACAAATAATCTAAAAATACAATTTCCATTAATTCTTTGTACCCTAACTATTCTTATCTTCGGCAAGTGACTTTATAAAATGTGAAATGTGATGTCCTAGTCTTTCTCTCAAGGTCAGCTATAAAATAAAAATGACATGAAAAAGGTGAACATGCTTTCAAAGTTATAAATATGATTCAAACACCAGACATTTTTATCACAATTGAAGCAAAATATTAGCACTCCAGCTACAGGACACTATTTTCTTCTTAAATCTTGGTCTTCTTTTACAGATTATACCAATTGTAACTTGTATTTTTTGTGGCCATTTCAATATGCTCCTGACCTAATTATTTTGCACTAGTAATTGCCTGTGATTTGCTCCAATTAAGGAAGAAAAAAGAGAAGAAAGGAGCTAATATTTACTGAAAGCCTACATCATTATAAGCACTAAGCCAGGTACCTGACATATATTATGACAGTAATTATTGTCATTTATTAGATTTTCACTATATACTAAGAAGCTTGCATAGATTAGAACATTTAATGCTCATCATCCATATTGGAAATGGTTATAATAACCTTTATTATAAATAAGGAAGTGGGGTCCAACACATCAAGTAATATATCTCTGTATATGACATCAGTTTCAAAATGCCTGATTCCAGGGACAGTTCTATTCTTTTGAGCTATGTGAACTTGGACAAATCACTTAACATCTCTGTGCTATTTACTCATCTGCACAATAGTCATTATCATAAATCTACCACATGAGGTATAAGGAACATTCATTTAATATATAGGCTGAAAAATCCCTAGTACATAATAAGTGCTCTGTAAATGTCAGTGATGGCAGCATGCTACCCCTGTCATTACTGCTGTAATTATTATTATTGTAAACAGCATTATAATTATGTATCCAAGGGCACACAACCAGTAAGTAAAAGTGTAATTCAAATTTAAGTGTAATTCAAATTTAGGTGTTTTGAGCACTGACCCATTTATTCAAACAACAGCTATTTATTTAGTGTGTCCTATGGTGCCAGTAATAAAATGAGATCAACCTTTATATTATATATAAAATCTATAAATATGCCTATATCTATGTATCTAAGTATGTATGTATTTATCTATCATAGAGATAGAGAAAGAGGCAGAAAGACCTAGAGACCTTAACTTCAAAGTCTAGTACAGAATTCTAATGAAGGGACTTTGTCTCATCTAGGTGACAGTAATGTAAGAAAAATAAAGAGAAAATCAAGTACATTTAACTTCTTACAACCAGCATCCCAAAATTACGGTGATTGGGCCAAAATGGCCATTCCTTGTTGTCAAACCCTTTAGAGAGTTATATTTGACGATGAATTTTCCAGCCATTGGACTGAAAGAACTAGTACAGATTATAAAATGACTATAACTCAAAAGTAGTTAATGCATGGAGGACATCTAGTCCCTGCTTTTCAAGACTGGATGTTCTTATTGATGTAGCTAGTGATTTTAGTTTCAAAGGGCTCTATCAGAAAAAAAAAAAAAAAGTAAAGCTAATTATTATGATAGCTGGAAGTACAGGGTGGGGCAAAGTAAGTTTACAGCTATGAGTACACTAAACACAGTTTGCTTTTGTATTATTAATTATTGTATTACTAATGTTTTCCATACTAACCACTATAAACCCACTTTTGTCCCACCCTCTACAAGAGCACATAGTAGGTGTACATCTCCCAATCTAGGAGTCTTATAAGTTTATATATAAAAGTTGAGTTGGAAGTTAACTATATAAGGGGTGGGGGGACAATTGTCCCAACCAATGGAAACAATGTGGAAGTGAGACTATGAATGGGGAAGGGAAAGACTATGTGTGTGCCTGCAGAGCACGTTTCAAGATGAGTTAGAGAAAAATCAAACAGCATGGGCAAGAGCCATATCACGAAAGTCTTACAGAGTGGTGTTTGCCAGAGGCTGGGGGACAGAGGGAAGGAGAAGTTGTCTAATGGCCACACAGTTTCAATGTAGAAGGATTTTTTAAAAAGTTCTGTAGATCTGTTGTGCAACAATGTGAATATACTTGACACTATTGAACTGTACACTTAAAAATGGCTAAGAAGGTAAATTTTACCACAATTAAAAATAAAACACTTATTTCTAAAAAGTCTTTTACATTTTCTTAAAGATACAATTATATCTGAAGGTCAATAAGAAACTACTGCAAGGTGTATTTTTAATAAATTTATTGAGGTGACATTGGTTAATAAAATTATGTAGGTTTCAGGTGTACAATTCTATAATACGTCATCTGTATATATTGAATTGTGTGTTCACTACACCAAGTCAGGTCTCTTTCCATCACAAGGTTTTTAGAAAGGAAATTGAGGCAAGAAAAGTAATTACAGATTTTTCCAACACACTGGATATCAGCCTTTGCAGATACTGCAAAGAATAACAATGAGCACACATGTTTTGATACTTTTTCTGGCATCCAATAAATCATTGAAACCATTTTCATATATTTTGTAAAATCTTTGAAACATTAACACAACAGAAATGGAAAACTGTGAAAATCAATATTCTATACAAATAAGAGATACCCAGTTAAACTGCTCTTAACCTCCTCCTCCTCCCCCAAGAATCAGTCACCAATTAGACCTCAATGGATAAAAATAACAATTCCAGTAAATTAAGTATCACTAGATGCCATCCTCCATACAATGTCCACTTATAGCCTTAAATCATTATTTAGTTGTACTGTTATTATTTCCTCCACACTAAATCACTGGTTCTCACATAATGTTCTTTCAGAACACCTGAGATCTATACTGAAGTTTTCCATACTGAAATTATGTTGAGGAGCACAAGAGACTTGGTTGGAAAGTTGTTGTAAGGAGGACATTCTGAGAAAAGGGAAGTGTGTGGAAGGCCGCCTGCCCTGTTTATCGGAATCCTGACTTAGGGAGACTTAGGGGAGTGTAGAAGGCGGTGCCCCCTAATTATTCCTTGACCTTTCAAACAAGTCTGTGTGCATATGCAGACCCCCGGTGTTTACTGGAATCCTTATGCTGAATCCCGGGATGCCCCTGCCTAGAAGACAATGTAAACACATGTGTCCTCCCAAGATTACTCACCCTACTGACTGGATCTAAAGATAAAGATTCCAATAAAGGCCTAAGGAGGCAGGCAATAGAGGCTGCTCTGGCCACTAGAGCTGGGCAAGCCCCCTTAGCCCCCTCTCTTTCACAGTCAAACTGTGTCTGAGTAATCTGTTCATCTGTAGTTCAAGGGCTGCTGGTCAGCCCCACAAAATTAAAAGAAAAAGAAAAAAGCAGGCCTTTCCAATTCATTAAGAAGAAAAATAGTAGATAAGATTGCTTCCATTTTAAATGTCCTTCAAAAATATTTCTTAAAGCTCTGGGACCTGTTTCTACTTGTCTAAAACAAACACCATTTATAAAAGAGTATAAAATAGATATTGCTAGAAAATAAAGAAAACATTTTTTAAAAGCTTAGAAACTGATTTTTGTCATTGACATGTGTACTTATGATTACAGTGGTATTACCAGGATTTATAATAAACACATTCTACTAGTAAAGTACTTACTATTTTGTATCATCGAAGTAATGAGGTATCCAGCCATCTGAATGAGTTTTCCCAGCACAGGCCAAAGGTGTACCTCACTCCATCATCAGCGGCCCGTCCCTCTGGCACCCTACCCTAAGTGTGATATCTACCACCTTCTTCCTCCTGTTTGGCAGTATATATTTAATTGATATCATAATCTTGGCAGTTTGTCATTCATCTTTTCAGTTTGGTCTTCACGCCTTTCTATTCCATGAACTCTGGGAAAGCCTGTCAGGAAGGCTTATGATGAAGTACCATAATAACATCAAGAAAATTTTCCCACTATGGTGACACCTTTGTTTTATTTCCCACTGCTTTCAGCTGAAATGAAAATATTATGGAACTGGGCATGTTATGAGAGGAGCTAGATGGCAAAAATACTGCAAAATCATGAGGCTAAGCTTTATTATATATATATATATATACTAGAGGCCCGGTGCACAAAATTTGTGCACGGGGGAAGGGGGGGTCCCTCAGCCTGGCCTGCACTCTCTCACAATCCAGGAACCTTCGGAGGATGTCTGACTGCTGGTTTAGGCCCAATCCGATGGGACCACTGGCTCCTAACTGCTCATGTGCCTGTCTGATCACCCCTAACCACTTGCCTGCCTATCTGATTACCTCTGAGCACTCTGCCTGCCTGCCTGATCGCCCCTAACCCCTCTGCCTGCCTGCCTGATTGCCCCCAACCACTTGCCAGCCTGCCTGATTGCCCCTAACCATCTCTGCCTGCCTGCCTGATCACCCTTAACCACTCTGCCTGCCTGTCTGATGCCCCTAACTGCTCACCTGCCTGCCTGATGCCCCTAACTGCTTGCCTGTCTGACTGCCTGATCACCCCTAACCGCCTCTGCCTCTGCTCCTGCTGCCACACTTGGTTTGGAATGACGTCTGGAATGATGACCGAATGGTCGTTTGGCAGTCCAGTCTAATTAGCATATTACACTTTTATTTTTATAGTCTAGAGGTCCGGTGCACGAATTCATTCACCATGGGGTCCCTTGGCCTGGCCTGTGGTGATCGGGACAAAACTGGCTCTCTGACATCCCCCAAGGGGTCTCGGATTGTGAGAGGGCGCAAGCCAGGCCCAGGGACCCCACTGGTGCATGACCGGGGGGCCATGGAGGGACCATGGGAGAGCTCCAGGGCATGTCTAGCCAGTCTTGCCCAGTCCCAATCAGCCGAACCCCAGCAGCAAGCTAACCTACCCATCAGAGTTTCTGCCCCCTGGTGGTCAGTGCACATTATAGCAACTGGTCAAATGGTCAAACAGTCAGACACTTAGCATATTAGGCTTTTATTATATAGGATTATTGTGTGTGTATATACTCTATAAATATGCCTATATCTATGTCTATCCATCCATCCATCTATCATCTATTTATCATCTATCCATCTAGCTACCTACCTACCTATGAGAGAGAGAGAGAGAGAGAGAGAGAGAGAACAAAAAGATCTAGAGTCCTTGACATGAATGTCTGGTATAGAATTCTAATGAAGGAACTTGGTCTCATCTAGGTGACAGTTATGTAAGAAAGAAAAATCAAGTACATTTCACTTCTTATAACAAGCTCCTAAAAATTACTGTGTTTATATAAAAATGGGCTATTCTGTGTTGTCAAGTGTAAAGCATAATAACTAATACTGAGAAATCTCTTCTATTGCAAGAATATTCATCAAATGACCAAGATCTGTAAAATCAATGGAAACAGTGCAAAATACTCAGCTCAGTGATGGATTAGGTTAGGACATACTTTAGTAAAGTTTACAGTTCCTCAAGCTAAATATTCTGTGTTGAGATCAACTGTATATTTTCAAGTCAAGCCCTTTGAAAAGCTAAGTTTGTATTGAAAGAATACCAATTATAAAGTCATTTATCTTATCACTCGGGACTAGTTTATTCATGGAGGACATCTAGTCCCTACTTTAAGTCAGTACAAAGTACTGCATCCTTGATAACTCTCTAAAACAAGAGCTGCTCTTCACCCACTGAGCAATATCTAGTAGACATATTTGCAACTTCTCTAAATGAGAGTTACGGCTGAATGAAAAGAAAATATGTTGCTAGGATTAGAATACCACAGAAATCCCCACCACCACATGCACTGAAATATCACAACTTCATTTTTCAGCTTTGTTGTGCTAATTGCAATTTACAGATTTTTCCTTGCTCCACAAATGTTCCACAAGCCATAAATACCCATTTCCAAAGAGCTGGGTATCACCAGAATCTGTTCTGAATAAATCCAGTCCAATGGGGTTTCTAAATTTCTCCTAAAAACATCTATCTAACAACAAAATTCCAAGGATCAGTATATCAGGTTGATGTGGACTGGACAGTATAGTTTGTTATATAAATAACAGGATACTCAAGTGTCATCTTATCTTGATTAGTTATTAGAGCTTAGCATAGAAATGCACAAACCCATTTACATAATAATTAGTTGCAATTATGTGTGTATGTATATAAATGTGCATGTCTGTGTGTGTATATATACACAGACAAAGTAATACTAAGGATAGATTTTTAAAATAAAAATGGGCTTAATAATACAGACAGATTTAAAACTTAAATTGAATGGTCTCTCATGAGACCATTAATAAATAGAATTCCTGCCCACTCACTCTTTATATTCATAATAAATGAAAAATAGAGGCCCAGATTGTATCACTTATAAAACCTGGTTTTAGTGAATAGTTCTGAAATATCACTTTAGTCTATTTAAACCTACTAAGTTATTAATATTTAAACGAATAAACATTACTTAGATTTGGAAGCATTAAAAAGAATGAAATATTTAGAGAATACATATTATTAAACCTTCATAAATATTTGAGAAGCATGTTTATGACAAATCACATCCTTTAGGGGTCTAACCAACAAGCTGATTTAAATTCCTCTTTATCTAGGTCACATTACTGTCCTTTTAAAAAACAGAGATATACTTTATCCCTGGCCAGGTAGCTCAATTGGTTAGAGCATCGTCCTGAGATGCCAAGGTGGGTTCAATGTCCATTCACGTTGCACATATGAAGCATCAATGAATGCATCAGTAAGTGAAACAACAAATTAATGTCTCTCTCTCTCTCTCTCTCTCTCTCTCTCTCTCTCTCTCTCTCCCTCTCTCTTTTGTTTTTCTTAGCTCATTGTAAAAATAAAAATAAAAGAGAAAGAAGAGAATGACCATCCATAATAGCTTCATCAGAGGCTACCACTGCTTACATTTGATGATTATCCTTCATGTTGAGTTAGGAGGTGAGTGTAATTGGATATTAGGAGGTGGTATAATTGGATATGTGATATAGGTGCAGCTATAATGAGCCTTTCTGCAGTCCCATTCCCTTTCTACTGGAGGAGACTGTGGCTAATGGCCACCTGAGCACCTTAGTAAATCTCATTGAGGGCAGTGTTAGAAAGATGAATCTGCATCATCCCTAGTGACCAAGTCAATAAAAGAGGCATCTTTCATACTAAGCAAACAATGACTTAGCAGATGTGTTAGAAATGCTGCTTTACAAATGAGTAAGTCTTAGGTAACAATGTGCTCACCAAACATTTCCTTTTGAAATAAAGTGAAAATCAGACAAAGAAAATGCATGCTCAGGTCATTAAAAAATTAATTTTCTTTCAAGTGAAATTTCATTACAAAACAAAAATGCAGGCCTATTAGCATTAATAATGATAGGAGAAATATGCATTGAAATCTCAGTTAATTTGCTGTCTCAGCTACTATTTGGATTAATATGTTTAATCAATACATATTTAAATAGATGGGTTGAGTGTCAAACACTGTTTTTTTATTGATTTCAGAGAAGAAGGGAGAGAGAGAGAGAGATAGAAACATCAATGATGAAAGAGAATCATCAATCGGCTGCCTCCTGCACACCCCCTATTAGGGGTCGAGCTTGCAACCCAGATATGTGCCCTTGAACAGGATTGAACCCAGGACCCTTTAGTCCGCAGGCCAATGCTCTATCCACTGGGCAAAACCAGCTAGGGCAACACTGTCTTTTATATGAAAGGATATACATCTATATATGGAAAACAAAAGAAAAGTCTTTCATAATATGAAGATATTGATACCTTTGTGATTATTATTATTATTATTATTATTTTAATTCTCACCCAAAGATGTGTATTGATTTTTAGAGAGAAGACTAGAGAGGGAGAGAGAGAGAGAGAATGAATATCATTGATGTCAGAAAGAAATATTGATCAGTTGCCTCCTGAATGCTACCTGACCAGGGATCAAATTCACAACCTAGGTATGTGCCCTGACCTGAACTGAAACGCAAGGTATTGATGTGCAGGATGATATTCCAACCAACTGAGCCACCAGTTAACGCAGCATTCAATTTAAAATGTAAGGCCAATTTTACTAAAATAAATGTTATGTAACAAAATAAATTGCAAATTAACATATAGTTATTCCATGTAATCACTTAGAAACAGTTCATTTAAAGGCAGAGAAAGGGATTTGTGCCCCATTCTTTGTTGTAATAGCATCTGGTCCATAAAAATAAACAATTAAAAGCAAAGAAGTATAAGCAAATTAATTTTTATTTTCATATTACAGAAAAGGCCCCAAACTGACTCGGTGTTATTTTATTTTATATTATATTATGGCTAAAGGAAGCAGAAAACTGACAACAGAAAGAATTAGAAATGTAGGGGGGAGGGAACAAAAGAGTAAGAGAGTCCGAGGGGAAATGCAACAGAAAAGGAGAAAAATACAGACAAAGAAAGATTCACATGGAGAAAATGATACAGAAGTACCCCATGGTGTGTTTTCCTCAGAAACGAAATGAATATTATGGGTGCAGAAACAGATACAAAAAATTACAAAATGGACTTCCACACCGTGTAACCTTTATGGTAGTTTTTCTAAAGTTAAAGTCACAATGTGATTGGATGAGTAAATATGGGTTGGCATTTCCTGTTACTTGCCTCCATGGCCGAATGAAATGCAGTCAAGGGCCCAGGATTCCCTCTCCCTGCCATCCATCCAAGTGTAATTGGGCAGCAGAGGCGGAGTCTAGCCCTGCATTGTTGTTTTGTAGCAATAACTGGTTATTAAATGCTATTCCAGTGTCCATAAATCCTCTATAATGACTTTCAAGATTTAGTTTCATGGTACACATCTAGAATATTACAGAAGATCACATAGCTACATATAAATTAAGGGACAAGTACATTCCTTCTGAGAACTATCCTAGAATTGCATTAGTACCTTCAAGTTAGGGAGAATATCAACTGTATTGTGTGCTTTCATGTAAAACAGTGTGAGTTATATGGGTGCTGCTAAAGGTCATTTCATGCAAATCATGTCAATACATACATACATTTGTATGCATGTAGGTATAACTCCGTAATGCCATTTATAATAGAATTTGTCTGTTTACATATGATAGCATGTCCTGCTCTAGCAAATACTTTAAGGCATTGGTAAATCTTTATAGAGTGTTTTCTCATTTTCATGCTTCTATATAAGGAGGTATGTTTAAAGAGTGGGGAGGCATGCATAATGAGAGAGACACTAGGCTTCAATTTCTGATATAGACTTCAAAGTACCAGGGTTTCACAAGTAAATAATACAGACTCTCTTACCCAAGATCCTTCTATCGCTTTCAAGACATTATCCAATAAGGTGTGTCTTAAAAGTGCAGGGTTTACCAACAGCCTGACTGAAAGTTGCCTTGTGTAATTAGGAGGATATGTTAATGGCCTGGGTGAAATCTCAATGGGAGCATTGTAAAACTTCTTTTGATGGCTCTGTTCTCTCTGACTTTGACTAGTCAATTAAATCTTTAATGACCTAACCTTTCATTTTTCTCCTCCCTGTTTAAAGAACTTGCTGATTTCCTTTTTCACTGTGTCTTCTTTGCTTCTGAAAATTCTTTGGCTGCATTCTTGGTTTTGCCCTAAATTTTACTTGACTTTTAGCAGTCCTTGCAGTCATTTGCCTTCTTCCTTGTGAGGACTAAGGGATCTTGGGTTAGCACCTTACTAAAAATCACTTGATGTGTATACTTTCTTTTCAAAAGGACATGAAACAATTTCACTTGACAATGCACTTATAAAAGATGTAATATTGTATCTTGCAGTTTAGATTTGCATTGCATTAGTGATTAAAGTTCAAATGTCTGGTTGACCCGGTCTAATTAGCATATTACCCTTTTATTATTATAGATATTTTCAAACCCCAAATATTAGATTGGTTTGAGAACATATCCTATCTAATAATAGACAAACATGGTAATTAACAATACCTTGACTATGCCTCCCATTGGCTAATCAGCAAGATATGCAAATTAACCGCCAACAAAGATGGTGGTTAATTTGCATACGTAGGCGCAAAGCGGTGGAGCAAAGACTGAAGGCGGCTCCAGCCGGAGCAGCGAAGGCTTAAAGGCGGCTCTGGCCGGAGCGAAGGCCTGGGTCCCGGGTGCCGGAGGAAAACCGGTGCCAGCAGCCAGGGGAAGGGAAGGCCTATTGCACGAATCTTTTCATGCAACAGGCCTCTAGTTTTTATATAAAATTGTTTTAGTATATTATAAATACTTGGATTTTGAAGAAACATGTAAATATATTTTAGAAGGTTTATAATTATGATTATAATTAATATATAACATATACAATGGCTATCAAGTATATTGGAGGCCATTACAGACACACACACACACACACACACACAGAAATGGCAGGCTCAAAATGGGATCATATTATAAGCCCACCAAGACTTGATACCTAATTTAATTGCATTGCATCCACCCTCAGGAAAGCAGTCTTAAACTGCTCAGTCTGGACTTTTCTGGTTAGCACCTATGCAGTAATTACACCATAGGCATTTCCATCCCCCAAAGGAAGATGAGATAATCCTCCTAAAATTGATCCCTTTCTCTCCCAAAAGGCTATGACCCTGACTGAAACAATGCTATTTTGTTTGTATGCTTATTTGTTTGTAACTTCCTTGTGCAACCTCTAAAATCATTTCCCTTTCTGTCGCCTTTAGGAGCCCCTTTCTACTTGCTAGAAGAGATGCTGCCCAATTCATGAATTGTTCAATAAAGTCAAATAGGTCTTTAAAAGATACTTCATTGAATTTTTGTTACTGAACAACATATATATATAACATATTACTATATATTAGTAAGCACTGTGAATGAATATTGTGGTAGGTGGACTATTTGGCTATTATGCATTCTGGAGAGTTTCCATAGTTGATAATATCCTATCTAATAAAGAGGGAATATGCTAATTGACTGCCACACCCTTACAATATGGTGGCGCCCACAGCCATAAGATGGCAGCACCCAGTCCCCTCAGCCCCGCCTCACCCAGTCTCAGTCTCCCAGTCCCCTCAGCCCTGCCTCATCCAGCCTGAGTCCCCCAGTCCCCTCAGCCATGCAGGAGAAGGCAGTTGGGGGCAATAGGGACGGCAGGGGAGAGCAGTTGGAAGTGATCGGGCCAGCAGGGGAGGGCAGTTGGGGATGATCATGCCATCAGGGGAGCAGTTAGGCGTCTATCAGGCTGGCAGGGGAGTGGTTAGGGGGCAATCAGGCAGGCGGGCAGGCAGGTGAGCAGTTAGAAGCCAGCAGTCCCGGATTGTGAGAGTGATGTCCGACTGCCGGTTTAGGCCAGATACAGGATCGGGCTTAAATCGGCAGTCCAACATCCCCCTAGGGGCCCCAGATTGGAGAGGCTGCAGGCTGGGCTGAGGGACACCCCCCTGCCATGCATGACTTTCATGCACTGGGCCTCTAGTATGGAATAATTATCACAAGTAATATAGTCAGTATGTCCCCATTTTTCCTAGCACAAATAATATAGTCAGTATGTCCCCATATTTTTGAGATAAATTCAATCTGAAACATAATTTTAGTGAGACCTTGGAGGTGTCACATGAAATGTTAATGTGAAAAAAATTCCTTATTAACAATGTAGGAAATACATCAGCAAAGGACAAATTAATCTGAAATTTTCAGTATCATTTAAACAGCCTTTCCCAAAATATATTCAATGACAAAAGAAATTCTGTGGTGAAATAGCCATGTGCTTCCCAATTAAATCTCGATTATTGGGCCATGACCTTGGATACTGACCTATTACAATAAAATCTCTGAGAACATGGGCCCTGTATGAGAGAAACACCTGATAACAATCTCTGAAAGCAGTATTCTTTCCATTAAATACTCTTTTAAAAAATGTGACATTTAAAATTTATATACAAAATCGCTACCATTAGTAATTGCTCTTGGTTAAAAAATATTTAAATTTATAGAATGGAAAATTTCAGGATATACCTTTATTACCTATTTCATTAAAAAAGGTTTCTTACACCTTATATTTCCTTTATTGAATGAACATTAAATAAGTATCTAAAATGTACATTGCAGATAGACCTAAAAAATTTAGAATGAATAAGTCACAGTTCATATTTTAAAGAGCTCAATTTCATCCGAAGATAAAACAAAAGTACTAGTTCTTAATTAAAGTTAACAGTATATTGGCCATATGTCTACAATAGCTATTTAACTTGTGATATATATTTTATTCACATCTTTGACACAGCCAGCTTGTTCATATTCCTGATGGTTTATTTTCAATTTTCTCACAAAAACAGGAGCTAGAACAAAGATAGCACCAGAAAATGTGAAACTATCTTGATATGCATCATAAATCATAGTCCAGCAATATAAATCATATTCATATAATAAGCTAGCTTAAAAATGATGTTGAATGTGGCCTAATATCTTTGTTTAAAGCTACTATATGGCTATATCTTGAAGTTAATAGTGAAATAATCATGTTATTACTTTATCATGGGGATAACTAAGAATTGTATTTTAATATTTCAGGGGCTTGATGTTTTTTTACAGATATATTTTCTTGACTTTTTATTCTTGTCCTAACTATACCCCTCCATTTCTCAACAAATTTTCTGAAAAAAAAATTAACCTTCAAAAATTTATCTTGTATTTAATAAAAGCATGTTTGTGTTTTAAGCTCTGTCTTTTCCTTATCAGTTAAAAATAATGTGTCACTATTTTGTACTAGCTTAAAATCAACCAAATTCTAAAGATTATTTTATGTTTTCAGTCCAGCTAAAACATTTTCCCCTTAAATGACCAATTCCAAGTACTTTAAACAATTCATTATTAAATTAATTACTTAATGAAGTCATCCTGTTATGCTTGCATTCATCAACCATTAAATGAGTGTCTACTATGCTACAATAGTGAGCTTGAATATTCTTCCTCTTAATGAATGCAAAATGAGCAGTAATTCATTTCCATCATTTATTTCTCTTGACATTTCCAATGTATTTAAGAATTATGATTCAATTTATATGTGTGTATTTATGTGCATACATGTGTTATAGAGCTCCAATTTTGTATGTCATGCCATTCATTTTGTTGAATGGTTTGCAAATATTAGCGAAAGCTCTTGTCCTTACTGGGGACTCTCATCAGACCCAATCTACTTTTAAATATGCTAGGAAAATAAAGTCCACATGCAATCACCACTGGATTCCAAAAGAAACTTCAACATTTCATTTGATTCCCCTAAGAAACTACAGCCACCAATTTTACAGTCAAAAATTCTATGTTCCTTTTTAAAAATCATGACTACATTAACTATTTTGGCCAAATAACAACCTTTCTCAGCCTAAATTTTTCATCAGTGAAATAAAGTTAAAAATACTTCTGACTTAACATTCAGTATGTCATTTTGGTTTTCACATGCTCTATCATTTACTAATTCATCCAACAGATATTTGTCAAGTTCCTCTTATATGTAAGCCTTTGCTGCTAGGCAGGTTGGCTGGAGTTTTAGGAAAACAGTTCTTGCCTTTGCCCGCATGGAATCTATAGGAATGGATCACTATAAAAATAGCCATGCTCTCCTGGAGTTAAAGTTTTTCTCCAAGGAACAGCCAGAAATCACAATTTTTATAGACATTTCTTCCTCTTTTCAGAGTCAAGAGGAATATTTGTTATAACATAATATCTCTCTATATGTATATAGCTAGTACAATACATCTCAGAAGCTGTATCATACTACAGTTATTGATATAAATTCCCATGTCTCCCCATTGACTTGCCAATTTCATTTGGGTGAGAAACACAAAGCTCTACTCTAAGCTAGGCAATATTTTAAGCTCTCACACATGTTATTTCATTTATTCTTTACAACAATATGATAAAGTATCATGCCCACCATTTCAAATACAAGGGAACTGAAATTTGGAGAGGTTGAATCAGGCCTCTGGGATTAGCTAGGAAATGATAGCTAGGCTGCCATAACAAGTTGGCTCTTATGCACCTGGCCTATGATAGCCCAATAGTGATATCCTATTAACACGGACATAGTAAATTATCCTAAAAGCAGTTGCCCTTGATTTCTCACATGTCAACTATACAACTTGTTAGCCTTGTCAGCCAAAGGGAAGAAAGAAGAGTAATGGTTCATCAGCTATAGCTTCATGAAGCCATCAGGGGAGGAAAAAACATTAACAAGTTCTTTTTTGTTATTATTATTATTATTATTACTATTACTATTACTATTATTATTATCCACATTAGAAATATTGAACTTGAGAAATCCAGCAGGGTGGGAAGCAATATAAGAAAGTAAGTGATCAGTTGTCTCAGTTCTGAAGTCAGACAGCCTGGGTTCTAATCCCATCTCCATCACTCATCAGCTAAGTGACATTGGATAACAGTCTTATCCTCTCTGTTCCTCAATTTCCTCATCTGTAAAAAGAGGCTAGTGATTGAACCTATATCACAGGGTTGTAGTGCAGATTAAATGAGAAACTGTACATAAACAGTTCTGACATATGGTAAGCTTTCAGTAATAATAGCATTATAGTCATTAACACATGAAGAATAGGGCATGGGTGTATACTAGCAGTACATTGTAATGAGCACTATCACTAAACAATAGACCCATGAGCTCTTAGACTGCATTAGCTCTTAACTTATTAATTCATTTATGACATTTTTTCACAAGCATTTATTGAGTACCTACTGTGTGCCAGGAAACATGACAGAACTTATGAATACAAAACTGACTTGGAAACAGTTCCCTGAAAGATGCGACAGATTTTAGAATGAACAAAAATGTAAACAAAAACTTGAAATGTACTTTGATGTTAATAAAATATAGAAATTTTCTCAATTCAGTGATGGCCTAATAAAAAATAGCTAATGTCTGCTAATGCCTTCTTATGTCGGGTAATTTGTCTGACATGTGGTGTCTGACATGATTGTCACAGCATCCTCATGAGAAAAACATTATTACTGTCCCCATTTTAAGGTAAGAAAATTAAGGTTAAGAGAAAATTTAATATTTGCCATAGACATGTAACTAACAATTGAAGCAGCCACAAGTTTGCCTCTTGAGCTCCATCACTCTCTGGGGAAAAGCTGCAGTGAAAGAAAGACAATGCCTTTCTAGGACAGAAATCTAATTTGATATAAGTTATAGGAAAGGAAGCACAAGAGAGAGGTTTTAAAATTTGGAGAAAATAAACTTTGAGTGGCTCTTAACATTATATATATTTTATGGAATGTATATGTTTAATAAATGTGGAAACTATTCTTAGAAAATGTTCCCGGATATGTTCTCCCTTGACACTGTTAATGACATGCTTACTTTCTGTCTTGTTTAAATTGTCTGATTTATTTGCTTATAAATTATTTAATAGATTTAAATGGCACGTTTTATGCCTTAAAGAATTGACTCCAAATGGCCAGAAGAAGGAGACCCAAGCAAATGAAAGAACTTGTTGAAAAACACCCAGGGCTTTTTTAGGGTGACTGCATATTTAATAGGAGTGCACAGAGAGACTTGGCTGCAAAAATGCCCCTGCAAACTTGGGCTGCATGAACAGAAACACAGGATTCAGAACAAAGGAAACATCTGTCTCCTTTATTTCCTGGTGTGTGGAATGTATTTGGAACATCATGTTTAAATCTGGGCACCACCTTTTAAGAAGGAACTTAATTAGGGTGTGCTCAGAGGAGGAAACTCAGGACAGTGGAAAGTTAAAGTGATACCCTGTGAGGAGTGATTAAAGGAACTGGGAATATTGTACCTGTTGGACTGAATACCTAGAGAGAGGGGTACCACTGTAAAATTCACATGTTAAAATTATGATTGTAGAAGAGGAATGGAAACTGGAGCGGCTCTTGATGAATATTGATGTTTGATGAAGGCAGATTTCAGGACAGGGTTAAGATGGGAATGTGACATTTTAGTGGAGGGGTGAGTTGCCTATTTCTAAAAGGATTTAAGTATAAATTTTCTGTAGGAGATGGAGATGAAGGCCACAAACCCTAAAGTCCCTCCCAACTTGCTGAATCCTCTTTCTTCTCTTCCCTCTCATTCGCCAGAATCTGCAAGGGCTCTGTGCAGCATCCTGTATCTCAGGAATTTTATTTATTTACTAGGGGCTCAGTGCACAAAGATTTGTGCACAGGAGGGGGGGGCTGGGGGGGGGGGGGAAGCCTCAGACCAACCTGCACCCTCTCCAATCTGGGAGCCCCCAGGGGAGCCCTCTCCAATCCAGGAGTTTCTGTCTGTCTTTGCAATCATATGAGCGAATTGTATGAGATGCCCAACCCAGTTTGGTTTGTTGCTCACAGAATAATAGAGGCATTTTTTTTCATTGCTTCATTGGTGGAGATTTCCTGGAAGTTTTAGGATATCTTCCCTTTAATTTTTCCTAGACACTCTGATTTTACTTACGTCTCTCACCTTTGCTTTCCCTCCATCCCCCACCACAACAGTAACTTGCTCCAGGCTCACTTTGCTCTGGTGCAGCAGTTCTCAACCTGTGGGTCGCAACCCCTTTGGTGGTCGAACGACCCTTTCACAGGGGTCACCTAAGACCATCCTGCATATCAAATATTTACATTATGATTCATAACATTAGCAACATTACAGTTATGAAGTAGCAACGAAAATAATTTTATGGTTGGGTCACAAAATGAGGAACTGTATTTAAAGGGCCAGAAGGTTGAGAATCACTGCTAGTGTCTAGGACAGTGATGGTGAACCTTTTGAGCTTGGCGTGTCAGCATTTTGAAAAACCCTAACTTAACTCTGGTGCCGTGTCACATATAGAATTTTTTTGATATTTGCAACCATAGTAAAACGAAGATTTATATTTTTGATATTTATTTTATATATTTAAATGCCATTTAACAAAGAAAAATCAACCAAAAAAATGAGTTCGCCATCACTGGTCTAGGAGATCCATCTGCCACTAGAACTATGATTCCCAGTATTCCTGGGTTTCCGCTTCCAGTCCTGGGGCTGCCATCAGAACTACTATTCCCAGAATTCCTGGTGCTCCCCACACTGGGAGCAACTGAGGGAGCCACGATCCCCCAAACCTCTGGCTCTCCTGCTCTGCTCTCTGCCCGGTGACCAAGGGAGCCATGTCCCTCCAAGGGAGCAACCAAAGGAGCGACCGAGGGAGCCACATCCCCCCAAGCTTCTGGCTCTCCTGCTTCTGCTCTCCGCCTGGCATCTGTGTATGCAAATTAACCCTCCATTGTTGCTGGGTTAATTTGCATACTCACTCCTGATTGGCTGGTGAGCGTAACGACAGGATGGTCAATTTACATCTTTCTCTTTTATTATATAGGATTTATTTATTATTTTATTAGAGTGACATTGGTTAATAAAATTATATAGGTTTCACGTGTACAATCCTGCATTATCTGCATATTGTATTGTGTGTTCACCACCCAAATCAAGTCTTCCATTAATATTTATCCATCCTCCCCCTATCCCTTTCCCTTTGATAATCTGCATAAAATCATCACATTGTACACCTTAAACTTACACAATGTTATATGTTAAACTAGAGGCCCAGTGCACAGATTCATGTACCAGTGGGGTCCCTCAGCCTGGCCTGCACCCTCTCACAATCTGGGACCCCTTAGGGTATGAGGTGAAGCAGCCAGGGAAGAGCCGGAACCCTGGCTGGGCACAGTGCTGCTCCAGCTCATCCCAGCCCCACTGTGCCTGCCACTGCTAGGTAGCGCTGCCTTGGAGGCAGGAGAGGTTTGCACCTCTGCACTCCCCAGCCATGAGCCCCACGTCTGGCACCCTTTGGTTAGCGAGCGGGGCTCCCACTGTGGGAGCACACTGAGCACCAGGGGTCAGCTCCTGCATTGAGCAACTGCCTCCTGGTGGTCAGTGTGCATCATAGTGACCAGTCAACCGGTCATTGGGTTGCTTAGGCTTTTATATAAAGAGATTATCTCTCAACAAAGCTAGCTTAAAAAAAACACAAACTTTTGTAATGCTTTAAAAAAAATAGAAAGTTAGCTTTTGGAGAATGGAGACCAAGGTTTTAGTCATATTTATTTATACTGTCCCTCTAACAGTGTACTGTCCCTCACAATTTAAATGCTTACTTATAGAATTAATAAATACCTGCTAAGTATTTTATCAGTTGCATAAAGTAGAAGATAGCAGAAATGTCAAATATTTATCAAATCTATGATGGCTTTGTAGTTCACTTTTTACTTGTAATAATACAGCAAATATCTTCTCATGCAAGGGGAAAAATAATCTATATGAATAGTATTATGCAAAAGATCTAATTTTATTTGTACATTTTTTGACCAGCTCTACATTCAATGACTTTCCCCCAAATTAATCAGTCTAAAGCAAAACAAGGTGCTATATGAAAGAGCGTATATCTACTTGGAGAAGAGGCTGTATCACACATGGCTTAAGAGATTTTAGAGATTTAAATCAACATCCAAGTGAAGAAACAGCCTGGGCAATTTGTTGACTTTCTAAAATCTGACCTAGAGTTTGGATCTGCACAAAACTTTTATCAGCTCATCCCAAGCCTTCACTCTGTTCTTTTTCTAACTCCAGGTGCTACTTGAGTCTATCCACATCTGTTGATCCCTCACTAATAATATTACATGTTTGAACTGTTTTTAAGAGGGTGATGTTTTCGGTCAGATCACTTAAAATGTATCAGCAACTCCCATTAATTGATAGAGGCACACATTTTCCAGACAACCAGACCACGTCAGAAGCAAAACCCATCCTTCAGCTCTTCTTTAGAGCACATCATCTGGGAATACAATTTTGAGTTAGATGCCTCTATTTTATGCCTCTAAAAGCTCTATTGTTTTATTTTAATTATTTATTTAATTGAATGTTGCCTGCATTTACTGTAATCATTATGTGGATTGTAAGTATATATGTTTTAATGATTATAATATCCTCATTGCCTACAGCTCAGTAACAGCTGTTGAATGAATAAGTGTACCAACTGACTATTCTATAGTCAATATTTCTGATTATTTTTTACACAAAACTGACTTATGAGTTAAACTGTGTTATTTTTTTTATACTTTTTCTAACTCCATAGTATGTGTTAAAAATAGTAAAGAAAGCCAAGTTACAATTCTGTAGGCCAATTTGATAAGAAAATCATATGAAAACCTTTCCACTGTTAGAGGTGAATTCACTCCCTTTCCTATGCAGCACAACAGAGCTGAGCTCCTAGGAGACCAGAAAGTCCTGTCTGGGTTACAAAAAAACCAACTCCATGCTACTGCTCCCTTCGATCAAGGTAAACTCCCTTCCCAAGAGTCGTAAGCATGTATCAGCAGCTGCAGATGGTATATGAGCTATCAGGAAATTTACATACTTAGGGCCTACATATATTTGTTTGTTTTAGATAAATAGATTACCATGAAGACATGGCCTAAATAACTATTGCCCTGAATGATGAATCTCAAATAGAAATTGTGTTTTGAGCAACCAAAACAGGAGGAGGAGATAGGGAAAGTGCACGCTACTAGTAGCCACTGAAGCAACAACTGTCCTGTGCTGTTATACAAAAGCATGCACAATACCAGAATAGCTGCTTCTAAGTCTCAGTTCAGGAAGAGTTTTCCTAGTTGTCATTGACTCTTTTTCTTCCTTTATATAGAATGGAAATGAACATAGCACAAGAGTCAAATATTGTCTAAAAGTGTCACAGATGAACCAGTTCAAGCCCTTCTTTGATCAATATTTAAACTGAAATTGACATTGAGATACAAAGAAGTGCCAGTGCCCCTGGACAGACTTGCAAATGGTTGTACTCTGATGACACTGGTTTCCAAAACATGCAGCAACAAAGAATACTTTTCCTGGATGTAATTCTAGAGACTATAGTATCACAGCATCTGACAGAGTACAGATGGCACTCAAATTAAAATAATGTGAAAAAACTTTACGAAAGGACAATTGTGGGCAAGATGTAAAAATACCATAAGGGGTAGTGTAAAAACCAGAGAATAGCTAGTTTCTCCACAACCAACACCCCAAAAGACAAGGAGAGAGAAAGAAAAAATAAGGGAAAGTTCTAGAGCGGTTTCTTTTGGAAGATCAAGGCCACTTGAGGATCCAACCAGGATAATCAACATCATAGAAAGGGAACCATGGAATAAATACCCTAACCACAGCCTCCTTCCTTCCTCTCATTTTTTCCTGAGGGAACCGCTTACCTTACCCAAATTGTCAGGAGCCTCACTGAGATAAAGCTTAGAGTAGATATCATGGGTCCACCTCCCACAGCGGAGTGAACAAAATGGTAGAGAGTGGATGTGTTGGGACAAATCGATGTCTGGTGTATCTGCCATCTCTATTTGAGAGATAAGAACACAGAACTCCAGAGAGGTTAATACGCCTACTTAGTAGAGAGACATCCTGAAACCTTAATATAATATTTTACACAATTATTCTGTCTCCCATTCTATGCTTACAATTTATCTGCACTTAAAATCTACTATTAAACTATTATGTACATTATTTATATTATGTATAAATTTATTTTGTATTATGTATATTATTATGTATATTATGTATATTATTATGTATATTATGTATATTATTTATTATTATATTGTTATGTATATTATTTATTATGTATTATCTATTATGTATATTATTTATTATTATATTAAACTGTTGTCACTATTTATTCCTGAGGATTAAAAAACTGTTTTAAGTAATTCCTTCATCTAGTCATAATAGAAAATATTTTTATGCTGATGAGAAATCCATACACATGCATGCAACCAATTATTTTGACCATTCTAAAACTCCAGTTTTAAATTTGTACAATAATAGCTGCATATGGCAGAAAATATCATCACAATTTTATGGATGGGAATGTCTCTGTATGTGGGTTTATTCACAGAAACAAACTTTATTAAAGGCCCAAAGGCATTGAAAATTCACATGAATTGACTCCCTAATATGCCTTTTGTTCTCTTTATGATTCAGTTTGTGTTTAATTTTACCCAAAAAAAAAAATGACACCAGACATATATTATGTGGCTGACGTTAAAAGAATTAAAAGCTATTGCCAGTGTTCATATGTCTTCTTATGAGTTTTAGGGACTGGGACTCAGAGCTAACCTGACTCTAGCTATCTTCCTGTAAGTAGTGTATCATTTATTCTAGTCAGTTAGTGTATAAAATAAAGTATTTCCAAAGTTTTTTCTTTAGAAATAGATTAATGCAAATCTGAACCCTCTTGCAAACTAATATACGTTATATAGCTCATGGATTAGGTAATAAAAACACTCTTTTCTTACACTCTATAGTTTGAATTAAGTTTTTAATGTGTATCTGCTAATGAAATCTTTCCATATGACATAATTCATTATTTTAGACCCTGGTGGTTCCATCCATTACTGTGACTCATGAAACTTTACTTCATTGATATCTCCAGATTATATAGGCGTCTACCAATCAGCTGTGCTCTCTAATTATCCCATGGACATCTCAAAGCTATTATGTCCATGAATCTACTTCTCTACTTGTTTAGTTTGCCCAGTGCAATCACTATTTAAACAGTGGTGAAAATACGAACTTTGAATGCCATTCTTAGTACTTAAATCTTCTCTGCCCTCCACATGTGAATCCTGTCAATTCTACCTTTTTACTTTTCTGTTTTCCTCCAATCCATCATCACTGTCTTCGCTGACTTTCATTGCTTCACAGCTGAATCATTGCAATATCTCCTAATTATGACCTCAGGTAATTTTGGCCTTATCAATCTATTGCCCATACTTGGGCCTGAAGGCCAGTGCTTAACTGCCAACTTAATCATGAAGTTTTCCATTTTTAATCCTTCTACTTGGGCCATTCATGACCACATCACTCTCTGTTTTCCCTCCACTGGTGACTATAGGGTGAGTCTTATAGAAAGAAGGTACTTCTCTGAATGTGTTATAACCATTATCTTTCTTCCCGAAATATCCTCCTCCTCTTTCTATACATGGCAACCTCTTCCACATTCACTCTAGTTCTGTCCTCTTACATCGAGCCTCCTATGACTGCCCAGGCTGTGTCCATTGTTCCCTCCATATGATCCCACGGTACTTGGAGTACAGATCCACATGGTAACAGTTCTTACTCAGCCCTGGTCCCCTGGGCAATATCACCTACCACCAGGCAAACTCCAGAGAACAGAGGGCTTATCTGCTTATCTTAGTGACTACAGCTCATAATTTAGTGACTGGGACATATATGCCAATCAATGAATGCAGTTTCATTTCCTGTTTCTTTTTTTCTTTTCTTTTTTCCTCTAAAGGGAGTCTTTTGTCAAGTTGATGAACAGGGATAGTTGGAATTTTTTGTAAATAAAAATGCAGCCCTGGCTGGCATGCTCAGTGGTTAGAGCGTTGGTCCTAGCAAGGAACCAATGGTGGGTTTGATTCCCAGCCAAGGGCACATACCTGGGTTGCAGGTTTGATCTCCAGCCATGGTCAGGATGCAACCAATTGATGTGTCCCTTCCCTCCCCTCCCCTCCCCTCCCCTCCTCTCCCCTCCTCTCCCTTCCCTTCCTCTCTCTCCTTCTCACTCTCACTCTCCCTCTCCCTCTCCCTTCCCCCATCCATCCCTTCCACTCTCTCTAAAAAAAATCAATGGAAAAATTATCCTCGGATAAGGATAACAAAATAAAATGCAGAAATATATGATTAATTATTTAAAATGCTGGCCTGGAGGTTGATCATAACAAAAAGCAAGCATGCGTAGCCTAGTTAGATTAATGAAACCTTATTAGATTAAAGAGAAACCTGAGTGTCTGCCACAAATGATATTCTGACTGGAGAGAGGAAACTGTCAGGGGTGACAGAAGGAGGCCCTGGTCCAACTTAACTGCTCCCTTGGGTTGTCAATAAAGTAGATCAAAGCCTCATCTGAACTGAACCAAAAGTAGAAATAAGACTTAGGAAACAGTGAAATAAAAGGAAAAAAAATTTGTGTGTGTATGTGTGTGTGTGTGTATGTGTGTGTTTACATTGTACAATGTCAGTGGAAATTTGTACTGTCAACCCTAGACTGAGTATGATGTAAGAATTGTTCTACCCTATAAGTTGATAATAAATTTAAAGTTAGTCAATGTCATCTCAACATATCTATCAAATTAAATATCTCTACCCAATATCATGTAATATGCTAACCCGAATATTTTACTATTTAATCTATTTCTGTAATTTTCCCAAAGTATGTTGACATGTAGCAAGTAATACCCCATCCTGCTTTTATTAAGAAGTTAGTTTATGTCAAAATTTTAGTATTAGTATTTTTAAATCTCATCTTCAAAGTTTCTGCCACTAATGAGTCACAAGTTTGAGTCAGGCTTAGTTCTTCTGAGTCAATTTCTACTGTAATTTTAGGTTATAAAGTCTCTCCCACCTACATAACCTATGATGAATTCTGGTATCCAGACACAAATAAACCCACTTCGGCTTAATTGCTTTCTTTAGTCTTTAAATTGGCAATGAATCATTACAGATTTTTTCTTAATTTAAGTCTTTAAAAGTTGCTGGAAATCGTCTGAAAAAAAAAGATGAACCTCAATATGAAATTCATTAACTCATCCTATTCATTCTTAATTTTAAGCATAGTGACTAATAATTAAAACATTCCAAACAGGTGAGAGAATATTCACTGTTTTTAAATATAGGATGTCCAAAAAATGTGCACACACACTGTTAATAATTATAAAGGCAGAGTTTATTAAAATACGTTTGATTTTCAAAATTGAGCTATCAACTGTTAAAGTATATACGCATTTTTTAGGGGACACCCATATATCAGGAAAAAGAGTTAAATATCTTCTTTAAGTAAATTTTTCCCACAGCCATTTTATATTTAACCAACAGCCAATTTATCGTTAACCTAAATTCATGCACTGAAGCATACCCCTTATTTCTAGTTCTGTGCCCCTTGAAATGAAGAACAAGCCTTTCATTCAATCTGAAAGCTTATGCTTATGTTACTCTTTTGGCCTCCCCACCCCTCAATCTAAACCATGGTTGTTTTCCTGTGAACTTGTAACCTCTCTCCTATTGAATAATTTCTGTCTGTCTTTTCCCAGTTCTATTTTAACTGTTAGACTCCAGAACTGGATAGAGATGCACAGGACATCATAATGCTGATTATAATGGGAAAGTCTTTGTCCTCTAATCAGAGTAGCATGGAGTTGTGTGTTTTTTATTGCTAAATGTTAAGTGCTTAAAACAAAATATGCCAATATACTATAAAAACATTTTTTTCACAAATTTCTTCATCCAACAACACAATTCCTACTAAAATTTGACATGTGTTGCCAGTTTCCAAGTATTCTTTCAATCTACATAATTGGGGGGGAAAAACTATCTCTATTGTATACCTGTGGGACATTGGGAGTAATGGGGACTCCATTACAAAATAATTGTAAGAATTCAAAATACTGTAAGGCAAACTTCTACCACAAAGAAAGCACTGAATAATTATTTTACTTATGCTCTTTGAGTTATATTTTGAATGTTTGTACAATATATTCATGCCTAAAGCTATGTTTAAACCAAGTAATTGGTTTAAGTCCTTAAACAATAGAGAAAAAATATCTGTCTGAACAAGTTCTTTTAGCATTAAAGAGACAAAAAAATATATCTTTGGATTAATTTATTCCCAGTAGTCTTACTGACTGAGAGTATAACAATGAAAAGAAAAGAAAAGAGGCAAACTAAACATTCACATTAATTTCACAAGGTGTTTATTTGCATACAAAAATAATTGAGAATAAAAGAACACGCATCAGGCAAAAATTAGCTAAGGTAGTGTTAGTGTTCTGCATTTGCAATTTTTATTCAGAACTCGGGGATAATTACAAACCATGCCTGTGCTTCTGGACAAGATAGACTACAGTCAAGTAATATTTAGGTCAATCTAATTTACTCATTCTCAGGTTTAAAATCAGTACACATTTTGTGAAAGAGGGAAAGGAAACCCCACTGATCTAGAGAAGAGAAAAGCTTCAACAAGGCTCATCATATCTACCAGTAGTTAGGCATCCTTTTGTAGGAGCCATGGATCAACAAATCAAGTCTCCCTAAAGGACTAGCCCATCCCTCTCTAGTCTAAGGTTTTCCTCTAGTGCCACATATCCTTCTCTACCTTTCAGCAGGTTTAAAATGCTGGAAGAAAGGGCCTTTATGTTTTTCTGTATGAAGCCATCCTCATATAATCCATGTTCATAATGTAGAAGGCTCTCTTTTATGATTTCAATAAATCACATTGTATACATAATAATATTATGGTTCATATAGCGCTTGCAATTAGTTAACCCAAAAAAACATAAGTTAATACTGAGTGAGAATTTAGCATACATTTACAATATTCCATTGATTGTAACATCCTCTAATTAAAGGAAATTTTCTTCTCTGACTTGTCAATGACACCTCTCTAACTATAGAATAAAGGAAAATTCCTTGGCAGAAAATATAAACCTCTGACACATGCATTCTCTTCCTTCATGATGGTTCACCATACGTCCTACATTCTTTTCCTATTGTGTGCACATAAAAAGTATTAACAGGCCAAATGAAATGCATGTTAATAAAAACCAACCAAGATGGCTATCTTTTTCTATATTTAACAAGTTTCTATATTTAACAAGTAAAAGCAATTTCTAAATTGCTCTTGAAGCAATTTAAAGAGCATATCCATTTTTTCTTAACTTGGGATATAGCAGATTCTACAGAAGTCCTTCAAAAACAATGCATATCACTGCACTTTGGAAAACAATATTCTTGACCACAGAGACAAGTGGATGTCTAAGAAAGTATATCAGTTTCCCCATGATTTATGCTTTCTGCTTTTACCCTTATGAATATGGGATGCAATAGCACCTGTCCATTCACTAACAATTAGTGAAGATCATCAATTGTTGATGGTAGTCAGTTTTAGCTTTGTGTGTTTTCTTGTCCTTTGGATGCAAAATTGTATTTCAGAGGCCACATTAATAAAATAAGATGCACATTAAATATATGTTGCAAGTTGAATATGCTAACTTCTTGTCTCTAGAGATTATGATATTTCCATTCAGAATTGAGATACCACTATTATTTAAATTAATAACACAATTTTCCTAACAGAAAAACATAAATTTCTGAAACTACAGTTTCAAAATTCTATAGTAGTCTTTTGGGAGAATACCATTATCAGTATTATCAGTTTCTTCCTTCTCTTATTTTTCCTTTTTCCCTTCGTTTCTTTCATTTATGTACTTCCTGTCTTTTCTTTTAAATTATGAAATATACTCAAGAAACAGATGAGCCAAATGATAGTGCAGCTTAAAGCATTAAAAGAAGTATATCCAAAGTGGAAATTCTTTTACTTTGGAGTGCTTTTATGGTTCCATTTTAAGTATTTCTAAAAAGAGTTTGCAATGCAAGATAAAATGATATCTCTTTTCCAAGCTAAGTCTTTCTGGCTAGTCTTAATTTGAGTGTAGTCCATAGTCCATAAAGTTATGGCAATAAAGATAAACAATATGCCCTAAATTGTTGTGGAACAAAATACAATGTTTTAGCCCTCACCGGTTTGGCTCAGTGGATAGAGCGTCGGCCTGCGGACTCAAGGGTCCCAGGTTCAATTCCAGCCAAGGGCATGTACCTTGGTTGTGGGCACATCCCCAGTAGGGAGTGTGCAGGAGGCAGCTGATTGATGTTTCTCTCTCATCGATGTTTCTAACTCTCTATCCCTCTCCCTTCCTCTCTGTAAAAAATCAATAAAATGTATTTTTTTAAAATACAATGTTTTAAAAATCACTAATAATAGTAAAAACATAAATTGTGGCCTTTGAGCATTTCTCTATGCCAAGGACTTTCTGTTTTCTCTTAAGCTCACAACAACTCTCCCATAACTAGTCTCATTTACAGAAAAAGCCAGCTGCAAAAAGCCATATGTATTTAAAATCCCGCAACCAGAAAATGGCAAAATTTAGAACCCCGCATTCTTCCTTATTCCTAAAGTCTATGTTCCTTGCCATAGTATCTACACTTTCTACTTCGTGCATAATCCTCACAAACCACATCATGGAAGCCTTGTAAACATGATCATTACCCTTAGACGTTTATACAATTATCAAAACACCTTCTGTTGGGGTATGAAAGCATGCACTGAAAAATCATTAGCCAATTAGAGTAAGCCGCCACCAGCATCCTCTTATTATGTCCTACTTACAGCCTCTATCATGGGTTGGCTCAGCAGAGGATCCTGTTTGGTGCTGATATGAATGGGGCATGCTTCCAAATGAGGTAATGTATGTACAGTGCTCAACACAGTGCCAAGGCCATGCTATACACTCTGTAAATACTGGTTTTCCTAAACCTACTTTTCGCCTGCCTTTCCCTGGCATATGCAAACAGGGGGATGATGTAAAGAGTTTAAGTTTATCAACTTTTCTACAACCCAACCACTATCTCTGGTAAAGGCTGGAAGTTTGGACTCATTATTTACTCTGACAATTAACAGAACTTGTGGGCTTGTTTTGCTAATAGTAATAAATCTTAGGGTAGAAGGATCTATAGATTGATTCTTAGGTGCTTTTGAAATCAGAATTAATACACATTAATATGTTTTATGCAAAAGAGCATCAAGAGAATGCTGAAACTCTGAAAACTATTATGATTAGGTCAGCACATACAAGCAAAACAGCAAGGATGAGGTTCAAATGTTGCTCAGATTCTCTTCACTCGATACAAGGAGAAACAACAACAGGTAAGTAACTTCTGGGATCTTAGTTACATCTTTTTAAACTAATTATTAGAGATAGGAGAAAGCAAGGAAAATTTTAGATGTCAGAAAAAAATATCAGAAGAGAGGAAATGAAAGGGAGAAAGAAAGAAAGGGAGAAATATAGAGGGCGGGGAGAGAAAGAAATGCTTAACAATTGTTTTTGAAGAACCAGACTATGCCTAACACTTCTTTTGAAATCCCCACACTTGAAGAGCATACTATTTGTTGGTTGACTGAAGTATAGAAATAAGAAAGAGAGAGAAAAAAAGATTTTTTAAAGGTAGTAGAGTCTAAAGTTTTCTCTTAGGTATCACTCAGAGTTACATATTGCCTGAATTTTGTGGGCAAGAAAATTAATGCTTGAGTGATATAGAAGGTTCCAGATACTTAACTTTCAAATTTGAAAATTTGTAAAAAATTATTTTGAATTCGTATGTGTGTTTTTTCAGAAGCTCTCTCATGGCTTGAATTTATGCAATTAAATAAAAAGTAGTCAAAGTAATTTCTAAATTACAAATGAAATAACATTCAACTCTTCCTCTCAGCATCACTTGGATTGAGTTAGAATATTGTTTCTTTTCTAAAATAATAAGCTATATGTACTTGAAGCAAAATCTTGATGGTTGCTCTAGAATTATCTTTCATCCAACAGAAGAACATCAGTGATATCAACAAACTATCTTATACCAACTCCAGTTCCTCCATCATATTTCAAGGATATTGGGTTGCATAATTTATCTTGTTACAGGTTCTATAAATTTTGTCAGTAAACTATTTAAATACCCTTCAATAATGCACGTTCTCATTTGCTTTGACTAGTCCTGTAGTCTTTTCAACAGATTAATACAAAATTCAAAGGTATACTACATGACATAATGTTAAGGTATTTTTTTAAAAGCCTTTCAAACTATAACAGTATCACAAAAATCTAGTGATTCTAGATGACTAAATGTAATTATTTCATTAAACTATTCCCCACTGCCTCCATAGCTAATTTTCTTTCTTAGGTACCCAGGCATACAAAACATAGCAATAAGACACCTCCCAGGTATTACAGATGAGTAGATTAACTGGTATACTAGGATGATGTCAATTTGTTTAAAAATATTTCCAAGAAGTGTTTTGAATAGATGGGCAGTTATAAGAGGGCTGGGTGCAATTATAATGCAGTCACAGGTAATACTCTGGTACTATCCTTCTCTTACATATTGGAAATTCCAAGGAAATCCAGTATAAAGTAGTAATTATAAGAAAGATGATTCTGGCAGGACCTTGGCAGCTGTCAATAGAAAATAAAATTCAGTACATTCCAATCCTTACAAAGGTCTTCTAGAAACTGACTGCAGAAAATTAAAATCCTGTCAGGGGCCAACTAACTATGTGTCTTATATTGCTGACATAATATTCAGTGAATGTGAACAGATTTTAATTTCATGTCCTAATTACCACTGATAGAGAGCAACTTTGAAAATGTTTTACAAGGATGAACCAAGTCTACTCAGTCAGCTCTATAAAATTGGCTGTGAATAAATGCATAAACTTAGCCCTCCTATTTGCCTGGGCTTTTTCTCTTTCTTCATCCCACACCCTTCATTATGCTGGCTGAATAAAATGATTGTGAATTACTGGCACTCTCTGCCTTTTGCACATTTCATTAGCTGAAGTCTGTATCAGTAGTTTGAGGAGCCATCTTGTTTGCCCATATTTTTAGGTGGGAATATGATGTAGGAATTCTTTTAAATGGAAATTTGCATAAAATATGTCTTACACAAACACCTCAATAGGAAAAACTCATCACTGGAAATATGTTTACTCTATTATCAAGATGTTTCTCTCATAGATAAAGAAAAGATTTATATAAAAGATTGATCATTTGCTTGATAGAGCAAAAGTAACAAAACTTAGTGGAAAGTTGGGTTCAAATGAAGAGCTATTTAATGAGGAATAAACTCAATTGCACTAGATATTCAAGCCTCCATCAGCACCCTTCACATAGAAATGGAAAGGTCTCTTACATGGAGTAAGAGAAAAAGCTGAATGGAAGAATAACCAATTCAGTGTCATTCAATCATGCATTCAGTTCTTTAAAAATATTTACTAAGCCCTTGCTCATTGGGCTGTACTATGGAATAATCCTAGCAGACAGGAAAAAAATGGACCATATCCTCTCAAATTAGAAAAAGGCATAAGAATTTTGCCTATTATTTGAAATAAGCAAATGAACAGATCATAAAACCAGAGGGGACTGGATTTGATTTGCAAATTACATTTATATGAATTCAAGGAAAAATTATAACTTAGTGACATCAAATATCTAAACTTAACATTTTTAAAATTGACACTATTTGGTCAATATTTCTCTTAGAATCCTAATTGTTTCTAGTAAATATTAATGAGAGCTTGTTCAAAGTTCAAAAGTAAGTAACAACTTTATGAAGTCAAATATGATTGTGTGCCTTATATATTTAATCATAATTATTTTGCTTCAAATTAAATTTCAAGGACTTAAGGAATTAAGTACAATGACATGCAACAGCAAATGTTATATCATAATTTATGTTCCATAAACATAGCATAATTTAAATCACTGAGTATATCACTGTCTTGATGGGTAACCCCAGACACTTTGGCATCAAATCATCCTTGAGTCAGGCAGCTAACAACAGTAATTGAAATATGTTTAGAGGAGTGTAATTATTCTTGGTTTATGTTTTTATGAGCTCAATCATCTCACATTTGAGATATCAGTAACTACATCAGAGTGTAAGTAAATTCTATAGGTCATTGAGCCATATTTTAAAGATTTCTAAGAGCATATTCTTATATACTATACCCAGTCCTTTTACATGTACATATATCACCATCAATTTCCCCCTCAAGTAAGTCAACTTTACCAGTGTCATCAGCACTGCAACTTTCACCAAGCTTCCCTTTGCAGTGTTTCACTTGCATGCTTTCGGCCATAGGTATGGATAATGTTTTAGGATATGCAACATCTACTCCTTAATGATTATGAAATAAACTCATTTAGTCTCCACCCCTCATAGGGGGCTTTTTTATTCTTACACAGGGAAGGAAGATGGTAGAAGCTCTAATAGACTGCAGAGTCTATCCACTTTCTAACCCCCTTTTTTTTTTCTTTCATTAATCCTCACCTGAGGATATTTTTTTCCATTGATTTTCAGAGAATGGGAGAGTGAGAGGAAGAGAAACATCACTGTGAGAGAGACACATCGATTGGTGGTCTCCTGCAGGAAGGGAGCGAACCTGCAACCCAGGTATGTGCCCTTGACTGGGAATGGAACTAGCAACCCTTTGGTGCACAGGCTGACACTCTAACCACTGAGCCTAAGGGCCTGACCCTTTCTTTATTTCCATGTAGGAAAATAAATTTCATGGTTGCAAAACTTCTAAATTACACTCCATGAGTAAATACACAATTAGTGGAGAAATGGCATACTGTATTTAATCCTATGTACACTTAATCCTTAAGATTAGTGAACACAAGATTCAATTTATATACAAATAAAGCATTTTCAATAGTCTTGGAAGTCTTAGATAAGCATTATGCAAGTGTATTCTCAATGTATTGGTAAATGTCCTAACTCCTGTCAGCGTTAGACTTTCTGTTTAACTAATGCCTGTGGCTTCTTCTGGCCCAGATCCCGAAGTAGACAGGGCTGCTGATCATAAAACCATAGGAAAAGTTTCATGCACCAAATTAAAGGACCTGTCCAAGCACCTACAGGTTTTAAGAAATAAAGTGAAAACATACTGATTGCTTTTATTCTGGTATTCAGTGTTATGAATAGATTTTATAGAATTATATAGCAAAAACCATGGAGAAATATTCAGAAACCTCGCCTGTTTTGTAACAGTTTCAGACTGCAAGTATTTTGAACTAAGCATACAAACCTCAAAGTGACCTGGAGAGAAAAGGAGAGTGCACGCATTTGTTCGGAGATGACCTAGTTTCTACACTAAATATTCCACTGTGCTCCAGGTTCTGTTACTAACAGCTTTAAAATTCCCTACACCCTCAGGCGTTTCCTTAATGCAGTCTCTGATGATGTGGGTTCACACTGACCTTTTTATGTGGGGGAGGATGAAATAGAATATATTGTGTTTTATCAGTTATAGAAATAGTAAAACATTGAAATGTTAAAACATTCTAGATCAAATTAAAGAAATTATCTCAGAAGAGGCTGTAAAATGGAATGAACCTTGAGGCACACGAATTATTTTTAAAGTCAGTTATATATTGTGTCCCTCTCAATATCATTTCATAAAATTTCAAATAGTAACAATATATAATTTTATGAGTTTTATAAAGTATCGGATTATTCATTTATCATTAAAGATGCTGTAAAATGTGGCATCTTGTCAGAAAAGCAAAAATAGTACACCAAGTAGATGAGAAAATCTGGAATTTATTTTTGGGAATATTTCTTACAAAAGTCAACTTTTTAATCTCTTACCTACCATTATAGTATTTTATAACTAAACTAAACTATCTGTATTTTACTTTGGGTATATCTCCAAACAGCAACAATTAATTAAAAACAAAGACTTTTCAATAACCCCTTTATTCCAATCCCAAACATATAAGTGCAAGAAATCAATAACACATATTTAAATACTCCTGACTCGTACATGTTATGTTTTATTTCTTTTTTTTCACATTCTTACAAATTATATTACTCTGCTAGGAGACACCCTATAATTCCTTTTCAAAGTTAAAACTATTTTTGGTAAATTCCTCTTAGTTCTTATCTATCTAATTCAAAGAAATATGCATTTAAAACTCAAATTATCAAGCCAGTAGAATACCTAATACTGACATGTACTTGCAAAAGAACATAGCAGTGTATTTATTTTTTTATTATTATTAATCCCCTCATGACTTCTTTGTATATTGAGTGATAAAATATTCAATGTGTAAGTAAGATATTATTGATGCGAGGGCCTGTTTACTCAGCTTCATGAAACACTTTGTATTATGACAAAATATTATCCTCAACATCTAATGTATACTATGTGCATATGAAATACAAACTATCACAATGCAATACATTATGATACATTATTGAATAACCTTACTGTTCCTGGCCAATTCTGCAAAGGCTGATAAAATCAAATAAGTAAAAACAAAAAGCTTAACACTTCAAATAAATGGTCTATGAACATCTAAAATGCCATACAAAGAAATGAAAATTTCCAAAACTGATGAGCATTGATTTTCTCCAAAAGAAAAAATGATTCAGAGCCAGTACATTGTTTCCACCAAAGCAGCACTCGCAGATTTTATATTATTCTTTCTACACTGCTGTACCTACATATTTTGATAAAAGAGGAAATGTATCAATGATAATTGAACTCACAAGATTCCAAAGTGGTTCTTTCTACAAACTATAATTTATGCAGAATGCAAATTTTTTCTAGTAAGTTCTAGACCTTCCTCATTAACAGGCTGTCTGATTTAGAGAAGTTACTTTTTTTCCTCTTTAGGCCTCATTTAGTTTATTTATCAAAGGGGCCATAATGATCACCTGATTTGCAAGGGTATTATGAGACCCAATGCTTTTGCAGCCTACATATATATCCCACAGTGAATACCTTATAAGGATTAACACATAAATGATTCCACCAAACAATATTTACAATGTAATGCTTATAATACTTATTTAGATTTTTCCATATTAAAGGAACCTCTCCCCATCCAGTTTTTTTTTTCCTGGAAAATACAAACTTCTCTTAGTTTTTGGAAATTTCTTCCAAGATTATTCCTACTTTTGGCTTGTTTAAGTGTGTCTTTCTCTTTCTCCTGACTTCCTGTACAACAGCATTGTGTTAGCTTTAACAGGCTTCCTTGCTATTAACATCAGCCATGAACAAAGATTTAGAGAAATGCAGATGATGCACAAGGAAAAAAAAAAAAAGTTTAGCTGATAGAGGAATTGATCTTTCCCATTTCCATGTCACTTCTAGTTGTGACAGAATTTCCATTATACAGATAAAAAATACTCCTTGGATAGATTATTGATAAAAATGTAGAAAACTGTTTAGTAAAAGAAAAGGCATTTTGGAATGTAATTTCCTGAAATCTCTCAAAATGTATTTCCTAGTTTCTACTCACAATATAAAACATAACTGGGAATAAGGTCAAAAAAATCTGATAAGGCAAGTCCAAATCAAAGTGCTTTATAACAAGATTGTCCAATTCAGGACCGACTCCCAGAGCAGGAAAGAGGTGACTAATCGGTCTGTGAAACGGTAAGTCTAATTTCATTGATTAACATCAAGAACAGGGCTAAAAATCCTTCTTTTCCAAAATCACGGATCATGCAAAATTTGAGAAACAATCTACTACTGGAGGAATCTCTTCCCTGACAACAATGCAGCCTTGATGTCAAAATAACATGCAGAAGAGCCTCAAATTGGGAGCTTTTGGAGTCAACATTCCACAATTTTTTAAATCACATATATTGCAAAGAAACAGAACTCTAATCTCAAATCCACTTCTTAATACTACTGTTAATTAGACCATGATTTTCCTAACAGAATAGAAAATGATGTTTTTATCTAGAAATGGGCAAGATCACATAAATAATCTTTTTTCTGAAGCCACACATCTTTTCTTGTGCATTCACTGCTTTCTTTCCAAAGTCACCGCTGCCCCTCTCAGCTCCCCCACCTCCTGCAAAATTACCGAGGTCAGCAATGGACTCCGCCTCATGACAATATGCCATTGAAGTCACTCCCCCTGGCTTTACTGACAACATTCTTGCATTTACTCAGGAAAAATTCAAACCCTAAAAAAGTCTCCTCGGCTTCTAACTGAGTCACCCAAAGCTCATATGGGGTGTCCTCCCCTTTCTACAGCAAATGAAGAGTTAACTCTGTCCTTGGTGGTCTTTTGTTGGTGGACTTTACCTTCTTAAAAATAAACCTCAATTTCTCAAAGACTTGCTTTTGCTGTAGTCACCTGTCTCATACTGGATCTGAATACCACCCCTACTGATATCCTCACATTGAATTTCTCAAGCGGGACTCTCACTCCCTAAATGTAAAAACCCCACGTTCGTGCCACTAGCCCTCAGTCTCTGTCCACCTGTACAATTCTCCAGGACACAGAATTCATATTAATGTAAATGTCTTCCAAAATTCCCAGTTATGCCTTAATTTTTTCTTTCATCCTTATTTATCATCTCCATTCTGTCTTAAGGAAGAAAGCCTTCTATTCCTTTTTTAGGTAAATAGCTTCCTTGTATTTTTAGTCTTCTCCTGTCCATCATTTTCCCTTACAATCTTACTGGCTCCTCCCCTTGTTAAGCATGTTCACGTTTCCTTCATCTCATAGGTTCATGACATATTATGACTCCATCTAATTCTCTTACTTGCTAAGGTTTTCTAGAAAGCAATTTACATTTATTACCTCCACTTTATCATTTTCTCTGCCCTAAATATGCTCAAACTGGTTTCTTTTCTGTTTCTACATTTCTGCAGAAATGGCTTTCCCCAAGATCAACACCCACCTCCCAATAGTGAAACCATAGTCTGCACATGACTCAGTAAGTCCACAGCATTTGACACTTTTGACCAATCCTGGAATCATATCTCTCCTTGGTCTTTTATGATGATTCAGTTCTGCTTTTCCTTCTATGTCAATGATAATTCATCTCAGAGTCTCTTCATTCTTCATTCTATGTTCAGCCATACTAAAGATAATCTCTCCTAGATCACTAACATCATTTCCATTCTTTCCATGCTTTACATATTCACTAGAGGCCCAGGACACGAATTCGTGCATAGGTGGGGTCCCTTGGCCTGGCCAGCAATCGGGGTCTACTGGGGCGGCAGGGCGGAGGGGCCATGGGAGGTTGGCTGTGGGAGTGCACTGACCACCCGGCCGGCAGGGGTGAGAAACCGCAGAGGTTGGCTGGTTGCAGGAAGTTGGCTGTGGGAGCACACTGAACACCAGGGAGCAGCTCCTGCATTGAGTGTCTGCCCCTGGTGGTCAGTGTGTTCTCACAGTGACTGGCCACAACAGTTACTTATGCTTTTATATATAGACTAGAGGCCCGGTGCACAAAAATTTGTGCACTCGGGGGGGAAGGGGGGGTCCCTCAGCCCGGCCTGTGCCCTCTCGAAGCCTGGGACCCCTCAGGAGATAACGACCTGCTGGCTTAGGCCTGCTCTTGGGTGGCAGAGGGCAGGCCCAATCCCTAGGTGCAGCCCCTGGTCGGGCTCAGAGCAGGGCTGATTGGGGAGTTGGGGCGCCGCCCCGTCATGCACAGAGCAGGGTGGATTGGGAGGTTGTGATGCCACCCTCAGTCACGCTCAGGGTAGGGCTGATTGGGGGGTTGGGGCACCGCCCCCTGTCACACTTAAGGCAGGGTCGATGGGGAGGTTGTGGTGCCACCCCCTGTCACGCACAGAGCAGGGCCAATCAGGGGGTTGGGGCACTGCCCCCCCCACCCCCCCCCATCACGCACAGAGCAGGGCCCATCAGGGGGTTGGGGAACTCCCCCCTGTCACGCACAGAGCAGGGCCCATCAGGGGATTGGGGAGCTCCTCCCTGTCACGCACAGAGTAGGGCCAATAGGGGAGTTGGGGCACCGCCCCCTGTCACACACAGAGCAGGGCGGATCAGGGGGTTTGGGCGCCACCACTGTCACACTCAGAGCCGCAGGGCGATCAGGGGGTTTGGGCGCTGCCCCCTGTCACGCTGATCTGGTGCCAGGAGGCCTCACTGCTCCGCTGATCCCGGTGTTGGGAGGCATATTACCCTTTTACTATATAGGATAGAGGCCTGGGGGCCGGCTGGTTTTCCCTGAAGGGTGTCCTGGATCAGGGTGGGGGTCCCCACTGGGGTGCCTGGCCAGCCTGGATGAGGGGCTGAGGGCTGTTTGCATCTGGTCACACACCCTTCAGGGTAGGGGTCCCCACTGGGGTGCCTGGCCAGCCTGGATGAGGAGATGATGGCTGTTTGCATCTGGTCACACACCCTTCAGGGTGGGGGTCCCCACTGGGGTGCCTGGTCAGTCTGGGTGAGGGGCTGAGGGCTGCTTTCAGGCTGGCGGTTTTGACTGCTTTCAGGCTGGCGGGAAGCTCCCAACCACTCCTTTTTTTCTTTTTTTTTTTCTTCTGGGCCAGCTTTAGCTCTGGCTCTAGCTCTGAGGCTTCCACTGCTGGTTTGTTTGCCGTTCTATAATCGAAACAATGTATAACTTCAGCTCTGAGATCCCAGCCGGCTATATTTGTTAGAATGTTTCAAACTGCCAGCTCAGAGGCCGGCAAGTCAGGCGGGGAACGTTGCAGTCTGCAGTCACTGGAGCAAAGAAGCCTCCCTGCTTGCTTCAGTGCATGGCTGCCGGCCGCCATCTTGGCTGACAGTTAATTTGCATAAGGATACGCTGATTAGCCAATCAGAAGGGTAGCGGGCGTACGCCAATTACCATGTTTCTCTTTTATTAGTGTAGACTAGATGCCCAGTGCACTAAATTCGTGCACGGTGGGGGGGGGGGGGGGGGTTCCCTCAGCCCAGCCTGCACCCACTCCAATTGGGGAAGTCCGACTGCCAGTCAGACACCCCTCTCACAATCTATGACCACTGGCTCATAACCACTCACCTGCATGCCTGCCTGATCACCCCTAACTGCCTCTGCCTGCCTGCCTGATCACCCCTAACCTCTCTGCCTGCCTGATCACCCCTAACTGCCTCTGCTTGCTTGCCTGATCGCCCCTAACTGCCCTCCCTTGCTGGCCTGATTAAGACCCCAACTGCCTCTCCTGCTGTCCTGATCTCGCCCCCAACTGCCCTCCACCGCCAGCCTGATTGCCCCTAACTGCCTCTGCCTGCCTGATCACCCCTAACTGCCTTCCTCTGCCGGCCTGATCTCACTCCCAACTTCCCTCCCCTGCAGGCCAATTTGGTTCTGATTGGTCAGTTTCTATGCCAGTCAGCATCAAAAGCTCTGCCTCCTAGGCAGCCATTGGCTCCTCACAGTTGACCCAGATTTGGTTCTGATTAGTCAGTTTCTATGCCAGTCAGCATCTCTGGGCCTATCAACGGGGCCTGATCAGAAAGGCAGGGCTGATCAGCAGCACCGGTGGAGGCCTGGAGAGAAATGGAGGCACAGCTGTTGGCCAGGCCGGGAGAGAAAGAGAAGCAACTTCTGATCAATGGCTGCCACAGAGGCTATGGATCAGACCCTGCCTCTCTCTCTTCAGGCCTCTCTCCAGGCCTGATCCACAGCCACCTAGGCAGTCAGTGTTGGGTCACGATGGCAACCCAGCACTGACTTTCGGTCTGGTCGAGCCTTTGGTCGTAACGACCCTGGCTCTTTATTATATAGATTCCTATAATTTAATCACCTCTGTGTAGATGATACCCAAGTCCATATTTTGGCCGTCATCTCTACTGAATTGCATATTCACTTTTCAATAGCTTCTTGAACATTTATGCATGGCTGTCTTGCTAATATCTCAAGTTGCAGAGAGATTAAACAAATTTATAATTTTTCAAAAACAACAACTTTTTAAATCATTAACTAGCTCATTGCTATGATCATTTTTTTCATAATTTGAGTGGAACATTTATGATGGTCTAATATTTCATTCTCTTCTATATTCATTGCTCTTTCAGGCACCAATTCCTATCAATTCTTAGTTTGAAATCTCTCCCATCCTCTTTTTTGTTTTGCATCTGAATATTGTTCTGCAATGTGTATCTTCAGTGTCTCTCCATTCTATCTACAATGCAACCAGATTAACTTCTATATAGTTCTCCATATATAGCCTTTATGTGTAACCATATATTATTCACATATAATGTATGTGTAATATAACATATAAATCGATGAGCAAATATATTCTGTGATGCACGGTGACACATTACACCTTTTACTTTATTAAAATCCTCCTTAGGAAATGCAGGCCTTCTATTAGATGAGCTTTTCAGACTGTTCATTTTCTTTTTTTTTTTTTTTTTTTTTTTAATATATTTTATTGATTTTTTACAGAGAGGAAGGGAGAGAGATAGAGAGTTAGAAACATCGATGAGAGAGAAACATCGACCAGCTGCCTCCTGCACATCTCCCACTGGGGATGTGCCCGCAACCCAGGTACATGCCCTTGACCGGAATCGAACCCGGGACCCTTCAGTCCGCAGGCCGACGCTCCATCCACTGAGCCAAACCGGTTTCGGCTGTTCATTTTCTTAAACCAATGCATATTGCTCCAGTGAACATGACCTAAGTAAGCTTCAGGCCTACTAGAAAATTAATTGTTACTGAAACATGGTGTGCAATTTTATACTTGTTTTTACTCATTCCGCTTCCTCAAGAGGAATGCTATTTCCCTTTTGTCCACTTAAAAAATTCTATTAACCCATCTAATGCCAATATAAATGTGACAATTCCTATATCAGTAATAATCGTCCCTTTCACTTTGATTACAGAGCTTTTATTCTCTGTTACACTTTTTATATTTAATGGTGATTGACCTCTATATATTCCCTTTATTAAATAATTTCACAGTAAACAGGAACAGCATTTTATTAAACTCTTTAACTTCCTAAGGTCTAAAATATACTTTTTCCACATCATTACACCTCACACTGTTTTCACTGAAAAATTCATTATAAAAGTTGAAAGTTTTCTCTATTAAACATTTTCATAAGGCATAAGAAATTGATTTTAAGACGGAAAATATTTTAATTTTGAATACTATACAGTGTTTAAAATTTAAAGATAATTGTTAATAGCCAGATTTTACAACTGATTAAATCTTAAATCCCAGAAAAGAATAAAATTTCACTCATTTCAGCTAGCTATATATTAATAAAAAGCCCGCTTATACAACAGATGCTTTAATACCCCGTACAAATGCAGTTTTATTTTCATTAACATTAAGTAAATATAACTACAAACTGAATTTTTCAGCATAAGCACAGTTAAACTACTTTAAATAATTAAATATTACTATTATAACAGTTTTTGTTGACTTTCCAGTGAACACCAAGAAGATATCTGGAGATGGTTTGTTCATTTAGAATAATGAAGAAGACCACAGGAAATGGGTTCTCTTGACTAAGGTATAGCAAATATGTGACACTGATTAGGTCTAACAAACCATGTGATTTTTAATCATGCCAATGAAACAGCATTTCTGATTAATGGCTACAAAGTTGCTGTTATAATACTAATATTCAAACATCTACTTATGTTTATTTATCATCCATGGATCCATACAGAACTTTATACAACACAGTTAATATATGACATGTAAAACTTCTCAAGATTGCATATAATTAGTATATATTTTCCAAGCCAAAGTTTCTGTTTTCAAGGAGTATGATGTTATGTAAATGTCTAAATAATGCTACATTATTTTTGTCCATAATATTATGAGATTTTAGAAAGCTTGGCCTTATTGGGATAAGATTAACATGTTTCTTCATAAATAATCATTTTTGCACAGGCATGAGCAAATTTTCATAAACTGTGATTTGTAAGCTTTGAATAAATATGTTTATTTGTATGTGTCATTTGTCCACAGAAAATTAGCACAATGAACAAAGAAACCAAAGCTATAATTAAGTTGATAAAAAATGATTATTATATTTTGAAAAAGCATTATAGGTCTTAAAAGTGGCTGATTTAGAAACAAGCTTACTATCTAAATAAATAATGCATGAAACATATGAACATACCTAGAGAAAACCAATTTTTTTAATTCTTCCTATAATAACATCATTTTGAAAAGCTAATAATATATATTTTGGGAAACTCAAATTTGTTTTAATGTTTTTGCTTGTGTGATTTTACAGTTTCTCATAAAGTTGGCTATAAGAGGCGAATTTGTTATATATTACTAGAGGCCCGGTGCACAAATTCTTGCACCAGTGGGGTCCCTCGGCCTGGCCTGTGGGATCAGGCCGAAACCCGCTCTTTGACATCCCCCAAGGGGTCCCAGATTTCAAGAGGGCACAGGCCAGGTCGAGGGACCCCACCAGTGCAGGATTGAGGTCAGGGAGGGATGCGGGAGGTTGGGCAGCCGGGATGAGACTGTGGGAGGGCTCAAGGGTGTGTCCGGCCTATCTCATTCAGTCCCAATAGGCTGGACCCCAGCAGCAAGCTAACCTACCAGTCAGAGCATCTGCCCCTTGGTGGTCAGTGCACATCATAGCAAGTGGTTGATAGTTTAGCATATTACACTTTGTTTGGTTGAACAGACGACCAGATGACTGGACACTTAGCATATTAGGCTTTTATTACATAGGACTAGAGGCCCAGTGCACAAAATCCGTGCATGGGGGGGTCCCTCAGCCCAGCCTGCACCCTCTCCAATCCAGGACCCCTTGGGGGATGTCCGATCCCTGTGGGATCGGGCCTAAACCGGCAGTAGGACATCCCTCTCACAATCCGGGACCACTGGCTCTTAACCACTCACCTGCCTGCCTGCCTGATTGCCCCTAACCACCTCTGCCTGCTGGCCTGATGCCCCTATCTGCTCCCCTGCCTGCCTGATTGCCCCTAACCACCTCTGCCTGCTGGCCTGATGCCCCTATCTGCTCCCCTGCCTGCCTGATTGCCCCTAACCATCTCTGCCTGCCAGCCTGATCGCCCCTAACTGTCCTCCCCTGCCGGCCTGATTGCCCTCTAACTGCCCCCCCCCAACAACCTCATCACCCCCTAATTGCTCTCCCCTGCCAGCCTGATCGCCCCTAACTGCCTCTGCCTTGGCCCCTGCCACCGTGGCTTTGTCCAGAAGGACATCCGGAAGATATCAGGAAGATGTCCGGTCTAATTAGCGTATTACCTTTTTATTAGTACCAGATTATCACATATAATACATATTTTATTTATTTATGTCTTAATCTGTTGTGGTATAAACAACTTAAATGCTCATCAATGGGTGGACGGATGATAAATATGTGATATTATTTATACTATGGAACATTATTGGGCAATGAAAATGAATGTAGTATTGATACAAACTGCAACATGATGGACTTTGAAAACATACCATGCTAAGTGAAGCACTGCACTCACAAAATACCACATCTTGCAGCATTTCCTTTATATAAAATTTCAAAATAGGCAAGTCTGTAGAGACAGTGCAGATTAGTAGTTGCCTAGGGCTGAAGGTAGTAAGGAGAAATCGGCAGTGCCTGCTAATATATACAGCATTTCTTTTGGGAGTGAGGAATATATTCTAAAACTTATTGTGATGATGGTTATACCACATTGTAAATATAGTATTCACCACTGAAGGTACATTTTAAAAGGGTAAATTGTATGATATGTGAAATTTTTACTGACAACAAAGCATATGTGATTGTTAACATGACAAGGCTTGTTGACCTTTGTAATGTTAAATAAAAATAGTTTAAATTAAACAAATAGAATTATGTTAAATCATATTTTTATTCAGAGTGTGTCCACCTAATTCACTGAATTAATGTTCTATCTACCTAATACATAAGTAGCCAGGACCTTTTAAAAGCAAAAAAATATGGGTCAGCAAATACAATGAGTGGCATTTCCAATCTCATTTTTATTATATCACCTCTTTTTCCTCCTGTTATACTATGAAATTCTCTTTGGGGAACTTAATATCAATATTTTTGTAATATTTTAATTTCTTTAGGACTTAACTATTCTTAGGTTGGATGGAGAAAAACAGATAGCTTTATCTGAATTCCAGAATCAATAAATTAAAATGTAAATATGTGCCTAAAATGTATATAAATAGGTGCATAAATATTAAGGTACTAGTACATACAATATCATTTAAAAGACATCTCAGGACTAAAAATAAAATAAAATAAACTTATTTAATATATTGTTTTGGGATGCACTGTGATTTGTGCAAAATGACACATTAGAGATATGAAAACAACAATGTATAACAACTGTGGAATCTTTATAAATGTTATTTAGAATGATGTTTCTAAAACTATTTGTAGACAAACAAAAATCTGTGATGTTATAAGTACAAACAGGTTAATGACACCCAACCATAGCTATTTAAAAAACATACAATGATCTCTTCAAAAATGTTCTTAAAATATTCACCATCAGGATTATAGGAATTTTTTCCCTATAAATTTCTTCTATCTACTCTCCCAATTCTTTATTAAAGAAGCCTTTTTTTATATATGGTAATTCACCCACCTGTGTCATTCCTCCTAATTTTTAAATTTGTTTTCAATCTCTCACCAATTATAGAGGACATCCCATCAGTCTACAGTCATTCCCAAGTCTCCTAACAACTAAAGGACTTCTCTCAGTCCTTTATCACCACTGTACTTCTATTCTACACTGTCCCTCTTGATATCAATGACAAACTTTTTGGAAGAGCACTATCTTTGTGAGTCCTACACCTTCTCAAAAAGAACCCCTCATAATTGAGCGTTGTTTGTAGTATAGCAGCACACACAGACTTTAAGATTTCTACATCCACCCATTCATTCATCTATTTACCCATCCATCTGACAAATATTTGTTGATTATCAGATGCTCATTTAAGTAGTATGGAAATAAGGATATATGAGTCAAATATTTACTCTAAAGAAGTTGTTTGGTGGTAGAGACAGACAAGCAATAAAAGAGCAATTCCTGTACTCCTTGAATTCTCCTTATGAGTCATGTGGTGATCAGTGCTATCTCTTTATAAATCTATCTGCTCTAATGTATGATGGTCTAAGAAACATCAATAAGCATTCCCTGGTCAGAGTCAGGGGTGCATTAATTTCCTGGGGTAAACCTGGGAAGAAATAAGCTTGCTTTTGTTCAAATGGACACATTGTGGGATAGTGATCTAGAAGAAGGGACATGAAAGTAGGGAGAGAAAGCAAAGCACTTTGAGCTTGCATGTCAAGTAATCTTAGTTTGGGATTACTTGTTCCCATGGGTTGCTGGGAATAGCAAGCACTCAGTATATTTTGGCTTTGTGAATGAGGACCCTGGCAACATCGAGGTATGTAGGGTATAGGCACAGCTTTTCCTGCTGGAAGTGGGTGTGTGGATCATGGGTCCCAGTCACAGAGAGTCCCTCATCAGGCCACATAAATTATTCAGTGCTGAACTGGAGATTGTAGAGTTAGAGTTGCCATGTCTTCCACTTGAGATTAGGATTGACCCTGGAAATTCAATTGAGCAAGTCTGAGACTTCTGTGAGACTTTTAGTGTAAGGGTAAAAACATTCAGCTATGTTCTTGCAGGAAGATACTGCTGAGGAACTGTGATGATAACTTGCCTCCTGAAAGTCACAATCAATTACTTTCCTTCTGTTTTCTTTACACTGGGTACACTCTCATTCATGCATACTCCCACTTCACCCTGTTAGTTTTATAACACTGATCATAATTTCATGGCTTATTGCTCTGTCTCCTGAGCACAGATAGTAGATCCTCAATAAATATCTATTGAATAAATAGATAAATGATTTGTGATCACTTCATTGGCTAAGTCTCCATTTCCAACTAAAGTATAACTATAAGTATATGAGATAAGGGACCATATCTACCTTGTTCACTCTGAATTTCCAGTGTTAACCCAGTGACTGTCACAAATAGAACAGGCACTCAATAAAAACCTTTAAACATGAATGATTCTATAAATAGTTATAATTCTTCAGTCCTACCTCAACAGTGTTTCTTGCATTTGTGTGCTCTTTTTTTCCCAAGCTTGGGACATCATCACCTTTTCCATGTACTGCTTGTGTTTATGTCTCTTCACAACTTATAAATATTAATCACTTCCCATTGGCCACTTAGTAAGATTTAGACTTAAATTATTTTATGGGGATATTACTTGTTTTCTAGCACTACATTCCCATGAAATGAATTCAAAGTCTCCATCTGTACTCAATACCTCTCTCTCTCTCTCTCTCTCTCTCCTTCCTTTACCCTCCTTCTCTCAAACATATTTCATAATCTATATCTTCTTGTGGTCCTTGCCACCTCTATTTTGTAGTGTTTCTGATTTGCAGTATTTGTTTATATAGTTGTCTAAACTGGTTCTAGCTTATTTTCAGTTTCGTTAGCAACAGTAGATTCATTCACAGGAAATCTAGAATTCTTCTGAATTCTTGCAATGCAGATTACAGAACTACTCAGATTTCAGAGTCAATGCTTTCCATTTCCTCGCCTTGCCCTGTTTCACCAAACCCAACTTGGTAGAACCCTACGCTCCCTTTTTGGTCTGAAAAGATATGCAAACATCTATGTTCTTGCTCATACACTTCTTGGGAGTAGATCCGTTATCTCACATATCATTTGCATCATCTATACCATACAGTGTTTTGCACAACATAAGAGTTCAATAAATACCTATTTCATGAATGATGGATGGGTTAATGTTTTGTGAATGCAAGACTTTCTATTCTACCAAAGAAGTTTTATAGTCAACTGGACTCATTGTTAACTATATATTTTCATGCGTATGAATGAGTCTAATGGCCTGAATCACACTCACATTTTTAAAATTGAATGCACACACAGATCTGACATTTACTTTGAATGGATTATCCCAGACTCTTCCTCGTGCATCACACAAGCAGGCTAAAATTGCCCTCAGCCTTTTTACCTGCAGCTCCCTATCTGCCTTGTCAAGGTGCTGACACACAAACATATTTTTTCAAAACTTGGCAGGCAGAAGCTTATGGCAGTTATAGAGTCTGAAAGCCTAAATGACAATTTCCAAATGAATGTTGGGAGAGTTCATCTATTTCCCCTTATCTACTATATAAATCTTTCTCTTCCTGCTTAAGGCTTCACATTTTAATAGAAAATGCATGTTTCCCAGCACTAACTACATTGATATTTCTGTCACAGTACTTGCTGCTTACAGAGATTTTGCACTTCTAGTCTGTAGCTTAATAACCACAGAAGACACTGATTTGACAAAATATGACATTATTTCATGATGTAGTTCATAATCAATGTTAGAAGCCTGGCAGCAAAATACCCCTGCCATATATTTATTCCAGGTACTGGAAAAATTATCCTGTGTTACTTGCACTCTCATGTACATGGATAAGATGCATACTATTTATTTTTTACACTCCCTCCCCATAGCATTTCATCAAAAAATAGGAATATGAAATACAAACTACAATCATATGTACATATGCATTACTGCCTACTTCCTTTAATGTAAAATATGTCTCTGGAACTAAAAACAAATGTGTAAGGACTAAAAATATCTCTGTGCCTAAGTATGATTTTTTTATTTGTTTACTTGTTAACATAATTTATGAAATTTTAGTTTATTATAGGAATATTTATAAGGAAGAGAATTTTCTTCCCAATTTGCTGATGGATTACACCCTGCTATCCAACTACTGATTGGTTTAAAACTTATTTACATTTTTATTAACGTTGGTTAATGATATGACTTTATTTGGGTTTCACCAGTTACCCAATTAGTGTCTTCTTCCTGTTCCAGGATAAAAGCTAATCTAACCTACCACACTGCATTTAGTTCTCATGTCTTCCCAGTCTCCTCTGGTCTGTGACAGTTTCTCAATATGTCTTTATCTTCTTGACCTTGGCAGTCTGAAGAGTACTGGCCAGGTACCTTGAAGAATGCCCTCAAGCAAGATTTGTCTATATATATTTTTTCAAGACTAGACTTGGGTTGTACGCCTTTGGAAAGAATACCACAGAGAATAAATGCCTCATCACATCATATCAGAGGGTGCATGATATAAACCTGTCATCACCGCATCATCTACGCTTAGATTTATGCCTGTGATATATAACTACAGGGATAATTACTGATGCTCAGTACTAATAAATGCACAATAGTAAACAATTGAGCAAAGAATAAGTATTTACAGAAGCCTTTCATGACCTTCCAGAGACCATTCTGCGCTCTTCTTCTATGTAACTTTATATATCCTACTATATAATAAAAGGGTAATATGCAAATAGACCAAACAGCAGAACAACTGAACAACCAATCGAAGTGTAATATGCTAATAATATGCTAAGGCTGCTCAACACCTCGCTATGATGTGCACTGACCACCAGGGGGCAGACAGTCGACTGGTGGACCAGTCGCTATGACAGTGCACTGACCACCAGGGGGCAAATGCTCCGACCTGCAGGTTAGCTTGCTGCTGGGGTCCGGCTGATCAGGACAGAGCCAGATGGGCCGGACACGCCCTCCCATGGTCCCTCCCCAGCCCAATCGTGCACCAGTGGGGTCCCTCAGCCTGGCCTGCACCCTCTCACAATCCAAGACCCCTCGGGAAATGTTGGAGAGCCAGTTACATACAGCTGGATCCCGCAGGCCACTCCCCTTGGGAGGGTGCCAGATGCAGGGTTCATGGCTGGAGAGCACTGCTGCTGCAGCACAAGCCTCTCCTGATCCACTGGGTCTGATTGGGCACGAGCCGCCAGCGGGGCCAGGATGAACGGGAGCAGCAGGTAGGAGCTGCAGGAGGTGTTGGACTGTGGGCTTCAGCCCGATCCCTGCAGGCCACCCAGAGGGACCCTAGTGCTTATATAATAAGCATATAAATTTTAAAGTGATAAAACCTTAAGTTAAATGTTGGTTATGTTCCTTACTAGCTGTGTGATATGGGACAACTTATTTAACCACCCTGTTCTCAGAGCTCTCATCTATAAACTAGGAGTAATAAAAATGCTCGTTTCATAGGTTACTGTGAGGAATCAGTGAGTTAATGCATGTAAATTGTTTCTTGTATGGCTGGTATCTAGGAAATGCTACTAGTACTAGGATAATTGTTGCTCATTATTATCCCCCATCAGGCTATATGCTCCTTAAAGGCAAGAATGACTTCTATTTTCTCGCCTTGGTACATAACTGGCTGTCAATAAATGTTTATAGTATAAAGAAATGACTATTTCTATTATTATATTTAGTTCATATTAAACATAATTGTGTTTTTCCATTAAATTGTCTTGGCTGATAATAGTAGGGAGCATATCAAAGTCATCTGCTTTGACTCTTGTACCTAACAGTGCCAAATATATAGTAAATATTTATCTTATGGAATGAATGACCAACTTAGGAAATAAATGAAAATAAAGTGTAAACAGATTAATTGCTTTACAGCCATTTTCCCCCCATAATTTCCTTAACTACTTGCCTCTGGGTGACGCCATGGGATTGAAAAGGCTACAATGGAATTCATTCTCCATTAATACAAAGCCTAGGGAAACATTCCTCAGATGTGAGAACACAAGAAAGATAAAGGGAAGAATAGAAACCCATGGGTCTGATATTCTACACAGGAAATTCTGACCTACACGAGTCCAGATTAAAGGATTAAAATAACTTATTCAAATACAAGGTTGCTTGTCTCTCAGCTCCATTCTCTATGTGTTGATTCCTCCATTCTTCATACATAAATGTAGGGAAATCACAGAGTTGAAGGAGAAGAAGTCACAACCATAACTGCAGTTCATTTCTGATGAGAGGCCTGAGAAGTGTGAGTGCACATGCTTTCTGCCATATGTATATCGGGCCTTTCCATCATTATGTAGTCATGATCGCACTTACTTTGCAACACTGCCCTTATGAATTGCAGTTTGCCACTTCAATGGCTGGTGTCAGAAATGTGGAAGTTGGAGATAAAGTATTAAATTGCTTTCCACCTCTCCTGAGTACTAGGACATGAGCCTAAACAACAAATTGAGCAGTTATGCTATTGTTGTTATTTATTTTCTTGTTTTTTAGATTCCAATGGTATTTTTGGATATTTACAAAGGAAAGGCAATATTGAGAATAATAAACTCATCATTCTCAGAAGTAAAATACAATTGGCAGTTTCTAGGGAATAAGGGATATATTCCTGGGCAGGGCAGGGCAGAGTTAGGATTTCTGGCCTATGTTACTAACTAGCTTTGTTGTTTTGTGATAAGTAACCTAAAATCTACCTTATGATATTCCCTCAGTTATAAAATAGTGATATTGGTTTGTGGATGATCACCAATGATTAAAAGGCTTTATAAGGATAATTTCTTATCTATACATAATTTATTGTCTCTAACCCAGGGGTGGGCAAACTTTTTGACTCAAGGGCCACAATGGGTTCTTAAACTGGACCGGAGGGCCGGAACAAAAGCATGGATGGAGTGTTTGTGTGAACTAATATAAATTCAAAGTAAACATCATTACATAAAAGGGTACGGTCTTTTTTTTTTTAGTTTTATTCATTTCAAACGGGCCGGATCCGGCCCACAGGCTGTAGTTTGCCCACGGCTGCTCTAACCTAATCTAAAAGAAGCATGCTATTTAATCACTGAAATGCCATTTTTAAATATCAATTGCCATATGACACTTTAAAAAATGTTGATGCTCCTTAATTTAAAAAAATTGAGATGCCCTGACTGGTTTGGCTCAGTGGATAGAGCATCGGCCTGCGGACTGAAGGGTCCCGGGTTCAATTCCGGCCAAGGGCATGAGCCTTGGTTTCGGGCACATCCCCAGTGGGAGGTGTGCAAAAGGCAGCTGATCGATGTTTCTCTCTCATCGATGTTCCCAGCTCTCTGTCCCTCTCTCTTCCTCTCTGTGAAAAGTCAATGAAATGTATTTTTTAAAAAATTGAGATACATTACCTTTCATCAGAATCCTCTTTACTTCATTTGAACTCTTACCTCAACCCATAATTAGGCCTTAATCCTTATGTACTATGTTAAAAATACAACTTGCAAAGAGCATTAATTAACTCCTGAAAATATTTAATAATCAAAGCCAAAAGGATAATTAAAAGTAAATAAATTCACATACTTGTAGAAAATAATTGACTTCACATTTCCCTCATGTAAGTAGCTCTTCACCCCTGCAAAACTATAAAAAGAGAATCCATAACCTTTTTAAAGGAGCAGTTACCATGCCATCAAAGTCCAATGATGCATCTGTATTTTGACTGCATGTAGCATAACCTATTAGTGCTTTTCTGGAGCCTGGAGGAGAAAATTTTAGATTGAGAAAATGAGAGAGAAAGAGAAAGAGAGAGAGAGCAAGCAAGCTGTGGTTCATTTGAAGTCCTTGAAAAGTGGCCTTTCTGAACCAGTCCATTCCTATGTAGGTGCCAGATTGCTCCTGTGTGCATGTGTTTATGCGTGCATATGTGTGTGTGCATACATATGTAGCTCTTACCATAGTTCAAAGTCACTCAACCAACAACACAACCTGAGAGGGCGTGCCTCAGGGAATGCCAGCAGATGAAAAGCTGTCAATCACAGCATGAGGACCATGCACAATAGAGAAAGCAAGAATAATATTTGCATGCTTAAAACAGAAGAGCATGCCCTAGAAAGAGCAGGAAAAAAGCATCATCTAAAATAGATGCCAAGGGGACTCCAGGCTGAAAGTGTAAAGCAGAAAAAAACAGAGAAGACAGCTTGTAAACACTTTTCTGTGAGGGTAGGAAAGTCCTTTTAGCATTCCAACTGGTAAAGAGACTACAGTCAGCTCACAGAGAAGAGGACCTTTCCCTCTAGACATGAAATCACCTTTGAATTCAGAAATATTCCAATTAAAACTCTCATCTATCTTAATATATATGTGACCTTGGGTAAACACTCTTCACTCTCCCAGCCTCAGCTGCAGGAATCCAGGAACAGCATTTGTCAGAGACAGAGAGCTTGCTGCAGAATCATTGAACACACCTCTTCTTAGGAAATAAACCCATTGTCTTCCCACAAGGGTCCCTGATCACAAGGAAGCATTAGAATCAACCGCCAAAACGCACTTTCACAGGCCAGCTAACATTATGCCACCTCTAGGCCAATTTATTCCACTTACTTTTAATTAACTACTGTCCAACATTTTTTGTGTGTTTTTATGTTTATTTGCTGCTATAATCTTTGTCTGTGTTGTAGTCCATTCAGGATGCTATAAAAACTACCATAGATTGTCTTATAAAACAACAGAAATTTATTGCTCACAGTTCTGAAGGCTGGTAGGTCTGGTGAGAGCCTGCTTCCTGGTTCACACGACATTAGGGCCAAGAGAGCTTTCTGGGGTCTCTTTTATAAGGGCATTAATATCATAGTAACCTCTCAAAGGCCCCACCCACCTTTCAATATAATCACCTTTGGGGATTAGGTTTTAACATATGAATTTTGGAGAAACACAAACATTCAGTTTATGACACCCTAAATCAATAGTCTGGTCTTATTCAACAAGAAAAGGTTGTATTCATAAATACTCTGCTTTATTTTCCACAAACACAAAAATAAATAAATAAAATGTTTCTTTCTTTGTCTGTATAGTAGTTAATTGAAAAATACTATAATTAATTATTACAGCTTTAAAAATTTAAACTGCAGAAAGAAGAACAAAGTTGGAGGTATCACACTAACTGATTTCAAACCATACTACAAAGCTATAGTAATCAAAACAGGTTGGTACTGGCTCTAGCCAGTTTGGCTCAGTGGATAGAGCATTGGCCTGTGGACCTAATGTCCAGTAAAGGGCACATGCCAGGGTTATGGTCTCGATCCCCAGTAGCGGGCCTGCAGAAGGCAGCCAATCTCTATCATCATTGATGTTTCTATCTCTCTCTCTCCCTCCTTCTCTGAAATCAATAAAAATATATATCTTTTTAAAAACAGGTTGGTACTTGCACAAAAACAGACACATTGATCAATAGAACAGAATAAAGAGCCCAGGAAAAAAACCCATGGTTATTGGTCAATTGACCTATGACAAAGGAGTTAAGAATATACAATGAGTTAAAGACAAACTTTTCAATAAATGGTGTTGGGAAAACTGGACAGATACATGCAAAAAACAACAACAACAAAAAATCAAAGCTATACAACTTTCTTACACCATACACAAAAATAAACTCAAAATGGATTAAAGACTTAAATATAAGACCTGAAACCATAAAGCTGTCAGAAGAAAACAGATGCAATAAATTATTTAACATCAGTCTTAGCAATAGTTTTTGGATGTGACTTCTAGGGCAAAGACAACAAAAGAAAAGAAATGGGACCCCATTAAGCTAAAAAGCACAGCAAAGGAACCCATCAACAAAAGGAAAAGGCAACCTACAACCTACTGACTGGGAGAAAATATTTTCAAGTGATATCTTCTTATATAATAAAGGGCTAATATGCAAATAGACAAACGTTGGAACAACCGGACAACCGGACACTATGACATGCCCCCACCAGGGGGCGCGTGTGGAACATGGTGGGCATTGGACATGGCGAGATGGTAGAGCAGGTGAGTGGGGGTGCTAGACCAAGGCGGGATGCCAGTCGCTGTCATCGGAGTGAGCCTCTGGTGGTTACTGAAAATTCTTTGCTCTCGCACACCATGTTCCTGCCGGCACTTACACCTGCTGCTGGTGCCAGCCCTGCTCACACCTGCTGCCAGTGCCGGAGCCACTGCTTGCACCCTCTGCCAATGCCTGGCTCTGGTCCCGATCGCCCCTGAGGGCTTCTCCATCTCCCCCTGCTCCTGAGAGGCGATTGGGGAAGCAGCCGCCACTCACACCCGCTGCTGGCGCCGGCCCCAATCACTCCACCCTGTCAGCGGGTGCAAGTGGAGCCAGAGCTGTCTGTGCGTGGGAGTGGCCGCAGTGGGAGCGGGGCTGCTGGCAGACAGGGAACCAGGGGCCGCAGTGGGAGAGGCTGGGCAGGAACGTGGAGGATGGGCCAAGACCTGGCCCCTGTGCCCAGTGCAGCCTCACAGCCCACAGTTCCATTCAAGGTGCAAGAATTCATGCACTGGGCCCCTAGTATTCAATAAGGGGTTAGTATTCAAAATATATATAAAGAATTCATACAATTCAACATAAAAGATAAACAACCTGATTTTAAAATGTGCAGAAGACCTGACAAACATTTCTCCAAAGAGGATATAGAGATGGCAAACAAACACATAAAAAGATAGATGCTCAATATCAGTACCAATTAGGGAAATGCAGATCAAAACTAGATGTCAGAATGGCTATTGTCAAAAAAGACAACAAAGAATAAGTGTTGCATAGTATGTAGAGAAAAAAGAACCCTCGTGTAGTGTTGGTGGGATTGTAAACTGGTGCAGCTACTATGGAAAACAGTATGAAGATTCCTCAAAAAATTAAAAACAGAATTACCATATTACTCAGCAATCCCACTTTTGGATATTTAAAAAAATCAAAAACTCTAATTCGAAAAGATACATGTACTGCTATATTCATTGCAGCATTATTTGCAATAGCCAAGATATAGAAGTAATTTAAATGTCCATTGATATACAAATAGAGAGGATGTGGTGGATGGATGGATGGATGGATAGATGGATGGATGGATGGATGGATAGATAGATAGAGAGAGAGAGAGAGAGAGAGAGAGAGAGAGAGATAGATAGATAGAATGGAATATTACTCAGTCATAAAAAGAGTGAAATTTTACCATTTGCAACAACATGGATAGATCTAGAGGGTATTATACTAAGTAAAGTAGTCAGATAGAGAAAGAAAAATAACATATGATTTCACTTATATGTGGATTCTAAAAAAACAAAGTAAGAAAAAAACAAAAATGAACTCATAGATTCCGAGAACAAACTGATTGGTTGCCAGATGAAAGCAGGTGAAGGATGAGTGAAAGAAGTTAAGGGGACTAAAAAGCACAAACTTCCAGTTATAAAGTTAGTCATGGGGATATCAATAATATGTAATAGCTCTCTGAAATTTATGTTGCCAGATGGATACTAGACATCGTGGTAATCATTTCATAAGGTACATAAATGTCTAATCACTATGTTGTACACTTGCAACTAATAAAATACTGAATGTCAACTACAATAAAAAAATAAATAAATGTAGCCCAGCCAGTGTGGCTCAGTGGTTGAGTAACGACCTATGAACCAGGAGGTCATGGTTCAATTTCCGGTGAGGGCACATGCCTGGGTTTCAGGCTAGATCCCCAGTAAGGGGTGTACAGGAGGCAGCCAATCAATGATTCGCTGTCATCATTGATGTTTTTCTCTCTTTCTCTCCCTCTCCCTTCCTCTATGAAATCAATTAAAATATTTTTTCGAAAATAAATGTTAAAAAATGGAACTTGGGTAAATTTTGGAAAGGGCCATTAAAATATATCTTTTAGCACAAAAAAGATAAATTCTAGGAATATCCATGTAGATAGATTTATTCGTATTTGAACAAAACTGCAGCAGACGAGAAGAGGAAATATTTTGTCCCACAATGAGAGTCTCCTTGCTGCCATTTAGCTTGCCACGCCAATGTGTATTCATAGTGCTAGGCACTGAGCAGATGATAGAGATTTTTACAGTGTTCCAGCAAATCAAAAGGATCTGTGAATTGGATTCCACATGATTTCTCATTTGGGTAATTTTCAGCTTAGTTTTTAAAATGCTGATAGCACTTGTATTAAACTACACAATCTTATCTCCTTCCTTTTATAAAAGGCTTTTATGAGTAATTAGAGTTAAGGTTCCCCTTAAGTATGGTTTGCATTTCAAATTTTGTTATTAATATATGGCCCTTATTCATGTCGTGTGTGGTTCTAATCTTCAGTCATTGTAGTGAGCACAGGAAGTGAAAAGGCCTCAGGTCAGGCTCTGAGTAGTAACTGCATCCATACATTAGAGCGGGGCAAACATTTTTCTATAACTCATCGCATTTTATTTTATGAAAGTAAAGTAAAGTAAAGTAATTCAGAAAGTAAAGTAATTTTTGAAAGTTGAATCACAGGGATCTTTTTTCCCCAAAGAGAAGAATACTATGAGGAAATTCAGAATACATAGTGACTCACATTAAATTCAATCAGAACATACACACTTGTGAACACGAGAGCATATAAAATTTCCCCTAACAACAAACATGATTTCCATTTCTGGTGCATTCCCATCCAATACCTCTTTTCAGAGAAGATTTATTTCTGCTTAGAGAAGCAGATAAAAGAATAATGACTTAACAATTAGTCACCTATTCAAAACCTAAGACTGATGTAAATTCATATTTCACTTCATAACTAGCAACTCAATATATATTGACTAGGGACGCAGCTTCATCCCAGTTTGGAGGGATAGTATCAATTTCACCATTTCAGTTATGTGTGTAGCATTACTTGGACAAAGACATTTCTCTAAGTAGTTATATTATGTTCGGTTTGGTTTTTTTCCTGGCCCAAAGTTCAATACAATCTGTACCCACTGTCTCAACTTAGAAGAGTTTTCAAAGAAGGTTGGAGTATAAAGATGACCACTCTTTTTTTTTTTTTTTTGTAGGTAAGACTTGTTGACCAAATAAACGAAACTGCAAAGGCAAATCTGAGAATGCAAGGTATATATACAATCAAGATTTTTCTATTATTAATTATGCCATTATTATTTATTCAAAGCAAAGAGATCTTTGGGGGATCTCAGGATGACATGGGAGTGAAATAAAAATACCTATCCCTACATCCAGTTTTCTTATTTGTGCCACACTATAGCTAGGAAACAATCTGCTTCTAATAGCCTTGGTTAGTCAAAGCCTGGGGCTCGATAAAGTACACCACATTTACCACAGAAATCACATGCATATTTCACAAATTTGCTAGACCAAAAACACAGAGGTGAACCTGACATTTTAATGTTGATATAATATGTACCCACAATAGAAAGGAAATAAGTTTAGAATTCAAGTCATTTGTTTTCTTTCAGCTATTGCATAAAGCCAGGCCTTCAGAGGCTTTCAGACAAAAACATTGACATTTAGGGGGTCATGTTATCAACAGAACCTCCTTTTTGCATTTTGACATTATAATACAATTTAAGATAAAAATATTTTTAGTGTCACTGTTGAGAATGACATGAAGTCATGGTAAGGCTTAGCAAGGAGGAATAACATGATAGTTCGAATACCTATACCACCCCTAACACACAGAGGACTCCATTTATATGATTCCAAGAATGCCATCACTACCCTTGGTAACCCTCACCTAATAAGTAAGAAAACTATATTGACACCACTTTGATCCAACTGTCTATGGCCCATTTTTCTTTTTACTTCATCTTGTATATTCAAAGCAATCTGATTCAGTGTGTGGTCTAAAAATTGATAAGATGAATAGTTTAGATTGTGCAAACCAAAATATCTATCTTCCCAAACTAAAACTCTGTACCCATTAATTAAAAAGCCCCCATTCCACCTTCCCTCTAGCTGCCAACAACCACCATTCTTTCTGTCTCTATGAATTTGACATCTTTGACCTTAGGAAGACAGATATGTTTTTAATACAAATGAGTATTATATATATACAATTTTATATCACATTCAAAATAAGCTCTCTGGTTTACATTGTGCATTAGTTAAATGAAGAGTTACCTCCTCTTCCTTTATTTCTCCTATAGAATTGTTTTGGTAAAATTTTTCTTGCTCATTCTCTTATTATCCTGGTTACTTCTATATGTTAAAACTAATCTTCTACCTGCCAATTTCCCAATCATGATGAACTATCAAATTTATTTAGGTTATTTTTTTGGTGTATGTGCCATATTTAACTTAATTTTTCCTTATATTTGATAGCCACAGTTCACAATTGTCTCACACAGAAAATATGTCAAAAATAAGATAATCTGTGTAGCATGCAATGGAGGATCAAAAGATAAAATGAGTCAGAAATTTCTCAATTAATAAGTGTCAAAATGAAAGGCAAGATTTCTATAACCTAGCTGCCCATTGAAAGATGAATGGATAAAGAAAATGTGACATATATATTGGAATATTATGCAGCCTTTTAAAAAAAGGAAGTCTTCCCAAATGCAACAATATGGATGAGCCTGGAGAACACTATGCTAAATGTAATAAGCAACTCACAGAAGGACAAATACTGCAATATTCCACTTAATAAATTATCTAAAATAGTTAAATCCATACAAACAGAGTAAAATGATAGTTACCAGGGCAGGTGGGGAGAGAAAATGGATAGTTGCTATTCAACAATATAAAGTTCCAGTTATAGAAGATGAATACATTCTGGCAATATACTGTACAATGCTAAAGTTAGTCATACTATATGGTGCACTTAAAAATTATTTAAATATGTTTTTATGTATGTCAGGGAGAGAGGAAGGGAGAGGGAGAGATAGAAACACAGATGAGACAGAAACATTGATCGACTGCCTCCTGCATGCCCCCTACTGGGGGTAGAGCTCACAACACAGGAATGTGCCATGACCAAGAATATAACTGTGACCTCCGGGTTCATGGGAGGACACTCAACCAACCGAGCCCTACCGGCGAGGCCAAAAAATTTTAAGAGGATAGATATCATGTTGTGTTCTTACCATAATAAATAGAAGATTCTGACCCTCTAGCTATCTAATCCCCCATAATGCTTCCCATGAAAAGATACTATTTCATGACACCATTATACTTTCTTCTCGTAACATTTTAATTTTCAGTATTTTGCATAGTTAAGATAACCTTTTACTTTTAATAATGCCATTTATTAATATATGTATTAACTCTGGCAACTTTGAGGAATAAATTTCAAACATAATATTAAATTAGACCATTTTGTTTTATATATGAGCCGGAGGACATGAGATTGATTTTTTTACATTTTTAAATAACCATAAAGCACTGATGTCAATGGGGGAGGGATGCAATGAATCATCCCCTACTTATCAGCCAAGCTGTGAGATGGTAGTCATCAGGGTACTGGCCCAACAAGGGTGGCAATTAATGCTGCACTAACTGAGTAAACAATTAATGGGTATAATTAAAGAGATTCTGAATCTTATGTCTAAATGGTACCCCAGACAGCTGGATCATTTGCCTGGAGAAAGCTTACTCTCCAATTTTTGTTAAGAAAAATTGAATCATTTTTCATTCTTGTATACCCTATTTGGATGATAAAGATAACTCTCTCAGAAACATATACATTATGATATTTCAACTCTGCTAAGGTATGGTATGCAATTTAATTTTGAAATTCTGTCAAAACATTACTCATCTGTAAAGCTACTTCCCTTATTGTGGGTTTATAATATCTTGTATAACAAATCACTCAGAAAGGTTTCTAAAAAAAATGAAACAAGAAAGGCAAACTAATTCCAGGTTTAATATGACAGCAAATGGCACCCTGGCAGAAAGGGAAGAAAATTTCCATAGATACACTATATATGATAGCCTTCAACACAGCGGTGATACCTAAGTTAGCACTTTCCTTTTTCTGCTGTTTCGTTCTTACATGAAAACATATGATCGTATATCATCCATAATGTCTGCTGTCTGCTTTTGGGTCAATTACTAGTTAATTACTTATTTTTTCCTTCAATGTAGCATGAAATTACAAGATGGTTGTCCAGATATAATGTCAAGTTAAAATGAAGGTCATGGAAACACATAAGAGTACAAGTTCACATATAAAATGGCACATAGAAATAGTTTTCTATCTTGGGTACACAAAAAATTAAAAGCCTTCAAATGTTTATACAGATGTCATCAGTATATTTTCCCCCTCAAAGGTGGAAAGGCAGACTGACTTCACATTTCTCCTCCTAACTTCCTGCACTGTGAAAGCTGATACAAATGAGCATATTTTACCTTAAAGAAAAAAGGCCATATTATCCACCCATTCATACCTCCCAAAGTCAGTAGAAATAAACCCTAACTTTGGGACTGTCTCTTCCTTCAGCTGAATCTTCCCTGAGAAAGAAGAAACTGGGGACTTTTATGACACTGATTTTGAAGCAATGGAGAGCACAAAACTACATAGTGAGCCATTCAAGCTAACTTAAAAGCAGGAACAAGTTCAATAGGCCAAACAGTGAGAACTTATTTTGGTCTTAAAGGCATTTTGTAAGTGTTAGGTTAGGTGGCTCAGGAGGCAGCGCAAGAAATAGAGAGTCCAGTGAATCAGAAAATTCTTGCGCCGCCTCCTGAGCCACCTAACCTAACAGTAAGTATATACAATCTGTGGATAAAATAGGTGAAATGACAATATTGACTCACCCATGCTTACTCTCTATAAGGCTGTGTTACTTCACACTCTTATTTTTATCATTAAAACAAAAATTCAAACACAGGCAGTGACACAGAGAGCCAGCCTAACTTTAAGAACAATTCAGAAGAAATTTTATTCAAATTTCAGAAAATATTTTGCTTTCAAAATTGCCTTGCATTATTTGTGTTTCATACAAGAAGCACTTACAAGGGTATAATATACCTTGAAATAAAGGTAGTTGAACATTAACATTTATATACTGTTATTTTTTTGTTGTTGTTAAATATACCAGTTAGGATACCATCAAGAATGAGAAGTTTCTGAGAAACATTAACCCATTGGATCATGAGATGGAATGTTTTAAATTTCAAAATATGATGGTTTTAATTAGAAAAATAGTAGCATCATAACATAAAAATAAGAAAATCAGAATTCCATAATATTCTGTGTTAAATATTACTCTATATTTGAAGGGTATTTAACTGCATTTTTTCCAGCTATGGAAGTCCTGACCTAGCTTCAGAACGCCTTTAAATCCCCACTAGACAAATGACCCCAGGGCGAGTTGCCCTACTTTTGTTGTTGAAACAATTTATGTGGAAAGCTTTGTAAATGGTAAGCACCCTAGAAATGTTACTAACATTGGGAGATGTTATTCACAACCCTTTTTATAAACTCATCAATCTCAAAGAGCATCTACCAGGGATAAACGCAGGGGGCTGGTACTGAGACAGGGTAAGAGGAAGAGCAGCAGTCTCAAAGTTGCCAGTTCTGAATGAAGTATGTTGGTGCAATGGCAATTGTTTGTAGCAATAAAGAGCTTAGTCCTCCCCCTGTCAAATGCACCTCCACAAGTTTCTTCAGGAATCTACCTTTCTGAAGGGTTTGCTGTGAGTTCTGTATGCACAGAGGCTGTTGCATATAATGGGTCCTGAAGTCAGTGGGAAGATGCTGAGGATGCAGAGAGATGCCAAAGCTTGAATGCTACAGATGACCTGAAACAGGCTGGGGAGCATTCCAGGCTCTGAATGCCTCACCAGTTACATAGACTTTCCCTGGAGTCGCATGATATATGCTTTCACTTACTAGATATAGTGCCAACCAGTTTCAGAAAAAACATTTGGTGGAAATGAAAAATGTAAATGATATTTTTGCAAAGAAGGATAGCTTGAAAACCTCAAAGATCATTTCACTGCGGTTCCTCTGTGAAAAACCAGTCATAAGTAACTTACAAGGGAGTCTCCATCATTAGATTATCCAGATTAAAAAACAAACAAACATAGGTCCAAAAACTAATGTTAGACACTTTATTCTTCAAAAATGTGCTGTGGTTTGGTATTCATATTAGGCGATCAGAATGTGAATAGGAGTGGCTACGGCTTCCGTTTAGATTGAACTTCCAAATGCTGGAAGCTGAACATGAGAACACTCATGAAAGGGTGGGGTTCTGAAGAGCTTGTCTTTGACCATTTTTCACATCTGCCAGGGAATCATGCCATCAAGCCATGAGTGCAGCCAAAAAACCAGCATCCATCGGCATCATCTGAGAGCTTGTGAGAAATACACACTCAGACCCTACCGGAGTGTCCATTTATTGCCTTCACTATCTGATAAGCGTAGACAGAGAAACCTCCCCCCCCCCCCGCCCCCCCGCAAGGCTGGGTGCCTTTGAAGCCCTAGCAAAGGTCGGAGCTAGGCGCCACCTCTGTTTGTCCAGACAGTGGTAGCTGAAACTACTCTCCCATTTATTATTATGTAAATCTTTGCTGATGGGCTAGTCTGCCTGTTAATGGGGTCACCTGCCTAAGGGCTATGCTATGAGTGCATCCCAGATCAATAAAAGCTTGGTGAGACCTAAGCACAGGAGGAAGTCCTTCGGGACTTGCCCGCCTGGTCCCCCAATATTGCAAAATTATCTCGTGTCTTTTTCTCTCATTTGTTGTGCGGCTCCACTTTCAGATACCGAACTCTACTCCACGCAGAACGTGGGGGGAGTGTTACTCGACAAGACCCTACCCCATGAACAACTCAAAATCTGCATTTTAACAGGGTCCCCAGGAGATTTGCATATAGGATACAGTGACAAGCACCATCACAAAGTACTTTTTCCTAAGGCAATAGAGTAAAATGTCAATGAATGTTTTTGTGAGTCCTTTTCAACTCTGGTATTTATTTTTGTAATGCTTATACCTTACATAGCACCCTACATTTGGAAATCATTTTGTTTTTCCTATTCAGAGGAGACTCAGGGACACATTTCTTAAAGACATTTCAAGTTGTGTTGCACATAAAAGCTAACTGATGGGAAGCATGCTTACATGAATATGCATCTAGCTATATCATAGATTAGAAAGATCTTAGCAGAAACAATGAAGACAGCAGAATGTAAAAAGTGCTTTAGAGGTCTTTTTTATTCAGGCTATGATTTAAATTCTTGCCAAATACACCACCTCTCTAGTCCCTCCCCCATCCTTGTGATCTCACTTAGCTTAAAAAAATACGTGCTATTAGAGGTTCCAGTTATTCCTGAGCAGGTGAGAGGGTAACACGGAGCTCTTTAATCACTGGTCTGCAAGGAGTTTGGGGATGCTTTATAACATATTAAAGTCATAATATGAAAGTCATATATGAAAGCATATTCTATCTCATTTTATTGGTAATTATTACGTTATAGCCAGTGAAGAATTAACCTTACAGAAAGACAGCACAGCAGATGGCTCCCCACACCAATCTGCAGGTACCTTATCTTTAGCTACAAAATTCAGATTCCAGCTCTGTGTTTGATTCTGGATCTTGCCCTCCCAAAGAGCAAGGATTCTTAATTACCTTCTCCACCACCCCGAAATAAGTTAATAACTGCCATCCTCATGGGAGAAAAATACCTGATTTGTAGTAAGACTGTGAGTAAAAGGTTGATATTTAGTTGGCCTAACTAGTTTAGTGCTTTGAACAATCCGTATGCCATGAAGATGAAAACGATCTTCCTGTTCTTGTTCTAGTCACCATGTGTAAGAGCTTATCTGTTATTTAAGTGGTGATCTAACAAATTCACTTTATCTTCCAGGTTCTAATCTCTTAACCTACTTAAATCCCAGTTTCCTCACCTAATATGCTTCCACTTCCAATTTAAAATGTTTGTGATTTTATAAATGGATACTCTACAAATGCACATATGCTATGAATGTCCTATGGTCTTGCCATAGATAAAAGAGACCTACAAATTGATCCTATAAATATCCTAAAATCTAAATATAAAGAAATTAAAATAAATGAGCACAGATGATAAAACTCTTTAGCAATGTCACCATTTTTTAAGTCACTTATTCACACATGCTTCATATAACAGTAAAATTCCAAATAATAATGGTTTCAAGCTGGTAGTTTATTGCTCACTTTGAAAAGGAGAAAGTGTAGCACTAGGTAATGCACATTGGTTTAGTGGTTCCAAATACTCATCAGGTCCCCTGGTTAAATTGCACTATCCTTGGGATACAGACTTCCCTCATCAAGGTTCAAGATGCCTGCTGGAACTGGAGAACATCACACTTGCATCCCAGGTTGCAAAATGGAGAGATACCAAAAAAAGTATTGCCTTTTCCCTTCAACATAACCCCTCTGAAGAACAGCCCTGAAGTGCCGCATACATTTTATTGGCTAGTACTTGGTCATGTGGCCCTACATAACTGCATGAGTTCAGGATATCAGGATTCTATCAAGAAACAGTAAAGAGAGAATGACTACTCTGTAATTCAAAATCCTACCCAACCTTATAGTTCAATTTAAAATGCACTTACTAAACAAAATCTTTCCTAATCCTTCCTTGTTGAACTTGACCTTTTCCTACTGATTCACAACATCCTGATAGTTTTAAGCAATTATGTTTCTCCCATTGAATGATATGCTATTTGGTGGCAGAAGTCATCAGTGAATTTATCTATCCAGGGATTCAACAAACAAGAATGGAATGATGTCCCCCCATATTTTTCATACAGAAAAAAATAAATATTTTAAATTATGCAACTACATGTAAGCAGGTTTCAAATAATAAAATTTTAACAGTACTTAAGGCTTTACAATCCAATAGGGATTGCGGTAATCTGGGCATGTCTGTGCCTCCATCTGTTCCTGCCAAAACTACTGTCCAAGGAGCTGGCCATGGAGCAAAAGCCCTGGCTCTATCCACCTTCAGGTGCCATTTCAAAGGGGAAAGAGCTGGTCAGAGACCACCATTTAGCACAACTGATGCCATTACAGGAATGTTTTCATTTAAGTAGAAACAATGGTAATAAAATGCTTAAGGGGAAAATAACAGGAAATCCCCAGCATTTAAATAACCTGTAAAAGCATCATAGGTCATAGATGTTCTCTCTTGTTCTAGTCCTTGGTTCTTCTCTGAGAATGACTCGGGGCTTTTATTGACCACACAAAACAAAAATGCAAAAGACAAGCTGTAATTTCTGCTAAACTTTTTTTTTAAAGCTCAAACTAGAAAACATGAAAATGTTTTCATTTTAGTTGTTGTTTAACTTTGCTTTGTTTTATTTTGTTTTTGCACACCACATTTCACAAAGACTGCTTCACACTGCCATGGGGAAAGCTATTGTTTGAATCAGTGCTGGGAGAAAAGTCGATTGCATACTTCACTTGCTTTACTTTTTATAATATTTCCTCCATGCTGAAATTTCAAATATTTTTGCAAAAGAATGCTTTTCACAAAACATATGTAAAAATGTGCATCTATTCTTAATTTTCTATCATTTTAAAACACATGTAGATAAAATATTAATGAACTAGAGGCCTGGTGCATGAAATTCATGCACTCAGGCGGGGGGAGGGGGGGTCCCCTCAGCCAGGCCTGCACCCTCTTATAGTCCGGGAGCCATCAGACATCCTTATTGCTGTCACGGAGGCAGGAGAGACTCCCTCCACGGCTGCTGTGCTCACCAGCCGTGAGCCTGGCTTCTGGCTGAGCAGCGCTCCCCCTGTGGGAGCACACTGACCACCAGGGGGCAGCTCCTACGTTGAGACCAGTCATTCCTACATAGGGCTGAAATCAGCTCTCCGACATCCCCCGAGGGGTCCCAGATTGCAAGAGGGTGCAGACCAGGCCAAGGGAACCCACCGGTGCATGATCGGGGGCTGGGGAAGGAAGCAGGAGGTTAGCCAGCTAGGAAGGGACAGCAAGGAGGGCTCCAGAGTGTGTCCGGCCCATCTTGCTCAGTCCCAATCGGCTGGACCCAGCAGCAAGCTGCCCTACCGTCGGAGTGTCTGCCCCTGGTGGTCAGGGCAAGTCATATCAACTGGTCAACTGGTCAACTGTCTGCCCCCTAGTGGTCAGTGCACGTCATAGCAAGTGGTTGTGCGGCCTTAGCATATCATTAGCATATTACGCTTTGATTGGTTGAATGGCCAACAAGATGACCGGACACATAGCATATTAGGTTTTTATTATATAGGATAGTTTTATATTAAGAATGCAAATGTTTTTCTTTCTACTTATATTTATAAAATCTTTCTTGTCTAGAAAGGTGAAATACATTCTTTTCATATACACATAATTATTGAACTATTGAAATATTCTGATCTCATTTTGAAACATTTTAGACAATTTGACTATATACAGTAAGGTAAGATAAACAATAAAAAAATCATTTTTCTTTAAAATACCTGATATATCATTAAAGTTAACATGATCCAAAATTCAAAAACTCATAAATATCATAATTTTTTTTAAAAATATTAAAAGTGATATAGTCCATTATTGTGTGCAAAGAGGTAAGCCTAGTTTAATATAAGAAAATCAAAATTAGGAAGATCAAATTACTTGTGCAGGGTCACAAAGAAATAGTGTCTACTATAGATATTTGATATATATCCTTTTAAAAATTCACCAAGTGTTGAAAATTATTATGATGCAAATATTATAATTTCTTTCCAAATCAAATGTGTATATTAAAAGTATATTACATATAAAGATTAAAGGTAGACATTTGTACATTTCCCAATAAAGAATAATATTTATTTAAATTCTCTTTAGTTTTGTTTGATTTATACTGGACATAAGTCCCTCACCAATGTCTCTTAAAAAAAGAGTTTCATGACTAAACAAATTCAGAGATTCACAAAGCACAGAGATATATGGAAAACTCTAAGTATACCTACTATAAAAGTATAATTAACATTTTTAAAGCTATCAAATCGCAGATATACTTGAGCACAAAATTCTTTATCTTTCAATATCTCTTAACCTTCTATGTAATTAGTCATTCCCCAGAACAGTCTTTGGAAAAATTTGACAGTGATTTAATATAATCTTGGCAAGTCTTTAGGAAAAGGACATCTGCCAGTGTGATATTTATTCCCAGCTTTTAATTTAGATATCACTAGGACACTCCCCCAACACCCCAATGAGCTTTTGTGTGTTCTCTCCAATAAAAGAATCATCCAGATATTCTTGGACAAGCTAAGGATGTGCCATGTGCATTGTATCCAGGCCACTGGTACTTACCTAGGTAGTAGAAATAAATTTAGTATTTAATGACGTTTAGCAGACCATCAATGGTAACTGATGGCGGCCTGCTTTCTTTTACATGCCAAGTATATTTTATTTGTCTAACAAATACTTCTATGGCACTAGAAATGTGTAATGTGCCTGCCATTATTCTAAGTGCTTTACTAATCTAGACTTACATAATCTTTATAACAACTCCAGGAATTAGGTTGCTATAAACAACCCCTTCTTATAGCTAAAGAAACTGAGTCAGAGAAGTTAAGCAAACGACCAACAGTTAGAGCATTTCAAAATTGCAGAGACATGATAGCAAACTATACTACAGGGCCATAGTAATCAGAACAGCATGATACTGGCATAAAAATATACATATAAATCAATGGAACAGAGTGGAAAACCCAGAGCTGAGCCCACCTCTATACGGTCAATTAGTATTTAACAGTGAAGGCAAGAACATACAATGGATAAAGACTGTCTATTCAATAAATGTTGAGAAAATTGGTAGGATGCATGCAAAGAAGTGAGGCTATACATCATACACAAGAATAATCTCAAAACAGATTAAAGACTTAAATGTAAAACTCAAAACCATAAAATTTCTGGAAGAAAACAATGGCAGTAAAATCCCTGACATTTCTTTTAGCAATATTTTTTCTGATATACATCATCAAGCAAGGGAAACAAAAGGAAAAATAAACAAATGGACTATATGAAACCAAAATTGTTTGCACAAGCAAAGGAAATCATCAACAAAACAAAAAGACCAACTACTGGACAGAAAAGGGTATTCACCAATAATATGTCTGATAAGGGGTTGATATCCAAAATTTACAAACAACTCATACAACTCGGCACCAAAAAAATAAAAATAAATAAGCCAATTAAAAAGTGAGCAGAGGACCTGAAAAAACACTTCCCCAAAGAGGACATACAATAGTCGACAGACATAGGAAAAGATGCTCAATATCACTAATCAGAGAGATGCAAATTAAAACCACAATGAGGTATCACCTCACACCTATCAAAATGCCTATCATCAATAAATGAACAAACAAGGAGTATTGGTGAGAATGTGGAGAAAAGGAAATTCTCACACACTGTTGGTAGGAATGCAGATTTGTGCAGCCCTATGGAGGGTCCTCAAAAAATTAAAAATGGAACTATCTTATGAACCAGCAATTCTACTTCTGAGTATATATCTGAAGAAATCCAAACCACTATTTAAAAAGAATATATGCACCTCTATGTTCATTGCACATTATGCACAATAGTCAAGATATGGAAGCAACCAAGTGTTCACCAATAGACAAGTGGATAAAAAAAATGGTGGTACAGCCCAGTTTTGCACAGTGGTTAGAGCACTGGCCCTTGGATCAAAGGGTTATGGGTACAATTCCCAATCAAGTGTGTTTACCTCGGTTATAGCTCAACCCCCAGCCCCAGTCAAGGCATGCATAGGAGGCAACCAATTTATGTGTGTGTGTCTCTCTCTCTACCCCCGCTCCCATTCTTTATTAAAAAAAAAAAAAATCAATGGAAAAAAATATCCTCTTGTGAGGATTTTTTTTTAAAAGTGGTATATATATGCCAAGGAATATTACTCACCCATAAAATATAATAAAATCTTACCATTTGTGACAGCATGGATGAACCTAATGTATATTATGCAAAGTAAAATAAGTCAGAGAAATACCAATACCATATGACTTCACTTATATGTGAAATCTAAAAAATATAATAAATAAACTAAATTGAAACAGACTCATAGTCACAGAGAACAGGCTGATGGTTGCCAAAGGGGCAGGGGGGTGGGGAACTGGGTGAAAAAAATAAAGGAATTTATTAAAATTACAAATTGGTAGCTACAATATAGTCATAGGGATGTAGGTACAGCATAGGGAATCCTATATAATAAAAGACTAATATGCAAATCAACCGAACAGCGGAACAACTGGTCGCTATGACACACACTGACCACCAAGGGCAGACGCTCAATGCAGGAGCTGCCCCCTGGTGGTCAGTGGGCTTCCATAGGGGGAGCACCGCTCAGCTGGGCTCATGGCTGGTGAGCGCAGCAGTGGTGGTTGTGAGCCTCTCCCGCCTCCACAGCAGCACTAAGAATGTCTGGCTCCCCGCAGGCCTAAGCCATCAGTCAGACATCCCCAAGGGCTCCCGGACTGCGAGAGGGCACAGGCTGGGCTGAGGGACCCCTCAAGTGCACGAATTTCATGCACCGGGCCTCTAGTAGTTAGTAATATTAAAATAACTATGCATGGTGCCAGGTGTATACTGGAAATATCAGGGGGAAACACCTTGTAAAGTATATGATTATCTGACCACTATGCTGTACACCTGAAACTAATACAAAATAATACTGAATTTAAAACTGTAATCTAAAAATAAAATTTAAAAACAAAATTGCTGACACAATATTTGAATCTAGACATCTAACCATGAAGGTCAGGCACCACTTAGAGAATTATCCCTATGATCTGTTGCTCTACCAAAAGACATATTGTCAAATGACATGAGCTCCTCAAAGCTTACCTTACTGATGATGAAGTTTTCTACTCATGGTGTGCAGCACAATCACATAATTGTGGATCTTATGATATTGATCTTTAAAAGTATTGGCACAAACTTATTCAACTTTATCAAAGAACTGACAATCACTGAGAGCTTCTTGAACTGAAGATTATGTATTCTGATTTTCATATGAATAAAAATAATTAGTAAGGGTTGGTGGTATTAAAAGTTAATTTTAATTACTCCTCACTTTATTAATAATTGAGTACAGGGTATATACAAGTTACCCTAGGATTTCTATAGAGACATAAAAAGCCATTCAATAAACAGGTATTTATAAAAGTGCTACTATTCTCTAGAATTGTGCTGTTCAATATTTTGGCTAGCCACATGTGGATATTTACATTAAATTGTAAACTAATTAAATTTAGATAAAACTAAAGATTCAGTTCCTCAGTTTCACTAGTCATATTGTAAATGCTCAATAGACACATGTAGGTAATGGCTACTGTATTGCTCAGCATTTCTATCATTGAAGGTTCTATTGAGCAGAACTGCACTTGAATCACCTCAGATAAAATAAGGTTAAGCACCTGTAACATCCTTTGCAAAATAAACAACCAGGTAACCTCATATGACTAAAAAAAATCTTGTTGTTTGTCACATAGCTTTTGAAAGACTATTTTACATTTAAAAGTATAATAATACTTTAAGATTATAAAAGTGGCAATTTTATAAAATTATTTAAATTCTGAAACTTTATACGAAATGAAAGCTTTGATATTTTTACAACTTCTACTTGATTTTTAAATGCCTGAATAAGTATACAGATGCATGTAATTTTCTAATTTTGTAACCGTTATTCTGAGCCTCATTTGATGGATTTCACTCTCCTTTTCTCCCATTATAGCTCTAAATTGTATTAGACATCTCCTCCATACATAAAATTAAAACTATACAAACAGTAAGCTGTGGGCAGGACTGCTCATGGAAAGTTTGGAGTAGATGAAAATAGAAATCGTCTAGGCCAAAGCACAGGATAGGTAAGGACTGGTGGCTATATTTCTTGTACAAGTCACACTTTCTTTAAGTCCCACATTAACCTACTTATATAGAAGTATAGGGAGTATAAATAATTTCTGTGCTGATATGCCTAAAGATAGAAAGGTAGCAAACCCACAAGTGAGTGGATTTGTTTCCATATACCTTTCTTGTATCTACAGAAGGCATACAAGAAATCAACTGTCTTGACAACCTATTTATATTTTCACATTGCTCAACTTCTACTACTAGGAGTGAAAGCTACTTTAATCTAAGTACAAGTTAAAAGGTCTCACTAGGTATCATGGTCTGGCCCAGTAATTTATCAGACTCATGATTCCTTATCTGTCAGATTTCTACATTATAAATAAAGCACATTATGTTCAATGATCTTAAAATACTTAAAACCATTATAGGAAACCTTAAATTAAAAATGGAAAAATACCAGATATATTATGGTCTTCTAAATTATTGTCATGACAAATGAACAATTGCTCAGTCTAAATCTGACTACTGGGGAGATTCCTCGTCTAAAATGAGGACTTTTATCCAAACAACTCAATAGAGCCTAACAAATTTTATTTAATCTAATGAGGCTTCTGACATTGAGATATTCCTAAATTATGATGATAATTAACATTTCAAATAATGGAGAGAATAAGTCATATGTCAAAGTCAAGTAAGATATGTTTCTTAAACATCATGCCAAAAAATTGTTTCCTATCCCATATGCTAAATGTGTAGAATATTTTTAAATGAACTAATCAAAAACAAAATGCCCAGCAGGCTGAAGTTGAGAAGTAAAGCTCAGTAACTTTTAAAACAGATTCTGAACTATGACTCTCATAGCATACTGAATTTACTTTCTTCATTACTATGTGCGTGTTTCTCTGTTTATTTTATTCACTTTTGTAGATCACGCATTACATACAAACTTCCTAATGAGTCTGATAAAAAATAGTATCCTTGAATATATGACTCAAAATTCAAAAGTACTGGGTGGCTTTAAGAAATGAAAACTGGTTTTATGAAAGGTAATTTTTCACCAAAAGCAAACTGAATGGATTTATAAAAGATACAGTATAAATAACTTCAAGCAAACAAGTATCTTTGCAGTAGACAACCAATAAGCATGACTGAATTGTAAGAAAAAAAAATGGCTGAATTTAGGAAGACTGTGTGTTTTGTGCTTTTGTAATGCTCTTTTTACTTTATTTTTAATTAAAATATCCCAGTCTCTTTTGTTTGACAACAAAAATTAAATAGGAAGCATCTGTTAGATACTAATATTTATGATTGGAAATAAGTAAGTACAAAGTGTTGAGCAGCAAGTTGTAACTCACTACTAATTAAATATAGATTTAAAGAAAATCTAGAAAATCAATAACTATATAAGAGAAACTTATGAAATGACCAGAAGAAAGCTGATAATAAGAAGCATGAATTTAAACCGCAAGCCAAGTCATTATGTCAGGTTGGTTGTTTTATGTTTGTTTTTTCAGGATGTTAGTAAAAATTTGAAAATTCACTATTATGTAGGTCACTCTTAAAATATATTTCAATGGGGTTTTAAAAAACAAAATGTTTTGCCTCTGGATTCAATCTTATTAAAAGAAAATTCAATAATAACTATAACTGAATTCAATATTCAACAGTTCTTACTGCAGACTAGTTCTTCATACTTTTTTGCATTAAAATATCTTCAGACCTTTAATAAAGCTAGTCATAATACAGTAATTATATGAATCATGCTTTGATTTGAAAAAATCCAACAACTACTTATAATTTGACAATGGAATGAATATAGTTTGAAATGAAGAGATGGGTTTGTTTAACTTCTTTTTCCCTAATTCAAATAAGATTTTCACATTGTTATTCAGCATGACTTCATCTAAAAACCATGCAGAAAAAGACCATAGCTGAATTGTGCCTGGTTTCCTCAAGAATATAGCCTAAAGTTAAGTGTTTCTGGGAGTCACCACAGATTTGGCTACTCAGCTTAATACCATTTTTTATGTTTATGGAATTAAAACTAGATTTTCTCCAAATGAATACTATCTATTAAAAAATATTTAGTGAATAATTATGTTCTAAGTGTAAGGCAAGAATAAATAATGAGTCTTGGAGTTAATTTTATATAGCACATTAATTCTAAGCCACTAATTATGCATAGGGAAAAATAAAAACATACACATAGTTTAATATTCATTTCAGAATGTCCAGGAAGATGAATACATTAATAGCAAAAGGGGAAATCCAGAAACATTTTTTAACTCTTAACTTTGCACTAGATGATGATAATCATGATCATGATCATGACCCAAGTCCAGATGCAGGATTGCTAATTCCATTTTTTCTGTTAAATACCAAGATGATGCTATCAAGTAGAATATGCTTAGAATCATTTTTCAAATAGTAATGATACATTGCAGTGATCCATTTCTTCTTCTTTATTGTCAAATATATTTTTTATTGTTGACAGTATTACAGATGTCTCCCAACCCCCCTCCCATTTCTACTTCTTTAAACAATTGGAAGGTCTAGTCTGTGCTGTGGAATAGAATTACCTGATGACAAAGAATAGGGGGAAGTTGAGGTAGGCAGCAGACCTTAGTCTTACCCTGTTTGCCTAACACACTAATATAACTTACTACTTCTTCATACAAAACCATGACAGCTCCTCAATGAGTATAAATCCATAAACAGAACATTATCTCCAATAACTGGGTTTTTAATACTAAGCAAGTACTTTAATAAAGATCATGGGCAAGAGATAAAAGGTGTATATAGCTCCTGGAGAATATCTGGTGTTCTGGGATTGGTCAGGGGTAAAATTCTTCTAGTGGGGTCAAAATAGTTGAAGAAATAGAGTTTCCATATCTCTGTTAATAAAGGCAATTGCTCTAACATGCCTTCACGTTTATTTCAAATCCCACTGCTGAAACCTTTAATCTGAATTTAGCATTATGGGCAGCACCCCAGACAAATGAGATTACATACGGATGACTAAATAGGCCTATGTGATTACTGCATTGGTCTAAATAAGTCAATCTTATTATAAGAATTATAAGTCACCATTTAGAAACTACAGGTTCTAAAGATTCAATAATTTATCCTAAAATTCATTTTAAAAAACAGACTGCATTTGTCTAAAGCAATTATGAGCTATTTATCATTCCATAATTAGAGTACATTTTTAAATTTTTAAAAAATATTTCAAGGTAAACTATAAAATTTAATTTCATACAGAAAAAATTTTGGAAAAAATAAGAAGGCTGGAAAATGAGCATTTCCAATTTCTTTGATTAAAATTCTCTTTTCCTCATGCAGTATCATACCTAATAAATTGTTTACTTACCTATGTTCCCACAATAAAAAGCATTTGTATTTAACAGTTCTGATGTTCTTCTACAGGTATTTTTAAATATTTATCAAATATTTCTTGATTTAGTCAAACATAAAACAAAAATAAACACGTATTTTGTCTGAGACAATTAAAAATATGTGAAATTGTCTCCAATTATCTAAAGAATAATGTTCTTGCGGGATCCTTAAAAGAAATGGGTATGTAAATAATCTCTAAGGTGGCTCCACGATTCCCCTTTCTGGTCTTTACATCCTTGTATAGCCTCCTCTCCTTGAGGGTGGTCAGGACTTGCTTCCCAAGCAGAACAGAGCAAAAGTGAGGGGCATCATTTTCATGATGTCTTAACATAAGATTAGAACATCTGTCTTGCTGAGAAACCTTCTCCCTTGCTGGCTTTAAAGAAGGAAGCTGCCAGGTTGTGAGCTGCTCCAGAGAGGGCCACATGGCAAAGAAGCAAGGACATTTTCTGGCCAATGGGCAGCAAGTATTTGTGGTCCTCAGTTCCACAGTCTGCAAGGCACAAATTCCATCAATACCACATCAGCTTGGAATCTGATGTTTCCCTAGTAGATTTTGAGATGAGACCCTAGCCTGGCCCACACCTTTACTATAACCTTGCTGAGGACATATCAAAGCCACAAACAGACTTCTGACCCACATATAATTGTGCGATACTATCCCTGCATTGTTTTAAATCTCTAAGTTTGTACTAGCAATAGATAAAGAATACAATGGAATTTCTACATGTTTTTCTTTGCAAAGCAAGAAAACAAACTAAAGCTGCTTCACTTTGACTTAAACTTCAAAAACAAGTCAAATGTAATCTTATCCCACTTTTGAAATAACCCATGAAAAATAGTGACTACTCACCCTAACCGGTTTGGCTCAGTGGATAGAGCATCGGCCTGTGGACTCAAGGGTCCCAGGTTCGATTCCGGTCAGGGGCCTTGGTTGCGGGCACATACCCAGTAGGGAGTGTGCAGGAGGCAGGTGATCGATGTTTCTGATTCTCTGTTCCTCTCCCTTCCTCTCTGTAAAAAAATCAATAAAATATATTTTTTTAAAAAAAGAAAAATAGTGACTACTCTGTTGAATAAAAAGTCTAGAAAAATCACTCAGAAAACTGGTTGGCATTTTCCTTCATGATGATCATTCACTTCTTTGTATTCTCCCCAGCAGTTAGGTAACGTTGCTTGCTCCTGACTGTATCAAACCAGTTTCTTTTGTGATTTCTCTAAATATTAGTTTTTAATTCTTCTCAAAATATTTCAGGTGAACTGAATATGCAATTTGTGCAAATGCTGTTTACAATGTGCTAGTAGGTATATTTTCAAAGAACTGGTGTTTTTACTTTGTGTGTGAAAGTGTCACTACTTTCTCCTAAAGATCAGTAGAACTGGGTAGCTAAGACAGAATAGCCTGATAATTGCCCACCTGAAAATGCTCGGTATAAATTCAAAGTAAAGGATTCAATTTCAAGAGGACTAGTTCACTATGGTTTCTTAACTTAAAATTAAATTAAAAATATGAGGATTTCAACTGAATATCCCAGCTAATGAAGCCTTAAATTAACTTTTCTTTTAAAATTTTTAGCAGAAATATGATGTTGCTTTAATTGTTTGAGCAGTTATATTGATTTACATCATATTTGCCACAAATGGCACATATTGTAACATATTAGTATAATCCAATGAAAGAAGTAAGAAAATTGTCTCTCCTAAACTCCCAGAGCAGTGTGCTATCTCCTCCATGGCACTGTGAATATGCAACTTCAAACGGTATATTTTCAGTTATATTGCACACAACCTGTTCATAGGCATAGTCTCTTACCATCATATCTCATACTTCTTCAGATGATAAATTGTGCACAAGAGTCGATACATGAATATTTGCTGTAAATGAATTAAAATGACTGGCAGGGGGAAATGTGATAATAACAGCTTCAAGAAACTACTTACCAACATTACTAACCAGAGAGGAAAATAATTCAATAAAACATATGAGGCCACATAGGTTTCCTGTATTTTAATTTTCAATAGTTTTATTCAGTGGAACTTCTCACATAAGAAAGAAGCATTCTACAAACTATTACTGAATACTATCCTAGTTAAGTATCTATAATAATAAAAGCATAATATGTTAATTAGACCAGATGTCCACAAGGACGGCCTTCCAGATGAAGACATGGCTGCCCAGGTCCCGAGTGCCTGCTGGCAGCCAGAGGGAAGCCTGAGACCCGGGTGCAGGAGGGAAGCCCAGGTTCCGGGTGCCAGAGGGAAGCTGGTGCTGGCAGCCAGGGGAAGGAAGGCCCACTCTTGCATGAATTTCTGTGCATCGGGCCTCTAGTTGCCACATAATACATTACCCCAAAATAATTTAAATCGACAACCATTTTATTACAGTCTAGAATTCTGTGGATTGGTTAAGTCAGATATTATATAATGGGGGTAGTTTTTCTTCCCCAAAAAAGTATCTAGTGTTTTGAGAAGATTTAAAGGGTTCAGGATAACTTAAATGGGTAGACTCATCTGGAGGAGTCAATCACATATCTGGCACCTGTCAGGTCAAAGGCTGGGCTCGACTGACACTGTCTATAAGAAAGCCTGCCCTTGGCCTCTTTATATGACTTGGGCTTCCTTACAGTATGGTGTTCCTGGTTTAACTGAGCATTTTACTTGACAGCTCAAGATTCAAGAATACATATGCCAGCAAATTGCATGGCCTATTATCACCTACTAGAGGTCCAGTGCACAAAATTTCTGCACTTTGTGGGGGTGGTTCCCCAGCCTAGCCTGTGCCCTCTCAGAGTGAGGGAGCCCTGCAATCAATCTCCCCAAAGAGGTAGGCCCCGCCCACCCATCCAGGACTCCTCGATGGATTGCCCCAAAGAGGTAGGCCAGGACCCCGGGACCTGCTTCCGCGCCATGCACTCAGTATCAAGTCCCCGCCCACCCATACACACCTCACCACACATGCAGCCCCGCCCACCCGCTGTGCATGCAGCCTCCTGGTGAAGGCGTGAGGGTGTGACGACCACATAGGCTTTTATTAGTATAGATCAGTGATGGCGAACCTTTTGAGCTCGGCATGTCAGCATTTTGAAAAACCCTAACTTAACTCTGGTGCCGTGTCACATATAGAAATTTTTTGATATTTGCAACCATAGTAAAACAAAGATTTATATTTTTGATATTTATTTTATATATTTAAATGCCATTTAACAAAGAAAAATCAACCAAAAAAATGAGTTCGTGTGTCACCTCTGACACGCGTGTCATAGGTTCGCCATCACTGGTATAGATCTTAGTAGTCACAGAGCATCACATATACCTTAATCTTTTGAATGAAGCAGTCACACACATGTCCAGATTCAAAGGGAGGACATGCTTGCACTTCTCAGTAGGAGGAATGTCAAAGAATCTGCTTCCATGTTTTATAACCATCACAAGCTCATTACCTAATTTTCTTTCTTTTCTTCTTTACAAATATTAGACAAGAATAACCAAGACAGATCTCCTAGCTATAACAGTATTATCAAAATCCAACAGAAGAAAGAACTAGACTAGTATATATACTGGGTGGGATAAAAGTAGGCTTATAATTGTTAATATAAAAAATAATACAATAATCCTATATAATAAAAGCCCAGCGACCTAAACAGCAGAACGTCCAGAACTACCAGAGACCAGAACCACTGTGGCCCCTCACCCCTGCTGGCACCGTCCCCCAGGGAGGACCCCCACCCCAATCAGGGCATGGACGGCCTACAAACTACCCGTGTCCCCTTGCCCCAGCCAGGGGGGCGTGGATAGCCTACAAACCCCCCAGGGCCTCTCACCCCTGCAGCACCCCCCCCCCCCCCAGCGGTGACACCCACTCTGATCGGGGGCATGGCCAGGCTGCAAACAGCCTGCGGCCCCTCGGCCCAGCTGGCCCCGCCCCCCAGCAGGGACCACCACCCTGATCCCAGGCCCCTCATCAGGGCAGGCCGGCAGACCCCCACCCATGCACCAGGCCTCTATCCTATATAATAAAAGGGTAATATGCAAATTGACCCTAATCGTGGAATGATCAGATGACTGCTTGACCAGTCACTATGAGGCACACTGATCACCTCTCAGTCCCTTTCCCTGGCCAGCAGGCTCCGAACACACTATGGTGAACAGGGAACCGGGGGTGAGTGGTGGGGGACGCGGGTGGTGCCAGGCCAAAGCCCCCACCCCATCAGTCACCCCACACACAAAGGGCAACCTGTGGTGGGGGCTGGGCCAGGTGGGAATGGCCGTCAGGCTCCGATCGCCTGATGGTGAATGGGGAACCGGGGGTGGGTGGCAGTGGGAACGGGGCCAGCTGCAGGCAGCCGGGGAAGATGGCCCTGATCACAGGCCAGGCCTAGGGACCATAACCACACACAAATTTCATGCACCAGGCCTCTAGTTAATAAATAATAATGCAAGAATAAACTGTGTTTTGATTACTCACAACTGTAAACCTACTTTTGCTCCCCCCCCCCCCGGAATATACAAATTTCATTTTATAGATGTATCATGTAAACTGGCCACATGTTCCTAGACAATGACTTCAAACTAATATTTTCAGTGATTTCTTATTTTCTTCCTTTTCAATAATCAGTAATCTCTGACCGCTAGGATTGCTTCTATACCATAGCAATCTGATAGAAAATGAATATAAAATAGTTGTTAAAAGCTTTAGTTAGGAAACCTGTGCCCTAGACCTTTGTTCACTTATCTACAAAATGGGGATAATTACCAGACATACTTCATAGGGTTAAATTAATAGTCTGGTACCAACACTAGGTTCTAATTGTTAACTATCATTATATTAACAGAGAAGAAAATAGCCCTCCAGCTTTGGGCATAACTTTGCTGGATATCCATGAATAAAATTAAAGTTCATAAGAAAATTTATCTAAATCACTTAAATGTATAAAGACAGAGATACAGATTTACATCAATTCTTTTTCCTATACTAGGATTGTTTACTGGGGTCAAACTTTCTTCAAGTGACCAAAGAGTCAAAATACTGATTTGTTTGAGTAACAGATTTTCCACAAAAGAATTCAGCTTCTTCCTTGTTTTGTCACTAACACTCTAGTTCATTCCACAATGTAATATAATACAGGAAATGTTTAAAAAGTGATAGCTTAAAACATTGGTCTGTGAGTTATTTGAATTTTAGAAACCATTTGAACTGTCCTGGTTAATTTCTCAGATGATATAATGATTTTGCTGTTCTGAGCATCCTAGCTAGTTACCAGAATAGTAAAGAAAAAAATATATCTAGACTTTGTATTCCAATGGTTGGATTAATCAAAAAGTTTCTATCATGCTGTCAAATAGTTTATCTTGCTTTTTCCTGTAAAGTGGAAACTTGCTTCAATCTCTTCTAGATTTTATTATCATAATAAAGTTATGGTAGCTTTCCAGTTTCTTAAAATTCATCAACTAATCAGAAGAAGCAAACAATGATATATTTTTCTAAAGACTTCTAAATTTGGAAAATGATATTGGCTTAAAGAAATGTTTATCGGGAAAGGTTCAGTGATGAATAGTTACATCTTTCTTTAAGTGGCCAAATTAAGAAAACACACATCCCCACCACAAGCTATGGCATAATTGCACTGCTGTTTATTACTTTTCATACCCATAATTACCCATAAAGAAGTATGTACAAATAAAATACTGTGTTTATGTTTCCATATAAAAAGATCTTATGTTCAGCAACAAAGATATCAAACAACATATTTTATAAAATTGATATTTTGTAATTATGTTATTCAGAGCCCACTGTAGTTTAAGAGGGAAACAATGAACTTTCATAAACAAGTTAGAGTTGAAAGTGCAGCACTATCCTGATGCCAAGGCTCTGAGCAAAATCCAATTTTTTCTTATAGGTTGAAAGCAGGACCATTTGAAAAGGAAAATTTGTTAACAAGATTTTTTTTTCTTTCAGTAACAGATTACATGCACAACAGCTTTTGGATCAAGAGATTTATTTATGTGTCTTTTAATCTTACTCTCATTAACATGCATCTTGAAAAAGAAAATATTATTCTGGCTCTCTCTCATATTCCTTCCTTCCCTTGCTTTAACAATCATCCTGTTCATATATAAATTTTTTTCGTATTTTTCATGTCCATATATGAATGATTCACACATGATGAAAGGTCTAATTATTTATTCTTTTTTTAACTAGGTTCACTGTCAGATATCTTATACCTCAGTGACTAAATAACTATTGTCATATAATAATAGTGCTCAAGTAGGTTATCTAAGAACAGTTTCCACTAAAAATCTATTTTTTGAAAGTAATATTCATTTGTCTCTATAGTATGTTTTTATCCTATACTAGAGGCCTGTTGCACGAAATTTGTGCAGTGGGGGAGGGGGGGTTGTCCTTCAGCCCAGCCTGCACCTTCTCCAATCTGGGATCCCTCTCACAATCCAGGACTGCTGGCTCTCAACTGCTCGCCTGCCTGCCTTCCTGATTACCCCTAACCACTTCTGCCTGCCAGCCTGATCAGCTCCTAACCACTCCCCTGCCAGCCTGATTGATGCCTAACTGCTCCCCTGCAGGCCCTATTGCCCCTAACTGAACTCCCCTGCCAGACTGGTCACCCCTAACTGCCCTCCCCTGCAGGCCTGGTCGCCCCTAACTGCCTTCCCCTGCAGGCCTGGTCGCCCCTAACTGCCCTCCCCTGCCGGCCTGGTTGGCCCTAACTGTCCTCCCCTGCAGGCCTGGTTGCCCCCAACTGCCCTCCCCTGCAGGCCCAGTCACCCCTAACTGCCCTCCCCAGCTGGCCTGGTCACCCCTAACTTCCCTCCCCTGCAGGCCTGGGTCCCCCCAACTATTCTCCCCTGCAGGCCTGATTGCCCACAACTGTCCTCCCTTGCTGGTGATCTTGTGGTGGCCATCTTGTGTCCACATGGGGGCAGCCATCTTGTGTGTTGGAGTGATGGGCAATTTGCATATTATCTCGTTATTATAGAGGATAGTACATAAAGATATGCATTCCCAGAGGAAATTATTACAAATTAAGTTATTCAAGTATTCTTTATACAGCATCCTTTATTGCATCTGGATTGCAATTATCATATCCTTTGCAAATAATCACTGTGACAATTCTGAGAAAATACATGATTTTCTTCAGTGCTAATACTTCTTTGGCCCATCTGGTTAAGGCTCATTCCACAACAAACAGTGGCAGCCATTACTTGGAGAAGTCAGAGGAACTTGGATGAATAGCCCCATAGGAAATTCTCTTTAATAATTTATCACATAGATTGTTATGATATTTAACAAAAAAAAAAAAAAAAAAACAGTAAGGTAAAACAGGCTCAGAGCCATACAAAATACCCAGAATGGACACAGCATTAAATGAACAAGAGTAAATTATTATAATCAGTCAAAGGTAGGAAATGGAAACTCTCAAATATTGTGTGTTTTCCATGCTCTATTTGCAGCATCAGTTCAGCTATTCAGCCATTTAATCTTTTTCCATTTATTTCAACTATTAGGCTATTAAAATAAATTATTATATTTGGGTGAAATATGATTTTTCCCCTAAACATATCTATCATTAGTTAACTTTCTACTTCATCAACTCTAGCCTTGACTTGGAGGAAAAAAGGAAATTGTTGAGAGCTGCATTATGCATTTCACCACATTATTTTAGCACTATTATATAATCAAGTTGTTAAAAAATGCAAATTTTCACTGCTTAGCTTTTGCATTTATCTGTTTATAGGGACTAATGTGAGAATATTAAACATCCATCCAATTAAAGTAATACTGGACAGCATAGTATTCCATTGTGTAAATGTACCACAGCTTTTTAATCCACTCATCTACTACTGATGGGCACTTGGGCTGTTTTCAGATCTTGGCTATTGTAAATAATGCTGCTATGAAAATAGGGGTGCATTTATTCTTTCGAATTGGTATTTCAGGATTCTTAGGATATATTCCGAGAAGTGGGATCACTGGGTCAAAAGAAAGTTCCTTTCTTTGAGGAAACTCCACACTGTTTTTTACAGTGGTTGCACCAGTCTTATCCACATCCTTACCAGCACTTGCTTGTTGATTTATTGATTATAGCCATTCTGACAGGTATGAGAGATATTGCATTGTGATTTTATTTTGCATCTCTCTGATGATTAGTGGCATTGAAAAGTTTTCATATGCTTTTTGGCTATCTGTATGTCCTCTGTGGAGAAATGTTTATTCAGTTCCTTTGCCCATTTTTTTCCCCATTGTTTTGTGTGTGTTTTTGTCTTCCTGGTGTTGAGTTGTATAAGTTCTTTATATATAGACATTAACCCCATTATCAGATGTACCATTGGCAAATATATTCTTCCACACAGTGGTTTCCTTTTCATTTTGTTAGTTTCTTTTACTATGCAAAAGCTTTTTAGTTTGACATAGTACCATTTATATTTTTTCCCTTTGTTTCCCTTGCTACAAGAGATGTCAGAGGTGGGCAAGGAGGAGAAAGGACATCTGTAATAGTGTCAACAACAAAAATAAAGTTTAAAAAAACTTGACATTGGAGAAGTGAGCACTACTTCCTTAATAGGCTGCACCATATTTCAGACAAAGACAATTAGCCAAAAAAATAAATAAATAAATAATAACAAAACAGTGTTTCAATTCATTGCAAATTTATATTTGTCTCAATTATAGTTGTTTATTGGTCTTAATTTTCTTTCTCTGTGTGGACACAGCCAAAATGGGAGTTAGAAAAAGCTGATAGACATTCAAGAGCAGTGGAAGCTAATGACAGTGAACTCTCTAGCCAACACGTTATGGTGCTGCCCGTCTTGACAGCATGACTAGGGCAACGCCTGACCTCCCTTTGTGGAGGTTAAGCATTACTCCTGCATTAGGGCCTTTATGAAATAATTGAGGAGTATAAAAAATTAATCCCCTATAGCCTTAAGAAAACATTTTAGATGGTTATAAAGTTAAATTCCTTAATATCATATATAAAATGTAAAACTGATAATTTGAGAATTATAAATATCAATTAATGTTATTAAATTTACCCAGATTTTAACGTCATTTGGAAATGAGAGATTTATTTGTCAAAGACAAAATATACAACTTTAAAAAGAAGAGTTTACATATTCTTAGTATGTTTGCTTTTGTCAAAAACAAATAGCTTCTTTGACTCCTTGTAGGTAAAATGCATATATAGGGTGGACAAAAGTAGGTTTACAGTTGTTTGTATGGAAAATAATAGAATAATTAATAAGTAATAAACAAGAATAAACTCTGTGTTTCGCATACTCACAACTGTAAACTTACTTTTGCCACACCCTGCAAATGTTTGGCTTATTCCTAAGAACAAAAAATATCAAAATAACTAAAGATTGGATCAATTATTTTAATAATGCTTGAAAGCCAATTAGTTAAATGGAAAAATCAAATCCATGGCTACGCAGCTGACAATGATGACAACTGAAAAACAAAATAATTCATATTACATCAATGAAGCCAAACAAAGCCAACAAGAACTTTGTTCACTCAGATTTAAATCCCTTCCTCTTTACTTAAATTTTTACTTAAATTGAATAGAAGTGAAGTTTTAAAAAGTCTAAACTGAAATAATATGAAAGGATTTACTTTTTATAAGTGATTTCCATAATTTCAATATATTTTTATAAATTTCATGGTACAAACAGAATATATGAAACTTGTCAAACTTGCCTAACTTCCACAAAGCAGATCAGACAGATTCCATTGACAGCAAGATCATTTGCATTTCCATGTGGTCTTTCATTTCCCACTATTTCACATGGACTTTGACATGAAATCATTGCCTCAGGAAGCACAGGTGCCCCACAACTTCTTGCCTAATGGCCCATAACAGCAAGTCCAGCTTTCACTATGGGAAAGGAAAAATCATGTTTTTAAACAGCTTTTATCTAGGATCATTGTGATTCTTGAGGGTAAGTATATCATCGATGTCTTTTTTGAAATGCCTCAGTGGAAACTAAGTGGAAAATCTCTGTCAGGTTGTTGATCTATGCTAGGACAGCTTTGATTAGAAACCAATTATTGGGTCAGGAGGACAAATTTGTCAAGGTGTTCTACCAGTTCAGTTTCTAAACAGCTAAGAGAGTACAGTCTTGCTGCCTTGCACTGTGAAGTGACTCTCTCTTCTCAGAGTACCTTGAATTGAGGGAAAGACTACTTGCCAGCTACCTTTTATTACACATTGTTCTGTTCCTTCTCTTGGGGACTCCTTAGACCGGATATAAGTATCCCCATTTTACAGGAATTGATGGAAAAACTATTTGAAACTAGGCCTTTCTGACTTTTCAGGCAAGGCTCATTCCTTATACCAAAATGTTACAACAAGAAAAAGAATTTGGACGAAGTTTATATTCCCAACGAACTTTATATTCACTCCTGTCATCCACCCACATTCTCTCCCCTAAAAACAAAAGAAAATACAAACACTAGACATGAACAATTATTTGTGACAGAGTGGAAAATACATTATAGTTAAGTCAAGCCCACGAAATTAAGAGCCAGATATTACTGGGCTTGAATTCAGGTTATGCCACACTTACCTGTGAACACCTGGGCACATTTCTTAACTTTTAGCCTTAGTCAGTCACCCCATATGTTGAAGAAAGTTAATCTTGCCTATAATATTGGATTGTTGTGGAGAATGAATAAGAGAAACATGCTGAAGTTATCAATATAGGACTTTTTTATTACAAAAAAATGTAATAGATGGGTACAATTCCATGAGAGCATGGAATTTTTACAATGATAATATCCCCAAAGAACTGGATGTGGGAATGAATTGATATATGTGAAAGAAGTGCTGTGAAACCAATGGAGAAAGGTCATATGCACCATGTCTTTCCCAGTCTGACCATGTTGTTGAGTCCTGCTTTGCTCAAAATAATTATTTGAGATTTTATAATAGTGATTGGTGTGTTTATTATAGGAAGAAGAGAATATCTATTTTTTAATATTAGTAATAACAAAAATTTACTATAAATTACTCTAATTCAGTTCCTATCTATCTTCAGGGTAAGCTCATGTAGTTGATTCATTCTTTTTCAAAATTATTCAAACTGATAACAATAGGAATTAGACAAGTAATTTAAAGTGTTCAAGACTTTAGTTTTTAAAACCAAAGTACTATTACTAAGAGCAAGGTGTTATTTCTTTGATGGAATTGGCAATAAGTACCATTTCACAATGCAAAGTTATCATTTCTGGGTGCCTCATGAGATGACAAAGGATGTTTGATGGAATATTTAAAATCATCTGGTCAACTTGCAACACATAGCCAAGATGCCTTGGGCAGATAGCTCCCAACCCATTTACGCATCTCCATAGCAAAGGGCTCTGAAGTTCTCAGGCAACCAACATTTTCCATTGTATCCTTTAATAAAACACTCTTCCCTGTATAGAGTACAGATATTCCTAAAACACCTACATACAGCCCCTTTCTCACCCCTACAGCCACAGGAAGTACTGAATAGTAAGACTCCACTCACACATACGATTCATATCAAGTTAAAGAATCTTACTGTGACTCCCTGTGTCTTCTCTTTCTCAGGGCAATCATGCTCCCATGCATGGAGTACAGCTTAGACGCAGGGGTGGGCAAACTTTTTGACTCGAGGGCCACAATGGGTTCTTAAACTGGACCGGAGGGCCGGAACAAAAGCATGGATGGAGTGTTTGTGTGAACTAATATAAATTCAAAGTAAACATCATTACATAAAAGGGTACGGTCTTTTTTTTTTTTTAGTTTTTTCATTTCAAACGGGCCATAGTTTGCCCACGGCTGACTTAGAGTCTACCCAACTCAGACTTCTGTATATTGGCACCTACTGTGTTTTCTTTGTCTGCCAGCTCTCGTTCAAGGCAATCTTTGACCCTACTTCTTCTCCCTCCCCAATCAATAAAAATACTATAGTATAGCAGAATGGGTAAATGTGGGCGGAGCAGAAAATAACCAGGACAACAAAATACAAAGTTAAGTAGCTAGAATGCAGGACAAAGGGCTCTACCTTTTAATATAGAATTTGGGGCACGTGACTCTGCGATGACTAACAAACTATATAACACACAACTTTCCTCAAGATTATTTTTACCCATCAGTTTCTAGGATATGGAAGATCATTACAATGATTTTTTCACTTAAACCTCTGAGAGGTTTGTGAACAAAAGTTCTCAAGCCAGTTTAGACTAATTTAAGAGTATCTACTCAGTTTAAAACCCAGCACATGTTCATTTTAATCTGAAATAACAGAGAAAAAATTCAAGCACTAGGAATAAAACATTTTCACTCCAGCTGAACTTTTTTTTCATTTTATTCCAGTGTTGGTCAATAATTTAGAGAAACAGATGAATGTGGATGTAATAAAGCAGACAATTTTACCATGCAAAATGCAAAGTCTTCTTATAACCTTTTGTAAATGAGTGTTATTTACCAGAAAATTTATGAGATCTCAAGTGAAGACTATATTAATTTTACTGATGTTTCCCATGGCTTTTTCTCCATGGGTTTTAATGAATTGCTACAATTTATTGGGCATCATCAAGCCATAGCTTAAGTACTTTTATATGCCTAGGAATCTCAATTTCTCCCCCATAAACATCCTGTGAAAGGAACACTAGAATCTTTATTTTAAGTAACTTAGACAATGTCATATAACTAATAAATGGTGATTAATGTTGGGAGTTAAATCCAATCTATGCTCAACTATCCTTTAACCATACTTCTTTATTAAGGTAACAATTAATTTCTACTTTTAAATTATTAGTAATATCTGTACATTCTGGGCTAGTAATAGATGGGAGCCCATCACCCTTCTTTGGAATACAGAGCCATCATTAATTTTTCTGAGTCTGATACTTTCAAATTTATACTCTCATCTGGGTTCTAGATTAAAAGCTACAAATATTCTAAAGTTTATTTCACCATAAAATATTTATTTCTTTAAACTCACATTTTCCCACCTACTCCATTTTTCTTTTCTTTTCACTGCCTAATTAATGAAGAATAGTTTGTACTAGTCCTTATTACCTCAACTTCAACACATTCCTTATTCATCACAATTTGACATTTCTTCCTATCATTCTATTGAAACTACTCTTGTAAAGTCAACAAATATAACGGACAAATTCAATGGCCTATTTCTAGGCTTCATCGCACATGTTCTTTCTACAAATCCTTCCCTATGCCTTTCAAATCATTGCATTCTCATGATTCTCATCTTTGCCTGTGTCTCTACTTCTCCCTCTCACTCCACTCTTTTGTTCTCTCTCTCTCTCTCTCTCTCTCTCTCTCTCTCTTCCTCTTCCTCCTCCTCCTCCTCCTCTCCCCCCCCCCCCCCCCACCCCTTATTTTCATTCTCATTCTTATTGTTTCTTCTCAATATCTTTCCCTGGTACGTTTTCTACACAAACCCTTAAGTGTTGTTCTTTCTTAAGATTCATCTTTGGTATTCTCTCCATATAATATTTTGTGAAGTTATCTAATCTCTATCCATGCTTCTTTAATGAAACCAACAGGTAGATAGTAAACTTCACACCTAAACTCCCTTCTCATGTGGTATCGGCTACTATCTACTGGACATCCTGATATCATTATCTCCTAATGAACTTCTTGTTTCTTTGACCACTCTCAATCCCAATTTGTTATTCCTCCTATATTGCCTATCTCATTAAATGGTATCAAAATTCACAGCCTAACCTTTTATAAAGCTTGAATCATATCCCTCCTCTACATAGCAATTTATAAATTTGAACTCAGAAAAGTCTCCTGAATCTTATGTTTCTTCTTGTGTTACTTTTATAACTCCTGCAGTAATTTAGAATGTTCTGCCCAATATGGTAGCCAATAGCCACTTGGGGCTATTTAAACATAAATTAATTAACATTAAATATAATTTAAAATTCAGTTCTTAACTCACCCTAACCACATTTCAAGTGCTCAATTGCCACATATTGCTAGTGGCTACTATATTGGAAAGAGTGGATCACCACGGAAAGTTCTGTTGGAGAGTGCTGATTTGGAGTCATCCTATAACTCCCAAGGAAGAGAGCCAATTCTGAATTGGTCTCCCTGGCATAAGTTCACCCTATTCCAACCTATGATGACATAGCTGTCAGAGCTCATTTTTGAGAAAAACAAATCATCCCAGGTGATTTCTTGATTAAAATTCCTCTCTGATATTTTAACATATAAGGAATGAAATTCAAAGGCCTTAGAACAGGATACATGATCCTTCACAATTGAGCACTAACATTTTCCCAGAGGTATTTCCTACAGCTCTTGACACATACCTTACTCAATGTTATGGATGGATTTGTATCCCCCAAATTCATATATTGAAACCCAGACCCCCCAGTGTGACTGTATTTGAAGACAGGGCCTAAAAGGAGCTAATAAAAATTAGATAAAAATTAAAATGCCTAAGTATTACAGATGCTAGACAATACAGAGACAGTTCTTAACTAATACACTCAAACATCTTTTAATGCAATAAGTTAAAAATAGGACATTGATTAAAAATCATAAAGTGGATGTGTCTTATTTAACTTGTAAATTCAGCACAAGAACAATCAGACATCCAAAGTTTACTTCCTCGCACTAAAATTGTATATGCATCATTTTACCTGCTCAATTCTAGCCCTAGGTGTTCTGATGAATTTATTCATTTTCATATCTCCTCCCTAAGCCTTTGAAATGATGAACCTGGAATTTCTGACCATTCATCCCAGCTGTCCAGGACTCCTAAATCTCTGTAATCTTGGCTTGTTTATCACCTGTAAAATGTTTTTAATGATAAATTAAAATAAAAAGAAATAAATATGGTAAGATTCCTAACAGTTGTTAAATCTATGTTACAGGTATATGTAGGCTTATTATATTAATCTCCTCATTCTTTGGTATGTTTATAATACTAATAATAAAAGAGAAAAAGCATATACATTCAGGCAATAGTGTACTTTATCTTTAACACTGCCATCAGTTTGACCTTGGAATAGTAAACTTATGTCCTCACTTTACTCATCTGTAAAATCTATGATAATACCTCATAGAGAGAACATGAAGAAGAAATGAATCAGACTAGTTTCTGACTTCTAAAGCATGTTAGCTTATTATTGAAGCTTGTTTTAATACTTAAGTTTCTGAGTGATTCAAATAATTTTCCGCAAGAGCTAATGCATTGTCATGATATCCCATTTACCTCTTAGTTTGATTTTCTTTCAAATAAACAAAATCAGTAATAGTTCAGTAAGAAATAGACTGGTCATTTTTTATGGGAGTAGAGATACAGAGAAAAAAGATTTCTCAACTTTGGATTTCTCATGGGATTCAGCCCTTTAATATGCAGTTTCGACATGCCAGGAGAGGACACAGCAAGATGATAGCAAGAAAGCACACAGAGGAAGGAGGGTGAAGAGTTCTATTTTGACTAGAGCCCATTTTCCTTCTTGTGCAAGGTGGAGAAGCTGATAAACAAAATCCCCATGCATTTCCATAGACATGATTATTGCATTCACCTATCACGCATGTGTGGCTATCCTACTGCTACTGCTAAAATCAACAACAGTATTTAAACGGATAATAAACATCTATTTTTTGCAGGATTTTTCTTGCCATCTGTGGTATCTTCTACAGCATTTTGTTTATAAATGACTGAATGCAGAAACAGACCACAGGGGTGGGGGAAAGTAAGTAACTGTTACCTTTAACACTTCACACACCCAAGGATTAAATGTTTTCATGCATTCCAGTACATACAACACATAGTACAAATCATTAACTATTTATTAGCAAAAAAAGGCAAATGTTATTTCTCTTATTTCCAGTGTACGAAATCAGAGTAAATTAGAACATTTCATGAGGAAATTTCATTATTTAGATTGCAATAATATTGAATTTATTATTAAGTAAAACTTAGCTTTAGTGTTTCACAACATCTTGTAATATAAAATGTTAAAAAATAAAACAATGGATATTACAATCCCTTCAGAACAGAGCAACCAGATAATTTTAAAAGTAATTCCAAAAATTAAGGTTAGTAGTAATCTGTGATTACTTAGCAGTTTATGTCTTCAAAAAACTACATAAATGTTATACTAGTTATTTCAGTATTACAAAAAGAAGTAAAAATAAAACATGGCTTATCATCACAATAAAGAAATAAAAAATAATTAGTAGTTTCCTAAGTTTACAAAAGTGAATAGATTTATAAATAAATAAATAAATAAATAAATAAATAAATAAATCTGCCCAGCTGTTGTGGCTCAGTGGTTGAGCATTGGACCATGAACCAGAAGGTCACAGTTTGATTCCTGGTCTGGGAACATGCTCCGGTTGTGGGCTCAATACTCAGAGGAGGGCAGCATGTAGGAGGCAGCTGATTAATGTTTCTCTCTCATGGATTTTTCTATCTCTCTATCCCTCTCCCCTCCTCTCTATAAAATCAAGAAAATACATATATTTTTTAAAAAGAATAAATCTGATTCATGTAAAATACTATGAAGAGCCAACATGTGTGTTTTTTTCTTAAAATAAACCATATACTTTAGAAAAAGTTTCAGCAATTTATATAGCCTAAAATTTGAGACAGAAATAAGGCCAGGCTCCTCTAAGCAAATAATTGAGCAGTCTTACAGACAATCATTCCATTTCTTTGTTCATGTGCTCAGCCCATTATTGAACACCAGCATAATGACTCAGTTTGGGCTAAAAGACAGAATATTAACAGCCAATAGGCCCACCCTTACACACTTCAAACTCTGGTCCTTTGTGCATCCACCACCTTCTCTCCATGTTCTCTTCTGGAGCATCCCTTAACCCTTTCACCCAATCGAGTCACTTCTCATCTATTTCCTTAGCCCAACTCGACATATTTGCTCCCTGACCTCTAGCTCTGTCCTATTGCCTTTACCACTTTAAAAAATATATGTCTGAGTTCCATTCTAATCAGTTTAACAAATTAGATTATACTGAGGCACAGGAGCCAAAAGGTCTTATCACATTAGTTGTCAATGTCAACTAGAAGAGTTGTTCTCAACCTTGGCCACACATCATCAGAGAAAGTGGAAGATCCCAAGCTCCTGACACAAGCCAGGTGAATGAAATCAGAATCTCAGAGCTGGGGCCATTTTCAAAGATTCCCCAGGATAGTCAAAGGATCACTGATCTACGGTATCAATTCACTGATATTGAAGAAACATCTTTGCAATGTAAATCAATATAAAGTAAAAAGCAAAGTGTTTATGCCTAGTCAATGTGAGGTCAACATTGAAAATAAAAATTTAAAAGGACACTGGGGATTGAAATTAAAGCAATAGGTCAAATAATTCAAATTAAAATATTATTTTATTTGAAATAGTTATATGTATACTTGTTCTTGGGTACTCAATCTAGCATGAAAAACTTAATGGATTATAATTTATATGTGGGGGGGCATGAGACTAGGAGCATTATTGATTTTCTTTGCTCCATACTTTAATTCACCTTGCACATGCAGACACTGACATCATACAATTAAAGCAATTAAAACCAATGTGTAATAGCATTTATTAAAAGTTTGAGCCCTATATAGTTACTAATTTGACACAGTTACAAGTTCAAAGTAAAAATAATCATTCTTTAGCCTATAAAAACAATAGGCACCTAATATTAAGATAAAATTTTGGTTGTTTTCCTATAAAAATAAAATACAATTCATAAAATTAGTGGTCATATATAAAACAAAAAATAGGAAAAACAAAAATCAGGGTCATAAAACTTGTTATGATAATGGTTTTGACCTAAAAATGGCCTTAATAATGGTTAAAATGATTATCTGCATGGCTAGACTATTTGACTTTGTAGAAAAGCAATTCAGCAATAAAGAGAAGATTTGAAAATAATCAAGTGATAGGATACAAAAAAGATCTATTTGCATATGTATTCCACATTCCTGGACAATGTCACACTTTTTACAACAGCACTTAATCAACAGCAAAACAATATTTTTTAATAAAAATAATTTTTAGATATTTGATTTTATTTTAAATATATTCTTTCAAGAATCTAGAGCGCATGACGCCAAAATGAATTAAGAACTTAAGAAAGGTTCAAACTGTACATTATGTAATCCAAATTATATGTGCTCAAACTGGTTAATGTTTGTGAGCGGTTTCTGCAAACAATACAGAAAGCCTCAGGTATCACGATTATTATATATGCCTTACACTGGCAGAGCATCCTTTGGTATCTGTTAAATTAAGAATAAGCAATAGAATCTGCTTTAACATGAGATTATAAAAATAAAAATATGGATGCATATGTTCTTGAGAGTATGAAGATTAGTATCTATTATGAGAGAACTAAAATACAGATGATGCAATATCTACGTTATAGTCTAATCTCAAATCTGCTTTCACTGATCATCTGGCTTAAGTTAAGGTATAGTACTAGTGAGGACATAAAGCTATCAATAACAAAAGTTTACCAGTAACAAAGTAATTTGTATTCCTTAAATATCCCAATTTAATAATATATATCTTCACATATGCTTAGGAGCTAAAGGACAAGAGAAAATATTTAAGTTTAAAAAAACAAGCATTTTAATAATATACATATGTAATTTTGTAGCTTAGAATACTGCATATTTAAATATTAGCAACAACTTTATTACAGCTTTGTTACTCATATTATATATTAAAGATCATTTTGAAAAACAATGAAAACTACAGAGAATTACTGTCATCATTTTTGCTACTTGACTTATGTAAGATAGCAGCTTGAATGTTCTTTATTTTTCCATAAATTTCCTCCCAGATAAATGTGCATATTTACTCTTTTAAAATTAAGCCAGCTATTTCTCAGAATATTAAAAAATATTCTTGGGTACAAATGATTTTTATTATGTGTTCAATACAAATGTTCACTAAAATAAATTCAAGCTGCATTTAATCTCCAATTCCTATGGACTCAGGCACTATGACTGTATTAGATCAATATTAAGGTTTGTGTGCTTTCTCAGCATAAGGCGTCAAAAGTCCTTCAAAACAAGTTAAATTAAATGTAATCAATTCTATTTTATATATGGAATGTGGCTTTTTTGTAAATGGAGGAGAATATAAAATTAGAAGGTAATATGTCCTTAAGTTTTATATTTTGGAAATTACTGCATTAATAATTTAATTATATGGACATAATAAGGTTAATATTTCTCCTAAAATATAAACTTGTATATAAATTGTATAACTAATATGACTAAGTATATTCTATCTACATTTACAAATATATTTATACACTATTAAATTATATTTTTCATGAATATATTACCAATTCAAGAAATACAATGCATTTGCTTTTAACATAGCCTCGGACTTTGTGGCTATCTTAAAATATGGAAACTTTTTCATAGAATGTATATCTTGAGCAAAGTCCTTGATGACAGTCACAATTTCATAATTATAGTTATATTTAAAATGAGCAAAACTGTTTAGAAAGAAACTCAGGCACATCATTCAAAGTTTACAAGTAGCATTTTAAGGCATGTAATATAATTTGTATGTGGATGTCTTTGTGGCTTTTTCAGAATCATAAAGAAATTATATATTAAATTAAGGAAATAACTAATCAATTTGTAAGTTATCAATCAGGAACACTTGAAACTTAAATGTGGAATTCTAATTATTAAAAACAATTATTATAGAAAAAATGTTTCAAATGGACAAAAAAACAAAAATCACACAACCAAGAAAATAGCTACAAGATATCACAAGTAATAAATCATGTGTGTGATGATGAGAAACTCAAATGGCTGTGCTTACTTTTCAATGTGAAGAAGAAATGTTCCTAAGAAGTTAAGACTTCTATAATGTGCTTTTGTGTATACAGTTAACAACTACCACTTTATATAAAAACACAATCCAGAAGTAGTTCATGAAATTACACATTAATTTCATCTACATTATACCTTTACAGCTCTGATGACAAATATAAAGTTGAGAAATGTTTCAGGTCAAGAGGAAAATATACTTATTTATATTTAAAATTTGGATATTTGAGCAAAGATACATCTGAAAAGCTTATTTGAAAATATGCTGCAGTCTATTAACAATGACTATCTTTTAAATACTGAACCTATGCAAGTTGGAATTGATAGAAATTTCTATGAGAATTACATTCAGAAAAGCAAGCAAATTTATATTATTACAAGATACCACTTTTAAACATAAATAATATACTGAAATGCTTATAACCTTTTTATGAGTAGCAAAATTAGCAGACACACCATTTTCCTTATTTTTATAATTCTAATGAAACATATCTGGTCATAATAAATAACTATGCAATAAGTTATTAACAGCTGCCATTAAGAATAAGTTTAATCCCCAGGCATTAGTTATAGTGATATGGTTAAGAAAAGTATGTAGGAAAGTTTAAATCCATTTATCTTTTGAAGTGGTATTCTAAATTAATATTGAAAACTCAATATTAGTCTTTCCAAAGAAGATCTGTTTCTGATTTTAAAAAACGTTGAAAAGCAAGTTTAGTTTGAGTTTAGTTTAATTGTCAAAAGCACAACTAAACAATCCAAAGTAAGGTACAGCCCTTGAACTATGTTCATTTTAAATAGATTCCTTAGACCAGCTCTCATGTCAAAGAATCACAATGCATTTTTTATCAATATTGCCCTTGATTGCACTTCTCCAGTACAAAGCAAGTGAAGCAGAAGAGGGACAATTTTTCTTTTCCTGTGTGGTGCTGAGGGAGTAGTGAAGAGAAAGGAAAAGAGAGAGTGTAGTATATTATTCCTTTTTTAAAGCAATACCATTTTATTGTGTTATTTAATAAATTAACCTTGGAACAAAACATTAAGGCTTACTAAGATTCTGTCATCATTTCTTCCCTACTAAAATGTCACTTACTGCAGTATCTTCATCATCAACAGAGCTCTTGGGGAATCTCAGTTCAGCACCACGGACAGTGACACCTCTACAAGATGTGCACCACCCATGCCATTGGCCATTTCTTAAGACACTTGCATACACTTCTTTTTTGTCAATCAGCAAGGATTACAGCCCTTACTATATTAAACAGAAATAGACTGAATATGATACACATTATTAAGGAGTTTAGTATTTTTTATCCCTAGCACCATGCATTTGCCATTTAATATTTCTGGAGAACATGCTGAAAATACAAGCTAATTACATAAGGTATCTGATAAAACCTAACACTTAATTATTGATCACCAGGTAGTTAATGGAAACTTTCCACTCATATTGAGTCTGAGGTCAATAATTATTCAAATTTCTAAGAGAAAACAGAAAATGTATTGTGATTCAGTATGCTTAGGTAGGCCTCCAGACTTTCCAAACAACCTGAACTATCTCTGTAAAACAGGTAAAACGTGTTTTGCTTCTTCCTACATAAACAACTACAAACACTTTCTCTTTACCTTCTGGTCAACCAACTTAATGACGTCACTCTCTGAAAATTCACGTGTGCAGGTCCATAAGCCAAATCACACGTGCCTGTCTCTGACTCTTCTGATTTGGGCTAGGATCATTAGTATGCAGTCCCATCATATCTTCTTAACAAGCCATATTCAAATTCCATTTTTTAAATAAGGTAACAGAGTTTGAACCAATCGCTTATCTGTAAGAGGTAATTTAAGCCCTAGCTTTATTATCTCAGAAAACCAGGGTGTTCCCTGATTTTCCAGGGATTCCCAAATGAAGGCACCAGTCTACCACTAATCCACGAGGTATTCCCAACTCAAGCACCAAGTCAAGCTCTTATAACCACAACAACGACGACTGAAGTAACAAAACCAGAGCCACAAAAAAATAAAATAAACTTTTAAAACTCTAGAAAACATTCCAACAAAATAAAACAGATGGAAAAGCTCAAGAAGGGCAGAAGAAAAAGAAAATCCACTGATCCTACCTTACAGTCCTCAGGACAGGATTTCACCGAGTACTCCTGCGATTGTAAATATTTATGGAGCACACTTTCAAACTCTTCGTATTTCTCCTGAGCGTGGTGGTCATAGTCTTGGTAAGCCTCGATGCATTGCCTGCAGGTGGTCATCTCACCGCCCTCCTTGAGCACCACATCCAGACTACAGTTCAAAGTGTTGGGACTTGACAACCCCGAGAACAACTCCCAAAGTGTGTAGGAATTACAAAACGAAAGGTAAAAATCCGACAAGTTCCAGAGTGCAGTTGGATGTGTCCCTCTCACTTGCTGCTCCTCCCCCCTGGCCACCACCCCCTGACTCCAGTTCCTGGCGCACACCGCGTCCGCGCTCTCCACGGTAAAGCACTGGCCCGAGGAGGCGCCTTGGGGGTAACAAGTCTCCAGGCGCCACGCGGGTTTGGCAGAGTTTCCTAGAAAAAGAGCCTTGCTCCGGTTGTTTTTGCCCCCGCTGCCCTTGCCGCCGCCAGGGCCGTCTCCCGGAGAGGGGGGGAGGGTGGGGGATGAGGAGGCGGAGAGCAGTCTGAGTGCCTGGGCAGCGGGCGAGGACTCCCCCATGCTCGCCAGGAGCGCGGGCCAGGAGGGCTCCTGCTGCCGCGTCCGCTGCTGTTGCTGCTGCTGCTGCCGCTGCCGCTGTTGCTGCTGCCGCTGCTGCTGATGCTGTTGCTGCTGATGTTGATGCTGCTCCTTGTCCCGGGTCCGGGTCAGCTTAGCTTCGGCGCAGAACCACAAGTGATCAGAGAGCAGGACTGTGAAAAACAAGAGAGATGCCAGAGACAGTCGCCATTTCTGAGCCCTCTCTGAATCGATGAACGGTTTCTCGTTCTCCCGGGGTGCTGCCAACCAGATTTTTAAGCCGTCGTCATACTGCCGACACATCCAAGCACCCCTGGTCATATTTTGGGAACGCACAGCCCGGGCCGACTCCACCGTGAGGGCTCCTGTGCCGGTGTCACCACAATATGCATTGACTTAAAGGGTTTAATTTCCTTATCCCCTCCTCCCGTTTCTTCTCTCTCTTTCTCTCCCTTTCCCCCTCTCCCTCTCTCTCCCTCTCTTTTTTTCTCTCTCTCTTTTTGCCTACATAAATATTACTAGGCTTTGGAGGAAGATCTGACTTGCTTCCGACCTAATCATCAGCCGACCCCATCCTCTGTAGAGTAGGAAACAATAGTGGGGAGAGAGAGAGAGAGAGAGAGAGAGAGAGAGAGAGAGAGAAAGAGAGAGAGGCAGTCGGAGGTGGCTGGGCTGGTGGCCGGTGGCGAGCTGGGTGCAGGAGGTGATGGTGGAGGTGGCGGGGTGGCTCTGCGCTGGTCTTCTCACCCAGGCATTGTCAGCGCGCGGGTCCCCATGGTCCTGCTGAGGACGGCCCGCTCTTCCCAGTCAGGGGCATGCCGCGTCTTCGCTGCCCGCAGACAGCGACCAGTGCGCCTCCCCAGTGGCTCTCCTCCTCCTTCCCCTTCGCTTCTCCTCCTCTTCCTCCTCCTTCCTTTCCTTCTCCTTTCTCTCCTCCTCCTCCTGCTCCTACTTCTCGCAGTCTCTCCCCGAGTCCGGAGCCTGGGCAGCCACCGCAGACAGGGCTCTCCCTCCCCCCCACCCCCCACCCCGCGCTCGAACTGCTGCTGCCGCCGCTGCTGTTGCAGGTCTGCCCGAGGGCGCCTCCGCCACCGGGCTCCGACTGCTGACGCCGCCTCCCCCGGACCTTGGGGCCGAATCGCCTGGGCTGGGCCTCCCAAGAGCCACAGTCATCTTCAGTCCCCAGCTAAGTTGCCGCCATCTTCGTCCTGGAGAAACACTTTTTTGGGGGGGAGCGCTGGCTTTTGCGTCATCTCCTCCCGCGCAGAGATCTCTCCATCCTGGCGCATTGGCACCGCTTCGGCCGGGCGGCGGAGGAGGGCGAGGACGCACGGGGCCGGGGGAGGGGATGGTGCGGCTGTGCCACTGGCCCCGCCTGGGCTTCTGAGCTCCAGTGCTTGCTCCTTCCTTTGCGTCCCCTGTCCTCACCTTTTGGCTTTTTCTTTCTGTTTGCACTGACAAAAGTCAGAATGTAGATGCATGACTGAAGATGCTAGCTCATCTTCCGCGTCTCCCACTGCCTCTCTGCCTCTGGAAAAAGTCCGAGTTGCAAGCGGTCGGTTCCAGGTTTCTCATGGGGAGGGGGTCAGGGTAGTGCTCTCTTAACTAAGTGATGATAGACTTCAAAGGAAAGGTTGGAGGGGTGGGGGGTAGGGAAGTAAACACGAACAGGCTAGAGGAGAGAGGAGGTGACATCTGGTTTCTTTGTATGGACCTCGGGATCCCTAAAACAAACTAGAGATCAACAACTACCAGTGAGTTACATTTTGTCAAGTGAGTTTAGTGCTTTATATGGAACGGATGGTGTGTGCATCTACAACTATATATGCCGCTGTATATGTTACAGCGACGTATTTCATATTCGAAAGTACAGGTAAGAAATGGCCTCATATAGTCAGAAAAATACAGTAAAAACTGGGATATCAGGGGTCACCGCCTAGCCAGCGGCTTGGATTTCAACGTCTTGACTTCGGAGGATTCCTCCTTGGATCTGGAGCATGAAAAGCTTCCTTAACCCCATTCCCCACCGAGTTAGGCTTTGCTGTCGCCCACAAGACTTCCGCAGCAGCTGGCCATTGGCTGCCTGGGTGGCAGCGGCTGAATCCAAGCCTCTGGTGCCCCTTAGCGTTGGTTCTTGGAGTTCCAAGAGAGCAACAGACGCTCTGGGAAAGGGGTCCCACGCTCCCAGCTCATGCAGGTTGATGCTCTGAGCAAACATTAGTCTGGCTTTATCTGGGAACCCTGCCCACTCTATCCCTCACTCTCACCGGAGCTGTGGGAGCAGGAGGCTACGCCTGTGCCTGGACCCTCCGCAACGCCTTGTCCAGAGTCCTCTCTGTTGTTGATGAACAAGGAAAGCCTTTTGTTCTGTCTCGTATTCACCATATCCAGTCCCTGCTTTCTAATGACCCTCATACTCTGTTGGGTGCACATTCACATGGGCAGTATTAGGGTGCCTGTGTTCTAAGTAAGTATATTGAGAAACCAAAGGAATGGATCAGGATATTCATTTTCTAGAGATGCTATGGGTGTTGGGATGCCTGAGAAATGAGAATTTTTAAAATGTCAACATGCAAAACGTAATGGGCAGGTTTCAACCAACTAGTTCTGTCCTCAGCATAATAAGGTGTATACTACATTTTACCCAGGTAAATTCTAAGTTCCTAAAAACTATATGCAGTGAATATTAAAGCGTGGTGCAGTTGACTATTGATTGATCTGCCAGGTAATGTCTTAGAAAGAACATTTGTGTACCTATATCATTCTGACTCTTTGGATTTCATTGTGCTGCTTTGTTTTAACTACATAAAAGATCCCAACATTTACAGGTAAGCTTTCTATGACAAGTTCATCCTTACATTAAAGCATCTTTAAGTGAGCAAAAATTGAGGTTTTGCTGAAATTTTTTTTTTAAATATTTTCAGTAGTTAAGCTGAGGAGATAGTCTTTCAATTTTTTTTCTTTTTCTTAATTTTATTGTTGAAAGTATTACAGATGTCCCCCTGTTTCCCCCCAATGAGCCGCTCTACTCTGGTCCTGCTCCCTCTCCAGGCCTTCACCACCCTATTGTCTGTGTCCATGGGTTATACATATATGTATATAAGTTCTTTGTTTAGTCTCTTCCCGCCCCCCTCTTCATTCTAAAATATCTCAGTTTGTTGCATGCTTCAATGTCTCTGGATCTATTTTGTTCATCAGTAAGTGAGATCATGTGATACTTGTCTTTCTCTGACTGGCTTATTTCACTTAGGATAATACTATCCACGTCTTTCCATGCTGCCTCAAAAGGTTTTGATAGTTTAAATTATTTTGACATTGAATAAAATACTCTTTTCTCAAACAGTGATGTGAATAAAGATATCCTTTGAAGAAAATCTATTAAAATTTTGGAAAACATTGTTTTTTCTTCTACCCTCTTCTTGTGGTTACTCTTTTCTTAAATTTAAAACTTCAACTTCTTAAACCAAATCAGATCTATATACAACATAAAGTCTGCTTGCAGACATAAGTGAGTATAAGGTCTGGCATTTTCCATTGTATAAATAAATACATGTAGAAGATAATATCAAAAGACTGCATTTCTATTATTTTGTAGATTTTGCAGTACATAAAAATGAGCATATTATATTTTAAATCCTAAAATTATTCTCTTTCCCTTTTGTTTTGAACCTGGTGAACCTTTGTTATAAAGTATAGATGAAATGTAATAACCCAAAGCCTTTCTTCTTATAAACTCCGGGTGGGGATTTTTTTAATCTTAAAAAAAAATTATTAAGTTATTTTTCTTTCTTATCTCTGTTACCTATCTTTCTATCTTTAGCTCTATCTAGATTGTTATTTAATATCTACATTACAGGATTTAATTTCATACTTATTTCTCTTATCTGCCCCTTCATTTTTCTTCACCCTGTTTCTTCCTCATTTAAAGATGCTACCTGGACAGGTTTATATTTCTCTTGATCTCTTCTGCGTAAGACAGAAAGCTCAGAAAAATCCTTAGCTAGGGAAGTCTACAACAAGATATCCCTGAGCTGGGATTCTCACACAGAAACCTCCTAGGGGCAGTCTAGAGTGATTAAATCAGAAAGCAGACTGGGAATGGGGAAAATAAAGAAATGAACAATATATAACACAAAGATGATCTTAGGACAGGTAGAATTTTAATATAAAAAGAAAAAATTCACCAGAATACTTCTGTTAGCCCATAGGGAGAAAGGTGAGCAAAGTAACTGAATACCTAAATAAGTGACCACTTCCTAAGTGTGCACCACCCCACCATCTCCCAGCCTGGCTTCCTTTGCATGCCATGTGCCTCCAACCCAGGCAATATAAATTTTCAGCTCAAGTCAAACCTGTTCCTATTTACATTGATGAATAAGTTCCTCTTCCAAGAATAAAAAGCAGCAAACGTTCTGCTGAAATGAACTATCACATTTGTTCTTAAAATATATATTCTTTCTCCCAAGTCCAGTTTTTTACTAACACCCTTCCCCAACTCCACTACTTCAAGTTTTTACTCTTCTTCACATTCCATGACCACTAGTCTAGAGTTGTGCTCGCTGTTGAGTGCTGTTGCTATTGGCAGATAGATTCATTATGACCCCCAGGGGGTGGTTTAAAGCTAAAAACCACCAGAGCTACTGATATCAAGCTAATTACAATTTCCCTTGCCAGTGTTTCTCAGTATTGCCTCTATTGACATTTGGAGTCGATACTTCTTTGTAGTGGATGGCTGTCCTATACTTTGTATGAGGATCAGCAGCCTCCATAGCCTCAACTCACAAGACACCAGTAACACAATGCCTTCTCCCCAGTTTTGACAACCAAAACTGTCACCAAGTATTGCCAAATGTCCCCTGGAAGCAAACTTTCTCCCAAGTAAGAACCACTGCTTTAGAAACATCTCAAAGTAGTAGTGGTTACCTAATTCATATCTGCATGGGAGTTCTGGCATCAGAAATAAAGCTATGCCTTTTTCTCTAATACAGTGTATTTATAATCTAAGAAATCTTCACCTAGAATCATCACCTCATCATATAGTATGTCATAGAATAATTTTTAAAGACTACAAAATTTTGAAATTCCCTTAACCTCTCTTGCCTATACAAAGTTAAGGGGATAACTGACAATTATCATTTAAATCTGATTAATGTCGGAATTTTTCTCCATAACTCAGACTAATTTATTAACCAGATTGCTTGTATTTAAAAAAAAATACTTCTTATTGATTTTTAGAGAGAAAGGAAGAGAAAGGGAGAGAGTGAAATATCTGTTGGCTGCCTTCTGTATGTCCTCTACTGAGGATCAAGCCCAAAACCAGGGCATGTGCCCTGATCAGGAATTTAACCTGCAACCTTTTAATGCAGAGGTCCTCAAACTACGGCCCACGGGCCACATGCAAATACAAATATTGTATTTGTTCCCGTTTTGTTTTTTTACTTCAAAATAAGATATGTGCAGTGTGCATAGGAATTTGTTCATAGTTTTTTTTTTAAACTATAGTTCGGCCCTCCAACGGTCTGAGGGATAGTGAACTGGCCCCCTGTTTAAAAAGTTTGAGGACCCCTGTTTTAATGGATGATGCCCAAACAAGTGATTCACACCAGCTAGGGCCGTTTGTACTTTTTATGTGGACCCTCAAATATAATATATCATAAACTAAACTAAATATATACATCTGCTCATGTATATGTAAATCTAGAAGTTCTGTATGACATTGTAGAAAATTACAAAAAAACAAATAAGCAATTTAAAAAGTCATAAATAATTCCAACATACATATATAGTCACTATTTCTCTTTTGTAGTATCTCTCTAACATTTACGTTATATTATAAATCCCCATTTTGTAACATTTGGGATTCACATAGGAAGTATGACATATCCATGTTTATTAAATAATAATGCAAGTTTTCCTTTACTACTGCTTTATTAATTTTAATCAGGCATACAAAATCTAATGGTGTATCAGAACATTATACCTCTTTCTTCAAGCATGTGATTAAATCAGAAAGAGGACTGAGAATGGGGAAAATAAAGAAATGAACAATATATAAAATTAAAGATCCATTCCTCTCAACCAAAGTGAAAAAGCAAAACTGAGTTGTTACTGTTATCTTATTAGTATGCATATTTAGTCAAATTATATCTCACAAAATATTGCAATGATGTTTAACAAAAATCTGATATATTGCATTAAAACAATAGTGTTTCATATGATTTTTTAAATAATTAGGATAATAATACTCTCTATAATAGACTATATTTAAGTATTAGTTTTAAAGTAATCTGGACCTTGCCTTCTTCTAATAGTTCCCATGAGTCAGTATGTTTTAAAATGAGACAGATTTAAGGGTGCAGGCCCTCTGAAAGCAAATTGTCAATGACAACCAATCCCAAGTCTGCTTGCTCTCTTTTGATTCTAGAATAAACATGGGAAGACTGAGATGAAAGAGCATGCGTTGGCTCTTGAAGCTTAATTAAGGGGAAGAGATAATTAGGCCAGCAACCGTAATGCAATGAAAAATACTCAACAGTTAGCAATTTGGGAAACTGCAGATGAGGAGGGAGAGTTCTCATCTAATTTTGAGAGGGACCAGATAGTAAAGTACTAAGCAATGAGTAACATTAGGAAGAATCCTTGAAGAAGACCACCTATTTTCAAGGACTCTGATGCTTGGAGGAACCCAAGGCATGGAGGACCTATGGGTGAGTGGGCTGTGCTGGAGTGTGTGTGTTGGGGAAGGGAGTACATGGGGAATCTACAAAAAGAAAATAGAGAGAAAGGCTAGGGCTCCACATAAATGATATCACATAGTAAGTGAAGGTTCTGCTGAAGGTGGTTGGGATTCTTCGAGGAAATTTAGACATTGGTTAAAAGTTCCATTTTCATTAACACCAGTGCTCACTAAAATCAAAATGGAACATATGTCAGAAAAAGGTGTTAACCCGGGTAGTAAATGTTAATTCTTGTTAGCTTATCCGTTCAAATGTAGCACAGTGGGGGAAAAGAGCAAACAGTTTGGCTGGGAGGTTAGGTTTCATTTATCAGAAAAAGCAGGTTGTGGAGTCTAGAAACTCCTACGTAGGTTTTACCTAACAGTGTGACTAATGGCATACAGAAGTTTAATAGCAAAGGCACATTTCAGGAGGGTGCTGAATCATACACAGTTGCAAATACATTGTGTTGCGGGACATGGCAACAGAATGATTTTTAATGCATTAGAATGTAGATAGGGTTTTTTATTGTTTTTATATTATATAAATAATAAAATGTTTGTTGTGTTTCTAAATATTTACTCTTATCCCCTAGATTTAACATCTGCCAAATAATTTTACCACAGAAAAGTCAAACTGAGAATATCTATTTTTGCTAGCAAAAAACACGACTTGAATATGTCCACTCCCTAAATCAAATGTTTGTAATCCTGAGATATTTTTTTCACTTTGAATGTCTTCTGGATGAAAAAAAGGCACATCCTCGTTGTTCCTATACACTGCTTACGTACCACATGTAAGTGAAACTAGATTATGTTCTTATATACCTATTGATCTAGAAAAGGAATTTGTGCATTTAGAATTCACAGAAAATATGAAAATTCTTGACCAGAATATCTATATTTTTAAAAACAAATTAAGCATAAAGAGCTTATTAAGAATAGACTATAAATAAGAGCAAACCTTTAGGTTTTTAAGCCCTTATAGTTTGCCAATATAAACCTTTCTTTAAAAATAGAAAAAGATTATATCACTACCAAGTACCTGAGGGCTCTGATTAATTACCCACAATGATAAATGTACCAGAGTCTCTCTGCAACTTCGATTGACCTTGACTTGACTGGGTTGATTGGTCAGAACTAAAACTTGCTCTCTATCTGTGTACTTGCAATGTGCTCTAACTCAGTCATTTTCAAATGTTGGTGGGCAGAAAATCAAGTGGGAACTTAGCAAACTTGGCCCCTCTCCAGAGACCTGCTTCAATGGGACTAGGATGAGATCTGAGGAAACTGTAGTCATAATATGTTCCTCTTGGTAACTTTGTATAATCAAAAAATCCTCCTATTCGCCATGATAATCCTGCTGGATAGAGTGGCCAGCGATAGTCAAAGGAGGGCACAGTCCTAAATTCTAAACCAGTATCAAGATTTATTTGTGCCTTAACTGATTTGGCTTAGTGGATAGAGCTTTGGCCTGTGGACTGAAGGGTCCCGGGTTCAATTCCAGACAAGGGCACATGCCCAGGTTGCGGGCTCAATCCTCAGTAGGGGGCGTGCAGAAGGCAGCGGTTCAATGGTTCTCTCTCATCATTGATGTGTTTTTTTGTTATTTTTTGTTTTGTTTTTTAAAATATATTCTATTGATTTTTTACAGAGAGGAAGCGAGAGGGACAGAGAGCCAGAAACATCAATGAGAGAGAAACATCTATCAGCTGCCTCTCACCCCCCTACCCCCCTACTGGGGATGTGCCCGCAACCAAGGCACATGCCCCCGACTGGAACCGAACCCGGGACCCTTCAGTCCACAGGCTGGTGCTCCATCCACCAAGCAAACCTGCTAGGGATCATCATTTATGTTTCAATCTCTCTCTCCCTCTCCCTTTCTCTCTCAAATCAATAAAAATATGTTTTTAAAAAAAGATTCATTTGTGGGATAATGTAGTCTTAAATATTATTTGTGATTGAGAGCACATATGGAGTTAGTTCATGAACACTTTCCATAGAATGCAAATATAGTACACCACAAATCACATTAAAAATCTACATGATCATCATCCATATAGTGTTCTGTGTATGTGTGTAAACACACACATAGTTTTGCAAGTAAAAAAGTGACAAAGAAATCATATTTCCTTCAAGATACACAGAGCAAGTTCCCTGAGGAGAAATGAACAGAAGTAATTGAGAAATATAAGGACTTAAACAGTAGGAAAAATCTGCCTGTATCTAAATAGGAAGATGATTATTATAAAAATGGAAATTATCCCTAAATTAATTTAAATATAATTGAAAACAAGATGAGATTATTTTTCCTGAAAGAAATGATCCCTCATAAAAGAGGAAGCCACTTTATGTTCTAATCCTTATAAAATGTCTCATATTATGGGGGGTGGGGCTCTATATTTTATTTCAACTTCTTTTGGGGAATTTTGAAATAATAGTATTCCCTAAAATAATTTCCACCAACGTTAGTTTTAGATACTTACAGAGTTTACCTAATGAAGCTGTTACTGTAAAAAGTAATTTTTTTATTATTATTTCAGAAAGAGGAAGGGAAAGGAAGAGAAGGAAAGAAACATCGATGATGAGAGAGACTCACTGATCGACTGCCTCCTGCATGCCCCCTACTGGGGATCAAGCCCAAAACCCTAGCATTGTACCCTGACAGGGAATTGAACCATGACTTCCTGGTTCAGGGGTCGATGCTCAACCACTGATCCACACCGGCCAAGCAAAATTAATTTTTTTTAAAGAAAGTAAATTTAGTAATTATTTCTGGGGTAATTATTCCACCATAGCAAGTATTAGCTGTAATTTACATGAGGATTTTGCTAATAGAAACCTTTCTTTAAAGATAAAAGCCGATATTAGTACCATAAGATACCTGAGGGCTCTGATTAAATACCTACAATGGTAAATGTACTAGAGTCTGTCTATAACCTCGACTGACCTTGACTGTGTTGATTGGGCAGAACTAGGACTTGCTCAATAGCAAGATTTCACAATAGCAAGTATTAGATGTCATTTTAAATAAGGATCATAGTGGAACACAATGTAATAAATGTTCATGTGGCAGTTGTTAAGAATATATTTTCAATTTTTTCAGGAGTATTTTTTGTTTCTTTAGAAAGGAAAGAATAGTTATACAAATGGATTCTCTGATGTGGTGCAAAAGCTCTCACTCACATCATCATAGAACTATCCATGTGCTGGAGAGAAAGTGAAGTTGATGGTGACAGTGGCTCTTGTGGTGAGGAAGGCTCTAATATCAAATACACAGTTTGAAGATTTTAAGTACTATTGCTTCCTGGCATGTGAGAATATAAAAAGGTGTTTCAAAATTAATATATGATTTCATGTGCTACTTCAATAAGTTATAAATAGACACTTGCTATTTAATTTCATTTTCATCCTTAAAATTGGTAAGTACAAACTTAAAGAAGCCTTTCTGGGATAAGTTTCTGATTCATTAAGAGGGATGGTCTTTATCTCCTCAGGCAAGAGAAAAAATAAACAAATGGACTACATTAAACTAAAAAGATTTTACACGTTTTACACAGCAAAGGAAACCATCAACAAAATGAAAACACAACCCACTGAATGGGAGAATATATTCACCAATGATACATCTAATAAGGGCTTAATATTCAAAGATATTATAAAGAACTTATAAAACTCAACACAAAAAAAAAACCAAATAATCCAATTAAAAAATGGGCAAAGGATCTGAATAGACACTTCTCCATAGAGGACACCCAGATAGCCAACAGACATATAAAAAGATGGTCAATTTCACCAGTCATCAGAGAAATACAAATCAAAATCACAATGAGATGCCACCTTACACTTGTCATAACAAGTGTTTCCTAGGATATGGAAAAAAGGGAACCCTCATGCACTATTGATGGGAAGGCAGATTGATCCAGCCACTGTGGAAAGCAGTATGGAGTTACTTCAAAAAATTAAAAATGGAACTGCCTTATGACCCAGCGATTTCACTTCTGGGAATTTATCCTAAGAAACCCAAAACATTAATTGGAAAGAATATATGCCCCTTATGTTCACTGCAGCATTATTTACAATAGCCAAGATCTAGAAGCAGCACAAGTACCCATCAGTAGATGAGTGGATAAAAAAGCTGTGGTACATTTACACAATGGAATACTACTTGGCTATTAAAATAAGGACATTTTACCCTTTGCGACAACATGGATATACCTATGCTAAGTGAAATAAGCCAGTCAGAAAAAGACAACAAGTACCATATGATTTCACTCAAATGTGGAACCTAATGAACAAAATGTGGAACCTAACAAGCAAAATAGGTACAGATTCATAGATAGAGAGCAGGCTGACAGCTGTCAGGGGTGGGGCTGGGTAGGGATGATGGAGGGATTTAGCAAAAAGGAAAAAAAAATCTTTGAATATTAAGCCCTTATTAGATGTCTCCCATGGACAGGGATAACAGTGTGGTGATTGCTGGGGAGAAGTGGGTGGGAGGAGGTGGTAGAGGATATGAGGGATAAATGGTGATGGATGGAGACTTGACTTGGGGTGGTGAACACACAATATAGTGTTCAAGTCATGTGTTATAGAATCGTGCACATGAAATCTGTATAATTTTGTTAACCAGTGTCACCCCAATAAAAAATAAAGAAAATATAAAATAAAATAGAAGGGATGGTCTTAAGACCATATTATATTTGGGTTTGCCCTATATTTAGGCACAAATATGGTTTGTTTAATGGAATTTCAATAAAACATGAATTTTTTGTAGAACCTCAAAAGTTATGAAGACTGTCTGGAATCATGAATAGATACTAGAATGAAGCCTTCCCAAATGTGTTCCTGCAACACTTTGCAATTGTCATAGGAACATCTGTCTCACTTTCAACTGACTTTCATGGTGCTCCATCACTGGACTCAACAGGAAAGCACACCAGGCAGGAGATATAAATGGTGACGTATTCATTCCATGAACATTTGATTCAGCCTCTGCCCCTCCATCTCTCCACAGCACTCAGAAAATCTCCAGCCAGAATATGGGTGAAGCCAGAGGGACAGATCTCAGAGTGTCACACCTGGGCAGTTATTCCCAGATATTATAATGCTGGTGCTTGTTTCCACAGTACCATCCAAAGATATATCTGTGACACTAGCTACAGGTTTAATCATAAATTAGTATCAGACACATGCACAGAAGAGTAGTCTTGATATATTTCTCTCACTAGTTCTCAGACTTTCAAATCAACAGTGGTAGTAGCGACAGAGATCAGGTTCTCCTGGGAGGGCTCTCTTCTTGGCTTGCAGATGGTAGCTTTTTCACTCTGTAATCCTATGTCAAGATAGAGGAAGCAAACTCTCTAGTATCTCTTGATAGGAGGGCATTAATCTCATTGTGAGGACCCCACCCTCATGACCTCAAATCACTCCAATTACTTGCCAAAGGCCCCATCTCCTAATACCACCACATTGGTGGGTAAGGCTTCAACATATACATTTGGGGATGACACAATTCTGCCCATAGAAACTTGTGTATTTCAGTTTACATTTATAAAAAATATTTCAAAATCCAATAAACACTGAATAGTGGTTATCTCTGAGGAGCAGGGTTAAAAGGCAAAATAAAAACAACTTTGAATTATTTAATTAGAATTCATGGGTAGCAAGTGATGTGATCACTTTGGCAGCACATTTTTTGAATATCCAAAATTTTCTTTATGGAAAAATAAAGAGATCAATTAGGATAGTGAAAGGAAAAACAATGATGGCATATTCCATAAAACTAGATGACAAAGAGTGTCTAAAGGCCCTAAGAAATGTTTGGGTTAAGCCAAACCAGTACAGATAAGTATCTGTGGAGTAGGAATGGTAGGATATGTGGGAATGCACAACCTATAAGTCCTGCAGAAACCAATGTATTTCCAACCTCTACTTGCCCCCAAAGAAAAGATGAAACTTTGAGTTTGAAAGCCTGAGAAGGCAAAGAGCCACAGACACACCTGAAGCCCTCAAAGCCTCCAAGTTGCTGGCAAGCTCAAAAATTCTGAAGGCACGGCTTCAAACACTGGCATGACAGAGCCAATCCCTGTGAGCCTCAGAAATACCTCAAATACTCTCCTTCAGGTGAGGAGAGGTTTGTTCGGAGGAACAGCTGGAGAGACAGAATCCAAATTGAGCAGAGAAGGAACACTGGGGATGAGAGTGAGAGAATGTTCCAAAGACCCAAAGGAGAGATGTCCCAGAGAAGCAGGTCCAAGAAGTAGTGGGAAGCAAGAGAATAATTAAGGCTTAAAGCCTGATCCTGAACAGAAAGGCCCCTGAGCCCTGGAGCTGGGGTTTCGAGTAAGAAGGGAAAAAATTCATCCTGAGAGAAACCTGATTTAGAAAGACCAAGGAAGTTCTACCTAACAGAGGTGAGGCCATATTCTGCATCCTTTAGGAAAACAACAGAGGAGAAGCCTACAAGTCAGCAGGGAAATGGAGAAAGCTTCCCTAGCCAACCTTGTCTCATCATCTCATACAATGGAAGGCCCAAAGGGAATATATTCTAATCCATTAAAGTCACCAGAGAATGACAAGGAGAAACATAAAAAATAAACCTATTAACATTTCGAGAGATAGCGAAAACACACCAGAAACATGTAGGCACAAAGTGGATGGAACTATGGTCTAATATTTTATATTCATCTAGAAGAATTTTTTAAAAATCAAAGCTTTGAAATAACCAATCAAAACTATCAAAGTTGAGAAATGGTATGGCTAAACCAAACCTACAACATATGACTGAATTCTTTTATAAACAGGTTTTCAAAACATTGGTCCCAATTTGTTTAAAAGTGGTTGGAAATCTTTTAATCCAAGTATTCAGTGAATATAGTGCTAAGAAACTTCAGCTTTTGAATAACTAGTGGACAGCAATTATTGCAAACAGACCTTGAAAGCAAAAAGACATTGAAAATTATCCTGACAAAATCAAGGGAGGAAGTGAACAAATCAAACAGTGAGAGCTCAGATGGTGTAGAGAATTTAATTTTGAACTTCTATAAGTGTGATTTGGAGTATCTTGGATTGTGAGAAGAATTTTTGATGAAGTTCCTATTTTAATTGGATAAATTTATGTTCTGAATGGTACAAAATGAAACAGAGAAGGCCTATGATTTCTTCCAGCATATAAATTAGGTGAAACATTTAAAAGAATCATAAATAGAATAGACTGCATTAAAGTAATTTTTTCTTATAAATGTTTTTCAAAGAAAGATGATTTGAGTGAGGACTAAAAGATAGTACCCACAAAATATGTTGGTAAAATAACTACACATTTAATATTTATTAAAGAGACAAGAAAATCCTTCACTAAGCAGAATTTGCTCAGAGCTTACTAGGTAACTAAAAACCGAAAAGGAGTATTATCTCAAAAATATTTGGGTTTCCAGAGAAAGTCAATCAAAGATCTCAACAAACATAAAATTATTAACCATAAATTTAAAATTTTGAGATTTCAGTAATTTTTATAACAAATTATATATCATAAGATCATATTGAAAAACAAACTTTATTTCTGAAAAATACCAATGACATAATAAAACAAACAGATGTAGGTAAGAAATCCTATATAATACTAGTAAAAGGCTAATATGCAAATTGTCCCCTCCACTGGGAGTTTGACGAGGGGGCGGGGCCGGCTGGCCAACATCCCATGTCCCCTGCCCCCTCCCCATCCTCCTCCCACTGGCCTGCCGGCCTGATCTGCCGAATAAGGGCTGGCAAGCCGGACTCCACCCATGCACAAATTTGTGCACCAGGCCTCTAGTGGTTTTATAATGTGACCAAGATTTTAATTTTACTTCTTTTACTATACTTTAATGTTAAAAATGAAAGAAGATTTTAAAGATCTGCTTTAATGTGTATAATATTGCTATAGACTGAAGGTCTGTGTCCCCCTAAAATTCATATGTTGAAACTTAATCCCCAAGGTAATGTGATAGGAGACACAAGAAGAGGAGAGTGCTGCTAAAAATGAAAAATGTGTCCAGAAGACCATCGCAATTTTTGAATCAGAACTGGACAAAATAAAACCTATATCTGTAAGTGACTTTTATTTGAGCTAGTAAGTAGACTCTTTATTTAGAAGAGTTTGAGTTGATTTTTCTGTCCCTTGCATCTAAAAGATCTGACATTCCATAGGTCATCAAAATGTGACACCCCACAATTTTCCAATATACACACCTAACTATCTCTCACACTTGCATGTGGTACACAATTAATTAAAATGCAAATAGTTTATATTTGAAATGCAAGAAGCAAATTGGGCCTTCACCCCAATTGTTTTCCCTTAAACATCATCTATCCCTTTAACACTGGTTTCAAGTTACTGTTATCACCCATGTTAGCTAGCTTCATGATACACTGCCTTCATCTTCCCCTACTTTGCCACCTTGAAGCATAGCATACAAAAGCCTCATATATTTAGTAAAGATTTTGATATTGCACTTAAGTTTAAGTCTATCTTCATAGGTCACCATGTTTGTGACTGCAAGTTAATTAACTCAAGTTAATTGAAATAGAATGTCCTCATCTATAAAACTAGTGTTCACAACAGTATTTGTTCATAAAGTTGTGCAGACTAAATAAAATATATATAGGAACTTGTAGTAAAGTGCTTAAAAGTGCCTATTCTGGGCCAGTCAGTGTGTGCTCTCACCAGGGCTATGTCTCTACTAGCCACGAGACATTGGGCAGATTGGTAATTCAATGTTTTCATCTATAAAATTTGGATAATAATAGCAGCATTTTCACAGTTTTGCTGCAAGATTTAGACAAAAAGAGTGCTTAGAAAAGGCTTACTCCTTAACAATTGCCCAGGAATTATTTACTTTTATTATTAGAGAGTGATACTTTGAAAGTACCTGGCATGTAATAAATGTTAACTGTTAATTAAACAACACTACTACTATCAAGAATGAAAGACTGGATATCACTACCAATTCTACAGTCATTAGAGAATAATATGAAATATTATGGCCCTGGCCCATTTGGTTCAGTAGAGAGAGTGTCGGCCTGCGGACTGAAGGGTCCCGGGTTCAATTCTGGTCAAGGGCACATGCCCGGATTGTGGGCTCAATTCCCAGTGGGGTGCGTGCAGCAGGCAGCCAATCAATGATTCTCTCTCATCATTGATGTTTTCTCTCTCTGTCCCTCTCCCTTACTCTTTAAAAGCAATAAAAATATATTTCAAAAGATATTATGGATGATGTTATAATAAGTCTGACAACTTAGATTAAATTGACAAATTCCTTGGAATATAAAACATACCCAAACTAATACAATAAGAAATAGAAAGTCTGATTAGCTTCCTATCTGTTGAAGACATTTAATTCACAATGAGACAATTTTCTACAAAAGAAAACTTTAGTTCTGATGGTTTCACTGTTGAATTCTACCACACATTTAAGACAAGAATACTTCCAATATTTCAAAATAATTTTTCATAGTAGAGGGGAGGAACCTGATGCCCTCATTTTGTAAGACTAAAATAATTATTACCAAAACCTGACAATAATAGTACAAGTAAAACAAAACAGAGCTGCAGACTAAAATCCCTCATAAACATACAATATTAGAAAATCAAGCAATATACCTCAAGTATAATCTATTATGACTAAGTAGGCTTACCCCTGAACTGTAAGGTTCATTTAACAACTGAAAATCAATAAATGTAATTCAACTTGTTAACAGAATGAAGGATAAAAAGCATAGAAATATTTCAGTAAGTTCAGAAAAAGCATTTGACAAAATTCAACACCCATTCATGGGAAAGACTCTCAGCAAATTATTACATAAGGGAATCTCCTCAACTTGATTCAGGGTATGTAGTAGACTGAAAGGTGACCCCACAAAAATATTTGCATTTTTAGTCCTCATAAACTGTAAATGTCACCTTATCCAGAAAATGAGTCTTTGCAGATATAATTTCAATTAATAAAAGATCAACCTGGATTAAATTCATTATCTCACAGTTGTGATGCTGAAAATGGGTCCAAATTTCCAAGGAGCAATGTCATTATAAGAGACAAAAAAAAAGAGAAACTATTACACACAGAAGAGGAGGAGGCAATACAACCATGGGACAGGGATTGGAGTGATGCAGCCATAGCCAGCAAATGCCTGGAGCCACCAGAAGCAGGAAGTAGCAAAGAACAGAATCTACCCTTCCAGAAGGAGCATGACACTGCCTAAACCTTGATTTCAGACTTGTGGCATCCTGATTGTGAGATAACTTTCTGTTGTTTAAGCCACCCAGTTTGTGGTGATATATTAACGCAGCCATAGGAAACTAATGCTAAGCATTTATGAAGATCCTACAGCTAGCATCAGAGTTAATAGAGAAGTTTTGGACACTTTACCTCTAAGATAAAGTACAATGAGAAGTTACCTGAAATTACTACTGCTATTCAGCATTTTAATTGGAAATTGTAACCAGTGCAATAATGCAACAAAGTAAATGGCAAGAATAATTAGAACTATTTTTACATGCATACAACATAATTATGTAGAAAACTCAATAATTCATAAAAAAAAATTGGAAATGAAAAGTAAATTCAGCAAGCTTATAGGATGCAAGGTCATTATAAAGCACTCAATTGTATTTCTATATACTAGCAGCAAATAATTGGTAAATAAATATATCAACAATGTTTCATAGATTTTTAAGTGTACAAAAGGTCTATTCCTTTTTTTTTAGGAATGGAAATAAAATAAATAGTTTATATGTTAACTCGCTTGGTTTCATTTTTCTTTTTTTTTTAATTAAATCTTTTGTTCAGATTATTACAGTTGTTCCTTTTTTTTCCCCCCATAGCTCTCCTCCACCCGGTTCCCACCCCACCCTCTGACCTTCCCCCCCCCCCCCCCCCCACTGTCCTCAGCCATAGGTGTACGATTTTTGTCCAGTCTCTTCCCGCACCCCCCACACCCCTTCCCTCCCCAGAATAGTCAGTCCACCCCCTTTCTATGCCCCTGATTCTACTATATTCACCAGTTTATTCTGTTCATCAGATTATTTATTCACTTGATTTTTAGATTCACTTGTTGATAGATGTGTATTTGTTGTTCATAATTTGTATATTTACCTTTTTCTTCTTCTTCCTCTTCTTAAAGGATACCTTTCAGCATTTCATATAATACTGGTTTGGTGGTGATGAACTCCTTTAGCTTTTTCTTGTCTGTGAAGCTCTTTATCTGACCTTCAATTCTAAATGATAGCTTTGCTGGGTAGAGTAATCTTGGTTGTTGGTTCTTGCTATTCATCACTTTGAATATTTCTTGCCACTCCCTTCTGGCCTGCATAGTTTCTGTTGAGAAATCAGCTGACAGTCGTATGGGTACTCCCTTGTAGGTAACTAACTGTTTTTTTCTTGCTGCTTTTAAGATTCTTTGTCTTTTGCTCTTGGCATTTTAATTATGATGTGTCTTGGTGTGGTCCTCTTTGGATTCCTTTTGTTTGGGGTTCTCTGCGCTTCCTGGACTTGTAAGTCTGTTTCTTTCATCAGGTAGGGGTAGTTTTCTGTCATTATTTCTTCAAATAGGTTTCAATATCTTGCTCTCTCTCTTCTTCTGGCACCCCCATAATTCGGATGTTGGTACGCTTGAAGTTGTCCCAGAGGCTCCTTACACTATCTTCATATTTTTGGATTATTTTTTCTTTTTGTTTTTCCAGTTGGGTGTGTTTTGCTTCTTCGTATTTCAAATATTTGACTTGATTCTTGCAATCCTCTAGTCTGCTGTTGGAACTCTGTATAATATTCTTTATTTCAGTCAGTGTATGCTTAATTTTTAGTTGGTCCTTTTTCATAACCTCAAGGGTCTCACTAGATTTCTTGAGGGTCTCACTAAATTTATCAGTGGTTTCTAGAAAATTCTTGAAAAACCTTATAAGTGTGGTTTTGAACTCTATATCCCGTATTTTGCTTTCCTCCATTTCTGTCATTTGTGACCTGTTTCTTTGTCTCCGCATTTTTTATGCTTCCCTGTGTTGATTGAGTGGCTTTCTGTGCTAGGTGTCCTATAGGGCTCTGTGGCTCAGCCTCCCCAATGACCTGAGGTAGACACTCTTGGTGCACCTCTTTGTGGGCTTTGTGTACAGTCTTGTTGTAGTTAAGCCTTGATTGTTGTAGGTATCACTGGGAGGAATTGACCTCCAGGCCAATTGGCTGTGGGAATCAGCTGTGTCTACAGTGGGAGAACTTCTGTGCTGGAGACACCCTTCTGGGGCAAGACTTGCTTCAGTGGGGCTTTGGTGCTCACTGAGTCTGCCCCCTGAGTGTGTCCCTTATGGATCTGAGGAGTTGTAATCTGGATGGTCCCACTCTAACCACTGGGTACACTGGCTCTTGGATCTCTAAGGAGGTGCTAATTTAGCCTCTGCCTGAGGCTACCCAGCAGGAGCTATGGAGAGATCTGCAGATTCCTCTTCTTTGTTTGGAGATTGGAGGTGCCCAGATGAGGCCCGGCTGTGAAGCAATGCAAGCTGCTGTGGGGCCTTGGGCCTTCTTTTGGAAGTTCTGGGTCTCTCTGACCCAGCTGCAGTTTGTTAGGTAATTTTCAGATTGCAAGGGGCCGGGCCTTTCATATGCAAAAGCCTCTGCGCACAGCTTGGGTGGGGCAGGGTCTCAGGGGATCAACAGGGCGGAGCAAGCAGCTATGGCTGCTCCTCAGTCCTATCCTAAGAGGCCCCGCGTCTCAGTGTTCCAGTAATCGCCGCAAGCACCTCTGAGAGAAAGCCACCCTCGAGTTCCGACCGATGCCAGCCCAGAGATTCGCCCAGAACTGGAGTTCAGAGCAGTTGGGAGCTTGAGACTCCCTCCCGATTGAAAAAGACAACCATGTCCTCAGTTGCCAGCCCTTTCCACATGCGCCTCCATACCTCTGCACTTTACTTCCGCACCTCCTCTGAGTCTCAGTGTGCTTTTCTCTTTCCTTCTAGTTGTAGAATTTCCACTCAGCCAGCTTTCCTGTGGTTCTGGATGATCAGGTCTATTCCTTTTGTTAAATTTATTCCTGAGCAGTTGATATATATGTTCATAGACAGGAAGACTCAAAGTTATTAAGATTTCAGGTATATCTATAGATTTGAGGCAATCCCAATGAAAATCTCCATGATTTTTAAAAAAATATACTGAGTATTTAATTCTAAATTTAAAAAGGAATTGAAAAGCATCTAGAATAGCCAAAAATAGATGGCAAATCTATTTGAGGGGTTTACATACCTGATTCTGAATCTTACTATAAAGCTAAAGTAATCAAAGAGAGTGTGGTATTAGGGAAAGGATTAAGCAGCAGATCCAGAGAACAAAGATTTCAAAGTGGAAAAGAACATATTTTCAACAAATAGCACTGAAACAACAAAATAGAGAATGGATAGATAGGAGGATGAATAAACAAATTATGCCATATTTATTTATCAAAACGCTTCTTGCCAATAAGATGAAACTACTTATATAGTCAACATGGATGAATCTAAAAAACATTGTACTGACCCATACATAAAGAGTACACACAAAGTTATTCCATTTATATAAATTTAACAACAATTTCCAACTAATCTATGGTTATAGGAATAAAAACAGTGCTTATCTACGGAGGGTAAAAATTTACTAAAGGGGAGAAAATGGAAATTCTTAGTCTGATGTAAATGATTTATATCATGACTGAAGATAGAATGGTGTATTATATGCCAAAATTTATCAAATTTTATAATTTTTTAAAAGCTACATGAAGGTAGTGAAATGGGAAAAATGTGAAATAAGACATTTTTTAAAAACGGCTAATACTCAACTGAAGCATAAGGAAAATGTACCCACCGAATAACATGACAGACAAGTTTGGCTTCCTGCAATAAAGTAGTAGATGGTTTTAGGAGAGTCCTCCTGTTGGACATATCCCAAAATATATATTTTACAAAGGAAAAATGCCAATAAGTGAGCGTGGTATTTTGGTGTCATTTTCCCCCATCAGAATATTGCTAATTTGAAATCTGCAATTGGAGACTTAGTTAAGTCAAAAATGACAGATGACAGACTAAAAAGTTGAGCAGAGCTTTAAGTCATTGCACAGAATTTAAGAGACAAAAATCAGATGCAGTATAGGAAAAGGATCTTCTTCATAAGACTCCCTAAGTTAGCCCAGCTAGCATGGCTCAGTGGTTGAGAGCCGACCTATGAATCAGGAGTTCACAGTTCAATTTGAGTTCACAGTTTGATTTGAGTTCACAGTTCGACTCCTGGTTGGGGTTGTGGACAGCCAATCAATGTTTCTGTCTCATCATTGATGTTTCTATCTCTCTCTCCCTTCCTCTCTGAAATCAATAAAAATATGTTTTTTTAAAAAGATTCCCTAGGTTAGTTCTTTTTTACTTATAGGATTTATTCCATTGTTACTGCAGACTTTTAGGAGTCAGATGGTACATTCAAATGGGCTCATGCCTGCCTTTTTGTACTAGTTCCCTACATCTGAAACAAATCATTGATCTGCTAGAATCTGGAGCAGGGCAAGCAGAGAGCTTTCCATTACCTCCAGGATTTCCACTGGGACTGAGTCACATCTGTCTTAACCCCAACTTCTGGATCCCAAGCTGAAACATTGAATCTTGTTTTCTACCATTCAATGCTGCCTCCTACTCTTGTTTCTACTGAATTAGCTTCAATAATTACAAGAATTTAGGGATATTCTTTAATCTTTCATGGTACTCTTTTTTTTTCATTGGGGGGGGGGGAGGTTTATTCAAAAGAGAGAGAATTTGCTCCCACAAGTTTTATCTAACCAGGACTATTTTCTAAACTCCGCAATACAGCGAAGGTATATTTTGCAGTTTTTGCTATGGAAGAAAATAAATGTCAAAATTCTAGGAACTCTCCATATCACTCCCTACCTAGTTCAAGTGCTCTGTGCATCAGCTTAGAAACAGAAGAATTGGAGGGCGTGTGTAGACAAATACAATTCTTAATGCCAGGCCTTGCAAACTTTCCATTTGTATCAGTCACTTCTCCTGTCTAAGGCCTGTCATTTTTCTGAAATTTCAGTGATATATTGTAACACCAACTCAAAATTCTCCACTCCTGTTCCTGGTACTGTATTTCCTACAAATATTTCTAGATACAGGTAACATCAGGAGTTCAGAATTGTGCTTGAAAGCCAATCCCACAACAGCTAACCAGCCTCGAGGGTCTCCTGAGTGAAGGAAAGGGACTTTCATCACACTACATGCACCTTCCACAGACATATATATTTCCCATGTTTAAACAACTCCAATTTCTTGATAAAAGTTTTCACTTTCAAAGCTTGGCTACACTCCAATTTCCACATTTTCCTATCGCCACATAACTTCTTGGCCTTTCTCTAGTAAGCTCATACAGGACTCCAGGGTCTGACTCTCCACCTGAAACACTAAATCTTAAAATGTACAAGTCACAAAAGTTCCAATTAAGATCTCAGATAAGTTTTCACAAAGCTTCCATCTATGCTCTATTCTGGACTAAAACCATAAGAAGTAAAGATGTCTGTTTGCTTTGCGCTCTCAGGTGCCTGCCTCACCTTGTTGGTTATCTTTCTAAAAATTTTAAAGAAAATGTTGTTCATTGAGGAACCACACTCCATATAGAGCCCCAAAATAAACAGTAACAATCCCAGCCACATATGACACTCTCTTCCTGAATTTTTACTGCTCTCATATAATCTTCAAACATTACCCTCTCTTGCTAGAGTGTTCTCAACTGCGAATAAAAATGGTTTCTCTCAAGCACTATGGGTGGTTGTATAAATTTAAAGAACATTTCTGGAGACCAGTTTGGTGATATAGGTCAAAATGTACAATGAGGACTAGATGTGATTCAAATAGTCTTTTCCATGAAGTAGTCTAAAGAAAATATTCCTAGATGAAGACAAAGTCATGTGTAAGAATGCTCCTTGCAATTTTTAAAATAATAGTAGCAAGTAAAGAAAGGTATAATCTAATTATCTAAAATGAGACTGGTTGTGTACATTATGATGTGTACATACACAACAATCAATTTTGATCAATTTATTGCTGTGCACTCAAGGTTTATAATCCTTGTGATCCTGTGAAAAGATATTTTTCATTTTGGATACCCAGAATCCAGTCTCCTTTCTATTAATATCCTGGATACTTGAGAAGGTAATGGCTGCCTTCCTGTATGGCAGTGGTTCTCAGCCTTCTGGCCCTTTAAATACAATTCCTCATGTTGTGACCCAACCATAAAATTATTTTCGTTGCTACTTCATAACTGTAATGTTGCTACTGTTATGAATCATAATGTAAATATCTGATATGCAGGATGGTCTTAGGCGACCCCTGTGAAAGGGTCGTTCGACCGCCAAAAGGGTCGCGACCCACAGGTAGAGAACCGCTTCTCTATGGGGATCAAAGAGGCTTGATTCTCACTTTCCCAAAGGCATAATCAAGAAGCACACATAAGGCAGTCTTGGCAAGTTAAGTACAGTCTCATGGGATTTTGAAATTTGGGCATAAGCTTCTTGGGTAGAAATTTGCAGCAACATTTTTTTTCTTGCCACAGAACATGACACTGTCCTGCACTTCCTGGCAATAACTGCTGCCAGATATTCACAGTCCTTATCTCCCATTCCTGGACGTCTACATCCCCTTAAATGCATTTTTTAAAATGAATGCACAGATTAGATGATCAAACAAACATATTTAATTGAAAGATAACTGACACATTTTTATTTTACTTTGTCTATTCATTTCCTGAAAACTTTTTCTGGATGAGTCTAGTTTAATATATGTTCCTAATTCTTTTGTTTTATTGCAAACTGATACCTGTCCATTGAAATGCCAATTATATTTTGCTCTATAAAAAGTCATTTCATGCATTTTTTTCCTGCTGGAGGCATAAATAAAGATATTCCCTTGTCTGATATACTTCCATGATATACCAAAGTTTTCTATATCCAACTTTGCTAAGTTTGTACATTTTTTTGCCACAAGTCCTGAAGGAACAGCAGTATTCCTCCAAAGTAACTGATGACATATTTCAATATTTTTGTAATGTACATGTTTCTGTTATATTGTGCAAACCACTTGTTTCCAATTCAGAAAAGCAACTCTAAATGAAAGTTAGTGAGAATGCTACTTGATGAAAAACTACATCTGTCTTAATGTATATATTCTCTGAAAAGCAAATAATTCATAGTATTCCACAGTGAACTTATTATCACATATGTAGCAGTGAGGTTCTTATCACTTTCCTTTCTGTCTCCCTCCATTTTAACCTATTCCTTTGTGTCCATTCCTATAACAAGTGATTATCTCACTCATTAACTAAGGACGGTGTTATAAGCAGGACAGGAAAGAGGCATAAGCCTTTTGGGTAGAAATTTGCAGTAACATCTATGAACCAATGAATTAGAAACATATTCTACCAGGTCTCCACACATACCCTGGCCCCAGATTTTTGCAATGTGTGTAACTATATTGGGACATAGCCATATAGGAGAAAAAATTAAGGGTACTCTTGTCTGAGCAGAATAAAAGCTTTGAATTAAATATTAAGGTTTCTGTTTGTTTTTGTGTTTTTAATTTTTTAATAAATCTTTATTGTTCAGATTATTACAGATGTTCCTCTTTTTCTCCCCCATAGCTCCCCTTCACCCAGTTCCCACCCCACACCATGCCCTTAACACCTGCCACTGTCCTCATCCATAGGTGTAAGGTTTTTGTCCAGTCTCTTCCTGCACCCCTCACAACCCCTTACCCCCGAGAACTGTCAGTCCACTCCCTTTCTATGCCTTTGCTTCTATTATATTCACCAGTTTATTCTGTTCATCAGATTTTTTATTGACTTCATTTTTAGATTCACTTGTTGATAGATATGTATTTGTTGTCACTTTGTTGTTCATAATTTTTATCTTTACCTTATTCTTCTTCTTCCTCTTCTTAAAGAATACCCTTCAGCATTTCATATAATCCTGGTTTGGTGGTGATGAACTCCTTTAGCTTTTTCTTGTCTGTGAAGCTCTTTATCTGACCTTCAATTCTAAATGATAGCTTTGCTGGGTAGAGTAATCTTGGTTGTAGGTTCTTGGTATTCATCACTTTGAATCTTTCTTGCCACTCCCTTCTGGCCTGCATAGTTTCTGTTGAGAAATCAGCTGACAGTCATATGGGTACTCCCTTGTTTTTCTCTTGCTGCTTTTAAGATTCTCTCTTTGTCTTTTTCCCTTGGCATTTTAATTATGATGTGTCTTGGTGTGGTCCTCTTTGAATTCCTCTTATTTGGGGTTCTCTTTGCTTCCTGGACTTGTAAGTCTATTTCTTTCACCAGGTAGGGGAAGTTTTCTGTCATTATTTCTTCTAATAGGTTTTCAATATCTTGCTCTCTCTCTTCTTCTGGCACCCCCATAATTCGGATGTTGGTACATTTGAAGTTGTCCCAGAGGCTCCTTACACTATCTTCATATTTTTGGATTCTTTTTTCTTTTTGCTTTTCTGGATGGGTGTTTTCTGCTTCCTTATATTTCAAATCTTTGATTTGATTCTTGGGATCCTCAAGTCTACTGTTGGATTTCTGTATATTATTCTTTATTTCAGACAGTGTATGTTTAATTTCTGGCTGGTCCTTTTCCATTTTTTTGGCATTCTCATTAAGATCCTTGAAGGTTTCACTAAGTTCCTCTGAGGTCTCACTAAGTTTCTTGGAGGTTTGTAGAAGATTCTTGAGTAACCTTATAACTGTGGTTTTGAACTCTATATCCAGTAGTTTGCTTTCCTCCATTTCTTTCATTCGTGACATGTTTCTTTGTCTCCACATTTTGGCTGCTTCCCTGTGTTAATAGAGTGGTTTTGTGTGGTAGATGTCCTATTGGGCCCAGTGGCTCAGCCTCCCCAATCACCTGAGGTGGACACTCTCGGTGCACCCCTTTGTGGGCTGGGTGCACAGAAGTTAAGCCTTGATTGCTGTTGGTATCCCTGGGAGGAATTGACCTCCAGGCCAATTGGCTGTGAGGACCCACTGTGTCTATAGAGGAAGAACTGCTGTGCTGGAGACAACCTTAAGGGGCAGGACTTGCTTCAGTGGGGCTTTGGTGCTCACTGAGTCTGCCTCTTGAGTGTGTCACTTATGGATGTGAGGATTTGAAATCTGGTATCTGACCACTGGGTACACTGGCTTCTGGATCTCCAAAGAGGTGCAAAGTCAGTCACTGCCTGAGTCCACCCAGCAGGAGCTACAGCAAGATCTGCAGATTTCTCCTCTTTGTTTGGGGTTTGGAAGTTTTGGAGCTCTCTGACCCAGCTGTAGTTTGTTAGGTTAGGCTATGAAAGGACAGGCAATTCATATGCAAAAGCCACTGCACACAGCTTGGGTGGGGTTGTAAATTGGATGGGGCGGGGTCTCAGGGAATCACCAGGGTGGAGCAAATAGTGATGGCTGTCAGTCAGCTATCTCCGTGTCTCTGGGTCTCCGCGTCCCCGAGTCCAGCGCCCCCACAGTAACAATGATCCCTGTGGGCAACTCTGTGAGAAAGCCATCCTCGCTTTCCGACCCGATGCCAGACAGTCCAGGTTCTCCCCGTAGGTGTCTGGGTCCCCAGAATCTCGCCAGAAACGAGTTCAGAGCAGTCGGGAGCTTGAATCTCCCTTCCAATTGAAAAAAACAGTGCACCCAGTTGCCAGCCCATTTCGCGCGCCTCCATACCTCTGCTCTTGGTGCCTCTGCACTTCCTACTCAGTCTCAATGCGTTTTTTTCTTTCCTTCTAGTTGTAGAACTTCCACTCAGCTAGCTTTCCCATGGTTCTGGATGATAGTCATTTTGTCTTTTAGTTGTAGTTTTGGCGTGGTTGTGGGGGGCAGCACGTACAAGTCTATACCTTATGCCACCATCTTGGTTCTCTAAATATTAAGTTTAATAATATAAACAATTTGTCTTTTGCACAAATTAAATGCTGAAATTTTTATCTTCTCTACATGTTCAATAACTGATCAAGACACAGGAGTGTCCTGACTGACTGCTAAGAAAAGCTGTTCTGAAATGACAGAATGCCTGATGCTCTTTTAGTAAAACATCTGCTTCAGTTGTTATGTTCTGCTTTTCTTACTGGAATTTTCCAATCAAAATGCCTCATGGTTAGCTCTTAATGACAAACATATAAATAAATTAGGGTCTTGTCTACACACATACATACTTGTTTAAGAGGTTTTACTTTTAACTTAGATTAAAAAAGCTGAAACATATTTCATTGTCAGAACTCTGAATAGATGACTTGATCAAACTCAGTTTTGAACTGTTCTTATATCATGTCTATATAATGAATAAGATCGATTACTGAGTCAGAAAGAACAAATGATGCACTAGAACAGTGGTTCTCAACCTTCCTAATGCTGCTACCCTTTAATACATTTCCTCATGTTGTGGTGACCCCCAACCATAAAATTATTTTCGTTGCTACTTCATAACTGTAATTTTGCTACTGTTATGCATCATAATGTAAATATCTGATATGCAGGATGTATTTTCAGGGGCCGCGACCCACAGGTTGAGAACTGCTGCACTAGAAAATGGTGAAGCATCTACAATAACAAAAGTGTAATATGCTAATTAGACCAGACATCCTTTCAGACGAAGCCAGGGCTGTAAGGGAAGCTGGTACCAGCAGCCAGGAGAAGGAAGACCTACTCTTGCACAAATTTCATGCATTGGGCCTCTGGTTAGTAAATGATAGGAAAATCTTTTACATCCACTGAGTAATCCAAATAACTGAGTAAGTGGAACTTAAAACAAAGTTATAATGACAGGGCTTATTAAAAAGCATGTTGATCAATGGGGGAAATAGGGAGACATCTGTAATACTTTAAAATAAAGATAATTTTTTTAAAGCATGTTGATGGCTACAACTACTGAAATAGAAGGCAGAATATATTGGAATCTATTTTAATTAGTTGATTACTTATATAATGGGACATGGGGTACATATTATTTAATGAATTAATTAAATAATTATGGAATAGAACACTGTGTCAATTTTATTCAGTTAATTAATATTTGAATGTCTGCTTTAGGCAAGTAACTGTACTTTTCCTGGATAGCAAAAGTTTAATATGATTTTATACTTAATGTCAAGAAGCTCCCACCCTAGTAATGAATACAAACACATAAATAACAATAAATGTTTATATATCCACAATATCTGAAGAGTTCTTCAAAATCAATAAAAGGGATAAAAAAGGGATGTGATGGCAAAAAATATGGGCAAATTTAAATGATCTTAAAAGATGAAGTTTAACTACTAGTTACTAGTAAAGATAAAATTCATTAGTAAACAAGAAAATAAAACATTAAAAGAAAAGAGTAGAAGAAATTTGCCCTTATTAATTTGGCAGAATTTTAAAAGAATGAGATATGTAGTGGTGAAGAGGGTAGGGGTTTGATAAAGTAGCATTCACAAAATTTTGAAGCATTTATTGATAATACTTATTTGTAAATATAATCTGGCAATATTTGTGACTAGCAAAATTAATATTCCTTTTGAGTCAATAATTTCAATCCTAAGAACTTACCAAAACAAATAATCACACAAAGGTGTAAGATAAATATATATTTTATATGTGCAAGGTTGTTCATTCTATTATTATATGATGTAGTAATGATCAACAATGAAGATAATTTGGAAACATTTTGGTAATGTCATAATATGACATACTGTTCAACCATTGGAAATAATGAAGCCATTATATGAACTAATTTAGAGAGCTATCCACTTCAGAAGATAATGGGGAATGTTCACAGTTAAAGATAAAGGAAAAAGCAAACTACAAAATAAAAATAGTAATTGCATTCATATGAAATGTCCTTGCTCCCATTGAAAGAAGAAAACACACTGTGTAAAATAAAAGCATGCTTCTCTTTAATACAACTGAAAAGCAATGAATGCAAAAAAAAAAAAAATCTAAATTAAATAAATTCTGGAGAGGATAAGCCCTTCAGTGGGCAGAGAGAGACAATTGCTGGTAGATGTGGGCCAGTTGCCCAAAGTAGGTATGGGTAAGTAGGAGATGACTGCTGAAGCAGGGGAAACCTTTCTAGAAAAGGAGAAACCAGCCACGCTTTCATTAATGTTGTTTGGAAAATCTGGTTGGTAACTGAAAGAGCATTAAACACACACACAAAAATGAGTATCTTTACTTGACAGTTATCCTCCACTAGAATTTTGCTAAGTTAACTGAGGGAAAGTAAAGCTAAAAAACAGAGAATCAGTGGAGTTAAACTTAGAACTAAGCTTAACATAACTAAAGCTACTAACAAACACTCAGTTTTAGGTGATACATGAAAGATCAAAGAGAACAGTCCCTCTGTCAATGCAAGGAGTTGAGGATTGGGGAAAAGGGCAATAATGTTTCCTACTATTTCATTTGAAACCAGATATAAAGTAAAAATATTTAAATGTGCAGTTGTCCAACCTCAGCTCAGCTTGGCTCATGGTGTTAGCCATTTCACTGAGGCTCCTGTTTCCAGGGGAGAAAAAATAAAAGCAAAACAAAATTATCTATTTTAGTCTCTGCTGAACCTTTATACAAAATGTCTAGCATACTATAATGATTAGAGACATGCAAATATACAGGGAATGGACAACATAAACTTATGAACAAAAATAGATCCAGAGACATAGAAGCATCAAACAGACTGTCAAACCTCAGAGGGAAATCAGAGGAGGGTGAAAAGGTGGGGTAAAAGATCAACCAAAGGACTTATATCCATGCACTGAGCATGACCAATGGACATAGACAATAGGGAGGTGGAGGAATGTGCTGGAGAGGTGGGAGCGGAAGCAGACAGAGAGAGGTCAAGCGGGGGAGGCAAGGGAGACATATGTAAAACTTGCAACAATAAAGAATTTTTTAAAAAAATAGCCAACAGGGTGAAAACAAAGAATGTCCTAGAACTTGGAATTAGGAAGCAAGAAGTGAAGAATAAGCCGAACCGGTTTGGCTCAGTGGATAGAGCGCTGGCCTGCAGACTGAGGGGTCCCGGGTTCGATTCCAGTCAAGGGCATGTACCTTGGCTGCGGGCACATCCCCAGTATGGGGCGTGCAGGAGGCAGCTGATCGATCTCTCTCATCGATGTTTCTGACTATCCCTCTCCTTTCTTCTCTGTAAAAAAATCAATAAAATATATTTTTAAAAAATAAATAAAAAAAATTAAAAAAAGTGAAGAATAAGATAAAATCATTAATGACTAAATAACTAAATGAAAGAACTAATGGAGATAAGGATTATTAATTTAAAGTAAAAGATGGTTAGGATATATGAATATATGGGGATTTCAGCAGACAAACAAAGGCTCAAAACTACAACTACATAGACAATAGAGAACTAAAAAATATAAAATAAAGTATTTACTAGGTAACATTAACAACATACCTGAGATAGAATAAGAAATGATCAGTGAACATAAAGGATGTAAATAGTAAATATTTAAATTTTAAAAACATTAAAATGAAGAAAAGAACATAAACATAATATTAGACACCTTTAAGAAATCAAATAAACTTACCATTTATAAAATTGGATTTCCAGAAGGAAAGGAGAGAAAGAATAAAATAGAAAAAGACCAGAAAAGATATAGGGCAAAACTTATAAGAATGGGGCAAACTGATAAAAAAAAAAAATCAACCCACAAACTTAAGAAGTTCTGTAAACCCCAAGAAAGATAAATACATTGAAAATAACATCTCTGTATATCACAGTCAAATGCTAAACTCTAAAAACAAAGACAACAATCTTAAAAGCAACAGAAGAAAAGCACTTTTCACATGCATGGGAAGTGCAATAGAGGATGGATAGCTGCTGTCTCATCAGAAACAATGGAAACACAAAGTTAATGAATGACATCTTTAAACTGTTGAAACTAAAAATTACACAAACATCTATTTGCAGCAAAACAGCTTTAAAAAATGGAGACTAAATATAAAAGTTTGCAGGGAGATCTGAGTTTCTGTCTGATAATATTTCCTTTCAGCCTGAAAAACTTTCCTTAGCATTTCTTAAGGTAGGGCCAGGTGTCAACAAATTTTCTTTGTATTTATCTGAAAAACTCTTCATTTTACCTTCATTATTTAAAGCAAAGCTTATAAATTATACTTTATAGAATATGAACAAATTTTAACTACCTGATCAAATGAATATTGACAAATGTATATACCCACATTATTCAAGGTTCAGAAGATTTCTATCATTCCACAGAGTTCTTTGCATCCCTTTGAATTTAATACCAGACTAATTCCTACCCAAACAACTTCTGATCTATATCATTATATATTAATTTCACTGTTCTATAACTTCATATAAGCAAAACATAAAGTATGTACTCTTTTGTTTCAAGCTTCTTTCATGTCACATGATGTTTTTGAGTTTCATCAATGTTTGTAAACCAACTTGTCATGACTTTTTATTGATAAGTACTAGAGGCCTGGTGCATGAAATTCGTGCACTTGGGGGGGGTCCCTCAGCCCAGCCTGCGCCCTCTTTCTGGGAGCCCTCAAGGGATGTCCTTAATGCTGCCACAGAGGCGGGAGAGGCTACTACCACTGCCACTGCACTCGCCAGCTGTTAGCCCGGCTTCTGGCTGAGCGGCGCTCTACCTGTGGGAGTGCACTGACCACCAGGCAGCAGCTCCTGCCTTGAGCATCGGCCCCCTGGTGGTTAGTACGCATCATAGCGACTGGTAGTTCCGCCGTTGGGCTGAAACCAGCTCTCCGACATCCATTGAGGGGGCCCACATTGCGAGAGGGTGCAGGCCAGGCCAAGGGACCCCACTGGTGCATGATTGGGGCCCGGGAGGGACTTGGGAGGTTGGCCAGCCAGGGAGGGACTAAGGGAGGGCTCCAGGGCATGTCCGGCCCATCTTGCTCGTCCCAATCAGCTGGACCCCAGCAGCAAACTAACCTACCAGTCGGAGTATCTGCCCCATGGTGGTCAGTGCACATCATGGCAACTGATTGACTGAACGACTGTCTGCCCCATGGTGGTCAGTGCACATCATAGCGAGCAGTTGAGTGGCCTTAGCATATCATTAGCATATTACACTTTGATTGGTTGAATGGATGACCTTACAATAGGACACTTAGCATATTAGGCTTTTATTATATAGGATTATTCTATTTTATAAGTACACTAGAGGCCCGATGCACAAAATTCATTTAAGAATAGGCCTTCCTTTCCCCCGCTGCCAGCACCGGCTTCCCTCTGGCACCCAGGACCCGGGCTTCCCTTCAGCCGCAGGCATCGGGTACCCGCACTTCCCTCTGGCCGCCAGCGGGCTCCTGGGACCCAGGCTTCCCTCGAAGGCCTGGCTTTGTCTGGAATGTTGCCCAGAAGGTCATCCAGAAGGACGTCTGGAAGGATGTCCAGTCTAATTAGCATATTACGCTTTTATTATTATAGATCATAAAGTATGTATTCATTCACTTGTGGAAGGATATTTAAATTATTTCCATTTTGGTACTATTATGAATAAAATGGCATGTATATATAAATCTTTTTGGACATTTGGCCAAAAAAAGGGCTACATGCTAACCTGACAAGCTCAGGGAAGGCCTGCATGGCAGTCTTGCAAACTCAAAGACCTAAAGTAACCACAAAGGATGGTCTGAAATTAAAACTTTAACCAAAAGCAGTTTATAGTGGGTAGTCATGTCCTAGGCCAGTTTCTTCCCTGACAAAGGTCAATCTTTACCTTAACTGAGCCTACTGTCTTTTTGCATCTATAATAATATATCATTGAAATCTCAGGGTAACTTGTAACTTCCCTTTGTCCAGACCCCTCAGAATACAACCAAATGCACCTGGGCGCCAGAACTGAAACCATAAATTCCTTAATTGTTACTGTTATCATGTTAATAGTTGACTTTTTCTTATTTTCTTTTTTCTTATGTTTAGGTGAAGAAACTAAGCTCCTGCAAATTTATTAACTTCCCTGCATCAAATAGGAGGTAATAAGTTCTGGAGGACTGATTGGAAACCTACCTAGTTCCTCTGTCCCCATAAAAATTTATCTTCTTACAACAATCAAATTTTAAGCCAATTCTTGAAATAAAGTACAATTTTTAACTTTAGATATATTCAAAACTGAACCTGCAAAGAGGAGAAAATGGGTGACCCTTCCCCCTAGTCTTCATGCACCATTACATGCTTCTCTGCATGTCTGAGAGGAGGGGATAATGCTCATGTTTAAACTTTGCTGCATTAAAGGATGATGCTTGTTAGTTTATTTCATATTAGCATTCATTTTCTAGATTGTATTGACTAGAAATATTGCTTCAACTCCACTCACCATGGCAACAAGACAGCTGAAGATTCTTACAGCTTGCCTGGTAAAGAAAAATACTTGAAAATACCCTTTGATGCTAAAATCGGTTTTGTTTTTACAGTACCACAAGAAGCAACCGATGATGAGGGATATCACCATACATTTCAGATGGATTCACCCAGCAGGAGCACTGAGGGGTCTATAAGAAAGTAAAGGAAGGCAGGAAGGAAGGGCTATCTCATGTTCATAAACTTGAACACACATTTATACACACATATGCTCCCATGAACCATCCTTCATTTATATCATTACACACACTTCGTTGTAGGATATTTCCTGTTTGTTTGGCTGTCTCCTCCAATTAAACTATAATTTCAAAAACAAACAAACAAACAAACAAACAAAACTATAATTTCCTGGAGCACAGAGACCACTCTTCTTTCACCCTTGAACCTCCATCATTCTTTTAAAGTATGTGTTGGATAAAAGAATAAATTAAGATTTTTATAAAAGAATAAAAAACATAGAAAATAAAGACTAGTTAACTTAAAACAACTTCAGAATTCCTAGCATGAAAGGCATTGCAAGAATACTCTTTTTCTTGAATGCATCATTTGTGGCAAAACATGTTATTCAGGCTATTTTCCTCTTTCTCTCGAGATAGGAGACAAAGCCCTTTGTCAAAGGGTATTTGCTCAAGGCATTAATAACTGAGTTAAACTAGATATATTTGGAAAGGTAAATGTAAAGGCCTCGCCAAATAAGTTAGGTAATAGCTTATAAAGCCTCATTGAAATTATTTTATTTATTTATTTATTTATTTATAATTGTTAGTTCTCATTTATGTATATAACTGAGATTTGATTACATATACTGAAAAAAGTGGCTAAGTTGCAGCTCTGTATTAAAACAGTTTGCTTTGTTTCCTGTGTCGGAGAAAGTTTCCTGAGAGCTTAGTTTTCAGGACCTGGTAGCCACATGGGTAGTTCTCTGTTCTTGCCTTCTAGTCATCAACAAACAATGGCTTCCATATGGGAAGAGGTGTGTCAGTGGTGTGCTGTCAAACTGATAACACAATGTCACTGAACACAGAGTTGAGAAAAAATGCGCATAGTACACCATGGTGTAGTGGTTATATATAATAGATAGAAACAATCTTGAATAAAATAATAGTAAAATAATTCATAAGTGAGTAAACTTGGGTATTTTTTATTTTGTTTTAATATGATTTAAGTATGAGTTTATATCATTTGATTTGTAATAAAGGTTGTGTTAAAACTTTAACAATCATCTGTCATGAGTGGGTGGGAGCCCACTCCAGCACATCACTGGATATTGGCTCTGTAGTTCTGCCTCAGATTACAATGAGCCAGGGGTATGTTAGCTGATTCCTTAACATTGCAACCTCCTGGCCTAGGCAAGCAGGTATGCAGTCTTCCCCTCCTTATACAGCCAAGGCACAGACACACAGCAACGAGGGTTACTGAGAAAAAGTAGAGGTAGAGAAGTCACATCGTGCAATATTTTTATATTCCCTCACCATTCTGCAGAAGCAGCTTGTATTGGGCACAGCTGGTCACACCAAGGAAGTGCACAGGACAAGGATCCAATCCTGGGAATTAATCTGTGCATTAAAGAGAAATGGGAGCAAAGAGCATGCGGTCTACTATATAATGATTGGAGCTTCCAGCTGAAGAAATAACCCTGTTTAAAAATAAGTGTTTTTGGAGCTGTTCTTCAATTGAATCAACTCATACATGCAGAGTCAGATTCTAAAGCACTACTGAAAGGAGGAAACAGCCTCTAGAGCAGGTTCTCAACCTGTGGGTCGAGACCCCTTTGGGGGTCGAACGACCCTTTCACAGGGGTCGCCTAAGACCATCGGAAAACACATATATAATTACATATTGTTTTTGTGATTAATCACTATGCTTTCATTATGTTCAATTTGTAACAATGAAAATACATCCTGCATATCAGATATTTATATTACGATTCATAACAGTAGCAAAATTAGAGTTATGAAGTAGCAACAAAAAATAATTTTATGGTTGGGGGTCACCACAACATGAGGAACTGTATTAAAGAGTCACGGCATTAGAAAGTTTGAGAACCACTGCTCTAGAGCATTCTGAATGGGCTTTTCTTCACCCCATACTAACTTAGGAGATTCCCCAAGTAAAGCAGATTTGGCTGTTGTTTCTTTTCTCAGGCTTAATTTTAGCTTTCCATGTCATTTAATGTTTCTGAATGGTATAGACCAGTGGTCGGCAAACTCATTAGTCAACAGAGCCAAATATCAACAGTACAACAATTGAAATTTCTTTTGAGAGCCAAATTTTTTAAACTTAAACTATATAGGTAGGTACATTGTTATTAACTTAATTAGGGTGCTCCTAAGCTGGCCTTTGCTAAAAACGTCCTCAATCTGATTGAGGTATGTTTGCTGAGCTTGACCCCTTCCAACTCTCCCATCCACCCTCGTCTTGTACACTTGCTTTGTCTATCTCCTTTCCGAAAACTGACTTCTGCGCATGGGCCATGAAGTTTCAATCGCACTGTACATGTGTGCCTGCACATGGTATTTTGTGGAAGAGCCACACTCAAGGGGCCAAAGAGCCGCATGTGGCTCGCGAGCCGCGGTTTGCTGACCACTGGTATAGACAGATCCCAGAAGTTCTTAGATCTCTTTATGAGGTAGGTAGTAGGAGTAAGATCAGCTTGTGAGGTCTGAACTCTTGAAGGGAAGGATGACTTCCCAGTCAATTCTGTGCCATTGATATCTTGGTCAAAAGATGAAAAGTAAAGGTGGAGGCTACTGATAGAGGATCTGAGGAACCAGCAACCACACAGGTGTGTAATGTCAGCACTGGAAGATGACCAGGCTTTCATCAAGCTAAAAAGAAATGGGTTACACATTTTACCAGCTACTGTCTTCAGCAGAAATTCCAGCAGAGATCAGTAAGAAACCACAGAACCCACTTTAAATGGAAGATCCCCTACTCTTCTGTTGCCATGTGAAAGAGCAAGCCCTGGGCATCATCTTGGGCAGTGGAATGAGAATGGAGTAATATTAGAGACTGAACCTGTTTCCCTAAGAGCAGTGAGCAATTCCTCAAAGTACTATTTAAATTATCCCATGGGACAGAGTTTATTTAATACATTGGGATTATATTTTATTTTCCCACTTCCCAAATGAGAAGGGAACTCTAAAGGAAAAAATATATTTTAAACAAGAGATAAAGAAAGAAGCTAAGTTTATTTTGCACATTTGAGTATGAAATTAATATATCCATAACTTTTCCATAAAATATTCTTAGTAATCCAAGGCAAGATTCCATAAGGGGGTAGTACCAATTTTGGTCTACCTACTTTGGTGTATAAGGTATTATCTTTTCTCTATTCTTTTAACATTAATATATCAAAGAAACTAATATATCAACTATATCCCTTTAAAAAAAACAAATATCTTCTATATATAGAAAAGAAGAAAATGAAATTCACAAAAAGTTACATAACCTGCTCAAGATCAAATGGTCATTGGATAATGGAACTGGTACATACCCCAAGTCTCCTCATGCCTACTGTGATGCTATTTCCATGTGTCACCTTCTTTTGTTAAAAATACTTACTAGGCTGCTATTCATTTGCTCCTAGCCCAGAAATCCTGTTCTTTTAGAGCAGTGGTTTGCAACCTTCCTAATGCCCCGACCCTTTAATACAGTTCCTCATGTTGTGGTGACCCCCAATTTCATTGTTACAAATTGAACATAATGAAAGCATAGTGATTAATCACAAAAACAATATGTAATTATATATGTGTTTTCCGATGGTCTTAGGCGTCCCCTGTGAAATGGTCGTTCGACCCCCAAAGGTGTCGCAACCCACAGGTTGAGAACCGCTGATTTAGAGAATTCACAGGAGATTTTCTGCCTCTCATTAGCAACTCTTTAATTTATTTGGTACTTTTGATAAGGTTTTGAATGCAAGATTTAGAATGACCAGAATCACATGTCAGGGAGGAAAAAAGGCTTTTTCATCAAAATTCCTTACATTTCTACACTAGAAAATATTAATAAATAATCCACATATTTTACCTGCACTGATTTCATAGCTCTCTGCTGGTGAAAATATCTGGGATGAAAACATCTTAAACCAAAGAGAGTATTCAATCTCTAGATAGTAGATATATCATTCTCTCATATGTCATCATTCAGTTGTATTGCATTTTGATAAAATAATACTGTCTTTCATTTCTTCTCTTTGGAATGGTTTGATGTTTGTCAATTATTGTGACTATTTAAGGATGAATGGTCATTTTGTTGACAAGAGTCAATAGTAGATAAGATACAAGTAAGTCAACTAGCGTTAAACTATCTATAATGTAGAGATCCATAAGCACTATATTGGCAGGTAACCAAATATCAGCATTATTTTTACAGAGAAGGTAAATATTTGGTCCTAAAATTCCTCAATGGACAAAACAAAGCTGCAGGGGACTGATGATATGAGAATGAATGGAAGTCACTCTAGAACTTCTTGAAATTTAAGAATTTCTGGTATGTCCAATTTAGTATATCAGGCTTTAGAAATCCTACTTGTAGTCAAATCTAAATCCATGTCGAGAGAACATCTAACCTGGGCCAGGTGTGCTTCATCAATCACTGAGATATCTGTGTAATTTATCACTTTGGAGCAATAATGCCCTCAGACCTGAAGAAGTCCTCATCCATCACTTACAGACTCAGGTTGTACAATCTGGCCTGAGGCAATTCATAAATTTAGTGTCTGAGAACCAAGACAAGGAACAATTTTCCAGATAGCTACAAGAGTCATGTTTAAAATGCCTTCAATAATCTGTAGTTTCCTTGAGCTTGGGCATATGGTCATTTAATTTTTAAAAAGCATTTCTGTTGTCAAGATGCAGAATTCATTATATCAAGTAGATCTTTATACTTATCAAATTATCTAGGTCCACATACTGTTCATGCTTTGTTTTTTCCACTTGCTATAAAATACAGTTGTTATTCCATGTAATTCAATAATTAATTTAATGATTTTATAGTAATCTATTAAATAGGCCTAATTTATTTAAGTGGCCCACTATTGTTGGACCTTCAGATTGAGTCCTACTCTTATACATTAAGAACAATTGGTCTACAACTTTTAAGACTGCACAGGTTTTCTAGTAAAATTTTTAGCATAAACCCAATATGTCAGTATATATTTATAAATTATATACAATTCAAGATATTTATTTTTAATTTACAAAGATAATTTCCATTTTTTTCCCCAAAATTATGTAAAGACCTTAAATAGAAATTTTTTTAAAAACCCACTTACTGTGTAAAATGGCTGCAGAAAAAATTCTGTGTTTCCTTTGCAGTCTACTTTGATGCTTTGCTAGTATGATTATGAAGTAGCCTTCAGTTGAGAAAGTTCCACTCTTCTATAGGCATAACTCTTCTGGGGTTTCTGCCTAATGCCTCAGTGAACTATTGAGAATTCTCTGATTGGTCTGGACAAAATTTGAATGTGTTTTTACCTTGCATGAAATTGGGAAGTGCTCAGCTTACCATCCCTTGGTTTTTGTTTTGTTTTTTGTTTTTGTTTTTTTACCTAGCCTTTTTAATGTCTGCCATTTACATGCATGGCCTAGTACTCAGCAATGCCCCCAGGATATTCCTGTACCAATCTCTAGCACTCTTTCACCCTGAAACTTCCTTTTGGAGTTCTTTCCCACAAGGACCAGTCCCCTCAGGCTCTCTAACTTCCTATCTCCTTCTCCTCAATCCAATGAGAATGCTGGGCATTGTCTCCATGTCCCCACCTATGCTCTTGGTTCAAAAATTGCCTCCAGACAAAAAGCTGGATAATAATCATAGAACTCACCTTACTTGTTTGCTTTTTATCAAAGATCACAGTCAGAAGTTACTTGCTATCAGTGTCTAAAAACAGTGGTTTACTATATGTTTCCTGTTTTTCAAATTAGTTATGACAGTAGGTTAAGTCTAGTCCTTTCCACTCCAACATGGCTTGGGGCAAATTTCTATCCAGTTAAATTTAGCTAAGAACATAAAATTCATTGGGCGCATTTTTTTGCTTGCATGTTATCTGTTTTTTATCTTTCGACCTTTATTTGATGCCATTTCCTTTTGCTTTAGAGGACTTATTTAGTCAATTCCTTCAAAATGATACCCTGGATTGGATGGTACACCTACTAAGCACTTGTACATCTGATTATATCATTCTTTTGCCCTCACAAATTATTGCTACTTGGGTGTGTACATAATCTTGGATGGCAGTTCTGTAACTGAAAAATCCTATATAATAAAAGGCTAATATGCAAATCGACCAAACAGAGGAATGGCCATTTGCTATGATGCGCACTGACCCCCAGGGCGCAGACACTCAACGCAGGAGCTGCCCCCTGGTGGTCAGTGCACTCCCACAGTGGGAGCGCTGCTCAGCCAGAAGCTAGACTCACCAGAGGGCTCATGGCTGGTAAGCACAGCGGTGGTGGCGGGAGCCTCTCCCACCTCTGAGGCAGCACTAAGGAGCAGCAAGCCTGGCTAATGGCTGAGCGGAAGCTTTTCCCATTGGGGGGGGGGCCTCTCCCTATGGGGCCCCCTTTGGGGACACCCCTGCCCAGATGGAGTTTGTATCTGCTTCCAATAAACTTCTACATTTTTTATTAAAGAAGCCTTTATGTCCAAGAGTTAAATTCTTCAAAGTTCATGAGGACAAGAACCCATGGGAAGAAAAGTCTGCACATGTCCTGGGGTGAGAACAAAAATAAATAAATATAGGCTATAAAAACACAATTAACTGTGTTTTTAATATCTCATGCTTCTCACTTTTAGTTGATATCTTTTTTTTCTTTTTTTTTTTTTAGTTACCAATGTCCTGCCTATTTTCAAAATAGGGAAGAATTAGATAATTAAGTTATTTACTTAACCTCATTTTTTTTTTTTTAATAACAATTTTTATTTCTTAAAGTATTATAAAGAGTATTACATATGTCTCCTTTTCCCCCAGGCCCCTACCCCTCCCCCCCCCCCCCCCCGTGTCTTGTGTCCATTGGTTACTCTTATATGCATGCATATAAATCCTTTGATTGATCTCTTTTTTTTTTTTTTTTATAATTTTTATTTCTTAAAGTATTACAAAGAGTATTACATATGTCTCCTTTTTTCCCCCCCTTGACATTCCCCCGGCCCCTACCCCCCGCCCCCCCCGCACCGTGTCTTGTGTCCATTGGTTAATCTTATATGCATGCATATAAGTCCTTCAGTTGGTCTCTTAATCCCCCCCCAACCCTCCCCAGGCTTCCCACTGTAGTTTAACATTCTGTTCAATGTTGCTCTGCTTCTGTATCTACCCCTGTACATCAGTCCATACTGGTCCCCTTTATTTGTCCCAGCCTCACTGGAGTAGTCTCAACCTCACCAGGGCCGTCTGAGCCTCACCAGGGCCGTTTCAACCTCACCGGGGTCGTCCCTACCACACCGGGGCCGTTTCAACCTGACCGGGGTTGTCCCTACCACACCGGGGCCGTTTCGACCTGACTGGGGTTGTCCCTACCAGACCGGGGTCGTCCCTACCTCACGGGGGCTGTTTCAACCTCACCGGAGTTGTCCCTACCTCACGGGGGCCGTTTCAACCTCACCGGGGCCGTCCCGACTTCACCAGGGCCGATTCAACCTCACCGGGGTTGTCCCTACCACACCGGGGCTGTTTCAACCTGACCGGGGTTGTCCCTACCACACCGGGGCCGTTTCGACCTGACTGGGGTCGTCATTACCTCACGGGGGCCGTTTCAACATCACCGGGGTCGTCCCTACCACACCAGGGCCGTTTCGACCTGACCGGGGTCGTCCCTACCTCACGGGGGCCGTTTCAACCTCACCGGGGTCGTCCCTACCTCACGGGGGCCGTTTCAACCTCACCGGGGTTGTCCCTACCACACCGGGGCTGTTTCAACCTGACCGGGGTTGTCCCTACCACACCGGGGCCGTTTCGACCTGACCAGGGTCGTCCCTACCTCACGGGGGCCCTTTCAACCTCACCGGGGTCGTCCCTACCACACCGGGGCCGTTTCGACCTGACTGGGGTCGTCCCTACCTCATGGGGGCCGTTTCAACCTCACCGGGGTCGTCCCTACCCCACGGGGGCCGTTTCGACCTCACCGGGGTTGTCCCTACCACACCGGGGCCATTTCGACCTGACCAGGGTCGTCCCTACCTCACGGGGGCCGTTTCAACCTCACCAGGGTCGTCCCTACCTCACGGGGGCCCTTTCAACCTCACCGGGGTCGTCCCTACCACACCGGGGCCGTTTCGACCTGACTGGGGTCGTCCCTACCTCATGGGGGCCGTTTCAACCTCACCGGGGTCGTCCCTACCTCACGGGGGCCGTTTCGACCTCACCGGGGTTGTCCCTACCACACCGGGGCCGTTTCGACCTGACCAGGGTCGTCCCTACCTCTACTTAACCTCATTTTTACTTGCATGTGAAATGTCCACTTTAATGATTTTACCTAATCTTTAATGGTAGAATGAATTTTTTTTTAAATGTTACTACATGAAGATGATGAAGATAGATCATTTCGGGAGGAACAAAAGTCCCTTCATGGCTGAGGTCATACTAGCAAACATGTTTGTAAATCAGTGATGGGGTCAGGATGGGTATCATGAAACTTAACTGCACTCTTCTCTTTACTTCCTTCTTTTCCTCCATGTATATAACCCAGAGGGTTTCACAGTTCCACACACATTAATGGGGTGTTCTCTCACCAAATCTTTGAACCCATCTTGCTGTGTGTCCCCCTATTCCCCTCCTGCAGAGTACAGTTTCAATCCTAGGCCCACTATCTCCCTGGAAAGAGGAAAAGAAAAAGCATATCAGCCATTGGTCAAAGATGCCTGAGTTAGTGGGCAGCCTCCAGGAGAGAGCAGCCCATTGGCTACAGCTGGCATACACTATATCCAAGGCCACACCCATGCCTCAGAGGTTGGATCCAAAGGCAATTACAAAGGCCTGTCCATTTGGTCCATCTCATGAAGGACCATTCTATTTTCTAAAGCCTGATTTCCTGTGTATTGCAGTTTGGGTTTCCTGAAAAGCATAATCTGTGAGAGTGTTTAGTATGAACGATGTTTATTAACATGCCCTTAGGACCAAAACCTGTGGAAAAAACGAAAAAGATAGAATAAAAAAAAAGCTAAACACCTTGAGCATTTGTCCCTGGCTATGTATGTCTGCATATGCCTGGAGATGGAATAGTTTCTACTCAGTCTTAATAGAAAAATAAATGTAAAAAAACCCAATGAGACTTGGTAATGCTAAAGTGATAATATTTCCACATCTACATAACATTCTGGGGTTGCTGAATGTATTGAACTTCTGTTGTAGCCTTCATGATGTGTTCAGGGGAACCTCTATCCTAAGACATCTATACTAATAAAAGGCTAATATGCAAATTGGTCACAATACCCTCACAGTCACGACCAGATATGCTAATTAGTCATGACCAGTATGCAAATTGACCATCACTCCAACACAATGAGAGGGATATGCTAATTAGCCATGATATGCTAATTAGTCACAGCCAGTATGCAAATTGACCATCACTCCAACACACCAGATGGCCACCCCCATGTGGCCACAAGATGGCCACCACAAGATGGCCTGCAGGAGAGGGCAGCTGTGGGAGATCAGGCCAGCAGGGAGGGCAGTTAGGGGTGACCAGGCCAGCAGAGGAGGACAGTTGGGGGCAACCAGTCATGCAGGGGAGGGCAGTGGAGAGCGACTGGCCCTGCAGGGGAGGGCAGTTGGAGGGGGACCAGGCCGGCAGGAAAGGGCAGTTGGGGGTGATCAGGCTGGCAGGGGAACAGTTAGGCATCGATCAGTTTGGCAGAGGAGTGGTTAGGGGGTGATCAGGCTGGCAGGCAGAAGCAGTTAGGGACAATCAGGCAGGCAGGCAAGCAAGTGGTTGGGAGCCAGCAGTCCTGGATTGTGAGAGGGATGTCCAGGGATCGGGCCTAAATGGGCAGTCGGACATCCCTCGAGGGGTCCCAAATTGGAGAGGGCGCAGGCAGGGCTGAAGGACACCACCCCCAGTGCACGAATTTCATGCACCGGGCCTCTAGTCATTGTATAATTATGATTGAGGATGCCTACTGTACACTTGCTTGCTGTCTGACCCTGTCCTTAGAATGTTAGGTTTGTGAGGTCAGGGACATTTTCTGGTGGTCCAGCATCTAAAAGACTTTGTGTCACATAAAATTGTTAACAATTAATTGTTGACAATTGTTGAATGAATTACCAAGTTGGTTTTTATATGACAGCGTGAATAAGAGCTATGCATGTGTTATACGTAATTGTTATTGCTTGGTGTTCATTTTTCATGGCTGTCTGCTCACAGTTTAAACAAATTAGGCAGCAAATTGCCCTGAGACATTTTTGTTGCACAATTTTTGCCAGAATGGTGAACCTTTAAAATTTAGGGTCATGTCTGCAGAAGCTATTAAACTAAGTGCCAAAAAATGTTAAATTCAGTTTCTTGATACTGGAGCACTAACCAAAAAAAAAATAGATCAAAGATTGGGCAATGCTTTCCATGTATAGTAGTCTCCCCTTATCCATGGGGGATATGTTCCAAGACTACCAGTAGATGCCTTAAATTGTGGATAGTACTGAGCCCAATATACACTATGTTTCTTCTATACATGCACAGCTATGGTAAAGTTTAACTTATCAATTAGACACAGTAAAATATTATCAACAATAACTAATAATAGAAGAAATAACAATAAAGTATAAAAAACTTATGTGAATGTGATACTATTAAGTAAAATAAGGGCTACAGTTTACAAGCACTGCAATACCATCACAGTCAATTTGATAACCTAGATGACTAAGTGACTAACAGGAGGGGAGCATATGCAGTGTGGATACCCTGGACAACAGGATGATTCATATCCAGGGTGGTGCAGAGCAGGAAGGTGTGAGATTTCATCATGCTACTCAAAACTGCACACAGCATGGACAACAGTGTGGTGATTGCTGGAGACAGGGGAGGTGGAAGAGGGCATAGAGGAGATAAAATTGTGATGGGAAAAAATAAAATTCATGAATTGTATATTTCTGGAATTTTCCACTTAATATTTTCAGACTGTGGTTGACCAAGGGTAACTGAAACCAAAGAAAGCAAAACCAGAGATAAGGAGGAACTTATTGCCCTTACACTGTGGTACACACTCACACACACATACACACACACAACATTGCCCATCTTTTCCTTTATTGCAAGTTAGCATTCACATACCAACATAGTTCATTTTGAACATGAGCCCTATTAAGAGACACAATATTAAATTCAGCAGAAGTCATGTCAGGCTTTTTCCAACAGCTTTGTAGGAAAGCAGAAAGAATGATTTGGGGCTAGTTTATGTTCTTCCTGTTAATATTTTTCTAATCACAAATATAATAATTGTTCATTAGAAAAAAAGCATAAAAGCATGAAAAAAAGTAATTGTTTCTCTTATTCCTACTAATAAAAGGGAAGCATTTTTATGGTCATTTATACATGTGTGTGCACACACCTCCACACATATGTCATCAGGTCTGGATTTCTCTGTGGCATTTAAAGGCTAAAAAGTGACACTTTTTAAATTTATGTAACCAAGCCAAATGTGTCTTCAGAGCTCTCTCCTTGATGCTGAACAGAAATGTAGCTTTCAGGGTTCAAGTCCTTTGTCAGCAGTACCACAGTCCAAAAAGCCTGGAAGATTGCTGGCTTCTAGTCACTGTCATGGCCTCCTTATTGCTAGGATGCTATCCTAAGGCTGTGAAATAAGTTTGAGGGTGAACACCTACTCTAGAAATGCAACATCCTTTGAGCCAAGTTTGTCCACCTGAGAACTCCATTCCATTCTAGGATCTTTTCAACTTATTCCCATACTCATTCTTAATTACATTTTATTTTTGCACCTAGTTTTCAAGCAAATTCCTGTAAGAGCAAATTCTGAACTATTTTATCTGAGCTTCCAGGACAATGTTATCTTTCTCTTATTCAAAAATATACTTTTACAAATCTCCTATTGAAGTTATCCTCCTGGTTACTCTTAGAACAAGATATCTTCCCTTACCAAATGCAAGCCTGTTGACCTCAGGCCAAATCTTAGGTCTCTCAATGGGTGGCAAATGCTGTGTAGTGTTCCTAAATGATTTCCCTATTTCTGGAGGATTTTATCTAGTGCCATTTTGCTACTAGATCATCTCCTCCCTCAATTGTCTGAGTGTCTAACAGGCTGAATGAATGGCAGACAGACATCTTATTACTACTGTCGTAAGACAGAAATAGTTACTGGAGAAAAGAGCATCTGAGCATTACCAACCTAACTTCCCCTTTTCATCCATCAGTCACTGAAAAAGGAATGTCAAAGACACAAAGTCAGTGGGCTGGATGTTTCTGAGAATGATGAAGCAGCAGGGACTCCCACACCCATGCCAAGAGCTAGAGGGAGATTGATAGATTTGCCAACTGCCAACAGCCCTGTGAGAAGTGCATAAGGCCACGGAAACTGTGGGCTTGATGGCTTGTGGAGAAAAGTTCAGAGCAGAATGAAGGAGGCCAGGACCAGGGAGGGGACAGAGCGTGAAGGAGAGAGTTTCTGGTGTGCTCTTTTCTCTCTGCAATGTAGCTGGACCAAGGCCGCTGCCAGCATCATCTCAGTATGGGACGCAGAGTGGAGGGTAGGCATGGATCGGAACAAATTAACTCGCACACATTTCAGCATTAACTCCTCCCTCAGTCCCCCTCCACACCTCCAAGGCAAGATGATTACAATGAGGAAGATCACCTTTGAAAAATAGCAGTGAACAAGTGAAATAAGCCAGTCAATGAAGGAAAAATACCACATGATCTCACTCATTCATGGATAATAGAGACCATTATAAACTTTTGAACAATAATAGATACAGAGGCAGAGCTGCCTCACACAGATTGTCAAACTGCAGCGGGAAGGCCGGGGAGGGTTGGGGGGCAGGAGGGAGGGGGTTAAGAGATCAACTGAAGGGCTTGTATGCATGCATATGAGCATAACCAATGGACATAAGACACTGGGGGGTAGGGGAAGCCGGGGTATTGTCAAGGGCGGGGGGAAAAAAAAGGACACATATGTAATACCCTTTGTAATGCTTTAAGCAATAAAAAAAAAAAAAAGAAAAGAAAAATACCAGTGAAGAACAGAGGTGCAATATTATAATTGCCAATGAATTACTGTTTTGAGACATGCCCCCACCCCCTAAATCCATCACAAAGAGCATAAGATAGTCATAAGCATTGTGCAAAACCCTTTGCAGCACGCATGGCCAGCAAACTCACCGGGCGAACCTGAGAGGCATTTTATTTTATTTTTTAAATATATTTTTATTGATTTCAGAGAGGAAGGGAGAGGGAGATAAAGATAGAAACATCAATAATGATAGAGAATCATTGATTGGCTGCCTCCTGCACGCCCCCTACTGAGGATGAAGCCTGCAGCCCAGGCATGTGCCCTTGACCAGAACCGAACCTGGGACTTTTCAATCCTCAGGCCAACGTTCTAGCCATTTAGCCAAACCGGCTAGGGCCTGAGAGGCATTTTAAGAGCACAGTTGTATCCAGTTAGGTCAACATCCTCACTCAGCACCTCCTGCTCCTCCCCCGGGAGGACCTCCAGGTGTGGTCTCCAACCCCATGCGGAGTTCTCACCTACCTGTGCGCAGACCTCAATCCGGTGAACTCGGGAGGTTTTCTTCCATGAGGCCTTGATTGCTGCTCCCCTGAACGTCCACCGGGGAGGATGGAGGCCTAGGGACCTCAGACGCCAGGTCTCCAGCCACGGAGACGTCCCCTTGTGGACCCAGGAAAGCACTGGACGCTATTGCAGGTCCGCAGGTGTTTCCGGCCAGTTCTGCCTCTTTCCCTTCGGAAACACTGGGCGTGGCCGTGGGCGAACGAATGGGAGGCACCGCTTCCTGCGCCTCCCGCTTCTGCAGGAAACAGCCTCCCCAGCTTTCCCGCCAAGTCCGTCCTTCGGGGACGATGCCGTGTTGCATTATGGGAGCCACGTGACCCGAAGGGCCCTGGACGGTGGAGGTTCTGGCTGGGAACACGATTTCTCACCGAGGAACTCCGCGCGGTGAGTCCTGTTCCAGGAAGAGCGGAGCCTGGCCTCCAAGGGCGGCCGGAGCCCGGCCGCAGGCCGCTCTGCCGAGGGCGGAAGGCGTGGTGGGCGCATGCGCGGCAGAAACCTCGTGTAGCTCTGCGGGCTCCGGGGGTGTGGGCGCCGTGGGCGCCGAGGGCCTCCTAGCGCCGGGGCCCGGCAGGGCGTCTCTTGACTGGTGGCGTTGAAGCTGTTGTGAAACTGTTTGTTGACGCAGTGCTGATGGTGGGCACATTGTGTCGGAGGGGCCTGTGATTCAGGACCTGGGCGCTGCGCCTGCCCCTGCTCCCCCTCCGTCACTGGGGGTTGCAGCAGAGGAAATCCCCTGAGTGGAACAATGTCGGGTGTTAACCGTTTCCCCACAATCGTGCCGAGTAGGCTTGAGAAGGGAAATGGACGCAGGACCTGCGCAGGGAAGACATGATGCTGCTGCCCCGGGATGAGGATGACCCCGGGCAGAGTTCGCGGGGCGGGGGGGCGGGGGGCGAGCTTCCAGGGGCTCCTTTGAGATGCAGACCACAGAGTTCCCAGGATCCGGTCACAGCGTTCCCAGGATCCGGCCCCAGAACCTGGTGTCAGCTCGGAGGTAGCCCTGCGGGTGCCGTCTACTGTCAGCCTGGTCCCAGGAAAGGCCTGTGGAGGCCCCTGTCCCAGCCCCAGTCTTGACAGGTCTTCCTAGGAAGGACCTCAAAAAATGCAGGTTCGGGAGGGTTTCGGTTTCTCCTAGCCGCGGGTCAAGGCCTTTTTGTTGTTTCTATTATATGTTAAAATAGTACACAAGTACCATCACCTTGGAGAAGACTCCATCACCTGAAAAGCACACTTTAGGTGCCAGCCTGTAGAGTCTGCGCCTTTAACCACTGATTTGTTTTAGGTCCTTTGCCTTTTCCAGTGTCATATGCATGGAATGCCATGTTGCCTTATGAGTCCTGTTTGTAAACTTTGATGCCGCATTTGTAAAAGTGGGTAATTTACAAACCTTGCAGTGTTTCTTTGAGTTTAAAAATTTTGACACTGCCCAGTACAGGAGCATATATTATGCCTTCAAAACAGAGATTCCACTGTTATGAGCGATATAAATCTGAGTAAGACCCATGGCTTAGCTTTCTTAATTTGAATAACGGGAGGGATTATGAGAGCAAGGGAATCAAATGAGATACTAATAGTTCCAAAATCACATAATCTTATATCACTGAGAAAACATAAATTGATACTGAATTGGCACAGCTATATAAAACAAAGATAAACAGAATCACTTATACCAGGCAAAGTAAAATTAATAGAACACATAATTGAAGAATTTAAATTAGCCTTATTAAGAATTCTCAGAGATAAGGAAATATAAAGTTATAATGAGAGTCAGTATTGCATTGATTTGTTTTATTATCAATTAATAATTAATATGGAGACATAACTAAACAGATTGGAGAAGTATATTTAGCTAAAAACAAATCAATGAACTCAAAGTTCAGATTGTGATACATTTCTGAAAGGTCTCAGGAAGAAATAAATAAGTAGAGAGTGCAAAAGAAAAGTTTAGGAATATTAAGAACAGAAAAAATGTGACTACATCAATATAAACAGAGTACTCAAGGACAGAAACAAATTTTTAAAATATTAGAATTTCCAAGAATATGAGAAAAATATTAGCAGATTGAAAAGCTTCAGAGTACTCAAAGGATCATATCTAGGAACACTTTTGTGAAATTTAAGCAAATTAAAGAAAAAAGCATGTCTCATAACCTCTAGAGAGGAAAGAAATATGTACAGAAAATCAATTCCAACCAGATCTACCTCAAATTTTTAAAAGCAATTTTAATGGGAGAAAAAAGTACTATATTATTTTCAGACATTTAAGTAAGAATTTTAATACTGTAGTTTTATATTCAACTCAGTTATCACTGGATCAATCATTAAAATAAAGAATTTTTCAGCCTTTGAAAGCATCAGATGGTTTACCAGACCAAGATCTATTTATATACACTCTTGGGGAAAGTGTTGGAGTAAGAAGAAAGCAGTATCATGGAGGCTGATGGAACTAATGGTTTTATATAACTTAGTAATATTTAATGTTTTCTCACAAAACAAAATACAAGTAACAAAAGTATATTTTTAACTTAGATCTAAAATTCTAAACGTTTTTATTAAACATTTCCTGAGGGAGAGAGGTAAAGAATTAATACAGTACCAAACCATTTTTTTTTTATTAATTCACATCGGATGATATTTTTCCATTGACTTTTAGAGACAGTGGAAGGGAGAGGAATAGAGAGAGAGAAACATTGATGTGAGAAAGACACATCAATTGGTTGCCCCCTGAACATGCCATGAACATGGCCGAGAATTAGCCTGCAACCCAGGTACATGCACTTGACCAGAATCGAACCCACGACCCTTCAGTCCAAGGGCCAACACTCAATCCATTGAGCAAAACCAGCTAACAATTTGCTGACAAAAAAGAAAATTTAAAGCACATATTATTCAGCAACATATACTATTATGATAAATCTACAAGGAAATAGGAAGAAATGGTTATTACCAAATTAAGAAGACAGATGCTGTTGTGAGGGAGGAATTGGGAACAAGATTGGGGAGTGGCCCACATGCCATTCCAAAGTACTAATATATTACCTTAGAGAGGCATTGATTCATGGGGTTCATTTTATTATTATTTAACTTTACATATTTCCCAACAATATATTTTACAACCTATTTTTGAAACCAAATATTTATTATAATTTCTGAATTTCCCCTGCTTAGTGGGCATCAGCATAGACATTTTTATAAATAACAAACTACATGCTACTGCAGGGGTGGGGAACATCCAGCCCGAGGGCCCTATAAGTATGCCCGCAAAATCCTTGGATCTGGCCCTACTGAGGCATTAAGGGTGGGTTAATGAAATGTTTGACCAAACATAGCAGTTTAATTTTTAAGTTAATTTTGTATGGCCCTCGAATGAAGTTATAAATATCCAAATGGCCCTTGGCAGAAAAAAGGTTCCCTACCCCTGTGCTAAAGAATAATTTTCATCAATGCCAATAACCAAAAACTTGCATGAGTGGAGGTGCATTGTCTTTCAATTCTAAGAAATCTTGCAATTCTTTAATCTATGATGGGTTTGACAAGTTTGCACCATGCTTTTCAGTGTTTCAAATGCACTAACAAAAAATTATTTAAAGTTGTCCAAGGAGTGCTTGGATAATGTGATAATGCTTGTAAATGGAGGCACACACTTATTTTGGAAACCAAAGTATACACAATAAAATACTGAGTGGTGGAATATAACAAACATTTTTTTTGTTTGATTTCTCTTTGAACTTTTAAAGAGCACTGTGCAATCTAATGTATTCTTAGCTAAAAATATTGTTTCATATATTAGAAAGTTCTTTTATTTTAGAATGATTTTCATTTTTAGTTAATGCTATTGTCATTCATTTATTCAATATATATATATATATATATATATATATATATACATATACATTCTAACATGAAATTGCAATTATGTTTTTGTCCTTTACATTTTTTTCATTGCATCTTTATTCTTTACAGGATAAAGATACCCAATATATATATATATATATATTGAATCCCCCACAATATCCCATGCATTGTGCTAAGTACTTCACATATGTCACTTTTAATACAATCTTAAAAACAGATATGGGATAGATGTGGTAACATGAAACTCCTTGTTCACTATAAGCTGTTTTAAATACTTTTAATGAATGACTTGTGGTTAAAAATTAGTGAATAAGTTAGAAATTGACCAAAATGTATCCAATGAATAAGCATCAAAACTGGCATTTCAGCCCACTGTTCTTTATATAAATTTCACCTTATATAAATTCCACCTTTATATAAATCTCCAGTTTGGAATATGAATTTTTAGAGCATGCTACTGCTATTTGTTTGTTTCTCCTATTTGCATTCAGACTGCTGTATGCCTTGGAAGTTTAGTTTAAATGAATGAAGGTATTATTAACCTATTGTAAGATTCCAAGTGTTGTCATTCTTTGTGGTTAGATACAGATAATTGAATCAGGGACACGTTTGTATCAACAAACACATGGAATGTTTGGGAATGGTGGCTGAGTGTCTGAGGAAGAAATGCATGATAATCTGATAACAGCATTTTAAAAATTACATTTGAGATGGAGATTTAACTAACAGCCTAGATTTTTAGCTGATGTATAAAAATTGTTTCAGTAATATTTTGGCTTTTACTACACAGCACATTAGTGAATCACTGGGGAGAATTTTCACGACAAGTATTGAGGGAATATGAAGGCAAACTGCCTACCTCCATTTATGCCAAAGATACCCAATGTTAAAAATGCAAATAGATGCACTCCTTTCTCTGCATGCTTAACACTATGCAAATACAAACTTAGGCCCAATATAATATGCAATGTAAAAGTAAATAAGCAAGTACACTCTCTTGACATATTTTATGATTCAGTTGTACAAGACTTTCTGTTTACAAAGGAATTTCAAAGTGCTGGTCTTCATGTTTATACTCTGCTTACAAGATATCTGTGTTGGAAGCTTTTTTTCCCCCTTGGTGTGTTTTATGCAAAATTCACATAAGATTGCTGATCTAAAATAAATGTAAGTATTTTTGAGAGCCTGCATGAATCTGGGTGATCTTTCATTATGGAAAGAGCAGCAGCCAGCAGTGCAGGCTAATGTTTGATATATACTAAAGGAAGGAAAGATAATCAAGAAATTAAATTTAATAAGTGATGTATGATATTAGCACATATTGAATTATAATGAATATTCACTGTTATTCTGGTTGCTTTTATTATTTTCTAAACCATATCATTTCAGAAAGCCATTGCTTTGGCTCTTAAAAATATCTTTTTTAGAATATACAATGCTTACATAAAAAGTATGTATACGAAAATAGTACAGTTTTCATTATGTATGCATGAAAACATGGGTGTATACAGAAAATAATGTTCTAGAGAGAGACATATTCAATTCAGAAGCAAGGCATTAGCATTTTTCTAAAATGTGGTATCTCAAAAAACCAATATTATATATTATACATAATGTATTTCAGATATAATTTGTATTTCACAATTGAATCATTATTGAATAGTTGGACTAATTATGACTCAGTATTTTTCTGGCATGCACCAAGGCCTCTGAAAAATATTAAAACTATTAGGAAAATGCAACCAGAGAAGAAAAGAACTGTGTTTGAGGCACATTATTTGACAGGGGCCAGAGTGCCTCATTCACACCTCTCTAATGTGTCCTCCGTAGTTTTCAGAGTTCTTTTTCTAACATGAAATTGCAATTATGTTTCTGTCCTTTACATTTTTTTCATTGCATCTTTATTCTTTACAGGATAAAACAAAATTTCCTTTTTAGAACATATCATGGTCTGGTTATGCCCACACATCACACTTATATTCTACTCCCTCAGCAGTTGGTATTTGTTTGTTTGGTTTTTTATTTTCTCTTAATATGTTATATTTTTGTTTTCTACTCGTAATCTGTTTTGGAGGTTATCACCTCTATATTCCATTCATTTTATATGCTTAGAAGGATAATGGCATTACCCTCTGCTCTGCCCTGCCCCAGAGGGAGGCATGTGAAATCAAATACCATAAGTCAGAGTATACCATACATTTAGAAAATGTAATTGGTTGAGAAAAAAGATAATGACCAAAAATGAGCCAATTTACCTCCTACCCAGAACTTTTACTATAACATTAGGAAAACAGCAATGACAACAATAAAAATTCTCATCCTCTAGGTAAGTTAAAATGATAGATGCGAATTGTCAGCTTTGGTTGCTCTTTGTCAGCTCACTGAGAATGAAGCCAACACAGAGAAAAGAAGACACAAGGGATGGAAACAAAAGGAGAGTCCAGATAATGTGATTTGAATCCCTGGATAATACTATTGCAGAAATCACATTCTTTTTTATTTATATGAGTACAAATAGCCCTTTATTTCCCCCTAAATTCAGTTGAGACAAGTTTCCATCTTTGTAACTGATGGTCATTACTAATACATCCTCCTATCTGCAACTCAAACAATATCCTGCAATATTGGGCTCTTATGCTTTCCAAAACAATTCATGTCATTTTCACCTTTCCATGGCTTGGCACAAATCCCATCTTCTAAAACTCTCCCATAGCTTGTGAGTAGTTAACCATGTCTCCACATTTCACTCCTAAATAAAATTTTTCCTCTACTGTCAAGATTTCTCTGACTCTATCACAAATGTAGTTCATTCTTTTCCTACTTTCCTGCACAAAGGACATAATTTGTATCCAATGAAAATGTCCTTTTTTATGTTTTCATAGTACTTATCATGGAAGTTAAAGACAAAAATGTTAAAGCAAATCATGACAGTGTCTGGTACTTTGTAGGTTTTATTTATATACCGGATAAATAAAGAAATTTGTGGTCTCAATTTAGGGGCCAGAAATATGAAATCAGGTTGTCATCAGGGTTATGCTTCCTCTGAAACCTTAGGGAAGAATCCTTTCTTGCATCTTTCTAACTTCTCGTGGTTTTCTGGCAATCTAGGCAGCTGTAGCACTTCAGTCTCTGCCTTGTCACTTAGCATTTTCTCTGTGTGCCTTTGTCTCCATATGGCCATCTTCCTCTCTTATAAGACACCAGTGATAATAATTATGGGCGCACCATAAGGAACTCATCTTAACTAGATTACATCTTTACAAATAAAGCCAGTTATGTTCTTCTCTTCAACTCACAATTATCTATGTAAAATATGCACATATGCACCTTGAAATGAAAGAACTCTTCCCCTATATCCAAATTTTCATCTCTGTTTGAAAATGAGACCAATAAAATAGGTTTTCTAAAATAATGTCTTATTAGAAGTGGACATTCTTCTCTTTTTAGCACCTTTCAATCTGTTAAGTCTATTATGTAACATTCAGCTAAAAATAGGAGGGGTAATGGAGTGAAAAACCAGCTATTTATGAAGCTTTGTTATGTTTAGAGGGCTAATACCAACCCTAATCCTAAAGTCAGTTTTAGAATATAAACCAGGTTTTGCACTTGGTCATCAGTTCCACAGTATCTCACTAGAAGAAAAATATGCATCACTACTTAATCATTGCCAGGTATGATTCAGAAATATTAATTATTGGAAGCATTGTTCATTGTTTATGACTATTAATATAATATACATTACTAGGAAGTCCTGATTGCATCTAATGCTGCTTATGTAAAAGAAGCAAAACACCCATATTATAGCTAGTATTAAAGCATCAGAATAAATATAAAGGGTAATTTAAATGAGATATATAGGGTTTGATTAGTGAATTAAGGTAAATCAATTCTTATGCACACATGTGGATGGCTAGGTTATAGCCTATAAGCTATTCCTCTTATAGGAGATACTTTTTCCTTTCTGTAAAGGTTGGCTATTTACTGGCAAGTGAACTCAGAGGACCAGATGGCCAAAGCCATACGAGATCATTAAACATTTCCTGTTAAGATTTTGGACAACAATTAACAGAAGCCCAGCAGGAATTTCCCACTGTTGACCCCTAAAGGGTGGCTAATCAGCAGCATATGTGTTTATTTATACCAGCAGGCCCTTTTAATTAACAGCTCTGATGTGTGTACTTTTTGGAAGTTAGTACAGTATATTAGGAAACAGTTCTGATAAGACCCAGTTAGAAATATAAGTCATATTAAAATTGAAGGCTAAAGACAACAAAATGTCAAGAAGTCTAGTCCTGGTACAGATGAACCAAATATTTACAGGTTCCCCCCAGAAAAATGTCATTTGGTTAGTGCCAAGGATTGCCAAGGGTTGGTCACTCTCCCACCTTGGTCTGGTCAAGTTTACATCATCTGTGATCATAGTACTACCCTAATATTTGGACTGTTTCTTCATATACTAAATCCATAATATTCTTCTCCCTGCATCTTGCAAATAGATCCTTTTATCAACAGTGATGCAGATATCATTGCATGTATACAGTGGGCTTCATGATATATGCACAATGTACTGTAGGCAGTAGAGTATTGATGATATGACAGCTATATTCTTTTTATTTTTTATTTTTAAAACATGTTTCTGTTTCAGAGAGAGGAAGGGACAGGGAGAGGTAGAAACATCAATGATGAGAGAGAATCATTAATTGGCTGCCTCCTGCATGCCCTCTACTGGGGATCAAGCCAGAAACCTGGGCATGTGCCCTGACTGGGAATCAAACTTTGACCTCCTGGTTCATGGGTCAGTGCTCAACCACTGAGCAACATTGGCCAGGATTTATTTTATTTTTCAACTAAATTTATTAGGGTGACATTGGTTAATAAGGTCATATAATTTTCAAGTCTACATTTCTACGATACATGATCTGTATGTTGCATTGTGTGACCACCGCCCAAAGTCAGACCACTTTCTGTCCAAAAGAAGGACTTGGTATGATTAATGTCCTTTCCATGATTGAGAAAATTACATGAATCCTATAAAATGCTTCCTTGAGAAATAATATAAGCAATAGGAGGGGAGCAGTCATACACCATAATAGCAATATAAGAAATATACATTGTTAGTTGGAGTGTTAATGCAACTGATGAGATCTAGATTTTGAATTGCATTTGAGAAAGTCACTAATTTTACTTAAAATGAATGAACACTAAGACAATGCCATGACTTTTTGAACAGATATACCCTGTTAACTCATCTGCTATTACATACCTTACATTTTATGGAGACTAAACTGAACACATTGTATTTTAAAGGAACAGACATGAAGAATGATACCATAATATATGTATGGTGTCCATGTCTCACATCACAACAGAGGGCTCCAAAATCTTATGAGGCTCATTAAAATGATACCTGCATTAAAGAATGATGATGAAACTTCATCTTGTAGTCTGTGATTACATTTTAAAATTCATTGCCTTACATTTTTATAGATAGAGTAATATTGTTTTGCTTGGATAATGAAGCAGTAAGTTCTAGTCAAACAGTAAACTAATAAAAGTTATAATACTATTTTATATATTATAGTAAACCAGTTTATATCATAGAATAAGAGGCTTTAAATAATGTTAGTAATTTTAGCAATAATCTAATCAAATTTATTTAACATTGCTGGGGATTCAGATTCTTTATTTTAATGTAATAACTTAAGCAAAAACTTTCAACAAACTTTGGTAGAAGGGAAATTGGAATCCAGGTCTTATGACCTGTTCAATACATTTTCAGCCCCAATATAGTATGCCCTAAATATTGGGTGATCCATTAATTTTTTGGGATCTAGGAATTTGGTGAGTCAAATATCATTTTTCATTATAAACTTTACTAGAGGCCCGGTGCACGAATTCGTGCATGGGTGGGGTCCCTCTGGATGGCCTGCAGGTATCAGGCCGAAACCCGCAGTCCAATGCCACCTGCAGCTCCTACCTGCCGCTCCTGCTCATCCCAGCCCCACTGTGCCTGCCGCAGGCTCGCACCCAATCAGTCCTGATTGGGAGAGGCTCACACTGCTGCAGCAGCACTCACCAGCCATGAGCCCTGCCTCTGGCGCCCTCCCAAGGGGAGAGGCCTGTGGGATCAGGCTGAAAACTACTCTCCGACATCCCCCCAAGGGATTCCAGATTGCGAGAGGGTGCAGACCAGACTGAAGGACCCCACTGGTGCACGATCGGGCCGGGGAAGGACCACGTGAGGGCTACAGGGCGTGTCCAGCCCATCTCACTCAGTTCCATTCGGCTGGACCCCAGCAGCAAGCTAACCTACCAGTTGGAGCATCTGCCCTTTGGTGGTCAGTGCACGTCATAGTGACTGTTTTACCAGTTGACTGTCTGCCCCCTGATGGTCAGTGCATGTCATAGCGAGCAGTTGGGCAGCTTTAGCATATTATTAGCTGCTTATGCATTGATTGGTTGTTCGGTTCTGCATTTCAATCTATTTGCATATTACCCTTTTATTATATAGGATGGAAAAATAATCCCCATGCTAGTGATGGGATACCTGAAATAATCTCATATAGAAAATATATATCCACACTCTGGCTGGTGTGGCTCAGTTGGCTGCACATGGTCCTGTGCACCAAGAAGTTGCCAGTTTGATTCCCAGTCAAGGGCACATGCCCAAGTTGCAGGCTTGATCTCTGATAGGGAGGCATACAGGAGGCAGCCAGTCAATATTTCTCTCTCTCTCCCTCTCCCTTCCTCTTTCTCTAAAAATCAATAAACTATTCTTTTTTTAAAAAAAAAAAAAGATAGGAAGAAAGAAAGAAAGGAAGGGAGGGAGGGAGGGAGGGAGGGAGGAAGGAAGGAAGGAAGGAAGGAAGGAAGGAAGGAAGGAAGGAAGGAAGGAAGAAAAAAAGAAAAAGAAAGAAAGAAAGAAAGAAAGAAAGAAAGAAAGAAAGAAAGAAAGAAAGAAAGAAAGAAAGAAAGAAAGAAAGGAAAAGAGAAAGGAAGAGAAATATATAGCCAAAGACTCTCAATACATAAAGATGTGAACCCTAAGAAAAAAGATACCTACTAATAAGGGTTTCTGGTGCCTAACTGGGCTCAAATTTTTAAAAACAGGCCTCTCACAAAAACTGCACTTGAGGGAGAAGCCAGTCTTGAACTACCTGCCTCTGCACTGAACTGCCTGCCTGCAATGTGTTTCTGCCATCTGAGCCAGTACTTATAAAGGAATTTTGAATCCTGTTTCAATCATTAGGACTGAGGTTTACCCCATCCAATCCGAGCTGCACAGCTCTGACCAACCAGAGCAGCTCTATTCCAACTAATCAGGACAGTGCCTTTTGGACCAATCAAACTAAAGATTTGGAGTCCTATTTGCATGATGACAGACTAATCAGGGACCAGGCACTAGCACTTCTGTCCATATAAGTCAGCTCCTCTCTGGCTCTAGGAGGAAAATTTCCCTTTCCACGGAAGACTGTATTTCACTGGTGGACAGATGCAGCATAAAGCAGACCAGTAAGGAGCAGAGCAGATCTTGAAGGAGCAGAAGAGAGCTGTCTAACCAGAGAGGGGCCTGGCCCCAGAGCTGCCTCACAGCCTTTGCTAAGTCACAATTGAGCTGTTTTGCACTGACAAAAATTTCCTTCTTCACTGTACCCAAATTGTGGATATCTACTGGTATTGAATTGGGGCCAACAACCATCAGTTAACAAAGACAATGTATATTTTTTGAAAAACAAAATATTTTCATGAAGTATAATTTTAAGTGGAAGGAAAACTTTGCCAAATTGATTCTGAACATATTTTCCTTATAATTAACCCTGTATTCATATTTAAATATATTTATTTAGAAATGGACATGTTCTTTGTAGAATGTAACTTTTTTTACTAATTTTTTTTGCTTACTACCATGTGTGTTAGAACTTTTAAAGACAAACACTGTAGTGGCAAAGATAAATGCACACATGAAAATTGGGAAAATACCTTCAGGTAGGCTTATTAGAATTCATTCCTCCATATTCAAAAGGAATTTGCTGAACCAATGTTAGAGATAAGGGTGAGATGATGTAACTTTTAAAAATTGTACCATTTGTTATTAATTTTAAAGACCAGAGTCGCACTGAAGTGACTTCAGTGGATGGAATTTATCTTAAGATCACATGAAGAATAAATAGTGGGTAGAAATCACATTATAGAGATACAAACAATCCTCAAACGGAATTTCTCCAGATGCAATGCATGTGTGCCCATGATGGGAGAAAGATGTCTTTCACCTCAGCAAAAGTTGTCTCCTGCTTGCAACACAAGTGTCCTGCCATACTGTTGAACCCATTACTCTCTATATGTATTAGTTTTTATTAGCTCTAGTCTTCTGGCAACTACCAAGTGTTTCTATTTCCTCCAAGTTGAAATTGTCTTTGTGGGAATGAACCTTTGATTGGAACTACCAGTCTCCATCAAGTATTAAGTACCTCATCGAGCACATATTCCCTGGGATAGCTAGTAGAGAAATGATTAGCTTATAGCTATTGTGTTTACTTAGGTGGTTATCTTTCATGCAGCCATCTGTGCCCAGGTTCATATGAAACAAAGCATAGTAACATCTAGGAAGAGGGTTATATTGCAGATTGTAGCATTTGAAAGAAAAATGATGAAACTTTTAGGAACTAGTCTTAAATTGCTAACACTAGAATCCACTTCGTGCTATCTATCATCTTCATCACCATAATTAAACTTTGATGAAGATGATTACTAAAGGCCTTTTCAATTCAAATCCTGAAGAATTTTTAAGGCATAATAACATACTACTAATAAAAACACCCTTTAAGCAAATTTTATCTACTGAATTGAAGTACTGTTTGGGAAATTGATGGTAATTTCTCCTGATTCATGATTAACATTGGGGCTGGATTACACTTTCCATTTTGTTTCCTTAGTAATGAATGTGCTAGCACAAAGGATGTACCAGGTCTAAGAATGAAATTTTCTGGGGTCACACCTGCTCCCATTATTAGAGTCAGTTTTTGCAGTCTTAAATTACAACTTCCACAATTTTTCCTACATGAAGCAAGCAGAACTGCATAGGGGCTATATACCATATAGGACAGTTTGACTCTCTCTTTTTTTTTTTTTTTTTGTCTTAGTCACAGAATGAATGGCACTATAATCAGCCTTTCTGTTGATTTTTGCTTATCTAGGCTTCAGTGATTGCTATATGGCTATTAATCACAGAATCATTCAAGCTAATATGATAACAGCTATTTTGCTGATGACTGCTTTTTTTAGCATGCTTTGCTTAAAAGCATTGCCAAGATGAAGAAAGTATTGCTACAGTATACCTTTTTCTACTAGAATTTTGTTAGACAAAAATGTGTTACAACTGTACACAAAATAAGCAGAAAACTGAAGTCATTATTTAGATAAAGACAAAGCAATGCAATGTTGTCACCAAACGATTGAAATACCACTAGAGTAGATTTAAAACTGTCCAAAACATCCATTACTTTATTCACACCCTATGAAATATTTTATGGTTTTCTTCATTATGTGATGTCTGAATGCTCCCCAAACTAAATCTGCTAGTGACATCAGCATATTTGGATTTACAAGGGACTTTACTCAGAAAGAATTAAAAAAAATATAATCATTAAAAACATACACTAGAGGAGAATCGAAGATGGCGGCATAGGTAAACACCGGAGACTGCAGCCGCAAACAACCACTTCAAAAATACAACTAAAAGACGGAACGGACATTAACCAGAACCACAGGAAGGCTGGCTGAGGAGAGACTCTTCAACTAGAAGGAAAAACAACAGCATTACGAGGCTCAGAGGAGGCGCAGTGTGGAAAATTTAAAGGTATGGTGGTGCGGCGGTGGGGCTGGTGGCTGAGGGCGCGGTTGTCATTTTCAATCAGGAGGGAGTCTCAGACTCTGGGCCACAGATCCGGGCGAGTCTCTAGGGACCCAGACTCAAACGGGAGAAGCGGGACTGTCTGGCTACGGTCCCTCCGAGGTTTGCAGCGGTTGCTGGGACAGAGAGGCAGAGCCCCTGGGGACAGACTGAGAGCAGCCATAGCTGCTCCCTCCCCCAACCCTGTTGAACCCGCCCCGCCCAAGCCCTGCGCAGAGCCATTTGCCGATCGCCTCAGGCAAAGGCTAGATTAGCACCTCCCCAGAGGACTGAAGTTTTCCACACAGCTGATTCCCACAGCCAGTCGGCCTGGTGGTCAAATCCCTCTAGTATTAACTACAACAATTAAAGCTTAACTAGAACAAGACTGCGCACAAAGACCACAAGGGGGTGCACCAAGAAAGCATAAAAGATGCGGAGACAAAAAAACATGACAGAAATGGAGGATATGGAGCTAAAAATCGCAATTTTGAGGGCTTGCAATAAACTTGAGCAGAGCCTCACGAAAACTAATGAGACCCTCGATGCTACGATAAAGAAACTAGAAAGTAAACATACACGGACTGAAATAAAGAATATTATACCCAATAGCAGACCAGAGGAGCACAAGAATCAAACCAAAGATTTGAATTTCGAAGAAGCAAAAAACACCCAACTGGAAAAGCAAAATGAAAAAAGACTCTGAAAGTGTGAAGATAGTGTAAGGAGCCTCTGGGACAGCTTCAAGCGGACTAATATCAGAATTATAGGCGTGCCAGAAGATGAGAGACAGCAAGATATTGAAAACCTATTTGAAGAAATAATAGCAGAAAACTTCCCCCACCTGGTGAAAGAAATGGACTTACAGGTCCAAGAAGCGCAGAGAACCCCAAACAAAAGGAATCCAAAGAGGACCACACCAAGACACATCATAATTAAAATGCCAAGAGCAAAAGACAAAGAGAGAATCTTAAAAGCAGCAAGAGAAAGAGACTCAATTACCTACAAGGGAATACCCATACGACTGTCAGCTGATTTCTCAACAGAAACTTTGCAGGCCAGAAGGGAATGGCAAGAAATATTCCAAGTGCTGAATACCAAGAACCTACAACCAAGATTACTTTATCCAGCAAAGCTATCATTCAGAATTGAAGGTCAGATAAAGAGCTTCACAGATAAGGAAAAGCTAAAGGAGTTCATCACCACTAAACCAGTATTACACGAAATACTGAAAGGTATCCTTTAAGAAGAGGAAGAAGAAAAAGGTAAAGATACAAATGGTGAACAACAAACATGCATCTATCAACAAGTGAATCTAAGAATCAAGTGAATAAATAATCTGATGTACAGAATGAACTGGTGATTATAATGAATCAGGGACATAGAAAGGGAATGGACTGACTATTCTTGGGGGGGGAAAGGGGAATGGGAGATTCGGGAAGAGACTGGACAAAAATCGTGCACCTATGGATGAGGACAGTGGGTAGGGAGTGAGGGCAGAGGGTGGGGCGGGAACTGGAAGGAGGGGAGTTATGGGGGGGGGGGGAAGAGGAACAAATGTAATCTGAACAATAAAAATTTAATTAAAAAAAGAAGATCAATAAAAACATATTTAAAAAAAAACATACACTAAATTATTCTAATTTGTAAGCATACATATTACATTTCTTAAATCTTAGAAAATTTAAGCTATGTTTTAAAATCTGGAAAAGAATAAAATTACAATTTTCTACAATTAACTTATGATCAAGTTAGAGGTTTTAATTAATATTTTAAAATTTTAAATTTGGAATGCAATTCATTCTGATTGCTCTAAGTGGGAAATATTTTAGAAATATTATGTGTAGATTAATGTAAATGAAATCACTAAAGAATAAGTCACTTATGAGATAAGTTGTGCCCCCCCCCCGCAAAGAAAACACACAAATATACTTCAAAATGTGACCTTATTTGGAAATAAGGTCTTTCAGATATAATTAATCCCATTAAGATGAAGGTAACTGGAGTACAGTGGGCCCCTAATTCAGTATCACCATGTCCTTTATAAGAAGCCAGTGGTGTGAAGTTGGATGATTAGAATGATGCATCTACATGCCGAGGAATGTCAAAGACTGCCCCCAAACCAACCACCAGGCACTAGGAAGAGAAAAGAAAGGACCCTCCCTTTCAGGCTTCAGAGAAAGCATGGCCCGGTTGACACCTTGAATGTAAACTTCTAACTCCTGGAATTGACAGTACATTTCTATTGTGCTAAGCCATTCAGTCTTTGGTACTTTGTTACAGCACCCCTAGGAAACTAATCCAGGGTTCTTCATAAATGTTTAGTAAACACCTACCAAGTTGAAAATGCCTGGATATTTCTCTCAGTCTTAGCAGCATATTATTGATGACTTAACACTTCTTATTAATGCCGTGCTAAATAAAATATAAACCATCATATTATTGATGATTTAACACTGTTTATTAATGGCCTATTATTTATAACTCAGCATTAAAAGTCTTTGGGTTCAGGTTGAGAGGCCAAATTATAAGCCCTTTTCTAACAGGTTTTCTGAAAAGGTAAGTTGTCTTGAATTTTGTTTAAGTCTTTTAATGAGGCCCATCATTTAGGATAGAAACCAGTCTTGAAAATAAGCACATTGTTATTGACAGTGAAAAGCTAAAATGAAAATAAAAGAGTGCAGTGACGTGAATCCTAAAGACAAGATATCTTACTGAAGGAGATAACTTGTGAGCCAAGTTTAAAGCCTGACCAGCATGGTTCAGTGGTTGAGCATCAACCTATGAACCAGGAGGTCACAGTTCAATTCCCAGTCAGGGCACAGGCCTGGGTTGCAGGATTAATTCCCAGTGGAAGGTGTGCAGGAGGCAGCCAGTTAATGATTCTCTCTCATCATTAATGTTCCTATCTCTCTCCCTCTCCTTTCCTCTCTGAAATCAATATAATCAATGAATATACATATATTTTTAAAAGAATGAATGCAGTTATTCCATGAACAAGGGCATTCCTGAGGGATGGTAGTGGGCATAAGAAAAGATAATATGAAAGTTTCAATATTCATCCAGCTGACTTTATGCTTCAGTCCCACTCTCTGTGCTACTCAAGGTTTCAGTCTAGGTTTCAATTTATTTCCAGATTTCACCCTTTGTAACATTGAACAAGCTGTAAGTGAATTTAAAAGGGACATACTAATCAAGTCAATGTTTCTCAAATTGCAAGTTTCTGGAAAAAGAAATGAAAAGGAATTGCAAACATTAGGGCACTTGGTTGGTTGGTAGCAGTAGAACAGATTCTTCTTTAATATTAGCAAATATATAACACACACCTCCCCATAACTTCCCTTCCTTGTGTGACCACACCCATCATCTTAGCATTGCTTCCCCAATGTTGAGACATTGCGAATCAATCAAAACTCATTTTCCTACTTACAAAGGGCCAGCTATGAATCCTCATCTCAGCACTGAGGCATCTGCTACCAGTTAACCAGGGTTGGTGTGTGTGTGTGTGTGTGTGTGTGTGTGTGTGTGTGTGTGTGTTAGTAAGTGGAAATCTACAACTAGATTCCTTCAGAAGGGGTGAAAGAGATGGAGTGGGTAAGCACTTCATGGTTTAGCAAATGAAAAAGATAATAGTTTCACATGAAGCTGAGAGAAAATAAAATTTTGCTTCCTAGAAAACATAAACTCATATGCTTTATTCATTAACAAAAATCTTTTGATAGCCTTTATGTAACTCAACAGCAGCTAATTCATTAGCAGATGACACCAGCTTGCTTTCACAAGTACATTTAATATAGCGTGATTTAAGGATTTTTGTTTCAAACTAAGTACCATTTATCCTGTCTGGCACCTCTCCTTCCTCTTTTCTATCACAAAGTGTCAACTGTGAGTGAAGCAACCTCCAGCAATGAGACCTCTGGATAGCTGTTCTTCCCTTCCTGCTTGGGAAAGTCACTGGCAGTGTGTCACTCCCGGGAGCTCCCTGGCAAAACAGATGTGTTGGGTGCATCCCACAGTCTGACCTGTTCTAAGCCTTCTAATAAGAAACTAGTCACTATATTGTAATATCTGTGAAGAATTAAGTAAATGAACAAAATGATGATTCTGAGTTGCATGAATTCTTTCTGCTACTTGAGTAGAACCACCGAAAGGCACACATTTTTATCTCTAAGTATACAGAGAGGAAACATTTCAATTATAAGGACAATTAAAGTAGACTAATATGGTAAAGTGATACCCTTCTTCAGATACTGTTTTCCTCATGCAATATTGGTTAACTAATTTTCTGGGCCCAGTGTAAAATACAAAGGTGGGGTCCCTTACTAAAAAAATCATTGAGAATTAATGCAACAGCAGAGCATTAAACCAAGTGTGGGCCTTTTGAACATAGGCCTGTGTGACTGACAGGTCCTGTATCCAAGAAGCCCACTCTGTTTTCATGGCTTGATTTGCCATATTCTGTGTGCTTCATCACTATTGTATCTAGTATTTGCATTTTCCAATGATCTTTTCTCTTTTTACCTTATGACAGATAAACTCTTTTCCCTTTTTTCATAGTTTTACTTGGAAGTGAGAAAAATAAATGTTTAATACAGTCTTGAACTTATTTACTACTGGCAGATTATCAGATTCTTACTAGAAGAACAATATCTAAAATAAATTCATAATTCCTTGAGTTAAAAGAAAAGAAGCCATAAATGACTTGAAAATTAATTATCATAATGTTAGGTATATTTCATATATAGTAATTTAAATTTATTAAATAGTAGCTCAAAAATAACCATAAATGACTTAATTTTTCATGTTTTCTTTTCAGTGATTTAGGATAGAAACAATGTGCTTATTTCCACATTACTATTCTGATGTCAGTATCGCTGAAGAGAGAAATAATCTCCTCAGTTATTAAAAATACTAAAAACAAAAGATGTAGAATTTTACAAATGAAATGTGTTTTAATATATCAGCTTTGTGTTGATTGATATGCAATTATGGGCTCCATTACTATTGGATGCTAGATATCCAATCACACCGATTTGTTGCATGCACAACCTATTTACTTTGATTTCTTTATTGAGATATGGAATGATTACAGACATGTGCCACATAAACACATTTTGGTCAGTGACGACTACATGTACAACACTTGTTCCATAAGATTATAATGGAGCTGAAAAATTCCTGCTGGTTAATGAGGTCTAGCATCAGGTCTTACTCTTGTTTGTGGTGATACTGGTGTAAAAAAAACCTACTTTACTGTCAATTGTATAAAAATATAGGACATCCTATCTAATAAAGAGGGAATATGCAAATTGACCATCATACCATAACAAGCTGGCTGCACCCACAGTGGAGGCAGGGATTCATTATACGAGATGGCTGCATCCACAGTGGAAGCCGAGTTCCCTTAACGAGCAATCAGCAGGGACCTGAGGCTGCATGGCGCTGGGCCAGGCAGGGCACCTGAGGCTGCACCCCCCACCTGGTGGGGCTTGACAGGGGACCTCAGGCCGCACCTCCTGCCCCAGTGCCAGGCCAGGAGACCTCAGGCCATGCCCCCACTCTGGCAGGGCTTGACGGGAGACCTCAGGCCGCACACCCCGCCCTAGCGCCAGGCCAGGGGACCTGAGGCTGCACTCCCTGCCATTCAGGGCTTGGCAGGAGACCTCAGGCCATGACTCCCACCCACAGGGCTTGACGGGGGACCTCAGGCTGTGCCCCCCGCCCGTAGGGCTTGACAGGGGACCTCAGGCTGTGACCCCTGGTGCCAGGCCGGGGGACCTCAGGTCGCGCCCCCCTCCCCGGTGCCAGACCAGGCGACCTGAGGCCTGACCCCCACCCGGCAAGGCTTGATGGGGGTGAGGCTGGTCGCGTTTGGATCTAGCCCAATGGGGGTGGGGCTGTCAGGGTCTGGGTCTTGCGTGATTTCAAGGCACACGTGGGTGGGCGGGGACTTGACTCTGGTTTCTGTAGCGTGCCCCAGACTCTGACAGGAGGAAGATTTTTATATACATTTTACTAATTTTCTTTCATCTCTGACACTTCTATTATAGAGAAAGGGCAAATAGCAATATTAAAATATTTCCTCTAATTCCTTTTTAATGTGCATGAATTTCGTGCACTGGGTCACTAGTCTATAATAATAAAAGGGTAATATGCTAATTAGACCAGATGTCTTCCGGACATCCTTCCTGACAAAGCCGGGGCTGGAGGGAAGCCAGCCTGCAGGCAGGCTGAGGGACGCCAGCTGTGGTCCCGGGTGCCTTCAGGTGGCCCAAGGAAAACTGTCAGGGTTCCGGGTGCCAGAGGGAAGCCAGTGCCAGCAGCCAGGGGAAAGAAGTCCTACTCTTGTATGAATTTTCATGCATCGGGCCTCTAGTGCTATCTATACTAATAAAAGGGTAATATGCTAATTAGACCAGACGTCTTCGGGATGTCCTTCGGACAAAGCCACAGTGGTGGGGCTGAGGCAGAGGTGGTTAGGGGCAATCAGGCCAGCAGGAGAGAGCAGTTAGGGCAATCAGGCCAACAGGGAGAGCAGTTAGGGGGATCAGGCCGGCAGGGGAGAGGCGGTCAGGAGTGATCGGGCAGGCAGGCAGAGTGGTTAGGGGTGATCAGGCAGACAGTCAGGTGAGCAATTAGGAACCAGCGGTCCCGGATTGCAAGACTGATGTCCGGCAGTTGGACATCCCCCGAGGGGTCCCAGATTGGAGAAGATGCAGGCTGGGCTGAGGGACCCACCTCCCATGCATGAATTTCGTGCAACAGGCCTCTCATATATAATACTTGATGATAATAATAAATGACTATTTTACTGGTTTATTTATTCCACTGTATTTTTTATCATTGTTTTAGAGTATATTCTTTCTACTTATAACAAAAGGTTGCTGTAAAACACTATGCCCTGTTGCTCTGGCAGCAGCCTCATACATCTCCTGTTTATCCTATCTCTTGATTGCATCATTTTCTCTTATACTTGATTTAATCTCATGTGGTTTTGTTCATCATGGCCTCTACAAAACCCACTTTAATGTTGTCAGTAAGAGGCCACATCAAGTGATTGACCTGGAAATGAAAGTAAAACATGATTAAGAATGAGGAAGGTGGATAATCAGTGATGGTTATTGCGATCCACTCAGGCATGTCCCATTCTACTATAGCTACAATCTTGAAGGACAAGAACAAAGTGATGGAAGCTGCTAAAGCATCTGCTTTGTTGAAGGTGATGAGAGTAACAGAATTCAAGACGGACCTATATCACACATAAAGAAACTTCTAATGACCTGGATTAAAGATCAGACACCAAAGTGTAGTCCTCTCAACACCATAACAATCACAGCCAAAGCAAAAAATTTGTTTGTGATCTTAAAAGAAAAGGCTGGACTAACTATAATGTTGAATTTCTGCTAGCTCTGGATAATATGAATAATGATTCAAAAATCATTACTTTTTACATAATGTGAAAGTGAGTGGTGAGTCTGAGAGTGTTGATGTGAAGGTAGTGAAAGAATATTTGAAAACTCTAGATGTGCTGATTGTATAGGAAAATTACTTGCCAGAGGAGATATTCAATCTGAATTAAAACCCCCTCTTCTGGAAATGGATGCCTGAAAGGACTTTCATCCATAAGGCAGCCAAGTCAATGCCAGGTTTCAAAGCTTTTAATAACAGTCTTACTTGGGGGCAGTATTGGAAGCTAAAAATTGAAACCCTTTGTGATTTGGCACAATAATAACCTCAGGGCCTTTAAACATATCAGCAAATGCACACTGCTAGTGTACTACAGGGGCAGTAAGAAGTCATGGATGACCCAGCTCCTCTTCCAAAATGCCTTCCATTGATTGCTAAGCCAGTGAAATGAGGAAACACTGTTTGGAGAATAACATACCTTTCAAGATTTGGCTTATTGTTGGTAATGCTCCTAGACATCTTCCTTTTATTGGTCATCTTCATCCCAGTATCAAAGTGTGTTTCTTCCTCCAAACACCAACTCATAGATCAAACCTATGGATAATGGAGTTATAGAAACTTTTAAGGCTTATTGCCTGAGGAGGTCCATTGCCAGGGTACAGCTGCAACTGAGGAAGACATCAAGAAGACACTGATGCAATTCTAGAAATAGTACAACCTCTATGACTGCATCAAGACTGTTGCAGGAGCTTGAGGTGATGTCACCAAGGAATAGCTGAATGGCATCTGTGCATTTTTTGGTTACTTGTCTTTGAGTTATAAAATGTTCTTTGTAAATTCTGGCTCTAAATCCTTTATCATAAAAATGTTTTGCAAATATTCTATCCTGGTCTGTTTCTTATCTTCTCATTTTCTTAATGGTGATGACATTTAATGACTTAATTTTTTAGGGCAGTTTTAGGTTCGCAGCAAATTTGAGAATAAGATTTACCAAGAAACTAGAAACACCAATTAGAAAGGATATATGCTCCCCTATGTTCATAGCAGCACAATTCACCATAGCTAAGATTTGGAAACAGCCTAAGTGCCCATCAGTAGATGAGTGGATTAAAAAACTATAGTACATCTACACAATGGAATACTATGCTGTGGTAAAAATAAGGAGTTCTTACCATTTGCAACAGCATGGATGGAACTGGAAAGCATTATGCTAAGCGAAATAAGCCAGTCAGAGAAAGATAAATATCACATGATCTCACTCATTTATGGAATATAATGATCAACATAAACTGATGAACAAAAACAGATCCAGAGACAGAGAAGCATTGATCAGACCATCAAACCTCAGAGGGAAGGTAGGAGAGGGTGGGGGTAAGGGGGAGAGATCAACCAAAGGACTTATATGCAAGCATATAGGCCTAACCAATGGACACAGACAACAGCGGGGTGAGGGCATGAGTGGGGGGGATGGGGGGTAATGTGGGGATAAGGACACATATGTAATAACTTAATAAAGAAATTAAAAAAAATAAAGATATTCTATATTACTTCTACTCCCACACATTAACATCTCCCACCAATGTGGTATATATTTTACATTTGATGCAACTATATTGACGTATCATAATCACCCTAAGTCCATAGTTTATGTCAGGGTTCACTCTTGGTGTTATATATTCTATGAGTTTGGGCAAATATATAAGACATACATTCACCATTGTAGTACCACACAGACTGTTTTCATTTTCCAGAATATCTCCCATGCTCTGCTTATTTATCCCTCCCTTCCTCTTAGCCCCCCTGGCAACCACTAATCTTTTTCTGTCCCCATAGCTTTGTCTTTTCTAGAATGGCTTCTTTCACTTAGTAATATAATTGGAATCATATAATATGTGGCCTTTTCAGACCAGCTTCTTTCACTCATTAATATGAACTTAAGGTTCCTTAATATCTTTTCGTGGCTTGATACTTCATTTCTTTTTAGTGCTAAATAATATTTCATTGTCTGGATATATCTCAGGTTATTTAGACACTCACCCATTGAAAGACATCTTGGTTACTTCCAAATTTTGACAACTATGCATAAAGCTATTCTAAATATCTGTGTGCAGGCTTTTGTGTGCACATAAATTTTCAAATACTTGGGTAAACACCAAGGGGTGTGATTGCTGGATCATATGGTAAGAATATGTTTATTTTTGTAAGAAACCACCAAACTGTCTTTGAAAGCAGCTGTACCATTTTGTGTTCCCTTTACAGCATTTGGTATAGTCAGTGTTCTGGATTTTGGACATTCTAATAGGTATGTATTGATGGTGATATTTGAAATGAAAATTCTGCATTTTGAATTTTGGTGAGGTCCAAATTATTTCTTTTTTCTTTTATGAACTATGTTTTTAGTGTCATAACTAAGTAATATTTGCCTCACCCAAGGTCTCAATAACTTTTTCCTATTTTTTCCTCATGTTTCATTGTTTTAGTTATATCATTTAGGTCTATGATCCATTTTGAGTTAATTTTGTGAGTGGAATGAAGAATAGTTATAAGTTCATCTTTTTGCATATGGATATTCAGTTTTTCCTGCACCATTTGTTGAACAGACTGTCTTCCCCCCACCCCCCAGTGAATATTCTTGGCACCTTTGTCAAAAAACAAACTATAAGTATAATTATTTTTTTCTGGATTCTCAATCCTGTTTCATTGGTACACGTGTCTATATTTACTATCTTGATAACTGGAGCTTTATATTAAATTCTGAAATAGGTTCATGAAAGTCCTCAACTTTTTTACAAATTGTTTTGGCTAGTCTATCTGTTTTGCAAATTCATGTACATTTTCTAATTAACTTGTTAATTTCTGCAACAAAAAATACTGTAATTTTGATAGTGATTAAATCAAAACCACAGATCAATTAGGGGAATACTGCCTTCTTAATATTATTGACTATTTCAATCCATGAGCATGGAATATATCTCCATCTGTTCATATTTTAATTTCTCTCAACAAAGTTTTGTAATTTTTACTTTGTAACTCTTCACTTATGCTTAGTAAATTTATTCATAAGTATTATTTTTAATGCTAGTGTGAATGGAACTTTATTCTCAATTTCATTTTTGGATTTCTCATTGCTTATAAGCATGTATGAAACCTGAAACAATGTGAACAAAAATCCTGGCTACATATATGGAGAAGAGGAGGAAACACTCAAAGAGAAAAAAAATAGCATTTTAATATCCAAATGAACTTATGTGATATACATATGTTTTTAAAATAAAAACCTTGTATTTCTCTCTTCTTTGGGGGGCGAGCAATATATACTCATTGGTTATAATATAAGAGTTACTGGAAGTTGAAATATCAAGGAGTTCAGCCACACCTGTGTCAACCTCAGTTCTCTGGCCCATCTCCTCTACCTATACAGCCAAGACTGTGGCATTCACTGGTTTCCAGATTCCTTTCTTGCCATCCTTTCTGCAAAGTATTTTTTTAACAAGCTAAAGAGCTTAGTGGTGAAATACATGGGTTCTGGATTCAATCCTAGTTCAACACACACCAGTAGTGAGACCCTGTGGGGGGCTTCAGTTCCCCTCGCCATTAAAGGAGAAGGTTGTTTTTGTCTTTAAAGCTCCATGAGTCCAGTCATCTACAGATACATGAAATGTGTGTTTTTGTACTAATTTCATACAACCCTAAGCTGAAAATGTTGTCTCTATTTTGGAAAAAAATATATGTATATTCATTTCTGTTATTTAGTCCAAGTTGAATTCTGTAACCATGGATAAAGATAATTTTATCACAGTGGTTTGTGATCCTTATATAGTCCAAAAAAGTTAACTCAAAAACTAAACTGATACAAAACTTTTAAATATCATAGATAATGTCTCTTGTAGAATAAAAGAAGATCTATGTAATAATTTAGAACGTTGGTCCTCGATTTTGAATTTAGAGAGAGGATTTAGTGGGTTTATACCAAAAATTCTCCAGACTTTGCAATAACAGAGTAATTGCTAGTTATTTCTTATAGGTAGTTTCATATGTTTAGTGCCTTAAAATTATTTTAGGACCCACATGACAACAGTTCATCAAGGACAAAATGTCCTCACACCACTTAAAGCAAAATGAGGGCTTAGTTTATTCATAGGGCGTAAAATTGTTAAATGAAGTGCTTTAAAGTAAATGTTATTTACTGACATAAATCTTGACTTTCAGTCCTCAGAGGCTGAATGGTGAACATTTATGTCCTGGTTCTGCATAATAAATAGAAAGCAGAACTTAGTTAATAAAATAAAATAAAAACGTGCTCACTGGTAATAAACCACCATATTCCTTATAAAATGCCTGTCAGGACCAGCCATTTTTGCTGAAATAAACAATCTAATTTTGCCATTTGTGAAGTGGCTTTCATTCTGTAGCTCATGAGTTAAGAGCTGTTATTAAGCTTGCCCTGAAAACCCTCATACCTATCTTTTTACATTTACTGGCTTTAACTGTTGATGTGCGTAGCAGTAATTCAAAGAGGCCAGAATTGGTGTTGTTACATTACTTAGTTCTTCAGAACAGATATGTGATCATTTTTAAACAAATCTCTCCAATGGAAACTGAGATCCATATGGTATGAAAATAATTTAGTGATTAATAGTATACACTACACAAGTGAAGAAGAGAATATAAATATCTTCTAAGTTAATGCAGCATCAAGAACAGAGTAGTGCCCACACTGGTTTGGCTCAATCGATAGAGCTTTGGCCTGTGGACTGAAGGGTCCCAGGTTCAATTCCGGTCAAGGGCACATGCCTGGGTTGTGAGCTCGATCCCCATTAGGGGGCATGCAGGAGGCAGCGGATCAATGATTCTCTCTCACCATTGATATTTCTCTCTCTCTCTCTCTCTCTCTCTCTCTCTCTCTCTCTCCCTCTCTGAAATCAATAAAAATGAAAATAAATTTTTAAAAAGTAGCTATTGAACACGGGGAGGACATACCTGGCAACCAAAATTAGGTTTTTCAGGGGCAGAAGGGAGCAAAAAGCTATAGGAAATTTACTTCTCATAACCTTATAAAAAATAATCACAGGGATGTAAAGTACAGCATAGGGAATATAGTCAATAGTATTACAATACTTATGTATGGTGTCTGCTGGGTATTAGACTTATTGGGGTGATTACCTTGTAAGTTATGTACATATCTAATCACTATATGTTGAATACCTGAAATGAATATAATGTTATATATCAACTGTAATTGAAAAAAATTTAAAAACAAAGAAACTTGGGTGTAGAAGGCTGTAAATCACCCCTACCCCTACCTCCCACCCACCCCCCAAATATAACAAAAGCTAGACTTTTTGAAAATATGACCTAAGATAACTTCCTTATTTCAAGTTTCTATGAAAGAAGGTTACAATTCCCAAGTCCCTTATCACTCTACATCCTTGGTTTTCTGAAAGAGATGTGAAGGGTCCCCAGAGCTGACCTCATGGGTGTGTGACGTGGACAATCACACAGGACCCTGTACTCATAGAAACCCATGTGTAGTATAATGCCCCGCTGTTGTCATATTAAAATTTCTAATACTTTTTTAACAAAGGGCCCACATTTTATTTTGCACTGGGTCTTACAAATCTTGTAGACAATCCTAGGTGCACTATTTTTGTTGAAAGTTTTAGATAAAATACTATGAATAGCTATGTGATTTGGAGAAATAGCATTAAATTTTTGTAGGAATAAGATTAGATGAGAGTGAACCTAATGCAATAAAGTATTTTAATATAGCAAGGCTTAAGTGAGGTAGACAGCTTTATTCCAGAAGATGTAAGAGAATGAAATGAACTTATTGGAGGAAAAATAACAATTAAATAATTAAAATGAAAAAATGGTCTAAAAAGAGATTTTCAAACCAATTTCTTTACATATAGTAGTAAATAAACATCCTAAATGTTAGCATAATAGAATTAATATACACATTAAGTGAATAATAAAATTGGCTAAATTGGAGTGAATCCAAGAATGCAAGATTTTTTTAAATTAACAAATGTATTACTATAATTCATCATATTCATGTATCTAAAATGAAAAATAAAAGATCTCCATTAATATTGGAATAGCATGCCGAAACCGGTTTGGCTCAGTGGATAGAGCGTCGGCCTGCGGACTGAAGGGTCCCAGGTTCGGTTCCGGTCAAGGGCATATACCTGGGTTGCAGGCACATCCCCAGTAGGAGATGTGCAGGAGGCAGCTGATCAATGTTTCTCTCTCATCGATGTTTCTGACTCTCTATTTCTCTCCCTTCCTCTCTGTAAAAAAATCATTAAAATATATTTTTAAAAAATATATTGGAATAGCATTTTAAGATTCAAAATCTGTTCTTGGTAAAAATGTGTAATGATACAATTGAAATAGACAGGTTTTAATACAATAAAAACAAAAGCAACATCAAATTCAGTTAGGAACACTAAACACATCAGGAAAAGACTAAATGTGTACTATTTAACATTGGCACAGTACTATTTAACATCATCTGTTCATTTGCAATCTGATGCTTTGTATTTAAGTAAAACATTGAAAGTTTCTTCTTTTTGTTTTATTTAAATTGGGTTGTTTATATTTCCTGTCATTCCTAGAATCATTTTAGGAAATTATATTTTTCCAATAAGTATTTCACCCATATTAAAACATATTAGTAACAGATTAAGAAATTATTCTATTATGATTCTCTTAAATTATTCCTTTTGCCATTCTTTTTACCTCTTTTTACATTCTTTTTCAAACTTTGAGTTTTTTACATATTTTCTTAGATAGAAATTTATGTTTGTGTATTAATTTTTGAAAAACTCAACTTTTAGATTAATTTATTATTTTTCTAAATCTCTATTTTCTAGCTCATTAACTTTTGTCTTTATGCATTCTTATATTCTGACCTCCTTTGCTTTATTTTATTGCTCATTCTCTAATCAACATAGCAAATCAATATAGATTCTTTAACCCTCCTTTGATGTTGAAAATACTTTTATCTTTCTACTACTTTAGAAGGACCTGCTGAAAGCAGCCTTATCTAATCTGTAAAAATGTTCACTACAGAACATCTCACTGCTCTACTGGGTCCTTTTTATTTTTGGAGGTAACGTATAGCATTTAGGGTGTTGGTCTGATCTGTTGGCTATGTATCCCATTATTTTGCTATTATAAGTGAGGCACAGAACAAGAGAAGCTCTACATCAGGCCTAGCCTGGTGACTTCTCTGATATTTGGGTCTTAAAAACCCCAAGTATTCAATGACTAGTAGCCCTGTGCATGAATTCATGCGCCAGTAGGTTGCTGCCGCCCTCCTGTAGCTCTCTGCCCAATGCCCCGCCCTCCTGTAGCTCCCCTGCCCCCCTCTTCTCTTCCCCCCTCATAGCATGTTGCCCTACCCGCTCCTGTAGCTCTCTATAGCCCGCTTGTACCTCGCTGGCCCACTCTCCTGCTGATCCGTGATCTGGTCATGACACGCTTGGTTGTTACACCTCAGGGCATAACAGCTAATTAGCATATTCCTCTCTTATTATATAGGATAACAGAAATGTGTATGGCAAATGAACTTGCCTCTGGCAAACTTCAACAGGATCATACCAGCACAGACCATTAAATGTTTGGAGAAAAATTATCACCTATTGAGCATATACCTTATACTCCTTTAAGGGGATTGTTTCTGGCTTACTCCTAAGATGTAGTAGAGCCTGAATGCAAGTCTTATCTAGTAGACATTGAATGCAAATCATTTCCCATCCTGAACTGTTGATATCTAACCCCACCCCGACACCATAAGGCTGAATGTGCTCAACAGCAATCCATGATTACTAGTTGGGTTAAAACTCTTATGTTCAAATTTGAGGAGTAATAACAGGTAATAAAAGCTTTAGTATTATATTGAAATCACAAATTCTCTTTCCTGTCCAGAAATTATTGTACTGTGGCAAGATGTGAGAATGGTGCTTTCTTATGAGCCACCGAGGGCTCTGAGGGGAGTCCCTTCACGCTCACCTTCCTTCCACACTATGTTTTAACATCTACAGAAAACAATTATACTGAAAAAGGCAAAAATAATTCCAACCTGTCACCAATGGCCAGATGTTAAGATAACTGTTCAGTATAAATATCAGTTATTCTAAGATAAAGAAAAGTATTGCTGCTTAAAAATTGAATAATAAATGTAAATACCTTATATATTTAATGTTTAAATATCCTTTTCTCAAGGGAAACAGCCCTGGCCAGCCTGGGTGAGGGGCTGAGGGCTGTTTGCAGGCTGGCCACACCCCCTTCAGGGTGGGGGTCCCCGCTGGAGTGCCTGGCCAGCCTCGGTGAGGGGCTGAGGGCCGTGTTCAGGCTGGTCACACCCCCTTAAGGATGGGTGGGTCCCGCTGGGGTGCCTGCCCAGCCTTGGTGAGGGGCTGCAGGCTGTTTGCAGGCTGACCAAAGCCCCCAGTGGGGACTCTCATCCCATGAGGGTGTGGCCAGCCTGGGTGAGTGGCTGATGGCTGTTTGCCGGTGAGCCACAGCCCCAGGCATCCCAGGCTCCCAGACCCTCCTTGAGCAGAGGCCACAGCAGCTGGAAGCAGGTATCTGGGATTTATTTATCTTCTATAATTGAATCTTTGTAGCCTTGAGTGGAGCCCACAGCCAGCCAGGGCAGGCGGGAAGCTTGGCTTCCTCCATCACCAGGGGCAACCCAAGCCTCCTGTTCGCTCCAGCTCTGTGGCTGCCACCATCTTTGTTGGGTTTATTTGCATAATCGCTCCTGATTGGCTTGTGGGCGTGGCTTGTGGGTGTAGCAGAGGTACAGTCAATTTTCATGTTTCTCTTTTATTAGATAAGATATGCTTAGATGTTATAAGTAAGTCCTAGTTTTCATTTTTAAATAAATAAATAAATACAGGCCTATGCTATGCGACATCCAGTGCATGTCAGTTTATTTGGTTATGTATCCCATTTGAAGAATCAGAAAATTCATTTTTTCTATCAATATTGCACCTATCTAGATTTACTAAACTTTGTACTTGATTCTCTCCTCTTTCTAATGATTCCCATGTGCCCTCAATCATTTTTCTCCCTAGTCCTTAATTTGTTCTCAGGAATGAATAAATGATATTCATCTAGTTTGTCAATTTTAACCACTTTTCTATATAATTATGCAAGATATTTTAAAGCAAATGTGAAGTAAAAGTTGATTTCTGGCAGTTAGGAATGGCCATTTTATGCATTTGTTCACTTATCCAATGAAGAGATAAGCAAGATAGGTAGTGTTTAACAGTTTGAACTTGAAAAGTGGAGTTGAAATCCTGGTGTTATGGGTAACTTATTTGACCATGGGCAAGTTAACTTCTCTAAATTGAGTTGTCTCATTTGAAAAATTACACAGGGTGTGGGTAGCTATGCAATAAAAGATGCTTATGTTTCTGCACAGTTAAAGCTTTCTAAGTAAATTTTACTGATACGTGGATCAGAGCTAAAAGCAAACCTCAGGAAATCAATTTGGTACTGAATAAACTGAGAACTTCAGAGTCTTACTAACTCTGGAGTCACACACACTGACATTCTGGGTATGCGGGGTTGGGGTGGGAAGGCCCAGGATCATGGGGACTCCAGGTTTATCACTTCTCTGGGGTTTATTTACATCTGAAGCGTTGGAGTAAGACATTTTAAGGTGACTTAGTATGAAGAGGAGAGGGAGACAGTGATTTCTTTTCCCATTCTAGTCTGTTCACAATTATTTTCCTCTGCTCCTTGCTTACAATACAGCCTTTGTATGTGTAGGACATGTGCCGTGGCTTTTGCCACCATGGTTCAGGGATAAGAACAAGGAGACACAGAGGAGCCACATTGTGGGTTGCTATGAAATAAGAAATCTCTATGATCTAAAACCCTTGTGGGTGCATTTAGGACAGAATTAATAAAGAATATTAAAAACAATTATTTATTGCAAATAGTATTTTGATACATGAAAATACTTTTCACAGTATCTAGTACCTACTAAGTCCTCAATTATTTTTAGCTATGATTATAACCTGCTTCGTTTTTGCTCCTATGAGTGAAAACCAATCTTTTAGGTATTCCTTCATGGTATCTCCCATTGGAAATAGAGAAATTAGCAGGGTTATTAAAAGTTGGCTGCATCCATTGTATAATTCCAAAACAAAGCATACATGAGGAATTATAACCAAAAAAAAGAAAAGTCTGTATTTCCTTGATCTGGAGAGTTGTCTCTGTACACTTATTTACACAAGTTGAGGCTGTAGCATGGGTCATTTAATTGCTAATTTTAATATTTAGGCATATAGGAACCTTGATGCCAAATTAACAATTTCAAATCTTCATGTTAAAAGTGTTTCTATGACCCACAGGTGTGGCTCACAGGTTGAGCATCGACCTATGAACCAGGAGGTCATGGATTTGATTCCCAGACAGGGAACATGTATAGGGTGCAGGCTCGATCCCCAGTGGGGGGCGTGTAGGAGGCAGCTGATCAATGATTCTCTCTCATCATTGATGTTTCTATCTCTCCCTCTCCCTTCCTCTCTGAAATCAATAAATATATATATATTTAAAAGTGTTTCTATCAATAACCTAATCCAGCAATAATAATACTGACATTTTCTTAGGATATAGTCAAACCATTAAAATACAAAAGGAAAATTAGGGACACAAGTGCACAGCTGTTGTTTAAACGGAGCAAGAAATTACATTAGCAATAAGGATATTTTAAGATCTAAAAATGGTTCCAAGATAAATTTAAACACTTCTTTAAAGACACCATGGCTTTGAAAGTGATAAAAGATAACAAACAAGTGAAGAATTAAAAGAACATGGGGTCTGAATATAGACAATCAAAAGGACACTCAGAAAAATATCAATTTTCATTTGTAAATAAAATATTCAATCCAGTTATGACTTAAGCATATAAAGTGATAAAACTCAGTCCATAGTTCTACAAATAAAGTTCTAAATGTAATTTTTTTTTTACCCCAAAAGATTGAATCTACACTGATGGTAGGGTGGTACCGTATTCAAGCACAAGACATATTGATGTCATGTGGCCAGTTTGCATCTGTTGAGCTATCCATTGGCCTCTTTTAGTCTTTGGTCATTTATCATTCAGCTTTGCCTGTAGGATCTTAGAAGACCTGTGACCCTTTCTGAGTCACAGAGGAGACTCAGAGCAGAGGGGAATGATTTACTATTTCCATGCCACACTGCAACCCAGGAATTCTATCAACCTTCCTATGACTAACTTAGTTCTATTTTAGAACCATGAAAATTACTGTTTCTCTTGTGCCCCTGGGATGGGGAGGAATGTTGTAGGATTGCTTCAGGTTCGTCCTTCTCCCAGTTTCTACATGGCTGATCTTTCATCATTCTGTCTTTTTTTTTTTTTTTTTTTTTTTTTCAGAGAAGAAGGTAGAGAGAGAGAGAGAGAGAAACACCAATGATGTGAGAGGATCTTTGACTGGCTGCCTCCTGCATGACCCCCACTGGGGATCAAGCCCACAACCAGGGTATATGCCCTGACGAGAAATCGAACCATGACCTCCTGGTTCATAGGTTGATGCTCAACCACCAAGCCACACCAGCCAGGCTCATTACCCTGTCTTCAACTCATTTCTTGGAGAGGTTAGGTAAGAGTTGTTCAAAGGAAATTTCTGAGGTGATGGAATATGCTGTATTTGCATTACTAATACAATCACCCTACATTCATTTGGCTATTGAGCACTTGAAATGTGGCTAGTACAACAGTGAAACTGATTTTTATTTCATTTTAGACGTTGTAAATGTAAATAGCCACATGCAGTTAATGGATAACATATTATACATTGTGGGGTCGGATAACAAAAATAATTTAGAGCAAGAGGCTATAATGGCTTGGACAGACTATAAAATGAATAGTTAATTCATGAAGGTCAGAGTAGAAGAATAGAGATTTTTAAAAACAAAAACAAACAAAAAAATGGACTAGGTCACCTGAGATACATAGGTGCATATATACAAAGTACAAAATCAGTAGATTACTTCCACTTAATGAATAAAATAAAATAAAGACCTTAAGCCAAGCTCTAAAGCTGGAGAAGAGGTAGGTCCTGGGAGTTTAATAAATTTAATTTCTCAAAAACATGTTCATATACATATTATCTATTTGGTGGTGGTGTTTTTTTAGCTCCTTTGGTTGATTGCCTTTAAAATGTTTAGTCCCAAAATAACTTAAATAAATTCTTTGGACTTTTTTTTTGTTTTGACGTTCTCGTTTTGCAGCTGCTGAGTGTTGAATTGTCTCATGCAGCTGATGGTGTCTAAACTGCATGTCATATATGGCATTGCTTAACTAAACTTTGTTAACTATTCTGCTAAAACATTAAATTTACATGAGGTAATAACACAAATGCAAAAGAGAAACCACTTATAAGTATGACAGAAAAAAATCTGGGTTTCAGAAGTAGAATTCATTTTAAATACTTTGCTTTCCTACAAAGAACATACAAATGTCAGATCAGCTATTTTTAAATCATGATTCTTGGTTTGAAAAATATAGACCAAGTTGTGGTCATATAGGTGTTGTGTGTTTATATTAATTTAACCTATCAGAAAGGTGTATGAATTAAAATTTCTTTTTTTCCAGTCATTTACATATAAAAATAGAACATGAAAACTCAAATTATCAAAATCCAGAAATTTCATGGAAACATATTTTAGGCAGGCTTTTCATAAATCTAAAAGCCTTGTTAAAAGCAGGAAAATTCCAATTTCTGCTCATTTTGAGAAATTATAATATTCGGTAGATGTGGCCTAAACTGTGTTTTTTTTAAGTGGTGCCATTTTCCTTTATTCACTGTCTACCTACTGGCAGCCTACCAGGCATCAGAGACTGTTTATGTATTGAGGATTCTGTAAAGGACACAAAGGTATTGGGTTTTTACTCCCAAAGAAATAACTTTTGTATTATTTTAAAAACAAAACTGGAATTGAGTAGGTAATTCATGTTACTTACAAACTATCTATAAAGCCTACTTGCAAACTTTAGCTAGTAAAACATTTGCTAGTTTGCATTAGTGTGACAGCAACCTCAAGAATGTTATATATATATATATATATATATAATCTTAGTTAATAGTGCGTACAAGAACACAAATAATTACAAAGGCTTATTAAAATGTTCCCTGAAGAGATCTTTGGAACTTCTGATAGTCCATCAAAATCACAAAAGTTTTAATTGTTTTATTTTCTCAAATAATTCAAACACAAAACATTTTCAGATTTTCATGATTTCTGTTTCTAACGTTCTAAAAATAAAACTTGCTTTTACTCTATCTTTGTTCAAGTAATAGGCATGCCTGCTAATCAAGTGTTTCTAGCTTTGGAGGGAGCAATCAGTGACCAGTTTGTCTGAAATGAAATGAGAAAAAAGAAAAAAAACTAATGTAGCTAGAACATAAAGGTTCAAAAAAATAGCAATCAAATATGACCTTTCTGAAGACTAATGCTATAAACAATTTTGAAAATGTACTATGCAGAAAATATATAACCAAGAACTGGTAAAAATGCCAGCTGCCCTTTTTTATTTAAATACATCATCATATGAACTATGCATATTAATTATGCTGATTGAAAGCCAGGTAACATTAGTGACTTATTTTTCTTGGAAAATTAAACATTATTACCAAAAACTTTGTGCTGAGTAACTAAAATATACAAATTCTTTATTTTTCAGCAAATTCTATGATGAACCAGAAGTCTTTATATTCTCCCCAATATTGAGAGGTTCACACCAAAACATAAGCTATAAAATTGTTGGCAAAAAAAAAAGAGAGAAAGCTGGAATTTTTGTTGTTATATAAGGAGGTTGACATTCCTAAGTCACTGGTAGGCGAGCTAACTAATGTAACCTTAAAAACAATAATTTCCTTGGTTAAATTAATATTAATATACTAGAGGCCCAGTGCACAAAAATTTGTGCACTCGGGGCGGGGGGGGGGGGGGGGGGCGGGTCCCTCAGCCTGGCCTGTGCCCTCTTGCAGTCTGGGACCCCTCGGGGGATAACCACCTGCTGGCTTAGGCTTGCTCCCCAGGGGATTGGGCCTAAGCTGGCAATCAGACATCCCTCTGGCAGCCCAGCAGCCCTAGGGGGATGTCCACTTGCCAGCGGGGAGCAGACCTAAGCTGCAGTCATACATCCTTAGCGCTGTTGAGGAGGCAGGAGAGGCTCCCACCACCACTGCTGTACTGGCAACCATCAGCCTGGCTTGAGACTGAGCAGAGCTCCCCCATGTGGGAGTGCACTGACCACCAGAGGGCAGCTCCTGCATTGAGCGTCTGCCCCCTGGTGGTCAGTGTGTGTCATAGTGACCAGTCATTCCCAGTCTTTCTGCTGTTAGGGTCAGTTTGCATATTACCCTTTTACTATATAGAATAGAGACCTGGTGCATGGGTGGGGGCCCGCTGGTTTGCCCTGAGGGTGTCCTGGATCAGGGTGGGGGTCCCACTTGGGTGCCTGGCCATCCTGGGTGAGGGGCTGATGGCTGTTTTCAGGCTGGCCACACCCCCTTTAGGGTGGGGGTCCCCACTGGGGTGCCTGGCCAGTCTGGGTGAGGGGCTGAGGGCCATTTTCAGTCTGGCCGGTGACTGAAGCTCCCAGCTTCTCCTTTTTTTTCTTTTTTTCTTTTTATTCTGGGATTTATTTACCGTCTATAATTGAAACTTTGTTGCTGTCACTGGAGCTGAAAGCCGGCTCCTACTCGCTTCAGCTCTGAGGCCACGGCCTGCTGAAAGCAGGTATCTGGGGTTTGTTTAGCTTCTATAATTGAAACTTTGTTGCCGTCACTGGAGCTGAGAGCCAGCTCAATCTCTGTGGCCACGGCCTGCTGACAGCAGGTATCTGGGGTTTGTTTAGCTTCTATAATTGAAACTTTGTTGCTTTCGGAGCTTAGAGCCGGGTCGCGGCAGGCGGGGAACCTTGGCTTCCTCCATCACTGGAGCAAGCAAGCCTCCTGCTCGCCTCAGCTGCGTGGCTGCCAGCTGTCATCTTGGTTGGGTTAATTTGCATATCATGCTGATTAGCCTATTGGAGGCGTAGCAAAGGTACGGTCAATTACCATTTTTGTCTATTATTAGATAAGATTATTTTGTACATATTAAATACACAGAAAGCAAAATTATAACCCTCAAAATTATTCATAATTCTATCCTCTTATTAGTTTTTAAATTGATATAGACTACACCTTTTTTTAAATTGGGATTCAACTTTACGTAAGATAGGAAGCCTTATTTTTGTTCCAGATTCTTAGTGCCAAATTGCTTTCTAAAGAAATTGTGCCTATATACATTCTTCACAACTATTGTTGTATTCTGGGCTAAAAATAAACCTCTCTTATTACAAAAGTAGAACTTGTTCAACTTTAGAAACATTTAAGCAAAATATAGAAAAAATTTTAAAAACATTATTCCATTGCAATGGTCATTGTTAATCCCCTGATGTATCTACTTCCAGGCATGGGAGAAATATTTGCTGAGAGGGAGGATCTTGGAGTCAACCTATTTGGAGTACAAATTCTGGCTTCATTTGTAACAGCCATGGTACCAACTTTTTTGTGCCTTTATTTCCTTGTTGGTGAAATGGGGATAATAATTGTTTCTAATTCATTGAGCTATTTTGAAGGAAGAGTGGTTAATATAAGTGACATAATAAAACACTTAAATTCCTGAATAATTGCCAAGAAATGTGCTCCGAGAAAGTTAGTCTTTGTTGTGAATTTACTAGCCTGCATCAAGAGCAGAACTTAAGAAAGGTGAATACCCTGGTGGTCAGAGAAGTTTCTTCATTCGGGTTCTTCAGGGCTTTGGGAATTGTCCATCTGGATGATAGCAATTGTTCCTTTCCTAACCTCACCAAGTTTCTTTTTTTTCTTTAATAAATGGAGGTGATGGTGGTGATAGAAAATGTAAGGTCAGAGCCATAACACCCTTTCTTATTTTTTTTTAATTTGTTTATTCCCATCCACTTCCCCTTTGGCAACCATCACCTTGTTCTCTATATCCATGAGGTTTGTTTATTCATTTATTTTGTTTTTTAGATTCTACATATAAGAGATTATATAGTACTTGTCTTTTTCTGTCTGACTTACTTCACTTAGCATAATACCCTCTAGGTTTATCCATGTTGCTCCAAATGGTAAAATTTCATTATTTTTATTGCTGCATATTAGTCCATTGTATATACACCACATCTTATTTATTCACTCATTTATTGATGGACATCTAGGTTGCTTCTATATCTTGGCTATTACTAGAAATGCTGCAATGAACATAGGGGTATGCATATCTTTTGAATGTTTTTCTTTGGATAAATACCTAGAATAAAATTGCTAGATCATATGGCAACTCTATTTTCAATTTTTTGAGGAATTGTCATACTGTTTGCCATACTTACTGCACTAATTTACAATCCCACCAACAGTGTGCTAGGGTTTCCTGAACCAGCCACCCCAGTGAGGAGGGATAACTACCACACCCACCACAAGTATAGCAATCTCATACTAAAGGTGGCCCCTGGGCAAAGCCTGGCTCATGGGAACTTGGATAATTGATAAAAAGTAGTTTTGCCGAAACCGGTTTGGCTCAGTGGATAGAGCGTTGGCCTGCGGACTGAAAGGTCCCAGGTTCGATTCCGGTTAAGGGCATGTACCTGGGTTGCGGGCACATCCCCAGTGGGGGGTGTGCAGGAGGCAGCTGATCGATGTTTCTCTCTCATCGATGTTTCTAACTCTCTATCTCTCTCCCTTCCTCTCTGTAAAAAATCAATAAAATATATATTAAAAAAAAAAAGTAGTTTTGGTGGGAGAACCACGATGGCGGCATAAGGTATACACTTGTACGTGTTGTCCCCCACAACTACAACAAAACTACAGCTAAGAGACAAAACGGCTATCATCCAGAACCATGGGAAAGCTGGCTAAGTGGAAGTTCTACAACTAGAAGAAAAGAAAAAGTGCATTGAGACTGGGTAGGGGTTGCGGAGGTGCCAAGAGCAGAGGTACCGAGGCACGCAAAACGGCCTGGCAACTGGGTGCGCTGTTTTTTTCAATCAGAAGAGAGATACAAGCTCCCAACTGATCTGAACTCCAGTTTCCAGTGAGACTCTGGGGACCCAGACTCCTATGGGGAGAAACTGGACTGCCTGGCATCGGGTCGGAAAGCGACAGTGGCTTTCTCGCAGAGCTGCTTGCAGGGATCATTGTTACTGTGGGGGTACGGGACTCGGACTCGGAGATGTAGAGAGGTCTGACTAACAGCCATTGCTGTTTGCTCTGCCCTGGTGATTCCCTGAGACACCGCCCCACCCAATTTACAACCCCACCCAAGCTGTGACAGCAGTTTTTGCATATGAATCACCTGTCCTTTCACAGCCTAACCTAACAAACTGCAGCTGGGTCAGAGAGCTCCAAAACTTCCAAACCCCAAACAAAGAGGAGAAATCTGCAGAATTTCACTGTAGCTCCTGCTGAGTGGATTCAGGCAGTGGCTGACTTTGCACCTCCTTGGAGATCCAGGAGCCAGTGTACCCAGTGGTCAGATACCAGATTTCAAATCCTCACATCCATAAGTGACACTCAAGAGACAGACTCAGTGAGCACCAAAGCCCCACTGAAGCAAGTCCTGCCCCTTAATGGTGTCTCCAACACAGCAGTTCTTCCACTACAGACACAGTGGGTCCTCACAGCCAATTGGCCTGGAGGTCAATTCTTTCCAGGGATACCAACAGCAATCAAGGCTTAACTACAACAAGACTGTGCACACAGCCCACAAAGGGGTGCACCAAGAGTGTCCACCTCAGGTGATTGAGGAGGCTGAGCCACTGGGCCCAATAGGACATCTACCACACAAAGCCACTCTATTAACACAGGAAAGCAGCCAAAATGTGGAGACAAAGAAACATGCCACAAATGAAAGAAATGGAGGAAAGCAAACTATTGGATATAGAGTTCAAAACCACAGTTATAAGGTTACTCAAGAATCTTCTACAAACCTCCAAGAAACTTAGTGAGACCTCAGAGGAACTTAGTGAGACCTTCAAGGATCTTAATGCGAATGCCAAAAAAATGGAAAAGGACCAGTCAGAAATTAAACATACACTGTCTGAAATAAAGAATAATATACAGAAATCCAACAGTAGACTAGAGGATCCCAAGAATCAAATCAAAGATTTGAAATATGAGGAAGCAGAAAACACCCATCCAGAAAAGCAAAAAGAAAAAAGAATCCAAAAATATGAAGATAGTGTAAGGAGCCTCTGGGACAACTTCAAATGTACCAACATCCGAATTATGGGGGTGCCAGAAGAAGAGAGAGAGCAAGATATTGAAAACCTATTAGAAGAAATAATAACAGAAAACTTCCCCTACCTGGTGAAAGAAATAGACTTACAAGTCCAGGAAGCAAAGAGAACCCCAGATAAGAGGAATCCAAAGAGAACCACACCAAGACACACCATAATTAAAATGCCAAGGGCAAAAGGCAAAGAGAATCTTAAAAGCAGCAAGAGAAAAACAGTTAGTTACCTACAAGGGAGTACCCATATGACTGTGAGCTGATTTCTCAACAGAAACTATGCAGGCCAGAAGGGAGTGGCAAGAAATATTCAAAGTGATGAATACCAAGAACCTACAACCAAGATTACTCTACCCAGCAAAGCTATCATTTAGAATTGAAGGTCAGATAAAGGGCTTCACAGACAAGAAAAAGCTAAAGGAGTTCATCACCACCAAACCAGTATTATATGAAATGCTGAAGGGTATTCTTTAAGAAAAGGAAGTAGAAGAAAAAGGTAAAGATAAAAATTATGAACAACAAAGTGACAACAAATACATATCTATCAACAAGTGAATCTAATAATGAAGTCAATAAAAAAAAATCTGATGAACAGAGTAAACTGGTGAGTATAATAGAAGCAGGGACATAGAAAGGGAGTGGACTGACAATTCTCAGGGGGAAGGGTTGTGAGGGGTGCAGGAAGAGACTGGACAAAAACCTTACACCTATGGATGAGGACAGTGGCGGGGGCTAAGGGCATGGGATGGGGTGAGAACTAGGTGGAGGGGACCTATGGGGGAAAAAAAGAGGAACATCTATAATAATCTGAACAATAAAGATTTATTTTTTTAAGTAGTTTTGGCAAAAAAATAAAACAGCAACACCAACTAGTGTACTTAAAGGAATCAATTACCTATTTTTTTCACACTGGATTAAGTTATTTTTCTTCTATGTTCATATATCTCTAATTCCACTTCAGACTCTGGCAATCTAATTTTTTTCATAATGAATATGTGCAGATTTATGTGAAATTTGATTAGTTTCTGAAGCTGATTTTATGGCTTTTTTACAATTAATTTTTGCACCAGAGGACTTCTTAGATCACCTGTTCCAATATGATCAATTGATCCATTTTCTCTCTTATTTTTTTATTAACATTTTAATTATTTCATTTTCTTCCAGCAATGTACTTAAACTTTCTCCTCTACTCTCTTTTTATACTTTGTATCAATAAAAATGCTATTTTTCATCTGTAAAAAAGAAGTAGTTGGATTAAATACTATGAATTTTATGCTTCTGTCAATGACAGAAACTATTCTATAAGAATTTGTTTTATAATTACCTTTAAGATATCAGATTAATCTTTACAGAAATAAACCCTAGGAAAAATATTTTTATATTTCCATACACAAAAAGTCCTAGAACTCAAGAATCATTGTAGTCATGGCCTTATCCTGCAAATTCAGTATGTAATTTTGGCCTTATAAATACAGCATTGATTTTACTTATCAAAATTACAACTGTAGATAGTCTTTCATTTGTATCTCTGTATATGACATGTACTTTTTTTTTTAATAATTAAATCTTTATTGTTCAGATTATTACATTTGTTCCTCTTTTTTCCCCCCATAACTCCCCTCCTCCCAGTTCCCACCCCACCCCCGCCCTCACTCCCCACCCACTGTCCTTATCCATAGGTGCATGATTTTTGTCCAGCCTCTTCCCGAATTTCCCACACCCCTTCCCCCCCCCCCCCAAGCATAGTCAGTCCATTCCCTTTCTATGTCCCTGATTCTATTATAATCACCAGTTCATTCTGTTCATCAGATTATTTATTCACTTGATTCTTAGATTCACTTGTTGATAGATGCGTATTTGTTGTTTATAATTTGTATCTTTACCTTTTTCTTTTTCTTCCTCTTCTTAAAGGATACCTTTCAGCATTTCATATAATACTGGTTTGGTGGTGATGAACTCCTTTAGCTTTTCCTTATCTGTGAAGCTCTTTATCTGACCTTCAATTCTGAATGATAGCTTTGCTGGATAAAGTACTCTTGGTTGTAGGTTCTTGGTATTCATCACTTTGAATATTTCTTGCCACTCCCTTCTGGCCTGCAAAGTTTCTGTTGAGAAATCAGCTGACAGTCTTATGGGTATTCCCTTGTAGGTAACTGAGTTTCTTTCTCTTGCTGCTTTTAAGATTCTCTCTTTGTCTTTTGCTCTTGGAATTTTAATGATGATGTGTCTTGGTGTGGTCCTCTTTGGATTCCCTTTGTTTGGGGTTCTCTGCGCTTCCTGGACTTGTAAATCTATTTCTTTCACCAAGTAGGGGAAGTTTTCTGCCATTATTTCTTCAAATAGGTTTTCAATATCTTGCTCTCTCTCATCTTCTGGCACCCCTATTATTCTGATGTTGGTACACTTGTAGCTGTCCCAGAGGCTCCTTACACTATCTTCACACTTTCGGATTCTTTTTTCATTTTGCTTTTCCGGTTGGGTGTTTTTTGCTTCCTCGCATTTCAAATCTTTGACTTGATTCTTGCGCTCCTCTGGTCTGCTATTGGGAGTCTGTATAATATTCTTTATTTCAGTCAGTGTATGCTTACTTTCTAGTTGGTCCTTTATCACACCATCAAGGGTCTCATTAGATTTCCTGTACATCTCATCAAGTTTATCGACAGACTCTAGAAGCCTCTTGAGAGACCTCAAAAGTGTGGTTTTGAATTCTATATCCAGTAGCCTGCTTTCCTCCGGTTCTGTCCTTTGTGGCCTGTTTCTTTGTCTTGGCATTTTTTTATGCTTCGCTGTGTCGATAGAGTGGCTTTCCATGGTAAGTGTCCCAATTACCTGAGGTAGACACTCTTGGTGCACACCCTTGTGGTCTCTGTGAGCAGTCTTGTAGTCAAGCCTTGATTGTTGTAGGTAATTACTACTTGACCTCCAGGCCAACTGGCTGTGAGAATCAGCTGTGTTTGCAGTGGGAGAACTTCTGTCCTCTAGGGAGGTGCTAATCTAGCCTTTGCCTGAGGCTATCCGGCAAATGGCTCTGTGCAGGGCTTGGGCGGGGCGGGTCCCACAGGATCAACAGGGTGGAGGGGGGAGCAGTTATGGCTGCTCTCAGTCCGTCCCCAGCGGCTCTGTCTCTCTGTCCCAGCAACAGCTGCAAACCTCGGAGGGATCGAAGCCAGACAGTCCCGCTTCTCCCGTTTGAGTCTGGGTCCCTAGAGACTCGCCCGGATCTGGAGCTCAGAGTCTGAGGCTCCCTCTGGATTGAAACAGTCAACCGCGCCCTCAGCCACCAGCCCAAGTTGCGCGCACTCCACACCTTAGTATTTTACTTCAGCACTGCGCCTCCTCTGATTCTTGGTTCCTCCTAGTTGTAGAACTTCCATTCAGCCAGCCTTCCTGTGGTTCTGGATGATGTCCGTTCCGTCTTTTAGTTGTATTTTTGAAGTGGTTGTTCAAGGCAGCAAACTCCCGTGTTAACCTATGCCGCCATCTTGGTTTCTCTGACATGTACTTTTTAGGGTGGTTTACTTCAAACAGGTGAAAAATTATGAGTCCTTTATTTAGGTTAGATGAAAAAGTAAGCAATTTTTTAAAAAAATTTTTAATTTTTTATTGATTAAGTTATTACATATATGTACTTATCCCCACATTACCCTCCCCCCACTTCTGCCCTCACCCCCTGGTGTCTGTGTCCATTGGTTAGGCTTATATGCTTGCATACAAGTCTTTTGGTTGATATCTCCCCTTTACCCCCACCCTCCCCTACCTTCCCTCTGAGGTTTGACGGTCTGATTGATGTTTCTCTGTCTCTGGATCTGTTTTTGTTCATCAGTTTATGTTTTTCATTATATTCCATAAATGAGTGAGATCATGTGATATTTATCTTTCTCTGACTGGCTTATTTCACTTAGCATAATGCTTTCCAGTTCCATCCATGCTGTTGCAAATGGTAAGAACTCCTTTTTTACTGCAGCTTAGTATTCCATTGTATAGCTGTACCACAGTTTTTTAATCCACTCATCTACTGATGGGCACTTAGGCTGTTTCCAAATCTTAGCTAAGGTGAATTGTGCTGCTATGAACAGAAGGGTGCATATGTCCTTTCTAATTGGTGTTTCTAATTTCTTGAGATATATTCCTAGAAGTGGGATCACTGTGTCAAATGGGAGTTCCATTTTTTAGTTTTTTGAGGAAACTCCATACTGTTCTCCACAGTGGCTGCACCAGTCTGCATTCCCACCAGCAATACACGAGGGTTCCTTTTTCTCCACGTCCTCGCCAGCACTTGTCGTTTGTTGATTTTTTGATGATAGCCATTCTGAAAGACCTATACGCAGAAAACTACAGGACACTGAAAAAGGAGATAGAGGAAGACATAAACAGATGGAAGAACATACAGTGTTCGTGGATTGATAGCATCAACATCATCAAAATGTCCATACTACCCAAAGCAATCTATAAATTCAATGCACTACTCATTAAAATACCAATGACATATTTCACAGACCTAGAACAAACTTTCCAGAAATTCATCTGGAATAAAAAAAGACCCCGAATAGTTGCAGCAGTCCTGAGAAAGAAAAACAAAGTAGGTGGGATCTCAATACCAGATATCAACCTGTATGACAAAGCCACAGTTCTCAAAACAGCCTGGTACTGGCAAAAGAACAGACATATAGATCAATGGAATAGAATAGAGAACCCAGAAATCCACCCAAACGACGATGCTCAATTAATATTAGACAAAGGAGGCATGAACATACAACGGAGTCAAGACAGCCTCTTCAATAAATGGTGTTGGGAAAACTGGACAGATACATGCCAAAAAAATGAAACTAGACCACCAACTTACACCATACACAAAAATAAACTCAAAATGAATAAAGGACTTAAACATAAGATGAGAAACCATAAAAATACTAAAGGAATCCACAGGCAGCAAAATCTCAGCCGAAGCAATTTCTTCACTGATACTGCTCCTAGGGCAATGGAAACTAAAGAGAAAATAAACAAATGGGACTACATCAAAATAAAAAGCTTCTGCACAGCAAAGGAAACCATCAACAAAACAACAAGAAAGCCCACTGCATGGGAGAACATATTTGCAAATGTTATCACTGATAAGGGTTTAATCTCCAACATTTACAGGGAGCTCATACAACTTAACAAAAGGAAGATAAATAACCCAATGAAAAAATGGGCAACGGACCTCAATGGATACTTTTTGAAAGAAGACAGAAGAAAGGCCAAAAGACATATGAAAACATGTTCAAAGTCACTGATCATCTGAGAGATGCAAATCAAAACAACAATGCAGTACCATCTCAAATGTCAGCAATTTTAAGGAAAGTATATTTTCCAAATTTGAAACTGCTTTAAGATTTCAAGATTTCTAGTTTATTCTCTTTCTTCCAGAGGCAGTCTTTTAGAATTCCATCTTCAACATGACAATAAGTGTATTCTGGTAAAAGCATAAGATTATCTTAAGTTAGTTTATTGCTTAAGTAGGTGACTAGCCATGGGGCTGCCAGCAGCTTGTTTTATTTCATATGTTTTTTGCACCCTCCACAGGTCCCAGCTGCCACTAATAGTATTTGTTGCCTGACATGCTTCTCCCTTTGCACACAGGTGGTCCCCAATTGCCCATGTGTGAGCAGATGGTGGGCAGTTGGATGGCGCCGATGTTCTCTCTCTGTTTTCTGGAAATGTTAGTTTGAAGTTGTTTGCCTTTTTCCTCTTAAGCTCTTTTCACAGCTGTAGACAAACACTTCACTTCATCCCCCTTCACCCCTGCTAGAATCTGTCATGAAAATATAGAGAACTGACAGAATTTCAATGTTGTGAAACCACAGTGCGTGTTGCCACTTCCTCCTGCAGAGATCCTGCCCAGTGATTTAACAGACCTGCTCTGACATGGTGTGAACCTGGCAAGGAGAGGCTATTGCTCCCTGAAAAGCTGTTGATTTTCTCCTAACAGAGCTCAAACGTGTTATACAAAGTCAAAAACAAACACCATCTTCCTTAGAACCCAATATATTTATTACCATGCTATACATTTATATGCAAATTCAAGTCACTGTCTTGACCTAATATTTGAAAAGTGGTGCAATTGTTACTAAAAGCACCTGTCCGTGTATTTTGATGAAGGAGGATGAAGCTCAGTTTACAGTGTATACATACATTTTGAACTAAATTTCAAAAATGTAACCAAAACACAGAAGGAGCTTCTTAATATCAATTAGTTTATAAACTAATAGCTTAATTTTCTATGTAATCTGAGCTAAAATATTCCCATTCTAAATGCTATATAACACAACGTATTCTAATCATCATTCTATACCTTACGTTATACTGAAGGAATTATTAGTGCTATTTCTATGCATATTGCTAAATCAATCACAACAGTACATACCTTGAGACACAAAAAAGCAGAACGTAATTATGCAAAATAAAATGACTATTTTAATATTCATAAAATACTAGGGCATGTCACAAGCAATATTTCTGAATATTTTATGTTAATACAATGTCTGCTTATACCTTGCTAATACCACATCATAATTTTAAATATTTAATTTTATATTAGACTAGAGGCCTAGTGCACCAATTCATGCACAGGTGGGGATCCCTCAGCCTGGCCAGGGATTGAGGCTGATTGGGGCCATCTCACCCAGTCCTGATTAGGGCCAATGGGGGCCAGCTGGCTGGGGAGGGACCGCAGGAGGGCTCCAGGGCGTGTCTGGCCCTCTTGCCCAGTCCTGAACTGCCAGACCCCAGCAGCAAGCTAACCTACTGGTCGGAGCATCTGCCCCCAGTGGTCAGTGTGCATCAGCTACTGGTCGAGTGGTCAACCAAATGGTGGACCGATGGGTCGGACACTTAGCATATTATGCTTTTATTATATAGGATAAGTGAAATATTTCTTAATGGCATATTACATAAAAGAAAGTATTCAATAAAAGTACTAAGATCTAAAAATTGTTTTTCTGAAATGGTCAAACTAACTTTAAAGTCATTTTCATAGGTTTTGATAATAATGGTAATTATCCTGCCTATAACATACATCTGATTGTCAGTATAGAAAATGTTCAAATTAAATGTTTTCTGGTATGTTTTTATTTGAGTGGACATCCAATTAAAAAGGTCATGGCTTTAATATGAGGTTTTCTGAATTTCAAAGACATTTCTTCAAAAATATCAAAAATTGTGATGAAAATAGCATTAGTGTCCTTAATAACAATAGATTATTTAACAAACATCCTTGTAGCTGAGTCTTGGTGCAGTTTTTCTCCCATCTCTTTCAAATATTTACATCAAATTGCACACATTAACCTAAAGGAAAATGAAGCATTTTGGTCTTTTATTCAATTTCTCTATAAAAGAGAATTATGGTATGTGCTTACTGCTGGGAAATATTTAAATTTTCTCCTCTTATTGCAGCCCAGCTCACCATCTTCCCAGGGACCAGGGACGGCATCAACTCCTGACACTTACATCCACAGTTATGTCTCAAATCTCAAAAACTCCTCTACTTTCTAAAATCACTACCTACACCTCAGGTTAGCTGTTTTACCTTCTTTTGTATATTCTGTCACTAGACTCCTACCTTGTTCTTCCACACTTGTACAGAGAGCTCTTACCCTTATAAGCTTGAGAAGAGGGAGGGATATAAGAATTTTTAAATCTTATTTGTATGTTTTCTGTAATATGAACATATTCATAGTTTGCATCTTCATAGTATTTCCTTTTCATCCACTCATCAGACATCCAGGCATGAATGCACCTCTAACAACCACTCCTTGAATTAGGAAACAACACTTCCAAATTAAATTGATTGATATTTTACCACAGTAATTTAACTGGGGATGGTATTGACCCCAAAGGGCATTTGGAAATCTTTGTGTCCATTTGTTTTGTTTTGTTCTTTGTTTGTTTTGTTTTACTAGCAACAATGACTCTGGAACACAATTTGCATTTAGAGGCTTCACAGATGCAAAAAAACATTGCACCACCATACCCCCTTAAGAGACAGTGAGTTAGAACACCAAGCATTTCATCCTTGAGAACATTTTACCACAGGACTGGAAAGGATTGGAGAAGGCATTTGGTTCTTTACTTTACTTGCACTGAATAAGGATGAATACAACCTTACAAAAATCAGAATGCCCGGAAAAGAAAACTTTAAGAGGATTGGAATTTCAGAATTCCTTTTAAGAATGGAGAGCAGGAGTATCTGAGAGAATAGAAAAAAAAAAAATGATACCAGCTGGCTACCACATGGGCTGGGAAGTTTCTCAGGAGGATCAATAAAAAGATTTATACATCACTTCCAACCTGGTTATCCTGGATGGTGCCTCCTGCAGCTACATCTCCATCTCATTCAAATTTTTAAAAATAGTCTCTCCAAGAGCTACATTGACTTCCATGTTCATTGCAGCAGTATTCACATATTCACAACACCCAAGATGAAGAACCAACCTAAGTTTCTGCCCACAGATGGGTGGGTCAAAAAGATGAGATATGTATATGTACAATGGAATGTTATTCAGACAAGAAGGAAATCCTCCCATTTGCCACAACATGGATAAACCTAAGGACATTATGCTAAGAGAAAAAAATACTGAGTGATATCATTTTTGTGGAATCTAAAAAAAAAAATGTTGAATTCAAAGAGACAGAGAGTAGAGTAGAATGGTAGTTACCGGGGCCTGGAGGTGAGGCATATAGGGAGATGCTGGTCAAAGGGTACAAGCCTTCAAGTCATCCAACAAGTAAGTTCTGGGCATCTAATAGAAGGCCTGGTGACTATAGTAGTTACTAATACTAGAAATATGCTGAGAACAGATCATAAGCATTCTTACTACAATAAATATAAAGGTAATTATGTGGAGTGAATAAACCCAATTACCATGATTGTGCTAGTCATTTCACAAAGTATATGTATATTCAATTATCACATCATACACTGTAAATATATACAATTTTATTTATCAACTAGAGACCCAGTGCACCGATTCATGCACTGGTGGGGTCCCTCAGCCTGCCTGCCGGGATGGGGCTGAGGAAGGGAACTTGGGAGGGCTCCAGGGTGTGTCCAATCTGTCTTACCCAGTCTGATTGGCCAGACCCCAGCAGCAAGCTAACCTACCAGTGGGAGCATCTGCCCCCTGGTGGTCAGTGCACATCACAGTGATGGAACCAACGGGTCAGACACTTAGCATATTAGGCTTTTATTATATAGGATTAGAGGCCCGTGCACAAAAATTTGTGCACTCGGGAGGGGAAGGAGGGGTCCCTCAGCCCGGCCTGTGCCTCTCGCAGTCTGGGACCCCTTGGGAGATAACGACCTGCTGGCTTAGGCCTGCTCCTGGGTGGCAGAGGGCAGGCCCAATCCCTAGGTGCAGCCCCTGGTCGGGCTCAGACCAGGGATGATTGGGGAGTTGGGGCGCCGCCCCCTGTCATGCACAGAGCAGGGTGGATTGGGAGGTTGTGATGCCACCCTCAGTCATGCTCAGGGTAGGGCCGATTGGGGGGTTGGGACACCGCCACCTGTCACACTCAAGGCAGGGTTGATGGGGAGGTTGCGGCACCACCCCCTGTGACGCACAGAGCAGAGCCAATCAGGGGGTTGGGGCTCCGTACCCTGTCATGCACAGAGCAGGGCCAATCAGGGGGTTGGGCGCTGCCCCCTGTCATGCACAGAGCAGGGCCCATAAGGGGTTGGGGAGCTCCCCCCTGTCATGCACAGAGCAGGGCCCATCAGGGGGTTGGAGAGCCCCCCCCCCCCCATCACGCACAGACAGGGCCTATCAGGGGGTTGAGGAGCTCCCCCCGTCACTCACAGAGTAGGGCCGATAGGGGAGTTAAGGCACCGCCCCCTGTCACACAGCAGGGCCGATTAGGGGGTTGGGGCGCCGCCCTCTATCACCCACAGAGCAGGGCCAATCAGGGGGTTGGGGCACCGCCACTATCACACTCAGGGCAGGGCCAATGGAGAGGTTATGGCTCTACCCCATCACACACAGAGCAGCGCCCGTTGGCGGGGGGGACGGGGGGGAGATTGGGGCGCTTCCCTCTATCACCCACAGAGCAGGGCCGATCAGGGGGTTGGGGCGCCGCCACTGTCACACTCAGGGCAGGGCCGATGGGGAGGTTATGGCTCTACCCTGTCACACACAGAGCAGGGCCTGGGGCCGGGGGGGGGGAGGGGGATTGGGGCGCCGCACCCTGTCACACACAGAGCAGGGCCAATCAGGGGGTTGGGACGCCTCACCCTGTCACACACAGAGTGGCAGGGCTATCAGGGGGTTGGGGCGCTGCCCCCTGTCACGCTGATCCGGTGCCAGGAGGCCTAGTGGCTCCGCTGATCCTGGTGCTGGGAGGCATATTACCCTTTTACTATATAGGATAGAGGCCTGGGGGCTGGCTGGTTTGCCCTGAAGGGTGTCCTGGATCAGGGTGGGGGTCCCCACTGGGGTGCCTGTCCAACCTGGATGAGGGGATGATGGCTGTTTGCAGCTGGTCACACACCCTTCAGGGTGGGGGTCCCCACTGGGGTGCCTGGCCAGTCTGGGTGAAGGGCTGAGGGCTGCTTTCAGGCTGGCGATTGACTGAAGCTCCCAACCGCTCCTTTTTTTCTTTTTTTTTAATTTATTCTGGGCCAGCTTTAGCTCTGGCTCTAGCTCTGAGGCTTCTGTTGCTGAAAGCAGGTATCTGGTTTGTTTGCGTTCTATAATCGAAACAATGTATAATTCCAGCTCTGAGATCCCGGCCGGCTGAAAGCTGGTTTCTGGGGTTTTGTTTAGCTTCTATTTGTTACAATGTTTCAAACTGCCAGGTCAGAGACCGGCAGCGGCAGGCGGGGAACGTTGGAGTCCGCCAGTCACTGGAGCAAGCAAGCCTCCCTGTTTGCTTCAGTGCATGGCTGCCGGCCGCCATCTTGGTTGTCAGTTAATTTGCATATACTCACTGATTAGCCAATGGGAAGGGTAGTGGTCGTACGCTAATTACCATGTTTCTCTTTTATTAGTGTAGATTATACCTCAATAAAGCAGGAAAGCAAGATAAATCTGAACTCTGTCTGATCCTCTGATCTAATGAGGTGCGTTTTATTTAATACTACTAAACAACTCTCTCCTTCTTCCCAGAGGAAAAGACAAAGAAAAGACTGTACCTATGAGACTACTCCATTGCCCAATAGAAGACTGTGTCTGATACAAATAACATGGCAGGCTGAGGACTTGAATGAACCCTCATCCTGAAAAGAAAGTGGAATTTATCAGTTCAAAAAACTAGGCAAGCTTGGGAAAAACTTGGTGAATCAGAGGTAAATTGAGCACAGAATCTGATTTTTCCCTGAAAACATTTGCCAAATTGGCGGGGTGGGGGGGTGGGGGGAATGCACAGTGTATTGGAGTCATATTAACCCCGGGGCAGATTAGGTGAAGCATATAATAGGAGATTCTCCTCCCATAAATTGGGACCCCCAAAAGGCTACTTCCTCAGAGTAAACATAAACAGAAATTGCCATTCCTCACACCACCCTTTGCTAGCCCAGGAGTGCAAGGGAAATCACCTGTCTGGAACTGTACAGAGGTGAAAAATTGCCTGTCTGAATATAAAAAGACAAGGTGTTTTCCTGTGAGTTGGCATTCCAGAGCCATACTGAGTGAGCCTAGAATGCTATTGGGAGGGATCTTGGCTGCCACATCTCTCAGTTGCATGGCAGACACAAATGAAGACCCTCCCTAAAAAATGTCCTCTCATTCCTGGCCCCCAAATAGTCCCACAAACAAACGTTAAGAAAAGTATGCAACCCAGACACAAAAATAACTAAGCACAAGGCAAAGAGACTCTATCCATAAGCAAAGCCTTGTGATTTAATGGGGAAAAATTAAATAAACAAGACACTTGATTTGTCTAGAAAGGTAGCCTATCTAATAGCTATGGTTTTATGTATGAGCTAAAACATAGCTTGAAAATATATGGACAATGAAACTATAAAGAATTAACAAGCAGATTTTGAAAATATTCACAAAATTTCCTGTTAAAATAAAAAATATATATAGTAACTAAAATTTAAAACACAAGGGATGGGTTTAGTTGCAAGTTGGATACATTGAAGAATCAGGCTCTCCATCTGTCCTGCCATTTCTTGTTCTCTCTTTGTGTGCTTCATTACCCCATCAACCCTTCCACTACCATACAGGCTGACAGAACTCCTGTGCAGAAAGGAGGCGGCAGGAAACTGACTATGGAGATGGTCAGGAACAGGAAATGGGGTGAAAAAGAAGGAGGGAGAGAGAGTGAGAAGAGACATGAACACATGGAGATGACATGAATAATGGCCTAGAAAGGGGAAAAAAAAGGAAAGAAAAATTAGGGAAGATGAGTAGGCCACCAGAAGGAAAAACTGAATTATAGAAAAAAAGCTCAAAAAATCACAACTGCTCATGTCTTTTTCTAATATTCTCAACATGGTCATCTTTGAATAGAAAATTCTGCCCATCAAGGAAACACCACTCCAATAACACACAAAATCAACCACAATTAAAATACCATGCAGAGAATTTGCAATAGGGGGAGGGAAAGAATCTAAATTTCTAAATGTGGTAGTACTCCAGGGATGCCATCACAAAATACTGGCTGGGTGACTTAAAACAACAGGAAGTTATAGTCTCACATTCTGGAGAATGAAAAATATAGAAGTAACTGCATTGCATGGAAAAGATATATGATGCCTTGATTTGGCTTGACCCAGGCTCATCCTGATGTATTTGAAATAAAAATATTACATAGAAATTGTACAGCAATTTTTAAGTTAGCATCATCAAGCTCTGATAATCAGTAGATATGGTTATCCAAACAGCTACTTCACACATTCCTAAAGAATACTCTTCTTACATAACTTTTACTAGCATTTGTACCTCTTTGGGGCAATCCACCAAGGAGCCCCAGGTAGGTGGGCGGGACCTACCTCTTTGGGGCGATCAATCACGGGGCTCCCACACTGTGAGAGGGCACAGGCCAGGCTGGGGAACCCACCCCAAAGTGCACGAATTTCATGCACCAAGCCTCTAGTATATAATAAAAGCCTAAGCGACCATTATGGCAGAATGACCAGAACGACTGATCACTATGATGCGCACTGACCACAGGCCAGGCTGATGGGCCCCCACCCATGCACGAATTTGTGCACCAGGCCTATAGTATATATATAAATAATTAAACCCTTCAAGGATGCAAGCTATCTGTACAAACATGCCACCCAAACATATTCTTTATTTCCTGTCTATCTGGCATACAAACAAACCATTTCTCCATTATTTCAGGGATTTTTCTCGGTATGAATTCTCCCAAACTGCACCTCAATTCTATCCTGTTGTGGTTGCAAAAACATAAAAACTGTACAATTCATTTTTTTTTATTGCTTAAAGTATTACAAAGGGTATTACATATGTGTCCCTTTTTATTTCCCCGCCCTTGACAATCCCCTGGCCTCCCCTACCCCCCAGTGTCTTATGTCCATTGGTTATGCTTATATGCATGCATACAAGTCCTTCGGTTAATCTCTTACCCCCCTCCCTCCTGCCCCCCAACCCTCTCCGGCCTTCCCACTGCAGTTTGACAATCTGTTTGAGGCAGCTCTGCCTCTGTATCTATTATTGTTCATAAGTTTATAATGGTCTTTATTATCCATGAATGAGTGAGATCATGTGGTATTTTTCCTTCATTGACTGGCTTATTTCACTTAGCATAATGCTCTCCAGTTCCATCCATGCCGTTGCAAATGGTAAGAGTTCCTTCTTTTTTACAGCAGCATAGTATTCCATCGTGTAGATGTACCACAGTTTTCTAATCCATTCATCTACTGATGGGCACTTGGGCTGTTTCCAAATCTTAGCTATGGTGAATTGTGCTGCTATGAACATAGGGGTGCATAGATCCTTTCTGATTGGTGTTTCTGGTTTCTTGGGATATATTCCTAGAAGTGGGATCACAGGGTCAAATGGGAGTTCCCTTTTTAGTTTTTTGAGGAAACTCCATACTGTCTTCCATAGTGGCTGCACAGTCTGCATTCCCACCAGCAGTGCACGAGTGTTCCCTTTTCTCCACATCCTCTCCAGCACTTGTCGTTTGTTGATTTGTTGATGATAGCCAGTCTGACAGGTGTGAGATGGTACCTCATTGTTGTTTTGATTTGAATCTTTCGGATGATTAGTGACTTTGAGCATGTTTCCATATGTCTCTTGGCTTTCTGAATGTCCTCTTTTGAAAGGTGTCTATTTAGATCCTTTGCCACAATTCATTCTTTTCTAACATTTTCATATCATTCTTATGTCTAAAAGTATCTTGCTGGGTTAGTGAGGGACGACCAAACGAACAGCAGGCTACGTGGGGTGACCAGGCCGGCAGGGGGGCCGTGAGGGGCAACCAGGCCAGCGGGGGGAGGGGCAGTTAGGGGCGACCAGGCCGGTGGGGGGGCAGTTGCGGGCAACCAGGCCGGCAGTGGGGGCAGTTGGGGGCAATTAGGCTGGCAGGGGGATCAGTGTGGGCGACTAGGGTGGTGGGGGGGGAGCAGTTGGTGGTGACCAGGTCAGCAGGGTGGGCAGTTAGGGGCAATCAGGCTGGCAGGGGGAGGGGGGCAGTTAGGAGTGACCAGGCAGGCAGGTAGGTGAGCAATTAGGAGCCAGTGGCCCAGGATTGTGAGAGGGATGTCCGACTGCCAGTTTGGGCCTAAACCGGACATCCCCCACGGGGTCCTGGATTGGAGAGGGTACAGGCTGGGCTGAGGGGACCCCCCCCCCCATGAACTAATTTCGTGCACTGGGCCTCCCTCTACTTTTCTTATAATAAGCTTTGAAAGTACTACTATAGCTATGATTAGGTCTAGTACAAGTAATCAAGAAACATTTTCTTGTAATAAACTTTGAAAGTACCATATTTCAGAAAGTACGTTTCTGAGAATAAAAAGTTTTGGTTTGTGAATAACATAAGAAGGGGGTCAAGGATGGACTAAATCACAGAAACCAGCTTACTTGACAAGAGTATTGTGTTTTTCCCCAGAAAATCTTAGTGAAAATACCAAGTCCCTTTGCATGTTTTCTAATGTTGAAACCAAAGATTACAAGACTTTTTATCAGCAGCCAATTTTAGAGCATGTCAGTTTAAATAGATTTGACTTTACATAAGACGCCCAAAACTTATGCTGATTTTTTACCTTCTTCTTCCTTTCTTGTAACACAATTAAAAAGAAAAAAATACTCATACACACAGATAACAGTATGGTGATTACCAGAGGGAAAGGGGGCTGGGAGGAGGTGTAAGAGGATAAAGGGGGGATAAATGGTGATGGAAGGAGACTTGATTTGGGATGGTGAACACACAATACAACATACAGATGATGTATTTTAGAATTGTATACCTGAAATCTGTATAATTTTATTAACCGATGCCACCCCAATAAATTCAATAAACAAACAAAGCCTCTTGCTTTCTTCACAGTGATCAGAAAATGAAATACTATTTGGTGTGCCAGCTGTAACCATGGAGTTCTTAGCATGTCTCTACAAGGCTATTGGGAATTCTACAGAACTTTGGAAACAATACATGTTCGCAAAGTCATTACAGAAAAGAAAACAGATGGTTCTTTGGCTTGAATTCGTGCAGGCAATATTACGTGTTCAGTACAAGTTCAATTAAATAAAAATTACAATAGGATTTTAACTAAGAAATAACTGTCCAGACATTTTCTATTTTAGAAAAAGTAATTCTGGCTTTTATTTCACTTCCCCTTAGTCCCTCTCCCTGGTGAGAATATTTGGCATATGTCCATCTTAAGATACCACAACTTGAAAACACTTTATATTGTTCTGTCATGTTTTGAACTCTTAGTGTCTTCGATGTGGGAAAGCAACATTACTTGGTGATAAGGAGTTTGTACACTGGGGTAGGCAAGTTGTGTTCAAGTCCTCGAAAAATTAATCAATTTGTGCCTCAGTTTTCTTATGGTTCTGCATAGGGGATAATAACACCATTTACTTCATAAATTCTTTGTGAAAAGATAGTATTTGGAAAATAGTTCTGGAACCTAGGAAACAATCAAATTTCCATGTCTTTATAAATTGCTATGGGTTTGGACATACAGGCACAGAGCTATGCCATATATTCACTAGGTTTATTCTTCTTCAATGATATGGTTTTGAATAAATAGAATACTAGTATAAACCCATCTATCTAAATTGTTCTCTTGAATGATTCTTTACTCTGAGACCCAGTGTCTTGAATGTAACTAAAAACAAATGTCTCCAAGGAAAATGTGGGGTGATAATGAAGTGAACTTTTTAGAAATGAGCTACTTAAGATTTCTGCACACTTTCTAGACGCATTGGGACTTGGGTATATGTTTTGCCTCCCATAGTGTCATTATTTGGAGAAATAAAAATCATAGATAATAACTTGTTAATTGTGAATAAGGTGATGTTTCCATGCAATTATATGTTTTGTCCTATGTTCATACAGTATTATCGATGATAAGCTTTGTGAGTGTATGTTAGAAATTAGAGGTTAAGCGACTTGCTATATCAAAAAATTGACTATAAAACCAGAATAACAGTAAGAAAGAGCTACTTTTCCCTATTTTTAATACACGAACTATAACAGAGAATCATCCTGAAAAGCTAGGTCCTATAGACCAGAAGACTGAAATTGCCATGTCCATAACTGGCTACTTAAAAGGATAAAGGAGATTATCCATGTTACTTTCTTTTTATTTTATTTTATTTGTGTTGCTTTCAAGGGAAGCTCTTTGCAGGTCTTTTTCCGCATTGATTTTAGAGACAAGCTTTTTTTAGCAGCACACACACATACACACACACACACGCACATAAGCACACACACGCAGACCAGGTCAAAAAAGCCTTTTCAATTATCTGCAGTAATTACAGTGGGACTTTTGTACTTCATGTTTCCATTTTCTGAAGAACAGGGAGGATTTGGAAGAGCTGGTAAGTGAAAAGCACATTAATTTTATATAGTGCCTCAAGACTGCTCAACATGAAGCCTGTTTCCAGAGATTGATTTCCTCTTTTGTATTTACTTTTTTGAAATGGAAACATGCAATCATGAATTCTAGCTCCAATATAGCAAAGTAAGTTCCATTGGAAGATTTTGCTGAAATGGTTAAGCCACAAATACCATTTTTTAAAAAAATGTTTTATTAAAGTATAGTTGACACACAATATTATATTAGTTTCAGGTGTACAGCATATTGATTTGACATTTATATACCTTATGATGTGATTATCCCAATAAGTCTAGTAACCATCTGTCACTGTGCAAAGTTATTACAGGTTTATTGACTATATTCCCTGTGCTGTACACTACATTCTGTGGCTTATTGATTTTATAACTGGAAGTTGTGCTTCTTATTCCCCTTAACTTTTCACCCATCCTTCCCTCTCACCTCTGGAACCATCAGTTTGTACCCTGTATCTATAAGTCTATTTCTGTTTTGTTTTGTTTGTTCCTTTGTTTTGTTTCATTTAGATTTCACATATAAATAAAATCATACAGTATTTATCTTTCTTTGTCTGCCTTATTTCGCTTAGCATAATACCCTCTAGGTCCCTCCATGTATGTCAATATTTTTTATTGCTGAATAATATATATATATATATATATATATATATATATATATATATATAATTTTCTTTATCCATTCATCTATCAATGGACACTTAGGTTGGCCCCAAACACCTTTTAACCATTATCATGCCTACCAGAATTCTAGGTAAAATTTCAAAAAATTATTTAATGGTCATACTCACAGCTCCCTCACACTGTTCCATGTACATGAGAAGCAGAATAATACAAAGAATTTATGTTGCACAGAAACGGGAAAAAAAGGAGTCTGTGTTTTCCTTATGAGGTAGTCCATAATTGAACTCTAGTATACATTGAACTCTATACATTTTTAGTAATGTTTCTAAAACTCATAGCTATTCCAAAATCAGCTTTAAACTTCTGACCATAAAATAAGCCATAATAACCAATTCTTACGGCCCCCGTGAGGTAGGGACGACCCCGGTGAGGTTGAAATGGCCCCCGTGAGGTAGGGATGGCCCCAGTGAGGTTGAAACGGCCCTGGTGAGGCTCAGACGGCCCTGGTGAGGTTGAGATTACTCCAGTGAGGTTGGGACAAATAAAGGGGACCAGTATGGACTGATGAACAGGGGTAGATACAGAAGCAGAGCAACATTGAACAGAATGTTAAACTACAGTGGGAAGCCTGGGGAGGGTTGGGGGGGGGCGATTAAGAGACCAACTGAAGGACTTATATGCATGCATATAAGATTAACCAATGGACACAAGACACGGGGCGGGGGGGGGCGGGGGGTAGGGGCCGGGGGAATGTCAAGGGAGGGAAAAAAGGAGTCATATGTAATACTCTTTGTAATACTTAAGAAATAAAAATTATTAAAATATAAAAAAAAAAATAACCAATTCTTGCATGCAAAATATCATGGAATATAGATAATAATCATTGCATCATATACTTCTCCATAATCACAATGCTTCCCAGTTTTCAATATGACAGAAAAAAGACATTTCTTGGAATAGCTTATATCTGAGCCATTAAATTAAATTATGTTATGTTATTAAAAGTGTGTAACACTAACTATTCAGAGACATGTCTCTGTCTTTTATGCTAGTCCACTCTTTACCTCTAGCATTTGGTCAGTTACCATTTAAGTCTTCTTACCAGTTTATGGCTCCAACAGATTCTACTCTAGCTAAGCTTGATCTTAGCTCTGATTCTCTGTTTTTGCCTATTTGTCTAGATTTTGAGGTGGCCATTCTCACTCTGACCTCAGTTCTCTAATGGGCCCAAGAAAAGTCATTGTTTTCTTTTATTTTAACTTTTTTTAAAATATATTTTTAATGATTTCGGAGAGGAAGGGAGAGGGAGAGAGAGGTATAAACATCAATCATGAGAGAGAATCATTGATTGGCTGCCTCCTGCATGCCCCCAACTGGGGATCTAGCCCACAACCCAGGCATGTGCCCTTGACAGGAATCAAACCCAGGACCCGTCAGTCCACAGGCTCTGAAGGGTCCTGGGTTTGATGCTCTATCCCAGTGGTTCTCAACCTGTGGGTCGTGACCCCTTTGGGGGTCGAACGACCCTTTCACAGGGGACGCCTAAGACCATCTGAAAACACATATATAATTACATATTGTGTTTGTGATTAATCACTATGCTTTAATTATGTTCAATTTGTAACAATGAAATTGGGGGTCACCAAAACATAAGGAACTGTATTAAAGGGTCGCAGCATTAGGAAGGTTGAGAACCACTGCTCTATCCACTGAGCCCAACTAGCTAGGACTCTTTTAACTTTTTATTATAAGGAAAGGATTTCCAAGATCTTTACATGAAGAGCTGAAACAAGAAATCCTACAACAATGCTTTCATATTTAAATATTCGTGTAATGCACCACATTAAGAGAACAATGAAGATAGTTACCTAAAGATGCAGAAAGAGCATTGAACAAAAGTAAACAACCTTTTCTAATAAAGCATTGTTAAAAATACCCTCAGCAAACTACAAATTAAATGGAATTTCCTAAATCTGATTAAAAGTATATATACAGAAAACTACAACTAAAGTGCAATATGGAATAGTAAGCATATTTTCCATAAGGTCAAGTATAAGGTAAGAATGTCCACTCTAGCTACTGCCATTCAACAATCTATGGTGAGTTAAATATTTTTAAAAGAATTATTTCTGAAGTGAATTTTTTATGTTTATTAATATTTAAATATCAACCACACTTGAATAGAAATACTATTGCTTTTAGGTTTTTTACCATGCTTAATCCTTCTCAGGTGAAAATATTCTATATAATAAAAGCTTAATATGCTAAGTGTCCAGTCGATTGGTTGGCCCTTCAACCAATCAAAGCTTAATATGCTAATGATCTGCTAAGGCTGCTCAACCACTCGCTATGACATGCACTGACAATAAGGGGGCAGACGCTCTGACCCACAGGTTAGCTTGCTGCTGGGGTCCGGCTGATCCAGACTGAGCTAGACGGGCCAGACACACCCTGGAGCCCTCCCATGGTCCCTCCATGGCTGGCCAACCTCCCGCATCCCTCCCCAGCCCCGATCATGCATTGGTCGGGTCCCTTGGCCTGGCCTGTGCCCTCTCACAATCCAGGACTCCTCAGGGGATGTCGGAGAGCCATTTTCAGCCTGACCCTGCAGGCTAAGCCGAGGGACCCCACTGGTGCACAAGTCATGCACCGGGCCTCTAGTTTTTAATAATGTTCACTCTATCTCCTAGGAGAGATCTCTTGTCTCTAGGATATATGATTATATTTCCTCTTCTTCCATTATATAAATTGACATTTGGCCAACTGATCTCTCCATATAGAATTTTTCTAAGCTTCTCTCTTTTTTTACTTTCACTTCAATATCCCATTATTGACAAGAACAAAATCTGAATAAAGGGAAATATCTTTAAAGTAAACTATCCAGTTGGGGAAACATGTGCCTCATAAAATCTATATTATAATGACTATATGAATCTTAGACTTATATTAAGAACACATAATTTTTTATTAAATAATCCACATATTTTATGAACATTTTGTTTTCCTTGAGACATCTTTGTTTCAATTTACATTTACTCATGTCAAGGACTGGAAACATTTCCTAACCCCGCCCCCCCCCCCCAAAAAAAAATCCATGTTCATTGATTTTTAATTAAAGACCACTGATCTACCTTTAGATAAAGATAATATACTAATGAAATGATTAAACATTCTTAAATTAAGTTTTTTCTGTTTTTTTCAGAATTCAAAATAAAAATTTATTGTTTTATGAGTCAATATGAAAGTTTCACCATTTAAAAGTTACATAAAACAACCCCCTGGCAATGGACAAGGAGACACCTGATTGGTGGTGTTGCTCTTATATCAGTCAGGGGCAAAGCAGATGTACAGTCCTTAGTTCATCCTAGCTTGATGCCTGTGTCGGTGGCCAGAGCTGTTTCATGCCTGAGGCACATAAAAAAAAAATAATAAAATAAAATTAAAATTACATAAAATAAAACTGAAAACATATTAAATACTAGAGGCCCAGTGCATGAATTCATGCACAGGTGGGGTCCAGCCAGCCTACCCCAATCAGGGCCAATCGGGCCAGGGCCACCAGGCGGAGGGGCCGCAGGTGATTGATGGGCCAGCCCCGCCCCTTGGTCAAACTCCCAGTTGAAACCCTGGTCAAATTCCTGGTCGAGGGGACAATTGGCATATTAGCCTTTTATTATATAGGATAGAGTTGACAAAAGGGGCGTATCTTATATTTACCAGTATACTAAGATTATAAAATTTAGATGCTTTAGAAAAAACCACAATGGAAGAAAGGAGATTAATATGATACAGAGATATATATAACATGAAACAGTTGTATATAAGCCTAGTAAAAGGGAATATCAACTATGAAGAAAACTACAAGTTTAAATATATAATAATATTATCTAAATTGATAAGAAATGCTAATATAATTTCAGAAGATTAATTTGTAAAATTCATGAGGATACAACTTACATAAATAGAAAAATAATAAACATGTATATGGAAAAACATGTTTGTTAAAAGAGCTAAGCAAGGATATATTTTGTTAATAAGAGATGTAGATTATAACTGATTTGAAGTAAACTTTTGGCATATTGACAAGGCATTTAAAAACGCTAGTGACTCAGATGGTCTCAAATTTTGCTAAAAAATAGTATAAGGTCATTCCGATAATTTAAAATGTTAGGACCATACTCATTAAGAGATATAATTTTCATGCTGTTTAGTAACCTCATAGCCTGTAATTAATTCAAAAGAAGTATTATTTTTTTTTTCTCTCTGCTTTTCTTTATTTTCCCTATTTTTTTGCATGTGTGTTTTCTTTTTTTTTTCTTTTTTTTTCTTTTTTTTTTTTTTTGCTAAAAGTATTACAAAGGGTATTACATAAGTGTCCTTCCCCGCCACCCCCCCCCCCGCCCTTGACAAACCCCTGCCCTTCCTTACCCCCCAGTGTCTTATGTCCATTAGTTATGCTTATATGGATGCATACAAGTCCTTCGGGTTAATCTCTTACTCCCCTCCCTCCTGTCCCCCAACCCTCCCTGGCCTTCCTACTGCAGTTTGACAATCAGTTTGAGGCAGCTCTGCCTCTGTATCTATTATTGTTCAAAAGTTTGTAATGGTCTTAATTATCCATGAATGAGTGAGATCATGTGGTATTTTTCCTTCATTGACTGGCTTATTTCACTTAGCATAATGCTCTCCAGTTCCATCCATGCTGTTGCAAATGGTAAGAGTTCCTTCTTTTTTACAGCAGCATAGTATTCCATCGTGTAGATGTACCACAGTTTTCTAATCCATTCATCTACTGATGGGCACTTAGGCTGTTTCCAGATCTTAGCTATGGTGAATTGTGCTGCTATGAACATAGGGGTGCATAGATCCTTTCTGATTGGTGTTTCTGGTTTCTTGGGATATATTCCTAGAAGTGGGATCACAGGGTCAAATGGGAGTTCCATTTCCAATTTTTGAGGAAACTCCATACTGTCTTCCATAGTGGCTGCACCAGTCTGCATTCCCACCAGCAGTGCACAAGTGTTCCTTTTTCTCCACATCCTCTCCAGCACTTGTCGTTTGTTGATTTGTTGATGATGGCCATTCTGACAGGTGTGAGATGGTACCTCATTGTTGTTTTGATTTGCATCTCTCAGATGATTAGTGACTTTGAGCATGTTTTCATATGTCTCTTGGCTTTCTGAATGTCCTCTTTTGAAAAGTGTCTATTTAGATCCTTTGCCCATTTTTTTATTGGATTGTTTATCTTCTTTTTGTTAAGTTGTATGAGTTCCCTATAAATTTTGGAGATTAGGCCCTTATCAGATATGATGTTGGCAAGTATGTTTTCCCATGCAGTGGGTTTTCTTGTTGTTTTGTTGATGGTTTCTTTTGCTGTGCAGAAGCTTTTTATTTTGATGTAGTCCCATTTGTTCATTTTCTCTTTAGTTTCAACTGCCCTAGGAGCTGTATCAGTGAAGAAATTGTTTTGGCATATGTCTGAGATTTTGTTGCCTTTGTATTCTTCTAGAATTTTTATGGTTTCCTGTCGTACATTATTATTAAATATGAAAAATGCATAAAAGCAGAAAGATTTTATAGCATTTTAACGTAGTTAAAAATCAGAACAAAATGACTGTTTAATGTGAAAATTATTTATATTCAGTAAGATGGTATTTAAAATGATAATTGAAAAGTTAAGATGGTTAAGAAAATATAATCCTAATATATAAAGAGCCAGGGTCCATCACAACCTAAACGACTGGACAGACAACCAAACAGCAGGCTACGCGGGCGGGAGTCAGTCCTGGATCCCGGCCACGGCGGTGGTGGGAGTCAGTCAGTCCTGGGTCTCGACAGCGGCAGCGGCGGGAGTCAGTCCTGGGCCCATCACCAGTTAGACAGCATCTCAGGGTGGGACCATCACCTCAGCCAGAACTCAAGATGGTCACCTGGCCTGGTTTGGCCCCTCCTCAGAGGCAGCCCCTTTCCTCCATGTACACTGCAGAGGACACACAGGGATGCCTAAGACACTGGAGCCATAGTGCCCCATCCCTACCCTACTCCCCTGGCCTCCACCTGTGGCCCCCACAGTAGGGTATGTATGAGAGCCCTTCCCCTGCTACCTCTCACCACTGTCTCTGGCCATCCCTCAGCACACAGGCATATCCGCTTTCAAACCTGCCCTACTCACTTCCTCTCACCCCCCTCCAGGGCCTCTGCTCTGGATGGGGCCTTGGGAATCCAGGGCTCTGGGGTTTTACAACAGAGCTGGGGTGGGAAAGGGTAAACAAAGATGGCTGATATGGCCACCCACCTCTGCCTCATCTTGACCAATTAGTTCAGCCTCAGAATGTGGCACTCAGAGGGGATACCTACTTCCCCAGCAATGGCTCTAGGCTAGGGCCTCGGCCCCAGTGCCAACCTCCTCTCCTCATTGGCCCTCCCCACAGCTGGTGCTTGCTGCAGCTCTGTGTGCCTTACTTAACCACCCCTTCTTTCCCTGTTCCTACAAAGGAGGCTGCATCTTTGTATGTTATATTCATATAAACTTTGTAACATTTTTGAAAAAAAAAAAAAGATGACCAAGAGAATGCTGCAGTCAACAGAGTCCAGCTCAGGAGAACAGAGAAAAGGGAGAATTCCATAAGTTGGCTGATGCCAAGATATTTCTGAGTGACTGCCTGGCATGTGACAGTTGTGTGACCACAGAGGAAGGAGTCCAAGTTTCTCAGCAGAGCACCATGTTCTGAACCTTTGCTTTGGTTTTCAGAATTCCCTGCTCCCCATCTGTTGGCTCCGTCCCTCTGAGGGACACTGTGGTCATCACATGGGTGCAACTGAAATATTGTATCTTGAGAGGATTGCCCCAATGTGCGTATCCTTTTATCTGAAAATGAAAAAATCCCCTAGAATAAGAATGTATACAGACTACTGTCCTTTAGGCTTTAAAAAAAAACAAAAAACCCGGAAGTATCCTGCGAAGAGCTGAGACATGGTTCTGTCCACGCACCTCAGAGAGATTGGATGAGGAAATGGCCCGGTTTGGCCCTGACTTTACCCACTTATGTTACTTGTGAAGGTGTCTTTGCCACAATGTGAATTAACTGCCACCTTTTGGAATAGGGGCTCATACAAAAGTCTGAATTCCCAACTTTTCTTGAAACAGATCTGTGTTCTGCAGCTGTGGCCACTGTCCTGAGACCAGGTCCTGTTGACCAGGTCCCGTTGCTGGGAGTCGGGGCACTGGAGTGGAGGTGTCCCTCCCTGCCCCCTCACTGTGCCCTTTTACATTCAGGGATTGAGCTGAAGTTACTTTGGGGGAGGCCTGGCAAGGGTGACAGGTGTCACAGATGGAAGGATGGAGAATGGAGAGGCAGACACCCTGCTCGGTCCCTCCCTGGGTGGGGTCAAGCAGATGAAGGCCAGCCAGCCTGCCCCACAATTGGGTGAGATAGCATCCTCTGTGTCCACCTCTCACTCCGTGGGCCTGGCCACTCCCCTCAGCTCTGGGCAGCCCTCTGCGTTCCATGACAACATGCTCTGCCCTCACATGCTGCTCGCCCTAAATGAGAAAGAAGAGAGCAGTTGGCCCACAGACAACTACACAGGAAGATAGGGCTCATGGCTGGCGAGCACAGTGGCAGTGGCGGGAGCCTCTCTTGCCTCCATGGAAGCACTAAGGAGCAGCGAGCTGAGTGGTAAGGAGCAGCAAGCAGGCAGGTGGTAAGGAGTGAGGAGTCCCGGACTGCGAGAGGGATTTTCAACTGTCTGCCTCAGGCGGGCATCCCCTGAGGGGTCCCGGAATGTGAGAGGGTGCAGGCCGGGCTGAGGGACCCCTCCAGTGCATGAGTTTTGTGCACCGGGCCTCTAGTCATGATATAACAATAGGCAAAATGTTTACATAAGACCAAGTCAATAAAAAAAGATCCTATTTGGCCCTACATTAAAAATATATCAGCAGTGGGAGGAAAAAATGGCGGAGGCTTAGACGGACGTGTTGGTGCTTTATCCCGGAGCAGATAGGGGCGAGCAGCTGAAACGGGTAACAATCAGCCCGATCAAGCTGGGGAGGTTCAGCTGAGAGACAGTCTGTAGCCAGGAAAGACAGAGAACTCCTAAAAAATGCGATGGTTAGAGATTGAGGCTCAAACCTCCCCCTGGGCGCCAGCGCAGCGGCGAGACCGCGCCATCTTAGGTAGCTGTTACCGGCATCCAGAGATCGGCTACTAACCCGGCGGCTACTAACCCGGAGGCAACGACTCGCAAGCAACGTGACTGTAAGAGCCCAGAGGAGAGCTGCACCCCTCCACGGAAAGGTTAGACTTACCCCAAAGGTGCGGTTTGCAGTTCAGGTTGGAGCGAGGAATGCCCGCGCGCGTGCGCGCGCGCGCGGGCGCAGGGGGAAATCTACCCCCTCCAAAATCCGCGCCCATAGAGGCCAGCGTGACCCGCAAGTGGGGAGGGCTCCCGCAGGGCTGCTGCCAGAAGGTAACACTATAAATGAGCCCATAGTTGGACTGGATGCAAAAGGGCGGCCGCAGAGTTTCCCTGATAGCCGGCTACTTGTCGCCAGGGGCTTGAGCGCGCGCAGACATTCTGCGCAGACATCCCGCGCAGTTCTGGAGGGTGGAACCCTGTGAGTTCGAACAGCTTCCCAGGCTCTTGTTTGCACACTTCCTCTTACTTCTGTGAGTTTGATTGTTGGCCCAGTGCATGTGATTGCCCAGTTGGGGTCACTAGCAGAGCTTGTAGGGGAAGACTGTTTTTGGGTAGCCTGGGAAACAGAGCTGGGAGTGGCGCCTGGGGAACCAACTCTGGGCGGAGCTGGTTCAGGTACAATAGAGAGCTTCTGGACAGAGAGAACTTTTAGCCTCGGAGGTCAATCCAGACAGACTGCCACCCAGAGGCAGAGCCACGAACTAACTCTTCTGTAAATACAGATAAGGCAATAAGGGGATTTTACGGCCGGCCTTAAAATCAGGACTGTGGCTTACACCACGGAGGAACAGTGTAACGGAGGAAAATTCAACATTCTCCTGAATTCCGGGCGTGCCAATAAGAAGAGTAGAAGATCTGAAGCACCTGCATTACTGCACATTTTTATTTTTATTTTTTTAAATTACTTTTTCTCCTTTTAACTAAGAAAACATTTTTTTTTCTTTTTTTCTTTTTTCTTTTTCTCCATCACCTGATTTTGCCCTTTCAGCTGCTACATTTTTATTTTTAACTAGTATTATTACCGCTACCATTTTACCACTCTTTAAAGTGTCATTTTATTTTGTCTTTATTTTATTTTGGGACTAATGTTCTCCATTCTATTTTCATCGTTCCTTTAGCAACATTTTTCTCTACCTCAATTTGCCTCTGTGCTAAACAATCTCCCCCACTTTTTCCCTTTTGCTGTCCTGTTTCTCTTACCCTACTCCAGCTTTTGATTTTCCCTACTCTTTTTACCCCCTGTCAAAATTTAACCCTGCTTATATATCCTACGTTCAATCCCCTGTTCTAAATCCTTATACACCTTTCCCTTATCTTCCTTCACTATCCAATTTTTTTTTCTTTTTTTCTCTTCTTCTTCTTCTTCTTTTCTCTCTCCATTGTTTTATTGTTGTTTGCTTGATTGACGAGTATATTGGGTTTTTTTTTTTTTAGGATTGTTTGTGAGGTTAGACTGCTTATTCTTTTCATTTTCCTGCCCCTCCCTCTCCCCCCCTCCCCCCCGGTTATTTCTGTGCTTCTGTTTCCCCTTGCGTCACTTGATATTATTGGTTGTTTGTAGTTTGTATTCATCTCCAGGAATCTGTTGCTGTAATTTGTTGGTATTAGTGGCGGACCTATAGGAGTTTTCTCCTCTTATAAATAGTCTCTTCCCCTTCTATACTTCATTCTCTTTTCTCTCTTACTTTTTTTTTTCTTTTCTTTTCTTTTTTTTTTCCTCCTCTTTTTCCCCTCCCTTTTTACAATTTCATTTTTGCACTCCTTTTTTTCTTTCTTTCTTTTTTCTCTTCTACCTTTTTCTCTTCTTTCCCCCTTATCTCCCAACTCTCTTAGCTCGGGTGGCCACCTTTATTTGAGGTTAGTAATATCGTAAATACAATAGTGTTCAGTGCCTGGTACGTTGTGCCTTGTTGTGTTGTATTTTGTGCCTTTAAATCAACGCAGCAGATTCAAGCAACAGCGGCCTCCTGATCACCACACGCTCTGCCTGGGGAACAGTTGCTGTGTGTGAAGCCTCCCTCCACCAGCCAGAAGAGCCACCACAGCTGTGAACAGCACCCACCAGAGGCTCTGCTATCAACAGAGGAGCCGCTGCTACCACAACCGCCCAAGGAGCAACCACAGCCCAAGGAGCCACTGCCACCCAGGGAGCAGCCACTGCCACCCAGGGTCCAGCCACTGAACGATTCAACAACTAGTCATGTCAGTGAGATCAAACATGGGTAGACAAAGAAATCCCCAAAGGAAAGAAAAGGAGGACTCGCCAGAAAAGCAGCTAAGTGAGACAGAGATATGCAACATGACGGAAAAAGAATTCAGAATAAGGTTCCTAGAGTACATGCACCACATGTTCAAGAAGCAAGAAGAAACAGATGAAAAACTCAACTACTTATGCAAGAAGCTAGAAGAAACAGATGAAAAAATCAACAACTTAAGTAAGTCCCAAGAAGAAATGAAGAGCGACATAGCTTCAATAAAAAACTCCATTGAAAGTATCAACAGTAGACTGGGAGAAGCGGAGGACCGAATTAGTGAATTAGAAGACAAGGAAGCAAAACACACTCAAACTGTACGGCAAATGGAGAAAAAAATTAAAAGACAGGAGGAGAGCCTAAGGGAGCTTTGGGACAACATGAAACGAAACAACATACGAATAATAGGGGTGCCAGAACAACAGAAAGATGAACATGGATTAGAAAACCTATTCGAAGAAATAATATCAGAAAACTTCCCTGAGGTGGGGAAGAAAAAAGTCACACAAGCCCAGAGAGTCCCAAACAAGGTGAACCCGAAAAGACCCACACCAAGACACATCATAATTACCATGGCAAATGTTCAGGATAAAGAGAGAATCTTACAGGCTGCAAGAGAGAGACGGAAAGTAACATACAAGGGATCTCCCATTAGATTATCAAATGATTTCTCAACAGAAACACATCAGGCCAGAAAAGAATGGACGGAAATCTACAAAGTGATGCAAAGCAAAGGACTGAATCCAAGAATACTCTATCCAGCAAGGCTATCATTCAAAATTGAAGGGGAAATAAGAAGCTTCACAGACAAAAAAGGGCTAAGGGAGTTTATCACCACCAAGCCAGCCATGCAAGAAATGCTAAAGGGACTGGTGTAAAAAGAAGAAATATCAAGCTCAGGAAGAAAACAGCCACACACACACACACAAAAAGAAATGGCTACAAACAAGTACCTTTCAATAATAACTTTAAATGTAAATGGACTAAATGCTCCAACCAAAAGACATCGAGTGGCTGAATGGATAAAAAAACATGACCCATACATCTGCTGTCTACAAGAGACCCACCTCATTAGAAGGGACTCACACAGACTGAAAGTGAAGGGATGGAAAAATATCTTTCACGCAAATGGAAAGGAAAAGAAAGCTGGGGTAGCAATACTTATATCTGACAAAATACATCTCAAAGTGAAGGCCATAACCAGAGATAAGGAAGGCCACTTCATAATACTAAAGGGATCAATACAACAAGAAGATATAACCCTGGTAAACATATATGCACCCAATGCAGGAGCACCCACATACATAAGAAAACTTCTGGAAGATATCAGGGGAGAGATCGACAACAATACAATCATAGTAGGGGACTTTAATACACCACTGACATCACTGGATAAATCCGCTAGACAAAAACTCAGCAAAGAAACAGCAATCCTAAATGACTCACTAGATCAGATGGACTTAATTGACATCTTCAGAACACTTCACCCCACAGCTGCGGAATATACATTCCTCTCAGGTGCTCATGGGACATATTCAAAAATAGACCACATATTGGGTCACAAGCAAAGTCTCCACAAATTCAAGAAGATTGAAATCATAAAAAGCTTCTTCGCAGACCACGATGGCATAATGTTAGAAATAAACTACAATAAAAACAACCCAAAATACTCAAACACTTGGAAGCTGAATAGCATGTTATTAAATATTGATTGGGTTACCGATGACATCAAAGAAGAAATTAAAAACATCCTGGACACTAATGACAATGAAAACACAACAATCCAAAACCTCTGGGACACAATGAAAGCAGTCCTGAGAGGGAAGTTTATAGCTCTACAGGCCTATCTCAAAAAACAAGAAAAAATGGTAGTTAATCATCTAACTCTACAACTCAAAGAATTAGAAAGAGAGCAACAAGAAAGCCCCAGAGTGAGCAGAAGGAAGGAGATAATAAAGATTAGAGCAGAAATCAATGAAATAGAGACCAAAAAAACAATACAGAAAATCAATGAAACCAAGAGCTGGTTCTTTGAAAGGATAAACAAGATTGACAAACCCCTAGCCAGGCTCACCAAGAAGCAAAGAGAGAGGTCCCAAATAAACCAAATCAGAAATGATAGAGGCGAAATAACAACAGACCCCACAGAAATACAAATGATTGTTAAACAATACTACGGGCAACTCTACTCCAACAAACTAGACAACCTGGAGGAAATGGACAAATTCCTAGAAAAATACAACATTCCAAAACTCAATCAGAAAGAATCTAAAAACCTCAATAGGCCAATAACTATGGAAGAAATTGAAGCAGTCATCAGAAAGCTTCCAGCAAACAAAAGCCCAGGGCCAGACGGCTTCACAGGGGAGTTCTACCAAACATTCAAGGAAGAACTAAAACCTACCCTCCTCAGACTACTACAAAAAATTCAAGAGGAAGGAACGCTTCCAAGCTCATTCTATGAAGCCAGCATCACCCTAATACCAAAACCAGGTAAAGACATCACAATGAAAGAGAATTACAGGCCAATATCCCTCATGAACATAGATGCCAAAATCCTCAACAAAATCTTAGCAAATCGGATCCAGCAGTACATCAGAAGGATCATACACCATGACCAAGTAGGATTTATCCCAGAGATGCAAGGATGGTACAACATCCGTAAATCAATAAATGTGATACATCACATAAACAAATTGAAAGAAAAAAACCACATGGTCATATCAATTGATGCAGAAAAAGCATTCGACAAAATCCAACACCCATTTTTGATAAAAACTCTCAGAAAGGTGGGAATAGAAGGATCATACCTCAACATAATAAAAGCCATATATGACAGGCCCACAGCCAACATCATAGTCAATGGACAAAAACTAACACCATTTCCCCTAAGAACAGGAACAAGACAGGGATGCCCACTCTCACCACTCCTGTTCAACATAGTCCTGGAAGTATTAGCCATTGCAATTAGGCAAGAAGAAGAAATAAAAGGCATCCAAATTGGAAAAGAGGAAGTAAAACTGTCCTTATTCGCAGGTGACATGATATTATACATACAAAACCCTAGAGACTCCATCAAAAAGCTACTAGACTTAATACATGAATTTGGCAATGTAGCAGGATACAAATTAACCCCAAGAAATCTGAGGCATTTCTATACACCAATAGTGAACTTTCAGAAAGGGAGATTAGAAAAACAATCCCATTTACCATCGCACCAAAAAAATTAAGATACCTAGGAATAAACTTAACTAAAGAGGTTAAAGACCTCTACTCAGAAAACTACAGGATGTTGAAAAAAGAGATAGAGGAAGACATAAACAGATGGAAGAACATACCATGTTCTTGGATTGGTAGAATCAACATCATTAAAATGTCCATACTACCCAAAGCAATCTATACATTCAACGCACTTCCCATTAAAATACCAATGGCCTTCTTCAAAGATCTAGAACGAACTCTCCAAAAATTCATCTGGAATAAAAAAAGACCCCGAATAGCTGCAACGATCCTGAGAAAGAACAAAGTAGGTGGGATCTCAATGCCAGATATCAAGCTGTATTACAAAGCCACTGTTCTCAAAACTGCCTAGTACTGGCACAAGAACAGACATATAGATCAGTGGAATAGAATAGAGAGTCCAGAAATTAGCCCGAACCAATATGCTCAATTAATTTTTGACAAAAGAGGCATGAACATACAATGGAGCCAAGATAGTCTCTTCAATAAATGGTGTTGGGAAAATTGGACAGACATATGCAAGAAAATGAAACTAGACCACCAACTTACACCATACACAAGAATAAACTCAAAATGGATAAAGGACTTAAATGTACGACAGGAAACCATAAAAATTCTAGAAGAATACAAAGGCAACAAAATCTCAGACATATGCCAAAACAATTTCTTCACTGATACAGCTCCTAGGGCAGTTGAAACTAAAGAGAAAATGAACAAATGGGACTACATCAAAATAAAAAGCTTCTGCACAGCAAAAGAAACCATCAACAACACAACAAGAAAACCCACCTTGTGGGAAAACATATTTGCCAACGTCATATCTGATAAGGGCTTAATCTCCAAAATTTATAGGGAACTCATACAACTTAACAAAAGGAAGATAAACAATCCAATCAAAAAATGGGCAAAGGATCTAAATAGACACCTTTCAAAAGAGGACATTCAGAAAGCCAAGAGACATATGAAAACATGCTCAAAATCACTAATCATCCGAGAGATGCAAATCAAAACAACAATGAGGTACCATCTCACACCTGTCAGAATGGCCATCATCAACAAATCAACAAACGACAAGTGCTGGAGAGGATGTGGAGAAAAAGGAACACTTGTGCACTGCTGGTGGGAATGCAGACTGGTGCAGCCACTGTGGAAGGCAGTATGGAGGTTCCTCAAAAAATTGGAAATGGAACTCCCATTTGACCCTGTGATCCCACTTCTAGGAATATATCCCAAGAAACCAGAAACACCAATCAGAAAGGATCTATGCACCCCTATGTTCATAGCAGCACAATTCACCATAGCTAAGATCTGGAAACAGCCTAAGTGCCCATCAGTAGATGAATGGATTAGAAAACTGTGGTACATCTACACGATGGAATACTATGCTGCTGTAAAAAAGAAGGAACTCTTACCATTTGCAACAGCATGGATGGAACTGGAGAGCATTATGCTAAGTGAAATAAGCCAGTCAATGAAGGAAAAATACCACATGATCTCACTCTTTCATGGATAATTAAGACCATTACAAACTCTTGAACAATAATAAATACAGTGGCAGAGCTGCCTCAAACCGATTGTCGGACTTCAGTGGTAAGGCCAGGGAGGGTTGGGGGACAGGAGGGAGGGGAGTAAGAGATCAACCGAAGGACTTGTATGCATCCATATAACCATAACTAATGGACATAAGACACTGGGGGGAAAGGGAGGGCAGGGGCTTGTCAAGGGTGGGGGGGAAAAAAAGACACTTATGTAATACCCTTTGTAATACTTTTAGCGAAAAAAAATAAATAAAAAAAAATAAAAAAAATATATCAGCAATGTTTGTATAAGAATGATCAAATTATTAGTAACTTTTTTCTTAATTTTCTCTCATATCAAAATTATAATAGTCATAATAAAAACTATCTATAAAAGCAAAACAAAATTAAGATACCATTAATACATGTATAAGTCAAAACAGAGATAATATATGTAAGAGTCATATTTAAATTAGCACAAATCACCACTACTTAATAATGCTTTAAATATAACTATTCAGCAATAAGACTAAATAACATAAGAAAAACAATTTAATTACGAAGACCTTTAGAGAGGGTTGGGGGGGGGGGGGAGCGGGAGGGAGAATCTTCTTTCTTTTCCTGTAAACTTGTGAATTTTATTCCTAATGTTTCCATGTGAACTTATTTTTGTAAATGTGCTAAATAAATGCAGAGTTAAAGTAAACCATCTCAGTCTTGGCTTTAAAGAAAAATAGAATTTCACATCACTGATCTCTCTAGTAGTAGTACAGACATTCTACTAATGTCTCCTCACTGAACCCAATACAACAGAAAGAGAGAGAGAGAAGAAGGGAGGGCAGAAGGAGAGAATATTGATTGATTGGTTTATTACATTTTTAAATATCTTCAGAGGAGTGTCTCCATAGTTCTCTAAAGTATTAAATATATCCATAGTTTTGATGCTTATGGGTATATTTAATTCTATATTCATTCATAAGTATTTATGCCATTCAATACTAGCAAATGTTTCACTATTTCCAAGCTACAGTGAAGGTTTTATTATTTAAACAATTTGTGGAATTTTAGGTTACTTGTTTTTTATGCTGTGTGTGTGTTTCTTTAGAATATAAACTAAATGATAGGCATTTTGCTTTTTTTTTTTTTGCAAACTTTTTATAGTGCCTTCTTAAAATAGCTCTATATGTAAAATTTGGATGCAGAAAAACACATGATTAAAAAAATAACCCAATAGCAATTCCAGTTGTACTCAGGATTATACAGAAGAGCCCTGGAAGCTCACTTCCTTTGTTAAAAGAGCTAAGCAAGAATCCATTCTTACCTCTAAACTGGCTTCAGCTTGATTCCAGGGAAGCTCTGGGACATGACTTGCTCTTCAATGTTATCCTATAAGCGATCTAGCTTTTAGACCCTCTCCCTCTTTTAGTTGTTGAGTAGCTGGTTGCCTGAGAGAGGGCTTGAGGGCAGAACCCTCTGGGCAAGATGAATCCCCTTATAATGCATAGTGAGGCAATTTGAAGACTCTGAATAAAAATTTTTTTAATGTTATAAACTATGTGCCTGAATGTTCCACAGTTTTACTCATGTTCAACATAGTCTGAACTGAATTCATTTTTCTTCTCAAAGCCTGTTTCTACACCCACTTATCCCATCTTAATCTTATTATTATCTTCTCAGACACTGGAGCAAGAGATTTCTAAGTCAAATTTATTTCTTACTTGCCTTTATTCACTCATAAATAATTCATTAATTCTACAAATATTGCTGCTAGGAACTAAAATAAGCGCTGGTGACACAGAGTCAAATAAAACACAGCCTCTGCTTTCAAAGATAATTGTATCTAGTGAGAAAGGGAGACAAGTAAATCATGATTCAAAGAACAATGTGCAAAGGGCAATGGCAGGACAAAGAAGGGGCATTAGGCGAGAGGCCAAGAGAGGTAGGAAAGTCTTCACAGAGAAGGGATCCTTAATCAGAATTTGGAAGAATGAATGGGTGGGAGCTACAGGAGATGGGGTGAAGGGCAGAGGAAATGGTGTATGCCAAGGTGGGGAGGGTTCACTGGTGACAGCAAGCAGCACAGAACGGCCAGCTGCCAGCGTGGAAACCAAAAGTCAGGGGGTGGGAGGCAAGCTAGAGAGGCAGAGAAGGCCAGCACTGTCTTCCAAATGCCAGACACCCCTTGGGGCCCAGGGCCCAAGGAGGAGGAGCCAACACACACTGTCTTGCGGGAAGGGCATTTTTGTCTTGATCCTTGAAAGCTAGAGGGTAGTTGAGAGATTTCATTCAAGGTTTAATATTCTGTGTGTGTGTGTGTGTGTGTGTGTGTGTGTGTGTTATGGGTGTGTATGAAAGACATATTTGCAAGAATTATTTAAAATCAATGATAATGAGGCTGCCTCTGTGATTAAGGGAAAGAAAAAGTTGACAATGACTTCTAAACATAAAGGAGGAATGTAATTCAATGAGGGATAAAAAAACAGTAAAATGGATTCAAATTTCCCCCAGTAATTTGATGATACAGGATCTAATAAATACTACTGAGTAAGTGCCAGCCACTGGGCAGAGAGGTTTTCTAATTCATTATCTCATTTTATTAATAGAGCAAAAAGGCAGAAAAGTAATACAAGAAAAACAAGCACTGCTTTCAAATATGTAAAAAATATATTACATGGTAGAATGAGTGGTAGGGATTACAGGGAGCCAGATTTTAGTTTCAAAAAAGGTTATTTAATAATATGACAGATAAAACAATAAAGCCATACCAAAACAATTAACAAAATATCTATAAGCATAATTATTACAACAATTTCCAACAAAGGTTTTAAGTCTTACATCTGATTTTGAAAGCATATAAACATACATTTTATTGAGGAAATATATTGATATATAAAATAAAATAATTTTGAGACACATAGTATACAAATTATATTATGTATATTTTATGTTATACATATATAATATAATAGTATTATACATAATATGGAAATATTACAAGAATATAATGTGAAAAGATTCAGTAAATCAGGAGCAGGGTCCGCCATTGATATTTTTATAAAAATCCATGAGTAAGTTTAATGTGCGTCAGTAATTGAGAATATCTGACCTGGAAGATGTTAGATTTAAATTAAATAAGTAAGGTTATGGCCAAGTAAGAATTTTAAATAATAACTAATCATATAACTGATAACATGCTAGAATGTCACCTAATATCATAAGGTAAAGCACCAACAGGATTCTGATAAGTAGAAACCTATTAAGAATAGTGAGGGTATTGATAAATATCTGGGCACTTCCTATAAAATATATAATTTCTGAAATATTTATAGTAATAACATTTTTTCTGTACAAGGCTCAGTATATCTTCTGATTTGACAAGTCTTCCCATGCAATTATAATAATAATCTATTAAATAAACCTAATTAATTCTAGCACTTCTCTTTTTATAATATGAAAGGATAAATCTTGTGATTATCAAGGACCCCTCTACGAAACTCAATCTACTTTTAGGTGTAAAAGATATACTGAAAATTATATTATAAGAAGAGGCCCAGTGCACTAATTCGTACACGGATGGGGTCCCTTGGCCTGGCTGGCGATCAGGGCCATCTCACACAGTCCCGAGTGGGACTGATTGGGGCTGGCCAGTGGCGGGGAGGGACCATGGGAGGTTAGCCGGCCGGCTGGGGTGGAGGGGACTGCAGGAGGTTGGCTGTGGGAGTTCACTGACCACCAGGGGGCAGCTCCTGCATTGAGCATCTTCTCCCTGTTGGTCAGTGCACATCATAATGACTGGTCGACTGGTCAGTCTGTCGATCGGTCGTAACGATCACTTAGGCTTTTATATATATAGATTTTTCTATATTTAACATTCAATTTGGGGATGCAAAAGTCAAAATGAATGTTATAGGAAATTTCTACATTTGATTAAGACAGGACCACGGGTGCCTATAAGGAAACATCCAGTAAGCTACTTAATCAAAATGACAATAAAACATTTAAAAATAAACCCAGCCTTGCCAGGGCAGGGTGGCACAGTTGGTTGAGCATCCTCCCATGCGTCAACAGTACCCAGTCTGATTACTGGTTGTACCCCCGGTTGTGGGCTCAATCCCCAGTAGGGGGCATGCAGGAGGCAGGTGATCAATGTTTCTCATCTTATGTTTCTCTGTCTCCCTCTCCCTTCCTCTCTCTCTCTCTCTCTCTCTCTCTCTCAAAGAAAGAGAAAAAAGGAAAAGAATCAATAAAAAATATATATATATAAAAAAAGATAACCCAACCATTTCATCAATAATAAGAAGGTATCTCAGAGGTATACAGAAGGGAGAAAGGATACTAGTTAGTCATATGCTACGACAAGAAAAAAGCATGACAAACTGAAAGTTAATGACTTTTTTGAGCCCATCAGAGAACAAAGAAACCGGACCTAAATGTTTGCTTAGGAGCAGACACATCTGGGTGCAATATAATCTGCTAAGAAGTTTAACTGGAACATTAAAAGCTGACTGTGGGCTACTGTGAGAGTGTAATGCTCCTAGGGGCAGAGTGGGGGAGTGGGCACTGACCTAGAGAGATTCTCCCACTCCTATAGGCCTTTGTTCCAGGACAGCCACTAAACTCACTCTAGGAAAATCAGAAAGAATCCTCTCCTCTCCTACCCCACCCCACTGAGAAAATCAATCCAGAACCTTCCCCTCTCTCTCCACTGGAGACTGAATCTGCAGGGGAGCGCACTGGTGACACTCTGCTGTAATGGAAGAGGGAACAGAGCCAAGCACTGAGAATCAGCACAGACTTGTTCCTCTTAACATCCCCAAATAGGAAAAAGCTCATCTGCAGAAGAGGGGTGCACAACCAGAACAGGAGGACACTGCAGGGGATGGAGGAGAAGGGGCAGGGAAGAAGTGCTACAACTGTAGGAAGGGCAGGGAATCTTGTGAGGGCCACACACCCAAGATTCAGGTTCCCAGGTCTTCTCCAAGTCTGCAATCTAATCAGAATACATTAATGAACCCACCCACCCCCCTCTGCTCCCATCCCATAGCCATGCTAGCATGCCTCCTATTAAAAATTAGGGAAACAGCTGGAGAACTGCAGAAGGAAAACTCCCTCAAGGGAGAAACACAAGCTGAAGGCATACCACCACCCACAGGGGAGATAAGAACAAGATATCACTAGAGGAATGGAAGTCTGTAGAGTTAACAACAAATTTTAACTCCAGTAACTAGAGCAACAACAAACATTACATCTAGCTCAAATCCCGACTAGATGAAAACAAACCCCATACTAAAGGCATGGCAGAAGGAAAATAATAAATACTTTCCTCAGTATCTACTGTCATATACAATATGTCCAGCTTTTAACACAAAATTACCAGGCATACCAAAAGGCAAGAAAAATGCAGTCTAAAGAATTAACCATTATTACCAAAACAGTTATGAAATATATGCTGAGCTATTAAATGGGGAATATAAAAATAATTCTGATTGCTATGTTAAAGGTTATAAGTAGGGAAAGTAGATAACATGCAAGATTGATCAGAAGTTAATTTCAGCAGAGACAATCTCTAACAGCCCAATGAAAACAATATAAATAAAAACAATAGTTGAATGAAAATATTAGCAATGGAAAACATAATCACAGAAACTGCACAGTCTCATCAGTAGACATGACACAAGAGGAATGTGATAAAAAGTCAGAAGCTTGGATCTAAACACAGAAGTAAAGAGTGTTGGAAATGAAACAAATGAAGGAAAAAACTTTTATCATATTTTAATGGCTTTAAAAGATAAATTATTGTTAAGGACTAGTATTATAGTATTAACAATGTATTGTGTGATTATAACATATGTAAAACTAAAATGTATGACAAAATTGGCACCCGGGATGGGAGGGAGAAATGAGGAGTATACTGCTGTGAATTTCTCACACTATGCCTGATGTAGTATAATACTTAAAGGTGGCCTTAGATTATTTAAAATTATACTTTGTAAACCCTAGCACACAATCTTCTCCTTAGTTAGAGTGATAGAGTGCACATGCTTTTCTCTATCCTATGGACTAGTACTTTATTTGCATATGACTTATCTCACAATAAAATTATTATCAAGAAAGAGAAGACAGTCTCAATTCACAAACAGTTATAGCCCAAGCACCATCTAACTAAACTATATTTTTGTTCCATCAGATTAACTGATGTTCATAGTTCTAGTCCGGGTCCTGTAACAAACATACCATAGACTGAGTAGCTTATAAACAACATAAATGTATTTCTTACTGTTCTGGAAGCTGAAGGTGCCAGCAGATTCAGTGTCTGGTGGAGGCCAATTTTTGGTTCGTAGATGACCATCTTCTTGCTGTACTTTCACGCGGCAGAAGGAGTGAGGGATTCTCTGGAGTTTCTTTGATGAGGGCACTAATCCCATTCACGAAGGTTTCACCCTAATGATCTGATTAACTCCCAAAGACCCCCACCTCTAAATACTATCACATTAGGGGTTAGACTTCAACATTTGAATTTTGGGTGGGAAACAGACATTCATTCTATAGCACACTTTTGCAAAATATACACAATCTACAATTTCTTTCCCCTACATTGCTTTATTAGCCAGTATGCCTTTCCTTAAATACACTGATTTAATAACTCTAAAATTACTAATTAATGCTAATCATTTTTTCTAAAAATCCTTTTTTTTTCTTAATCAATGCTACCTAACAATATTAGCTACCCTTTGCTGAGTCTCCTTCCCAGAGGTGGCCAGATGCCTGCCCTCAGGTCTCCCAAAAGAAAGCCTGCTGAGGGGAGCCTCACTGACTGTCAGCTCCAGCCATTGACCCTTTGATTCTGCACCAGGTTTGTGCTGAGACCATACTTTCTCTGGGTTGCTACCAGTTAATGAATGAACATGGCAGAGGTACCAGAGCCATTCCTACCTGATATAAACCCCTCCAATGGGTAACCTTTGCTGGAAGCCCTCCATTGACCTGTGAAGCTGTGATCTTATAGTCTGCCTACCCGATTCATTCTTTCTCTCTTTCTATGGTGGTCTGATAGAACTCATAATCTGAAGACTTCCCTGCTTGTTTGCCTGTTTCTGACCCAACCCTCTTTATTTGTCCCAACATTTCCCTTAATAAATTTTTTGCACACCTAATTCCATCATGGCATCTGCTCCTTAGAGAACCATGACAAACCATCCATGTGTTAAGCATTCAACATTTATTAAGGCCAACTTTTACAAGTAAATATTGCTATCACCATTTTACAGTGATAAAATGTACTTCTAGGTAATTTGAATTTGTTTCTGCTGGGCTCCAAATTTCATACTCTTTCTACTACTACACAACACAATCTCTATTGATAAGCAAGGTCCTTTGCAAACGGCTCAAATGATGCTTGGATAGTTAATCATATTTTTAGGCAAATAGTTGTCATATGTATTTGTGTATCTTCTAAATGAAGTTCTATACCAAATCTAGTTTGGTTGATTATGTATGTATGATCTGTCTCAAGTTTGATTAATTGTATCTGCAATTTGATAAAAGCTTTTAGAATCACAAAAAGATGAGCAATTCCATAAAGCACAAGTATGATCTCTACATACTCATAAAATATATTTAAATTCCTGCTCTACCACTTCTTAGACATTTCAACTTTATCTAATAGGCCAAAAATATTAAGACATTTTGGTACCTAAGCAAAATGGAGATACTTGTAAAAATAACCTGAAGACCCTTGTAATCCAAAAACTTGAAATTTCAGAGTTAGGGAGCAAAATAAATCTATAAATGTAAGTTATGATTTAGAAGTGACATTTTTATACCTGGATTCACTGTGCGAGAACAGAGCAGGCTTTTCCATCCTATAAAATCTGTCAAATTTCTTATAAGAGGAACAGCAGTGCTCTTGCCTCCAAATATAACTGAGAGTGGAATTGAAAAGTGCCAAACTCTCCACCACTGATTACTCTTAACAAATTAGCAGGCCAAGCTTTTCAAGTGTCAGGCATAGAATGCATGTTTAACTGGTTCTTTTATAAATGACAGACTGTGCTCTGTTTGAAATAAAATAATTTGAAAGCCATGATTAATATGAACTCTGCTTAAGAATGCTAATAACTTCTAGAAAAAAGTCTTGAGCTACTGTCCAAAGACTAGCACAATAAAAATTCATATTGTCCTGACCAGATGCTTAGTTGGATAGAACATTATCCTATACACTAAAATGGTTTCAGGTTTGATTCCCGGTCAGGGCACTTACTTAGGTTACAGGTTGGATACCCCATTGAGGCGTGTAGGTTAGGCAACCAATCAATTTTTTTTCCTTCTCTCTCCCTCTCTTCTCTCTCTCTCTCTCTCTCTCTCTCTCTCTCTCTCTTCCTGTCTCTCTCAAACCAAATAACATATCCTCAGATAAGGATTAAGAAAAAGTAATATTTTAGCATCTTACTCAGGAAAAGAAAATGCACCACTGTTTTAGTAATTTATATATATAAAAATCTCGTGGCCCTAACACCGTAACAACCAAAGACCGGTGCGGGTGGGCGGGGCTGCGAGCACAGCGAGGCTACCTGGGTTGGTGGGGCCACGTGATTTCGAGTGCTGGGCTTCTAGTAGTAACATAAGATTTGTGTTAAGCCCAAATTTTAAAACTCTTGACTAAAATGGGAAAGAGAAATCAAAGTGGGATTAAAAATAAGATGGCTCAGGAGGAATAGTAATTGATGGGTTGGATGACTCAAACCATAGAAACAATTGACATTTAATTTGTATATAGAGCAAACATCATTATTTCAATATAATAAAAAATAATAAGGCTCTCCTATTCAAAAAGATTACTGACTCACTATTAACTAGTACAATTATTAACTACTAAAATTTTCATGATCTTAGTGACCAAGTATAAGCCATGTTGTTGTGCCTTGCAACACTACTTCTTCATTATCATCACCATCATGATCACCATCATCATAGCCATGACCATCTTAGTTTTGAACCTATGAGATATAATGTAATTTGTCCAGTTGAGAGTCACAGCCATTTTAGTTGTTCCAATAGGCAATTTTTCAATAGGCCTCCAAACATAGTATTCTCTCTTCTACCAAAAGTAACAAAATAGAACAGAATATGAGAGGTGATCCATTAGTAGGAAATATACAATGAAGAATTTAGGAGTAAAACGTGTATTATGTCTGCAATTTATTCTGAAATGGCTGAGAAAAAAAATAAAACCATTGTAATGTTAATATTGGGGGATTCAGAGTAAAGGGTATTCAACAAGTCATTGTACTATTTTTATTTATTTATTTACTAGAGGCCCAGTGCACAGATTCGTGCACTGGTGGGGTCCCTCAGCCTGGCCTGCAGGGATCAGTGACCTCCATACCACCACAGCCCTGCCTTACCTGCCAGCTTGTTGGGCTCCAGCCCACTCTCCCCATCGATCCCTCACAGCATGAAGTAGTGCATGAAGCAACAGGTGACCAGGAAGGAGCCCAAGCCCAGGCCGGGCACCATGCTGCTCCCACTCATCCCACCCCACTGCACCTACCTCTGCTGCTCAGGCACGCAGAGGGAGTGTCTGCAGGAGAGGCTCGCACTGCCGCAGCTGCACTCGCCAGCCTTCAGCCCAGCGTCTGGTGCCCGTCTGTCAGCTGAGCGGTGCTCCCACTGTGGGAGTGCACTGACCACCAGGGGGCAGCTCCTGCATTGAGCATCTTCCCCCTGGTGGTCCATGCACATCATAGGTACTGGCCGGTTGGCCGGTTGTCTGGTCTTCTGGTCTGGTCATCCAGTTGCTTAGGCTTTTATATATATATACTAGAAGCCCAGTGCACAAAATCTGTGCATGGGTAGGGTCCGATTAGGTGTCGATCATGGCCGATTAGGTGTCCCGCCTCCATGCCTCCTCTTTCCCTTGCTCCCTCAGCACCCTGCTGCTGCTGCTGGTCGCCCGCCATGTTCCATTCCACCCCCTGGTGGTCAGCACACATCATAGCAAGCAATCAAACTCCTGGTCTCCTGGTCAAATTCCCGAGGGGACACTTTGCATATTAGCCTTTTATATATATATATAGAGAGAGAGAGAGAGAGAGAGAGAGAGAGAGAGAGAGAGAGATATTTTTTATTAATTGTCACCTGAGGATATTTTTTTCCATTGATTTTTAGAGAAAGTGGAAGAGAGGGGAAGAGACAGAAAGAAAAACATCAATGTGAGAAAGACACATCGACTGGTTGCCTCCTGCATGTGCCTTGACAAGCACTGCAGATTGAACCTGAAACCAAGGTATGTGCTCTTAACTAGAATTGAACCTGTGACCCTTCAGTCTGAGGGATGACATGCTATTCACTGAACCATACTGGCTAGGGCTCTTTGTACCATTATTATAAACTAGTGTCCTGTCATGCACATTGAAAATAAATTAATTAGAAGTTGGTAGGCAGGGTGGGACTGGGCGAGACGAGCCAGACATACCCTGGAGACAACCTCCTGTGGTCCCTCCCTGGCCTGCCACACCTGGGCCACGGCTTGAAGGATGTCTGCGGAGTGAACGGGGTCCCTCCGGCAGGGGGGTGGTCCCTCAGCCTGGCCTGCGTGGATTGGCTGAAACTGGCTCTCCGACATCTCCCAAGGGGTCCTGGATTGCAAGAGGGTGGTTCTTGGGTCACGCACCCCAGAATCGGGCTCCCTCCTCTCTGGTTCTGGGGTGTGTCACCTGATGCTGCAAAGTCACCACAGCTCAGTAGCTCCTGTGTTGAGCATCTGCCCCCTGGTGGTCATTGCACATCACAGCTACCGGTTGGATGGTCAAACGGTCGCTTAGCCTTTTATATATATATATTTTCTCTAAGTTTTTAATTATATACAAATTTATAGACAGTTCATAAATATTGGAATGGTTGAAAACTTTTATTAAGTCTATAGCCAATAATAAGTTTTCCCTGATAATTAAGAAGGTGCCTCTAATTCTGAATGACCTTGCCTCTGTAATAATAGGAATATTGTTTCTCACTGTAAAAAAATGCAAGAAATATGCAAGCATGAAGAGATACTATGTCTATGAAAGATTTCTGAATTATCAACATTTTTGGTTGTTGCAATCTTTGTTTTAATTAACAACAGCATCTGTAATAAAGACATCACTTTACTGTGCATTAATATGTCAATAATTGTAAGTAGACAGAAAAGAGAACCAATTATGTGTTAGATATCTGCTAGGCTTTGTGCTAGGTATTCTAGATAATCCTATATGTAATCCTTCTAAGAACTCCTCTGAGATATCTGTTATAAGACCCATTTTATAGATGAAAACATTGAGTGCTAGAGAAATAGCAGGCATTAAAAAGTGAACCAGGAAAAAAAAAGTGAACCAGGAAAAAAAAAAGTGAAGCAGGTTTTAAGCACAGTTGTGTTTTTCCTCCAGTTCAGAGCACAAGACAGTATTAATATTACAATGTGTTTAGAAAAAGAAGTGTATATTGTACCATATAAAATACAGTCAAAGAAACTAGCACTATTAATCCCTAAGAAGAGAAGATGTGATAGCCAGTATCTCTGTCATGGGTCAGTCTCTAGAAAGATTGGCAGGGTTGGATAAACAACAGTTTAATATTGAAAACTATTGTTCAAAGATCCATGAAATTTTTACTGGTTAAAAAATAATGTTGATGATGAGATTCATCTTTCTTACTGTCAGAGAAGGAAATTTCAACTAAGCAGGGAGGGAAAGGCCAGAATGAACACTGGTTTTGGATGAGAATCAGAGACATCAGTGTGAATGCATGTCTATTTAATATGTAAATTCAAGTAGATAAATGCAGAAATAATTATAGATATTTGCGCATGTACAGGTTATGCATGACTTCATAGTCACGTAAGTAAACAGGTAAGGAGGGATTTTCTTACAGAAGAATTTCAAAAATGGAACTTAACTCTCCTACCATAGTTTATTTACAAAAACAAAAAAAGCCAAACGAGGCCAATTATTTGCTCTTGTCATTTTCTATATATTGTCACCAAAACATTGTTTAAATGTTAATGCCTATATCCACTCACCACTCAACAATATTGCACAGAAGACCTTCAAACTGTAGATAACTTTCTCCAATAGATCAAACTTTATGTTCAATATCTAAACTGAATCCTTAAGCTAGCTAGAGAATTTAATTTTTAAAAAATATTTTTTATATTTTTAATGTATCTTTATTGATTTCAGAGAGGGAGAGAGAGATGAAACACAATGATGAGAGAGAATCATTGATAGGCTGCCTCCTGGGGATTGAGCCCGCAACCCAGGCATGTGCCCTGACTGGGAATCGAACCGTAACCTCCTGGTTCATAGTTCAATGCTCAACCACTGAACCATCTACCTAGAGAATTTTAAAGAAAACCCAGATTCTGAGAGGAAAAGGAAAGACCAAGAGGAAGATGGTAGTGTCAGCTCAAAAAAACTTAAGAGCAAAATAAAATTGCTCTTTCCCAGAGTGAGTGTGAACATAAACAAGTCAGCTACCCCAGAGAAGAAATTTGGTGACAAGCAGTTTGAAAGTGGATTGACTAATGTTAATGCATAGTGGTGATTTATGCTTGGTTGGCAGGACTACTTTTGATTAATCATTACTTGAATTTCTAAAAGATCCCAGGACAGTGAATTGCCAAATTAACATTGCATATATTGCATTTTTCAAGACATAAAGCATTTTCACAGGGCTGGTTAGCAGATTTAAAGACAAGATTCAGTGAAATAGGCTTTTTAATTGGTGTGTTAATTTCCTTAATGAAAATTAATTTCAAAATAGTTGGGTTTTTGCAAATGCTTATTAGAGTGTCGTGTAAGAAGTAAGTACCAAAGATGAAAAAGAAAGAAAAACCTGACATCAGATGCCATGAATAAACTGGCATTCTAAGTCAAAGATGTTCATCAAAATCAAAGTTGCTTGATAAGCTAACTGGTCTCATGGCTTCCTTTGTGATTTGGAATGATAGATGCTAAAGAGGATATGATAGTTTAACACCTCCAATTAGTGTTGTTATTTTATTGAATAAGGTTGCAATTATGCACTGATGCATATTTCTCCTTGGTAATTTGAACAATAGGATCAACTGCATAAAATAATAGTCTGTTGCTTTAATCCTAACCCTTTTTTCTGTATTATTTATCAGTGACTGTTCCAGTACTTAAAAATGAATCTGTATAATGAAAGCCTAAGTGACTGTTACGGCAGAACGACCAGAACGACCGGTCGCTATGATGCGCACTGACCACCAGGGGGCAGACGCTCAACACAGGTCCTGCCCCCTGGTGGTCAGTGTGCTCCCACAAGGGCAGCACCGCTCAGCCAGAAGCCAGGCTAATGGCTGGCGAGTGCAGTGGCAGTGGTGGGAACCTCTCCCACCTCTGCTGCAGTGCTAAGGAGCAGCAAGCAGGTGGGCAGTAAGGAGCAAGGGGTCCAAGACTGCAAGAGGGCACAGGCCGGGCTGATGGACACCCCACCTGAGTACACAAATTTCATGCACTGGGCCTCTAGTACTTTTATAATTGCCATGTGTAATTGCCTATCTGAGGATCATATATATATATATATATATATATATCATATATGTGTGTGTGTATATATATATATATACATATATATATAAATATGGTGAGGTGAAAGGTTTACATTGTTCATATGAAAAATAATACAATAATTAATAATAATACAAGAATAAACTGTTTCATGTACTCACAACTGTAAACCTACTTTTGCCACACCCTGTGTGTGTGTGTGTGTGTATTTAATTGGTGTAAAAAGTGCATAATATAACTTTACCCTCTGAACAATTCCAAGGTGATATTTTGGATCCTTATATTTTTACATTTATTCTTTGTGTCTAACACTATGAAAAAAATTTGAAATAAATCAAAGCATCAATAACAGGCCTGATGTGCTTTTGTCCCATAATCTTTAATTAGGAAGACATTTAAATCCTTTAAATGATTATTAAAGGCTTTTCACTCATCATAGAAATGCAGTGAAGCCCAGTAGCTTTCACTGTAGGGACTACAAGACCCTATGAATGAGGAGCTGTACTTCCTGATTACTCAATTTCTGAGTTGATACTGAGCATCCCTTACAATGGGAGTCAAGTGAAGTTGTAAGCCCAGATTTATAGGGAAATTCTTGCAATAATGAAAAGCTCTCCAGGGTTGTCTTTAAACAATGGGCAGAATATATATGCAATACATGATGTCGGTCTGCCTTAGAGCGTGTGTCTCAAAGCACCCACTTGTTGCGAGCAGAAGCTATTTGTTGTTCACATTTGTATGACACAGCTAATGCCATGCCCGTGCAGAGTGACCATTTGTGTTTGTAGTCTTGTAGGCAAAGACAAAAAGAAACATCCAAAAAATATTCTGTTAAGCATCTTTTCCTTACTCTAAAATCTCTAATCATAACAGAGTCTTAATGAAGCCCTGAGGATCCACTGATTCACCATAAATATCACCCAAAGTTAATGAGCTGTAAATTCTGCCCAATAATGGTCCTGGATAGGAGGAACAAGGGTTTGTGACTAGGACTAATTATGGCAAAGGGCATCGTGTTTGACAAATGATTTGTTGCAAACCTATGGCAGAATAAGCCAGAGGAAATTGCTGCTGTGTAGCTCATCAGCCAGGGTTCATCAATTGGCATGGGTTAATTCAGTTTCCTGACATCTAGTTCTTTCAAGAGGTTATTTTTGACATTGGGCGGCTTTGTTCTACACTTTATCAGATCTCTAACAAGGTTGTTCATCATCTATTATTTAATGTTTCTAAAATGAAAAAAAAAAAAACACTTAACCACTCCTGAAGTGAAAAATAAGCTTGTATTCCCATTGTCTTATATTTTGATTATTACAGTCATCTCTTTGAAGATATTTTGCCTTTCCCCCTACTTTTAAATGTTTTGAAAATATAAAACTTCATTTTTGTGCCCTTATATTTATTGTATTCCTTCATTTTGATTTTTTTTCTTTTTTTGTTAATCCTCACCCAAGGATATTTTTCAATTGATTTTTTAGAGAGAATGGAAGGGAGAGGGTGAAATACATTGATGTGAGAGAGACACATCGGTTGGTCGCCTCCTACATGCACCCCGACCAGGGCCAGGGAACCTGCAACCAAGGTACATGCCTTTGACCAGAATCAAACTCGGGACCCTTCTATCAGCAGGCCGATGCTCTATTCACTGAGCCAAACCAACTAGGGCTGTATTCCTTTATTTTAAAACAAGTTTCCATTGGTTTGAAACTGAAGAAAGTTGTTATTTTTTTTGTTTACATAACATTCCTGCAATTCATTGTGCTTTTATAAAATGGTTCTCCTTCTTGTTAATGTTATTAACTATACCTTTATGCATTCTTGCATAAAGGGAGCTAACAAGTATAAGTGCCATGTGGATGCTAGGTAGCAATGGTATGAATGGATGACCACTTCTAAGAGTGGGAGGGGTCATATAGATTTCTTTTTTTAGTATATTAATCAGCATTGTAAAATATTATTCAATTTCTTTTAATGACCCAGTGATTCCACTTCTGGGAATAGATCCAAAGGAATACAAAACACAAATTTGAAAAAAATATATGCACCCCTATGTTCATTGCAGCATTATTTACCAGTATAATAGGCAAGATATGGAAGCAACTCAAGTACCCATCAGTAGATGAGTAGATAAGAAGTGTTGGCACCTATATACAATGGAATATTACTCAGCCATAAAAAAAAGAATGAAATCTAAAGAACAACAAAAAAAATTGAGACAAACCATAGTTACAGAGAACAGATGATGGTTATCAGAAGGGGAGAGAGTTTGGAGGACTGCATGCAAAAAGTGAAGGGATTAAGAAGTGCAAAATGGTAGTTACAAAATAGTCACAGGGATATAAAGTACAACATAGGGCATATGGTCAATGATATTGTAATAACTATGTATGGTGCTAGGTGGGTATTTGCAATGTCGTGGGAATCACTTTGTAAAGCATAGGATTATCTACCCACTGTGCTGCATACCTGAAACTAATGTAAAATAATATTGATTATCAACTGTAATTGAAAAATAATTTTTTAAAACCTAAAAAAGAAAACCAAAAACACTTGATATACAGAATTAGATACAAAATATAAGGTAGGGCTAGTATTCACATCATAACCAGGCAACAGGTGTACATAGAAATCTATGATCCAAATTTATAACAAACTAATTTAAGAAGAGAAAGGTGCACAAAACTGAAGAGGTAAAAGTGTATATCAAGGTTATGGAGCTATTGTGGTTAGCTGCTCTTATTTACTATGTTAGTACTTCTTTAGTTTCAGGTGATATAAACCCAAGCCAAATTAGCTCACTCAAAATAAAGGAAATGTATGGGCACGCAGTTGGGCAGTCCTAGAGCTCTGTTGTCTCCAGAGGTTACAATAATCTCCTTCTCTGGCAAGCTGCCTTCATGAGCTAACCAAGATTGAGGCAGGAAGTTCCTGCTTGCGTCATTCTCCTGGCTAACAAGCCCAGGGAAATCAAAAGCACATCACTCCTGATTGTTCCAGCAGATGACTTTGGAGGATTCTGATCAGGCCGTCTTGGGTCAAATGCTGATCTATTTGATAATTACGATACACCAGGTGGATACAGGACTTTTGTGAACAGTTTCAAGTTATGCCCAACTTTGGTGCAAGACAAGGAGAGGAATCAGAGCTATTTAATCCCCATGAAGTGAGTCCTACACAAGAAGGCTTGGTTTGCAACCTGAAAGGGCCTGGTGTTGGCTGAAGATAGAACCTGTGGTCTCCCTGATATCTGTAGTCACCACCGGCTACTACAACCTTATCTCTGTGAGGCCTGCTGGAGCACGCAGCCTTTCACATAGACCCTGGAAGAGGAATAGTGACCATCAAGAATGGGCAAATATGTTGAATGCGCAGGCCCTTTTTTTTTTATCTTCCTGATCCTAATCTCTTCTCCTGTTCTCAATTTACATGGGCTCTGATTCTGTTTATCAATCTCTGTCATTCTGATGCCAGCCCTACAATCTGATCTTACTTATCTCTTTTTAGGGCCTGAGCAAGAATGGCCAGAGATCCTTGCATGCACATGTTTTGACAGCTTATTCCATTGTTTGTTGTTTTTAATATTTTTATCTGTTAATAGCACCATTTGAGACAAGTGTCCTATCCTAAATCACCGAACCCCTATACAGTTACGTGCTCTTGTTAGTCCCCCTAATAGAAAAAGTTTACCCAGTATTCAAAGATCCGGGTTTCTCCTCTGATTTTCAACATTTTAGTGTTTGAATACAAAAGCCTTTCTTCTGAATGATTTGAATCTGCCCTACAGAATTTAATATCCCCCTTGGTTTAGAGAAAGCAATATTCTCCAGTTTTATCTTCCTGGATGCCAGCTCTGGGCCCAGGGTTGGCACTCTGGAGAAAAGGTGTCGGGTATGACCTTCCATAGCCTGGTGACAGAACACTCAATAATCCTCTTAATGGCATATCTGCTTTCCTTGGAAGAATAATAAAATCAACAGTGGCAGCTTTTATCATTTTTCTGATTCCTAATGGTAACCTAAAGCATTGTTAATGTTTCCCAGAGTAACACACCATTGAAATCTTCTCAGTGAGATGAAACCTTGGAAATGTGTCTTTGCTCGTGGGTATAGTCCAGTTCAGAGGCAGTGTGGTGCAATGAGCAGCAAACCCAGCAGAATGTCTGGGTGAACGTGCAGGGAGCTGGGGTGGAGGTAGATCATCTTTAGGATACTCTCTGGAAATAAAATTTGTGAATTAATAGAACTAGACTGCATCTTTTAAGGAAAATGTATCCTAGTTAATACAATTTTATAATTTATGAAAATAAAACAAAAATGAGAAAGATTGTACAAGTTTGAGACTCTTACTATCAAGGGAGGAGGAGGATTGACTGGGATGATGGGGAACCCTGTGGGCCAGGGTCAAGGATTGAGGTCCAAGGGATGGTAAAAAGTATGCATTGGGCCAGCATCCTTTTTGGGCTGGGTACCTGCCTGTTGTAGGCCTTCTGGGAGGCCGTCAGTATTGCATCATCGCATGGAGACTTTTCATGGCTTTAGTTCACCACCTCCGCTGGGGAGAAAAATCTAGAGACAGTGATGTAGGAATTCCATGGATTTCACTTTGCTCCCACACTGACACTCCAGGTATGCTTCTGAAATTCATTTCCTAATTTTCATAGACTTGAACTCAAACAACAACAGCAACAACATACACACACACATACACACACACTGCTGTTTCTTTTTTGGAGGTTGTGCATAATAGAGACTAAGATTTCAGAGTGGCTTGCTCAGAGCAGTGCCTGACAAAAAGCCAATGCTTTGTTGCTGTTGTTATTGTGAATATGATTATCGACATTATGGATAATGTGGCAAATGAGAGAAATTCATAATTGGAAATTAAACATAGTGACCTACATTTCTATAAGTGATGCATTATTCCATGATGCATTATGTTGCTAGAGACCAGCTTATTTTATGGAGGCTATATTTAGAAATATAATACATTTAAAGAGAAACGGTCTATGTAATCCATGATTTCAAATATGTCAATAAAATGTGCTTTTTAATTACACTTTTATTTTGTGAAGAATTGTATAAGGACTCCAAAAAATGTATGCACACTTTTTTTCTGATAGCTTAATTGATGTTTCTTTGTTTTTGTTTTTCAGATTTAGCCAATTGGAATTAATAATTATTCAAAGTGTGTATTTGTAAGCTAAACTTTTTATAAAATAAAGAAATACTTCAAATTAAATTTTCTCCCTGTGAGAATGAAATAAAAATTCTTAGAATAGCTCTGGTCAGGTAGCTCAATTATTTAGAACGTTGTCTCAATACACCAAGATTGCAGATTTGATCCCCTGTCAGGGCACATACAAGAATGAACTGAGTTAAAACCTGTTTCCACCAGATGGTAAATAATGAGTCTTATTAAACTGTCAGTATTTAAACTGTTTGACACAGTGCAAAGAGCATTTTCAATGTTTTGATAAGTGACTTTTAATGTGCTATTATTGCTTCCCTTTCTTTTCCCATTCTAGCAACCTGTTGCCTGATTATTTTCACTCTTGGAAAACTTATTCATTAAATGAAATACCAAAAAGCATGGGGTCTGAAGCCTGGGTGGAGACAAGAGTGTTGGTCTTTTTGAAAGCTTTCAGTGATTCTAATGTGAAGCCAGTGGTAAGAACTATCACTTTTGCCATTGCCAACAGCGTGAAAATTCTCCCCAGTCTTAGCTGCTTCTGGATCTTTACACAAAACTCAGATTCCTGGTGAGAGGATCTTTTAGCATTAGCCTGGGCAATGTCTCCACAGGAGGTCAGAGTTCCACTGACTGCATTCAGGTTGGGAGAGACTGTTTCCCAAAGAAAGGGATGCAGGACAGCGGAGCCCGGGAGGCCACTGCAGTATCCAGTAATAATTAGAGGACAGCATTTGGGGATTCTCTAAGGGAACATCAAAGGATGATGGGAATGTTCTACAGCTTGTCTTGACTCATGGTTACTCAAGACAAAACTACCTGAATGCTTAAGATTGGTGCATTTTATTACATATAAATTTTAAATAAATAAATAAACTACTTTATAGAAACTTTGGTGACTCAAACTGTCTGCATTAGTAAGATGTAATTTATTAGCAGTCTTTCAATCCTGTTCTGTATCATAATCTACCATTCAATAAAATGAAAGAGGAAACTCAGGAGGAAAAAACACACAGTAGTTTGTTTCTTTTGATATTTTTTATTTCTTAATGCGAGTTAGTAGATCAAAGATTAAGAATCCCATACACACATGCACTTACAAATGAAATGATGTGTCTGCAATATTTAGGTAATCACTTCCATTTTTTTCATTCACTGTTAAGTGGATTTACTGTTGCTAGTGCTTTATAAAATTGGCTTCAATATTAATATGGTTAGAATATATAGATCCTCTTTGAAAATTCTAGTCTCCTGTATATCATTTAAAAATTGTTCCTTAGAATAGCATTATAATACCCATTTGCAGTTGAGAAAACAAAGTAACATTTTAATTGGCTTAATAAAAAAGGAACTCAAAAGGTTTTGTTCTGCTGTAATTTATATTTCTATAAATATAATGTTCAAGAAATTTATACATATCATTACCTCCTGTTTTGAATAAAAAAGCAAGATATTGGAGAACAGACCAAAAAGCCTATATTTGTATATTTTCCTTGATTTCCTTTATAAAAAAGAGTCTTATGTAGTTTGTGTTCTGAGTAACTCTTAGAAATCCAAATGTTTACGTGTGCAGCATAATTTTTATATTTGAAGTCAACCACACATATACCCACATTTCTATACATATGTCTATATGTTTTCTAATCTCTAAGCAAAAAAATATTTATATGATAAACTAATTTATATACTCTTTTTATCCACTAATATTTATTAAGTAACTGCTGTGAGTTGAGCACTGTGTTTGAATATATAAAGAAACCATAACCTTATAGAAATCCTACTCTAGAAACTCTATTACTTGTTTTGAGAAACAGGTGGGGGAAAAATCTCTAAGCCAAAAACTTAGTAATAAAACTTTTCATCATTAGGGAAATGATGAAAAGGACTTGGAAGAAAGATACTGGAGAGATAACTCATGAGTAATGACAATCCTAGATAGTGGAGGGAAAGGCCAAATAATATTGAAAATTAGTCAGAGGTGAAGAAACAGCTGGGATCGGTAATTTAAAAGGCATTCCCAAAGCCTGGGACAGTTTTTTGACATGTCTAGGTCTCATTCCAATAATAAAGAAAATACAGTGTAACTTTGTGATAGGGCAAGTTAAATAAAAGGATAAAAATGGAATCCAGTTATTGATGAAAAAGCCTGATAGATAGGTCACAGTGGAACAATATTCTAAACTTTGGAGAGACCAGGACTGGAACCAAGAATACTGTGGCAAGACAAGATAGCAACCATCTGCTCAGAAAAATAAAGATAGTCTTGGAATTTCAAAGATTAGGAGGCATTCTGCCTGAGCTGGTCTTGGCTTGTTGGCTCTGAGCTCATGCCCTCTCCTTCCCTAGAGCCTGTCTGTGTCCTCAAACCAAGCTTCCCAGGCCCCTTCGCCAGCTGGCTTCTGAATAGCTTCTAATAATAGGAGACCCTGACAAGAGGTTGGCAAGTTGGAGAAAAGAGAAAACGAGATAATTCTTCTTCCTCCTCTCTGCTTCAGGCATCCTTGGCTCACACTGACTATCTCTTCTATGGTTCCAGGTCCCATCGCAATTCTGGCAATACTGCCTCTTCCCTTATCCCTCCAGCCCTAATTGAAATAGCTGTTTCTTGCTATTGTTAATCAGTGGGCTGCCTCATCTCTAGTTTCCTGTGATTGGTCTTTCACTACTGAACTGCCTCACCTGGACTCTATTTCATTGACAAGACGCTGATACATTGTCTGCATTTGCGATCTACCAATATCCTAAGTATTCTGAGAAATAACTGTCAAAACAGAGCAGATATCTCAGGGAACACTAAGAGGGAGAAAGAGTGGAAGAATCCATTTAAATTCATATAACATTGGATTTTGCAATACATTGTTAAACACTAATGGGTGATGATAATGAAAATGAGGATTTGAAAAATTATCTTTTTGTAAAGCTCCTTAAAATAAAAGAGATGTATAATAAGGGTGAGTTTAATAACATTCCGGAAATAAATAATTGTAGACTCTCTTAGAGAAAGGAGGAGATGGGAAAATTCCAACTATTCTTAAGATTTCATCTTGGAACTGGGGGTTGATGGCAAGTAAACGTGGGGGGCATGCAAAAATTATTTAACATTGGTATGTTCTCATAAAATAGGAAGAAGGTTTGGAAAGCATCCTGGAACTTCCAACTTCACAGGAAAAAAAGAGAAAATTTATCCAACCATGAAAATTTTTAAAAATCACAAAAGAGAAAATAACACCATAAAATAATTATCAAGTATAAGTGCAACTTAAAGATTTAGACTAACTTTATCACTTAGAAAAAAAAAAACTTTATCACTTAGGATACAAAATGTCAGTGGGTTAAGTGTCATCTCACATACAATAAATGTGAGACTCAATTATAAACAAAAATAGCGCCGAAACCGGTTTGGCTCAGTGGATAGAGCGTCGGCCTGCGGACTGACAGGTCCCAGGTTCGATTCCGGTCAAGGGCATGCACCTGGGTTGCGGGCACATCCCCGGTGGGAGGTGTGCAGGAGGCAGCTGATCGATGTTTCTCTCTCATCGATGATTCTAACTCTCTATCTCTCTCCCTTTCTCTCTGTAAAAAAATCAATAAAATATATTTTTTAAAAAATAGCTATTATTACAAAACAAGGTGACAGAAAAAGATTTAAAGTTAAGCGGATGTCAAAGGCACACAGAACAAATGAAAATGAAAAGAAAGCCCCCAATATAATGTTCACATCAAATCATACACAACTCAGGCTGAAAGCATTAAATTGGGCAAAAGTGAGCTACTATATGTGATTTTAAAGTGTGTAGTTTTCAAAAAATAAACCTTTATGCCTCAACCACCATAGCATGTGTACATACACGTACACACACACACGCACACACACACACGTGTAGAGGAGGCAGTAAAGCAGAGATTTTATAACATTGTTGTTGCAGGCCTGACTCTTTGCCAAGGCTTCTGATGGAGGAAAGAGAATAGCATCAAACAGCACCGTTAGGCTTGTAGGATCAGGCAGCAGCTGTACTAATAAAGGAGATGGCTTTCTAAGCTGAGGGATGAGAGTAATAAAACAGATTTCTCTTTGTCTCTTGTCTCTGCAAACTTATTAAGTGAACATCAAATTTGCATCAATGTTACAAGACCCCTGAGAGTCACCGCTTGCTACTGGAGTGCCAAGCAGCTCTCCGTGCTCATGTCCGGGAGCAGATCTTCAAGGAGTGTATCTTTGCCTGCAGTAGTGGTCTTAGATTAGAGCAGATGGTATCTAAGGGCTCTTCTAGTTCTGTTATTCCAATACATTGAAAATGTCTACCAGGTCGCTACTATTCATAAAGCATGTGGCAGTATATTCTCAGATTTGTATAATGCACAGTCTCCTTTCATAGGGAATAAAAATTTTCTGGAAATTTGATTATACAGTGACTTAAAGCTGTACAACCTGGTATAAATTCTTACTCTTAATAGTCCTACCCACCTATAAAATCAAAAGAAAGTATACAATAAGTGAAAACAAAACTAGAAAAGTAATTTTTTAAGTCAAAAGTATTTATTCAACTAGATTATTTTGTTGAAATCAAATTACAAATGATTACTTCAATAATAAAGAATATTTATTTAATAATAAGGATTTCTCCTATGTCTAATTATGTTTTAATATTTATTCCCATGTTGACTTAAATATACTATATTATAGAAAATGTCTACTTGCTTTGATACATTTTATAAAATATTAATGAGTATAAGCCTTGACTACTTGAGCTAGTCAGGCTTTTCACTTTAATGAAGCAGCCATAAGACGTTCTCTTATACTGATTTTAATTAGAATTCACTAGTCAATTCTGTACTATTGTCTACATGAATATGAAGTTTTCATTGCTGCATTACCAAATTCTGCACTTGGCTGTTATATACTGTAATCACCACCACTATCAGGAACATAAAGGATCTTCATTGACAATGATTTATTGACAAATATATCTGCTCACGATATGAAGGTGATAATGTATGCTGGCAGAGGTTGTTTTCAACTTACCCAGCCTCTGTGTTATGGTACAATTTCTGTCCCATTTTTTTCAAAGTATTGCAAACCCCTCATTCTCACAGTGTACCACAAATGTTTACATACGGTCTTTACCTGCAGTAAAGTTAAACACAAAGATAGTTATTGTGGTAGAAATTAAGAGCTAGGAATCCATTACAGCAGTAATGCATTATCCAGAATATACTTATATTAAATGTGTAATTAAATGTAAAGTCAAAACACAATATGAAAAACTTCAAAGCTTCTAAAAATGTTTCCTGGGCTAGTAGAAAATTTTGGGTCAGTTTAAGAAATATGGATTTTTCTCTTCATCAGAGTGGCTCTGTCTCCTTTCACAGGGTACATTCTGTGCACCAAAAGATTGCCAGTTCAGTTCCCAGTCAGGACACATACCTGGGTTGTGGGTTCCATCTCTGGTCAGGGCACTAAAGGAAGGTAACCAATCAATGTTTTTCTCTCACATCAATGTTTCTCTCTCTATCTCTCTTTTTTATCTCTCCCTCTCTCTAAGCATGTCCTCTGGTAAGGATTAAATATACATATGGATTTTGAGCATAATAACTAATAAAAATATCAAGATCCTTTTAATTGAATACTCGGAATGCATTTTTTAACTGAGAAGTTTGAAGCTAGGAAACTAATGGAAGAAGCTAAATACTTTATCAAGGTTATAAATAATCCTGTTATCTGTTGCCACACCAATTTTCTTTCTACAGAAAATATAACCTGTAGAAGATAAATCTAAATTTTCAACTAGTGGTTTCCAAAATTGATCTGGATGAGAAATAGCATAAATATGTTGAAACGTCAGATATTCTCTCAGATCTTTGCTTTACTTGGCTTATTTATCTACTCAGCTGCTTTGAAGCAGGCAGGAGAAAATAACCTCTTTCATTTCCACCTTTCCTCAGTGAGCAATGGTGATAATGAGCAAAACGTTTTCAAAGAGAAAAGAACAAGAAGGAGACAGAGGCAGGGAAAACGAACTAACTGGCTAACCTGCTCCCCTGCACAGAGATCTGGCTGTCCCTCTAAAATAATAAGGTGAAGTATTTTTTAAAGGTATACATTTCTGGTATTTTGGAAAAGATCATTGTTTGTCAGCAAGATACTTGTACAATTTGAAAGGAAAATTTCAGGTGTATCATCCTTTCAATAAAAAATAGGCAACAATGATAATGGACAAATGATCGGAGTTCAACTTGAGGGCATTCCTGTTAAAACAGTCACTGTTTTCCATGTGACAACTAAAAAAGATTTATACCTAGAAGCGTTGAGATCACTTTACTATACTTTATGGTGTGGGAGAGTAAGTAAACCTTTCAACTTACAGGGTTTTTAATTAAATTTATTGGAGTGACATTGGTTAAGAAGATCATTTCAAGTGCACATTTCTATGATACATGATCTGTATATTGCATTGTGTGCCCACCACCCAAAGTCAAATCATCTTCCATCACCATATATTAGACACTGCCCCCCGCCCACACACACACCAGTATTTTTAATTTAGAGTTACTTGATGCTTGTTTTTTAAGGCAAAATTCTGCAGTTGTATCTGGAGTCAAATAGTTGATTATTGAATCAGGAAAGAACATTAGACACAGGCTAACCTTATCTCTTTATATCAGAACTAAGCCTGACTCAGGGAATATAGCTTATTTGTAAGGGGATGGTAAATTTCATTAGATGAAATTTGGGTTAGGGTGTTAGTTCCATGATTAATTGTTGCATGGCCAGAATTAAAGGTATTCACCTTCCTATACCTCATTATCCTTATCCATAAAATATGAATGATAGTATCTATCAAATATAAGGTTGCCAGGAAGGTTGGGTCAGATATGAGCATAAAATAAACTGAATATGAAAAGTGCCTAATAAATGGCACCTATAATTATTAATGCTTGAAATCACAAGATTAATGATTACTCTATGATGGCATATGCCACAGAAAACATATGTTCTTCAGGTCATTACCCTCCATCTAACATTAACCAGCACTCACTATTGCAGAAAGAACTCTGAATTAACAAGATGCCTGTGTTCTTATCTCAACTTTGATATCAATTCTACACATGATTTGGGATATATCACTGTAACTTCTCTGAACCTTGTTTCTCATACTACCATAAGGCAATCTTTTGTATCCTTTAAATGCTTTTCTAGAGATAAAATTATATCATTATCTACTTTTATCTGAGTTACTAGTCTCTGAATGATATGTTGACTGCTCATAGCTTTTACACAAGGTAGGAGAAGAGATTGCTCTTGAGTTGACACAATGCTATAGCCACTAACGGAAAAATGACTGAACCTTGCCTTTTCCACTCTCTACACATTTTCTGTTACTCTGTAGCAATCAAAAACAAAAAATTAATGTGTCATGATCATGATGAAGTAAGATGACTGGCCCTTTGGGTGACTCAAATTTGAAAAAGGTAAACATACATTTAGGAAGAAAACTAATTTCACTCAGCCCTAAGCATAGCTTTTGGTGGATATTCAGTGCTATGCATGCTTAGTATATGACTAAAAGAAAAAGATAGAATGTTAACTGTTTTTAAGATGGATAAGACTCATATATTAAGGAGATAGTCAGTGACAAATACTTCCTGTCTTTCTGTCCTGTGATATATTTCATTTACAGACACATTGCTCTTTCATTTTATAGTCTCAGTCACCATTAAGTACTCACACATTCCATTACTCAGGCAGGTGTAGGCTATACGGATATATACCAAGTCAAATATCCCCCCCCCCCTACAAAAAAAGAATGAAAACACAAGAGGTAGGAAATCACTTTTTTTCTAAAACCTTTTGGAATCTTTCAACTTGTCTTTGAACTTAAGTTAGTTCATGAGTTTAGACAATTTTTCTACCTGAAATGCTAGTCCTTCTCATCTCTGATCATATATAGAAGAAGGAAAAACTGAATATATCATAATCAGGTTTGGGGGAAGATTCGGGGCTCCACCACATACCAGCCTGACACAAACCTGTGAGAATATTTCATCATTTCTGCAATTTCATATTTGACTGCTCACCAACTCCCTGTGATTCAGTGAGTCTGTCCTTCCTATTATACACCATATTTTGGCTGTAAAAATGTCTTCCCTTATCTCTGAATACATATGCTTTTCCAAGCAACAGTGTATGTATGTACGCTGCCCCATTTGTCAGAAATGCTCCATCACTTTTCTGTATTTGGAAAATTTCTACCCACGTTCAAAAAGCTATGTAGATTGTTCCATTCTTTCTTCTGCTCCCTCACACATATGCTGAGACCATCCAGTGGAGCCCTTACAAATGCATGTTGTAAGGCATTGTCTTTCATTGCCTTTCTAACCTAACTGAGCATGAGTCTTCAAAGGCTCAGTGTATTATTTATTTTTGTATTAATGGTAATTTTGGTTGAATCAAATGGATTGAAAGATTCAGAGTTTCTCTACACTTCTAAGAGCAAGTGTTCCAACAGCAGGAGACTTTAAAAGGGAAAATGACTCAAGAGTGATGGTAGGCTCTCATGAAATTGTGAAGCTATATTCACATAAGACCTTGCTAAGAAAAAAAAGTCATTACCTATTTGAAGAAGCTGATGTAGTTGTACGGGCTATTCTCTAACGAATTAAGATATCAATGGGTGTGTATGCAAAACAGAAAATAACTAGGGGCAGAGAAAAGATGAGAGCTCAGAAGTAAGGTGATTCACTCGGGGGCACTGAACTATCCATGGAGCTTTGTTCTTCCACGGGGAAGCAAAATGGGAAGAAAGATCGTAATGTCTACCAGACCACAGCAGATGTGTCCCAAGACAGTGTCACCATCAAAGGAGGCAGATTGAAGGGATGAGGTGTATCAGTCAGATGGGTAAAACCTTCCTAGCTTCATGTACTCCCAGTGGTATTAATTGGGTCCTTGTCAGGGTCTGAAGTACAGGTCACTTGGAGAAGGAGAATAGCAGAGAATAGATAGATTATTAGAGCTACAACCAAATGAGTTAGTGGGAGCCTCATCTCCAGCAAGGTATAATAGTGCAAATTAGGGTCGGGGAGATCAGTTATTAGACTGAGAAATTATAGTCTGAGATACTGAAGCTACTGGGTGTTTACAGATATAGGGGAGTGGAAAACAGAGGACTAGGAACAAAAAACTTTAAAGGGAAAATGACTCAAGAATGATGCTAGTCTCCTTAGGCACTGAGATTAAGTCTCCTCTCAAAGATGAAAGTGATGATTCAAATGTGTTATTGGCTATTGTAGCTAGATCCTCTAGCAGAGTGAGGTCAGGGAAGATAAAAACAGAATACAAGGTCAACAATGAAACATAGCTACTTTTAGCTATTTAATTCTAATCTTTATTAACAAGAGTAAATTAATAGAAATGTATTATCAAGAGTAAACTAGGTGATCAACACTATATTTGCACTGCCAACTGCACACCAAGAATGTCATGTTATGTTCTCAGCATGCATGTTAAAATGGAAAAAGATGCATGAACATACTGAATGGATTAATAGAATTCAAGATAACCTCAAACTATGATACGTAAATGCAAGGTTATTTTTAGCCAGAAAGGAGAAAATATGAATCATTATAGCACTACCTAAATGTAGAAGTGAACTAAATCGAGAATTCATGAAGTTAAAGAGAATTTATAGTCTATCTAAATACAAAGACCTTTTCACTTTCCTTCAGTAGTAGAGTTGCCCAAACAAAAATAAAATGATCTGCTAAATGTATACTTTCTGAAACATGCTTATTGGTGAAATATTTTGTTCAGTATAAGTAAGAAAGAGATTAAAATTATCAACTCAGTGATATATCTATCTTTCAAAATCAATTCTTTTATTAAAAACAATTGAAATTTTCTCCTAGTTATCCTAGATCTTAGGATTTCTTACCTTTTTTTTCACTACTATAAATATTACTCTTTTAAACTTATATATTCAAAGAGCTGTTACTGGTGAGTGGAACAAAACTGGTTTTCACACATTGATATAATATCCAGCCACATTGAATATATATATATATTCAAACCAGGTTAGATATGCATGCTAATTTTAACTTTTTTAAAAGAGTAAAAAAAAATACAAAATACACTATGAACATTTACCTATAAAACTCCAAGATGTTACTAAAAATAAACCTCTTAAACTTTAACTTAGAACTTGTCCACAAAAGTTTTCTAAAATCCTAGAATATTATTTAAGACATGCTGCTTAGGGACTTAGGAGTATCAAACACTGAAAGGAGTCTGTCTGTAGAAACTATGAATGTGTAAAATTTAGGAGCCTTTATAACTGTGCTGTTATATTTGTTTGTTTGTTTTCCCTGCCTCTTTCTTTGAGGTTGCCAGTGAAATCTTTACAAATGAAGAGCACTTTGTGTTTCTTTTCTCAGGCATCAATAAGCATTGGGAAAATAGGGATCCATTTCATACCAGGCATGGAGAAGATTCAAAAACAACAAAGACGAAATGAAAGGTGCTGGCTTTTAAAGGGGGCAAAGTGGCAGAGTTTCCCTGAGCCGGCTGGGAGAAAGACAGGAAAAATATGGGGAGACCATTTGCAGAATTCTTTTCAGGCTCTTTCTTCTCTGCTTGGAGTCTAGGAGAGGGAGAAACCCATTCCAGCACCACCTTGCACAATTTAACAACTTCACTAACACCCTTGTGGGAACCAAGTCACTGAATCCTGCCACACTTCACCCAGATTGCATAAAAAATAAACCCGCAGGCTTCTGCCTAATGCTAAGGGGCAATGCCCTTCCATTTCCCTGAAGTCCAATGCCTGATGTGGGGGACTGGGAAGCACACTCCTCATTGCCTGAGAAGGCCCTTGGTTTGAGGGAAGGTTGATCTTTCCAAGGTTTAATTAAGTATTTCACAGTGACATTCTCATTTTCATCTTTGCACCAGGCTTTCCTGACAGTGCTCTGGATTAGATATTTGCTCAGAAACCAATTTTTAATTTTAGCGTTGTTTGGCATCTGGAAAGCTGGGAGCCTTCCAAACTAGCAAGTCACGATTTATTTTTGTTGAAAGTCCTTCCTTTACGTTTTCCTGTCCTCTCACATTTTATAATAGCCAGCAGGAGCAACCATGGAACACTTGCAACAGCACCCTGGCCGGAAATCTCCTCAGCTAAATCACCGAGTAAATTAGGTACATTTTCTACCTTCCACATTCGCACAGGTAGCAGTGCTGCCTGCCCCTTGTAGCTCTAAATTAACAAGCCCACACGCTGTCATTTCAAATCATAGCTCCATTCATCGCATACAGGAGAGTTTTTTGACTCTAAAACAGCACATTAAATTTTCGGTACTATCTCATCCGCCAGGATCTCAATTCTCAATTCATACTGCCATTTTTCCATCAATGGCAATATGGGAAGAGGAGATGAGCATAGGGAAGGGAGGAGATGGTGGGAAGGAGAAGGTTGGGGAGCAGCAGACCAGGTGGATGGGCAATAAGTGGAGAAAAATCATCATTTAAAAAAAATCTATGCTTAGCATAATGTTTACTAGGACCAGTTCAGACCTAGAATAAATACATGATTTTAATCATTAAGATCCTGTTTTGTGTCTCAGCTCCATATCTGGCATTATAACTATATGAGTTTAAGAACATCCGTTTACTTCTCTGGGTCTCCAGTTTATCTTCTGAGAAATGAGGACCTTTAATGTCACTTTGGTTCTAAGATCTTGAGGTTGTGCTGCCTTTGGAATACTTGTGCAAAGAAGAGAGTGAAACCGGAAAACCAATAGGTCTGGGCTGCTTGTCACTACTTGAGCCGATTCAGCAGAGACAGGGTTGAGCATTTATATGAGAATTTATTCCAATAATGCTGGCAGTATGGAAGAGCAGCAGGTCATCCAGGAAAATCTGTTCTGCAAAACTAAAAATGGGTTCTACAGGCATGGGGAAGTGGGCAAAAGGAATAAGAATGGGTGTAATTGTTACAGATTACAGGCAATATGGGCTGGGGATTTGCAAAGGGCAGGGGGCATCCTGGACTCCATTGTTTCCTTTCTGCAAAAAGACTGTTAGTCCTTCCATGATAATAGGCAGCTCCCAGATGGGAAGGATGGGCTGAGTTTCCAGATGAGTTCCCGGGTCCTGCTTGCAACTCCCAGCCAGGTTAGAATGTGCATTCTTTAAGCAGAACAAAACAATCTACGGTTAATAGAGCATGACTGATATTCTTATTTTATTATAACTACTGTTATCTAGTTCCCAATATTCTATTTCTGCCCCTAACAACAAGAGTATGCATCCCTCCTCACCCTCAGTGTCTGAGGGTGATTGCTGCCAGAGAACGGTTGCGCAAATCACAAATGTGTCTCCTATGTTAACATGCAGGGAGCCACAAGGTACGGGTGCTGTCACTGTTTTCCTTGTTTGTCCAAATAGAACTGTATCAAGTTTCACTGTTCACTTTCACCTGCTACCAAGTAAATTTGAAGGTCTAATTGGCTTTAGTAAGCAACTCATGAGTCAGGCAGCATTCTATCTAGCAACTAGAAGGGACGCTCTGAAGGGTTGTACAAAATAGAAGGGTTTTATAGAAAGAAGGTGGAGCAAAGGAGCTATTAACAACAACAACAAAAAGATTATTTTCAGCCCTGGCTGGTTTGGCTTATTGGCTAAAAGATCAAACTGCAGACTGAAGGGTCCCAGGTTCCATTCCGGTCAGGGGCAAATGCCTGGGTTGCAGGCTCGATCCCCAGTAGGGGGTGTGCAGGAGGCAGCCAATCAATGATTCTTTCTCGTCATTGATGCTTCTCTCTCTCTCCTCCCTTTCTCTCTGAAATCCATAAAAATATTTTTTAAAAAAGATTATATTCAGACCAGGACATCTTCTTTTGTGGGGAAGGGAACAGCAGGAACAGCAAAGGATTTTATCATGCAGATTGCCTCTTCTTTCTATGGGGGGAATGGAAAGGGCCCTCATGACAGATAATCTCATTGGTGTTGACCAGAAAAATCCAGACAGGATGATTAAAATTATATTTCGGGGAGAGGCTGAAAAGTAATTAGGTCAGGTATTCGATCTAAGTTTGGTATCATGGACTCTTAGCACAGTGTTGCCATTTGGGATCTATGGTTTTCTCTTTAACACACCAGAATCAAATCTGCCTCCTTGTTGTCCCCTGCTGGTTGATAACAGATTGCTCGGTATTGAACATATCTTCTAACACTTGGAAGACAAAAGGAAATTCTGTCCTACACCATGTGACACATATCCTACTAGAGTCTAAGATCATTGAATATTTGTTGAAGAAGTAAAAGAAGAAAAGTGGTGAACTTAAGGCTGTATTATCAATACTGTTTTTATCTTTGCAGAGAAAGAAACATTGAAAATGTTGTAAATCAATGAAAACCATCCTGGGAAACCACAACAAAGGAAAGTCCATACAGCAAATTGCAGTATCTCAGAGATGGAAAGAAGAAAATAGATACTGAAGTAAGTTATCTTTACAGAAACCTATTAAGTATCAAATACACATGCAAGGGATTATCTCTCAACTCATAAAAGCACTTCCCATTCAATTAGCATCTATGCCAAATTTATTTATATCATTAGCTTTATCCTGAAATATCATATTTGTCCAAATACATTTTTAAGTATCTTAAGGAAGTTTATTTTATATACTCAATCCATATGTGTCCCTTCAATTACTTTTAATAATTATAGTTCATGAATTACTATCTGATGTGTAGTGTAAAAGTCAAAAATAAATATCTAGGTTTCTAATTTCAAGAAGCTTACAGCCAATTGAAAGAGTGTTGTGTTAGTGTATGAAGTTATGTGTCTCAGTAGTTCATCCACTGAACATGGGTCCTGGGTGAATTATTGGCTTCTTGTTCAGTGGTTTCATCATCTATTAAAACAAAAAAAAAAAGATCTTGCAATACATACCTCAAAGCTATGAAGATGAAAAGTATCTGTAAACGAAAATCTGGGATTCTACTGCCTGCCACGATGAAAACCAAACTCTTGAATCAGGTGCTGGTAAAAGTTTATTCGAGAGCAGGCATCTCAAGAAGGTGAGGGACTTTTCTCACTCCTCAAAAACCCACCTTAAAAGATCTCCGAGCAAACAGAGGTTTGTATAAGGAAGAAGGGGGAAATTAGAACAAAAAGGGGGAAGGGTGTGGGCAATCCACCTTTCCCAGGAGTAAAGAGAGGGTGTGATAGTGCTGAGGCAGTGTCCCTTCCCAAGGTTTTTTCTCCCCGTTTCAGCATTATCTCTCTCTCTCTCTCTTCAAATCTGCCGTTTTAGTGCGGACACCAGTGAATGATTTTTTATGGCTGGCTCAAGGCAGGCATTCTCTTCTCCCTTGAAACAGCCTTCTTTTAAACTGGGGGAGGAGGATGTGGAATGGCTAGACAAGAAAGAATAACACAGAATTTTATTTACTCACTATTAAGATACCAGAAGGTCGGCTGCAGCCTTCAAACAGATAGAATGCATAGCTTTTTTTATTGCTTAATTGGATTGCTGATTTGTGGTTACACAAAAACATATGATGTATCTACAACATATTTGGCAGTCAACAATCATGGGATTCCAGCTTGTCTTCCCTAAAAACATGAGAATTGCTTGTTTAACAAGCCTTTATATAACATACTCAGTGCCAGTAGATGTTATGAAAGCTTCATAAATATCAGCTCATTTAATTATTACAACTACCCTCTGAAGAAAGCACTATCTCTACCCCATTTTTCTGAAGAGGACATTTAGGCCCAGTTACATTACCAAGTTGCAAAGCTGGGAATTAACACTGGTAAACCTGAGTTCAGCTTCTGTGTTCTGAACCACTAAGGTGTGCTACCTTGGTTTACAAAGCCAGGCATTTGTGAGAGGATAGTCTCACAGCATAATCTGACTTCTGATGTGGAAGTGCACAATGAAAATTGATATTTGCATTTTTAATTTATGATGAGACTGAACATTTTTCATTTACTTTTTATTGTACTTCTCTAAATTTTCTTTTTCTATTAATTTAAAAATCTATTGTTGACTAGCTGTAAATATTCTCCACTTACTAAAAGTAATAAATTTTGACTGTCAGAACTTGCAAATATATGTTTTCATTTAGACATTCAACAAATACTTATCAAACGTTTAGTGATAAAGAAGAAGCATGTTTTGCTCTCTGAGGGATTAAAGTAAACCTAAAGGCACAGACATTTAAACAAAATCACATGTTCAGGGACTATCAATCTGATCCTTTGAATCTTCTTTTCTCTGTTTACTAGCTGTGAAACATTACAAAATACTTAACACCTAACTCCTTATTTATAAAATTAAGGTAACATTTCTACCTATCACATAGGGTTATATAGAGAACTCATTGAGTATGCACATAAAGTGCCAAACAAAGTAGGTTATAATAAATTTTAACTATGATTAGGCAATGTTTACAAATAAATGTAAGACTCAAGTAAATAATAAAAGGACTATAAATAGAGGTATAAATAAGAATATGACATTAGCCCTAACTGCTTTGGCTCAGTGGATAGAGTGTCGGCCTGCGGACTGAAGAGTACCAGGTTCGATTCCGGCCAAGGGCATGTACCTTGGTTGTGGGCACATCCCCAGTAGGCGGTGTGCAGGAGGCAGCTGATCGAAGTTTCTTTCTCATCGATGTTTCTAACTCTCTATCCTTCTCCCTCCTCTCTGTAAAAAAATCAATAACATATATTTTTTAAAAAAGAATATGACATTAAACAGCCAAATGGATTTGTGATTACTCACACCACAAGAAGTTTAATGAAAGATGTTCCATGAATGTTGGAGCTTGTAGGTTGAATAAACTTTTATCCACCAGAAATTTATGTAAGGAAAGAGATTCTTCTAGGCTGAAGAAGGGCAAGAATGAGAAATAGTAATTTTAGTACCTGAAATATGGGCCATTTAAAAGGAAAGGAGGACAGGGCAAAACATTAAAATGTATTGTGATATTATATTAAGAAGTAAAAAATATACATTTTATATTTATTGTACAAGCTGAAATATTAACCTCTGAGAAGTTGAGTTTTTCTGTTGGTGATTCTGTTCTTGTGAGTTTAAAACTGGCACATTCTTTAATAATCTTTTATAATTATAATTGTTTATTTGAAGAGAACCAGAGTGATAGAGGTATAACTTTATGGAGATCAATACCTGAAGTCATTAAACAGGTTATTAAAATGTGTTGAAAGGAGTTTTAGGTATAAAACAGGCAGGTTTAGGGAGTTTTTGGAATAAAGAGGGTCCATAGGAAAGGAGTGCATAGGTGAGGGCTTGGAGCTGCCAGAAGGATACATTCATAGAGAGAGAAATAAAAAAAGATGCCACAGGATAAGGGGAGAGGAAGACATCCATTCACAGAAGATAAGGAAAAGTCACAGGGTATGGGAGAAAGAGGAAAACAGATTTTCACAGGAGATAAGAGAAATGTTACAGGATGGGGGGGTAGAAAGAGGAAGACACTCTGTGGGAGTTGGGCTCTGAAGCTGATAGTCTGCAAAAAGAGTGAGCAATTAGAAGGGAGCATGAAGAGACAAAGAACTACAGCCTTTATAAACCTTAGCAAAAAAGAGCTTGCTGGGTTACCCCCTTTGAGTCCCCTCCCTATGTGGGAGTTTGTATTTGCTTCCAATAAATTTCCACCCTTTTCATCTACCACCTTTTGTCCATGGCTTCATTCTTCGAATCCATCTGGACAAGGACCTGGAAGAGAAATCACCCTTGCATCCTGCTCAGGAAAACAACCTGAATCAGTGTCACTAGCTATGAGAACAATAAGACAGACAATATCAATGTCACCACATGGGTATACCTCTCACCTGTTCTAATGAGCTCTGGGGAAGAATGAACATGCAAATACTTCAACAGCTACCTCTATGTCAACGCCATAAACTCTCACAGTATCTGGTTCATTTCATTACCACTTTTAATAGAAAAGTAATAATATCATTTGAACCTCTCACAGGGTTAGGGTGTTAGAATTTTATTCTTATTTCCATGATGACCATTTTCAGAAGAGGCTCAGTGATTTGTCCAAAGTCATGCAGCTAGTAAGTGATGGAACTCAAACTTGTTTTGATTTTCTTCCCCACTACGTTACAATGCTTGAGTGTGTGCACATGTATATCCATGCACACACAGGCACCATGACTTAATAAGAATAAAGTAATTGATACAATAAACAAAGCTTTGGAATTCAGTAACCACAGAGGTATGTACTAATAATACCATCAACTCATCCCAGATAATGAGTCAGGGATTATACTAATTCCCACTCCCCTCATTTCTCCTATACCCTCCCATCTTCAATTACTTAGTCTATAAACTGATTTCTTTAGCCCAATTATAGCCCATAAGATTGTCTGTAATAGAGAAACATTTGAATTTTCTAAATTTCTGCAGAACATAACTCTCAAATATAAGAAAACTGCAATGATGACTTAGAAGAATCATAGGTTATAATGAATACAACTTGGTGAATACATTTTATTAGATTCATTGAAATAAAATATACCTACAATAAAAATTACCAACTTTATTTTTATTAAATTTATTAGGGTGACATTGGTTAATAAGATTATATAGGTTTCAAGTGAACATTTCTGTGATAACTATCTGTATATTGCATTGTGTGCCCAACACCCAAAGTCAAATAATCTTCCATCACCATATATTTGACCCAACCTCCTTCCCTCTGGTATCCACCGTACTGTTGTCTGTGTCTATGAGTTTTGTTTGTTTGTTTCCTTGTTTGTTCATTTGTTGCTTTCAGTTTTATATCCCACATATAAGTGAAATCATATGGTTCTTAACTTTTTCTGTCTGACATATTTCGCTTAGCATGATAATTTCAAGGTCCATGCATGTTATCATAAATCTTCTTTATATAATCATCTAACCAAGGACACTTTGGTTGTTTCCATGTCTTGGTCACCATAAATAATGCTGCAGGGAACATAGGTGTGCATATATCTTTGTGAATAAATGTTTTCAAAATTTTGGGGTAGATACCTAGAAGAGAGGTTGCTGGGTCATATGGTAATTCTATTCATAATTTTTTGAGGAAACTCCATGCTGTTTTCCATAGTGGCTTTACCTGTTTACATTCTGATCAGCAGTGAATGAGGGTTCCTTTTTCTCCACAACCTCTCCAACACTTGTTGTTACTTGTCTTGTTGATAATAGCCATGCTAACAGGTGTAAGGTGGTATCCTATATAATAAAAAGGTAATATGCAAATTGACCATCACTCCAACACACAAGATGACCACCCCAATGTGGACACAAGATGGCCACCACAAGATGGCCGGCAGGGGAGGACAGTTGTGGGCAATCAGGCCAGCAGGGGAGGGCAGTTGGGAGGGACAAGGCCTGCAAGGGAGGGCTGTGGGGGGGGACCAGGCCTGCAGGGGAGGGCAGTTGGGGGTGGCCAAGCTGGCAGGGGAGGGCAGTTAGGGGCAACCAGGCTGGCAAGGGAGGGCAGTTAGGGGTGACCAAGCTGGCAGGGGAGGGCAGTTTGGGGCAATTGGGCCGGCAGGGGGAGCAGTTAGGCGTCTATCAGGCTGTTAGGGGAGTGGTTAGGGGGTGATCAGGCTGACAGGCAGAAGTGGTTAGGGGAAATCAGGCAGGCAGGTAGGCAGGCAAGCAATTGAGAGCCAGCAGTCCTGGATTGTGAGAGGGATGTCCGACTGCCCTTCAGTCCCTAAATGGGCAGTCAGACATCCCTCGAGGGGTCTCAGATTGGAGAGGGTGCAGGCTGGGCTGAGGGGGACACACACCCCCACCCCCGTGCATGAATTTCATGCACCGGGCCTCTAGTTTTATTATAGTTTTGATTTGCATTTCCCTAATAGTCAGTAAAGTTGAGCATCTTTTTATATACCTGTTGACTGAAAATGACCAATTTTAAATGCACAATCTGATGAATTTTCCAAATGTATATAGTCATTTAACTACCACCATAATCATGATATTGAACTTTTCTTTCTCACCCAAAAGTTCCTTCAGTCCCTTTTGAGGCCAATCCAGGCCACTGTTTTACTTTCAGTCGCTAGTTTTGCCTTTTTTAGAATGACATATGAATGGAATCATAAAGTGGGTAGCCTTTTGTGTCTGATCACATCAATGATATTTGAATGTTTATTAAATTTAGAACCCAGATGAGTGCGAATTCCTGAGGCTTATTTAATAGAATGGGTAACCTTATTGCACCAAGAAGCAATTTACCCAGCAATTATATCTTCTTTGTGAATATTTTCAATGTGCTATGTGAAATACAACCTGGCTTTACATAGTAATTTTCCCGCAGCTCTGGAAGTTCGTGAGATAAAGGAATTCTAATGGTGACTAGAGCACATTGTTGGTTTTGACAAAACCTCATTTAAGCTTTTAATGATCATACAAATATTCACTATACATGTTAATGCAAAGGAAATCAAAGGTGTTTATTTGGACAATTATAAAACTATTTTTGCTCTTGTTTGAGAAATTGTAGGAAAATTATATTACACAAATATCTATAGGGCTGTTCAAATTCTCTTACATACTGAAATTTTATCAATTATTGTTTAAATTTTTCCCATCCATGCCTCAAAAATCTTTGTTTTACAAAACATTTGATTTCATTTGCTGTCCTTTCTTTTATTTTTGTTTCTTATTCTTTATTCATAATGGAAATAACATCTATTTTGTGACATACTGCCTTGGGCTATGATCATAACCATGAAGACAGTCCTAACAGAGGCCAGGGAAACCAGAAGGGGTCATCTGAGAAAATGGACCGGAAGGGAACAGATTCAACTAAATCCTGCATTTTCTCCCTCTCTGAACCCATTCCCTCCACAGCTAAGGACAACCCAAAATCTCTCTATTCACTGCCCACCAACATAAGATCTGGGTTTCTGAGCCTAAACTTAGGGTACCCTTCTCTCAGTCACAGGAAAAGGAGGCTGAGGGGGTTAAATTAGAACCTCCTCAGGATGTGTCCATCTAATCAGCAGACAATCCAGAGTTAATGACATAAAACTGTTTCACTGTGGCTCTGAACTTAAGGCTCCCCTTCCCCTTTTGAGTTTAAGAACTTGACATTCTCACCTTTATTATTCACATATTGCTTCAGTTCTTAATTTATTTATGCATCATACTAACCACTGGGAAGTCAGTAAAGACAACTGCAAAACAGTATTCCTATCCTAATGGACCTCACAGGAAGACAAAACATTTTGCTAACTAGTGTTATAGAATAAGAACTATAATAGTGACATGTATATACCTATGAAATAAGAAGAATAGGTTACTCATGTCCTCTGGATGGGTCAAAGAATGCTCCAGGCCCTAGCTGGTTGGGCTCAATGGATAGAGCATCAGTCTGCAGACTGAAGGGTCCCAGGTTTGATTCCAGTCAAGGGCATATGCCTGGGTTGCAGGCTCAATCCCCAATAGGGGGTGTGCAGGAGGCAGCCGATCAATGATTCTCTCTCATCTTTGATCTCTCTCTCTCTCTCTCTCTCTCTCTCTCTCTCTCTTCTTTCCTCTCTGAAATAAATAAAAATGTTTAAAAAAAAAGAATGCTCCAGATTAGATGTGACATTAAATTAATCATCACATTTGGGGAGGTAGCTGAAATAAGTGCATTTTTTTTTATTCTGTTAACTCTGGTCCTGCTGAGGAAACTGGCTTGTGTGCCTTTTTTCTCAATAGTCCCTCCAGCTTCATTTTCATGAACTTTCTCATCCTAAATCCCACAGTTTGCCACTGATATCATTTCCTCTTGCTTTTATTCTCTAACGAGGTCGAGGTCTGTATTTGCATTGTCTATTCCGTCTACCTAATGTTAACATCCTGCAGAGGAGGGTTCTCATTAAGGGCTATTCATGATTTGGCTAAAATTTTTCTTCTTCCCCCCCCCTCCCCCACAACTATTTTTTTTTAACACAAAGTGTTATTAAAATACAACTGAATTGTGTCCCACTCTCTTATAGAACAGACCGGAAGCTAAATTCACACGTGTCCCAGATATTCTTAATTTCTAGGACAAGTTCTTAAAATAATCCAAAACTGGTCTAAGATGAACAGGAAAACAAGTAGAGCACCTAAAATGATAAATAAGGCAAAACAAGATTTTTGTTGACATATCATCATCACTATGAGCAAAAGGTTTTTGGAATGCTATTAGCATCTTTTCATTACAACAAAGATATGGATATAAAACAATACAGATTTAAGAAAGCTACAAACAAGGTTAGTAACTACATTAGTAAAATAACATTGCATAATCATGAAATATGTAAATAGTTGATACTAATATTTTAGGTGTGATTAAGTGTTTAGTGAATTTTAAGAATAAAACTTGTCGCGGTCTTCTATAAAAGGAAAAAAGGTCAGCTCTAGGCTGGCATGTAATGCACTAACTTGCTACACCCGTTCCTAAAACCTAAACTATCAAATGCACAGGCTGGCTTGTGCCTTGAAGTCACTATCATTTTAGTTTGCCAGCTAATTAGTGTTCTCTCCTCCAACCATGTATATACGTGATAAGGGGAAACTAACATTGACGGAGACTATCCTTCAATCTAGTGTTGTGCTCATCGTAACAAGATATCCTTTGAAATTCAAGTTAAATTGACTGAAAATCCATGTCAAGTCCCTAAGGAACTCTACCTGCCTTCCTAATGGGAAATAGGGGTGGGATGGGTGGAGAGGAATATTAGAGTGTTTAAAAGCCTTCTCACTGTAACCCCTTGCGATAAACTTGGGAACTGGCCTCTCTTTTGGTCCAGTATGGGGTTTAATCTGTGTCCTGGACAGGTGCTCTCCCACAAGATGAATCTCGTTTAGAAAATATGTTTCTATTTTAAGGGCCTGTATTCTGATGTCTATTCTTTGTGTTATAAACCTGGAATAGCAGTGTGATGTTTTGCATTCTGAAGCAATGCTAGCAGACTTTTCCGGAGTAAGAAATCAACTTTTTGTATGTTAATTAACCAATAATCAACTTCTTTTTTTTCCCCCATGGAAAACATTTTCTTTATTTCAAAACAGTAACCTCCTTATATTGGAGCACTGGCGAAAATTCAATACTGATACAAATGTAAATTTCTTAGGAGGTCAAAATATGTGTGTCAGGTGAACTTTATGAATTTATTTTAAGGGCAGAATTTTTAAAACATATAAAACAATTAGAAACAATGTACATCAACAGCATGTGTAAAACAAGCCACAGTTCAGATTTAAGCTGAATAACCAAACCATGTAAATTACCTCAACTAATATTTGCTAACATCTAAAACATGGCACATATTTTCAATAATTTAAAAGTTAGTTAGGGTCTATCTACTCTTCTCATCTCCCACTCCCTAGAGGAAATACAACTTTTAAAATAATAAATCCAATTATGTACTCATGGTAGGAGATTCTGGCATTAACTACAGCTGAGTTCAACAAAAATAAAAAAAAATCATGAAGATTTATTAAGTATTTAAAAATGATCACTTGTAGCAATTCATTAGAAGCCCTAGATGAGAAAGGCAGTTCTCCACTTTCTAATAACAGCTAAGGTTTATGTTGCATAATATCATTCAATAGAACAGCATTCTGACCAATGATGAACACATTATAAAACATGTTTTTGCCTATTCAGTGATCAACTGAGAAATAAACTAAACAATATTAGAATTACCTGTTTGTTTATCTGTCTCCTCCATTAAGTTATGAACTCTCCATTATCATTTCAGATTTTTGCAACATGTGATTATACATTTCAAGGGGTAATCTTTGGGCTATTATATATCTCAATATACTTTTTTAAAAAGAATGTAACATTTTGTCTAGTGTTCAATTTGTGTCTCCAAAACTCCTTGCATAGCTCCAATGGAAAATGGGTGCTTAATATATATTAGTAGACCTGACTTGAATAATGAGCTATGTTATAATAGGGTTGTATTATATCAATAATTAAAGTTTTAGTCAAATCCTGTGACAAAGAGCAAGGCTTAATTCACCCTAGAAAGGGCACAAAGCTCTTGATAATGACAAGATTAAAGACCTATTAATATTTCAGGAAAAGTATGATCATTAACATTTATCTATTATGCCTGCTATTTTTAATGCTATGTCACTTTTTGACTTAATATGTTAGCTATATGAAATTCAATTTCCCACTTATTTGATGTTTATTTGTTGGATGCCTATTGGCTATAAATATAAGCAACTTTGAAGCTTTGGGAACACATCATTCCTTCTCTGAAATAGTATAATACTGTAGAGAAATTAACTAAGTTAAACTACAAAACGTCTATACATTAAACAAAATTTGTATGTGGTTCAGGGGAATAAAACTGAGTTAAGGAATGACACAGTACACTTGGCAAAAAATAGTCAAATGGGAAAAAATTATGTCTCTTAAAAAGAAATATCTAAAATAATGATAATCATGGATGAAATGATAAGTGAGCTCATAAAAATAACAGATGTTCAAAATACGTTGAACCAAGTCATTAAAGCAGATGACCTATATGACAAAACATGTTTTCTTGATTTCTCACAACAGGATACTATCTGCTTTCTTGTAAGTGAATAAAATGTAATTTATAGACTTGAACATTCATTTGCAGAGAAACTGCTATGGTGAGAATATACTTTCATCAAGAATAGAGTGATAATTATATTATTAAGCAGGCACGAGATTGTTCTCACCCTTGGTATCTCTCACTCTATAATCTGCACTCACTTTGCTCTTCAATGACTCATATTTCTTCAAAGCTACCAATTGTCAAGCCCCACACTCAAAAGAACACTTCAAATTAGATCTTACATAAGCTAATTGAGGGAAATACTGTCCGAAGGAAAAATATATTATTGAGCATTTAAGTTTATTAAAACCCCTCATCTGCTTGATTTCTCTTCTACAAATGCATTTATTAAATTGCAGGGCCAAAAATATAAGGCATTTGGGTAAAGATTTGGTCATATATTGGACCTCAGAAATAATTTTGCCTTTTACTTTTTTATTTCAGTATAGTCTTTATATGATACAAAGCATTCTTGGACAGCATGTATAAGTTCATTATACAATTAGTATTTGTAATTTCTAGCTCAAGAAAACAATCATTCTCAGATATTGATAACACATCATCAAGGTGGGTCCAGTTTTTGACACTTGCATATATTATGGTAGGTCGGTGTGAAATATTACCATAATCAAGAGAAAGTCCTAGTGCCCAGCATGCTGGCTATAAATTGCTAATTTAGCAAAAGCCATTATCATTATCTCTCAAAGACTTCTCTGTGTGTGGCCCTGAGCTAGGTGCTCTATATCTGTCTTCCCAGACAAATTCCTTTATATGACTTCAGTACTAGCCCCACAGTTAGGTCCCCATATGGTTAAAGAGAAGCAGCACACGGTACCCAAATTAGCCAGGTCAGAATAGAATACATCGTAGAAAATACATGGAATAAGCATGTAAGGGGCTGGGCAAAAGTAGGTTTACAGTTGTGAGAATGCGAAATAGAGTTTATTCTTGTATTATTACTTATGAATTACTGCATTATTTTCCACAAGAACAACTGTAAACATACTTTTGCCCACCCCTGTATATGGACAAACATGAAGCTAATTAAAACATTAAAATATATATACATAAGCATTTCACATATGTCCAGTGAGTTAAATAATAAAACTAAAATATGAGAATAGTAGGCATACTATATAAATCTTTTAGATGCATTCATGCTCATTTAATCTAACATTTTCCAATGATGCTTTGTTGATCAGTTTCTTCATGACATAACTCCACTCTTTCTTTACTTGATCTATCATTAATGTATCATACTAACTCAAATGGGATTTCACTTGGTTTCCTAGAATTTGCAAAGTTCTACTACTCAAATAAAAAGAGAATAGGATTTGGAGCCAGGTGACCTGGATGCGAACACATCCTCTGTTGCTGTGTGAATCCTGGAATGTATATTTGCATTCTCTGAGCTGCTCTCCCCTCATCTGTTAAATTGACCTAATAATAATGTTTGTAGTGTTGTTGAAAAGATTCGGTGAAGTTGCACCTGTAGAATTTCTCAGGACAGAAATGGCTATTGTTACTACAGGCCATTTTAAAAGTCCAACTGTTAAAATAAAAGGCAATTATATTGTTGGTTTTGTACCCTGATGAGGCTTTGAGTGCTTTAGTCTAATTCTTGGAAAAGAAGAAAAAGTGTAAGGGCAGTGGCTATTCTATTCTCACCTTGGTGCCCCTGGCTGTTCCCTTCCAGGGGATGGTCTGTCTGCCCATTTACCTCCACCACCCAGTTATGTCCAAGTATATTGCATCCCTTTTCCTCACCACTCAGCTAGAGCTTTCTCTTAACTGTACTTATAAGGAATTTTCTGACTCAATGGACTCACTGCTCCTAGAAATGATCTTGAAACAGACAAAAGTGGATAAATAGCAAGAAAGAGTCAAAATGAATATTCACCAAAAGATAAGTAATAAAACAAGAAATTTAAGTATTGTAAAGAAATCAGGAAGAACTTGGTGAGAAGAAAATCTTTGTGGGTTTTATACATACTTATTATAGGACATTAGGGATATATCCATACTGAGACTATACGTGCTATACCTATACACCATATATGCATGCACAGTAGTTTCTACTGGCTAAATTTCCCATTAAAATGAGATGTGTATGAATTTTTGAATAAGTGACTGATGTATAACTTTCCTTTTACCTCAGAAATTTCTTAATCTATCCAAAGCTATCAATAGGCAATTAAATCAGAGGTTTTCAAGTTTTTTAAAGATGTATTCAGAAAGAACTAAATCGTATTCAAATAATCATCCTGACAATTTTTGCAGAACAGAGCATATTATGGGAAAAATATACGAGCTATTAAAATATAATTTTGAGATAATAACATTTGTTTTAAGGAACTGATTACTATCCAAGAAAGGATTATGGTACTTTTGTTTTTGTTTAGAATAATCTCACCTCATATATATTTTTCTAAATGTATCTAAATGTATTTTTATTCTGAAGATAATATTTTATCTGATAAAGTTACTTTTAATGCCTAGAGTTTGTTAAGAAATTAAGAATAGCTGTCACAGATTCCATCTTGAAGAGTGTAGAGAAGTTGCTGGTCAGAACTGTATTTGACTTTTCCCAATGGTATGGAAAGAGTGAAAAAAAGAAAATTCAGTTAGAACCATAAAGCCTGGCCTATTTAGCCAAAACCTAAAATAAATTCGATAGGGCTGAAATTAGTGATTACAGTGAAAATCATTTAGTATATCTAAAAATATATATTGTGAAGAGGAGGAGAGATATAGGAATGGAAGGTTCCAGTAAGATTTGGCCCACAGAGAAGGACTGATGTGACACTAATGAAGCTCAAGTCTCCTTTTGCTTATGGCCCCTTCCGAGCCCTGAGAAAGGCCTTAAGCAACGTGTTCAGAAAGTGAAAAGCATTTCAATAATGAATGTAAGAACTTAGAACAATCCACCCCCCCCCCCCCGCAAAAAAAAAAAAAAAGCCTTCTTGGATCCTCATTTCACATTCCATCAAAATAGATTCAGACAAATCCCAGACTCAAATAAACAAAACTCTCAGCTATGGATTAAACTATAGAATAATTTGAAGAAATTATGAGTGTTTAATAAACCAGATGGGGAAGATTCAGCAAACTTCAAAGTAATTAAAAAAAGAAATACAAAAGGAGATAGACCTATTTGGTGCAATAGGCTGATGTTTTCCATAGAACACACCACGCCCATCACAAAGGTAGTTACAATGAGATCGTAGGGAACATCCATTGTCAGCTTCCTAGCATAGTTACCCATCCTTTGGCAACCACTGTGCCGATGTACTTGGGGCAGGACTGAGCCAACCTTAGCTGTAGGGGTAAGGGAAGAGGGGCTGATTGCCTTAAACCAGTCAATGAAGCCCATTCCCTGGTCTCAGAAGTTGGTTCAAGGAAAATCCAGTAGCCAAAGGAAAACAGTAAGACGTGAGAAGATATTTACTAAGGTCTTCCAGGAGAGAGAAGTTCCCTCTTCTCTCCACAGAAGATGTTCAGGGAGATGCTCTCTCCTCTTCTGAACTATATGATGTGAGAATTGAGGTCTGGAACTCTTGAAGCCGTTTTGCTGTTTCATGGAAAGTGACTAGAAGGGAGTCTGGTGGAGGATTGTGCACTCCCCGCAGAGAGAGAATGAAATTAACATTAAGTGAGGCAGAGGGAAGAGTTTCGATGAATCATGGTCCTGGGTGCATTTTTTTAAAGTTATTACATAAATGCTCTCTTCATGCCAGATTTTTCATTTCAAACCCAGCAAATTAACTTTGTTGTTTAAAACAGTCCAAGTTGGGTTTTGCATACTCACAACACAAGACATTCCAAATGATGCATTTTTAAATTTATATTTTCCAAGGCAAATTTTTGGATTTCAAGCAGGGTTTCCAAGTCATTTACACACAGTCTCCAAAATATAAAAGTTCCCAGTAACACATCAGGAAGTAATTCCTCACTGTATAAATAATTCATGATGGGACTCCACTGAATATATCCACCCTAATGCTCTTAAGATGGAAACTGACTTATAAACAATTTATGTTCTTCTAACGTGAAAGGAATAGCCTTCAACTTTTTAGGATTTCACAGTTTGTAAAGCTGTTTTATGTGTATTATCTCATTCAGTCTAGGAAACCAAAAGAAGCTTATGTTGGCCAACATCCCAGGAATATGCTTTTAGAAAGAGTTGATGTCTATCTCAATCCATCTGACATTGATATTGATTCAGTTTTTAGTTCTTCATAATTGTACAGGTGCCATAAACCCAGAATTACTGTAGCACACTACTCACATACTTATCATCTCATATGTTACAAAGCCAACCCACCACATTTTCTGGTTGATGGTCACTGGTTCAGTAACCCTACTGCTGAGTGGGAAGCTCGTGGGCTTGTTGAGAGACAGACTGGGTTTGAAACTGCCCACATTTACTAAGTATAGAACGTTTGGAAAAGTGTCTTAAACACTTTGGGCCTCCAATTTATCATGTGGAGGTGGGAATAATAAACATCCACATCACAGAGTTTTGAGCACTAAACAAGATAATTCCTTTTATGTTCTTTTATTCTTCCTGTAACTTGTCTTATCCCCTTCAATTCTTTTATAAAAATATGCAAATTTTCAGACTTTTTCAATATGTAAGTTTGACCATTTCATTGCCATGCTTAAACTCTTCCAGCGTTTATAACATGAAGCCTGAACTTCATTTCAGGACTTCCAAGATTAGCCATAATCTGGCCCTCGAATACCTTTTCACTTCCTGTCACTTGGCCACCCCTTACAGCCCTGTGCTCCTGGGTGTAGATCTTGCCCTGAAGGTCCTAAATGTTCTCCTCAGCTTGACTAAACTTTATTAGGCTTGTTCCTACTCTAGGCCTTGACCTCTCTTTCCTTACAGCATTTACTTGAGAAAACGTCTAAATTCTTACTCAGCCTCTTTGTGATGTATGCAAGTCTTTTTAAAGCCTTTTTGCAAATTTTACAACTCAAACCTCTTTCTTAAAGACTTGGGAGCCATTTCTTTGAAGAGTAAGCATGCAAGTAGGTAGAGCCCCCATCTCCCAGTTTCTGTTGAAGCATAGAAGCCTGACTTTGGTGGGTAATTGTTCCAAGTTATAAAACTACCTCCTGTTTGGGTGAAGCCAATTAGCAAACATAGATGGCCTCTGTTCTTCCTCTCACATAGTGCTTAAATAGCCTCCCACTCTATGTTTCAGCAGAGTTAAGTTCAGACAAAGGCTGAGCTTCTCTCCCCTATTGTGATAATCCTATATAATAAAACCCTAATATGCAAATCAACTGAATGGCAGAATGACTGGTCGCTATGACACACACTGACCACCAGGAGGCAGACGCTCAATGCAGGAGCTGCCCCCTGGTGGAGCCTCAGCCAGAAGCTGGGCTCATAGCTGGCAAGCACAGCCGCAGTGGTGGGAGCCTTTCCCACCTCCGCGGCAGGTGGACATCCCCCAAGGGGTTCTGGACTGCGAGAGGGTGCAGTCCGGGCTGAGGGACACCTCCCCCCCCCGCAGTGCACGAATGCCGTGCACTAGGCCTCTAGTCTTAAATAAAGTCTCTCTTGCCTGCCTACCTTTACCTGTTGCAACTTTTGCTTCAACATCCTCAAATTCATCATGTGGTTATGCTCATGCTTATCTTAGCCCACCTTCTCTTACCAAAGAACAACATTCTCTCTCTCACGCAAGGATCTTTATGCATTCTTATGTCAAAGAATTTGCCATGGGGTTAATTGTGCTTGTTTCAACCTTCTACCCACTCGGACTAGGAGCCTCTTGAAGACAAGAAACTGTTTTATTCCATTTTTTATTTTTATAGGTTATCCCAGTATTAGGTCTCAGTGTGCTCTCAACAAATGCTTGGTATCTATCGAGCAGAATAAACATCCTCCCATCACACCAAACAGACTTTTAGTCTCTTATTTTATTTAGCCTAAACAAACCAATGAGAGTCCAAAAGGAAGTTGACTGTCGGAGGGAAAATCTCATAAATAAACCTGGAACACAATACTAGTATCGCCGCTCAGCAAAAATGATAAGAAAACTAAAACAATATGCTTTTCCTCCAGAAAACAAACTGCCCTGTGCAAGGGCAGTGGTGGCAAAAACAAAGGTGATTACTTCTAAACCTTCGAAAATGCAGTTCCCTCCACGTAAAATGGAACTTTCTCTTCGATATCTCCATATAGGTTAAGACCGCAACAGTTTTCCTTGGAATTTTTAAAACGTAAATAAAGCAGACGTGGAAACATAATAATTATAAAAACAATATGAAGGGGGGCGAAAGAAGAGAAAATAAAGAATACTAAACACCTGGGGCACTTACAGTTTTCTAGGAACTGTTCTTAGCCATGGCAATATGATCATGGCACTAAGGGAATAAGCACAGAGAGGCTTGCAAACCTGTCTAGAGTCACTCAGCTCATGAGCATCACCCCAGATTCAGACCGATCACTCTGACACCTGAGCCTGTGACCACACCCGCTGCATTATATTGAAGCAATATGCTCACTTATGGATACATTTAGAAATTGTAACTCAGATGACATTGTTAGTGGTAAACACTCTTGGATAGGCACTTACACCTTGTAATAAGCTGTATAGGAAATAATCATTGGTCTTGCGCACACACAGCCCACAATGTTGGGAAAAGAACTGTGTAAAACTCCTTCCTATCTTAGCCTGCCCACCACACCTAGCCTGGAGAACATAGATTCTAAAAGAAAAAAAAAAAAAGCAGAGTATACATAAAGTAAGTAAAAGTTATCACACTTGACTGGTTTTTTTTTTAATATATTGTATCGATTTTTTACAGAGAGGAAGGGAGAGGGATAGAGAGCTAGAAACATCGATGAGAGAGAAACATCGATCAGCCGCCTCCTGCACACTTCCCACTGGGGATGTGCCCGCAACCAAGGTACATGCCCTTGACCGGAATCGAACCTGGGACCCTTGAGTCTGCAGGCTGATGCTCTATCCACTGAGCCAAACCGGTTAGGGCCACACTTGACTTTCATGCTCCCTAAAATCTCTCAAAACTGAGTAAATATGGATACACTTTATTTTTTTATACAAACCACCTGTAATTTTTAGCAAACGTGTTTTCAGATCAGCCAAAACAATATTTGTGCTCCAATTGAATATAGGTACATAGAATATTAATAGCAAAGAAAGTCAAATTTTTCCAAGAAAAGGGCAATTCTTCTTATACAGACTTCGTTCCAGTTGGAGAATGATTAAATCCTCAGAGGAAATAATTTTGTTTCTGTAGGATGGCCTAGCATCTCAAATTGCCTGGCACCTTGATATTAAATTACTCAGAGGTTCAACTGATCTCTGTTTGTTAAGGCACATTGAGCCAGCATGGGAAATTGGCAATTGAAAAGTAGTTTCCGAGAAAAAAACAACAACAAAGATATTCATTTGGAGTTTAAATAAGAAATCCCAGAAAAGCTCAACAAGAAAATAGTTAAATTAACTTCAATTTTACTATTTTTATTTTTTTTCAAAGATAGGAAAGCAGCTGAGATGGAAAATAAATTAATGTTATGCTACTTTAGAGACTTCACATGGATATTAGCCACAGCCTTTCGAAGGAGCATTGCTTTTATCTATTTTAGAATGAGAGTAGCTAAGAAGTTAAAAGCTACACCCAAACACTTAAAATTTTTGACTGGAAGCATGCACTAAGTCTAAGATCACATAACTAGATTTCGTATTCCCTGAATTAGTTAGTCTTTCTGAGTAGGAAGAAGTCAGTTAAATTTTCGGTAAATTACCCCCTAGATAATATACTTCTGGATAAATATAAAGAACTTTTACCATGGCTATATGTTAGAACGTGTTTTAACATAATTTGAACTTTGGCAAGGCCCTTGGGCATCCCAATTTATTGCACTATGTGTTAAATTCCTTTCTTAGTAATCATTCCAGAAATTACAACATACACACTTGAGTTAGTAAATCTAGTAAAATTGAGTACTTTTACTAATTCCCAGACCTTAGAACACTTCAACTCCATTGTTCCAATTATCTATAGGAACGTATGCACAGGTGACCCAACTCGTTTCATTTGGATATACCAATACAAACGTCAAAGGGTACTTACTATTAATTAATATGGCCGAGCTTAACCAAAAACTAAGAAGAGAGAGAGAGACACAGGAGATAAACAATGCAAGAAATCACACAGGTTTATTTACCAGAGAGCTGATGGGTTTCAGTCCTTGGCAGGCCACCCAGAGACACTCGCCGACAGAGGAGACACACGGAAGTCGTCAAAATACGCTGCAGCAAGGAGCTCGGTCTCTTGACTCGAAGAGAGGCCTCTAGCAGTTTGGGCTCAAGCAGAGCAAGAATGGCAGTTTCGCAGTTTGGCAGTTTCCAGGGGGGAGGAGAGCATCCTGTCTGTGGAGGGCAGACAAGCGTCTGAACCGCAGCGGATTTGCTCTCCTTAAATCCTTGAAGCTGGGCGTCTTCAGTGCCTCATATCAGGTGCCATTCACGGGTGCCGCCCTGTTATCTAGGTATACATTCAGGCGGGAAAGTTGTGACCATGTTCAAAGCTTATCAATCATACATACATCTTATTTTTGGAGTTGTTTACAAGTTTTGGTCTAAGAATAAAATGGGGTCTACTTATGCTAACTTATGCTAATACAAAGTGGAGTCTACTTTATGCTAACTAAACTTGTTACTATAACAGGCTTCTTCAGTGTCTCTTGTCAGTGTGTTCTGGTGGCCTTCTGGGCTTATCAGGATGCACACGCAGGGGGTTACAAGTTACTTATCAGGAGTTAACATGCTGGGAATTGTTTACAAGTAATTTTTCAGGAGTTAGCTTGCAGGGCGTTACAAGTTACTTATCAGGGTCTCACACACACACACAAGTTAAGTTTCACTTCTAAGTAAAGTTTAAAATTCACTCTAATAAAGAAATGAAATTTGATTATACTATCTTATACTCGCTAAACTTATTACTGTAACATGTATTTCCTCTTTTTGTCATTTGTATAATTATTGTCTGTATTTTTAATTTTACATATATTTTAAATTTCATGGATGCTACCACTATTATTTTGTATAATCAATATTCATTTAGATTTACTTATATATTTACTCAAGTCATTATTTTTTATTTTTTCCTTAACATATTTTTCTGTATGGAGTAATTTTTTATATATGTGATCATTGTCCTTTTACCTAGTGAACTTATCTTAGCATTTTTTAAATAAAGTTTTATCGGCAACAAATGATCTCAATGTTAGTTTTTCTGAGAAATGCCATTATTCTTTCTCCTCCTCTTTCTAATGTCAATTACATATGAAAAGACATTTTCATCATATTTTATGTATTTTTGTACTTTTCTGTATTTTATAACATTTTTATCTGGATATTTCTACTGACAGATCTTCCCTACAGCTGAATGTAATCTGCAATTAAAGCCATTTCATTAAGTTACTATGTTTTTCAACTGAAGAGTTTCCTTGAATTCTTTTTTAAATCAAATTTATTGGGGTGGCATTGGTTAATAAAATTATATGGGGTTCAAGTTTAAAATTCTATGATACATCATCTATATATTAGTTCTTTTTAGTGCACTCAAATTCTCCATGATGTCATCTATTTTCTGGAACCTACCAATCATAATTATTGAAAGACTGTGACTATTATTTGGATCACCTGTAGTTCTGCTTTTTTTCTTTTATCTGCTTCTTGACAGACCTGCTAAACATTGATTAAATGTTGGAAATCTATATATAAAAGGCTAAGTGACCGTCCAACCATCCGACTGTTAGCTATGACGTGCAATGACCACCAGGGGACAGGCACTCAATGCAGGAGCTACTGAGCTGATGCACCCAGAACCAGAAAGGAGGGAGCCCAATTCCAGGGTATGTCACCTGAGAACCACCCTCTCGCAATCCGGGACCCCTTGGGGGATGTCGGAAAGCCGGTTTTGGCCCAATCCCCGCAGGCCATGCTGCGGGACCCCACCTGCCAGAGGGACCCCCACTCACTCTGCAGACAACCTTCGAGCCATGGTGGTGCCCAAGGTACAGCCGGCTGGGGAAGTTGGCTCCAGGGCATGTCCGACCTGTCTCGCCCAGTCCCGCCCTGCCAGCCAACCTTCTAATTAATTTTCTTTCAATGTGCACGGATCTGTTCACCGGGGCACTAGTTTAATATGTAATTGTTGAGTGAACACATAGCTTTTGACAAGCATTTGGAATAGAGAAAGATCTTCCAAACTCGATCTGGAATTGAGCTCTGCAGCATATGCATGTTTGTCCTCCACCTGGGTGTGATTCTGTTTTCTCTCTACACCTGTAGGAGAGGCGGTTTTGAGGTGGTCTTTGGATTTCAGACTTTAAAAGTCATGGTCAAGCCTAGCCGGTTTGGCTCAGTGGATAGAGCATCAGCCTGTGGATTGAAGAGTCCCAGGTTCAATTCCGGTCGAGGGCACATGCTCAGGTTGTGGGCTCGATCCCCAGTGAGGGGCATGCAGCTAATCAATGATTCTCTCTCATCATTGATGTTTCTCTCTCTCACTCTCCCTTCTTCTCTAAAATCAATTATATATATACTAGAGGCCCGGTGCACAAAAATTTGTGCACTCGGGGGGAAAGGGGGTTCCTCAGTCCATCCTGTGCCCTCTCCCAGTCTGGGACCCCTCGGGAGATAATGACCTGCTGGCTTAGGCCTGCTCCTGGGTGGCAGAGGGCAGGCCCAATCCCTGGATGCAGCCCCTGGTCGGGCTCAGAGCAGGGCCGATTGGGGAGTTGGGGCGCCGCCCCCTGACACACACAGAGCAGGGTCCATCAGGGGGGTTGGGGCTCCATACCCTGTCACACACAGAGCAGGGCCCAACAGGGGGTTGAGGAGCTCCCCCCTCTCACTCACAGAGTAGGGCCAATAGGGGAGTTGGGGCACTGCCCCCTGTCACACACAGAGCAGGGTAGATCAGAGGGTTGGGACGCTGCCCCCTGTCATGCACAGAGCAGAGCCCATCAGGGGGGTTGGGGCTCCATACCCTATCACCCACAGAGCAGGGCCCATCAGGGGGTTGGGGCTCCATACCCTATCACCCACAGAGCAGGGCCCATCAGGGGGTTGGGGAGCTCCCCCCTGTCACACACAGAGCAGGGACCATCAGGGGGTTGAGGAGCTCCCTTCTGTCACTCACAGAGTAGGGCCGATAGGGGAGTTGGGGCACCGCCCCCTGTCACACACACAGCAGGGCAGATCAGGGGGTTGGGACGCCGCCCTCTATCACCCACAGAGCAGGGCCGATCAGGGGGTTGGGGCGCCGCCACTGTCACACTCAGGGCAGGGCCGATGGGGAGGTTATGGTTCTACCCTGTCACACACGGAGCAGGGCCCGTGGGGGGGGTGGGAGTTGGGGCGCCGCACCCTGTCACCCACAGAGCAGGGCCGATCAGGGGGTTGGGGCGCAGCCACTGTCACACTCAGGGCAGAGCCGATGGGGAGGTTATGGCTCTACCCTGTCACACACAGAGCAGGGCCCGTGGAGGGGCGGGGGGGTTTGGGGCGCCACACCCTGTCACACACAGAGCAGGCCTATCAGAGGGTTTGGGCGCTGCCCCCTGTCACGCTGATCTGGTGCCAGGGGGCCTCGAGGCTCCGCTGATCCCGGTGCTGGGAGGCATATTACCCTTTTACTATATAGGACAGAGGCCTGGGGGCCGGCTGGTTTGCCCTGAAGGGTGTCCTGGATCAGGGTGGGGGTCCCCACTGGGGTGCCTGGCCAGCCTGGATGAGGGGCTGAGGGCTGCTTTCAGGCTGGCGGTTGTTGATTGAAGCTCCCAACCGCTCCTTTTTTTTATTTTATTCTGGGCCAGCTTTAGCTCTGGCTCTAGCTCTGAGAGCAGGTATCTGGTTTGTTTCGGTTCTATAATCGAAACAATGTATAACTTCAGCTCTGAGATCCCGGCCTATATTTGTTAGAATGTTTCAAACTGCCAGCTCAGAGGCCAGCAAGTGAGGCGGGGAACGTTGCAGTCTGCAGTCACTGCAGCAAGCAAGCCTCATGTTCGCTTCCAGCTGCCTGGCTGCCGGCCGCCATCTTGGCTGAAAGTTAATTTGCATAAGGATACGCTGATTAGCCAATGGGAAGGGTAGCGGTCGTACGCCAATTACCATGTTTCTCTTTTATTAGTGTAGATATTTAAGTCATGGTTGATTTTTGGTTCACATTTTTCTTAGGATGCAGCCCTTCAGGCATTCCAGCATCCCAACTAAGAGTCTGGGATGTCATATAAGGCACCTCTTCCTTGGCAACCCCAAAATACAAATTCATTTGTCTAGTGTGATGAAACTTAAAAAAGCCCAGCTCACTCCTCAGTCTCTGAGGAGTTGGCCTCCCAAATCCTTGATGGTTTGTAGTCTGAATGTCAATTTTACTCTTGTGGTGCTATGTTGCAGATAATCCGCCAGGTGGCGCGGGAGATTAATCAGCCGGGAGCTCAGAGGGCGTTCAGAAAAGTAGCCTTTATTGCAGATGCACTAGTGCCCTGACTCAGGGGAGTCAACCTCTAAATCCTGAGTGATGAATATGGACAAAGCTTTCCCTTTATACCCTGTTTCTTTGTCCCCCAAATATGGATCAGGTTGCGGACTTTCCGTGGGCTTTGCAGCCCCCTGTGAGTTGGGATGGGGGAGGTGAGATTACACTCAGAGGCTTGGCCTGTCTGGTGCCAGCACTGCCAAGGCCCTCTGGGGGTTGTATATGGTTCATGGTTTATGGCCTCTGTAAAATGGGAGTGTTCCAGGAAACAGGTTCTGCAAGGCAGGACAGGCATCACAGATAAAAATGGAGTTAATTATCGGCAAGCAAGAGGGAGCGTCAGAATGCAGGTTATTGGCACAGATTCAGATAGCTAGCCCCCACCAAAAGTTTTATTTTCCCTTTCATCATGAGGGGAAAAAAAAGCTCTGCACTGTCCCTGGTCTCTGCTCAGATTTCTCCATGGTTCCCCAGCCCTTAGTTCAGATTATTTTAAATATCAGCAAATGACTCCGGGGAGGTGCAGCATGGAATGTCAGGCTCAACTCCAACTCCGTGATTTTCTCTTCTCTCGGTGATCTTAAACCCTCCAATTTTGGCTGCTGTGGTGCTTTCTGATGTCTCTGAACAGTTTTTTGGAGGTAGGGGGGCAAGTGAAAAGGGTTGTTTTACTTGTTGCTTTTCTAATTTTGGAGGACAGAGGTGTATGTTGCTGGAATCTACTCCACCATAGCTGGAAATGCAAGTATTTGCTGCAATATTTTAAAGTTACTGTATCATTTTGTCTATAATTCAATAAGTCTTAGTAGCAAATATTTTATGTTTCCTTAATTTAACACAACTCTGCTATCATAAAAATAATAACCATTATTTAATGTAATCTAATATCAAGCCTATATTCAAAACTTCCCAAATGTCTAAAAAAATTTCTTGAATTTGAATGCAAATGAGGAACAAACATTGCGTTTTGTTGCTGTCTTATTTAATCTACTAGAGGCCCGGTGTACGAAATTTGTGCACTCAGGGGATCCCTCAGCCAGGCCTGCACCCTCTCTCAGTTCAGGAGCCCTCGGGGGATGTCTGACTGACAGCTGGCAGTCAGACATCCTTAGTGCTGCCGAGAAGGCGGGAGAGGCTCCCACCACCACCTCTGCACTCACCAGCCGTGAGTCTGGCTTCTGGCTGAGTGCCGCTCCCCCTGTGGGCGTGCACTGACCACCAGGGGGCAGCTTCTGCATTGAGTGTCTGCCCCCTGGTGGTCAGTGCACATCATAACAACCGGTCATTTTGCATATTAGCCTTTTATCATATAGGATAATAACCTCCCCTCTATTTTAGGTCATTTTCACTTATAATAAAAATGTAGTTATTTTTTATGTAGAATTTCCCATATTCTCAATTTTGCTGAATGCATTCTTGTCATTTTACTTGTTCCTCTCACCCTTGTGAATTCTATAAATTGAAATTTGATATAGAAGTTTGATTATGTGGAAAGAGTCCACATGCTAACCTGACAAACTCAGGGAAGGCCTGCATGGCAGTCTTGCAAACTCAGAGACCTAAAGTAACCACAAAGGATGATCTGAAATTAAAACTTTAACTAAAAGCAGTTATGGTGAATAGTCATGTCCTAGGCTGGTATTTTCCCTGACAAGGTCAAATTTTACCTTAACTGAGCCTATTGTCTTTTTGCATCTAAGATAACATACCTATGAAATGTCTGGGTAACTTGTAACTTCCCTTTCTCCAGAACCCTCAGGGCACAACCAAGTGAGGCCTGGGTGCCAGCAGAGAGGCCATAAATTTCTTCATTGTTATTGTTATCATGTTAATTGTTGACTGTTAACTATCCTGCACCCACCTAAGTAAAAGAAGTATGTCTATCATTTTACTTTTTATCTAATTCTCCCCTCCCTTTGCTTCCTCCCACCTCCCTAATCTCTCACCAATGAATTTCATGTAACCACATACTCTCCTCTTTTGATTGTAATGTATAAAACAAAATGAAAAACTTCCATTCTCTGGAGCATTATCCCAATCCCTTGAGATTCTGCTTCCCCTCAATTATTGACAGTTTGGTTCAAATAAACTCACAAAAATTCTTTACAGGTTTGAATGTTTTTACGTTAACAATTATATTCAAGTTTTTGACAAAAATACTTCAGAGTGTTAAGATAATTTTTTATCCTACTCTTAATGATGTTGTATATTGATCAATAGGCCCAGGTGTTGTCAGCAAAAAAAATTTTTTAATGAAAAATATCTTTGTCATAGACACATACTATATGGTAAATTTTATAACTCACATATAATCACCGTGGCTATCTTTAGGTGATGTTGTGGGCATCTATTGTCTTCCTTTTGTGTGGTGCTTTTACTTTCAGTCATAATCACATTTTTATTCAGTTGTAAGGGACATATAAATTCATGTCAGGATATTTATGTGCTGTTAGGGAAACTGTGCCTGTCCTGCAAGAACTCTCATGAGTAAAAAGATAAAATAAGACACCATTTAACAGGGAGAGTAATACAAATACCCACAAGTCTAACCCAGACACATAAACAAATTTAAAACAGTGGTTCTCAAATGGGTGGTACTATCCTTTTTTTTTTTTTTTTTTAAATATATTTTATTGATTTTTTACAGAGAGGAAGGGAGAGAGATAGATAGTCAGAAACATCGATGGGAGAGAAACATCGATCAGCTGCATCCTGCACATCTCCCACTGGGGATGTGCCCGCAACCCAGGTACATGCCCTTGACCGGAATCGAACCTGGGACCTTTCAGTCCGCAGGCCGACGCTCTATCCACCGAGCCAAACCGGTTTCGGCATATCCTTAGTGAGTATTTTAGACTGAATGTTTGAATCCCCTGCAAACTTCTTTTTTTACAATATTTTTTATTGATTTCAGAGAGGAAGGGAGATGGAGAGAGAGAGAGAAATATCAATGATGAGAGATAATCATTGATAGGCTGCCTCCTGCACGCCCTCCACTGGGGACCGAGCCTGCAACCCAGACATGTGCCCTTGACCGGAATCGAACCTGGGACTCTTCAGTCTGCAGGCTGATGCTCTACCCACCAAGCCAAACCTGCTAGGGCCTCTGCAAACTTCTATGTCGAGGTCCTTTCCCCAAATGTGACGGTAATAGGAGGTGGTATAGTTCATAGCTGGGTTCTCTGCCATTCTTCCTCCAAGATGCTGGCCTTCCTACCTCAGCCTCCTGGGCCAGGCCTGGATCAGAGGCTGTTCTACATATTCGGACAGATCTCTCACGCGTGGGGATGCTTCAATTTTCCTTACAGTCTGTGAATGAAAAGGTGCACCGCCTGATTTTAACAGGAACCTGCATAGTCTCCCTGAGCATAGTCTTCATTTTGCAAACTGATTGATGCCACCTGGCTGTTTTCCTCATGGCCATATTTTGCAGCTGTTTAGTATTCTCTCCCTTGAACCAGAAAAAGGAGCTCCGCTTGGTTTCAGTTTGGCCAGCCTCTGCGTTGCCCATGGCTGCTAAGAAACCTGGCTGAGTGGTGTTTGGGTCCAGCCAACATCAACTAGGTGCAGCAGGAGCTGGACTTTGCACCACTTCACCCTCTGCAGTCAGTCACTGAGTTCCTACTGGGCATAAAGTACTGTGTGAAGTATTAGTAGATAACGTTGGGAGGGATTCAATGTTAAATAAAACGTGGCCCTCCTCTCAGAGGAATTTACAATCTAGTTCAGCGGTTCTCAACCTTTGGGGGTCGAACGACCCTTTCACAGGGGTCGCCGAGGACCATCGGAAAACACATATATAATTACATATTGTTTTTGTGATTAATCACTATGCTTTAATTATGTTCAATTTGTAACAATGAAAATACATCCTGCATATCAGATATTTACATTACGACTTATAACAGTAGCAAAATTACAGTTATGAAGTAGCAACAAAAATAATTTTATGGTTAGGGGTCACCACAACATGAGGAACTGTATTAAACGGTCACGGCATTAGGAAGGTTGAAAACCACTGGTCTAGTTGGAGAAATAAATGTAGAAAAATGCCAAGGGAAGGCTTTCTGTCACATTGATTTTGAAATGCAGGCTGCTATTTGTTCCAGCCACTCTGACACACCTCCTTCTCTCACATTTCTCTTACATTTTACATTCTGCCACTTCTTTGGTCAATATTTACACTAGCCCAATAATCATTACTGAAAAGGGCCCAGGAGGGAGGGGCTCTCCAGGCTTTAGACAACGAGATCATCAAATATACAGAACAAAAGCGAGGGAGGTATTCAGAGAAGAGCTCATACTCCAGGGTCAGAGTGAGGTTTCGCGGAGAGAGGACATTAGAAGATACGTGAGTGAATAATTAAGTAAAATCAGTAAACCAAAGGCTGTCTGTAAATCTGCTTATTCTTCCTCATGTTCACACCAAGAAAAAAGGATGGGTACAAAGCAAATATTCTGTAAGCTCTGCTCTCCTCCCCTGTCGTGAGGTTATGTAATCTAGTTACAGCACAGATCCAACTAGGCTGAAAAATCATCTCGGAATTGGATGCAGTTGGGGAAGCACAGAGACACAATAAAGATTGATTCCCTCAATAACGCTCCAGATCCATGCCTTCTCCACAGCCCGCGTTCTCCTTTGAGAATCTGCGTGCCCACGCGCAGTTCCCTTCTCTCCTCAGCCCTTGCACGCCACCTTTCTTTGCCTTACATTAGCCTGCCCTGATTGGCACCATTTAACTCCTTGAAATCCGTTTCTCTCCTACTTGAGTGACTTCTCGTTTTATTCATTCATTAATTTATTATTTATTATTATTCATGAACTCCTTAATGACCTAGTAATTTCGCCACTGTTTAACTCTTTTCTTTAATTTTCAGGTCTCTTTTCTGAAAACTCATCATTTTTTCCCTAATACTTTTAATTTTATTCAGTTATTACATTGACAACAATTAAGAGACATGATAGTGTGGTTAAAAGACCAGGGAGCACAGCCAGACTACCTGCTTTAAAATCCTACCTCCTCCACTTAGCAGCTGTGAAAATTTAGCTCTTGCTTCAGTTCTGTCGTTGGTAAAACGGGCACAATAATACCACCAGAAAGATTGCTGTGAGTATTAAACAAATGACACATATTGACTGCTCACAAGAGTGAAAAGCCGAGACTTAGCCTTCAGTAAATTTTGGCTATTGTTATTATTGACCTGGTATGGTATGCTATCTCCATACTGAAAAGTTATCTTCATTGCTAGCATACACATGTTACTTTTAAATTAAAGAGAACGAAGGGAACCCAGTCGCATCTTTTTCCTTTTTATTGAATTTATTGGGATGGTACTGGTTAACAAAATTATACAGGTTTCACATGTACAATTCCATAAAACATCATCTTTACACTGAATTGTATGTTCACCACCCCTAGTCAAGTCTTCTTCCATCACCAAGTATCCCGCCCATGCTCTCCTCCACTCCCTCTCAGCAAGCACAACTGTTGTGCCTGTTCACATGAATTTTTCTCTATATTTCCCCTTTTTGCTCAATCCCTCTGCAAACCAGAGAAAAACACTACAAATAATGAAAATTACAGGCCAGTCTCATTCAATAGAGAGAGAACCTGCTGGTGGTGCTTAGATTTTTTTAGAGGCTCTTCTGAGCTTTTGAGATATTCTATGCTGCCACCTGCTGGATTGTTCCTATCGAGTGAGATTGTGATGAACCTTGCCATGTTGTTTGATATAATTTCACATTTACTTAAAGTAGATTACTTAAAGCATGCATTCAACTAATACTTATCTGAGCAGTTGTTCTCAGTAGGTGACTCTAAGAATAACTGAATGTGATTTTAAAATGCCCTGAAAGACTGTGTGTCTGCAAAAAAAAGTCAATGTAGTAATGAGCATCCTCATATTTATGATAATGGTCATAAAGGCTCTCGGTTATGAAATACACACTTCCGGGGCAATTGTAATGAAAAGCAGAATGTGAGATGTGACATTTAAAAGATTTTATTTGAAATTAAAATAAATTTAAATTATTGATATCACAGAACAATTCTTTACTTGTTATTTAGAAATACTTCAGTATAAAATGAAGAAAATGATTAAATAAACATGAGACACTGAGATAAAAATCAATCATCTCTATTCAGGATGTTAAGTAAAAGATAAAATATATTTTTAAAAGGCTTCTATCAGTTTCCACCAGTTGGCAGATTTTTGTTTCACAGAGTCTAGGGTTCTTTTAATGGGACCTATATCTTTGTTATATGCTATGGCTACACTTTGAGCCAAAGTAAGAGATAAATCCATATGGAAGCCCAGAAAATAATATGAGAGAATTTCATAAGTAACGCTTAGAAAACATAATTGCTTATGACTTAAATGTTCTTAACCCAAAAGAATCTTAGAGCAAATGAGATTTAAAGACAATAAAATACTTGTCCTTAGAAGGTCAAAGCTACCAAGTAGTAGAGGAATGCTGGGACACATTTCTAAACATTAGTAATACTATTGAATTAGCACATATCCTTTAATAGCTAGGAAATCATTAAATACTGGCTTCTCTGTCTACAAGGAACTCAGATTAGGGCTAAGGAAACTAGGTTAGGAAATGTAACAGCTCTCTTCCTATCTATTCTGCTGAAGAGGTCTGCTCATCTGAGTACACCTCTGCCCCACTCATGACCCTAAATCCTATGGGTATTGTACCACATTATCGTTAATATGTTTAGTGTCAAGGGCACAAGTGTAAGTCTTATGAGAGCTATAAAGCTCTTCTCAGAAAAATTTTCATATCCATCACACACACACACACTTGCCAGGTCCCTGAATTTCTTTCTTGGACCCTTAAGTTTATAAAACACTCCATGACCATATCATATGTAAGGTACTCTTCAACACTAATCCAAGTAGTAAAGTCTGGGCCATCATGATGGCTAATTGTATGTGTCAATGTGACTGAACTACAGGATGCCCAACTATTTGGTCATCCTGAGTGTTTCTGTATGAGATTAACATTTGAATCAATAGACTGAATAAAGCAAATTGCCCTCCTTAATGTGAGTGGGCCTCATTCAATCCATTTGAAGTTTAAATAGAACAAAAAGGCTGGGTAATAGGGAACTTCACTCTACCTGAGTGTTTTTAAGCTGGACATTGGTCTTCAACTTCCTTTGGATTTGGACTTGGACTTGGATTGGAACTTATACCGTCATCTCTCCTGGGTTGCTAGCTTGCTGACTTCAGAATATAGGACTTCTGAGCCTCCATATCCTATATAATAAAAGCCTACTATGCAAATTGTTCTACTGGGAATTCGACCGCTCACTATGACATGCACTGACCACCAGCGGGTGGCGTGGAACATGGTGGATGTCGGCAACACGGTGCTGGCAGTGGGCAGCAGTGGAAGCACTGCTGGCCCCGATGGACCCTGATGAGAGCAGGACTGTGGCAGGATGGTGGAGCAGGTGAGCAGGTGTCACCAGGCCAAGGCAGTGCAAGCAGGGGCGTGGCAGGGGCCAATCACCCTGCTGATCACCCCACAGATGGCAACCAGCAGTGGCGGCAGGGGGCAGGGCTGCAACCTGGCTCCCAGGCACTGAGGCAGCTGGGCAGGGGGCTTGTCCCTGACTGATCACCGCACAGATGGCTACCAGTGGCCCACAGGCCCTGATAGCCCAATTGGGGCCAGGCCCAGGATGTGACAGGGAACTGGGGGTGGGTGGTGGTGACCAACCTCCTGCAGCCCCCCCGGCTGGCGGTGGGCGGGGGGGGCTGTGACCTCTTGCTGGCTACCTGGGGGCGGGGGTGATGGGAACAGAGGTGCAGTGAGAATGCGGGGTGTCTGCCGAGCTCACTCCCCCTGCTACCCTCCCCCAGGATTCCAGGGCTCGTGCACCAGGGAACCCGCCCCTCCTGCTCAGGCGCCCGGTCACCCGCAAGGAGCCCACCCTGCACCCGCAGCACTGCCTCTTCCTGGTGAGCCAGGCCACAGCCACCAGGACCACAGGGGCAGTCGGGCTACCTGTGGGTTCACACGGGAGCCAGTCTGCGAGGCTGGCCAGGGGGGAGCGCACTGTCCGCCCGGCTTCCCTGCAGCACTGCTGAGCAGCTCAGAGGCCCAGGCTACACCCTGGCCAGCGGCAGCTGGCCGCGCTCACCGCATCTCCACATGGGGTCTCAGGCGCCGTGACTCAGGCAGAGTCGGGTGTGCAGGGGCCTGGGGGGCCCAGGTGCTGCCCAGGGCCAAGACATTAGCTGGGACCTGCCCTTCCACGCCAGACACTCACCTCACGCTCATCTCAGGCTTCGATGGCCAGCCAGGCCTAGGGACTGCACCCTGTGCAAGAATTTTGTGCACCGGGCCTCTAGTAGTGTATATAATCTTTAGAATAAAGCTCTTTTTAATATATCCAGAAGAACCCTGTAGTTAGGTATATAAGAGGAGGAGAATCCACAATTCTCTGGAATTGGGAAGCTGGAAGAATGACATAACGTAAAATGGTTGTGTATATTTCACTCTTTCTTTGTTCTCCAGATGCAGGTTTGCAATGGTAGGCACCCACACTGAAAGATCTTTCTTCACACCATCAGGAACCCGGAGAACATCCACCCAAGGCATAGCAGGGGGCACCTGTGTCCATGCATGGCAGTGGTGATTGAAGTACAGAAGACACACATTTGTCAGAAGTAGCTCTGTCCCATTCATGGTTCTGGTATTTTTCTGAGTCATCAACTAATGGTTTGTCCTTCTGGTTCTTCAAGAAGTGGCCCCAATTTACTCCTAACTTCCTGTTACTGAGTCCACAATGCACCTATGTGTTTATGGCCCTTTGGTCTATTTCTAGACACAAAGTGAGAGCCTGATTCCCAAATTCTACCATATAAAAGCATTTTGCTTTTCTTGCATTTAGCCATTCAAGTTCAAGACCATGTTCATTCCTGGGTGACTTGGCTCATCATGAAGGAGCATGAACTGAGAGTCAAGGAATGCTAGGACATGCAGGGGCTGCACTTCTCAGTGGCCATTTATTATGAGCATTCAGGAGGAACAGCTGACAAATGATTGCAAAATGTGGCCAAACTTATTTTAATAATTGGATCCCCTTCAATGTATCAGCCACTTATATAGATTTGCATACATTTTAATTTAAAACCTGACAACAACCCACAGAAAACAGAATTACAGATGAGAAAACTGGGGCTCAGAGAGTATAATAACCTATTTAAAGTCAGGCCAGTGATCTAAGGATGTCTGGCACCAACAGTCCCCCATATTATAGCCAACCTCATGGCCACATTGCTGAAACTTATGAGAATAGGATCAAATTCTCCTCTTTTTATCCATTAATGTTTTAACTTCACCACAGAATAGGTCTAATATTATTAGCCAACTAATTTGAATTTGTCAGAAGATATGTGTCTGTAAATAAGGTGATTCTTCCAATAGATTTGATTGATTTGTTCTTTTGTCAGACACCCTATCCTTGAGCTTGCTTCCCTGTTTTAGTACGTATTTTCAGGAAAAACAGCTAAAATGCTAAATGACTTAATTTCTTTTTCTAACTCATTTGTGCTCATCATCAATGTTTTTAGAAACTACAATATTATAACTAATTTTTAGGTTTATAATTTATTATTCCAATGATTTCATTAGTACAGGCTTCTGATAGTAAAGACGGTTCTCATTTCCTTATGGTATTCCTCACTATAGTCATTACCTCCCCATCCCTGAGACGAAAGAGCCCACATAAGGATCTCAGTGGCTAGTCCTCTGTCTTTTGCCATGATGGCTACACATCCAAAGAGAACCATAACTTCACACATTTATCTTTCCTGCCTCATGAAGTATAATCCATGAAAAGTGATAGAACTTTAAAATTCAAATTAATGGACCTTGAGTATTATGCTAAACAAAGTAAGCCAGTCAGAGAAAAATAAGCATCACATGATCTCACTCATATGTGGAATCTAATGAAAAAAATAAACTGATGAATAAAGTAATTCCAGAGACATAGAAGCATGGAACAGACTGATGAATTTCAAAGGGAAGGTGAGGGTGGGGAATGATTAACCAGGGAACTTATATGGATATAAGACAATATAATGGTGAAGACCTGGGAGGGGCTGGTGTGGGGTGGAGGGGGTCAATGTGGGGGGGAAAAAACACAAAGAAACAAAGGTGACATCTGTAATACTTTTAACAATAAAGCAAAAATAAAATAAAACAAATTAATAAAGAATATTGTGAGATCCCCAGCATCTTCATGCCTGCATGCTTGACATTGTATTGTTCTGAGGCCCTCTTGTCCTTAGTTTTGATTAAAAATAACAAGTTTCTACTTGTTAACAAAACCTTCTTTGAATTGGTTACATGACCATCAATAGCACCACTTTTCCAAGACAGAAAACAAGAAGCAGAACAACTGATGGTTTTCTAGATCAGCCCTAACTTGGGGTTATTACAGAGATGTTATTATGCTCTCTCAGCGGGTTAGCAAGCTTTATGCTCTTGTACTGAATCACTCTCTAATCTCATCAAGAAATCACTCCTCCCTATTTGGGAACTCACAGTCCTTGGCAATGATAGCTTCACAATGTTACCTTATTTCCTACCTAAAAATAAATTGATCCCTTTGCAAGCAAAGTCTCTAGACAAGAAATGTGATTTTTTTTAGATAATATCAAAACAAAACACTACAGTATTTACTGAAAGTGAGGACCTGCCTCAGATAAATGTGTGGATTAAGGGGCATCCATCTTTCTTATCCCCACTTTCACCTTTCCTGCCAAGTAGTGTCATTCACCTCTCCAATTCTTTCTCTCCATTTTAATAGAGAGCCTGAGCTTTGGTAATAAATAGTCCCAAAAGGATAATGGCTCCACACAATAGAAGTTTATTTCTCAATAAAAACAAAACAAACAAACAAAAACACACGAAAACAGTGCAAGATTGGCATTCCCAGGCATCTTTCCTCCTTGTGTTCATTCAGGACCCAGGCTCCTTTCATCGGTGGCTCCTCATGAGAGTGGGAGGGAAGAGGAAGTCTTGGTTCTGCAATGCCACACACGACTTGTACTTACACTCTATTGGACAATAAGCTGCAGGACCAAAAGTTCATGCTGACGGGCTGGGAATTTAAACCCTAGGCAGGCAGTTCCCTCCCAGCTACAAAGGTCAGTTATGAATGGAGAATACAAACTGTGGTACTGCTAGCCATTCCTGCCATACTATGCATGCTTGCCATTAAGGAAAACTCAACTTTAGAGGCTCATTTCTGGTAAGCTACAAATGACTCCTAAAAATCACTGCTTATCCAACCTAGTGGTGGTCTTGTTTTTTATCTGAAATTTGAATATAAATTTCCAAGTGGAATTAGATTTACTACTAAGCAGGTGGAAAGGGGTAGTGATGAGAATGTCAGAAAACCTTCTGAAATTCTCCAAAATAAGCAGCTGACTTCCAGTTATGTATCAAATCATCCTGGTTGAAATATTAGATTCTCAAAACTGTGTACGAATCATCCCAAACAGATATCCACACAACATAGCTTGAGCATGAGAGTGAACATGCTATTAAAACCTAACATCATTCCTGTATAAATAATTCCCTGGACTAGAATTGCTTTATTCCTATATGAACAACTACCATACTCACAAGATAATATTAAAGCTTAGAATATTCACACAGACATTTCAGATACCAAAGAAAATACCTCTCTTATTATAGTTGTGGCCCAATTCTAATGAACATGTAATTTTCTGTGATGTAAGTGGGAGGTGAGTAGCCTTGTGAACCCTGACTGGGAAATTGGGCCCTTAGGGAACATTTTCACCAGCCCCGTGTGCAAACATCCTAGTGCAGGGCATCAAAAAGCATTTTGTCCTATGTTATAGTCCTCTCCTATATAATAAAAGCTTAATATGCAAATCGACTGAATGGCATAACGACTGGTTGCTATGACGTGCATTGACCACCAGGGGCCAAATGTTCAACACAGGAGCTGCCCCAGCCCACACACCCCAACCAGTGGCAGCAGTGGGGGGTAGGGCCGGCGAGTGGGCAGTGCCAAGCCAGCCAAGGCAGGTGACAGTGGGGGCCCCCTGATCACCCCACCGGTCCCACAGATTGGCCCTGATCACTGGCCAGGCCTAGGGACCCTACCCATGCACGAATTTTGTGCACTGGACCTCTAGTATTATATAAAGAGCAAAAGAATAATGGTTTCATATAAAAACATTCACTTTTGAAGCTAAGAACAAACAGGAACACATTTCATTTGCTTTTGTGAAATTTTCACTTTCACTTGATGTGAAAAACCACAGATGTGGTGATTTAATAGAAATTAAAAAATTTAAAACACTGAGTGTCCACAATTTGAATTTAGTATCTGTACATTATGAAACTCCATGATTAAATACCTTAAAAAGTCAGGAAGACTTTGAAATTAAATGGGTATCATTTAATTTAAATCAGCTTTTCCTGATTTTTATATAAATAACTACAAGTTCTAAGCCCCAGTAAATAGTCTAAAGACAGTTCATTACACAAAAACATCTATGTGATACATTTTTCTGAAGAAATTTTAGAATGTTCTTACATACTTGCAAAAGGTCCTTAACATCGTATTTAAATGATACTTTAAAATATTCAGAAAAAAAATGGGACCTAATCATATGACATTTTTACTCTAAATATTCTGTGAGAAGGACAATTTTATTGGTACACAGATAATAATATAGAAACTCAGGTAGACAGTGGAGTTTTCCCTTTTCCTATATCAGGGGTTGAAATGTGGCTGTGCATCAGAATTATTAAAGAATTTCTCAAACTATAGAGTCTAGGTCCTATGTCCAGAGTTCCTCTCTCAGTATGTTTTTTGTGGAGCTTGAGAATCTGCATTTTATTTAACTAGCATATCAGGTGCTTGTGATACAGCTGGGTCACAGGTTTTTTGATCACTGATAAGGATTTTGAAAGATTTAGAACAATGCTTTTCAAACTTTATTGTTCATGCAAATCACGTTCTTTAAAGGACTGTTGTGAATATCAAATAAGAACACATAGGACTTTGTACATTGTGAGGCTTAAACAATATTAGATATGATTGTTTCATTCAAAGCTAATGAAGAGCCCTGGCCAGTGTGCTCAGTTGGTTGGGTGTTGCCCTGTGCACCACAAGGTTTCTGATTCGATTCCCAGTCAGGACACATGCCTGGGTATTGGGCTCCATCCCTGGTAGGGGGTGTGCAGGAGGCAACTGACCAATGTTTTGCTCTCACACTGATGTTTCTCTCTGTCCCTCCCTCTCCCTCCTTCTCTAAAACCAAATTTAAAAAGAGTTTTTAAAAAACAGCTTATGAAGTGTTAGAAAAAAAGAAAAAATGTTCAACTATTGGAATAAAATTGAAAGAAAACTGAGTGTTACTGTATAGGGAAACTAGCCACTATTTAAAAAACAGATGATGCCGTACAGCAAGGCTTCCAGCTCCTGGCGCATTTCCATTTTAATTCCTAAAAAACAAACAACAATCAGCCTTCAAACATATAACTCTGTCTTTATCCTTACTCCTTTTCAATGTATTCCCCATAATACAGACACATAGAATATTCTAGTAAATCAGACTGAATCTATCACGCCCCATTTAAAATCTTTCATTGACTTACATTGCCCTTAGGGTGAAAGTGAAATTCTCAGCAGTATTTCTCCACCCTCATATCCCATCCCCATTAACACCATTTCCTCTAGGGGGCCTTTTCCCAAGCCTAGGTTTCCCAATTCAAACACTTTCATCCTTTATTACTATTTCTTGCCTATATTTCCGTGTTCCCCCTAAGTCTGTAAGAACAATAAAGGCAAGCATTCTCATCATCTTGATCACTATTGAATCCCCAGCTGCCACACCATGCCTTGTACAAAGTTAGTGCTTAATAAGAAGATGTGGTTTACACACACACACACACAAACAAACACTCAGGAATATTATTCAGCCATAAAAAAGAATAAAATATTGCCATTTGTGACAACATGGATGAACCATGAGGGCATTATTGCTGAATGAAATGTCTGACAGAGAAAGACAAATACAATATGATCTCACTTATATGTGGAGTTTAAAACAAACAAAAATGCCAGACTCATAGACACAGAGAACAGAATGGTGGTTGCTAGAAGTGAGGAGTGGGGAATGGTGGGAAGGGCAAAACGGATGAAGGGGGTCAAAAAGTACAAACTTCCAGTTATAAAATAAAGCAGTCGTGGGAATATAATGTATAGCTTGGTGACTATAGTTAATAACGCCGTATTGTGTATCTGAAATATGCAATGGTGCCATTGCTGTCCTAGCTTTTAGCTTGACTCTACTATTAGTCTGTGATCTTGCTTCAGGTTTCAATGTTCTTATGATTTTGTGAGGTCATGCCTCCTGTCAGTCAGACAGTCTCCAAATATTTATTGATCTTAGTGCCAGTCACCAGGCTGGCTGCTGGGGAAGTAGTACAAGGAGAGTAAGCAGCTCCCTGTTCCCACAGGACAGCACACGCTGTTCTCATGGAGTGTGGAGAGCTTTGCAGCTTTGCTGGTGGTGCCACTCAATGTGGCCTCTATTCTTTTTGGACAGTCCTCTCTCATAAGGAGTTTTGAGTGGCCTGGAACTGGGTGACCTCCCAGTGGGCCTACCATTTCCCCATAACTGAAAAATAAATTATATCCCAGGGTCCATCCAAGTCCCTCTACCCTCCCTTGGGGTGAGTTTACTGCCTACCAGGACACTGTGTGAGGCTCTGGGCTTTGATCTTCTGTTCTGTTCAAGAGATTTAACTTTGGGGTGCAGCTGTTATTTCTGCTTGATGTCATATTTTCCATTGAGTAGATTAAATACACAAAAGAAGATGCAGAAGCTCCTTGCTAAAATATATGTTGGTGCCTAGATATGAAGAGGAAGCAATTATTCTAGTTCCTTCCTGACCAGGACTTCAAAGCCTATGTCAGTATCAAAAGATGGACACATAACCTCCACAGAGAAAATTAACTTAAGGCAGAGATTTTAATAATTCTTCACCTGTCAATTGTAACCTCACCCCCCAAGTCTGAAATTGAATAAGCAGAAACTCTCAAAGTTGCAATACACTTGTTTCCAAATAAAAGAAACAACATTTGGCAAACAGTAATATTTATTCATTCTCTAATTGCCTGCCAGTATTTGGGGGAAAAATCAAGAAAACAAAGAACATTTGCTTCTTATGACTAGTAGTTGATCCAGGAATGTATAATCTATATATATAAAAGCCTAAGCAACTGGAATGCCGGAATGACTGGAACAACCAGTCACTATGATGCGTACTGACCACCAAGGGGCAGACACTCAATGCAGGAGCTGCCCTCTGATGGTCAGTGTGCTCCCACAGCCAACCTCCCATGGCCGGCCAACCTCCTGTGGTACCCCCGGCCGGCAGGCCCCAGCCAGCAGTCAGCAGGAAGGTCCCGGCCAGCAGCCAGAAGGCCCCAATCGGCCCTGATTGCCAACCAGGCTTAGGGACCCCACCCGTGCACGAATTTCGTGCACTGGGCCTCTAGTAACCTAATAAAATACAAGGTGGGGTCTAAGCAATAAAGATAAATGATTAAATAGGCCAACAAGCACTAGATAAATTGTAGTCTACAATACTCAGTGAAGTTGGTGAACTGCAGTGTGATGAGAGAATATAAAATACTGAAGAGATGGGAAACAATTTAGAGAACGCATGAGTTAGGAGTTGGAATAAAGAATGATGAAGCTGTTTTCTGAACTAGAAGGTCTATAACAGGCAATGTGTAGATGAAACGTGCTCACACATTCCTTCATGGTGTGGCAAAACTACAAAACTAGTGGGTATACTTTTAAACTGCTGACATTTTATGTCCTGAGCCAAGAAGAAGACTATTGAGCAAGGCTAACATGTAACATTTTCTGGTCTATTGACCGGGCACATCTTTAACCCCTTGTGCTTTTCTTCTTCCTCCCAAAAGCCCTTTAAGGAGAGTATTCCTAATACTCCTATTCCATGGGTGAGAAAGTTGAGTCAGAAAGAGGCTAAGCATTTCCCCCAAGGAATAAGTAGGACTTCATCCCATGTGTTCTGACTCCAGGACCCCAAATTTAAACCATTTATTTGTACTTCTTTTTGAAAATTCTTTCCTGATCTCTAAGAATGGATTAGATGACCCTCCCATGTGCTCTATTTCATCCTATGTCTCTCCATATCCCTTTGTTGGCATGCTCTGATTTTGTCTTTTTATTCAGCAAATCTATGAACTCTTTGAGGCATGCACAATGTTTTATTGTTGTATCACTATTACCTATCACATAACAGGCTCATAGTTCGTATTTGCAGAATTATTGAGAGACAAACATACAAATTAGTGAGTATTAAAACATCATCAAGACCAAGAGAAGAAAATGCACTCTTGACCAGTAGGTGGCAGCAGTGAAAAGCTGGCAAAAGAATGACTCCTGGGACCTGATGAGGAACTCTTTGGTTGGGAGCATACAGTTGGGCTACCAGTTTTGCCAGAGGAAGTCATCTTATTATATTAATAAATTTAGTTACTCAAGAGACTGAGCAAGATGGCGGCATAGGTAAACACCAGAGACTGTTGCCGCAAACAACCACTTCGAAAATACAACTAAAAGACAGAACGGACATCACCCAGAACCACAGGAAGGCTGGCTGAGGAGAGAATCTTCAACTAGAAGGAAAGACAGCAGCTTGCCGAGGCTCAGAAGAGGCGCAGTGTGGAAAATTTAAAGGTGCGGAGGTGCGCGCGAGGGGCGGGCTGGTGGCTGAGGACACCGTTGTTGTTTTCGGTCGGGAGTGAGTCTCAGACTCTGGGCTCCAGATCCGGGTGAGTCTCTAGGGACTCAGACTCAGACGGGAGAAGCGGGATTGTCCGGCATCAGTTGGAACGTGAGGGCAGCTTTCTCTCCGAGGTTTGCAGCAGTTGCCGGGGTTCTGAGAAGCAGAGCCTCTGGGAAGGGACTGAGAGCAGCCATAACGGCTCCCTCCGCCCGCCCTTTTGAGCCCGCCCCGCCTAAGCCCTGCGCAGAGCCATTTGCTGGATCGCCTCAGGCAAAGGCTAGATTAGCACCTCCCCAGAGGACAGAAGTTTTCCCACAGCTGATTCTCACAGCCAGTCGGCCTGTTGGTCAAATCCCTCTAGTATTAACTACAACAATCAAGGCTTAACTAGAACAAGACTGCACACAAAGACCACAAGGGGGTGCACCAAGAAAGCATAAAAAATGCGGAGACAAAAAAACATGACAGAAATGGAGGATATAGAGCTAAAAAACGCAATTTTGAGGGCTTGCAATAATGTGCTACAAGCTGCCAATAAACTTGATGAGAGCCTCACGAAAACTAATGAGACCCTCGATGCTATGATAAAGAAACAACTAGAAATTAAGCATACACGGACTGAAATAAAGAATGTTATACCCAATAGCAGACCAGAGAAGCACAAGAATCAAGCCAAAGATTTGAAATGCAAAGAAGCTAAAAACACCCAACCGGAAAAGCAAAATGAAAAAAGAATCCGAAAATACGAAGATAGTGTAAGGAGCCTCTGGGACAGCTTCAAGCGCACTAATGTCAGAATTATTGGGGTGCCAGAAGATGAGAGACAGCAAGATATTGAAAACCTATTTGAAGAAATAATGGCAGAAAACTTCCCCCACCTGGTGAAAGAAATGGACTTACAGGTCCAAGAAGTGCAGAGAACCCCAAACAAAAGGAATCCAAAGAGGACCACACCAAGACACATCATAATTAAAATGCCAAGAGCAAAAGACAAAGAGAGAATCTTAAAAGCAGCAAGAGAAAGAGACTCAATTACCTACAAGGGAATACCCATACGACTGTCAGCTGATTTCTCAACAGAAACTTTGCAGGCCAGAAGGGAATGGCAAGAAATATTCAAAGTGCTGAATACCAAGAACCTACAACCAAGAGTACTTTATCCAGCAAAGCTATCATTCAGAATTGAAGGTCAGATAAAGAGCTTCACAGATAAGGAAAAGCTAAAGGAGTTCATCACCACTAAACCAGTATTATACGAAATGCTGAAAGGTATCCTTTAAGAAGAGGAAGAAGAAAAAGGTAAAGATACAAATGGTGAACAACAAACATGCATCTATCAACAAGTGAATCTAAGAATCAAGTGAATAAATAATCTGATGTACAGAATGAACTGGTGATTATAATGAATCAGGGACATAGAAAGGGAATGGACTGACTATTCTTGTGGGGGAAAGGGGAATGGGAGATGCGGGAAGAGACTGGACAAAAATCGTGCACCTATGGATGAGGACAGTGGGTGGGAGTGAGGGTGGAGGGTGGGGCGGGAACTGGGAGGAGGGGAGTTATGGGGGGGGGTGGGGAAGAGGAACAAATGTAATCTGAACAATAAAGATTTAATTAAAAAAAAAATATATATATATATATAATTCAAACAAACTAACAAAATGAGCTAAAACAAACTCATAGGTAGACACAACAGAACAGTGGCTACCAGAGGGGAAGGAGGGTGGGGGAGAGCAAATTAGGTAAAGTGGGCCAAATATCGGTATACAGATATCGAATTATATAATGTTGTACACCTGAATCTTATATATTAATGATGTTATCTCAATAAATTTAATTTTTGTTATAAAAAATAAATAAATAAATAAATTTAGTTACTCTTCTCTAGATGCCTTCCAAATTTGCTGCACCCTTCTTCAGAAACTAGAACTTATTCCACTTGCAATATTTCTGTTGAATCTATTTTCCCACTAGCCTAACTTGTAAAATATTTATTTTCAAGAAACTGATAAAAAGGGTTTATATATTTTACTTATCTAATTAATCTATAATTCAAATACATACATGATACATGCTCCAATTTGAAAGTATACTTGCCTATTCTTGAATATTTGTGGTTTGAAGAAATTCTGCCTATCACCACAACCAGATATTGGGGAAAGATAAAGTTATCCAAAACTAGAAACCATTATTATTGAACAAGGACGAGGAAAATGAATGTGAACAATTTTCCCTTTAGATTTAACCACAGTCCAAACATCCTAGAAGAAGGTGCACTCTGCAATAAAACTAAGAAAGAATGTTTCTCCCACACTTATTTATATAACCTCCCATTCCTTCTAATAAAACTAGTTGGACCAGTGCTTCTCAATGTTTATAGTGCATATGAAACACCCAGGGATCTTATTAAAATGCAGCTTCTGATGCAGGAGGCTTGGGGAGTGGCCAGAGATCCTGCATTTCTAACAAGCTCCCAGGTGAGGCTCATGGTGCTGGACCACAATTTCAGCTGCAAGGATCTGGGTACAATTACATCCAGCATTTTAAGGACAAGAATAACCTATACCTGCGTATTAATAGGTATCTGGTGGCCATGGTTTAATCTTAAGGGTATGAGTATTTCTTAATTATATTTTGACTTACCTTAATACACTTAGCTGAGTATTGTGTTGATAATTTTTTGTAAAAATAGTCATTTCCTGAGGTTAATGTTATACCTTTTCCTAGATTAACCCAAAATATAATATTTTGGTTATCCGCTGTTGCATAACAAACTGTCCCAAAACCTCAGTGGCTTCAAACAATTTCATTCTATCTCACAATCTTATGGGCCAGAAATGGAGGCAGGCATTGCCTGAGGTCACCAGTCGTTTTCACCCTGCAGGTGGTCAGATATTGAGGGTCCAAGGCGTTTTGATTGATATGTCTGGTGCCTCCAGAGTGGTGGTGAGAAAGCTGAGCTTATCTGGACCCCTCTCCCATTCCATGGTTTCTGACCCTCTCGATGGCTTCTTCAGCAGGGAAACTGGGCATCTTACCTGATGGTTCAGGCTTCAACATCAGCCGGAAGCTGCCACCCTCTTAAAAGAGAGAGGCATGGAGCTGTCCTGGCATCACTTCCACCATACTCTATTAGTCAAAGCTATTACAGGCCAGCTCAGGTCCCAGGGAAGGAGAACTAGACCCTTCCTCTGGACAGGAGGAGGGTCAGTGTGGCCATCTTGAGTCTCCCACAGTTAGCTAGTATCAGGGAACCAATCAGTGTTATTGAATCGGGGCATGTCTGTGTATTTGTTTGAGGGGTAGAAAGAACTGAAATATATTACTTTTTTTCTCAATAAAATTAGTCATATATTCAAACTAAATTTATTTGCAACTGGTTGCTTTACTTGACTATTGTACTCATAAGATGGAACACATTTAGATTTGTAAATATGTTCGTTAGTTTTGAGAAATGTATACATTCTTTCTTGGTCTCAGTTTTCTTATTATTGAGAGTAAGAACTTACCTGATTGTTAAGCCTCCTTAAAACGCCATGATTCGAAAATATTTCATCTGTCATCTTATGTGTAATATACTTCTAGTTGCTTTTTTAATACTTAATGTCTCAGAAGTATATGAATCTAAACAAAAAAGTATATGTGTGTACATACATATAATTACCTATTTATACCCTCTCTGCCTCATCTTTATTTCCAGCAAGTTCTTCAAGAGCTTCTGCACAATTTAAGTACTGCTTATTTAAAGACTTACCATTTTAATTATAGGCATCCTCCCTCTTTGAAAATCCCTTAGATGTTTAGGGAAATCTTGCAGTGCATTCAAGCCCATATAATTTGTTTATATGACATAATTTTAAAGCTTAACTACATTTCTCAGTACAAATTATTAACTATTTTAAATATTTTGACCTTTTCATATTTCCTATAAAACATCCTCTTGTAGCTATAATTTCCAAAAAGTTAGAGCATAAAAAAATCCATCCATATACTACCTCGAGCCCACTCTAAAGATGGGTGATAGTGAATACTTGGATTGGCATTCAGACCTAGAATAGAAAGGAAGGTTTACATCATCATAAAAAATGACAAAAATTTCTAGCTGTTTAAGTATATATTGAATTTTTTTTTCAAGGGAGGAGGAGAACTTATTTGTATCTCAAGACTCCAAAAGAAAAGGGCTGGGATTTGGAGAAATGAACATCTTCCGATGTGTTAAATGCAGGCAAGGAGTGGGGCATCAGTTGAGAATAAAATATACAACGAAATAGGAAAGTGTGGGGAGAGGATAGCCCCACAAAAGAGGAAAGAAGAAAGTAGAGTACAAAGATTTGGGGCTGAGCAGCCAAGGTCAGCGAGAGGCTGCAGGAGCCCTACAGGAAATGCAGATGCTCACGAAAAGCAGGGACTGGAAGCTCCCACCAAGGTTTTCACACATTCCAGTTGCCGAAACCATCATGCATTCCTGTTTAGCTGTAAGACTGACACATATGTAGGCTAATTCTTAAATATACATGGTTTTATCCCCAAATTGGGAAAGTACCTATTATGGCTAAATTGTGTCCCCACTCTTCCCCCAAAAATGTATAGGTTGAAGCCCTAACCCTTTGTACCTTAGGATTTGACTGTATTTGAGACAGGGCTAAAAAAAAAAAAAAAAAAAAAAAGTTGATTTTGAGAAACTGAAGGATGATTTGAGTGTTGAAGAGGAGGCCATGGTGAATGGGTGATGAGGATTGTTGAGAAATAGGGGGCTATTTTTCACAACCTGGAATTAATATTCGGTGGTTTCTCAGTCCCAAGACATTATTTTTTTCTAGTGCAGGGAGTTGCTTTTTATTTGTTGTCCTTAATAAGTACAGCCTGTGAGCTAGATTTTTTTAATTTACATAGGAATGCTAAACTGGGCCTAGTCTTTAAGCTCATCCTCGAGGTTTCTGAGGGAGGACTGAAGAAACCAAGAATCATATGATTCAGTTACAATGTTTGACATATGTTGTTACCGTCATAATTTACAGTTCCTGTCACTTACACAAAGGACACCTGGGAATTTTTACTTCTTATCTTACTTTATTCTGTTATGTTGTATTATAAAATAAGCTCTTCACTTAAAGAAAGTAGGGGGAAAAATGTGTATGTAAGGCTCATTCTCATTCTTTTCTACTCAGTATTCTGGGCCCAACCATCCTTTTCACCTTAGACTTCACAGCAGGAAGGACTAGAGTTCAGGTCCATGGTACTCCAGTCTCTATTTGGGGTCAGCAAGACCATCAATGAATTCGAACTAGATTATACCTAACAACTCCTGTTTCCCATTAGTGAAAATATGTGACATAAATGAAGAAATCATTAGAAAAGAACAGACATCTAAAAATTAAATTAGCCAAGGGGGAGGGGGATGTACATATCTTATGAATCCCACTCAGAGAGAAAAGTAAGATATCTAATTTCAGTGTTCAATGTCTCACTTTTAAGTACATACTAACTTCATTTTCCTGGAACAAAAGTTCCAGTACAAAAGGACAGAAAAATACACAAAAAATAAGGCACTCATAATTACTGCACTTATAGGTAATTGATGTTCATATTTTGATATATGATTTATAGGTCATATTTTTTTCTATGCATTTAAAATATGCTTTTTGCCCTAGCTGATTTGGCTCAGTGGATAGAGTGTTGGCCTGTGGACTGAAGGGTCCGGGCTCGATTCCAGTCAAGGGAGCTTGCAGTAGGTAGCCAATCGATGATTCTCCCTCATCATTGATGTTTCTTTCTCTTTCTCCCTCTCCCTTCCTCTCTAAAATCAATAAAAAAAATATTTTAAAAAATAAATTAAAATATGCTTTTTAAAGATTGTATACCATATATATAATTTTGCATACATTGCATGTCATTAAATCTTCTTCCTCAATAATTTAGTGATTCTAGCAAACATATGAAGTACTTTATTATACCTAACCATTTAGATATTCCCCAATTTTTTTCTATTGCAAACAATATTGTAATGCACATTCTTGCACATATGTCATCCATCAACATGGGGCGCCACTTTAAAAAGTGATGGTAGCCAATAACTAGATCATGAAAAATGTAACTTCTCACTCTGTTCAAATAAATAAATATGATTAAAATTATGCATATCATCACCACCTCTCCCATCAGGTATTTGACGGCAACTGATAATTAGCAACTGCTCCTACAGTGATCTCACTTACACTAATTAACAAAATCAAATAAGGTTGAAATTTATTGTCCTGTTCAGTGAATCATGAGTCTCACAGCTGCTGCTACCAAGGCCAGCATTAGTGCCTGATGTTAACAGATTGTATGAAAAAGTACTTTGCTGATTATGTTCTAACTAGAGTCCTGGTGCATGAATTTGTGCACCAGTGGGGTCCCTTGGCCTGGCCTGTGGGATTGGGCTGAAACTGGCTCTGTGACATCCCCTGAGGGGTCCCGGATTGTGAGAGGGCACAGGCCAGGCCAAGGGACCCCACCGGTGCACAATCGGGGTCAGGGAGGGATATGGGAGGTTGGCCAGCTGAAGAGGGACTGCAGGAGGGCTCCAGGGCATGTCCAGCCTGTCTTTATCTTTACAAATGTAAAGATAATTCCTTTATATTCAAATATTAAGTGAGAGGGAAAAAAAGCTTATTTAAAAATAAACACAAAGGAATTGTGTTGAACCATATCCCGTTAACATCACAATTAAGGTGCAAATAACTGACTATATTATCTATTCACTAGAGAATTTGAGTAATATATATGGAAAATGTATGTCATGTTGCTTTTTAATTTTTTAAATTTTTTTATCCTAGTTAATTTTCCAACAATTAGCTAATTGTTCATACTGATGCATTTATTATATTCTTTTCTTGAGTATTTATTAAAATAACTAGAGGCCCAGTGCACAAATTCATGCACCAGTGGGGTCCCTCGGTCTGGCCTTCGGGATCAGGCCAAAACTGGCTCTCTGACATCCCCTGAGGGGCCCCGGATTGCAAGAGGGTGCAGGCCAGGCCGAGGGACCCCACTGGTTGCACAATCAGGGCTGGGGAGGGACGCAGGAGGTTGCCCAGCCGGGGAGGGACCATAGGAGGGCTCCAGGGCATGTCCGGCCCATCTAGCTCAGTCCTGATCGGCCAGACCCCAGCAGCAAGCTAACCTACTGGTTGGAGCATCTGCCCCCTGGTGGTCAGTGCACGTTATAGCGACTGGTCAACCAGTTGACTGTCTGTCCCCTGGTGGTCAGTGCATATCATAGCATATTACGCTTTGGTTGAACGATCGACCAGACACTTAGCATATTAGGCTTTTATAGGATGAACTTATTCTAAGGGACAATATCACAAAATACACATCACCAAAGTTCTCTACAGAAAAAAAGTTTAAACTTATTTTATTTACATTGGGATTTCCTATACAAAAAAGGAAACTCCTTCAGTTAAAGTCACTTTAAAGGAAAACTAGGATATTCTGGAAAACAACCATTTTGAGATATATTATTGATGAGGAAACTATCTTCTCCAAGTTATCCCACTGCTATTTTTGGTCAGGGAAAGATAACACTGCTGGATGGAAACTAAATCCATTTGGCAATTACTGTGCTATTTAATTTTCAACTTATCCATTTTGGACAACCAGATCTTGTCTGTATATCTATGTTTACCATTACAGCACCAATATCCAAGTATGTTCATTGTCAGTGCAATGATAACAAGGAAAGAAAGCTGTGTGTCTCTGTTGTGATTAGACAAGATTCTTAGAATTAGCACTTATTCTTAAAAAGAAACACAAAATATAGTTTAAATTTAGCTTGTCCCTCATGCCAAACATGAGTGCCAGGTAAATTGAAATCATTACAGAAATGTGCAAGAAAATAGTCAAGGCTTCTTGATCTAGGCTGTTTGAAATAAATGGCATCCTTAACTCCAACAAATATGTTTAAGATGGCATTGTTCGTTGGGAAAAAGGAGACAACTGTTTAATCAATAAAGAAAAAAAAGAAAAAGATGGCATTGTTCGTTAGAATTATTTTCACCAAACAAAAACATGTTTATTTTAAAATATTTTATTACTATGTACTAAATAATTGAATGTATCATTGTTTTCAATGCCAAAATCAATATAAAAATGTTCCATTTTTTCCACCAGAAGGATGGTCACGGCACAGTCAATAGGCAAGGCAATGATATGTCCTACATTCCTGAATGGCGTCATGCATTAATATTGGAAACAGCTAAGGACTCTGGTGATTATACTTATTAGTGTGGACAGGTATTTTATTTGTTGGTTCTTCCTTGTTTTCAATAGATAATACATAAACATAGTATAAAATCTAGAAGGTACGAATGAGTGTAAAGACAAGAGAAAAAATCTCTTCCCCATCCCTGTTTACTTTTAGACCCTCACTTGCCTTTTCCAGAAGAGAAGCTCCTGCGCAGGGTTGAAGAGATGTGATAGCCTGCATTAAGCATGTCAGCACATATCTCCTTTTAAACAAACACTAATGGTTAAAGACTAAACAGTGTTCTGCAGCTTCCTTTACTTTTATTTTTTAAATATATTTTTATTGATTTCATAGAGGAAGGGAGAGGAAGAGAGCGATAGAAACATCAGTGATGAGAGAGAATCATTGATTGGCTGCCTCCTACACAGGGACAAAGCCCTCAATCTGGGTATGTGCCCTGACCAGGAATCTAACCATGACCTCCTCATTCACAGGTCGATGCTCAACCACTGAGCCACATCGGCCTGGCATATGCAGCTTCCTTTATAAAACACACACACACACACACACACACACACACAACATGAAAATGATATTCCCTAGCCTTTGTGGCTCAGTGGATAGAGCATTGGCCTGTGGACTGAAGGGTCCCGGGTTCGACTCTGGTCAAGGGCACATGCCCAGGTTGTGGGCTCAATCCCCATTGGGGGGCATGCAGGAGGCAGCTAATCAATGAATCTCTCTCATCATTGATGTTTCTATCTCTCTCTCTCTGCCTCTCCCTTCCTCTATGAAATCAATAAAAATATATTTAAAAAAAGAAAATGATTGCTCTGTCCTAATAATTTCATGCTATCATGGACTGACGTACTGTCATTTATTTAACTAAACATTTCTCAACATTTAAGCTATTTGTTCTCATTCACTATAGTATAATTTCACGGTATCTTTGGGATTATCTCCTTTTGTATATGTGCAACAGCATCTGTATGATAATTCCCTGGAAATTAAATAACTTGGCCAGAGTACAAATGCATTTAAAATTTGAATACATATTGCCATTTGCCCCCATAGAGAATCACTATATATATGATATAAATATAGATACTTGCATCAATAAAGCATGAGAATATATCTATTTTCTATAATTTTTATTAACACATATATCGTCAAAGTTTTGGTTTGCAAATTTGATAGCAAAACAAGAAATGCAACTTTAGTCTTTGTCTTGGGTGAGAATATCTTTTTAATAAATTTAATAGCTATTTGTTTTCTCTGACACATCTTTTTATGTTTTTGAACATTTTTATATACACTTGTATTTGTTATTTATTATCTAGTCCAGAGGTGGGCAAACTTTTTGACTCGAGGGCCACAATGGGTTCTTAAACTGGACCGGAGGGCCGGAACAAAAGCATGGATGGAGTGTTTGTGTGAACTAATATAAATTCAAAGTAAACATCATTACATAAAAGGGTACGGTCTTTTTTTTTTTTTTTAGTTTTATTCATTTCAAACGGGCCGGATCCGGCCCGCGGGCCGTAGTTTGCCCACGGCTGATTCTAGTCAATAGCCTTTCTTACAAGAGCTCTTCATATAATAATGAAAATGTCATTTTTCTCTATTTCATTAAAAATATTTTTCTTACTGTGTCACTCCCTTTGAGTTATTTATGGTGTTTACTGCAAAGTGTTTTTATAAATTTTATAAATTAAATTTAGCAATATTTTCTTTTCTGGTTTCTATTTTTGTTTTCATATTTAAAACACCACTCTTCTAAATTTGTATTATGTGTGTGGCTTTGTTTTCTTACTTTTCAATATCTGGTTTATCTGAAATATATTTGGTTTAAACAATGAGACAGGGCTCCAAATTGACTGTTTTCTAGATGAGTATACAGTTACCTCCAAACTATTAAATAACCCATGTTTCCCCCATTGAACTGAAACATCACCTTTGTTAAACACTGAAGTTCATATATGAGTCCTATCAGAACTGGACAAAGTCAAACCCCACAGCTAGAACTTAGGCCTCAACAACGATAGCCAACCCAGATTCACTCCAGCATGTCACCAACAAATACTTTTCCCAGATCAATGCTGAGGTAAAGATAAGACCGTTATATAATTCCAAAGGTCAGACTCTATGCCCTAAGAGAAAATTGTCACATTGTAGATGATCAAGCACTATATTGAAATTTAAGGGCATTTATACTGTCAAAGAATAAATTATATTTATGGGACATGATATACACTTTATATCTAGAAAAAAAGCCTACTCTACTCTACCCAGTGTCGTGGTTATTTTAGGTTTTTCCAAATCATTTTATTATCTTCATTTTATCAAACAGTACAAATTACACAGGGACTCATGGGCCAGAGAAAAACAGTTTATAAATATAAATAATAGAATTTTTTCCTATGAGTTATTTTTGTTTCCTCATAACAATGGAAGTTATATTAGGGATTCTACCACCCTCCCTTGCTATAGAGAGGGGGTGGCAAAAGTAGGTTTATAGTTTTGAGTACTCAAAACACAGAGTTTATTCTTGTATTATTATTTATTTATTATTGTATTATTTTCTACATAAACAACTGTAAACCTGCTTTTGCCACACCCTGCATAGTGTGGCAAAATTGGAAGAAATTTACTTCAACTTAGCATACTCATCCCAAAGCAAAAACTTAAAATATCGATCTTAATGAGCCAAATTATATACAGTCATATCCCTACTATCTAAAATTGGCTAAGGTCCCTGATGCCTAACTTTCTCATTATAAAAGTTGCAAGTTATCAAAAATAATTCAGTATCACTTAGGTCTTTGAGGTCTGACTGTGCTAGTGAGCAAATGTGGTCACAGCATAGGTCTTCCAGAGGTAATTAATAATAAATAGCATTTACATAGGGCTTTGCATCTTCAAAGGATTTTGCAAACACTAATTAACCCACATACTAACCCTTTTAAAGGAAGTAGGCAGGGATTAGCATTCATTTTATGAATGAAAAACTAACTTGTTATAAAGCTATGATTATGCATGGTCTGAAGGAGTTGCTCACAAGTACTATAAGATCTTGTCCCATTACAGTTCAGATTATTCTAGAATAAGTTCTCCCACCTAAGCACTATTCACATTTTGGTCTTGTGGAGGTCTTTTCATTATAGGATATTTAACAGTACACCTGACCTCCACCCACTCAATGGAAGTCACACCACCTCAATCTTGACAATCAAAAAGTTTCCGGATGTTGCCAAACTCCTGGGAGGCAAAGTTATCCCCAGTTGTGAACATTGTCTATAAGAAAGGGCAAAAAAAGATTCATAATTCCTGTTACAAGATTTTGCCTTATAAATGCAGTTCTACACTCCAATTCACTTTCCATGATTATTATGTATCACAGAACCTTGGCAGCTATTATTTTTCCTTCCCACATTATGTACAAAAATAATAACAAATACAATGCAGTGTTCTAAGCATTGTCCTAACACACACACACACACACACACACACACACACACACACACACACATTTAGTCCTCAAAACGACCCTATAAAATAGGTGCCATTGTACCCCATTTTATACAAGAGGAGACTAAGGCACAGAAAAACTCGCCCAACTAAAGAAGTCTGGGTTCACAGGCACTTTTGTTCCACAGTATGTACTCTTTTTTCCCTTTTCATTGAATTTATTGTGGTGACATTGGCTAATAAAATTATATATTTTTCAGGTGTACAACTATATAATACATCATCTGTATATTATATTGCCTGTTCACCACCCAAAGTCAAGCCTCCTTCCATCACCATTTATACCCTCTATACCTTCTTCTACCTTCTCAACCCCCTTTCCTTCTTGGAATCCCCATACTGTTGTCTGTGTCCATGAGTTTTTTCCCTTAATCCCTTCACCTTTTTCACCCAGCTTCATGGCCCCTCTGACAGCTATCAGTCTATTCTCTATCTATGAGTCTGCTTCTATGTTATTGATTAGTTTATTTTGTTCATTAGATTCCACATAAGAGTGTAATCATATGGTACTTGTCTTTCTCTGACTGGCTTATTTCACTTAGCATAATGTTCTCCAGATCCATTCATCCATTACAAAGGTAAGATTTCATTCTTTTTTATGGCTGAGTAGTATTTCATTGTGTAAATGTACCACAGCTTTTTTAGCCACTCATATAGCAATGGACACTTGGGCTGCTTCCAAATCTTGGTTATTATAAACAACTTTGCAAGGAACATAGGGGCGCATATATTCTTTTGAATTAGTGTTTCATACTCTTAACCACTGAGTTATACATGTGAGTGTATATATATTTTCCAGAAGAAAGTTTTTTTTAGCAGTGGACACTGTTAATTTCATTTGTTGGTATAATATCTCTAAAATACAACAATGATGCTATGGATAAGGAAAGGATAAAGTCTCAAAAAAGAAAGGAGTGCAGCAACTCTATGTAGTTGTACTCCAAATATATTATGAGTCACTCAACAAAATAAGACTCTGAAGCATCAAAGATTCACATAGCATTATTCAGATCCTCTGAGAACTAACCCAAAAGATAATATCAGGTAAATAGATTATGAGGCAGAAAATTATAAGGAACACAGAATTTCTAAATCCCTGGGTGGCAGGGAAAAGGAGAGTCATCATGACCAGGAAACTGGGGCAGATCATACAATAAAAATGAGACATGAACTGTGACTTTAAAGTGGATAGGATTTTAAATCTGAGGGTTATCATAGTAGGTGCTCAGAGAGGGTATTTCAGATAGATGAAACAGGATAGTCATGGAAGTAGAAAGGATGAAGTAAGTTAGTTTGGCTGGAACTAAGCAGAGAGAAATCAGATGAAAAATTAGTTTGATATCAGGTTATAAATGTACTAGAGGCCCGGTGCATGAAATTTGTGCACTGGGGGGGGGGGGGGGGGGAGTCCCCACAGCCCGGCCTACGCCCTCTCGCAGTCCAGGACCCCTTAGGGGATGTCTGCCTGCAGGCTTAGGCCCAGTCCCCCCCGGGGATCGGGCCTAAGCTGGCAGTCACACATCCCTCTTGCAATCGGGGCTCTTGCAGTCTGGGACCCCTCACTCCTTACCGCCCGCCTGCAGTGGAGCCATGAGCCCGGCTTCTGGCTGAGTGGCACTCCCCTTGTGGGAGCACACTGACCACCAGGGGGCAGCTCCTTCATCGAGCTTCTCCCCCTGGTGGTCAGTGTGTGTCATAGTGACTGGTCATTCCGTCAGTTGTTCTGCTGGTTGTTCAACCGTTTGGTCGATTTGCATATTAGGGTTTTATTATATAGGATTACAATCAATTTGTATTTTTTCCAGTTGGCCTTACAGAGCAAATGAAGAAGTATTTCTTTAGAGTCTTTTATGCACTAAACACGGCTGAGCACTTTGACACACATTATCTTATTTAATCATTGAAAGGTTTCAGAAAGAAGAGAGCATGATGAGATGTTATTAATTATCAATTGCTATGTTTTCACCTGTAGGCTCAATTGGGAAAGCATCTGCTTCCCAGCTCTCAGAGTTGTTGACAGAATTCATTTTCTTGCAGTTATAGGGTCCATGACAACTTACTTGCATGAAAGTTAGCAAGGATCGGGGGAGAGGAAGGGAAGAAAGAGGGAGAGAAGAGTATAGGAGGGAGGTGGAGAGGGAGGGGAGGAGAGGGAGCTGGAGAAGACACTCTGGGGCAAGTCAGCTAATAGGATGGAGACTTATACAATGTAATATAATCAGGGGAGTGCCATCCATCATAATTGTCATAGTCTATTAATAAGAAGCAATCACAGGTCCTGCCTATATTGAAATGGATGGGGTTCTACAAGGATGGTGGAGATCATGAGGACCTTAAATTTCACCACAGTTCATCTTCTAATCCTCAATGATATACCTCCCTTCCATATGCAAAATACATTTGCCCCCTCCCAATGGATAGAGACCCTTCATTACATCAGCAAAGAACAAAACTCATCAGCAAATGAGGTTCCTGGTATCAGCTGTAAGTCTAGCTTTCCATCTATGGACCTGCAAAACTGAAGGCACAAATTATCTGACACCCAATATGCAATAGCAGGAGAGAGATAAAATAACAGTTGTAGACTTTCCTCTTCAGTGAAAGGTTGAAAGGGGTTTCTGACCATTAAAGTTCTGAAATCCAGCCAACACGTGTTGAGAGTTCCTGGATTCATTGTCAAGGCTTGGAAGTAATTCTCTGTGGCTTTTAACTCCAATCTCTGAACTCATGGTTCTGCCTTCTGAGTCATTCTTTTTTTCATAAAAGAAGGCATATGTTTGCAGCTCAGTGGTCTTCTGAGACTGCTTCCTGCCAATAGAATTTTGGTGGTTTTCCCTCAGTCTCTTTTCATTGTATACTCTCAGTCCAAGCTGGCAGTGTTTCTGCTGAAATAATTTTCTCAAGAATCTTATGTGTCTCCTGAGGATTTTAGTAGGGTTCTTTCCAATTGATAAAAATCACACAACAGATCTGTGCAAGATAAGACCTTCTCCTCTTTGACCTCCTGCTGAGATGGCCCGGAGACAAACGACATAGCTAACCTTTCTACAGGCCCTCTAATCTGATTGAGTGAATCTCTTGAAAAGACACTTCGTGAAGTTCAATAATCTGTTGTTTATGTATTTCGGAGCAAAAGTTTGCACAATCTTATCTTCAACTATTTCTAGATGCCACACATTTGAAGCAATTTCTTAATTTCAGCAGCTTTACTATCTGGAGAGGCTGAGAATCTTCAAAATCATCTAGTTGTGGTTTCTTTTTCTTTAATCGACAAAAACAGATTTTGTTTAATTCCTTTTGTATCTATACATATAAAGAGATAAGGGGGGAGACCAGGATGGCGGCGTAGGTAAACGCCGGAGACCGCTGCCGCAGACAACCATTTCAAAAATACAACTAGGGGACTGAACGGACATCACCCAGAACCACAGGAAGGCTGGCTGAAGAGAGACTCTACAACTAGAAGGAAAGAGAACAGCAAATCGAGGCTCAGAGGCGGCGCAGTGTGGAAAATACAAAGGTACCGAGGTGCGCGCGCAAAGCGGGCTGGTGGCTGAGGGCGCGGTTGTCGTTTTCTGTCGGGAGTGAGTCTCAGACTCTGGGCTCCAGATCCGGGCGAGTCTCTAGGGACCCAGACACAAACGGGAGAAGCGGGATTATCCGGCATCAGTTGGAACCTGAGGGCAGCCTTCTCTCCGAGGTTTGCAGCGGCTGCCGGGGTTCTGAGAAGCAGAGCCTCTGGGAACGGGACTGAGCGTGGCCATAACTGCTCCCTCCGCCCGCCCTGTTGATCCCGCCCCGCCCAAACCCTGCCCACAGCCATTTGCCGATCGCCTCAGGCAAAGGCTGGATTAGCGCCTCCCCAGAAGGCAGACGTTTTCCATACAGCTGATTGCTATAGCCAGTCGGCCTGGGGGTCAAATCCCTCTAGTGTTAACTACAACAATTAAGGCTTGGCTAGAACAAGACTGCGCACAGAGACCACAAGGGGGTGCACCAAGAAAGCATAAAAGATGCGGAGACAAAAAAACATGACAGAAATGGAGGATATGGAGCTAAGAATCGCAATTTTGAGGGCTTGCCATAAATTTGTGCAGAGCCTCACGAAAACTAATGAGACCCTCGATGCTACGATAAAGAAATTAGAAAGTAAGCATACACGGACTGAAATAAAGAATATTATACCCAATAGCAGACCAGAGGAGTACAATAATCAAACCAAAGATTCGACAAAAAACACCCAATTGGAAAAGCAAAATGAAAAAAGAATCCGAAAGTGTGAAGATAGTGTAAGGAGCCTCTGGGACAGCTTTAAGCGGTCTAATATCAGAATTATTGGAGTGCCAGAAGATGAGAGACAGCAAGATATTGAAAGCCTATTTCAAGAAATAATGGCAGAAAACTTCCCCCATCTGGAGAAAGAAGTGGACTTACAGGTCCAGGAAGCGCAGAGAACCCCAGACAAAAGGAGTCCGGAGAGGACCACACCAAGACACATCATCATTAAAATGCCAGGAGCAGAGGACAAGGAGAGGGTCTTAAAAGCAGCAAGAGAAAGAGGCTCGATTGCCTACGGGGGAGTACCCATACGACTGTCAGCTGATTTCTCAACAGAAACTTTGCAGGCCAGAAGGGAATGGCAAGAAATATTCAAAGTGCTGAATGCCAAGAACCTACAACCAAGATTACTTTATCCAGCAAGGCTATCATTCAGAATTGAAGGTCGGATGAAGAGCTTCACAGATAAGGAAAAGCTGAAGGAGTTCATCACCGCCAAACCAGTATTATATGAAATGCTGAAAGGTATCCTTTAAGAAGAGGAAGAAGAAGAAAAAGGTAAAGATACAAATTATGAACAACAAACATGCATCTATCAACAGATGAATCTAAGAATCAAGTGAATGAATAGCCTGATGTACAGAATGAACTGGTGATTATGGTGGAATCGGGGACATGGAAGGGGAGTGGACTGACTATTCTTGGGGGGAAAAGGGGTGTGGGAGATGCGGGGAGTGACTGGACAGAAGTCATGCACCTATGGATGAACACAGTGGGTGGGGAGTGAGGGTGGAGGGTGGGGTGGGGGCTGGAGGGAGGGGAGTTGTGGGGGGAGAGAAGAGGAACAAATGTGGTGATCTGAACAATAAAGATTTAATTAAAAAAAAAAAAGAGATAATATGCAAATTAGCTGGGATGCTGTAAGGTGTCACACCCAGACCATTAGCATATTACCTTTTTATTAGCTCCTATCATCAGGTGGCTGCCTGCATGCACCTTGGGCATTGCTCCGGGGTGGAAGCGGGGAAGCAGGGAGATGGGGTGGAAGGGGGGAGGGGGAGGTGGGGAGGCAGGAGAAGGCAGGGCCAGCCCAAGGCAACTCAGGGTGGGTGGCGCCATGTGAATTTGCACGCTGGGCTCCTAGTTTTACTATAAGTGGCAAGAAACCAGGTTGCATCATTAATACTTTGTTTAGAAATATCTTTAGCTATACAACCAAGTTCATCACCTACAAATTCTTCTTTTTACATAATTGTAAGAGACAATTTCATTAAGCTTCTGCCACTATTTAACAGTGATACCTCTGGCTTCAATTTCCAAAAATATGTTCCTCGTTTCCTTTTGAGCCCCCTCACTGACTGTATCCTTGAAATGAGATTTCTACTAACAGTCTGCTTGGTGATTTCAGCTTTCTCCAATGTGCTTGTCAAATTTCTTCCAGACTCTGCACACTACCCATCCCAAAGCTACTTTTTAAAGTATATATTTTCTTATTGATTTCAGAGAGGAAGGGAGAGGGAGAGAGAAATAGCAACCTCAATGACAGAAAATCACTGATCATCCACCCCCTGCAGGCCCCACACTGGGGATCCAGCCCACAACCCAGGTATGTGCCCTGACCAGGAATTGAACCATGACCTTTGGTTCATAGGTCAAAGCTCAACCACTGAATCATGCTGGCTGGGCCAAAGCTACTTCTTAGGTATTTGTGTAGCAGCACTCTGCTCCTGGAACCAAAAATCTGTATTAGTTTTCTATTGCTGCTTTCTCATCTGAAGGATACATTGGGGAACCATCACTTTCCCAATCTCATCGTTATTGCAGATATTCAGCTCCTCGAGGTTGTGGATACATGGCCACTTTTTCAAAGCCATCAAGGGGGAGAGAGACTATTTCTTATGAGTCTCCAGACATAGTAGAATCAAGACAAGACACACGTGTTCAGTCTGAACACCTGAGCAGAATGAGAATGGTTGTTTGCTATCACTCAGGTTTGGATTAACTTGCTCTGTAGCAATAGTCACTGGAACAATATTCCTAAATTCAATTTTTGTTTTTTAATAAGTAAATTCATTTTAATTTTCTTTAAATGAATAATAAAAGTAAACCATGATTAGTTGGCAGGAATTTTAAAAATAGCATACCATATCCAATTTGGGAACTTATTGTATATTAAAATACTTGCTAAAATTAACTATTTCAGCATCAGGAATATATAAAAATACTTCCATTTCATGATTATTAATTTTTTCAGATTATACTTAAAAATTTAGTGGATTATCATTTTAAATGGTTGGCTTTTTTTTTCTTGAAGTGGTTAGAAAAAGAATAACTGAAGTTATTATTCATAAGCACTACTTTACAAATAAATACATTGTGGTTATGAATAGTGCTACATTACCAATAAATAAAGGGAAATTGGATATAATTGTCAGTATAGTTTATCTTTTGTTCAACATTGTTTGGGAATGGCTAGAACTTTGTAACTCAATATGATATACAGGAATTTGTTTCAGATGAATACAATTTATTAGTCTGGTGATAATCATATTGATATGTATGTGTAATATTACTTACATGCTCTTCATGATTTATTTTAGTTAATGTACCTTATTTTTTTATCTTTTAACTAAAGATATATTATAAGAAAAATGAATTTATATATGAGACTAAGAATAGAAACCATTCAGTTTTGAATAAAGGCCCTAACCTCCACATCAGCAAGGGGTGTCCAGCTTAAGTGCTTGCTGAATTTTCACTTTACCTCTTTTCAAAGGCTTTCAAGCCCTGGCAGCCATTTCTCAGTGGTTAGACAATCGGCCTACACACCGAAGAGTCTCAGGTTCAATTTCCAGTCAAGGGCATGTACCTGGGTTGCAGGTTCATTAACTGTCTTATTTATCAATTCATTTGAAAAGCCAAATACAGTGAAACAATTACTAACTTAAACATCTTTGTAAACTCTCGATAGATAGTCCTCATACTATCAGTTGAAAACGATGATCTACCCTAAACCCAAACACGCTACAGATTGCCAGTTGTCACTTACCACTAAATTGCATGACTCACAGCACCCTCTTGCAGTTATGGACAATACCTAATTTCTGGGAGGAAGGAAGAAATTTAGAGAGTGAAGGGGAGGGAAAATATTACCACAATTACTCATACTTTTCTTCTGCAACAGTAACCCATGCCCTCAATTCCTCCCCCCAAAAAACTCTTGCTCCAATAATTGTAAAAACCATTATTAGCATCATAAGAAAAAGGATGTACCTTACTTAAGTTACATAAAGCATGAAACTTAGGGAATGCATAGTACTGAATGGTATTTTTACCCTTAAATATTATGAGATATATTTTGTAAGAATTTGAAGCGCTGTATTATTTGCTGAATTCATTTTACTTTTTGTTCCTGAAAGTATACCTAAAATCTAGCCAGCAGTAACTGCCAGTTCCCTTCAGCACATAGAAAATTCTAAGAATTTTAAATCTCTAAGAAACAGTACTGCTATTCATGACAACTATCAGGAGCTTTGGCAATTTTATAATCATTATTTTAAACAGAAAACAAAGTTCCAACTGCCTGAGATTCTCAAGAAATTCATGAGTTTGGATTCATTTATTTGTCTTATAACAAAAAGTACACTAGCACTGTTATAAGACAACACTACTCTTATTTTAGCAACAATCCTGTGCCAGGACTATGTTAAGGTTTGGCTTTGAATCACGATGCTGTGCTGACTTTGACAGAAGTTGGTGGAATTGCAGTGGCTGCTTCTGAATTTGTACATGGAAATTTCTCAGTAAGAGGGGCTTAGAACAGGCAATTTGATAGGAAGGACATGTTTGTATTGTTGGAAGAATAGCAAGATGATTTCTCTTGAAGTACATTTGTTTAGCTGGTAGTTTGTGCATTTGTTTAGCTGGTAGTTTGAGGTTAGAGATTTAAAAAAGGTCAATTCTATGAAAGATAGTTTTATTTATATAAGATGGAGAAATCTCATGTTCAAATCAAAAGACTGATGGAGAAGCCACCGCTGGATCAAATGTCATGTTTCTCCTCTGTATCTTCCCACCAGTCCCATCTGCCAACCAAATCCTCATATTAGGTTAACTTCTCATCATCAGGATAAAGGCACACTGATAGATGGACTCTAGGCTCTTGGGCGTATCAGAGGTTATAACCTCCTGCTTAGACAAAGTGCAGGAGGTTATGTGGCCTTTTCAAGGGTCAGATCTGGGATTAGAATGCAGATTTTATTGCCAAAATCAACACAATTTCCACTCTCCCATGCTGCTCCTTTTCTTCTCTCTTCAGTTTTTCCACTTCTTCCTCTTTGCTTTGTTTCTCTTACTTTCTCAACCCATCATCCCTTGCACATGTCTTTTCTCTTTTCTGTTCCTCAAATCTCCTCTTTCCATGTCATACTCATTGGATATTGAGGGATTTCATTGGTTCTACATAGCTCCCTTGAACCTCACTAACACTACCAGTGTGGAAGATTAGACTCAGGGAGAGCAGATAGAAAGCCACAGTAGTATTCCAGGTTATTAGCATCTGAATCGGGATAGTGATAAAGACAGTCACAATGGTAGAGATAAAAGTAAAGATACACTCCTCATTCAATAAAAACAGCTAACATTTTTATAGGGCCTAACATGTGCCAGGCCCTTTTTAAAATGTTTAATGTATTTTAACTCATTCAGTCCTCCTAATAACTGTCTAGGGAAAGTACCTCCATTTTACAAATGAAAGAATGGAGAGCCTTGCCCACCTAAAGCAGAGATTCAAACCCAGGCAGTATTGCTCCAGAGATCTTGCTATTCAACAAACATGATTTGGTAGAATCTTCGGGGATGCCCTGGATCTGTAGAGTCTATGGGTTTCATATTAAGAAACTGTGGCATTTCTATACTTGAAGCTGTAAGAGCCAATGAATCACTCAGACAAGAGAGGTTAACATGAAAAAGAAGGCTGAAAATAGAACACCGATCTTTAAAAAAAATTGCCCAAGTTGATGAGTGGGTAAAAAAGCTGGGGTATATTTACATCATGGAATACTATGCAGCTACAAAAAAAGAAGGCTCTTTTACCATTTGAGATAGCATGGAGAGACCTGGAGAGTATTATGCTAAGCAAAATAAGCCAGTCAGAGAAAGATAAGTATCACTTGATCTCACTCATATTTGGAATCTAATGAACAAAAACTCATGAGCAAAATAGATCCAGAGACATAGAAGCATGTAACAGACTGACGAATCTCAGAAGGAAGGCAGGAGCGGGGGTGGGGGGGGGGGCATGGAGAGTGATTAACTGGGGAACTTATATGCACATATGCATAGCCCATGGACACAGACAATAGTGGTGAAGGCCTGGGAGGGGATGGTGCGGGGTGGGAGGGGCCAATAGAGGGGGAAAAGGGGGACATCTGTAATATTTTCTACAATAAAGATAAATTTTAAAAAAAAATTTAAAGGGAACAAGAGTAAAAGAAGAACTGTAGTTAACAATTATTTTTTAAAATATATTTTATTGATTTTTTACAGAGAGGAAGGGAGAGGAATAGAGAGTTAGAAACATCGATGAGAGAGAAACATCGATCAGCCGCCTCCTGCACACTCCCCACTGGGTATGTGACTGCAACCAAGGTACATGCCCTTGACCGTAATCAAACCTGGGACCCTTGAGTCTGCAGGCCGACGCTCTGTCCACTGAGCCAAACTGGTCAGGGCAACAATTATTTTTTAATATTTAAGTAATTAATCTAAATATAATTTACACAGGATAAAATGTGCAAAGTTCAATAGGTTTTGACAAATATATATCTATATATCTGTGTGACCAACACATCAATCAAATTACTTATTTCCATAACTCCTGGAAGCTCTCTTTGCTCCTTTCCAGTCAACTCACCACCCCACCCCCCGCCCATGTGGCAACTCTGTCCTGATTCCTATCTACATAGGCTAGTATCGTTTTTTTCTTGAACTTCATATAAATGTAATCGTACAATATGACTGGCTATTCTGAATAAAATTTTGAACATTATGGAACAAATCATTTTCTAAACATAGCTTTCCCCTTCCATTTTGTAGATCTCTTAAGGATGGATTTGCTGAGTCACAGAGTAGGTATAGAACTTCATTTAAAAATTACTAGTTTTTCAGAGTGGCACCATTTCACACTCCCACTAATAATGTATGAAAGTTCTAGTTCCAAATTTTGTGCTGTATTTGTTAGATGTTAGTATTGAGGTTATGAAACCCTAAAAAAAAAAAAAAAGACTTAGGAAGATTTCCATGTTTTCTCTATGATCCAAAAAGTGTCAAATATCATATTAATTATCTGTTCCTTTAAAGAAGGGGTGGGAAACCTTTCTTCTGCCAAGGGCTATTTGGATATTTACAACATCATTCGAGAGCCATACAAAATTATCAACTTAACAATTAGTTATATTTGGTCAAACATTTAATTAATGCATTGGCAGGGCCAGACCAAATGATTTCTGGGGCTGGATGTTCCCCACCCCTGCTTTAAAGGCAATCCTCCTACGACAACTCACCATGAATCACCAGCTTTTGTGTGGTTAACCTTGCTTACTAGGTGGTGTTCCCTTTGTTAATGTAAAAAAAACATTGAAACCTGTAAAGAATTTTTGTGAGTTTATTTGAGCCAAACTGTCGACATATGCCGGGAAGCAGAACCTCAATGAATTGAGAGAATGGCGGGTTACATCTGAATTTATACATTGCAATCAAAGGAAAGGGACATAGTTGGGTTACATGAAATTCATTGGTGATAGATTAAGGAGGTAGGATAAAGCAAAGTGGGGAAACCTCTGGGATAGGGTAAAAAGTGAAATGATGGACATGTGCTTCTTTTACATAGATGGATACAGGATAGTTTAACAGAATTAACAGTTGACAATTAACTTGATAACAATAACAATGAGGGAATGTTCTGGTGCCATTTGTTGTGCCCTAAGGGGTCCAGAGAAAAGGGAAGTTATAAGTTACCCAGACATTTCACCTTTAAGTTATCTTAGAGGCAAAAAGACAAATGGGCTCCATAAAGATCTAAGTTGATCTTTGTCAGGGAAAATACTGGCCTAGGACATGCCTACCCACCACCATGACCTGTTTGTAGTTAAAGTTTAATTTCAGACCATCTTTTGTGGTTATTTTAGTCAGCGGTTCTCAACCTGTGGGTTGCGAACAATGAAAATACATCCTGCATATCAGATATTTACATTATGATTCATAACAGTAGCAAAATTACAGTTATGAAGTAGCAACAAAAATAATTTTATGGTTGGGGGTCACCACAACATGAGGAACTGTATACAAGGGTTGCGGCATTAGGAAGGTTGAGAACCATTGTTAGGTCTTTGAGTTTGCACAACCGCCATGCAGGCCTTCCCTGAGTTTGTCAAGTTAGCATGTGGCCCCTTTCGTCCACACCTTCTTCGCTCAATGTTCCAAGTACATCTCTTCAGAAAATTATTATCTTTTCTTCTTGATGGAAACTATGTAAGTATATGTGCTCCCTTAACAGAATCTCCAACAAGCTCTTAATATTTATGGGATGTAGAAATAGAGAGATCACTTTATTTTATTTTTTAAGAAAATTATATATGTAATTTTAAGATTGAAAAGCCAGGAAATGAAACTAGCATTTTAGACAATTCTCTTAAATTGTCAACATATGCCGGGAAGCAGAACCTCAATGAATTGAGATAGTGCTCCAGAGAATGGCGGGTTACATCTGAATTTATACATTGCAATCAAAGGAAAGGGACATAGTTGGGTTACATGTGGCCCAGGTGGCATGGCTCAGTGGTTAAGTGTGGACCTATGAACCAGGAGGTCAAGGTTCGATTCCTGGTCAGGGCACAGGCCTGGTTGGGGGCTCCATCCTCAGTGTGGGGTGTGTAGGAGGCAGCTGATCAATGATTCTCTCTCATCATTGATGTTTCTCTCTCTTCCTTCCTCTCTGAAATCAACAAAAATATATTTTTAAAATGCTGTATGTGAAAAAAATTAGCAAAGAAACACCAGCTTGTTTAAATGTGGAGGGAGACAGCATCTAAGAGGGAGAACCAGGAAAGCAGAAAGAGGAGGAATTATTAAGTATTCTTCTTTCGCTCCTGCCCACTAAAATGTGAAACAAATGAAGGCAGGAATTTTTGTCCATTTTGTTTATTGCTGTTTGCTCAAATGCCAGAACAGTGCTTACAATTTACCAGACTCTCCTATTTGTGAACGATTACATTTTAAAAAGGCTATGGGGGGGTGGGGGTGGGGGGAGGCTATGGACTGAGTACCTGTGTCCATTCTAAAAAGGCTATTGGCCGGCGGGGGGGTAGGTGGGGGGGGGGGTGTTGGACAGAGTACCTGTGTCCCTCTGCAATTCATACGCTGAAGCCCTAATCCTCATGTGATGATATTTGGAGGTCGGGTCTTTGGGAAGTAATTATGTGTAGATGAGTTCATGAGGCCGTGGAGCCCCCCGTGATGGGAGTAGTGCCCTTATCAAATGAGACCAGAGCTCTCTCCCCCACAGGAAGATACAGTAGGAAGGCGGCCATCTGTAAACCAGGAAGAGGACACACACCAGTATCTTTGTTATATCAGCTTGACTGAAGTCAGGGGGAAATCAAGAAATTAGCCTTAGCCCTAAAATACCTTGTTTAAAATTCTTCAGTACACTTTTTTTGAGTTCCAGACACCACCCATATTTTGTAGTGTGGCATTTAAAATCTATCCTGATCTATTTACCTATAACGCACCCCCCCACACACACACACCTAAATTTAAATACTTTACAAAAGCTGGAGAGCGCTTTCTTTTTCTTTTTTTTTTAAATATATTTTATTGATTTTTTACAGAGAGGAAGGGAGAGGGATAGAAAGTTAGAAACATCGATGAGAGAGAAACACGGATCAACTGCCTCCCGCACACCTCCCACTGGAGATTGCCCGCAACCAAAGTACATGCCCTTGACCAGAATCGAACCTGGGACCTTTCAGTCCGCAGGCTGACTCTCTATCCACTGAGCCAAACCAGTCAGGGCGGAGAGTGCTTTCTATGTGCTGGTTGCTTTCATTCTGTCAGACATTCTGGGTGACACAGGCATTGTTTCTATTTGAAAGTTTAGAAACTAAAGTTTAGAGTTTGTGATTTGCTCAAAATGATACTTGGTTAGAACTGGGATTGGGGTCTAGGAAGACTTGATTCTAAAGCTTGTACTCTTTTTTTTCTGTACAACATGGCTTTTGGGGCAATCCACTATTCCTTTAATTAGAATAACATTTATCTTTTGTATTCTAATTATATTTATCTTTCAGTACACTCTGAGTTGAGGGCAAAGCCTGCCTTATTCATTCATTTACCCAAATGATTATCAAAGAGAGTCAGAACTTAATATACATTGGTTGAAAGTAAATGGTGGCAGTTATTTATGGAATAGCTCTAGTGGTGAAAGAATTTCATATTAGATGTTTTAAAGCTAAACTCAAACTATTTCCCCAAAAATGAGGATTTCAAGGATTCAAACAGTCTTGTTAATTCCTATCCTAGGCAAGCACATGAGTAAGAATTACCTAATCCAGCCACCTGACTTTCCCAGAAGGTACCATGAGTCAGAAGACATGAATGAATTCTTTTGGGACAGTTCTAAGTCATCAGGAATGCAGAAGAGGGTGAAGGAATTTTTGAATACTAAATGGCTCATCCTACTTTGTGGCAAGAAACAATGGCCTTGGAAAATAAGAGCAAAGTAGGTTTTTCAGTCTGCTCCAAAGGATTTATTCTATAAATAGTACAACAGTGCACAACACAAACCAAATGTCTTCATTTACAGAATTTGTCTAGGGCTGGGAAATAATTTTATAAAAAGTGGGGATGTGGATGAAGGAAAATATAAGAGATCTCAATGATATTGAAAGGAAAAGCAAACAAACCAGTGTGACTGCAGGGGATGTGGGGCAACTGGTAGGAAATTAAGTCAGAGAACTAACAGATGATGTGGGACCATGTCCAACAGATCATGTTAAAGACTTTAGAGGTAATGAATGATGAGGATTTAGTGGTTTTGACCATGTTAACATGATCTGATTTCCATCTTTAAACAAAGTTTGTTCCGGTGAACAGATAGCAGTGGAGTAAGAGCACAAGGAGGAAGGCCCACTGTGAGGGTATGAGAATAGTCCAGTGAGTAATGGAGGAGGAAACTATGGTTGATTATCTCCAAGAGTGGTGAGAGGTCATATTCTGAATGTATGTGGAAGCTCTATCCAAGATTTGCTATGCACTGGAAGTATGAGAACAGATGAAGAACCCCGGTTTTTGGCTTAAGCAGCTGGGTGAATAGAATACAGCTTAGTGAGGAGGGAAACACTGAAAAAGATCATAAGTTCGTTTGAGAAATCAAGACTTCTATAGGAATATTTGTAGATGAAATTATGTGACTACGATTACTTCAAAATAATCTAGTTCTGTAAATATAAAAAAAGGTTAATCATTGCTAATTGTTGAGACAGGATAATATGCATGTCCAGGTTTATTATACTATTCTATCTTCTGCATTTACAATTGTTCAGTAACAATACTTATTAATATTTTAATAATAAACTTTTAAAAGAATGCTAATAAACACACATCAGACTTCGTGTGGAGGTGTTAGATATACATGGAGTTTAGCAAAGAAATCAGGCTAAAAGTTATAGGAGTTATCAGCACATTTAAAGCCAGCAGTCCTGGATTGTGAGAGGGATGTCCGACTGCCCCATCTGGATCGGGCCTAAACGGGCAGTCGGACATCCCTCAAGGGGTGCCAGATTGGAGAGGGTGCAGGCTGGGCTGAGGGACAACCCCCCCCGCCCCAGTGCACAAATTTCGTGCACCGGGCCTCAAGTTTTTAAATAAAACTCATTAAGGAATATAAAATACAAATGACCTTAAATAGGAACCTGACTTGAATTAATCAATATTTACATCTGATTGAAATAACTATTATTACTTTAAAGTAAATATACCATAAGAAATCATTTCAATAGTATATAAATATTTTATTTAAATTAAGAAATGTAATAAAATTACATACACTTGTTCCACTGTTTGGGTGACATTTCTAATTATTTGTAAATAACCTACACACTGTTTCTCAGGTACCAAGTTCTAAGTATTTCAATAGTGTCATGAAAGTATATTTTTCACAATATGTAAGCTATATTCCACAATCTGGCATAGAAATCCAGACACAATATATACAATGCACACTGACTTTACCTAACCTAAGGATAGTAAATAATATTAAAAGTCAAGGCAATTTATTTCTCTGTAGTGAAAGCTACAACACACATGCCATTTTGAGATGAACTATATCTAAAAAAAAATCACTCTGTGAATATCATTTATATTGATCTAATTAAGTTTTTAGAACATTGTCATTCCACTTCCCCTAATTTAGCTAATGATATCACTAGCAAGGTCTTATTCATGAGCTTGACCTTAACCTTAAAAAATAAACTTGTTTACAACATTTGATATTTTACAAAATTCAGTATTTAGTTTAAAAGACTTATTTTTACAAGTCCAATTGTTATAATTCTGCTTTTTCCTTATAATGCTTTTATTAGATAAAAACTATTATGACTTCAGAAAATCCTGTTTAGGTTAAAATTCTGACTCTAAAACTTTCTACATGTATGTTATTAATATCTGAGTCAAACTTCTAGATCGTTATAGGGATATTACATAAAAATCTTTTTTTAAAACTTTTCCCATCAACTACTACATTGCTAAAATAATTTCTTCTTTCTTGGCTTCAGGCCACTGTCTTGTCTACTTCAAAAGTGAAAATTATTGTTTTCCTATATCTAATAATATTATTCAAGCATAGATATTGAGATAAAAATAAAATTTAGTTTAATATTTTATCATTATCACCTGTCAGGGGTTGGCCAAATCAGATGATTTCCTCACTAGAAAAACAAGGTTTAAACCAAATATTGATTTTCATCCTGTAACTCACATTTGTCTATTGAATCAATTACCCAACCTTCTTGCAGAATTTTAAACTTTCTCTTAAGAGTTCTTCGAAAAGCTTTAAAATCTGCAACACGACTATGATCCTCCCCAATGATTACATGAGACACTCCCTTAGCTAAACAAGAAACTACTTCTGCTCCATGAAATCGAAGCTCTAAGGCTGTAATAGCTAATCTTGTTCCCTCGATTTTGGTATTCAAGTCATTAATAACAGTATACAAGTCCAAATAAATGGTGTGATTTCGAAACATATTCAGGGGAGAGCAGTCCCAGGAATATCGATACTCTAAATCAGCAATCACAGAGGCCATTTCTTTAGGAGTCTGTTCACTAGAATCTTTAATTCCCGAGAATACTTCCTTCAGTTGGTTCAAATCTGTATCAACAAAATAACTATCACCATAACAATCATATTCACGGGCAAAATGTTGTTTTGTTGATGGGCACATATGAATCATAAAGTGAGGCTGCCATGGCACACAGCTTTTGGTCTTAAAACATTCTAACAGCCACTCAGGCTTGACAACATCATGTTTATTTGAAGAAATTATATTTTTCACTCTTATGTTCTCAGACCCTGCAATAACACAGTATGTGTCTGGGCCTGGGTTTTGTACTATATAACCACCAAATTCTGCAATTCTGTTCTCCAGGTCAGGCTTTGGATGGCCATTTATTCCACTCATAACACAAAACTCCACATCTTCAAATATATTGGAAACTTTGTTTACGTTAGAAAGGTTAGGTGCTTTTAAGTGCTCAATAATTCCAATAACTTTCTTAATTTTGGAGGGAGCTTTCCGCTTTTTTACTTGGGGTTCATCATCACCACCAACATAAAGGTGTTTAGACGCAAGCTTTCCAGATGCTTTCCCTCGAAGTTGTTCTAAGTCATCCAGAGTCATGCACTCATGCCACTCTTTGTCTTCTCTGATCTTTTCAATTCGTGGAAAACGCAAAGTGCAGCCAGTTTTATACATGTCACTGGGAACAATCTCTGATGCTTTAATCTGAATGATGACAGAATTACAAGGCTCAATGTACACTTCTGGCTTCTCTGTTCCAAATAAAATGCTACTTGGTGGAGCTTTTTTATGAAAAGACTTCCAATGCTTGGCCAGTTTCAAACCCAGATCATACAGTTCTTTCATGGTGTAACCTGAGCCAATACGACAGAGAGTATGAAACACTGAGGGCTTTTCACCAGAAGCGTGCTTCTCTGCGACAGCACACAAAAAATGAGACATCATTCCACCCCGTGAACCTTTACCCCAATAGCCCCCGACAATTATGATGTCCAGTTCATCCATGAGGCCATTTACATACTCTGGTTTAATTTTTAACCATCCTTCACCTCTTTTGTCTGGCTTATAAATGGATAGAGGATGTTTTATCATGATTCCCTCTTCTCTTTTATCTATTGCTTCATTCAGAGCATCAATTACTTCTTTATTAGTATGAGCTTGTGTTTTTTCCACTATTTCTATTCTGCCTGGTACTGGTATAAAAATACTACTAAGAATTTCGTATCTCTTTCTCAGGGTTTCATGTCCTAGCTTTTTATTATTGACCATTAATACATCAAAAACACAATAACAAGTTTGCAGATCAGAATCTTCTACCATTCTTTTAATATCAAACTTATTCCCCTTTTGCATAAAAGTTTGTGTATTAGGATTGTAGGCCATCATCTCACCATCAAGGATACAAATCTGTATATCTGTTCTGAATGCATTATGAATGAATGGTGTAAGAGAACCTTCCTGTGGAGAAGCACCAAACTGTTCTGTATATTTATAGCCATTTCGGGAGAAATATTCATATACATCCCCATCTTTGTGCATTTGCATACGCTCGCCATCTAGCTTGGTTTCAATATAGAAACTCTGGTTTTTCATGTCCTTCTCAATTCGCCCAATATCTGCTATTGCAGCGAGCATTGGTTTAAAGGGAGAGAATAAAGTGATAGAGATATCACTGAGCCCTACTGAAGGGTCATGTAGTTGCCTACAGACTTTTTCCAGATCTGTGGTGACATTATGCAACTCAGCAGCATCATTATGAAAAAGAGAAAATACAGTTTGCTGACTAAAACCTAGCTTTAAGTCCTTCACAATCATTCGTATTAGCCACTTTTGTTCAAGTGCTGAACTCTGAGTTATTAGCTGAAGAAGACTCTTCTTTACTAGGTCCTTTCTTTTGGCAGAATTATTGGTGGCAATTGAGTCCAAAATGTCATTTACTTGCTGGATGGTTAGACTTCCTTTCTGTAAACATCTTGGTTTCAATACAAAGTATGCAATCATGGCAAAGTCTCCGGCATCTCCACGAGTTCCAGTAGGTGTCCTGTAATTTAAAAGTTTAAGAGCATCTTTTCCATCTTTAGGTAAATTGAGCAATTCAATATAAAGCTTAGCAAGCATTGTTTCTTTGATTCCATAGGCCATTCTCTCTCTTTCTAGCTGAGGAAGAATAAGTCTCATTGCAGGATAAAAGGAGTCTGTGACATCTTTCTGGTTCTTATGAAGGGCATCATGAAATTTTCTCCAAGAATCTAAAAATTCCCTGAAGTGTCTGATTTTATCTGCACGTCCTTTACTTCTCTGTATTCGTTCTAAAGTTGAACATAAATCTGCAAAAGGAACGTGAGATGCAACAGTTTGTGAAGTTTGTGAGGCAGCCATAGAAGTGATGGGTGAATCCTCTGGTTCAACTAATAAAACAGAAAGAGAGTAACTTTAAGTAAAAAGTAAAATTCAACTAAATATTTAATGTAAAGTCTTTAAAGAGAACACCTGGTTCATAATGTTTGCCAAGTGAAAATGGATCAATGCTATAAATGCTGCAAATAATGTCTTTTCAATCTCTACATTTAATAACAACCAACTATTTTATCTTAATTCTATTTAGTATTTATTATCAAAAGTATCAGTAGTCCCATTGTCTGTAATTTACAATACTAAATTTAATTATTTTAATTTTCTTACTCCCTAAATTACAGCTTCTATGGAAAGCATTCCATTCCTTGTTTAGCACATAATGCAAAAGATGATTGCTAATAATGATAGTAACAAATAAGGCTCAATTCACTATATTTCTGAACTTCTTATAGCTCTCTCTCTGTCAGACACAGTACCAGAAACAAACTTCTTAAAACAGATGTTTTCAAATAATCATTAGCTCACTGAATTGAAATTTGGCTTTGTAGGAAGTTTTTTTTCAAAAAAAAAAAAAAAAGAAGAAGAAGAAAGAAAGAAAAAAGAAAGAAAGGAAGGAAGGGAGGGAGGGAGGGAGGGAAGGAGGGAGGGAGGGAGGGAGAGAGAGAGAGAGAGAGAGAGAGAGAGAGAAAGAAAGGAAGGAAGGAAGGAAGGAAGGAAGGAAGGAAGGAAGGAAGGAAGGAAGGAAGAAAGAAAGAAAGAAACAAACAAAGAAGAAGGTATCTTCTTTCAGACAAAGCCTATGGCTGTTTACTTCTACTCCTTCACTGCTAGCTATGCCTAACTCAAAATACCCTCCCCATGAAATCCTCACTTGACCTGTCTCTTTTAGTTCTATATTTTAACATGGTTACTTACAGTTTTATAAATTTGATTTCATTAGTACACTTTTTTTTGTTTATATTCCCTGCCAGTTAGACCCACCCACCCACCCACCCACCAATTCACTGACTGCATATGAACAAGGCACAGTGCTATGGGCAAATACAGTATAGAATTGCCTTAGGCGAGCATAGACCCTGTAAAGAAAAAGGGACAAATGGGAACTAATTATAAAATGCTAAATGCTTTAACAAAAATAAAAACAACAGTGTGTCATGACACAGAGCTTTTCACTGAAGTAGCTTCTAAAGTTAGAAAGGAAATAACAGGTACCTTGTTGTGCTAAGGTCTAGAATATTTCCTAAAGCAGTCATGACAAGTGTGAAATTATTTTTCACCTTTTTAATATCCATGCAAGTTCTATTAGAATCTATAAGGTATCAGAATCTATGGTTTAAACCAGGGGTCCTCAAACTATGGCCCGAGGGCCACATGCAAATACAAATATTGTATTTGTTCCCGTTTTGTTTTTTTACTTCAAAATAAGATATGTGCAGTGTGCATAGGAATTTGTTCATAGTTTTTTTTTTAAACTATAGTCCGGCCCTCCAACGGTCTGAGGGACAGTGAACTGGCCCCCTGTTTAAAAAGTTTGAGGACCCCTGGTTTAAACTATATAACACTTACTTTTCAAAGAGACTTTAAGTAACAATGTGTGCTCCAGAAATACAGACTTCTGCTATTATCTAGTGGTTTCAGACACCTGCTGGCACATTCCAGATAGCCCAGAGAGCCCAGAGCAGTGTCACACAGGGGATGGGATGAACTGCTATAGTACAGAGACCACAAAATCCCCCACTCCTACAAGCAAAAACCATCAAATACACTATGAGTACAAGGCTACGTTATCCAGCACAAGAAATGAATGGCTAACTGCTGTACCACACTTACTAAACTGTCTCCAGAGATCAGAAATCACGTTACAATTTGTGCCACTAGCGATTGGCAAGACATAGGTCTGTTTGTTTAATGAATTACTAAATACCTACAGTTAAGTTCCTGGGAAACCATACTAGGGAATGCCAGGAGAGAGAGAGAGAGATGGCTGGAGGCACTCAGGTTAAAAATATTTAACAGCTGCCCTAACCGGTTTGGCCCAGTGGATAGAGCATTGGCCTGGGGACTGAAGGGTACCAGGTTCCATTCCGGTCAGGGGCATGTACCTTGGTTACATCCCCAGTGGGGAGTGTGCAGGAGGCAGCTGATCGATGTTTCTCTCTCATCGATGTTTCTAACTCTCTATCCCTCACCCTTCCTCTCTGTAAAAAATCAATAAACTATATTAAAAAAATATTCAACAGCTATGACTGCACTGGGAAAGGTTCACAACAGCCATTTATTGGCCTCTAGGGAAAGACACACACACATTTTCCAGTCTATTCCTGACAAAGAAAATCCCACTTCCACTGAGGTAGTTAGATCAAGAGATAAACCCATGAGACTACATTCTTTTATCTTTGAATATACTAACTGCTTCCCCTCACGGTGTCTCATTTGCATAACTGAATGCACCACCTGGTTATGTTAACTGTCCTACCTCTCAAAACATGCTCCCTCAAGCCAGAATATTTTGGTACATAATGTTATTTTTATAATTTAGATAATGTATGTTAAGATTAAGTATGTAAAAAATACTTCTTTAAATGTTCAAGTATTGGTATACAGTTTTCAATGGGTCTGTTGATTCTCTATGCCTCAAAGTCAGTTTCCCTCAACAAGTCCCAGGCAAAGACTCAAATTATTTTATACTAATCTTGAAATCTAGTTATAGATGAAGACACACACACATGTAAGACTGCTATATAGATAATAAGAATTCCAAAATTAGTATAAAATGAATAGAAAAATATTTTTACTCATTTAAACTGTATGTTGATATGTTAGGATTTCCACTGCTTTTTACATGTGCTCTAATTTTATTTTCCAGATTCTGGGGTTATTTTAGCTTAAGTTTTCAATTTTTGAAAAAAATAAAAATAAAACAAAGTTTGTGGTTAGGGCTCAGGCTCTGGAGTCCAATAAATGAATTCAACCTTGGACTCCAACATTTAATGGCTGTGTGATATGGGGCAACTACTTAGTTTCTCTAAGATTCAGTTTCCTGAAGTGTAAAATGGGGTTAATAACTGCAGAAATTAAGATGATGATGACATCAGATAATTCACTTAAGGTGCTTAACACAGTACCTAGCATTTGGTAAATCCCCGACCCAAGCAGTATTTAAAATACAAGTATTAAAAATACTAAGCAGATAAGAAGGGGAACACTTGTCGGCAATAAGCAAAGACTTCAAGAGAATGAATATAAAGTGATTAGTACACAATGACTCATCCATCCAGTTGCTGCCTATATTGTCCAGGAGACACAACAAAACACTAGCAAGCTTGTGGCTATGGGGGATGACTCAATGCTATGTTATTGGAGAGAAAGTGGTACCATTCAGGTTCCTTCTGCAATCCTGGACAAGCGGGGCTGTTTCCCTATGAGACCACGGGTTCCCACGGCACTTGGTGACACGTGGGGAGCATCCCAGCGGAAAGAAATCAGTGGGAAGAAAAAGCCAGAAGCCTGCGGGAGCGAGTAAGTTAACGAAAGTCCGAGGGTAAGAAGAGAAACAAGTTAATTCCCTCCAAGCCTAGGTCTCTCCTTCCATCTCCACCGACACACGCCTGCAAGATCCCTGCGGCGCTCCACACCACTCCTCTGCCCCAACAAATCCTCCCATGGATCGTGGATGAAATCCCGGCCCTGGACACACCCCTTTTCTCTCGGAGCCCAAGGGTCCCCATTCGGGGGAGGGGTGGCCTCGGAATCAGAACGCACGCGATTCAAGCCGCCAGCGCGGTTCGTGAGGGGCAAACGCGGGGGCAATTCCAGTCCCCCGGCCGCACGTCCCAGGGGTGGGGTCTCGTTCAAGAGCCCAAAGACCCGCTGCCGAAGCAGCGCGGTCAGCCCTGTGGTCCGCACTTCTCCCCTACGCATCCAGGGGGCGGCTGAACTGGAAAACTTTTTGCCCAGAAAGAAGAATAATGAATGTGTAACCTTTGCTGGACGCAAGATGGCCCTCTCCTGCTTTGGTCACTCTGGCCCAGCCTCCGCCGGTCCAGACTCCACCGCTGGCTCTCTCCGTGGACTGCGGGGTCCGCCCCACAAAACTCCTCTCTAACCCGAAGCCTCTGGCGCCGCTGCCAAACCTGACGCTGCAACTGCGAAGCCGGCTCGCACAGTGCTCCCGCGCAGCCTCAGTCGCCACCCGCAGCCTGCTGCGCGCATGCGCGGTGGCACTTGGAGGCTAGGGAAAGCCATGACGTCATAGGAATGTTGGAAGCCGGCGGGGGACTCTGGGAAAGGGTACTGGGGATAGCACCCACCCTGCAAGGCTGCGGAGAACCCGGGGTCCGTGGTAGCAGTGTGGCTGCAAACACAGCTTCCAATAGCCTCCCAGCGCAGCGGGTGCTTTTTGCAAGAGGTTGACCCATAAGAGTTGTTTTCGTAGCTGTGGGAGACCCAAGAACCCTTTGTGCATTTGTACATTGGCTCCTTCCTGAGACCATGAAGCCCTTTCTCTGCTTGGCCTGCCGGCGGAAAGTGACAGCCTCTCGGTTCTATTCCTGTTTGCAAGCAGTGGCACCAGTACTCATCTGGCTGGTTGGCTTTGAAAGCATGGGTTGAAGAGGATATCCCAATCCCTCTGCTGTTACTGAAGTGGGAAAATTGGCTTTTGCAATATTGTCTAAGGCTGTCTGTCCTATTTGTTTTTCATGATGACACAACCTCCATGTGAGTTCTTGAGACAGGCTAGTAAGCCAGGTCAAGCAGAATAGGGAAACTGAGACAGAGAGTCAAACAAGCAGTATGCAGCCATTTAGTAAAGCCTATCTTCCCTAAACCAGGCACATTTAAGAGTAAATGGTTTGCCCTTCACCTCCCCAACCAGAGGATAAATAGCTTAAATCACTCTACACAGGGAAATAGCAGAAATCCAATTAGTGTCATATGCCATAACCAAGGGCATATGAAGGGAATAAATCTCATTTGGGCACATCAACATAGAACTAATGAATATTCTGTTGAATCCTCCCCTAAGACTACCCCTAAACTCCAAGCCTTTAAAACTCCTCAAACCGAAGGTCGTAGCAGCTCTCTCCCTCCCGGAAGCACCCTCCTCTGTTCTTCCCCCACAGGCACCCATCTCCTAAATTCTAAGGGACCCCAGAGGGTTTCAACCAGGGCAGCAATGGGCAGTGGCAGTTCATCCTGGGCAAATATCCTGTCCCCAAGGCCCCCTTTTCTCTGACTTCTTAGTGATCCGAAGCAGCGCTGCCTAGGCTCATTTCTTCACCTAGTGACTAGGTCCTAGTCCCTCCTCTGTTATCCTAGGCCAGGGGTGGGCAACCCCTGGCACGGGTGCCAAACATGGCACGCCAGTAACTTGCTAGCACGTGAAACCCTCTCCTATAATCTTCCATTTACAATTTTTTCTTAATATCGACTTTTTTATTTTTCAGATAAATTCAGTGTAGGTGCATCTTAGATAGTTAAATAATTTTACATAACAAGTTATCTTAAAGACCATAGACATGGATTGACAAGAGAGGGGAAGAGCAATTTCAATAGTGTCGAAAACGAACTATTGAGGACTTGGAATGCCATTCCAGAAAATTTTTTCTATTTAAAAAACTTTGCAACAGTGTTACTCTCCATGTTTTCATCCACATACGCTTGCGAATCTTTGTTCTCAGTGATGAATTTTGTTAGGTCTCATAATAGGAGTAGCCTGATGGATGAAAGTAGTAGCTCATGCATATCTCTGAAGGTCACGAAATATAAACCTGATGTAAAATCTCTGTCATCAGTGATGCAGCAGCAAAAGTCCCACTGATAATATCAAACGGAGTCATAAAGTTTTCTGTCAGACTATCAGTGTACATGTATACATTAAAAAATAAATGTATTTTTCATCATCATATACTATGTTTTTGTCGCTAGAATGAATTTTATTATTTCTTCAAGCTTCTTCACATACGTACATCTTAAGAGATATCAAATAGGTGTAACATGTTCTCAAAAAATTAGGGTTGGCACGCAGAAGAATTTTTGAGTCAGAGATTTTGCTGGTTTTGGCAGGCACTCACAAAACGGTTGCCCACCCTGTCCTAGGCCCTTCCTTGGTTCACTGTTCCCAGCTTTAATAAGCGTCCTCTAAAATTCACCTGTACTCATGTTGTACAATTTTTCCTGCACGGAGTCAAGAACCCACACACTACTGGCCAGCCCTAAGCAGCTCTGCTAAGGCCAGGTCCCCTTTCTTGTAACATTCTTATCTCTTAATACAGAAATAATACATAATTCATAATGACACATGATATATAACTCATAATACAGATATAAACAGCTGCCCAGAAATCAACTATGGACTCTTCTAGTATCTGTTCAAGGATTCAAAATAAAGTTATTATCAAACCTTTATTGAGCACCTACTCTGACATAGTAAATGCCCTAGGTATACAGGATTGAGAAATGAAAACAAACCCAGTCCTTAGGTTTCCGTAGCTGTTGATTTTTACTGACATTTTATTATTTTAGACTTTCTTATGGTTGGTTCAAAGAGAATCAAGGGTTTTTCATTAAGCATCTTATAGCTTTGCTGTGATTATTAGTTTATTTATGTAAGCAGTCTACCTTAGTGCCTGGCACTTTGGTGCTCAACAAAAGGAAGTTAATGTTAACATAAGAAACATTTGGGAGGGAGGGGTCAATTGGGGGAAAAGGAGACATAGGTAAAACTTTAGACAATTTAAAAAAAAGAAAGAAACATTCAAACCTGTAAAGAATTTTTGTGAGTTTATTTGAGCCAAACTGGACAATTGCCGGGAAGTAGACTCAGTCTAAACACATTGAGATAACGCTCTGGAAAATGGCAGTTTTTCACCTATTTTTATAAATTACTATCGAAGGAGGAGATGTAAGTAGGTTACATGAAATTCATTGGGGATGGATTAGGGAGGTGGGAGAAAGCAAAGCAGGGAAAACCTGAGTTTGGGTAAAAAGTAAAATGATAGACACATGCTTCTTTTATATAAGTGGTTACAGCATAGTTAGCAGTCAACAATTAACACCATAACAGTAACAATGAGGGAATTTGTAGTCTCAGCCCTGGTGCCCTGAGAGGTCAGGGAAAAAGAAGTTATAAGTTACCCTGACATTCCAAAGTTATATTATCATAGATGCAAAAAAAACCACACACACACACACACACAAAATAGGCTCGTTTAAGATCAAAGTTGATCTTTGTCAGGGAAAATACTGGTGTAGGACATGACTACCCACCATAGACTGCTTTTTCATTTAAAAAGTTTTAATATCAGACCATCCTTTGTTGTTACTTTAGGTCTTTGAGCTTGCAAGACCGCTGCACAGGCCTTCCCTAAATTAGTGAGGTTAGCATGTGGCCCCTTTTTGTCCACACTTTCATCAAGCTTTTTTTTTTTTTTGACCTGGAGCTCTTGATCTGGTAGCAGAACTAACAAATTCTGTAAATATAAAACAGTGTACACAGAATAGGGAATGGCCAAGTGACAGGGGACCGGCATCTGTAAATAAACAATCCAGTACAATTACGTGTCCAGGGGGATTGACGGTGAAGCTAATAAAGCTCTAGTTTCAGGGGCACAATTGTGGGGCCACTTCCAAGACCCGGAGAGTGGCCCTAGCAATGTTCCTTTGATCTTGTACTTCAGTAATTTGCAAAAATAAGATAATGTTGCATTCTTTTTTTAAAAAGGGCTCCCTAATTCTCGCAAGGTTCATGCCTCACAAAAATCTCAATCTGCCCGATGGTCCACTCGGACAGAAGTAGGAGAGGGCTGGGTCGGGAGAAAACAAAAAGAGAAAAATAGTTATGGAAGCGGTTTAAAGTACAGGGAATTCACTCCTATACTCCTAACAACCCTCTAAGCCAGACACTTTCTTCTGAAAACGTGCTTTCAGCAGAGAGAGCTGGTGGGTTCCGAGCTCTCACCCCAGAGTCTTCGGGTTGGGGCGGGGAGGTCGCGAGACAGCCCTCTGCAGCGCAGACCATCCCATGGGAAACTCGAAAATGCTTGCGGCCAGGCGCCGACGTCTCTTGTCCCTCTCGGCCACCGTCTCAGGGACGCCCCGGGCCTCGATTTGTACGCATGCGCATTTCCCACTATTGGCAGCGACGGAGGGAGCGAGGCGGAGAGCTGGTGATGTGGAAGCCGCCGGGAGTATTTGCTGGCGACACCGCGTGTGGGCCGGAAGTGGAAGAGTCGAGAGGGCGCCGCAGGACCTCCGGCCGCTAGACTGAGGCGACGGCGGCGGCCCCTCGCTGGGAGGAGGACGATGTGGAGCGACGGAAGCGGCGCGGGGGGACGCTGCTCCGCGGCATCTGGTTGCGTGTCCGCGGCCGACTGCGCAGCCTGCGAGCAGGTCTAAGTAAGTGCGGTGCGCAGCCCGAGAGCCGCGGGGTCCGCTCATCCTAGGGAGGTCACGGGGAGCGGATTGGGGGGTGGGGCGGGGGGAAGCGGCTGGCGGGCGCCTCTTTGGCGCCCTGGCCCTGAGCTGCCTCCTCGGGAGAGCGGGGCTCCGCGCTCAGGCCCTGCGGCGCCCGCTCCCCGCCGCGCCGACTCCGGGAGGAGCCGAGTCCGCAGCGGCGGGTGGCGACCCAGATGAACCGCCCTTTGTGGAAACAGGACCTAGGCCTCCGGTGCCCTGCGGGGACGGTGCCTAAACGTATCTTAGAGTCACGTGTCAGTGGTCTTTCTAGTAGCGAGTGCAAACCAATACATAGAAATCATCCCGTCCCACCCCCGCACTTCCCGCACACGGATGAAAAGTGACATAAAAATCCCGGCTTCGAGGTCTGAGGCTTGTGGTAGCCCGCACCCATCCACGTCTCTAACAGGTTTACACCTTCGGGTTTCAGGGCAGGAAGTTTTGGGTGTTTAAGAAACAGCAGGAGATCTCCCTCCCCCCTCACGCCCCCCCCCCCCCCCCCAATGCAATTGAAGTCAATTTTGTTGTCGATCTTTGTGAACAATTATTCTCTGCAAGTCGCGTTACTAGTAGTATTACCCAAGGTCTCATGACCAAGAACAAGTCCTTTATTCCACAGCTTTTGCATATGTTTACTATTACCTGAATGGAAATGCACCAGAGGACCTGGGCTTTAAGTGTTGATGTTTGATTTTCATTGATCCTCTCCTAGTTTCTTGGGCACAGATTAATACTTATTTGTCTACATGCTTTGATCAATCACCTATCTTTTACTAAAAGGTTACATTTTATTCCACTAAACTAGAACATTTAGTCGTCCCAGAGTTAGGTCATAATTATCCTACCTAAGGCATAGACTGCACAATTCAGTGATTGTTAGAAGAGACTATGTGCCAGGCACTGCTACCTACTGAAAATTGAGAGTTGAACAAGACGAAGTCACGCTCATCAGGGAAGTCGGAGTCCATGGAAAGCAAATGAGTTATCCTATAATAGTAAGTGCCACGTTACTTTGTACCAAGTACAGAATATGGAATGATTGGCAAAAGGGAGTAGAGGTCCAGGGAAGACCTTCGGAAGGTTTTGGCAGTAAAGTAAGGCATTGCTCCAGTTATTTCCTGTGTGCAAGTACTCAGTTAATCCAAGCCTAGGAGAACTTGTAGTCGTACTTACTTTCACTGACTCTGCACTGACAGTACCTTAAGTTTTGCCTCACAGAAGTAACTACATTTACTGATACTGTGCTTTACATTTGATCTCAGCAGTTTTGCACTTACCTGTTTCATCCCCTTAAACGCATGAGAAAACATATTTAGAGAGGCAGAGTTGGCAAAAGCCACCTAGCTATTAACAGACCAAGCCCCAAGACACTCTCCACTGCACTACACTGCCTCTCATTAATAGTTAATTTGAAATGATGAGAGCCAGCCAGCCGGTGAACATCTGCAAACAGATCTTGGCACACCACCTGCCTCCTGGCCCCATTTCATGCCCCTCGCCCTCTGAGGATTTACTAACCAAGTTGTCCTGGGTTAACAATATGACTTCGTGCTGGGTACAGGAATCTTTAACCCAACACTCTCCTGTGATCTCCCCTCTCTTGTCACTTATCTCAGGAAAATGTATTTCTATCTCTGTTTTTCATTAATTCAGAACTCAATTATTACTCAGAGATTCTAAAATTTCTCTAATTCTTATTTAGTCACTTCAGGGATGCCTGAGGCCCTTTTATACTCATTTTAGAATACACCTAAAGAAGATTCTAGTTCTTCTAATTTATTCTAATTAAGATTTTTCCCTGATAAGATAGGCTGCTACTAAATTAGTACATTTTCAGTTACTGCTTCTTATAGGTGTTACTGGAATTTTGAAGGTGTAGAATTTCCAGAACATGAACTGGGATTTCAGGCATTTATGAGCTTGCCTGAGACACTTCTTCTGTAACATTGATTTCATAAATTAATTATAGGTTTAAAAATAAATTATAGGTTTCATCCATGCAGTTTATAGTAAAACATTAACAATGAACATTACCCCTTTGTAAGTAGGAAACTTCCTGAATTTCTTTGTCTTAATTCAAACATCTGTTTTGCATTGATAGCCTTGTAGATTTTCTTTTTTTTTTACCATTTTCTTCCTTATGGATATTTATAATCTTTGAATAAATTGGATTGGCTTCCTAAGTGACAATAATCTATCATCTTTTTTTTCTGTCAAGAGTTTACTATATTTACTAAGTCTTCCATACTTCAAGTGAAGGAAAATGCACAAAAATACGATTATGTTGCTGCCCAGTATAATTGAAATATCTGCTCAAGCAGATTTAAATCCCAGTTTAAAATGCTGTCTGAACTGTTCAATTACTATCCAACATTTTCATAGGCAGTTATGTTCATTTGTCCCACAGGACTATTAATACACGCTTTTTCATTATTGATGGCATGTGGGTAACCATTAGGGAAATAGATGATTTATTCTGTGGTGTCTCCAGCACACTGACTGAGAGCAGCTATTTGTGTTTCCATTTCAGCTGTGCAGCTGGCATGGTTTCTTAACTGCCCCATGCTTAGCAGAAAAGGAGATGTACTCAGGCAGGAAGGCTGGATCTGAGTTCTGTATTACCTGAAATGTGATGAGAAGCTGTGAGTTCTCCCAGAGTACTTACAGAGCACCATGGGATACTCAGTGTTCCCCTGTAATGTAGATGTCAGCCGTGACACACGAATTTGCTTTCCACTTTGTACAGTTTTCACTTGAACCTACGCATTGTTCTGTCACTTGTAGGTATTTTTTAATGTATGAACAATTTTTATTTTTAAACAAGGTATTCCTAAAATTATTAATTTAAGATGGACTCTAAGGAGCTTTAAAAGTAATAGTTCACTAATGACTTAGGATATTTTTATTTATAATTGGTTAGCCTTTAATCAAATGGTTCTTGGAAAATTCCCATATAAGTAAAATCTTTTGTAGTTTTCTTTTTTTTTTTTTTTTTTTTTTTTTTTTTTTTTTTTTTTTTTTTTTTAAATTAAATCTTTATTGTTCAGATTATTACATTTGTTCCTCTTTTTTCCCCCCATAACTCCCCTCCTTCCAGCTCCCACCCCACCCTCCACCCTCACTCCCCACCCACTGTGTTCATCCATAGGTGCATGATTTTTGTCCAGTCACTTCCCGCATCTCCCACACCCCTTTTTCCCCCAAGAATAGTCAGTCTATTCCCTTTCTATGTCCCTGATTCTATTATAATCACCAGTTCATTCTGTACATCAGGTTATTTATTCACTTGATTCTTAGATTCATTTGTTGATAGATGCATGTTTGTTGTTCATAATTTGTATCTTTACCTTTTTCTTCTTCTTCCTCTTCTTAAAGGATACCTTTCAGCATTTCATATAATACTGGTTTGGCGGTGATGAACTCCTTTAGCTTTTCCTTATCTGTGAAGCTCTTTATCTGACCTTCAATTCTGAATGATAGCTTTGCTGGATAAAGTAATCTTGGTTGTAGGTTCTTGGTATTCAGCACTTTGAATATTTCTTGCCATTCCCTTCTGGCCTGCAAAGTTTCTGTTGAGAAATCAGCTGACAGTCGTATGGGTATTCCCTTGTAGGTAATTGAGCCTCTTTCTCTTGCTGCTTTTAAGATTTTCTCTTTGTCTTTTGCTCTTGGCATCTTAATGATGATGTGTCTTGGTGTGGTCCTCTTTGGATTCCTTTTGTTTGGGGTTCTCTGCGCTTCTTGGACCTGTAAGTCCATTTCTTTCTCCAGGTGGGGGAAGTTTTCTGCCATTATTTCTTGAAATAGGTTTTCAATATCTTGCTGTCTCTCATCTTCTGGCACTCCAATGACTCTGATATTAGACCGCTTAAAGCTGTCCCAGAGGCTCCTTACACTATCTTCACACTTTCGGATTCTTTTTTCATTTTGCTTTTCCAATTGGGTGTTTTTTGTCGAATCTTTGGTTTGATTATTGTACTCCTCTGGTCTGCTATTGGGTATAATATTCTTTATTTCAGTCCGTGTATGCTTACTTTCTAATTTCTTTATCGTAGCATCGAGGGTCTCATTAGTTTTCGTGAGGCTCTGCACAAATTTATGGCAAGCCCTCAAAATTGCGATTCTTAGCTCCATATCCTCCATTTCTGTCATGTTTTTTTGTCTCCGCATCTTTTATGCTTTCTTGGTGCACCCCCTTGTGGTCTCTGTGCGCAGTCTTGTTCTAGCCAAGCCTTAATTGTTGTAGTTAACACTAGAGGGGTTTGACCACCAGGCCGGCTGGCTGTGGAAATCAGCTGTGTGGAAAACGTCTGCCTTCTGGGGAGGTGCTAATCCAGCCTTTGCCTGAGGCGATCGGCAAATGGCTGTGCGCAGGTTTTGGGCGGGGCGGGATCAACAGGGCGGGCGGAGGGAGCAGTTATGGCCACGCTCAGTCCCGTTCCCAGAGGCTCTGCTTCTCAGAACCCCGTCAGCCACTGCAAACCTCGGAGAGAAAGCTGCCCTCAGGTCCCAACTGATGCCGGATAGTCCCGCTTCTCCCGTTTGAGTCTGGGTCCCTAGAGACTCGCCCGGATCTGGAGCCCAGAGTCTGAGACTCACTCCCGGCAGAAAACGACAACCGCGCCCTCAGCCACCAGCCCGCTTTGCGCGCGCACCTCGGTACCTTTGTATTTTCCACACTGCGCCGCCTCTGAGCCTCGATTTGCTGTTCTCTTTCCTTCTAGTTGTAGAGTCTCTCTTCAGCCAGCCTTCCTGTGGTTCTGGGTGATGTCCGTTCAGTCTTTTAGTTGTATTTTTGAAATGGTTGTTTGCGGCAGCGGTCTCCGGTGTTTACCTACGCCGCCATCTTGGTCTCTCTACATCTTTTGTAGTTTTCAAAGACCTTTTACTATTGGCAAAATCAGTAAATCAATATATAACGTGCAATACAATGCACACTTTGCAAATACAAGTAATTAGAATAATTAGCATTTACCTTTTTTGGCGAGACAGTTTTTATCTTCATTAAAATTAATTTTATCTGTAACTGAAAGAATAACATATTTGTCTGATTTACTTTGCTAATTATTGGGACTATAATAATTAAAATGTACCATTGCAGTTTGAGTTTTAGTTCTTGCTATATTTAAGTTGTTATTCTTTTTATAATTTTTTGTATAAAATGTTGCTGGGAAAAGTGATCCGAATAGATTATCAATGTCAGAGGGAGAGCAATAAAATCATTTGGCAAGGAGGAAGTTTAGGGTGGTTGTTACTCTAGACTTGGAATTAATCTTCAGTGTACTGTTTTGCCGTCATTTACTTTTTATTGGAGAGAATAACCTAAGTTTCATTAACAAAGCACAGAACAAACACTGCTGAGTTCATGGAAACGCATGACAGTTCCTTGTATACTTATTTCCTGGTTTTTCTTTCTCTCCTCTCAATAACACACTCCTAAAACATACTATATATGTTGTTCTACATAAAGATTGTTTAGCCAAAGTTATATTCTATAATTTTAACTATGAGATCTTTAAAAATATGTTATTTTGATGATGAAGGTCTGGGGCAGAGGTGGGCAAACTTTTTCACTTGAGGGCCACAATGGGTTCTTAAACTGGACCGGAGGGCCGGAACAAAAGCATGGATGGAGTGTTTGTGTGAACTAATATAAATTCAAAGTAAACATCATTACATAAAAGGGTACGGTTTGTTTTTTTTTTAGTTTTATTCATTTCAAACAGGCCGGATCCGGCAGTTTGCCCACGGCTGGTCTGGGAAGAAGACTAAAAATGTATGATGAATACAGTATTTTACAAACCTCAATTGAAATATAAAATCACTACATCTTTGCACATCAGAGATTTCTAGAGACCTGTTTTTAATCTTGGGTGCATACTTAATGTCTCTCAGTAACTTTTCAATTACTATTAAAAATCATATAACCAGGGGCACCAACCTTCTATTTGTAAAGATACTATTATTTATAATCTAATGCGTATTTCTCCAACTTTACCTTTTATTTTTCTATGGCCTGTAAAATAGAATTTGTGAGATCTTAGGGGTTATTCAGATACACCTTTTCCTTTTACAAATGTAGAAATTTAGATGAAAATGGGGCACCACATCTAACTGTGGACTTATGTAGTGATCTGAGAATGTAGGATGCAGCACTCACTAGATAAAAGCCTCACTCAGGGCCTAAACCAGGCTGAAAGGTACTGTCTCTAAAATTTCTCATCTGTCTTATGTTTATGAGCTTTGGAGAGCTGAAGAATGTTAGGTGTTTTTATTAAAGATATTTATCTTCTAGTATCTAGCAAGCTTTAGTAACCTGTATATATATATTAAATGAACAAAAGTTTTAACATAGTACATCATTCTAAATTTGAAGGAGATAGTCTCTAGGGGAAAAAAAGCAATAAGGGTATAGAGGTAGGCAGTATAGAAAAGTAGTTACCAAACTTTATTCTCAGAACCCCTTTACATTTTCTTATCCTCTTTACAGTTTTAAAAAAATTTGAGGATTCCAAAGAGTTTTTGTATGTGTGGACTAAATATAGATATATTTATTGTATTAGAAATTAAAACTGGTAGGTTATAAAATTAAACTTTGTCATTTCAAAATTATAAAAGGCTAATATGCAAATTGACTGAAGAGAATGACCAGTTGCTATGATACGCCCTGACCACCAGGGGGCAGGCACTCAGTGCAGGAGTTGCTCCCCGGTGGTCAGTGTGCTCCTACAGGGGAGTGCCACTCAGCCAGAAGTTGGACATCCTCTGAGGGCCCCCAGACCGTGAGAGGGCGCAGGCTGGGCTGAGGGACCCTCCTCCCCAAGTGCATGAATTTTGTGCACTGGGCCTCTAGTTTCAAAATAACAGTAAAAAAATGTATTACATATTAACATAGTAGCATTTTTGGGGGCAAAACAATTGTCTTTAGAAAAAATAGCAAGGAATGTGGCATCGTTTTACATTTTTGTAAATATCTTTAATGTCTGCTTAATAGAAGACAGGCAGATTTTCATGTTTCATTCTCACAGTAGGTTGTTTTAGATGAAATATATGGAAAAAAATCAGGCCCACACAAATTTATAGTTGTAAAAGGAGTATTTTTATAGTCTTTTAAGATAATCTATATATATAAAAGGCTAAGCGACCGACTGTACATCTGTCTGACCTTCTGACCAACCAGCTGGTACATATGACGTGCACTGGCAATTTAATAATAAATAAATATTGACTCCTGCATGCGCAATACATATAAAGCTCTCCCTAGTGCCAATCACACACCTCTGATTTGATCTGTCATTGTCGATCGTGAATTTGGTTTTTTTTGTGGACATTCTGAAGCTGTGTTGTTTTTATATCATGTTTTTGTTGTTTTTATATCATGTCTTTGTTGTTATATCATGTTATTGTTAAACAATTTATATATTCATATGCATTTTACTAATTTTCTTTAATCTCTGACACTTCTATTGTATAGAAATGGCAAATAGCAATATTAAAATATGTCTTCCAATTAATTGCCTTTCAATGTGCAAGAATCCATGCACCAGGACACTATTGTGGATATTTTCTGATACTACAGTACTTAACAGGTGGTAGTTTCTTAAAGGACATTTACATTGTGGAATCTGAAACGCATATCAAAGAACTTTTTATCTCTGTTACATTAAAATCTATTGTTTTTTGTTTTTTGTTTTTTTCTTTATTGATTAAGGTATTACATATGTGCCCTTATCTCTCCATTCTCTCCCTCCCACCCCCACCCCCCCACTTATGCCATTACCCTCCCCCCCTTAGTGTCTGTGTCCATTGGTTAGGTTTATATGCATGCATACATGTCCTTTGATTGATCTCTCCCCCTTTTCCCCACCCTCCCCTGCCTTCCCTCTGAGGTTTGACGGTCTGATCAATGCTTCTCTGTCTCTGGATCTGTTTTTGTTCATCAGTTTATTGTTCATTATATTCCACAAATGAGTGAGATCATTTGATATTTATCTTTCTCTGACTGAGTTATTTTGCTTAGCATAATGCTCTCCAGTTCCATCCATGCTGTTGTAAATACTAGGAGTTCCTTCCTTTTTACAGCAGCCTAGTATGTATTCCATTGTGTAGACATACCACAGTTTTCTAATCCACTTCATCTGCTGATGGGCACTTAGGCTGTTTCCAAATCCTAGCTATTGTAAATTGTGCTGCTATGAACATAAGGGTGCATATATTCTTTCTGATTGGTGTTTCTAGTTTCTTGGGATATATTCCTAGAAGTGGGATCACTGGGTCAAATGGGAGTTCCATTTTTAGCTTTTTGAGGAAACTTCATACTGTTCTCCACAGTGGCTGCACCAGTCTGCATTCCCATCAGCAGTGCACAAGGGTTCCTTTTTCTCCACATCCTTGCCAGCACTTGTCCTTGTTGATTTGTTGATGATAGCCATTCTGACAGGGGAGAGATGGTATTGCATTGTCGTTTTGATTTGCATCTCTCAGATGATTAGTGACTTTGAGCATGTTTTCGTATGTCTCTTGGCCTTTCTTATGTCTTCTTTCAAAAAGTGTCTATTTAGGTCAGGGGTCCTCAAACTTTTTAAACAGGGGGCCAGTTCACTGTCCCTCAGACCACTGGAGGGCCGGACTATAGTTAAAAAAAAAACTATGAACAAATTCCTATGCACACTGCACATATCTTATTTTGAAGTAAAAAAACAAAACGGGAACAAATAGAATATTTGTATTTTCATGTGGCCCACGGGCCGTAGTTTGAGGACCCCTGGTTTAGGTCCATTGCCCATTTTTTGATTGGGTTGTTTATCTTCCTTTGGTTAAGTTGTATGAGTTCCCTGTAAATGTTGGAGATTAAACCCTTATCAGTGATAACATTGGCAAATGTGTTCTCCCATGCAGTGGGCTCTCGTTATTTTGTTGATGGTTTCTTTTGTTGTGCAAAAGCTTTTTATTTTGAAGAAGTCCCATTTGTTTATTTTCTCTTTAGTTTCTATTGCCTAGGAGCTGTATCGGTGAAGAAATTGCTTTGGCATATGTCTGAGATTTTGCTGCCTGTGGATTCCTCTAGTATTTTTATGGTTTCCTATCTTATGTTTATGTCCTTTATCCATTTTGAGTTTATTTTTGTGTATGGTGTAAGTTGGTGGTCTAGTTTCATTTTTTTTGCATGTGTCTGTCCAATTTTCCCAACACCATTTACTGAAGAGACTCTCTTGACTCCATTGTATGTTTTTGCCTCCTTTGTCAAATATTAATTGAGCATTGTGTTTGGGGTCAATTTCTGGGTTCTCTATTCTATTCCATTGATCTATATGACTGTTCTTGTGCCAGTACCAGGCAGTTTTGAGAACAGTGGCTTTGTAATACAGCTTGGTATCTGGTATTGAGATCACACCTACTTGGTTCTTTCTCAAGATTGCTGTGGCTATTCGGGGTTTTTTTTTATTCCAGATGAATTTTTGGAGAGTTTTTTTAGGTCTGTGAAATATGCTGCTGGTATTTTAATGGGGAGTGCATTGAATCTATAGATTGCTTTGGGTGATTTGGACATTTTAATGATGTTGATTCTATCAATCCATGAACACAGTATGTTCTTCTACCTGTTTATGTCTTCCTCTATCTCTTTTTTCAGTGTCCTATAGTTTTCTGAGTACAGGTCTTTTACCTCCTTAGTTAAGTTTATTCCTAGGTATCTTAATTTTTTTGGTGCAGCGGTAAATGGGATTGTTTTTGTTTTTTTAATCCATGCCTGATTTTGTGACACCATTCATCGGTCCTTTGGAAAATAATAATTTGCCATATTGAGCAGATCTTGCAAATGTTGACATGTTTAATAGGTTTTCAAAATCTCATCTATATATATAAAACCCTTATATGCAAATAGATTGAACGGCGAAACAACCAAACAACTGAACAACCAGTTGCTATGATGTGCACTGACAACCAGGGGGCACACGCGAAACATGGCAGGTGTTGGCAGCAGGTGGCATAGTGCGGAACATGGCGGGCATTGGCCACAGTGGGATAGTGGAGCTGGTAAGTGGGGGTGCCAGACCAAGGCGGGGCGCTAGTTGCTGTCTTGGGGGCAAGCCTCTGGTGGTTATTGAAAATTCTTTGCTCCCGCGTGCCATAGTCCCGCAGGGCACTCTCACTCACTGCCGACACCAGCCCCACTCGCATCCGCTGCCAGCGCCGGAGCCACTGCTTGTACCCACGGGCGGCACCCGGTGCCAGCCCCAAGCGCTTGGCGCCATCAGCAGTTGCGAGCAGCGGCTGCCGGCCCCGATCACCCCTCAGGGCTTCGCCCCACTCGCACCCACTGCTGGCACTGGAGCTGCCTCTTGCACCCGCCGCCAACGATAGCCCCACTCTCACCCACTGCTGGCACCGGAGCTGCCGCTCGCACCCACTGATGGCACTGGCCCTGCTCACACTCACAGCTGGTGCCAGAGCCACCGCTCGCACTCGCTGCCAGCGTTCTGCGCCAGCCCTGATCACTCAGCATCGTCAGCGGGTGCAAGCGGCGGCTGCCAGCCCCGATCTCCCCTGAGGGCTTCTCCACCTCCCTCTGCTCCTGAGGGGCGATCGGGGCAGCAGCCACCGCTCGCATACGCTGACGGTGCCAGCCCCGCTCTCACCCGCTGCTGGCGCTGGCCCCAATTGCTCTGCGCTGTCTGTGGGTGTGAGTGGGGCTGGTGTCGTCAGCATTTGGGAGTGGCAGCGGTGGGAGTGGGGCTGCCAGCAGAAGGGACCAGGGGCCACTGTGGGAGGGGCCGGGCATGGGCATGGAGAATGGGCCAGGACCCATCCCCATGTCCACTGTACCCTCACAGCTCACAGTTCCTTTCAAGATGCATGAATTCGTGTACTGGGCCCCTAGTTTGTTAATATGATGCTTTAATCCGAAAAGTGTCTAAGTCATGGGAAGCTATTGGCAACTTCATTCATTTTCCAGAAAATGTCTACCTAACACTTGAGTTTGAGTAACCACTTGTTAATTGTCTTTTTAAGTCAGAATGTTGCCACCTAAAAAAAGCCGTTAACTCAACTCACAACTCATATTTCATTACACAGCACCTAGTGCTTTATGTCAAACATTTGTCATACAAAGTGTTTAAAAGTTATGTACTCATTTTGTTGAAATATAATTAATAATTTTAACTGCTTCTTCAATGACATTCTTAAATAAAACTGATTTCATCATCCCATTTCCTGGAATTCATTGTGATAAAGAATACAATAAGTGGCTTCTACATTTTGGTGCCAATACCATTCTTGCTAAGGCACCAGCAGTTTTACCTCCCACTGATTTTGCACCATTAATGCAAATGCCAGACAATGAAAAAGCATCTTTGTAATTATAATATTGATTTCCAAGATCCCTTGAAAGAGCCTTGGGGACTCCAGGGCCTTGGAACCACCAACCACCCTTTGAGAATCACTGGCATAGAAAGATCTCAGGTTTATAAAGTTGATTAATTCAGTTCAACTGCTCTGATTTTCTCTACACTGTCCATGCCAAGTATTTATTTAGATTATGCTTGAATACGTCCAGTTCTTGTGAAAAATTGTGTTTAAATGAATAAAAATGAGTGTCATAGACAGCTGTTTGATAAAAGTAAATGAAATCCTTAAAAAGTTTCCATGCATTTTTACTGGGTTCCTATAAGTAATCAAGCATGATGGAATTTAGATATTACTAAACCTATATTGTAAAGGACACATGCTTAAGATTTTATTTTTATTTTCCTATATTTAAGGACAATTGTGGCCCTTTCTTTGATTTTCTTTGTGTCATCTGTAATTAAATAAGCTTATGTTAGACATGTACAGTTCTATATGTCTATGTCTGGTTTCCTGAGTAGATCATGAGTTACTTAAGAACAAGAACTGTTTTTTATAATTTTGAAATAGTTTATAGTATCTAGGCACTATGATTCACATAGCAGGTAACCACACATATTTATAGCATTGTCTTTAATTTTTAAATAGTATGGTACGATGAAATGGAATCTCATGAGGCTTGAAAGCCAGCCTTGGTACCACTTCAGTGGTCCAGGCTGGGTTTGAAAATTCCTTGGGGACCTGTCCTTGTATTGTGAGAACTGGGTTTGAGAATTCCTTGGGGACCTGTCCTTGTATTGAGTATAACTTTGGTATTGATGTCTTTTATTTTTAAACTAGAGGCCTGGTGCATGAAATTCATGCATGGGTGGGGTCCCTAGGCCTGGCTGGTGATCAGGGCAGGATTGGGAGAAGAGGTGACGGTCTCCGGGCCAGGTGCAGAAAGAACAGACACCAGACGCCAATGCCACCATCGGCACCCGACCACCGCATGGTTCCCTGCCTCCCCATTCTTCCCCTCGCCACCGCGCCGCCACTGGGGGAGGGACTTCGGGAGGTTTGCTGGCCAGGGGGAGGGGCCACGGGAGGTTGGCCGCCTTCTCCCCTCCTCTGTCCCTCGCTACCTGCCACATGGCAGGCCAATTGGGGCCTGCCAGCCAGGGGAAGGGACAGGGTAGTGACCGTGGGAGGTTGGCCGCCGGCCCCAAGGAGGGGACCGGCCCTTGGCCCCCTGGGAAAAGGGCCACGTCCGCCACCACCCACCCCCGATTCCCCGTCCCAGCCCAGGGCCTGGCCAGGGGGAAGGACCGTGGGAGGTTGGCTGGCCGGGGGGAAGTTGGCTGTGGGAGTGCACTGACCACCAGGGGGCAGCTCCTGCATTGAGTATCTGCCCCCTGGTGGTCAATGCGTGTCACAACGACTGGTTGTTCCGGTCGTTCCAGTAGCTTAGGCTTTTATATATATAGATCATCAGTCTATAGAATAGTTATTTAAATATTTTTCCTTAGAAATGAAACCATTTGCAATCCTCCAAGTATATATATGAGATGATTAAGGTAAGTTGAGTGTGCCTATCTCTCCATTGACTTATTGCTCAGCTAACACTAGTCAACATGGTGGTTCTGAGAGCTTGACTGCTTTAAATTGTTTGTATTTTTAGTCTTAAATTGGCTGTTATATAGTCACAGTGGGCTAATATTTAAAGACAGGAAGCACATGGAGCACTAAATGTGAACTAAGTAAATTAATGAGGACCATAAAATTCTTAAGATCATTACTAGATCTGTAAGTTGCATTCATATGATGAAAGTGCTTATATAATACATCAATATGTTGCTTATACTTTAAAACCATTCTTTTAAAAGGAAATATATCTACTTGTGTATATATTATAAAAATTAATCATGCTTTTAATAGATTATTTCTTCAGAATTATTTACTAATATCAATATGACATCTCTAACTACTTCATCTAAATAAAAAGCACCAACATTATTTTTAAGGTTGACTTTTAAAACTTCAAATATAAGATCTGTGCATGTTAAATAATATGCCTATTTTTGATACTGTAACATAATTTTAGATTACTTTCTTATATATTGACACTCAGAATCAAACATATGTTTTTAAAAAATATATTCGTTGAAAAACTGGCATTCAGGAACAGAGTATTTTCCTCCTCCCTCAGAATGAATGGAGACCAAAAGTTGGATGTTTATGACCAAAAAAAGCAGAATTTCATTGAGTACTTCTCCCAGATTTTCAAGGTACTGACTGAGGATGACATGGGGCATCCAGATACAGAAGATGATATTGCCCTGCTCAAAGAGGTCCTGGAGTACAGTGTCATTGGAGGGAAGTACTAACGGGGAATGACGGTGCCTGGTGGAACTAACAAAGCAGGATGCTGATAGTCTCCAACTGGCCATGACTGTGGGCTGGTGTGTGGAACTGCTCTAAGCTTTCTTCCTGGTGTCAGATGACATGGATTCATCCCTCACCTGATGGGGGCAGCTCTGCTGGTGTCAGAAGCCAGGTATAGGTTTGGATGCCATCAATGATGCTATACTTCTGGAAGCATGTATCTCCTCACTGCTGAAGCTCTGTTGTTGGGAGCATCCCTATTACCTGAACCTGATGGAACTCTTCCTGCAGAGTTCCTATCAGACTGAGATTGAACAGACCCTGGACCTCATCATAGCCCCCCAGGGCAGCATGGATCTTGGCAGATTGACTGGAAAGAGGTACAAATCTGTTGTCAAGTATAATATAGCTTTGTACTTCTCTCTTCCTGTAGCTGCTGTCAGGTGTATGGCCGGCATTGATGGGGAGAAGGAACACGCCAATGCCAAGAAGATCCTGCTGGAGATAGGAGAACTCTTTGAGATTTAGGATGATTACTTTGACTTCTTTGGGGACTCCAATGTGACGGGCAAGATTGGCACTGACACCCAGGACAACAAATGCAGCTGGCTGGTGGTTCAGTGTCTGCAATGGGCCTTTCTGGAACAGTGCCAGATCCTGCAGGAGAATTATGGGTAGAAAGAGGCTGAGAAGGTGGCCCAAGTAAAGGCACTCTATGAGGAGCTGAATCTATAGGCTGTGTTCATGTAGTATGAGGAAGACAATTGCAGCCACCTTCTGGGTCTCATCAAGCAGTACTCTTTGCCCCTACCCCCAGCTATCTTCCTGAGGCTAGCACACAAGATCTATAAGTGGATAAAGTGACTGCCAGGGTGGAGAGAGGCTCTCAATAAATTACAATAAATCCTCAAAAAATATATGTATTTACACATGCTTTTTTTCTAATTGACATATAGCATGCAAAATGTTAGGTGAGGAAGAAGTGTGTAGTTTTGGATAATTTTTAGATGTTGATGAAGCATCAGGTACTCAAGGAACTGATAAATTGATGTAGATGAAGTAGACATAGACAATGGAAATACTTCATACACAAGTATGATAGTTGGAACCATGAGAAAGCATGAAATCACTGAGGAGAAAGAAGGTAAGTAGATAGGACCTTGGAAAATGCCTAAATTGGAGTAGGTCAGAGGGGAAAACACAGGAATTTGAATATACTGGAAGCTGAGAAAGAATTAATGTTTGGTGCCACTTAGGGGTATGGTGTTGCAGTGTGAATTGAGAGAAATACATTAGAATTATTAGCAAGTGAGGTTTGCTTTTTATGAGTGATTAGAGACCTGGTGCACGAAATTCGTGCCAGGATTGGGCCTAAACTGACAGTTGGACATCCCTCTCAAAATCCTGGACTGCTGGCTCCTAATCTCTCACCTGCCTGCCTGTCTGGTCGCCCCTAACTGCCTACCCCCCTCTGCCAGCTTGGTTGCCCCCAACTGCCCTCCTCTGCCAGCCTAGTCACCCCTCACTTCCCCCCCTGCCAGCCTAATCACCCCCAACTGCCCTCCCTGCCGGTCTGGTCACCCCCAACTGCACCCCCCCCCCCCCCCACTGGCCTGGTCTCCCATAACTGCCCCCCCCCCCCCCCCGCCCGCCTGGTTGCCCCTGTCTGCCCCCCGCTGCCAGCCTGGTCGCCCCCAACGGCCCTCCCTGCTGGCCTGGTTGCCCCACACAACCTGCTGTTTAGTCATTTGGTCGTCCCTCATTAACACCCTGCCCGTCTGGTCATAGGCAGCCATCTTGTGAAGGTGTGACGGTCAATTTGCGTATTACCGCTTTATTATATAGGATCATTGTAAGAGTTACTACATCAGATTCTCGTGATAGTAAGTAGTTGAGTTACCAGGGGTGGTTAAACTTACAGACATGTATTAGAGACATTTGACATGTGACAGCTGGTGTGGTAACATGGCAAAAGGCAGAAGTGAGAAGTGGTAATAAGGCATTTATTTGAGATGTAGACATAAGGTTAAACACATAATCTATATAATAAAAGGCTAATATGCAAATCAACCAAATAGAACGACGACTGGTCGCTATGACACGCACTGACCACTAGGGGGCAGATACTGAATGCAGGAGCTGTCTCCTGGTGGTCAGTGTGCTTTCACAGGAGGAGCACCGCTCAGCCAGAAGCCGGGCTCATGGCTGGCTAGCGCAGCAGCGGTGGTGGGAGCCTCTTCCACCTCCACGGCAGTGCTAAGGATGTCCGACTGATAGCTCCCAGACTGTAAGAAGGTGCAGTCTGGGCTGAGGGACCCCCCCCCCCCCCCACGAGTGCATGAATTTCATGCACTGGGCCTCTAGTCCTATATAATAAAAGGCTAATATGCAAATTGTCCCCTTGACCGGGAGTTCAACCAGGGGTCAGGGCCAGCCCACCAATCCCTCCCCCTCCCCCTGGCCAGCCCCGCCCCCGATCGGGGTTGGCGGCCAGACCCCACTGGGTTTCTAGTAATGTAGAGCAAGAGAGATGAGAGTTTATTGGTTGACTAAGATTCTCTTCTCCACAGATGTAATCTTTTTTCCCCGTAAGGTACCCTTCTAAGTAGTAGTAAGCTTGATTGAACTTTGAATATATGAAACTCACCATTTCTCTTGATTGTTTATGATGCTAAGATGTTATCAGCAAATGCATTTCAGCATGGAAAAGAACCTGGCAAATAATCCATCTCTCCTGGCAACACATTTTATAAATATTTTGCCTTAAGGACATACTTTAGAGCAGCGATTCTTAACCTGTGGGTCGCGACCCCTTTGGGGCTCAGACAACCCTTTCACAGGGGTCGCCTAAGACCATCGGAAAACACATATAATTACATATTGTTTTTGTGATTAATCACTATGCTTTGATTATGTTCAATTTGTAACAATGAAAATACATCCTGCATATCAGATATTTACATTACGATTCATAACAGTAGCAAAATTACAGTTATGAAGTAGCAACGAAAATAATTTTATGGTTGGGGGTCACCACAACATGGGGAACTGTATACAAGGGTCGCGGCATTAGGAAGGTTGAGAACCACTGCTTTAGAGGGTAACTAATCACCTTGCTTTTTCTTCATGACCAGAAGCAGTGGTCTTGTGTTCAGCTGGGCATTCACACTCATAAGACCCAATGGACCATACCTGGCACAAGCCTCTCTGCTTTGTTGAAAAAAATGAGATAGAAAACCCAAGAAATCATCATCAGGTGTATTGTTCCTGAATGATAGTATAGGCTAGTGGAAAGATGACACATGGGTGGGTGCCTCCTGACTTGTTTTGTGCTCCACAAGACAATATCTTTTTTAACAGCACATGGGCATAGTGTCCAGGATTCAGCAGAGGGACAGGCCAGTTGCAGATTATGTACCATTCAGAAAAGCCCACTCTTTTTACTTCTCACTTGGCATGTGTAGCCCTGCTCCCTGTCTGCTCAATCCAGATTTAGCTCACCAATAGTGGTCAAGTTTAGCACACAAAATGTTGCTTAGAAACATAACTGATATCCTGCCTTTATGAGGTTTCCAGGGAAACCATGCTAGAAGGTTAGCCAGAGGTAATTTCTTTTATGGAGAGAAAAGGTTTTTGTTAACCCTTTACTCACGTTATTAGCAAAATAAATGGAAAACTTGCATAAAGCTTGCTGTAGAACCTACAGTGGACTGTATCAGAGACACTATTCATTTACATCAACTATCATAATAACATCTGTGATAGTTTCAGCAAACTTAGTAAATAAAAAATTCTTCCGGTGTTAAGTTTGCTTGTTCTAGTTCCCTTATGATAAAGACTAGGGAGCAGAAATTATTGGCAAATTGGATTATGTAAAAATAAGGCTGTCAGTGAGTGGAGGTCTCTTTCTAGACCATTAGTGTGCCATAAACATATTAGAAAAGACAAGTAGACAATCCAGAGCAGTTTTTACTAACCTGCCCTTAAAATTGACTTCCATTAGATGTTCCTCAAAATGAATTGGCTTTTATTCTGACTCTCACCATTTAACAATCCATTGTAAGATTATGTTTGTTTATCACAAAGTAATTTAGTTAAAGTGATGTTTCAGGAATGCTTTGTGGAAAACTGCAAGTTGAATATTTTCCCTAACCAATAATGGATTTAAATATGCAATTTTTCTGATATCCACTCTTAAACATGTGCCCAGTGCTCAGAATACAGTTATGTTTTCTTAGAAGTGGAAAGAAATCTGGATTGAGCAGAAGTTTAATAATTCAGATATATTACTGGATTTTTTTTTTTTAAATTTTTACTCTTGAGTATATGTAAAGTGTTATACTACCTAGTAGGGAATACAGTAGTGAAAAAGAGAAACATAGTTCCTTGTCTATTTAAATTCAGTATTGTATGTTGAAATTAGAAACTAAAGAAGCTACTTAAAACAATTGTTTTTCAGTTTGAATAATTGAAAATTTTAACTAGATACTGTGTGTGTGTGTGTGTGTATGTGTGTGTGGTTTGAATTAAAAAATATGCCTTGTCTAGATATTAGAAACTTTGTATTTTAGTGTTGCAGTAGGTTTTTTTAGTCATTGCTATACACTTTCATTTGAAAATTGAGTCAATTCACTCCTGACTCAATTTTCTGGGTTATAGAAATGCTTTATCATGTCCTTTTCAAATTTTCAGATTTCTTTTTTCTTATAGTTGTGTGGTAAATTCTGATTTTATGTTAACTTGAGCAGAACACAGTTAAGAATGCCAGAAATACTTGGTCACAAAAGCAAATAAAGTTAATAGATCTATAGCATTTATAAATGCTTTTTAAAATTTCATTTGATAATGTAGGCATTTTTAAGTTCTCATTCTACTGAAAAAGAATTCAGACTGGAAATAAGTGATAAACCCAAAATTATTCTACAGATAGGTATATGATAGCATAGACCGGGGTGGGCAACCCCTGGCACGCGTGCCAAACATGGCACGCCAGTAACTTTTGCTGGCATGCAAAACCCTCTCTCATAATCTTACATTTACAATTTTTGTGAACATTTGAATGACTTAAATGTTAAATTACAAGGAACTGGCAAGACACTTGATGTTATGTTTGGTTACATAAAGGCTTTTGAAAAGAAACTGGAAGTCTTTAAGAGGGATGTGGATGGTGAGAGATTTAGATATTTCCCAAACCTCAAGAGGCACATCAAAGACCTCCCAAAAGATGACAGAACAGACTGTCAAAGCCTTTAAAAGCTGTTTTTAAACATCATCGAGTCAACTATTGAGCAGTTCTTCTCAAGATTTGCGAAATTCAGAGAACTGGAAGAGACAGCAAAATTCATGAGGTTTCCAGACAGCATGAAACTGGAGGAACTAAACTTACAAATGTTTTCATGGATAGACATGGCTGACTTTGAAATGCAGTTGATTGAATTTCAGAGTAGCTCAGTTTGGAAGCAAAAATTTATTGACCTTAGAGTTGACTTGGAAAACATTGAAAAAAAAAAGCGATTAGAGACAAGAGTACCAGAGAGAAGTGTCAAAAACGAACTATTGAGGACTTGGAATGCCATTCCAGAAAATTTTTTCTGTTTAAAAAACTTTGCAACAGCATTACTCTCCATGTTTTCATCCACATACGCTTGTGAATCTTTGTTCTCAGTGATGAATTTTGTTAGGTCTCGTAATAGGAATAGCTTGACGGATGAAAGTACTAGCTCGTGCATATCTCTGAAGGTCACGAAATATAAACCTGATGTAAAATCTCTGTCAATCAGTGATGCAGCAGCAAAAGTCCCACTGATAATATCAAACGGAGTCATAAAGTTTTCTGTCGGACTATCAGTGTACATGTATACATTAAAAAATAAATGTATTTTTCATCATCATATACTGTGTTTTTGTCGCTCAAATGAATTTTATTATTTCTTCAAGGCTCTTCACATATGTACACCTTAAGAGATATCAAGTAGGCGTAACATGTTCTCAAAAAATTAGGGTTGGCACGCAGAAGAAGTTTGAGTCAGAGATTTTGCTGGTTTTGGCAAGCACTCACAAAAAGGTTGCCCACCCCTGGCATAGACTTTAAGACTGATGGAATTTTTGTGCCTTTTTCCCCCTACTATGTTTGAGTTAACCATCTCTCTGATACTTCTCACAAGTGATTGGCCTGATTATGAAAAAAAAAAAGTAAAAATTTTCACTAAAGAAATATATTAAATAATTTATTTTTGAAATATTACAGTGCTCTGGTATATTTATATTTTACATCCCAAACCTTGTTAATCCTAATTATTACATAAAATTCTTTTATTTTGATGTATACAGTTAATGCCAATGTGTTTTCATACTTGCCCAATACAACTTCTGTGTATATATGAAAAATCACTCAGATATTGCTTATAATTAAAAAAATAAAATTAAACTAAGTAACCATTAGATTAAATGTTTAAGTGACCAGATGTGTTGTTGAGAATTATCCACAACAATGAATGGATATAGAGAGTAGCCCTGTCTACTTTAAGCTATTGGTAAAATAACAGTCATAGATTATGAAAGGCCTTTTTTTGTTGACCAAGAACAATGATTTAGTATTTACTGTAATTGGCTTACTCTTTCAGTCTGATTTTTAACTAGTTCTGACACCTAGTGGTCAGGTATTGATTCGATAGTTTTTAAGTTTGGGTTTTTGTTTAGCTGATATACCTGTTTTTCTCTAGTATAGTGCTCATTGTAATAAAACTTTCTGCAACTGGGTGGCAGTATTGATTTCAGAGAAACTTCAGAAAAATACTATGGGTTTATGTGCAGTCATTTGAACAAGAATTCAAATTTAAAATCTGTTTAACAAAATAATAAATATGTTTGGTGAAATAATAGTGAAAAATTGAATCTATTAAATCATCTAACTCATCTTTATAGCCATTCTAACTTTATTTTATATTTCTGTAGTGTTTAAACCTAACATGATGAATTAAAATGCCACATTTATTAGCTTATGGCTACAGTACAGTTTTAAAAATTAACAATTATGTATCAAATGTAAGAGTGGCTTCTTTCTGATAGTTTTGTAGTAAAAGAATTTAATGTCTTTTAAAACTTGGTAAATATATAAGAAAAAGTGTAATGTGTCTTACTTCTTGCCATTTTAAGACAACATGCATACATTTTTTATTTGATTAAAAAGTTGACTTTTGATAGCTTTTTTCTGTATTTTTATCAGTTGTCTTTTTCAGCAATATTTTAAAATGTCTCTAATAAGTCATTTTTTAATTTTTCTCTGGTTCACAAAGAGAATTTCTGTTTCTTTTAACTTATCCCCCAAGTATTTATGGCTTTATCAATACAGCATAGCAATCAGTATTGACTCACTGGTATGAAATTGCAATAAGGACTATATAAAAGATTTTACATATTTTGTTATATTAGTAATCTGAAATTTCTTTTTAATCATATATGTTACTTATTTTTCCTGAAAATACAATATTAGAAACTAATGGTTAATTTAAATAAATTACTTTTTAAGTTTAGCTGTGAAAACCTCCAGGTAGAGAGGAAAATATTTTATTTTTCTTGTTCTGGTTTGTTTAATTATATTTTTTTCTACAATGTAAAAAGAATATTGACAATATTACATCAGATTGGTCTTGATAGGTTAGAGTCTGTTAACTACCTCTTTAATCAGGTTTGCCCTCAAACTATCTCAGTAATGCTGTAGAATTCCAAAATCTGTTGTGTTTCTATGTACTAATAAATTATCAGAAAGAGAAATAAAGAAAACAATCCTATTTTCAATTCCATCAAAAAGAGTAAGATATCTAGGAATCAGTTTAACCAAGGATGTGAAATACCAGTATACTGAAAACTGTAAGACATTAATGAAAGAAATTGAAGAAGATACAATTAAGTGAAAACTATTCCATGCTCATAGATTGGAAGAATTAATATTCTTAACATGTTCATACTACCCAAAGCAAACTACAGACTTAATACAATCTGTATCAAATTTCCAATGGCATTTTTCACAGAAATAGAACAAAATATCCTAAAGTTTCTGTGGAACCACAAAAGACCCCAAGTAGTCAAAAGCAATCTTTAGAAAGGAAAACAAAGTGGGAGGCATCTCTCTCCCTGAATTCAAACTGTATTACAAAACTGTAGTAATCAAAACAGTATTGCATTGGCACATAAATCAGTGGAACAGAATAGAGCCCTGAAATAAACCCACACATACATGGTCAATTAATTTACAACAAAGAATCCAGGAATATAATGGGAAAGGATAATATCATCAATAAATGGTGCTGGAAAAATTGGATCACTATCTTACCATGCACACAAATTAACTCAAATTGGAGTAAAGACTTCAATGTAAGACCTGAAAATCACCAAACTCCTAGAAAGAAAACTGGTAAGCTCCTTAATATAAGTTTTGGTAATGGTTTTTTGGCTCTGACACTAAAAGCAAAGGTAACAAAAGCAAAAATAAACAAATGGGACTATATCAAACCTAAAAGCTTCTAAACAACAAAGAAAACCATTACCAAAATGAAAAGACAACCTTTGAAGGGGAGAGAGTATTTGCAAATCATATATCTGGTAAGGTTTTAAAATCCAAAATATATAAAGAACTCATATAAATCAGTAGCTAAAAAATAAAAGGGCAGAATGTCTGAATAAACATTTTTCCAAAGAAGATATACAGATGGCCAATAGTACATGAAAACATTACTCATCAGGAAAATGCAAATCAAAACAGTGAGATATCACCTCATACCTGTTAAAATGCTAGTATAAAAAAGACAAGAAATAACAAATATTAGTAAGGATGTGGCGAAAGGGAACCATTGTTCACTGTTGGTGGGATGTAAATTGGTACAGCCACCATGAAAACAGTATGGAGGTTCCTCAGAAAATTAAAAATAGAAAGATAATACGATCCAGCAATTCCACTTCCAACTGTTTATCTGAAAAAAACGAAAATACAGCCAATCCACTTATACTTATTCCTGTGCCTCCTTGTTCCTTCATATAAAAAATTGGGAACCAGGCAATAAATACTAGTAAGCACATTTCACAAAATGAATATGGTTTGATGACTGTGTTAGCACTGGAGGGAGAAAGGAGACTGTTAACAGAAGGGACAAGGGAAATTAGAGCAACCATTTTTGTGGATGAACTGATGGAGGCTTCCAAGGATTCATCTAGTATCAAGATTTATATGTATCATGGATCTAACTTTAAAATAAGAGATATGTGTTGGATTACTGGTAATGTCTCTCTTTTTTTCTCTTTAGGACACTTACAGAGAGCTACAATGGAAAAGTCCTGGATGCTGTGGAACTTTGTTGAAAGATGGCTAATAACCTTGGCCTCCTGGTCTTGGGCGCTCTGCCGTATTTCTCTCTTACCTTTAATAGTGACTTTTCATCTGTATGGAGGCATTATCTTACTTTTGTTAATATTCATATCAATAGCAGGTATTCTATATAAATTCCAGGATGTATTGCTCTATTTTCCAGAACAGCCATCTTCCTCACGCCTTTATGTTCCCATGCCCACTGGCATTCCACATGAGAACATTTTTATCAGAACCAAAGATGGAGTGCGTCTGAATCTGATTTTGGTAAGATATACTGGAGACAATTCACCCTATTCTCCAACCATAATTTATTTTCATGGGAATGCAGGCAACATAGGTCACAGGTTACCAAATGCATTGCTTATGTTGGTTAACCTCAAAGTTAATCTTTTGCTTGTTGATTATCGAGGATATGGGAAAAGTGATGGAGAAGCAAGTGAAGAAGGACTCTACTTAGATTCTGAAGCTGTGCTAGACTATGTGATGACTAGACCTGACCTTGACAAAACAAAAATTTTTCTTTTTGGTCGTTCCTTGGGAGGAGCAGTGGCTATTCATTTGGCTTCTGAAAATTCACATAGGATTTCAGCCATTATGGTGGAGAACACATTTTTAAGCATACCACATATGGCCAGAACTTTATTTTCATTCTTTCCAATGCGTTACCTTCCTTTATGGTGCTACAAAAATAAATTTTTGTCCTACAGAAAAATTTCTCAGTGCAGAATGCCTTCTCTTTTCATCTCTGGACTCTCTGACCAATTAATTCCACCAGTAATGATGAAGCAGCTTTATGAACTCTCCCCATCTCGGACTAAGAGATTAGCCATTTTTCCTGATGGAACTCATAATGACACATGGCAATGCCAGGGTTACTTCACTAGCCTTGAACAGTTCATCAAAGAAGTAATAAAGAGTCATTCTCCTGAAGAAATGGCAAAAACTTCATCTAATGTGACAATTATATAATGTTTTTTTATTGCACTGTATTTTAGTTTGTGCAGAATGATAAAGAATGTTTCTTTCTGGAAGTGTGTTATATCTGTACTTGTCTGAAGAGTGACATTAAATGTTGAAAGGACTTTAGTGTTCTTTAAAGATGATCCAAATAGTTTTTTACATTTGGAAAACTATAATTGTTGGGATTATTTCATACATTTTCATCAAACCTTTCAATGTGTTTATGTGTCTGTATCTTTAGTTTAATATGCCAGTAGAATATATTCAAAAGTTTCTTGTTGCTAAAGTGGTACACTCTATATGATACTTAAGGTTAATGTCTGGGTGTGGAAGGGGAGATACAGACGAGAAACCTTCGGATATTATTCCTTTAGTAAATATTGGGACAATCATGGTATACAAGCTTAGTTCTATAACTGCATTTTTCACCTTAAAATGCATGATGATATTTTATTTCTTGAATTATGCAATGCAATGTTTTTAATGTAAATAGCACTGGTCATATACCAATGTATATGGTAACCTGGGTTATATCTATTTTTATGTAAACTATTTTGGTTTTGGCAAGAAGTGAAATTGAGGCCTGTGTGCAGGTTGCTATTGAATTTTGCTCTGGCGTATGCTGAGATTCAGCTTTTTCTTACAAATAAATGGGACCCCACTTTCCAACAAAAATGTACTGTGTTTTGTTAGGTACAGTCTAGATCATGGCATGCAAAAATAGAAATTTAGAATTTCACTGCAGCTTCAGTGTGCATCTTTGAACTTTTTTACATTTGTAGTTTTGGTGGCAAAGAGAATTTTACCTTTTATCAATTTCATAAGTCTACAGGTAAACCACCAATGGCAGTCATAATGAAGATAACTTGTTTAAGAATTAAAGTAGGAACTCTTATTACATAATTGTACATACTGTTTGACATAAGTTCCCTCATTTGATTTTTAAGTCCCAGTATCTAGGTATATCTAACTCTCTAAAGCCAAGGTGTCATTTATTGGACTTTCTGAAAATAAACACAACAAAACCAAAAAAGTTATGTTCTTTGGTTTAATATTTTAGTTATAAAATAGAACTGCAACAAAAGACAATTTTAGGAAGTCTTATTTTCTACATGTAGGAATGTGGGGATGAAGGAATGCTACAGCTTTTTATCACAGAACATATTACCCCATTTAACTATTAAATGGCTATCAGTGGGAAGTAGTGTTTAGTCATATAGAAATGTATGAAAAAATCTTTCAAAAAAGCTCCCTAAAATTGCAGGATTTACCTTAAATATATATATATATACATATATATAAGCTTTGAGGCATAAGTGTACTAAGTTGTGTCAAGCAGTCCTCAAAAATTAGATGTATTTGAGCTCTGTGCATTATGTCAGCTTTAAATGTAATATTTTGAATATTTTGGCTATATTTATTGGCTTTGTGCAAGCAGCTAGAACAGAAATAATGGGTCAATAGTTTTGACCTTAATTTAAAAACTCTTTCTATGGAGATAGGGCTAGAAATACTTTTGCCAAATAACATTCGCCTCATTCACTTTATGTCAATATTTAGAAAACACAGCAAATATGATGTTTTTCTATAAATTATTGTAAAAAAAAGTCATGCTTTTAAAAACAAATTTGGTAATGCATATCATGGAAAGTGTATTTTGTATGTATAATTTCACTACAATTAAAGGATACTTTTCATCTTGTCAATCATTGCTATGTAGAATGACTGTCTTAAATAGTGTACTAAAGGGAAAAAATCTAATACAAGATCTAGTGTACTTAGACATGAGCTTACATGGAAATCTTAGACTCATATCATTCTTAAAAGTTTATAAAGTACCTTCTTACATTTTCATGTAATCATTTAATCTACTACACTATGAAGGAATTTATCAAATTTAGTTGTAAATATTATGCTGATGAAGCCTAAAAGCTTTTTCTTCATCAGTGTTTTGTTTTATGCTTTTTAAAATACTCCATGTTTATAAAGTCTTTTTTTTTTTTTTTTTAATCTTTTTAAGTCAAGACTTCAAAAGTTGTAAAGTACATGTATCCCATCCCTACCTTCATTCTCTTTGGGTTAAGGAGCCTTTCTTCCTACAGCAAAGGGAAGAGTCTGTTTCTAGGGTTGTAGTACCTAATTTCTGTATTTGAGCATATTTCTTTAGATAGGGAGAAATAGAAAACAAAATCAGTTCTTCAAAATGTGTCTAATTTTTGGCCAAAGCATTTGATGTTAATAAAATGTGAATTCTGAATGAGTCACTTCATTTTGGATTCATAGGTTTAGTGGGAATAGAAGTGTGTCCGTCTTGTGTATTAATTTCTGGCTCACTTATCCAAGAGCAGCTCTGGGAGTTTCTGAATGAATTTTAAGTTATTAAGCTGTGGTAAATTTGGAAATATTTAAACATGGCAAGATATAATTTATTTAGATCAAAATCCATTGATTTAAAAGGGGATATTGGGGAGAAATGGCAAAAGGGATCCTAAAAGGGATATTGCAAAATATGGAAAAATAATTTGTAGAAGATAAAAGAATACTAATAGAATAGAAAGAGCAACAAAGTGAAAGGTGGTGTGTTAAATGTAGATCTAGGAAATAATTAACTGGTGAGATTGGTGAAAAGGAAATATAACAATGCAAAACAGTTAAATACCAGACATTTCTAACCAAGTGACTGGAGCACCCAATACTGCCACTACCCTATATTTTTGCAAGCACTTTGATTGTAAGGTAGATATTTTCATTACAATTTCGAATTTTTAAAAAATATATTTTTATTGATTTTCAGAGAGGAAGGTAGAGGGAGAGAGATAGAAACAGCAATGATGAGAGGGAATCATTGATCGGCTGCCTCCTGCATGCCCCACATGGGAGTGAGCCTGCAACCCGGGCGTGTGCCTTGACCAGGAATCGAACCGTGACCTGGTTCATAGGTTGATGCTTAACCACTGAGCCACCATGGCTGAGCTACAATTCTGAATTTTGTAGCTGAATAGGACAGCTTAAATTTACTTTTTTCATGATAGGCTCTAGTCTAGACACATGATAATTACCAAAGTTCTAGCTTTGGTAATGTGTCACTGGATTAATGATGTAATATTTCTTTTTTTTTTAAAATATATTTTATTGATTTTTTTACAGAGAGGAAGGGAGAGAGATAGAAAGTTAGAAACATCGATGAGAGAGAAACATCGACCAGCTGCCTCCTGCACATCTACCACTGGGGATGTGCCCGCAACCCAGGTACATGCCCTTGACCGGAATCGAACCTGGGACCCTTCAGTCCGCAGGCCGACGCTCTATCCACTGAGCCAAACCAGTTTCGGCTATGATGTAATATTTCTTAATGAGAATTCATACCACCTCATGCTTTCATATTCATTTCTTAAGTTTGAAAGATTTGGTTTGAGGTGGGAATAGATTTGTTGGTGGAATTAAAGAGTGAAGGCCATATTCAATTTTATATGTTATTTTGCAAGTTGAGTTTAAGTGTAGAAGCGTAGTTTTTATTTAGTTTCTTGTTTTCTTGAGGTTAGGAGTAAATAGATAAACATTTAAAAGGATATCACAGAAGACACTTTTTAAATTAGGTCATGGTTGAGATATACTGAAATCTTTCACTAACCTCTCCCTCTCTGTTTCTCCTATTATGTTTGATAACAATTATGGATTAAAAAAAAAACCTGAAAAAAATTAGATACTTTTGGATTATCCACTTAAATTTATGTATTTTCATATCACTCAGGTAAAGTTGGAAATGACAGAGCACAGACATCTATTTTTTAAATAATAGGATAGAAAAAGTATTCCTGTTTATTTATATTACCATATATGTACGTCATCTTAGCTAATTAAAAATAATATATTCACTTGTGTTGCAAAAGAAATGCATTCATCCAAATAGTAGTCAACATGTTTTTACCAAATGGCACAAATATACTTCCATTTATATTTTGTATCTTAAAAATGTAGTCTAAAAGTAAGACGGTAAGAGACACTTTTTTTAACAAAAAGTACCATATATTCATATGAAACAAAGGAGTGTGTATTAAGTTAGTTTATAATATTTTCTGTCAGTACAGCATATATTTAAAATTCAAGTTGCTTTCAACCTGTTCAAGATAAAATAATTTAATCCAATTTCATAATGTAAATCATTTTTGTTGCCATATTTTATTTGAAGAAGTAATAAAATTTTTAGCTCAAATTTGAATGTTATGTGCTAACCATGGCAAGCCAACATTTACATTTGTTTTTTACAATAAATTTCTTTTAAAATATACTTTCTATTTTTCTGTACTGACATGCAATAAATTTATACATTAAAAGTTTGATTAATGTCTTAAAATAGTTTGTATTTGGTTTTTAAAAATATTTTCTATTAACCTAAGTTATATGGTAGGGCATTCAAGTTTTCTTAATGGTTAAATAAAATTCAGAATGTATACTGAAATTAATGAATTTTTATTATAATGATGATGTGGATAGAAAATAGAAGTTTATGTTCTCTTTTCTCATATTATCCTCTCGCATCCATTTAAGCTAATATTATTTTCTACATATGAGTTGCTGGTGAATGAATAGGCCCCCAAACATTTGCTTAATCTAGGAGGGAATAAATGTTCTTCGTTATGTGGCCTTCGGATTTCATCAAGTGTCTTTTCATGAAATTCTTAGGTCTTCTCCCCACCCTCACCCCCATTAGTATTGAGTTAAAGGGTTGGGAAGATTTGCAGAAGGCCTGATATTCTTTCAACGTTTAGGGGTTTGTACCTTGCTTTCTTTGGGTGTGGGTGTGTGTATCAGTTCCTTCTTTTTTTTTTTTTCTTAATCCCTTTACCTTTTTCACCCAGGCCAGCAACCCCCTCCCCACCCCCGCGCCCCCACTCCTCTAGCTGTCAGCCTGTTCTCTATATAGAGTCTGTAGCTTGCTTTCTTAACAAGAAACTGATGTGTGAATAGTGGCATGTTAGGAAGTGTATGACAAACCTTAAGTAGCCTTAAGTAGCAAATAGAGGTGAAGAATTCATTTCCTGGAGACCCTCTTTCCATGGGTAAATCTGGTGGGAAGTAGGATCTCTCATGTACTTCCCTGAAAGATCACCAACCTAAATCCCAAGATGAAGCAGTTTGTAGAACTATTTCTTATTTTCTGAAGATAATTTCACATTCCTATTTCACTCCAATTGTTGCTTTACAATCTTACATCTTAAAGTTCACAAACAATTGGATCTGGTTAGAGAACATAACTCCTATCTTATTAAGGGAAGGGTGGAAAAATACCTTTTTTTTTTTTTTTAATACCTGCAAGTGTAAGTCTCAAGTGTAGAATGTAATGTCAGTGAGCCCTCGCAACAAACCTTTTGAGTAATTTTCAGTCCCATTTTATAATAAAACTAGAGGCCCAATGCATGAAGATTTGTACAAGAGTAGGCCTTTCCCCCGGCTGCCGGCACTGGCTTCCCTCTGGCACCCCGGACCCGGGCTGCTTCCCTCCGGCTGCCTGCAGGCACCCCGGACCTGGGCTGCTTCCCTCCAGCCCCAGCTTCATCAGGAAGGATGCCCAGAAGGATGTTGGTCTAATTAGCATATTACCTTTTTATTACGATAGAAGGCTCCAAGTGGTTCAGTAACATGCTCAAGATTACCCAGAATGGAGCCATAATTTGAATCTGTCTCCAGTTCTATATACACTGAGTGGCCAGGTTATTATGATCATCTGACATTTGTAGGCAAGGGAGGGGCAGTTGGGGGCAACCAGGGCAGCAGGGGAGGCAGTTGGGGGCAATTGGGCCGGCAGGGGAGCAGTTAGGCATCGATCAGGCTGGCAGGGGAGTCTTAGGGGGTGATCAGGCAGGCAGGCAGGTGAGCAGTTGGGAGCCAGCAGTCCCGGATTGTGACAGGGATGTCAACATGTAGGAAAATGTAGGAATTTAGGATCAGGCCTAAACCGGCAGTCGGACATCCCCCGAGGGGTACCAGATTGGAGAGGGTGCAGGCTGGGACATCCCCCTCCCCCAGTGCACAAATTTTTTAGGCAAATTAGAGGTGGTCATAATAATCTGGCCACTCTGTACATTGCCTCATTGTCTCAAACAGTTTGACAGTTCTTATTCATATGGTAATAGATTTAAGATGTTGAAATTGAATTAAAAGTAGACCAGTTCTTGAGGAACACTCCCAACGAATGGACTATGAATAAAAATATTAGGAATATTACACAATCAACTAATTCTTTTCAGAGTAAATATATGTTCCTGTAGGAAAATCTATAAGTTAATAGGACTTCTCTCGTACTCTTTCCTTAGCCTTTTATAAATAACCAAGTCTCAAAAAATCTGGGAGTCATCTTCCTCATAATATGAAACATACTTTTGAAACTGATTTTGCTATTTCTTTTTCCAGTATGATTTATTTTCCCAACCTTTCTACTACTATTATGCCAGTCCCTGAAATTATTTTATAATAGCTAACATTTTTATTGAGTGCTTATAATGTGCCAAGTATTGTTCTGACTTCTTTTTGTCATTCTTGATAACTGAATAGGCTGAACTGGTTTCTAACTTCACTGATCCCACTCCTTGATCTTTGTCCTGTTCTAATTTGCCAGAAAAACTTCACGCCTTTTCCTACTGAAGGGCATTTAGTAACTGCATTTCTCATTAGATCAAAGTCAGACTTCTTGGTCGATAGGGTCCTTCACAAATTAAACTTGTTATAAAAGGTATCTACTTTTTCTCTTTTATGAATCAAACTCATTCCTCTTCTACTAGTATGTGTTTACTCATGCCTGGTGCTTTAACCTCTAAATCAAATAGCCTCTCACCCACTAGGCTCCTGAGCCATGACCCAAATTCATTGTAGCTCCAGCAAGTTTCTCCCCTTTCTGAATACCTATTGCCTTCACTACATTTTTGATCTTTGACTATATTCTATTCCCTTCCTTATTACACAGTCTTATTTCCCTTTTGTGTGTCTTACTACTTCAGTAAACCAAGATCTGGCAGACTGTCAAGGTTCTCTTCTTCCACAGCACCTGGCATGGTGCTAAGCACCTCATAGTGCTAAATATATTTTCTGTATAGAACAGGCTCACCAATTAAAGTCTTCGTTCAAACATTTCCTTCTTTCAGAAGGAAAATGGTGCACAAAGGCAATTACTGTAATATTTTGTATTTCTTGAAGTTTGAGACCTAGAATGACAACAAACTTGGAAGGGAAATAAAACACACACACAAAACCGATGATTAAAGTGGAAAGATCAGAAGTTACCCATGTGATTAAATTACTGTTCAGTATTAAAGGGGGGGGGGGGGCGCAATAATTATTCAGGACATATGCCACTTGGGAGATCTAAACCTTAGCATATCTCTATAGAGGAGCCTTGAACTCATACCTCTGAACCACGACCAGGGGTGAACCTGAGGAGGGGTGGTGATGGATTAAAGAAAACAGACGAGAATACAGGTGGGGCCAGGTAGGATCACTGTGCCTGGATGAGGAAACAGTGTTCCAGCCTGTAAGCCCAAGCTCTATTTTATAGTCAGATCACACAAAACAAAACAAGGGCAAGATGTTTACAATGTTCTTGTGAATTTCAAATCTGCTTCTTTCCTGTTGTTGCCATTCTCTGAACTCTATCAAGCCTTGTTTTGGCAGCACTTGCTATACCCCCTGCAGCACACATCCCTTAGCTACCTAGGACTGCAGGGTCAAGCTTACAACCATAGCTTTGGCTATAATTTGGCTAATATAAGCTGGGACTTGTATGTGGCTTTGCTACAAGTCAGTCCGAGGCTTGAACCTGTCCGAATGCTATAGCCGCTCTCCACATACCTCAAAATGTATGTCCTGGGAATAAAGGTCATGAAAATGCCAATAAGTCACATTAACTTGAGTGCCTGTGACATCTCATTGGTTTAAAAATAACAAGGATAATGATTATATATATATATATATATATATATATATATATATATATATATATAAATAATGATTATATATAGATAGATAGATATAGATATATATTGATATATATTTTTTAAAGGGACTCACAGGTACACAGGGAAAAAATATAATGAAGAATAGAAGTTGAGCCCTGGTCTGTGTTGCTCAGTGGTAGAGTATCAGCCCACACAGGAAAGGGTCATGGGTTCGATTCCCAGTAAAGGACACTTACCTGGTTTCAGGTTCCATTCCCAGCCTTGGTAGTAGTGCATGTGGGAGACAACCAATTGATGTGTCCCTCTCACACCAATGTTTCTCTCCCCCTCCCTCTCCCTTCCACTCTAAAAAGCAATGGAAAAAATATACTCAGGTGAGGATTAAAAAAAAAAAAAGTTGGGACATAATCACTATCATCCATAGTATATGTCCCACAGCAAGGGGTTCTTCGGCCTTCCATTAATGTGCCCTCCTGACACTCTGGTTCTTCTTGTCTTACCCTACACCAGTTCAACTAATTATTGCTAAACTTAATGATCTCATCTGATCTCTGTGCTCTTTGCTTGACTCTTTTAAGAGTATTTTCACCTTTGTGTCTTTGCTCAGCTTAAGTTTAGTTTGTAAGTTACAGATATTACCTATATATTTACAGTCAATTGATTGTTGACAAGAGTGCCAAGACAATTCATTATTGAAAGGATGGTCTTTTCAACAAATGGCATGTGTCAACTGAATATCCACATGCACATGAATGAATTTGGATTCCTATATCACACCATATAAATATTAGTACAAAATGGAGCAAAGACCTAGATGAAAACAGCTGCAAAACATAGCTTTATGACCTTGGAATAGGTAATGATTTCTTAGTTGTGATACCAAAAACACAAGCAACAAAAGAAAAAATAAATTGTGCTTGCCAAAGTGTATTTTTAATTGTGCCTCAAAGAACATAATCAAGAAAATAAAAAGGCAACCTACAGTATGGTAGAAAATACTTGCAAATCACTTATCTGAAAAGGATCTTATTTCTAGAATATAAAAAGAACACAATTCAACAATATAAAGACAACCCAATTTAAAAATGGGCAAAGCCTAGCCAGTTTGGTTCAGTGGATAGAACATAGGCCTGAGGACTGAAGGGTCATGGGTTCGATTCAGTTAAGGGCATGTACCTTGGTTGCAGGCTCCTCTCTGGCCTGGGCCCTGATCTGGGCGCATGCAGAAGGCAACCAATCGATGTGTTTCTCTCACATCAATATTTCTCTCTGACTTTCCCTCTCTCTCCCAATCTCTCTAAATATCAATGGAAAAATATCCTCAGGTGAGGGTTAAAAAAAAATGGGCAAAGAATTTGAAGAGACATTCTTCAGAGAAGATATACAAGTGACCAATAAGCATATAGAAAAGATCTCAATGTCATTAGTAATAAGGGAAATGCAAATCAAAACTACATTGAGATATTCACACCACTAGGGTGCATATAATAAAAACACATGACCCAGCCGGTGTAGCTCAGTGGTTGAGCGTTGACCTATAAATCAGGAGGTCACAATTCGATTCATGGTCAGAGCACATGCCCCAGTTTGCTGGCTTGATCCCCAGTGTGGGGCATGCAGGAGGCAGCCAATCAATGATTCTTTCTCATCGATATTTCTATCTATTTCTCCCTCTTCCTATCTGAAATCAATAAAAATATTTTTAAAAAATATGGGCAACAATAAGCATCAGTGAGGATGTGGAGAAATGTTGAACACATTGCTGGTGGGAATGTGAAATGGAGTAGCTACTTTAGAAAAAGTCTATCAGTTCTTAAAAATGTTTAAAATGGAGTTAGTATAAGGCATCACTTCTGAAACACTTTTATTAACCATTTTAACCTATAATCATGTTATCAATATACACTTTAATTTATTGCTTCTCTGTTATGTACGATTTATTCATGAATTTAGCTCATCATCAACAATCCTCATTAGCATTGTATTACCACACCTTTATTTACTTAATGTCAACTCCTCTAGGTTGACAATAAAAATGGTGACAAAGTTAATTCTTACATTTTCTTTTGCTGGACACTTAGAGGTGGCAGAAACGAACATATTTATGATAAAGATAAAGGAGTAAGAAAAAGAGATGATGGTATTCACATTTAGAATTTCTGTTACTTTGCAATTTGTAGATTTGGGAATTATTACCACCCATTGGCCAAGAGCAGACCAAGACAGTTTATTATAGTACTAGAGGCCCAGTGCATGAAATTGGTGCATGGCGGGGGGGGGGGAGGGTGTCCCCTTAGCCCAGCCTACACCCTCTTTAATCCAGGATCCCTCTCACAATCCTGGACCGCTGGCTCCTAATTGCTCACTTGCCTGCCTGCCTGGTCGCCCCCAACTGCCTCCCCCCCCCCGCCCCCCGGCCAGCCTGGTTGCCTCTTACTGCCCCCCGCCTGCCGGCCTGGTCACCCCCAACTGCCCCGCCTGCTGGCCTGGTCGCCCCTCATGGCCCCCCCGCTGGCCTGGTTGCCCCATGCAGCCTGCTGTTCAGTTGTTTGGTCATCCCTCACTAACCCCCCCCCCCCCCCCCCCCGCCAGCCTGGTCGCTCCACACAGCCTGCTTGTTCAGTTGTTTGATCATCCCTCACTAACCCCCCTGCCGGCCTGGTTGTAGGCAACCATCTTGAGAGGGTTAATTTGCATATTACCTCTTTATTATATAGGATTGCCTCTGCTGTTACTGTATCAGCATAGAGGGAGAGGCTATTTACAATGCCCTCATTATTCTGTTTCATTGATTTCTCTATCTTCATTTCAATACCACCCTCTTACTTAGTGAAGCTTTGCAGAAAGTTTTGCAACCATTTAATGTAAATCTGCAACATTTATTTATTTATTTTTGCAACATTTTTTTTTCAAGATTTTTTTGACTATCCTAATTCGTTGTATTTCCCTGCAAGTACTGAAACCAGAATGCTACTTTCTTGTAAAAGCCTAGAAATTAATGGACTATCAATCTGGGTTGAATTAATATCTTAAAAATATCTTGAGGCTTTCTTTAAGTTCTCTCAACATTCTTTTTAACTTTCAGTTTATTTTCAATTATTATACCTCTTACATAAAATTTAAGGACTTTTATGTTATATTTATGTTTTTCCCTTCTTGCCTGTATGCTATTTTTGTTATTTATTTTGCTTCTATATACTATGTTATTCTCACACCAAAAACTCAAACACAGGTGCATTGATATAAGAACAAATCATGGCCGAATAAAAAAGTTGCTTTTTACACCAACTTAGTGTTATCATTTTACTTTTTAGAAAAAGGGTTGTTAAGTACATTGATAAAACACTGATGTGCCACCTCCAACAGTTACTTTCCACAGAACTTGTAAATAGAAAAAACAGGGATTAATCTTTTATTCCTTTTTGGGGAGTTACAAAATTTTTATACATACACAGATGTTGAAATAATAATAAAATGGATAACCATTCATTTTTGGTTATTTAGATTCAGAATTTGCTTGTGTTTTTCTCCATATTGCTTCACCTTTCTGTCAATTGCTTAGATCTATCATATATGTATGAATAATTTTTGTTGAATAATTTCCAGTAGCTTGCAGGTATAGAATCACTTTACCTCTCAAGAAAAATGGCATGCTAAGGTTATGTAGGGATATCTCAGTTGCAGGAGGTTTCCCAAGAGGCATGAAGCTTAGACCTGCCTCTTTGGCCTGCCTCCCTTGAGGCCAGCCCCCCTCAAGTCTCAGCTCTTTCTACCAGTCTTGAGGTGCCTCCTTTGCCAGTCCTTGGTTAAAAATCTCCTCTTCAGATAATATTCATTTGGTAATTCAGGGTGACTGTTCCCCAATTTTTATTTCCAGTTCAGTTCAGAATAGATCTATCTACCTATTCTGCTGCCATCTTATACCTCTGCTATTTGATTTGACATGTTATCTTAGCTTAATTGTTAACTGATAAACAATAATGAAAATTTCACATGAATTTTGGGCACTACATCATGATTGTTTTTGCTGAGTGTGGAAACACCACCATGGGTCTGGATTGTTTTATTTTTGAAACTCATTATTCACTTTAAAATATGCAAACAGCTGTAGCTGTGAGATAACAGATTATGCTTTTGCTTAAAATTCTGGGTATCTCTCTCTCTCTCTCTCTCTCTTTTAACACTAGTAGTAGAACAAACAGGCTTATGTTTAACAGAGGAATAGACAAAAGTCAGCAAGTTCATTTTAAATTAAATAAATTCAGGAGTAATTAACAATAAGTATAATTGATGAATTCTTACTAATCTGTGTGACATGTTTTATGACTTCCCACAATTATCTAATACAGCTTTTATAAATTTTTGTATAAAATTATATTTCTGTTGAGCAACAAGACTTGGTAATAAAACAATTTGCAAACAAGAAAGTAGGTTTATATTTGAGTAGCACAGAAAACAATAAAGTAGTCACTGGTTCTAAATAGAGGACTAAACATATAAAATTTAATCTTTTAAAAAATATATTTAATTGACTTCTGAGAGAAAGAAAGAGGGAGAGAGAGATAAAAACAGCAATGATGAGAGAGAATAATTGATTGGCTGCCTCCTATACACGCCCCACATTGGGGATCGAGCCCACAACCCAACCATGTGCCCTGATGGGAATCAAACCATGATCTCCTGGTTCATAGGTCGATGCTCAACCACTGAGCCATGCTAGTTGGACTGGAATTTAATCTTAAGTGAGATTTTATGTTCTTTTTTACTGTTTTCTCCAGCATGGATAGATTCTTAGCAGTAAGATTGGTGATTTGAAGTATGTGTATGTTTTCAGTGTTACTAGGTATTGCCAGATTGTTTTTAAAAACAACTTTATTATTTTACATTTTTGAAAATGTGTCCTGGGCTCACATCCTAACTAACAATTAATCATCAATGCTTATCTTCATCAGTTTTCTTTTTTTTTCATTTTCTGTATTATTTTGGCTTATTTTATTCTTTTTCTAATTTCTTCACATGAGCATTTGATTCTTTTGAATATCATTGTATTTTGACTATAGCTTTGTTTTCAATACTATAATTTTATGAATGAGTATTACTTTTGCTGTTTTAGTATAAATTGTTTTCATTCTGATCACTTTGTAGTTATTTCTCACTTCAGTTTTGCATACCTCCTTGATTTAAACTTTACCTGTGTATCTTTACATTTTCAAGTAATCTACTCTTTGATCAACTTTTGTAAATATTTCTATTTTTATTAAATTATAATCAGTGAGTGGGATATTTCAATTATCTGTTGCTATGTAATAAACCACCCTAATTTTGTGTCTTATAACTGTGATGATTTTATTATTTTTGTTATTCTGTGGATTTTCTGAGTGGTGCTTTTGCAAGTTCCACCTCAGTTCACTCATGTGGTTCATGCCTCTGGCAGCCAGGCTGGGCTGGGAGGTTCAAGAAGGCCTCGCTCACATGTCTGGCAGAAGATGCCGGCTCTTGGCTGGGACACTCTGGTGCTTCTCCATGTGTCTTCTCATCCCCAAGTAGGCTAGGCAGACTTTCTTATCTGGTAGTCTCAGGGACGCAGTCCAAGAGAGTGAAAGCTAAACTGGGTCACATCTGCCATATCTTACTGGTCAAAGCAACTCACAAAGTCAACTCAGATTCAGTGGGCCAGGAAATAGAGGAATCCTTTGATAGGCAAAGCTAAAGTCACATTGCAAAGTCACAAACCCCCAGCAGAGGGCTTGTACCTGCAGGGAAACTTGCAGTTTACTGATGAGGCATTCAAGGAGACTTTCCTTCCCTCTGCTCCCCTTATATTGTCCCAGTCTGAAGGACAGAAGGAGGAACTCTACCCATCTAGTTCCTTTGTGGGCTCTCAGAGGTCAAGGAAACTTGGCAAATTCATATGGGGCTCATGAGAACTACCCCTGGAGTTCATATATTTCTGCTTACCCATTCATTCCAAGATCCTCTGAGACTCCAGTCTCATATACAATACTGTAAATTCTTACTTTTGGGGGAAAAGCCTCACATCATTTTTCTCTGTGTAGGGCCAATTAGAACCAAGGTCTCACTAACATCTAGCCTAGCTAGTCTCTAGGCTCTCGGCTCCCTGCAGTTTAGCTCAGGAAAGATAGACAACTTAAAAAGTTGGTAGGAAGGAGAAGAAAGATTCACCTACGTTGCATTTTTCTCAAAATACCCTGGTCCTCCCTTGGTTTGTCTTTTGTTTGAGGTGATTTACTCCTTACAAGGAGACTCCTAATTCTGATTTCATATTTCCTTTTTGAAAGAAGGGTCTGAATTTATCTGGGTCCACATAGAAAAGGCAGGTCCATTAAATACATCTCCACATAATAGCACTTTTAGAGATGTTTTCTTAAGTTTCCTAACACTACTAAATAACTGAAGTTATCAAAAAATAACTCTATAGAACTGAGAATAAGACTTTTCTTAAATGAATTAGTTTTTCTAGCAATGCATGCTGACCTTTTCTTTTTACATTGTAGTTTTTAAAAGGACGTTTGGAAAAATTCTAAAAGAACATTCAAAACTGTTGTGTGCAAAGTTCTTTAGTTGTAGGAATATAAATATTCTCAATCTAGCAGAATTAGGATGTCTTTGGGTGCATTAACCAACTTGGCTTAAAGAATAAGGAAAAAGTATTACTTAGTATAAGAAGTCTCCAGCCCTGACTGGGTGGCTTGGTTGCTTGGAGTGTTGTCCATACACCACAAGGTTGCTGGTTTGATTCCTGGCTAGGTTGTGGGTTTCACCTCCAGTCATGATGCCTATGGGAGGCAACCAATTGATGTTTCTCTCTCACATTGATGTTTCTCTCTCTCTAAAATCAATAAAACAGATCCTCAGGTGAGGATTAAAAAAAAACCCAAAGAAGTTGGCCCCAAATAAGAGAACATGATTAAGTCAACAGCACAATGGTGCTATTAAAGACCCGGATTTCTCCTCTGATCTTGCTCTCTTACCCTCAGACTGGCAGCCAGGACTTCACAGCAGTAGGTGGGTAGCCAGCACTGTTCTAGGTTGTTATATGCAGATATGTGACAGAACAAGAAGAGTGTCTTTTTCTTGTGTTTCTCTTAAAAAATGATGCACTCTTTTTTATGAGCCTTCTTTTAACATTGATATATCTAATGGACCTGCATGTCGAGTAACACTCCCTCCACGTTCTGCGTGGAGTAGGGTTCGGTATCTGAAAGAGGAGCTGCACAACAAATGAGAGAACAAGACACGAGATAATTTTGCAACAGTGGGGGACCAGGCGGGCAAGTCCCGAAGGACTTCCACCCATGCTCAGGCTGCTCCAATCTTTAATTGATCTGGAGTAGCCCTTAGGGTAAGGAAGTTTCAATGACACACAGATCAGCAGACAATTTCCAGGAGTAGACAAAAGTATCTGATTAACTCATCAATAGATTTCTGAGAGTATCTGATTAACAATAATCAACAAGTATCTACGTAAGTATCTAAGGAATTAAGGGAACTAAGGTGGGGATGCTTCAACTACTATTACCTAAATTAACTGAGTGGTTCCTAGATTAACTGGGTGGTGCACAGCCCTGACCTTTGCTAGGATTTTCAAGCCCTGACCTTTACTAGGACTTTCAATGGCTACTAGCTTTTGGGGGGGTCTCTGTCTAAACTCAGCTAGTGAAGACAATGAATATGTGAACCCAGAATAAATCCAGTCACCCTTTTCAAAAAGGAAAAATAACAATACCTGATTGTTAAAAACCTCTCATTTGTTTACTCTTAGCTATAAGTAGCCACTGGATGGAGTCACTAGGACTGCATTGCAATGAATAGGATTGAAGGATGCAATTGGTCAGCATCACACAAAGATGGATATTGAAACAAAATCAGTTTCTAGATCTTGAGCAGGAAATAATCTGTTAAGATGGTGACAAAAAATTGGGTGTACAGACATGTCTGACTTCAGAGTCTGCACTCCTAACTCCTACTTACATTCAATAAACAAAATTTCAAATAAATCATTAAAAACACATGATATAATATACAGATGATGTATTATAGAATTGCATATCTGAAACTTGCATAATTTTATTAACCAATGTCACCCCAATAAATTCAAGTAAAAAAAGGAAATGCCAAAAAATATGTTTCAAAACTAAACTCTGCTTTATTAATTTCTAAAGGTAAAGAGAATTTCACAAGTAATATTTCCTGCATGGGTAGGATTACTTTATCATTTCTTCCAACATCTTTGAGGTGGTCGAATCTAACCAGGTATTATACTAGCACTAGAGGCCAGGTGCATGAAATTCGTGCACAGATCCCCTCAGTCCAACCTACACCCTCTCCAATCTGGGACCCCTCCGGAGATGTCCCACTGCCAGTTTAGGCCCAATCCCTGGGATGAATAGGATTGAAGTATGGGATCGGGCCTAAACCGGCAGTCAGGCATCCCTCTCACAATCCTGGACTGCTGGCTCCTAAGCACTCACCTGCCTGCCTGCCTAGTTGCCTCTAACTGTTCCCCCTGCCAGCCTGGTCACCCTATCTTCCCCTCTGCTGGCCTGGTTGCCCCCAACTGCGGCCCCCGCCCCGGCCTAGTCGCCCTTCACTGCCCCTCCCCACCGCTGGCCTGGTTGCTCTTACTGCCCCCCCCCTGCTGGCCTGGTGACCCCCAAATGCCCCCCCTGCCAGCCTGGTCACTCCCAAACTGCCCCCCCTGCCAGTCTGGTCACCCCCAACTGCCCCCCCTGCTGGCCTGGTCGCCCCCAAATGCCCCCTGCTGTCCTGGTCACCACCAACTATCCCCCCTGCTGGTCTGGTCAACCCTCACAGCCCCCCCCCCCCCCCCCGACTGGCCTGGTCGCCCCACGCAGCCTGCTTGTTCAGTCGTTTGGTCGTCCCTCACTACCCCCCCCCCACCCTTCCGGCCTGGTTGTAGGCAGCCATCTTGTGAAGGTGTGATGGTCAAATTGCATATTACCTATTTATTATATAGGATGAGTGTCCTTGTGTATCAATGTGTATTCTATAGGCTGTTCATTCATGTATATAAAATAGGTAGATGATCGCATTGACTGGCATATATTCACCTTAATGTCAATGCAAATATTCTTATATAATTATTATAAAGGTAAAGAATGACACAACTAAATTTCACTCTAATTGAAAATAGCATTGATTACACAGAAATTTAAAATAAACAAATAAAGACTAACATTCAAGAGCATTAAATTTGAAAGCAGCTGTACAACAAATTGAGAACATATTCATGAATGAAAATGAAGTTCTTACTAAAGTGCGTTTTTTTTAACAATGACAAAAATTAAGCTCCAGCTAATGCATTCACACTTCTCTTTTTAATATGTCTATTAAGAAAGAAATCAGCCTTGCCACTGACATTATTTTTTGTACAGGAAATGACCAGAGTTGTATAATTTTAAAAGCATATGCTTATTTTGCAGTTAAGTTTACAAATGGTTAGCGTTTAGCCTTCTAAATCAAGTTTCATTGTAACTATAATAACCATTGATTGCATATCTATTTCTACCAGACAACAACATTTTTTTTTCTGAAATGAAACTATTTTTTATATTCTGAATACTTTAGAAGCCATTTTTACCCAGATCTGTTTTTAGGTACTTCTGCTTATCTAGAAAAACTGACTCTGTGCTTGAGTGATACAACTCTTATGAAAGGCAATCTTTTCCTCAAAGAAAGGGGTTTACAAGGGATTTCCCCAAACCACTAGTTCTTCATAGTATTATTAAGCCAGAAGTTAAACTTCTTAAATATTGGTGAAGTTGTCAGTATAAGAAGCAAGCATTCAAAGAGTGGATGTTTATTTTTTGCTGCAGTTTAGTCCCTTGGATAACTTAAATTTTTTTCAAATGTACCCTTGCACATTCCTCACTGCCCACTCCTGGGTGAATGGGACAAGGAACATGATATCTCAATTTGTTAATTAAATTTGGTATAGCTATGTTACAGGAGAATGCTGTACATTCCCGTTGAGAAAAAGAAGTGGGTAAAAAATAGCAAAATACTGACAGAGAACTCTGTGGCTCAGGTATGGCAGCTTTTCCTCCCATGAATAAACTTGTGGTTTGGTGTATTATTCAGTAAATAAACATGCTATTTGTTTAACAGAATTTCAGTTGAATTACCATCAAACCATTTCCTCCACAGGAAACAGATCTTTAATTTATGGAATAATAACTTCCTCTTGTTCTTCTAATAAGAAATTGAAAAGCAGATGAATGCCTCTTAGTTTTCTACCTGTCTTCAGAGAAATTGTGTGGTCATCATGGAGGTCATGCAAATGGCACAGTCTGCTTGCCCCATGTCTGGTCAGGGGAGGCCTCCGTGCTGCCTTTTGGGGAGGAAACACTAGCTCTCTCTGTGGTCAGAGTTGCCCACTGCTTGACCCAAGGTGGGCTACATGTAAAATGGCCTGCATGTGGGTGGTCAGTGGCTCCCTCTTGAGAGGGCCGGCAATGATGTTCTCTGCCCAACACAGCGACAAAGGCAGAGGGAATTCTCTAAAGCAATGAATTATTCCTTGTCTCTTCAGAATGTTTACAACAGAATATGGAGACCAATGGCCAGTCATCAATGGAAGAAGGTTGACTCCCAGAAAGACACAGTGGCTATGAGCAGGTGTCCTGAGTGAAAGAAGAGAGAGAGCAACTGATTTCTAGCACTGCCTTAAATCCTTTTATTTCTACGTTTTGGGGTAATATTAACACACACTTATGTAATCTGAATGAGTTTCAGTTACTTTCAGTCAGAAGGGTTGAATATAATTCCCAAACTAATGCTTTTTAAAAATTGAAACACTGTCTGATTGACATGGAGACAAGAGCTGTGACAAAAGGCTTGTATTGTGTGATGTCTGACCAAAAGAGTTTGCAGTCTCTCATAGAAGATTTCCACTTGAGAGATTAGAGAACAGCACATTTGGAGGACCAAGGTAATGATTAGAATAATTTATTATTTTTGTAAAGTCATTGAAAAAGATCTTGGGACTTGTGGACACGAAGGGAACAATAATAATCCCAGTAGGTAAAAATGAGTAAGTCGGCTGAAATCACACTTATCGAGACAACGAGGAAACATGGGAGGGTAGCTCGGTGACACTTGGTAAAGGTGAAGATGTGCCTACTTATCAGCAGCTGTTTGCTTGGGAAACTCTTGCAGATGTTACAAGTGCTCTATTGTGGGACTTTGTAATGTAACATATTTCATGGAATGGGTGAAGGAAAGAAACATCTCATGTCACGACAATGGCAATGAGTAAAAATGAATGAAAAATGGAAGCATGTGAAATGTAGTTTGTTCTACATTTTGGTAAACCTCACTACCAATTCCAGGGACAGCTATCATCCCATTTAACAGAGAGGTTACACATTTTGCACCCTGGCTCTGGAGCCCTTACTTAATTTCACTGACATTATTTTTGTAACTGTCTTTTTGAAGATGACAGAGACATGTGTGGTGAGATAGAGCTAATGCTTCGCAGTCTTAGCACCCAGTTGTGCCTCACCAGGCCTTGGCAAGTGCTTGGTAACTCAGTTATTGAAGTGTGAGCTCCTTACAGGATATGTAGGTGCTGGAGACAAAGTAACCAGAAACCAGAGAATGTCCAGGTAGACACCTCAGGATGGGTGTCCTTGCCACAACACCAAGCCTAACAATAGAGATTTGAAGCTAAAGTGACCCTGGTTTGAATAGATCACTTGGTAAACCTGTTAGACTGGGGCAGAGGCAGCCTAATGTGGACTAGTACATAAGGTGCAATAGGGAAAGAGCAATGAATGGTGGGACTAAGGCACTGGGAGCTGGAAGTAAGGTCAATTCTCCTTCAAGACAGGGGTACTAGAAGCTCCAGATGTGGGAACAGCAGAGGTGGGCACCTCCTCAGGGCAAGCTGTCCTGTGGGTAACTGACTTCCTAGCAGTGAGTCCCAGAGGTAAAAGATGACGCAGGCTTCCCTTTAAAATGTATTCCCCCTCCTGTAAAGAACCCTCCTCAAATCTAATCAACAGGCGTACACATTTCAGTCACATCCTTCTTATTACTTTGCTAAGATAATAATAGAAAGATTGCTCCCCAGCGGACTCCTATGCTCCCCTTGAGGATACTTCATTTTATTTTCTACTCGAGAGCTGTTAATAAATCACTCTCCAGCTGAGTACAGTTCAATGCTAGGGCACTTCGCTTATCTGACCTTCACATTAATTATTTTTCTTACACCAGCAGGAACTTGCGTCTTCTTTCCCCCCTTCCCTGCAAAGCCACATGGCCCCAGCAGACCCAGTTCTCTCATCATGCCAAAGGGGGAGCTCCTTAAACACTCATGCCGCTTAGTTCTCTCAAACCCTAAGTTCCATCAAATCAATAGACTTAAAGGACTCGTTTGTGTCTGAATGTTTGGAGATGTCATTACAATTCTTACAAAAACTGAAAGTGAAATGAGGAAGACCGATTGAGCAATCGGCTGGAAGTGCGAATGCCAGGAAGACCTATTGCACGTAGGGGCAGAGATGCAGCCCTGTGGGGAGAAAAAAATTCAGGAGAATTCTCCTGAGGGCAAGCGCCAAGCTGGCCGCTGTAGTCAATGTAGGACATCAACAAACACAGATAACAGGAAATGACCCATTCCCCGTGGTCACTTATTCTGAAGACCCAAACCTTCAAAGTCCAAGGAGTGAAATGAATGACTCCACAGAAGGGAAGCCGGCACGCCTCTCTCCTGGTCTGAAGAGAAGAGAAGAAATGAAACTGAAGGAGTATGTCTCCATCCTCCCCCAGAAGGAAAGCCCCTCTGCCCGGTTCTCCAGAGATGGCTCGCTGCTGGCCTTGACCTTGCTGCTGGCCCTGGTGTCCTGCTGCCTCACGGTGGTGTCCTTCTGCAGAGTGGCTGCCCTGCAAGCGGAGCTGAAGAGCCTCCGGGAGGAACTGCTGGAGCACCAAGCTGAGCAGCTGCCAGGCTCTCCCCGGGCGGGAGCAGCAGCCCCCAGGGCAGCTGTGCAGGAAGCTCCAGCTGCCACCTCGGCACTGAAAGTAAGTTCGAAGCAGCTGAGCTGGGTGAGGCCTAGGCACAGTTCTCCCCACGGTGCTGCCTCTCCTTCCTCAGACATCTTTGCCATAACCTAGGTGTTTTCTGCTCTTAGGGGATCTTTGCACCACCAGCTGCACAAGAAGGTAACTTCAGTCGGAGCATCAGGAAGAAGCGTGCCATTCAGGGTCCAGAAGAATCAGGTATGTCTGTGGCACAGAAGCCTTTAGGGATCAGAGATCCCAGCCTCTACAGGCGTGGAGGGTAGCACTGGTTTGGGGGAGCGAGAGGTGGACATAGCCTAGAAACTGCGAACTTTACCGTCTACACCAGATGTGGCTTTCCAGCAAGCCCGAGCTCCGGCAGGTTTAATAGGCTGCACAGCAGGTTCTGTCCTCCAATGAGCAGCCTGTGTGCATAGAAGTATTTGAGGAGGAAAAGGGGGCACATATTTCTCATCAAATAGTTCACTCCTGTGTCAGAAGCATTGCCCATCGCTCCAGAGAAAAAAAAGCACTTCATGTTAGCGTAGAATTGGTGTTTGTCCACCTGGGTCATGGAGTTTCAGCTTCAGACAAGCATTTCCTGAGGGCACACTGTGAAATCAAACGAAGCAGGTGTGTGTGCTTTATTTTGTTTCGTGCTTAACAGAGTTTATTTTATACACACATACACACTGATTTTAAAGCTTCTCTGCAATGTATACATATCCGTGGTTTCTATCTTTCTTCATGTTCCACTTGTTCTATGGAAGTTTAAAGACTCCTGAAACGTAAGATTTGGTGGGGCCTCCTGAAATGCTCAGTTTTATTTCCTTCATAAAATGAAGGACATTTGCATCGCGTTTACTAATAACACAGTTTACTAAACCCTTGGCATTATTTGACTTTGTATTGAGGAACAGTTTTTGAGCACCTAGAATGTGCCAGGCAGGGATGTCCTAGGATAAGTATTGTCACACCTACTGTTTCCTTTCATCTTCACAGTGGCTGTGAGATAAACAACACGTGTAATTATTTATACATATTTGTACTTCTGAAGAGAAATGTGTGAAAGACATAGACACTAGGTGTTCTTCTCTCAGACACACACACACACACACACACACCACAATCGATGCTTTGACTGTACATTTGTTTTTCACTAAATGTCTTATTCATAAAAGATATTTTTATTTCATAAAACCATATTTTTATCTGGTTGTCATATATTTGTGCCAATTATCAGAAACAATTGGGTTTAAATGTTTTTAAACTAGGAAATGTATTTATACTATACTTTAACACATCAATCATTTTCATATTTTGCATTTTATCATTTGTATTTTCTACATAATTGAAAAAATACAGCATTTATAACATGGTATTTTTTATCACTTATCACTATATATTAAGCATTTTCCCAATTGCTGATTAATTCTCATACATCTATGGTAACTTATTCATTATGCAGTGATTTAACATAATAATTTCCTCCCCACCCCTTTTTTTTTTTACTATAATGGAATACACCAAAATTTTTGTGCTAATCTTTTTGTGTATGTGGAATTATATGATCAACATAAATTCTGTAGATGGGATGTCTGAGGATATTCATTTTTATCACCCTTGCTACCTTTTGCCATATTGTTTTCAAAATGAGTTATAAATGCAATTAAAATATAGTGTACAAGTTCTCCACAATTTTACAGCATCTTATTTTTAAAAACTTATTTTGGCTTGTTTAGTACCTGTAAAACAGTATCTCAAATTTAATTTGTTGTTTGCTTACAAATAAGAATTAAATTCTTTCCACATATTTTGATAATTTCTAATTTTATCTTCTGCTAATTGTCTCTCATTTGTCTCTTCTATGTTTTATAACTTTGAATAAACTCTATATTAGACATATTGTGTATCAAAATTTTGATGTAAATATTTTCACAATATTGTGCTGCTTTTAAAAACTTGTACAGAGATTTTGCATTTGTATATTTTAATGCGATAAACGTTTCCTTTTGATTTTCTCTCATGCATCAAAGCTAAAAACATTAACAACCTCTTAGTCTACTCTATTCTCTGCTGTTTTGACTTTTTTTATAACAGTGTTTTAATTTGATATTCAACTCATTAATCTTTCTGGAATTTACTTTGGTAGAATATGTCATACTAGCTTTGATTTTCCCTTCCTTCTATGTTTTCTTTCCAAACTGCTGCTAAATATCTCAACCAAATTTATTAGATGATATTTTTAACTTGTTTGTGATGGAAAGCTTACTTTATTATTTTAAATTCCTCATATGTAGTTGAATGCATTTGGAGACTCATTTTCATTGATTTGCTAATCTGTTTATCTGTATTAAATAAAACATTTTAAGTAAATGTAATGAGCTTCACTATCTAGTAGGATCAGGATGCCTCAGTCATCTTTAACCTTATGTGCTAGTATTCCCTTGGTTCTACATATTAGTTAAAAATAAACTTTAACTTTACGATTGCAAAGAGGACATAGGCTCAGCAGACTTAAGAAGAAAAGAATAGAATAAGAAATCAATAACCTCTTGTTTCACTCCCCAAAATATTCTCTATTAATATTTTAAAACTCCTTCCATGTACATGTTCTTACATAGTATATGTGTTTTTATGGCACAAAAAAATTATATACTGATGAAAAAATGTCCTCAAATAATTTGCAATTTTTTACAAAGCTTAGAGAATAACAGAAAATTCTAACCAAGTGAATAAAAATTACCCAGTTTTCACAGTCCAGATGTGATCATTGTTGTCATCATGTTTTGCCTCCAATTTTTTATAGACCTTTAATATAGTATACGAGAGGGGGCAAAAGTAGGTTTACACTTGTTTTATGGAAAATAATACAATAAATAATTAACTATGTTTCATGTACTCACAACTGTAAACCTACTTCACCCACCTCTGTATATAGTATATATGTGTAGTATGTAGTGTATTTGTATATAGATATATCATGCATCTATATATAGTACATAGTATATATCTCTATATATCTTTATATCTCTCTCTGTATACTCATAACATTAATAATCTCAGATGGAAGATTTGAAGATAAGAGGCTTAGTGACAGGTTGTATATGCTATTCCTTGTCAATGAAATCAGCTGGACTGTTGTTATAGGCACTGTCCTTTTGTTTAGTACTACTCTAAAATGAATGAATATACCCAAGAATGTTGTCTGAAATTCTGATTTTGTTGTTGTTATTTGGTAGGATGTTCTGCAGATTGAGAAAATTCTATGCAGATTGAACCTATGCAGCTTTCCTCATTTTTTTTGTTTCCATCCAGTTCTGATATATTTTAAGGAAGGCTCAAAAACCTTTGGTTGTCCCTTTTACTTTCAAAGTGTTCACTTTTGTTCTTATTTATTGCTTTTCTATATACACTTTGGGATCATTAATATTTTCTTGGAATTTAAAACTGAGGAGACAAATGAATTTTTACACTGTTTAATTTATATATTCAGTAATGTTTAATATCTCTATTAAATACTGAATTTAATTTCCCAATAAGACATGAGTTTTTAAGTGTAGGTTTCACTATTCTTTCAAAGTTAATTTAAAAAAGTGTTGTTGCTATTCTGGAATCTTAGCATTTTCAAATAGCTTGTTAAACTGTTAAAAATGTACATCATTTAAAATAAATGGTATAGCATTTGATCTCATGCTTGTTTGTAAACCACAGCAACATATTTATGGATTTATAGTTAACAGAATTATAATATTATTTTTATTTTTTATCTAGAACTCTGCTTTCTACATATACTTCTCAATGACAATGTGTCATTATTTTTTAACTATGTCAAAAAGGTTCATAGCTAAATATTGCCAACTAATACACCAAAATGTTACTTATTCTTATTTTTTATAAATCCAACATAAATCTCATCAGCCACTGCAATGTTATTGTGTGTATATACCATTTATAAGTAAATTTTAGTGTGTTGGTCTAGAAAGCCCAACCTCCCCAGCACCAGCAAGCCTAGTACTGCCTCAGTATTTGCTACAAATTACATATCATCTAGGAAAACTGTCATCTATTCATTTGTATATGTCTGTCTGTACAACTGAAGAGTAGGAAGGTATGTAGTCTGGCTCCTTTTTCTTCTCCTGTATACCTACTTGTATCTGTAGGTATTCTTTTAATATTTGTGGATGGATTTGGGCCTCAATTTGAAGCGAGAAAGATTGACTTGGAATTATTTTGCTGGTGGGATTTTTCCATGTTTCATTTAGAGACCAAGTTATTAAATTTTAAACTTGCCGTTTAAAGCAACTAATTAACCAAAGAATAAGCCTGATCACAAGGCTAGAGTCATGGGAGAGCTGGGAACCACTTGCCTCAGACCTTCTTGGTGCAGCAAGTAGACTCAATTTGAACTGAAAACTTATGGAGAAGCTCCTATATTCAGCAACCTCTTTAACTAAAATTTTATGGATTAATGGTTTTATTTAATTTTTTTTCCTTTTCATTGAGGTATTATTTACATACTAGAGGCCCAATGCACGAAAATCATGCAAGAGTAGGCCTTCCTTTCCCCGGCTGCCACCACTGGCTTCCCTCTGGCACCAGGGACCTGGGCTTCCTTCACAGCCCCGGCTTCGTCGGGAAGGTTGTCCGGAAGGACATCCAGAAAGATGTCTGGTCTAATTAGCATATTATACTTTTAGTATTATAGATGACAAAGGGTTCATATTTCAAAAATATAGCTTGATGAATATTTATAAACTGACAGCAGTAGGTGAAGGGACCACCATCATCCCACACTCCCACTTGCTACTACTTCCAGTCCTCCCAGGGGTAAGTGCTGCTTTTACTAAATTTTAAAATTTGCTACTTTGGCTCCAGTTTATTTTTCTTAATTATGTTGTATTTCAAATAAAAGTCTTACTAAGTTTCATGTGTTTCATAAGATAATTTCTGATTATAGTATAACAGCAGAAATGTGGGGAAATCCAGGATCAAAGAATTGCCAAATGGCTCAGATTAACCAAAAATTCACTTTTAAATCCCATAAAGTGTATTTGGAGATATTCTTAATTTTAATTTTTAAAGTGATTGCCTTTAAAAATATTACTCATTAAAATTTCTTCACAAATGGAATCATGATGACCCATATTTTGAACCCTCACCTCACTTTATCATTAATTATACTTACTGATTATAAACTTAAATTTATAGAAATCTATTAATTTTTAAAAATCTAAAGATAAGCATCTTTAGCAAGAAAATGAGTTCTTTAAATGGGCTTCTGCTGAACCCATTATTTAGTAATTTTTTTTAAAAATATATTTTATTGATTTTTTACAGAGAGGAAGGGAGAGAGATAGAGAGTTAGAAACATCGATGAGAGAGAAACATCGATCAGATGCCTCCTGCACACCTCCTACTGGGAATGTGCCCGCAACCCAGGTACATGCCCTTGACCGGAATCGAACCTGGGACCTTTCAGTCCGCAGGCCGATGCTCTATCCACTGAGCCAAACCGGTTCTGGCTTATTTACTAATTTTAAATAAAATCAGGTGGCCTTTGTATTTTCTCCTTTTGATAGGGTATTTAATGGTTATTAGAAATCATGTGTTTTAAATTATAGAAAGACAAACATTTTTATAATGTTTATTGTACTTGTCTGAACTGTAATAATGAATAGTGGTGAGAACATGAACAAATCAAAGAAATACAAAAACAAGAGTGCCCATATTTTATCTTCTAAATATTTATTGTAAGATTTTGACCAAACTGCTTTGTTATTTTGCTTTGTTATTTTTCTTATATTTTATTCTTTCTTTATTTTTTAATCCTCACCTGAGGATATGCTTATTGATTTTAAGAAAGAGAGAGAGAGAAATATCAATGCAAGAGAGAACATCAATTCGTTGCCTTCTGTACCTGCCCAGATTGGGGATCAAAGCCACAAACTAGGTATGGAATTGAACCCACAGCCTTTCAGAATACAGGATGACACTCCAACTGAGTGAGCCACACCAGTCAGGGCTTCTTCATTTTTAAGTAAACTTTTTTAGTTTGTACTTATTTTAGAATTATAGAAAAGTTGCAAAGATAGTATAGGATGTTGACATATATCCCTCCTCCAGTGTCCCCTAATGTGAACATCTTACATTACCATAGCACTTTGGTCACAACTAAGAAACCAACATTGGAACTTAACTAATAATGAAACTCCAGACTTTATTTGAATTTCGCCAGTTTTCCCTTTTTATGTCCCGGGAATCATCCAAGAGGCCACATTGTATTATCATTTTCCAACAGAGTTTTGAATATAAATTAACACCTATTATTGTAATTTAGCTGTTAACCTGGGGTAAACATTTTCAATTGTTAAAAAATACCAATACTATTTTTGAGTCTTCTTTTTTGAAATTCATAGTCTCATTTCCTTTGCAAGGAAAGATAGGAAGTCTGAGGGGTCTATAAGGTCCAGTCTGTTTCATTGACATTTCTGGCTCAGCTGTAACTTACATGTTGAAAGCATAAAATGTAGAACTCAACGATCCAGTTTGTATCAAAATTAGGCTAACTGGAACCTCTTGCCCAGTAAGGGCGTATTCTTTCCTAGAACAGAAACAGCTGGCTGCTGTCATGGTAATCTTTGGCCAGATTCTTCCATGAGTGTTATTTTTTACCCCCTGCGTCAGTAATGACAGACTCTTTTATCAGTGTTGCAAGAGCAGGCTTCTGTTCAATTTTCAAAAAAGTATTTGAAACGAAAATAGTGATCTGACAACCAAATCTTGAACCCTGTTCTTATCAAGTTTAAAGTTTTGGGAAACAGAAGAGCCAGGAAACAAATCAATGGAGCCAAGAGTGATATTGCATCTCTTCCACGTATCCTGCAAGGCTGCTAGCTTCCAAGAATTATTCTAGTTGTTGGGTATTGATTGGCAAACAAAGCAGATAAACACAGAAAATAATCAGTAAACATAATTAATGAGTAAATTATAACACTAGAAAATGCTAAATACATTGAAAAAGTGAAAATATTAGCCAGGCTGGTGTGGCTCAGTGGTTAAGCATTGACTTATGAACCAGGAGGTCATGGTTTGATCCCTGGTCAAGGCACATGCTCAGGTTGCAAGCTCGATCCCCAGCGTGGGGTGTGCAGGAGGTAGCTGATCGATGATTCTCTCTTATCATTGATGTTTATATCCCTCTCTTTCTTCCTCTCTGAAATCAATAAAAATTTCTTTTTAATAAAAGTAAAAAATTTAGGGCAGGGTTAAGGGCAAGGAAAGGGAAAGAGGATATGTTTCCATTTCAAATGGGGAGGCCAGGGTAAGTCTTTCTATCTTCTCTTGAAAGCTCAATAATTCTTTATGCTTTCAATTTTAAAAAGTTCAGTCATGGGAAGGTATTTTACACATAAATTTCCTAATATTGAGGGGCGTGTTCTCATTATTAATTCTGTAGGAATGGATAGTGTTAGTTTTAATGTTTAAGTATGATTTTTATAGGTCAAGTCCTACTTTAAAAAACTACATTGTTAGCTGTCCCTTTGTTGTGGTGGGGTTTTCTTTGAAAGGATATTTGCATTTCTGAAGAGTTAGAGAAGAAACATATTTTCCTCATATTAGAGTGAACAGCCACTATGCAAAGCTCTGAGGTAGACACTCTGGAATATACAGAAAAGAGAAGAGAGAAACTAAGTTATTGGTTTATTCCATGAGTAAGCTCTGGGTTATGCCCTGTTGGTCTGTGATATCTTTTACCCTCCCAATAACCCTGTTAGGTTGTCATTACTGCCTTTATTTTAGATGATACAATTGAGGCCCAATTCCTCCTCTTAACAAACTAAATATTTAGTTAGAGGAATTAAACAAAATTAATGTCAAATTTAAGATAATAAACAATAAGCTCTTTAGCTTTTATAAAGCACATGTAAATTATGACTGCAATGGATTCTTACACTATGAAATAGATATTATTTTCATTATATAGATAAGAAAACACTTCAAAATTATGTCAGTCTCATGATTAAACAGCTCATTGGTTTGAGAAGTCAATTCATTACCAATTGACTATAAATTCTGAGTTTTTACAATTATGCAAGCTTTATATGCTTACTGTTCAAATAAGATACCAAATTTGAGAAAAATTACTGAGTCCTTTGACACCCAGACCCTTGCTATATTATTAGCAATGAGAGAGACATATAGTTATGGAATCATAGAATGTTAGTGATGATGATTATAGACTAAAAGATTACCTACTTCTTGGTGGAGAAGCATTGAGCTGGGTTTGGAAGACTCAGTAGATTTGGGCAAGAAAAGACTGTGTCCTAGAGTATGAGAACAATAATAAAACAGGAAACAGAAAAAGTATAAAAGAGGCCTTATATTAGTAGGTGGAAGAGGCATAACACATGCCAACATCTTGACATTATCCCTTAACTCTTCTAAATTTTTAAGATTTTTGCAAGTGCTGATTGAAGTGTTTTTACAAGTTCAGGCTTTTCTCTCCTCTTTCCCTCCCCCCTATGGCTGGACTGTTGGAGACAGGGGAAATTGAAAATAACTGCCTCCTGATAGCTTCTGACATTAGCTTTGAAGTCACACATCCACTCATCCTTTTTCTCTTCTAACTGCTGCTATAGAGTGTGTCAGGGAAATAATCAGTAAGAAATCAGGCAAAAAGTATACAACCATTTACTTTAAAAATATAATCACATGCTACAGTTCTGTAGATGAAGATTAAATACTTTATTATTGAGAATTATTCATTATGGAAAGTGTTTTCAATATAACATGGGCCCAAAGATTTATTGTTAGAGGGTCCAGATATTATGGAGATAGTTTTTTTTATAGAACCTATTTTCCCTAAAGCACTAATTTGTTTAATGTATTATGAAGTAAGGATGGGTTTTTAAAGAATTATTTGGAAAGGTTATGATGACTATTTTCTTTTATAAATTGTTTCACAGATTTCTGTTTCAGTCTGCTCTAAACCAGACATTACAAACTTGTAAATGATGTTCCTTAATATCAAGTGACTCATGGTCTAGCGAGAGAGACAGTTAAAGAAACCATTAGTATGTACAGTGAAATGTATGTTCACAGTGGAGTGGGATCAGGGAAAGAGTTGATATTTGATCTGAGCCTTGAAGGATGAAGGGGCTTTTACCAGATGAAAAGCTGAGGGCTATTTATGCAGAGGAATGGCAGACACACAGGCATGGGTGCATTAAGATGACCTCCTTTTCTGAAACTGTGTGTTTAAGTTCATCTGGGTAGGTGAGTATAATTCATGAGGCTGTGAAAGTAGACTTTGTTTTTATGTTCAAGAGCGGCCACTGAAGAAATTATAAATATTGGAAGAACAAGATAAAATTTAGGTTTAGAAAGATAATTTTAGAGGAAATACAAATGATGGACTAGGATTTGTAGAAAACACAAGAGGCACAACTTAGTAAGCAAATGTAATTTGTAAGAACCATACGGGTAAAAATGTGAACATGGGGTATGTTCCTGGTCTTCCCATTTTCATATTCTCTCTCTCTCTCTGTCTCTCTCTCATTCACACATACTTGCTGTGTCCTTCCAACACCAATCAGCCTTTCTCAATACTCATGATTATTAATTTTGTCTGGAAAGATCCTATCCCCTTAATTCTGATTTTAATTAAAGTGCCATCATTCAGAGAAGCCTTCCTGATTGGGTCAAATGTCTGAGTATTCTCTCTCTCACACACAATTGCATCTTTAGTTCTGTTTTTATCGTATTGATTCATGCCTGTTCTTCCCACTAGATTGTAAGCTTTATGGGGGTAGGAATTGTTTTTCCTTTTTTTTCCCCCTATCCCTGGCACAACACATGACGTAAATGTAGTGCTCAGTAAAATTATTGAATGAGATAGAGAATCTAAATTGAACAAAAGTTAGAAATTCAAACCATTAAAATGTGCTTATTGAATTTCAAGATTGAGGAGGAAGGAATTAGGTACGTGTATAAAGTTTCTACCTTAGGCAACTCAGAGGAGAGTTATATATCCATTAAGAGAAGAAAAGAGGAGTAAGAGTTGAGTGTATGAGGAAGATAAAGAAATAGATTTGGGACATGTCGAACTTGATTAATCACTATGGTATCCAGACAGAAATATCCAGAAGTTTGCATATTGTTTTTCACTGGCAAGTTACTGATATCCAATGAGTTCTGAGTATCCATCATTAATTGGGAAATATTTTAAAATAATGCAAAGAAGTCATGTCGAAAGAAAAAACATACCTGTGGCAATGATGACTCAACTATAAAATTAATAATTTCAAATTAAAATATTTGGTCAATTGTAAAACAAAAAAACATTAGATGAAAATATTTGTTTTTGTTTTTTTTTTTACTCTTAGTGTCTATGAGGCTATGTAAAGAGCTACCATTTTACATATCCTACATTACATTAAGCATAGAATATAATTATATTATGAGTGGTACATGACAATGCCTAATTAATGCTTAAAACTTTCTACACATACACACATAGAAAATCTTTAATTTAAATATTTTTTTTACTCCTATCAGCTGTAGTTATTTCTGTTTTATTTTATCAACTACTTTCCAGACCTCAAAAAAACAACTCCCCTTTTTTACTTCCCCAGGGCCATTATAGTACTACCATCTCTCTGAATTCCCCAGAATTGAAAGCTTGTATATTTTTTGTTTGTTTTTTACTTTTTTTAAAAAACAGTTTTATTTCTTTATAGTTTTTAATTCTCCTTCAAACACATATAGTCATTAGTCACAAACTTTTAATTTTTTTCACAATATATCTTGGCTACTTCATTTGTACAATTGCGTTTTAGACCAAATTATCCTCATATATTTATTACCGGTCAACAGCTGAAACTTGGCTTGCTGTTGTCTCCCTTTATGGCAATTCATTCTATGCATAGACATATATGATCAACATGTATCAGGCTGGTTCCTCTCAAGATGAACAATTCCTGATTATTTTTCCTGTTTTATAGTAGGTCAAGTACGTATTTCTCAATCTAGTTCTCTAGAAATTCTTTTAAAACTCTCTCAACTCTTACTGATTTCATAAGTAGCCACCCAAGCAAACTGTTTATCATAGATCAAATAAAACTTTATAATCCAGTTTTCCACATCTAAATTGTTGTGCTTCCATTCCAGTAGAAATTTTTATCCTAAAGCAATTCTTTCTGTCTTCAATTTATTCACAAATATATGTCTAGCACTAGGTCAATGTTTAGCTCTTTAAGGGATTTCTTCTTTTTTTTTTTTAGTATATTTTATTGATTTTTTACAGAGAGGAAGGGAGAAAGATAGAGAGTTAGAAACATCGATGAGAGAGAAACACCGACCAGCTGCCTCCTGCACATCTCCTACTGGGGATGTGCCCGCAACCCAGGTACATGCCCTTGACCGGAATCGAACCCGGGACCTTTCAGTCCGCAGGCCGACACTCCATCCACTGAGCCAAACCGGTTTCGGCAAAGGGATTTCTTCTAATTAAAATTTTCTAGCCCAATGAGTGAGAAGAACGATTAAGAATTAGAAAGTAATACAACAAATATTAACAATCCCATAAACTTTCAAGTCCCTTTCCCTGATTAAATGCTATTTGAATATTACACTTAAGAAGGTAGCTGTCAAACTCAAAATGTTTTTGAATAGAAAATATTTAAATGCTATTTCATTTGTGAAGTTAGTTAGATTTTATCATATCAAATGTTGACCTGCCAAAACCGGTTTGGCTCAGTGGATAGAGTGTCAGCCTGCAGACTGAAGGGTCCCAGGTTCGATTCCGGTCAAGGGCATGTACCTGGGTTGTGGGCACATCCCCGGTAGGAGATGTGCAGGAGGCAGCTGATCGATGTTTCTCTCTCATCGATGTTTCTAACTCTCTATCTCTCTCCCTTCCTCTCTGTAAAAAATCAATAAAATATATTAAAAAAAAAATGTTAACCAGCAAATTATTTTGTTGTGAAAGTTCTTATTTTAGGGATTCTCTCTTGTAATCTATTTTTGTCATCAATATATTAATTTGTTTTAGAAATATTTACTTTAGAAACATTAAACTTTGTGTAAAATGAAATATTTCACACAAAGTTTAATATTTCCAAAAGTAAATTTTCTTATGCTGTCAAAATGTACTTAACAAGAATAATTATCTATGTTTCCCACATTATTATATGTATATAATAAATATATATTCAGAAATATGTTTTCCTATCAGACACAAAAGGTTTTAATGTATGCTATTATCTTGCTTAGATAAAAAGATAAACTATTCTCAAATTCTTATATAATTCCCTTCAATTATATTAGAGAAGATGATATATGAAAGACTTATGAAAGCCAAGCACAATCAATTACGTATTATAATTGTTGTTGATATTGTGTTTTACAATAAAAACTTTTGTGGTTGGATATCTATGCTATTGGGAGATATCAGAAAATACTATGCTCATTTTTTTGCCCACTTTTTGTGAACAATAATCTATAGTTAAGGTCAAATCTAGGTTGAAATAGAGAGTCCTAAAAGTCTGAACTGGAGATAAATGGGTAATAGATATCAAATTTCCTAAGAAGGAAGAGTTGAAATGCGAAGAGATAGGTAACACAGATGAGGTTGATGGGACCTGAGCAACATCTAATGAGGAAATCTTATTTTTCTTTTCTTTTTTAAAAAATATACTTTTATTGATTTCACAGAGGAAGGAAGAGGGAGAGAGAGATAGAAACATCAATGGTGAGAGAGAATCATTGATTGGCTGCCTCCTGCACGCCTCCTACTGGGGATCAAGCCCACAACAGGAGCATGTGCCCTTGACTAGGAATCGAACCCAGGACCCTTCAGTCCGCAGGCCAACACTGTTTCCACTGAGCCAAACTGGCTAGGGTGGAAATCTTATTTTTCAACAAAACTCCTTGAAAAGCCCAGTGACTTCCTCTGGGATAATAATAATAAAAAATAATGAATAGCACTAGCTTTAGTGAGTACTAGTATGGTTCAAACACTGCTATTGAACTGTCACTTCCATATCCCATTTTCTTTTGTGGGTGTTTTTTTTTTTTGCACATTAATTTTTATTTTTTATCTTTATTGTTGAAAATATCAGAATGTCTCCCCCTTTCAATTTCCATTGTCCCCCACCACCAGGTTCCCACCTCAGGCCTTCCACACCGTGTTGTCTGTGTTCATGGGCAACGCATACTTGCATATAAATCCTTTGGTTGATCTCTTCCCATCCCCTTCTCCCCTTCCTTCTGAGATTCCTCAGTCTGTTCCATGTTTCCATGCCTCTGGTTCTGTTTTATTCATCAGTTTATTGTGATCCTTAGATCCCATTTTCTTTTCTGAAGGGTATTTCTTGAAGTAAACTTTTCTCTCCATAGCATCTTTTCTTCCAAAAAGTAAATTTCTGCTACTACATGATGGAATTGATCCTTGTATTTCAAAATGTCGGTTGTAGCCAAGTTTTTATTAGGCTTCGGAGATTAACATTCAGTTAAAATTAAAAATTTCATATCAATTTGGTAGTGTGGAGGCATCATTCATTGAGTAAAACTCTCTTACAGGGAAAGGGTTCATTGAAATAGAAAGTAATGTATTATAGTATTTCTTTGGTCCTTTTTCTATCAGCTTCACTTGGTCTTCATGCTCTCATAGTGTCCTTCATTATGTTCCCAGTTTGTTGGGTGCAATGTTGTATCAGGAACAAAAATGCTAACACTTCTACTACTACTACTACTACTACTACTACTACTACTACTACTAGCCAAGAGTGATTTTGCAATTATTATATACTAAATGTTTCATGTGTATTATCTCATTTAATCTTTATAATATGCATGTACACATAACGACAAAAGAAAGATGGAAATCTGGAAATTCGACTTTTGTCAACATCCTCTTCTTTTCTTTCTGTGGAGGAAAGAGTAGGACTTTAGGTGCTCTGACTGACCCTTGTCTCCCTCACAAAAGTAATCAGGGTGCCTTGTGAGTAGTAATTTCTTAAGAAGGTATTTGTTAGAAAAATAGAAACACATCTAAAAGAGGTTTAATGTGGCTATATAGTGTGTGCTTTGATATGGTATGACCTTCAGACTTTAGCTGCTTTGGATGTTTTGTTACTTAAGTTCAAAGCCTCCTTACAACTGTTCTGCTTGTTACGATGCTTTTATATATTTTCATGGCAGAGGATCTGCCTTAGTAACTGCGCTGAGTCACATTTTCCTTATGGCACAGACATGACTACCCTTGTTTTACAAATGTATGAAAGAATCACAAAGTAGGCCAAACATGCTGTTCCTATCGAATTGATCAGATTAACATAAAAATGTGTTAGGAAAGTTCCCTGGTTATAAAGGAATTGCAGTTTTTAACATTATATCCCACCTTTAAATGCCAAGGGAAATTTCTTAACAGATTTTTTTTATATGATAAGTCCCTTTAATTGAATTCTTTTTAGGCCAATGCATTTGCACAGCCTCAGAATATCATATATAATTATTACATCTGTTATTCTAGGCTTTAAATATTATAAAAATTTCAGTTAATCAACTGGAGCAGAAATTCTTGTGTCAAGCTCTTAAAATCTATACATTGAGAAGCATGTTTTAAACTATTCAATGCTGAGTAAAATACTTGCTAGATAATAAAAATATAAACTAATAGTTTCTTAATTTAAAATAGGCACACTTAAGCTTATATATTTCAAATACATTTACTATTTTGATTTCTTTTTCTACAGTCTACTTATTTTGCTTTTACCTGACAGCTTTTGTCTTTATTTAACAGAATAGTTTTTTATTCCCTTGAATATTACCTGCAATATTCTACTGTACATGTAATATGTGATATGCATTGATGCTTCCCAGGAACTTTACTGATTAAGCAGTCTTAGGGAAATTCTTCCATTTTATTTTTAAAAGATGTTTTAACTCTTCTCTTTTTGGTCCAAATATTTTAATAAAAGCCTGACTTTGGCTCCATAGTGAAACAGATGTGGTTTCCGCCTCAGGTCCTGAGCTAGTTGTTTACACTCTACACGACTTAGCTTTCAGCACATAATTTTTAGGAGTTTTGTGAGGTTGGATTTGTGTCTTCTCAATAAATGTTAGCAAAGATGATATACTTACTGTATTTCAACAGCATGTAGAGTTTTTCTAAAACATAAATTTTAAAGGACAAATTATATTTCAAGTACAAGTTATAGTAAAAAACTGTGGACAAATTTCATAAAGTAATTTTAGGAACAATATACAAGCTATGTAGAAAGTATAATAGATTTGGTGTTACTGGAGAATGAGTTTGTAGCTTTATGTTCTAAGTCATCTTAGTTCCCTTACTATTTCTATACAAGTAACTAAAATGATACATTTTTGCTTTTCAGTCATTCAAGACTGCTTGCAACTGATTGCAGACAGTGACATGCCTACTATACGAAAAGGTAATAAAATAGTCCCAGTAATTTTTCCACTTAGAATTCAGTATAGTCCAATTAGTTGTAAGTTTCAAGTCCAAAGACTGTATTCAAATTTCAGGTCAAATCAATCTCTACCTCAAACTTCTTATAGTCAGATGTAAAATAACAAACAAATTTATTCAAAATAATTAGGGAATAGATATATAAATATTTTAAAACAGAATTATCTTAGAGACACTAATACTTAGGAATTTTAAATAGCATATGATAAAACAAAATCAATATTAAAGCAAATTCAATTTTTTATTGTTTAAAAAATTGGGTCCAGTGCATGAAAATTTGTGCACTCTGGGGGGGGGTCCCTCATCCTGGCCTGCATCTTCTCACAGTCCAGGATCAGGCCTAAGCTGACAGTTAGACATCCCTCTGGCAGCCCAGGAGCCCTTGGGGGATGTCTGACTGACAGCTTAGGCCTGGTCCCCCGCTGGGGAGCGGGCTTAAGCTGCAGTTGGATATCCTTAGCACTGCCTAGGAGGTAGGAGAGGCTTGTGGCTTAGCAGAGCACCCCCTATAGGAACGCACTGACCACCAGGGGGCAGCTCCTGCATTAAGCATTTGACTGCTGGTGGTCAGTGTGCATCATAGTGACCAGTCGTTCCAGGGCGTTCTGCCATTAGGGTCCATTTGCATATTACCCTTTTATTATATGGGGGGGGGGGGGGGAGAAATGAACAAGATGTAAATGCTATTCATAAAATTAAATGCTATTGAGAAACATAAAGCAGTCAAGGGGCAAGGGAATGTTTGGGTTGTGACCCATAAAAGGGAGTTCAAAAGTGTCAGGAAATTAAGCTGGAGCCAGGAATGAGAAAACAAGTCCAGATGACAAATTTGGATTGGCCTTTGTAATGATTCCCAGGAGTGCTATCTTGCATGTGTAGTCTTCTATGTGATTTTAGTTATTTTAAACATAACACAAATATTGAACTATTTGAAATTATATTATTATTTATGACTCGCATTTTCCAAAGGCATATGTTTTCAACTTTTAGTAGGCAGCAAACTGTTTCCTAAGAATTAAAATTAAGCCAGCAAAAGACCCTAAGGTCCAAAGATAAAATTTTTTAAAATGTGACTTGGAAAAGATTTGTTTTGCACATTTGGCCAAAAAAAATAAATGCTATAAACTACACAGAAAAATACAGCTGCTACTCCATTGTAGCATGGATTGCTCAGTGTTATGATTTTCTTGGTGTGGTGGCTGCTCTCCACCGATCCAGGGTGCACATCTGGGTGCTTTGCCCTTTGGACCCATGGGTTGGCTTTGTGATGCCACCAAGCATTGGACAGTATGTAAATGTAAGTATGCATGTACGTTTCAGTAATATTGCTCTACTGTGCCCTATAAATTTTGATATATTGTTTCCATTTTTATTTGTCACAAGATATTTCTTCATTTACCTTTTGGTGTAATGGATGATGCTCCAATCAACTGAGCCACCTGGCCACGGATTCATTTACCTTTTGATTTGTTTTTTGACCCTCTGGTTGTTCAAGAATGTGTTAATGTCCATGCATTTGTGAATGTTCCAGTTTTCCTCCGGTTATTGATTTCTAGTTTCATGCTGTTGTGGTTGGAAAAGATACTTAATATGATTTCAGTGTTTTCAAACTTTGGAACTTCATTTGCACCCTAACATTTCATCTATCCTGGAGAATTTTCCTCTGTACTTAAGAAAACTGTACATTTGGTACTGTAGAATAGAATATTCTGTATATCTGTTACGTTTACTTAGTCTGTAGTGTTGTTCAAATATTCTATTTCTGTACTAATTTTCTTTTGGATGATCTATCTATTTCTAAAATGGGGTATTGAATTGTACTCTTACTATATTATTGTCTACTTTCTCTTTAAGAGCTCTTAATATTTTCTTTACACATTTAGAGTCTCCAATGTGCGATATATATATTTGTTATATCCTCTTGATGATTATCATATGACTTTCTTTGTCTCTTGTGACAGTTTTTGACTATCCATTTGGTCTGATATAAGAATAGCCACTTCTCTCTTTTGTTTACTATTTACATAGAATATTGTTTTCTAACCCTTCCATTTAAGACTCTCTGTGTTTGTAAAGTTAAAGCGAGTCTCTTGTAGGCAGCACATGGTTGGATTTATTTAACCCATTCAGCTACTCTAAACTTTCACTTCCCGCTCCCCCACACATTATGTTATTGATGTGATAGTTTACATCTTTTTATAGTGTGTAACTTTTAAATTACTGTAGACATAGTTCTTTTTAATACCTTTGTCTTTTAACTTTTACACTAGAGTGAAAGTGATTTACAACTCATGTCAGCCATTTATTTCAGGTTGTTTACTGGAAATTTGTTTCCTTTCTTTGATTGTGTTGTGCTTTCTGGATTCTTCATATTCCTTGTAGATTTGCTTTGTTATCTTTACATTTGAAGAAGCAGCTACCTCTTTCAGTCTTTCTGGACTGATTTTGACTGGGAAACATGTTTCTTGGTTAGTAGGGCTTGGTATTAGCCACACTAAGGCTAGGGACAAGACCCCCTTTGCTTCCTTTCTTCCCTGCTAAAGGGAAAGCATCAGTTCTCTGCTTTTCTTCAATCATTCAAAAAATGTTGGCTATAAGGGGATGTTCTCCCCTTTTCTTTATTTCTAACAGTATCAGGGACCAAGCTCTTTTGCTTTATCCGTGTTTGGTATGAGGCAAACTCTCTCCACAGAAGGCAGACTCCCCATCCCTCCACAGGAGGGAATCATGGGCTGAAGCAGTCTTCTTGGTGCTGAGCTAAACCTACTAAGGGGAGGGACTGATGTGAGTACACTTTGTGCTCTTTAGGATACTTCTACTTCTTAGCTGGATTCTGAATTTCTCTTCAAGGTATTTTGGTTCCAATAATATTGTTAAATCATTGTTTCTGAGGAGGGGTAATTTATAAGGCTTTCTACGTTGCATGTCTTGCTGACATAATCCCTCATTCAGAACTTTAAATATGTGATTCTACTGCCTTTTGCCTACATAGTTTCAAGTGGGAAGTCAGCGGTTATTATTAGGCATCCCTTGTACTTGAGGAGTTGCTTCTCTCTTGGTGCTTTCAAGATACTATCCTGTCTTTGTCTTTGAACTGATTCATTTTAATATGTCTTGGTATGGATCTTTTTGAGTTTATCCATCTTGGAAGTCATTGACTTTCTTGGATGTATAGATTTAATCTTCTTCAGAGTTGTAAAGAGTTTGGCAATTATTTCTTCAAATATTCTTTGTGTGCCTTTCTCTTCTCCTTCTAGAACTCTCTTAATTCATATATTAGTGTGATTGATGGTGTCCTACAGGTCTCTTATGCTCTCTTTACCTTCTTTTTCTTTCTGCTGTTCAGACTGGATAATTTCCATTGTTCTGTCTTCCCTTTTGCTGATTCTGTCTTTTTAAAAAATATATATATTTATTGATTTCAGAGAGGAAGGGAGAGGGAGAGATTGAAACATCAATGATGGGAGAGAATCCTTGATCGACTGCCTCCTGCAGCCCCCTATTGGGATCCAGCCCACAACCCAGGCATGTGCTCTTGACCAGAATTGAACCCAGGACCCTTTAGTCTGCAGGCTGATGCTCTATCCACTGAGCCAAACCAGCTAGGGATAATTCTGACTTTTGTGTGCTCTATCTGCTGTGTAAACTCTCCAGTAACTTTTCCCCCCAGCTGTTTTACTTTTCAGCTCCACAAGTTCTATTTGGTTCCCGTTTCAAAATTAATTTTTATCTCTTTACTGATAGTGTCTATTTATTCAAACAAAATTCTCCTGGTTTTCTTCAGTTCCCTTTCCATGATTTCCTTTAGCTCTTTAAGCATATTTAAAAGGTGTAAAGTCTTTTTTTTTCTGTTAAGTTCAATGACTGGGCTTCCTTGGGAATGGTTTCTGACAATTTCTTTTTTTTTTTCTTCCTGTGAATGATCCATAATTTTCTGTTTGTTTATATGTTTTGTATTTTTCTCTGAAGATTGAACAATTTAAATATTATAATGTAGTAAGTTTGGAAATTATGTTTTCCCATCCCACAGGTTTGCTGTTGATTGTTGTGGGCTGCAGTTTTCCATTGGTTTATTGATTTTTCAAAAATATTTTTGCAAAGACTGTATTTCTTATTCTGTGTGGTCACTGAAGTCTTTTTTTTGTTAGCTCTGTGGTCAGCCTTATTTTTTTTCATAGAATATTATTTATTAGCAAAGACTAATTAGGGCATATATCAACATATAGTTTACTATTTTAATGTTGATTGAAAAACACATTTTAAAAGGTTAGTATGATATGTACATTTTTTTGTTTGTGTTTTTTGTTAATCCTCACCCGAGGATTATATATATATAATTTTAGACAGAGTGGGAGGGATGGAGAGGGAGGGAGGGAAAGAGAGAGAGAGAGAAACATCGATGTGAGAGAGACATTACCAACCAGGGCCAGGGGGTTGAACCTGCAACTAAGGTACATGCCCTTGACCAGTGCATGGGCCCATGCTCTAACCACTGATAAACACTGGCCAAGGCTGATAAGTACATTAAAAAAAAGTGAAACAATATATTTCTTTTAAATATTTATATAGCAGGATCTAAGTTAAAAAGCATGACATTTATTTGATTTTGTTTACTTAAAATCATAAAATTTTTACAATTTTTAAAACTTTTCAATTACAGTTTACATTCAATATTATTCTGTATTAATTTTAGATGTACAGCTTAGTCGTTAGACAATCATGTGCTTTATAGAGTGGTCCCCGAATATTTCAAGAACCCACTTGGTACTAAGCATAGTTAGCACTATTTTATTGACTATATTTTCTATGTAATTTACATCTCTGTGACTATTCTGTAACTATCAATTTCTACCTCTTAATACCTTTGCCGTTTTCACCCAGCTTTGCAACCCACTTCCCCTCTTTCAGCCATCAGTCTGTTCTCTGTACCTGTGAGTCTGTTTTTATTTTGTTTGTTTATTTTGCTCATTAGATTCCACATATAAGTGAAATCATATGGTATTTTTCTTTCTCTGTCTGACTTATTTCACTTAGCATAATACCCTCTAAATTTTGCAAAATGTCATTCTTCTTTACTGCCAAGTAGTATTCCATTGTGTATATGTATCCACATTTTTATCCGCTCATCTATTGATGGGCATCAGGGTTGCTTCCATATCTTGGCTATTGTAAATAATGCTGCAATGAATATGGGGATGCATATATTCTTTTGAATTAGTGTTTTTGGTTTCTTCAGATATATTCCCAGAAGTGGAATTGCTAGATCTTAAGGCAGTTCTATTTTTAATTTTTTAAAGAACCTCCATAGTAGTTGCACCAATCTGCATTCCCATCAATAGTGCACTAGGGTTCCCTTTTCTCCACATTCTCATGAACACTGTTGTTTGTTGATTTATTGATTTATTGATGACAGTATGAGGTGGTATCTCATTTTGGTTTTGATGTGAATTTCTCTGATGATTAATGATTTTGAGCAACTTTCCATTTATCTATTGGCCATCTGTATGTATTCTTTGGAAAAGGTCTGTTCATGTCTTCTGCCCAATTTTTAATTGGGTTGTTTGTTTTTCTGGTGTTAAGTTGTCTGAGTTCTTTATAAATTTTGGATATTAATCCCTTATCTTATGTATCATTAGTGAATATCTTCTCCCATTCAATAGGCTGTCTTTTCGTTTTGTTGGTGGTTTTCCTTGCTGTGCAAAAACATTTTAATGTGATGTGGTCCCATTTGTTTATTTTTTTTCTTTTGTTTTCCTTACCCAAGGAAATATGTCAGAGATTTATTTTTTAAATCTCTAATCCTAATCCTAACAGAGATTCACTTAAATGCCAGAAACAACAGCAATAATAAAAAAAAATTCCCCTTTTCTTAGCAGATTGGCTCTGAGCTGGGGCACTCCTTTAGCATTTAGTCCAGCCGCCAGCAACTCTGCCTTAGACTTCCCCTTCCACTTGTGTAGAGACTGAAGATCAACTAGAGGTGGCTTAGGATTTTTTTCAGGTCTTTTCTGAGCATGGATCTGGCTCTGGGCATGCACATTGCATTACAGATTCTTTGGGGTCTGGGATAGGGTGTGAAAGCCCTTATTCCTTTAAGTATCTTCCTCCACAGCCTGTTCCTTCTCAGGCTTTCTGTCAGTCTGCCGACTGTCCGATCTGCTGTCTCTTGCTTCAAGTAGCTACAGGCAGTATATGTCTTCAAAGCTTTTGATTGACAACAGCCTGAGGAGCTGCATCCATCTGAAAGGAACCTCAAGATGGGTCAAAATGCATATCCTTAATGTTTGAGAATAAAGTAAGTATTTCACTTCCTGGCACCAGCAAGGTGCCACCAGGGACTCAGGCCACTATTGCTATGTCTGCTGCCAAGAAGGAAGATGGTAAATGAATAAGCAAAAAATACTATAATACTTTTTTACTGAAACTTAATGGCTTTCCGCCCCCTCTTCATGAAGGCCCTTGATACGCTCAAGTTTTTTGCATATATACAGATTTTACCTACATATTTCATACATCCAAAAATGTTGATTTTTATGAGTTTTTGCCAGCTTACTTGCTGCTTCAGTGAAGAGACTTATTTTCTAAGCTTTCTACTCTGCCATTTCCATGACATCATTCTGACATCTATAATTATATTTTTAGACAATATTTGTTGATCATCTATGATCAAATTAATATGGTTCCTCTTTATTTCTCTATCCTCTTGTTCACCATACATTTTTGGATAGCAATATTATATTTCTTAATATTTATCTATTTACTATTAAAATTTTATATTTTTATTACTTGATCTGTCAACTTTAATTTACATTCTTTAAACCCCAGCTGGTACAAATGAGACAATTGATAATTTTACTACTAATATTTTTCCTCTTCTACTTCTCTAAATTTGTTAATTATTTAATTTCTATATTGTCATGACATTAAACTATTTTATTCATTTTTGTCAAACAGTTCTCTTTATGTGTTTTTGTCTTTGTTTTACAAATTAATATATTCAATACTTATTGCAAGTTCTTTTGCTGTGGTCTCATTCATGTCTTCTTTGATGAATTTAATTCTCTTCTAGTTCACTTTAAATGAGCTCATGAGAACAATGGTCACTAAGTATTTGCATTGATAAAGCTGTTTCTTTTTAGTTTTTACACTTTTAGGACAGATGGCTAGATATAACATTCTCAGTTTACCCTTTCTTTACTTGAGTGTCTTGTAGAAATTTCTACACTGTCTTTTGTACTTTGAAGAAAATTATATTAAGAAAAATTTTTGTTCTCATAAGTGGTTTGACTTTCTTATTTGGTTATTAAATGAATTATTTACTTACCTTAAAAATGTAATACTTATTTTAATATATATCTCAGAATTGCCTATTGTGGTAGATAGAGTAAATATCCACATCCTGATCCCCAAAACTTGTGAGTATATTACCTTATAGGTCAAAGGGAACTTTGCAAGTGTGATTAAGAAAAGGAATTAGGAGAGATTAGTCTGGTTTATTGGCGTAGGCCCAGTGTAAATACAAAGATCCTTTTAAAAGAGGGATTAGCAGGGTCAGAGTCCAGAGAAAGTTACATGGTAATGAAAGCAGATTTCAGAATGAGGTACTTGCTGCCTGGGAAGATGGAAGAGGCGATGAGCCAAGGAACACAGGCAGATTGCAGAGCTGGAAAGGCAAGGATGTGTTTTCCAAATTCCTGAAAAAAAACCCATAGACTTGCCAACACCCTGATTTTGCCCAGTGAGACTTCTGATGTTTAGAATTGTGAGATAATAAATGTGTGTTGTTGTCAGTGTATTTGTGATAATTTGGTACAGCAGCAACTAATCCAATATAATAAAAGGGTAATATGCAAATCAATCAAACGGCAGAATGACCGGTTGCTATGACGTGCACTGACCACCAGGGGACAGATGCTCAACACAGGTGCTGCCTCCTGGCGGTCAGTGATTCCCACAGGGGGAGCGCCACTCGGCCAGAAGCCCTGAGCCGGGCTCATGTCTGGAGAGAACAGCACTAAGGATGTCTGACTGATGGCACAGGCCAGGCAGAGGGATCACCTGAGTGCATGAATTTCATGCACTGGGCGTTTAGTAAATTAATAAAACTATTTGGAACCAATTTTTCCTGGCACATGGTGTTCCCTTTCAGTCTGTAGTAGCTCTAGCCTGCTTGACTTTTTGTTGTTTGTTTTGTCAAAACTCCAAGGTTCAAATTAAGTATATGCTGGTAATTCCTACCTCTTTTCTATATTCTATTGTTGTACATTTTTCTTAACCTTTTTTATTTCCATCTTATTTTGTTTTATGCAAAACCTTTTTTCCCCTTCAGAAACTTTTTTCCCCTTCATTTAAATGAGCTTTGCCCCCCGCTCCTAATTTCCCAAGTGTTTTAGCTGACAGTGAAATTTCCTGGATTGTCTGTCTGTAAGAGATTTCTGTATGTAAGTTAGGGGTTGTTCACCTTTAGGGAGCTGATTTTTGTTGGTTCTTTGTGAGGTTTGCACTCCCAGCCCTTCTCACCATTTTTTCTTCTTCTTCTCTTTACTTCTACACTCAGCCCTCAGTGTGATCTCATTTGCAGTTATTTTGTAGAACACAGATCTGTTTATTTCATATTATTTATGAGAGGTAAAGAAGGAGAGATGTATTTTCACACTCATGTTGATAGTGGAAGTCTCTTGTTTATTTTATGCCAACATAATTATTTCATAAAGGCAGTGATGAAATTTACTTTAAATCACAGCACTTAGTCTAACTAGCATGCTAAAAATCTAAGTTTTAAGATGTAGAAACATGTTATAATATTTATGCTTAAGTGTATATTCTAGCTTTTAATTTACTATTTAGTTTGTTTTCTTTAAGGATTTGATATTTATTCAACAGCATATATTACTGAGTGCATACTATGTGCTAGGCTTTATTCTTAGCATTTGGGTTTACAGCTATGACCATAGCAGAACCATAGCCTTGGCCTTATGGAGTAGAATCCATGTGTGTATGTGAGTGTGAATGTGGTTGTATATGCATGTGTGTGCAGTGGGGGGAAACACAGACAATACATAAAAACAAATAAACACTTACTCTCTTTAATAGGAATATTTCCAGTAAGTGGTAATGGAAAAAATAAAATGCAATAAGCATTGCTCAGAGTCACTTAAAATGGAGTAGGGAGGCCACTGAGTAGGTGGGGCCTGTGCACATCCGGTGTCTCAGTTCTTAGAACTGTTGTTAAGTCGCTGACTTTTTGCTAAACTCAACTCAAAGTTGAACAACAAACATCCTGGATCCATGATTGCTACATGGACATCTACGGACTTTACTTCCTCTTCATCATGGTGACCAGACCATCTGCATTCTTCACCTTGAAAGGAACCAATCCATTTACACAGTGGATCTAACATTATTTCAGTGAAAAGAGGAGTTTGCTTTCTCCTGATAACCTTTGCTAAACTCTCACAAACTCACTGAGTCTGCTCTGGGAACAGAAGGAAAACTGAGAAATCTCTCTTAGTGTGTTATTCGGAGACATTTTGTACACCCTTTGCCTCAGCCTTTCCCATCCAGCCTTTATTAGGTGAATTGCTGGAATTCAGAAGAATGAGAGAAAAACCAGACATTTCAAATGAAGGGTTTGGTCTCAAGTCCCTATATCTGGTAGTTGTCTGGGTTAATATGTAAATAACAGTAGAGAAACCAATGGAGTACTGTGATTTGTCGTCTTCTTCTTCTTCTTCTTCTTCTTCTTCTTCTTCTTCTTCTTCCTCCTCCTCCTCCCTCTCCTCCTCCTCCTCCTCTTCTTCTTCTTCTTCTTCTTCTTCTTCTTCTTCTTCTTCTTCTTCTTCTTCTTCTTCTTCTTCTTCTCCCTTCTTTTTCCTCCTCCTCCTCCTCCTCCTCCTCCTCCTCCTCCTCCTCCTCCTTCTTCTTCTTCAAGATAAAATCTCCTCTATCTCAGACTTAGTTTAGTAATTAGGCAGAGGTGAAAAACTGATTTTCTCAATTTCCTGTCTTATAAATTGTTCTCTTCATTGTAGGAGATTACACGTTTGTTCCCTGGCTTCTCAGCTTTAAAAGAGGAAGAGCCCTAGAAGAAAGAGAAAATAAAATATTAGTTAAAGAAACCGGTTACTTTTTTATATATGGTCAGGTAGGTTCCACCCTCATTCTGCTGTTGCTGTACAATGCTTCCCATTTTGTGATCATCTCTGACAAAGCTCTTTGGTTTGTTTCTCAGGTTTTATACACCGATAGCACGTTTGCCATGGGACATCTAATACAGAGGAAAAAAGTCCATGTCTTTGGGGATGAATTGAGTTTGGTGACTTTGTTCAGATGTATTCAAAACATGCCTGAAACACTACCCAATAATTCCTGTTATTCAGCTGGTAAATAATAGTTCTCTGTAAATAGACAAAAAGACATTCCTCGATATACTGTGTGGCTTTGATTATCTTGAGTGATAAGCTGGTCTGTTTTAATTGAAGCAGATAAAATCATTACTAATAGTTTTATCATTTTTATATACATAATAATTTCATATACATATAAAAAGGGCAGTAACTTCATAGCAATCAACACTGAGAACCATTCTAAGCTGTATCTTCTTCACACTGTAATAACAACAGTGATAATAATCTATATTAATAAAAGCATAATATGATAATTAGACTGGAGAACCTTCTGGATGAAGCTGGGGCTGCGAGGGAAGCCCAGGTCCTGGGTACCTGCTGGCGGCTAGAGGGAAGCCTGAGTCCTGGGTGCCAGAGGAAAGCCGGTACTGGCAGCTGGGGGAAGGAAGGCCTACTCTTGCACGAATTTCATGCACTGGGCCTCTAGTAGAAGAATAAGAGAATGATTACCATGTGCCAGGTGCCCTGGTCTGCACTTTATGGTTGTTCACTTAACCCTCCTGTTTCAGGGAGGTGGAACCTAAGACCCACGTTGTCTTAGGTTGCACAACGACCAAGTTCCAGAACTTGGTTTAAACCAGCCAGGTTGACTCCAGAGTGTGAGCTACCAGAAACTCTTCTTTACTTGCTATGGAAGGCGTTCCCCTTGGCTGATGTGAGCATCAGGTCACGTTACCCAGTGGCTTCTCACACTTTCATACAGGTGACATCTGGTGTAATGGATCCCAGACAGGTGACTTGGGGATGTGAAATTGTTGCAGTGAGCCTGTATTTCAACTCAGGGGCAGTAAAGATACGGAGAGAAAAGAGAAAGGGTAGGCTTTATTTATTTCAGGTCTGTTTGGGCTGTATTGACAACATGGCCTTTATTTTGTTTTGGGGGGGAGGGGCGTAATTCCAAATGAATCAAGGCTGGTATTAGAAAAAAAGAGTATTTGTCTTAACTCATTCAATCCTCTATGGTGAGTTAGACAAATCCATTTGGAACCCCAAGGAATGTCTTCAGTTGCAGTTGCCATGCATGGCAGTAGGAAACACAGGGTTGGAGACTGGCTGCTCAACTTGAAATGGCATATTTCAAAGGCCTTTATTACCAAATGCACAATGAATCAGAAAGAAAGGGAAATAGCATGTGATGATAGGGATGATGTCATTCTGGGTCTGCAGCCATAAACAGCTTTAACAGGGCAATGAGGAAATTTGTTACATTGAAAACCCCTAATTTTCATTAAAAAAAAAAAAGCTTCCCTGCACCCAGCAGTGACTAGTATTTTGGTGTTGCAAAATTTTATTAAACGAGGCTATGCCAACCTGCTATTTATTTATACCCATTAGTAGTTATAGATTTACAGCAAACTTTCAGATTTTCTAATAAGCTGCTGCTCTCATATTTACTTTCTTGACAGATTTCCTGGGTGCCTTACTTTTTAAGAATAAATATTGACCCTGAAGATATTTCTCCATGCTAATAAGCTTAGTATTAAATAAAGCTATTCTATAGGAAAATTCAGGTTTGTATCTGTTCTAGGGCAAATGTGTTCAAAACCATTAAAAACTATACAAAACTATGTAAATATCCAAAGTGCTTCCACAGTAACCTGAAAAAAAATTAAAACTGGTCCTTTTGAGGGACCCAACATAATACCAAAGAACCTCTTTTGTACAAAAAGCAGAATCTTATTCATTATTCCATTTACAAATTAAATGTGTTTATTGTAGAAAAGTTTAGATTGCTATAAGCACAAAGAATTGAAATAGCCAATAACTTAGTGTCGGAATTTTAAATAGAATCTACCTTAAAAGTAGTCAGTTTTTGTGGATAAGTTGTGTAGATGCACACAGAAGCATTCAAATGATATGATGTCTAAAATTTGCTTCAAATTATAGATGAAACAAAATTGAGAATGGGTTAACAATCATTGAAACTGAATACTGAGTACATGGAGTTTATATTATTCTCTCTACTTTAGAAAACTTTTGACAATTTCCTACAGAAAAATAAAAAACAAAACATGTTTTGGTAGGGGTTAATTCCCATTTTATTTAAGAGTTAATATTACTTAATGCTTTGTGATCTATAGCCTTTGCCAAAATATTAGATTATCTTTAATCTCTATGATAATGACTAATAAAAAGTAATCCAAATTACTCCTTATCCCATAATCTTGCCTCTAGTCTAGAGAAAAACTATGCAATAGATGTGCTTTGTTAATGAATAGTATTTTTATACTTTTAATGATTTATACATCTTATATGTACATTTAGAAGTAAACACAGTTGTGTATTTTTGTTTTAAATTATTATAAAAAGTTTATCATATCAATAAAATGAAGCAAAACCATTTTTAACTATATGATATTCCATCAATGGATGTGCTATGATGTACTTAACATTTTTTTTTCTTAAACTTTAACATTTGGTTCCTGTTTAGATTCTCCATTTTATAAGCAGTAAGTGGTAAATACATTTACATCTGCTGGAAGTCCTTCTGTTCATTTAACTTTCTTTAGGCTGGTAGAATAATAACTGGTTTAGAAGTCCACTGTTGTAATTTGAAGTGTAAATGCCTACATTAACCTTTTTCCAAAACAAAGTTGTTTTATTTGACATTCCTTTTTATTTTCTTCCCCATTGGATAACCACTTTAAGTTTTTGTAAACCATTCTTTTCCAGGCATTGCGAAGCTGGAAGAAGGAGATGAACTTCTACTTGCAATACCACGTGGAGATGCTAAAATTTCACAGGATGGAGATGGCACTTTTTTTGGTGCATTGAAACTTCTGTGACCTATTTACACCTTGTTTGTGGCCAATTTCCTCCCTTTCTATGTATCTCTAAGGAGAAAGCACTTAACTGGAAATACCAAAAGGGAAAAAAAAAGTAGTTACCATAGCCTTTTCTGTGAGCTATTTGTTTTGGTTTGCTGAAACTAGACCGGACAGGAAATTTAACAGACAACCACAGCCAAAGGGTGTCATGTGAATTACAAGAAGTAGAGCTCATTTAAGGAAAGATAGAATTAGGAAGACTTTTTCACCATAATGCCATGTCAAACAATTTAGTCATAGCTTCTTGTCTTAGAGGAAGCTCAGGGTTCAAAAGGGCCGTAATGATTCCATTTTTCACTACGAAACAAGTGCCCATTTCCATAGGACAGTAAGACTTTAGGGGGAAATCTCAGAATTCATCCTCTATGTTTATGTAAAATACACCCCTCTCCTTTTCAGTTAACATTGGAGAAAGTAAAAAGAAAAAATATATAGAAATTTTGCATTTCCTACATGTGAAACTAATTAAAGCCTAAATTTAAACATCATATTAAACAATTGAAGATATAGTACTATGTAAGTCTTTTTTGGTTTATTTCAAGTTTGCAGTTTTTCTCTCTGATGTTATATATTACCCAATGGAACACTCCCCAACAGGTTTCATAGGAGGAGAATAACTCTCTCATGTGTCTGCACGTATGTGTGTTGTTTGTAGCTAATATTCAGAAACTTAATGTAGGGTAATTTTAATTCATGCATATAACCATTAATTGAAAAAATAACTATAATTGTTCTTATATAAAAACAAAATCTTCACTAGAAATTAATGAATACATTTGTAATAATGTAATATAAATTTTCTTTATTTCCTTTTCTGTTTTAAACTACTGTTCACATGTCCCAACCTTCAGAAGCAGTCATGTTATTAGCTTTACTGAAGATGAGGTTTAATTCAATTTCTTGGCATCCTGAAGTATGCTACATGCTATATGCTGTTTATAAAGTTACCATATGCCGGAAGATATCACCTAATTTTCATTTTATAAAGAACCACATTTGAGAATGCTATAATATTGACATTTATTACATCTCTTTCCCCTTTGTTTTGCTTGCTGTTGTTTTTAAAATGTCAAATGTCATCAATTTAAAGAGCTTTCACTTCATTAAACAGTTTCTTTCATTAGTTTAATCAGTAGCTGGAAGAATAGACCCTGGTCAGCACTAAATTTCCCCCAGTCTGTATGAAAACAATGTTAAAGGTATAATTTTCAAAACAAAAGCAATGATTTGTATTTTTGTATATAAACTTAAACTTTGTTTAAATATAATTTTGACTTTTTTGTTAAAACAAAATCTATTTTGCAATTATTTTGTTTTATAATATAATCATTAAAAGGAAGGGATAGGTAGGGTAGGAGTTTTGATACCAGGAGGTGGTTAGGAATTTTCTTAGTGTTGCTGCTAACTTGGATTGCCAAATAAAAACGCTCCGAGTCTTTTGCCTCATTTTTTGATTGAGTTTGTCTAACACCACTCCTCTTTTAGTTTCTTTCCATATAATTACTAAATGCCATTTTAAAAATTAGGTACATACTTGTAAAACATTAGAAAGTCACATGTGTTAGGGCATGACAATAAGGTATTTGAAATCAAGAATATTTTACATATTTCAAAAAGGATTTGTAGCCCTAGCTGGTTTGGCTCAGTGTATAGAGTGTTGGCCTGTGGACTGAAGAGTCCCAGGTTCGATTCCGGTCAAGGGCATGTACCTTGGTTGCGGGCACATCCCCAGTAGGAGGTGTGCAGGAGGCAGCTGATCAATGTTTCTCTCTCATTGATGGTCTAACTCTCTGTCCCTCTCCCTTCCTCTCTGTAAAAAATCAATAAAATATATTTAAATTTAAAAAAGGATTTGTACGCATTAGTATTTTATAAAGAAAGGATATAAATTACATATTTCTTGGAGAATAAGTTTGAAAAGATAATCCTGCACTATAATAAGCTTGCACATTAAGCTATTAAAATCTGCAGCTTGCACCATTATTCTTTATAAATGACCTAGCATATTTTGTCAGCAGGTGTAGAATTCAGCCACATAAAATATTCTTAAATCTTATATTACTTTCGGTTTAAACCATTGTTGAAATGTGAACCCTATCTTCCTCGTATATGAAATGTGAGGAATATTAGACTTTGGTTGAATGAAAGTTTATTTAGATATCAGGAAATAGAATTAAGATCAGGTGTGTATGGGGCTCCCACCCCAGCAGCAGCTGCCCGAGTTCCCACTGCTCTACCCTTCCCCCAACTTATTTTAGGGAAACAAACAGATGTTATACTAGGATTACCTACAACAGAACATTTCTAAGGTTTAAGTGTATGGATCCAGTCCAGACACTCGTGTCCAAAATCTGAAATCAGGAGTGTGATGATGAATAACTACTTGAGGGTATTAAATTGTTCACTTGTGTGGGAACTAAACCAGTTAGCACAGCGCCCAGAGGGAAATCATGTGCAGCCCTCAGTGGCCTCTGGAGAAATCAGCTCCACTCTCAGTCATCGTGTAAGAGATGGTCCTCCCAGTGTGGTTTGTTATGGATGCGGCAATGTATTGATAAAATTTCATAAATTCTTTTGTAATTTGAATTATGAATTATAAAATAGTGCCTGTTATCTGTCTGGCCCTATGCTAAGAACCTGGGAGTTATAAAATATTGCTTACTCCAGATTAACTGCATGCACATTCACTTTGTAAAATTAATCTTGTAAGTTTGTATAAATTTGATTTACCTCCTCCCCCCCCCCCCTTTGAGGATATTTGTCACAGCATGATTTTAAGAGTAGCCCCCCACACCCTAACAAAAAAGAAACAACTTCAATAAGTGTCTGGCTGTGTAGATTAAGGTATGCCTACATAATGGAATGCTATGCAGCCATTAAAATTATGTCCTAGAACTCTATTCCAAGTCCTGGAAGATGATCAAGAGAGTCAAGTGGAAAAGTAGGTTATAACAGCATGTAGAGTATGATTCCATTTTTGGTAAAACAAAAAATATCAGCATAAAAATAAAGGACAAAAGAAAAGCAAACACGAAAGCAATGGTGATTGTCTTTGAGTGCAGGGGGTTATCTTAGAATGATAGAATAGTTTTAATTTCCTTTCTCTGCCTTCTCTGAATGTTCTACAATAAGTATGCGCTGTTTTAATGATGAAACACTTCTCACTTCTTGAACTGTTACTAGAAGGAGAGTTTCACCACAGGATCTATCTTTATTAACAGACTCTCATTAATTGGGTAGGTGGGCTCTCTCTCCCTTTTTAAATTTTTTAATTAGTTTATTTATTTTTTACAATAAGATTTGGAAATAGCCCAAGTGCCCATCATTAGATGAATGGATAAAAAAGCATTGGTACATTTACACAATGGAATACTATGTACCTGTGAAAAAGAAGGATCTCTTACTCTTTGGGACATCATGGATGGACCTGGAGACTATTATGCTAAGTGAAGTAAGCCAATCAGAGAAAGACAAATATCACATGATCTCACTTATTTGTGGAATCTAATGAACAAAATGAATTGACCAACAAAATAAAACCTGAAGCATGGCATGGAACAAACTGACATACCTTAATGTGGGGGTGGGGGGTGAGAAGACATAAACCAAAGAAGTTATATACCCATATGCATAGCCCATGGATACGGGCAATAGGGTGGTGAAGGCCTGGGGAATGGGGATAGAGGCTGGGTGGAGGGGGATAAAGTGGTGAAAACGAGGGACAGCTGTAATATCATCAACAATAAAAAATATATTATATAATAAAGAGGTAATATGCAAATTGACTGTCACGCCTTCACACAAGATGACTGTCCCCATGTGGTCAAAGATGGCCACACCCATGTGGTCACAAGATGGCCACCACAAGATGGCCAGCAGGGGAGAACAGTTGGGAGTGACCAGACCTGCAGTGGAGGGAGGGCAGTTGGGGGGGACCAGGCCAGCAGGGGAGGACAGTTGGGGGTTACCGGGCCGGCAGGGGAGGGCAGTTGGGGGCAATCGGGCCAGCAGGGGAGCAGTTAGGCATTGATCAGGCTGGCAGGGAATGGTTAGGGGGTAATCAGGCAGGCAGGCAGGCAGGTGAGCAGTTGGGAGCCAGCAGTCCTGGATTGTGAGAGGGATGTCCAACTGCCAATTTAGACACCCCCCCAGTGCACGAATTTTGTGCACCAGGCCTCTAGTATATAAAATAAATTTGATTAAGTTTTACAAATTAATTATGATTAGAAAGGGAATCTAAGATCTCTAGCCTTGCTCACGTCAGAGTAGCTTCTCCGGGTTCCTCTTCTTTGGGCCACGCACAGGAATGAAAGGCTGGCATGGGGCAGTCAGCACCTCCAAACACGGGCTATCCTTGCGAAGCCATGTCCAGACCATCAGAAGGGAGTGCAATTTTCTTTTAAGCTTGGTTTGAGGTTGTCTTTGATTTTCTCATCTTCACCATTGGCATTATCCAAGTTACTAAGCCTTTTGTTATTTAAAAAATAATTTAATGACATTGTGTTTAAGATCACTTTAAAAATAAAGGTAATAAAATAAAATTATAGAAATACTTAATAATACAGTACAAGGAAAGATTTGTTGCTTATTTAGATTTATTTTACAATCTTATGGCCCTTACCAATACTTAGAATGATATATTTAGAATATACAATACTTTTTTCTCTACAATTTTGGGCATTTGTTTTGTTTTAGTTTTATGTTGTATGTTTTTGTAGGTCCTATTGCAACTATGCACCGTATTTAGAACCAATCACAAAGATAGGAAGTAATGTGCTGAGATTGGGTGAGTAGCTCTGTGCAATGAAGAAATGTTTGAGATGGTGTTATGACACTGAACTGTCAATTGGGATCACCAGTGGCTGATTACTTTGTCATTTTCAAGGACTAAACAAATGAGATCAACAATACAGAAACAATGATATATCTGGTGTGCAGCAGTGCAAGTTGATTAATTTCTTTGTTTAACATTTCCAGCTACACAAAAGTAACATTTTTTCACAAATAAATGAATAAAGTAATGAAATCCATTTTAGACCATTTAGAGGAAAACATCGGTTGTATCATTGTTTTTGATGGGGTGCTCTCTGTGTCCCCACCTATTGCTGGTGGAAGTGGGCTTCTTGGGGTGTCATGGGAATAAATATTTCTTGAGGCCCCCATGGGAGAATGAGGTGCTGTGGAAAGTTTCCTTTCTGTGGAATTAAGCCCCTTAGTTTCCAAGGTCCCGTCTCCCTCCATGCTGCCATGGAAGAAGACCCATCTTGTCTTCAGCAGAGCTAGGATCAAAGCCATTGCCCAGAGTTTTTGTTCCATGTGTTCCCAGCTGCAGTCCGCATGGCCATGGGCCATATGGCTTCTGGGGTTACATGGCTATGGAGGCACACAACAAGTGCAGGTCATGGAGCAAAGAGAAACCGGAGTGCAAGTGGCAAGAGAGAGAATTCGTTGTTTGGGGGATTTTAAGTGGGAGCTTATCCAAGAAATCCTTCAGGATTTCACATGCTTGCAGTGGCTGCATCCCTGTGGCTAATTATCTTTTTCCCAGGTTAGACTGACAGGCAAATACCTTCCCTATCTCACCCCACTTCTCTAGGCATGTGCCCATCACCCCCTTTGTTGGATCCCTTCCCCAGTGATTGGCAGCGAATGGACCGATGGTTCCCCATGGAGCGTGAAGTTGCAGCTTCCTGGCGAAGCTGCCCTGATGACCATGCTTCTAATATCTGGCCTCCCTTTTGCTCCTTTCCTATTTTTTAATATTAGCTAGCTAGTTATGATGGTAGGTAGCAACATTACCTTTAGACTTGTATTGATAGTGGTAGATATATTTTATGAGAATGTTTTTATAAAACTAATCCTATTGTGTGTGTTTTTAAAGGTTAGTAAAAACCAATAACAGGTCAAATATTCTCCCCTGGAGCTGAGTATGAAGTGGCAAAATTCCATCTGGACAAGGTTTTGCGATGACCATGATGTGGCCACTGAGTGTAAGCTCACTGTCAGCAATCTCCTGACCCCACATCGAGGCCCTGACCCCACTCTCTGGATATCAGAGGCCAAAAAAGAGATTCAACTTGTTTACTGGCATCATTCAAAATTAGATGATGGTGATGAATGGACAAATAACAGGAAAAAATAGTTATGAGAGAAAGGAGGGAATTCTTTACCATTGAAGTGACAGATTCACTCTGGTTTACATGTTTTTGAACTTCTGACTTTTCATATTGAAATAATTTAAAGCTTATAAAAATATAGAGAAGAAGGAGTACAAGGACATCTCTTATACCCTTTACTTTTATTCCCCACATGTTAGCATTTTACAGAACTAGAATCAAAATTAGGATGGTACCTTTGATACAACGTGGTCTTGCATGTGAATGATAATTGCCCATCACCCCTCTCCTTGATAGCCATTATAGCCACACACACACACACACACACACACACACACACACACAATATTAGAAAGGAGTATTTGGAGACAAAACTGACCTCTTGGATATGCCATCTAAGCAGTAGCACAGGGCCCCACACACTCTCTGGAAGGCCCTATTTTTTAGTTTAATCCCCCGCTATTGCCATTGTGAAGTTCATAATATTTTTCCAACAAGGGGCCCTGTGTTTTTATTTTGCACTGGGCCCCACAAATTATGAAGTGTCCCTGCTTGAAGATATTAGAGAGAAGACGTGGACAATGATAGTTAAGAGCACATCTCTAGGGCCACACCCCTGGAATTCAAATCCCAGTTCAGTTGTTTACTAGTTTTATAATTTGGGGGATGAAGGTAACAGTACTGGTAAACTCATGGAGTTGCTATGAGAAATAAACGAACTGATATAGTGTCTGGCACATTAAGTGCTAAATGCTTTTGCTTAAAAGACACGCGTACGCACATCCTCAGACACATACATAAGAATGGGGATTTGAATTGGAAATCAAAAGAAAGAAAGAGACATGCACTCTTTGGTTTTATTTTGGCAAAGGAAATGGAAGCTAAGCTAAGGTAAATTGTCAGGAATACCTGGTTTGGTTGTTTAGTTTTAAGATATCTTGAATAGATCAGGAGAGAGAGAGAGAGAGAGGGAGAGAGAGAGAGAATGATTAAGAGAAGAAGAAGAAGAAGAAGAAGAAGAAGAAGAAGAAGAAGAAGAAGAAGGAGGAGGAGGAGGAGGAGGAGGAGGAGGAGGAGAAGAAGGAGAAGAAGAAGAAGAAGAAGAAGAAGAAGAAGAAGAAGAAGAAGAAGAAGAAGAAGAAGAAGAAAGGAAAGAAGGAAGGAAAGAAGAAAGGAAGGAAGGAAGGAAGGAAAGAAGGAAGAAAGGAAGGAAGGAAGGAAGGAAGGAAGGAAGGAAGGAAGGAAGGAAGGAAGGAAGGAAGGTGTCCCTGGGGTTTAGGAACATTTCTGGCCCTTCTTCAGGTCCTTCCCTCTACTCAGCAATGCAAATGAAAAAGAAAACAAACATCTCTTATTGCACCCCACCCTGGAAGCTAAGTATTTCCAAGACTTAGGAGACAGGTGGGGCAAAAACTTCAGTATGGGAACAGAAGGCCATCCTAAGTTTAACCAGATAGTAGTGAGAGGGAACCAGATTCGGGAGATCAGATGGCAGTGGCAAGAGAATCACATAAGAGGGAGTTTGATGAGAAAAAATGCCCACAGGGAAGACTCTTTCATGGGCCAAGGGGTTTCCATATGAGACCAGCCTGCAGGGCTCAGCTGGGAGCAAGGAGGGTTAAAGGGGAGAAGGGTTCTGCTCAGCCTCCCTCTACGTGCTGAGAAACAATGGATCCTCCTGAGGAGTTTCAACAGGGAGAGAGCACAGAGCTGGGGTCCCTGATCACCTAGTAGAATGGCAGCTACACTCAGTATGAACAGGACTGTGTGGGTAGAGTCACTTGGGAACAAAACCACAGCCACATTTTCACTTGCATTTCAGACAAGTCTGTTGCATAATACATGGCAGTTTGGCTCCCTTGGATGTTAAGACAAATGGATTAATTTCTTTTCTTAAGTGTAAACCTCAGGGTTGACAGGGCTGCCAGATTAGAGTCCAAAACCGCAGTTTAAATGAACTAGACATTTCTAAACAGCATCCTGCCTGCTGAGAAATCGCCTCAATCACCTTGAAAGGCTGCCATCCAGCCTGGGAGGGTAGCCCTCCAGAGAAGACAGGCTGCTTTAGGGTTGAAATCCCGGTCCGTAGGGAGTGAGGATGTGGTCTGTGCCTTGAGGGATCTGTCTTCACACGTGTCAAGAGAGGAAATTTAGCATTTAGCGTACATTCCTTTTAACCCACATTAGCAGAGTGGATACATCACCAGGAGGTTATGTCCAGCCATTTGAATGAGTTGGGGAAGCTCATTTTCATTTGTGAAACTCGTAAGCCATCAGACTGCTAGCTATTGCCTGAGTGTTAACTCAAGGAATGAGGAGTCCACATCTGTCTCAAGAAGGATTGGCCGCAGCAGGCTCTCCCTCTTGGGAGCACTAAGGTGCCTTTCCCCGCCCCTCTACGTCCCGTCCCCCCAGGCAGGGTACCTTTGCCTTTCTCTTTTCTAAGCTCCAAGGGCCCTTCTGCCTCTGTAACTCATTTCCTGAGCCCACACAGCCCAGCTGGTTCACTTCTACTAAGTAAGTTATTCTGTAACTTTCCAAATAAATTTTCTCTTATAATTTGAAGGAGAAAAGAAAGGTTGTTTACCCGCCTGTGGTGAAAGATTCTGAGTTTCCCAATACATGACCTGAGAGTGAAAAGTAAGGAAACTGTCAAATAATGAAGTGTAAAGAAACTAGAAGTTTCTATACAAGAGAAATAAACCAAAAAAGAAAGATCACCCCCCCCCCCAAGTAAATTTTAACAATAGAGAGGAAGAGGAAGAAGAAGGCAAGAAGGGAGAGAGGGAGGGAGGGGGGGATATTTTCAATATTTAAAGAGCTATAACATGCTGGAGGATACAATTAGAATCAATGGATAGAGCTTACAGATTTTCTTCTTTTTGCTTTTTTAACAGCCTTATTAAGGTACAAATTACCCATTTAAAATGCAAAATTGAATGTTTTTTAAAAAAATAAATTTTGAAGATTTGTGCGGAAAGTTACAGAATTTAATTCAAAACTTTGGAAACTTGAAATTATATTCCCAAGAAGGAGGGGAAGAGGCTTAGAGGAAGATGAAAAAGAAGAAAAAAACACCCTCTGTTTCTGAGAAAATATTTCAAGGGCTCTTTTTATTTTAGAATAGACTTAGATTTACAATAGGTTACAAAGATCAGAGTTCTGTGTACCCCTCACCCAGCTTCCCCTGTTGTTAACATCCTACATTACTTACATTACATTGTCACAACCCCACAAAGAAAACTGGGACACTACTATTAACTGAACTCTACACCGTATTAGGATTTGTAGGATTTCCCACTTCTTTTTGTTTTCTAGGAGTCAGTTCAGGCTACTTCATTGCATTTAGTTGTCACGTCTCCTCCTCTTTTCTATGACAGCTTCTTGTTTCCATGGCCCTGGCATTTCTGAGGAGTACTGAGCAGGTGTTTTGTAAAATTCCCCCAGTCTGGGTTTGCCTGATAATTTTCTCATGGCTAGAATGGCGTTATTATGCCTTGGGGAAGAACACCAAAGAAACGAAGTGCCCTTCTCATCACATCAAATCAGAGGTACATGATCATCTGAACTGGTAGTGTTTTCCAAGTTCCCAATTAATGCATTTTCGATCCATATGTTTTTCTATTAATTATATTACTTAACTGCACATGCTATATTAATGTGGAAGCAAACACGCAAAATGTTCAGCTTGAACAATGTAGCAATCAATGTCCAACCTTTGCCTTGCTGAGATGTTGTGCATATCTATAACCACTAGAGGGGAGCACGAGAACAACTAAAGTGAATGGTTACACTATTTTTTTTTTTCTTTTACACTGAAATGCAATTACATGGATAGAGAAATACTAAAAATGATAAAACCAGGAACTAGAAGAGTGTGAAAAGACCAACCAGGCCCTTTTAGTGTTTCTTCAAGCCATATTCAACTTCTAAAGGAAGTTTTTGCAATATCACAATTTCTACTCTGTTCCAATGGATGGAAGTTGATGCCCGATGAGTTGAACTAAATGGTTTACAAACCTGGAAACTTTGGCAAGCCCTGTCTATTGTTTCCATGCATCTAGGTTAATACACCTTGGAAATGTTTCTTTTCAGACCCCTCAGATGTGAAAATTCCCTCAAGTGAACACATAATCTTGTTAACTATCCTGTAATCCAATCCCTGACTTGGCTTCCCCTACCTCCATGTACTTCCTTACATCTCTCCTTAACTTGAAACACATATAAGAAACTGCAAAACTTATTCTGGGGAACATTTGAGCTCTTGTGCTGTGGCATTTGTTTGTCAATTTGGCTTAAATTCATAAAAATTCTCTACAGTTTTGGATGTTTTTTACATCCCCATAAGGCATATTATGTAAGCAGTTTAATGGCAAAATACAGTTTTTCAAGCAATTTGGTGATGACAGGGAAGGAGGACAGTAGCTGGAGGGGGCACCCGGGGCAGGCACACAGGCCAAAACCCTGGGTAGGAGAAAGGCTGGTTTGAAGAAGAGGCAAGTGATGGTGGAAACTGGAGACCCTGGGAGGTGTGGGATCCAGTATGAATGCAAGGAGATGGCTTTAGACAGCCTTCATCGGATGGCGGGCTAGAATAAGCTAAAGATAGAGGATGTGGTAGGCAAGAAGAGAGAGGAAAGGAGCAGTGTGCCTGAGAGGCTTTATTTTCTTTGCAGGGTAGAAGATGAGTTTACTGACTTCACAAAGAGTGTCCCCCTTTCGTGGCTAAAGGGTCTCATTCTCCTTGGCCCTTTCCTCAGTCTGTGCTCAGAGATGTTTTGCTGTCTACAAGCAGCCTGCCCCAGGCACTACCTGATTTCTGTTGCTAGCAGGGCTTTTCTCTTTCTCTCTCCTTCACTCTCACTCTCCACCCTTCCCTGTGCAACACAGGTGAGGGAGGCTATGGATTCCATTGCTTTTTCAATCATCTCCATCAAATCAATGTAAAGATTTAGAGTCCCAATGACCCTCTTTGTTAAAGGGCTTAGTGTTTATATTTTCAAATCTAATATAATAACAGAGGAATATGCAAATTAGCCAGGGCGCCATTACATCACCACCAATCTACAAGTGGAGGAGAGCAACAGGAGGGGAGGGCGGGCAGTGAGCTACAAGCGGCAGAGAGCTACCAGCAACCATGGGCAGGGTGGTCAGCTGAGGCAAGCAGCAGTGAGCTACTCATGCATGGATTTGTGCGCAGGGCTACTAGTAGTTTAACAAAGGCAATAAGAGTGGTTTTAATAAATGATCTAATGACCATTCACAGCACTATTCACAGTGTAGAAATTGTGGGAGGGCAGGTTCATCTTTCCTCCACCAGCCCTGACACCCCCACCGCACATCAAACTCCCTCACTCCCTTGCCTGTGAGCCGCACAGGAGTCTGGGAGGCACTCAGCTGCTCACAGCCTCATTGTCTTCCCTTTGACAAAACATTTTCTTTAAATTGAATACTTGCAAGTCCTATTTAAGTTCCTGATATGAAGCTCCATTCAGGCTGCAATGGTCATAACCTTCACATTTGTTTCCTGAACCAAACGAATTCAATTCATGGTAGAGAATACATCTATGTCTCTCTTCCTTTTTATTTCTAATTAGCTTTTGAGTTTAATAATGAATTAAGTTTAATAGACCTTGAACTAGAGGCAGCCTCATTGAATTTCTCTTACTTTTGTTTGAACTGGACTAGCCATGCATCACTAGGAATATCTGTATTGTGAATTGTATTAAAAATATACCATAAAAGACTAGACTTTAATGACTGTGTTACTCATATTTAAGATATATCATAATTTTAATGATTGTGTTATTTATATTTATCTTGGAGCTCCAAATTATAAATTTTCTTTTAAATTAAAATAATGCACCAGATAAAAACAGTAAGGCAACCCAGGGCATCTTTAATATTTCTGGGACGACACACATTTTACTCCGAGAAAAACCTTCTAAGCCTTCTGTAAATCTTCACCCACACTCTCTTCTTTGAACTTACAAGCTACGAACTAATAATTGTGGAGCAGTGCACATATGTATCTAAAATGGCAGTCGGGATGGAATCACTGCTATTTTTCTCTGTTTAATTAAAAATTTGAATATAAGAATGTCTATTTATCTAGAAATTCACATTCTTTGCCATGAAGTTTTTGCATCTTTCTCTCCATTTGGAGTTGCTTAAGCCTTCTTCTGAAATGACTCAGAACTTTATTTTTACATATTTTATGTATCTTATCGCACTACCTGGAAAAGCAGGCTGGTATTGTGACAGGGGTAGGAGGCCTGGAGTCCAATGGAACTGGCTGGAATCCCAACTGTGTCAATTTTAGGTATGCATTCTTGAGCACATCTAAATAGACTCCCTAAGTCTGTCTCTTGATCTGTAAAACAGGGGCAGTAATCTGTACAGAGTTGATGTGAGAATTAGAAATGAGTTTACAAAACATGTAGCTCAGTTCCTGCCCATGGTGGGTCTGATAATTATCTACATCTAATGTGTGTCCCTGTTGATGCTGATCAGGGCAAAGGCTGTCTCTATCTTACTCACCATTCTATCTCCATTGCTTTAGCACAGTGTTTTGCTCATAAAAGGTATATACTTTTGTTTCTTGATTGAGGAAATGAATTATTAAAGGAATGAAGCTCTCATAAACCCTAACTTAAGAAAATATGGAAAGCTGTGCAATTTTGACTTTCCTGCCCTATATCAATTTCTTTCTCTATATTGTGCCAGTTTGTAAAAAGACGGGGGCTCTTTCATTATGCATTATGTAAGGTCTTATTGAGAGAAATAAAACATTTTTTACATCTCAAGGAAATAGAATTGAAATGCTCACAAAGAATTGAAGTAGTCCCTTTTGTTTCCTACATACACAATCCCCACTGTCAACACAACAGTTCAGTAGCACTTCTTATCAATAAGCTAATAATTCACTGATTCCGGATAAGTCACAATTCAGATAAGAAATATTTGAGGTAAAGGTGACATTTTTTTCCCTTAGGGATAAATAATCTTTGCGAGAGATTGTGAGAGATTGTAGCTTCAATTTTAAAATGTTATTTATTTTCTAATATGATCATACAAATTTAATAATGACAATTGTATCTTCTATCTCTGTTCTTGGATTCAAATGTCCTAGAAAAAGGCTAATAGGTAAAGTAATATAACTTTGTACTTGTTTTAATGAAGAAACTTAGGATATAAGCACTTGGGTTATTTTTTCCTCTTCTGCTCATATATCATCTACTTTGGAGATTTCAGATAATGATGGGAGTTGACTGGTAGAACGAGAGTGGGAGAACTTAGCTTGCAGAAGTCTCTATTTCGTCTCTCCTAAAGTAGACTAAGTCTTTACTACACAAAGTCCCAGAAAAAAAAAAACAAGGAGAAATAATTTTCAGTCATTATAGCTCATCATTAGCTTAAATAAATCATCACTTTCCTTTCATTGGGCCCCTTGCCTCATCTCAGTGGAGGATGTCTTTGATATAATTTTCTATTTTTGGAAGTTAGATTTGGGGTCAGTAACATTTTACTATTGCTAGTCTCTGTATTAAATGGTTTACTGTTTGTTTAGGTGCTGATAAAGGCTTATACTTTCTAAACAAGCAGCAGAATACTGGGAATATCCTGCAGCTTGGTAACTCTTTCTTAATCCTGATTTTTTTTCTTTCAAACTTACTCCAAGCAAATGATTGATTTATGCCTAAAGACAATCTCTCTGATGAAAAAGAACCCTTGAAGATCACTCCAATTAATTGGTAGGAGCTACGCAGAGGACTGTGTTAAGAAATAGCTTATGATTAGGCTGAAAGCAATGTAGCCAAAGCAATCTAGTTTACTGAGTGATGGGATTGAAAGTAAGATGAGCAACAGAAAAATGAAAATGAATATTCTTTCAAGGGTGTTTGTTTTTTAAGTATAGTGCTTCTTAAAATGATTTCTTAAAATGTCTAAGTGCTACTAAGGACTTGGGGGAGGGATTTCTACTTTACTCCTTCCTAACTTACCTTTTTAACATTTATATTCCTTCATCCCCGCTTTGCTCTCTTTGCAATAACAAAAATGTAGAAAACCTCAGATGCCCACACACTGAGAATTGTGAAGTCTTTATAGTAATTATCTCTGGGTAGTTAATATTGTGTTGTGTTCTTTAGATGGGGTATCATTTTTTTTCTCCTTTAACCTATTAAACATAGAGATAAATTAATTAGAAAAATAGAAAAGAAGAAATTGAGAGTATTGATAAAGATCTGAAAATTTGATGAAAATATTCAGAGACAGAAGGCTTGATTTATAACAGGGAACAGTTAAAGGTATGGAAAAATGTGGCTTCAATCCAATCCTGGTCCTTAATTTTTAACACAAAAGGCTGCTTCATTTCCTGTAATGATAACCACTAGAGGGGGTACAATGATAATGCCTGCTCCTGGACTACTTTGGGGGCTAATAATAGAAAGCTTTTCTTCCCAGGAACTGCATAAACTGTAAACTGAAATGCTCATACAATTTATTTTCAATGAGAAATCAATCATTTAAATTCCATTTAGTCTGACCTTGTGCTTTTTAAATTTTATTTTATTGGAGAAAAAGAGAGAGAGAGAGAGAGAGAGAGAGAGAGAGAGAGAGAGAGAGATTTGTTGTTCCACTTATTTATACATTCATTGGTTGATTCTCATATGCTCCCTGACCAGGGATAGAACCCACAACCTTGGCATAGTAGGATGATGCCCTAACCAACTGGCCAGGGCCCAACCTCAGTGCTTAAGGGTTCTGTGTTTTTGTTAGCCCTTCTCTCTGTCCATTCTCCTCCACGTCCTGCTGCATTTGCCCCTTCTGTTCCTTCTGGGCAGATTCTCCCTCACAGCCCTCAGGGGGAACCCACACTCTCCACAGACACCTCAGTCTCTGACTTCAGCCCCCTGGCCTGTGGAACAATCAATGCCTGCTCTTCAAGGGCCCCGGTCTGCGCTATTTTGCTACACCAGCCCAGAAAACGAACACAGGGTCTGAGCATCAGGAGGGTTTTGTCAGGAAAACAGAAATCACACTAGTGTTTCAAGTTGGGAGGACTTAGTACAGGGGATTGGCGTTATGAAATGCTAGAATGCCTGGCAGAGGAAATAGAAAGTGGCCACTGGCTTCAGGAAGACAAGAAAGGCAGAAATTGAAAAACCCATGACGGACGATCTTGGCTCCCTGCAGGGCCAGCTCTGGGGTTTGCAGGGATGTCCGTGGAAGCTGCAGTGTCCATTGGCTGCTGCTGGAACCCCACGGGCTCTGCAGGCTCCCCGGCTCCAGCTCTCCAGTGAGTGTCCCTCAGTGATGGAATCTACGTCCGCTGGCAAGCCAATAGTTTTCAGACATTCAGCACCTGTAATTCCAGGGGGAACATGGACGTGGGCAGGAATATCCCTGCGATGGAAACTGAAAACCCAGCCTCATCTTATTACTCACAGTGAAAATAAACTTCGTACATGGGTGTTCCTTCCTCACATGTGTCCTGTTAGCAGTATTTACAAAGCATGCCCAAAGTATGCTGCATATTCTTCTCAAAGGGCAGGCTTTGTAATCAACCAAATTTTAGCCTGAGTCCCAGATCTTTCATTTCCTAGCAGCATAACTTGGGAAATTTACCTAGGACCCCTAAGCCCACTACCACTTCTGTAAAATAGGGCTCATAACATATCTACCTTAAATAAGCATGATGATTAAATGAAATAAAATATGTAAAATATCTTTCAGCATGGCCTATCATAAATATTCGATATTTGTATTATTATACCTATTTCATTACTTTGATTTTAAATTAGTTATTTATATGTAGGAGGGACTCTTGCGATCTCCTGATGGTGGGAAGCCTTATGTTCTCTATCTTAATCCACAGAGCAACATAGCATCTGACAGTTAGTCGTTACTTGATAACTGTTATTGTTAAGGTTATTCTTACCAATATATCTAGGATTCTAATGGTTTTCAAGAGATCTCAGATTAAGTCAACTAAAAATTAATTGAATAATTTGTAGATTAAACTTACATACCTTCTAACATTCACTTAAATATCTAAATATTAGTATTTTTATATTCCTACTAGTATATGCAAAGAGATTTACAGAACAGAGTGGTGAGACTTTCTAAAATGGATTAAGTGTTGGGGTGAACAGAGGGAGCATCAAGTAACAAGTTTTGTTTTGTTTTTTAATCTGCTCAGGAAAGAGTAAGATATTTATATAGATGATGTCCTCATATGACATGTTAAGAAGTTTAACGTTTATCTTGGAGACAGTGGAATTAAATAAATTAATTTATTTTTAATGGGTAATGATATTAGTTTTACTTGTAAGATTGCGTTGGCAGTGCTGCAGACCTTTGTTTGTCAGGGTGAGAGAGGAAACAAGAAAATTGGTTGAGAGGGCCTGAACTTGGGCAGTCGTGGAGAGGAAGGGAAAGGGTGCACAGACAAAGAAGACACCTAGGAGGTAGAGTGCATGTCAATGATTGTCCATGGTCAGGTCCCGCAGGCCCACTGGCTGGACAGAAATGACTAAGAGAGACATGTCACCTGCACAGTGAGAAGAGCCTTGGGGTGCAGTCATCGTATTCCTTCCTCCAGCCTATCATGGAGAAAAGCCTACGTCTGCAGTTCTGTGCTTTTCTGGCCCATGCAGACTGCATTGACCCTGGAACTCCCTGCAGGCCCTGAGGAGGCCAGAGGGCACTGTGTCCACCCGAGTCCTTGGGCATGGCTTATATCCCCTGCATGGCTTGGTAACCGGTTTTGCAGTGAGCTCAGGAACCCGACCACACATTCAAGTTGTCATGTTCATCCTGCTTTGAGCCCCGACTACCTCTTGTGTTTCGGACACAGGTGCTACCCTGTCTTAACAAGATTGACTAAGATGAGAACAAACATTTTCCAACAAGTTTCAGCAGTTGGGTCTTTGTTGGCTTTGCTGAGAGCAGTTTCAATTCTGAAAGAACATCAGGCTAATTGCAGCAGATGAAGAAATGCAGGGAAGACAAGGACATGGGACGCTGAGTGCATTTTACTTCATTCAATAAGCTTGTCTGTGGAAGGAAGGAGAGTGATGAGGCTGAAGCACCATGAAAATGTGCCTCTTCGTTTTGTCAATCCAAGTGTTCTTTATATTCGGTTAGATGGATAGCACTTTATTTTCATGTTTTTCTCTAAAATAAGCCATTGATTACATGAGTAAGTCTGAAATTCCAGTAAAAATGGCCTTCCCTTCCATTATTTGTTAAATTGTTAAATTATTCCTGGGCCATCAATATTCATACATTTGTACACACCAACAATAATAGAACATTTTTTAGGATACAACCTCACATGAAGCCAGCCTTTTAAGACAAATGAGCGGTTACATGTTTTGCTCTGGATGAGTTGTTTCAAAATATACCTCTTACCTCATCGATCTTGGACCTAAAAAATCCCCCCAAACCAAAAATCCTGGGCATATCTGGCAACAAATCCTGAAAATTACCTCAGTGGAAACTCGGAAGCTTCTCTATTGGGATTTGTCAGATGTATTTTTCATGATAAGAACGGGCTTATGGGTTTCTGGGAGGAAGATCAAAAAGTACCATTTGCCACATTATATTGAATGTACATAATTTGTGACTGTCGATGCTGGCCTTAATCACTTGGCTAAGGTAGAGTTTGTCACATTTCTCCACTGTAAACATTCAAGGAAGGAGATCACTATGCTTACCCCACATGTAAGGACTGGAAAGTTATGCTTCACTCTTTGAGGGTAGAGCATGTAGATTACATGAAATCATTTGTAAATTACTTGAAATTCTTCTTCACAGCAGATTTGTTTCTCCCATACTTATTAATTTATTCACTTATTTATTTATAGCATATGGACTCATGGATGTTTACTTTATACTTTGGGTATAATTCATTACTTCTTTATTTTGTCGCTCAAATTGTTCCTACTTTGACTGTCAGTACCTCAATTACCCAGAGGTTTCCCACCAATATTTCCCTTTATCCTTTATCTTTCTTTTCTTGCTCCCAGAAAAAAAAAAGCTATAAAAAGACAAAATAGCTTTGGGATGTCCAAAATGGCTACTTTGACTTGTTCTGTGTTTTTTGTAAAATAATTAATAAGGCTTTTAATAAAGAAATTAAAATGCATCTGACATTTTTAAAAAGCCAGTCATAATAAAGAGTATTATTTATACCACAAGTCAATTCTCTAAATATTAATATGTATATTTTATGAAATTTACAATTAAAAGTCAAATAGAATTCATCCAATTTGGAATTGAATAAAATGGTCTTTAAATTCATGTAAAAATGCAAATCTCTGGGAATAGCCAAGAAAACTCATTTTAAAACCTACTTAGCAGATGTCAGCAAATACCATAAAGCCAGTGGCATCGACTCAATATGGTGTTGGCATAGGGATAGATAAATAGATTAGTTTAAACAAATAGTAAACCAAATCATTTTAACGGACATAATCCAGCAATACAGCCCAGTTTACATGCGATAAAATATTAGTGGTATGTTAGCTCAGAGGGAAAAGGTTGGCTTATTTAACAAATGGTGCTGGGACAACTGTTCAGCCATATGAAAGAGAACATTTAAGACCACAGGAACGAAGAGTCCCACCAGCGGAGTGTGTGTGAGTGTGCATGTGTGTGCGCGGCCAAAGGGAATGACAAGGGGGTAAAGCTGGCAAGCGAGGTGTGACAGTCAGTCTTGCAGGAAAAATAGGGAACCACTTTTTGTCTATGAAGCAGAGGAAAAACAATCACATACACACTTTAGGAAAAAGTGGGCAGAATGTGAAGGAGAGAACATTAAAATGTGGGAGGTCTAGGACAAGGGGGTTTGGGGAGACAAGAAGTGCAAGATGAAGGGTTTTAAGAATCCGGCGAAGAGCTCTGATAATTGAGGAGGTAAACCCCTGAGTCAAATTTGGCTCCTTTATCATTTTGCCTCCCCCTGCCAGATCCATTTCAAATATATATCCTCCCATCCTCTTTATTATAACTGGGTTATAGCCTTCAAGCCCCCACTAAAGTACTCACTTAAGGGAAACTGAAGATCTTGTGGTTCAGAACCCAACGCGGAGTGTTCCCAAGCACAAGAGAGCACATATAATCAAAATACTGCATTAGGTCAAGTCTGGGCCCCAGCTGGCGGGCTTGTGTTTCTCTCCGCAACTTGTGTTCAGCTGTGGGTTTTGTGACGCAGCAGGTGGAACCCAGCTGGGACACGACAGACCCACAGCTGTCTGAGGAGGAGGCTGAGGTGTAAATCCTTTTCAAAACAAAGGCTAGATTAGATTTAAAGTTCAAGTGTGTTCAAACTTCATAATGCAAAAGGTCTTTGTAAAACACACAGAGCATACACTAAGATGAAAGCAATAGTGAAAATAAACGTCTTCATGTTTCACGGTATTCAAACTATACCATAACTATAAGCTTGGAAGATCTAGCTTCTAGATCTTCCTGTTCTCTCTTCTTAAACTTTCTATCATTACTTTTTCTATTATTATTATTATTATTATTATATCAGTTTATTCAGTAAGTACTTTGTGCCAGGTATTCTAATAGGATTACTTATTCTCACTTTATTCTTCATTCTCAGATCATTTTATTAAACCTTATTTTATCAGCAAGATTAAGTAACTTTTCTGTAGCCATATAGCTAGGAAGTGAAAAATTTGTAGTCTACCTCAAGTGTATATGGCTCCAAAGAACATTCTCTTCCTATGTTATATTTCCTCCCAATTAGGCCAAAGCAACAAACTACTTAGAATTTGGAAAAGTCAGACATTTTGGTAATGTCTTTTGCCTTTAAAGCAAATTGCTTTTGTGCCTGAATTGGATAAATTATCCAATTACTTCAATGTAAGCACTGAATCTGATGAAGATGAAACTGTTTTTCAGCATTTTTTTCTTATACCCTTACTGACCAGGTTTAGAATCTGATAGTCATTAGATGACTATTTATACATCTAGGAGAAGTCACTAAATTTTCTAAACCTCAGTTATTCATCTATGAATGGGTTGTTCCATACATTAAATAAGAATAGATATGCTAGTATACATATCTAGAGAATAATATCCACTAAGTAAGTGGCAGTTTTCTTCTATCATACTCTACACCCTCCTCCCCCCGCCCCAGATCTGCAGTGGTCTTAGATCCCTAAAAGTGTGCACTTTACATTTTTTTAAAAATATATTTTATTGATTTTTCACAGAGAGGAAGGGAGAGAGATAGAGAGAGTTAGAAACATCGATGAGAGAGAAACATCGACCAGCTGCCTCTTGCACATCCCCCACCGGGGATGTACCCGCAACCCAGGTACATGCTCTTGACAGGAATTGAACCCAGGACCTCTCAGTCCTCAGGCTGACGCTCTATCCACTGAGCCAAACCGGTTTCGGCGACTTTACATTTTAAAAAACGATTTTGTGGTAGGATGGCATTTAACCCCACCCCCCAAATAAATACACAATAGTGGACTTTCAGTACTATGTTAAACAGAGAGGAAAAAACGGTAAGTTGTAAGATCATCCAACACTCTCAAATGTCAGAGAATTGGTGTTGGTTTATTTAAAAAGTGCTGAGAAAAGGTAAGATTTGGTGTGTATTCATTTAAAGAGTTAGACACTGTAAAGAAGGGAAGAAACATTGGAAAGGGCAAGCACAGGGCAAGCACAAAAGGTTATGCAGAGAGGTTATGACAAACAGTTTTGAAATAACATCATACAAAAGCTAGTAATAAAATGGTGAAGAAATACTGAGAAATAAACCACTAAACAAGCCATGTTGGTAGAAAGCTTTGGATATCACCAGTGTTTAATGCTGTCATTTTAGTCTCTCAAGGTCATAATGGTAATCATAATTTCTAATCCATTTGGCTTGATATAAACCTAGTAGTCACTAGAGATTATCTGAGGCAGAGAAGAGACGGCTGAAGGGAAAATGAAGGGCGACCTTTAATACTGAGGCCAGAAGCTGGGTGCAAGCCGAGACCCAGAGAATGCAGCGCTCAGGTTCCATTTCTCCTGAAAGTGACCAACATGCATTGCCCTCCTACCACACTTCCTCTGGTCCTTTGGCAATAGAGTTCTTCTTTTAAAGAGCCCACGTTTTATCCTGCTATGTTTCAAAGAATCTGGAGTTCTATGACTGCCATAGGAGAAAGGACGGCATCGCTCCTTTGCAATTTGTTAGATTGAAAATAAAAGTCAAAATCGTTGTTGAGGGCACCTCTTTCTCAGACAATCCTCAGAGAGCCATTATATTGAAAGCCACGGATGCATTTAACCTCCCGTTGGTGACTCTCAGGGTCTCTCAGCTGAGTGAGGAGGGCACTTATGGCAAAAGTGATGAACATAAATGTTCAAAACTACCTAATGTCAAAAAAGACAAATTGCTGGAAGGAACTGGCATATTTTGAACTTTGATGTACAGGAAATAAGGTGCTAAAAATGTCCTGTCATTGGGTCTAGGTAATTGAAGAATCACTGAGTTGAAGCCTGAACAGAAAGAAAGACAGGAAGATGAATTTAGTGTCCCTCTTCATCAATATAATATTGACAGGCTACCTAACAATATAGCTCTTGGATGAAGAACTGTAAGTAAGGCTGACAGATACACTGGTGAGGTCTGCTTACTTGCTTTGTTCCAGTGGGTTTAGCTTGAGGGCACATCAGCTTTTATTTAACATATTAAATAGAAAGTTGGGATGCAATAGTTTATTCTAAAAACTTCTGTCTCATTCCATCAACTATTATTGTTAAGTACATGCAAGATATATGTTCCACTCACAGTATTCCAAATGATAAAGACGTAGAACCTGTTTTCAAGTAATAATCACTCTTTGGGCATGCTAGATTCCATCGCCAAAGAATAAGCTTGCTAGGAATTCATTAAATTTTAATCTAGCGCTCCCTTATGATGGACTAACAATTAGGGAGTGATTCCTGTGGTTCTATTGGACTCCCCCACACGTTGATATTCGATTTTGTTCTTCACCCTAATTGGTGTGGCTTGGTTAGACGATAGTCCCATGCAACGAAGGGTCTCAGGTTCAATTCCTGGTCAGGGCACATATCCAGGTTGTGGGTTCGATCCTAGGTTGGGCCACATATGGGAGGCAATCTCTCACATCAATCTTTCTTTCTCTCCCTCTCTCGCCCTTCCTCTCTAAAATCTTTTTTTTTTTTTTTAAAGAAAGAAAAAAGATTTTTTTCTTCTGCTACAGATGAGACAGAGGAAGGATCATGTAGAAGGGGATGTTTATCTAAGGAAGGCGTGATGACCCCTAGTTCCAGCAATCAATTGCCCATTGTGAATATTTAACACATCTTCGGAGCAATAGGAAGTAAGATACTCAGAGGAAGGTCACCAAATACCTCCCTCACACATTTGAGAAATGGTTACCTCTTAGGGCTTTCGGAAATGAGCAATTCCTTTTTATTTTATAGAGATGCTATCTTAGTCGTAAGAACTCTCACTGTATATTCATATGTCCAGTCTCCATCTGAGGGAAGGTGGTGTTTTTGCTTCCCTGACCAACAGAATACTTTTTTGGAACTCTCATCGATAAGAAGGAGATTCTAAAGCCACAGGAGGCAAACCGATGCAATTCTTTGTTCCAGATAATTTTTTGGTTTTTATTGTGTTAAGAAGAGATAACATGAGATCTACTACCAACAAAATTTTATGTTTAATACAGTATTAACTATAAGCCTAATGTTGTCTATAGCAGATTTCTAGAATGTAACTCATCTTGCATAACTGAAACTTTATGTCTATTGAACAGCAACTCCACATTTCCCCCCCACTCTCCACTTACAAGAGATATCTAAAATAGTCAAACTCATGGACGCTCCAGGTGTTTTTGAAACATAGTAGATCATAACTCAGACATGAAAAAGGACACACTGTCTATGTATCCATAAGCTATTGAGTTAACTGATCACATGAGTGAATTCAAATATGAGTCAACTTTGTTTCTTTGTTCATTTGTTTAACTGAATGTATTCCTTTGGTTTGTTGTTTTGGTGTTGTATGTGTAAGGCCACACTTGCCGGAAGCCAATTTCATCCTGTCATAATTGCAAGAGTTTCATCAAAAGGTTGATGGAACTTGGGGACTCAACAAGGGCTGAGTCACATATGTTGTCACCTGTTGGGAATGGCTAAAGGCATTTCCCCAAACCTGAAAAGGGTTGATTGTTTGTTGCCAGACAGCTCAGGGCATCTTAATCTACATGTTATTGCCTCCTACCGGCCAAACACCTGAACAGCCCTAGGCTAATTCTTCCATTCTGACAATGGACTCTGTATAGGAAACCCTGGCCCTTTGAAGTGTATATCTCTGCCTCGCCTCAGGACAATTTGTGTTAATAAAAAGCATGGGGTCCTGAGATGAGGAGAACTTAGTTTCTTTAGCTAGGCTCCTCTGACCCCAAATGCCTTTCAAAATTATGCTTTATCTCTGGACTCTTACTTAAGTTACACACAGCCCTTTATCCAGATTGCTGAACCCTTCTAGATGCTAGAACAAGAACCCTGGCACACACTCCTATCTATGCCTTGCTATCTAGACCATAATATTTGAAGACTTGTCCTTAAAGCCACCTATGGGATGGTGAAACAAATTTGAATGGGCAGCTCGTTAGGTGTCAGCCCTGTTTTAGTTTTGGGAGATGTAGTAAGGAACAAGACAAAAATCTCAGGGAGCCTACATTCCAGTGGGGGAGATAGAATAAGCAAGTTGAATAAATAAAGCACAGTCTATGTAATAGTAGCACGTGCTTAAGAAAAAGTATAAAAGAGGGAGTGGACAGATGAAATGTTGCAGTTCGAGGTAGACATGAGTATTGACATTTTAGGTAGTATGGACACAGAAAGCCTCTCAGAATGATGTTTCAATTAAAACGGAATGGAATCTAAAGAACAATATAAACCAACAAACAAACAGAAACAGACGCACAGATACAGAGAATAGGCTGATGGTTGCCAGAGGGGAAGGGGTTTGGGGGACTGGGTAAAAGGGGAAGGTATGACAAATACAGATTGGTGGTTACAAAATAGTCTTGGGGATGTAAAGTACAGCACAGGGAATATAGTCAATAGTGTTGTAATAGCTATGTGTGGTGCCAAGTGGGTCCTGGAAATATTGGGGGGGTGCACTTTGTAAAGTATATAGGATGGGGCAAAGTAGGTTTACAGCAGTTCTTATGGAAAAAAATATAATAATTTAAAAAATAATACAAGGATCAACTCTGTTTTGCATACTCACAATCATAAATCTACTTTTGCCCCACCCTGTATGATTGTTTAACCATTATGCTGTACACCTGAAACCAACACAAAATAATATGGAATGCCAACTGTAATTGAAAATTTGAAAAAAAATTTAAAACACTGAATGAAGCGAGAAAGTTGGTCACATGGCTAATAGGAGGGAGAGCAGGAAGGGAGCAGCAAGTGGGAGGGTGCCTGGAGTGTTTGGGGAACTGGGCACCTGGAGGGAAGAGAATGAGAAGAGAAGAACCAGGAGATGAGGTCACATGGGCAATGAGGAGCCCGTTACTGTAAGGCCCTGTAGAGGATGGAAAGGATTTTAGTTTGTTCTCATCTCCAGAGTTGTGCATAGATATGACTTATAGTTTTAACAGGTTTACACTGACGATTGTGGGGCGAATATACCATAGAGAAGCTGAAGGAAGTCAGAAAGTTAGAAGGCAGAATCAGGGAAGAAGTCAGAAAGCTAGAACAATAATTAAACCACAGTTAATGGCGACCTTGGCCAGGAGCTGGCCATGAGGAGAGCAGACAAAAGACAACATGAGACACTGCTAGAAGGAATGTAGGGTGTGAGGGGAGGCGACAACTCAAGAATGAAGGCTGGTAGGATGTAATTGCCACTGTCTGAGATTGGGAAGTCTTATGGGAAGAGATCACATTGATGGGGATAGAGAAAATTGCTTTTGGACATAAGATTTTAGGCTAGTATACTTCCAAATAGAGGGACCGTAGACAGATTAACATGTGGTTTATGGAGTTTGGGAAAGTCTGAACTATAGGTATAAATTTGGGACTCATCAACAAGCAGGTAGTATTTAAGGCTATGAAACCGAATGATATCAGCTAGAGAATTTGTAAGATTTTAAAAAAAGAATGTTTAGAGAGAGAGGAAGGGAGAGAGAGAGATATTGATGTGAAAGCAAAACTTTAATCGGTTGCCTCCTGCATGCCCCCAGCTGGGGATGGAGCTCTCAATAAATGGCAACCTTTCAGTGCATGTGATGATGCCCAACCAACTGAGCCACACTGGCCAGGCACAGGGGCAGGGATTGGAGCAGAGTCATAGCCAACCTGGAATGTTCAGAGCAGCATTTCAGATTTTTCACTGGTAAATCCATCCCTCAGTTGCCTTTCCCCCGTCTCAAATTCCTATTTTCTTTATTTTCACCACAATTGAGCATTTTATTTTTCTCTTAATTGCTTTATTCATTACTACTAGATTGCCAACTAGATAGTAAAAGATTTTTGTTTTCTTTAGAGAACTGATCTTTTTTTGTATAATTCATAAGAAAGTTAGACACTAGATCATATTTTTTAATATATATATTTTATTGATTTTTTACAGAGAAGAAAGGAGAAGGATAGAGAGTTAGAAACATTGATGAGAGAGAAATATCGATCAGCTGCCTCCTGCATACCCCCTACTGGGGATGTGCCTGCAACCAAGGTACATGCCCTTGACGGGAATCGAACCCGGGACCCTTCAGTCTGTAGGCCGACGCTCTATCCACTGAGCCAAACCAGCCAGGGAAAATATGTTCTTTTAAAAGATAGAAATTTATAATCATACTTTTCCTTTATCAGAAGTAATCACAGTCCTAATTTTAGATTAATGTTATAGAATTCTAGTACAGAAGAGACTACTGAAGGCATTCATGATTTCATGATTTCAATTTTCAAAAGTGTAGCTTGGTGGTTACTTATTGATCCTACCTTAAAGGTACACTTGTCAATTTTATTAGGGTTTACTTATTTGCAGAAAACAATAATTTAAAACAACGAAAAGAAATAGAAGACACCCAATTCTCTTCTTAGAATTTCCCTAATGATATCACCTTTAACAATATTTTCACTTCTGCCTGTGTATTTAGAGAGTGTGATGCTAAAAATACCATCTGAGACAGCTGGGTTGTAGAGTACAGAAACCACAGCTGTTCAGGGGTAAACTTTTAAACAATGTCATCTGAGTATCAGTTGTTAATTACTACCACCGCAAACGTTTCTTTTCCTTTTAAAAAACTGAAATGAAAGCCACAGAATTAGGCCTTTCAAGCAATATAGATTATTTTTAAAAATGCTCATGGCATGATAATATAATAGAGTGAAGTATATAAATAATGTGTCTGAACAGAGTGCCACTAGAAGAATTGACAATGGAAAGCCAAATATATCCAGCACAATTGCATAAACTAGTAGGGGTAGATATGAAGTCAGTAAGACAGGACAAAAATATTAAGTACTAGTAGATTTATAAGTTGCATCTAAAAAATGGTGAAATAGATATGGCAAACACAAATGCTGATGACCCTGACTCAGCCTTATTGAATTGAACTGGACCCTAAGTGAGGACTTCCAAATATTTATTGAGCACCTATTGCAGGGTACTTTCACACCCACGATCTCATTTAATTCCTGCAACACTTTCTGGAATGTATATTATTTTCCACATTTTATAGGTGGGGGACCTATGCTTTTACAGGGCAAAGTACTTGCCCCATTAATTCTTGTAGATTCACAATATACACCTAAGAGTTACAATTTAAAAATCAAATTATAAGGCGTAGAAACTAAGGAGAACAGAAGTGAAGGAAATTTATGTGCAGTGCTCTGCAAATCTACCCACACTATGGAGTAGACTCTCAGTACAGACCCTGCCAATCAAAGATCAGAAACATCACCTACATTCCCACGGCCAGCACTTTTAAATGAAAACACTTGTGACTTCAGAATCACAAAGACTGACACTATCATTTTTTCCTCTCAGTGGAGGTGAACATGACATCCTGTGAACTAGTTTATATTTTAAGAATTTGAAAGATCTTACCTAGTTCCACTGAGATGTGTAAGGAAGTTATATCAAGTTTTCTCCACTGTGGCAGCATTTACATTTTGGATCGAATAATTCCTTGTAGTGAGGATGTCCTTTGCATTCTAGGATGTTTAGCAGTATCCTTGGTCTCTGCCTTATTAGGTGCCAGTAGCACCTTCCCTCCCTCACTAGTTATGACCACCAACAATATCCCCAGACACTGCTAGTTGTCCTTGAGGGGTGGGGAGCAAGCTGGGACTGAGTTAGATAATGGTAGCACTGAGTTGTAACCTACGTTTGCACAGAGCTTGTGACTTCAAATTGGAAACAAGGTTTGTTAAAGACAAATATCATGTTTCAAAAAATTATGTTAAAATTAGCTTAATGCATTAATATAAAATGCATTGACACTTATATTAAACTAGAGGCCCGATGCACAAAATTCATGCAAGGGGCTCAGCCCCTGCGGCTGCCTCTGCCTTGGCCCCCCGCTTTGGCTTTGTCTGGAAGGTCATCCGGAAGGACATCCGGTCTAATTAACATATTATGCTTTTATTATTATAGATGATATATTGAAATATCCCAATGCCATTTAATTTTCTGTTCCAATGTCTCTTCAGAAACATGAATTACATACAAATCACATGTTGCCCATAAGTGTCAAATTTTAGTTACTTCTGTGATTTAATTTTGCTCTAAGATATTTACTTTTCAGCAACAGACAAGTTTATTTTTCTGGTTGCTGGATATTTCTATTTTATGCTGAACTCGATGGACTGTTTTAGAGCAGCTATTTGTGGAATTGTATGGAAATACTCGAGTCATTTTATTTTAGAACCACACATCTTCATATTCTGCGCTGCAATTTTATGCAATTCAGTTAGGAAATGAATCTATTCTTCTGGTTGCTTTGAACTCATTTACATTCTTCAAAGTTCCTCAGCAGGAAGTCTTTAATAATCGTGCTGTGCTGTTTTTCTGTTTTACTTTGTTCATCTTCTTATAAGAGACTAGTGACCACAAACCTCCTTCCTTTTCCATTGTGTGTTAGGTAAACTTAGACTGATTTTTGTTAGATTTAAAGTGGAAAGTAGAATTATTCACTTGAGATAGTAAAGGACAATCTTTCATTCATACTAGAGCTACTTAACATTCAAGGGCATGACTGAAATGCCAATAGTATGATTTATTTCATAATTTTTATTAGCAAGTAAAATATTGTGAACAATGCCATGAAATTTTACACACTGAGTGGCCAGATTATTATGACCACCTGACGTTTGTAGGCAAATCAGCTGTACACTGCATCCTTTGGGATATGGAAGCTTAAGGCCTGTTCGAACACCTTTGCTGTCTGCATTTACCAAGATAAAATGTCTCTAATTCGCACAGGAACACAAGGATTGGAAGTCGAGCATTGGAAAAAAGTCATGTGGTCCCACGTTCAAAGGCTGTTAAATCGCGTTGTTTACCCATATCTTCAGAAAAAAATCACTTCTATTGTCGTGGAATAAACAACCTGCTTCTCTATTTATAATGGTCTGGCCCTCTAGCAACTTCAGTGTGAAAATTATAGCTAATTTGCCTACAAACGTCAGGTGGTCATAATAATCTGGCCACTCAGTGTATTTTAATATGTTCATTCCCACATAAACCTCACGTAATTCAGTAGTAGTGAGAAATGTTTTCATAACTTCAGAAATCATTCTCCACTGCAGTGCAACTTAAAGATATTCAACAATAAAATTAATCAGTTCTTTTTAACAATTGTGTATTAAGTGGTATGGGGAAATGGGCATTAAAATAAAACATTTATTATATTAAAACTCCAGCTAAGGACTGTCACTTCTTTCTTTGGAAATCATTGTTAGCAGAAATGTATAGTATGTTGACAGTCCACACTAGGTTTTGTTACTAAAAGCATAACTCATCTTTCTCCTTCCTTGGTGAAGGTGACTTTCACCACTGTAATAGACACACTGACTTGCCAGTGACCCCAAGCAATTATCCTTAATGGCTGTAGATTACCAAGACGAAAACAAAGCACATGCCCGAGTGCTATCTGTGGCGAGAGGTCCTTGCCTCCTCTGGTTGCTGGTGGGAGTGGGCTTCTACTAACCTCTTAATTAGTTTCCTTCAACTAGGGATGCAGGAAATAACCAGAGTAGTACTAGCAGTTGCTGTTTGTTACTCTGTCAGCAATAAAAATCAGCTCCTTGTAGCACAGTTGTTATAAATGTCTCCAAATATAATTTATGCTCTTCACTGTTTTGAAGTTATGGGGGTTTATTAGATTTGGCTGTAGGAGTGTTATTTGAAGCACACATATGACTACATACACACATATAAAACTATTGCTATTTAACAAAGTTGGTTTTAATATTTTTGATAACTATATTTCAACATAGTTTCCTTTGTAATCATATTTCATTTTATGTGCTTAAAAACATTGCGCTGGGAAGGAGTCCATAAACCTCATGGGTTGCCAAAGAAGTCTTTCTCACACACACACACACACACACACACACACACACAGACTAAGATTATCCTGGCATAAATACAGACATAAAGATCATTAAAGGGCTACTAGTGCATCATGGACCAATTGATAGCCACCACCATAAATCTGAAAAACTGCAAATTATGACCCTATGATTGAGTGGAGAACCTTAAGGAGCAGCCAAGAGCTGCAACTTAAAGACAGAAAACAACGTTTTTCAGAAATCTTGGCAGCCAAGGGTAAGCAATGAGGACAGTTTCACATTTTGCTACTGGCTCTAGGAGGACTGAAGGGCCCACAACTCATTTCCTGTTGACTGCAGCTAAGACCTTCCCACCAATTCCTCCCCTGCCCCATCAAAGGGACACACGCAAGGCAGGCGGGGGAATACACGCCACTGAATCAAAGAACTCTCTTTCAAAAATGTATGGCCAGAATTTTGCTGATGCCCAACAACTACTAGTGGGTTAACATGCGTGTGTTGGCTTCCTTTCCATGGGTGGGCTTGCGCTTCTGCAGCAGTTGGGGGAAAAGTTTGGTCCACAACCTCAAGTTTGGAAACCATTGGGTTTCCACTGCTCAAAAAGCCACAAGCCTCTCTCACTGTAGGGTTAGCAAACCTGGCCAGTCATCCCTCTTCCACCCATAGCACATACAGACATTACCAATCAATCACTGCACTAGCCTCAATGAGGGCTGGGATCAGAGTCCTGCACCAGACAGTCCCCAGGGCAGCCAATTCACTGCTAATTTATCAAGTAGGGACTAGTGTTGAAGCCTCTGCATCATCCTTATTCTAATTTTCTCTCTGCCACTGACATGTGTGACCTTGAGCCAACCATGCCTCTTAGTCTTGACTTTTTCATCTATAAAATAAATGGGGGCTCATTTTTCAATTCTACCATCATTAGCCTGCCTGGAAGAAAGAAGCTAGAATACATAATATTCAGGTTTCATGCAATGTATAATTTTACCCTGAAAAACATATAATATTAGATTACCTGTGAGCATCTGAATATTTCACTAACTTTCTATGACTTAAATGTGAGAATATAATAATCCAGAGTATTATAGCTCTTGAAAAACATTTATAACAATTCTATTTATAAAGCAAAGCTAGATTATCACCCAGGAATGATTTCTTGGTGCAGATCAGGAATTCTGTAAGTTAAGGCCAACTAACAATAAAACAATGCTTTTTTTAAAAGCACACTTTCCCTCTCTCCCATCATTTCTTTCTAAAAATTTTCAAGTCTTAGTAATTAACTCTAGCTTCCAATTACACTGTTTTTAGCACTCAGTGTTCACATGAGAGCAATCCGACCAAAATTCGCTTAACATAAGGAGTTGCAGCTGTTACAGAAAAACAAGCCCAAGAAGGCTCTGATGCTTGCCTCCCAATCCCAGGTATAGTGACTAGCACGTGAAATTAAGGGTTGCAATCAGTTTCCAGTTATGCTGCATTGAAAACACTACCATTAATAGCAATTTGATTATGTATTTAATTCTCTAGAGATGGTTAGACTTTTGCAGGGAGAGGCAGCACTATCCTAATAAGGCATGAGGTCCCGATTCTCAAAATTGCACCCTTTGGAGTTGGTGCAGGCACTCGTGTGACCTTGGGAAGCTATGGAACTTCTTTGTGCCTTGTTTTCACATATACAAAAAGGAGATAGCACCTGTCACAGTGTACTCGTGTGGCTACCTTGGATGACATATGCACAATTCTTAGAACACTGTCAACCAGGAATAGTCCAACAAATATGAACTATTAAAATTTACAAAAATGAATGTTTCAAGTTGTTAGGTGTCTCCTGCTGTGGACTGAGGCTCCTTGGCCCACAGCCATAGCACCACAGAAACTACCTCTATGATTCCATGTTTCTCTGAGGACACCTGTTACATTCTGGCATCTGCATCAGTGCTGTCCAGGCCATGTACACATGAAGATTCATTTGGTTGTGGCTCATGAAGCAACACCAGAGCTCAGAGTTTATGTCTGTAGGATATTATGATGCTACAAGCTGGTCAATGGCTGCGTCCGGATCAGTCTGGAAGGCTGTGCCATCACAGGTTCAAACACCCCAAGGCAGGGCAAGGGTGAGGAAGCCCATTGCTCTTCTATTCCCGTGTGGATTTGAAGCTCCCAGTCCCAGCAAATATCACAGTGTTCATGATTAGGAAGCAAAGGGTCCTCTCTTCTAGAGATCTGATCCGGCTGTTTGCTTGGCTCTCAGGTGAGACCTCCCTCCCTCATCCACCAATCAGGAGCCTTCCAGAAGAATCCCCGTGCTTTGATTTACTATCACCAGGCACAATGCAGGAAGGTTCCTATAATGTCTGGTGTCTGGTACAGATCTTTAACTGGCCCACTTGTCATCAAGCCCCAGGGCCTGCCCTTGGTTCAATAGCATCATGAGAAGGGCGGGGTTCCTGGTTTACAAGCAGGAAACCAAACTTTGGCCACCCCAGTGCAAAGGCTGCACACCAGACCAAACCAATTAAAACCAGAGCCTCTGGCAATGAACCAGCAAATCAAGATGGTTTCAACTTGTCTAGTTTAAGGAACAGCCACGTCTGAGAACCACTAATGTAATGTTGAGATCCTTGTTACTCAAAGTGTGATCCTAGCAGCCCTGACACCTGGGAGCTTGTGGGCAAAGCAGATTCTCAGGCCACCCCAGGCCGACAGAGTCAGAATCTGCATTTTAACTCGATCCCCTGATGAATGCACATTAAGTTTTGAGAAGCTCTGGTGCAGAAACTGCACTGTAATTAAGTCGTTCTCCGCCTGCCCTTACATTCAATCACCAGACAGCTTCAAAGCCCACTTATCTGTCCTTTTCCAGAGCCCCTCAGATTTCACCAGTCTGGAGTGAGGCACTGGCCTGGATGCTTCTCTCAAGATTAAGAACCACTGCAACGAAACTGTGCCATATCACGGCACTTCCCATCCTTACCTAACAGGTGTAATTGGCAAATTGAGTTCAGAAACGCAACAGGTTCAAAAAGATACTCTGAAAATACAAGGAGACATTTTTTCTCCTTACATTTTAGTCAAGTGTTTACTTCCAAGCCTTCCCTTCCCTTAAAAATGTTAAGGGCAATTAGATTACTATCTCACTCAATAATTGATGCTGGGCACTAATGAATGAGTTTTGACTTTTAGCTACAATAAGTATTTTTCATTAAAATATATCATAAACAGGGATGGGCAAAAGCAGATTTACAGTTGTTCATATGGAAAATATAGAGTAAACTGTTTCTCATACTCACAACTGTAAACCTACTTTTGCCCTGCCTTGTAGGTTTTGTTTTGTTTTACTAAGTAATGATATGCATGGGCCCCACAGTTTGAGGCTCTAAAATAAATGTCACATTTACTTAACATGAAAACTAAATTACTTTTGAGTCTGCTTTATTCAGTACAACTTACAAAAAGAAAATTACCCTGGACAGAGTTAAACAGGCAAGGAAGACTTTATTCAAGACTATTGCCATAGGTAGAGAGGGCGAACTCAAGGCTGCTGAAACAAACGGTAGGAGGGTTTCTAAGTAATGGGGTGAGCCATGGAAAGGTGCTGGAGGACCTTAGAGGAAGGTCAGTCAATGTGAATGGGCCCTTCAGGTTGGCTAATTGTCATTTATGGGAAATTAGGCTCCTGTTCCACCCCACAGAAACTGGGGAATGAGGTGGTATCTTCCCTCGTGGTATTTCAAAGGAATATCTCCCAGGTCCTTAAGGAAGACTTTGTAGGGTTGTAAAACTGACAAGAAACTTTCAAATTTATATGCATTTCAAGGAGGGCTCAGTGTAGGAAAAAGGTCCTGCCTCTGTGAGTGGTTTGTTGTAGAATCAGTCAAGGGTCAGGACTAGGACTGGAGCCCCCGTGGTGACTTAGCCTCCTTCTTCTTTCTCCATGCATTTTTAATAGGAGAGCTCCCCTAGATGGGGGTGCTCCACTCCTTGGTACCTTGGTGGTGGGCTGGTCACAAAATTGACATTTGGCTTAACAGAACAGATTGGCTCTGTTTAGGCCTAAAAACTAAATTATATCATCAGCTTCATTTATGCTAGACCCGAGAATCAGGAATTAATGTTAAAGACTTCGATTTTCCATTTTTCTTTACTTGTATCTCTTTTGGGAACCATACAGAAAGACGACATGATTCTTAGGAAAGAATTCTCACATTCCTGGTCAATAAATCTATTATTATCTAATAACTTTTAAACACTATATTCACAAATTAACAAGAAGCCAGATTGCAGTGGAGTGAAGGGTAAATGAGTGAAGGAACTTGCCAAAGTGAATGAATACAACAGTGTCTTCTCCCCAGAAGTTTGGCTGGGAGCTGGGGCACTCATTCTCCCCCAAATGCTCTTTCTAAGGACACTGCTGACTTTCATCTGATGTATTTAATCACAATTATCAATCATTTGGCTCCACCCACTGGCATTTGATACTGATGTGCTCCCATTTCTCTATACTCTATTTTGGTAAATTGTTCACACACTTTCTGGGATAGGAAGTTGGAAGTCTTCTATATCCCTTTCTGCAGTCTTAGCATCCAGTCAATTACCCAACCTTGTGACTTGATACCTTGCAATTCCATTCTCCCCTTTTCACCTTCACTGGTATCCCCTTCTGTGCCCTCATTTTCTCTCTCCTGGGTCATGGATGAGCTTCCCAATTGGTTCCTTGACTCATCCTGTGTTACTCATCTCTACATGGGTAACAGAGCAATTTTCCTAACATAAAAGCAGATCGGCAAGGTGTGACATTGGGAGAAACAGGGTCAAGGATACATTAAATCCCTCTGTGTTTTTCTTTAAAACGGAATGTGAACCTACAATTATCTCAAAATTAAAAGTCAAAGTAATGAACAGCACCTCCTCTTTTCTTATAATATTCTAAAATACGTTCCAGAATTTTCACATTCCTTAATGAACTAGCCTCTTGTCTTCTAGTTCAATTTGACTTCTTGCCACATCCTACCATTGTTCTGCTCACCCAGCTGCAGTGAACCACTTATAGATCCCCAAATCTTCCAGGTTTTCTCTCTCCTTGTCTTCATAGATGAAGCACCCTTTGGCTTGGGGTCATCTGCAAATTGTCAGTTTGAAAAGTTACTTTTTATCCCTCCAATATCTGATTAGATCCTGCTCTTTCTCTGAAGTCTTTCTACATGGCCACAAGCTGACCTAAATGTTTCATGTTTAAAACTGTACAGTAATACCTCTACTTAGGCAAATGTTTTGCTCTAAAATAAATGGTCTTTTTTTCCTATCTCCCTCCCTAGACTGTAGGTCCTGTGTTAACAGAGGCTATCATCACTTACCTCTGTATTTCTAGGAACTGAGACAAAACAAAGCTCAACAAATATTTGTTCTATGAATGCCTGAATCCTCTTCTTGCTTTCACTGACAGCCTCAATTTAAAATGTATTGACGTCCCCAAATGTCACTAAGTATTTATTATGCTATTTTGGATGCTTCTTGTTTACTCTAAAAAGTATATGAAAGTTTATGAAAAATAAATAACATTTGCACTTCACATACAAATTCTGATAAAAAGAGTGGACAACATATTATATATATACAGAACATAGCTTATATTCTAAACTCTTAAGTCATATAAATGAATAAGGAGCTGATTATACCTTTTTTCCCCCCACAGCACAGTGACTGTCCCTTATTTTTACTATTTGTAGAAAACAGGTAATTAGATTTCAAAAATTGTATTACAAAATGAACAGCAGCAGTTTGAAGCATTTCAACAATGCTTATGAACTCCACTTTTCTGACACAAACAAAACTATTATTCCGTGTTCAAAAAGCAGGACTTGTCCCAAGTGGACATGTTATCCATCCTGTGGATACCCAGGCCACATTGCTCAGGTCACATTTGTGTTTGCGTCTCCTTCCATCTCCTCTTCTCCATCATCGGTGAGGCCCAACCTGCCAGGGATCTGACTGGATTGCAGCAAGCTCTTCAGCTCCTCCCCCTCAGCCACAGGTGATGTGCTTACAATGGTTCTTGATCCCTTCTATATCCCCCGGAGATGGGCCACCTTTGTTTGTGTCAGTTGGTAACCAGCATCTGGATTGAAATCTTAGTTTCACCTTCTGGAAATCTAATACTCTTGACTTGTGGAACTTTATAAATTACACTAGAGGCCCAGTGCACAAAATTCATGCACTGGGATGGTGGTGGTGGAGGGGAAGACCCTCAGCCCAGCCTGCACCCTCTTTCAGTCTGGTGCCCCTTGGGGGATGTCTGACTACTGGATATCCCTCTCGAAATCTGGGGCTCTTTTAGTCCAGAACCCCTCACTCCTTACCGCCCTCCTGCAGTGGAGGTGGGAGAGGCTCCTGCCACCACCGCTGCGCTTGCTAGCCGTGACCCCGGCTTCTGGCTGAGTGCCGCTCCCCCTGTGGAAGTGCACTGACCACCAGGGGGCAGCTCCTGCATTAAGCGTCTGCCCCCTGGTGGTCAGTGTGCATCATAGTGACTGGTCGTCCTGGTTGTTTCGCTGTAACAGTACTTAGGCTTTTTTAATATAGATGGTCTGTAATGCTTCTTATTTGTTACAGGATTTCTTAGAACATATAAGTCAGTGATTTGAGAGATGCCCAATGGTCCAGATCACACAGTTCAGTTCCACAAGGCTGTTGTTGGTGAGAATGAGTTCTGTCAACAGGACAGAGTCTGATCAAGTCCCTCACCTATACAGCAGAACAGGATAACCTCTGGGCGCACTAACAGTCAAAATTCTAATCCTGAAAAAGTGAGCACCAGATCTGAAAATGGGTGATCATACCAGGTTAGCACTTCCCTAAGGAAGCTCCCTGTCTGGTGACCACAAAAAAGTGCAGTTTGATTTCTCCTCATAAAACATTTTTTTTTTTTAAAGCAGAAACAACTCTGATGAGCAGATAGCTATGGTGAAGTTTTTATTGGGTAATCAGAACAATGAAAGTGAACTTGAGTAACACAAATTAAGTCAAAATTTCCCCAGTATATTAATCCATTACCATATTGTCCACATACCAGGAAAAGCTATGAGATCAGAGTTGTTTCTTTCTTCTTCTTTTTCTAACTTGGATATTAGGAATGAATTATATCATGCATTAAATAGGTATTTTACAATTGAACACTTTGGCTTTTAGGAAAAGCAATTCAATTTAAATTAGTTTGTATAGGATAATGCCTTCATTTAAATTAATGAAACTCTTTATATGTGTTTTTAATATAATTTAAAGCCAAACATAATAAACCTAATATGTCAGGTTATTGTAATCAATCATCAAAAATGAATATAAATGTAACATATTTTTTAAAACATAATTAATAATTCTTTATAGGGTTTATCTTATTGTAAAACAATTTACTATATTTCATATTTGTGTAAAAGTAATTTCTTAACGACTTAAAATGATTGGTGAGTGTTATTTGCAAAAATGAATAAATTTTGAGAAGAGTGACATACATATGTCATTAAACTATGCCTGGTTGACAAGACTCCACAGTGTCCTATGTAGTATAAGAACTTACTTATTAAATGTACAAACTATATAACACACACATACACACACACACACACATATCCCCTGTTATATCCAATCCAATGAAGGGTACTAAATAGACGGTGCTAAGTTTTGTATAATTATAATAGTCAGTGAACTGAAAAATTAGAAAAGATCGTTGTTAGTGGAGCTACATGTTTTCACTTGCATGCAAGTGAGAAGAAAAAGTAGTCAAAATGACTCAAAATATCCTGGGTGTAGTTTTGGAGGCTTGGTATTCTAAAATGAATTAGAGTCATTAAAATAGTGAAAAGTGTTAAAATTGTTATCCAAATTGCAAAAATAAAAAGTGACTCTGGTTCCTGGCCAGCATGCTCAATGGTTAGAGCGTTGGTCCACACACTGAAGGGTCATGGGTTTGATTCTCAGTCAAGGGCAATACCTGGGCTGCAGGTTCCACTCCTAGCCTGGTTGGGGCAAATGTGGGAGGCAATCAATTGGTGTGTCTCTTTCACATTAATGTTTCTCTCTTCCTCTCTCTCTGTTTCTCTCTCTCTCTCTCTCTCTCTCTCTCTCTCTCTCTCTCTTTCTCTCTCTTCCTCCTAATCTCTCTAAAAATCAATGGGACAATGTTCTTGGGTGAGGATTAGCAACAACAAAAGTCTTCTGAATAAATGTAAAATAAGTAGAAGATCATCCCTTCATATCTCTGTGGCTTTTACAATTTTTTAAATCTCCTCTGAATCAGTTTGTTTATTTTGAAGTGGAATAACCAAACTTCAACACTTGAGACAGACATGTCTCTTAGGGAGCCCCTTGGCCACCAAAGAGAGAGAAAACTCCTTTACCCTCTGCTCTGTGTCTTGCAGAGTCATATTATTGTACTGAAAATGGTTAAAGGATATGTGACCTCATCTAGCTCCCACTCAAAGCACACATGGAATTTAAATGGTTTGAAGGAAAGAAAAATTCTTTTTGTGTCTTCTGCACTAAACAAGGCAACTCCATATGTTTTTGGTATTATTTGGATTAAATGAAAATATTGGTTTCTCAAATAAGTTATATGAATTAAATGAAATCTTTAATTTGAATATAGAGAATAATGCTTGACACAATTTATCACTCAATATAGTGTCATGTTTCTATTTTAATTCCCAAATGGCATAAAATACCGAGATCCCAATTCAACAATGTTTCAGGGTAAGAAAAATTCTGTACCTCAAAATAAAACTGAGGCATCACGGGCATAAGAAATTAAATGCATGGCCCTACCCGGTTTGGCTCAGTAAATAGAGCGTCAGTCTGTAGACTGAAGGATCCCAGGTTCAATTCTGGTCACGGGCACATGCCCGGGTAGCGGGCTCAGTGGGGGGGTGTGCAGGAGGCAGCCGATCAATGATTGTCAGTCATCATTGATGTTTATGTCACTCTCTCCATCTCCCTTCCTCTCTGAAATAAATAAAAAATTTAAAAAAAGAAGTTAAATGCATGAATGTGTGAAGGAATTGAAATCTCCGGATTCCACAGGAGATTCTAGGTATGTTAGCATTTAGGACAGCACTTGGTGCAGAATAAGTATAAAATTAATATTATGAACATCATCACCATCCACACAGCCACCTCATCATTTCTAATCTTATTTGGTCTGTAACCACTACCAACGTACCAATAAATACTTATACAAAAATAAAAATCTAGGAGGATGTTCTGAACTAAGATTGGGTGATTTTTTGCACAACTCTGACTATACTAAAAACCACAGAATTTTATACTCTAAAAGGGTACATTTTATGTATGTGAATTATACTTCCAAACACTGGTATCTATAAATAATAAATGCATAATATGCTAATTAGATCAGACAGCCGAAAGACCTTCTGGACATCATTCTGATGTCCTTCCTGACGAAGCTGCTGTGGTGGGGGCCGAGGCAGAGGTGGTTAGGTGAGATCAGGCAGGCAGGCGAGCAGTTAGGGGTGATCAGGCAGACAGATGAGTGGTTAGGGGTGATGAGGCAGGCAGGCAGAGTGGTTAGGGGTGATGAGGCAGGCAGGCGAGTGGTTATGAGCCAACGGTCATGGATTGTGAGAGGGATGTCCGACTGCCGGTCATCCAGGGATTGGGCCTAAACCAGCAGTTGGACATCCCTTGAGGGGTCCCAGATTGTGAGAAGGTGCAGGCCTGGCTGAGGGATCCCCCTCCACCATGCATGAATTTTGTGCACCGGGCCTCTAGTAAAAAATAAAGTAGGTTCTGTTACTATGACAATGAAGTACATAAAAATATTAAAAATGGAAATTTAGTACATAACAAGAGTGGGTTTTTTTTTTAAGTAAAACACAAGGAAAAGAAATAACTAAATGCCTATCAATAAGGTATAAACCATAAAGAACAACCATTTTACACAATCATAAATAATGAGCATCTAATAAAGAAAAGAATTGTCTGGTAGGCTGGCATGAAATATCACCAATGAGGGTTAAAAAAACATGGTGTGAGCTCATAAGTATATACTTGCTCCCGTGCAAACAAATAAATTTAAAATACACACCATTGTTAAGAGTGGTTACCCCTTAAAAAGAGTAGATGCCATTTTGTAATTTGATTGCAGTTATCATCTTAACAGTTTAAAATAAATTAATTTCCTTTATTTGATTTTTTGGTGTGATTTGAAATTAATCAAGATCAATGATGAAAATCACTGGTGGTCCTTGTCCCTCCTGCTTTCTGTTATCTGATACAGTGACAGAAACACTGAATATTAAAGTCTATTCAAGAAAATCATCCTGGGGAAAAAAAATGTCTGTGGCTTAAAAAGGCAGCAAAAGCCAGGAGTAAAATATGTATAAGTAGAATATTAAAATCCACAAAAGTTAAACCTTTTTATTACATGAATCTCAATCTACAAAATCAGGTCAGCGTGGTATAATATATATAAAAAACTGGACACTAAACAGAAAATAGAAAATTAAGCTTTATTTACTAGTATTTTCTGGCCCTAAGAGGTGTGTATTTCCAGTGTCTTACTGAGCACCAAGGCAATGGGAAGACTGTCTACTAATCATTCTGCCTAACTCATGCCAACCCTCACATTTTCCTGGCCTTTGTGAGCGCAGTGGGCATGCTAGGCTGCTGAGGACCTGCACTACCACCTTCCTAGGTAACACAGACGCAATTCCATCTGAGTTTTGCCACCTGCAAGGGCTCCCATATGCCAAGCAAGGAGGCAAGGGGGTGAGTAGGCAGCAGGGCCCCTGGCCAGGAGACCCTGCTCTCAGGCCCCATAGTTCTCACTTCCCTTCCAGGTGTATGGGGACTCCCTCCATCCATTGCCTGTCACTCAAGGCTTTCCTTCTACCCAGGACCCTCCAGAACCGAAACCCTCCAATGGTTTTAGGCTTTTACAGTGGTCAGGAAAAAACAGACTGCCTTCCCTTTCATCTCAGCCAAAACTTCAGGAGAGGGATTTATAAAAGAACTAGTGGCCCGGTGCACAAAGTTCTTGCACATTAAAAGGGATTTAATTAAAGGAATTATTTTAATATTGCTATTTTCCCTTTTTTTTATAATAGAAGTGTCAGAGATGAAATAAAATTAATAAAATGTATATGAAAACCTTCCTCCTGTCAGAGTCTGGGTCACACTGCGGGACCGAATCAAGTACCTGCCTACCCGCGGTGCCTCAAAATTGCGCTAAACCAGAGCCAGCTGGCCCCACTCCCATTGGGCGAGATCAAGACCTGGTCGGCCCCACCCTTGCAAGCCCTGCTTGGTGGAGGGCACAGCCTCAGGTCCCCCATGAAGCCCCACCTGGTGGGGGCACAGCCTCAGGTCCCCTCGCCTGGCGCCGGGGCCAGGGTGCAGCCTTAGGTCCCCTGCCCCTGCCCAGTGCCATGCAGCCTCAGGTCCCTGCTAACTGCTAGTTAAGGCTCATTATGGAAACTTGGCCTACTGCTGTGGGCACAGCCATCTTGTGTTATGGAAACCCTGTCTCGGCTGTGGGCGCAGCCATCTTTGTGATGGTGTGATGGTCAATTTGCATATTCCCTCTTTATTAGATAGGATTACAAATCCTGGCTCCTTGTTTCAAATGAAAAAGAGAAAATTACAAGAAGTACTAAAACAATGTACTCTTGCCCTAGCTCCATGGTCAGCAAACTGTGGCTCGCGAGCCACATGCGGCTTTTTGGCCCCTTGAGTGTGGCTCTTCCTAAGCCTTAGGAGTACCCTAATTAAGTTAATAACAATGTACCTACCTATATAGTTTAAGTTGAAAAAGTTTGGCTCTCAAAAGAAATTTCAATCATTGTACTGTTGATATTTGGCTCTGTTGACTAATGAGTTTGCCGACCACTGCCCTAGCTGGGTTAGCTCAGTGGATAGAGCATTGGCCTGTGAACTGAAGTGTCCCAGGTTCAATTCTAGTCAAGGGCACATGCCAGGATTGCTGTCTCGATCCCCAGTAGGGGACATGCAGGAGGCAGCCAATAAATAATTCTCTCTCATCATTGATGTTTCTATCTTTCTCTCCCTCTATCTTCCTCTCTGAAATCAATAAAAACATATTTTTAAAAAGATTCATACATCTCAAAACAATGTACTATTTCAATAACTTATCTTGGACACATAAAGAAAACAAATTTAGGCAAGTCAAATTTGAACCACAGTGAAAATGCTGTTAACTTACAAATAAAAGGCCAGCCTGTCCAGCTTGGTTCAGTTGGTGAGCATCAACCTATGAACCAAGAAAGAGGTCATGGCTCAATTCCCAGTCAGGGTATATGCCTGGGTTGCAGGCTCAATCCCCAGTGTGGGACATGTGGAAAGCAGCCAATCAATGACTCTCTCTTATCATTTCTATCTCTCTCTCTAACTCTCCCTTCCTCTCTGAAATCAATAAAAATACATTTAAAACTAAATAAATAAAAGGCCCAAGTGGGAGGCAACAAGAATTTATTTGAGATCCAAAAGAGTAGCTCTTCAGGATGCATGGATTCAGGCAGAAACACAGATAGTGTTCGATTAGGGATGAAGGCAAGGGGTTTTTATGAGAAAGGAAAAGGGAATAATTACATGAATAGAAGAAAGGAATTTCTATGGGTGCCAATAAGCTATGTTGTTCTCTAGCTATACATGGTGCTGCTAATTCTAAAGAATGCCTTTAATTTTCAGTTTCGTCACAAGGTCTGCTTTCCTCTTAGCTTTGCCAACACTTTGGAATACAATGCCAGTCTGGACAAGTCCAAAGGTTATTTCACCCAGTTCAAACATTCCCAGGTTTGGGGAGTAAGACCTATTAGACAATTCCTCTGGGACGGCAGCTCCGACTTCCTTTTGCAGTGGCTCCATTTATATTCTTCTTCACAGTGCTAATGACAAAAAAGCAGCAGAGAAAACAGAGCCTTGCTATCAAATTTTAAATAAAGCCAAGACATCAAGTTAAAAGAGAGACGCCTGTTCCCCCTGCAGCTGCACCTTCAGTCCTGGCTGGGTCTAGAGCAGAGCCGCTCTGCCTGCCTGTGACCCCTTCCTCTGCTGCACTCCCCCTCCCCCGCTCAAATCCTTGGCAAAAGTGGAACAAAAGAGTAAAACCATATAAAAAGAAGAGTATATAGATGTTGACAAAGGGGATCATTTGGTATTATCACAAGAAAGTCTAATTGATTCTTGATTAAAGAGGGAAGTGGTATTTTGCAGGACTTTTACTCATTTAAAAAGCTATGCCTGGGCCTTTTCTTTAAGAATTTATCTAAAATTAGTTTCATCTCTATGCAGAATTTGAATACATTATAAAAATAAAAGGATAATTGTCTTTCCTATAATACATCAAATTTACATTTCTTTTTACTTCTTATCATGTCTTTTTTTTTTTTTTTTTTAAGGTGAAAAAATAGACGCTAAAGTCTGGATCCAAGGTTACAAAAACTAATAGCTATAGCCAGACAGATTATGATAAAATCCCCTTTTTGTCTGCAGCTTCTATCAAGTGTTAAACTAAAATATATTTCACAGAAGACAGCAAGTACAGCCCATCTAGCAAAAGCCTTATCAGTCTCTGTAAAAGGAACTGATTATATTGCAGTGGCTAGACTTTGATGTGTGAATGTTTTACATACACTTTAAAAATCTGTGTTTAAATTCTAGTGAACAGAAAGCCAGAAATATCTTATCTAGTAGTAGGAACATGCTAATGTTTTTTTTTTCTTTTTTATTTATTTTTTATTTTTATTTATTTATTTTTTTATTAAATCTTTATTGTTCAGATTATTACATTTGTTCCTCTTTTTTCCCCCAATAACTCCCCTCCTTCCAGCTCCCACCCCACCCTCCACCCTCACTCCCCACCCACTGTGTTCATCCATAGGTGCATGATTTTTGTCCAGTCACTTCCCGCATCTCCCACACCCCTTTTCCCCCCAAGAATAGTCATTCTATTCCCTTTCTATGTCCCTGATTCTATTATAATCACCAGTTCATTCTGTACATCAGGTTATTTATTCACTTGATTCTTAGATTCATTTGTTGATAGATGCATGTTTGTTGTTCATAATTTGTATCTTTACCTTTTTCTTCTTCTTCCTCTTCTTAAAGGATACCTTTCAGCATTTCATATAATACTGGTTTGGCGGTGATGAACTCCTTTAGCTTTTCCTTATCTGTGAAGCTCTTTATCTGACCTTCAATTCTGAATGATAGCTTTGCTGGATAAAGTACTCTTGGTTGTAGGTTCTTGGTATTCAGCACTTTGAATATTTCTTGCCATTCCCTTCTGGCCTGCAAAGTTTCTGTTGAGAAATCAGCTGACAGTCGTATGGGTATTCCCTTGTAGGTAATTGAGCCTCTTTCTCTTGCTGCTTTTAAGATTTTCTCTTTGTCTTTTGCTCTTGGCATTTTAATGATGATGTGTCTTGGTGTGGTCCTCTTTGGATTCCTTTTGTTTGGGGTTCTCTGCGCTTCTTGGACCTGTAAGTCCATTTCTTTCTCCAGATGGGGGAAGTTTTCTGCCATTATTTCTTGAAATAGGTTTTCAATATCTTGCTGTCTCTCATCTTCTGGCACTCCAATAATTCTGATATTAGACCGCTTAAAGCTGTCCCAGAGGCTCCTTACACTATCTTCACACTTTCGGATTCTTTTTTCATTTTGCTTTTCCAATTGGGTGTTTTTTGTGGAATCTTTGGTTTGATTATTGTGCTCCTCTGGTCTGCTATTGGGTATAATATTCTTTATTTCAGTCCGTGTATGCTTACTTTCTAATTTCTTTATCGTAGCATCGAGGGTCTCATTAGTTTTCGTGAGGCTCTGCACAAATTTATGGCAAGCCCTCAAAATTGCGATTCTTAGCTCCATATCCTCCATTTCTGTCATGTTTTTTTGTCTCCGCATCTTTTATGCTTTCTTGGTGCACCCCTTTGTGGTCTCGGTGCACAGTCTTGTTCTAGCCAAGCCTTAATTGTTGTAGTTAACACTAGAGGGATTTGACCTCCAGGCCGACTGGCTATAGGAATCAGCTGTATGGAAAACGTCTGCCTTCTGGGGAGGCGCTAATCCAGCCTTTGCCTGAGGCGATCGGCAAATGGCTGTGCGCAGGGCCTGGGCGGGGCGGGATCAACAGGGCGGGCAGAGGGAGCAGTTATGGCCGCGCTCAGTCCCGTTCCCAGAGGCTCTGCTTCTCAGAACCCCGGCAGCCGCTGCAAACCTCAGAGAGAAAGCTGCCCTCAGGTTCCAACTGATGCCGGATAATCCCGCTTCTCCCGTTTGAGTCTGGGTCCCTAGAGACTCGCCCGGATCCGGAGCCCAGAGTCTGAGACTCACTCCCGACAGAAAACGACAACCGCGCCCTCAGCCACCAGCCCGCTTTGCGCGCGCACCTCGGTACCTTTGTATTTTCCACACTGCGCCACCTCTGAGCCTCGATTTGCTGTTCTCTTTCCTTCTAGTTGTAGAGTCTCTCTTCAGCCAGCCTTCCTGTGGTTCTGGGTGATGTCCGTTCCGTCTTTTAGTTGTATTTTTGAAATGGTTGTTTGCGGCAGCGGTCTCCGGTGTTTACCTACGCCGCCATCTTGGTCTCCTCTCCATGCTAATGTTTAAAGTGTTTTGTTTTTATCTTTTTATTTTAAAAAAATTATTTAGTAATTAATGTTTCAAATGCCTGGCTTGCTCAAGTTCTTAAATATGGGAATGTAACAATTTTAATACAATGTGTTCTAAACAATTTACAATCACCCTAGCTGGTTTGGCTCAGTGGATAGAGCAGCACAGATCATGGAAGGGTCATGGGTTCAGCTCCAGTCATTCCCAGCCCTGGTCATCCCCAGCCCTGGTCAGGGTGTGTGTGGAAGGGAATGAATTGATGTGTCTCTCTCTCACATTGATGTTTCTCTCTCCCTGTCTCTCCCCCTCCTTTTCACTCTCTCTAGCATAGAAGCATTTGATATATATTTACTGTGCCTGTTGCCTATGCTGGAAATGTCCAAAGTTCTACTTTTCTCTGCGAGCTCTTTGCTCTTGCTTATCTAAAAGAGCTTTGATTATCTAGGAAAAACAAAATGTCTATAGTTGACCTCAGAAAATATTTAAAATAGCCCGGCCAGTGTGCTAAGTCGTTGAGCACTGACCTATGAACCAGGAGGTCAAGGTTCGATTCCTGATCAGGGCACATGCCTGGGTTGCTGGCTGGGTCCCTGGTGGGGGTTGTTCAGGTGTCAGCTGATCAATGGTTCTCTCTCATCATTGATGTTTCTATCTCTCCCACTTTCTTCCTCTTTGAAATTAATAAAAATATATTTTAAAATAAATAAATAAATAAAATCTAAAAAGAAATTATCAAAGAAAAATGTTAAGAAAATAGGTAAATTGCTTCTTCTTAGAAAGAAATTAATACATTATAACATATTAATACAGGGTAAGGCAAATGTAGGTTTATAGTTGTTTATATGGAAAATAATACAATAATCCTATCTATAAAAGAGAAACATGGTAATCAGCCATACGGCCGCTACCCTTCCCATTGGCTAATCACTGAGATATGCAAATTAACTGCCAACCAAGATGGTGGCCGGCAGCCAGGCAGCTGACGTGAACAGGGAGGCTTGCTTGCTTCAGTGACCGAGGAAGCCAAGCTTCCCCGCCTGCCTTGCCGGCCTCTCAGTTGCTCTCTAAGAAACATAGTAACAAATATAGAAGCTAAACAAAACCCAGAAACCTTCTTTCAATCAGCCAGGCTTCAGCCAGCCGGACCACAACATTGTTTCAAATACAGAAGGTAAGCAAAGGCCAGAAACCTGCTTTCAGCAGTGGAGGCCTCATAGCTGGAGCCGAGCCTCAGAGCTAAAGCTGGCCCAGAATAAAAGAAAAAGAAAAAAAGGACAGGTTGGGAGCTTTAGTCACCTGCCAGCCTGAAAATGGCCCTCAGCCCCTCATCCAGGCTGGCCAGGCACCCCAGTGGAGACCCCCATCCTGATCCAGGACACCCATCAGGGCAAACCAGCCAGCCCTCACCCATGCACCAGGCCTCTATACTATATAGTAAAAGGGTAATATGCCTCCCAGCACCAGGATCAGCATGACAGGGGGCAGCGACCAAGCCCCCTGATCGCCCTGCGGCTCTGTGTGTGACAGGGGGCGGGGCCACAAACTCCATATCCGCCCTGCTCTGTTCTTGACAGGGGAAGGTACTCCAACCCCCCGATCAGCCTTGCTCTGTGCCTGATAAGGGGGAGCTCCCCAACCCCCTGATTGCCCTGCGGCTCTGTGTGTGACAGGGTGCGGCGCCCCAAACCCCTGATCAGCCCTGCACTATGTGTGACAGGGTGCGGCACCCCAACCGCACACCCCCCACGGGCCCTGCTCTGTGTGTGACGGGGTAGAGCCATAACCTCCCCATCAGCCCTGCCCTGAGTGTGACAGTGGCGGTGCCCCAACCCCCTGATCAGCCCTGCTGTGTGTGTGACAGGGGGCGGTGCCCCAACTCCCCTATTGGCCCTACTCTGTGAGTGACAGGGGGGAGCTCCTCAACCCCATGATCACCCCTGCTCTGTGCGTGACAGGGGGTGGCGCCGCAACCTCCCTATCAACCCTGCCCTAGTGTGACAGGGGGCTGTGCCCCAACCCCCCAATCGGCCCTACCCTGAGCGTGACTAGAGGTGGCATCGCAACCTCCCGATTCGCCCTGCTCTGTGCATGACAGGGGGCGGCGCCCCAACTCCCCAATCGGCCCTGCTCTTATCCCGATCAGGGGCTGCACCTAGGGATGGGGCCTGCCCTCTGCCATCTGGGAGCAGGCCTAAGCCAGCAGGTCGTTATCTTCCGAGGGGTCCCAGACTGCGAGAGGGCACAGGCCGGGCTGAGGGACTCCCTCTCCCCGCAGAGTGCACAAATTTTTGTGCACCGGGCCTCTAGTTAATAAATAATAATAAACGAATAGTGTGTTTTGCATACTCAGAGCTGCAAACCTACTTTTGCCATACTCTGTATATCAAAGGAAAAAAATGCAACATCCTGATTGAAGCTGAAAATCTATATCATCCCTGATATAAGCTATTAATAAATTAGGACTTTACAAATCCCACTTAATGATTACTAGTAAAAAATAAAAATAAAAGATTTTATTAAAGTCAGAAAGAAAAATGAAGAACTTTCACTACCACATTTCTCTTTGTTGTTTAGGGGCAACTAGCCAGGGTAATTTATTCAAGAGAATGAAAAAAAACTGCAGTAAAACTCTAAAGCAGGAGCACACAATAGTACTTGTGAATAGTAAGTGGAAATCCAAGAGAATGAACTGAATGCATTAGATGAAATGATAAGAAAATTTAATAAGGTGACTCATTGAACAGTTAATATATAAAATCATTAGGCACATATATGCAAATATCCACTTATAAATATAGTGGATTAGAAGTCTTAATTTTCAAAAGCAACATTATAGATAGTAGACCAGAAAAGCATCAGTTCTCCTTTTCACACAGGGTTGGACATATAAGTAATTTTAACACTCCTCCCCCGCTCCCCCCCTCCCCCCCCCGCCCCACTCCAGACCTTTAAGCAAGAGCAATTTCCAGTTCCAGGGTTGCTCACAATTCAGTCTCTATTCTGTCCCATCCCAGAGATAACCTCCGTCTGTAAATGTGACTTCTGTGAGAGAAATGAGTTCATGCTTCTTTGAAAAGATTGTGTACAAATATTCATGGCATCTTTACTTATGATGGTTCTGAATGGGAAACAGCCCAAGTGTGCATCAATGGGAGAGTAGATAAAAATGTGTGAGATGTTTATACAATGTAGGACAATGAAAAGGAAAAGAGAATAATTCCTACGTTAACGCAGATGGATTGCACAGAAATAAGGATGAGAGAAAAAATTGGACATAAAAGAGAGTATACTATACAGTTCCATTTTACTAGTATGGATTAAGATTAGGCAAAACCAATATATAATGACAGAAATGAGAACAGTGTGTGTCTTCAGGGTCCAGATATTAACTAGGAAGGAGCACAAAGGAATATTTTGGGTTCTGAAGATAATCTATGTCTTGATCTGAGTGGTAGCTATATATATATATTTATTTATATTTTTTAATTAAATCTTTATTGTTCAGATTACATTTGTTCCTCTTCCCCCCCATAACTCCCCTCCCCCCAGTTCCCGCCCCACCCTCCACCCTCACTCCCCACCCACTGTCCTCATCCATAAGTGCACGATTTTTGTCCAGTCTCTTCCCACATCTCCCATTCCCCTTTCCCCCCCAAGAATAGTCAGTCCATTCCCTTTCTATGTCCCTGATTCATTGTAACCCCAGTTCATTCTGTACATCAGATTATTTATTCACTTGATTCTTAGATTCACTTGTTGATAGATGCATGTTTGTTGTTCACCATTTGTATCTTTACCTTTTTCTTCTTCCTCTTCTTAAAGGATACCTTTCAGCATTTCGTATAATACTGGTTTAGTGGTGATGAACTCCTTTAGCTTTTCCTTATCTGTGAAGCTCTTTATCTGACCTTCAATTCTGAATGATAGCTTTGCTGGATAAAGTACTCTTGGTTGTAGGTTCTTGGTATTCAGCACTTTGAATATTTCTTGCCATTCCCTTCTGGCCTGCAAAGTTTCTGTTGAGAAATCAGCTGACAGTCGTATGGGTATTCCCTTGTAGGTAATTGAGTCTCTTTCTCTTGCTGCTTTTAAGATTTTCTCTTTGTCTTTTGCTCTTGGCATTTTAATGATGATGTGTCTTGGTGTGGTCCTCTTTGGATTCCTTTTGTTTGGGGTTCTCTGCACTTCTTGGACCTGTAAGTCCATTTCTTTCACCTGGTGGGGGAAGTTTTCTGCCATTATTTCTTCAAATAGGTTTTCAATATCTTGCTGTCTTTCATCTTCTGGCACCCCTATAATTCTGATATTAGTGCGCTTGAAGCTGTCCCAGAGGCTCCTTACACTATCTTCGTATTTTTGGATTCTTTTTTCATTTTGCTTTTCCGGTTGGGTGTTTTTTGCTTCTTCACATTTCAAATCTTTGACTTGATTCTTGCGCTCCTCTGGTCTGCTATTGGGTATAACATTCTTTATTTCAGTCGGTGTATGCTTAATTTTTAGTTGGTTCTTTATCATAGCATCGAGGGTCTCATTAGTTTTCGTGAGGCTCTCATCAAGTTTATTGCAAGCCCTCAAAATTGTGTTTTTAAGCTCCATATCCTCCATTTCTGTCATGTTTTTTTGTCTCCGCATTTTTTATGCTTTCTTGGTGCACCCCATTGTGATCTTTGTGCGCAGTCTTGTTCTAGTTAAGCCTTGATTGTTGTAGTTAATACTAGAGGGAAACTTCTGTCCTCTGGGGAGGTGCTAATCTAGCCTTTGCCTGAGGCTATCCGGCAAATGGCTCTGCGAAGGGCTTGGGCGGGGCGGGATCAACAGGGTGGGTGGAGGGAGCAGTTATGCCTGCTCTCAGTCCCGTTCCCAGAGGCTCTGCTTCTCAGAACCCCGGCAGCTGCTGCAAACCTCAGAGAGAAAGCTGCCCTCAGATTCCAACTGATGCCGGACAATCCCGCTTCTCCCGTCTGAGTCTGAGTCCCTAGAGACTCGCCCAGATCTGGAGCCCAGAGTCTGAGACTCCCTCCCAACTGAAAACGACAACCGCGCCCTCAGCCACCAGCCCGCTTTTTGCGCGCACCTCCGCACCTTTGTATTTTCCACACTTCGCCGCCTCTGAGCCTCGGTTTGCTGTTCTTTTTCCTTCTAGTTGAAGAGTCTCTCCTCAGCCAGCATTCCTGTGGTTCTGGGTGATGTCTGTTCCGTCTTTTAGTTGTATTTTTGAAGTGGTTGTTTGCGGCAGCAGTCTCCAGTGTTTACCTATGCCGCCATCTTGGTTCTCTATATTTAAAGAAATAAGAGTGTATGAGATTGCCCAGGTGAAATATCCAAAAGAATAACTGGAGACTTGGAGTAGAGTTCCAGAGAGCACTCAGCTGTAGGGATTAGGTAGCAGAGAGGAGAAAGGAGCAAAGGAGACTGAGAAGTGGACAGAGATATAAGAGGAAAATTAAAGGTAGTAAAGTCAAGAGAAAAAGTTTTTTTTAAGGAGATGGTAAAATGCCAAATATTTCAGAGGGGGATAAAGAAAGAATTTGTTGAATTTAACAACAAGGCAGTCACTGTAAAACTCGAGGGATGAAGGCAGAAGCTAGGGATTGTGTATCTTACTCATTACTATATCTTTAGTATCTAGGAGATTGTAAAAAATCAATAGGTTTGTAGAATTATTAAGGGAGTATATTGACAAATTTATTTGAACAAAACAAAAGATTGAGATAGATTTACTTATTCAACAAAAAACTACTGTGGGGGTCATTCTGTTTGGCAGGACCTGTTCTTGGAGCTGGTGTTATAACACTGAACAGAATAGAAAATTTCCTCCTCTCAGCAAGCTGCATTTTAGTAGTGTGAAGTCAGATGATAAATAAATATGTGACCAAGGATAAACACTACAAAGTAGGGAAAGAGAGTGAGGGATGGGAAGGGAATGGTATTTCATATAACTGCCCAGGGTAAGACATTTGAATGGAAACTAAAGAGAGTGAGCACCTGCAGAGGGGTCTTCAGGGAAAGGCCATGGGATGACAGATGTGACTCAAACCTGATTGTAGACCAGTGATGGCGAACCTTTTGAGCTCAGCGTGTCAGCATTTTGAAAAACCCTAACTTTGGTGCCGTGTCATATATAGAAATGTTTTGATATTTGCAACCATAGTAAAACAAAGACTTATATTTTTGATATTTATTTTATATATTTAAATGCCATTTAACAAAGAAAAATCAACCAAAAAAATGAGTTCGCGTATCACCTCTGACACACGTGTCATAGGTTCGCCATCACTGTTGTAGAACTTAATCTAAATGCAGGACTATGAAACTCCTAGAAGATAAAATGGGAGGATATATAGATTATCTTGGGTTAGATGATGGCTTTTTAGCTACAACACCAAAGGCACAATCTGAGAAAGAAGTAACTTATAATTGGGACTTTATTAAAATAACTGCCCTGTGAAAGACACGCTCAAGAGAATGAAAAGACAAACCACAGGCTGGGAGAAAATATATGCAAAAGACATAGTTGGTAAAAGACTTTTACTAGTACAGTATATACAAAGAACTCTTAATTAAAACTCAATGATAAGAAAACACATATTTAAAAATTAAATTAAGGGCCAAAGACCTTAAAACCCAATTGAAAAATGGGCCACAGACCTTAGCAGACACGTCACAAAAGGTATACAAATGGCAAATAAGTCTATGGAATGATGCTCCAGATCATGTCATCAGAGACATGTAAGTTAAAGCAACAATGAGACACCACTGCACACCTATTAGAGTGGCTAAATTCCAGAACACTGACAACACCAAATGCTGGCGAGGATGTGGAGAAACAGGCATTCTCATTCACTGCTGGTGGGAGTGCCAAATGGTACAGCCACTTGGGAACATAGTTTGATGATTTCTTACAAAACTAGTCATACTCTTAATATATGATCCAGCAATTGTGTCCCTTGATATTTACTTAAAGGAATTTAAAACTATGCCACAAGAAACAACAACAACTGCAACAGAGGTTGATAGCAACTTTATTCACAATTACCAATACTTGGAAATGAGATGTCCTCCAGCAGGTGAATGAATAGATAAACTGTGCTATATGCAGACAATGGAATAGTATTCAGCTCTAAAAAGAAATAAGCCATCAAGCCATGGAGAAACCTTAAACGCATATCACTAAGTGAAAAAACAAGCAAACACCAATCTGAAAAGGCGACATACTGTGTGATGACATTCTAGAAAAGGCAAAACTATGGAGATAGTGAAAAGATCAGTGGTTGCCAGAGGTAAGAGGGATGAAGAGATGAATAGGAGGAGTACAGAGGATTTTTAAGGCAGTGAAACTACTGAGTATGACACTATACTGGTGGATATGTGTCATAGATGGAAGAGGCTATTCATATCTGGGGGCAGGGATTACATAGGAAATTTCTGTACTTTCTGCTCAATTTTGCTCTACATCTAAAAGTTAACTAAAAAAAGTAAAGTCTATTAAAAAAATTCTATGACCGTAAAGCAAGAAAGTGCTCAAAAGAAACACACACACACACACACACACACACACACACACACACAGCATAAAGACATGTCAAAGGACGTACATGGCAGCCTAATGGGGTTCCTACTGGCCAAATCTAGGACTGGACTCTACTGAAGGCTGAACAAAACAAAACAAAAAGATTCTAAAAGAACATTATTGAGACATTGGACAAATCTGGAGAGTATATGATAGATTAAGATTAAAGTATTATACCAAGGTTAAATCTGAATTTGTCCTGAGATTACACAGAAGAATATCATATTCTTAGGAAATACACACTGACATATTGAATTATCAAAGAACATAATGTATTTGTCCTATCCTCAAGACACTGGAAAAAAAAGACAAATATAAATTGTGGCAACTGTTAAAACAAATTGGTGGACCTGGCTGAAGTTTATTTGGGAGTTTTTTATATTGTTCTCCAATTTTTCTAAAAGTATAAACCTATTTCAAAATAAAACCAAAGTGAAAATTAGGGGGGAAATCTTGTCTTCATTTTCCATGTTATGAAAAACAAATAAGAATCCTCCTTGATGGAGCTGAGCTCACTGTTTGCTGTGTCAATGTGTGAGTTTCACCAACATAACACATCCGCTCATGTACAGGAGTGAGACACTGGGTAGCTGGTGACGGCTACAGGCATGGGCCTGGGCTTTTTGTGCCTCGTGTGTCAGCAGTGCTGTTGTTTGGCTAACAAACCACAGCCTTCCGTTAGCTTTTGTATGCCAAGAGAAATGGATCAGAAATCCCTTTAGTTTTTCGATGAAGCAAAGTAAATAAAATAGTATAGGGCCTAGAATACAAAGAGTGTGTGCGTGCAGTACTACTTCTATATCTTTCTTGGCTCACCTATGCTAAATGGATATCCAACCTGGTTAGATTTCACCTTAAACTCATTAACAGCCGGTGATTACCTGATGGCAGCTAACCAGAGGTGAAGGCAGAGTGAGAACAAGAACTTAAATAGTTTTTCTAGGACTCCTGGATAAAGGCCAACCCTTTAGCTGTCAAAGATAGGTTGCAATGGTTTTTCAGAATCAAGTATTTTATTTGGAATCATTAGTCCCCAAGCTGACATTTCTAGCCCAGGTCAGTGTGCTTGTACCAGGATGTTGCTGGGTTTGGGAAGAGGCTCAAAACGCCAAAACACAACACAAGAATAACAGTTGCCAAGAACATACATATGTTAGCAGGGATGCTTGGAGACTGTCAGTTTTCTGCCAACCCATCATGCACCTTGCCGAGATGAAATAAAAGACACTAGAAAGTGAGAAAATCACTGGAGTCCCTACATGTGTGAGAGAGTGGGAGGGGCTTCCCTCCCTTAACATCACATTAGATGACAGGGGGCTCTAAGAGCATCTTTTGGGGGGGCTTGGCACATGCCCCTGGAGTGTGAGTCAGAGCAACTGATATTTGGCTCACACCCAAAGAGTCTACACACAAGAGGCTCAGAGAGGAGCTGCCAACTGAATGCTTGAAAAGCGAAGCAGCATGGCTGCGTGGGGACCAGCTAATACTCACAGTGAGAGAAAAGGTTTGCATTTCCGGCACAGATCAAATATGGGACCTGCAGATGGGGGCTGGCTAAGAGTGAGCTAAAAAGGGATCCCACTCAGGAGAGGGGACCTGGAGGAAGAAAGAGATCCCACAGGAAGGACGGGCTTCTGGAAACCCAGACGGTAAGGGTACGTTTTAAGTTATCAGTAAAAGAGCCTTGTGCCGAAGAAATTGCAACTGGAGGACCCCAGCTGGGAATGCTTGCAAAAGCTAGGAAATTAGGCAACTTAAAAGAAAAAGTGCTCTTCATGCAAGACTTTATTCTCCTAAAAAACTGGTTCATACAATTCTTTTTATCAAATCACCGAAGTTTTAGTTTAGAACCTGGGGCCCTTCATGCCAAGTGTCCCATACCATCTCATGTAGAGTATCCTCCTTCTTTTCCATAGGCACCATTCACTCCAGGCCCCCTAGGCTTCTGGTTGGTCCCCAAATATATTGTGCTTCATGACTGAGGAAGCATACATTCCTCAAAGGGTCTCTCTCCCTTTCTTCTATTATATCTCATTGCACAAAACTTAATCTAAGCATTATGATCTTATAAACCTTTTCCTGACACAACGCTCTGATTTATGTACTCCACCCCAGCCTTCCTGTCATCATTTACACTTTACTTGATTGTAGCCCCTCTCATAGACTGCTGGGAGAAACGCCTTCTTTACTCTCTCTCCCTCACTGTTCTTCTTGCTCCTGTATGTCTTTTTTTTGTCATTTCCACACTCAGTACATGCTTGACACAGATCACGTGTTTGCTAATTTTTTGTTGAATAGGTAGAAGAAGGACTAATGGGTGAATGGTTTTGTTAATGCTGTAAATTATTATTGTTGTGATGATGATGTGTAGCAATAACTTATGTTCAATAATGCTTTGTAGTTTGCAAAGTGTTTTCATATGTATTATCCTATTTGTTTCTTCAGCCTGTACAAAAGGAATCTAAGTTAATAGAGGTTAAAGAACCTGGAAATATAAAGAAGTGTTTCTTTTTGCCTTTGAAATAATCAAAAAACTTTTTCTTCTTTTTTTTTTTCTGGTAAAACAAAATTTTTCAGGTTCACTGTGTAATTTTTTGGTTCTATCTCTAAAGCCAACCACTTCTCCAAAGAGCTGTGTTCTTTATAGGAGAACATGGGTACTAGGACTGCTCATTTTACTGGGGTGTCACTACTGTCAGTCTCCCTCACTAGGCAGAGCTAAGGGAACACACACACATACCCAGACACTTACATTTACATTTATATCTATAGTAGAGGCCCAGTGCATGAAATTCGTGCAAGGGGCTCAGCCTTCATAGCCCCACCTGCCTTGGCCCTCATGGCCCCGCGGCTCCATGGCTGCCCCATAACGCCCGCTCACTGGTTGTTCCAGAAGGTCGTTCTGCCATCTTGTCTAATTAGCATATTAGCTTTTTATTATATAGGATCTAGCTACATAGACTGAAAACCATGAGTTTCAGTCCACCAATACATCCAACACCAATCCATCATCACAAGAGGCTTATACTAGTTTTCTCATTTTCCCTTCTCTGACAATAAATTTTGTTTTAAATCACTAGCTCTAATCAATCTTTTTTTTTTTTTTTTTTTTTTAAGTAGGATTCTTAAGGAAAGGAGAGTAACTCCATACACTGCAATTTTCTAAGGCTGGAGATTTAGGGCCTGCCTAAATCAATTAAATAGTATTTTTTAAAAAAAATCTTTATTGTTGAAAGTATTACACATGTACCCTTTTTCTTTCATTGACCCCTTATTGCCCACCCCAGGCCTCTACCACTCTATTGTCTGTGTTCATGAGTTATGCTTATGTGCATACAAGTTGATCTCTTCCCACTTACCTACCACCCCCACCTTTCCTCTGAGATTTCACGGTCTGTTCCACGCTTCTATGTCTCTGGATCTATTTTGTTCAACAGTTTATTTTTTTCATTAGACTTCACATATAAATGATTTCATGTGATACTTGTTTTTCTCTTTCTGGCTTATTTTGCTTAGTATAATACTCTCCAGGTCTCTCCATGTTGTCTTAAAAGGTAAGAGATCCTTCTCTTTTCCTGCTGCATAGTATTCAATGGTATAAATGTACCACAGATTTTTTTATCCACTCATCTACTGATGGGCACTTGGGCTGTTTTCAAATTTTAGCTATTGTAAATTGTGCTGCTATGAACATAGGAGTACATACATTCTTTCTGATTGGTATTTTGGGATTCTTAGGATGTATTCCTAGAAGTGGGGTCACTGAGTCAAATGGTAGTCCTGTATTAATATTTACTTTTTGGTCACTCTCCTATAGATTGCCAATTTCCTGTCTCTACTCTACCCTTTACCCTAGAGGAAAGCCCTCCTCCACCTGCCTGGGCTTCAACCTCCAGGCCAGGCCAAATTGTCTCACTCAAGGGAGACACTTTCTTCCACTGCTGGAGCTCTGACCCTCAGTGACAAACAGCTCCCTCCCATCTGAGACCCACCATCATACTCCAGCTCTGAGCTCCCTCTCTAGGCTGCCCTCTCTCTACTGTCAGAACATGTGGCTACCTGCTTTAGCTCACATAATGGCATTAGGTTTGAGTTGTTCAGCACAGGAAGAATAGAAAGAAGGGAAACCTGGTAAGCAATTTTAAGTAGCAGGAGAAATGAGGAACATAGAAATTTCAGTTCTAATTTGCTTGCCCTTCAAACAACTCCCTGGTATTTCTACACTTGTAGAAGCTAAAGAGCCTCAGTTGGCTTAATCCAGTGAAGCATGAAATAGCCATATGCCTTAATGGGCTTAATGGCTAATTTCAGGAACAGCAAAATACTACTTAGGTTTTTCTTAAAGGGGTGTTCAAATTGAAGAGGCTCACTCAATGCATTAGTTACTTAAGTTAGCACCAATATTTTTCTTGAGTAATACTTCAATGAATATTCTTGTAAGGAAAATCTGATAATTTTCCTAGGATAAAGTCCTAGAAATGAAATAAATTGCTGATTCTAACAATGAATGTTTTTCAAAATATCTATATATGTCTATGTCTATATCTATATCTATATCTATCTATATCTATATCTATATCTATATCTAACCCTAAAATATATCAGTTTTACTATAAAATATATAAAAAGCTAAGCAAGTAAAGAACCATCTCATAACACAGAATTATATACCTATATATTTATATATCACATTTAAATATATTTATTCAGAGCACATAGAACTGTGTCTCACACAGACTAGACACCCAATACATTTGTATATGTGTGTGTGTATATATATATATATATATATATATATATATATAACATTTTGTATATGTTATATGTGATGGTATACATGCTTTGCAGACTCTGTCAGTGTTTAGTCCACATTCCCTCTGATCCCTATGCCAATTTTGGCTCATTGGCTTCCAATGAGCCTTCCCTTCTGGCAACAATCACATTCTCTGGCGCAAGACTGCCCTCAGCTAACTGGGTGCTGCTTTGCCTGTGTGTTGGGAGATTATGGATGCCTGGGTTTGCGACCTCCCTGAAAGCAAGCCTGCAACTAACGAGTGAGGGGGTGGGAGGCAGAACCTTTCAAGTCCCCTTGTGTTTGGTAGCGATGACTCAATGCCTTGAACGCGGTGCTAGAGCTCCCTACAGGATTGCCCTAAAGTGACCCTTGGTGACTGCTCAGTACTGCACCCATGGTTGGCCTTTTCCCTTCCAGACTCCAGTTCCCTATTCCACCACTAGTTTTTCCTGAAAGCATTTTTACATGAATCTGTGTCTGTTTGTGGGAGATCATTTAAGGCTGCTTTTGAACCTACTTTTTTAACATAAAATATTCCCTTGGAAATAGGTTAAGATATTTAATTTAGTGCAAACTAGTCTGTCATAAAAATGTAACACATTTAAAAATTGGAAACTCTTGGATGATATTAATTTTAGATATTCAGTGAACATCTTTATATTCAAAACTTGGTGTTTTTATAATTTCATTAGCATGTTTCTAGACATAAAATGTTGAGGCAAAAGGATTAATCTATTCATTTGTCTTTGATGTATAGCCTCCTCCATTAATATAACAATAATTGTTCAGTTGTGTATAAAAATTCCAAGATACTCACAATGTCATCACAATTAGGTGTTCTCATGTTAAAAATATTCACAATTTTTAAGTATGACATAGTAATCTCATTATTGGACTTCTTTATTATGTTATGTATTTTTTGGCCATTTTTGTATTTTCTTCAGATACTGTTATTTAGATAATTGTTGCTTATTTTCCATTGATTTGAAGGTTTAAGTTTATTAAAATAATTAATTCAATGTCCCTTGTATATGATGTAGATATTTTTACTTGCTTCTTAGTAGTTTTCTCTACAGTGAGAAGCATAGATAAGGGAATTAAATTTTTTAAATAGTGAAGTCTATCAACCTTGAGTGGTGCTTAAATAATCTCCCCATCAAAATGGTATATAAATATTAACTCATATATTTTTCAGATAGTTTTATAATTATTTTGGCATAGAGATGATATAAGTATCTCTTTGCTCCTCCAAATGGCCTAGTTTTTATGTCTGTTTATAATCTATCCTTTTCTTATTAATTTGAAATGACACTTTTATCATATACTAAATCGTAAACATACTCAAAGCTATTCCTGAATATCTTCTCTGTTCTAGTAATCCAGGGTCTTATCTAGTCCAGGTTTTAATTATTGCATATTTATAATATCTTTTGACATCTTATAGGGCATGTGTCCCATTAATCTGTTTTTGTCTTCTTTTTTTTTCTTTTTAAAAATATATATTTTTATTGATTTCAGAGAGGCAGGCCTAGGGAGAGAGAGAGATGGAACATCCATGAGAGAGAATCATTGATTGGCTGCCTCCTGCATGATTGGGGATCAAGCCTGCCTGTTTTTGTCTTCTTTTATGTGTATTGTTTCAGAAGAACTTTAGAATCATATCATATATTTTAGAAAAAAAATGGTATTTTTATTGACATTGTGGGAAATGTATATGTTTTAGTAGGAAATAAATTAATATTTTTTATTTCAACATTCTTTTATACCATTAGTAAATTCTCATTCTAGAAAAATGTATAATGTCACACAATACTGGTCAAACATGTTAATGTTAACATTGTTTCTATTTTATTTTTGTTATACTTTAAATTAGCCTTTTCTTGCTAAATACTCTTTTACTTATTATTGTTATATAGAAAAACTACTTATTATATGTATATATATTTTTAACTGGTATCCTTATTGAACTCCCACATTCTCTTAATATATATTTTAATTTTTTTTATTGATTTCAGAGAAGAAAGGAAAGGGAGCGAGAGATAGAAACATCAATGATGAGAGAGAATCATTGATTGGTTGCCTCCTGCATGCCCCCTACTGGGGATCAAGCCCGGAACCTGAGCATGTGCCCTTGAGCAGAATAGAACCCGGGACCCTTCAGTCCTCAGGCTGACACTCTATCTACTGAGCCAAACCAGCTAAGGCTTAACTTGTTTCTTCAATCATCATTACTGTAACATAAGATGAGAAATTTGATCCAGATGTAGACTGAGCACTCTATCTATCTATCTATCTATCTATTGTTTTTTCAATGTGTTCTTATTGATTTTTTAGAGAGAAAAGAAGGAAAAGGGATATAGAGATAGAAACATGGACCAGGAATCAATTGATCAGCCACTGAGACACACCAGCTTGGCTGAGACTGATCACATCACTTGATGTTCAAATGAACCAAGTAAATGGCCTAATACTGAAATTTTATGTTTGCATTTGTTGCCATTAATCAAACTGAAAATGGAACTTAGCCAAAGATAAAGTTATGATATTTATCTTACAAAGATAGGAACCAGTTTTTTTTTCATTTCAATATTATATACTCTGACACTTCTGTTGGAAGACAGAGCCTGCTCCTACAATCATGCTCCCATATTTGCTTTATTCACTCACTAGAGGCCCGGTGCATGAATTCGTGCATGGGTGGGGTCCCTCAGGGTGGCCTGCAGAGATCGGGCTGAAGCCCACAGTCCAACACCACCTGCAGCTCCTACCTGCCGCTCCAGCTCATCCTGGCCCTACTGCGCCTGCTGTGGGCTCACACCCAATCAGTCCAGACCGGGAGAGGCTCACACCACCGCAGCAGTGCTCACCAGCCATGAGCCCTGCGTCTGGCGCTCTCCCCAGGGGAGTGGCCTGTGGAATCGGGCCGAAACCAGCTCTCCGACATCCCCCAAGGGGTTCTGGATTGTGAGAAGGTGCAGGCCAGGCCAAGGGATCCCACTGGTGCATGATTGGGGCAGGGGAGGGGCCACGTAGGGCTCCAGGGTGTGTCCAGTCTCAATCGGGGCCAATCAGGGCTGGCTGGCCAGGGAGGGACACGGGAGGTTGGGCAGCCGGGGAGGGACTGCAGAAGGGTTCCAGGGCATGTCTGGCCCATCTTGCTCAGTCCCGATTGCAAACTAACCTACTGGTCAGAGCATCTGCCCCCTGGTGGTCAGTGCACGTCATAGTGAGAGGTTGAATGACCTTAGCATATCATTAACATATTATGCTTTGATTGGTTGAACAGTCAACTGGTTACTGGATGACTGGACACTTAGCATATTAGGCTTTTATTATATAGGATTCCCTCCTTGATTACTGCATTGTATAGCTTCTCAAAGCAAAAATAAAAAAGTCCACATTTGATTTAGCAATAAAACCCTTATGTTTCCATTTTGCTTTAATTTAAAGTAGACAGATGCATATAAGAATATAAGAGGAAGAGAGTTAGTAAATAACAGTGCCAACAGATGACTGGTAAGAATTTCGAAAAACTAAAAAATGTAAGCATCCTGAAAAACAACCTAATAAGCATTTATCTAAACCAGGCTGCTTTGTGATTAGAAATGGGATATTGTTCAACTTGAACTTCTGCCATTAGTAGGGAAGAGTGAAATCATTCGAGATAGAATTAATTTGTCTCTGGTCTAAATTGCTACTGAATAAATTGTCTGTGAATGAATTTAGTTCTCATCCCCATCCTGAAACTTCGATGGACTACACTGATTTGTCAGCAGATGAATTACTGGTTCTATTTGACTTTGAAATTTATCACAAGTTTTTCTCTATTGCTTGGAATGGAAATGTTAGCTGCTCTATATATTCTGCATTTTTTTTTTTTACATAGGGCATTTTATTTTGTAAACAGACTGTTATTGTAGATGTAGTTAGTTATTCATTTCTGTCTCTTTGATATTGGAATCATAGATGGGAGTAGAAGCCACAGCCCTAGGAAGCGGCATCTTTCCGCCTAAACCAGCTCCTGGCAGAAATTTCTATTACTATAACTGAATGAGATTACGCACCACATTGAATTTGTATTTAGATAACCTTGTCATTTTCCATTACCTACTTCTAAACAGTTATGAATAAGTAAAAGCCCCCACTGTCCTTCACGGATTTATGCCAATGTCAGGAAAATAAACACCAAATTGTGCCATTATCACATTGCCTTTGGTAGTTCACATATTCTAGTTAAAGAAGATTGATAAGCTAGTCTCAGATTATTTTGTAAGATCAAAAATGATCACTAAGGCTTCTCTGTGGTCCTGTAGCTTAGAGTCCATTCCTCTAATCAATTTGGACTTTGAAGATCTGAAAACTCCATTCTCCCAAAAGAAACTATGCTCTTCTTAACTGCATAGTGCGGGTGCTGATGCTCAGCACAGGAGTCTTCAGCAGGCAGGGCAGTTGTGTGACAGACATGGAGGCTGTGGGCAGAGCTAAAGCTTATGTTATGGCCATGGACTTGAGTATCAAACAGCAATTACAATGATCAGTCATGGCACTCTTCTAATAAGCTCTAGGATTATGCTTTGAAAAATCACCCTTCTGGCAGCCTACATAATAGATATAATAATCACAACAATTCTCTCTGAATATTAAGAATGACCATATTATCTCCAAAAACAATTTTAAAATAAGACAGTAGTTTTTTTGTTGTTTGTTTGTGTTTTGTTGTTGTTGTTGCTGTTTTTTTTTTTTTAGCATGCTAGCTAGATCAGAGGTTGTCAATCTACAGCCTAAGGTCAAATCCCAATGTTCATCTGTATGACCCATAAGCTACAAGTGGTTTGTACATTTTTAAATGGTTGGAAATATCAAAAGAAGAGGAACATTTCAATGTACATGAAATTTCTATGAAATTCAAATTCCACTGTCCACAACGGAAGTGTTATGGGCACTCAGCCATGCTCATTTGCCTGTGTATTGTCTAAGGCTGCCTTCAGGCTACACACGCAGAGGATTCCTAGTGGCTGCTGAATCAGTCTAAATAAAGAACACGCTCTGCAATTGTCCCCATCAAAGCCTTGCCAAAAGGCACCACCTATCACCACTGTCTGTGTCTCCATGATGAGTTGAACCACAGGCTGTGCCAGCTGGGTGGCTAATTAATCACGGGGGTCCCTTTGTGTTCTGACAACTCAGAAAATGTCACCAGGTGCTGCTACCTCGTGCCCCACGTGTCCCCCAGGGGGAACTGTATCTGCTGTGGGGGAGGAGTTAATAGTGGCTGTTATCATCAGAAACTGTCTGTAAGCCCTTTTCTCATGACCAAAACATTTGTTACCAGCAATGAATAGTATATAAGGTCAGGATCCATACAGTGGTCCCTGCCCCCTTCTGTGTGGGAAAACATTCTAAGACCCCCAGTGGATGCCTGAAATGGCAAATGGTACTAAATCTATGCACCAATGATAAGGTTAATTTATAAATGAGGCACAATAAGACACTGATAACAGTAACTAACAACAAAATAGAACAATTATAATGATACTGGAGACCCAGTGCTTAAATTTGTGCACCTTGAAAGGGACTTTGGGCTGGGAACTGCAGCTCCACGCCCCCGCCTGGCCCCTCCCACTGTGGACCCGGTCCCCTGTCTGTCAGCAGTCCCACTCCTGCTGCTGCCACTCCCATGTGCTGACGGTGCCGGCCCTGCTTGCATCCACTGATGGCACAGATCAATTGGGGCCAGCACCAGCAGCAGGTGCAAGTGGGGTTGGCGCCCATCAGAGGGTGTGAGTGGTGGCTGCTGCCCCAATCGCCCCTCAGGAGCAGGGGGAGGTGGAGAAACTCTCAGGGGCAATTTGGGCCAGCAGCCGCTGCTCACACCTGCTGATAGCACTGAGTGATTGGGACCAGTGCTGGGCGTTGGCAGCGGTGGGAGTGGGGCCAGCAGCAGGTGCGAGTTGGCAGAGGTGGGACCGTGGTGCAAAGAATTTTCAGTAACCACCAGAAGCTCACTCTGATGACAGCAACCTGCGCCCCACCTTGGTCTGGTGCCCTTGCTCACCTGCTCCACCATCCTGCTAGAGCCGATGCCTGCCATGTTCTGCACTCACCCCTGGTGGTCAGCGCACGTCATAGTGACCGGTGTTCAGTTGTTCAGTTGTTCCGCTGTTTGGTATATTTGTGTATTAGCGTTTTATATATATATAGATACTGAAATAAAAGTTATGTAAATATGGTCTCTCTTATTGTATTGTACTCATCCTTCTTCATCTTTTGATGATGTGAGATGATAAAATGCCTTATTAAGTTGATAACTTTCACCCTTTCAATTAAAAGAAGCATTTAAGCCTGGTTGGCCTTGGCTCAGTGGTTGAGGGTCGACCTATGAACCAGGAGGTCATGGTTTGATTCCTGGTCAAGGCACATGCCTGGATTGCCGGATTGATCCCCAGTGTGGGGAGTGCAGGAGACAGTCAATCAATGATTCTCATCATTGCTGTTTCTATCCCTCCCTCTCCCTTTCTCTCTGAAATCAATAAAAATATATTTTAAAAAATAAAAGAAGCATTTAAGGGCTTCTCTTTGGCATATCAGAATTGCCAGCATCATTATTCTTGCACTTTGGGCCATTATTAAGTAAAATAAGGGTTACTTGAACACAAGCACTTTGATATCTGGACAGTTTTCTGCTAACAGAGATGTTTACTAAGGGAATAAAGGAGGGAAGCATATACAGTGTAGATTCACTGGACAAAGAATGAATCATGTCACAGGAGGGACAGAGCACGACGGGGCAAGATTTCATGATGCTACTCAGAATAGCACACAATTTAAAACTTAGGAATTGTTTTTATTTCTGGAATTTTCCAGTTAATACTTTCAAACCATGATTGAATGTGGACAAATGAAACCTCTGAAAGTAAAACCATAGAAAGGGAAACTGCAGATAAGGGCTTACTACTGTATTTTCATCTGCTTCAGAAAGTAGGTGCTCTGACTCACGAATCTTTCCTCAGATTTGCAGGTGCCTCGCATGAAAGGTTAACATGGGGTGTTGGGGCAGGCTGAATAGCTATCTCAGAGGGTGGATAAAGAAAATTTGAATTTATTTAAGGAAAAGGGATGGAGGATGGGATATCCAAAGGGAAGGGATGCACAGCACGGAGCCAAGGGGACATTGGGTCAAAGATGGCAGCCCCCAGGTGCTGGAGTTTCATTCTTATCTGCAGTCACTGGCAGGGGCTTTGTGGTCAGTGGGTTTGGGGGCTGAGGTGGTGGGCTTGGAATGCGGGTGGAATGCAGGTGTCTTTCAGACAGTTTCAATTCCTTATTTGGTCTGACTCCTAGTGTTCAGCAAGCCTTTCCTGGTCATTTGTTCTCTGGTGGCAGGAAGCTTACAAATGGCCATTAAATATTGTATTGTCCTATACAATAACATTGCAAGCATACATCTCATGCTGGTTTAGTCATTGCACAGGTGCAGTGAATCTTGGTCCAGTGCTCATCCCATTGATACAGTCAGCTAGTCTTAGGTTAATTCTCCATCTCACCTAAACACATAGGCTGGTTTAAGGGGAATTAAGTTGGACAGAGATAAACATATGCCTGGGCTGTGACACACTGTGATATTGTGATTTATAAGAAGATACCTATTTGCTCTTTATCCTGTTTCTGGTACAAAGCTTCTAAAACTCTTAGAATTTCCTAAGCCATGAAAGAGATAAAGGTGTTTTTGTTATGCTAATGAGGCAAATTTTGGAAAGCACCTAAGGATGGGGCTGGTTGCCAGGGAAATCAACCATGAATACAGGTTTTTCCTTAGAGATAGGGAATGGAGGTTGAATTAATCTCCAATGGCCTTTGAGTTAATCTATCATACCTATGAATGAAGCCTCCTTAAGTATCCAAAGGACTGGATTAGGGGAGCTTCCTGTTGATGAACATTTGGAGACATGGGGAGGATGGGGAGCTCAGAGAGCATGGAAGCTCCGTGCCCTTTCTCCGAGCCTTACCCTATGCATCGTTTTTTTCCTGGCTGTTCCTGAGGTGTAGCCTTTCATAATAAAACGGTGATCTAGTAGGGAAAGTGTTTCTCTGAGTTCTGTGAGCTGCTCTAGCAAATTAATTGAACCCAAGGAGGGGTTGTTGGAATCTCCAATTCATAGCCAGTTGGTCAAAAGCACAGGTGATGACATGAGCTTGGGATTGGCACCTGAAGTGGAGGGCAGTTTTGTGGAACTGAGCCCTGAACCTGTGGAATCTAATGCTATCTCCAGATAAAGACTGTCAGAATTGAGTTGAATTGTAGGGCTCCCGGCTGGTATCTCCAAGAATTGCTTGGTGGCTTAGGGGACTCCCACCTCCACACATTGGACTTTGGTGATCAGAACCACCTTGAATACACAGTAATCCCTGAAAAACAACTCCTGGGTTCTCCACACTTGAGGTGTAGATGGCAAGAGCACCACACATAAAAATTCGTGGGGGAAATTAAAAAAAGAGCATTTCCGTTTCTTTTCCTCTGCTGACTATCAAATTCTTGGCAGTGTTGATGCTCCTATTTTGATAGATTCCATGCCTATTTAAAATTTTCTAAACTTCAGATAAGAGACAAAACACTAGAAAATCATCCAGAAGTAACACCCCTACCCCCTACCCCAGACACACATCTTACCAACCCAGAACAAAAAAGGAGCTCTGTGGGATCCACACAGCCTCGGCTTGATTTTCATGGTAGAGAGCTCTAGACTGCCAAGGAAGTCCCTTTGTTTTGTTATCTTTAGTTACTACATCTCCCTCCCACTATTTTTCCCCCCACTTTTGCAGTCCTAAAATAACAGGGTTAAGCATAGTCCCTTTTCTATTGCATGACACGTGAGCATACAGAAGGCAGTTATTATGGTTCTCTCAGCTTCCACTTCCAAGTTAGGCATTCCTCCTTCCTTCAGCTCTTCCTAGCAGAGCCCCCTTTCAGATGCTTCTGCAGCTGGACCGCCCCCCTTTGGACACACTGCAGTGTGTCAGATTTAGTACGGACTGCTCAGAACAGCAATCCCTTGTACACTGATTAGGCGAGGGTTCTTTAGAGAGACCATTGAATATCTTGCTTAATTACACACCTTTTCAGCACCTGGGTTTTTTGTTTGTTTGTTTTTTTGCAAAACATTAAAAATGAACACAAAGATCAGTCAAGCTGGTGCCTTTTGGCACAGAATTTTTCTCCTGAGCTCTTTGTTAATTTATAGAGGAACCTGTAAGGACTCTGAACTCACTCTCTCACTATTTCACAAAAATATGGCACAAAGTACCCTTCCAGGTGAAAACAAAATCCTTCTTTTCAAGCTGCCTTAACCGTGTGGTACATTTTGTGTAGGGAGATAGATTAAAGAACTGAAATTAGTTCACAATACTTAGAATGGAAGAGGCAAACACTGACAAATGCAACCAGATTATGATGTACTGATTTCTAGAAAAGTTACTGTGGAGGTTTACAGGGATTAACACTCCACTGAATTTATTAAGCATCCTTATTTTGAGCCGGGAAATGAGGACGAACAGCCACCACTTTGTCATTTCTAAACTGATCCCCAATTTGGAAAATATTGTAAATATCACCAAAGAAAAGAAACTAATATTTAAAACAGAATACGAGAAGTTAAAATTGCGCATGGGAAATAATAAGGTGTAGTTTAGCCTGGATAATTCCAGTTAATAGATCTAGGAACCAGCAATCCAGATCAGAGTTGATCAGGAGGGGAAATGCTTAGAAAGCCATGAGCAATCGTGCTGGAAAAGACCCCTTAGATTGCACAATAGATAGGAGTTTGCAATTGGAGAGCTGGCAAATCCGGTGTGACTTCAGCTATAACCAAGGAATTATTATGCCCTGAGGTATAATCTTTCCGTCTGTCATACCAATGAAGCGGGAGAATTCTAAGTAGACAGAAATAAACTCTATGACATTCAGTGTGCCTCAATGTCATAAAGATGTGATAAAATTTGAGGGATTCAAGAACTTGAGTATCAGAGGAAGAAAAGAATTCACGTAGAAAGTATGTTCAAGGAATGGCGTCTACATGAATATTCTAGCCTCATACTATGTGCAGTGAAAAAAGTAGCGAGAATATTTTTCAGGGGATGTTTCTCCAAGAGCACAATATTATGTGAATTGTTTAATTGCATGCAGATGATAGATTCAGACTCAGAGCATAAGTGATTTGCATTCCTATCTCTAGATATGAGTCGGCCACTTGAAAATATTGGAAAGATGTAAACAGGAAGGAAGAAAGTGCGTTGATTCTGTGTATAGGAAGAATCAGAGCTTGAAATTCAAAAATGGCATCATATTGAAAATGCATGTGTTTTCAAGATAAGTGGTTTAAGTATTCTGCATTATTTCAAGTAAATAGCAGATTATTCCTGTTTTCCTTAATATCACTAGGCGCATTTTGCAAGACAGATGGCCTTAATGGCCCGCAACACCAATATTCTAAATTCCCTGCCCAACTGTAACAATAATGTCCTTTCAAATTTTAATAACACCTGTCACCCAGGGGACTCATGACCCTTCTTGAGTTTCATTATATGCAACATTTCATTAGCTTGGTTGTCTGTTTTGTTACTCTCTGCAAGGGAAGAATCATATTAGGGGTGTGCAAATTGGCTGATATGATGATTTAAATTAGTTAATTTTTAAAAAATTTGTGTAATAATTGGACTCACAATTCCCTACACATTGATTCAGAGTGTAATTACTATATTTTAATTTTCACTGAATTGTACCTTGACAATTAATGTATTTAAAGAAGGTGAACTCTAAATGTGCTTTACTCTTTAAACATAAGCAAAAAGTAATGTCTTCTTATATATTTACTAGAGGCCTAATGCATGAAATTAGTGCAAGAATAGGCCTTCCTTTTCCCGTTGCTGGCACCAGCTTCCCTCTGGCACCTGGGACCCAGGCTTCCCTCTGGCTGCCAGCATTCACCGGGGACCTGGGCTTCCCTCCCAGCCCCAGCTTCATCCGGAAGTTCATCCAGAAGGATGTCCGGGTCTAATTAGCATATTATGCTTTTATTATTATAGATAATGGACATGGAATTTTTCTCATAAACTCTTTTAATTTACAGAGGAATCTAAAAGGACTTTAAACTTACTCTTTTATTATTTCATGAAAACATGGTTATCTCCATGGACTGTTATCTTTTGGGATTGAGAGCCAAAGGAAAAAGGGCTACTTAGATTACTCGCTTGGAGGTATTTGATGGGCTGCAGGTCTCTGACTTCACTGAACAAAATATTACTCCTGAAGGATACAGAGAGCAATTTCGTGTTCACACCACCACTACCTTTTATCACCTGTACTTTTTCTGTTCCCCTGTCACCTCCTACAGCCTACATCACCCTTCCTCCAAACACTCCAAGGTTTATTCCTTCTTGTGTTTAGGATAGCCCATAATTGGAGAATGAATATAATATTACTGGTTAGTGTTTGTTTCCAACAGAACAAACACCCACTCATTTTCCACTGATATGAATAATATTAAGTTCTCAGAGCCTTAAATGTTCACGTGTTTTGTGATTTATCTAAGGTATTTAACCAACTGGTCGAATCAGTCACTTCATTGAAAGCATAAATAGTGACCTTCAGGCTTTGATTGCTTTTGTCACTTTTACACATGCAATTTGGTGAATCGAGTGTTGATTGGACAAGGTTTTTGGAAGCCTGGACTAGATTTCTTTTTTCCTTAAGAGTTCCACAATAATAGCAACCAACCAACCAACCAACCGAACAAACAACAACAAAAAGAGTAGCAGACATGTGCATGCAGTTCCCATGCCAGGAATAGTGAATGAGCACTCTGCCCATTTTAATTTAGGGGAATTCTAAAATGGGAATGGTAAGGTACTAGTACAGATAACTTCAGAAACATACCCAAGGCATGTAGACACTCCATGGAGACAGTGGTATTCTTTTTTAAAATATATTTTATTGATTTTTTTTTTTTTTTTTTTTACACAGAGAGGAAGGGAGAGGGATAGAGAGTTAGAAACATAGATGAGAGAGAAACATCGATCAGCTGCCTCCTGCACACTCCCCACTGGGGATGTGCCCGCAACCAACGTATATGCCCTTGACCAGCATTGAACCAGGGACCCTTCAGTCTGCAGGCCGATGCTCCATCCACTGAGCCAAACTGGTCAGGGCCCAGTGGTATTCTTAATGCCGTGTTATGTCAACCATGGAAAAACCATTAACCTAGGTGACCCAAATGACTGCACAGTTCTTGGGACCTAGTGCAAAACAAAAGGAGTGGCCCCTTGTTTAAAAGAGATTAATAATTTCATGGCAGTAACAGCAGAGCATAAAATCAAGTGCCAGGTCCTTCTAAGTAGTGGCTCTGGGCTACTGCTTCTGTCACCCCACAGAGCCACCTCTGCTTGTAGGCCTCCGCTTCCTTGTTGGAAATGGAAGTGTCGACCTGCAGCGAGGCACCGTTATTTTCATTGCTTCTGTGATGGTAAGCACTCCCTAGCCAGATCCCCATGTCTGTCATTGATGGGAGAAAGGCATCTGTGTTTCCTCAATCAACTGTACAACCAGGAGTCACTTAAGTCAAGGACAGAATGGAGGTGGTCAGTGCAGGCTCATGAAAGAAACGTAACCTAACTTTACAGGAATTTACAGTTGTTCTCAGAAACCAGTAGAGGACACCAGCCAATTCCCAGACACCAAGTCTGTTCACACCATTTCTGTTCTCCTGACTGAGCTGCCCTGATTCACAAAAGAGAAAAGACCACTTAGCAATCAATCAGCTGAAAAAGCCACATAACTTTTCTTAAAGACCCTCACCTGAGGATAAGTTTATTGATTTTAGAGAGAGAGAGGGAGAAAAACATGGATGTGTATTTATCCTATAGAAATCTTAGTCTACAAGCAACTTGAAATTTATTATTTCTGTAGCCTTAAGTAACTGGGTTGCAGGTTGAAAGCCTTGCAATAAATGTATCTTTAAATGCATTTTTCTGCTTTGTTTATTTTGTAGCAGAGTTTGGTGGTTGTTGTTTTTTAAAAAGGCTTATAATAATAATAATAATGATAATAAATCTCTACCTTATCCATAAACACCCTTTTCCTGGAGACAACACTTTTTTTAAGCTAGTGTTTTTTAATTTGTTGACATTATTACAATGTCCCCCATTTTCTTCTTCTTTGCCCACCTCCACTCAGCCCCCATTCCTCCCTTGGCCTTCACCATACTCTTGTCTGTGTCCATGGGCTATGCATATATGTTCTTTGGCTAATCTCTTCACTTTCTTTTATTCAGTCCTCCCCATCCCCACAGACTTTGGTTTTTGACTCAACAAATACTTGACTAGCTTTATTCATTTAGATAAAATTTGGTTACATGGTTATATTATATCTTGTATCCATATGCAACCCCCCAAATTGCCATGGTTGATCCTTTCATTGCGTGCACGCACACACACATACCCCCATGCATTTTTCTTAATGTATGTTGCCACTATCAAAATGAGTCTCCCTAAGCATGAAGATCTACACCTTTCTGAGGAAGCTGAGACTCATGAATTAGCTATGCTGGTAGATCATTTATAGAAGCTTATAAATCATTTATTCCAGAGCTTCCAATGGTTTATCTTTTCAGGAACACTAGTGACAGAAAGCTGGTTGTTTTATATTCATAGTTATTTCTTAATTTTTACAAATAAAAAAATTATTTTTTCCTCATTTTGTATTTTTTTGAGAAAAGAAATTTACAAATTTCCTCAGGAAAAACATCTCGTTTATTTATATTGGATAGTTGTGTTTGTGCCTGCCATCCAATTCAGAGCTCATATGCAAGAAGTTAAAAATGACAATTGCTCCAGATTGTTTGCTATTGACTTCATTTCGCAGAATCATGAATTCTCCATCTGTCCCTTTAAACTAACACTTCAGGATACCTGCTATCAGTATCACCAAAACACTTACTACACAGCTTCATTGCTACTGTCATCAGTGCTATTACAAGGAGTGTTATTTTATGCTAAAATTTCCTTGTATATTTTACTTTGTGTGCTAAGTAGTATTTAAATAATGCTTTATCTCCTATTCTGTTAAAGTAAAAAAAAATTACTGAGTATTTTACCAATTTTTTCTTCATCTGTGTTCCTCCCTACACCTATTTAAATCTACTCATGTTCATTCTGTACCAGAAATGTTACTTACAGAAGTAGCTAATTTTAGTCAACAAACTTCAAGATATCCAAATACTTAAATTAGAATTAATTCCACAAAAGAATGTATTTGTGCCATGCTGGGTATCTCAGTTGGTTCAAGCATCGTCCAGACATGCAAAGGTTTTGGGTTCAATTCCTGGTCAGGGCACATACAAGAATCAACCGATGAATGCATTAATAGGTGGGACAACAAATCATTGTTTCTCTCTCTCTCTCTTTCTCTAAAATCAGCAAACTTTTTTAAAACAATGTATTTGAACAACAAACAAAATTCCCAAATGATTTAAACCTTGAGTTATTTTTATAATGAAAAAAAAAATAACAGGTGAAACTTATTTCACCTTGATAATATAAAGAATACATTTCAATGTAATACTGACAAAAGGATATCCTTATTACTGACTGTGGCAGCCAGCCACCAAGATGGTCCCTCACAGAACACTCTTCCTCTCTCTCTCTCTCTCTCTCTCTCTCTCCCCCCTCCCCTCTTATTTTTCCTCTCACTCTCTTAGACCACCCAATCTGGTGGAAGCCAGCTGCCATGTTGTAAGCACACTCTGGCAGCCCAGGGTGAGACTTCCGTGGCAAGACCCAGAGGTCCTTGGCCGATGCTAGGTAGGAGCCAAGGCCTCTTCAGGACCGTGTGAGTGGGCTTAGCAGCACATCCTCAGCCCAGTGGAGACTTGAGAGGACTGCTGTCTCAGCTGACAGTTTGACTGCAACCTCCTGAGAGGGCCTGAGCCAGGCCACATGCTTAAACTGCTACTGAACTTAGCCATGTGAGGAGCTCTGTGAGGAAACAAATCTTGTTTTGAGCTGCTAAGATTTAAGGGTAATTTGTTACATGGTAATATATAACTACAGTGACCCACTATCACTGTGAACAGGAAATAAAGAGAATAAAGTCATATTCAGAGGTAACTGCCGTAGTGTACAGTTTTCTGTTGTGTTCTTTATCGAGAGTTGTTTTTGTTTTTAGGAAATGGTTAAATCAAAAATGAATAAATTGGCATAGAAATAATTGTATTGATGGCTTAGACATAATGTTCTCCACTACACCAAAGCTCACCTGCCATTTTTCTAAAGCCTCCTTTAATCTGGCCCTGTCCTGCCTGGTTGACTATTTTCCACCACTTCTTAGCAGAGTCTATAGGGACTAGCCAGACATCATTCTATCCCGGGAAGGCAATAAGTCTTCAGTGATATCATGTTCTCAGTCTGTCATCCCACCATATAAAATCCCAACTCTCCTTCAAAGCACTGTTCCCATGTCATCCTGTTCATCTTACGGAGAGCCCCCCTTCTTTGGGCTATGTTACTCAATTTTGCACCTATTGCAAATCTGGCTAGTTTATATACCTTTCATTTAAAATGTGATCATTTCATTTCTCTTTCAGAGGCTAGATTCTTAAAATACAAGGATTCCAAGAGCAGCTTGCTTAGCACTAAATATATTTGATTCACATAATTAAATTCTGGTGGGTTAAAAGATGCATTATGACCAAACAATAAACACATACTGAGTAGTGCTTTATGATTTACCACAGCGGTTTTCAACCTGTGGGTCGCGACCCCTTTGGCAGTCGAACGGCCTTTTCACAGGGGTCACCTAAGACCATCCTGCATATCAGATATTTACATTATGATTCATAACAGTAGCAACATTACAGTTATGAAGTAGCAACGAAAATAATTTTATGGTTGGGTCACAACATGAGGAACTGTATTTAAAGGGCCAGAAGGTTGAGAACCACTGATTTACCAGTAACTTTCCTAAACATTATCTCATTACAATTCATTCAGCTAGGACAGTGTTATGGGCTGAATTGTGTACCCCTCTCCATTTATATGTTGAAACTTAACCCTCAGATTGTGACTGAATTTGGAGTCAGGCTCTTTAAAAAGATAATTAAGGTAAAATGAGATCATCTGGGTGGGCCTTAATCCAGCACAACTCACATCATAAGAGGAGAATCTCTGGACAGACACACATGTGAGGACAGGGGAGAAGACCACCATCCACAAGGCAAGGAGAGAGGCTTCAGAGGGACACCTCGGTCTCGGAATTCTCTCCTCCTGAAAATAAATTTTGTTGTTGAAGCCCTTGTTGCCCTGGCAGATTAACACAGACATCTCCATAGATGCGAGGCCATGAGGTAAGTAACTCCCTACTTACTGAGGAGCATTTACACCTGAGACCCAGTCCAGAACTCCCAACTCTGTATGAGCCGTGGTTATGTATGCACTTTGACCTTTATAAATAGAAGTTTATTGAGTGTGTTTCATCTTTATTTTATTTTCTTGACTGTAGGTTAACAGGTTTACCTTACAAGTCTTTTAAAATAAAGTTGATCAAGTCAATGAGGCCCAACCATAATACCTTACTACTTGCTTTGTTCATAATGAACTCAGATTTAAAGTAAGCATATGCTGTAGTGCTCAGTTACCTTGGAGGACAGCAGAGTTGAACAAAAAATTCACTGCATGCATGCTTTTCGTGTGAAAAATGTATATGTAACATTTTTAACATCTTCCACAAAGCTCCTAATTCTAACCGCTATTCCAGTGCAGATTTATAAAAAGCAATCGATGTGGAACTTTAGGAAGATGACAAGGTTATCGAAGATTAAGTGGCATGTATGATGTCTGGTATTTGCTTTCAATGTGTGTGTGTGTGTGGGGGGCAGATGAAGTAATACTGGAGAATGTTAATAATAGTTCAAAGTGAATGAGTACATGGACTTTGTTTAACTGTTGTATATTGTTTGTGTAGGCAGATATGGGGAGACAGAGATATAAAGATATAGAGAAGCAGAAATAGAGCTAGAGAGCAAAAATAGGAAGCCATATGAGTAGGCAGTCAGGGGCTTCCTGTTAAATAGGAGAGTGGACTTGGGACTTGAGGCAGGGATAGCCTCTAGCACTAACTTTCAAGCCACTGTGGAATCTCTGCAGCATAGTTAGGAAGAGCCCCCTCTGTTTTAAAAGGCCAAGAAAGGGGCCAACAACTCTGTTCCACTTGACCTACAACTGATGGCGAATGGTGTTATTTCTTTTTATCGTGGGAGCAGATGATTCTTTTCCTATTATCAGCTTGCAAAGAATATCTTCTCTCTCATTCATTCGTGAATTCATTTATTTTTTAAAAATATATTCAACCACTAGTATTGCCAGGCACTAAGGCCACAACAATAACCTGGATATTATGAGTTATTAAGGTGTTTCCCGTTTAGTGAGATGCACAAGGAAATACACAATTTCTACACAAAATAATTTGTGGAGAAATTACTTTCTGCTGAACTTGGAATAAGATAAGAGGAAATCCTTACACTACAAGCGCAGTTGTATCAGTGATCTATGACATAACAATACTGAGTAATAACTGACTCTGAAATGTAATGACTTAAAATAATTATCATGCATTTAGCTCATGACTGGACAGGTTGGTGATTTAGGCGGGACTCAGCTGGGTGTTTTTTCTGGTCTCAGGTTGCCTTGCTCATGTGTGAAGTCAAATGCCTGTGGCCGATCCAGGATGGCCTCAGCTGAATCCACTCCACATGTCTCCAGTAGGCTGGCCTGGGCACAGGCTCCTGGTGGTGGCAGAACTGAGCAAGAATCAACACACTGAGCTTTTCAAACCCCTGCTTGCATCACTTGGCTAAACATCATTAGCCAAAACAAGTCATGTGGACAGACCAAACATGGGGTACAGCAAACTGGCTACCATGGTGGTTCTCTCATTGGCTCCCAGAGTAGAGAAAGATATTCAATCAAGGTATTCATTCACTGGATGGGTACTTTTTAATATCCCAATAAAGCAGCTACAGATCTAAGGAGCTGGGTGCTATTGCTTTATTCAGGACAGCCTGTGATGTATCAGTTAAGCTGCAGTATCTCCCTGGGAGGTTCTAATAGTCTACTGTTTTGGGATGACTTCCCCTTTGCCACACAGCCCTCCCCAACATTGGGTTCCGCTGCATATCAGGTCAGGAGAAGCAGAGTTCCACTGTGCAGGTGGGGGTGGGGGCATGTCACAGCTTCCTAGGTTCTAATCACTAACTCAGCCTATAACATCTTCAGATTGTGCAGGGGGCAGTGCTAAGGAACCCTGCCAACCTGGGAGAATTATACTAAGTCACAACCATTTCTCTATAACCAAGAAAAGAACACTGTCATGACAACACCAAACTCAATGGGTATCCTAGAATGCAGGGAGCCCTTTAATGTCTGTAAATTCCATAATTAGCTTAAAGGAGACAGAATGAGAATTGGTAAAGATTCATTAATAGCAGATGAGCCTTTTGTCATCTAGGGGGAGGCTAAGTGATTAATCATCTCTAAAGAGATTGCTAAGGTAACAGCCCAATCCGCCCTAGAATCAAAACCACATCAGTGAAGGGAAATAGCATTTCAAGGAGTTGCAACTTACCTGGTAGGTGTAAATTACACATGGAAGCTGCATTACATATTTTGGATTCTTGAAATAAATTTGGTTTATTTTAGAGAGTTAACTATCCAATAAACTGAACTGAATTACCTAAATGAAAACATAGCTCGCTCTCTCTCTCTCTCTCTCTCTCTCTCTCTCTCGACTTATCATTGCTTCGGGAAAAACGAATTCTCAATATATATCTACCAAAAGTATATAGTATAGTGGTTAAGACCACACTGTTTTTCAGTTGTGCACAATTTGGCAAGTTACTTTATCTCCCTGTGAGGGTTTACAAAATGATGATATTAATTAGACTTAAACAAAAGATTGTTGTGAAAATTAAAAGAGTTAACACATGTAAAAAGCTTAGTGCAGTTCCTGAAACATTGCACTGGAAAAGTATTGTTGTAATCAAGAATCTTCTATTAATTTGGTGATTCTGAGGTTGAAATCCCCAACACTTAATTTAAGTAATGTTCATTAAGTGCAAAGAATTCTACCAGACTCTGGAGGGATATAAAAAGCAAAGCAATGTTCACCCTGCTGTTAAGGAACTTACAAGCAAATGGAGACTTCAGTTACATGTGAAATAATATAAAGTGATCAAATTATGTTAAAAAACAAAAGCCCATAGAACCAGAAAGAACTCTGACCATTGGTGGTCAGAGAAATGAGGTTGAGATTTAAGAGCAGGTGTAACCTCCAGGGTTCCTTGCAGGGAAAAGGGCTTTGGAATAGTGACAAGGAAGAGAGAATTCCAAGGCAGAGGAATAACTTGAGTAAATTTACAGAATTTGGAAAAATCAAGATGCATTTATGTCTTAATAAACTCACTAAAAAGTCAGAGAAATAAGCTCTATGAAATTATTATAGTTTGTATCATATAATCCTAATATATATAAAGAGCTTGGTGCCCGTCACGACCGAACAGGCGACCAGTCACCATGAAGTGCATAGAGCACCTCTCGGTCTCCCCCCTTCCTCAGGCCCCCGAGCCACTCACCATGAGGGGGGGGGCTGGCGGCAGGGTGGGACTGGGGACAGTTGAGCGGTGGTGGCAGGCTGCTTCGTGGGGTGGCTGTGAGCTTAGCGGAGAAGTCACCCAGGTGGCAGCAAGTTTCGAGAAGCAGTCATGGGGCGGGGGGAGTGGGGAATTTCGCGGGGCTGCAGCAAGCTTCGAAGAGTAGTTGAGGGGTGAGGGGAACCTCGTGGAGCAGTTGGGGGTTCACGGAACGTCCTGGGGTGGGGAGCTTCAAGTACCATCGCAGGGCAGCAGAGGCCATGCGACAGAGGCCAGGCTAGGCCTAGGGACCCTAACCACACATGATTTCATGCGTGCTGGGCCTCTAGTCTATATAATAAAAGCCTAAGTGACCATTACGGTGGAACAACCTGAACAACCAGTTGCTATAATACGCACTAACCACCAGGGGGCAGAGGCTCAATGCAGGAGCTGCCCCCTGGTGGTCAGTATGCTCCCACAGGCGGAGTGCCGCTCAGCCAGAAGCTAGGCTCATGGCTGGCAAGTGCAGCTGCCACGGCGTCGGGAGCCTCTCGACAGCACTACCAAGCCACGAGCAATGGCAGCAGGCCAAGTGGGTCAGGATGAGCATGAGCAGAGCCCAGCCCCAATTTGGGCTCCTCCCTGGCCGCCTGCCACTTGGCACAATGCTACATCCCCTGAGGTGTCCTGGACTTCGAGAGGTCGCAGGCCGGGCTGAGGCACAGCCCCCTCCAGTGTATGAATTTCATGCACCAGGCCCCTAGTTCATATGTCTTATTCACCACAAGTGCTACATGTCCTTCAAATTCCAATAAAGTAAACCAGACCCCATGAAAGGAAAGAGCCTAAGCATGTTCAACCTGTGCCAGTTGGGGTGGAAGTTGGGACAACTTTTTTTTTTTTTAATTGGTTATACATCTAAAATGCATAATAAATTTTATGTCTTCTAATTCAACAATCACACTTCTAATTTATCCTAAGGAGATGATTAGAGATGTACAAAGAACTTAATATAGTGAGGATGTCAATTCCAGTTCTACCTACAAAATTTGTCAAAAATGTCAAACCATGAAACAATGGTTAAACATAACTTTTGGTACCATTCATGCAATAGAATATTCTGCATCCAGGGTTTTTACTCTAAAAATATTTACTAAGCCATTAAAACTTACCTTCTTGGGGAGTATTTAAAGGTATAGAAAAATTCTCATGAGATATTTTAAAGTGAAAAGGAGAAATTGCATTTAGTAAGAGCAGTATGTCTCCAATTTTGTAAGAGAATCATTGAATCATTTGTAAGATATAAAACAAAATATTTATAATAATTATTTATGGGTGTTGGAGATATAGATAAATTACATTTAATTTTTTTTCTCAAATGCTTTATTCATTCATTATTTAGTCATTGCTTTTACAATAACAGAGGAGGAAAATAAACATTTTCATGATATGTGAGAATAAATAAGCCCAGGTAAGGAACAGCCTGAACATACAACTCACTGTACAAAAATATCTGGAAAGCAGCCTGGAGCTGCTTTTTTTTTTTTTTTTTTTTTTTTTTACAGAAAATGAAATGTTTAAATCTTCTAAGCCCCCTGATCAAATATGTAACTTTCAGTTAGCCTTCAGCACACACTTGTAATTGTCAACCACAATGATGCACCAAGTAAATAGATGATAACTGAAGTGTACCAATAAATAAAAGATAGAATAAAAGATACCTAGACTGTGTTTTATAAGAAAAGAAAGCAGATGCGATATTTCAGAAAAAGAGAAGAAGCACCATTCCTTATTATTAGCTGGCATGTCTCCAAAATACAGCATTCATTGATGTTATTCAGGGAACCAAATGATTGATGGGTAAGGTTAGAACTATGGGCCTAAGTTAGAATAGAAAAGATCTTCATCAGATTTAAAAAAAAAAATAGAACTAATTTTAAGTTAGCATTCTTGATTAAAATTTTTAAAAAGTTTTATTAAAATACAAGAAACCAGAAAATTACTTAGTGTTGAATCAAAGCTGTTCTCATGAATAATATGCACAGCATATCCCAAAGAAGAGTGCGTGCTTCCTTAGGAGCTAAGCGGGCAAATCTGACTCATTAGACCCACTAATGAGTCAAAAAAGAAAAACAAACAAACAAGAAGGGGGTATTTGAAAGTGTGTTTGGATCCCGTTTTTTAGATTATCTGAAAATTATTGATGTTTGAAAACTATTTTGTAAATTAAAATTAGATCACATGAATGAAATATATCTTTCTTAATGAGAACTATAAATAAATATTTTTCTCAATCTAATTTAGAAATGGAGGTGGCCTTCCCTAACTAACCTGTTCAGAGTAGGTCTGTACTATCATCTCCATCACAACTGCCTTCTTTTTCCCTTCCCAGTCCTACCCAACATTTTAATGTTCTTTCTTTCTTGTTATTTCTCTCCCCACTAAGATGTTTAATCTATGAAGACAGCTTGTGTACCTCTTATGAGTACTAGTGTACTCAGCACATATCTGTTTATTGAAAGAAGAAATGAATAATCATGTTATGCAGTCCATGACATTTAAAGTCTCTTCAGATAACCACATGTATAACTGAATTATTTTAATCATCTCAATGGAAATGTAATTTCAATGACAAGAAAGAGAAAACTGGTTTTGAAGTATATGATTTAGTGTTGTCTTTGTTCCCTTTTTTTTTTGCCACAACAAAAATAGTAATCTAGGGCGAAGACCTTGTATTTATCTGAGTGACATTATAAATTAAATCCTAGGGGAGAATTGTTTGTGATCTAGAGACTGACAGCTTCTCTTCGACTACTGAGGTAACAACAGTACTTTTTATAATATACTAGAGGCCTGGTGCACAAAAATTTGTGCACTCGAGGGGTGTCCCTCAGCCCAGCCTGCACCCATTTGCAGTCCAGGACCCCTTGGGGGATGTCCACCTGTCGACTTAGGCCCACTCCCCGGGGATCAGGCCTAAGCTTGCAGTCAGACATCCTTCTGGCAGCCAGGGAGCCCTTGGGGGATGTCCGACTAAGGGCTTAGGCCCCCAAGGGATCGGGTCTAAACCGTTAGTTGGACATTCTTAGTGCTGCCACAGAGGTGGGAGAGGCTCCTGCCACCACCTCTGGCTGAGTGGCACTCCCCATATGGAAGTGCACTGACCACCAGGAGGCAGATCCTGCATTGAGCATCTGCCCCCTGGTGGCCAGTGCGCATCATAGTAACCGGTCATTCTGCCGTTCAGTCAATTTGCATATTAGCCTTTTATTATTATTTTTTTTTTTTTTTTTTTTTTTTTTTGTTTTGTTTTATTTTTTTTATTTTTTTTTTTTTTATTTTCCTCTTAAAGTATTACAAAGGGTATTACATAAGTATCCTTTTTCCCCCCCCCCCCGCCCTTGACAAACCACTACCCTCCCTTACCCCCCAGTGTCTTATGTCCATTAGTTATGCTTATATGCATGCATACAAGTCCTTCGGTTGATCTCTTACTCCCCTCCCTCCTGCCCCCCAACTCTCTCTGGCCTTCCCACTGCAGTTTGACAATCAGTTTGAGGCAGCTCTGCCTCTGTATCTATTATTGTTCAAAAGTTTGTAATGGTCTTTATTATCCATGAATGAGTGAGATCATGTGGTATTTTTCCTTCATTGACTGGCTTGTTTCACTTAGCATAATGCTCTCCAGTTCCATCCATGATGTTGCAAATGGTAGGAGTTCCTTCTTTTTAACAGCAGCATAGTATTCCATCGTGTAGATGTACCACAGCTTTCTAATCCATTCATCTACTGATGGGCACTTAGGCTGTTTCCAGATCTTAGCTATGGTGAATTGTGCTGCTATGAACATCTGGGTGCATATATCCTTTCTGATAGGTGTTTCTGGTTTCTTGGGATATATTCCTAGTAGTGGGATCACAGGGTCAAATGGGAGTTCCATTTCCAATTTTTTGAGGAACCTCCATACTGCCTTCCATAGTGGCTGCACCAGTCTGCATTCCCACCAGCAGTGCACAAGTGTTCCTTTTTCTCCACATCCTCTCCAGCACTTGTCGTTTGTTGATTTGTTGATGATGGCCATTCTGACAGGTGTGAGATGGTACCTCATTGTTGTTTTGATTTGCATCTCTCGGATGATTAGTGACTTTGAGCATGTTTTCATATGTCTCTTGGCTTTCTGAATGTCCTCTTTTGAAAGGTGTCTATTTAGATCCTTTGCCCATTTTTTGATTGGATTGTTTATCTTCTTTTTGTTAAGTTGTATGAGTTCCCTATAAATTTTGGAGATTAAGCCCTTATCCGATATGACGTTGGCAAATATGTTTTCCCACGAGGTGGGTTTTCTTGTTGTTTTGTTGATGGTTTCTTTTGCTGTGCAGAAGCTTTTTATTTTGATGTAGTCCCATTTGTTCATTTTCTCTTTAGTTTCAACTGCCCTAGGAGCTGTATCAGTGAAGAAATTGTTTTGGCATATGTCTGAGATTTTGTTGCCTTTGTATTCTTCTAGAATTTTTATGGTTTCCTGTCGTACATTTAAGTCCTTTATCCATTTTGAGTTTATTCTTGTGTATGGTGTAAGTTGGTGGTCTAGTTTCATTTTCTTGCATATGTCTGTCCAATTTTCCCAACACCATTTATTGAAGAGACTATCTTGGCTCCATTGTATGTTCATGCCTCCTTTGTCAAAAATTAATTGAGCATATTGGTTCGGGCTAATTTCTGGACTCTCTATTCTATTCCACTGATCTATATGTCTGTTCTTGTGCCAGTACCAGGCAGTTTTGAGAACAGTGGCTTTGTAATACAGCTTGATATCTGGCATTGAGATCCCACCTACTTTGTTCTTTCTCAGGATCGTTGCAGCTATTCGGGGTCTTTTTTTCTTCCAGATGAATTTTTGGAGAGTTCGTTCTAGATCTTTGAAGAAGGCCATTGGTATTTTAATGGGAAGTGCGTTGAATGTATAGATTGCTTTGGGTAGTATGGACATTTTAATGATGTTGATTCTACCAATCCAAGAACATGGTATGTTCTTCCATCTGTTTATGTCTTCCTCTATCTCTTTTTTCAACGTCCTGTAGTTTTCTGAGTAGAGGTCTTTAACCTCTTTAGTTAAGTTTATTCCTAGGTATCTTAATTTTTTTGGTGCGATGGTAAATGGGATTGTTTTTCTGATCTCCCTTTCTGAAAGTTCACTGTTGGTGTATAGAAATGCCTCAGATTTCTTGGGGTTAATTTTGTATCCTGCTACATTGCCAAATTCATGTATTAAGTCTAGTAGCTTTTTGATGGAGTCTCTAGGGTTTTGTATGTATAATATCATGTCATCTGCAAATAAGGACAGTTTTACTTCCTCTTTTCCAATTTGGATGCCTTTTATTCCTTCTTCTTGCCTAATTGCAATGGCTAATACTTCCAGTACTATGTTGAACAGGAGTGGTGAGAGTGGGCATCCCTGTCTTGTTCCTGTTCTTAGGGGAAATGGTGTTAGTTTTTGTCCATTGAGTATGATGTTGGCAGTGGGCCTGTCATATATGGCTTTTATTATGTTGAGGTATGATCCTTCTATTCCCACCTTTCTGAGAGTTTTTATCAAAAATGGGTGTTGGATTTTGTCGAATGCTTTTTCTGCATCAATTGATATGACCATGTGGTTTTTTTCTTTCAATTTGTTTATGTGATGTATCACATTTATTGATTTACGGATGTTGTACCATCCTTGCATCTCTGGGATGAATCCTACTTGGTCATGGTGTATGATCCTTCTGATGTACTGCTGGATCCGATTTGCTAAGATTTTGTTGAGGATTTTGGCATCTATGTTCATGAGGGATATTGGCCTGTAATTCTCTTTCATTGTGATGTCTTTACCTGGTTTTGGTATTAGGGTGATGCTGGCTTCATAGAATGAGCTTGGAAGCGTTCCTTCCTCTTGAATTTTTTGTAGTAGTCTGAGGAGGGTAGGTTTTAGTTCTTCCTTGAATGTTTGGTAGAACTCCCCTGTGAAGCCGTCTGGCCCTGGGCTTTTGTTTGCTGGAAGCTTTCTGATGACTGCTTCAATTTCTTCCATAGTTATTGGCCTATTGAGGTTTTTAGATTCTTCCTGATTGAGTTTTGGAATGTTGTATTTTTCTAGGAATTTGTCCATTTCCTCCAGGTTGTCCAGTTTGTTGGAGTAGAGTTGCTCGTAGTATTGTTTAACAATCATTTGTATTTCTGTGGGGTCTGTTGTTATTTCGCCTCTATCATTTCTGATTTGGTTTATTTGGGACCTCTCTCTTTGCTTCTTGGTGAGCCTGGCTAGGGGTTTGTCAATCTTGTTTATCCTTTCAAAGAACCAGCTCTTGGTTTCATTGATTTTCTGTATTGTTTTTTTGGTCTCTATTTCATTGATTTCTGCTCTAATCTTTATTATCTCCTTCCTTCTGCTCACTCTGGGGTTTTCTTGTTGCTCTCTTTCTAATTCTTTGAGTTGTAGAGTTAGATGATTGACTACCATTTTTTCTTGTTTTTTGAGATAGGCCTGTAGAGCTATAAACTTCCCTCTCAGGACTGCTTTCATTGTGTCCCAGAGGTTTTGGATTGTTGTGTTTTCATTGTCATTAGTGTCCAGGATGTTTTTAATTTCTTCTTTGATGTCATCGGTAACCCAATCAATATTTAATAACATGCTATTCAGCTTCCAAGTGTTTGAGTATTTTGGGTTGTTTTTATTGTAGTTTATTTCTAACATTATGCCATCGTGGTCTGTGAAGAAGCTTTTTATGATTTCAATCTTCTTGAATTTGTGGAGACTTTGCTTGTGACCCAATATGTGGTCTATTTTTGAATATGTCCCATGAGCACCTGAGAGGAATGTATATTCCGCAGCTGTGGGGTGAAGTGTTCTGAAGATGTCAATTAAGTCCATCTGATCTAGTGAGTCATTTAGGATTGCTGTTTCTTTGCTGACTTTTTGTCTAGCGGATTTATCCAGTGATGTCAGTGGTGTATTAAAGTCCCCTACTATGATTGTATTGTTGTCGATCTCTCCCCTGATATCTTCCAGAAGTTTTCTTATGTATGTGGGTGCTCCTGCATTGGGTGCATATATGTTTACCAGGGTTATATCTTCTTGTTGTATTGATCCCTTTAGTATTATGAAGTGGCCTTCCTTATCTCTGGTTATGGCCTTCACTTTGAGATGTACTTTGTCAGATATAAGTATTGCTACCCCAGCTTTCTTTTCCTTTCCATTTGCGTGAAAGATATTTTTCCATCCCTTCACTTTCAGTCTGTGTGAGTCCCTTCTAATGAGGTGGGTCTCTTGTAGACAGCAGATGTATGGGTCATGTTTTTTTATCCATTCAGCCACTCGATGTCTTTTGGTTGGAGCATTTAGTCCATTTACATTTAAAGTTATTATTGAAAGGTATTTGTTTGTAGCCATTTCTTTTTGTGTGTGTGTGTGTGGCTGTTTTCTTTCTGAGCTTGATATTTCTTCTTTTTACACCAGTCCCTTTAGCATTTCTTGCATGGCTGGCTTGGTGGTGATAAACTCCCTTAGCCCTTTTTTGTCTGTGAAGCTTCTTATTTCCCCTTCAATTTTGAATGATAGCCTTGCTGGATAGAGTATTCTTGGATTCAGTCCTTTGCTTTGCATCACTTTGTAGATTTCCGTCCATTCTTTTCTGGCCTGATGTGTTTCTGTTGAGAAATCATTTGATAATCTAATGGGAGATCCCTTGTATGTTACTTTCCGTCTCTCTCTTGCAGCCTGTAAGATTCTCTCTTTATCCTGAACATTTGCCATGGTAATTATGATGTGTCTTGGTGTGGGTCTTTTCGGGTTCACCTTGTTTGGGACTCTCTGGGCTTGTGTGACTTTTTTCTTCCCCACCTCAGGGAAGTTTTCTGATATTATTTCTTCGAATAGGTTTTCTAATCCATGTTCATCTTTCTGTTGTTCTGGCACCCCTATTATTCGTATGTTGTTTCGTTTCATGTTGTCCCAAAGCTCCCTTAGGCTCTCCTCCTGTCTTTTAATTTTTTTCTCCATTTGCCGTACAGTTTGAGTGTGTTTTGCTTCCTTGTCTTCTAATTCACTAATTCGGTCCTCTGCTTCTCCCAGTCTACTGTTGATACTTTCAATGGAGTTTTTTATTGAAGCTATGTCACTCTTCATTTCTTCTTGGGACTTACTTAAGTTGTTGATTTTTTCATCTGTTTCTTCTAGCTTCTTGCATAAGTAGTTGAGTTTTTCATCTGTTTCTTCTTGCTTCTTGAACATGTGGTGCATGTACTCTAGGAACCTTATTCTGAATTCTTTTTCCGTCATGTTGCATATCTCTGTCTCACTTAGCTGCTTTTCTGGCGAGTCCTCCTTTTCTTTCCTTTGGGGGTTTCTTTGCCTACCCATGTTTGATCTCGCTGACATATGTAGATGTTGAGGTGTTCAGTGGCTGCTCCCTGGGTGGCAGGGGCTCCTTGGTTGTGGTTGCTGCTCAGACGGTTGCGGTAGCAGCTGCTTTCCAGTTGGCAGCAGCTCCTCTGGTGGGTGTTGTTCACAGCTGTGTTGGCTCTTCTGGCTGGTGGGGGGAGGCTTCACGTACAGTTGCTGTTCCACAGACAGAGGGTGTGGTGATCAGGAGGCTGTGGTGATCAGGAGGCTGCGGTGATCAGGGGGCTGCTGTTGCTTGGATCTGCTGCGTTGATTTAAAGGCACAAAATACAACAGAGCAAGGCACAACGTACCAGGCACTGAACACAAGTATATTCACAATATTAATAACTCCAAATAAAGGTGACCAACCGAATTAAGAGAATTAGGGGATAAGGGAGAAAGAAGAGAAGAAGATAAAAGAGAGAACAGAAAAGAAAAATAAGAAAAAAACAAACAAAAAAGGAGTGCAAAAATAGAATTGGGAAAAAAGAGGGGGGAAAAAAGAGAGCGAAAAAAGAGAATGAAGTAGAAGTGGGGAAGAGACTCCCCGTATGAGGAGCAAACTCGAATAGAACTGCCACTAATCTCAACAAATTCCAGCAACAGATCCCTGGAGATGAATGCAAACTACAAACCACCAATAATATCCAGAGGGGTAAGGGAAAACAGAAGCACAAAAATAGCTGGGGTGGGGTGGGGGAGGGAAGGGAAAAACCAGCAGAAAAAAAAAAGAAAAAGAAAAAGAAAAACAACCTCACAACCAGTCCTAAAAAAGAAGAAAAAACACAAAACAAAACAAACAAACAAATTTAAAAAAAAAAAAAAAAAAGCCCAATATATTCAACAATCAAGAAAACAATAGAAAGATAAGAGAGAGAAAAAAATGGTTGGAAAGTGAAGAAGGATAAAGAATAGGTGTATAAGGATTTAGAGCAGTAGATTGGAAATAGGATATATAAGTAGGGTGGAATTAGACAGGGGGTAAAAAGAGGGAATTGGGAAGGTCTGGAGCAGGAATAGGGTAAGAGAAACAGGACACCAAAAGGGGAAAAGTAAGGAAGAGGGTTTTAGCAAAGAGGTGGAATTGAGATAGGGAAAATTAATGCTAAAGGAACGATGAAAATAGAATGGAGAACACTAATCCCAAAAGAAAATAAAGAGAAAATAAAATGGCACTTTAAAAAATGGTAAAATGGTAGGAGTAATAATACTGGTTAAAAATAAAAATGTGGTAATTGAAAGGGTAAAATCAGGTGATGGAAAAAGAAGAAAAAGAGAAAAAAAAATTGGTTTCTTAGTAAAAAGGTGAAAAAATTAAAAAGAAAAAGAAAAAGAAAAAATTTGCAGTAGTGATGGTCTTTCGGTTCTTCTACTCTTCAGCCTGGTTCGCCTTGGTCCTGCCAGGTATTTAGGAGAGTGTTGCCTGCATTACACTGTTCCTCCGTGTTGTAAATCACAGTCCTGATTTTAAAGCAGGCCGTATTTGTGATCCAGTCTGCCTTAATTTGTATTCCCCTAAGAGTCAGTTTGTGGCTCAACCTCTGGGTGGCAGTGTTTTTGGGTTGGCCTCTGAGGCTATACAGCTTCTCTATCCTTTTTTAATCCTTACCCTGCTCTGTGTTGTTGGTGGGACTGAAAATCCCTCTATAGGCCAGACCCTGGTAACTCCCAGGGACTAATCAGCTTGTTTTAGTCCTTTATCTCATACAGGGTGGAATCTGGGTGTGGCTGTGCTCCTTGCCTGGGGGGCTGGGGGGAGGAATTCCACCCTCTGGAGGAATGGCTGCCCCAGTCCTGGGCCCAGGGGGGTCTCAGCACTCAATTCGCTGCCACCTCCTCCGGCTCCCCCTCTTTCCTCAGCCTCTCCCCAGATTCCCCTCGTCTGCACCTTCACCCTCTCTTCAGCACAGGTGAGTGTCTGTATCCGAACTGTCCTATGAGCAGGGTTCAGTGAAAACAAAGAAACAGACAAACGCCGGCCGGCCGCGGAAACGCTCCTCTTACCGGTCTGGGAAACGCTCCTCTTACCAGCACTGCATGGTCTGGGAAACGCTCCTCTCTTATGGGCACTGCACGGTCTGATCAGTTCCTCAGGATGCCCCCTTTAGTCTCAGTTCTCCGCAATCACAAAATCCAAATCTCAAATCTCCTGGCGCCAGCAAACCCGCGGAACTCCTTACCCTGGTCAGGGTCTGTGTCTGTCCCAAGAGACGCGGCTGTCTGCCATGCGGTCTCCCTCCGACCCTCTGGGCTCAGGTCTGGCAAACTTTCCTGCCCAGATCCCTGGTTTTTAACCTTTCCAGGGGAGGTCTGCCCTTCCAGGCTGCAAACCGTCTCACCAGCTGAGTAAATTTGCCAATTCGGGGTGGGTGTTATTAGTTTCAGCTGCTTACTCCGTTTGCTCCGGGACAAGACCTGGGACGCGTCTGCCTATATCGCCGCCATCTTGCTTCCTCTCTAGCCTTTTATTATTATAATAGAGGCCGGGTGCACAAAAATTTGTGCACTCGGGGGGGTGGGGGGGAGAAGGGGTCCCTCAGCCCGGCCTGTGCCCTCTCACAGTCTGGGACCCCTTGGGAGATAATGACCTGCTGGCTTAGGCCTGCTCCCAGGTGGCAGAGGGCAGGCCCAATCCCTAGGTGCAGCCCCTGGTCACGTTCAGGGTAGGGCCGATTGGGGGGTTGGGGCACCGCCCCTGTCATGCACAGAACAGGGCGGATCAGGAGGTTGTGATGCCACCCCTAATCACGTTCAGGGTAGGGCCGATTGGGGGGTTGGGGCACCACCCCCTGTCACACTCAAGGCAGGGTCGATAGGGAAGTTGCAGCACCACCCCCTGTCACCCACAGAGCAGGGCCGATCAGGGGGTTGGGGCGCCGCCACTGTCACACTCAGGGCAGGGCTGATGGGGAGGTTATGGCTCTACCCCGTCACACACAGAGCAGGACCCGTAGGGGGGAGGGTTGGGGCACCGCACCCTGTCACACACAGAGCAGGGCCGATCAGGGGGTTGGGGCGCCGCACCGTGTCACACACAGAGCCGCAGGGCGATCAGGGGGTTGGGGAGCTCCCCGCTATCAGGCACAGAGCAGGGCTGATCAGGGGGTTGGGGCGCCTTCCCCTGTCATGAACAGAGCAGGGCGGATAGGGAGGTTGTGGCCCCGCCCCCTGTCACACACAGAGCTGCAGGGCGATTGGGGGGTTTGGTCGCTGCCCCCTGTCACACTGATTCCGGTGCCGGGAGGCATATTACCCTTTTACTATATAGGATAGAGGCCTGGTGCACGGGTGGGGGCCGGCTGGTTTGCCCTGAAGGGTGTCCTGGATCAGGGTGGGGGTCCCCACTGGGGTGCCTGGCCAGTCTGGGTGAGGGGCTGAGGGCCGTTTTCAGGCTGGCAGGTGACTGAAGCTCCCAACCTGTCCTTTTTTTCTTTTTCTTTTTTATTCTGGGCCAGCTTTAGCTCTGAGGCTTGGCTGCTGAAAACAGGTTTCTGGCCTTTGTTTACCTTCTGTATTTGAAACAATGTTGCGGTCCTGCTGGCTGAAGCCTGGCTGACTAAAGCAGGTTTCTGGGGTTTGGTTTAGCTTCTATATTTGTTACAATGTTTCTTAGAGTTGCAGCTCAGAGGCAGGCAAGGCAGGCAGGGAAGCTTGGCTTCCTCTGTCACTGAAGCAAGCAAGCCTCCCTGTTCCCGTCAGCTGCCTGGCTGCTGGCTGCCATCTTGGTTGGCAGTTAATTTGCATATCGCCCTGATTAGCCAATGGGAAGAGTAGCGGAGGTACGGCTAATTACCATGTTTCTCTTTTATTAGATAGGCTAGGATGTCCCTATTTCCACCCTTTTGCCCCCTCTACCCAGATCTTGCCCCCCACTTCTCTCTGGCCATCACCATACTGTTGTCTGTGTCCATGGGTTGTGCATATATTTTCTTTGGCTAATCCCTTCTTTAAATTCACTTCTTTAAATTTTTATTTTCAGATAAGTGCTTATAACTGCACTATTATATATTTTCCATTATATCATTTAGAATTAAGATATTTTTTAATTGAACCCTTGTAAATTTTAGCACAATTTAATAAATTATGCTAGAAGAAATTAAGAGATTTTTCATGTAATACAGATACATTTCAATTAATATTTTATTAATTTTTAATATTTTAATTTGAAATAATCTCATACATGTAAAAAAAGTATAAAATACTACAGCATATTATATGTACCCTTTACCCAATTTCTTAGGTGTTAATAATTTAAACATAACCATTATACAACTAATAAAATTTGGAATATATTTTTCTTATAATCTCTTTAATGTTACTTAATGCATTTACTTTGTTTTTGTTAATCTTCACCCAAGGATATTTTTCCATTGAATTTTAGAGAGAGTGAAGGGAAAGTGAGAGACACATTGATTGGTTGCCTCCTGCACATGCTCTGATAGGGACTGGGGATCAAGCCAGCAACTGAGGTACATGTCCTTGACTGGAATCGAACCTGGGACCTTTCAGTCCATGGGCTAATGCTCTATCCACTGAGCAAAACAGGCTGCAGCTTAATTCATTTACTTTTAATCTATATGTGTCTTTATATTTAAAGTGGGTTTTGTTTTTGATTCACCCTCATAATCTGTCTTTTAATTGGTACATTTATGCCACTGACTTTCAGAGTGCTTACTGATAGAGTTACTGCCATATCAAGTGGCTTCTGGGACTTCTGGGGCCGGCCTGCGGCCCGGGATCGGATCCAATCACGGGCGGCAGGCAAGCGGCTTCTGGGATAGCACACAGGGGCCTGGATAGCAGCTCGCGCTGGCAGCTCATGCTGTCCTGCTCTGCCTGCAGTATGCAAATTAGCCACCATCTTTTTGGTGGTTAATTTACACATCGCACTGATTAGCCAATGGGAGGCGTAGCGAAGGTACAGTCAATTACCCTGTTTGTCTATTATTAGATAGGATTTTAAGAGTGATAATGATGGAGAAAGCGGAAGTATGCAATTGTATTATTCTTAACTTTGAAATAGGAAATCTATTTTAAGCTTCTCTAATAGTTATTTTTGTTTCTTTTCATGAAACAAGTACTAAATATGACATGGAAATTGTTGCACTTTCAAATGATGTCTTCTTTAGAAGGCTAAGCAATGGGTCTATAGAAACTCCGCATCCTTGGGATATTTTTTCATTAGTGGCTCTAGGATTTCTAATAAAATTCCTGCTGTGTCTCTCAATTTCAAGTAATTACTAAAAGTCTGTTTGGGGTATTATTTTAAAATGTTGACTTGATATTTTACTAGCCCAGTTTGGAACTGTGTGACTTTGGACAATTTACTTCTTCCTATTATAAATGAACATTAGCAATAATGGCTGCTAGAGTGAGGATTAAAGGCAAACCCATTTGTTGGTACAATTAGAGTGGAACCAGTATATGTTAACATTGCTGCTTCTGCAGTTGCTGCTGTGGTTATTGTCATTATTATTATTTGATTCTGTCGGAAGTTGCCATTGACCTTAGAAATGATCAAGGAGCACATGACATGAGCTACATTAAAGGAATTTCCTCAGGATTTACTTTCAGAATTTTCTATCTCATTTCTGTTTGACATTCTCTCACTTCATCAGTTTCCAAAGCTGAACCTGCACACTAATTTTATCTCTTTTATCAGTAGAGACTATGGCAGTCAACACTCATAGCGAGGAAACAAAGTGGTCCTTTCCCCACAATGTGTATTTTAAAAAGGTAGAGCTAAGAAAAGTGAGACCGTTCTAGTGAAAAGGAAAACATTTTCTGTAGTGCGTAAGTAAATAGCAGTGGAATTCAACCCAATTCTATAGAGCTTAAAGATCATTTTGTAGAGACCAGGAATCCTGCAGTAACGATGACACTAGTTTATATGTTTAACTTACACCAGGCATGCTCTGAGGGCTTTATAGTATTTAATTCATTTGCCCTCTTAACAATTTTGCAAGGCAGTTGCTCTTATTATACCCATTTTACAAATGAGAAAACTGAGGCTCAGAGTGTTGAACAAGAACACTGACTTTAAATAGGAGAACTGTGCACCTATAGAGCATGCCCATGACCAGCACACTGCAGCTAAAGGCATGCATTTGCAAATATAAGTTTTATACATGTTAACCCAGAATATTTCTCTGCTCAAAGTATCTCAGGGGTATCATGAAATTTATTGGACTCTTGTGATACCTTACTTTTCTCCTGAAAATTGAATATCTTGTGTAGTGCTTTTCCTCCACTTCACAACTTAGTCAATACTGTGTTGGCCCTTTACTGTATCCTGACAGCTTCATGACTGGTAGTTTAACTAATTTCCTAATTTTTATTATTTTATTTTTAAATATGTTTTTATTGATTTTAGAGAGAGAGGAAGGGAGAGTGAGAGTGAGAAACATAGAGGTGAGAATAAGATATTGATTCCCTGCCTCCTGCACCCCTCCTACTGGGGATTGAGCCCACAACCTGGGCATGTGCCCTGACCAGGAGTTGAACTGGTAATCTCTTGGTATATGGGATAGACACTGAACCAACTGAGCCATACCAGCTGGGCTAATTTTTTAACTTTTAAATTAATAGTTGTTTGAAGTATTTCTCAGAGTGTCATGCCTGTAAGAAGCCATAGCCAAACCTTTTTCTTTAATAAGGAGGACAGGCCTCAAGGACTGAACTACAGAAGGTAACCAGGTTGTGCAACTGTTGTAAGCAAAAAGCCAACGAAGTGCTGTTGGGCACATACCATGTCTCCCCATAACTTCAGCTAAAGTATTGAGAAGGGAGCAATGGCTGCAGTTCCCAGGTTGTCCAGGATTTGGGGAGTGGGGGGAGTATTGCCTGTGGACTCCAGGAGCTACCTGGTATCAGGTAATGTTACTGAGTTCAAGCTCATACCACGCGTTTTAGGATAGCTATTAAGTCAAGTGACAAGGTGTTGGGGCAAGGAAAGCAACTTTATTCAGAAAGCCAGCAAGCATCTTTCAAAAGTACGGAATGCAGGCTTGTTTTATATCAAAGGGAAAGGGAAATGGGCGGGGTGTGTGGTTGATGGACGTTGCAGACATAGAGCCTCAGAAGGGTTCCCAGGAAGACTGTGAAGCTTCTTGGTTTTTAATCAATTGATTCTAGTTGATGTGAATCCAGTTAAGAGGTTCCTGCAAATCTTTGATAATCAATCATTATTTTTTCCACATACTTCCCTTATCTCCTCTGGAGAGGCACTTTCTGGTATGGAGCTATTTTTGTAAAACTCAAGCCTCAAGCAGAATTCCTCTAATGATTATCATATTTAGAGGCAAGACTCAGCAGAATCTATTGATCTGAAGGCCATGGGAACAAAGCAGACTTGACCAAAATGGAATAAGAGAGGCTGAGCATCTCACTCTGTCATATTAAAAATTTGTGAAAAGCAGGGAGCCACGGAGAGCTCACACACAGCACCATGTATCCTGTGTGTGTGTGTGTGGGGGGGGGGCGGGGGGGGCGGGGGCGGATTCTCTGCACTCTATGTCTCTATGTTCACTAGTTTGATTATAACACAAACTGAAAGTAACCATGGCTAAGTCTGAGTTTATGAAGTGGTCAGTCCTTGAACTGAAACCAGGCCTTGTGGTTTGGTCTCAATAAAAGTCCATTTTTACTTATTTTTACTTTGAGTTTAATGTAGTTATGAGTGTTCATACCAAAAAGATCAGGCAGGTCTTTAATATACATTATTAATGCTCTCTTTAAAATATTACTCTACTACATTTGTTTTCACTTTCAAGTACAACAAATTGCAAATTCCCCAAAAGATTTTTGAATTTAAATGCAGAATAATGGGCTCTTATCATTTGTGAATTAAAATCTGAGTAAATTGGCTCACCAAATCTCCTTTAAATTGCTCTATATTAAAATTAAATGATCAGTAAGAACAAAACTGATTTGATTAGGGGTGCCTCAACCAGAGACAAGAAGGAGCCTGACTGCTACAGGAAGTTGGTCATTTCTTTAGAAGAATTATTACATTTTGATTTTTTAAAAATTAGCTAAGTCCAAATGCATAATTATATGAATTCTTTCATTAAACTTAACTTTGTGTGTGTGTGTGTGTGTGTGATTGCAGTCTATATGCTGTGCTCCTTCCTCATTCGTGACAAAATGTTTAAATTGGTTAGTTGCAAACTGAATAAATTTCTGGAGGAAAAAAAACTGCTTGGTACCCTCTCATCCAGTAATATCCATCTCAATGAGAATGCTTTTAAGACTGCTTAGAAACATTCATTTCTGGTTCATTTCCATCACTAAACCATTAGCTAGAGTGTGGTGGGGAGGAAAGTCTGCATTCCCTCACATTTTAAATAGTCACCAAGTACAAAGCAGTGTGATGGCATATCAATAAAGTAATTCCTGGGGACCCAGCTCTGCTCTGCAGACCTGCCCATCTCCTGCCACTGTCAGGTGCTACCAGGTATTTTTGTCCGGATTGCTGGCATTATCAACTTTCTGGTCCTCCTACTGAAGATCCCATGTATGGCATGGGCCCTGCAAAACTTGTCATCGACTTGCTTGGAACCTCTGAAAGCAAGAAATTCCTACTGGACCTAGGATTTGGGGATTTTATGCACAAAAGTTACATGAGAGACTGTTGAATGCTTTGCTAAAATCAAGAGACACTGTATGGTTTTGTCCTGAACTATCAGTATTATAAGATTATTAAGAAAGGAAGTGTTGTTATTGTGGCATGCCTCTGTCTCAAGAGAATCTGTTTTAGTTCTGGTTTCTAAGGATTATTTCCTTTTATAAGTAATCTGCTCATGGAGAAGGAATTGATCCTTTTCTACATATTGAAATGAAATCTAAATCTGACTTTATGAGGTTAAATTGGTTATTGTATTTTTAATAGTTTTTCATTCTTTTTTTTTTACAGCCTTTTTTTGAAAAGGGCAATTAAGAGGAATTGAAGAATTAAGAAAACCAGACCATTTTAATTGTGTAAATTTAAAATTTTAAGGAAATACATAGAGACAATGGCAGTGTAATAAAACACTGTACTAGAAAATACCAAATATAATTAACCACACAACAGTAATTTATAAATGACTAGAAGAGGAGACCCCTGCTGATTTTACAGTGAACAGGAGCTGAGCCCTCGTGGAGAACTTTCACTCTGGCGTTTGGATTGGAAATCCTGTGAACCTGTTGAAAATATGGGTTCCAAGAAATAGAGAATAAAACAGAAAGAAAAACTAGGCTCTGAAAATGAGTGTTAACACTTTTGTACATCTGCCAAGATTCTCAATACAACTGCCAAAGTTTTGATGTTCGGAAAAACACAGCGGAATTGCTAACATGCATGGGGCATAAATGACTATTCATTGAATGAATGCTGCAGCTTATATGTGACTGCTTTCCCCGGCTGACTAATATATCAAGCATGGTACTTGTTTTGTGCTCTGAAAAACTTTCTCCATTACCATAGTAACCTCTACATGTTGGCGGAAGCTGATGTCATCCAAGGTATTATTCATTCCTAGTGAATTGATACTTAGAGTCCTAATAAGTCCCAGGGAGATAAAAAGAACCAAGTGTACATACTGGTTAAACATTACTTAACCCTTTCACCCCACACAGTCCTCCCAAGCCCACTGAGGGGATTGCTGAAGAAGGTTTAAAATGCCACATGTACTCAGGACGGTTATGTAGTAAGGGTCACCATTAAATTATAGCTTACTTTGTGCAGTAGGTTTATATTGTTGTATCAATCTGCTTAGGCTGCCATCTCAAAATAGCACACCCTGGATGGCTTAAAGAACAGAAATTATTTTGCACAATCCTGGGGGCTAGAAGTCTAAGATCAAGGCGATGGAAACTTTGGTTTCTGGTGAGGACACTCTTGTCGTCTTGTAAGTAGCTGCCTTTTGGCTTTGTCCTTGAATGGTGGAGAGAGAGTTCTGGTGTCTCTTCCTCTTCTTATAAGGATACCAGTCCTTTCTGATTAGATTTCCATCCTTCGGACGTCATCTATCCTTAATTATCACCCTAAAAGCCCTATCTCCCAAGACAGTCACAGTTCTGATTAGGGCTTGAACACATCAATTTGGTTGGGGGTGGGGAGTACAATTCAGTCCATAACAATCATCCTACCTCTTTTACATTTAAGGACAAAAAAGTTAGACAGTATATTTCTAGTGGATACATTTTTAAAAATATACTTTTATTGATTTCAGAGAGGAAGGGAGAGGGAGAGAGAGATAGAAACATCAATGATGAGAGAGAATCATTGATTGGCTGCCTCCTGCACGTCCCCTACTGGAGATTGAGCCTGCAACCCGGGCATGTGCCCTTGACCAGAATCGAACCCGGGACCCTTCCGTCCACAGGTTGATGCTCTATCCACTGAGTCAAACCAGCTAGGGCTGGTTTTTCTTTTACTTAAACCAGAAGATAAGACCAAATTTAAGCATAATAAAGACCAAGATAATCTTGTATGTGAACCTGAACAGGTTAGTATCATTGTAAATATATCTCTACATCTATATGTTGTAGTTATGTGTATACATAAGCTTATGCTAGAAATCTTAAACCTTCATCTATAATAATGAAAGCATAATATGCTAATTAGACCAGACGTCCTTCTGGATGTCCTTCTGGACTACCTTCCAGATGAAATCGGAGCTGGGAGGGAAGCCCGGGTCCCGGGTGCCAGAGTGAAGCCGGTGGCAGCAGCTGGGGGAAGGAAGGCCTACTCTTGCATGAATTTTGTGCATTGGGCCTCTAGTTTAAGTATAAGAGCAGAAAAAATAGCTTACATTCTATTTTGTTTTGCTCATTACTATAAATTTAAACATTCTCCTACACGAGCTTAAACTTTAATTTCATTTTACACTTGCATTTGTCTTCATGTGAGACATAGTTATTAGAAAATTCACAGAAAGTGTAGAAGTCAGAAACTGGATTAACTCTCTACTAAGAATGTGCACAGACCCACCATTTCAGGCCATGAAAGACTTGACTTAATATATGCTGTGGGCAGAGTATGGACCAATTAGTAATACACAGCCGTAGTGATTCCCAGCTTCACTGAGTCACTGGCCAACGGGCAATGATTCTCTCAGGAGGGGGAGAGAATACATGAGAAATGGAGGAAACAATTAAACATGAATTTCAGGAATAGTAAGCAGCTGCCTACGTCTGAAATAAGGAACAGCCATTAAAGACTGCTCTGGTTGGAATGTTTATGTGTGCCAGGAGGTGAAAAATGTTGAAAATCTCTACCATAGATAAATATTACTTAAATACAATGTTCAGTGAAGAATTATAGATTTCTGTGACTATCTTCACATTCTCTTTTCCATTTATATTGGAAGAAGAGAAAAATGCTAGGCATGAAGAAATAGGAATTTTGAAACTGAGCTTGGGCTAATTAAGGACTTTCTCATGCTCTAAAGATAAAAAAGAAAAAAATAGGGCTAAGGTATTATTTAGCTTACAAAGTCCTATAATGGAAAAAATTGTATTCATATAGAAGTTAATGGAGCTTTTGGAAAATATATTGAAAGTTCACCTGGGCTGAGAATTGGCCAATATTAATTACAGGGGGTCAAATTCTGGTTACAGTAAAGAAAGTATAACAGGTACTGGCTATATTCTCTCACATAAAACAACCAAAAAACTAGGCAAAATATGTGAAATAATGTTTTTCAAGAAATTGAACACCAGGCAATAAAGGAGAGTGATCCCTGAGAGATGGGAAGCAGGTGAGCCTTCTTAGTGCTACAGTGCAGGCAGGATGAACGAGGCAGAGCCTGGCCAACTCCTTGGCTTGAGAAGACCAAGGAGATGAGCTGAGAGTCAGGGTTAACAACAGGGGCTAGAGTTCACCTGACAGGTCCTAGAGAAGAAAAGAGCATGTGGAGAGTTCTGGAGACATGCAGAGGGTCCCCATTGAATGTTTTAAGTGTGCTGCTAATTACATGGGTGTGAGGGAATTACCCAGGATGGGGAGAGAAGTAACTGAAAGTATAGAGGGAACATACTTAAAGCTCACGGAGGGCTGGGAATAGTGTCTGTTTTTGAAATGGTTGAAAAGCTTGAAGGGATTTGTGCAAAGGAAAAACAAAACTCAGCTTGGATTTTGAAAGGATCGTTCCAGCTACTATACGAAGATGGACTGTAGTGAGAGTAAAAGTAGCAGAGATTTTATTTCGGAGGCTAAAGCACAACCCAAGGCACAGATGATGGTGATGGCTTTGACTAGGTGACAGCCATCGTCTTTGTTACTGCAAGTAATGAAAAGTGAGTCGCTTCTCTCTGTGATTTGAAGGGAAATCCAACAGAATTTGTCCATGGAATACATGTGCAAAAAGAAGGTTCCAGGTTGACCCTAAGCAAGTGGGAAAACCAAAGTTGCCCCGTACTAGAGGGTAATATACAACAGATTTGAACGAATGGGTAAGGAGAAGTGGGTTTGAGACACCCACTTACCACCAGAGATAATATCACTTGCATCATGATATTTTCATTATTATGAGGAAAATGTTAGTCTTCTTTACTAAACCAAATACAGATTAGCCAGGGCACTTCCTTCACCTTGTTGGAAAACAGACATCACTGAACAAAGTCTAAGGATTCCCACCCTACATATTACCCAGTGGGTCTCTATACAACCATTCATAGAAAAAAAAAAAATCCAAAAGACTTTTAAACCAAATGAGTGTGTATTCATTTTGGAAATAAAATTCTCTAACTTTGTAGTTTAACAGCTATGTAAGCATTACTTTCAAAGGGAAAATGGGAATATTCCTGCATGCCTGGGAAACCTTCTAGCTTAATTTTTTCAACGGCCCTAGACTGCTTCCTTTGCTTTCTTCTGTTAAAAGCTGCAAATCACTTAAACAAGGACCTCTGATCAAGACTCCGTTTCTTGGGAGCTGGACCTAAGACACATAAACAGACAGCCTTACTAAGGGTTTAGACATCTGATTGCCTCAGAAGGAAAGCACTGCTTTTTACTGTTGTTTTTTTTTAACAAAGGAGATAAAAATCACTTTAACCCCATCACTCACTTACAGTCACTATTAACATTTTTATATATTTTGTCTTCTTTCCCATCTATAAAAATGTGTGCGTGATTAAACCCCAACACTAGCTATACTATATTCCCTTAACAATAAAGCTTAGACACCCATCTCTGCTATTACACGTTCTCCTAAAGCTTCATTTATAAAGGCTGAGTGGAATTCTATGATTTGGGCAATCGAAGGAGCAATTGGGGTCACACTACTTTCTAAGCTGAAGATAAGATTGGCTCAAAATCCCCATATAATAGATAGTAGAAAGTTCAATGCCCTCCCCGGGATTTCTGTAAATTACTAAGGGTGTTATTTTCTCACCATCAGTCCTGACTATGCTCAGGCTTCCATTCAATTAGTTCTCTCTCAGACTCTTCTCACTGTCTCACATACGCTCTCCTTGTCTGCACATTGACCCAGATATGAATTTCAGGTATTTTCCTTCATAAACATCTCCCAGAAAGCATGTGCATGCGTAACTACCTGAGGATTTGGGGAGCTGGAGGGGTTCATCTTGCTGCCATGCAAAAAACCTAGCTATTAACATTAGCCATAACTATTTTTAATATATTTCTTAGTTGAGGAATATTTTTAAAGGCTGCACTTTTATATTTTATTTCTCAGCATTGATCTATGTTCCTTCCTCCTTCTCCTCCATTTCTATTTATCCACTTTCCTGCCCCTTTCTCTACAGAGCAAAATGGAGGTTCTCCCTTTTACTTTCAGAAAACAATGCAGCTTTCGGCAGTGTCTGTCCCTGAGCTGAGCGGTGGCACTTTCTTTGAACTTTCTCTGACTCAGAAGATAATCCTTCCATTTTCACTTCATATTTAGGGGAGGGAATCATTTTTCTATTTGCATGACTCCTCTAATGTTGAATACTTAAAATGGTTCCACTTTCTTGCCAACTCTATGATAAATATCTTTATGGCTAAATCTGCATGTACATTTTATATCTTCCTTTTCTAGATGCCTAGAAGGAGGATTTCTATATAAAATGTATGGACATTTTTTAAAGCTTGTCATACATATTGGCCACTTGCTTTCTAGAAAAGCTATGCCAATCTATACTGCCAGTAGTAGTGCATGTAAAGACCTCTGTCTTCTCCCAGTGTTCTAATTCTGTTTTAATTTTTACCTATCTGCTACTTGAAAGTACACTCTCGCTTTTTAATTGATATCTTTAATTGTGACTGCACTTGAATATGTTCCCCCATGTTTGGTGGAAATATGAATTCCTTCCCTCCTGAATGGCTCTTTATTCTCCTGGAAGCTCATCTTTTGAATTTAATGATTTTCTAATTTTTAAGAACTCTTTGCATATTTAGGCTACCAACATACTCTTGGTCAAGTATTCTATTTTTTTCAGCCTGTGTCCTACAGTTAACCTGCAGATGTATAACTTTTTAAAGTGGGAATGTAAGGATTCATCCTTTCCTTGATGCTTCCTGACTTTGTGGTGTGGTCTGAGCCCTCTAAGGTGACTCAGTGTTCCCTGGTCCCTGTATAAGCCCCTCCCATTGATTGTAGAATAAACTATTGACTTGCTTCTGTTGAACAGAGCGTGGCAGAAGTTATGGAGTGTCATTTCCAAGATCATGTGACAACATGACTGTGGCTTCTGTCGAGTTCTCTCTCCCTCGTTCTCTCTCTCTCTCTCTGAAACCAGCAGGAAGCTCTGTGGAGAGTCCACGTGGACATCCCTAAATTGAGCCTAGTTGGCCCCTTGATGGCAGCCTCCTGAGAGAAGATGCGTCAAGATCACCAGGCCAAGCCACATCCAGTTCCTAATCCACAGAAACAGAGATAACACCTGTTTGTTTTATAAACTGCTGAGTTTGGAGCAATTTGTTATATACAATCAATAAATAACTAAAACAATGGTTATCTTATGAAATCCTTAAATTCAACATCATAAAAAATTCACTTATAATTTATCCTAATTCTGTTATGATTTCATCTTAATAGTCAAATGCTTAACACATTTAGGATGTATTTTTGCACTAGATAGATTACTTTAAAAATACATTTTCTTTTTCCTGTAAAATTAGGATAACACTTCTCTATCTTTATTGTGAGATTTTGCATAGATAAAGTGAGAAACCATTTGTGAAAACACTTTATATCATAATTTTTAATACCTTTTATTGTGGTTACATACAGTGAAAGATAGAACCTTTTGCATAACTATTTTAATTTATCATATACTAGAGGCCCAGTGCACGAAATTTGTGCAGGAGGGGGGTCCCCTCAGCCCAGCCTGCACCCTCTCCAATCCTGGGGATCAGGTCTAAACCGGCAGTCAGACATCCGTCTCATTATGCGGGACCACTGGCTCCTAACTGCTCACCTGCCTGCCTGCCTGATCACCCCTAACTGCCCCCCCTTCTGGCCTGGTCACCCCCAACTTCCCCCTTTGCTGGCCTAGTCGTCCCCAACTGCCCCCCTCCACCAGCCTAGTAGCTCCTAAATGGCCCCCCCCACCCCCCCACCAGCCTGGTCACCCCTTACTGCCTACCCTGCCGGCCTGGTAGCCCCACGCAGCCTGCTGTTCAGTCATTTGGTCGCCCCTCACTAACCCCCTGCCAGCCTGGTTGCCCTCATATAGCCTGTTCGGTCATCCGTTCAGTTGCGATGGTCGCTTAGGCTTTTATATATAGAGAGATTGTATTGATTATGCCTTTTTATTTTCTGTATGTTTGAAGCTTTCGGATTCTGCGGCCCTGATTACTCTGGAGGCACTGCCCTTCCCAGGCTTAGAAAGTGTATCTTTCATATGCAAACCAACTAATCCAGACCCTATAACCCAACCATCTCTTCTATGGGGCTCTCATACTCCCCTCTTATTCCCCTGCCCTAATCACTCCAGGGCCAGGTACCAGATAACTAAGAACACTCCTACACACCAGAACACACTGAAATTATTTAGATTAGCCAATCCTAAAGCTGCTTACATTGCCTAGTCCCCTCCTTCCTGCAGAAACCACAGTAAAGGCTCTTGTCCATGTTGTTCCCCCCTGAAGGGCCCTGGTGCTCCTTGAGGGGCCACGCCAGGCATGGTGTGCCCCCCTCCTCTCAGAAGCTATGAGTATAACGACCCATCTTTTCAATGAGTCATCTCCTGCTCTAGTGGTCTTGCCATATCTGAATAATAATGACATCCCCATTTTGCTCTGTTACATATTATGTGCATATACATGCATGTGTGTATGTGCATATATGCATGTATATGTATATATATGAAATGTATATGGTTGCTCTTGCACTTATTACTTTTTAAATTTTCACCCAAGGATATATTTATTGATTTTAGAGAGTGAGGAAGGGGAGGAGAGAGAGATGAGAGAGAAACATCAATCTGTTGCCTCCTGCACATACCCCAACCACAGGATCAAACCAGAAATCTAGGCATGCGTTCTTGACCAGGAATCAAAACTGAGACCTTTTGGTGAATGTGATGGCGCTCCAACCCACTGAGTTACACGGACCAGGGCAGTTGCTCTTGCTTTTAATAAAATAACTCTTAGGTTATTTTGGACAGGGAATTGTGCTATTCTTTTTTATATCCTCAATGCCTGTTATGCTAACTGGTTGAATAATCTGAGGGGGAAAAAGACAGTTTTGCAGCATATAGTCTCCCTTCTAAATCTTCTTGGGTGATGACAGACCGCATTTGTAAGCTCCATTTCTTTAATTACATTACTTATGGTCATTGCGAGATTCTCAGCAGATTCACAAGGGAGGCTTCTGAGAAGAGTGTTTCTGCTCTGGATCAGGATATCACCTTGCTGTTGTGGTTCAGTATTGCAGTTTTTTCACTGAAATTTATAGTGTTTCTCTTACGGGCAGTTGCCAGCTGCACCTTTTGAGCTTACCATGAAATGACAGTGTAAGCAGCATTACCATCATTCAACATTTATGGGCCGTGCAGTGTGAAGATGGGACCCGGAGGTACAGCACTCGCTGCGAGTCAATCAGCCGAATGTAAAACATTCTTCTGACCATGGTAAAGGCAATCTTCTCAGACAATCACACGGGGATAAAACTGAAAATGGGAGATGAAAGAACAAAACACAAAAAACTTGCCAGAATGCAATCTTTCCCACATGAAAAAATAAGCCCCTAAGAATGTATTTCAACCACTTTGCTAATCACACAGTAAATTCTCCTCTTCTAGCGCTTGCATAGAGGAAAAAGGAAGAGAAATCAAACTTAGGTAAGAGATAAGGGAGGGCTGAGATTGTCATTAAATGGCACTGAGGGATGCGATGGAGTTGAATAAAGGGTAAATGAAGAGTGACAGGAGAGAGATGTGGGCAGTGAAGTGAGAGCTGCTGCTTGGGCCATAAACTGGGAAGTGGGCTCAGAACAATGAGTCGGGTGGATTTAGCACAATTCTCACCCACTCTCTGGGCCCAGGGGACAGCACTATAAAAAAGCAGCACCCGCCAAGTGGTACTTCTGCGGGTTTGTCTTGAAAGGGTGTGAGCTGGAACTTCTGTAGCCCGGGTTCTGCAAGTCTTCCCAGGCCCTCTGGGTAAAGACTGCACCACGCTGCCTACTCCTGCCTTTGCTGATGCACAGCATCCCAGGATAGAGGCACATGAGAGAGTGTCACAGCACTTTCTCTGGACTGACAGAGACACGGTGGAAGGAGCTTTGGGACCAGAAAACCAGTCCTCCGTGTGACTTATAATTGCCTCTCTAGCCAGCTGAGTGGTTTTGAGCACCCATTGACCTCCTTGAAAGATTCAGTTCTATTGGCAAAATAGGATCAATGCTAGCAATTTAAAGCTTACACATTACACAGGGTGGTTGTGATATTCTCAAAGGAGATACGTTATATTAAAATCTGTGAATAGGAAAGAACGACACCAGCCCAGAGTGGGGGAGCTCCAGAGACCCATGTGGCATGATGGAAAACAGGAGGCTTTTAGAGTCAGGCCCTGCCCCACATCTACTGAGGCAGAATCTGTATTTTCCCAAGTTTCCCAGGCAACTCACATGCATGTTAAAGATGAACAAACAGTCTTTTAAGTCACCTTGGTAAATAGGAGATGCTCAACTTAGCTTTCATACTTAAGAGAATTTCTTGGGTAAAGCTTATATACCTCTGATCAAAATTCAGAAAAAAACACACACCTTTTTAACGCAAACTAATAATATAAATGATAAGTTTAGAATAAAAGTATAACTTTATGCCTGAAGTTCAGGAGAGGTAAAGGAAAGGATTATATACTTTGGAGTTATGGGATCTGGATTTGAGGCCTAAATCTCTCCCTTACCCAATTAGGTCAGTTGCTCAAAACCTTAAAGCTCAATGGCTTCATACATAAAATGGGAGTGATGATAATGATTGTTTTTGTAGAATGGTAAGATTAAAAGACCTATTGAATATAACAGTGATTTGTAAGGTATCTAGTAATACATACATGTTAATTGTTATTTTTGTTGCTTCTATTTTGAAATGCTTGACATTTTTCTAATCCTGTGTATCCTAAAAGGTAAAATTAGCTGCAATCATTCTTGCAATACTGCCTCCTAGACAACCTGGTTATGGGTATCTCTGAATGAAATGCCCTGAGGAAAATATTTTTCCCAGACCAAAATAACAAGGAAGAAAACTGTGGCTCCTCTGTAGCAAGTCATACACATTTATCTTGTGAAAGATGCAAATGTTAAAAACGATTAAGTTTACTGCTTAGATTGAAACACTTATGAGGTCCAATTTTAGTGGCCTCTCATGCTCACTATATTATTAATCAATTATTATAGCTGGCATTCCATAAGATTTTACAATACAGAGTGTTGTGCACAAATTACTTCTCTCATCTTAAGGTCTTGCTTCTATTTGGCTTTTGCCTTTATTTTAAACTCGTTCATTTTTTTCTACTTTATAATATTTCTCTTGTAAGCTATCTTTTATCCTTTTGGAAAGATGAGAAGAATAAGTATAAATAAATAAATAGATATCTCAGAGTACTGTTCATAAGCAAGTTATGTTCAAGATAAACATATATTATCTATACAGCATATATATTACACATGTATACGTATATGCATACATTATACGTGCACAGTATATAGATTTTAAAATGCTTTTTATGATGGAACCAAATTGAGGATGTTGAGTTAGATGTTAATCACATATCACAATTGTGCTTGGTATTGTTAAATAGACAAGATATAATTGTTAAAAATTCAAGTTTTGAACAGTGCATTTTTAAAGACCAATGATATTTTTGCTTTTATTCTTAGTGATTTTCTAATAAAACAGGAATTTATAACAACCATGTGAAAAATCTAATGGCTAAAACAAACCACTTTGGTCTCTAGAGATATATCTGAAATGAGGCCTCATTTTTTTTCTGACAAATGTATTCCAGTACAAAGAAATTTTGAAAATGCCCAGAGGTGATGGCATTTACACAATTGATTTGAAACAAAGCAAAATGATTGATAACACAGATTTCAACATTGAAACAAACTGGGTCTCTGTTGCAAACTGGCATTCACATTTAAGATGTAAGCACAGTTAAGAGAGGCCTGACCTTGGTTGAGAACCAAGCTGACCTCAGGTGCATCAGCCCCAGGCAGGGGATGGTTTTCCAAGAGTTGTGCAGATGTGAAATGCTTTCCAGAGGAACTTCTATCTGCCCTCATCTCTTGACTAAGAAGAAACAAGTCAATTATAGAATCAGAAAAACTGGCTCTGGGAACCTCTAGCCTTTGTTCAGTTGCCTCCCATCCTCCATCCTCCGGTGGTATCTTTTCTTCCCCACCATCTTTAGGAGAATCTCAGGACCTTCTAGAAAATGGAAAAGAAATCTTACTGTCACCTACACTGATTGTAAATGAACTCCCTGTCATATGTCAGCTCCAACACTCTCAGACATGTTTGTTTCTAAAGATTTTTTTTTTTATTTTTACTTTTGGAAGAAAAGAATTTCTTGTTGAAAAATGTTAGCTAATATAAAAAAGTAAGAGTTTTTTTTAATAGGAGGGGGATGATATTCTTACTTACGACCATATTGTACTTAGGACCAACCTGACACTGAACTTGCTGTTTTCATGGCTCCATAAAAAGGAGGAAGCAAAATCCAAACTTTGAGCAGACATCTGAGACAGGACTGTTGCTTCCCTTCACTTTTCTTTTTTTTTATTTTTTTTTTATTTTTTTTTTTAAATTAAATCTTTATTGTTCAGATTATTACATTAGTTACTCTTTTTTTCCACCATAACTCCCCTCCACCCAGTTCCAACCCCACCCTCCACCCTCACTCCCCACCCACTGTCCTCATCCATAGGTGCACGATTGTTGTCTAATCTCTTCACTCACCCCCACACCCCTTTCTCCCCCCAAGAATAGTCAGTCCATTCCCTTTCTATGTCCCTGATTCTATTACAATCACCAGTTCATCAGATTATTTATTCACTTGATTTTTAGATTCACTTGTTGATAGATGTGTATTTGTTGTTCATAATTTGTATCTTTACCTTTTTCTTCTTCTTCCTCTTCTTACAGGATACCTTTCAGCATTTCATATAATACTGGTTTGGCGGTGATGAACTCCTTTAGCTTTTTCTTATCTGTGAAGCTCTTTATCTGGCCTTCACTTCTGAATGATAGCTTTGCTGGATAAAGTACTCTTGGTTGTAGGTTCTTGGTATTCATCACTTTGAATATTTCTTGCCATTCCCTTCTGGCCTGCAAAGTTTCTGTTGAGAAATCAGCTGACAGTCGTATGGGTACTCCCTTGTAGGTAACTGATTTTCTTTCTCTTGCTGCTTTTAGGATTCTCTCTTTGTCTTTTGCTCTTGGCATTTTAATTATGATGTGTCTTGGTGTGGTCCTCTTTGGATTCCTTTTGTTTGGGGTTCTCTGTGCTTCCTGGACTTGGAAGTCTATTCCTTTCACCAGGTAGGGGAAGTTTTCTGTCATTATTTCTTCAAATAGGTTTTCAATATCTTGCTGTCTCTCATCTTCTGGCACCCCTATAATTCGGATGTTGGTACGCTTGAAGCTGTCCCAGAGGCTCCTTACACTATCTTCATATTTTCGGATTCTTTTTTCATTTTGCTTTTCCGGTTGGGTGTTTTTTGCTTCTTCGTATTTCAAATCTTTGACTTGATCCTTGCGACCCTCTGGTCTGCTGTTGGGAGTCTGTATAATATTCTTTATTTCAGTCAGTGTATGCTTAATTTCTAGTTGGTCCTTTATCACAACATCGAGGGTCTCATTAGATTTCTTGAGGATCTCACTACATTTATCGGCGGTCTTACCAGTCTTTTCGAGGGCTTCTAAACAGTTCTTTAAAGACCTTAAAAGTGTGGTTTTGAACTCTATATCCAACAGTTTGCTTTCCTCCAATTCTGTCGTTTGTGTCCTGTTTCTTTGTCTCGGCATTTTTTTATGCTTCGCTGTGTCGATAGAGTGCCTTTCTGTGCTAAGTGTCCCAATTACCTAAGGTAGACACTCTTGGTGCACCCCCTTGTGGGCTTTGTGCACAGTCTTGTTGTGGTTAAGCCTTGATTGTTGTAGTTATCACTGTGAGGAATTGACCTCCAGGTCAATTGGCTGTGAGAATCAGCTGTGTCTGCGGTGGGAGAACTTCTGTGCTGGAGACACCCCTCTGGGGCTAGACTTGCTTCGATGGGGCTTTGGTGCTCACTGAGCCTGCCTCCTGAGTGTGTCTTTTATGGTTCCACGGAGCTTAAAGCTGGATGGTCCCACTCTGACCTCTGGGCTTCCTGGCTCCTGGATCTCTAGGGAGGTGCTAATCTAGCCTTTGCCTGAGGCTATCCAGCAAAAGCCTCCCTGCAGGGCTTGGGCGGGGCGGGTCCCACGGGATCAACAGGGCGGGGTTAGCAATTATGGCTGCTCTCAGTCTTGCCCTCAGAGGCTCTGCTTCTCAGTGTCCCAGTAGTCGCTGCAAGCCCCACGGAGAGAAAGCTGCCCTAGGGTTCTGAGCGATGCCAGACAGTCCCGCTTCTCCCGTATGAGTCTGGGTCCTTAGAGACTCGCCCGGAACTGGAGCTCAGAGCCTGAGACTCCCTCCCGATTGAAAACAACCGCGCCCTCAGCCTCCAGCCCGCTCCACATGCACTCCGAACCTTAGTATTTTACTTCAGCACTGCGCCTCCTCTGAGCCTCGGTATGCTTTTCTCTTTCCTTCTAGTTGTAGAACATCCACTCAGCCAGCTTTCCTGTGGTTCTGGATGATGTCCGTTCCGTCTTTTAGTTGTATTTTTGAAGTGGTTGTTCGAGGCAGCAAACTCCCGTGTTTACCTATGCCGCCATCTTGGTTCTGCTTCCCTTTACTTTTCGTTCTTCTGTTGCTTTCCTAAAATGACCCTCCTATCCCACTCCCCCAAGCTCCCTGACATATTTAACTTCAGAACAGGCTCTTAGCTCGGCCTCTCCTCTTCCTGGTGCCTTTGCTTCCCATTGGCGCCATGTAGCAAGGATGCTGTCATTTCCTGATAGTCTATTCCTACCATCTCAGTTTTGACAGCTTCTAGGATACCTGACAGGACCAGAGGGGGCAGGAACAGTAGTTGAAGTGTCTGTGTGGATGTATTTGGGGGACCTGGGAGGAGATTGGATAGACTATTGTGGATGAGCTTCCAAGATCATCTAAGACTCTAAGATCATGAAGACGTAGGTAGATATTGAAGAATAAATATAGAAAATGTTTGCTTTTTAAACTCTAGAAGACAAAATTTTAAATATGGAATGATATCTCTTACAGCAATATGTCCTATTGAACTCAGTTATAAATGCAAGATTAAAAAAAACCTCTATAACAAAGAAACAAGCTGTTTTGGCCACTGGAGTGTAATGTTAATTGCAAAGGACTGTCTTACCTTTCTTATCTAATTAGCATAAAATACAATAATAAAGTCAATATACATATGTTAATCATCAAGAATTGCTGGAATTTTAATAAGGTTGTATGGTCACTTACCCAAATCATTTAATCACATCTTGAAAAATATGTAGATAGCACTCATGAGGAATGGAGAAGAGTCATGCTGTCTGGTGTTGATCGGCAATCTAATAAGTAAAATGCCAGTTTAAGAGCAGAAATGAATCATAGGGTTATAGCTTAAGCAGCCTGCATAAAGTTGGAGACATGACTGCATGGATCTGGAAAGGACATTTTACTACAAATAAAGACAGGGCTCAAAGTCTTGGTTGGAAAATGCATTTTATTTTAGGTCAGCATGTAAAAAAGTCTATTCATATAAAAAATAGGGGCAACTAGGGAGTAATTAAACTGGAATCAGAGTCTGCGTGACATAAAGCTTGGATGGGACTAAGTCTAAGATGATAACACCCAGGAGATGAGTATGTAAGACAGAACGAGGACCCTGTGAGGAAAAGGAGATGGTGTGGCTGTGTAAGACTTTTCCAGGCTGAGAGCTCAGGTAATAGACACACCTGTGGTGTTCCAGTTGCAGAGCTTGATACATGAAGAAAGCAATTTGCCATTTGTTTAAGAAAGTGAAAAAGATCTCTGGCTTAGGCCCTTTGATAGAAGTGACATCATTTTATTGTAAACTGTAGCCTATTCTTTGCAGCAGTGCTAAACATTCTTCCAATAACAGAATTTAGCAGAAATGTGTTGTTCTCTTCTTCACCTCAGGAGTTTTCAGGACTCTATCATTGCTCCACACTGATTGTTAGAAAATAGGAGTGAGGGGACACAGATAATGGTCAATTATAAATGAGTGATGAAGTCTACTTAAATAAAAAGAAAAACAATTATCCTCTAGAAAGAGTATTTTAAAATAAAAAATGTTTCCAGGTCACTTTTATATTTATGAGATTGTAAACATTTTTATGAGCAACTCAGATTTATAAATAGATTTTACACCACAAATGTGGTCTCCATAACTACTACAAATGTCTAAAGATTTTTAAACTTCGTTATTTTTGTCAATAAGCTTTGCATACAAGTGACATTCATGTCTCCATGGTAACTAATGCATGTGAATGTTGGTTCAGAACCTCAGGAGTTCAAGGCTGAAAGTAGAAACTGACCCCAGTCCATGGAGGACAGGGAGAGGCCATAGACATAGGCAGGCCACTCCAGATGGGTAGGTGGCAGGTTAACAAGCAAGGGGACTTACATAGGAAGCTCGTCCTGGGTGCTGCAAGATGAGCACATCTCCATACCCGCCTGCCAGAATCTTAAAAGTTTTAGAGAGGCTTGAACAGAGCGCGGTCACTTCTTCCGTTCAGATGGTCTCACAAACCCACTGCTCTCTCAAGGCTGTGTCCTTGAAAACGGATGCTAGTGTGGGAACGGTGGGCTGAACAGACATTCCAAAGACAAGGGCATGGGGAGGAGCCTGGTATTCCCAGGGAATTGCAGCTGGAGGGTCCACGACAGTCACATCCTCTCAATGACCTCCTTCCACAGAATCCACACTTTAAATATAAAGACAAATACTTCAAAAGTAAAAAGATAGAATGAGATACCATGCTAACACTAATAAAAAAAAGTAGCTGGAGTGGCCAGCCATATCAGTGTCAGAAAAAGCAGATTTCAACTTAAGGAATATTATTACGGATAAAGAAGTTCATTTCAAAATGATAAAGAGATTAATTCATCAGGAGTACAGAATTCTGAACATTGTGCAATCAAAACAAACATTCTAAACACATGGAGTAAAAACAGACAGAACTCTATAGAAAAACATAACAATTCACAACTATAGCTGGAGATTTCAACACCCCTCACTCTGTAATTGGTGGAATCAATTGTGTTAGTTCAGGTTGCTCTGACAAATTACCATAGGCCTGAGGGGCTTATCAACAACACAAATTTATTTCTCAGAGTTCTGGAACCTGGAAGTCTGAGATTAGGTTGCTGGCGTGGTCCTACTGAGAAAGGACCTCTTCTGGATTCTGGAAGATGGTCTTCTTGTTGTATCCTCACATGGCAGCTGCACTCTTTTTGTAAGGGCACTAATCCCACTCATGAGGGCTCCACCCTCATGACCTAATCACCTGTTAAAGGCACTTCCTCCTAACAACATTGTATTGGGAGGGGGGTTAGATTTCAACATATAAATTTTGGAGGTACACAAACATTCAGTCCATAGCAAATAGAGAAACTAGACTTTCATACAAATTGTAAAGCAGGAGTTATAACTGAGCATAGATTTAAACAAATGATACAGTTGAAATTTTATGTTTTCTGGCACAAACCAATACTTTTAGATGTATTGTTTCATGAGGAATGAGTGTTGCTATTTCCCAAATGATTGTTAAGAATTAGCAAATGACTTTAATCCCATGTTTAAATTTCCAGTTTATTTGAAAAAGGTATGTAAGAGGTACACTAGATTATGAGTGTAATAACATATACAGCATTTACTTTACACATCTTTCCAGAAGACGAAGCTAATCATTTATGTTCTGAAAAGTGACAACTTTAATTCAAGATGTAAAAGTAGCTGCAGTCTATTAAGGCAATCTTCTTGAACTACGATGTATCAGATGGGCCCAGGGAAGCTGGAAAAGGCATGCTTCTGTGATAGCAACAGAATCACTATTTCAGAATTAGCTGTCTCCAAGTAAACAGAGTGCTCGCCAATGGCAAACCAGCATTTATATCTCACTTTAAAGAGAAAAATTACCTTTGGGAACTGAACCAATATTGACATCCTTAATAATATATTGCCTATATGGTTGAATAGCATAATCATTTTTTAAAACCTTATCAGAATCTCTTGTGTATTTGAAACCACTGTGATGACTGCATGAGCAGAATGTGATGGGAATAGCTCGAATACATACATGATGTTTGTGATTCATGGCTTTTTCTTTATATATTTTTTCTTTTACTGTCTTCTAATAACTATAAGATGATAATGTCGGAACTTAGATATATGATAGAAATAAACATATATCAAACATACCACCTATATTTGAGAAATATAAACAAGTTAGTGATATAAAGCCTGAACTGTCCCGCTCAATAAATCCACATTAGTATTTTAATAGACACCTTTTGTTTGATATCTGTAGAGTTTACGTGCCAGTTACCAGAGCTAACTTTTGGGAAGGTAAATTTGTGCGAAGTTCTTCCTCCATACAAATCTTACACTATAGACAGGCATGAAATGGTTTCACATATTGTGCAATACAATAAGCAGAAGCAGGTACTGTTCCTCACAGTCCATTTCTATTTCTTTGTGCCAATCTATGAAACAAGAAAACAATGAGCTGACAAACTATTATTTTACTTTTCATTCCTAGTCATTCTTACTATCCTACATTATTCTTAGTACCATGGTTGAAGTGCTTCGATAAATTCAATGATTTTGTAAATTATTTTTATAAGAATTAAATTTGACTTGGGACTCCACTCTTGTCACATTGTGTATGGAAAACATCTCCAGCCAAAACCGGTTTGGCTCAGTGGATAGAGCGTCAGCCTGCAGACTGAAAGGTCCCAGGTTCGATTCCCGTCAAGGGCATGTACCTTGGTTGTGGGCACATCCCCAGTAGGAGATGTGCAGGAGGCAGCTGATCGATGTTTCTAACTCTCTATCTCTCTCCCTTCCTCTCTGTAAAAAATCAATAAAATATATTAAAAAAAACACATCTCCATGGCAAAATGTGGACAGAGAAACATGTTTCCAGAGCCAACTAAGAACACAATTTGGGGGTGTGGGGATGGAAGCCTTCTATTTTGTTATGCAAATTGCAACAGGGAGCAGCATTTTCCTGGAGGAGAGCAAGGCTTGTCTTTGTCCCTGTTCGTCCTGTCCCATGCTGAAGTTCTATTTTGGAGCAGATTTCAGGAGAATCTCGGAAGCTTTCAAATACCAGAAGGGGAAGGACTGTGGCCTCTGAATCTATAAAAAGGGCCACTCGCCTGCCATAGTCCCGCGGTGGCCTTTGTTCTGGTCCGGCTGTCCACGGGGGAAGCCCACCCAGGTCACGGCTCCCCGGCCACTGGGCAGAGGATCCATGTCGGGGCCACCCCTTTCCCCTCCGCCTCCCACGCTTCTCGCCGAAGTCGGGACGGAAAAGTTTGCAGAGTGAGCCCCATTCTTAGATTGCAGCAAAGCGAGAGGCGGGAGAACCCGAAGGGGAGGATCGAAGGAGCTGGAATTGGAGAGAGAGGCGCGGTTTCAGACAACGCGTGAGAGCGTGGGAAGGAGGGAGGCAGGGGGCCTGGAGGGGGCCCCCCTGGAGGGAGCGGAGGGAGGCGACCCCGCATCCCGGCGGAGGCTGGCGAGGGAGACGCGGAGGGACAGCAGGCGCCCCTGGGAGCTGGAGGAGCTCAGCCCCGTGGCTGGCGGGGCGCGCGGGGAGGGGCGAGTGTGTTCGCCAACGCCGCGCTCCGACCGGCGAGCGAGCACAGCCCACCCGGTGGCGAGCGGCCGTCCCCAGCCCCGCGGGCCGGACAGGGTTCCCCGCGCCGCTCCGAGCGAGCCCCGCCCCGGGCGCAGAGGACCTGCCGCCCCGCGCCCCGGCTCAGCCGCGGCCCCGCTCCGGGCGCCCCCGGGACGGACCTCCGCGAAGGCGCGGCCCGCAGCTCCCGGCTCCCGCGGACCCTTCCGCCGCAGGTAGGAGCGAGGAGGGCGCCGTGCGCGGTCCCCAGCGCCGGGCAGGTGGCCGAGCAGCCTCGGGTCCGGGTCCGGAGGTCGGCGGGGAGCACCGCTCTCCCACCCCGCGGCGCCGGCGGCTCCCGGAGGGTGCGGGGCGCTCGCACCTGTGTCGCCGGTGCCCGGGGTGCCCGTCCGGAGTCCCGGCGCGGAGAGGGGGCGCGGGAGGCGGCTGGCGGTCCCTTTCCTGGAAAGGGGCGCGGGGAGGCGTGTGAATGGGAGCGGAGAGCAGAAACCCGCCGAACTCTGGATCTAGCCCAGCGGAGGGGGCGAGTCTGGCAGTTCGGAGGGACGGGGAAGCCGCCGGTTGCTAAGGGAGATGGGGAAACCGAGTGGCCACCTCTCCAGCCTCTGTGCGGGCGGCGGGGGGTAGGGGAGTCGTTCCCTTTTCCTTTTTCTTCGGGCATGGAAAGGAGCGACTACTTCAGAGAACAAAGATGTAGGGGGTGGAGGAGGGCTCCGTGGCTGCTGCCTCTCCTAGTGATCTACTGACCCCTGACCGCGACCCCCGCCGGACAATGTCAGCTCCATTGTCTTGGAGCCCGGCGACTACGTGTTGGACCAAGTAGGCGGCTCGGTACCCACCGAAGGCTCTTCATTCACGGCTCCCGCTCCCCGCCTCCCCCCGCCCCCCACACACACCCATCCTCCCTGGCTGGGTAAAACCAAGTAGGTCGGTGGAAGTGCTGGGTTTAATTGGTGCCTTTTATGCCCCTGAAAGTAATGAAGATGATTTCCATCAAGTTCTCTTAGCATTTCTATCATTTATGGAAAAGCTGTAGTTACTGCCCCTGGCTAGATCTCTGTTTTGGGGGAGGGAGCCAAATACATTTAAATTACGCGTTGTTTGCCATTTAGAAGAATGATCTAGCCATTGGAGGAGGAGGGACGGTGTTCTGCTAAACAGACCAGGTAAAACTTAGCTGCTCTGAGTTGGCCAGAGGAGTCCGTGAGTAGAAAAGGCAGGTGCGAAAGGCAGGTGCGAAAGGCGGTCCTTGTCCTGCCAAGTGCCTGAGCCCAGAAAGCGCTCGTCCTCTCTGAGCCGTGGGCTTTCTTTGAGGACCTCGGAAATGACTGGGATCTCGGTTCAGGGGAAGGGTCAAATGTCCTGTGCATGATTGCCCTGGGCTGGGGGTATTTATGAAGCCCCTGCAGCCTATCCATGCATCGCTTAGTGATTTTCACTTAGAATTAGCACGAAGAACAGGAGACGCTGGAGTCATCCATGAGCGCCTGAAATCAAAGCGCCGGGAGGGAGGAGGGGGCAAGCACCTGCCTGCACCCTCAAGCTCCTCTCTGTGGGATAGCCGCCCACATCAATTTTGCTCTTAATAGCGTTAAAGTCTTTCTGAAGGTCATTTGTCATCCTGAATTAAGGCTCCTGCAATAACTACAACAACAAAGTCTGTCTGTATGAAGATGTTTCGTTTATTAAAATTACACAAGTGTCTGTGACATATACTTAACATTAACAGCAGCTGTGGCTCCTCATCACCTGTGATCCACCTAGGTGAGCAGATGAGATTTATATTTGATGGGCTTCTTTGAAACCGGCATATATGGCATTGTTTAGAAAACAGTATTAATATGCCTCATGGATGTATTCATCCCTATAGAAATCATCCAGAATGTGATATTTGCTTATTCAAGGAAAATAAGATTAATCAATACAATTTCATCTCGAGGGCATGGTGCTGTGTTTGATTTTAGCTGTGTCCTACAAGAACTGGGGGGAGTGAAATGATTTATTCAGTGTACGCTAAGATAGTGGAAGTATTTTACTTTGCTTGTGCAATTAATACTTGAAAGATTTTTTTCCCCCCTCTGATGTGAGAATGCATGAAGATACAAACTCCAGTAGCTGTTGTGGCAGGCTGTTAATGTGATCTGTGGGTAAGTCAGTATGCCTGCAGATAAAGGAGAATGCACACTAAATATGAACCCCGTGCAGAACATGGATCTTCTTGAAGGAAATTAAATAAAAATAGAAACATGTCCTGCTCCTTAAGAAATCAGAAAATAAAATCTGTTGAGTAAAAGCATAATACATATGATGCACATAATATGTGTGTGTATCTTTATGTATCTGTGTAACTTGCAGATCATTAAATGTGTTCAAACACTTGCATAAGTGAGAAAAGACATTGCATTGGAACTGGGATATTTGAAAATGATCCTTCTTTAAACTTGAGACTGTGGTTGGTTAGCTGAGCACTTGAAATGTTCAGCTCAATATAGCTGCCTTTCTGGGACCGTATGGCCAGGGCAAATCTGGGCCAATGACAGCACATGTTCCTAGAACAGTGATGGCGAACTTATGACACGTGTGTCAGAGGTGACACACGAACTCATTTTTTTGGTTGATTTTTCTTTGTTAAATGGCATTTAAATATATAAAATAAATATAAAAATATAAATCTTTGTTTTACTATGGTTGCAAATATCAAAAAATTTCTACATGTGACACGGCACCAGAGTTAAGTTAGGGTTTTTCAAAATGCTGACACGCCGAGCTCAAAATGTTCGCCATCACTGTCCTAGAATGAGAAAACGTCAGGGTGAAAAGGGACCTGTGGAATGATCTTTCCAGCCCCCATTACTACAAATGAAGAGAATGAGGTCCAGAGGATTTAGGCCATTTTTTCAAGACCACAGAGCTAGATCTTGACAAGGTCCTTCGTCTTCCCTGGGAACAGGAGTGTCAGATGTGTGGGAAGGTAGGGGGTTTGGTTATTTCCCTGAGTGGAAGGCCCACAGGTGAATCCTTTGGTAGGTGGTAAGTTTTTACACCGGTGATCTTCTCACTCCTCACCTCACCCCTTTCCCATGGGGTTCTCCTTCTACTGGCCATCCTTTTTTTCTATTCTTCTCTGTATGAAGAATAATACATTGTTCTGCAGGAGTTCCAGAGTGCAAAAAAGTGAGCATATCAAGTGAACAGGAAAGATTAAAAATGCATCCAGTTTACCCATGTGGGTTTAAGAATGATTCAGGCATAAAAAAGATGATTTTTGCCTGAAGTGCATTGAGGTGAGGAAGCAGTTATAGGAAGTAAAGTGTCTTCACCCATAGAAACTGAGAAGCTCATAGTCACCACACCTGACCATTTCATTTCATAAGTTGCTTTTCTACCTAAGATCTCCCTTGATACAACTGGTCTTGGGAGGATGCAGGTGGGCATGGTCATTCATTCCGCATTCCCCATTTCAGATCACGGAAATTGGTTTCTTCTCCTTTGTATGGAAGCTCTCCTCCCTCCCCTATCCCCCGGCAAAATTAGTTGCTCTTCATAGATGATCATCATATTGTATGTTTACCACCCCAACTCTGTTTGTTTTCACCTTCGTATCCCAAACACTTGCCCAGAGCGTGGCCCCCAGTAAGGCTTCAGTCATTGCTTTTAGAATATATTAAACTAATGAGTTCATTTAAATCAAGCATTTCTATTCAACTGGCCTCTTTTAATCAGGGACCTTTTTAAAGGGAATGTGCCAATAATTTTTAGATGATAAAATGATGAAAATGTATTAACAGCTCTGTCGTGACATTTCCTGAGCATGAGCAGTCATTCAAGGTCACAATAACTTGACTTAGAAAAGGAGAATGCACATCTCTAAGGACTAGGGCAGGGTGCTCCCTGGGCTGCCAATTCTGCATGCCCCAGAGGTACCCGTAAGAGTGGATTTCCTCAGCCTACCCCAGGCCTACAGACTCAGAGTCTGAAATGGAACATAGGAGTCACTCTCATCGAGCCCTGAGTGAATTTCATAAGTACTGCATTTGAGATCCACAGTGAGATGATCATCCAAGAGTTTACCGTCTCCTCCCTCCAGATAGACGCGCCTCTCCTACTTTATATGGAATCGGCAAAGATGTTCTTATTTGGTTAATCTCATGTTTGATTACAGCAATTAAGGAGACGACTATAAAGCAGGTCATTGGTTCCAAGGAAGTTTAGATTCACATTATCTAACTGTAACTAAAAGTATACACAGACAAAATGATGTTATTTTCAGATAGATTGTCAACTTTAAGATGTGGAATTATATCAACTGATTTATTTTATATACCACACTGGAGTATAATACTTTGTACTGTATATAATTGTGTTAAAGGAACTATTTTAAATGACCTAGCCTTTTTATTTTCTGTAATGTGTTTATTTCTGTGAATATGAAAGAAGCTGAGAGTAGAGTGCTTACACTCACTCTACTCGTTAGAGTTCATTCCTCAGGCTTTGTAATCCAGCTTCTATTCAGAGGATGCTGCTGAACTAGTTTTCTCACTCTTCTGTCCCCTCACTGAGCAGCATTTGAAAGCTGACATCTCACCCCTTAGCTACCTCTGGTTCCTTTCTGTCTCCTTTGGCTTTGCTGCTCTTGTCCAGATCCTCAGATTGGTTCTCCCATGCTCTCTCCTTTGGCCTCGCTTCTCCTGCTTCCACACTGCACCAAGTTTCTCCTTTGTTCTCTTTATGCCTGTGGCTGAGCTCCAGACCTGCATCTCCAATCCTGAGTTTTTAGGGTATTTTTAGACCTGTATCTGCCTGCAGGACACTTTAACTGTGTGTTCCATACCAAGTCTGATTTCATTTATCCAAACTGGAGTTCATAATCTCTGTTACTGTCTTCAAGTCTGCCTCTGTTATTCCTGTTTTTTTTTTTTTTTTTTTACTTCTTTTCTTTCCTCTCCAAGTAGTAGAAGAACCATCCACAGTCTTTTCATTTATTTGCTCTTCCTTTTCCATCCCCCACTTTCCATTTTGCATCAGTCATCAAGTCTTTACAATTTATCTCATAAATATTGTTGAGATTAGTTTTCTCTCCTCTGACCTTTTATGAGTGACCTTAGTCAACTCTTCATCACCCCCTGCCAGGGGTAAGGGCTCAGTTCCTTATTCATCTTCCTGCTCTAGTCTTCCCTTCACATCCAGGTCTTAGAGTTGCCAGAGTGATTTATCTTAACTGCAAATTGGCCGAGGATTCTTGTGGAAAAGACTTCAGTGATTTCCCGTTACCCTTATCACACAGTGCATGCTCCTCTGCAGATCCTACCTTGTCCTTCTTGTCCCCACCCTCCAGCCTCCCTTCAGCTATCCTGACCTACATCCCTGCCCTGGACAACACCAAGTTGCTTGGAGTCCCCCAATAGGATTTAGCATTTCTTAACGTGGAGACTGTATTGGTGCTCCTATGGGCTGTGGGTGTGCTTTTTCTCACTTTGCTCACCTGGAGTCAAAGGCAGACCATCTTTCTCCAAACACCCATGTCCCATGGATGTCCCTTTTTGGGTCTCTTTTATACCACAAACATCTTGTGCTTAATGTTCAGTGTTCCCTACTGCGTTTGAATATCTGACTTTCCCCTGTGCTGTAATTATTAGTTCCTTACTCATCTCTGTGTGTCTAGGTTGATTAGATGTTATATGAATGGATATAAGCATTGCACAGGCAAAAGGCAAGTTGCCTTAGGGGCCCGAAAAATATCCTTTGGAGATTTTTGCCCCATAGTTCCCTATACTGTGACCACTTGGAGCCTTCATCTCACTTTTGTACACCAGAAGTAATTTTAGAGTGTGATAAAGAATGAAAAGCATTTACTCGAGCAAAAGGCAACCCAGAAAGCACAGATTCTGGTAGCAACTTAAACCGGGTTCCACTGAAACAAAGGGGAGGCCATCTTTTATAGAGAAAGTTCCTGCCCAAGTTCCCAATTTTATGTGAATAGGTTACCAATTCTGATTTGTCAGTTTAGATACAAATGGAGATACAGTTTGTGCAGTTATGGTTAGACAGGGCAGGTCTTAGTTACTTGGTAGAAAGATGAAATGAAACCAGGTCAACCCTGCAGTGGTTGACTCAGACTGTGTAAACAAGCCGGGCACAGTGAGGGAGAGGTTTTTCCTGGTATACAGAATACATGATGAGCCCTGTCAGCAATTGGCCACTAGACTATTATTCATAAACTAGAGATATGGTGCAAAGCATTTGTGCACTGGAGCGGGGGGGGGTGGGGTGGGGGGTGCCTCAGCCCGGCCTGTGCCCTCTTACAGTCTGGGAACACTCAGGGGATGTCCGCCTGCTGGTTTTAGCCCAATCCCACCTGGAGGATCAGGCCTAAGCCAGCAGTCAGACATACCTCTCACAGTCCCGGGCTCTCGCAGTCTGGGACCCCTCATTCCTTACTGCCTATCTGCAGCAGAGGTGGGAGAGGCTCGTGCCACCGCCGCTACACTCGCCAGATATGAGCCCTGCTTCTGGCTGAGCTATGCTCCCCTTGTGGGAGTGCACTGATCACCAGGGAGCAGCTCCTGCGTTGAGCGTCTGCCCCCTGGTGGTCAGTGTGCGTCATAGCGACTGGTTGTTCCACCGTTTGGTCGATTTGCATATTAGGGTTTTATTATATAGGATGTGGGCCTTTGTTTGGCTATGGGGAGTTCATCCCAGCAAATCAGTTCCTTCTCAAGGTTCACATTGTCACTGATGGTTGTTGGTGCCAGTTTCACACTGATAGGAATCTCTAATCTTGGGTGCGGTAAAGAAGAAAGTCAGTGCAAACATCTCAATTGTGATACATCATGGCTGTGAAAACAGTGCCAGTGGAGAAGCTCAATCTATTACAGCTCAATTATGAAGTAGCACAGCTGTGGTGGTACTGGGGGGAGGCCTCTCTCTGGCTAGACAGCTGTGGTCTGTAGGTGTCTGCTGTGCTCTGCCCTGCTCTTCTCCACTCTGGTCTGCCAAGATGTCTTCAGTGTTTCAGCTCCAGGGGGGAAACCCAGTCTTCTGTCTTCAGTGGAAGCACTCCCAGAGCCAGAGGAGACATGACTTATATAGAGAGAAGTCCTCACCCCTGAGTGGTCCATCCTCATGCAAATGAGGACTCCAAATCCTTCCAGGTTGATTGGTCCAAAAGGCACTGTTCCGATTGGTCAGAATATAGCTACTCTGGTCCATGAAGATGCTAAGGGGGATATAGCTGTGAAGTTTTAATTGATTTCAATCCTTTTGATTGAAATACAATCCCAGCAACTCCTTTTGAAGGGCTGCTCACATGGCAGGAGCACAGTGTGGGCAGGGAGCTCAGTGCAGGCTTCTCCCCGAAGTGCAGATGCTGTTTTTAAATTTGACCCCAGTTAGTCACAAGGAGCCTTTCTTGGTAGGTATCTTCTTTCTCATGGTCCACAATGTCAAATGAGTCTTCCTCCTCAGGGTCCACACTTTTTATTCAATCTCTTCTCTCTTCCATTTCCCCAGATCCTACCCTATTGATTCCTCTGACTCTTCATCTCCCTCTGCCTCCTATGAAAATCCTCTGTTCAATTTACAGATAAGGAAAAGAAAACCCAGAGAGGCTGAATAATTTATTCAAAGTTACACTGCTAGCTTAGGGTAGATCAGGATTTGCATAGAGGTCTGATTATTAATTCTGTGCTCTTATCACTGAGCAAAATTCCAGGTTCTCTCTTTTTAAGAGATAAAAAAAATGTGTGTTTTTTTTAACAAGTGCCATATAGAATATCATTACAGCCTAGGACCACAAACCATACCCCAAGGGCCAAATCAACCTGTAGCCCATTTGTGTACTGCCCATAAGTCAGTGGTTCTCAACCTGTGGGTTGCGACCCCTTTGGGGGTCGAATGACCCTTTCACAGGGGTCGCCTAAGATCATCGGAAAACACATATATAATTACATATTGTTTTTGTGATTAATCACTATGCTTTGATTATGTTCAATTTGTAACAATGAAATTGGGGTTCACCACAACATGAGGAGCTGTATTAAAGGGTTGCGGCATTAGGAAGGTTGAGAACCACTGCTTTAAGTGAAACTGCACTATTCACATTTTTAAAGGATACCAAACAAAACTCAAAATAAAGAATGTGTGACTTACCCAGACCCCATGGCCCTGATTGCTCAAAATATATACTGTCTTGACCTTTACAGAGAGTGTTTGCTGAGCCTGATACGAGGAACAATGGGACTAAAGGTGAAGTTCAGTGAAATTTATGTGGAAACTGACTTTGGTAAATAAACTGGACATAAAATAAGTTGTAGATTTACTGAATTTAAAGAAGCAAAAAATGAAGGTAGAACCTGTACTTCATTCAAATGGTTGATACCTTTTATTTATTTCTTAAGTTTTTGATGCTTCTCATTTATCCATGAATAATTACCATAAAAGACATTGTTAGAAGTAACTAATACAAGTAAAATAAATTAGGTAAATCCTCATAAAAATCACTATGGACATTTTTGGTTAATAAAATGTGATTGAAGATAGGAGTAAGGGTGAGTTTGATGTCCAAGTTCTCACAAGCTGAACTGAATTTTACATAAAAATAGGCATTTGAATATTTTATTTTTATAAATAAACATTGGATTCATTCTTTTTCATTTTTATTACTGGAATTAGTTGGTGTTTTAAAAATAAACTTGGGAGGTTAAAGCCTCTAGCATGTGGAACTGTATGCCTTTAATGAACGCATTTAAAATATTAAATAGTTCCTTTAAGAATGATAAAGTCTTATTCAGGCTTACTCATTTTCTTTCTAATTTAGATTCTTGGTTATAAGCAGCTCAGTAATATGTGGTTGGGAGTCCCTGGGTAGACATCGCTTCACGAGCTCTGAAATCTTCTTTCAAAAAGTCTATTAATATGCCTTTTATCTTTACGATTTGGAATGGCAAGTCATTAACTTTACATTTATTTCACTGATTTAAAATTAAATGCAAGAGCAAGACAAAAGAACTTTGGCACAAGAAACAAATAACTTTATTAGAACAGAATACTGAGAAAATATATAGCTTGCTATTTGTTTAGGTTTTAGCTTGCTCTTTCAGTGTAAAGCAACAGTTTTCTGGAATAAACCTAAGACATGTTATTTCTTAGGAAAAGGCTTGCTAAAGCTACAAATAGATAAGAATCCAAATAAGGATGGTAACCCGTTTTCTTAATATAGATGGGTAACAGAAGCACTGGCGTGGGAAATTGTAATGCAGTGTAAATGGTCAGTGAGAGGGTGAGCTTGAAGTGGACCAGCCCTGCTGGACAAGCATTGCTTGGAGTTCCAGTCCTGCTGCTTACTTCTCTGGGACCATGAATACATGACAGAAACCTTTCTGGACTCATCTGTTACATGAGTGAGCAAAGTGCCTGCCTGGTAGGTTAGATGTGAGATTCAATGAGATGCAATTGGCTATATGTGAGTAGCTCAGGGCTCATCGCTGAGCAGAAGCTCTGTAAACATCAGCTATTGTTACCCGCCTAAGTAGCTCATAGCAGAGTGGATTTTGAAATGTTAGGAGGAAAGATGATTATATCCCAGTGGACAGAAATTGTAAAATCAGAAATGACAAAAAGAAAATGGGAGGCTTTAAAAGCAACGTGACTTTGCAGTCACACGTTATTAAGAAAAAGTCACATAGAAATGTCATGTCACTCCCCAGAGCCACCGGTGAGATGACATTTCGTCAGGACACGTGTACAAGGTGGAGATTTGGGCAAATGTCCAAGCAAAGTAAGAAAGAAGAGTAATGTGAACCCACCCATAAGAAGAATGTCAGAACTAAATCTTATCATGAGTGCAGGTATTAAAAAGTGCTAAAGAGAATAAACAGGATTATTTTTGTCATGCCTACAGTAAGAAGAGCAAGGCAGTGGTCAACTTCTGTTTAGGATTGTTGATATAAACAGTAAAGATGATATAAAAGTGGGTGTATCCATCAAGATTCTGGTCCCCAACCTCTGTATCAAAGGGAATGAGTTTTAAAAAAGAAAACAGTTTAGAATCTTGGAGTAGACCTTAACATAGGTGAGGAAATTAAAAACAAAATGTAGCTCTTTTAAGTGAAATCAGATTAGGTTAAACTTTTTGGGGAAAAAAAAAGCCATTGTGATTTTGATAGAGATTGCATTGAATCTGCAGATCACTTTGGGCAATTTGTGTATCTTATTAAGTCTTTTAATTCATCCACACAGGCCATGTTTTCATTTATCTTCTTTAATTTCTGTCATTAATATTTTGTAGTTTTCAGCATACAGGTAATTTGCTTCCTTGGTTAAATGTATTCCCAAGTATTTTTTTAATGACATATATTATAAATTGGATTATTTTATTAATTTCCTTTTAAGATTGTTTATTAATAGTATATACTAAACACAACTATTCTAACAGTTATTTGTGTGTGTGTGTGTGTGTGTGTGTGTATGTGTGTAATATAGGGTTTTCTACATATAAGACAAAATAGATGATTTTACTTCTTCCTTTTCAATTTGGATGACTTTGATTTTTTTCCTTGCCTAATTGCTTTGGCTAGGACTTTCAGTACTATGTCGATAGAAGTAGTAAGAATTGACATCCTTGATTTGTTCCTGATTTTATAGGAAAAGCTTCTAGTTTTTTGGTACTGAGTATGATGTTAGTTCTGGCCTTTAATATAATCTTTATTATGTTGAGGTAATTTTCTTTTATTCCTAGCTTCTTAAACATATCACAACAGGGTGTTGAATTTTGTCATATGATTTTTTTCTGTGTCAATTGAGATAATCATATGAATATTAGTCTTTCTGTTAATGTGGAGTATAAATTAATTGATTTTCATATATTGAAATATCCTCTCATCCCAGGGGTAAATCCCACTTGGTCATGTGATCCAACTGAGTGAGGCTCAGGACTTTTCTTCCCTTACTGAGAGTCTCTCTATCTCTCTCTGTCTTTCCACACTGTCCTACTGTGGCCATGACACTGTCATGACAGAAACTGGCCTATAAATAAAGCTATCACAAGATACAGCATAAGTTGAATGAGTAGAGAATGGGACTAATGCCATGATCAATCAGCACCTGAAACATCCCTCTTGTCATTACCTCTGAACTAGAATGTTTGTGGGTTACACAAGGAATAATGAATAATGAATTCTTTTAATTGAATTTTAATCTTTTAAAAGTGAGAATTATAACACTCATAGAGAAAAATGCATATAAATGCACACTTAACTATAAGGTAAACACATGTATCAGGAAATAAACTATTATAAGCAACTCCACTACCCACTGCCCTTTTTTAGGTATTGGTTTCTTCTGCTTTTCTGTATAGCTTTATCATATATGCATCGCTAACACTGTGGTTTTCTTCAGTCTGATGGTCAACCTAATGTAAATGGAATTATCAATAATTGTTGCATGAGTTGTTGCTTATTCAGTTTCATTGCTGGACACATTTCTTTCAGAATGTATTTATCCATTCTGCTATTACTGAGCTTTGGTATTTTAGTTTTTAACTTGGGTATAATATGAATAATGCTACTCAGTCAAGTCCTGGCATGCCTTCTAGATGAATATGTGTATTTATGTATGTATGGTGTATGCCTGGGAGGGAAGGGTGTAGTCATTAATATGAATACTCTAGATCAGCGGTTCTCAACCTGTGGGTCGCAACCCCTTTGGCGGTCGAACAACCCTTTCACAGGGGTCGCCTAAGACCATCTGCATATCAGATATTTATATTACGATTCATAACAGTAGCAACATTACAGTTATGAAGTAGCAACGAAAATAATTTTATGGTTGGGTCACAACATGAGGAACTGTATTTAAAGGACCGGAAGGTTGAGAACCACTGCTCTAGATGATTTAGATAACATTTTGAAGTTTATAATAGATTGACATTTTGATCCAAGAATAAGGTGGAATTTATTAGGGAGAATTGTAAGCTTTGTTGATAGATTCAAAATATCAATAACACAGGTTCAAAATGTCTAAGATATGTTTTGATAATAGAATAATTGGAATAAATATGTGGGTGGTAGTTGACTAATACTCAATGTAATACGCCCAATGCCACCATAATACATGCAGAAATGCTACTGTCATTGAAACTTAGTGTCGAATATCCTGAGTAGTTGAGTTTACATTTAAAATAGTGTGATCATTTTGGGGAGTTATATATAATTAAGGATTTGACAAACTGGAATATATACTAAAGGAAATAAACCGGAATGGTTAAATCTCAGAAAGACCAATGTGAAAAGTTTATCCTGGGAAAGATATACCCTGAAAAAGGGTAGAGAGAATGTTGTTCCTTTCATGTTACCTATTTGTTATCTCTGTGTAGTCAACCTTGGAGCAGTGGGAGGGGTAGGACCAAACTGTATTAAGGCATATTTCATGTGTTTAATAGTTTAATATAAATTTGGGCTCTAATAATTTCAAGGAAAGGAAAAGATTTAACACATAGGGAGCTCACCATCAAATAAGTTTCAAATAGAAACAGGAGATGTCTAGATGTTCTGGGTTTAGGTGGTCATTCATTAGAGTCTTTTCAGTATTATCTCTTTCGAGGGATGTAGGAAAAATTCACAGCCCCAAATAGGGACATCCTGGGAACCTTAAATCTCCTGCTCCAAGCATTTCTCCACTTCTTGAACAGAGAGGTATTTCTTAATCCTAAATTATAGCTTCCATTCACCGTGTGTAATGTGACTAAGACAACGGTACCTGTTTTCCATATAAATAATTGCTACTTGAAAAGGGTTAAGGTCAAAACAAAGGAAAAAGTAACTTCTAAGGATAGATATGTAAAAAATGTTGTGCAAAATCACGAGCCATCGTGATCATGTGGTCTTCTTTAGAGTTCTAACTTACCTAGCTCAGGACAGTCTTGATTTACAGAAGCAGGAATTACATTGGAGAGGGTTCTTGTTAAGAAAAAAGGATGTCAGAATTCAAGATGCTTTACAAATTCAATGATTACTTTAATTTTCCAAGACAATTTAATAGCATTAAAAATATCAGACCAAAGGATGGACATACATTTAATGATGTGTCCTGAAACTGACACACTTAATAAAAGCAACACCATCCCTAAATATCTTGGAATACATGCTGCTTTAAAAGTGTTTAAGAAAATAGAAAAAAAGAAATCCTATTGCTTAGATATTTTCATATTTTTGAGAGATCAGTAGCATAATACATTTCTTAGGTCTGCAACATGATCATCTTACCAGAGGCAAGAAGTCCAGATTTCACACAGGTGAGCACAGAATAGTTTAATCTCGCATAGCAGATGGCTCCAGGTCAGTGGCCAATAACAATTTGTAACACACCAATGACAATGTAAGGAAGCCAGTTCTCTCTTTGGAATGCAACCTGCTTTATAAACCAGACTGGTGACTTTTTCTGTAGGATAGAACTCTGTTTATCTCTTCCCTTCCTTTCTTCTTTTCTTCCTGTTTCCCTTTTTTCCTTCCTTCCTTCGGTCCTTCTTATCTACGGATTTAATTGAACTTAGTTGTTTTCTTGCTTGGATAAAAGTACTGCATATATAAGCACATTTATGTTTAACTGGCTGTGATACACAAATTTCAACATTGTAAATAACAGTATAAATAAGAGGCACTTGGCCAAAATAAGCTCTATGCAAAATCACACACAGTGTATATCAGGGCAAAAATCTAACTTTTACCCAAAGTCCAAATGCTTTGTTGAAAATTTACAAAAGCTACCTCCTAAATGGACAGTATGTAAAAGGAACAACATGAACACTATTTATGGTTTTCAAAGTAAATGTACTAGGTAATGGCTCTCCTGTCTCCTCTTCCCCTTTAAAGAAGAAACGGAAGTTACTGGCATTGTATGAATTAACTGAAAACACAAGTTTTCAAAAGTTAAGAATATTTGTACATTTTAATACAAATATTCCTTGACATGACAGCTCTGGGACCATTAGTTTACAAGGTAACAATTTATTACAGTTTTGAGTATATTGTTACTGAGGAGATAAACTGAGGATAAAACTTGTAACATATTACATTTCTTTGAGTTTCCATTGACCTTCCTTCTCTCTCTTCGTTCTTCCCTATCTCCCTACTTTTACATGACCTGGGGCAAGTCATTTAATGTTAGGGCAATGGTGTCCTAATTTATAAAGTGTGCATCATAAAATCTGTCTGGTCTGCTTCAGATTTAGTAAGCATTCAATGAAATGACGCATGTGAAAGTCATTTTAAAATCTATATATGCTCTCTATACACACTATATATTGCTAATATATATAACAAATAAGTAAAAATGTACAATTACAATTGTAATGAAATCATGTCATTTTACTTGAAAAGATCAATTTATATGTGTGAGTAAATATATAATTAGACTATATCTGTTATTTGGATATCAGAAATAATTTTTTATATCTGCATTACGAATTTGAGACTCTATTTTTTAGTACGTTGCCAATAAGTATTCATTTGGGGAATTAATAATCTTGAAATCTTGACTTAATAAAATACGGCAGTTCCATTGAACAAATTGGTATTTGTCAAGGAGAAAATTGGCTAGTAAAAATCTATTGACAATCTGTTATATTTTTACAATTCTATTAAATTATAATATACATAGAAATTCTCTTCAGTCTCAGATACATTGAAGTCAGTAAACTTATAACACACTCTGTGATGTGGACAATCAATGTAAAAACACAGAAGACAAATGAGATTGCATCAGAATAAAAGTGTGTATTATCAGAAGTGAAGATATTGCAGTGACTAAGAGCTCTTTCTTCCAGCATTGACTAGCAGCAGATGCTCTGACACTCTTCTTCCAGCCGACAGAGAACTGGCATTTGTTAGGATTTGGGCCAATGGACTCAAATTACTCTGTGTAATGGGTAATTCCATCTTGCATATGTCCTCCCCCACCCTCATCCCGCATCCCGCCTCTCCCTTCTTTCCTTTCTCTCTCCCTTTTTTTCATTCTTCAACTAGAGGCCCAGTGCATGGATTCATGCACATTGAAAGAAAATTAATGAGAAGAAATATTTTAGAGGCCGGGAGGGACCACAAGAGGTTGGCTCCAGGGTGTGTCTGGCTCATTTCGCCCAGTCCCGATCGGCCGGACCCCAGCATCAAGCTAACCTACTGGTTGGAGCATCTGCCTCCTGGTGGTCAGTGCGCATCATAGTGACTGGTCGAACGGTCAAATGAACAGTCGGACACTTAGCATATTAGGCTTTTATTATATAGGATTCTTTCTTCCATTTTCTTTCTTCCTTCCCATCTTCCTTTTATCCAAAGTATCTGTGTGGCTGTTGGGCTACACATGAGATGGGAACAGCACATGACATGTTCTCTGACTTCCTGGGACTTACCATCAAATGAAGAGAAGGGAAATAAGCATGGGAAAAAGGCAAGGCAGAGCACAAGCCAATGTGTGACTGTCTGACCCAGCAAGACAGGAGTAGACAGTGCATGCTAGAGACATTCCCAAGAAGGGCAGAAATTCCCGAGAATGACACTAAGATGGTTGGGGAAATTTCATGGAACTGCTGTGAATCTTAGATGCCTGAAGGACAGATATAGTTAAGTTATCCTATCTAATAATAGACAAACCTGGTAATTAACCATATCTCCGCTATGCTTCCCATTGGCTAATCAGCAGGATATGCAAATTAACTGCCAACCAAGGTGGCGGCCAACAGCCAGGCAGCTGAAGTGAACAGGAGGCTTGCTTGCTCCAGTGATGGAGGAAGCCAAGGTTCCCCGCCTGCCGCAGCCCAGCTCTGAGCTCCAGATGAAACAATGTTGCAATTATAGAAGCTAAACAAAACCCAGATACCTGCTTTCAGCGGTCAGCGGGCTCAGAGCTTAAAGTGCCAGTGATGGCAACAGAGTTTCAATTATGGAAGCTAAACAAACCTCTGGGTTTCAGCCGGCAATGGCCTCAGAGCTGGAGCCGGCTCTCAGCTCCAGTGACAGCTATAGAAGGTAAATAAATCCCAGAATAAAAAAAAAAAAAAAAAAAAAAAAAAGAGGCTGGGAGCTTCAGTCACCCGCCAGCCTGAAAACGGCCCTAAGCCCCTCATCCAGACTGGTCAGGCACCCCAGTGGGGACCCCCACCCTGAAGGGGGTGTGACCAGCTGCAAACAGCTGTCATCCAGGCTGGCCAGGCACCCCAGTGGGGACCCCCACTCTGAAGGGGGTGCGACCAGCTGCAAACAGCCATTAGCCCCTCATCCCAGGCTGGCCAGGCACTCCAGCGGGACCCCCACCCTGATCCGGGACACCCTTCAGGGAAAACCAGCCGGCCCCCACCCGTGCACCAGGCCTCTATCCTATATAGTAAAAGGGTAATATGCAAACTGACCCTAACAGTAGAAAGCCTGGGAATGACTGGTCACTATGACACACACTGACCACCGGGGGCAGATGCTCAATGCAGGAGTTGCCCTCTGGTGGTCAGGGCATTCCCACAGGGGGAGCCCTGCTCAGCCACAAGCCAGGCTGATGGCTGCCAGTACAGTGGTGGTTGTGGGAGCCTCTCCTGCCTCCTCAGCAGTGCTAAGGATGTCTGACTGCAGTTTAGGCCTGCTCCCCGCTGGCAAGTGGACATCCCCCAAGGGCTGCCGGGCTGCCAGAGGGATGTCTGATTGCCATCTTAGGCCCAATCCCCCTGGGAGCAGGCCTAAGCCAGCAGGTGGTCACCCCCGAGGGGTCCCACACTGTGAGAGGGCATAGGCCGGGCTGAGGGACTCCCTACCCCCGAGTGCACAAATTTTTGTGCACCGGGCCTCTAGTTTTATATAATAAAAGGCTAATATGCAAATCAACTGAATGGCGGAACAACGGGTCACTATGACATGCACTGACCACAAGGAGGCAGATCTTCAACACAGGAGGAGCAGGGCTCCCACAGGGGGAGCACCGCTCAGCCAGAAGCCCTGAGCCGGGCTCACAACTGGTGAATACAGTGGTGGTGGCAGGAGCCTCTCCCGCCTCCGTGGCAGTCAGACATCCCCCGAGGGCTCCCAGACTGCGAGAGGGCGCAGGCTGGGCTGAGGGTCCTCTCCACCACCCAAGTGCACGATCTGGTGTACCGGTTCTCTAGCATATAATAAATAAAGGGAGGTTATATGATAAGATTGTATTGTGTGTTAACTGTTTATTGAAATTCAGTGTTGGGTAGCAAATAGAGCAAACAATTGAAACTTTTGAAATGAATTCCAACTTATTTTAATTATTTATGATATTTACTTCTAGCACAGATATCTGTTAGAGGAAGAATATCCTGTGTTTTGGTCCTTCTATCTCAAACATAATTGACTGTAGTGTAAACATCTTAGGTGTCTGCATGCTGCTTACTCCCTCTCCTAGTGCAGCTGCCTGGTAAGTAGCCCTATTCAAACTGCTAACCGTCCTCTTTATGTCTGATAATCTGCCTCTGAGCCTGGTTTTTCGGACCTGAAATAGTTTTGCTTGTAACTGTAATTATATTTAATAATCTGTTTTATAAATACAATGGTTTTTCCTTCCTGTAGGTAGTCAACTGGATCTGGTTGTGGAAAAAAATAGATGAGAAATGGGAGCATTACATATTTCAGAAAGTGTTTCTATTTTTGTGTATATTTTCTAGTTTGTTCTGGATTTATGTTAAACACAACTTCATTATTAGTCATCTCAAACAACATAAATAGTATGATTTTTAGATCCATGGATATGTTTCTTTGCAATTTTCTCAACCTTTCTTCTCAATAGAATATGTACAGAGTTGTATACCAAGGATGCTAAATGAGTAGTTATTACTTATTTTCCAAATATAAAAGCAAAATCAAAGTCATGAAGGAAACAAGGAAACAAACTTAAATATAGAACTACTAGAGGCCCGGTGCACAAAAATTTGTGCACTGGGGGGGGGGGGGGTGAAGAGGGGGTCCCTCAGCCCGGCCTGTGCCCTCTCGCAGTCTGGGACCCCTCAGGAGATAACGACCTGCTGGCTTAGGCCTACTCCTGGGTGGCAGAGGGCAGGCCCAATCCCTAGGTGCAGCGCCTGGTCGGGCTCAGAGCAGGGCCGATTGGGGAGTTGGGGCACCGCCCCCTGTCATGCACAGAGCAGGGCGGATGGGGAGGTTGCGATGCCACCCCTAGTCACGTTCAGGGTAGGGCCGATTGGGGGGTTGGGGCACCGCCCCCTGTCACACTCAAGGCAGGGTCAATGGGGAGGTTGCGGCGCCACACCCTGTCACACACAGAGCAGGGCCGATCAGGGGGTTGGGGCGCTGCCCCCTGTTACGCACATAGCAGGGCCCATCAGGGGGGTTGGGGCACCGCCCCCTGTCACTCACAGAGCAGGGACCACCAGGGGTTTGGGGAGCTCCCCCCTGTCACGCACAGAGCAGGGCCGATCAGGGGGTTGGGGAGCTCCCCCCTGTCACTCACAGAGCAGGGACCATCAGGGGGTTGAGGAGCTCCCCCCTGTCACGCACAGAGCAGGGCCGATCAGGGGGTTGGGGAGCTCCCCCCTGTCACACACAGAGCAGGGCCGATCAGGGGGTTGAGGAGCTCCCCCCTGTCACTCACAGAGTAGGGCCAATAGGGGAGTTGGGGCACCACCCCCTGTCACACACAGAGCAGGGTCCGTGGAGGGGGGGAGTTGGGGCGCCACACCCTGTCACACACAGAGCAGGGCCGATCAGGAGGTTGGGGCGCCGCCATTGTCACACTCAGGGCAGGGCCGATGGGGAGGTATGGCTCTACCTCGTCTCACATAGAGCAGGGCCCGTGAGGGGGGGTTGGGGCGCTGCCCCCTGTCACACACAGAGCCGCAGGGCAATCAGGGCGTTTGGGCGTTGCCCCCCGTCACGCTGATCCCGGTGCCGGGAGGCCTTGGGCTCTGCTGATCCCGCCCGGCAGGGTCACAGATCCGGGTCCCAGACCGCAGACAGCCTTGCCTGCTGCCGCCTGCCTTCAGTATGCAAATTAGCCGCCATCTTGTTGCTTCAGGGTGGGGGTCCCCACTGGGGTGCCTGGCCAGCCTGGGTGAGGGGCTGAGGGCCGTTTTCAGGCTGGCGGGCGACTGGAGCTCCAAACCTCTCCTTTTTTTCTTTTCTTTTTTATTCTGGCATTTATTTACCTTCTATGGCTGTCACTGGAGCTGAGAGCCGGCTTTCTCTCTGAGGCTCGACTGAAAGCAGGTTTCTGGCCTTTGTTTTCTGTATTCGAAACAATGTTGCGACTCCAGCTCTGAGATCCCGGCTGACTGACAGGAGTTTTCTGGAGTTTTGTTTATCTTCTATAAATGTTACTATGTTTCCAACTGAAGCTCAGAGGCCGGCAGGGAACGTTGGAGTCCTGTGTTACTGAAGGAAGCAAGCCTCCCTGTTCGCATCAGCTGCCTGGCTGCCGGCCGCCATCTTGGCTGACAGTTACTTTGTATATACTCACTGATTAGCCAATGAAAAGGGTAGCGGTCGTACGCCAATTACCATGTTTCTCTTTTATTAGTGTAGATTTGGCACAGCTAATGAAGATATCCATATATTAGAAAAAAGAACTGGGCCAGAATGTTGGAGGTGCTCAAATTCTTTCCCATTCAGAAGGCAATAACATGTATGAATTATGTGATCCAAGTAATGTGCTGGTCAGCAGGCCTCTGGCAATGTGTTCCTATTTGTTTACTGAATGAATGAAAAAATGAATACTTTAAATGAATACTTCCATATTATCTGTTACACTAGTATTTTCCTCATGGATTCAAAATTATGTTTCAGGAGAGTTCAATTCTTTAATGCCCCAAGTTCTGAAAACATACCAGTATGTAATTTTTCAAGAGTGTATTATTCTGCTAAGGCTTATGTAACCAAGTACCATGGACTGGTGGCTTCAACACAGAAATTTATTGTCTCAGTTCTGGAGCTAGAAGTTCAAGATTAAGGTGTCTGCAGGGTGGTGAGGGAGACTGTTCCACACCTCTCCCCTAGCTTCTGGTTGGTAGGCTGCTATTTTGGTGTTCTTTGGCTTATAGATCTCTTTCTTCATCTTCAGTGCATATCTGTCTCAGTGTCCAGATTTTTTCTTTTATAAGAACATCAGTCATATTGGATTAGGATGGGCCTATTTCCAAATTAAGGTCAAATTCTGAACACTGGACACTAGTACTTCAACATATGTATTTTTTGTGTGTGTGGCTGGGGATACAATTCAAGCCATAACAGAGAATATCCACCCTGGACAGGTGGCTCAGTTGGTTAGAGCATCGTCCTGATATACCAAGGTTGTGGGTTCAATCTCCGGTCAGGGCGTATACAAGAAGCAACCAATGAATGCATAAATAAGTGGAACAACAAATCTCTCTCTCTCTCTCTCTCTCTCTCTCTCTCTCAAAATCAGTTGATTAAAAAAATGCCAAAGAAAGGCCCCAATCTTTTCTATGTAAGTGGTACTTAGACAGAGGGTAAGATTAAATGTAGACTGGGCAATGTAACAGAGATTTAGTAAGATGAATATTAGAGTGGAGAGAGGTCCTGGGTATAATGGTTATAATGGTGAAAAAGCCATCATGTCTGGTTGGGGAAAGCCAAGGAGGTCTTAACCTCAGAGATAGATTCTAAAGTTGAAGAATGTGTTGGAATTTGTCCAGTGAATACAAATCTCAAATTTAACTTATCTAGAGGGAAACTCAGTTTTTGACTTAAACATCTTCCTTATCATCTAATTCCATTAATGGAGTCAATGGAATTAGTCTTCTGTCTCCTCCATCATTTCCATTTAGACCACAAATCTTATTTCTTCTCTCAGAATAACGGTGTTCTTCCCTCCCTTCCATTTTCACTGCTATTCCCCAGTGGCAGGTCTTACTTCTGGAATGCCAGATATCCCTAAATTTGTCATCTTCCCCTCATCATCCATCCTGTACATCACTACCAGATTTATGCCTTTAGTACCAGTTTGGTCATTACTCTGCAGGCCCAAACCTTCAATATCTTTCCATTACTCTACCAATATTATGCAAGGTTTTCATTCCAGGAGTCAAATATTTTCATAGCCTGACCCCAGCCTACATTTTTCAAGTCCACATTGAGAAGGATTAAAGAACCTCAGCTTGCCAATGGACTTTAGAAGTCATCTGGTTTATTCCTCCATCACATATAAGAATCCTTCATGACATCTCAACAAGGTGGTCATGTCTTCTGTCCCCAGTTCTAGGAACTTTGCCTGTTAGAGAGCTGACTTATGTTCATGACCGTGTCAAGCGTGTGTGTGTGCTTTCTCACTTCTGCATTGTTTATGGCACTGTTATGTTATCTTTTCTGAAATATCTACACCTTTGCTCCTGTTCATCCCATCATTCAGGACTTGTCTAAAATGCAGGCACTGCTATGAAAAATGACTGTGGCACTTAGATTATAACAATTGAACCAAGGATTGTGCTGTGATGACAGAGGATAAATGACAAATGTGAGCAAAATGATGAAATAAAGATTGAGATGATAATAGAATATAGGAGAAAACATGTAAGTGGAATTTGGATATAAAGGTTTTTTTAAAAAATATGTTTTTTATTGATTTTAGAGAGAGAGAAATGGAGAGGGAGAGATAGAAACGTTGATCGACTGCTGGGGATTGAACCTGCAATCCAGGCACATGCACTGACTGGGAATCGAACCAGGTGACCTCTTGGTGCATGGGACAATGCTCAGTCCATTGAGCAACACTGTCTGGGCAGGGTTTTTGTTGAATTTTATGTTTATATAAAATGTATTTTTGAAAACATGACAATTTAAAAAGCAACTTGAATATTTTATGCTATTTCTGATTTCAAGTTAAAATGAACATCCTACAATTTATATTTATAAACCCTTTTGAAAAAATCAAACTACTATGATATGATTAGTCCATATTCAGGAGGAATAACAGAGAGGAAGTATGGGGACAAAAAGTACACACATCATAGGCACAGACATTACCTCTGGGTCCCACTAAGAATAAAAACCAAAATCACCTTACAATGCCGTTAGATAAAATATGAATGAGTGCAGCTGGTGCTGCTAAGTAGTCTACCCCTCTTCATTTGCTTTCTCATGAATATATTCCATAGTGGAGAATTATCGCCTCAAAAACAACCTTACTTAATATATATGCTAGGAAGCAACGTGATAGCTAAATTATTTGGATCTGCCAGTAATCATCAGGTGATAGGCATTTGTTTGTTTATAATGAAAATAATTAAATTAATGGAGTAATGAATGCCATTTACCAAATGTTGGGAAGGTTGCACTCTGTTTCCAGTCCTTGGACCATGGGGTGAAGTTGCCAGGTTTTGTAATTTTATTTGAATGCACATTTGAGTGGCATTTTGTCCCTGTTTCACAGTGGCCTTTTATGGTTTGTATTTTCCATCTGAAGAGGCAGCCCTGTATGAGAAATGAGCCCTGGCCTCCCAGCCAACAATACTGGCCTGGCCATCAGGATCACATCCTGATCCAATTAATGTTTTCTGACTATGTATGTATGTATGTATGTTTTCTGACTCTTTAGAAGCATCTATAGGAAAATATAAAGTGGTAAATTCATGAGCATCTAGAGGTCTAGATTAGGGTTTTTCAACCTCAGCACTATTGACATTCTTTGTTTTGGGGTCTGTCCTATGCATTATAGAATGTTTAGCACCTCCCTGACCTCCAACCTAGATGCTGGAAGCCTCCCTCCCTGCCCCCATCTTGACAACTAAAAACATGTCCAGACATTGCCAAAAGGTAAAAGGAGCAAAAGATATGCCCAGTTGTAAAGCACTGATCTAGACATTAGCAGCAACTTCATTATCTTATTTTTCATTATATTGAGTGCTAAATACTTTGTGGGGAACACCTACTAAATGAGTCAATGTGTGATTGCTTAGCATGCCATGGAGGCTTATTACCTTATTAAAGGGGCTTTAACAAGAGTCCTGAAACTAAAACCCATACATTTATGGTTCCTTCTATGTGTACTACACAGAATTTAAATGATGTAGAATTAATTACTTTTTACTCATCTTACACATTTTCTGTGTATATTGCTTGGGCAAATGATGCCAATTTTTTTTTTAAGTTTGGCAACAGACGCTGCTCTTCATCCTCCTACTTCTGATTTATTTCTTTTAGGGGACAGGGAGGAGGGCAGCGGTGACACCAGCTGGTGAATGCAGAATTAATTACAGAGTGTTTCCCTCAAAAAAAGACACATGGATTACCAACCTCTAATGATTTTTGGCAGCTGTTCCTGTCCTTTTAAGATTACCAGTAACTGGACAGATACTTTATTCTTTTTCTTGGAAGCGTATGTTGCAATTCTTTTTGGGATTTGGACATTAGAAGCTTTGTTAGAGGCACCACAGCTGATGAAAATTTTAGGCTGTATGTGATCTTGACTCAGAAATCTGGTATAAAATTTATTAATTCACTGACTTTTAGGTAGCACTTGAATTACGGTTAAATGCAATTGTATAAATAAATTTCAAAAAATATTGACTTAGAATTAAAGTATATGTGTCTTAAAGGTAGAAAACTTTCAGATAGGTGAAAAGTGATCTTTCAGTTTATGTTGAATTTAAAAAAGAATGATCTCAACAATATTTAAATGGCTCTTAAAATCTGCTGTGTTCATAATAAAAAATATATTTAAAAAGGAAAAAAACCACAAACCACACGTTTAAAAGTAAAAAAAAATAAAGTGCTGTGTTCATGGCAGCAGTTGGGGAGATATTCCTTCCCCTCCCCAAATGCTGATAAGTCAGTGGTTTAATTGCATTGAAATAGAGCCTTTCAAAAAAAACGCAGGTGGGTTAAAACAAACTTCTACTGTTGCCATTCTATCTTCTCTGTACCATGATAGAATTCCAGAATTTCCGGCAGTTTTTGTACTTCAAGAAGTAATTGGAATACCTTTCCCTGTCATAGTTATTTTCATCCATACATCTGGTAGAAGCATCAGATTCCAACAAGCAAGCATTTGCTATATGAATAAATCTTATATAAGTTAAATCATTTCAATTTAAATTGTAGAGCTGAAAGGAAGGACCTTAGTAGTCTCAAAAATACAACCTACACACAGTTTTTAATTTCTCACTCCCCATTTTGTCATCAGTCAACTAAATTTGAATTTAGGCCAAAGTGTTTTACTAACTAGTCCATTGGATATTCCCATAAATATTCTCTTTTATTTTTGCCCTTTCCCCCTAGGCATCATGCTGCAGATTTGATTGTTAATATTTTTCTCTAGTTTATCACTTTTTTATTTTTATGAAGAAACAATATAGTGTAAGGGTTAAAAATTCAAACTTACTGTCAAACTGCCTGGGTTTGAATCTTTGTTCTGCAATAGTCTGATCTTGGAGAAAACCATTAAAAGTGCCATCTTGTTCTTTCATTGACAATTAAGGTCATGTTATTACATTTGGATGGAGTTACAGAATACTCTGGGATCACAGATGGTGAGTTAATTGTGAAGAGGTTGGTGGATAAAATCAACCTACTCTGGCAAAATGGCCCATAACTTTAAGTGAACAAGCACAGCTTTCGAAGACAAATTTCTAACAAATGTAGCATATTACAACCAGCATTCATAAATAGAGTCCTTGGAACTTTTAAATTATTTAAACATGCTTTTCAATATTTATAATAAAACAGTCCCCCCTCCCCGCATTTAATCAAGTGAGTTGCTCTAGAAATTCAAGTTTACAAGGACATGTTACAGATTAAGTATAGTCAATTTGAGTTTGATGGTAAATAGTAAGTAAATTTCAACACCCTTTTTCTTATTTTTTAATATCATGCAATAGATAAGTGCAGGTTCTGTTTCATCACATTCTCTATATCGACACTCAGTTCTTTTTATGCTTCCTTATTAAACTGTGCAGTAAGGCTTACAGCCTCTGGCTCCAGTTATAGTTTTGTGTAAAAACACTGAATCAAAGAATATAGGGCTTATACATTTTTGTTTTCTACCCTCTCATTAAAGAAATTATTAACACAGATTCCATTAGGTGCTCAAAATTGTTTGGCAATTTGAATCATAGTGTATATGAGTCATCAACCAGTGTAGAGTGGTCGTTTTTGACATCACCATGGTATAGTATCCTACATAATAAAGCAGTGATATGCAAATTGACCATCACTCCAACACAAAGTGGCTGCCCCCATGTGGTCAAAGTTGCCCACCACAAGATGGCTGCAGGGGAGGGCAATAGGGGGGGACCCAGGCTGGCAAGGGAGGGAAGTTAGGGGTGACCAGGCCAGTAGGGGAGGGCAGTTAGGGACAACCAGGCCTGCAGGGGAGGACAGTTGGGGGGGGGGCACCAAGCCTGTAGGGGAAGACAGTTAGGGGCGACCAGGCTGGCAGGGGAGGGGAGTTGGGGGCAACCAGGCTGGCAGGGAATAGCAGTTAGGGGCAATCAGGCAGGCAGGCAGGCAGGTGAGCAGTTGGGAGCCAGCAGTCTCAGATTGGAGAGGGTGCAGGCGGGGCTGAGGGACACACACCCCTTGCACAAATTTTGTGCACCGGGCCTCTAGTAAAAACATATTTTTTTAAAAACAACCAACACTATTTTAAATGGAAAAACCAGTGATACTTGGCAATAGATGTTATCCATTGAAATGACTTTATTAACACAAATGGTATTAAATCCTAGCTGGGGACCCTACCAAAATGTTAGAGATGTAAGAGATCACTAACCACCAAACTAAGGACATTCTCTTTGACATAATCACAAAGATTGAGAAAGAACTGAAAAGAGAGTAACTTGCCCACTGGAGAGCTCATTGCTATTTAATGCTGTGTCCCTGTACCACCTAAAATCCTCGTTTCAGAAACATTACAGTCCTCCTCCCAACTAGGCCTAAATAAAAGAAACTATTCACACTAGTCTATATAATAAAAACCTAGTATGCTAAGTGTCTGGTTGGCCATTCAACCAATTAAAGCGTAGTGTGCCAACGATATGCTAAGGCCACTTAAGTGCTCACTATGACGTGCACTGACCACCAGGGGTCAGACAGTCAATGGGTTGACCAGTTGCTATGATATGCACTGACCACCAGGGGGCAGATGCTACGACTGGTATGTTAGCTGCTGGGGTTTGGCCGATTGGGACTGAGTGAGATGGGCTGGCCATGCCCTGGATCCCTCCCATGGTCCCTCCATGGCTGGCCAACCTTCTGCGTCCCTCCCCGGCCCCGAATGTGCACTGGTGGGGTCCCTTAGCCTGGCCTGCGCCCTCTCACAATCTGGAACCCCTTGGGGGATGTTGGAGAGCCAGTTTGGGCCTGAAGGCAGTATGAGCAGTCGCTATGATGCTCACTGACCACCAGGGGGCAGACGCTCAATGCAGAAGCTGCCCCCTGGTCATCATTATGCTCCCACAGAGGGAGTGCCGCTCAGCCAGAAGCTGGGCTCACAGCTGGCGAGCACAGCGGCAGTGGCGGGAGCTTCTCCCGCCTCTGTGGTAGCGCTAAGGATGTCTGACTGCCTGCTTAGGCCCTATCCCCACGGGAAGTGGGCCTAAGTCATCAATCAGACATCCCCTGAGGGCTCCTGTACGGCGAGAAGGCACAGGCCAGGTTGAGGGACCCCCTGAGTGCATGAATTTTGTGCACTGGGCCTCTAGTATACCAATAAAAGACTTCTTTGGACATAAGAGGGAAGTGTCACAATTTATTCTTTTTAAAAAAATATATGTTTTCATTGATTTTTAGAGAGAGGACGGGAGAGGGAGAGAGAGAAACATCAAACATCCTGCATGCCCCCTACTGAGAATCGAGCCTGTAACTGGGGCATGTGCCCTGACCAGGAATCAAACCCCTCAACCAACTGAGCCACACCAGCCAGAGCACAATTTATTCATTTTAATTGTAAGGATTATTAATATAAGGATCTTAATTCAGACAAAATCCTGTTTGTTTTGTCTACCCTATTAAATTTTTCCTTTTCAGTCGCCCCTTGTAGTGTGTCTGTGTTAACAGGTATACCAGTGAAAGGATTCTTTGAAACTGAGGCTGTTTTTCTGTTTATTCACAGACTTCCAAAATATGCTCCTTGTTTTATGATTCCTTCATATTTCACGTGTCTTTGGAGTAAATGCTTCACTGCAGTGACAGTCCACTCCTTCTGACCTGATTCCGTTGTTTGACACATGGGAAGTTGCTAACCATGGGGTACCCAAGCATCTGTTGAATTATGAGGAAGTAAGATTACAGTAAACAAGAGGAGTAGAGCAGTGATAAACATTTACAGATGTGAAACTTTAAGCAATTGTTACTAATGCTCCATGAACCAAATTAGCATATATTTACCATATCTGACAGCTTTTAAAATATGGTATTTTTTTTTAAGTGAAAGCATTGTAAATGAGGTGAAGGGCAAAATCCCATAAAGAGACAGACTCTACAAACAGTTATTAACCTTTGGGCCAGATGGCACAACTTGAGGCTGTTTATCAAGATCTGAGGATAGAAATTGGGACAAGAACCATTAAGTCCAATGCCAAGAATAAGACAAGAAACTAACATAATGAGAAGGCATTATCCCACTTGAATAAATACAGCAAGATTTAAAGTTCAGATTCTTATATTAACTGGGAAAGATGAGTTATTTAGATATTTCATGGCTGGGAGGAGTAAGGACAGAAATAGGAAATGGGCAAGGAAGAAGTTAGGAGACAGTGCAGACTAATTTTTCCTTTTCTTTTTTTACATTTTATTTCATTTTCTCTTCTCTGTTCCTCTCTTCCCCCCTCCCTCCTCCCCTCTTTTCTTTCCTTCTTTCTTCCTCTCAACTTTTAAATTTTTTCTTAGAAGACATGGGATAAAAAAATGATGATACTTTAACCAAAGGAAGAGAAGGGAAGGTAACGAGGAAGAAAATCAAAGGTTTAAACCAGTCTAAAGTACCCGGTCAGAAGAGATGTTCAGTAGCAATGTCTGAAGTCCAAGAAAACTCTTGAGACCAGAGAGAGGATTAACAATGCAGAATTAGAGAATTGATTTATTTTCTTTGACCCTGGCTGGGCCACCTCTTCTGAGCACCCTGGTAGAACAAATAAATCCTTGGTCTAGAAGGCTGGATTTCATTCCAGTTGTGTATTTACTAGCTGTGCAAGAAATGCACTTAACTCGTCTCATTCTATGTTTCCTTAATTAAAAAACAAAAGGTTGGATTTACTTCACCCAAATTATTGTTCCTTTGTCACCAACAAGGCCTTCATATTTTTAAAAAATCTCCTTATATTTTCCCCCTCTACCTTTCCAAATCCTTCAAAACTTAACTTAAATACCATTTCCTCCAGAAAGGTTTCCTACTAATTTATCCCAATTTGAAATAATCTCTCTACTTCTAAATCCTACTACCAGCCACTAATGATGTCTGCTAATTAACTGTCAGTTATGTATTGCATTATATTTGTTTCATTGTTAGCCTAGTATTTTCTTATATACTTTGTTCTTACATATTTTGATTCTTATTACTTCACCTTCATCATTAAGATTACTAGGGTATTTGGGGCAGGGAGAGTTTCATATACTCTTTTATCACTACAGCACCTACTATGATCCTTAAAGACAATATGTTCTTCATTAATTACTTCATTCGTTATTTTTTAAAAATATATAATTTCATTGATTTCAGAGAGGAAGGGAGAGGTAGAGAGAGATAGAAACATCGATGATGAGAGAGAGAATCATTGATTGGCTGCCTCCTGCACGCCCCATAACCTAGGCATATGCTCTGACCGGGAATTGAACTGTGACCCTCTGGTTCATAGGTCGATGCTCAATCATTGAGCCACACCAGCCTGGCATTTCTTCATTTGTTGAATTGTCAATCTGGAAATCTTATATATTTCCACATTAAGCCTATTTTTATAACTTAATAAAGTGCCCTCTTTTGGAATCTCAAAAATATTCCAGTTACGAAGAAAAATAATCTCCATATTTTTTTAAAATTTATATTTCCTCTGTTAAAACCCCATCAGGGTCAGCTCCTTGCTCTCCAGAGCCAGCAATGTTCCCCATGCACATGGACTAAAAATGTTGGGAAAAATCAAATGGATCATCAGGAACAGAGAGTGGACCACAATTTTGTTGTCTTCAAAGCATTTTTTCCCCTTGTACCTGACACTTAATTGTGCCGTACATTACTGAATTGGCAGAGTAAATTACAATTGATTTTGCAAAAAAAAAATAAAGCCCCATTTTGAATAATGTTATTTTAATTAATGCTGATTTGCTTAACCACCAGTGTTATCACTCACTGGGAATACCAAACACCTCTGGTAATGATCCTTGGTTGAACAGGACAAGTCTTAGGATGATTTTAGCTAAGTTAGCATACTCATAGCCCATGTATGGTGTAGCGTGTATTCCCATAGGTCTACCCAGTTAGCACACTGTGACAGAGCAGTAACTTTATTGAAGAGTATTCCCTTGCTTTCTCTCTCACCAGGATTTTCTGAAACTCCACATCTCTCCCAACAATTTGTGGGTTTGTGTTTCCTCTTCCTGGTTGCTTCCAGAGTGGGCTCTGTGTTGATGTGGCTCTGTATTGCCTGCTGCAGACCCCCAGTTACTGCTGCAAATTCTTCCACCTGCTGTTTTGAAGTCACTTCCAAGTTCTATGGATGGATTGATCCTAGAGAGAGATGAGCCTGAAGGATGAAAGCCCATGCTTACACCACCTACAGGGTGTCAGTAGGAGGAAAGAAAATGGCCAGGAAAGAAAAAAATAGGAGATGCACTAAAAAAGGTAAGAGAGATGAAAAGGGATGGTGGATAGTTCTGAAAGTTGTAGACAACAGGGAAATCATTAATTGTATAGTGTGATAGGATTATAGGACCAGATCTTTATTTCTAACACTGTTTTTTTTTTTTTTAGAGAGAAATTAGATTTGAATAGATCAAACATCAGTCTATGTTACTTAATTTAAGAATGGAGCCCTGATTTTCTTTTTTTTTTTTTTTTTTTTTTTTTGTACACACATATATTACTTTATTCAACAAGGTTTAGTAACATTAAGAACAAATGTGATCCTAGAGATTTCATTAGTTAGAATCTTACCACTGCAGGAGGGATTCCTAAAATGCAAGTGAACTTGCCTTTATCTTCAAAGGTCTCCCGAGCCCTGATTTTCAAAAATAGGCTTTTAGTTTGATTATGTTATGAACACATTACTTACATATGATTCTTTGGCTGATAAGTCTCCAGTTTGCTGAGTATAGGCTCTCTGGAGGCAGATAATATGTCTGTTTGACTGTGCCATATTCTTAAATTAGTTAAGTGCCTAGCTCGTGGTAAGAACATAACTTTCAGTGTTTCTCTTCAAGTTATAAAAATTGTATCACGTATTTGTTATACTTTAATTCTAATTACTAAAGGGCTTGACATTTTTAATGACTGTTAATCATTGTACTTCCTTTTTGGAAAATTTACTGATTTATCATTTGGGTCTTAATTTCTTTATTAATTTTGTGATGCTATTAAGTTTTTCTGTGACTATTGTCGGTATTTCCTAGGTTGTTTTACTATTGTTTAACGATGTCTTTTTGAAATGAAGGTATTTTGAGTTGATAATCTTCATAGTTGTTGATCTTTTCTTTAGTGATCTCTTTCACTGCTTCAGGTTTAGAAAGTATTCGGAGTACAAAAGTCAGCCTGGTTGGAAGTAGGAATAGCATTTATATGGACCTGGCATTGGCGTGGCGAAGAGGTTTTAAAGAAATAAAAGAAACCCAGTGAGATCTAAATTCTGAGTAAGAGACAGCATGAAATACAATGAAGTTAGGAGGATAGTCAGAGGTCAGGTGTATGGGGCTTGAGGCTATATTAGGGGTTGGTGTCTTCGTTCTGAGGGAAATATGCAGCCATGGAGAAAGAGAATTTTAAGAAAGAGAGTGATATGACCAGTGTAAAGACTGCTCTGGTGGTACTGTGCACAGCATTCACAGAAGACAGAGAAGCAAGTAGAATGTGCAGTAGGGGTGCTCTTAGTAGGCAGTATAAAAGTGAGGCTCAGGTGTTAGAAGTGCATGCATTTCAGAAATCTATTTTAGAGGTAGGACAGACAGGCTTGGGGGCAGATTTGAGGTGGGGTTTAGGAGAATAGGAAGATGACTAGATTTCTGGTCTGAGTACCTGGTGGGTGGAGGCACTGCTTATTGAGATGGAAAACATGGAAGAAGAGCTGCTCAGTTTGGGACCTGTTTATGCTTCAGAAAGCTCATAAAAGGGGCCTGGCATAGGAATAAGAAATGAGTGAATGACTGACAATTAATATGGGTGTGGGTGAGCTGACAGGGTCAGAGAAGAGTGAGAAGAAAGGCTGGTTCTAACTTGCAATTACTCCTACACTGAGATATCAGACTGACAGAGGGATTTTAGGCCAGAAAGAGATAGGAAAGTTTCCATAGAAATGAAGGCATATTTCCTTGAAGTAAAAATTTCCTTGAATTAAAAAAATGCAAATTTTTTGGTAGTGATTTCAACTGCATGTATTCAATTGAGGATATAGCACCCTGCAAATGATTCTTTGATTTTAGTACAGGACTTGTTTTAAAAATAAGTTTTTATTGATTTTGGAGAGAGAGGATGGGAGAGAGGTGGGGAGGGGGGAGAAACATCGATGTGGGAGAGAAACATTGATTGGCTGCCTCTCACATGCACCCTGACGGAGGATCAAACCCACAACCTGGGTATGTGCCCTGACCCTGATTCAAACCTGTCACCTCTTGGCATATGGGGACAGTGCTCCAACCAACTGAGCCGCACTGGCCAGGGCAGGGACTTTTTTCTTTACTGGGTATTTCACATGGCTTCCCTCCACTCCCTTATTTTTGGATAGTTGTGAAAGTGATTTTATTTATGTTTGTTCAGGTAGGCTGTATATTTCTGAAAGTGGTAGGACTCAATGCAAATACTATAATCATCGTGAAGTAATTGAAATAATTGAAATGTTGTGTGTTCTGATTACAAGAAGTTCTGTGTTTTGTTTTGTTTTGTTTTGCATTTCAGTTCTGGCTTTATGTTTCATGTATCCATACATGGTGTTTGTGTCTAATAATAACTTACTGCTTCAGCTACACTAATAGGAAATTCAGAAGAGAGCCTCCAGACAAGAATACTATGTTAGTGTTATCTTTTAGGGTCTTAATCAAAAACCATTTATCTCCCATGGGCCATCGTTGCTACATACTCTTCAAGTTATAGAAAGTGAATGGTTTCATCTTGACTATCCTATAGCTTCTGGAGAAAGAGATCTACATTGTCAATATAATATTCATCAGCCCCAGAAGAAGCCCAGAGCTCAGAACATCCCACATTCACTTGATTGTTGTGCTCTCCCAGGCATCAATCACAAACTTGAATCTGGCTCCTGCTGTTGATAAAAATTCCAAAAAGAATGGAGGATGTAAGTTTTAAATGTTCACTTTTTAAATTCTCTCACCTGAAAAAGGCATATCACCAATTCCTGCCTCTGCTCCCACCTCCACCCGAGGACCCTCTGCCATCCCCTTGGTATTCTCCCCAGCCTGCAGGCACCACCTGCAGCTTTCTTGCTACACCACCAGATTAAAAAATATACTATGCTGAGTTGTCATTTATCAGAAAAATTGCTTTTCAGTGTTGTGTGTTCTGTACTTGAGTTAAGAGAAATGGATTGATGAGTATTTGCCAAAGACTCTGCCTTTCTAAGAAAATATCCTTCTTAACATCAGTAATTTACGTGTGCACAGACAGATGATGGTTAATATCTGTTTTGTGGAAGAGCAAACTGTCTCAGGAGCCTGAGAAGTCCTCATCATTGCACACTGCTAAGCAGGACAGGCCCACATTTCGCTGGTACTGGTCAAATAGCAATCTGCATGGACCCCTTCTCTTTTGGTTTTCAGTTCTTAGAGAACTGGCATTTCATCCTTTGGGCAAATGAATGATGAATGACCTAAAGCATATATTAAACTTCATGGCTTGTCCAGTAAACCAGACAAGGAACTCTAAATTGATGATCTGTCTCCCTGTGGCTCAAATATCTTATGATCTGTCAAATAGTGAAAGGAATGCTATGGTTAAGAAGGAATATTATGGTGGGTATGTGCAGATGTTTCTCACATTGAAAAATGAGTTTATTAATGGCATGCTTATGAAGAAAGTTCTAATCTGGGATTCTGTTACCGTATTTAATTAACTAGTCAGCCTTTGAAGATCCATGAAGCTCAGATCTAGAAGTGAGTGATAATCAATTTTTGATTTTACTCTGTACACAGCTAAAGAGAGAATGATTGTAAAACTCAGAAAGCTCAGTCAAAAGAGTAGATCAATATTTTGTTTTGCTTTATGTTGCTGGTAATCCAGTGGGAGGAAATGCACGTGTTCTCCTTGCTTTTTGTTTGGCTCTATACTTGCATCATTTTCAAGGGGCTGCAGAGCTGGAAAAAAGAGTATGAGATCATTTGTATTATTGCAAGTTGAGAGTTACATGCCAAGATTATGCAAACAGTGTTTATCACTACAATGAAAATTAATAGATTGTAATGGGAAGTAAACATCAGCAGCAGAACCTTCTTAAGAAAAAGATTCCAAATTTTGGGGATAAAGTTCAACTTTTTTTCTGTAGCTATATAACTAGATATATCCCTTCTTTGATACAATTCTTGAATTAAATTCCACATAAACTAGACTGAACTGACAAAGGTGGGAAATATTTGATATTATATTCAATATGCATAGGCATGCAGTGGTCAACACAATGGTAGAAGTACCAAGGGGTCCGCAGTATGAATTTTGAATGCTGTCTTTTTATGCATTTTACTTAGTGGCAAAGACAGTATCTTGTAGAACAATTAAATTGCAGTAGTTCCTGTGTAAAATGAAGATATTGGAAAATTTTCTTTTGTCCATTTGGACAAAGCCGCCTTTTGCTAACAATTGCACTTGAAGATGTCATCGAAAAGAAATGAGGCTGGCATGACCAAGGAACTCGTTGCAGGACTGCAGTACATGGTATAATTGACAGTCCCTCTCCACACGAAAGAACTTAGTTAGAACTTGTGTGATTGTAAACAGTTTTTTGCAAATGCTCAATTATGTTAAAGGCTAGAAAACTGGAGATGTTTTTTTTTTTTTTTTTTTTTTTTTTTTTTTGCCACTCACAGAAAAGAGTATATATATATATGTAGTGTAACTTTAGATAGGAGGAATGTACTTTTTCTGTTTCTTTACCTGTTTCCGTATTCATTGTAACAGGAATATTGTAGAGTGTTTATTTCTGAAGAGCCACTCTTAGAAAGTAGAGTGAAATGGGTTAGTTGAATCAGAAGTGTAAAGTTGTGTTTTTCCAAAAGCAGAACTATTCCAAGAATGTACTTTCAAAGTCAGCCAAGAAAGAAAAGTTCTGTGTTATAAATTATAGCAAAATTTTAATTTTTCACATACTAACAATTATAAAAGTTAATTGTATTACTCAAAATACACGTGGTAAATGGACATTTGAAAGTTAGGGGAAATTTTAGGTGAGATAAATATCGAGACAGAGTGGTTGTAGTTTTCATTTGACATGCCCTGAGACTTGCTAAAAAGACCACATGATTTCCAAAGGATAGTTAGCATAATGGAATGCTCGTCACTCAAAATTCCTCAGTACCCTTGGGTGACTACCTATCATTGGCTCTTTGCCATGATATTATTCAAATGAAAATTGGAAAACAAGTAAAAATTTACACATTTCCTATAAGTGACTTTGGCATATATATTTATTTATTATACACCTTTATATAGAGGTTTATGTAAATATTAAAATGAATATAGGTATATTCATAGTATTCTTTAAGGAATATGCCCTTTGATGCAATGAAATGTTCAATACACAATTGATTTAACTATTCAGATATTTTATTCCATACTTTATTTTATGCTTTAAAGGTTATGGGTTAAACATTTTCTTTCATCTTTTTTTTTTTTTTTGGAATATGTTACCATGAAAAAATTTCCAACATATTTAAAATAGAGATAATAGTATAGTAAACTTTCAGATACTTCTAGATTTAAACAATTAATATTTTTTAACAGAAGAGTTTTTTGGGGTTTTGGTTCTGTTACTTTCTTAATGTCTCAAATCCTAAAGTATTTCTTGGAATGAGTTAAATACATATATTTATCATTGGGATAAGTCTTCATTTTGAAATATTATCTGCAAATTCCCAGGAAGTAATAAACACACAGGAATTTATATAAATGTCGCTATTGATATTTTTACAAGGTTTCAGGAAAGTTTCCATAGTAACACTAAAGAGAAAATTAATTGTTCCTATAATTTTAATAACATTCTTGAGAAACAGTTTTCTAAAACTGGAGTGAATCAGGGAAAATTATGATGAAGCTCATCTGCATTTTATGCTGTGATTAATTTTCAAACAAGCTATTAATTGTCACATTAAGATTTTATTGTTACATCACATATGTAATGTTTCCTTTATGAGTACATTCACATCAACATGAAGATGGATTGTGTGCTGATAAGACACTGTTTTGTATCCACAGAAATAAGATGTTTGATTTTGTCCTAAAATATCATGCTTTACTTATTTTAACTCAAAGCATCTTTCAATATCAAATATCACAAACTTATCCTTACAGAAAGTATCAATGCATATTTGGGAAGGATAAGAAAATTAACTATTTAGGTAGTAAAATAATGATTTCTAAGAAAGCTTTGTTTGGAGAAATTCACAAATATTTTAAGTTTTATTACAATATGTGTTTATTTTGATTATAAAATTTACAATAATACCCAGTAGTTTTAGCATATTTTAAGGTTAATATAACTTAATAAATAAAATAAATTTTAGTAAAATTGTATCCCAGATTCTCTTATTTGACCATAATAAGTGTACCAGGCAAATTTGACTACTTTCAGTTAATACTTTAATCATAAACTTTGTTAAAAGAATATTTTCCACCTGGCTGGAGTGGCTCAGTTGCTTGAGCATCATCTTGTGCACCGAAAGTTGGCCAGTTTGATTCCCAGTCAGGGTACATGCCTGGGTTGTGGGTTTGATCCCCTAGTTGGGGCACGTATAGAAGGCAACTGATAGATGTTTTTCTCTCACATTGATGTTTCTCTCTCTCTCTCTCCCTCCTTTTCTCTAAGCATGTCCTTGGGTAAGGATTAAAAAAAAAGAAAAGAATATTATTCATTCCTTAGTTTTAAATGTTTACATCCCATACTATACAGTGTTAGCTTTTTAATAGTTTCAAGCCCTTGTGGGTACTAATATATTTAAATTAATATTCCAATTTGTGAACTAATTTATTACTGGAATAATGTGGAGATCAGTTCCCGTCCTCAATTGTTCTTCCTTTAATAGGGCACAAGACTCCAGAGGTTTCCCAATCATGTAAAACCTTAGATATTAGATGAGAATAAATGAATTGCTGAGTCATATTTTATTATATTTTAGAAATTTTTTATTGATTTTAGAGACAGAGGAATGAAGAGGGATATATAGAGAGAAACCTTGATGAAATAGAAACATGGATTGGTTGCCTCCTGCACACCCCCTGCTGGGAATGAGCCCACAACCTGGGCATGTGCCCTGACAGGGAATCGAACTGGACTTCTTGGTGCATGGGTTGTCGCTCAAGCACTGAGCCACACCAGCTGGGCTATTGGGTCATATTTTAGATAAAAGGATCAGTGGAAGAAGGGCGGAGTTTGTTTATATGTTGGGGTAATACATGGTAGTGACCAAGCCTTGGACATGTTGAGTCAGAGCTGGGTTTGGGTTTTGGTTTTTCCACTTTCCGTGTGCTTGAACAACCTTAGTTTTCGTGAAATGGAGATATCTACCTACTAGGTTCTCTGAGGACCTTATGTGAAAATGTGTGGATAGTGTCTGCCACATCATAATTTCTCATACACACTCGTGCTGGTGGTAAAGACCGCCATGCTATTGGGATTTTTACTGTTGGTCATGATGGAAGAAATTAGTTCTAACTGAGCCAGGCTACCATTTTTTTGTTGTTGTTTTTTTTTTTTGCATGAGCACAGACCCTCATAGTGACAAGCTACCCAGGTCTGAGTGTGTTCTGACTGTGTGTGAAATTGGGGTACAGAGAAAAGTGAGGTTCCAAGCAGCCTAGATGTGGCCTAGAGTTGTGGCATTTAAGTGGCTGAGAGTCTTAGAGGCGACTATTGCAGCTCTGGCCAGAGGGGCTGCATCCTGAGCACATGGCTCCCAGCAGGAAGTTATTTATCTTTTATTCTGATTTCTTGTTATAAGAAAACCGCTCTCTCTCGGGAGGTTCTTCTGAAAATAGGCTTTTCAAGGGCAATTAGTTTTGGGAAGTTGAAACTATATCAAGAGAACCTTGAAGGTGTTTTAAAGTTTAAAGAAGAACTTTAAAGTTTAAGTACAATAATGTCTGTTTATTATGATTGTAAAATACAAAATAATACCTATTATCTCAGAGACTTCTCTCTCTCCCTCTCCCTCCCCTGCCTCTCTCTCTCTCCCTCTCCCTCCCCCGCCTCTCTCTCTCTCTCTCTCCCTCTCCCTTCCCCATGCCTCTCTCTCTCTCTCTCTCTCTCTCTCTCTCTCACACACACACACACACACACGCACACACTGAGCCCCACATGTAGTAGCTTATTATAAAGCTTGGCTAGCACTTTGCCAGTGCTAAATGTTTATTTTTTTTATTGCTTTCTGAATGTTCAGCAAAGAAAATACTCTCCGAAATACCATTTGACTGATAATTGAGGCCCAGAGAGCACATTTGTACAAGAATGTTATAATCTCCTTTCCTCCCATTGCAATACCGATACAGCACAGACCCCGCAAGGGAGGTGGGGACCTTGTGTTTCCCTACTCATCTCATTTTTGTTTTGCAGTATAATCAAAATAATAAGATTTTGTATTCAGAGTATACATTTCAGAACTGATTTTCAAATCACTCGAGAGAGAATTAAGTGAGTTTGGTAAGTGGTAAATGTTATCCTTTCTCCAGGGTAAAGGCAGAGAACAGAAATGAGAGCTGGCTCAGAATCAACTAGTAAGCCCATATCAGGGCTCCCAACAAAACCCACCTGTGTCTTTACTATTTACCAGTTGGCTGTCCCTGGGGCAGAGGGAGATAATTCCAAAGTATAATATTCCCACCATGGCAGGTTTCACATTACTGACAAGATATCACTGCACACGGTGGGAAGAGATGCACACCACTGACTCTCGAGTGCCTGTGAAGGATGGCTGTTGCTCACCACTCTTCACACCTAGTAATCAAACCTTTTTGGACATTCAGTTAGTCATTTGCTGGATCTTTACTAGGTCATTTCCAAGAGCAATACAATGTACTAATAGGGTTTTAAAGAAGTAGGATATACAGGGTCTATCATCCAAGAGTTCAAAATTAATTTGGTAAAGGGGATGCTAGAAGGAGTTCATTATAATACAGTTAGACATTATGATAGAAGTGCTGAGGAGGAAGGCCACTTAAAGCTAAATGAGCAGCGCTTTGAATTTGTCATCTTCCCTTCTACTTCAGAGGCCACTTCATTTAAACTTTCCAAGAGACAGTGTAGTTCTGAGGAGAGAGTGCTGAATCATCAATAGGTTTAGGTTAAAGAGCGAATTGGTTACTTTCAAATAGAAGGTGTTGAGCAGGTTCCTAAATACACCCACTTATCTGAGCCCATGTTTTCCTCGTACATGAAATATGCAGAGTAGTCCTTTACAGAAACTGTGGTCTACTTTGCTAAGTAGAGGAAAAACAATGTATTCAAATGATAAAGGTCAGTTTACAGGTGTACCAGGCTCTAATGCTGCAGCATCTCTGACTGTGGCGATGATGATGATGATGTTGGTGGGGATGACGATGTGAATGGTGATGATGATGATAAAGGTAGCTATTATGATGATGATAAGGTGATGGTGTGGTTGTGTTTACAATGAAGGCAGTAGTGGTGATGATGATGATGGGGATCTTAATAAATACTCTCACTTCAGCTTCCCACTGCAGTGTTTTAGGCCCAAATTTAGAAAATACGGTTTCTTGGGAATTTATTAATTACTAGGGGCCTAGTGCACGAATTCGAGCACCTTGAAAGGAACTGTGGGCTGTGAGGCTGTGGTGGGCACAGGGGTAGGTCTCAGCCCATTCTCCATACCCCCACCTGGCCCCTCCCACTGTGGCCCCCAGTCCCCTCTCTGTGGGCAGCCCCGCTCCCGCTGCCACACGCTGATGGCACCAGCCCCAGTTGCTATGCGCCATCAGCAGGTGCGAGCGGGCGTAGCTGGTGTGAGTGGTGGCTGCTGCCCTGATTGCCCCACAGGAGCAGGGGAGGTGGCGAAGCTTTCAGAGGTGATCGGGGCCAGCAGCTGCCGCTTGCACCTGCTCATGGCGCTGAGTGATTGGGATCAGCAGTGGGCACCAGCAGTGGGTGTGAGCAGAGACTCTGGGGTTGGCAGCGGGTGCATGCGGGGCCCTCTCCGGCAGCCGCTGCTCACACCCACTGATGGCGCCGAGTGATTGGGGCTGGTGCTGGGCACCGGCAACGGGTGCGAGGAGTAGCTCTGGTGCCGGCAGCGGATGCAAGCAGGGCCAGCACTGGCAGTGGGTGCAAATGTGGCCGGCGCTGGCAGCAAGTGCGAGCACTGGGTGGGACCGCAGCTCGTGGGAACAAAGAATTTTCAGTAACCACCAGAGACTCGCCCTGATGAGAGCAACTGGTGCCTTGCCTTGGTCTGGTGCCCCAGGTCACCTGCTTCGCCATCCTGCCATGGCCCACGCCCACCATGTTCCGCGCTCTGCCCACTGCTGCCAATGCCCGCCATGTTCCACGCGCATGTGATAGCGACCGGTTGTTTGATTGGTTGGTTGTTCTGCCATTCGGTCTGTTTGCATATTAGGGATATATATATATATATATATATATATATATATATATATATATATATGAAGTAGTTGCATAGTATGGATTAGTAAAATAAAATGAGCAAGGGATCCCAATACATGTGTTCCTCCTTGTGCAGTTACCAAGGTCCTATTCTCCTTTTTCTGGGAGGAAGCTCTGGTGGTACCAGGCCAACTGCAGAATTAGTTCATGTAGAATTTGTAGATTTACCAACCACTCTACTTCTCTCTTTTCTCGGCTATCCTTGGTGTGTTAAATTAGTTTTATAAGGTCAAAAATAAAGGAAAGGAAATGATCTGAAAAGAGATTCTGGTCTATACTGAAAAATACAGTTTAGCAGGAAAGAAAAATTACCTAATATTTACATAGATCCTGTTCCTACTATTTTTAATATGGATTCAGGCCTATTACACAAAATATTAGATAAACAGAAAGTGGGTAAGAGACTAAGTTGAGGAAGAATGGTTATTTAGCATCTGTAGTCAGTGTATGCATATAAAGTGTTACACATGCCTTTCTTACAAAGTCAGAACTGCAATAATTATGCTTTATTTTTCTTCCATATCACTATCTCATTTAAAAATGTAACTGTAATCTTGAAAAACGCAAAATAGAATTCTTGTTATTGCCATAAGGGATGTCTGGTTCGGTTGGTGATGTGTGAATGGGTGTGTGTGTGTGTGTGTGTGTGTGCGCAACTTCATATAGATACACTTTATCAACAATGATTCATTTTGTTTAGGAGAAAATAGTGAAGAGAGTAATAAATCAGAATAACCATTACACCATGACAATACATCCCAGTGCCAAGTACATCCTATAATAGAAATCAGGGTTTTAAATGGTTGTTTTTGTGGGCTTAGAATGGCTCAGAATATCTGTCCTTTTTTCTTTTTACAAAGATTAAATGATAAGGTATGATGATTACTTATTGCTTCCAATTTATTTGCTGTCAACTGGTTTTTGTTTGGTCAGATTTTACATTCTCCTCACGCAGGTGGCCAGGCTTGCTGGTGAAGTCAGAGCTCTTGTGAGAAACAAATATTGCCTAAAGTACATGTTTCTAAATTCAATGTGTTTTTGGGGTCAGATCAGCCAGGGGTTCTATAGCTATTAACAAGAAAATAGATACTGCATATTGTAATTGTGAATTTTAGCTTATCTACTTACCTTAAAAACATTTAGCATAAAAAAACAAACATTTCTCTTAACATAAAGATCTCAGCTTGAAAGATTCTTATTTTTTGAGGTAGAAAATAACTTATGGTGAATTAGAATTTATATAATATGATTTTAATATAATAATATTTCATCTTATTACACAATTTATAGTATATAAATAAGCCTATACTTTTATGTTTTTATATGCTATTTTAATGCTTTGAGAATTTAAAATACTAAAATTCTCAGAACATGATGCATGCATTTCCATTAGTTCAAGTTTACTTTTATGTCTCTCAAGAGTGTTTCACAACTTTCCTTATATAGGTTTTGGAAATTTATTGTTACATTTATATAAAATTATAATCACATAGTTATATGTATATTAAAGTTGTGAATATATATGTATAAACACCATCCATACCTTGTGAAACAATTCTTTTCTCTAACACTGAAGCATAATACATTTTAGTGTTTTTATCCATAGAAATTTATATTTTGAGGAATTGGTTTATTCTGTTCATGGTTGGATCTCCAATGCTATTCATGGTATGTGGCATGTAATGAATACTGAACATACACTTGTTGAATAAATAAAAGCAGATATAGGTAAGCATTTTACCTTTCCCTAACCATTTTACTCTCAAGCACATTAGACAAGGTCTTAGATATTTTCACAATTTGTCTTTAGTTATATTTAAGTAAAGTTTATTATGATTAACACTGAACAAATATATTTAGAGCAGAAATTGCAAACTGGCAATTCATGGTGAATTTAGCAGACATCTCTGTTCTTCTCTGACTGAGGTTTAATACACTACTGTGCTTGTTAAGTGGTACCCTCATGAGCTCTGTGATCTTATCTGACTTCCTTGGACTGACTGGCAGAGCAGGTGGGCCTAAACCTCTGCTGTTCCATGTGCGTGACCTCCAGCCAAGGACAGCCAGAGGTCCTCGCTGAAGGCCCAGGCCTCTTCCAGCTCACCCCAGTCACAGTCCCCACTTTCCATTGGTCCTTCCCCTGAATCTCTTACTAATCATTTATCCTCCCGGCCTTTGAAGGCATTTGTATTTTCTGTCTGAATCCAGTGAGTTCGCTGTTTGCACAAGACAAAGATAAACTGTCATATTTTGAGAGTCTGCTAGGGGTCAGACAGTTCTCTTACTATTATCTCATTTATTTCTCACAATAACTCAATAGGGCAGGCTTTCTTGTCTATGTTTCAGATCAAACAACAGCAAAACAAAACAAAACAAAACCCAGATCTGTTCTAGGGCATATTTCCATAACACTTCTTCATGCTTGATCATAGCTGTAGATTAATAATTTAACTCAAGGCATTGAATTCATTATTTATAAGATTAGTGGATTTTTAGTCTCTGAAAACTTTGTAAATTAGTTCTCAAATATTATTAATTTACTCAAAAACATTTCTTATGTTATTTTATATTCTCAGTACCGAATGTAATTCTCTCTGCACTTTATACACTCAATAAAGGGTTGTTGGTGCTTATTCCATGATAAAAGAAGCAGATACATGAAAAGGCAATAAATTATGAAAAAATTGTGGTTCATATCATTGGTTATTATGAACTTTTTTTCAACAAGAGTTGTCTGGGAATAAAGAAAATGCAGCAGTAGCCTAGGTGGGAAAGCGTAGAGAGATTAAATCAGTTTGAATTTAGCCTCAAACAAATGAGCCTGGCAAAGTTTTCATGAAACTAGGGTCTTATCTGGGTATCTGAGAAAAGGACTTGGAGGGCATTGGATTCTACATTGTATGAATGAAACCTTGGAAGTGAGAGCAGAGCGTCAAATGAGGTCCATGTGGTTAGGTTAGCCCTTCTGAACAGGAGGCAGTGAGCCAGAAACTTTTATGAAAACATATTAAACCAATGATGAATGTCTTTAGTTCTTTATTACCAGCTCTGTCCTCATTCTTTTGGACTTTAGACTGACATAATTAATGCAGCCTTCTACAAGTTATTCACACTCCACTCATAGGCTTCCACCTCAAGTCATTTTCTCCTCTTGTATACTCTTGCTTGTGCTAGCTCCTTTGAGCAAAAATGTGCTTACATGTATTTCTTCACTTTATTTCCACTGTCTAGCTTTTATGTCAAATTTTTATCTTGTAACTAGACATAGCTACAGATCCCCAACTAGTTTTCCTGTGTCTAGTTTCAAATTTGTCCACCACTAAGGTGTCATTGTTATCTACATTAAAGCCAGGTCATTCTCCTGCTTAAAGCTTTCAACAACTCTCCATTTCCTCAAAATTAAATCCAACTTCTTTACTCGCAATGAGGAGAGGCAGAATTTAGCCACTGCCCAGCCTTCTGTCTGGCTTCTCTCTTCCTCACATTTTCCATATCATCAAAGATGGACTGTTTCTACTTTCTCTCCACAATTACTTAATCCTCAGCTCATTCGTTATTACTATTCTTTATACAATTGATTATTGTTCATTCATTGAGAATCAGTTTGTTATTCCATTATCCAGAAAGATCTGACTACCCTGTCACCCTCTTTCTATCTTGAGTTATGTGCGTCACTTTCATGATTCTGAAAAATTCCAATTTTATTAGGAAAAATATATATGTGTATTCCAACAATATCTTCCAACTGGACAGCACTATTCTTGAGGAAAAGGGCTTGAGGAATGTCTTACTGATTGCTATATTCCTATATGTGGCAGGCAGAATGATCCCCCAAAGGTGCCCATGTCCTAATCCCCAGAACCTGTGAATATGTTATCTTACATTGAAAAAGGGACTTCACAGATGTGATTAAATGAGTAATTTTGTGATAGGAAGGTAATCTCAGATTCTGGGTGGTCCCAGTATAATATAACGGTCCTTATAAGAGGAAGGCAGGAGTGTCAGAGTGAGAGAGAGATTAGAAGATACTATATCGCTGGCTTTGAAGATGGAGGACGGGGTCAGAAATCAAGAAATGCAGGCAGCTGGGCAAGGCAAGGGAACAGATTTTTCTCTGGATCCTCCAGAATGCTCCTCTCCACCCCTCCCCCCCGCCCCCCCACCCCAACACACACAGTAAAACCCATTTTGGACTTCTGAACCTCAGGAATATAAAATAATTAATTTGTATCATTTTACATCAAGCTTGTAATAATTTGTTATAGTACCAATGGGAAACTAATACAAAATATGTAGAGGAGAGAGTTGGTAAATACTTGATTTGTGAGAAAATGAAAGATGAAATGTGGCATATAGAATCGAATGGAGCATATTAGATGATTTTATACTGAAGGCATGAGGGGAAGTTGGTCCCTATGGGATAGAAAGAAAATTTTATTGGTAGGATTAGGGCAGTGGTTCTCAACCTTCTGGCCCTTTAAATACAGTTCCTCATGTTGTGACCCAACCATAAAATTATTTTTGTTGCTACTTCATAACTGTAATGTTGCTACTGTTATGAGTCATAATGTGAATATCTGATATGCAGGATGGTCTTAGGCAACCCCTGTGAAAGGGTCGTTCGACCGCCCAAGGGGTCATAACCCACAGGTTGAGAACCGCTGGATTAGGGGGATGAGGAGAGAGGAAATAAGACGGGTGCTTGTAGGTGTCTGAGACTGAAAACTTTTAGGGTGTTGAAGTAATGGAAATAATCCTATCTAATAATAGACAAACATGGTAATTAACTGTACCTTTGCTACACCTCCCATTAGCTAATCAGCAAGATATGCCAATTAACTGCCAACAAATTTGGCGGTTAATTTGCATACGTAGGTGCGAAGTGGCGGAGCGAAGATGGAAGGTTTCTCAGGCTGGAGCAGCAAAGACTTAAGGTGGCTCTGGCCTGAGCAAAGGCCTGGGTCCCAGGTGTGGAGGAAAACCGGTGCCGGCAGCCAGAGGAAGGGAAGGCCTATTGCACGAATCATTTCGTGCAACAGGCCTCTAGTATTAAATATGGCAATAAAAATCCCAACCCAACTCCCATTACACTAGAAGGCATTAGAACACGATTAAAGGTTTAAAAAGTCTTAGGACATGGAACAACAGGCACTCTGATCATTTGCTGGTTGGAATGCAAAATGCTACAGCCACTTTGGAAGACAGTTTGATGGTTTATTACAAAACTAAACATACTCTCACCATGTGACCAGCCACCATGCTCCTTGCTATTTATCTACACAAAAACCTGCACCTGGATGTTTGTAGCAGCTTTATTCATCATTGCCAAATCATGGAGGCAAGCAAGATATCCTTTAGTAGGTGAATGGATAAATTAAAAGTGGTACAAACAATGGACTACTATTCAGCCTTTTTTTAAAAAAAGAGTTACTAACTCATGCAAAGATATGAAAGAACCTTAAAGGAATACTACTAAGTGAAGTAAACCAATCTGAAAAGGTCACATACTATATGATTCCAATTATGTGTTATTCTGGAAAAAGGCAGAACTATGGAGACAGTAAAAACATCAGTAATTGCTAAGAGCTGGAATTGGGGAGGGACAAATAGAATCATAGAGAATTTTCAGGACAGTGAAAATACTCTCTATGATATTATAATGGTGTTTACATGTCATTATACATTTTTCAAAACCAACAGAATCTACAAAACCAAGAGTGAACCCTTATGTAAACTATGGACTTTGGGTCATGATGTTGTGTCAGTGTAGGCTCATCAGTTGTAACAAATGCACCACTCTGTGGGGGATGTTCATAATGGGGGAGGCTGAGTATAATGGGGATAAGGGATATATAGGAAATCCCTTATCCCTTCCTTACATTTTATCATGAACCTAAAATTGCTCTAAAAATAATAAAGTCTTGCCCAACTGTGTGGCTCAGTGGTTGAATGTCAACCCATGAACCAAGAGTTCACTGGTTTGATTCCTGCTCAGGGCACATGCCTGGGTTGCAAGCTCGATCCCCAGTGGGGGGGTGGGGGTGGGGGTGGGGTGTGTGTGCAGGAGGAGGCCCCATCCGTGTTTCTCTCACATCGATGTTTCTGTCTCTCCATCCTTCTCCTTTCCTCTCTCTCTAAAAATCAATAAAAACATATGTAGAAAATAATAATAAAATCTTAAATAAAAAGAAATCTTAAAAAATTTGACTTTTTAAAAATAGGAGCTAATTTTGGCAATAATGCAAAGTAGAAGGAATAACCATGAGCCCAAATTTCCTGCAGTGAACTTTGGTGCAGATTCTCTGGCCCCTTCCTGGCCAAGATACTCTGGATTTCTGTCTTTGGTGGCTCCCCGTGCATTTGGAACTGAATCCAGCTCTGCTTCATGTCCATGAAGCTGATGGGGCCAGCTGGCTGCCACACCATCTCACTGTCTTTGTGCATCCATGACCTCGATTGCGGATGGGCAAATAGTGGGGCATATGAGCGATGAGGAGAGACAGCAGGCCTCGGGGACAGTTTAGCCACTGGCGACAGCATTCCTGTCCATCTGCTGTTTGACAGAGCTGCTAGGGGTGCTACTTCCAGTGGCGTCAGCCCTTTGGCAGCTGTGCACATGGTCTTGGAAAGCACAGAAGTCTTTGCAAAAATGCCTGGTAGTCCAGCCCCACTGTACCCTTGAGCTTTTAACTCAACTATCTCTCGTGGGTAAAGACACAGAGCATGTATGCTCGGGTGATGTCAAAAAATTACCCTCATAGTGATGTTGACACTTTACTCAAACTTAACTCCTGGGATCTGAAAATGGAGTCTTTTGTTCTTTGAAGAAGGTATAAAAATAGTTTTTTTTTCTCACCTGCTGGAGTACAAACAAAATTTAAAATAGAAAGCAAGCTGGCGATGTTAGATCTGCCATTTGTATTCTGTCATGACTTTTAATTAAGGCAAAATAATATTGAATCATTTATAGCACTTAGAGATTATTGAAGTTATGATGTTTGTGGATCTGTAATTGAAATAAACTAAATTGAAAGAGGAAAGTAATGATTATCATTTGTCTTTATTTTATTATACTTACTAAAGCTATTCCTCCCTTCTAAATTTGCTTTTACAATTAGAAAACATTTATTGAGTCCCTGCTAATTCTTTGAAAATGAATTATTGCACTTGGGAGAAAAGCATTCCATTATTTTACTCGTTTCTTCGTTGCCAGAAATGTTAACTTGCTCTTTGAGAATGCATCTTAAAGAGAAACACTGTAACCACAGGCATGATTACAAATGCACCTCAGTGCTTGGGCTCCAGCCATTCACCAAGAGGTTCCAGGTTGGATTCCCACAGGCCCGGGTTGCTTGCTCTATCCCCAGTAGGGGGCATGCAGGAGGCAGCTGATTCATGTTTCTCTCTCATCAATGTTTCTATCCCTATCCCTGCCTCTCCCTCAAAAATCAATGAAAACACATTAAACACTAAAAAATAAAAACACACCTAATATTTTATGCATTTGATAAATACCAGTGTCAGGAAGTCCATGTTTGTAACACTGGCATTGTGTCTGTGACTTTTTATAAAACATATTGGCTTTGTAACCAGAAGAACATTGTCACCTTTGATAGAGCAGCTTACCTTCACACGCCTGGTTTTCTCCAGACTTTTCTTAGCTATTGGGGTTCTAAAGAATCCATCTGTTCCATCTTCATCTGTTTTCACACTATCCAGCCCTGCTGAGGAATTTCATATGTTCTTTTGGGTTCATCTTACAATTGTACCAGGTAACTTCCTTATTTACATGTCAGCCCACATCTTTTTTTGTAAGTTTCAGATTCATCTACCAGCAGTCAGTCCAGTGAGTCTCTTCCTGTGGGTAGCTGCTGAGATCTGAGATTGAACTCCTGCTTTATTCCTCATATGAACAACCTACCTGCCTTGCTATATCTCTGATGCTTTACTCTTAATTTATTCATCATGTGGTCTTGCCAACTTGCCATCTCTTAAATCTGTTTTCATCTACCTTACATTTAACACTACAACACACATATTTATACACCACACACATATACACACTTACACCTGAAACAAAAGTTTTGCAAACTTGCTAGAGGAGATGGTCTCTATTTGAAGAGTAGAAATAATGCTAGTTGCCACCCACTAAATTGATTTTATGAACCATAGTTTGCACATTGTTGTGGCTTACTTGAAGTTGAGGACAATTGTCATTGATTTCTATCCTCAAAGTAGGACATGGTATGTTTACATGAAAACCTTAGAAGAGAAGAAGTTTTTAATTATGTAAATAGGATGGTGAAAATAGGCAAATACATTATTCAAAAGAAAGAATTGACGTTTTTATACAGCACTGTTTCTTATAAAGGCAAAGAGGTTATGCAAAGAAAAACTTGAGTACTACACATGCATTTTCCTTGTTTAAATTTATTGTTACATAGTAACAATAAAAGTGTTCATAAAATTATGTATACATATAAAAATAGATGGCAGATACATGCATACATTATCACATAGTGGGACTACATGATAATTGGATTGAGCCCAGCAAACAACACTAAGCATCCCCTAAGAATAATTGAGGTAATCTTTAATTAAATCTTAACTTCAATTTTCTTAAAGAAGCATTCCAAATATTAGGAAATTTTCAGTAAAATGAAAAAAAAAAGTGACTTCAGTTTTCAACAAAGAGATCTTGGTTCATTCTCTTAGCAAAGATAATGATGCCAGGGTTTTGGAAGCCATACTGGTTGAGTCCTGGGACACTGGTGATGATGATGCTGATGATGATGATGATGATGATGATGATGATGTTGTTGTTGTTGTTGTTATGAAGACCTGAAATGAGGTTTGAGGCAAGAGCCCATGGATAGAAGATGCCTTGGGCCAATGCCATGTGCTTACTGTATCAGAGAGTGGGTTTATCTGGCTACAACTATCAGTTGATCATTAGTTTGGTGAACAGATAGGGTTTTTTTGTGCTTTTCTTGGGTTGTATACATGTAGGTCCAGAGTGGGAGACTGCTGGGTGTCACTAGTGGATGGTTAAATTCGGGTGAAAGAGGTGTCAGCCTAGAAGTGGTAAGATAATGGTTTAGTTCTGCCATTCTTTACTATATAACATTACTCTCGTTTGTTGAAGCATATTTTATTTATTTTCTCTACTTTTTGCATGGTCTTACAGTTCACCAACACTCATCTCAGCTCTGCCTGTGTTGAACAAATTTCCTCTTTACACATTACCTGTAATTAACATATCCCATGCATATGCCTTTATCTCACAAACTATCAGCTTACCTACATTGTACATTGATAACCTTTTATGAGTTCATCCAACATGTTTGTGTATCTTTTCCTTATATCAGAATTAAATATTCTCAAACACATTCTCAAATCCATGTCCTTCAATACATGCATGTATTATAGCCATACACTATGCTATGCCCTTATGACCTAGTGCCTCCCTCCTGTCATATCTGCCTGCTTTCCATTTGCTAGGCTAATTTTCATTCACTCTTCTAGACCTAGTTCTTGCTTTTCCTCCCTAGAAGCACCTGTGATCTTACCTGCCTGGAATAGAGGTCTAGAGATAATGCTTCTTTCACTTCATCTGTCATAGTGTTTAATCATAATTTACTGCAACTCCACACTTACTGTGTCATTCTCTCACATTATACTGGAACAACTTTGGGCAGAAATTTTGTCTATTGGTATTCTGAGTTATCCCAGGTTGAGATACTCCCACAGTGGGTATATGAAGTTATGGTGTTGATAACTAACAGTATTTCTATAGTTTTACTTCTACTCCAGGGGCAAACATTCTGGTTCCACATCAAGACTGTGCCTCCCCCATCATATAAGAAATTCCCGAAGAGGTGTCACATGTACATCCATCGAATAACCTTCTTAGCTATCCCGGGAGTGTGCTGTTGCATGTCTGTTCTTCCTTCAATTCCTCATATCATCTGCTGCTGAGGACTCTAGTGCCTGAGAAATGAGAGGAAACGCAGTTTGAAACCATCCCTATGCTGAAGGTGCTAGTTCTGAAATCGAGGTGCATCATACCCAATATACTCCAATGTCCCAAAGACACTGTGCTCTCTCAAAGTTGCTGTAACGTTGGTTTTCCTTGATGAGCTGTATGAAGCTCTTTGGGAACAAGTCTCTGCATCTTGGGGCACATATTCTCTATATTTGATACTCTCTCCATGGATACAATTCAATGCTCTTGAATTGCCAGCAAAATACAGAAATTGTATACCATGCGAATACTTTTCCTTCATGAAAAATTTTTAGTGTGACCTCTGTGATACTGCCCTGTCATATTATTTTTTTTTGGCTTCTTTTTCTTTGTGAGGTCAGAGCTCATCTCCCAAATTTTTCTATAAACAACTATCTTATAGTGCATTTTTGCCTCAAATTACCCCCTTTATGATGTTGGCTCCCTATTCTAAATTATAAGTTTAGCCATCTCATTTGAGTACTAGTCATGTTCTTATTATTGTCTACTTTTCTGTGTGTGTGTGGGGGGGAGGGGAAGGTTTAATATTTTCTAGCTTTCACTAGCTTCTCCAATATACATTTATCATCTTTTATTGAAAACGAGGTGCCTCCACTCATCTTTTGGTGATGGTCTCATAAATGTTGAAGAGATCTGGATATTATCTAACAAGTGCAAGCTTTCCAGACTATGCAGAAGTCGTAATTTATGTGTTTATTCTTTTTTATTTGCTAGCATCGAATATCCTGCCTCTGTTTTGGATGTCTTGTTTGTCACTTTTAATAAGTAGTTGTTAATTGGTTGGCTAGTCTCAAAAGAGGATCATTACATGTTTGGACCAGTGTGTATTGCTTAAGTCAGTTCTTATCATTTCTTTCCCTCACTCATTGAACAAGCTCTTATCAAGTGCTCATTGTGAGCTAAAACGCATTTAAAATTCATGTAGAGTTACAGGTACCCAGGTGAGTTGAATACAGATGATGTCTGCCAGAGTACAAGCAGAATAGGAAGGGTCCCTGAAGGGCAGTGGATTGCAGATAATTCTTTTTGTGATGCACATCAAGTAATACATTTAACACTGCAACAAACATATTTATACCACGCACACATATACACATTTATAATTGAAACATAAGTATAACTTATAACTGAAACAAAAGCTTCACAAAACTTACTAGAGGAGATGGTTTCTATTTGAAGAGTAGAAACAATGCCAATTGCCACCCATTAAATTGGTTTCATGAACCATAGTTTGCACATTGTTGTGGCTTACTTGAAGTTGGGGACAATTGTCATTGATTTCTGTCCTCAAAGTGGGACATGGTATGTTTACATGAAAACCTTAGAAGAGAAGTTTTTAATTATGTAAATAGGATGGTAAAAATAAGGCAAATACATTATTCAAAAGGAAGAATTGACATTTTTATACAGCACTGTTTCTTATAAAGGCAAAGAGGTTATGCAAAGAAAAACTTGAGTACTACATATGCATTTTCTTTCCTTTAAATTTGTTATATAGTGATAAAAAGTATATATAAAACTATATATATCCTATCCAATAAAAGAGTGGTATGCAAATTAACCATCACTTTGCGATAAAGATGGTGGCACCCACAGCCAATAAGGAGGGAATATGCAAATTGACACAACAAAGATGGCTGGAGCGGGCGGGAGGTGGGGGCTTGGCTTCCTTGGTCACCCCAGCTGGTTCTGTGGCCACTGCCCAGACAAAGCCATAGTGGCAGGGCCAAGGCAGAGGCGGTTAGGGGCAATCAGGCCAGGAGGGGAGGGCAGTTGGGGGTGATCAGGCCGGCAGTGAGGGAAGTTGGGAGCGAGCAGGCCGGCAGGAGGGGCCAGTTGGGGGCAAGCAGACCAGCGGGGGCGGGGGGGGGGGTCAGTTAGGGATGAGCAGGCCAGCGGGGGGGGGGGGGGCAGTGGAGGCAATCAGGTCGGCAGGGGGGGCAGTTGGGGGTGAGCAGGCTGGCATGCAGAATGGTTAGGGGCGATGATCAGGCAGGCAGGCAGGTGAGCGGTTAGGAGCCAGTGGTCCCGGATTGCGAGAGTGATGTCTGACTGCCGGTTTAGGCCCGATCCTTATGGACATCCCCCGAGGGGTCCCAGATTGGAGAGGGTGTAGGCTGGGCGGAGGGACACCACCCTCCCACCCCACCCCCCGCCATGCATGAATTTTGTGCACCGGGCCACTAGTGTATATATATATATATATAACTGGATGGCAGATACATGCATAAATTATCACATAGTGGGGCTACATGATAATTGGATTGAGCCAAGCCACCAACCCCAAGTATCCCTTGAGAATAATTGAGGTAATCTTTCATTAGAATCTTATTTTCAATCTTCTTAAAGAAAGCATTCCAAATATTAGGAGCTTTTCAGTAAGATGGAAAAAATAAATTTCCATAGAGAGCTTAATTCATTCTCCTAGCAAAGATAATGACACCAGGGTTTTGGACACCTGTGTTCTGTTTTCCTCTTCAGGTGTTCACTGTGCCAAGTTTGTCTGTCTTACTTTGAAGTCAAATTGGCTTTTGTGGTTCCTGCTGGCTCCCTGACTCCTACTGAGTTTTGCCCTAGGAAAAGTCTCCCAGTTCTCCTGCCCTCTCACATTTGGGAGAGGGCTTGGCATTAGCACAGGCATTCCTTGTCATGTTTCCTCAGCTCCACTCTGAATCAAAGGGCAAATCCCGAGGGAAAGACCCTTAACAGGGTCTTCTCACAGAAGAACTGCAGTTGTGGGGAGAAATGCACAGTGGAGGTGTTGGCAGATAAAGTGTGTGTCTGAGGGAAGCGAAGAGGAGTGAGAGGCATGCATTGTTGAGCAGCTAAAGCCACCCACTCAGCCCAGCTTCAGCTAATGGATTATAAATGAATGTGCCCTCAGGGAGCTTTCCTTGCTTGGCTGGCAGAGCTGTTTCCTCCATTCTGCGCCTGCTGCCCCCCGTGGCTCTCACTGGGTTGGGACCTGCCACAGAGACCCAGCATGATGCCCTTGAAGGAAGTGATCTGTGAGAGAACAGTGCAAACTCCACGGCTGGTGTCATATGTTGTCCTGTGTAGTATACTAAACCACCACCTTTCTCACTTGCTTGTATATTGATGAGTGCAGTTTAGTACTTGGGGCTGCCTGTCCCCACCGATGAAGGAAACAGTGGCCTGATGAGATGTTTGATTTTTCTTCACTTTGTATAGAGGTTTCCTCAATAGCTCTGCTGTGGGTTGAATTGTATCGCCCACAATGTCGTGTTGAAATCTTAACCCCTAGCACCTTTGAAGGTGACCTTGCTTAAAAATAGGGTCTTTGCAGATGTAGTTAGTTAAGATGAGTCCTTCAAAGTGACCAGTGTCCTCATAGATGAACATGCAGAGGAAAGACAGCCATGTGAAGACAGAGGCAGGGATTGGGGTAATGCAAACCAAGGAACACCAAGGATCCCAGGCAGCCGCCAGTGGCTAAGAGAAGGTATGGGACAGATTCTTCCCTAGACGGTGGCCCTGATGACACCTTGATTCTGTGCTTGTGGTGTCCAGATGTGAGAGGATAGTTTTCTGTTGATTTAGACCACCTAGTTTGTGATACTTTGTCAATTAAAAGCTCTACTTTTAAAGAACTGCCTTTTATTTGAAAGTATAATATTGTGGCTAGATATTCAGCCTAAAAGATGTGTTACTTAAACTTTGTTCAGCTACTAAACTACAGGCCCTCTAACCCCCTTAGCAATGGTAATGCATGTTATTACATGTTGTTTTCTCTAGAGCTTAAAACATTTTTCAAATGTGCACCAAAATGTACTCTCTAACAGAAACAATTAACCTTACATTTGCTTTTCTTGAATTACTATAAATTGGAATTAAAATATCAGTGTTAGAATATCAGGCTAAGAAACAACGGAAAAGATCCATCTATAAAAGAACAGTGTTTCAATTTGCCTGAGGCAGTTCACCATATACTGGAACTTGAACAGCAGAGCTTGGTGGGTATGTTACCATGTTGCTGAGTTGCTATGGCAATATCAAACCAATGAATGGACCACCTCCCAGAGACAGGGAGGTGAGTAAGTGTGAAATTGATTCAGTTGTACACAGGAATATGCTCAAGCCAAATTTGTCAGGATAAAATTTCTGGCTGGAAATGGCATTTTTAATTAAATAGACATGATGAATGTGATACTAAATATCTACTTTGGATATGTTAGTAGAACGGTATTGAAAAATTAAGCGAGTTATGGAAATTTTATGCTTTTTATGTATGTTTTGCACTTATTTTAGGTCACACTGACTTTGTTTCCACCCATTTAAATTTGGATATTTAAAGCAGAATTTTACATTTGAGATGGATATTTAGTTATGTACTCTTGATATTAAACTGCTTTTATTTGCTCATTTTAGATAAACATGTTTAGAGAAATGACTTTTTAGGGAAACATAAACATTTGTAAATTGGATTTTGCATTGAATAGTGTAAAATATTACAAGTAGTACAAATCAGTCAAAACTAAACATGTTTTTATATTTTAATATTTAAGAAGCCTATGATCAGGCTCTCTAAAAATAATTTATTCACATGACATTATTTGTGTTCAGGACTCATTTTCAGCATGCGATTATTATACAGTGGTACTCTAGGTTCAAAGTATGTATTGAACTTGGTCAATGTCATCTTTTATGATGAATGGTTTATTTTGAGTAATATGATAAAATTGATGTGATTTGCTTGGTTTCTTTTCTTATAATACATATACTAGGCTTTGCCTATTTCATAAGGTTGTTGAAAACACTGTAGAACAGAGAAGGATCTATCTGTGACCTGGTAATTACATAACTACCTCTAACATTTAATGCAGTTTATATTAACAAAATATATTTAACAGGCATGATCAGTTTGAAATTAGAAGATGTCTAATCTCGGGACCCTTATGTACTAAGAGCTGTCCACTTTCCCATTAGTTTGACTTGTACAACAGAAGATCATGCCTTGTTTACATAACAGAAACCAATATTTGCTCTCTTTTATTCTGGTGGCATAGACTTCCAAGGCAACATTTGCCAGATTCTGGCAGAGCCCTTGCTGACAATGCCTTTCTTCTTGGGAGATAAAATGGAACTCTCTAAAGCAATGCTGTCTGAGTAATTTTTTTCATGACTTTCCATTGATTTTGATTGTGAAAGGTACAGATGTTTCAACTAAAACTGTGGTTAGGTAGTATAGAATGTGTTCTGTTTTGTTTAATGACCTAAAACTGTGATTATACACGGATATTTGGAGACTCTAGCACATTTACATGATGCTGTAGATAAAATTGCTTTTTGTATTGAATCACACATGTATTCATTCCTATGTAGGTGCTGTTACCTATTTCTTCTGTGTAAACTCATTTAGAGCTGTGAACACCCATACCTAAGGAAAAATGCATATTTAAAATACTAAATAAGACACGTTTCTCAAGCAAGTAAATGCAATATATTCTCTAGCACAAAGCACTTTTAGAATAATGGTGTATTTTCTGGTCTGAAGGGAGTAAGCCTTTTCAAAGCAGAATCTCAGGAGACAGGACAATATTCCTAAATAAAAACTCACTCCATTAATGTGTTTATGGCATTTCTGAATCTGAACTGTATTCTAGTTTTACTTGCCCAAGTAAGGTTTTTCATAGAAGGTATCCAACTACCAGAGAACATAAGAAGAGGTAGGAAGAGTAGAAAAAGGGATTATCCATTGTAAAATTACTTCAGCAATGCACACAGGCACATCATTAGAGCAGGTTTTAAGGTTATAACAATTTATTAGTGATAATAAGGAAATGTATACAAACTACTTAGGGTACTTGCCTTTAAAAAGGTAGGGGAGGGTGGGGGTAAGGGGGAGAGATCAACCAAAGGACTTGTATGCATGCATATAAGCCTAACCAATGGACACAGACAACAGGGGGGTGAGGGCATGAGTGGGGGGGTGAGGGGGCAATGGGGCGATAAGGACACATATGTAATACCTAAATCAATAAAGAAAAAAAAATTTAAAAATGGCTTTGTAGACAGTTGTGATATATTTTGCTATATGTATATGGACCAGTTCTGGTCTGTGAATTTTTTTTATTGTTGTTATCAGTCGATGGTAAGTATAGGCATTGACACTACATGGCTCAGTTGGTTGGAGCACTGGCCAGTGCACTGAAAAGATTGCGGGTTTGGTTCCCAGTCAGGGCATGTACCTAAGTTGTGGGTTTGATATCTGGTTGGGATGTGTACAGGAGGCAATAGATAGATGTTTCTCTTTCATGTTGATATTTCTCTCTCTCCCATCCTCTCTCTCTAAAAATCAATGAACACATATTCTCAGGTGAGGATTAAAAAGAAATATTGTGATGGCTTACAAACTACTAAGGGAATAGTAGAGGAGGATACTTATGGCATCTATAAGCTTTATGTAATAAATGAAGAGAACTTAGTACATGAAACAATATTCTGAAATTATGTTATGGAGCATATTAAAACATGAAAAGCCATGGCTAAGTTGATTTTTGCTTTAACATCTTTATAATAATAAAAGCATAATATGCTAATTAGAAGGATGTCATTCCAGACATCCTTCCAGACGAAGCTGCTGTGGAAGGGGCCAAGGCAGAGGCAGTTAGGGGCGATCAGTCAGGCAGGCAGGCAGAGGCGGTTAGGGGCAATCAGGCAGGCAGGCAGAGGGTTTAGGGACGATCAGGCAGGCAGGGGAGGGGTTAGGGACGATCAGGCAGGCAGGGGAGGGGTTAGGGGTAATCAGGCAGGCAGGCTAGTGGTTAGTGGCAATCAGGCAGGCAGGTAGGCAAGCAGTTAGGAGCCAGCAGTCCCAGATTGCGAGAGGGATGTCCAACTGCCGGTTTAGGCCCGATCCTGCAGGGATCGGGCCTAAACCGGCAGTTGGACATCTCCGAGGGGTCCTGGATTGCGAGAGGGTGCAGGCTGGACTGAGGGACACCCCGCTTTGTGTACATGGTCTCTAGTTAAAATATAATTCACAAACTGTAACATAACCCTTATGTTTTCTTCTAAGAGTTTTATTATTTTATTTCTTAAATTTAAGTCTCTGATCTGTTTGTGTATGTGTAAAGAAGAGGTCTAACTTGATTATTTTGCATGGGGATACCCAGTTGTCCCAGCATCACTTGTTGGAAAACTCTTCTTCATCTGTTTGAGCCATTGTTAATATTCAGTTGACCATAAATGTAAGGATTTATGTCTGTTGCATTGATCTGTATGTCAATCCTTATGCTAGTACCACATTGTCTTAATGACTGTAGCTGTTCAGTAAGTTTTAAAATTGGAAATGTTGGCCCTCCAACATTGTTTTTCCTTTTAAGGTTGTTCAGACTAGTCTTGGTCCCTTGCCTTTTCATATACATTTTATGACCAGTTTGCCAATTTCCTCACAAAGTCAGGTGAATTTTGATAGGGTTTATATTGAATCTGTAGATCTTTCTGGGGAAATATTGCTTTCTTAACATATTAGGGCTTTCAACCCATGAACATGAAATGTCTTTCAATTTATTCCAATCTTTAATTTCTTTCAACAGTGTTTTGTAGGTTTCAGTGTACAACTATTAAACTTTTGATGTTTATTTCTAATTTTATTATTTTATTTCTATTATAAATATAATTAGTGTCTTAATTTTATTTTGATTTGTTCATTGTTAGTAATTAGACATATGATTGATTTTTTAAAAATGTTGAGCTTGTATCCTCCAAGTTTGCTGAATTCAGTTATTCTAGTAGAATTTTTGTATGTTGATTCCTTAGGATTTTCTGTATACAAGATAATGTCTTTTGTTAATAGGAATAGTTTTACTTCTTTCTCTCTAATCTTGATGCCTTTATTTATTTTTGTCTTACTGTGTAATTTTCCTGGCTAGACCTTCCATTACAATGTTGAATAGAAGTGATGAGAGCAGACATCCTTGTCTTCTGAATTTAAAAGGAAAACTTTTAGGTTTTCATCATTGAGTATATAATGTTAGCTGAGGATTCTTTGTAGATTCCCTTTACCAAGTTGAGAAAGTTCCTTTTTCAGTTTGTTAAGTGTTTTTAACAAGGAATGTTGTTGGATTCTGTCAAATGTTATTTTTTTAAATTAAATTTATTGTGGTGACATTCGCTCACAAAAAGGTTTCAAGTCTACAACTCAATAAATTATCACCTGCACACTGCATTGTGGGCCAGTCATTCCAAGCAAAGTCTCTTTCGGTCCTCCCCACCCCACTTGCCTACCTCCACCTACCCCACTCCCCCTTTCCCTTTGGCTATCACTTTGGCTATCACTACACTATTGTCTGTGTCTATGGGTTATCTTTATATATAAAAGGCTAATATGCTAAGTGTCCGACCATCAGACCTGTCGCTATGACGTGCACTGACCACCAGGGGCCTGATGCTCAACACAGGAGCTGCCTAGCTGCAGTGACTTGTCAGCAGTGGTTCTCGGGTGATGCACCCTGAATCCAGAGAGGAGGGAGCCCGATTCCTTGTGGGACTGCACGATTCCACCTTCAACCGTAGGTTATGTTGTTGCTGGGGTACTGTTGGTTTACTACACACTTGTGTTTGCGTTCCACACCCTGTATGACAGGAACTTTGCAGAGTGCCCTCTCACGCTCCAGGACCCCTAAGGGATGTCAGAGAGCCAGTTTTGGCCGGATCCCTGCAGGCCAGGCTGAGGGGCCCCACCTGCCAGAGGGACCCCTCTCACTCTGCAGATGCCAGAAAGGGACCACCAAAGGTTGGCTCCAGGGCGTCTGGTCCATCTCACCCAGTCCCATACTGCCAGCCAACTTCTAATTAATTTTCTTTCAATGTGCACAAATTCGTGCACCGGGTCACTAGTATATAGTGTTTCTGGGTTAATACCTTCATCTTCTTTTATCCAGTCTCTAACAACCATCAGTCTGTTCAATGTATCCATGCTTCTGTTTCTATTTTGTTCATTAGATTTCACATATAAGTGAGATCATATAGTATTTGTCTTTCTCTGATTGGCTTATTACACTTAGTTTAATAATCTCCATGCTGTCTCAAAAGGCAAGAAGCATAGCAACATAGTATCCCACTGTGTAAATGTACCACAGTTTTTAATCCACTCATCTTCTGATGGGTGCTTGGGCTATTTCCAGATCTTAGCTATTGTAAATTGTGCTGCTATCAAGATAGGGGTGAAGATATTCTTTCTGATTGGTGTTTCTGTCTTCTTAGGATATATTCTTAGAAGTGGGATCACTGAATCAAACGACGGTTCTATTTTTAATTTTTTTAGGAAACTCCACACCGGATTTCCATAGTGGTTGTACCAGTCTGCATTCTCACCAACAGTGTGCTAGGGGTTCTTTTTCTCCACATCCTCCCCAGCACTGTTGTTTGTTGATTTATTGATGATAGCCACTCTGGCAGGTGTGAGGTGGTGCCTCATTGTCATTTTAATTTGCATCTCTTGGATGATTAGTGATGTTGAGCATCTTTTCATATGTCTCTTGGCCATTTGTATATCCTCTTTGGAGAAGTGTCTATTCAGGTGTTCTGCCATTTTTTAATTGTATTGTTTGTCTTCATATGAAATTTTTTAAAATTCTCACCTGAGGATATGTTTTTATTGATTTGAGAGAGAGAGAGAGAGAGAGAGAGAGAGAGAGAAACATTGATATGTGTGAGAGAAACAGATCCATTGCCCCCTAACCAGGGATCCAATCGGAACCCTAGGTATGTGCCCTGACTGGGAATGGAACCCGAAACCTTTCAGTGTACAGGATAACACTCTAATCCACTGAGTCACACTAGTCAGGCTTGTCTTTATTCTTGACCTTGATCTCAATTTGTTTCTGTTAAGTCTATTCCACATGAGGCATTTGCATAGATATTGTGAGTACAAAGTGAAATAGACAAAATTTCTAAACTTGAGGATTTTTTAAGGAGAAGGATGTTTTAACCAGGAGAGTCAGGTGATACCCTCTTTTCGCATACAAACCCAGGCAAGGGAATAAGGAAGATATTTAATCAGAACATTTTAATTCATAGTATAAATATTAGGAAACAGTGCTAAGGGGACAGACAGCAGGGCAATTGCCAAGCATTCTTGTGTACTGTTTTGGAGATGGCTTCCATGTCATGTGAAGACTGAGTTGGGATGAATAGGGATTGGTCAAGTGAAAGACATGAGTGTGTGTGTGTGGTGGGGATGGAGCGGTGGAGATAGGGTGGAGATGAGGACCCTTCATACAAAAGAAAGACGGTTTTATTAAGCAACATTACAGTGCATGCAGTCATTCCCTAAAAGTTTATGGATGGTGTTACCAGGTGAAGAATGATGAAAATATTACTTGTTTTGCTGATCTCCAGGATTACAGGGTTATCCACTCCAATGGGATCATAAATTGAAAATCATTTTAAAAGCATACATTGCAATATTACTATACATATTGAGCTTTAATGTTGATATTTTAGATTCAGAGAATGATAAAGATCCTGTTTATGAGCAAATATTAAGAATATTAAAAACATTCCAAGATAAATAATATTTGAAGATTTGTAAAATTGTATGGTCTGACTTTTGGCTATTACATTTTTAACAAAATGAAAGGAGCAATAGTGATTGTATTGTTTTCATTTCTGCTTTAAAAATATATGTAGTATTTTTCTTTTGCATACATTTATTATCTTCATTATTTTGATCAGAGAAGGCCCTCAGGATGTAATATGAGAGCTACTTTTGGGAACACATCCGTAAATCATCCTGGAGATGGAGAAAGGACCCATACATCAAGCTGACAGGGTTGAAGGCATTATTCACTGGGAATCCCTGTATTCAGATGCAAAGGGTTCTAGAAGAGACTTTACTTAGAAAAGCTTTGCTGATACATGATTATAATATTCTTTTGGCTTGCTAAAATGTTGAATGTTAGTACATTGCAGATTTGAACCTTGTATTTCAGGATGAACATCACATATAAGCATAATGGACTTGAAATATTGTAATTCAGTGATATATCAGTATTTTTGAATAGTTATAAAGGTGGCATATCTTTTTGTTACTTTTTCACAGAGATTGATTTAAAAATTAATTTAAACAAAATTGTGGCAGGTATTATTGCACTTATATGGGTAAATATAGAAGAGGATTTTCAAAAAATGAAAACAAATCCATTGACAAAGTGTTAGAATGATGAATGATAATAATTTACTCACTTATGGATTTGGTATTGCTCTGTAATTTTTCTAAATTACAAAGCTGATTCTGGCACACTGTAGAAAATTTGGAAAACAAAGATAAGAAAATGAAGGAACTAAAACTACTCTCAATATTACCAGGCAGAAAACAGTAAATACTAGCCTTTTGGTACCTATCCAGTGACTCTTTATAAAAAAATATATTTTACATATAAGATGCACATATATTACTTTACATAAAAATGGAATCATTCTTTTTGGTAAGTTGTTGCTTTTTCAAGTATTTATTGTACTGTTGTTTGACATAATTTAACAGTACTTTAAAATCCTATTGAGAAGAAACTTACCAAAAGATTACAAGTTAAGGTTTCAAAGCAAGAAATATATCTCTGAGATTTATTTTATTGAAATTATCTCTGAATCAATTTTAATGCACATAATTAGATAAAGTTTTTGCATTGTCTATGATTTCTGATAAAATATTATTCCAAGTCCGGTGTATGCTATTGGAGCAACTTTAAACAAAATTCTGTCACTTACAGCTATAAGTATTATCATTATTCATGACTTATTTTAATAATTTTAAAGCTATATTTTTTGCAGAGTAGTAATAAATTGAATTCTGATCTTAGAGTTTGCCCAATAGAAGCACAACTTATCCTTATATTTAATATGGAGTCTGAGATTCAGTAGGTTCCCCTTCGTAGCTGAATAACATTTAGTTATGAGATATTAATTTTTTCTTGAAGATCATTTTGAACTAAGAGTAATAGTGAACCACTAGGAAGATATCCTAAGGGTTATAATTAATCACACATATTTGAGCTTAGGTTTAAGTTTAGATAAAAATCTAAATAATTGTGCAAAATTATTGTAAGTTGAAGGATGGAGTAATAATTCAGTTGCTCTTTATAATAATTCTTAACATTAAACAAATTGTTTTTAATTCCCTAAGACTCAACCTGTAAACTAAAATGGATGAATGTTTGGATTTGGTAAGTTAACATAGAAATGTTTTTAGAATTGATACTGGTACAAAGTAAGCACTCAATTAGCACTAACTATTTTAAATAATCTTACATTTAAGAAAATAATAAGTTATATAGATATATATGTGATGCATACTTGAAACATACAGACACGTAACCCAGATATAGTAAGGATGATTAGAAAAAAATACTAACTTGAACAATATATAGATTTGAACTAAATTAAAATTGACAAAAAGACTTTTATAAATGATAATTTTATACTGCAAGTGAAGAAATAAACTTTTTAAAAACTAAAATCTTATTTAGTTATTTTAAAAATATTTTCTCTTTAGAAGACATTCTAGCTTTATAATATTTTAAATTAAATATATATATTAAAATAAGCATATATATATGAAAATAAGCTGGGTACTATTAAAACTCCATTTGACAGGCTCAGAGAAATTGATTTATCCAAGCAAACAAACAAATAAAAACAAAACAACACAGCAAGTAGAGATTTGGATCTCTGCAGCCTGATTCTCAACTCCCTCCCTAGTAATAAATATCAAGTTGCAAATATTCTTTTTCAATAGAACATCTGCTCTTTTTTAAGTAATACAGTTACATAGCTAATTAATTATGGTCCTGTTTAAGGCTCAGTTTTAAAGGCTACATGATATTTCACCACTTTCAATTAGCAAACAGCGTTATGTTAGTAGGGTTACAATTGCTTCAGAATTATATCCATTTTGAATTGCACAGCAACGCAATTGCACAGCATATTTAGATAATTTATTATGTAGATTAGGAATGGGATTTGAGTTAAGATTTTAAAGGTGTCTGTGAAGAAGCATAAAATGAGGTTAGTGTTTGCTAACTTTTGGTACCACTGAGAATAACAATTCACGTGTAAATTTTGCATGCAACTCCATATATATATATACAACCAATTTTTCACATTAAAATTCTCCTCTCCTTGAAAGATCTATTTCTAAGACACCGTGTTATTATAACCATATAATCAAATGGTGTTCCAAAAGCAGCTTAAAGCCATAATACACATGTAGGCAGAGACTAGCATCTGGTCTGGAAGTCAGCCTTCTCAGAGAAAGACAAATACATCCTACTAAAGCCAGGACCAGAAGTGTACTTTTTTTTTTCTTATATAACAATGTAAACAAATACAAGTGTATTTCAAGTTATCTAGAAAACAAAGAAAACATCTAAAGAAGGAAATGTAATTTTAAAAATGGGCTGTAATGCCATCACTCAGGAATAACAACCTTTAAAGTCCCTCCGCAGGGCTTATATATTATACACACATATTAAGTTTACATGGTAGGCCATTCTGTATATGGAATTTTGTGTGTGTTCTACATCCAGGGTATTACGTCCACTCTACTCAGATATTCCTGTCTTGTGTGACAATCACCACTTTGCCTGTTGGGGAAAGGGGCGTTTTCCTAATTTGTATTTTGAAAAATGTGGCTGTTTTCCAGCTGTACTGATCACAGAGATTGTGCAGCCATGCCTCATTGCTTGCTAAGTGTTAAGTAGAAGAGTTAGTACAAAAAGTGGCATAATGAAATATGGTTTGTTCTGCAGCCTGTGTGTAGCAGGAACAGACTTTTATGCATTCATTAGAAGTTATAAAAACAAGACAAAACAAAAATCTGATGAACAGAATAAACTGGTGAATATAATAGAATCAGGGGCATAGAAAGGGAGTGGACTGACAATTCTCGGGGGGAAGGCAGTGTGGGGGGTACAGGAAGAGATTGGACAAAATTCTCACAACTATGGACGAGGACAGTGGGGCGGGGGTAAGGGCATGGGGTAGGGTGGGAACCGGGTGGAAGGGAGCTATGGGGGAAAAAAGAACAACTAATAATATGAACAATAAAGATTTATTAAAAAACGTAAAAAAAAAATCCTGTAAAATACAAACAAATAAACAAACGAACAAACAAACAAACAAAAAAACCCAACAAGACAAAGCAAGGCAGAAATCAGAGAGGAAAGTGTGCTGGAGAAAAGAGAGAGGGGCAGATTGCCTCCCCTCCAAAACAACAACATTCCCCCTCCAAAAAAAAAAAAAGGAGGTCTTTATAACAAGAGCAAGTTTCAAGAAGATACTGAGTTATAAAGATATTTTTATGGCAGTCACGAATTATATTTGTAAATAGTTCCACTTCTCCTCTTCCAGGCACAACATAGGATCAATTGCACTTTCTAGGCCTTTCATGGTTGGGTGGCACCATGTGGCGAGTTTGGGCAAATGTGATGAGAAAGTGTTTCTGTGTCTTTTCCAGGAAATGCCACTCACTTGTGGTGTGAGGCCTTGGACACTCTTTTTCCTCTGAAAAAGGAAACTTTTGTGACGGGCAATGTTCAAGCCTAAACTGAATAGAGACCCCCTGCCCACCTCTGATGGCCTTGTAACATGAAAGACAAAGAAACTTGGGTTGTTTTCAGCCACTGAGATTTGGGATTGATTTCACCATGGTGTAATTTAGCCCATTCTTACTCATAATTATTTAGTGTTTATGGATTTGTGTGCAATGTTTTGGAATATATATTGACTAACTGTATCCTTTCATGTTTGATCATGGAAAAGACATAGGAAAGGTGTTTCAAGGGCTAAAGAAGAGGCACAGTTATAGTGAAGCCAAGCATACTGGTTGAGTGTATTAAAACTATAGTTAACACACACCTCAGATTTCTGGGACAGCTCCTGATTGTAGCTGTCCTCCTTGTATAATTATTAATAGTAACTTATTTCCCTCTCAAGGGTTCTGGTTTAGATGATGAATTTTGATGCTAGTTCTACAAAGCCATGTGTTGACTTCTTTATCCTTACCTTTTCCTATTGAAAAGGTTGTTTGATTTGTTTATTAACCTGATTAATATGTTTTAGTTCACTTCCATATTAGTATTTCCTTCTCACATTTTATTATGCTACTAGAGGCCTGGTGCATGAAAATTCATGCACTGGATGGGGGGTCCCTCAGCCCGGTCTGCTCACAGTCTGGGAGCCCTCAGGGGCAGGAGGCGACCCAGCCATCAGGGGAAGGCGATGTCCCCACCACACCTCTGCTGCTGCCACTGCCAGCAGCGCAAGCCTCAGACGGCCCTGGTTACCTGAGCCTTGGGTGGCCTTGGGTGGCTGGGCAGCCACCATCCAAGGCTTGCCTGTGTCTCGGGCCTACCCTGGGTGGCTGGGCAGCTGACATCCGAGGCTTGCCTTTGCCTTGGGCTGGCCCTAGGTGGCTGGGCAGCTGACATCCAAGGCTTGCCTATGCCTCGGGCTGGCCCTAGGTGGCTGGGCAGCCGACATCCAAGGCTTGCCTGCGCCTCGGCCTGGCCCTGGGCAGCTGGGGGGCTGAGGGCAGATCTGGCCTCACCGTGAGCCTGCCGCACCCCCAGTGGGGCTGGAAGGACTCAGGGACTCCGGCGGGGCTGAGGGGACTGGGTGCCACCATCTTGTGGCTATGGGCTCTGACTTCTTTGTGATGGTGTGACGGTCAATTTGCATATTCTGTCTTTATTAGATAGGCTATTTCTCAGTTGATAGCTTCTAGTGTTTCCATTAATGCACTATTTATTCTCCTCTGGATTATAATATACTGTTACTTCTTTAGCTCCTTACTTTACACCATCTGTAATAAACAGTGAAATTTATTATTTTATGAAATTTTTATTAGTTTAGCCAGTAATCACTGTGACAACAAAGCAAATACCAATATAGAATTGTCTTCAATCCCCAAAAGAAAATGACACCCAATATTGGTCATTTAAGCTTTTCAAACAATTTTCTAGTGATCCAGGTCTGACTATATATATTGAACACCTCATTCTTTCTTCTCTTGTTTTTATGTTTTATGCTGAAGTTGCTACTATTTTTAAAACATTTAGAAGCCATTACCAAGTATTTTCTGGAATCACAACTGTGGAAAATTGAGGGAAATTTGGAAAGACTAGTCCAAATACAGTCCTAAATTATAGTCCCTTTAGAGCAAAATGAGAGAGCGAACACCATGTGTAAGACTTGGAAACAGTGTTAAGATATAATGAACTTAGTTTAATTTCCCAAGCTCATATTTCTTCAATTTAATTCTCTCACATACACTTTCTTCCTTAATTATTTACCTTTATTCCTAAATGTCTCTAATTACTATGTACAGGAGCAAATATTTAATAATCTATAGTATGCCCATTGAAAAATGATCAAATACCTGCAATATTATTGATGAGAAACTTTTGGGTTCTTAAAGACCATTATCAAAATGCTTCTGTTTTGACTGGTAGTTACAAAACAGTCACAGGAATGTAAAGTACAACATAGGAAATACAGTCAATAATCCTATATAATAAGAGAGGAATATGCTAATTAGCCATTACGCCCTGAGTTGTAATGACCAAGCACATCACAACCAGATCACGGATCAGCAGGAGGGTGGGCCAGCGAGGTACAAGCAGCCTGTGGAGAGCTACAGGAGGGGGTAAGGCACGAAGCTATGAGGCGGGGGAGGAGGGAGGGAGGCAGGGTTAGCTACAGGAGGATGGGGCAGTGGGTGGAGAGCTACAGAAGGGCGGCAGCGACCTACTGGCTACAGGACGGGGCAGGGCAGTAAGAAAGTGGGAGGCGGAGAGCTACAGGAGAGGGCAGGGCAACAAGCTATGGGGGGGTGCGGGGGGGAGCTACAGGAGGGCGGGGCAGTGGGCAGAGAGCTACAGGAGGGTGGCAGCGACCTACTGGCGCATGAATTTGTGTGCAGGGCCACTAGTATTGTAATAACTATGCATGGCACCAGGTGGATACTGGAATTATTGGGGAAACACCCTGTAAAGTGTATGATTGTCTAACCCCTGTACTGTACACCTGAAACGAATACAAGATAATATGGAATGTAAACTGTCATTGAAAAATTAATGCCTCTGTTTTCCAAACAGCATTTTTTAGCAAGGACTAAATTACCAGTATATTTTTTCCAACGAAAACTAAGAAAAACATGTAAACATCTCATTTAAAAACATTCCACATTTTCTGGAGTGTGTGTTACACTTAGAAAGTAGTGTGAATCAGTCACTACTGGAATTGCACAAACTGGCCACTGAGAAAATGACCCCCATTTGTATGACTTCATTAAGACTTAGTACCTGAATGAGCAGGTGAAATCCATCAAAAAACATAACCAACATGTGCGATATGGGGATCCCTGAATCTGGCACGGCAGAGTATCTCTTTGAGAAGCTCACCGTGGGAGACAATGAGGAGAGCAAAGCCTTGGGCTGGCTTCCCATAGCCATGGGGGTGACTTCCCTGATCACCGAGCAGTACATGCATGTGGAGTTGACTTTACCTTCTCTATAACTTGTACCAAATCATCCACTTATGTCTTTAATTTCTACCATTCCTTCAAATAAAGTAATTTGTCCTCCCTCCAGCCCCACAAAACATATTTCACATTTTCACAAAGAGTTATAAAATCTGAGTTTCATGTGGTGGTTCTCAACCGTATGCATTAGAACATTACCTGAGACGTTTTTAATGACTACTAATGCCTGATTTCACCCCTAGAGGGTCAGATTTAATTGGTTGGAGCCCAGTATTGGTGTAATTTTGAAAGTTCCCCAGGTGATTCTAATGAATCATCACTATGGTGAAACACAGTTTTAATGGATCCCAATTTTTTGGCATGCATACAAGTGTGTCCCCCAAGGAGTTATGTTGAAGTCATAACCCCTAGTACTCCTGGATCTTATTTGGAACATAATTATTTAAGATGAGGTCATTCTGGAGTAGGGTGGGCCCTAATCCAATAACCGGTGCCTTTATAAGAAGAAGAAAATTTGGACAGAGACAGAGAAGACAATGTCTTGTCACAACATAGGGACTGGGGAGACACAAAAGTGAGAAGTTGAGTTGAGATGGAGGTGGAGATTGGAGTGATGCATCTACCACCTAAGGAACACCAGGGATGGCCAACTGCATGCACCAGAAACTAGAAGAAGCAAGGAAACATTTTCCCCTAGAGCAGTGGTTCTCAACCTGTGCGTCGTGACCCCTTTGGGGGTCGAACGACCCTTTCACAGGGGTCGCCTAAGACCATCAGAAAACACATATATAATTACATATTGTTTTTGTGATTAATCACTATGCTTTAATTATGTTTAATTTGTAACAATGAAATTGGGGGTCACCACAACATGAGGAACTGTATTAAAGGGTCATGGCATTAGGAAGGTTGAGGACCACTGCCCTAGAGCCTTCAGCGATAACCCTGCCAACACCTGGATTTCAGATTCCCAGCCTCCAGTACCCTGAGAATGATCTGTCGTTGTAAGCTGCCCGGTTGTGGTACTTAGTTATGGCAGCCCTAGGAAACTGATGCTGAGCATCATGGACATTTGTTGAATTTATTAAAAATAAAGAAGGTCAATCCTACTGTATAAATACTTAAACTGAATATCTGGGTATTGGTCATGGGTTGCTGATTTTTTTACTTAGTTCTCCTCCCTTACAGTGTGTGGACCAGCAGCATTGACATAATCTGGGACTTGTTGGAAAAGCTGTTTCAGGTCCTTCACCAGATCTGAATGGAATCTGCATTTGAACAAGACCCCTATAGTGATTCCTGTGCACCTTGCAGTTTGACCAGCCTTGTCTTGAGGGGATAACAAGGCACCCCAAAGCATGAGATTGGTGGCTGTGGCCAAGAAAACAATTTTTTAAGATGAGTGAGAGTGTCAGTCTTCCAGGAAATGTAGTTACTTGATAAGAACAGTAGTTCTTTTTAAACATAAAGGAAGAAAATTCAATATTTGAAAATGCAGTTAAAAATCGAGATCCACAGAAAATATTGATTCACTTGCTTTTTCAAAGAAAAAATATATCTGGCATTCAGGTTCATAAATGGTTAATGTCTCCATCTTTTTATTTTGAGTGCTAGGCTATTTGTTTTTTTCATTTTTAACTTACAGTCAATGGGCTTTCATAATGATTGGAGAGAAACATAACAAAACCAATTTCATGACTCATTTTTCCTGACAGTACTGGACAATGTGCTTTAGAGAAGAATGTATTTGGGTTTTGGTTTTACTGTGGTTGAGCCTTTGTTTGTATGTTAACTGCTTTCTCTTTCTTCTTCCTTGTCCTTTTCACTGTGTAAATGACCTACTTTGAAGTTTCAAATAAAAACAAGTTAAATGGGCTTTTATTTGGCTCTTGATTTCATCTTTTTTTTCTAGCAAATTTGGAAAAGGTCCTGACTTTGAGTGTAACATGGCTGAGTGTAGAGAAGGAGAGAAAGAGCTTTTCGTGTCTGGTACACCCACGAGAACTTTTCTAGCTCGAAGGGAAGCAACAGACCTGCCAATATTTGCACTCTATGAATAGAAGCATTTGATTTTTTTTAAAAAGTAAGAAATAAAAGGTGTTTACCTACTTTTTGAGACATAGGTTAATAAATCGTGAAGGGAGCCCTTTGTGAGTGTGTGTGTATGTTGCTGGCTAGCTACTGTAGGGGAAGAAACATAATTTTTCCTCTGTATCCCCCCTCCCCCCCGATTTAGCTGAGACCCCAGTAATAAAGACAGATAACAAGATAAAACAGTTTATTAACATGTATACTTCATGTGCACACCAGGAAAAAATTAGTAACTCAGAATTCAGAAATAAATACCATCTTAATAGGGGAAGAGGCAGGAGGATATAGGCCTCTTAGGAGAGAGTAAGAGGTTTATAGGGAAGATGAATGAGCCCTTAGAAGAACAGCAAAAGATGTCTTAAAGATGACGGAACTGGATTCAAAGTCTGTCCCTGATGACCTGATGATTCATTTGATTTGACTTGATGATTCATTTTTAGTCCATGTGCATGAGGAGCATTGCTAGTTCTGTCAGAACAAGGGGCTGACCATGATGGGGTTTTAATGGAGAAAATATAAATCCAAAATAAACATAGTTTGTGACAAAGTTCGTTAGGATGTGATGTCTACTTCTAGTCTCCTTACCTATGGTTGTGGGGGTGAGCTGGTTATTTATAGCAGTTGAGTTCTTTTTGGAGGATCTATCTTTAAACAGATTAGGGGAATTCTGCTGTTTTGTGAGTACCTATAGCTCAAAACCATCAACATAAAAAAGTGGCATATTTTTGGGGTGGCATGACCTGAATTCCTACAGTCACATATATTGGGGCTCCATAGGATTATTCTATCGTTAATGCTTTGTTACCAGCATTGGTAACATGGTCATTATTAATACAATTTGATGGCAGAGGTTGATTTTTAAATTAAGAAACCAAGTATGCTGTTGTTGAAATAGAAGACTTTGATATAATTATTATTTATTTGAATTTTAAGCCTTTGTACTCTTTCCCACAAGAAATAATAATTATAATTCCTTCAAAATAAAACACCCTAACCCTCAGTAGAGTTATGCTTAAACTGAACTAGTTTGATGAAACTTCTGTTAGTTCTTGTGAACATGGGTGGGATACAACATCTTTCCCCTTGTAGCGTGTGGATATTCTCACGTATAGTGTTATTTCAGTGTGATATGGTAGGGTAATATGTTGAAGCCTGTGAGTAAATGAAGAGCGGTTAATTAGGGGCAGATATAATGCTCAAGATACGGGCTGACAACTTCTCCTGATGGCGGAACAGCAGTTAGTATCAGTACAATATATAGAAAGATGAAAATAAACTACAATACTCTAAGAACTGTTGCAGAGGAACTTAAGATCAAAACATAAGATTCAATGTGAGTATACCGGCTTAAACTATATAATAGGTACAGAAGGAACTCCGGGATTGTGTGAATCCAACAGTACAGGGAGTGCTGGTAAAGGATTCTGGGAATAAATTACCTGACGACAGAGCTGTAGGGACAGGCCTGAGCTACTATTGAGAATTCAGAGTTTGCTTGATCTGGGCACGTTCAAGAAATCATTAATGACATGAGGAATACAAGACTATGCTTGACATAGTGGCATATTTTGAGCTATGACACTGGGATGTTGTTACCTAGAACAGTGAACAAGTATGGGTGGGACTAGCTAGTGAGGGATTTGATAACTCCAGTCCCAGCCCCTGCCTTCCTCAGATTCTACCTATGGATTCCATAAACTGACCCAATCAAGGTCAGGGGTCACCATTCCTCCTCATATACCATAAAGTCACAGTCCGAATTTTTCTGCACAGTGATGTCTGCTGTGCTCCCACATGGCTCCCAAGTACCGGAAAGCAAGTTGAGCCTCCTGTCCAGTCAAAGTACCTCACCCCAACTTATCCTCTGAGGAGAGTAGGCCCCGCTGTCTAGGAGCTGCCTGGAATGCACAGCTAGCCTGTGCTCTCTGTCAGCGGAACATAAACAATTGTGCCAAACACCAGTATTAGACACTCTATGCCTAAGGTGGGTCAAGATAAAAATGAGATCCCTCCATTATCCCCTATGAATACAAACAAAAACATGAACATTATTAAAGCCATAGAAATTGCTAAACATCCCCCATGCTAGTCAGTATGAGTGATGCTGCTTTAGCCTTGCTCTAGCCTTCCCTTCTAAGAGAGATATATTGATTCCCAATCATAGAATTAACCCAATATTCTGATACCATATGATCCAGAGAAAAGACCTGGTTCTTGAAACCCACTTCACAATTACCTAAGGCAGGCCACATCCTATTATAAGTCCCTGTTACTAAGAGGTGCACAATTCCACAGGTGTGCTGTCTCTCATACTGCAAAGAGCGATTCCCAAACTGGTTCAACTTCAGGAGTGTTCCTGGGGGTTCTCCCACGTTTGTACATGTTTGTTTCTCGCGGCCTCTGACTAATTAAGTCATTCCTGGAATCCCCACTAGTTTATTCTACTCTTGCTAGCCACACTGCTCCCTGGCCAGGTGATTGGCACCCTGCCCTCCCCCTTCCCCCCCATTTTTAAAAATCCTCACTCGAGGATATTTTCCCGCTGATTTTTAGAGAAAGTAGGAAAGGGAGAGACAGAGAGAAACAAGATGTGAGAAAGACACATCGATTGGTTGCCTCTCGCATGCCCCTGACCAGGACTGGGAGCCTGCAATTGAGGTATATGCCCTTGACCTGAATCAAACCCGTGACCTTTCAGTCCACAGGCTCTATCCACTGAGCCAAACTGGCTAGGGCACATCCTACCATTTTAAACAAATATATTGTTGGCATCTGTGCACAGTAGGATTGGCTGCATTTCACCTATGCTGCAATGCCTCATTTACTTGTGCCACCATGGGACACTTGGAGGCAGAATACTTTCAGACAACTCTGGAGCTCAATGTGCACACACACCTCATTGCATACTCTGGTGTGACACCTGCAGCTGGATTAATTCTTAAAGGCTCCACCAGCCCTATGTTGGTGAGCAAATGCTAGGCCCTGTACCATTGCCTGCCTGATATATGACCGTTGTGAGCTTTCTAGGAATATTCAGTTATATGCTGGATGGGACCCTTGAGTTGGGATGGATAATGCATCCATCGTTATTGAGCTCCCTTTTAAATAAAAATTTCTGTGATGTTACACTCACAGAAGTTGAGGAGGACCGGTATCTTCTAGCTTCTTTGTGACCTGTTATAGATTGCTTTGGCTGAAAGGGAAGCCAAGATGACTTTTGGATCATATATATATATAATTTATTCCTTTCCAGGCTTTGAACTCCTTTTTCAATATATTCAATCTATACATTTCATGGGTATTTTGACTACCTGAAAAATTTTGAAATAAAAATGCCAAAATCTTGAGTTCCCTTGAGAATTAGTTCTTTCTATACATTTCATCTCTCCTTTTTAATGAGCTCCAATTGCTTTACATGGAGATATTTATTTTTCAGTGACCAGTCACTGAAGCCTGGGCTGTCAGATGGGCAGACCAGTGTTCACATTGCCTTCACTAGCTTTGCTCCAGCATGTCATAGGAGTATTGGGCTTCTTTAATTCATTCTACAAAATTGAATGAATTCATAGAATCAGGTCAAATTTTACCACCCCCAAATGATGAGCAAAAAGTCTGGATCTAATATGTATTATGAGGGGCCTGACTCAGAGCTTGCTCTTGAGAATTTTTTTTTTTTTAGTTTTCTCAAGAACAGTTTTGAATATTTTGGAAAGTTACATTTCCGCATGATTAAAACAACCACTGCAGGTTAAGGTGGTGACATTCTGTTAGTGGAAGGCTAATCTAGTCTCTAATAACCCCACTGGCTGCTCCCCACAGACACTCTGCCAGCTGGGCTCTCTAATCACTGTGCTGCCAAAGCCCCTCTCCACCTGCTGGGCAGTGTTTTGACAAGAAACAAGGATTTAGCCCTAAGCAGCCTCTGATCCCTCCAATAAATAAAGCTGCTGATTGTCACCCTTCCTGTTCCCTCCCTCAACTCCCCTCCAATTCTTTCAGTGTGACAAGTCTTACTGGTAAACCTTTAACTTTATTTGTTGTATTGATTTTGATGTGCATCACGCTGGCTACTTGGAGTGTTGCTAGCAATTAAAAAAATAGATAGTGTACAAGTCAGAGTTCTTGACAAACTCAAGTTTTTAATTTTTTTTCTTACCTTGACTAGACTTGAGACTTGCCTTCTTGTTAGTTAATGAGCTGCACTACAGTCACAAATGAGTAGTGGCCAACTGCTGTGGAGATGAATTTGGGGCTGTCTTCAGGTCAACCTGAGCTTCTTTGTTTTCTAGAATGACTTTGTGGAAAAAAAAAAGCCAGGCTTTGACTTACAGGAATCAGCCCATCAGCTGCCTGGGAGGAGGCAGGGGAGGGGGTGGTTGCCTCAGACTGAGCTTGGATGGGATCTGCATGCGGAGACTTAGAGTCAGCACAGAGGAGTGATTTCAAAGGTTGTATTTTCCTTCTGATCCGAGCCTCTCACCCACACTGTGGTAAGTGGGTCAGCTCTAGTTCACACTTCCGTTTAGGAGAAGAGAGAAAACCCATGCAGACTTAACCCTATGTTTTCCACAGATGAATTTTAATTCCCTGATTTTAACTTTAGAATGTGTATGTTTTACTATCAAACTTTTTTCTTCCTTCCTTTGTTTTTTGTTTTGCTTTTGCCTTTTGATGTAATTGTTTACATTTGCAGTTGAAGGCAATCAGTCTCTTTAAAAATCTTAGCTCTAGTGCTAGCTCTAGCCCGTTTGGCTTAGTGGATAGAGCATTAGCGTGCAGACTGAAGGGTCCTAGGTTAGATTCAGGTCAAGGGCACATGCCTGGGTTGTGGGCTTGATCCCCAGTAGGGGGCGTGCAGGAGGCAGCCGATCAGTGATTCTCATCATTGTTTCTTTCTCTCCCTCTCCCTCTTCCTCTTCCTTCCTCTCTGAAATCAATAAAAATATATTTAAAAACATCTTAGCTCTAAATCAAACTGAAAAATATAAATAAATTATTTTTTTAAGAAAAGGAAATGCTAGCAAAGTTCTCAAAGACAAACGAGGAAAGAAGGTGATTTTTTTCCCTGGATATACATGCTTTAGCAAATTCTTATGTGCAACCTAAGATTGAAGCTTGTATTAGAAAATAGTTACTTTCCTTATTCAAGTACACAGAAACATTTGCATGCCTCTGTAATGTATATATATATAACTTAAAATTACAGGCATTTTTATTTGTTTTCACAAAACATAGTGTATTTTCATTGTAGTTTGGGTGAATTTTTCAACCTTGACAATGACTTTTAAAAAAGTAATAGCAATCATTTATTATTGCTTCCGGTATGCCAGGCACTGTTGGTCTTTTATATGCATCATCTCACTATATACAACAAACTCATGAGTTAGGCATTTTTGTTCCTCCCTTAAAATACATTTATATTAAAGAGGTACATACCACTGTTAAAATAAAGCAAATTATTCTGAAGGGCTCATAATGGAAACAATTTATCTCTTGCCCCAAAGCATGTTCACCTAAGTTTTTACCTTAGATGCAAGCACATTTATTTTTGCTTTTAGCTCTTTAGGGAGTTACCTCTGGATTCCTAACAATATACCAAAACGGCATTTATTTTATTTAGATGTTGTTTATTGATATCTTGCTATGATGGACAGTGAATAAATTGATCCCGCATCTTCCTTTATGCCATCCTACATCTATTTCCCTTTTGTCTCCTTAGGTGTGTGTGTGTGTGTGTGTATGTATATATATATATATATATATATATATATATATATATATATATATAGTTATTTTTGCTTTCTTTCCTATCTCTTATCTTTGTAACCTCAAAAATATAACTAAACTTGTATTTATTGTTGAATTTACTATAGACAAGATTTTTTAACTCTCCATTTTATTAAATACAATTGTTAGCTCTCCCACTTTATCCTGCACTGTTATTCTCACTTTCAAATCTCTATCAGCCATACCTTAATTTTGATCGGTTTGAAGCATATGGAATTGCTGATATGTGATTGCTTTTAACCTACAAAATTAGCAGTGTCATATGATTGTGGCCAAGGTGGATACATTGAATTTCTTAACCATTGTTGTCTTCCATATGTATGGGATGGTTTTAAATGGAAAAACAGTTATTATTATTTATATTCTTATAGTTAACAGAGGGAAGAGGGTCTCATCTCCCTTGGTTGCTCGTGGGAGCGGAGTTCTTGCGATACCCCAAGAAAAAAGAGTTTTTTTGAGACTCACACAGGAGAACAAGTGATTTTTATTTCTGTGGAATTATATCTCTGAGTTTCCAGAGTTCCATTTCCCTTTGCTCAGTGATAGAAAAAGTATAGCTGGGGCTTCAGTAAAGTTAAAATCAGAGCCAGTGTCCAGAGTTTCCTTTCCAATTTAGAGTTGTGTCCACTCCAGCATCAGCCTAGCTTAGCTTGTATTCCAGCAGCCCATTGCATGTGGGCTACACAAGGCCACATGGCTGTGGAGGAAACATGGGTGATTGCAAGGAAGCCAAGAGCAAGTTAAGAGCATGAAAGAGAAAGAACTTTGTTTAGGAGGTTACGTGTTCCCCAATTTTTGCAGGCTCGCAGTGGCCATGCCCTTCTGGCCAATGATCTTTGTTCCCAGGTATGACTGACAGGTACCTTCCCTGTGTCACCCCAACTTTGCTGGGCAAGTATCTATCTTCCCTTTGTTGAATTCCTTCCCCCAGGGTTTTGCAGGTGGTTCTCTAGGGAGTGCAAAGTTGCAGCTTTCTGGTGAAGCTGCCCAAATGACATGCTTAAAATGTCTGGCTTCCTCCTTTGCTCCTCTTCTATCTACCCATCTAATGATAGACAAACAGGGTATTTGACCGTACCTTCGCTACGCCTCCTATTGGCTAATCAGCATGATATGCAAATTAACCACCAACAAAGATGCGGTTAATTTGCATACGTAGGCTCCAAGCAGCGGAGCAAAAACTGAAGGTGAGCGGAGCAGCGAAGATGGAAGATGGAAGACAGAGGATGGAAGACCGCTCTGGCCAGAGCAAAGGCCTGGATCCCAGGTGCCGGAGGAAAACCGGTGCCCGCAGCCAGGAGAAGGGAAGGCCTATTGCACAAATCTCTTTGTGCAACAGGCCTCTAGTATATATATAATAGAGAAATATGCTAATTAACCAGGATGCTGTAATGGGTGGGTCAGACAGGAGGAGGTTGCATGCACAGCATTGGGGGTGGGGCGACAGGGGCCTTCGCACACCTGTGCTGGGGGAGGGCCTGATCAGCAGTGGCAGCGGCTGCTTCAAGGGCCGGAGAGGGAGGCAGGGCCATACTGGCAGCGGCTGCAGCTGCTGCGGGGCCTGGGGAGCGAGGCAGTGTCAGATCAGCAGTGGCTGCGGCTGCTGCGGAGCCCAGGGAGGGAGGCAGGGCTGGACCGGAGGGTGGGAGGCGCCACACGATTTCAAATAGTGTGCTGGTCTCCTAGTTATTAATAACTAGCTAATTACAATGGTATCATTATGACTATATAGATGTGTTTAGAAACAGGAGCACAGTGAAAAAGATGAACTCTTCCTTCTTTATGAGCCCTTTATGTTCTTTATTTAGAATGTAGTCTCCTTTTGAGCAGTCCACTATTTCTCTTATCCAGAGACACAGGTGCTCCACCTCTTAAAAATACCATATTTATTTATGCTGCTTTAGCACTGGCAAGGATAGTCATTAGCATTTTGGAGATAGCTGTGTTAGTGAGATAAATGAGAAAGGTGGGCAGGGATCAATATCAGTGTCACTTTTATTTTTTTATTCTGCAAATATTTATTGAGAACCTAACCTGTATCAGATACTGTGTGATAGGACAAAGAATAAATCAGACACAGACCCCTAACTTCAAGGCGCTGTTAGTATTTTTGCGATACTTGACAAAATCAACATTGGACTGACTGACTGTGTGAGTGTGTGCACATGTGTGTGTGCAAACCTAGACTAGGATTCTGGTCATATTCACTGAGATTTTAGAGCATGTTTAGATTTTTCCGTAAGTTGTGACTTTTTTCCTTTTCTTTTTTTACTGAATGCTGATAAAGTATATATAACTTGTTTACTCTAATATTAGTTTTCTTATCTCTAACTTAGAGATGTGATTTTCATTGATATTAATTGGTCTGGAAAGATTCTGTTTACATAATTTTTAAATGAAAATTTAAGTTTAGATAACAAACCAATTTTGAATTGTCCTTTCATGGTTGAAAATATTTTTAAAGGCTGTTATTAAAGTGATATTTTGAGGCTTTAAAAAAATTTTTTTTCCTTGTTCCTATATTATACTAGAGGCCCGGTGCATAAATTTGTGCACCAGTGGGGTCACTCGGCCTGGCCTGAGGGATCAGGCTGAAACTGGCTCTCCGACATCCCCTGAATGGTCCCGGGTTGCAAGAGGGTGGAGGCCAGGCAGAGGGACCCCACTGATGCACGATTGGGGCCAGGAAGGGATGTGGGAGGTTGGCCAGCCAGGGAGGGACTGCGAGAGGGCTCCAGGGCATGACCAGCCCATCTTGATCATTCCCGATCGGCAGGACCCCAGCAGCAAGCTAACCTACCGGTTGGAGTGTCTTCCCCCTGGTGGTCAGTGCATATTCTAGCAACTGGTCCACTGGTTGACTTTCTGCCCCCTGGTGGTCAGTGCATGTCATAGTGAACAGTTGAGCAGCCTTAGCATATTACGCCGTGATTGGTTGAACAGGTCAACTGTACACTTAGCATTAGGCTTTCATGTAGGATGAGTTGAAAGCATCCATTTGTTGTTGCTGAACCTGGTATTAGAAAAAAATTGCTTTAATGAAAAAATATATAGGAATGGACACATATGTGTTGATTTCTTTTGTGATTTGAAAGACACTTATGCTCTCCCTTTATAGTATTTTTACTCACTTGGAATCTAAAACAACATGTTGGTCCATCTTGTCCACTGCCGTGAGAGTAAAACCAGTATGTGAACAACTGGAGAACAAACTTACCTGTGGTTTATTATTTCCTCATGTAGGCATTTCCTCCTCACATATATCTTCATAAAACAACAAGGGTTGTGCTCACTTAACCTATTAATTTGTAACCATATGTCAGTCATAGTTCAGAGCCCACTTACATCTTAGAGATATCTCACACAGAGGAGCATCTAACACATAGTCAGTGCTCAATAAATGTGTCTGGAATCCGTGAATGAACAAAATTAAATGTAACCCCACTCAGTGACAGAGACAATCAAAGCCTGCCTTGAATTTTCTGTCAATTCCTGGGCAGGGCAGGGGAGGGCACTAAAATGCCTATGTTTCCTTTTGGCTCAAGACTTCTTGCACCACTTAGGAAAATGTTCTAGTTGTCTCACAAAACTATCCATGCTTTCCCAGTTTTGCAGTGAGAGAGTCCAGAAGTGAAATGAGGTTGCTGTTTTTTGTTTGTTTTTTTTACTTTTCATAGCCTTGTACAGACTCAAAAGAAAAGTCCAGAGAAGAAAAGCCATTTGTGATTGCACCAAACTTTATACAAAATTTGGGGACATTTTCTCAGTTTTTATGTGTAGTGATTTGGCCATCCATTTGCATAATCTCTTCTGTCTAGGCACACTCCCAGGAGCCTAGTTTTACAAACAAAATTGTTCAAGTGAACAAAGTCAGCCCTTCTCTAATTACTCCTGTTTATCCTAATTCTTGACTTTTTCGGACTACATTTTTCTGGAACTCTAATTCTAATGCAAAAAATTGGCAGCACTGCCTTGAGAGAGAGGGTTGGGGGATTGACCAGCAAAAGTTACTCAAGAGTTTGTGATGATGCCAGATAGAAGTGGGTCTGTATTTTGTCTCTGATATTTACCAATCTTTGACATATGCTGGACTTCTCTAAGCCTCAGCCTTCTCCTATGAAATGTGGGTAATTATAACATTTTTACTTACCTCACTGAGTTGTGAGCACAGTGCTGTCAGGTTTATAGCACAGTGCCCAGCAACGAGTAAGAAGGCAATAGCACTCTTTTGTTAACACTGTAGTATTAATAGTACTACTGTTGATGCTTTTACCCTCAGAAGACTTTGTATTAGTTCCATCAATCATCTCTAGAAATTTTTGCTACTATAAAATTTACTACATTTAAAAATAGTTCACTAGCAGGGGATCTAGCTGACCTGAAAAAGTTACGAGTGGAGAAAAAGTGGTACATTAGACTTACTGTTATGACTGGACCTTTGACTTTCTGATAGAAATTCTAGTACTTTGAAGTGAAATGCTTTGAAACTTAGCCACCACTGTTTCAACTGCAGCACTGTGTTTTTTTTTATTTTTTAATTTTACAGTTGCTTTGGATCATTTATAACATGTAGCCCATGACATCTCTGATGGTAAAATCAGTTTTGTCATTTTACTATGGTTTTTATAAGCAAATCAGCTTTTTTAACTTTATATTTTCCAGCAGGTCTTATTAAAAATAGGATTTTTTTTCTCTTTTTTTTAACACTGGCATTCTATCACACATTTTTCACCATGAGGATTTTTTTTCCTGCTTTACAGAAAGAAATATGGAGAGGGGAAAATGTAATACAAGGTCTTTTTTACTTGAGTGATTCTTAGACAACTTTGAACTCAGTGTGTAGGGTGTTTTGACCCACATAAAAACCTTACAAAAAAAAAAACCATTTTTCAAGAGGAAGGCCAGGGGTAATGGTGGTGAATGTGTGCTTCCACTCAGCACACCGTTTTCCTTTGGAGATGTGTATCACATGGAGGTTTTGAAACTAGTGTTCCATGGACTTTGGACTGTGTGAGAACAAATGAAAAATTAGAAAACTTCCAAAAACCCTATGTAGATAATTTATTATGGCTACAGCATCCTAAGAATAAATTAGCCTGGCTGGCATGGCAGAGTGGTTGAGCGTCGACCTATGAACTAGGAGGTCATGGTTCGATTCCCAGTCAGGGCATATGCCTGGGCTGGGCTGCTGGCTTGATCCCCAGTGTAGGGCCTCCAGGAGGCAGCAAATTAATAATTCTTTCTCATCATTGATGTTTCTCTCTCCCCCTCCCCTTTCCTCTCTGAAATCAATTAAAAATATTTTTTATTTCATTTTTTTTTATTTTTAAGAAAAGCTATTTTAAATATAATAATGTTACATGCAATAAACCTTAATATTTCAAGAAAAACAATCTTAAATATAATTATATTACATGCAATAAACATTAATATTTCAAGAATAAAAGGATTTTAATTATAATAATATTAACAAAACTGTACTAACATAGTATGATATCAAAAAAGTTGTAGGAAATATTAAAATTCTGCAAATAACAGGATTACTTCTATTATATTCTAGAATATTTTTTTTTCCCCTCTGGCTCTGTTTTTGTTCATCAGTTTTTTAGGTTGTTCATTATATGCCAGAAATGAGTGAGATCATATGATACTTATCTTTCTCTGACTGGCTTGTTTTGCTTAGCATGATGCTCTCCAGGTCCATCCATGCTGTTGCAAATGGTAAGAGTTCCTTCTTTTTAACTGCAGCGTAGTATTCCATTCTGTAAATGTACCACAGTTTTCTAATCCACTCATTGCTGATGGGCACTTACGCTGTTTCCAAATCTTAGTTATTGTAAATTGTGCTGCTGTGAACAAAAGGGTGCATATATCCTTTCTGATTGGTGTTTCAGATTTCTTGAGATATAGTCCTAGAATCCTATCTAATAATAGACAAAGATTGAAATTAACCATACCTCCACTACACTTCCCATTGGCTAATTATCAAGATATGCAAATTAACCGCCAACAAAGATGGTGGCCGGCAGCCACGCAGCTGAAGCGAGCAGGAGGCTTGCTTGCTCCAGTGATGGAGGAAGCCAAGCTTCCTCCCTGCTGCAGTCGGGGTCTGAGCTCCACTCTAAGCAACAAAGTTGCAATTATAGAAGCTAAACAAACCCCAGACACCTGCTTTCAGCAGGCCGTGGCCTTGGAGCTAGAGCGGCAACAAAGTTTCAATTATAGAAGGTAAATAAATCCCAGAATAAAAAAAAAGAAAAAAAGGAGAGGCTGGGAGCTTCAGTCACCCGCGGGCTTGGCCAGCCTGAAAACCCTCAGCCCCTCATCCAGACTGGCCAGGCACCCCAGTGGGGACTCCCACCCTAAAGGGAGTGTGGGCAGCCTGAAAACAGCCATCAGCCCCTCATCCAGGCTGGCCAGGCACCCCAGTAGGAACCCCCACCCTGAAGGGGGTGCGGGCAGCCTTAAAACAGCCATCAGCCCCTCACCCAGGCTGGCCAGGCACCCCAGCAGGACCCCCACCCTGATCAGGGACACCCTTCAGGGCAAACCAGCCAGCCCCCACCTGTGCACCAGGCCTCTATCCTATATAGTAAAAGGGTAATATGCAAACTGACCCTAACAGCAGAAAGACTGGGAATGACTGGTCACTATGACACACACTGACCACCAGGGGGCAGACGCTCAATGCAGGAGCTGCCCTCTGGTGGTCAGTGAGCTCCCACATGGGGGAGCTCTGCTCAGCCACAAGCCAGGCTGATGGCTGCCAGTACAGTGGTGGTGGTGGGAGCCTCTCCTGCCTCCTCAGCAGCGCTAAGGATGTCCGACTGCAGCTTAGGTCTGCTCCGCGCTGGCAAGTGGACATTCCCTGAGGGCTGCCGGTCTGCCAGAGGGATGTCTGATTGCCAGCTTAGGCCCAATCCCCCGGGGAGCAGGCCTAAGCCAGCAGGTGGATATCCCCCGAGGGGTCCCAGACTGCGAGAGGGCACAGGCCGGGCTGAGGGACCTCCTCCCCACCCCCTGCCCCTGAGTGCACAAATTTTTGTGCACCAGGCCTCTAGTGTATATATATATATATATATCCTCTAGTGTATCTACACTAATAAAAGAGAAACATGGTAATTGGCGTACGACCGCTACCCTTCCCATTGGCTAATCAGCGTATCCTTATGCAAATTAACTGTCAGCCAAGATGGCGGCCGGCAGCCATGCACTGAAGTGAGCAGGGAGGCTTGCTTCCTCCAGGAACTGCAGACTCCAACGTTCCCCGCCTCACTTGCCGGCCTCTCAACTGCAACTCTAAGCAACTATTACTATGTTGCAAATAAGAAGCTAAACAAAACCAGCTTCCAGTCAGCCCCGGACCGCAACATTGTATCCATGTTTTCAGCAGCGAGGCCTCAGAGCTAAAGCTGGCCCAGAATAAAAAAAAAAAAAAAAGAAAACAAGGAGCAGTTGGAAGCTTTTAGTCAACTGCCAGCGGGAAAACAGCCCTCAGCCCCTCAGCCAGCCTGGCCAGGCACCCCAGTGGGGACCCCCACCCTGATCCAGGACACCCTTCAGGGCAAACCAGCCGGCCCCCACCTGTGCACCAGGCCTCTATTCTATATAGTAAAAGGGTAATATGCCTCCCGGCACTGGGATCAGCGGAGCAGCGAGGCTCCCGGCACTGGGATCAGCGTGACAGGGGGCAGCACCCAAACCCCCTGATCAGCCCTGCTCTGTGCCCGATAGGGGGGGAGCTCCCCAATCCCCCGATTGCCCTGCGGCTCTGTGTGTGACAGGGTGCAGTGCACCAACCCCCTGATCAGCCCTGCTCTGTGTGTGACAGGGTGAGGCGCCCCAACCCCTCGCCCCCACGGGCCCTGCTCTGTGTGTGACAGGGTAGAACCATAACCTCTCCATTGGCCCTGCCCCGAGTGTGACAGTGGCGGTGCCCCAACCCCCTGATCGGCCCTGCTCTGTGGGTAATAGAGGGTGGCGCCCCAACCCTCTTCCACGGGCCTTGCTCTGTGTGTGACAGGGTAGAGCCATAACCTCCCCTTTGGCTCTACCCTGAGTGTGACAGGGTGCAGTGCCCCAACCCCTGATCCACCCTGCTCTGTGTGTGACAGGGGGCGGTGCCCCAGCTCCCCTATCGGCCCTACTCTGTGAGTGACAGGGGGCAGCGCCCCAACCCCCCTGATGGACCCTGCTCTGTGAGTGACAGGGGGCAGCGCCCCAACCCCCTGATCGGCCCTGCTCTGTGAGTGACAGGGGGCAGCGCCCCAACTCCCTGATTGGCCCTGCTCTGTGCATGACAAGGGGTGGCGCCGAAACCTCCCCATTGACCCTGCCTTGAGTATAACAGGGGGCGGTGCCCCAACCCCCCAATCAGTCTACCCTGAGCGTGACTGAGGGTGGCATTGCAACCTCCCGATCCGCCCTGCTCTGTGCATGATGGGGCAGCGCCCCAACTCCCCAATCGGCCCTGCTCTGAGCCTGACCAGGGGCTGCACCTAGGGATTGGGCCTGCCCTCTGCCACCTGGGTGCAGGCCTAAGCCAGCAGGTCGTTATCTCCCGAGGGGTCCCAGACTGTGAGAGGGCACAGGCCGGGCTGGGGGACCCCCCCCCCCAAGTGCACAAATTTTTGTGCACCGGGCCTCTAGTATATATATAAAGAATAAACTATTTGAACTTTTAGTAGGTTCCATTACAATAGACTTTTTTTTTTAAATGAGAAGGGACATTATTTTTTTGTCAAATGTATACGAGTAAGGATCTAGTCTTATTTATTTGTTAATAATGGTAGTATAATAATTTTTTCAAGTTTTGTGGTGGTTCTAGGCTCTTCTGTGTCTTGTGTTTGGATTGTGTACCAGAGGAATTATGAGGCAACTTGCAGGACCCACAGGCCTGGAGCGCATTCTGCTGCATCCCACTCTCCTGCTCTGCCCTACGTCTTCCCTTTGTATTTCCCCCACCATTTAGAATAATGCTGGTAGGAACCAGGTTAACACTGATTAGTGCTTGGTTATTGGCCCTGTAAGTCACTTTGAGGAAAATTACCAAGAGCTTTAGTAGTCCACATTTTCTCAGACCTCTCTCATTTTGGAAAGCGTGACCTTTTTTAAATGTGATCTTGATCCTCGCTATCCACACAGGCATATTACATTTTATCAGTGTCTTTAAGATGTCTACTTCATTTCAGCCTATTTATACTTTCTTTAACTCTCCCCCCTCTGATGTACTTTTGGTAGTCACTGTATATATATATATATATAATTGCAATCTTGAAACACTATGTTTTCATTAGGAATTTTGTTGTAATTTGGCAAAAATGTAATTTCGCACAACCAAGAGTATTTTTCAAAAACCAAAATTGTCATAGAACACGTCATTAATAAGCTGAAATGCTAAAATGTCACCATGTATGGAAAAAATACATGCTATATTGTAATTTAGGCCTAGAGTCTTGCTTTTGAGAAATCAACGTGTTCTGACTTTGCAATATTGAATGATGATCACTCTCTAAATGGATGGTTTGGTCCTATGATATTCTGGAGAATACTGAGGAATATTTTTTGCTAGGAACTAATGAAATACTTTTAGAAGAACTTTTATTTTTAAGCTACCATCAATGGAACCCATTTCCCCTCTATTCTGCAGCTCTCCATTATTGACTGAAAATTTTCTGCTGAATTTGTAGGCAAACCTAGAGAGACTGTACCGTAGTTATGGAAAGAGAGAAAATATATATATATCCTCAATTGAAGGAATCCTGCCAAAGAAAAAACCTGGAAGTATTCCCAGTGTTCACTTTCTTATGTATTTCAAACAGCAAGGAAAACCCTGATGAACTTAAACCTGGTTTGAAAGTGAAAAAAAAAAAAAAGTTATCTCCAGAAAGCATGTGTAAATGAGAATTTTGATGCAGATCTAAAATAACTTACAAAAGATTTACTCTGTCTTAGAGGACATTCTCTAAGAGGACATTGTGCAATATCATGAAGCATCTTGCTTAAAAGCTAGCTGAGACAATTAGATTTGGGGTATGTAATGATGATCCATGGGACAAATGGCCAATGTTGCTAATTACAGAAAATCCTGGACATATTGACCTCAGCCTGAAATGTAGTAATCAATCTGTGAAGCACTAAATAGACTGCTTTTTCTACTAGAGACAGTGCATGTGTTCTGACTGTTCATTGTCTCTAGGCTTAGTTATCTTTTATTTCTGCTCTAGGATTAGGTATATTTCTAAACTGTGCCAAGGTTGGCAAACATTCCTGGGCTTATCTTAAAATATTACTCTTTTATTTAACATACAACTTTTTTTCTGATTTTAGATGCTGAATCTTGGATTTAAAATATTGGAATCATTCTGTTGATGTTTGGATTGGTCATTGTTTTATTTAAGTTGAAGCTACTATCATTCTTTGTTTTAAATCATGCTATTAACCTTTTCAAATTAATTTTTAAATTTTCTTTCACTGTAAGTTCATATGAATGGCGTATCTATCACAAAACTGGCTATATTTAACATTTTAGTGGCTATTACTGCACCAGATTAAAGGGGCAAAAGTGGTTAATCACCTAAATTTACCATATGTTCTCATGCTATTTTCTTGTCTTTAAGACAAACCTTAATGGATTCATCTTTTCTAAGTTATTATTTTTCCTGTAATGACTAGTGATCCTGGAATGATAGAACAAAGTGAATGCACTGAGTACCTACCTATAGTGTGTGTAGTCTTTTAAGGGATATTAGAGATATTTTAGTGGAAAACATCCCTGTACCAAGGCGATGACTCTGAGACTCCCTTTCTGAGAATATTATAGCTTGTATAACATTCTTCCAAATAGTATAAGAACTCTAACATTTGGAAGATGAATGCAGTAATGAGGCTGAGGGAATGAAGGTAACTTTTCGAGATGGATCCGTTGATGTCTAGATGGACGAGTGGGTTTTGGAACTGTTCAGCAAGACAGTGCACTTTTGAAACATGCAATCCATGTGTAAACATTTCTACTTGTCCAGCATTATCGGACTTGTCTGTTGAAAGAAACCATATCTGGTTCTGATTATGAGCAAAGCCCTTGCACCCCTTATCATAGTCCTATATCATAGCTACACGTTAATTTCCCTTCCTAAAGGACTGACTCATTGACCTAATGTAGACTGCTGTGATAATTGTAGCCTTCAGTGCCAGGAAGATAATTACCTATGTTTCTAAGGAGCCTATCTTAGTGACATATCTAAGAATATTTCCTTTGTTTATCTAAAAGGAATTTTCCACATCTGACTTACTCTCTGTGAAGAAAACAAATCCCTTCTCATGTGCTGATACCCTGCAATGTTCTAACGCCCTACAGCATTCTAGGATCTCTGATGGGGAGGATTGGTCCCCAGACTCCTAGACACGTGTTGGCATGGAAAGAAAGCAACCTCCATGTCTTCACTGTTCCCTGTGGAACTTTTTTTGGGACTGAACAAGTTCATGTGTTGTCCAGTGCTAGTCAGTAATGCAGTGGTATCACACATCATTACCCTCTTCTGTCCTTCAGAGCGTCCAACTCGTGGCTGTTCTGATGTGCATTTCACCATTTTCTTCTCTCCCCAGCCTTTCCCCTCAGTTCCCTGAGCGTTGGAGCTCTTCCTCATCTCAATCTCAGAATGTTGAAAATGGCCCATTTTTGAAATAGGCAGTGTAAACATCATTAAGCTTCCCTTGATTTTCTCAGCTAGTCAGGATCTCTTTCCCACAGCACTTGGTAATTCTAAGGACTGGTAATTATCACTTTCAGTTTTGCAGATTTTTGGGAACTCAGATGTTAGGTTTCATCATTGGTTTGGAAGATTCACATGAACATTTTTACTCATGTAAGGCAGCCGAAGGCAGTGTTTAAATGTGACCTTGTATTTACTGTGATACATTAGATGCTTATTATCAAATATTTGCAGTTCCTGTGTGATTGGCCACTAAGCTACCCTTCTCCCACTTCTTCTCCCACTGCACCACATGGCTGGTTTTTCGGCTCATCTATCAATAATTTGCCATTATCCTTCCTGCATCATGGACATGAGCAGCCCAGGCCTCACACACTGCCTAGGATTCCAGCCTTAGCTAACACCTATTCACTGTGCACATCTCATCTTAAATCCATTCTCCCCGACAATGGCCCAAATCCCCTCCCCGACAATGAAATAATACTTTTTAAAAAATTTCCTGATATCTTATTCCTGACTAATACACTAGTAGTGTATTAATTCTAGCCCATCTGCTTCATAATAGAGTGCAATTTCATGAGACTTCTACTCAAATGAGGATTTATCTTCTCAGAATATCAGCATTCCTACTTTTTTTTCTCCCTACATACTGGTACATACTGATCTATCTATAACCTGAATAAACCTTGAACCCATTTGCCGACTCCTTGAGGGGAACGTCATTTAAAAAATTATACTCCCATACCCCAAATCAATGTGAGATATGTATTCAGTGTAAGGAATTGTTTATCTTCAGTAATTGAAGGACACTGAAAGGGATCCAATTTAGAACCCTGAGTATCCTCACAACCCCTTGTCCTTCTGCCTCATTCTTCCTGATTTTCCCAGAAATCAGGATCAGTACATCCCACTTGCCAGACTGCACAGACCTCACCAGGAGCTGGCCCCTGAGCTGAATCTGATCTTTCAGGTCTTGACCATCTGGAAGAACTCTGCTTTTCAGGCTCTTGTTTATTTGTTTCTGTTTTGCTTTGCCTCCTGGAATTTCCCTCAGCAAAGTGCTGTGGAGCCAGCCACTCAGGACTGGCCCCTTTCTTACTTGTCCTTGTTCAGGTGCTTGGCACCCACAAGGCCTGGCTGTTTTCTGTTTCTATAGCATAAAGAGCAGAGTGGGCAGGCACTTCCCTGGGGAGAAGGTGCTAAAAGTGGGTGCAAAGACAGAGTGCTCAGAGCAAGGAAAGATGGCGGGGAGGCCTCTGGGGCCATTGAGGGGCTGGATCCTTAATGACTGTTGTGGTGTTTGATTACTGGCCCCACAAGGGCAAGGACAGTGGCCACTTCTGTTTGGTTTGCTGACTCATCTCCTAGTGTGGTGCTCAGTGGTATCAGTTGAATGAATGAATGAAGGAGCAATTCCCAGGAGTCATTAAGCTGATGAGTAAATGCAGTACTAAGCTGAAAACACTAGAGGGAGATCAGAGGAGGACTTTGACCAAATGATATAACACAAGATTCAGCTGTGTTTGCTAGGATGGAAATTGTACTCCTCCACTCTTGTCTTAAATTTTTAAAAAAATGTGTAAAATCGGAACTGAGTCTGGTACAAATGCTTTCTCTTTTTAATACAGGGCATGATGGCCCATACCATCTGCAGGGGGAAAAAAAGTAGGAATGCTGATATTCTGAGAAGATAAATCCTCATTTGAGTAGAAGTCTCATGAAATTGCACTCTATTATGAAACAGATGGGCTAGAATTAATACACTAATAGTAATCAGAAATGATCATTGATGGGCATGTGAAAGAATGCTAGGCTGAAGAATATTGTGCTTGAAAGAGAATTGGATAGCAAGCCAGGACGTTGGTATAGTCAGTGAATTTACTTATATTTTCACAAATAGTCATTAATGCAATTCAAAAAATACACAAAAGTAGGAAAGGACTTAGTATAAGCAGAATTGAGTTCACATCAAGCACTGGGACAGACAGCTGTGCCTGAAACAGGCATCCAGGGATTCCTCTCAGTTTGACCATGAATAATGACCTCTCTAGCGTTTCTTCATCTGTGAAATGGAGGTAATACTAGAGCAGTTCACAGGGATTTGGTGAGGATCAGAGGAGCAAATGCACAGGAGACTGGCACCTGTGTAGCAAGAATTTAGTGCGCTTGCTAACTCTTAGGTGGTATTAGATTGAGTCCTTTATATTAATGTACCAAATTTACTAACATTTACCGGCTTCAGCCATTTCCTCTCTTTAGCTTTCCTTGTAATGCTTATGCTGTGCTAGAATTCTTTTTCTTGGGCTGCTCCTCAAAATGTTTGGGGCCTGGAGTGCTTTGTGGGGAAGAGTGCTTTTCTGTCATTTTTGTACTCCTGCTGCCTGCTGGTGCATCTGGTGGGCAGATAAGGCCCCAGCAGTGGTTTATGAAAGAGTTTGCAGAGCAGTCGTGCTCTAAGGAAGATTTCTAACATGAATGGGAAGACGCTGATGGAAGTGCTGTATGTTAAAATTGTGTTAGCATTTAAGTTTAACAGCATTCACACCGCAGTTCATAGTAAATCCCCTTATTTTTTTTTATTTGCTTCACTCTTGGCTTCTGTATTGTTGGATCTGGCAGAGGCTTTAATAAGCAAATGGCCTAGTGCAACTACCTCAGAGGGAACAGGTGACCTTGAGGCAGAGGAAGGAGAGGAGCTGGGAGGACTGAGTAGATAGAATTGGAGAATGGTTAAAAAAAAAAAAAAGGAGTGTTCACCTTTTCTTTCACCTTCAGTGCATTGTTTTGTTTTCCTCCAGATAAATAAAGGTCTGCTGGAAGTTCATTTTCAGATGCTTCAATAAGAAATTAAGTTGACTTTTTTAAAATAATAAAATGATAGAATCGACCTCAGTGGCCCAAAAGCCATAATGTTTAGAATGATGAATTCATACATCATCTTTAAAAATTAAAGATATCCATTAAGTATCACATATATCATTTTAAAAATGATGCCATAGCTTCTGTCTAAATTTGCAAAAAGTATAATTTCAATGACCTCAAGTTCTATTTAATTTAGGTATTCCTAAGGAAGAGTAAGTCAGCATAAAATACGAAGAGACACTGGTAGTATAATAACATTATAGCATTCAAGTTTCAAAGACCTGGGTGGTGGACCTTGTCTATTGTTTTCACTTGCCTTACACTGCAGTAAAGAGACAAAAAAGGATCTTAAAAAAGCACCTATTCAATGAATCAAATTAATCATTTAAACAATTCTAAATTGGAAGTCACACTGAAACAAATGAGAAAAGAATTAATTTGGAACTACTAGAAAAATGACATGTAGCCAGTATTGGATTCAGTTCAATTTAAAATCAGAACAACTTTTATGTTTTACCATCTGCCTCTCCAAGAGCCTTGTAAAATTTGAATACTACAGTCCTTAGAGATTCCTATATGAGGACAGCTCTTGTAAAGGCCATTTAAAGAACATAAAACCAGAATAAAACATGTTGGTGCTTGTCCAGGAATTGAGTTAGTACTTAGTGAATTATTGAAAAGATAAATTGCATCCGTGATTTAGGGACTCAATATTCCATTTGACCTTCTGCCCTCTGCAAAGCCACATGGAAGTCCAGCAGTCTTCTATCCCGTGTAACGGGTGAGCAAATGGAGGCTCAGAGAAGGCAGGCAACTGGGTCATACTCACCTCACCTATAAATTGCTCAGAGTGAACTGAAACCCACAGTTCTATAAACTGCTGGTTTTAGGGCATAACACTTATGAAACAAAATAGGCAAGAGTTATGAAACAGAAATTGTCTGCTAAATGTTCATGTTCTAGTTATATATGAAGGTGAACTACCTAGCAGGCAGGTGACATGTGCTGACAAAATATATGCTTTACTTTTTACATATACACATATGTGTGTGCACCTCTGTAGAGATTTTAATCAATTGTAAGCTTTAGTTTATGGATAATATATGATTTTTATAATGTTTTAATGGCCTATTTTGTTGATTCTTCGGAAGCTCCCCCCAGACTGTAACTTATTCATCATGTGGTCCCATGTCTTGCACGTTTGCCTACTCAATGAGTGAGTGAACACCAAAGAAGGAATGCTCAAGTAGGAAAGAAAACATGAATAAGATGCTGATTCCAGAAAAATAAGTATCACTGTGCTTTAAACAAGGTTGTACTGAAACTGATCATTATGACACAACATAAGATTCTCCACAAGGTGGCATATTTGGGTGGAAGTTCCTAATAAGTCAGGAGGCAGCCAATCAATGATTCTCTCTCATCATTAATGTTTCTTTCTCTTTCTCTCCCTTCCTCTCTTAAATCAATAAAAATACATTAAAAAAAGAAAAAAGTCTGTTACAATTGCTATAGCTTAGCAATTTATTTCACTAGAATCTAAAATTCCATTCCTCTCTATCCTCCTTAAATCCCATATATAAAAATAGATTTGTCTTCCCTCTATGAAGCTCTACTCCCTATCTGTAAATATTTTGTTAAGACTTCCCTTCTCTTTACATTTATGGTTGACTAATCTGCACTTTACAAGCTCTGTAGTGATGGATAATCTAGGCGTGAGAGTAAAACTTCATTGTATTAGCATCCTATTAGCATTTTGAGAGGAAGCCCACAAAGGACATAAATAAACCATAATGGAATGCAGGAGGCATGGAAGCAATAAATCAGTGCAGTTCACCTAAGCAAAGAACAAAGGGGTGGGGGACACAGGAAGGGAGACAGCTTACCCACCTTGGATTCTTGAGTGCTTATTTCCTACATCATTTTACCCCCCTTCTTACCTTCAGCTCTTTTTTCCTAGAGGTCTTTTCTATGTACCTCTTCCTTTTCTCTCTCCTCTCCCTCCATATGTATGTAATATATAGGGTGGAGTTATTCAGACAAAGGAGTTTTGGGGGTAAGACAGGCAGGAAAGAATGTGGCAGACAGAAGTATGTGCTAAAGGTTGAGGGTCCCTGGCATGCTGAAGAGTCAAAACATTTTAAAAAAGGCATGACCACTGATTAAGGGGATGGTGCACGCTGTGGCCTGAGAGTCCTGGTGAGCTACGTGCTTTTGTGGCTGGGGAATCTTGGACACCGTGCTTAGTCTTTGTGCCCCAGTTTCTTCCTTTGTTAAAAAAATACTGCCTACTGTATAGGTCTATCACGAGGAATAAATGATTTGATACCTCTAAAGTGATTAGAATTACCCTTGGTGATTAGAATTACCCTTGTCACACAAGCACTTTTTTATTGTTTGCTGTAAAAAATCAAGCCGTAAGAAAAATCTGAAGTCACTTCCTAGAACTGTTCACTTATAAGTTTATTTGCAGTTTTTAAATATTTTTCAAGTAATGTGAATATTTATTCTGGAGTGCTAAAGAGAATAACGGCACATATATGTATTTTTGACTACCTGTATTTTGGGACTGTTCTGATGTTGAGATTGAAGCCACACTGAGGAAGAGAGGAAGAAGTGCTGACAAATACTTGGGAGGATTAGTTCAAGTGACTTCTGGCATCCCCACCTCATTCTTCTGGCGCCAGTTCCATGTCTGGAACTTTTGGAACTTGGGCTTCTAGAGAAGAGATACTTCCTAGGCTTGATAACATGAGATACATGAAAGAAATAGCACATCAGAGGACACTGGGGAAAGGGCTGAGTGAGAGGTCTGAAGAGAGGAGCTTTTAAGGAAGGAAACAGAAATGGAGAGAATTTGCACATAGGCTTTGGAGGAACCTATATTTTAGTTGGCAAAGGACATGTTCTCTGCTCTCCTTACTTATCAGTGCCTTTGCTCTTGCCCTGGATTCTCCTGCAGCTTCCCAACTACACATCATTCTTACGGTTTCCTGTTCCAATCACATACTGCAATCAGAGAGATATTCATAAGTTTCAAATCACTGTCCTCCCTGGCATTCAAATATCTTATCTCTTCATGAGAGAGAGAAAGGGAGGGAGAGAGAGATAGAATGAACATAATGTGAACAAATCATCATCATAGAAGGGAGGAGAAAGTTGCAGCTTCATCACTCTGAAATATAAATAAATGAGTCTGGGGTGGGAATTCTCTAAATCTCTCCAGAGCTATATCACTATCCCTAAGTTGAGAAGAGTTTGTAGGTTAAATGGGCTCCAAATGAATATAAAATAATACATAGAAATTGAATAAATAGTTTATTTGTAGTTAAGTGCATGGATTGTTAAGTTATAGATAAGGACATGGTTCAACTAAAAGGACATATTTTAAAGGACCATATCAATGGGGAAAGGATAAAGGAGAAGCTCCAAATGTAACTACCTCAAAATTCCTTTCATTCTTTTTAGGAAAATAGAGATTATCTTTTAGGTCATCAAAGTACTTCAGATACTGTCTTTTAGGAGGCAGTTGTGTATAGATCTGCACAAGAATTTGAACTTTATTTCTCAACTCTCTTAGTTAAGTCATCACTGATCTCTATAGTAATCTTCATAGTCAATAAAAGTTCATTATTTGATTATTCCACTACTTGTATAAAGCTGTTAACTACCTCAAATGGATTTAAGAACAAGGCAGACCATACTTACTTTATGGTTTGCATACATCCATCATATTGCACACATGCACACAAACCAAGGTACAGTCATACAGACATAAACTAATACTGTCCATTTTTTATTTATAGTAAACTCTTGTTCAAGGTCCAACTTTGGGGAGGTAAAAAAATATCTGCAAGTGGGCAAGTCATCCTGGAGAGTTCTAACACATATGCTGGAGATATTTCATAGTGTTAACTTTCAAGTGAATAAATTTACAAATGTTTTGCAAATTTCCTTTCCTAGATACTTAATTTAATTGATACTCAGAAGTCAAACCATTTCATTTTGATTAGGGAGAAGAAAATCATTAAGGGAATGTGGGTAACCAGATGACAATTAGAGCATTCCATAGTGTGTGTGTGTGTGTGTGTGTGTGTGTGTGTGTGTGTGTGTATGTGTCTGTAGATATGTATCCATGTCATAGTATGCTACACTGCATTATATAAAGAGCGATTTCCTATCTTTTTTTTGGAGCAACTTTAAAACTGTATTCTTTTTAAACTTTACATTACTATTCTATGAAAATCTGAGTAAAAATGCTGATGAGTAATTTCCAGCCCTTATAGTATATATTTCCATTTAGCCTGGTTAGCATCCTCACTGCTCTGCTGACACAGAGATCAGTCTGTTGTTGTTTTTTTTTTTTGTTTTTTTTTTTTTAGCAATGCTGATCTATATGATAGTTTTCTTCTCTGTTTACCCCACAATTGCCTACAACTAAGTTAGAGGACTACTTGTTTAGGTAGGAGACTTGTGAGGCTGTCTGAAGGTGAGGAGTCCTGAATCTGTCAGCCAGTGGTTTAATACACTAGCTGAACTCGAGATCAGCCCCAACAGTTGGCAGACAGTGGACCTGAAAGGCAGGGACCTGATCAGTTAGGCAAGGCAGGCTTGATCCTGGTCCTGAGGCTCCTGAGGGATGACCAGTAAGACTGATTTTCTAAGAAGAATTGAGTTTATTTATGCCTTTTTCTTCTTGACCACTCAGATCTTTCCTTCTCTCAGTCTTCAGAAAAAGACCCCTTAAGCCTTATAGAGCCTTAAATTATTAAACCAGAGTATTGTTCCAAGGAGAAAGTCTTGATTCCATCCACCCAAAAGCAGTCAGTATCTATGACAGATGACACGATGGATTTAATTCCCATCCATTTTGTGTGGGTCCCTGTGTGTGATTGCTTCATCAAAGTCTAATATTCATAAACCCTAACCTATTCCTAGAACAGAGGCAAAGAGGCTTGTATCATAGAGTTTAACTTAGTTTTATAAACAACTTGTACATGTGGTTTACAGCCTCCTTTGGAGTTTTTATATAAGTAACCTGTGTATAGGCACTCCACCTAAACTAGAGGTATTTGTAAACTTGAGTTTTAATTCCATCATTTAATAAAGTGTGAAAAATGCAGAACTATTAGATTTAGGAATTATTTATGAAAAACTGACATAAATAATAGATTTCTCTAGTAGGGGTCAAAATGGAGTAATATCTCATCTGTGAACTTTCATTAGAAAAACTATTTTGAAGCTATGTATTACACATCTCATTTTAAAATATATTTAATAATAAACAAGTGTGTAATTCTTAAACGCTTTCCTGTCACTAGATTTATTTTAGTTTCATATTTTTTTTTGACTGGGAAACCATTTAGCTTGATTTGAAGAAATCTGGTGTTTCATGATGCTAACCTTTAAAAGAAAAAAAAATCACGTTTTTATCAGAAATACTGTGAATAGTGAGCAGCTGTTTGGTTTATAAAATAGAAAAAGGAATTTCTTTATTATTACAAGTTGCTTTTGAAATATTCTGTGTGACATTCAATGAGAAAAATTTTTCATTGTAATATTCCTGAAAGATAATAAAATACTTGCGCCTTATTAGTGTGTGAGTTTTGTAGCAGTTAAAAAAAAACAAAATTCTTCACCCGGCCAGAGTGGCTCAGTTGGTTGGGCATTGTCCTGTGCACCAAAAGTTGGTGGTTTGATTCCTGGATTGCAGGTTCTATCCCTAGTCAGAGTATGTATGGAATGCAACCGCTAGGGTCGGTCTCTCTCTCTCTCTCTCTCTCTCTTCCTTCCTCTTGCTAAGTATGTCCTTGGATAAGGATACAAACCAACAAAACACAAAGCAAACAAATGAAACCAATCCCTTTTTCCAAATGCACAATTTCATTTTCTACTTGATCATGTTCTGCAAAATACATAAATTACTAACAACATATGTAATGCAATCTGGGTTTTTCATTGTTACCATCATTACTGTCTCTGATTTTGTATTTAACATGTCAGATTTAAAGACCCTTGGAATTATCAGTGTTATGTTCAAACACTGAGTTGAGTTTTGTAGAGATATGTATAAATCAATAAATTTTAATCTATTTTAAGTTACCATTATTTTTAAACTTTATAAAGGGAATGAAGTTAATAGAGCCAAAATTGTTTTCCACCTATATTAATGCCTGCATTTTAAACTAATTTTTGTTTGCTAATGATGAAAAATATAAAGATTATTTCTATGTGGTTAAACATAGTTTTACTAATGTTTTCAGCATGAATACGTGGCTTTTAGAGCAAAAAGATGAGAGAACTTCTTAATCTAGGGAATTTTATGTATATACAGTTTTGTACCATATAGAATCCGATTCTAAGTACTTTCATAATGCTAAGAATAGCTTCTATTAGTTCCTATCAGTTATTTTAGAGGTCTTTGTTTCCCATCTTGTAATTTCTAGCACATTTCACTGTGCTGGCTTGATTGATTATATATATTTCACCAGACTGTAAGCAGTTTGAGGGCAGGAATGAAAGCATCCTTCTCAATGTATGCCAAGTAGCAAAAACAATGACTTGTCAACTATTTACAGAATAAATGACTAAATGAATAATAAACACATTTGGTAATGAGCCTCTGGAATTTGGGGAGTGGTTATTAATCCCTGGTGACTTTGCTCAAAGTTCTCACAAGAGCATGGTTTAACTCTTTAATAACATTTTAGGGTGCAAATCAATCATATTTTCAGTAACTTTTTTTTTTTTTGGCTAAGCAGACACCATGCTTCTCTGTGTCTCCTGTATTTTCTTTTTTCATTTCAAAGAGTATATGATGTCATAGAACTCAGTTGTCTTAAAGATGTTTATTGAGTATGTAGCAGCATGCAATTTGCAGAAAACTAAGAAATTCATATATTTAAGAAAGGTATGTAGACAACATACATGTGTGTTAAGAGGAGGGATATCTAGCTGGATAGTACTTTCTTTAAAGAGACACGGGACGACATTCATATAAACTCATAATTACTGTATGCATATATGAAGGACTTATATTGAGGTAAAAGGAGAACCTTGTTTTCTGGATGACAGACATAAATAGTTGTATCTTACAGTTTATTAGATAACATTTCAAAACACACAAAAATCTTAAATAATAGAATGTACATGCTTGTATATAAAGGCTATGGTTTTGATATACTTTTATACCTGGAAAGCATTTAAAATAGTTACTCTCAATAATTTATTGTGGAAAGAATGAATAAATGAGGAATATTTTGTTACTGATGAAGCCTGAAAATCCTTATTCTATTTCTTGGCAAAACATTACTGATGAAGCCTGAAAATCCTTATTCTATTTCTTGACAAAACAAGTTAAAGTGTTCATTGCAGTCATTCAATATATAGCTAAATATTTTTTCCTTATTAATGTTAATGGCAACTTATTGAATACCAAAAATATAAGTTAGAATTTTTATATTCATCTTTCTAATGTTTAGGATAAGGGTTAGGAATTGTACTTTCATTGTGCAGTTGAGGAAACTGAGACTAATAGGTTAAATAACTTTCTGAGTTGGTACACTGTTAAGTGGTAGAATCTGGATTTGAACTCAAGCCATTCTGATCAAAATCTTGAACTTGTAGGCATCATACTACTAACACAGTTAGAATGATTTCTTAGTGATCACTTAAGTTGACCCTTTGTTGCATAGATTGAAATGTATAATCTTCATGTTTAATAAGGGCAGTACTCTGAGTTTTGCTTAGTAAGGTAATCCAAAAACCTCGGTTTCTCCCATAGTACAATGTGCATGCTTACCATGCAGTTCATGTCTGCCTTTGCAATGCCCTCAAAATCCGAAACACAAATGTTAGACTATGTGAACTCATTTTCAGAGATAATCAAAACCTATCAATTTGTGGGGGAAAAAAAAGAATTTGCATTTGCAAGTGACTTAAATGTGACCCTTTCCTTTGGCTTACATGGTTATTGCATTATGAGTATGCTATTTATTTTTATTGCAATAACCCTTGAAGACCATATATTTATTGATTTCCAATTACAATTTGGTCAAACTTACATGGTTGTACAGTGAAATTCATTGCAGTCTGCAGAGGTAGCGGAATCCTAAATGTGTAAAGCTATGCAAACTAAAAGCTTTTTGTGGATAATTTCTGTTTTATATTCTGCATAGAAAACAAAAAAGATGTGTTGTGAAATACAATATGATTTCTTCATTACTAGAGGCAGATCAAAGGACCCCTGATTCTAAGACGTGGTTATTTTGAGATCCCAATATCCATCTCCTATTCATACACAGCAACTGGTGGCAACTAAAAATAATTGGCTCTGCCAGTAGCTAAGAATCTGGTCACATTTGGCTCCTGGACAACGTGCACAAATGAGACTTAGGATCCTCCCTTAGTTTCTTCCCTCCAGCCCACTCATCATCCAGTTTGCTGCCATTTGAAAGCTATTGAAAAGCCATTAACAGGCAGGAACGGGAGAGCCGCACTGCAGCACACCTCCGTGCTGGCAGAATGTGGCTGCATGTGAGCACCAATTAGAATGGACTATTCCCGGGATTGTGGCGCTAGGAGCACTGTCAATCAAGGACACTACAATAGCACGTGCAGCAGTGGTGGCTCCAGACCCACAGAGAGGCGTTGTCTTAACTCTGGCTGCTGAATGAGAATGAGTTTGAAGCTTTTTGCATGATCATGGAACACAGCTCCTGTTCAATAATGCATCCTGAGGTAAACTGTTACCTGAGTCAGGGCTCTAAATAATGCATCTCCTGGGATCAACAGTTGTAGCAGAAGAGAATGCTGGAACCCATAGCAAGATTTTTCTCTGAGATGGAACGATGTCTCACTATCATTTTATCAAGTGCTGTAAGTAAGCTTGATATTTTGCTCATGTGGTTGTTTTCTTGAAATATTATTTTATGCAGGTGCTAAAATTAAGGCAGGTCTTCTAGTATGCCACATCTGGGTGAATGGCATAGAACAGTGACTTTGAAAGATGTTTTACATGCTAAATGCGTTTCCTCTTAATTTCAGGTTCTGAAATAATTCCAGTGTGAGCCAAATGCTGGCAGTATAAAAATCTTTAAAACTTTAGCTTTTTATAGAAAAAGATACATACATTCCTTTTTTTTAAAAATAAGTAATCCATAAAAAGGAATTTTATAAGAATATTTCTTGGGATCAGCATATATTAATAAAATGTTTCCATCAAAACTTAGTTTATTCATGTATGGCCGAGGACATTCAGTTATCATTTTACTCTCAAGTTTCACTGCTTAATGCCTAAATCCAGTGCTCAACGTGTAAGCTTGATCGTTAGGATTATCCTTGACTGTAAAGTTTTGTCCTTGCACCATTCACCTTGCAGTGCTCAGGGACTCGAATGACATCTGTACTGTACCAAATGCTCTACACAGATGCTAGGAGGGTGAACTATAGTTTGTTACTGGCTTTTCCGATGGGTCCATGAAGGCTTTTTTCAGTGCCTGAATTTTAACAGGATTTTCTGAGCTAGATAAAAGCAGCATTTAAGCCTTCTCTGGGTGGTAATAATGAAGAGGGAGGTGTATTATAGCAAGAATGGCTTGCTAGATATACATTTTTCTCCAGTAGCACTTCTGAAAACTTCTGTACATTTATGTCATCTTAAAGTTACACATGACATTTGTAGAAAATGGTTTCCTCTTAGGATGAGGGTTTTGTTGGCAAAGGACATTACAATGTTACATTTAAGTAACATCATTAAGGGAACACATGTTTTGAAAGGATCTTGAGTTTTACACTAAAGGATACTGAAAAATAATGATAACTGAGAAGGATAAAATACCTTCCACTTGTCTTTTGTGGGGGATGTATATAGCTTTTAAAACTCTGATTAATAAAAATAAAAATGGCTTACTCTTCAGCACAATCCAAAGAGACATGTTTTTGTCTTGCTGAACAATTTGAACTCAAAAAGAATTCACTGATCAGCTCATAAGTTTGAAAAGTAGCTCTTTAATTAATAAAAATTGGTCCCATGCAGCATATTTAGGAATGATGAGGATAGTCTTTTGTGTTAACCCCTGAAATATTGGGGTTATTATCTTGCTAAAATATATATAAGACAGTGTTCCTGGCTGGGTTTGCATTGCCCCTCTTGTTTTACGGCACCAGCAGAATGTCATTATTTCTCCTCTCTGTGCCTCTGCAGAGGAAATCCCGAAACCTCTGCACCATTTCTACAGGCGCCTGGGCTCTCAGCAGACAGAACACATCTGGTGGGAGGCAGCCATGGAGCATGGGCAGAAGCACAGGGGGACACAGTGACATGAACTTGGGAGAGTCAGGGTACATTTGGTCATCAAATTTAACAGGGGGCTGCCCTTTTCTGCCTTATATTATTTTTGTTTCAGCTGAATTATTGGAATTCAGAAAATTAAAGGAAGTGATGATGTCTGGTCAATGGAAGCATTTGAGATAACTTACAATCCAGATGAAATCTAAAATGAGTGAATAGTGAGATGTTCCAAACACGTGGGAAAAATGTTCCTCATGAATTTATCAAAGTAACTATCAACTACTTGCTGAAGATCTATGTTCTAAGCTCTGTGTTTGGCAATATGTATAAAATGGGGGGGGGGGGGCGGGGGGACCGCCCCATGAATATTGTTGAATGCTAACTTCTCTGGCGGGATGGTACAGCATGCTAAAGAAGTTCAGAAATTATGTTTCATTGTGTGCCACTCGTTAAGGGATATTTTCTAGTCTTGAGCTGGATACTGAAGGATGAATAGAATATAGAAGGAAAATTGAGGGCATTTATAGAATCAGAGGGATATATTGTTAAGGATTCTAATTCACAATTTAATCGTTATTCCTGATGCATAAGATGTTCCCATAATGCGTTTCCTTGCCCCTTATAGTGCACTGTTCCACTGGCAAGGTTAATGGCCCACATTCTTCGCATCCAGTCCTTACATGTGCTTTCTTTCTTCCGCATTATGACCTTGGCTTATCACTGCACCATTTTCACTTCCAATCTGGGCAGCAATGCAGGAAGGAAGTAGTCAGATTCCAGAGCAGGAGCAAAAGGTGAAAATGTGCAACAATGGAAACCTAGTAAGGGAGCCTATGGCAGAAGGTTGGGAGACCAATAAAGAATGTTTGCAATAACTTTTAGTCATCTAGGGAAGTACTCATTATTTACTGTTAAAGTATGCATATGCTGAAAGATCTAAACTCAAATTCCAACATTAGTTAACTCTGGCTTATGAAATATATAATACATTATATCAATTATAATTAATTATATACAAATAGAAAATATACATATTTATATATTAATTAATTATGGGTCAATGTTTAATATAATTACTTATATAATAATTATAATCATGGAATTATCAGTTACTTTTATAAACTGTCCTATTTTTTCAAAATTGTCTACAATGGGCAAGTTTTACTTTTACGCTCAGAAAAACAAAACTTTTCTAGAGTGTGTAAAGGAGAATATTCAGAGAAAGAAATGGCTTAGATTTGTATCACACCCACATTTCTTTCTGACTCCTTGGAAACTGTCCTATTTCTGCATGTTTCATATATCTCGTATAGACATGTTAAAAACTGGAGTAGAACAATTTATCGCAGAAACAAGGTACAGCAGGAAATCTCAGGAACACTGAGACAAAAAGTGCTGATGTTTCTTGTATCACTCTGGCCAAGAGGTATCTTCAGATGGATCTGTAGTGAGATTCTATCTCTGCTTTGTGCCTGGGAGAGTGACCTGTGGATTTGGCCAGGTGCCTCAGCAGAGGTGCAAGCAGAAATGAGAAATGGAACTTGAGGGCTCACATAGTTTTAGTGCCATGTGGAAACTTGGAACTATATTTCTGCTTTACCTTTAACAAATGAGCAGAAACTTTACTCTTAACAAATGAGCAGAAACTTGAGGGCTTCCCTGTTAAATTCCCTTATGTGTGTTGGGAATCTGTTGCCACAACTATGCCTGGACTATATTTCTCTTTGTTTAATTTTTCTCTAATTATTTGAGGTTGGGGCAGTTTACAATAGGTAGAAGGTTAAAGTTATTTTAAATGAATATATTCAAGAACTGTTAATTCATTCACAGCTAACTAAGGATGAATTATACCAGAAAGGTTGCTATTTTTCATATTAAACAAATTTTACAATACCAAGGTCACCTTATTTTTCCCCCTCATCACTCATGCTCATAAATGCTACTCCCACTAAAATGCCTTCATTGATCTTTCCCAGATTGTACATGCTGTTCATTTCTTTAAAAACTCCACTACAGCAAGTCTGCAAGCTCCATAAAATACCAACGTATGGTCCCATGATTGCTTCAGTCTCCCTTAGCCCCACTCTTTACCCAAACCAGATCCATGGTCAACCATTGAACCCATTCCATCCCCTTATCCTCATATCCCTCTGTTACACTCAAGAGACAGATGCCTAACTCAGGTTGAACCCAACTTTCCAAATTATCTGTCCTTATACCAAAGCAGTGGGATAATCCCTGAAAGATTTCAGAACAAAAACTAATTTCACTTTGATTTCAGATAGGCATCATTATCCCTCACTCTTATCATGTTTGCCTAGAAGGCATGATTGTTCATGCCTAGAGATCCCTTAAACCTCCTACCCTGCGAAAATAGAATTCATCTGGTAATAACTCCCGTATCTTCCCATCATTAAATCTACAAAGCTGCCTAAATATGAGCTTCTGAGACCACTTCCATTGTGTGACCATGAATTGCTCCTCTTTGTAGCCAAAGCCAATGTGTTCTAGATTCTACCCCCTATTTCCTCATTCCTTAAGTTCTCAATTTTTATCCTGCACCACCAATTTCTACTGCACCATTTCCATCAGCATCAGTACATGGCTTAATATGCCCATCTTCACACAGTCTCTCTTGACCTCATATTTCTTTCTGGCCGCCACTACATTTCCTTGTGTTCATGATCTCAACTTGGAAAAATTGCCTGTATGTACACATGGTTTCTGACCCTCATTTCCTTTTTTATTCTTCAAAATGCTGCCCCATTCACCATTGCAATGAATCCACTTAAGTAAAAACCACCTTTATGTGGCAAAATCTTATGGACATGGGTCCTTCCTCATGTTAACTTCTCACTTGACTACCACCTTCTCTTTTAGGATTTTTCTCCTGTTTTGCTGGCAACTTTTTCTATGCCTCTTTGTCAGCTTTCTGTCCTTCTTAGAGCATGCCTCTGAAACGGCAAAATTCCTGGTTGACCTCATTCATTCCTGTGGTTTTAAATGTTATCTGTATTTTCCCTAATATGTACCTTTAACTCTGATATCTCCCTCCCTTCTGTAACAACATGGACAACTTTTCTGACCAATAAAGATATATCAAATTATTCTTGTTTTGATAGTTAGGCAATATTTCAGAGCTTTATTAAGCAATTTATAAACTCGTCCCTTTTTGATAGGCATTAAAACATATTTGTTTTAATATTTAATAATATTTGGCTTATATTACTAGAGTATTGATTCACAAAAGCAGTATTGCTGAATCAGATGGCATGTGTAGTTTTGACTATGTAGTAACTGCCAAATTTTTTCCAAGAAGCTATAGCACTTGAGATTCCCACCACCAGCAGAGAATGCTCATCCATCCTTGTATTTGCCAGCCTGGGATGCTATCTCCAAATGTTGTCAACTCCATGGTTGAAATATAGTTCCTCACAAGGCTCTAATTTTATTTTACTAACTAAAGGCCCAATGCACAAAATTTGTGCAAGAGTAGGCCTTCCTTCCCCAGGATGCCAGGGTAGGGCCGATTGGGGGGTTGGGGGGTTGGGGCACCGCCCCCTGTCACACTCAAGGCACCCAGGACCGGGACACGGGCTTCACTCCGGCCCTGGCTTCATCAGGAAGGACGTCCAGCATGACATCCAGAAGGACGTCTGGTCTAATTACCATTTTACATTTTTATTATTATAGACACTTAAGGGTTTCCCTCATTTTTGTTATTCCTATTTCTTTATGTCTGTCCTCATTTTTATAATGAATTGTTTATCCTTTTAAAGAACAATTTTACATTAATATTTTTCTGGATATGTGCTGAAGATCGCATTTATGTGTTTTGTTTTGTCTTCATTTTGGGTACTTTTGGCACCCAATTTTCTCACATAGAAATGATGTCTCTTTTTTCTTTATGGATTTCAGTTTTGTTATTGCTTTGGGTTGGCTATTATTCCTAAATGATTAGTCTTCAACATCTTATTCTAAACTTTTATTTTTATATTTACAATCCTAATCCTTGAAAATTAAGGTGCAATATGAGATGAGGGCACTTTTTTCCTCTTTTTTATTGCTATATGAACCAATCATATCTACCCCACATTTTTTCACATTTTAAATTCCAAAATGTACTTGCATCTATTTCTAGTTTCTGTTAATTACACTGATCTGCTTGTATAGTTTATAGCCATACTGTTTTGGTGACTATGGCTGTATAGTAACTTTAATCCTTTCTGATTATTATTTTTCCTAGATATTCTAAAATATTTATGTTTCCATTGTAAACTAAAATTAAATAGTCTTAAATGAAAAAAAATTCTAATTAGCACTTAAAAATTTATCCAGCAATTTAAATTTAGTAATATATTAGAATAAGATCTGTAGATCAAGAGTATCTATAATTCTACTAAATAAATTAGTTTTAATACATAGTACAACTGCTCCAAACTGATACTTATCTTTATGACAGTACTGATAATTATATGAATATTTTATAAGAAATACAAGAATATTTTAATATTTTATTAAAACTATTTTATTGAATATTAGTAGAATAAAGAATAAAATAAGTAAAGCTCACATACTAGTGATAAATCTTGGACTCTTACACCTAATACAATTAAGAAAAAGATACAAATCATTAATGTGCTAATGAGGTGTATAGGCCACTCTCTATCTATTACATCTATGTCTATTCTTCCTCCCTTAACAGTTGTGAAGAAACAGAATTAAAGGATATGTATAAAATAATAAAATTCTTGTAGTATATGTATATGATTCAACATTTGACTGTTTATTAATATAGTTCACTTTTTTAACCAACTCATGAATATCATGGCTACTTTTGTCCTGATGATCCATCCAATGATAGATCTTTGTGCATTGCTACAGTGTTGACATTGCATTATTAAAGACTTGTCATTATATGTGGAGGGATCCAGACCTGTGTTCTTACCTGACATCTGTTATTCTAATGTGATACCTTCTCTTTCTGTAGGTTGTTTGGTGAATGAAAGGCGGCTCTTTATGCTTTCAGTGGTTGGTTTACACTTAGTGTCACTTTAGGGACATAACCATGCCATGGTAACTTAGATCAGCTAGATAGATTAAGTTGATTTCATTTTCCTTTTGTGTCATTAATTCATATCTTTATTAATCTAAGAAATATTATTGAGCTCCTATTCTTTTCTAAGCACTGGTCTGAGGGGTAAGGATAAGAGGATAATCAAGCAAGCTAACACCCCTCCCATTTTTATTTATTTTTAAAATATGTTTTTATTGATTTTAAGAGATAGGAAGGGAGAAGGAGAGAGAAATAGAAACATCAGTGATGACAGTCATCAATCATCTGTGTCCTGCATGCCTCTTACTGGGGATCGAGCCTGCAACCCATCAGGTGCCCTGACTGGGAATCAAACCATGTCATTTGATGCTCAATCACTGAGCCACACCAGCTGGGCACACCTCCTATTTTAAAAAATCTGTTTTTATTAATTTTAGAGAGAGGGGAAGGTAGAGGAATAAAGAGATAGAAACTTCAAGGAGAGAGAAACAATGATCAACTGCCTCCTGCACACACCCTACTGGGATTAAGCCCACAACCCAGGCATGTGCCCTGAGGGGGAATTAAACCAGTGACCTTTTGGTCCATGGGAAGATGCTCAACCAACTGAGCCACACAGGCCAAGACCCCTTCCATCTTGAAATTCCCATGCTAGTATGGAGACAGAGTAAGCAAGTGAACAAGCAGATGTAGATAAAAATTTTCGATAGTAGCAACTGATGTGAAGAAAATAAAGGAGTTTAAAGATCTAATGAGTGATCTGAGAACAAAACTTGGTAAGAAACAATTTTAAATAGGTTGTTAAGGGATATAGCTCCATTTACTTTTACTTCTAAATTTCTTACAATGTTATTTATATATGCCCTTCAAATGCCAATTACTATCCAATGACTACATTTTAGCTCCTGCTCTATTATTGTATTGACATGTCAAACTGTTTTTATTTGTGCCACAATTATCTCAAAATACACAGGTTGGCAAAGTTGGTTTATGGTTACAAGTGCATGAAACAGAGTTTTTTTGTATGTGTTATTATTTACTAATGATTGTATTGTTTTCCATATGAACAACTGTAGAGATACTTTTGCCCCGCCCCTATATTTGCATAGTTTAAGGTAGTGACTCTCTAATTTGTTTTTTTTTTTTAAATTAAATCTTTATTGTTCAGATTATTACATTTGTTCCTCTTTTTTCCCCCCATAACTCCCCTCCTTCCAGCTCCCACCCCACCCTCCACCCTCACTCCCCACCCACTGTGTTCATCCATAGGTGCATGATTTTTGTCCAGTCACTTCCCGCATCTCCCACACCCCTTTTTCCCCCAAGAATAGTCAGTCTATTCCCTTTCTATGTCCCTGATTCTATTATAATCACCAGTTCATTCTGTACATCAGGTTATTTATTCACTTGATTCTTAGATTCATTTGTTGATAGATGCATGTTTGTTGTTCATAATTTGTATCTTTACCTTTTTCTTCTTCTTCCTCTTCTTAAAGGATACCTTTCAGCATTTCATATAATACTGGTTTGGCGGTGATGAACTCCTTTAGCTTTTCCTTATCTGTGAAGCTCTTTATCTGCCCTTCAATTCTGAATGATAGCTTTGCTGGATAAAGTAATCTTGGTTGTAGGTTCTTGGTATTCAGCACTTTGAATATTTCTTGCCATTCCCTTCTGGCCTGCAAAGTTTCTGTTGAGAAATCAGCTGACAGTCGTATGGGTATTCCCTTGTAGGTAATTGAGCCTCTTTCTCTTGCTGCTTTTAAGATTTTCTCTTTGTCTTTTGCTCTTGGCATTTTAATGATGATGTGTCTTGGTGTGGTCCTCTTTGGATTCCTTTTGTTTGGGGTTCTCTGCGCTTCTTGGACCTGTAAGTCCATTTCTTTCACCAGGTGGGGGAAGTTTTCTGCCATTATTTCTTGAAATAGGTTTTCAATATCTTGCTGTCTCTCATCTTCTGGCACTCCAATGACTCTGATATTAGACCGCTTAAAGCTGTCCCAGAGGCTCCTTACACTATCTTCACACTTTTGGATTCTTTTTTCATTTTGCTTTTCCAATTGGGTGTTTTTTGTCGAATCTTTGGTTTGATTATTGTACTCCTCTGGTCTGCTATTGGGTATAATATTCTTTATTTCAGTCCGTGTATGCTTACTTTCTAATTTCTTTATCGTAGCATCGAGGGTCTCATTAGTTTTCGTGAGGCTCTGCACAAATTTATGGCAAGCCCTCAAAATTGCGATTCTTAGCTCCATATCCTCCATTTCTGTCATGTTTTTTTGTCTCCGCATCTTTTATGCTTTCTTGGTGCACCCCCTTGTGGTCTCTGTGTGCAGTCTTGTTCTAGCCAAGCCTTAATTGTTGTAGTTAACACTAGAGGGATTTGACCCCCAGGCCGACTGGCTATAGGAATCAGCTGTATGGAAAACGTCTGCCTTCTGGGGAGGCGCTAATCCAGCCTTTGCCTGAGGCGATCGGCAAATGGCTGTGCGCAGGGTTTGGGCGGGGCGGGATCAACAGGGCGGGCGGAGGGAGCAGTTATGGCCATGCTCAGTCCCGTTCCCAGAGGCTCTGCTTCTCAGAACCTCGGCAGCCGCTGCAAACCTCGGAGAGAAAGCTGCCCTCAGGTTCCAACTGATGCCGGATAATCCCGCTTCTCCCGTTTGAGTCTGGGTCCCTAGAGACTCGCCCGGATCTGGAGCCCAGAGTCTGAGACTCACTCCCGACAGAAAACGACAACCGCGCCCTCAGCCACCAGCCCGCTTTGCGCGCGCACCTCGGTACCTTTGTATTTTCCACACTGCGCCGCCTCTGAGCCTCGATTTGCTGTTCTCTTTCCTTCTAGTTGTAGAGTCTCTCTTCAGCCAGCCTTCCTGTGGTTCTGGGTGATGTCCGTTCAGTCTTTTAGTTGTATTTTTGAAATGGTTGTTTGCGGCAGCGGTCTCCGGTGTTTACCTACGCCGCCATCTTGGTCTCTCTCGACTCTCTAATTTGTTAAGTCAACCCCCCACCTCCACCCCCACTTAATTTTCCTGAAAAAGTGTTCTTGTGATTAACTCTTTGAATTATTCTGCCCTTCCAGGTTCATGGCTTAGTCATTTTTACAACTATTTTTTTCAGATATTTGAATCATTCCCTTATGCCAGACATTGTGCTACGCACTCAATTTATGTGGACAAATTGATTCTTTTTCTGCAAGAAATTCACAATCTAGAGGGGAGATTGGAATGTGAATAAACACTTTAGATGCATTTCTTTAAGTCACTTTTCTGAGAGAAGGCAGAAGAAGGGCACCCAGTGCTAAGGTGGGGAAGGTGTACAAGGAGCTGGGCCAACCTTTTCAAAGTGAGTGAGAAGCCATTTAAGGATGAGGAGCCATTTACTCATGATCAACATAGGTGAGGAACCTGGGAGGAGAGAAGTGCATAAACCTTGTTGTGTGTGTATGGTGCATTCACAGAACAAACAAAAGGTGCCTCATGTGGTGGGAGAAAGAACAATGTGCAATATTTGGACAAGTATGATTTTTAAATGTTATTTATCATGTGAGGGAGCTACCTGAATGATTTTAAAGAATGAGGAAAATGAACCAATTTCTGTTTTAGAACTGTCATTCTGGTGGCATTGCAAAGGATGGATGACAGGAGAGATTGTAAAGGGTATAGTCAAGGCAGTAAGTAGGCCAGGTGACAGCTCAAATCATGGTGGTAGCAATGATCTGATTTGAGTAACATTTTAAAGATAGAATTAACAGAACTTACTGTCTGATCAGTGAAAAATTTGTGCTTTGCTTTGCCTTTTTCTTTTTTTTTTTCATTTTAATTTTTTTTTTATTTTGCCTTTTTCTTTATGTATGTTCTGTTTAGGTTATTTCATTGTCAACATCATTGTTCATAGATTCCAGGAAAATCTCTAGGAGCATACTGTCAAGCCCAAGCAGACCACTATATCCTATCAGCCCTGCAGACGTGGACTGTCCAAACTAAGCCTATGCTCCTTCTTCCTCAACATGAATGTCCAGATTCTGAAGGACCTATAGGCCATGTCACCATGTGTAGACTTTTCCTGAGAGTAATTGGAATCCATTAAAATCTTTCAACTGTAAGAAGGGACAGCAAAGCCCTGGCTGGGTATCTCAATTGATTAGAGTGTCCTCCCAGATAAGCCAAGGTTGTGGGTTCAATCCCCAGTCAGGGCATATAGAAGAAGCAACCACTGGATGCACAAATAAGTGGAACAACAAACAACAAATCGATGTTTTTCTCTCCCTCTCTAAAAAAATTGAAAACCACTACAATAAAGAATAGACAGTAAAAAGTTGCATTAATTAGTAAGATCAAGTATGGGGAACAAGTGGAGGGGAGTAGCAGTGGAGTGCAGGAGGCCAGCTGGGTGTCTCATGTGACAGTCCACACCTGGGTGGAGGGGAGACCATACTGGTGAGTTACTTGAGAGTAGATAAAAAGGGAACAATATGAAAGAGACGTGAGTACCAGGAACCTTAGACTTTAGGCCAAATTTAGGAGTTGTGAAGGATGAAAGAAAGGGATTATTGATTATTCAACACTGGCAGTTAGATTTTTGCTTGAGCAACTATGTGTATGGCATTACCATTAAGCTTCAAATGTGACCCAGAGGAGGAAGGGTAGGCTTGGCTATACTGAGTTCCATGATGTCCAAGGAGAGCTGCCCAGTAGGTAGTTGTATAAACAGGCCTGAAGCTCAGGTGAGAGATGTTTATTTAACATAGAAATGGGAACAGTGGCACATTGGTTTTGTTTAAGCCATGGTACACGAAGAAGTAGCCGGCAAAAAATAGATTACTCAGATCAGAAACTTATGAAAAATAGAGGAGGAGGAGTTTACCAAGGAATTCAGGGGTCTTTAGTTAAGAACACTAGCATCACATGTCAAGAGGCAGGGTCTGCTAAACAGCTGGCATCATGTGACAAGATTAGGGGACATGTTCAAGACGATCCACTGGGACAACGGACAAGCAATCCTTTATTGGTGTGGACACCAAGCTGAGGCAATGGATAGGTGGGAGTGGAATTCAAACTGTAGGGACTGGAGCCCATCATGGTGAGTATAGAGTACTCACAAGCTTTGGCTTCTAAAAGGTAAAGGAAGGCAGCTATGCTCACCCCAATACATTCAATAAAAAATGTGACGGTGGCAGCAAATAAAGGTAGTGGTGAATAAACTGAAAGAAAAATAAAAGGAAAAAGAGATAAAGATCAATTGTTGGACAGAGATGTGTTCCTGAAAAAAAGTTTCAGAGTATCAAGACTTGCATAGTTTTTAATTTACTGTATCTACTTCCTCATCTTTGAAAACTCAATCCTATTTATTCCTTCACACTCACCATCATTAAAAGCTATGTATTAGAATTGTTTTCTTTTAATCTTTGACATTTCCAATTTTTTGAGAAATTAAAATGACAACAACGATATTAATGATGACAGTGCACCTTTAGAAAACCTTCACATAAAAGAAACATTGGCTTTTAACAATTTTCATAAGTAAATTCATGCTAGAATAGTACCTATAAAATCATGTTTTAAGAATGATTGTTATATGAAAATCACCCTTTTGTACCAGGCTTTGAAAACTTCTGTTCCAAACAACAGTTGAATTATGTTTTCCTTTCTCAGGAGAATGCATCATAGAGCTGCAAAGTCCATTAAAATGACTCGTAAACTGTTGGTTTTTAAATTGAGTTATAGCTTCAGAAAACTATATGGAAGTCACTGTGGGCAGTTCACTAAATATATCATCTCCACAGATAGTTGTGGTCAAAAAACTAATTGGAAATTCCTCTATACTGTGAAGCAAGATGATGGTACGCAAAATGAAAATTATGACACTGAATGAATTATTGGTACATTCTAAGTACTGCCCCCAGTTTTGTTTAGTTCAGCTTGGCTCATAGGAAGTGGTTGAAGTGGTTGAGGGAAGGATAACTAAAGGCAGAACTTTATGGTCTTCTGAATATGAAAAGGTGGAAGAGTCTTGAATTATTTATTATCTACAAATGAGGAGTGGCAGGAGAGACATTCAAATTAATGAATGGTTTTGTGGAAATCAATGGACTGTTTTTTCTTCATTCTGGCTGTTAGTAGAAAAGGACAAAGTTACTCCTCCAAGAGGGATGACAATAAATAGGAGATTAATGAAGGATATGCCTCCTGGTGCCTCATATTTTAAGTACATAAAAGTCAATTCTGTGGAGTATTATTGAGAGGAGAAAACCATTCAAAGGTTGAATTGTTTCCTAAATTTCTAGTTCATTATTCTGTACTGTGAACAACTTCCCCTTTTAAGATAGCTTTGGTTCACACCCTTTCCTCAGGGCACTCATGAACAGATGAGTGCATGGCCACAGCTTGCTTCACCTTTCTATTCTCATGAGATCCTAGACAAGACTTAATCTTTCTCTTTCATCTCACCACTGATCCATAAAGGACATCACCTCTGACATACCAGCAAAATCAGTTTAAGATATGCCAGCGAAGCCCTGCGTGCTATGCTCTGCACATGTGAACTGATTACAAATGTAGCCAGTGAGGGTGATGGAAGCAGGACATATCCCCCCCAATAATTTGGGGAGCCTCAACTGTTACTTGTGAACCCTTCAGGCTAATCCTATGGTGTCTCAGCTACTTTCTAGTTTTTTGTGTTTTTTTTTTTTTTTTTTTTCATTTTTGGTGTATTACTTAACTTCTCTAGGACTTGGTACTTTTCCTCATTTGAAAAATGTAGCTGATAATATCCCTTCATTGGTGTCTGTGAAAGTCAATCAGTCTATTAATAATTCTCCCTTCCTACCCCCTCCCCCACTTATGCATAATACATTCATCCATCTCTGTAGTCAAAATTTACTGAGCCACTGATGGATACAGAGTGTGTGCAGGTGCTGTCCTTGCCTTTGAAAATGGCATATTTGTTGCCAGAATCTTGAAATCTAAAGTCCAGTGACAATATGTGAAAACTCTTAGAAATCTGTGACATGCAATGCAGATGGAGAATTTGGGGCAGGAATGGAGTTACTATGCTCTTTCTCACTTTTTTTTTTTAAATCACCCTCACCCACAGACATGCTTAGAGGGAGGAAGGAGGAGAGCGAAACCTCTATATGAGAGAGAAACATCAATTGGTTGCCTTCTCCCTGTTCCCCAACTGGGGATTAAACCCACAGTCTTGCATGTGCCCTGACTGGGAATTGAACCGGCAACCTTTCATTGCACAGGGATGACACCCAACCAACTGAGCAACTCTGGCCAGGCCCCTCTTCCTCACTTTAACCAGATACCTGGTAGCACTGATTATTCTTTCTCTAACTTCTCTGATTTACAACAAATGACAAGGGCTGGATTTTTTTTTACAAGACTCTTTATTTCATATTTTAAAAAGTGATTAATTTAATTTAATTTAAAAATCATACCAAAAAGTATTTTTCTCTTATTAAAAATGTTCATTGTAGCAGCATATAACTAAATACGCCTCAGTATTTTGAAACATCTATTTTAATGCTTTCCTAAAAAATTTGAAAAATTGGTTCTAGTGTTAAGTATCATTTTGTTTGTTTTGTTAAGTCAAGTTTATTGAGGTATAATTTACTTCCAGAATTTTATTTTTAGGTTGTATAGTTTGATATATTTTGACAAATGCAGCCTATGATGTAAATGCTCCACTATCCAGATTTGGGACATTTCCTCACACCAAAAAGTTTCCTAGTTCTAATTCACAATCTCCTTCCCCAACTACCAGTCCTGGGCATGACAGATCTCATTTCTGTCCCTGTAGCTTTGCTTTCTTCAGAATGTCATATCAATGGAACCATATAGTATGTGACCTTTACGACTGGCTTCTTTACTCAGCCTAATGCTCTTAAGATCCATCCAAGTTGTTGTGAATAACAATTATTTCTTCCTTTTAATTACTGAGTGGTATTCCATGGGATGGATGTACCATGGTTTATCTATTCATCTATTGGGTGACATTTTTTGTTTCCACTTTCTGTCTATTAGAAACAAATCTGCTATGAACAATTCTCTACTGATTTTTGTGTGGACATACACTTTCATTTCTCTGATATAAATGCCAGGGATGCAATTGCTCTGTGTATAGTGTGTGCTTAGTAATTTGAAGAAACTGGCTTCTGTCTTTAGTGTAATTCATCTGAGATTTATTCATGTTGATACATGCATCTGATTTGATCTCTTTTGCTGTTGAGTAATATCCTGTTGTATGGACTTACAACAATGTGTTTATCCATTTTCTAGTTTGTGGGTATTTTGGTTGTGATTATGAGTAAAATTGCTATAAAATATTCATAGGCAGTTTTTTTTTTTTGTTTTGTGGTGTTTTTTTTTTTTCCATCTTAACTCACTGACCTGCATGGAGAATTTGACTAGTAAGCAAAATAAATAGAAATATGGTTATCAAACCACTGTGGATTGGGAAACACTCAAGAGATGGTTTTATTTTTTAAAATCTCAATTAGATAGTTTTAGTCAGAGGATTATTGCTGTATTCCCACTTTCTCTGAGACTTGTATATCCCAGGTCCATTAACCAGGGTCCAGCCTTGATTTTTGTGTCCTCAGCTTTAGCTTGAGAGCAGATCCTGAGCTCATTCTGATAACAGAACAGGCTTTTGGTCCCCATGTCTGTGTGGTTCAGCAGCAGTGATAGCTCAGGACTGCTTCCACAGTGCACATGTCTGTCTCCTGTTTCTCATCACCAGGGTTCTTGTGCTTTTTCTGCTCATTCTTTTTCAGGTATCTGGTCTCAAAGGATTGGAGCATTTATTATATCCATACATACATACCAGTATAGACATACAACCAACCTCCCTTCCTTCCTTCCTTCCTTCCTTCCTTCCTTCCTTCCTTCCTTCCTTCCTCCCTCCCTCCCTCCCTCCCTCCCTCCCTCCCTCCCTCCCTCTATCCCTTCCTCTTTCTTTCTTTCTTTCTTTCTTTCTTTCTTTCTTTCTTTCTTTCTTTCTTTCTTTCTTTCTTTCTTTCATAAACTATGTGCTGAAAAAAATTTATTCTTGTTTTATTATATTAGCACAGTGAGAAAGCTTTTCTCTTTAATTAGTAGAGGTGATGATTTTTAATGGAAGGCTTATAGTTTCTTTACAATTCAAATGGCTTTTTAAAAAAGGAATTCTTGAAGAAAATCAAGTTCCTATTTATAGACACTCTCTAAAGTATATCACATTTAACATCTTTATTTTCTATTTTTTATCTTGTTTTAATTCTACATCTGTTGATTTAAGCATAAATGAAATTTTAAAAGTATATCTTAATAATTGGTTTTCTGTGGCATCCTTTATATCACAGAGAAATCAAGAAATTTGCATGAGAAAGTCACACACATGACAATTACAGAAATGCTATTTTAAAAATCTAGTCTGGAGTCCAATGCTGTAAAAATACTTTTAGAATGTTTGATTATTAATTTTTAATGGCATTAGCAGTAGCAATTTTAGTTCAAGACTATACAGAGAGTAATACTAGTGGCTTCTAATAAATCTTTTTATTTTCCCCTGAAAATTTAGAAGTCCCTAAGTGTTGTTGTGGCTATAGTTTCAGGTATTTTTGTGCCTATCCTTGTTCCCCCAGATAATCAATGGTAGAGACATCCAAGTGGAGGCATGAGCAGAGGTGGTGGCCATCTGGGTTTTTCGTGTATCCTTCCCTGTGGAGAGGGCTGACTTTTGCCAGATCTAGGCTGAGTCTGGATTCTCCCATGCAAAGACATACTGATCATACAATGCACCTTATTTGTTGTTGAAACTGAACTTACATTAATAACGTCAGACCCATTAATGATACAATAATATTTGATAAATGAATGAGTCATCAATAGTAATCAGTTTACATAAATGACTGCCATTAATATTTAATGAAAACATGTTTTAACAATTTTTCTCTTTATTGTCCCAGTATCTACAGTAATTTTCTGTATTGAAAATAAGCTACTAACTTTGTAAGGTTTGGTACATACATTGTTTCCTTGTATCTTTAAAAGGCCCCAGTGTATTTCTTGACTTTCAAAGATCTCAATCTTATCTATCTCTGCCTCAGATCTCCTTATACCACCTATCAACCCTCCTTCCACCTCCCACAAAATATGGGGCCCTATCTACATATAAAAGTTTTGAGGAAAAGACCTCTAGCAGTGGTTCTTACCTGCTGTGACTCTGCAGAACAAACACAGGGAGTTACATCAGACAAGACAGGCCAACACAATGGGATCACAAGGACGGTGATAGATCAGGAACCTCAGAGTATCTGAGGGAGTAGATATGGCCAATAATGACAGTAGAACCCAACACTTCCCATCAGTCTATGGCCATTATGATGGGTTCAACCTAAGTCACATTTCCAATCCTGTAGGCCAGTGGTTCTCAACCTGTGGGTCGCGACCATCGGAAAACACATATAGCATATCAGATATTTACATTACAATTCATAACAGTAGCAAAATTACAGTTATGAAATAGCAACGAAAATAATTTTATGGTTGGGGGTCACCACAACATGAGGAACTGTATTAAAGGGTCGCGGCATTAGGAAGGTTGAGAACCACTGCTGTAGGCAGTTGAGTTGGGCAACAATTTTAATAACACCACTAGAACCACCTGAAGTAAGAGAGGAGAGGTGATTCCCAGAAGGAGGGTGCTCCTAGAAGAAATAACAGGCCACTGTAGGTAGTTAATGATAGTTTCAGATTCCATGTAATAGAGTAGCAGGAAGACAGTAATGAAAATGGAAGATATGTAAAAGGCTGGTTTGTTTGTGGCACTAATTAGTAATATCTTCAATGGGCAAGGTAGAGCCCATTGGTGATTACCTCAGAGATTATGACTAGTTTTATTTGCTCTACCGTTATTCTGGGTTACTATTAAGACAAATGTATTTTTGAAAATTCTGCCTAGCAGAGTGGAGTGGTTTGAGACTAAAGCCAAGGGTGTTTACTGCAATAACTAAGTCTTGAGGTAAGGAGGGTCCTTATGTTGGACATAGGGATGTTCCTCTGAGAATTATACTCTTTGTTTTGATACTGGCTTTTAAATTGTCCTTGGTTTCTTTCGTCTGAAATTGTATCTTAAAAATCGATGTGAAGAGCAATGGAAATAATTTAAAACCACAAACTCTAACCTAGACTGTTTTTTAGCCTAGAAAAGATAATAGAAATATCATTCTTTCCTCAATTATTTCCTTTACAAAGAAAAGTGGAAAAAAACAGATTTTATGAAGCCAAAATTAAGTACTAAATATAAAATTCAATTTTGTCTCCATCCATTTCAGGACTGAAAATATTTTATATCAAAATAATGGCATGCATCAAATATTTTATACCAAAGTAACATTTTATATAATACAATTTGTAAGACCTAAAACAATGATGATATTTTAAAAAATTATTTAGTCATGAAATTAGAGTTGCATGGACACATACACACAGGCTTTTGGATTAAAAAAAGGAAATTTAAGGAGGAACTGTTAAGGTAAAGCACATGCTCATTGGTGTTGAATTTGAAAGGTTTGTTTGTGTAGCATTTGTTTTTCAGTGTTGCTGCAGGACTCAGACTAAAGCCATCCAGGAAGCTGGTTGACTGACCAGTGGGGTCACGAAGCCAGTCAGCACTTCTGTTTCCTTAGGAGGGAAACACTGTATTGGAACTGGCAGGTATCCCATTCTCAGACAATCTGAACACCAGGGAATTTGTCTATTTAAAGAAATTGTCAGGAAGGAATAGAGTGAGCAGGGTCTCTTTCAACCAGGATTGAAGCTGTTGATGAGGATGATGTGTAGATATGGATTCAGAGCAGAAGATTATTTAAAGTCTGCAGACCCCAAAATGTATATTTGGGGTAAGGATCTAAATCTGTTTTGTTGAGTCTGAACCCAAGAGAGCTTCTCTCCTGAGCTACCCAGGAATTCAAGCTTGTCTGATACTGTTTTAATTTCATAGCATTGCCCTCTCTTGGAAGGGACAGGGCATCAATTGGGGTTCCAAAACTTGGAAACACCCAGTAGTGGGATCATGGTATTTAGAAAGGCAGGGACAGTTATGAAATGACAGGGTTTGATCTCAGCAATACAGCATGCCATTCAGAAGTATCTCAGAACAGCCATCAGGAGGCAGTTCTAATCTTAAAGGGGCTGGACTTCTCCAGAGAAGTTCTCATTGAGTGTGTAAATGATAAGATAATAGCTAGTTCACACCCAGAGGTGGCACTCCAAGTCACCAGGCTGTGCACATCCTGAATGTAGCTGGGTTGTCTCTGAAAAGGAACATGGTCACTCAGTCCTCATAGTATCAAGGTAAATTACTGTGTTCGGCATTAGCACATGGGCATGATTTGGGAACCATCTATGACACAGGACAGAGCATCCGTGACATGGTACCCTCCCTGAACTATAGATTTGATTAGACATCTGGGTCCACTGGGCTAATGAATCAGGAACATGCCCTCAGGGTAACAATCTTCAGTTTTATTCTTACTCTAAAACAAATCCTGAAAAGAATTATGACTGTAAATCTATGTTCACTGAAAAACTATTTATCATAATCAAATCACTTGTTATTAAATAAATATTGAAAGGGAAATATTAAATGTGGAAAGGTATAGATCAATAAATACAAAATAAATGTATTTTTGAGTATGCAGTAATTTTTGTCATTATTTTTGTTTCATTTCCATTTTAATGAAAAAAATAAAACAATTTTACATTTTCTCATTAGAAAAGTATGCCCTAATAATTGGATGGAAACCCAAGAAATGGTACATCCTACATAAATTAAAAAATTAAAGACAGTCAAGTAGTGAGATAAAAATGTTTGATTTTTTTAAAGAAGAATTTAAATTAAATTTATTTTTCTCTCTTTCAGAGAAGCATTTCAGTGCAGGATTATATGAAATGCATTTTTGGACTTAAATCCTGAGATATTTTAGGGTATAACATCTATATATTTTGCAAATGCAATTTCTTTGTACTATTTTTTGCTCTACAAAGAAGGATATGGACCTGCAGCTTGATTGCAAGGATGTTAAAATCTAGACATTTTAAAAGACTTCAGTGCTTAGAAAGATTTTTTTTTTTAAGGCTATGGGGGAGTATGTTGAAAGTGATTATACTCTTGTCTTTGAAAATCCTCACGCTTCCTTTGTTTCATTGTCATTGTATATACAGTAAAAAATAACTCTGGAAGCATGTATAACAATTGATTCTGAGAATAAAACTTCTGCTAGGAGAGTTGTTGGGTGTGTAGCTATAAGAGAGAGAGAGAGAGTGTATGTGTGTGAGTGTGTGCGCAGCATGCTAATTTCCTTCCTGAACAGCCACCTCTAGCCTCCGAAGAGTTCATAGCAAATATTTTTATAAAGTCGGATAAACAATATGTTGGCAGATACATTTTCCATTAAATAAAACTCTGTATGTATCTTTTTAAAACCCCTGTGATGCAGCCCCCTATCTTACCCACACTTTTTTATTATGGCAAAACACATAACATTTATTAGTTATCCATTTTTAAATGTACAGTTCAATAGTATTAAAGCATAATCACATTGTTTTGACACAGATCTCCAGATCTTTTTATACCTTTAAAATCTGATACTCTATAGTCTATACTCATTAAACAACTCTCACTTTTTCTGTCCAGCCCCATAGCAACCACTATTCTAAATTGTTTCTATGAATTTGACTAAGTAAATACCTCATATAAGTGGAATCATTCAGTATTTGTCTATTTGTTACTGATTGATTTCATTTAGCATGTCCTCAGTGTTAATCTGTGTTATATCATGTGATAGGATTTCCTTCCTTTTTAAGATATAATAGTATTTTATTGTAAAGGTATGTGCATACACCATTTGATTAACCAGTCATCCAGTGATGACATTTAGTTTCCTCCAACTCATGGCCACTGTGAACTATGCTGCAGTGAACATAGGTGGGTAAATGATTCTTTGGGATCCTGTTTTCAGTTATTTGGGGTATGTACCTAGAAGTGGGATTTCTAGATCTTGAAGTAGTTCTATTTTTATTTTTTGGAAGAACTGTTTTCTATAGTGGTTGAAACATTTTACAATTCCACCAACAGTGCAAAAGGGTTCCCAATACTTCTTACTTTCTGAGTGTTATTTTTTTCCTGTAGTAGTCATTCTAATGGGTGTGAGGCGATGGCTTACTGCAGTTTTTATTTGCATTTCACTGATGACTAGTGATTTTGAGCATCTTTTTATGTACTTGGGCATTTGTATATCATCTTTAGAGAAACAACTATTCAAGTCCTGTGCCCATTTTTAAATTTTGTTATTGCTATTTTTATTGTTGAGTTGTGAGAGCTTTTTATATATTTGGATACTAACCTCTTCTCAGATATATGGTTTACAAATATTTTCTCCCATTCTATAGGTTGCCTTTTTACTCTGTTGACTGTGTTCTTTAATGTACAAAAGTTGTTTTAGTTAGCCCCACTTGTCTATTTAGCTTATTGCCTGTGCTTTTGGTGTCTTATCCAAGAAATCATTACTAAGTCCAATGTCATGAAATTTCTATTTTTTCATCTGTGAGTTTTATAGTCTTATGCCACATAATCTCACCTAGCAGGATGAATACATAATGCAGTTATTGAGAGACACTGGCAAACTGTTTCCTTGAATGGCTGTGCTCGTTTACATACCCACTATGAGGGCGAGGGATCCAGCTTCTCCACGTCGTCACCAGTATTTGGTAATATCACTAATGTAATTTATTTTTTTTAATCCTCACCTGAGGATATTTTTTCATTGCTTTTAGAGAATATGGAAGGGCGGGGATGGGGAGAGAAACATGGATGTGACACTACTACAGCATCATTTGTTGAAAAGACTATCCTCATTGACTTGCTTTTACACTTGTGTCACAAACGAGTTGGCTGTATTTATGTGGAGCTAATTCTAGGTTCTTTATTCTGTACCATTAATCTAAATGTCTATTCTTCTACCAATGCCAGGAACAGAAAGTATTGAAGAGATAATTGATAAAACATATTCATGTCCTTCAAAAATAAGTGAATGGATCATTTATAAAGTTGGTTTTTGTTACTCCTAATCTTTTTCATTACATGCTAGATTATTTTGTATTTGTTTATTTTTATCTGCAAAAGTTTTATAGAATTCATAGGTAGATGTGGGAGAGATACATCTTAAATTTAACTATGTTTTTCCAATATTATAACACTTATTATCTTTGTCATTCAAATGAGTATGAGATCATATCTTTAATTTTTTCTATACATTAGTGAGACTCTGCTTCTATTGTTAGGTTTGAAAATGTGGCTTTCTTCTGTGTGTGTATTGATTTGTGTTGAGCAAGATTCTGAACTATCAGTTCTAAAAGCTGAGTCATAGAGGGTGCTGTTTTTTACATATGTCTAACACAGTATTTACAATGTTAACTAATTATTTTCCTCCTTCTACCCTTCTGGCCCTTATTTCTTTTACTTTTCCCCCTATGTTGACTAAAACCTTCATACTGAGGTAAGATAGAAGCCTTCCTTTCTAAATTTGAAGCAGAATTTAAAGAAGTGTCATACATTCATAGGTGTTCTAAAATAAGCCATACTTTCACACCATGAACGAATTGCACACTCCTGGGTTCGTTTAGCTAATATTCCTGTAGACTACCTGCATGTGTAATTATAAATGAGATTGATCTGTAACTCCCTTTTTGTAGTGATGTCCTCACTTGGTTTTGATAGCAAGTTTATGCTAATTTCCAAAATCAGTTGAGATCATTTTTATCTTAGTGCCCCAGTAATGAAGTTCAATAAGTTTTGACTAGACTGATTCAAAAGTATGTTTCCTATAACTTTGTTATATTTAGTGACTGTCTTATAGATTGACAGCAGCACATATACAAAGACAGCTTATCCACTAATAATTAGACAAAACAAGTTTCAGTACCTGATACATCAATGTTTAGACCATTTAAAATCAAAGAATGGAGGAATTATTTAACATGGAAATCTGTTAAAGATCAATCTTTTATCATGTATGGATTTGAAATGTAACAGCCTTAGCTTCTGATTTTCCAAACCATAAGGGGATTAATTTATGAACTACTCTCCGTGCTCCTTTTGGACAGCCTGAGTGGGTTGCTCAATGACTCATGCGTCATCACTGCACACTCCATAAACATTACTTCAGAGATAAAAACTAGAGGACTGTTGTGTTTATAATTCCAGGTGCACAAGAGATTTGATTGTAAAAGCTGAAACAATAGGACTACCAACACTCATTTTCAGTGACTTGGAATACAGATGGGTTTTCAGTAATGATGTCTAACACAAAAACTCAAAGAGAAAGATAAATTTGGCTACAATCAACTTTGAAATTGTCTACTGTAAAATCACCCTCCGCGTTTGACTGTGCTACTCAGTACATGACACTGCAATGTCATTGGTTTGACCTCTTTAGGATTTTCAGTGGTTCCAAAGATCCCCTCGGCTCCTGCTGTCAGCCCAGGGAAGTCATGGAAGTCCAAGTGTCTTGAGAATCCAAGTCAGTGAATCAAACTTGGTGCAATTTTCTAAACAGATTTGAAATCAGAAGATGTTTCCCATCCATCATTAATGAATTCTCACAATCTGCTTGTGGCAGTGATCATGGTTTTTATCAAAGAAACATACATGGAGAAATTTGTTATCATTCAGAATCGCTGTTGTCTCTTTGTGTTTAGGTCATTGGAAAGGGATAGTTTATTTGTGGTTATCTGGTACTCCTAACATCACTCTTACAAATACTTATTAAGAGTTTTATGAAAACATATGATGGTAAAATGTTGTCAAATGCTAAAAAACAACCAAAACGAAATTCTCCAATGCTTAATCTCTCCCCTTTTCCATATATATATATTAAATACATGACTGTAGAGAACCTCTGTCTTTTATTTTATTTTTTTTGAGCCTTTTTAGACTATTTACGACTGTCATAAAATCTCTTTGGTCTTAGACAAGTCACAGCCTCTCTCAACTTAGTTTACTTGCAACGTAAGGATGGTCTTACCTGTTGGCTGTGAGAATAACACTTTGCAAAGCATCAAGTGAAACAGAAGTGGAAATAGCATCACAACTTGCTGCTTTCAAAGGAATAGGTAGCACTGTCCTAACTGCATATTACCAGATATGGCATATGATGAACCACATCTTTATGCATGCCTAGTTACTTTTACTTGCTTGAGACTTACATCATAGATATGTCAAGAGAAGAACATATAAACGCATATCTGAACCTGTATTTGTGAACCAGATTCTTGAACTTACAGTGCTTTAACATTAATTTTTTGCCAATAGTAAAATTTTAACCAAGTGGTAAATATATAAGTTAGTACAATTCCATTACAGGTGTTTTGGGTGGAGTTTATAGGAAATAGCATCTGGAAAGAAAGTGAATATTTTCATTAACAGGACAGAGAACTCAGTTTGTTAATCAAAATATGAATAAGAGAAAGTATATAACAGCACCAATTATATTCATGATTTTGAGTTGCCAATAGCAAAATCTCCATTCCATTGCTCCAAAGTATACTTAACCATTGTTAGGTTTCTTAGAAATGAATGTTTACCAATCACTAGGAAATGTGTTTATCAATAAATTGGTGAAAAATGATCATTGTGTCATATAAACAATGATAGTATACCTATGTTCTATATAAACAATTTATAGCTTACATATAGTCTATTACATTAGAATAGCAGAGTCACCAGGATATGCAAAACCAATTTTATTAGGTTGTGCTGAAAGACTTAGAATGGCTTTCTGCCAAAATGTATCACATAAAGTTTAATCAGCATATTCAGTTAGATGAAGGATCATAATGCAGTGGTAATACTTTTAGGACTTTGGTGTAGCTTTAAAGAAATAAGAAAACACGGATTGTGAAGTATTAAACAAAACCACACCTCTATATCTAATTCTTTTAAAAATTTTATTTTATTATCATGTAATCTTTGTTTCTTTTTATTGAATTTATTTGGATAACACTGGTTAACAAAATTACATAGGTTTCAGGTGCACAATTCCACAACACATCATATGTACACTGGATTGTGTGTTCACCACCCTAAGTCAAGTATGTGTCCATCATCCTTTATCCCTCCTATATCCTCCTCCACCTCCTCCACACCCTCTCTGCCAGGCAATCACCGTGCCATCTTAAGTAAGATATTAACTCTAAAAAAAGAGGGGAAAAAATATATTAACTCTTTGTTTTTCTTCCAGAGGAATGAATGAGTTTCTGACTTGTGTGATGGTGACAGGAAATAAAATATGTTCTGTAATGCTACTATATTTGTTGTAATAATGGGTCTAGTGACTTTCCCATTTCGTTTCTTTCAGGTTGCTTTCAGCTATGTAATGTTTTCCGATCCCATGAAATGGAAATTGACCAGTGCTTGCTGGAGACCCTTCCCCTTGGCCAAAGGCAGCGGCTGGTGAAACGCATGCGCTGTGAACAAATCAAAGCCTACTATGAAAGAGAGAAGGCTTTTCAGAAGCAGGAAGGAGTCCTGAAAAAACTGAAGCATGGCAAGAATCAGAAAGTGCATTTTAACCTTGCTGACATGATTCAGGATGCAATTATCCATCATGATGACAAAGAAGGTACATGACATAAAAATGTTTTCTGATATGGTTTTCCTGTTGCTTGTTAGTTTGATTTTTTTTGTGGGGAGATGAAGGGTAGAATTTCTTTTAAATAATAGGGGCTTTCTTTTAACTGAGATATTCAAGAAAAAATGATCTCGTCTATGAACATAAACGTCCCAAGTCTAATAAACATTTCAAAAATGCAAAATTTTGGTAAAATTGTGGTATATCTTTTTAAAGAACTACCTACCTAAAAAGCAATGATTTCCTTGCAAATTGTTCATTCCAATTGTTAATGAAACTTTTAAAAATGAAATTGTTTCCTTTGAAGATGAGATTGTTCAGTAAAATGTATTATTATCTCATTCATGAATAGACATAGTCATACAGTCAGTTCCTCCCAGACGCTCAGGATATTGGAGTCTGTTGGTTTATCCCTTAAAATTTACTGGCTTGTAGTATCAAATGTTATTAAGAATATTAATCTAAGTTTCAGTTGTTTTTATAAAACTATTAAGCTTCTTATCTTTCATGTGTTTTTGTTTATTAATTTTTGTGTTTTTTAGAATATAATTTCCAAAGTCCTTTTTTTTTAAATTAGTGTTTTTATTTTTGTTGTATAAATACCCTGAAGTGGGATTGCTGGTCCATATGGCAGTGCTATTTTTAATTTTTTTCAAGAGAATTGATCTTAAATATAATAATATTACATGTAATAAACATTAATATTTCAAGAGAAAAAGGATTTTAAGTATAATATTGCCAAAACTGTACTAACATAGTATGATAACAGAAAAGTTGTAGGAAATATTAAACTCTGCAAATAAAGGGATTACTTCTATTATATTCTAAAATATTTTTTTCCTCTGGCTCTATTTTTGTTCATCAGCTTATATTGTTCATTATATTCCACAAATGAGTGAGATCATGTGATATTTATCTTTTTCTGACTGGCTTATTTCACTTAGCATGATGCTCTCCAGTTCCATCCATGCTGTTGCAAATGATAGGAGTTCCTTCCTTTTTACAGCAGCGTAGTATTCCATTGTGTAGATGTATCACAGTTTTCTAATCCACTCATCTACTGATGGGCACTTAGGCTATTTCCAAATTCTTAGCTGTTGTAAATTGTGCAGCTATGAACATAGGGGTGCATATATTCTTTCTGATTGGTGTTTCTGATTTCTTGGGATATATTTCTAGGAGTGGGATTATTGGGTCAAATGGGAGTTCCATTTTTAGTATTTTGAGGAAACTCCATACTGTTCTCGTTTATGTCCTCTTTCGAAAAGTATCTATTTAGGTCCTTTGCCCATTTTGATTGGATTGTTTATCTTCCTTTTGTTAAATTGTGTGAGTTCCCTGTAAATTTGGGAGATTAAACCCTTATTGAATATAACATTGGCAAATCTTTTCTCCTTTGCAGTGGGATTTCTTATTGTTTTGTTGATAGTTTCTTTTGCTGTGCAGAAGCTTTTTATTTTAAGGTAGTCCAATTTGTTTATTTTCCCTTTAGTTTCCCTTGCTCTAGGAGCTGTACTGGTGAAGATATTTCTATGACATATATCTGATATTTTGCTGCCTATGGATTCTTCTAAGATTTTTATGGTTTCCTGTCTTATGTTTAGTTACTTTATCCATTTGAGTTTATTTTTGTGTATGGTGTAAGTTGGTGATCTAGTTTCATTTTTTTTTTTTTTTGCTTGCATCTTTCCAATTTTCCCAACACCATTTATTGAAGAGACTATCTTGTCTCCATTATATGCTTTTGCCTCCTTTGTAAAATATTAATTGAGCATAATGGCTTGGGTCAATTTCTGGGTTCTCTGTTCTGTTCCATTGGTCTATATGTCTGTTCTTATGCCAGTACCAGGCAATTTGAGAACAGTGGCTTTGTAATATAGCTTGATGTCTGGTATTGTGATCCCTCCAACTTTGTTCTTCTTTCTCAGGATTGCTGCAGCTATTCAGGGTCTTTTTTCATTCAATTGGTATCTTAATGGGGATTGTATTGAATCTATAGATTGCTTTGGGTAGTATGGACATGTAATGATGTTGATTCTACTTATCTGTGAACATGGTATGTTCTTCCATCTGTTTCTGTCTTCCTCTATCTCTTTTTTCAATGTCCTGTAGTTTTCCAAGTATAAGTGTTTTACCTCCTTAGTTAAGTTTATTCCTAGGTATCTTAATTTTTTTAGTGCAATGGTAAATGGGATTGTTTTTTTAGTTTTTCTTTCTGTTAGTTCATTTTTTGGTGTATAAAAAAGCCATATATTTCTGAGTGTTAATTTTGTATCCTGCTACATTATTGAATTCATTCATTTAGTAATTTTTTGGTGAAGTCTTTGTGGTTTTCTATGTACAAAATCATGTCATCTTCGAATAATGACAGTTTTACTTCTTCTTTTTCAGTTTGGATACCTTTTATTTCTTCTTCTTTTCTGATAGCTATGGCTAGCACTTCCATACTATGTTGAACAGGAGTGGTAAACATGGGCATCCCTGTCTTGTTCTGTTCTTAGGGGAAATGAATTTAATTTTTGCCCATTGAGTATGATGTTGGCTCTAGGTTTGTCATCTATGGCCTTTATCATGTTGAAATATGCTCCCTCTATTCCAATTTTGCTAAGAGTTTTTATCAAAAATGGGTGTTGGATTTTGTCCAATGCTTTCTCTGCATCTGTTGATATGATCATGTGATTTTTGTCTTTCAATTTGTTTATATGATGTATCACCTTTATTGATTTGTGAATATTGTATCAGCCTTGCATCCCTAGAATAAATCATACTTGATCATGGTGTATGAACTTTTTAATATATTGCTGGATGCGATTTGCTTATATTTTGTTGAGGATTTTAGCATCTATGTTCATCAGGGATATTGGCCTGTAATTCTCTTTCTTTGTAGTGTCTTTATCTGGTTAGGGAATTAGGATAATGCTGGCCTCATAAAAAGAGTTTGGAAGTGTTCCTTCCTCTTGAATTTTCTGAAATAGTTTGAGGAGTATAGGTGTTAGTTCTTCTTTGAATGTTTGGAAAAACTGCCCTGTGAAGCCGTCCAGACCCAGGCTTTTGTTTGGTGGGAGTTTTTTTGATTACTGCTTCTATTTCATATGTTGTTATTGGCCTATTCAGGTTTTTTGATTCTTCCTGGTGCAGTTTTGGGAGATTGTATTTTTCTAGGAATTTTTCTATTTCACCCACATTGTCCAGTTTGTTGGCATATAGTTGTTCATATATTTTCTTACAACCTTTGTATTTCTGTGGCATCCATGGTTATTTTTCCACTTACATTTCTGATTTTATTTATTTGTGTCCTCTCTCTTTGTTTCTTGATAAGTCTGGCTAATGGTTTATCAATTTTGTTTAGCCTTTCAAAGAATCAGCTCTTGGTTTCATTGATTTTTTTGTATTTTTTTTAGTCTCTATGTTATTTATTTCTGCTCTAATCTTTATTATTTCCTTCCTTATACTTACTCTGGGCTTTTCTTGTTGTTCTCGTTCTAGTTCTTTAAGTTGTAGGGTTAAATAGTTTATTGCTGATTTTTCTTGTTTTCTTAGGTATGCCTGCAGTGCTATCAACTTCCCTCTCAGGACTGCTTTTGCTGTCTCCCAGAGATTTGGGGTTGTTGTGCGTTCATTTTCTTGTGTTTCCAGGAAGTTTTTTATTTTGTTTTTGATCTCATTGATAAACTGTTCATTGTTTAATAACATGCTATTTAGCCTCCATCTGTTTGAATGTTTTGGGGTGTTTTTACTGTAGTTGATTTCTAATTTCATTCCACTGTGATTTGAGAATATTCTTGATATGATTTCAATCTTCTTGAACTTCTTGAACTTGTAGAGACTTGTTTTGTGTCCTAACATGTGAATGATCCATGTGCACTTGAGAAGATTGTATATTCTGCTGCGATGGGGTGAAATGTTCTATAAATGTCTATTAAATCCATCTGATCCAGTGTGTCCTTTAAAGTCTCTGTTTCCTTTTTAAGTTTTTTTTCTGGAAGATCTGTCCAGTGAAGTCAGAGTGGTGTTAAAGTCCCCTACTATGACTGTGTTGTTGTCAATCTCTCCATTTAAGTCCTCTAGAAGTGTTTTTATATATTTAGGTATACTTATATTGGGTGCATATATGTTTACCAGGATTATATCCTCTTGTTGGATTGATCCCTTTAGTATTATGTAGTGACCTTTGTTGTCTCTTATGATGGCCTTCATTATAAAGTCTATTTTGTTGGATATGAGTATTGCTACTCCAGCTTTTTTTTTCTTTGCCATTTGCATGGAAAAATTTTTTCCATCTCTTCACTTTCCTCCTGTGTGTGTCTTTTGTTTTGAGGTGAGTCTCTTATAGACAGCATATAGTTGGGTCATGTTTTTTTATCCATTCAGCTACCCTACGCCTTTTGATTGGAGCATTTAATCCATTTACATTTAGGGTTATTATTGTGAGGTACTTATTTATAGCCATTTTAATTCTGTATGGCTCAGTTTCTCTCTGTTTCTTCTTCTCAGCAATCCCTTATAGCAATCCCTTAGCATTTCTTGTAATGCTGGCTTGGTGGTGATGAGCTCCTTTAGACTTTTTTTGTCTGGGAAGCTCTTTATTTGACCATCTATTTTGAATGATTACCTTGCTGGATATAGTAATATTGGTCTGAGATCCTTGCTTTCCATTACCTTGAGTACTTCATGCCATTCCCTTCTGGCCTGTAGAGTTTCTGATGAGAAATCAGGTGTCAGCCTTATGGGAACTTCTTTGTAGGTAACAGTTTTATTTTCTCTTGCTGCCTTTAAGATTCTCTCTTGGACATTTTAATTATGGTGTGTGTGGGTGTGGGTCTGTTTGAGTTCTTCTTGTTTGGGGTTCTCTGTGCCTCCTGAACTTGTGTGACTTTTTCCTTTACCAGGTTTGGGAAGTTTTCTGCCTCTATTTCTTCAAACACCTTCTCTATTCCTTTCTCCCTTTCTGCCTCTTCTGGCACTCCTGCTATTCTAATATTGTTACATTTCACATTGTTCCACAGTTCCCTTAAGCTGTCCTCCTGTTTTTTTTAATTGTTTTTTCTTTTTGGTTCTCTGATTGAGTGATGTTTTCAACTCTGTCTTCTAATTCACTAATTCGATCCTTAGCTTCCCCTAACCTGCTGTGTGTTCCTTCCAATGTGTTCTTTATTTGTGTTGTCGTTCTTTATCTCAGACTGTTCTTTTTTCATAGTTACTATATCTTTTTTCTTACTATTGAGCATTTATACCACCATTACTCTGAACTCTGTTTCAGATAACTTTTTATCTCTGCTTTACTTATCTCTTCTTCTGGAGATATCTCTAGTTCTTTCATTTGAGGTTTGTTACTTTGTCTCCTCATTTTGGTTGTCTGGGTTTGTGACTATGTTTTAGGTAGATCCTCTACACTTCTCAATCTAGTGCAGGACCTAATTTCCAAAGTTCTAATGTGTGAGAAACTTTTCAGCTGTAGGTATAAATATATAAGGCTTTTAGGAAGCAAATAGAAATTAATTTATCTTGGTTGGCCCTAAAACTAGTGATTGAATTAATCCAAAACAGGCATGCAAAGAGCTCCACAATCCATTAACCACATTTCAAAGTCAACTCTCTGAAAACAGTTGTTTTGGGTTTTGTTTTGGTAATTCATTTAGTAGCAAAACTCTTGCTGAGCTACTTATATTTTGTAATCTGTTCAATCTGGAAAATAATAAATTTAGTAAAATACATGGTTCTGAAACTTTCAAATAGGGATCACTGTTCTGTAACTAAGAAAACTGAACACATTACATACAATAATAGCTATAGTAAGAAGACTAAAGTCCTTTTCATGGTTTTGTGTGGGCTGGTTAGTCAAACTAGAATACTCTGGGAAGTTCTGGAAAAAAAAATTAAAAATACAATGACAGTGGCAGAGAATCTCTGAGCGGGAAAATACCTACAGATCATTTAGTCCAGGGGTGGGGAACTTCTGGCCCTTGGGTGTATAAGCCCTGCGTAATCATTCGGTCTGGCCCTGCCAAGGCATTAGGGGTGAGTTAATTATATATTTGACCAAATATAGCAGGCTAATTTTTAAGTTGATAATATTGTATGGCTCTCGAATGATGTTATAAATACCCTTGGCAGAGAAAAGGTTCCTCACCCCTGATAGTCCAATGCTCTTATTTTGCACATGAAGGAATTGTCCCAGAGCCCTCTTACCTCTCATTTTATCATTCTCTTCTCACTTGAAACTTTTCATCGAATGGCCATCTGCTCTGTGAAGCTATAAGCACATCGAGGGGCAGGGACACTGTCAGTCGGGTTCAACACATCCTACTGTTCATCCCAGTACCTTCCAGTGGTATTAGAAAGGAAGATGTTTGTTCAAGGCCATGAGTCAGTAGTTGTGCGACCAAATCTAGGTTAGAATACAGGCAGATTGGAGCCTTATATTGATTTGAAAGTAATGAAACAATAAAAACATTACTTGCGAATTTATAACATCTCTTGTGTAAAATATTTACAGGGCAAAATAATGCCTAAGTTAAGGCTAAAAAGAAATTAAAAGAGTAGAATAATAAATCTAGAGACCAAGAAGAAACTATTATATGTAAGTAATGCTATAATGCAGTGGTTCTCAACCTGTGCGTCGCGACCCCTTTGGCGGTCAAATGACCCTTTCACAGGGGTCGCCTAAGACCATCCTGCATATCAAGATATTTACATTATGATTCATAACAGTAGCAACATTACAGTTATGAAGTAGCAACGAAAATAATTTTATGGTTGGGTCACAACATGAGGAACTGTATTTGAAGGGCCAGAAGGTTGAGAACCACTGCTATAATGTTTCCCAAAATATAATATTTGGGAAAACAGTGAAGTCATGATTAACTTTGAGTTGGGTTTTATTGAAGAAATTACTTTATGTATGCGTCTTTGTTTTTTGAATTGCAATGAAGAGAAAGAATGGGACAGAAAGGGTCCACATCTTGTTTGGTGTAACCACCAACATAAAGTAATTCAAAATAATAGGGACGATAGGAAGCAGGAGAAAAACCACACACACACACACACACACACACACACACACTATACTTTGTACTCTTGCTAATTACTATTCTAAATTCTTCTTATACACTACATTGTGTATTCTTTATGACAGAAGTAACACAAAGTATTACTGAAGATTATTAGAAAAGAATGCCTCAGAAAGACAATTTATATAACTTTATTACTCCCAGGATATAGTTTTATAAACTAATGGAAGCAAAATTGTGTTCAAAACTAAGGTCAACATTAGCATCAATGATGAAATAGTTGAATGACTTTTTTTTTTAATTCAGCAAAAGAGTTTGAATTTCTAATCATTAAAATTTTAAGTACATTATTGCAATGTAAATTAAAATGTTTGTCCAAAGGGAAGTCTTAGCTTTGGCTGCCATAAAAAGCACTATAGACTGGGTGGCTTAAGCAACAGACATTTATTTCTCACAGTTCTGGAGGTTGGATAGCCCAAGATCAACATGCCACCGGATTTGTTTGTTTGTTTTAAATTTGAAATGCTTCATGAACTTGGGTGTGATCCTTGTGCAGGGCCATGCTAATCTTCTCCATATCCTTCCAATTTTACTATATGTGCTGCTGAAGTGAGTGCAAGGTTTGGTTCTTAACAGCACTTTTTCGACTTTGAAGATGACTACCTTCTCACTGTATCCCACATGGTGAAGAGAGCAAGCTCTGGTCTCTCTTTCTCTTCTTGTAAGGGTACTAATGTTATCATGGAGGTTCATCCTCATGATTTCATCCAACCCCAATTACCTCCCAAGGCCCCAACTTCAAATATCATCACTTTGGGTTAGAACTTCAATATATCAATTTGTGAAGGACAAATTCATAACAGATGGGATATTTATGCTGTACTTGAAACTGACCCACATATGAAATAATAGCCACTTCTATTTCTTCTTTTGAGTCTTTTATCAACCTTGGAAACTCTCACATTAATGCTGATATATCTTCTGTATCAGAGGGAAAGTATTAATTTCTTGTAAATTTAAGAAATTAAATTTCATTGAAAATGTAAGCAATCTCTTTGGAGGCATTATAACCTGTCTTGCATATGTTTACTTCTCTACAACTGTACTTAGGAAAAAGTTTACATTTAGTCATGGTAGTTATATTTTCATTTATCTTTAAGCTACTCAAATAGTTATATGTACACATTTATATAATCGAGATTGTTAAATAATATTGCCACAGAACAAATCCTTTTCATTTAAGTAATTATTTAAAATTTTTTTTCAGATTGTGTATTTTTGTAAATTAAAAACAACAACTTACTTCCAATTACTTTTATTGGCTTACTGAGTATAAATAGTCAAATACACTATTTCAGAGGATGACATGATAAGGTTTATAGCATGTCATTTAGAAGCAATTCAGGATTTTTGTTTAACTTTATAAAAGTTGCATATTTGTGTAAATTTAGTATCTTTGATGCTTTATTTTTTTCTGGGAGATGACATTTTTGTGTACAATGTGTCATTTTAATATACTGAATGAATGTAAAATGTGTTCAATTTTTTTCTATCTTATGGGGAAATTTCCATATTTTATTTTAGAGATTTTAATTCAACTCTCTGTGAGTCATATGTAAAAGAAAAAGAGAGGGAGAAAGGCACGAGAGAGAGAGAGAGAGAGAGAGAGAGAGAGAGAGAGGAGAGGAGAGGAGAAGAAATGGAGACACTGACTGGGAGAGTTAAAGAGACAGAAAGGAACTATATGTGGAGAAAATTTAAATGGGAATGCAGTTTCCTCTGTTAGAAGTGCTATTCCCAAATATCAATCATTTTCACTAATTAGTCCATATATGTTTATTAAAATTATTACAAATGACAACGGAGTGACTTTATTATTCTTTTATTATCTAGCACTTTGCAGGCATACTCAGCCCTGTCTGTACTTCCAGCAGTCGCCAACTGGTGGTTTGCGGACCACTGGTGGTCCGTGAGGTCCGAAAGGTTGGCGACCGCTGCTAGTAGTCACTTAATTCCTCTGATAATCATATATTACTGCATGTGATAGGATATTCTCCCCATCATAAGAGTGAGAGTATTGAACCTTAGAACTCATTACAGGTAATCTCTTTAGTCCAACTGCATTTGGAAACCATGATTTTGTCCACAACACCGTACTGTCCCTCAAGTTAATTACTTTTTTAAAAAAAATCCTCTTTATTGAGTCATGATTGACATGTAAACAGCTGTACACATTCACTGTGCACAAATTGATGACTTTGGAGATAAGCATGCACTTGGGAAGCCATCGCTAGAATCAAGGCCATAACTACCCATCACCTCGATAAGGTTCCTTCTGCCCTCTTAATTTTTTAAAATTAAATTATTTTTTATTTGTGGAAACAGCATTTAACATGTCACTTTTCAAGCTGATTTCTGATGGGAAATGAGCTAAAACGTTGACTCCACAAGTTGATTTGCTTCCATGGCCATTTGGCTTTATTTCTTCCTCCTACCTAGTTGAGTTCGTTGCCCATTCTCAAGGGAGTTGCCAAAGGCAGGGGCTGATTCTCTTTATGCTTTCATGTTTTTCCTCCTCTTTCCCTGATTAGCACCCCCCCACCTTCTCCCCCACTCTCTTATTTTGCAGTTTAAAGGAATTTACTTGTTAACCAATTGTACTCCATAAGCGTCTATAGACTCAAGCAGCTGAACTTTTTAAATTAAATTCAAAATATTGTGGCAGTTAACTGGTTAATTTCTATGCCAAATATTTTCTGAGGGACTGTTTCAACCACACAAAGAACTTGTAAGTGAGGCTGTAGACCTGTGGTTATAGACCTGTTAAACTTCATGTATGTCTCCATTATAACCTAATATTCTAAGTAGTCTCTTAGGAAAAAGGAAAATATCAAATTACAGCAATGTTAGATTGTCTCCTTCTCCTACCTCTCAGAACTCTGGCCCCAGCTTCCTGGGAGGACTAGGGTCCCAGGCCCATGGTCTAAGGCTCTGACCCTAACTCTCTTCTCTGTCTACCTATCCTCTCTGGAAAGCCTCACCTTTTCCCCTTGCATTCCCCTCCTCCTACTCCCATGATTCCCAAATTGTATTCAGACTTTTCTCCTGAGTTCCAGACCCCACCTTTGTGATGGCCTTACATTTCTAACTTAACATGTTCAAAATTGAATATCTAGCATCATCTCCTTCCACATCAAAATTCCCTTCTATTCTCTTTCAGTTAATATCACAATCACTTCCCCAGACTTATAGCCCAGAAATCTTGATGTCATGTTGATTTAAGTGCACATTTGTAAAGTGTTGATGATTGTACCCCCTGGAATAATTTACAGGAAGTGTCAGCTGATTGTATATAACCCAGAGTCCTCTAAGAATATGCCTCGAATGCAGTATGCTAAATATATATGGGATGATCTATTGTTAGGCTGGATGAAATTCTCCTCACTTAGAATTTCTTAGTAAATCTTTAGGACCAAGTTTTCTTTCCCCTATCCACTCCCACCCTTGAACATGTAGCCACAGGTAAAAAAACAAATTTCACATATTCCTTAAGTATTTTATACATGAAGCATGAGACACTCCCTGTGAAACTCAGAGCTTGTGAATACTTAGCCCGGCCCATTCATTGCATTCATTGCATTCATTGCATTCACTAGGCTGGCACAGAAGTTAAAATGCTGAAGTCGTTGGTTACCACAGAAATTTATTTGCTTATTTATCTCTTTATTTATATTTTATTATCTAGACTATAAATGAAAATGGAGTCAATTATATTTTTCCAGGGCTACTATTTACTTAACGCTGCCTTTATGAGGATGGCCCAGCTGTTCTGGCACTGTTTTCCTAGTGTATCTGGTATAGATTTCTACTGCAGGCAGCCTCATTCTCTCTCCCTCACTTCCCCATAACCAGCTGCACAAAGTGGCATTTAGGGAATGTGACAATCAATAAGGGGATTTAAGCTGATGCCCCATAGAGACTGAAACCCAGGCTCTGCCACTCTTGGGACAGTGGTCAAAACAACCAGCTACCCAATCCTGGTTCCCTACATGCACGTGTTGTGGACATCATAGAGTGTGGTGTGTGTTAAGTTTTCTACAAGGGAAAATATTTCTAGACCACAAAACTAGGAGCATAATATACTTGACATTGGATATATGTAAACTATATATCCAAAAGAGTTGGATTTAACAAATATCCATGTCTTGTGTATTAGATACCTGGGGTTGTGAAGGAAATATAAAGCAGTATCCTGTGTTTAAGGAAGAAATAGGGGGAAAGAACATTCCCAGTGAAAAGACAGTAGTACATAGTATACTGTTGTCTGCCTCGCCCATGTTCTAGAGCAGCACCAAGCCTGAGCAGAGTGAGGGGAATGGCAGTTAATCAGAATCACCCCTCTCTTGTTAACGTCTCAGTTACACAGCAACAGAAATCCTTGAAGGTAAGCTGTAAATTAATCTGGTCCTTTGACTTGGCAGAAGAGGGAGAGGCTGTGGGAAGATGTAGTTCAGAGGAGATGTTTAATGGGGTAGACACAGGAACAAAAGGACCACTTCTAGATTTTTAGAGAAAAGCATGAGCTTTTCAGTTACAGACAATGTCCACATCAGAGATCTGTTTGGAAGGCTAGGTGTGTATAGCTCATGTACATGCTGAATCCAGCAACCCTGGGTGGTTCTGAATGTCACAGAGCTAGGTTCACTGGACCATGATGCTGTCAATTAATAGGTAACAGCTGCTAGGTAATTAAATGTTCCCATTTCTACACCAGTCATAGAATCATAAAGAGTTGGAAATTAAGTGCATTTATATTCTGAGGGATTCTGTATGAATTTAATGAGTGGCTTAATAGTTCACCAATACCAAATTCATATTCCTGAGAAGTATTAATTATTTTAACTGCCTGCTATTTAATCACAACTTTACCAGGGTCTGTGAGAGTAATTGAAAAGGAGAGAGAGAGAGAGAAAGAGGGAGAGAATGTGCTTCAAGAGCCTTTCTAATCTTAATGGAATGACACACCATCTTTTAAAAAACAAACAGCCTGGCTGGGGTGGTTCAGTGATTAAGCATCGACCTAAGAACCAGGAAGTCATGGTTCATTCCCAGTCAGGGCACATGCCTGGGTTACAGGCTCGATCACCAGTAGGGGGCGTGTAGGAGGCAGTTGATCTATGATGTTTCTCTCACATAGATGTTTCCAACTCTCTTTCCTTCTCTCTCTCTATAAATCAATTAAAAAAATTATAAAACAAAGTAGAAATTGATCCATTTAAAAGGAATTGTAGCATGTCATTTATTCATTGGGGTGGAGTGGGGATGATATGAATCAGAAACTGCTCTGTGGGAATGTGTTAGAGTTTGGTAGGAAAAGAGAAAGGGACTTTTTAGATGTGAAAAGCAGCTGGAGTCCTGGAACTGAGGCCTAGAAAAGCAGGTTTCTGACAGGAGAGCATCAGGATAGAAGCATCACTGGGAGTCAACATTCAGGGTTCTAACTCAGCTGGGGTATGGGTTCCATCCCTACACTAATACTGATGAGCTGTGTGCCTGGACAGGGTGCTTTCTCTGCTGTACCTTCTTTTTTTAAAATATAATTTTTATTGATTTCTGAGAGGAAGGGAGGGAGAGAAATAGAAACATCAGTGATGAGAGAGAATCATTGATTGGCCACCTCCCGCATGCCCCTTACTGGGGATTGAGCCTGCAACCCAGGCATGTGCTCTTACCTGGAATCAACCCTGATCTCCTGGTTCATAGGTTGACGCTCAACCATTGAGCCATGCCCACCAGGCTTTGCTGCGCCTTCTTATCCTGCAAATAAGGTTGAGGTAGAGGCAAACCTCTCTCATAAGCAGCTATGAGGATTAGTTAGATAATACATGCCAGGAACTTCTAATGACATCTGTCACATATTGTTACATGCATAATAAATGTTAGCTACTCTTATGATTTGAAATGGAATTAAGGGATAATTTTGAAGCAGTAAAGAGTGGCTAACTAATAACTGTGACTGGCATGTGGTTCAAAGATGATCACAGTAGGGTTTCATATGTGACACAAGCATAGGTATTGGACTGTTGGGGCAATCATATAAATTATAATGAAACTTAGGAGGAAAAGACTGAAGATAGGCATGTAAGCCCAGGGCATTACTATAACCATGAGATGAGGAAAAACAGAAATTGGATGGTTCCTTTGGAAATGGATTGCAAAGGAAAAATTCGCATTTTAATATAAAAAATTCACAGCATTTAAAAAATTTTTTCTCTTCTGCTGGGACAATGTGTGAATATACATACACACACACATATGTAATGTGGCCCCCACTTATTCATATTCATGGTTTTACTTTCCATGGTACAATTATGGAGGTCAACCACAGTCTGAAAATATTAAATGGAAAATTCCAGAAATAAACAATTCATAAGTTTTACCATCCCGAGTAGTGTGATCAAATCTTACACAGTCCCTTTTCTCTTACCTGGAATGTGAGTAATCCCTTTATCCAACATTTCCACACAGCACATTAGGCACTTGGTAGGCATTTCAGTTTTCAGATCAGCCATTCACAATATTGCAGTGCTTGTGTTCAGGTAACCCTTATTTTACTTAATAATGGCCCCAAACTAAGAGTAGGCATGCTGGCAAGTCAAATATGCCAGAGAGAAACTGTAAAGTGCTTCCTGAAAGTGAAAAGGTGTAGTTTCATCCTAATAAGGAAAGAAAAACATGTTATTCTGAAGTTGCTAAGCTCTATGGTCAGAACAAATCTGCTACCTGTGAAATTGTGAAGAAGGAAAAACAAATTCATGCTACTTTTGCTGTCACACCTCAAACTGCAAGTTGCGGCCACAGTGCATAACAAGTGCTTAGTTAAGATGAAAAAGGCATTACATTTGTGAGTGGAAGACAAGAACAGAAAACATGTTCCAATTGACATTATGTTGCACCAGAGAGCATTGAGCCTGTGTGAAGACTTCATTCTGCAAGAGATCCCCCGAAATGAGTGACCCCACTCACAGAACTTTTATTACAGTACATTGTTATAACTGTCCTATGTTATTATCAGCTGTTGGTCTCTTACAGTGCATAATTTATAAATTAGACTTTATCATAGGTATTTATGTATAGGAAAAAACAGAGTATATATAGGGTTTAGTATTGTTTGTGGTTTGAGGCATCCACTGAGGATCTTGGAATGTATCTCCTACACATAAGGGGGGACTGCTGTATACACATACACATATATGTGTCCCCTCTCACACACACACACACACACACACACACACACACACACACACAGACACACAGACACACAGACACACACACACACACACACACACACATATGCCACATATATATGTATATATAAATATTAGAGGCCCGGTGCACAAATTCGTGCATGAGTGGGGTCCCTCGGGGTGGCCTGTGGGGATCAGGCTGAAACCAGCAGTTCAACACTGCCTGCCACTCCTGCCTGCCTCTCCTGCTCATTCCAGCCCCGCTGTGCTTGCTGCAGTCTTGCGCCCACTCAGTCCTGATTGGGAGAGGCTCATGGGAGCCCTGCTCTAGTGCCTGTCTTGAGGGGGGTGGGGGAGGCCCTCCAGGCAGGCGGTGGGACACCCTTGCCAGACCGGGATCCAGATCTGTCCCGCTGATGTTTGCGCAGGTTGTCAGGATCCACCTGGCAGCCACTTTTATACCATTTCTTCCTTGTAGAGCACCTCAGGAGGGGAAGCAGCGGCAGTGCCTGAGGCCAACTTCCAGGAGGCCTGCAGTGTTGTTAGGATTGTGCCAGATGCGCCAGACCGACGGGATGGTGCCTGGCCCATTCTCTGGAGATTGGACCACAGGACTACTGAAGGAGCGAGTGGTTGCTGCCAGGTTGGTGGGCTGCCAGAACGGGTTGGTCAGCTGAGCAGCGCTCCCACAGAGCGCACTGACCACCAGGGGGCAGCTCCTACATTGAGCATCTGCCCCCTGGTGGTCAGTGCATGTCATAGCGACAGGTCGACCAGTAGTTCGATTGCTTAGGCTTTTATATACATAGATGTGCCAGTCATTTCTCTAAAGATTTTATATGCATTTTAAAATTTAATCTCCAAAATAATCCTATGAGGTACTTACTGAATTAAATAGTGTTTCCCCCCAACATTACTATCCACCGGAACCTACACATATGACCTTATTTGGAAACTAGAGGCCCGTTGCACCAAGATTTGCGCAATAGGCCTTCCTTCCCCTGGCTGCTGGCACCGGTTCTTCTGGCACCCAGGACCCAGGCCTTTGGTCCGGCTGCAGCGGAGAAGCCAAGCCACAGCAGCGAGGCTTGGGTGCGCAGACAGCATGGTTGGGTGGGTTAATGGGACATCTTTCTGCCTGTGGCTGGATTATTTTTGGAGTGAACTGTTAAGGGAAGATTTCCAGCACCATAATGCTTAAACATGAGGATGAGCCTGCAGGGAAGAGAGAAGGCTGAGTAGAATTTGGTCAAGTCAAGTCAGTGAATACGTTTTGGGCAATTGTGAACACTCATTAACAGTGTCCTCTTAAATCTAAACTGCCCTGGAGGTTAGTATAAGTGCTTGGAATTAATAATTGACTGAAGGGTAAATTATTTTTCCTGATGCTCTTGTAAATGAAAAGTCAGGACATTTTTTAAAGCGTTGAAACCAGTATTTATTTACTTCAGCCTCCTCATCTTCAGCATGCCATTCTATTTCTCTTAGTTTTTACAAATAAATTGTAATAGCACCTAGTGAGTGGTGACATGAGCATATCAACGTTCAACACATTTCATTCATTCGTTCACTCAAAATTAAGGGCTCACTCTTTTAAGCATGCCAAGAGGTAGGCTAAGCATTGGGGATATCACGAGAAATAGAGCCTGATATCTGCGACCTGGTAGAAGGAGAGGCTGCGAAGAAAGCCATCAGTATTTAATGTCTGTAGCAGAAGGTAGATGGGTGGCCAGGGCAGTGCAGTTGGAGTGGAGTGGGAGGTGAAAGGGACAAAGGAAATGTCCCTTCTTGTCTCTTCTATGTCAGGAAACTGAAGCTACAGTTTGTCAAAGGCCTGACTTCCTGCAAGAGTGTAATATTTCAGAACTGCAAGTAATTGGATCTGATTGGGGTTGAGGAGGTCAACATCATTCTGCAGAGACCTTGAGTGCATGTAGAGAGCTTTCCAGTTTGAGTGTAAGAGAGAGAGGATGTGTTTTTACCAAAATGTGTTAGTTGTCCATGAGCATTGTAGGTTTTGTGAATCTCCAGATTCCCAGTGTGGATGCTGCTACCTCTTTCCTCCCCACAGATAATGATCTAGGCCTTTTTCAGGTTGTCCAAAGGAATGGCAACATAGGGGCAAGAGCATAAAATATTAACTAATATTTTAGATGTCATTCCTTACATTTTTATAACTTTTATTACGTTAATATAAGAAAATGTGTGGAGGAGAAACATTGGATTAAAAAGCACATTTTTTTCTCTCTTTTTAAAAAATTTTAACCCATTAGTTTTCATATTTTAGGGAAGAGGAAGGCAGATGGGGTTTCTGGTATGTTCAATGAAATGTCTCATGGTTGTACAGTTTCACTTCTCTATGTCAATTTCTTGCTCCCTATGATGTTATTTCTTAGACATGTTTTCTTTTGACTGAGGTGAATGTCTATAAAAATTAATGGCACAACATGAAATCTGTAATTTCTACTCTGCACACAATTTCAGTTTGATTAAATTGAAACTGAAAAAAAACAAACATTTGAGTTCACTGAATTAATGCTGCAGCTAAGTGCTCTGATCCATCAAATTTTAGACAGTATTGCTGCTGGTGTAAACCAAGAGTTTTCTGATTCATTGTGCTCAGGACAGTCTAAGAAAAAAAGAGAAAAAAAATGACTTGTAATTTTTATGGGAAATAGGCACAATCTGTCAGAGTCCCAGATTGCTGCTTAGTGCACCAGGGCAGTCGCACAACAATCTGTAGATCATATATGCCTTTGACAGTATGACTGTAATACACGCCAAAGTAAAACGTTTTACAGGGAAACGTGGATTTGTCATTTGTAAGATCAGAGAAGTCATTTACTGCATGCACGAATAGAACGGAGTTCAGAGTTTTTTTTCTGAGGTTTTTCAATACACAGAAAATGTCTAGGAAAGAGAATTTTACAAATTCTGCTTTATAAAGTAGCATATTGGCAATGAGGTTCCAATTTACCCAGTAAATGGACTCCCTCTAACCTTCTCAAGATCATCATTCTTCCAGTTGCCCCCTTCATTATCCACAGCACAGGGTCATTTCCATGGATGAAAAATGCTGCAATATCTTTAAAAGTAAAAGGAAAAATAAACTCCTTTTCATTTCATAAAACAACTCCTCAGAACAAGTTGTTTATACTCACTGTGTCCTAATTCTCACCTCCATTGTCTCTGAAAACACTCCTATTAGGTTTTCTCCCATTGATACAACCAAACCTGCTACCTTCTCTTACCCTCATCAAGGATCTCCTTGTTGCCAAGTTCTCAGATATTTCTTCATCCCCATCACAGGCAACTAAAAGCACACATGACACCCTTGATCATGTCTTCCTCCTCAGTTTGACTTTCGTCACTTGACTTCTGGACCTGTTCTCTCTCCTTGGTTATATCTAACTCACTGGTCCCTCCTTTTCAGTCTTCTTTGCAGGATGCTGCTCAACTTTTCAAACTTTGAACACCATAATATCCCAAGAATTTAGAGCTCTTCTCTATCTATCTTCCCTCTCTAGAAATTACCTCCCATGACATGTGTATACTATAAACTCTAATTTTTATTCCTAGCCAAGAACTTTTCCCTGCATGTAAGAGTTCTCTACAGCATGTCCTGTGACATCATATACAGACCTGCTCACCGTCATACACTTGATTGTCCCAGACAAGACAATCTTCTCCTCCATGTTTCCAACTCAGTGAATGACTCCATTCTCCCAGTTATTCATGTCAAACATTTTGGAGTCTTTCTTGACTCCTTTATGTCTCTCTCACACTCTCGTTTGATCCTTGAATATATTCTATTGGCTCTACCTCCTAGTCTTCATAATCTGACCATCTCTCACCAGTGCTGTGGCACTCTTGTCTAAGCCATCATCATCTCTTGCCTGTTTAGTGGAAGTAGTCTCCTGCAACATCACCCCACTCCTAACCGTACCATTTACATCAGGGGTCCTCAAACTTTTTAAACAGGGGTCCAGTTCACTGTCCCTCAGACCATTGGAGGGCCGGACTATAGTTTAAAAAAAGACTATGAACAAATTCCTATGCACACTGCACATATCTTATTTTGAAGTAAAAAAACAAAATGGGAACAAATACAATATTTGTATTTGCATGTGGCCCACGGGCCGTAGTTTGAGGACCCCTGCTCTACATCATTTTGGCTCACTGGGAATGGATCTGAAGCCCTAGTCACAGACACTGAGACCCTACGACATCTGCTCCCTCTCCTGCCCTACTCCAGCCAATTAACTGATCTTACTTACTCCCATGCTCCTTCTCAGATGCTCTTCCTGATCCCCTCCAGCTTTCTTACCTTTTCTCAAAAACGCTTCCCCTTCTCTTGTCTCACAGTCTTTTGACATTTTATCTGTATTCTCCAGGGATCATTCATTTACCTCTTTCTGTTCCAATGTCACATAACTAGAGGGGCTTTCTCTGATCCTCCTGCATGAGGGTCAGAAGAGATTTCTAAAGCAATGCAGCTGCTTTTGTTTCTCTCTTTTTGAGTTTTGAATAGAATAGTAGGAAGGTAGTTAGGCATTTGTCTTCAGAGACTTATTCTTCCTACAACTTAGTTGCCATTCATGGCCCTCCATAATTTTAATATTCCCAAATTATTTTGTCTCTATTTTTTGCATCATAGACAAGGATATCAGGAGAGCAGTATTGCCATCACTTGGTTGTTGATTGGAAATTCAGATTCCTGGGCCACACCCCATACCTGCTGAATCAGAAACTCTAGGAGTGAGCCTGGGAATCTGGGCTCTAACAATCTCTCCAGGTGATTCTGATGCATGCTGGGGATTTAGTTCGATTCTGATGGTTCTCTGATTCTTACCCCAGCATGTTTGTTACATTCTTTAGTTCATTTAGTGCATTTGAGACATTGCCCTGTCTCAAATGTCACAATCATCCCTGTGAACATGATGAATTTGGTCTGATAGAAATGTTGCCATGCTTTGACTATAAAAGCTGGCTTCCTGTCCTCTGTGTTTCCTCACTCCATTTCTTATCCTTATCTTCATCTCAAAATATCTATAGACTATTCATCTTTCAAGGCCTGAATTAAATAGTTTGTCCTTCAGGAATCTTCCCTGATTTCCTAAACTGAAAGAAGAATACTTCTCCTCTGTACTCTCATAGGCATTTTACTCATGTATCTATCCTTTATTCATATCTGCCTTTGAATATAATTCCTAATACAAATGTCTTATCTTTCCTACATTGTACAACTTGGGATAAGATTATGTCTTCAGCTACTTTCTGTAGTAAGCAGAGTTGCTGGTTTGTGGTAAACTCATAGTAGAAACTTCCTTTCCTTTTCTTCCTCCTTGCACTGTAGTAGCCCCTGAATATAAGAAACACAGATCATTCTGATATATTTAGCAATGTGTGCACATATGAGAAAAGGAAATACCCGTACATCATAATCCATGACCAAACTCTCACAGGAAGCATCTACAAGCAAGAAATGTGTCTGATAAATGAGCTGCGTCATGCAGAATTGGTGCATGATTTAGAAGCCATAATTCCAGCTCACTCCAGCTGAGTGGTTCTAGCAGCCATTTTCAAATACCCTGGGACAACATAGATTTTATAATTGCCTTGATTTCCTTCTCATTTTAAACTAATTCTATAAGAAAACAAGATTACCTTCTTGATTTAATAAAAGGAAGATCACAAACACAGTTTTATGTTTAATTTGAATTTTAGGAAGACAGGGCTTATAGTTAAACCTGAGAATTTAGGGGCTTTGGGTTTATGCTCTGAATTTCCTTTTCAAGTTGGAAAAATGACAGGGAGTAGCATGCTTTACGCTTTTGGAAACTCTAGAGAAGGTAAGATGGATTGCCTTCTTCCAAAACACAGGAAGGGTGTGAGCTGGGTGACAACGGGGTACAATTTGCGGAGGATTTCCTTTTCCTTTTTTACCTTGTGGGACAGTCTTAAGCAGGAAAGGTGTTATATTCTTCTGCTTGGGCTGCCATAGCACAATGCTTTAACAGGAATTAATTTTCTCATAGTTCTGGAAACCAGAAGCCCCACATCAAGGTTCCAGCAAAATAAGTTTCTGGTGAGGCCTCTTTCTGGCTTGCAGACAGCCACCATCTCTCATGTCCTCTACACCAGAGCTCTCTGAAGTCTCTTCTTATAAGGATACCAGCCCTATTGGATTGGGGTCCCACTCTTATGACCTTCCTTAACCTTTATCACCTCCTAAAAAGGTCCTATCTCCAAATATAGTCACATTGAGCATTAGGACTTTTACAGGTGAATTTTGGGATTACACAATCCAGTCCATAACAGGTGTATTTTGGTTGATTTCTCATCTCAAGGAGCCTATGTTAGTTTGGGTTCACAGCAAAGCAGATACCAAAATAAGATTAATTGTGCCAGAATTTTTGGGGGAAACGCCTGCAAGGGAAAAAGGGGAAAGACCCAGAGAAGCCTGGGAGAGCCTTCAGAACACAAGGCTGGTGTGACAGCAGTTGTCTTAGTTTGCTGAGGCTGCCATAACAAACTACCACAGGCTTGGTGGCTCAACAGAGATTTATTTTCTCACAATTCTGAAGGCTAGAAATTCAAGATCAAGATGTCAGCAGGTTTGCTTTCTTCTGAGGCCTTTCTCTTTGGCTTGCAGATGGTCACCTTTCTGTGTTTTCACACAGTCACCCTTCCTTCCATGTGAATCTGTGTTCTAATCCCTTCCTCTTAGAAGGACATCAGTCTGATTAGATTCGGCCCAGCCTAATGGCCTCGTTTTACCTTAATTATTTGTTTAAAGATCCTACCTGGAGAAATAGCAACTAGAAGATACTCTTTGTTTCATTAAGTTGGGAGAGTAAACAAAAACCTCTGTGGGAGGAAAAAAATTAAATTTTTTTCTAAAGAATAGACAAGTTAGATTATACTAGAATATTACACATGTATACAACATGTAGACTTTGTTGTATATAACAACACCAATTTTTAAATTAAACTTCCTGATCTGATGGCTGTGGTAATCAGGTGAATTATAATCAGTGAGATTCAGATAATGGTATTAGCACAAAATACTGGTTCTCTCTCATACACACACATACACTCCCATAATCCTATATAATAAAAGGCTAATATGCAAATTGACTGGACAGCGGAATGACTGGTCACTATGATGTGCACTGACCATCAGGGGGCAGACGCTCAATGCAGGAGCTTCCCCCTGGTGGTCAGTGCATCAGAAGCTGGGCTCATGGCTGGTGAGGAGGAGCCTCTTCCACCTCCGTGGCAGTGCTAAGACTGTCCAAGTGACGGCTTAAGCCCCCTCCCCACAGGGCACGGGCCAAAGCTGTCAGTCGGACATCACTTAAGGGTTCCTGGACTGCAAGAGGGTGCAGGGGGGCTGAGGGACGCCACCCCTGAGTGCACAAATTTTGTGCACTGGGCCTCTAGTCATTCTATAAAATTCTATATGCATTTTAGCTTTTGTATGTGAGAGGCTTTATCTTAAAGCCATCTTCCATTTTTGACTTGTAATTTCTGGTTGGACTTGCTGATGGAACATCCATTGCTTCATCTTCTCTCTGGTATAATCTGGCAGTTCTATCACTGGGCTCAACTGCTGTACTATTTATATTTCCTCTATTGCTACATCTTGTTGCTTCCCTGTTGTCATCTCAGTCTCTTAATCCTGTAGGGATGTCACTTGTGTGTGTCCTTTTAACTCTTTAATCCCTTAATCTTCTATAGTTGCCTATCTTCACTGTCAGCTATACTCTAGACTATAGCTTCCAATGTATTAAATATTTCAAAGTTGCTAAGTCTTTTTGTCCAATACAAATAAAAATGTTATCTTCTTCTTAGTTTGAAGCTTAAATGTTTTTTTATTACACATATATAATCTCTAGAGACATTTTATTACAAACCCCTTTTTTATAACCTTGGGTATGTGATAATCTAAGAATCTTTGATGACTTGAAAACACAAGGTTCTACTTTAGTACAAAAATGAAACTGTTCATAACCTTAGGAGCTAAAGATTAAATATATCAGACAAAAACTTGAAGCAATGATGAGCACTATATGTGTCAGGCAGAAATACTGAAATATTTTTAAGCCATGATTATAAAATGATGTCTGTTAGAAGTGAATATATGATAGAGAATCTAAGAAAAATGAGATAGGATTACTTAACAAATGAGACTGAATAATGGGCTAATTTGGGGGGAAAATAAATCAATTTGTAGTAATGATTTTTTATTGCGTTGATATAGGGAAAGGGCAATAGGTTGTATCAGATTTTCTTACAGGTATTTTTTAAAGTACACATTCCCTCCACCTGTGGACTTCTGTGAGTTCCTCTGGGTGGTGTGGTCCCAATATGCTGCTGCATAGCCATGGAAGTGATGAGAGTGCTATAGGGTAGGAGGGGCATTGAAATCACAGGGAGTTTTATTTCATGCCATTAATCAGGTGGCAGCTGGATCAATAAATTTAATGTAAAATGCATTTAAATATAGTTAAGTGTTTAACCGGTTTCATACGATCGAAGTTTCCCTAAAATAGGATAAATGATATTTAATGACTAAATTCCTATCTTAAAGTTGGCAGTGAATCTCTCAAATTTACCTAATAGTTTGCCTCCAGTACTATTTTGGGTAACACAACATCACTGTGACCAAATGTCAAGTCATTCCACTTCTGTGTTTACCATATTAATATTTGTAATATGCCATGCTCCTGAAAAGATAGAAACATTTTCTTGGAAATTTTTCTGTTTTTAAAAAACAAAACACCATTTAACAGGTAAATCATAGCCCCAAAGGACACATTCCTGAAAAGGTTGTCTCAGTTCAGGTATATTAGTTCTTCACATAGCTAAGGATTAATGCTGCAATCACTACTACACTATAATGCAACCAAGCATTTTATATGTCTTGACTCACCATTCTCATTTGTTTGTAAAATTATAATTCTTTTTGTAATTGTAAATTCTGAATAGTTTAACATGGCAAGATAGTATGTAATGTATTATTTATACAGGATTTTAAATTTGCTTTTATAGTATCTAAATTAGAGTCAATTTTTAATGTTTACAACATCTAGATGTGCAAAATATTGACATAGTTCTGTTTTCTACATATCTATATATATAAAAGGTTAATATGCTAAGTGTCCCTCTGACCGTCAGACCGGTCGCTATGACACACACAGACCACCAGGGGCCAGACACTCAATGCAGGAGCTGCCATGATACACACTGGCCATTTACAAAGAAACAGCACTGAGGACCTGGTGCTGACAAAGCAACACTCGGCTTCCCATAAGTGGGACACAGGCCCCGCTACCACCCCAGAGTGACAGCCCACCAAATTGCTGCCAATGCTGCCGAGATCCCATGGCACAAAATGTGGCCCACAGCCCAGCCCAGCCCAGCCCGGAAATGGTCACTGTGGGCGCTGGGTAATGACGTCACATAGCAACACCAGGCTTTCTCTCCCTGGCGACTAGCCTCCCTGCAGTTTCTTCAGCCCAGGATCACTACTTGCTTTATAGCTATGTGCAAACACTTTACACTTTAACTAAATGTTTGTGAAGCATTTTCTTGTGCCTCATCTCATTTGATCCTCACAGAAGTCCTGGAGTAGGTAGATAGGAGACTTGGTAGAATCCTATTTTCTTTTCATTAGTCGGAAAATGGAGATCTAGAAAGTTTAGAAATTTGACCCAACTGAAAAGAAGTAAGAAATAGTGGAACTTGAAAATGACTTCAGGTTTTCTCACTGAGCAGAATATAGTCAAACACTGCTGCAGTTAAATATTTTACCCTTTGTTCTCTCTGTGTGATCTACAATAATATTCTGCTTTGTGTTGATATTTTTTTGCTGTGTTGCTGACAATTACCTGAAAGAGAAGTTGGGGTGCTTCACTGGGCTGGAAAAAGTTTAGCTAAATTAGAAAGCAGGTCTAATTAAGCAAGTTTATTCTACATCTATAAAAGGCTAGTTGACTCGCACATGCGCGATACATACAAAGCTCTCGCTGGTGCCAATTGTACGTATGTATTTCGATCTGTCATTGTCGATTGTGAATTTGGTTGACACTTCCATTATAGAGAAGGGGCAAATAGCAATATTAAAATATTTCTTCTAATTAATTTCTTTCCAATGTGCACAAATCTGTGCACTAGGACACTAGTTTTCAGATAACTGTTGAGCAGTAATCTAAGAAAGTGTGAGACACAGGATAGTGTTTTGACTCTTCTTCATTTATTCATTGCAGAAAAGTCCTACTTTGTATTGTCTGCCGATCTTTTGCCTATTAGATTACATTATTTTAAGTAACGAGGAAAACCAGAAAACCAATGTGGTCTGATCTTAGTAGTACAGAAAAACAGAGAGGGAGAAGGGGAGGAGGGGAGGAGAGACACAGAGTGCAGATCATTTGGTCATTGTGGTTATTGTTTCTTTTAAAATAAGGATTTATTTCATTGAGTCCAAAGATATGGAGGATGTACTTACTCAGTAATTTTTGCCACTTGCTTAATCATTACAGTTTCTAGTCAAGCCTATCTTTTGTATGTTTGTTTGCTTGCTTGAAGCAAGGTGACTTTTGCAGTCCACACTATTATCTGGTTTCCTATTTAATAAACAGAAATAGACTAGAAAAGGAGCTGAGACTATTACCACTGTCACGTTTCTGAACTTTTAGGGAAGCACGCTCCACATGGGACAGGGCCTTGCTTGAGAGGTAGACTAGGTGACAACACAAGAAGTACCACTTTTAGGATACATGCAGGTTTATTTTTAGTGTTTCTAAATTCATTGAAAGGCACCCCTTCCAATTACAGTATATTGACATATCCCTGAAGCCTGATTCATTTTACCTTTGCCTCTGACTTTTTTTGACCTTCTCTTCAAATTTAATCATGAATTTTTAAACAAAGAACATGAGGAATCATATGTAAAAGCTCAGTATAGATTGAAGCTAAACCAGACTTGGGCACTAGGAAAAGATTCCTTTATATTCTATAAAGAATGACATCCATCATGTATGCCTTATCTTTCCTTGATTTTTCATGAAACAGAAATTTCCTCATCACCTCTGTGACTGAGGTATTTGATATTCATTAGCAAAACTTAGTTGGTGTGCATAATACTGGATTTAAAAAAATGCTTAAGAAATAAGTTGAAATTTTCTTACTTAAATTATTCAACATGCAAGAATGTTAAATAATGTTGATTTTGCATTTGTAGGGTGTTTTTTTTTTCATGTGAAGACCTACCTAATAGAATTTTTTTTTTATTGCTTAAAGTATTACAAAGGGTATTACATATGTGTCCTTTTTTTTTCCCGCCCTTGACAATCCCCTGCCCTTCCTTACCCCCCAGTGTCTTATGTCCATTGGTTATGCTTATATGCATGCATACAAGTCCTTCAGTTGATCTCTTACCCCCCTCCCTCCTGCCCCCCAACCCTCCCTGGCCTTCCCACTGCAGTTTGACAATCTGTTTGAGGCAGCTCTTCCTCTGTATCTATTATTGTTCATAAGTTTATAATGGTCTTTAATAGAATTTTTGGCAGCTTCTGTGGTCATGAGCAGTCTGGGATGGGGAGGGCTCACCTGATTTTGTTGAATGCCGAGGCCTCTGGCAAGTATTAATATTGGAATGGATAATTTTCTGAAAGGCAGCATTTATTATCTGTCTGCCTTAATGTGTCACAAGGTACATATTTTTCTACATGGGCCTCTCCGGGGACAACAGTTATAAATGCTTAATGGGGCATTGGTCTGAGTATAAAAGAGAAAAATGTACTGATTTAATAAGACTCAAAAGGAAAGGGAGTTGTTGAAATAGAAACTTGGAAATATTGGGTCAAGTACAACTAAGCATGTCTGTGTGTTTTTAAAATATGCTTTTATTGATTTTACTGTATTTTTAATTTCTCTTTATTGTTGAAAGTATTACAGATGTCTCCTCTTTCCTCCCCACCCCCCATTGACCCCTTCTAGCCCCCCCCACCCCAGGCTTCACCACACTATTGTCTGTGTCCATGAGTTATGTATATATGCAAGTAAGTTCTTTGGTTGATCTCTTCCCACCCACTCATCTACCTCTCCTACGTTCCCTCTGAGATTCAACAGTCTGTTCCATGCATGTTTCTATGTCTCTGGGTCTATTTTGTTCATCAGTTCATTTTGTTCTTTGGATTCCACATATGAGTGAGATTATATGATACTTGTCTTTCTCTGACTGGGCTTATTTTGCTTAACATAACAGTCTCCAGATCCCTCCATGCTGTCTCAAAAGATAATAGATCCTTTTTTATTTTATGTGTTTTTTTGAGGCTGAGTTGAAAACTATAAGAAGTGATATCCATGGTGCTGACAGGACAGCTCTATTGAGTCATTCTATGTGACCTGAAACTATACCTGTGAATTCAAAACTATTCTTACTGGTCATCCTTGGAGCTAAAAATATATAATTTTAGCACATCGGATAAAACTAAAAATGAATATCCTACAGATAAGAAGACTTATCTATCCCCAGATTTGTTCCTTTCTACCCCAGAGTTATTGAAAAACACAAATAGGATTTGTACATTCAAAAATATTTGACTTTATATTTCTGCAAATGTGGTCTTATAAAACATAATTATAGTAAAGTATGAATAGTTTAAGAAAGTTATAATGTCTAAGAACACCACAGTAGGGGGTTATGGCTTTTTATTGTATTAAAATACCTCTAAAATAAAAATGAGCATTTAAACTATTTTAAAGAGTACTAGTCAGTGGCATTTCCCATATCCACAGGGTTGTGTGTCCACACCACTATCTAGTTCCAAGACATTATCGTCACCCCAAATGGAATCACATACCCATTAGGTAGTCACTCTTCATTTCCTCTCCTCTCCAGCCCCAGACAACCATGGATCTACTTTCCGCTCTATAAATTTTTCTTTTCTTTATATTTCATATAAGTGAAACCATACAATATATAGTTTAGTGCATCTGACATTTTTCACTTAGCATAATGTTAATTAATGTTTGTTCATATGTATCATTCATTTCTTTGTTATGGCCAGATAATATCCCATTATACAGATATATCGCTCATTGTTTATCCATCAGTCAGTTGATAGACATTTGGGGTATTTTGTCTATTGCGAATAGTGCTGCTATGAACATTCATGAACAGGTATTTGTTGGAATACTTGTTATAAATAGTTTTGGGTTTATACCTAGGAGTGGAAATGCTAGCTAATCTGGTAATCTTTGTTTAACATCTCGAAGAATTTTTATTTATTTATTTATTTATTTAAATATATTTTATTGATTTTTCACAGAGAGGAAGGGAGAGGGACAGAGAGCTCGAAACATCGATGAGAGAGAAACATCGATCAGCTGCTTCCTGCACACTCCCACTGGGGATGTGCCCGCAACCAAGGTACATGCCCTTGACCGGAATTGAACCCGGAACCCCTCAGTCCGCAGGCCGACGCTCTATCCACTGAGCCAAACCGGTCAGGGCTTGAAGAATTTTTAGACTATTTTCTAGTCACTGACCATTTTACATTTCCACCTACAATTTGAGGGTTTCAGTTTCTCCATTCTTACCAATGCTTGTTGTTTTTCTTTATTTTTATTCTTGAAGCCATCCAGTTGTTTCCAGAAACCACATTTGTTGAAGGGACTATTCCTTCTTCCATTGAAAGATAGAACTGTTGTTGAAAGAGATCTATAGGTTTATGAATTCTGAATTCTCAATTCCATTTTCTTGATCCATATGTCTACATTATATCAGTGCCAGGCTGTTTTGATTACTATTTCTTTGCAGTTAGTTTTGAAATCAGAAAGTATGAATTATCCCATCTTATTTTTCTTGTTTTTTCAAGATTGTTTTGGCTATTCAGGGACCCCTGTAATTTTAATCAGCATTTCATTTTTTTTTAAGGCCCTTAGAATTTTGATAGGGATATGTCATAGCATTGGGATATCTCATGTCCCCTTTCCTCCCTTGGATAGTTATTTTTGTTCTCAATGATATTAGTTGTGGTAGTTTGATTTACCAAAGAATAGTTATTACTTAGTAACCAGCATTTTTAAATGTTAATACTCATTATTTTAACAGTGATGGCAAACATTTAATACCATCTTCTAGTATGAAGTAAAACAATAAAAATTACAAAAAAATATGCAATTCTGATTTATCAAAAAATGAACAAGTAGATGAAAGAATAAAGAGTTCAGAATGAAACCTACACATGTACTAGTATATTTATCTGATTTCCTACAAAGATGTTAGTGCAGTGCAGTGGCATATAAAAAAGAGCGTTTTAAAGTTGTATAACATAAATTGACAGTGGATCATATATAGAGAGAAAATAAAAAATGAATCATGTATTTATACTGTGTCCATTCTGGATTTACTGTTCCTGCATCAAGGCCTGAAGAAATACAGTGCAGTTAAATTTATGTTGTCATAAAACTGTCACTTGAGGTCTTTTTGGGGATATTTAGAGTTAATGATTTAGAATTGGTTTAGGTACAGAGGCTATTCCTGATTCCCAACAGGCATATATACCTTAGTAATATGTGTTAGAAATTCTGTAGAATAGGTGAGTTTGATAATAGCCTTTTTTGGAATATCTTTTCAGCTGCAGGTCAGTGAGTTTCTTGAAGGGGGAAGAGAGAGAATGGGTTGGTTACAAGCAACATTTGAAGATAAAAATGGCAAATAATTTTCAAAAATATATTCAGGATATTCAGCCACTGATTTGAGAATTGCAAAGCCCTCTATTGTATAACTATTTCTTCTTTGTCTTTTGACTTCTATACCTACAATCCACTACATTATAAACTCTATGAAGACAGGATTTAAAAAGTATATATATATATTCTCTCCAACTTATAAGATAGTGTTTAGCACATACAAGACACTCACTGGATTATTGTTGCATTAGTCATACCTGCTTACTGGGTTAGGATTTTGAGTCAGCTTGGCAAGGGGGTCTTGGCATTTGGGCTTAACAACCTCCAGGCTTAAGTCAGGTCCAGTTTTTACCAAGTTGGGTAGCAAAGCAGAAATCTTAAACCCATTGTAAAGTAATATGAAATTAGTTTTAACTGCCCAAAGCCTGGTAGGTCAGTGCAGCTGAGGTGGGCTTCTGCCCACTTGATTCTCCAGTGCACGCGGCTGATTAGTCTGTAGTTCCTTTGCTAAGTCTGGACCCTAATGCAGCTCTGACCCCATACCCAATCCTCACAGGTCTCCTTTTCAGGAGAGTAGCTTGTAGCAACCTTGAGTGTCCCGCTGATGCATGTGGACCTGACCAAATCAGAAGGAACCACTCAAGGTATGACTGAGCAACTCACTTGAATATAGATTTCAGGCAGATGCTCACTGTGAGCTTAAAAACCTATTAGACCCACTCAGATCATTGCTAGGGTGGGATCAAAACAAGCCAAACAGCCCTTTGGATACTGATTTGCACTGCTGCCCACCCTTCCCAGTATTATAATTACTGAGATGCCTTGACCTTAAACACATATAGATAGACTAGAGGCCTGGTGCACAAAATTCGTGAATAGGAGCGGGGTCCCCTCAGCCAAACCTGTACCCTCTCCAATCTGGGACATCCCTCACACAATCCTGGACAGCTGGCTCCTAATTGCTCGCCTGCCTGCCTGCCTGGTCGCCCCTAACTGCCACCACCCCCCGCCAGCCTGGTCACCCCTTACTGACCCACCTGCTGGCCTGGTTGCCCCCAACTGCCCCCAGTGCCAGCCTGGTTGCCTCTCACAGGCCCCCTGCCAGCCTGGTCTCCCCACACAGCCTGCTGTTCAGTCATTTTGTCATCCCTCACTAACCTCCCTGCTGGCCTAGTCGCCCCATGCAGCCTGCTGTTCAGTCATTTGGTCATCCTTCACTAACCCCCTTGTCAGCCTGGTTGCCCCATGCAGCCTGCTTGTTCAGTCGCTTGGTCATCCCTCACTAACCCCCCGGTTGGCCTGGTCGTAGGCAGCCATCTTGTGAGGGTGTGAGGGTTAATTTGCATATCACCTCTTTATTATATAGGATGGGCACATCTAGGACTGACTGAATTTAAGAATTTGATGACAGAACCTGAGCATTTGTATTTCTTAAAAGTTCTACTAGCTGTTCTACATCATAGGGAGGGTTGAGAATCATTGCCCAGGTCAGGATGTGTTCTGACCTGAGGCCTTCCCATCTACAAAGACCTTGACTCTTTCCTCTCAGATCACTCCACTAAGCCAAGATTCAGGTCCAGTAAGTTTAACTAAATATATATTTATTGATATATTTTTTGAGAATAAATTGGGTGTTCTGAGGGATACAATGGTACATGCAGCAGGATGGGCCAGAAACTCAGTGGTAAAGTAAGGATGAACCTAGAGGGTATTGTGCTCCATGGTAAATAAATAGGAACCAGTCTACCATGAGTTGTTAACTGCTACTGCTGGTTCTACTGCTCTAAGAGAGACATTCATGGGTAATTTTATGAAATTATTAAATCCTAGCAGTTTTTCCTCAAAGTGTCTTCAGTGGCATTTGCACCAGAACCTCCTGGAGTGCTTTGTTAACATGCATAGTTTTAGATCCAATCCCCATACTAACAAATCTGAGTAACTGAAGGTGGGAATAGGGTGTAATTCTTATAAAGGCAAGAAATCCTGCCTGGCTGGCATGGCTCAGTGGTTGAGCATTGACCTATGAACCAGGAGGTCATGTCCGTGGTCAGGGCAGATGCCCGGGTTGCAGGCTCAACCACCAGTGTGCGGCATGCAGGAGGCAGCCAATCAATGATTCTCTCTCATCACTGATGTTTCTATTTCTCTCTCCCTCTCCCTTTATGAAATCAATAAAATATACTAAAAAAAAAAAGAATAGCCCCCAAATGTGGAAAAGTTGGCTCTTGGGGGAGAAATATTCTAGCTTTAACATTCATTTGTTGCCCTTCATAGGGCCACTGTACATAAGGAGACATACAGAATATCTGTGGAATTACAATTCCATGATGGAGGTTGTGGGTGAAGGCGTGGAGAATAATGAAAACTAGATCAAGAAGGAAAGAACTAGTAAAATCTATTTTAAAAAATCCTCAAGTCATTCTTAGACAGCCTAAAATTCAAGTTCTAACTAGGACAGGAAATTTGTATGTTGAGGAGAAAATGGAAATTTTGTGGTGTTGATAGCATAATTTCTATATCACTGCTTTCAGCTTCCCTTCTTCACATAGATGGTTTTGTTATCACTTAAGGAAAAAAATGACACTGGCTTAATTTTTTAGTTGTTATTCATTGTAACTTTTTATTTAGAAATAAAATAAAACTTACAGAAAAATTGGGAAAACAATACAAAGAACTTCCATATACCCTTCAACCAGGTGTCCCAATTGCTAACACCTTATTATATACTAGAGGCCCGGTGCACAAAAATTTGTGCACTTGGGGGGAAAGGGGGTTCCTCAGCCCATCCTGTGCCCTCTCCCAGTCTGGGACCCCTCGGGAGATAATGACCTGCTGGCTTAGGTCTGCTCCCGGGTGGCAGAGGGCAGGCCCAATCCCTGGATGCAGCCCCTGGTCGGGCTCAGAGCAGGGCCGATTGGGGAGTTGGGGCGCCGCCCCCTGACACGCACAGAGCAGGGCCCATCAGGGGGGTTGGGGCTCCATACCCTGTCACACACAGAGCAGGGCGGATCAAAGGGTTGGGGCGCTGCCCCCTGTCATGTACAGAGCAGGGCCCATCAGGGGGGTTGGGGCTCCATACCCTCTCACTCACAGAGCAGGGCCCATCAGGGGATTGGGGAGCTCCCCCCTGTCACACACAGAGCAGGGACCATCAGGGGGTTGAGGAGCTCCCCTCTGTCACTCACAGAGTAGGGCCGATAGGGGAGTTGGGGCACTGCCCCCTGTCACACACACAGCAGGGTGGATCAGGGGGTTGCGACGCCGCCCTCTATCACCCACAGAGCAGGGCCGATCAGGGGGTTGGGGCGCCGCCACTGTCACACTCAGGGCAGGGCCGATGGGGAGGTTATGGTTCTACCCTGTCACACACAGAGCAGGGCCTGTGGGGCGGGGGGGGGGGGGGGGGGTTGGAGTTGGGGCGCCGCACCCTGTCACACACGGAGCAGGGCCCGTGGGGGGGTGGGAGTTGGGACGCCGCACCGTCACACACAGAGCAGGGCCGATCAGGGGGTTGGGGCACAGCCACTGTCACACTCAGGGCAGGGCCGATGGTGAGGTTATGGCTCTACCCTGTCACACACAGAGCAGGGCCCGTGGGGGGGGGGGGGGCGGGTTGGGGCGCCACACCCTGTCACACACAGAGCAGGGCCGATCAGGGGGTTTGGGTGCTGCCCCCTGTCACGCTGATCCGGTGCCAGGAAGCCTCGCGGCTCCGCTGATCCCGGTGCTGGGAGGCATATTACCCTTTTACTATATAGGATAGAGGCCTGGGGGCCGGCTGGTTTGCCCTGAAGGGTGTCCTGGATCAGGGTGGAGGTCCCCACTGGGGTGCCTGGCCAGCCTGGATGAGGGGCTGAGGGCTGCTTTCAGGCTGGCAGTTGATTGAAGCTCCCAATGGCTCCTTTTTTTTATTTTATTCTGGGCCAGCTTTAGCTCTGGCTCTAGCTCTGAGAGCAGGTATCTGTTTTGTTTCGGTTCTATAATCGAAACAATGTATAACTTCAGCTCTGAGATCCTGGGCTATACTTGTTAGAATGTTTCAAACTGCCAGCTCAGAGGCCGGCAAGTGAGGCGGGGAACGTTGGAGTCTGCAGTCACTGCAGCAAGCAAGCCTCATGTTCTCTTCCAGCTGCCTGGCTGCCGGCCGCCATCTTGGCTGACAGTTAATTTGCATAAGGATATGCTGATTAGCCAATGGGAAGGGTAGCGGTCGTATGCCAATTACCATGTTTCTCTTTTATTAGTGTAGATTATTGTCTTTTCCTCTTTCTAGAAATTTCCTTTTGAAGGGCTTATAGCTAGGACAGAATTTAGCACCCATGGTTATGTTTTATTTAACTCTTCCTTTCCTCTCTTGATTTTAAATGTAAAATCTTTGTGTATACAGACCCACCGTCATCATGAGAATTATGTCAGAGCACTCTTAGTTGCTATGCAATAGAACATCCATACCAGCTCACAGGATTGCCAAAGCACTTACTTTCATGAAGTTGCTATCAAGTTACTGTCATCAATGTGCTATATATCATCAGCACAGAAAACTCATGGTAATATCTAGAGACTGAAAATAAATTCTGGTTCTCAGGTGGACTATATGAGGTTTGGTTATTGTGGTGATGGTGGGGACGTTCAGTGGGGACAGCTGCCTGTTCTATTAAAGCTCCTTAGCAAAATTTTATGATGTACTTTAGTCCATTTTTTTACCCCAGTATCTGAAAATTGGAGACTGAATGTTTCTTTTTAAATTTCAAATCATCTTGAAGTTTTGTGGCAGCTTGATGATGAAGCCACAAATATATAATAAATGCTGAATCAGTTCCAAACAGTTACACTATAAAAGGAATCCTAAGCTTCATGATTCTGTTTGGTTCCCAGATGGCTGGTTTTCCTTAGGCTGTTTTCTTGCAGATTTTATTGTAACAGAAAGAAGACTCAGAGTAGTGGTGCCATTTCACTAAACTGGTGATTTGAATCATATGATTACAAGGTTGCTACAAACCCATACCTTTTTGGAGAAAATATTTTAACCTAATCCCACAAATTTAATAAATTATGAGGGCATTACAGTGGATCTTGATTTCTGTTTTGTTTCAGAGTTGAAGGGTCACCTTCAACAGTCATGTGATGTGAGAAGGAAACTAATTTTCTTGGTGAAGAATACAATCTTTGAAGTTATACAGCCCACACTCAAGTTCTAGATCCACCATGCTATCCTGTGGCTTGGACAGCAAATAGTCATCAGAGCATTACTTTCCTTATTAGTAAAGCAGTGACTACAATTATGGTATCTACAATGTGAGCTTAAAAAATTGAAGTAATTATTATATTTAAAGTGCTTAGAGCAGTGTCAGACCCTAAGTATGTGTAAAAATGCTCAGTGTGTGTTAGTTTTATAAAGATGTGCCACTTTATCAAAATTCTGTTATAAGTGAATTATTACACAGGTTGCATTTTCTTCATTATATCTTTACTAAAGGCCAGATGCACGAAATTCATGCAAGAATAGGTCTTCCCCCCCACCCCCCCGGGTGCCAGCACAGTCTTCCCTCTGGCACCTGGAACCTGGGCTTCCCTCAGGCGGCCATCCAGGACCCAGGCTTCCCTCCAGCTGCCGGCAGACACCGGGGACCCCGGCTTCCCTTGCAGCCCCGGCTTTGTCCAGAAGGTCGTCTGGAAGGACGTCTGGTCTAATTAGCATATTATGCTTTTATTATCATAGATATCTAGGTACCTTACGATGTCCAGTTTTTAACCCTTAGCAAAGGCATGGAATTTAGCTCACTCTCCATTGTTTCTTTATGTTGTTAATAGTGGATTTTATCTTATTGTTGAGTTTCCTCCTGAGATATCCAGGGGCAAACCAGTCAATGTCCAGGTTCTGAATGAGTTCCACCTGGCAATGTAAACAGCTCTTTCAAAAAATAGGCCTTCTTTCTAAGAAAAGAAATGCTCAGAGTTTTCACTGTAGGCTGATGTCTGGCTAGATTAAGGAAGGGCTGGGGCTTAGCAATGTCTATCACTGTCGCAAGAAGGAAATTCTGGAGTGCTTGCCTGTAGTGTCCTCATTCCAGAACATTCTTGGGAAATGTTCCTCATCTACCTCGGCTGCTGTCTGGAGTGTCCTGGTGCTTACCCTGCATCCCCTGAGAGCCAGTTGTTAAAATTTCAGGAATTTGTGGATCTGTTGTGAAATAGTTAAACTAAACTTATATTAAAAACTAAGCATGTAAACTTACAACTAAGTGGATTTTATTAAAAACAAAATAATACAAACTCAAAACTTAATACTTCCTAATTAGTTCATCACATTTTTCTCTCATTTATGCTTTTGAAGTTATTTACTTTTTCTGTGTCTGTGTGGTGGAAACGCCACATCATTGTGAGGTATGTCATGTCTTTTCCCAACTACGGGTTTAGCAATATCATATTGGTAGCTTAAAATCAAACATGGTGGGGAGGATTATACCACAGAAATTGAAAACTACAAATCAGGGCTTGATTTATTGTCTTAATTGATTGTTTAGAATTGATGAAAAGATGGAGTAAATATTAATGATGCAGGCTGTATTTAAAAATTGTCAGTAGCCATGATGGTATGAACAGCATAAAAATGTGATGAAATATGATCATGTTATTCAATATTAGTTGTCTGATTCAGCAAACATGTCACCCAGGTAATTGATCTAATCCAGCAGTTCTCAACCTGTGGGTGGCGACCCCTTTGGGGGTCGAACAACCCTTTCACAGGGGTCGCCTAAATACATTCTGCATATCAGATATTTACATTATGATTCATAACAGTAGTAACATTACAGTTATGAAGTAGCAACGAAAATAATTTTATGGTTGGGGATCACCACAACATGAGGAACTGTATTAAAGGGTTGCGGCATTAGGAAGGTTGAGAACCACTGATCTAATCTAATAAAAGAGAAACATGCAAATTGACTGTACCCCCACTACACCCAGAAGCCACTCCCACCAGCCACACCCACCAGTCGATCAGGAGTGAATATACAAATTAACCCAACTAAGATGGCGGTGGCGACGGAGTTGGAGCGAGCAGGAGGCTTGGGTTGCCCCTGGCAATGGAGGAAGCCAAGCTTCCCGCCTGCCCTGCTGGCCCTGAGCTCAGCTCAAGGCTACAAAGTTACAATTATAGAAGAGAAATAAGTCCCAGATACCTCCTTCTAGCCCGTGGCCATGGCCAGCTTGAAAACGGCCCTTAGCCCCTCACCCAGGCTGGTCAAACCCCCATGGGGTGAGGGTCCCTGCTGGGGGGCTTGACCAGCCTGCAAACAGCCATCAGCTCCTCACCCAGCCTGGCCAGGCCCCCTGGTGGGGTCCCCCACCCTGAAGGGGGTGTGGCCATCCTGAAAACGGCCCTCAGCCCCTCACCCAGGCTGGCCAGGCACCCCACCTGGACCCCCCCCACCCTGAAGGGGCTGTGGCCAGCCTGCAAACAGCCATAAGCCCCTCACTCAGGGTGGCCACACCCCCATGGGGTGAGGGTTCCCGCTGGGGAGGCTTGGCCAGCCTGCAAACAGCCATCAGCTCCTCACCCAGGCTGGCCAGGCACCTCAGTAGGGTCTCCCACCCTGAAGGGGCTGTGGCCAGCCTGCAAACAGCCATCAGCCCCTCACCCAGGCTGGCCAGGCACTCCAGCTCTCATCTCCATTTGAACTGATGACTGAAACAAGATGACCAAAATCTTTAAACCTTTCAATGTCTTCAGTGTCTGTGACACAGTTTTGTATTGCTTCTATAGTCATAATTTTTGTCTTCTTGATGTTCAGATGAAGTCTTGCTTAGCATTTTCTTCTTTCACTTTAATCAGACGTTGTTCAAGTCATTGCTACTTTCTTCCAGTAAGAAGGTGCCACCAGCATATCTTAAGTTATTACGATTTCTTCCAAGGCTTTTCCTTCCAAGGACCCTGCCTTCCTGGACTTTTCTAATGGTGGAGAAGGAAGATACCCAAGTCAGCAAGTAGATGTACCATGTGATGTCTGCTTACAGTTGACCCTGTAACTTTTAGGTCAGTGTGTGGAAGAAAGATGTATTGTAATTCTCGTCTCTTTCATTCTTTCAGTGCTTCGGCTGTTGAAGGAGGGGGTGGACCCCCACACTCCCGTTTCCTCAGGAGGGTCCTTGCTCCATCTGGTAAGAACTGTGATGACCAATATAAGTGTGGGTGACACCAAAGACAAGGAGACTCAATTATGGGGTCAAAACTCAGTAGCAAGATGTACATCTGACAGATGATCAGAAAAAGGGTGTTTCAAATTAAAAGTCTTTGATAATACATTTATATTTATGAATTACTTCCATTATAGTTTATAAATAATACTTAGCAAATGGAGTGAGAGTCTTTGCCTTAAAGAAGATTCATTTTGTAAATGAATAGTATTCAACAAATAAGCAAGAGAATATTGTATCAATTACAGAGTATTAGGCAATCATCCTTTTACATCTATTAGTTGTTTTTTGTTGCTCCAAATAACAATACTTTGCTTGTGGCCCAGCTCATATACATGTAAATAAAACTAACTTTCATTCTTTTGGAAACAAAATGAGGAGATTAAAGTGATAAGCTAGATGGGAGACACTTTATTAATTCTTGAGTCAATGCAAATATATTGCATTTGTATACTGTTACACATAGATGAAGGGGGAAGATGGACCTCAAATACATGTAAGAAAACCCGGTCATGCCCGAAGGAACATGGTTCTCAGGGCTGAGCCTCCTTTTCCTGGGGTACTGAGTAAATAAAAACAAATGAAAAATTGCAGGTTGCCAGAAAGACAAAATTGCAGGGTTTCAAAATGACTTAAATACTGAAAAAGGCAATTTAGCCATCTAAAATATCAAGTGTGAGTAGGTTGCTCTGCAGCTTGCCCTATGTTTTAAGCATTCCACATTACAGCACCTAAGCTCTAATTATGTATTCTAGGGTCAAGGTCTTTGAGAAAAAGGCAGCCTATGTTTGTGTGAGGCAACAGGATAGGCTGTGGAAATCTTTGTGATTTTTCCAGTTTTGTTTATTTAACTCAGTTATTATTCAGTGAGTACTTGACTCTAAGGGTAGATTTTTGTAGGACATTTCACTTGGAAGTGCAACAAGAACTTTTATTTTGGAGATTAACCATTTCCACTATATTGCAGATGGGTATTTGAGAGACAGGTTTTAATGTTGTTGTTTTTTTTTTTTTTTTTTTTTTTTTTTTTTTTTTTTTTTTTTTTGCATATAAAATTTAAAGTTACCATCTATACACTGAGTGGCCAGATGATTATGACCAGCCATATTATTATGACCACCCTATCAGTACTTCATTGACACTTCCAAAAATACTGAATATTGAAAACTTCCTAAGAAAATACTCTCAAGGTTTTATTATTATTACTAGAGGCCCTGTGCATGAAATTCATGCACTGGTGGGGTCCCTCTGCCTGGCTGGCAATGGGGGCCAATCAGGGCCATCTCGCCTAGTCCTGATTGGAGCCAATTGGAGCTGGTGGCTGGGGAGGGGCCGCGGGAGGGGCTGTGAAAGGGCTCCAGGGCATGTCCGGCCCCATCTAGCCCAGTCCCAATCAGGCAGACCCCAGCAGCAAGCTAACCTACTGGTCGGAGCATCTGCCCCCTGGTGGTCAGTGCACATCATAGTGACTGGTCGGTCAACCGCTCAGACACTTAGCATATTAGGCTTTTATATATATAGATTATTTGCATAACTAATTCACTTCATTGTACTGATGGGGTGGTCATACTAATCTGGCCGGTCATAATAATCTGGCCACTCAGTGTATTTTTAATAAATACATCTGAATTTGCCTGTTTACTTATCCTTCACTAAATAATTCATGTATCAAACCTAAGGCAGGTATCAGATACTGTTATAGACAGAATGGAAATAATGTCAACAAGTAACAATATAAGAAACCAGAAATTTAGTCTCATGAGAGCAATATAGATGGAAACTCAGATTTAACTCTTTAAAATAGTATGGTATTTATGGAGTTGAAAACTGAATCCCAGAAGCTTTGCTTAAATGCTATCCAGGGTTTTATGTTATGGCCATAAATAAATGAGCTATAGAAGAGCTCCTGATGGTAACAAAACCTTCTTGAATGGAGTGTGAAAGCAAATTCTTTTCATTCCGCCCTTTGACAGCAGAGGGCCTTAGTGAAGCTTAAGTGGAATACATTAGAAGTAAGCAATATTATTTCTTTTACCTGGGGAATTCTAGTTTTATCATAAAGACTGTGATTTAAGCAGTGGAATTTCATGCAACTATTAAAATATTGAACCACATGGTCAAGGGCAACAAAGGTAAAAATACATAACTGGTACTACATCAGTCTAAACAGTTTCTTCACAGTGAAGGAAACCATCAACAAAATAAAAAGACACCCTACTGAATGGGAGAAGTTATTCACACATGATATATCTGATAAAGACAATATAAAAAGAATATAAGGAACTCATAGAACTCAATATAAAAAAACAATCTGATAAAGATTGTGCAGAGGATCTGAATAGACATTTCTCCAAAGAAGATGTACAGATGGACAGTAGATATGAAAATATGCTCAATGTCACTAATCATCAGGGAAATGCAAAGTGAAACTACAGTGAGATACAGCCTTACACCTGTCAGAAAGTTGTCATCAAAGAGTCCACAAAATAACAAGTGTTGGCGAGGATGTGGATAAAAGGGAGCCCCGAGGCATTGTTGGTTAGATTAAGTGATGCAGCCACTACAGAAAACAGTATGGAAATTCCTCCAAAAATTAAAATTAGAACTGCCATAGTACTCAGCAATTCCACTTCGGAATTGGAAAAGATTTATGCAAAAGCAAAAACACTAATCTGAAAGCAAAATTCAAATCAGTAAACGTGATACATCATATAAACAAATTGAGAAATAAAAATCACATAGTCATATCAATTGATGCAAAAAAAGCATTTGACAAAATCCAACACCCTTTCTTGATAAAAACTGTCAGCAAGATGGGAATAGAAGGATCATACCTCAACATAATAAAAGCCATATATGACAAACCCACAGCCAACATCATAATCAATGGGCAAAAACTAAAACCATTTCCCCTAAGAACAGGAACAAGACAGGGATACCCACTCTCACCACTCCAGTTTGACATAGTACTGGAAGTATTAGCCATTGCAATCAGACAAGAAGAAGAAATAAAAGGCATCTAAATTGGAAAAGAAGAAGTAAAACTGTCCTTATTCACAGATGACATGACACTGTACATAGAAAACCCTAAAGACGCCATCAAAAAATTATTGGACTTAATAAGTGAATTTGGCAATGTAGCAGGATACAAAATTAATGCCAAGAAATCTATGGCATTTCTATACACCAATAATGAAATTACAGAAAAAGAGACTAAAAAAGCAATCCCATTTACCATCGCACCAAAAAAATTAAGATACCTAGGAATAAACTTGACTAAGGAGGTAAAAGACCTATATGTGGAAAACTACAGGACACTGAAAAAAGAGATAGAAGAAGACATAAACAGATGGGAGAACATACCATGTTCATGGATTGGTAGAATCAACATCATCAAAATGTCCATACTACCCAAAGCAATCTACACTGAGTGGCCAGATTATTATGACCGGCCAGATTATTATGAACACCCCATCAGTACGATGAAGTGAATTAGTTATGCAAATAATAGTAATAATAAAACCTTGAGAGTATTTGCTTAGGAAGTTTTCAATATTCAGTATTTTTGGAAGTGTCAATGAAGTACTGATGGGGTGGTCATAATAATCCAGCCGGTCATAATAATCTGGTCACTCAGTGTGAGTGTATGTGTGTGTGTGTGTGTATATATATATATGTATGTGTGTGTGTGTGTGTATATATATATATATATATATATATATATATCCCTCTTTCCTCCATCTATTGATCTCATTGTACTATATGTACTAATCCCTGACCTGCTTTTGATATTTACCAATGTCTTAGATATATTTGCATATTTGTCATAGCTCAGTATTTAAAAAAAAATATTTATTAAAGTTTAGTTTGCATACAATATTGATTAGTTTCCATTGTACAACACAGTGATTCAACATTTATATACCTCACAATGTGATCACCACAATAAGTCTAGTACCCATCTGCCACTGTGCAAAGTTATAACGATATTATTGTCTTATTCCCTATGTTGTACACTATATCTCTGTGACTTATTATTTTACAACTGGAGTGTGCTCCACTTTTCACCCATCCACGAACCCCCTCCATTCTCGCAACTATTGGTTTATTCTCTGTATCAACAATGTCTGTTTCTGTTTTGTTGTTTATCTTGTTTAGGTTCCAAATATAGGAGAAATTATATGGCACTTGTCTTTCTCTAACATATTTCACCTAGCATAATACCCTCTGGAGTCCATAGATGTTGTTGCAAATGGCAAAATTCATCCTTTTTTATAGCTGAGTAATGTCCCATTGTATATATGACACATCCTATTTATCCATTCATCTGTTGATGGACACCTAGGTTTTTTCCATATCTTGGCTATTGTAAATAATGCTGTGATGAACATAAGGTTGCATATATCTTTTCAAATTTGTGGGTTTTTTTTGTGTTTTTTTCTTTATTGATTAAGGTATTACATATATGCCCTTTTATTGCCCCATTGCCCCCCCCCCCCCCCCCCCCACACACACACACTCATGCCCTTACCCCCTTGTTGTCTGTGCCCATTGGTTAGGCTTATATGCATGCATATAAGTCCTTTGGTTGATCTCTCCCCTTTCTCCCCACCATCCCCTACCTTCTCTCTGAGGTTCTACAGTCTGATCAATGCTTTTCTGTTTCTGGATCTGTTTTTGTTCATCAGTTTATATTGTTCATTATATTCCATAAATGAGTGAGATCATGTGATATTTATCTTTCTCTGACTGGCTTATTTCGCTTAGCATAATGCTCTCCAGTTCCATCCATGCTGTTTCAAATTGTAAGAATTCCTTCTTTTTTACCGCAGCATAGTATTCCACTGTGTAGATGTACCAGTTTTTGAATCCACTCATTTGCTGATGGGCACTTAGGCTGTTTCCAAAACTTAGCTATGGTGAATTGTGCTGCTATGCACATAGGGTTGCATATATCCTTTCTGATTGGTGTTTCTAGTTTCTTGGGATACAGAGCCCAGTGTGTGATTCGAAATTGTGCAGCACCGCCCACCCTCGAGTCGCTGGCCCGGCCCTGCCTCCCTCTCTGGCACTTGAAGCAGCTGTGGCTGCTGCTGATCAGGCCTTTCCCCAGCACAGGCACGAGGAGGCCCCTGCCGCCCTACCTCCAACACTGCATGTGCAACCTCCTCCTGTCTGGTCGATCCGTTACAGCGTCCCAGTTAATTAGCATATTTCTCTCTCTCTCTCTCTCTCTCTCTCTCTCTCTCTATATATATATATATATATGTATATATATATAGGCTTCACTGTGTTTCTCTAAAGTATCTGGAGCTCTAAGAAGCAGAGATAATTAGCAACTTACTACAGTAGAGGCAGTTCAACAGCTTGACATCTTTAAAACCAAGGAGTAGATACTATATTTTGAAAAGAGGCAGAATACTAGGACTCTAGAGAAAATGGCTAAAAAACTATCATTATTAAAATGTTCTAGATGTTAACAAAAATAGTCACTATGTAGAAGGTGTCCTCCCTCTGTCCTGCTCACCCAAACCAGAACATCTGGGAAGAGACCATGTAACTCCACCCTCCTTTTTTTCCCCAGAAGAGAAAGGGCAAAAGCTGCAAGAGTAAAGACTGGCAAGGAAACTACTCAGAGTTGAGGCAAATATGCCCCCCACAGGGGCTGTGTCTGGGGAATTTCTTGGGGGATGTGGGGTGGGTAACATCCATACAGTACAGTGCAACAGGAAGCAGAGAGATAAATAAAGGAGCAAAATGGAAGCAAAGGGATGATGCTAATGAGAAAGGTGAAAGTGTGGATTTGAGGGAAACTGGGAGGTGGGATGAATAAGAGGCTTGTCAATTCAGGGCTGGCTTCCTGGGCAGGTGGTCCATGTAGTCACAGAGGGCTTTGTTCTTAGAAGGGCTTATGCTTTCTTTCATCTACTGCTGTCATCATTTTGAAATGACTAGTACATTTTGAATCAGCGGCCCCACATTTTCATTTTGTTCTAGGTCCCACACATTCTGTTTTGCGTGGCACTTTGAGAGGTAGAGGATGGTGGCAGGAGGGGCTGGGAGCTACAGGTCCAGGAGACAGGTAGAGATAGCTGGAGGTGTCAGAGTGCTGTTGAGGGTGACAGAGCGGCTCTGCAGCCATTTACTTGGTATATAAAGTGCCACTAGAAATTGGACAAAGTGATAAAGAATAGCTTGAACTGGGATGGTGAGTTGCCTGCTTGAGTAAAATTCTTTTCAGGGAGAATTAAGTTTACTATCTAACAATAATATTGTAAGAATATTATAACAGCCATGTTCAACCATCATAATCTTTCCAGACAAGTGTGATTAGAGGGTATTTATTGCTGTCAAATTATTATTCATAATCTTCTGAAATGTGAATCTAAAAACGACATTACTTGCGAGGGGCTGATATCGCTTTCAACACTGGATCTAATTAACTCTTTTTTGGTAAAAGACGCTGGAAAGCCAAGCCCTGGGTATCTGAATTGTAAATGTGGACTCCCGAGGTGCAGGTTGAGGATACCTTGGCAGGCACAGGAGGAGGAGGTCACATCCTTATGGATTATGCAGGGAGCTATCAAAAAGATGAGAGTAGAATATAAATTACTTCCATGTGAATTTCCTGAAATAAATTGGATCCAGGCCCCACATTCCAAAACAGTGTATTGAGCTTTCTGACTCTGGTTCTCACCTCAGTTGTTGTGCCCAAACCTGCAGCTCCTGCGGGTGGGGTCCTATGCAGTTCCTACCATCAGGGCCTGATAGTGGTGACCCTTGTTTTGTTACACAGGATATGGAACACCTGACAGCCAAAGATCCCAGTTCAAAACTGAAACTAATCTCTCAATCTTCCTATGTTTGATGTTATCCCAGGTGCTTTCATGCATCCCAATACTGATGCATGCTGACATCTTCCTCCATATGGAATTTGTAGCATAATTTTGGATTGTACTTAGTGTATCATCTTGAGATTAATAGGTAATGGAGAAAGATATGACTATTCTTCCATGGCTATATATTATGATTGTGAACCACAATTCCTACATCTTATTTTGTTTGTGAAATATCAGTTCAAATATTGTGCCTATTTTTTTTTAAATTGGGTTGTCTTTTAATTACTACTTTTAAAGACAATCAAGTAATAATAAAACATAAATGTATCCACATAGTTCCCATTTCCATGCTATCAATCTGTTCGGTATCAGTTTGTTTGAAGTTTTCTTGCAGCTCACTGGTGATCTATCTGTTCATTTATTCAAAGCCATTTTTCTCTGTGTGTTCCATTATGTATAATTGATATTACTGTGTTCAAGTTCATTAATCTTGTCATCTGCAACACCTAGTCAGTTGTTAATCTCATCTAGTGGTATATTTTTCATTTCAGCCATTGTATTTATCATCTCTGTAACTAAAATTTAAGCCTTTTTAATATCTTCCATGTTCAGCATTTCCCCTAGCTTTTTAAACATATGGAATACAGTTATAATAATAGTTTTAACACTCGGATTTGTTAATTCTAATAGGCATGTCACTTCTGAGTTGGTTTCCATTAATGACTTTTTCTTCTCATTGTGTTTCCTATTTCCCTGCTTTTTTTGTATATATGGTAATTTTTTCTGGATGCTAGACATAGTCAATTCTGCCGTGTTGGGTACTGAATACCTTTGTGTTTCTGTTAATAATCTTAAGCTTTGTTTTGGAGGCAATTAAGTTATTTGGAAACAATTTGATCATTTCAGACATTGAATTTAATATTTTTTAGGTGGGAACACAACAGCAGCTAATTTAGGGATAATATTTTCCTACCCTGGATACAAAACACATCTGGTCTCTACCCAATGCCATAAACTGGTAAATTACGAGGTTTACACTCTGGCTAGTGGAAACAGGCACTATGAGCTCTGAGTCCTTCCTCTGTTCAGGAGGTTTCTTCTCTGATCTTGGGAAATTTCCAGGGAAATATATACTGATCATGACTCAGCTGAGTAGTTGAGGAGGCTCCAGCAAATCTTTGACATTCTCTCTATGTGCAGCCCTTCCCTTCCTGCTCCCCTGCCCTGTGCCCTGAACCCATCTCTGTCTCTCTGGACCTTCAGGTCAGTTTCCTCATGACTGATCCTGGTCAGCCAGGATTCTCCTCTTTGTTCTGTAGCTCGGGAAGTCTCTCAAGGCGGTAACCTGGGGCAACAGCTCTCAGAGGCCATAGTTTGTTTGTATTCAGTAAGTTGAGATGGGAAGGTAAATAATGTCCCTGTTACTCAAATGTAGTAGTCTTCCAATGAATTGGTTTTACTTGTACTATTCATTGAAAAGGTAGATATATTGGTGTGACAGTACTTCTGGTGGTAGCATTGCTTTGTACACATTTTGGGAAGGGAATCTGTTTTATGTGTCCAGGTTCTATAAAAAGTGTGCATCATACAACCCAGAAATTTCACTGATAGGCATTTGACCTATTAATAGGTCTTTTTTTTTAATAATATAAATTTTTCATTGATGTCATATGATGCAAATATGGAAAAGTCTTATACAAAGGATGAATAATTTTCAGGGCCAGGCACAAAATAAATATATGGGATTCTACAAAAGTTATTAAATATTCAAGATGGCAACAGCAGGGCACTAAGCTAAGGGCAGGATGCATCTAAGCACAACTCCACAGATCATATACTAATGAAGCAAGCTGTGACTAATATATATATGATAGTAATATGTATTTTAACAATAAAAAGTAAGTAAAAATAAGAACAAAATATGTTCCTGAAGGTTTTGATCTAGTATATAGTAGAATATCTATAAAATACAATATTATACAATTGTTAAAATATGTTAGAAGATTAAAGAAAGTTATCACAACAATTAACTTTTACAAGATGGCATGTTGTGTAATGCCTAGTTGTCTTATGTAACTAAGCCTGGGAAAGAATATATTCATATGTTCACATATATAGCAAGAATGTTGACAGATGAAGATGGAAAGACTGTGAACAGTCTTGTCTGTCTTGGATGAAATAAAATGATGAAACTGTTCTTTGGCAGTGAGAACCTAAACATTTCTAAAGCAGAAGCATCATGTGATTAAATCTGTATTTTAGAAAGATAATTCTGATAAATGGTCCAAGATTTTCTAATACTACTATTTGTAAATGAAGAGGACCAAAGCAGTGAAATATTTTTTCTCTTTATAATATCTGCCCCTTCTTTCTTCCCACTGCTCACAGACTCAATTTCCCCTGACGTCTCAATTTCCCCTCTTCTCCTGTAGGTTAGTTGAGAAACATGAATACATTCTTTCCCAGGTTAGATCCACCTCTAAACTTCCAAAATTTACATCGGAGTTTTCTACCCATTGAAATTTGGAATAAACTGTATCATAACTTGTTAAAACATTATACTTTCATTTTTTCCCCTTTCCTTTAGTGTGCTCGTTATGATAACGCCTTCATTGCAGAGATCCTCATTGACAAAGGGGTCAATGTCAATCACCAGGATGAAGACTTTTGGACGCCAATGCACATTGCCTGTGCATGTGATAATCCTGATATTGTCCTGCTCCTCGTATTAGTAAGTAAAGCAATTACATTTATAACCATTTGAAGATTTAATGGCATATGAAAAGCTACATATTTCTCTATATGTATACTTCAGCAGAGAGAAAAATGTGTGCATATGTCATGACTTATTTGCCTGTAATTACAAGATAGAGACTAAGATTGTGGGTTACATAATTTGTAAAACCAGTTGTATAGATGTCATATCAGGCTCTTCTCTTCTTGCTTTTTTCTTGGTTATTATATACCTTAATACTTCACAAGTCAGTCCTAACTAAAATAGTTTGATAATTGTAATTTTTCAATTCGTTCTTTTAATTTTTAGTCTACTAGGCATACAATAATGAAATATGGCTTGCATTGAATCTTGTTCTCTTGTTCACATTAATAAATAAGTATCTATAACATTTATTTGTATGAAAATTTTAAGTATAAAAATTATTGGAGTTATTTGTTGTTTTCAATTATGGCTTAGCCAGTGGTTCTCAACCTTCTGGCCCTTTAAACACAGTTCCTCATGTTGTGATCCAACCATAAAATTATTTTCGTTGCTACTTCACAACTGTAATGTTGCTACTGTTATGAATCATAATGTAAATATCTGATATGCAGGATGGTCTTAGGCGACCCCTGTGAAAGGGTCGTTTGACTGCCAAAGAGGTCGTGACCCACAGGTTGAGAACTGCTGGCTTAGACCCTTATATTAATCCTCATAAACAATACTTTGGTTAAAAAAGAGTGTCAACACTTTATAGACATTCAGCGTGTACTTGTTGAATACATAAATAAACAAATAGTGAATAAATGGCGGGCCTATTTTTGGAAGACAGTCTGAATTTAACATTGCCATTATTAATTTGTATCTAATAAAAACTGCCTTACAGCCACATTCATCTTTTTACCTGTTCTAAAATTTCTCATTCTACTAATTTTGCACTTATATTCGGAAGTGCTTGCTTCAGCACACTAATCATCTCAGTGTCTGATGATGTTGCTCTTCATTATCAGACAGAATTAAGAAATTGAAACTGGTTTTATTTCATATATAAACATAGATTTAAATTTTTAATTGTCTAGCTATTCACATTCTTATGGTTCTGTCATGCCATTTCTCACATCATAGAATAATCCAACCTTATGTGCAAAGTTATATATTTGTTAGTTACTGTTTTTCAGTAAACTTTATACATTGGTCACTGTCATCATTCTTTTAACTAATATTTATTGATTACTAATTTTTGACATAATAATTTCTTCTCTTAAATACATTGCAGTTTATTCATTCAGCAAATATTTATTGAATGTCTACTATGTCCTAAGTTCTACACAATGGACAAAAAAGGACATTTTATCATTTTATCTTATAGCATAATGGTAAAACCAAACAAAATCAAGTAATTTAAGTGCACCACCAAGAAATTTGATTAATGAATTAAGCAATTTTGAGTAGCCTCATTGCCATTATGTTATAGCTAGCCCACCAGTCATCTACAGAAATAATTCACTTTGCAATAAATTTCAATGAAATAAATTGTCATAAAATTGTAATTCATGTAGAAATATGTTCCTGCTAACAGCCTCAAAATTGAGATGCCATTGTACATTTAGTCTTTCATGTTCAATATTCTTTTCATTTTCCAAAGCTTATTGATGAGTAAGGGAGACTGTGCACATTCACTTATTCGATTCATATCTCTGAATGCTTTCTATTCTATACTAAGGGGTTCAGCAGTAAATAAAGGAAGCAAAAGTCCCTGCCTTTTGGAACTTAACATTCTCCTGGGGAGAAACAGGAAAAAGTACATAAATGAATAAAATTTATAGTATGTCAACTAAAGAGAATTGTTGGAGGAAACAAGGAGAATGAAGTAGAGGGTATTAAGGAATAGCCTGATGCGGAAGGTGATATTAGAGCTGTGAGCCTGTGGAAATGTGGATGCAAAGTGTACTGGGCAGAGGGAATGGCAAGTGCGAAGCTGTGTGGCAGTATCATGTGCTTGAGGAACAGGAGAAAAGTGCAGCTCCAGTGGAGTAGACGAGGTCAGGCAGGACATGAAGTCAGAGAGGCAGTGGAGCTAATCGAACCTTGCAAAGACGTTAGATCTACTTTTACTACAGGAGATTAAGGGAACCATTGCAGGGTTTTGAGAAGGGAATTGACATGATCTGACCTACATTTAAAAGATCGCTCTGGCTGCTCTGTTGAATACAGACCAGGGGAAGGGAAAGGGTAATTTGTGGATTACTAATAGGAAGCTGTTGCCACTATCCAGACCACACATGGTGGAGGTGGTGAGAAGTGGCTGACATCTAGACGTTCTGGAGTTCAAGTTTTAGCCTTTGGTGTGGGACTGGATTTAGGGCTTGGGAGAAATAATAGGAGTCATGGATGATTTCCGCTCTTTTTTGGCCTGAGCACTGGAGGGTTGCAATTTGCTGAAATGCAGGAGAATGTTAGAAGGAGGGGCATGGAGTTGGTTTTAAAAATGAATGTCAAATATAAGAAAAGGCTAACAAAATTACTATGAACACAGGAGAAGAATTAATGATGGAAGAGAAATAGAGAGTTGGTAAGTTGTACAATCTGAGAGAGGATGTGGGAGAATTTAGCTTATAAAGGAGAATAAACACCTCTTTAAGAATAAAACAGATTTAATAAATACAAAAAAATCAGTAGTTTGTTAGTAGGAAGTTGAAGGCAGTAGCCTGAAGACTTCAGTTTTCTCAGTGAAGTTGAAGTCAAGATCAACTGCTGAGAAAGAGAGCAAATATTATGTGTGGTCATGTACATAAAGAGTCAATAATGAGGCTCTTAGCTCAGTTCTTATGCCATGGTCCTTATTGGAAAATCAAATTTACTTTGAACCATTTGGATTTATAGCTCATTTTCTAGGGAGAAATATAAGCTCCCGAAATACAGCAGGGTACTCTGTCTCCTAATATTTAACAAATCAAAGTGGTGAAAAGAGTCATTTATACCTAAACAACATAATTATTATAGTAGTATTTAATCCAGGAATAGTTAAAGCAACTATTGAGTGGAGTTTTGGAATGGTTTAATTTTTATCTATCAATTTAAGCCACCTAACACAAACAATTTCCTATTTCAGTTATGACAAAATTTTTGGGTTGCAGCAGTTGCCAGCAGAACCGATAAAAATCATCTAGTTCCACAGTGCCCATTAGACACAGTCCATGACACACTTCATCCAACAGGCAATAAAATTACTAACATCAGATGTTCAAACACAAACAGGCCAAGGATGGAGAAAATATTCACTGCAATTTCCAGCTTACCCCATTGTTACTGAAGTGAGACAATGATAAAGACATTAATGAGCATTACTTAGTAAATGGCTATTCATTTTCTAATACTTCCCCTTCAGCCTTCTGATTATGAGGAGTGAGAATATTTCAAAGGTCTCTCAGTATTATGTAATAGTAATAATTCAGCAATTCACTATTGCCTATCACCCCTTTAAAAATAAAACTAATACATGTGACACTTTATCCTTCATTTATCATTATTTATTGAAATTATGTATAATAGTAACATTTATTAAATGGTTCTGGTATATGTATGAAATCATATCCGCCCCACATTTTTAATAGGAGAGAGAAACAGGCTGAGATGATTAGTCAGGAACACAGGTGATCATTTTTCCCAATACAAATATCATACAATATTTTACTCAAATTATTTTTCTTTTGAAATAATTAATGCCCCCCCCCCCCAAAAAAAAAAGTTTCTTGTGGCTCAAGTGCAATGAACTGTTCAAATGTGCAGATTCATCACAGCTTTAGAACTGCTAACAGAGCAGAGTAACTTAGCAACTGTGGGCACATTGAAAAATTAAATGTGAAATTTCAGATCTGGCATGCTGCAGATATATGAAAATCTTTAATCCAGTCATCAGAAAAGAAGTGAGATCTGAGCAAAGTTATTCAGAGACCATTCCCTATGAAATCACATTGTGCAAAACAGCAAAGAGGTGTCTATTGTTCCTCTGTCAGCAGGCTAGCCATGGAGTAGATTCTGAAGATATTTTAAAAGCATGTATTCAGGGCATAGTTGTATTGATACTACATGCTAGAAAAAAAAATACACATATATATATATGAACTTATTAAAATAAATATGTCAAGGTTTTCAGGGAATAAAGTTTGACATACTTTGAGTGAATCACTTTTCAGTCTTTATCAATTATTCTTGAATAACCGAAAAGCTTTTTAAAATCTTGGAAACAGAAAATTAAGGTGAGATTATTTTTTAAAACTAGAAAATTATTAGAGTTATTGAGCACTGGTGTTTGAATATGGCACAAATTAGAAAATACTTTTAAAACTTCATAATGTGGAATGCAAAAGTAAAAAATGCATATATGTGAGATGCTCAAATAGTCAATAAAATAAGGCAAGTGGAAGATTATAATGTAAAACACATATTCTCAACCCCATTAGATACATACATGTGCCCATCCTCCCCTTATCATCATGTCAGACTTTTGTCATGCCAATATGTAGAGATTTCTTTAGTATGACTGTAAATGCTATTCACATGCTAACCGCTTAGAATTCTACAATTATGCTTTCTTTCTTACATATTTTGTTTACTTGACATGGTTTGTCATTTAGCACGTTAGCAAGGCTCCACATAAATACTTACGTGCTCCAAAGTAGCAATTACTCACTTCAGGATGTTTACAGATGGAGCGGTGAATATGTTTTCCAATATAATTGTGACTGTTATAACAGTTATACTGTAAATTTTGTAATACAGTAAGTTTAAAATTGTTTATTGCTCCAAACATTTGCAGTCATTAAAATCTCATACTATACTTTAATCATAATGAGGGCTTGATACATAGTTCCTTAATGAATAAGTGGATTCTCTAAGTATATGGTCTCCTGTTATCTGCCCCAAATCTAGAACCCGAAAGAAAGCTACATGCTTCTAGTTTTCATTCTCTGCTTAAATAGTGGAGATCTGTGGGAAAGTCTCTGCTGAAGACCAGAGACCTATAAAGCTTCCCCTCCAGGTCTCAGTTTTCATGATTGTGGGCAGGCAGAAGCTCAGCTGTCCTTTGGTTGGTCAGACTGAAGTACAATAAGGACAGCCTATGCCAAGGCTTTGGGTCCTTCCTTCTCAGCCCTTTCCCCAGTGGTTTTCAGGGGTAGTTCTCTGTTTCAGATTTCTGCTGGTGCACACCCTACCTGACAGCTTCTCTCCCTGCCTGTGATGTCTCAACTGAGTTTGGAGAAAGAGGTCATGATTCAATGGCTACCGTTAGAAAGGTTTGAGTTTGTGCACCAGTTCCCTTCGTGGCATAAATATTTCAGAATGAGAGGGGTTACTCTCTGAATAATCTATAGTAATAAAAGGGTAATATGCTAATTAGGGCAGACATCTACCAGACGACCATCCAGACGTCCTTCTGGACAAAGCTGCAGCGGCTGCCCAAGGCTCAGGCAAGCCGCAGATGGTTCGCAGGCCGATGCTCTATCCATTGAGCCAAACCAGCTAAAGCACAACCCTGGTTTTTAAATAGATACAGTTCTTGACAAGATAATGTAGAAGAGGAATACAAATAGCCATAAATGTGTTTTTGAGTCAACATATTTGAAGACTATGTAAATGTTTTATTCCTCATCAGACATTTGCTTTAGTGTTGGTGTCCCTTGATAACTCTCACCTGAATCAGTTATTACTATATTGAATGGTAAATTCTAACTTTATCATTTTCCCACACTTATTAGCTGTTATTATATTGTAAGGAAAAGCTTTTTCTTCTCCCCTCGATTCAGGCATTTATTTGTTTATTAATATCACCATGAACTCATGGATTCTTTGCTGCAAATTTACATTGCCAAACAAAAAAGTTCACCTTAACCAGGTGATGAAAGTTATGGGACCAAGGGACAGCATGTATCTTCTGATATGACACAATGGGAAAAACATGCCATCCCCTCTGTGTTTTCCCTGCCAAAAATCTTATTGTAAGGACACATCATAGAAGATCTTTAAAAAAAGGCAAAGGAACTGTTCTAAATTGTAGGACACTAAAGAAATAGGACAACTAAATGCACTAGGTGACCTTGGGAAGTCGCCTGAGTCAGCGGAAAAGAGCTATCCAGGATATAATTAGAAATATTACTGACATTTGTGTGTGGACTATGATTTAGATAACAGCACTTATTAACATTAGAATTTTCTGATTTTCATAACTTTTGTGCCAGAGAATATCCTTGTAATAAATAGTAAACTATTTAGGGGTAAAGGGACAGGGTATCTCTGACTCACTTTTAAGTGATTCAGAAGAAATACAGGAAAGAGAGAGAGAGAGAGAGAGAGAGAGAGAGAGAGAGAGACAGAGGAAAGGGGATAGAGGGGGAAAGTACAAATAATTGGTAAATTTGGATAAAAGATAGAGTATTAAGAATATTAATTTCCTAGGGTTGCTATAATAAAGCACTACAAAAGGAATGGCTTAAAACAATAGAAATTTGTTGTCTCACAATTCTGGAGTTCAGAATCCAAAATCAAGGTGCCAGCAGGGCCACGTTCCCTCTGAAACCTCTATGGAGGGCCCTTCTTGGTCTCTTCCAGCGCCTGGAGGCCCGAGCATTTCTTGGTTTGTGGCAGCATCACTTCAATTTGCCCATCTTTTCTCTGTGTCTAAAAAATTATATAGTGGATGCTTGCATTAGTGGAATGAAGTCAAAGAACATGTATTCATAACTCGTAGACACAGTCAACAGTGTGGTGATGGCCAGAGGGATGGGGGTGAGGCCGGGTGGAGGTGGGCAAGAGGGTGAGGTGCGGACAGCTGTAATAGTGTAACAATAAAAAATAAGTAACATTTTTTGAACCTGAAATTGCATCAAAATTAAAAAGTTATCAAAAAGTATTAGCATATGAAAAGTGGTATTTGCTTATTAAAATGCCATTAGGTACCTCTCATGAAAATTTAATTATTAGTGTGTTAGAGATTTACTACTAAATGAAATAATTGATAAGTATATTCACTGATACTAAATTGTTACATAAAGTAAAAGAATATTTATTTGTTCTTATGTCACCTGATAGGCAGTAAATAAGATTCATATTTGGGAGGAATGAGATATTTGAATTCCATTTTCAGTACTTTAGGACATAGTAGGACTAGGAGGAATTGGAAGTCAGGCGGCCTCCCAGTTTGAATAATTAAAGAGGAAATGTGATTAGGGCTCCCAGTAGGAACTAACTAGTCCCCAGTTACAGAAAACATTTGAGAAGTTTCTGTTGATTTTGCATATATAACATTGATTACTTTCATTTCCCTGATGAAACAATCACTGTGTAATTGATTGATTTTCCTGAAGCCACATTAAATAACTTGCCTCAGCGTCTGTATTGTACAAAGATAATATTTTTTGTTGTTGAGCTGTTCTTACTAACGCCACTTTAACTTAATTTGGAATTTCTTGTTTTATTTAGACAAAGGATAATCACTTCTGTCAGTGTAAGGAATTTGACCTCTGGTGATTAAGTGTAGGAAAGTAAAACCAAGAAGGTATTTCACACGCGTGCGCGCACATACACACACACACACACACACACCCTTAGGTCTTAGACATCAACTTTAAATGAGTTCTCTTGTATCATAAAAATGTATGTATGTCTTCCATCTATTCTCTCAATGTCCTTTTTCACACACTCAATTCCTAATCATATGTTTTTATAAAGGATAGCATTCGGTAATTTTAAAATGTTACTTAAGATTTAGTAATTTTGTATAGTGATTGATAAAGTTATTGTTTCAGAAAATAAGTGCAGGTTTGAATATTCTTTGTCTTATATTTGAAAATCTAGTCTAAAATCCTCAACTTGCTCTGTTTCTCATACCCTGAAATAAGACAACTGTGTACACAATCAAATGTGCAAACCAGCACGTGAGGAAATTAAAGTTACTGTTTACTGTGGGCATCCTCATTATGAGCCGTGTATCCAAGGAGACAATGTAATTAACATGCACACCTATTCTGGAGCAGGCTTTTATAATTATAGCTGAAAAATCATATAGTGGACACTTACATATGGAATAAAATTTTAAATTTTTAGAAAGAACATTTTAAAAAAGATATTTAAGAATGCCATGTCTTGGAAGAGAAAAATAGTATTTTAGGACATGTTTCAAATTCTAAACTAAAAATGGACATTGTCAATAGTGATCTTTTTATTGATTTGAATTATTTCTTAGCTCTCGCTTTACAAAGTTGAGAAAATCCATTTTATGTTCCTGATTGGTTCAAAGTGTGTGTGTTTTCTTTTAAGTACTAACATAATACCTTATAAATGCTACTAATTCCCACCCGCTGGAGCATTTCCCTTTCTGTATGCTAGAAATGAGACCATCCTGATATTAAGAGAAGCCTGACATTTCTAGGAAACATCCTGATTTGAAAATCATCAGCGTCTTATTTCCAATGGGATCCATTAAAAACTATAATTGCACATTACCTTCTAAGTTAGTCAGTCTAAAAATAATAATCAGCTATGGATCTTATCAATGGTGTTTTTTAAAGATAGATATACAATTTCAGAATTCTAATTCAAGAAATACAGCTTCTCCAGGGATCCTTTAGGATCTGTGTTGTTATTGCACATGGCCAGCCTGTCTATGGGCATCTATCAGTACCAGATGGTCTGAGAGGTGGGAGCAGAGCACCAGGACCAGGGCCTGTTGGGCACTCTAGCCCACAAAGCAAACAAGAAAGAAGAGAGGGAGGGAGGGAGGGGCAAAGACTAAGTTTCATAAATGTCATTGTGGAACTAAAAAAATAACTTTCCTTCACTTTCTAAGTTCTTCTAGCTGAGCTAATAATCAAATTAACAGAGACATATTCAAAGGAGAAAATATCCCAAGTCTATTATATGAATGCACATTCGGTAGTGCCATAAGAACAGAGACCCAAAGTACTGGGCAGCTGAGGTTTATATGCCATTCTAAAGCCAAGGAAAAGGGTGGTTGTGGTTTGGGACTTCAAAGGGCAGGAAGGCAATTCACAGGGAGACAGAAGACAAATGTTTGATAAATAAATGTTTGCTGGGCCATCTTTATCAATGGGATGCAGAGAGAACTTGGAAAAATGGGTTTTGTTAGCTTCCTTTCTGCCTGTCACACAGGAGTTTACGTGAAACTGTAGTTATTTGTGAGGCTGTCTTCCTTCCTGGAGCAGGTCCTCTATCTACATTTGTTTCATCAGATGCAGGGGATGTGAAAGGTTTTCCCTGAATCCTTTGTTCCTTTATAACCATCTTAAAAACAATATACCCAGAGGCAAACTTTGGGGTGGCAATCTCTGCTTCCCTTCATCATCTATATGGAAAGATTGAAGGCAGGAAACATACATATGCATATAGTGACTTTGTAATATTATCTCTACACCCTTGAAAGGAAAAGTCAGGAAACTTACTTTAAAAACTATTATGAAAATTATAATTCTTTGCTTCAATTTTTAATAATTAGTTTAAGTCAGTGTTTGGCTCCTTATTTTCCATTTATTTCAATAAATCTTTGTTAGTACCTAGTATGTGCCAGGCAGTGTAGTAAGTGTTGGGAATATAAAGAGGAATAAGACGTGATCTGGGATTAGAAAAGTCTGACTTCTGTGCAAGGAATTATACCTGGTAATTTAGCAGCACAGCCCAGTGAGTGATTAATGGGGTGAAATTTCAATGAATGAGTCCAGAAAAAATATTCAGAACCATGTTTCACTTTCAGACTTTCTCTGAAAGAGCCCCATTACTTCTGAAAGAATAGACATGTTCCTCAAAGTAGCCCACCTCTCTCAAGTAGCTCTCCTAGTTATTTTTGTTGTGATTGATAATAAATGGCTCTTAATTAGATTCACCGTTGCTTTGTGCCCAGATGTTTGGCATAGATAAGAGTCTATCTGAAATGTGTATGCATTGGGAAAAAGAATTACTTGATTATCTCCCACATACTAGTATTGAAATTGGTAACAACACCCTTTTGGTTTGTGCCTTAATTGATTCTTTAATAATTGATACTTGGGTATGTATGTAAAATCTTATTCTCATGGTTGGAGACTAAAGGAGTGAAATTATTAGCAAAGTCTACTTCAGAACAGTGCCTCAAATAATTCCTTTTCAAACTCTAAATAAAAAAAAATGAAATCAAATGCACTAAGAAAATAACCTGAAGTCTTTGGGATCTTAAAATTGCTTGCTTTCCTTATGTAAATGAAAATCTGAAATAAATAACTTGATTTGTTCACATAAAGGGGTATCTTTCTATGGGTATAGAATGTGTAATGTAATAAACTCTAAATGGTGAGGTAAGCAGCTTAGCTTATCTGATTGGAAAGTATTAAGATATGGGACATTATACAACTTTTGCTTACTTTTTGTTTGCTTATAATATATTTAGAGCAGTCTTTTGGAAAACCTAAGGTGTAGGATATTTATACATACACATATGCACGCTTGCACACACACACACACACACACTCACACACAAAAGGCAAACCTCCACATTTTAATATATTAAGTTATGAATGTGAAATTTTATCTAAAGTTTTGAATTTGGATATTATATGAACTATAGAACTATATTTATATTGCAATACAGATGCCTATTCACTAAAAAAAACAAGGGGACACTTGCATTTGTTTGGCCTCAGCTTAACGGCATGTTATGGGTAGGTGTATGGGAAATCTTGGACACTGGGAACGTGTTCATGTCTTGCCCTTGGAGAAAATATGTAAACCATGCCTAATCCATTGTATGGAGCTCATTAAACAATGTAAAGCAATGGTGACAATTTATGTGACCAGGCTTTTTAGAGAAAAAGCACATTGATTATTGTATTTAAGCTGAGATGGCAAAGGGTGGAGCAGGTATGCTCAGAGATGTTTGATGGAGGGCCCTTTGAAGCTAAAGGATTTGCAAGAACCGTATATAGTATATTCCATTTATTAATGCCTACAGATTATGCTTTTTCTTAGAAAAGTTTCTGGAAAAACGAAAGCCTTATGAAAACATCATGGTGTGAGAACAGCTCTGAGATGAGTTTCTGTGGAGAGCAAGGAGCATGAAGATTTTATAAAATAGTTTGGGGAAGATCAAAGTTCATACAAGAGTTTTCATTTGGACTCTGAAGACATAGGGTTTTGAGAAACAAGACAGGCTGTATAGGGGTAGCCAGCACACTGGCCTGAGTGGTTCAGTAGCCATGGATTGGATTTTTTTGAGTTTAGCAAGAGGGATGGGGAAAAGTAGTTGGGACTCAGGTCTTTCAATGGTCAGTTGAACATTTTTAGACAGATTTCTCAAAAATATTTAATGTGTTTGTCATAAAAATAATTCCAGTATTCTATAGGATTGTATCTGATGTAAACTATTGTTTACCTGTTTTCTGACTAAGATAGAAATGAAAGGATTGACCTGCCTTCTATGTTAACAGTATACATACGTTATATTTGTTCTTTTCACTTACAGGCGGGAGCCAATGTCCTTCTCCAGGATGTTAATGGAAACATACCATTGGATTATGCTGTAGAAGGGACAGAATCAAGCTCTGTTCTATTGACCTATCTGGATGAAAAGGGTAGGCTGAGCTTTGAAAAACTGTAGAGAGATAGACAAAGAGATAGGTTGGTGGCATTATAAGTGTACTTATTTTGGGGGTCTTCCTACGTGATTTCCTATTGATATGATTTCCCTAGATTGTGTAAAATGAATTATGTTTCTACACTGCAATTCACTTTCCTACTGCAATACATTGTTGGTTTAGTCAATGCAGTTTTGCAAGCCAGCAAAATTCTAGAGGCCAACAATGAAGGAACATTTTAACAAGCATTTAAAATCCATAATTAGAGGGACTGGGCTTGTAATTATAATCTACTCTCCACTGGGAGGAGAAGGGAAGTGAACCAGCACAACTGAATTTTGAGTTAATGAGAGTGAGGTCATGTGAAGTGTATTCTCTTAGGAGCCACGGTCCTCTTAAGAATTATTACTGTGGGTAGGTAAGGGCATAAGTCAAGGGCAGTTTGCACGGGCATCTCAGCATCCACTCTTGGTGACACTTGGCAACAGAAGTGTTGTCAAAAGAATGCCCATGGTCATGATGCTGGCCTGCAAAGATGCAGCTGAGGGCCCAGATGTATTCAATGGCAAAGAACAGTTAATTGCATAGACCCAGGGTATAATTTCATGAGTAAGTTCAACATTGGCAAAGTGAGAGGTGTTTGAAATCTTGAGCTTGATATGGTATTAAAATAAAGAAGTATGTCCCCTCTTTTATTTTTCTCCTTTATGATGTTTAGGAAAAAATAAAAACAATTAAATTATACTCCCTTCCAATATGGTGTTTTGTCAGAGAAAAGGTTTAAAAATTTTAAGAGCCTCATCATGCTTGCGACTCTATTCTCACCGCTAAGAAAAGCCCGCACACCTGCCTCTTTGTTTCCTGTGCTCTTTGCCTCCTCCAGATCGCTTGTATCTGAGGGTTTATTGTGAGGATGGCTTAGGATAATAATAATAATTAGGACTCAGCAGGCATGAGTTCTTCAAAAACAGTCTCATTAATTCTGAGAGCAAGGTAAGAGCTGCTGTTTTCATTCCAGTGAATGTGAGCCTCGCTGTGCTGCTGAAGGTCACTGAGTCATGGCTTGGGTGACAGAGCAGCATGGGTGCAGGCCCTGTGGTATAGTCAGTCCTTCACACTACGTCTCCCTCAGTCCTTGTACCTACCTGCTCCTACCTGAGGAAAACCCGGCGTTGTTCCCACCTTGTTAACTATGACTTTGAGACTAATTACTTCTAAATGGAATGAGCTGAAAGTTATGGGCATTCCATGTTGGGAAGCTTTATTATTTGCACATCTGCAAAGTTTGATCTGTGGTCACATGATTCTGAACTGACATGAACCTGACTGTCTTTTATTTAGCTGTGCCAGTTCTAAGTTATGTTTTCCTGCTCTTCTTACTGTTTTTAATTTTTAACAGCCATCATGATAAATGTTTTTCTCTGGAAACTAAAGTTAACTATATTTATTTACAAAAGAATTAACACCCAATATAATAAAGAGCTAATATGCTAATTAGACCAAACAGCCAAACAACCTTCCTGACCACCCTCTGGACAACCTTCCAGATAAAGCTGGTGCTTCGAGGGCTGAGGCAGCCGGGGCTGCAACTGCTGCTGCAAGGGCTGAGCCCCTTGCATGAATTTTGTGCACCAGGCCTCTAGTTACTTATAAATCTCGTCAACTCATTAAAGGTTTTTGTCTCATAAAAAGTTTTAGTATTTGCAAAAGCAGTATTATCTATTCTGTAGAAATAAAAAGAAGTGCATTCCTTTGAGAGGTTACTTTAAAGAGTGATTAAGAAAAAGAAAAAATGAAAGGAAGCTTCTGACTCTGAATGGTCTGGAGAAAATCTGTCACGGTGATGGCTGTCACAGTTAGTTTGTAAAATACATGTTTGCTGGAACAAATTCAATGTAATATCTCTTACATTTTAAACTCTGTTTTCCATTTGTCACCGCCGTGGCACTGGCCTCTGCCTTCCCATCCATCTGCCCCCCTCTCATCTCATTCACAATCTGGTTCCATTTCTGACAGTGTCCCTCCTATTTATCATTTCAGCTGCCACACTTCCTGTAAATACCACCTAATTTGATGTATTCTCCCCTTGTTGGTGCCCCTTTAGAATTATCTGCTGTGACAGTGTGGGCCGATGTCCCTAGAAATTTCTAATATTATGAGATGAGATTTTGATTGTTATTTAGCACCCAGTGTTTCAGCACTGCATTCTTATAACCAGGCACCTGCAATCCTTGAATTTTCAACCCGCATTATACAGTTTCAAACCAGAGTACTTATCATGCTGTCACACCAGGTCACATGTGGCAGGAGGCAGTCCAGGTTGTGAGCAAGTTGATTACATGGAAAATCACTGGTCACAAGTTCTAATTGTACTGTCACCACTGACATACACTATACCTGGGCACAGCAATTAACCTCTGCTCACCGCCTGAGCTGTCCAGGCTGGAAAGTGAGGCAGCCACGGAGGGCTGATTGAGCATGTGGTGCATATTGGATCTCCAGTGCAAGGCAGACCAGCTGGTGTTCAAGGAAATCAATCGATTATAAAATGAGCCAGCATAGAGAGAAAGCAATGCAGGAAGAGCTCAAGGTGGTCCAGGACAGATAGATGCTCAGCAATGGGGGTGGGGGGGGGCACACATATATCTCTGTGTATATGTATACATAGATATATATTCAAGTCCCTGAAAAAGAAATAAAAAAAACTTTGCTCAACACATATCATTGCACTGTGCCCTTTCTCTTTCATTCCAAATCGATCCTTTTTTTAAAAAAAGTAGCCCACGTTTATTCTCCTGAGTTCCTAATCTCTACTCAGCCCACACTCCCTACCAATCGACTGGGAAGGTCCCTGCCACCATGTGTCACCCTTTTTGGTTCTCCATCCAGTAGTCACTTTTCTGTTCTCTAGTACCTCGTCTCTCTGTGACAGCTGATGACCTTGATCACACTCTGTTATGAAAACTCTCTCACCTGCAATGACCTTTCCATAGTTTCCCCTTCTCTTCCAGCTTCTACTTAGTTTTCTGCGGATGTGCCACTTGTACATCCAGACACCAAAATGTGAGTAGTTCCCAGGGCTTTGTCTTTCAGTATCTTCTTTTTACTCTCCAAACTACCCTGGCTTATCTTGCCCTCTTCCTTGTGTTGTTCCCACCTGCCTGTTCCCAAGAATGTTCCTATAGCTTAGATATCTTTCAAGACCTGCAGGCTCGTATGCACAGTTTTCAGTCTCTTGACTTGGATATCAGAAAATTTGAAATAACTTGTCTACATGGAACTTACCCTTTCATGCACTCTCTATATGTTATATTTTATCATAACAACCAGGAACCCAAGTATCTGAACATCACTTTTCGTCTCCTAAATCCCACACATCCAATTGTCACCAAATCTGACAGAGTCTGTTTCCTGGACATCTGACCTCTGATATGCCTGTATCTCTCACTAATTTTGCTATTAGTATCTTAGTCTAAACTCTGGACTTTCTTTTTTGTTTTTATTGTATGATCATTTTTGTTAATCCTTACCTGAGGATATTTTTTCCCATTGATTTTTAGAGAGAGTGGAAGGGAGGGTGAGAGGGTGAGAGAGTGAAACATTGTTGTAAGAGAGACGCATTGATTGGTTGCCTCCCACATGCACACCCTGACCAGGGCCAGGGATCAAACCTGAAAACCAAGTACATGCCCTTGACCAGGAATTGAACTTGAGAACATTTGGTGTGAGGGCCTACGCTCTAACCACTGAGAAAAACCAGCCAGGGCAGTCTTTATATTTTGGAACAGTCTTGGAAACTGGTCTTCTCACCTCTAGCCATTCCTGCTTATTCTTCAGAGGACTCTCAGATTAATCAGTCCACGAATAACTTATCTATTTATTCTGCTTATTAAAGTTCATTCAAAATGCTGTCCTTAAACCGACCTCTTCAGAATCACCCAGAGTCAGGGTGACAGTGCATCCCTTTTGCCTAGGACAGTCCTACATTGTGCCTGTACTCAGGGTGGAGGAAAGGGGTTGGGTAGAGGGTTACAGTGCCCTTTTGGCTTGAACATGTTTATTTATCTTTGCTAGAACCAACTTTCTTTGCCTGCTCAACTCTTTTGCTTCCTACAAGTCTTGGCTCTCTTAGGAAACTTACTATGGAGACAAAAATTGGTGTTAGATTCACTTCTAGGAGCTTATTGGAGACTATTGTGCTAAAATCATGAAATGGATCATTTCAGAGTCAGCATAATGGTAAAATTATCTGTAATAGCATCATAGAATACCCCCAATACATAATAGATAAGAGTAAGTAAAAAGTTGAATTGTTAAAAAGACAATATTACCTGATAAGTGATAGTTAATGAAAGTAAAGGTAGGGTTCCGATAGACTTGATGTGTTAATGTAGTTTCAGTTTTGCAGACAGGCCTCTGACCTCACTGCATGGGATGCAGCTTCTGAGACCTAACATTACGTAGATATTATCAAATGTATTCAAGTGATAGTAATCAGTATCACATGCACATACTGTTAATTAAACTACAGACTTTATTCAAATTCTTTCCATTTTTCCAAGATGTATTTTTTAAATCTATTCCAAGATGGATTGCTTTTAGCAGCAACTATTTCAGCCAGAACAATCATAAGGAGTGAAAACTGTATCTTTATACTTTCTTGTAATTTAATTTAGGTACTTTAAAATACTCTTGGCACTGTGTGTTGATTTATACTAAAGTCGATATCCATTATGAACCTGCCATATGTAAGGTATCGTATCATGAATTTGGGATATAATAAGAGGGAACTTATTCAACACCATCCTCTACCTGCAAATAGAATGCTTGCAAAAGATATAATTACATATAGCACTTTGAGTGAGACTTCAAAGTGAAGAGGGGCTTCAAAGACGAACACGTTGGACGAATATAAGATGAAACTATTTTCACTCCAGCATCTGAGAAGCAACTCTACGTTCTGTTTGAAAGGCTCTTTTCCCCCTAGGGGTGGATCTGACCTCCCTGCGCCAGATGAAGCTTCAGAGACCCATGAGTATGTTAACCGATGTCAAACACTTCTTATCATGTGGAGGGAATGTTAACGAGAAAAATGATGAAGGAGTAACACTGGTAAGTTAATATACTTGACTCAGAAATATTGCTTAAGTGGAGAATGTAAGTTTATTTTTAAGACATAGAAATGACTATGATTAAATACTGTATTTTTGATTACAAAAGTAATATATATTCATTGTAGAAATTTTAGAAAGCACATAAATATTCAAAGGAAAATGCAAATCACTTATGTCACCACCCAGAGAAAACTGATGTTTATATATATGTTGATATATTTTCTTCCAAGCTTCCTTCTTATGCATGTTTTCCCTACAAATTTAGAAGATTTTTTTTTGCATTTATTTGTCAATGTGATTTCAGAGATGGGACTTACAGGATAATGTTTTTATTTTAATTTTAAGCAAAACAAACGATGGCTTAGTCTGGTGAGTAAATTTCTAAATTCAAGGAAACATTGCTTTTTATTGATATAAGGCATAGCTGCAGTAAGTTAAAAACAGAACAATTAAATTTGGATTGATATTTATATAAGTATAAGTTCAGTGATCAAAATATGAACATTTGGCCCTATTGACCCATAAAATTTACCTGGAGTGGGCATGCAGGGGTTAAAATTAATTATGATGGAAATATATGCATTAAAGCTCAGAAAAAATAAGGAAGTAAACTAGGACAGCAGAAAAGAGTAAGAAGCTCTGAAACATGGGACGTACGGAAGGGGTTGGAGCCAATGGTTTTCTACCATGGAAAAAGTATGGTCTGAGGTTGAACACAGGCGATTTCAAGCTGAACACCGGTAAGTGCAATGACCCTGAGGCAGGACCAGGTGTGGTGTGATTGTTACACAACAAGGTGGTAAGTTTGGCTTAGCAGAGAAAAGGAGTGAAGAGAAGTAACTAGGGTCAGATCACACATATTGTGGGCCTATGTGAGGACAGTGGCAGTTACTCTGAGTGAGATGGGGACACATTGGAGAGTTCTGAAGAGAGGCAGAGTGCGATTTTACTTCAGTTCTGAAAAGATCACTCACTGAGTGCTGTGTTAAGGATGGACTGTATAATGGCAAGGGTGAAGCTGAGAGTTCAATTAGGAGCCCTTTCCAGTGATTTAGGAAAGCAATGGTGTGGCTCAGCCAAAGGTGGTAGAAGTTGAGGTGATGAGAAGTAGCTAATTTCAGTCAACATTAAAAGAAGTTCCATGAATTTCCTGATGGAAATGTGGTGTGAGAGAAAGAAAAGACTTCAAAATGACTCCAAGTATTTTTTGCTTGAACAACTCGAGTGATGAAGTTGGCATCGAATGAGATAGAGAAGGCTGAAGATGGAGCTTAGAGCAGGAAAGATCAGAATCAGTTCTGGAAATATAAAGTTAGAAGTGCCTCTTAGCCATCTTCATGGAGATGTTGAGTTTGGAGTTGGATATTGCAGTCTGAGATTCATGAAATGTCTGGACTAAAGAAACAATTTGGGGAACATTAGCATATATGTGATCTTGAGAACTCCTGACCCGAATGAAATCATGAATTGATATAGCAGGAAAGAGGATTTGGGACTATGCCTTGGGGCTTAGGCAAAAGAGGAAGATCCAGAAATGAGATGAGAAAGAACACCTCCCAAAGTAGGGGGGAAACCAAGAGAATGAGGTGTCCTGGGAACCAAGTGAAGAAATTATGATGAAAACAAGGACAAGATAGACTATTAAATACTGCTGAAAGGGTCAAGTAAATGGAGATGACAAATTGGCTATTGGACTTGGTAACATGGAAGTCATTGGTCTTCTCATCTAGGGTAGTTTCAGTGCAGTGGTTGGGTCAAAATCCAGTTTACAGTGGGCTATTTAATTAATAGTTCAATTAACACATGCAATACACTAGTGCCTAACACATTGTAGAAACCCAATAGAGACTTTGTTTCTTTGTTTGACAGAGATCTTACAACTTTACATACATTTTGAAAAATCATTGTTAAATGACACTAATGTATTATGCTTCAAACACTGTTGAATAAAAGGACCTGCCATTAAGTAGGAAAGCTATTGAAATAATCAATATAGAGTAATAGATCACTCTCATTTTAAACTATCTTCAATTTTGACATTCCCATAAATGTTGCTAATAATTTTTCTGTAATAACAATCTTCTGGTGATCTTCTTTGAGCTTTTTACAATGAAAATAGCAATGAATGGAAAGCTAGACAGTTGTCCCTTGGAGACCAGAGTATTTAGCAAGTGACAGTTACATTTGATTCTTAGGTCTAAATTGTTTAGTCTGTTATGTTAATGACTGTCATCGCTGGAGTTGCCTTTCTGTAAGGCACATGTATTTTGTGCTTTCCTGTCTATTGTTGGTGATAACATAAGACACTTTTGTCCTTAGACTGATTTCTATATCCTGAGTTGGAGTGTCAATTGTGGTTCAAAATTAGGTATAATTTTCCACACTGTTAAATTGCTGTGCAAAAAGAGATGCAATTATCAACAAAAGGCTCAATGGAATAAACTTCTAGTAAGATGGGTTTGATGTTGTCTTTTCTTCCTTTTTTAGGATACACACTAAAATAACCAAATATATTACAGCTGTTTTAAAAAGATTTCTTAGTTTACATTAATATTCTTCTGAAAAGAAAACAGAAGCCTTAGAAAAGAACACAGTCCAAAAAAGCCATGTTATAGAGCATATGAAAATTAGTTCCTGAGTTTGAGTGTATATATGCTCTTGGAAGATACTACTGTAATAATTAGCATATATATACCACAAAGATCTTGGCTGGTTCTTCACTGTTTTATTATAGAATTTGATATATTACATCTGGCCTTGATACATATGCACTGTTGGAAAACAATTATTCATGAGATGTAAATACTAAGCAGTCTTGTTTTTGTTTCTCTTTGTGATATCGGAAGTGTTGGTTCATCCCGTACTTCTAGACGAGGACAATAAATAGCCAATGTGTGATTTTTCTGGTCATTTTTAGGGAACACAGCTTTTATGGTTACTTTATGTCATCAAACATAGCCTCAATTTAGAGATTAGATTGTCCAGACCCAGGTAATATTTAAAACTCACAACTTGAATAAAGTCCAGGCTCATTGATCTTTTTAATGCCATACTCCCCTTTAATCATATGGTGTAGCTCATGAGTCCCTTGCCAATGTAATAGTTTTATGCAATACAAAATGGTGCATAGAATTACATAGAAAGCCAATTATGTTGAAATATAGTAATCATAATATTGAAATTAAATTTGTTATATGTAATGTTTATGATTCTTTATTAATTAATACACTAAGTAACAGATCTAATGATTACCATGATTTTACAGTAGAGTTGGACATGGGTGATATTTGGAGATATTTGCTATAATATTAATGTGATATGAAAGTATAATTTCTTCTGCTAATTTTCCCTTCTTAATTGTTTTAACTGTAAAATAAATCATGTAGTTACTTAATAACCTAATTGAAATTGGGTTGGATGACAGTTTACTTAGAAAGAAAGACTATGCCTCAGAAACAGGAATCACCACATCTGAAAAATTTGAAAGGTTCTCCGAACCCTGAGCTCATCACTATAGTTCCTGAGGCCTCATTTCTGAACTTCAGGTTGCATTGAGAAACCAAGCTGGGAGAATGTCAAAATGGTAGCTGCACAATCATTTTAAAGCTTGTCAGGATTCATTCATCCTCTCCAGTTCCTGTCCCTTTTATGTGTATAAAAGCATCACAGGATCACGCTTTCTGTTGTCATTTGTATCTTTCAATCTCTTTCCTAAAACACCAAATGCAGTGCTAGAACTTTAGAGCTAGTCAGTACATGTGTGACTTCTGGACAAGTAGTGATAAAGTATTGAATTATTATATTTCATATTTAAAAGTATTCATATTATAGTAGAAAGGCACATTAGAGAGGAAAATAGGAATTACATGAAAAACTGTACCTTGTCAGAGTCAGAAGGAAAACAATATATAATTAACCCATAAGCCTTTTTCAAACAATGGTGACATTCACTTGTACCAAATAAATCAAAGTATATATGTTTCTTTTATCAAGGTCTCTGTATTTTAGGTTTAATACTTTATTAAATTGCTCTCTTTAAACCACTGAATAAATTATGATGTTGCTGCTTCTTAAAGATAAATAACAAAATATCTCTTTATTGCAGTTACATATGGCATGCGCCAGTGGCTACAAGGAGGTAGTGTCTCTCCTCTTGGAAAATGGGGGAGACCTCAATGCAGTGGATAATCAGTACTGGACTCCCCTTCACTTGGCAGCAAAGTATGGCCAGGTAAGTGAGTTCCTGAGCTATTTTATAAATTATTTTATAATCAATGCATCCTTTCATATTAATTTTATTTCAAATTATGTACTAATTATTATGTAATCTGAATTCTAATGGTATGGTCTTACTAAACAAATGTTTTATGAATAAAAAAACATTTACTTTTAAAAGGACAAATAATAACATATATTCCTTAGGACTTGGCATACTAGCATACTGCATATTCTATTCAAAATAATTCAAGAAATGATAAAAAACATAAATATCCCTTATAATATAGACTTAACACAGTTTTCTTAATATTATATAGTTCTTATAAGTTTACTGTTTCATGAGACTGTAATAATTCTGTTTGTTTTCTACAATTAGTAGATGTAAAGTTAAATTACATTTTGTATTTTATTTTTCTCCATAAATTATATTTCATTTTAATGAATGAGGGATGGGTAGAAATTCTTTCTCTGAATTGACTTTTTGCTATAGCTAATACATCTGAAGACACTAATGCACAAATTAATGGTTACCAGGCACCCTTATATTCTGAAGAAGGAGCAAAATCACAGTCAGATAGAATGTGTCTTGGAGAGAGAGAGACATGTTGTATGTATCCATGACAAAAGATAAAGGAATATATTAAACTAATAAAACAGGTTAGCTTTATAGTAAAAATACTTTCAACTGGTTTTAGTGATGAAAGTAGATTTTTAAAAAATGTTATTTTACTCTGTTATGTTTAACCATAAAAACATAATTTAATGATTAAAATATATGCCAGATGTGATACCTGCCAAGCCTCAGTGATATAAGGAACTTAAGCCGAGTTCACTTGCTACTTCCTTCTTAAAGCTTCCTGAAGTTTCCTGCCACACAAAAGTCATAAGGTAGAAGAATCAGTGATTAAACAGGCAGAGAGAATTGGTGGATATCAGTACTCTCATCCCATTTACCTATCACATTAGAAAAACTTCCAAACTTTGGGTTTTCTCTTATTTTTCAACTAGAGGCCCGATGCATGAAATTTGTGCAAGAGTAGGCCTTCCTTTCCCCGGCTGCTGGCACTGGCTTCCCTCTGGCACCCAGGACTTGGGTCTTCCTCTGGAACCCGGGACTTGGGCTTCCCTCCTACCACTGGCAGGCACTCGGGACCCATGCTTTCCTAGCAGCCCTGGCTTTGTCCGGAAGGTCGTCCGGTCTAATTAGCATATTAAGCTTTTATTATTATAGATTACAGTTTACATTCAATATTATTTTGTATTAGTTTCAGTGTACAGCACAGTGGTTAGACAGATATATCCTTTACAAAATGTTTCCCCTGTTATTTCCCGTACCCAACAGGCACCATACATAGTTGTTACAGTACTATTGACTATATTTCCTATGCTGTATCTTACATCCCCGTGACTATTTTATCGTCCCAATCTATCCTCCCAATCCCTTCACCTCTTTCACCCAGCTCCCAACTCCCCTCTCATCTGGGAATCAGATGTCTGTGTCTATGAGTCTGTTTCTGTTTTGTTTGTTCATTTATATTGTTCTTTAGATTTTACATATAAGTGAAATCATATGGTATTTATCTTTCTCTGACTGATTTATTTTAATTTATTTTACATAGCATAATACCCTCTCTAGGTCCATCTGTGCATTCACAAATAGTTAAGATTTTCTCTGAAGTTTGGGGTTTCTCAATCTATGTTTTCAGCCTAGAGAAACATGGTATTGAAATTACATGGAAAATACGATTCAAAAGGTGCATTTGCTTTGGGAGATGCAGAGTAATTAAGATTGATGTTCTTATTACTTACTTCTCCAGTGTGCCAGCTACATTTCCAACACTCGTCATTTATTAACATTAAGTGACTTAAGAAACTTTCCAATAGCTTTATTTTTTTTTAACCCAGCTGCAAAATATTCTTCCCCAACTTGTAGAAACCATTATTCCTCACTTTTTTTTAGGTCTCCTATACTTCTATGTTCCAGACTCTCCCCACCACACAAACACACCTATATTTTAATCTGCCCAATGAAATGATTAAGCCAGCTTGTTTGGAGAGCTTCCATAGCCCCCTCACTGGCTCTGAGTACCAGCCACCACTCGCTGGCTGTATGAACCTAATAAGCCTTAATAGTCCTTCTTCCACAGAGCCCCAGGGTCTTCAATTAGTGACAACCATCAACACATCTGTTTACAGGGGAATTGTTACATAGCTCAGAAGACTGTTGAGAATAAAGAAGGCAAATGCATCACCGAAGTATCAAAGAGCATATGTCCTAGTCAATTGATCCAGCTGCTAGATTTGTACAGAGAGATGTTGAACATAATGTTTTCTAGCAATGGCCATTTACAGTGTGCAAATGAGTCAGATTTTTAAAACAATTTCACCTTTATCTTCTGCTTCTGTAGAAAATGAGTAACCATTAATTCTGTATTTTATAAGTCCTTATATATTTTAGTACAAAGGTTAGGATCTGAAGATTATATATGTCTTTTCAGTTTTGCTCCATTAAACCTACTAGGATGGGTTCTTCACCTGAATGTAAGCTCCAGAACAGCAGAGATGTGATTTGTGTGGCCCACTGAGCCATCCTGTAGCCAGCAGAGTAACTGGAGAAATTAAATGGACAACTCAATCAACCAGGAACTAAAAACAAAGTTCTGCTGAGTATTAGAGTGAGGATTTAACCTTAGGATATATGACACCAGAACAAAAATATTCTTCCTCAATTCAAACTAAAATCAAGGAATAACTAAGAGATTTATGTTAATAGAAGATTTTGAGTAAATTGTATCTTTATTTTTTGTCAAGAATATACCATATGATATCTAGAATTATTTAAAAAATTCTTTACACTACCACTTAATATTCATTTTGGAAACAATATTTTAGGAACAGGTTTTATTTGAATTATCAATTTGTATGCATGGGAGATTTGTAACTCTCCAAAGACATTTAGTATAAATAAATGCATCTCAGTTGAGAAAAAAATGTGATAAATGTTAACATTTTAGAAAGACTCAAGGCATTTTTAGAGTCATTCACAGCAATTTCAGTTTTTTATAAATATCTTATAAATATGAATACCTTTATGGAGAAGGTAGTTTATAATTTATAACAGTATTTATAGTATTTATTACTGTCATTTATACTTAGATGGCATATATATTTTAAAACTTCCCTTTGTACATAAACTTTTTCATTGAGAACAAAGAAATACCTGTTCTCTAAAACTGAGAACTGAACAAGTTATGTGAGCAACAGTTCTTTCAAAAGTTGTACATACCCTAACTGGTTTGGCTCAGTGGATAGAGCGTCGGCCTGCGGACTGAAAGGTCCCAGGTTCGATTCTGGTCAAGGGCATGTACTTTGGTTGCGGGCACATCCCCAAAAGGAGGTGTGCAGGAGGCAGCTGGTCGATGTTTCTCTCTCATCGATGTTTCTAACTCTTTATCCCTTTCTCTTCCTCTCTGTAAAATATCAATAAAAACATATTTTTTAAAAAAAGAGTTGTACAGAAGATAAAATTTGATTCTAGCCTTGTACATATTTTAGTATTGTTAATAGCATTGGAAATAGTACAGTAAAAGATAAGAAAGTAATTGTGAAATGATGAAATCTAAATCTCTTCAAAAGTGCTTTATATCACACAACTCTTATATCTTAATGTTCAAAGGAGTCATTTGTATTCTCAAATACATTTTTACCTAAGTACGTAAGAATTGAGATATACTTAGATTTTTTTCTTCAGATATTTCTTCTTTGCTTTGGAAAAAACAACACTGTCTGGATTTCCTCCTGCCCCTCTGAGCACACGGTATTGAAAAGCTCAGTGTTCTGTCCTAGGTTCTCTCCCTTCCCAATATTTATGTCTTTAGAAGTCTTCCTCCTACAGCTTCAAAGACTCTGCATGTTCATGTCTCCCAAAGCCTCCTCTCCTCTCATTTCTCTCCCAAGTTCCAGACTCAAGAGGACCACTGCCCAGAGAGTAATCCCCGTCAACCTGCCTTCAAACTCAACTTGTGTACAAAGAGAATGATCATCTTCTTTTTCCCATTTCCAATCTGTTGCCTTCTTTTCTATTTCATCATTTACTGGGCATTATTCTTTTCTTATTTTTCCTCTCCTCGCCCATACCTATTAAACCACTGAGCCCCCAAACTCTTACATAGTAAATGGATTTGAGCTACAATCATGTGTGTCCTCGCTGCCTTCACCCTCATCCAGTGCTTCAGCATCTCTACATCAGGATTATCCTGCCAACCTCCTAACAGAGCTCCCTGCCCCTCCCCCACGCCATTCTAAGTACAAAAATAATCAAACTATTTCAACTCAGCATTCTTTCCGTTGCTGTCGATATGAAATGCCCATGCCATAAAATAATTTATGAGCCCTGTGTGCCTGGGCTTCTGCTTAACTCTCCAGCTCTAGTTCTCCTGCCTTCTCCCACCAGGTTAGAGGATGAAGCCATAGTGAACTTCTTTCAGATTCTGTAGTATGCCATCATGCACATCCTTTACATGTTCTTTGCTGTTCTTGAAAATGTTAAATGGTCAAATCTGACCTAACTTTGCAGGACTACACTGTGATGTTATGCTAATGCATTCTCATTTCTCCAACCTTATGTGCCCCTTGAGGCCATGAATGTGTATTATTTACTGATGAGTCTTCAGTATCCAGCATGATGTTTCCTATTTCAATCATCTCTAATGTTTCAGACAAACCTGGTGAAACTTCTTTTGATGCATCAGGCAAATCCAAACCTTCTGAACTGCAATGAAGAGAAGGCCTCAGGTAGGTTATGAGCGTCCTGGGACCACTGAGCAGTCACTGTTTCCTTCCTGTCGTATGTAAGTTGTTCATCATGAGCGTAGCTAGGAAATGAGAGTCAGCCTCCCTGAGAAGCTCTGTGAAAACCAGCCCAGTTTAATATGATTCACGATTCAGATGCCCTGATCTAGGACAAGGGGACATTAGAGAGCAGTTATGTTAATGGGTTACTGTGTCCTTCCTTTACAACTTGCTTTTCAGGCTTAAACTTCCAGGGCGGTGATTCCTGCAGTATCATTACTTTAAAAGATTTTTTTTTGCTTTTGTGTTAACTAGTTTCTCGTCAGACCTAATAAATGCTTGTTCTTTAGGGTATTTTTAAATAGTATCATAACAGTATTTTTTCTGCACAGATGATTATACTGCTAGAAATAGAGACTAATATGCTAAAGATAATTTAAAAGTTTAAAAAACTTAGTTTAATGTTACTTATTTTTTAAAAATATATTTTTGAAAATTTCTAAAGTTGTCAAATAGTATTTTTTGATTTTTTTTTTAGAGAGAGAGAGGAAAGAAGAGAAAGAGGAAGGGAGGGAGAGAAAGAGAAGGAGAGAGAAACATTGATTTGTTTTCCCACTTATTTATGCATTCACTGATTGATTCTTGTATGTGCCCTGACCAGGAATTGACCCTGCAACCTTGGCATATCGGGATGACACTCTAACCAATTGAGCTACCCAGCCAGAGCTACAGTTCTTTTTACTAGTGTTCTCTTATATGTTCATATATGTAGTTTAAAAATTGATGTAACATTCATTTTTTAGCTTTTAGAAAATTTGACAACATTGCTACTACTCATAAATTACTTTGGTATGTTAAAAAAAGAATTATATCCTGACCAGTGTGGCTCATTTGTTGAGTGTCCACCCATGAACCAGGAAGTCACAGTTCAATTCCCAGTTAGGGCACATGCCCAGGTTTTGGGCTGAATTCCCAGTAGGGGGCATGCAAGAGGCAGCCAGTTGATGATATTCTCTCATCATTTTTGTTTTTATCTCTCTGTCTCTCTCTTTCTCTCTCTCTGAAATCAATAAAAACATATTTTAAAAAATAATTCTAAGCAACAAAGAGAAAAGTCTAGTAGAAGGAACAAAATAATATAAAAATTTTGATGGTAGTAATTGATCAGAATAACTTATATTTACTTATTCTTCTTGTTGCTATAACTACTAGCCTCAAATTTATTATTTGATATATTTATAAGAGGGAGTGTGATTAATTGATAAACATCTAGTTTAGGGCAAAATGAGGGATTTTCTCAATTTCTTACATTATTGGAATTAAGTATTATTATTGAGTGTTTTTTCATCTTTGCTAAAATAAACTGATGATTTAACAAACAGAACTATGATAGCTTGACAGTCTCAAATGTTACAACAGGCTAATATTAATGCTAGTGTAGTAATTTTAACATGAACAACAAAAAAGTATGTCTAATAAATATGAATTAATAGTTTTCTTCTATTTTTTAATAAATATATTTATTTTGAAATATATCACACCTTCTGTTAACTCTAGTCTAGTTCTAACAGATCACAATTTCAAGTTCATATCCTTAGCTTCTTGCCCAGAGAAGGGAATAAATATGATTGACCCTTGACAGCATAGGCTTCCATCTGTCACACTTTTACCTTTTAGGTCTAGTGTCAACTGTGCCAAACAGACATCCAAGGTAATGGACAGTTCTGGAGCCCCAGGGAATGACTAAATTCCTGGTCTACACTCAGCCTGACCACCTCCAGCATAGTGTGTGGTGACTCAGACAATTTTGTCCCCGTTGGTCATGCCATGTCTACCATCAATGTAACCCCTTTTCTATGCCATGTTGGTCATGAGAGACACAATGATGTGATCATAGTAGATCCTCAATTAACATTTATTGATTGAATGAAAATATTTCTCTCACACACACGGGACAAAGACCAATAATGCAGTGAGAGGTTAAGAGTAAATGCAGGATATCCCAGCATCTTATCCAAGAACAAGAAGAATGAACCAGATAAAACAATAGTGCAGAGAGAAGTGAACTTGACACATATTTTGACTGAGCAAATGAAAATTATCACAGTGCCATATTAGGTTCTTGCTGTTTTGTGTTTCTTAAACTTGGAATGGACACATAAAAATTATGTAGGGAAATAAAAGCAATTTGGGGCATAGCTGTTAGGTGAGGCAGAAAAAATCTCCCTAGGTAAAGAAGCTGAGCAGCCTCCTACTCATTATGTGATTATGATTTAACCTAAAGTAAATGATGATAAAATCCTGGTGTAAGTACCTTCCTGTGGTAGGTGAATTACTGGTTCCAGCCCATAAAACCACATAAGTCAAGTTTATAGACAAAGATAGTCATGCAGTTTAGTTACGAGGGTTGAAAGGAGCAGATGACTCCATTAGGTTCCTGGTTGTTATTAATGTGAATTTTTCTCAGGATTTATTGATTTCCAGTATAATTTGTTAATAAGTATAAGTTGATTAATTCTCATCTTTATTGCTGTCCAGATATGTTCAGATGTCACTGTTAATGTGTAATTTATAAGGAACTATAGTAATTCATATTTCAGATAGAGAGGCTAGACACACTATTTTAATACATAGCTATTTATTTGTACATCTACCCATTTAGTAAAATGTTTTAGAATGCTTCCTACATGTTTTATAATAGCCCAGTCATTCTGAATGTATAATATTTTTTATCATTTTGCTTCATATTCACCAAGATGAAGGAAGAATTTCCTGACAATAAAATGACATTAAGTTCTCTCAAGCTCAGCTTCTCAATGATTTACATTTTACACATCTCCTCTTGGTGAAATTATTTTTATATATGTTTCATTTCAGTTATAATTAAATATGTTACTAAAGTGAAAAAGACAGTATTTTTAAATGGCAGCACTGCAATTTTGTTCCTGGCATAAACTTTTAATGTTTTTATTTTTGTTACATGTGCTGATAAATTTTAGCGTTTTCAGAACTATTGAAAGTAAATAGTTTTCTGTGGTTTCACCATCCACTTTTTCTGATTTTCTTATTGGTTCGTGTAGATATCGCTGCATCTGAGTTTATTGAGGAAATGCTGCTGAAAGCCGAAATTGCCTGGGAAGAAAAAATGGAAGAGCCTTTATCTGCGCCTACCTTAGCACAAGAGGAACCCTATGAAGAGATCCTTCATGACCTGCCAGCCCTTTCCAGTAAGCTGTAAGTGCCTTCTTTATACAGGAGAAAGCTGTAGACCTGGTTCTCTGCTGACTTAATTATCCTCATTTGTCTTCCCCGCTAATCACCAGTCATTCATTTTAAAGTAAATATTAAGCCTATCTCTCAACTGAAAGCTAGAAAATTGAAGCTACATGCTAATATATTTATCAAAAGATACATGGTGACAATCACGAGTTTAGCCTACTCTTATGAATATGCTCTGATTTTGTAAAACATCACTATTTCAGTAATTAGATATATTTGTCACCATGAGATCAGAGATAATATTTTAAACACACTCCATGTGATTTTTTTTTTTTTTTTAGCTAAACGGGTATGTAAGGTTTCCAATGACTATCATAATGGCTAGATTTCCTAAGGTAGGAAATATAAATATTCATTTTTTTCTCTCTAAAGTATAAAACCAATGATTTTTTTGTTGTCTAAAATATCTCCTAAATACTAACACATGCTGCAAGGGGGATATACCTTAAAAACATCATGCTGAATGGACAAAGTGAGAAACAAAAGTCCATATCTGATATGATTCCATTGATATGAAATGTCCAGAATTATCAAATCCATGCAAACAGAAAGCATATGAGTGTTTTCCAGGAGTGGGCAGAAGGGGTAAAGAGGAGTGTCTCTGAATGGATGTGAGTCTTTGAAAATGATGGAAATGTTCTGGAAGTAGGTGGTTACACAAACCTGTGAATATAAAAAGCAGAGAAGTGTACACTTTAAAAGCATGTATTTTGTGCTCTGTGAATTATATCTCAACAAAAGAAATAAACACATAAAGCAAAAAAGATAAAATATAATTCAGGTTGAAAGCAAAATCTGCTGTGTACAGCCAGTGAGACCTTGAGGAAGTTGCCTCCTGGTATAAACATGTTTCTTTTCTGCCGGTGGCGATTATGTCTAATACGTATTTGGGACATTCGAGGGGACTTTGAATAAATAGCACTATCTAGTTTCTGGACAATTGGAGAAATAATCAAAGAGAAAAATGGAGTCCAAATCACACCTGCTCCATGATAGAGAGCACATGGGAGGACATAGCTAAATGTGGCAGCTGAAAGGGTTTGTGAGTATATTCCATTGTTGGGCAGCTCTATCAACAAGGCACTTAGAAACCAGAGCAGGCCTCCCAAGGGAGGGGCTCCCAGACCAGGTAACAGTGCGGAGGAGGAGGAAGAGCTGTGCTCTCTGCAGGAAGGCTTGCTGCAAGAAGAAGGAGACAGGGGCTGAGGAGCCACTCTTGCCAGATTCAGACAATTCATTCCACTTCATAAAAGTAGCGGGAGGCCCAGAATTATCATGACTCCATTTCTCTTCCTGGGAATTTGAAAAGATGCTGCCTACAGACATGCCCCAAGGCCGTTATAATGAATGCATGAGCTCAAAGAGGAAAACTCTTATTTCAGAGCCTGTTCCATCTTGCTGGCATTCAAAAACACTTTTAATTTAAAATTAATCTAGACAATTCAGAGGCTAAAGCCATATGTAAATACACTGACCTCTACTTAATACAAAGATATATCCATTATTGGATTGGATTGTTGTTTTTTTGATCCTCACCTGAGGATTTGTTTTTATTGACTTTAGATATAGAGAAAAACATCGATGTGAGGGAGAAACATCAATCAGTTGCCTCCAGTACATGCACCAGCCAGGGTTCAAACCTCAACCTAGGTATGTGCCCTGATTGGAAATGGAACCCACAACCAACTGATGCTTCAACCAGGAGAGCCACCCTACCAGGGCTGGATTGTATTTTTTAACTTTGTTGTAAATTTTTTGTGTCAGACCCTATGCTAAGAACCTTCATGGGTTATCTTATTCCATATTCTAAGCCTTATTTTGTGTGATAAACCATTAATTAGCCAGAATAAGAACATCACTTCTACTGTGTCCCACCATTATTAGTAAATGTCTTTCTTTGTTTTAATATATAATCAATAGGATATTCCTACATTATTGGATTATCCCATATTTCATGTTTCTAATCTCTCTTCTATCCAGTGAACATTATTATGGTCTTTATTTGTTGCCTGATTTTCAAGTTCATGTCTCTAATGATCACATTAGATTTAACTCCAAAGATCCTTTCTAAGTATAATATTCCCAATCTGGTCTCTATTTGTAAAGCTTGTAGGTTTCCTCTCTCTGCTTTAAATTTACAACTGTTCTCATATTTGACTGCTGTTCCCTACTGCATTCTTTCTTTCCTTCTGACTGGGTGCCTCCTCACTGTGCTGTCTTTTCTGTCCTTAGATATATATATTTTAGTGCCTAAATACTGTTAGTGCTGCTACGGAACCAGCTGCTGCTGAATATGCCGTTTGGTATTTGAACATGGAAATGTTCTCCTAGGGTTTTTAATTACGGGGAAGTTCTGATATGTGCTAACTTTTGTTTCTAATTTTCTATTTCATGGAGTTCTTGAGTTGGAAGTCACAAAAATTCTGCACAATGCCTAAATAGAGTAATTTACTAAACAATTGTGGGTTTTCACTTATTAATATTAACAGTAATGATAATTTATAATAACAACAATAAAAGCTTTTTGTTGTGCAGTTAGAAGGTGACAGGACTTGTGCAAAGTGGTTTACGTGGATAATGCCATTTAACCCTCAACACAATACCTGAAAGTACTTGCTATCACTGTCCTTCTTTTTACATCACTGTCTGATATTCAGACTATAGTGACCTGAGTCAACACACACAAATATACCCAACCTTACACTGTTTCTGTGAGAAGGGCCTTTTTTTCTCTTTCTTTATTGATTAAAGTATTACATATGTGTCCTTAACCCCATATTGCCCTCCCCCACCCCATTCATGCCCTAACCCCTCTGGTGTCTGTGTCCATTGGTTATGCTTATATGCATGCATACAAGTCCTTTGGTTGATTGCTCCCCCAACCCCTCCCCTCTGCTTCCTTCCCTCTGTGGTTTGAGCATCTGGTCAATGCTTCTCTATCTCTGGATCTGTTTTTGTTCATCAATTTATGTTGTTCTTTATATTCCACAAATGAGTGAGATCATGTGATATTTATCTTTCTCTGACTGACTTATTTCACTTAACATAATGCTCTCCAGCTCTATCCATGCTGTTGCAAATGGTAGGAGATCCTTTCTTTTTACAGCAGCATAGTATTTCATTGTGTAGATGTACCACAGTTTTCTCACCCACTCATCTGCTGATGGGCATTTAGGCTGTTTCGAAATCTTAGCTATGGTGAATTGTGCTGCTATGAACATAGGGGTGCATATATCCTTTCTGATTGGTGTTTCTAGTTTCTTGGGATATATTCCTAGAAGTGGGATCACTGGGTCAAATGGGAGTTCCATTTTTAGTTTTTTGAGGAAACTCCATACTGTTCTCCACAGTGGCTGCACCTAGTCTGCATTCCCACCAGCAGTGCACGAGGGTTCCCTTTTGTCTGCATCCTTGCCAGCACTTGTTTGTTGATTGTTGATGATAGCCATTTTGACACGTGTGAGATGGTACCTCATTTTTGATGGTATCTCATTGTCGTTTTGATTTGCATCTCTCAGACGATTAGTGACTTTGAACATGTTTTCATATGTCTCTTGCTCTTCCTTATGTCCTCTATTTAGGTCCATTGCCCATTTTTTGATTGGGTTGTTTACCTTCCTTTTGTTAAGTTGTATGAGTTCCCTGTAAATGTTGGAGATTAAACCCTTATCAGAGATAACATTGGCAAATATGTTCTCCCATGCAATAGGCTTTCTTGTTGTTTTTTTGATGGTTTCTTTTGCTGTGAGAAGGACCTTTTTATTTGTGATTCTAAAAGTTCTGATTTGGCTTTAAAGAGGAAATTGTTAACTGAGTTTCACTGTTATGGTCAGTCAGCTTTAGCTGCGGCACATTGTCAATTTAGGTTGAATGTTTAGTATGCCAACTTCAGAAGACAGTCTGTAATCTGGGAGAGATTGCCCTTACTGGGCTCTGCATTTACTGGTTCTGGGGCTTGGGTAACGTAATGAAACTCTTGGCCACATTTTTCCTCAAGTGTAAAATATGGGTGTTTAGCCAGGCCTTTATCGCTATCTCCTGAGGGGGGAGTCTCTTAATTCCTTAGAATTCTCAAGTGTCTTTGTTATTCAAAAGCCCCTTGGATCATACTTAAATGTCTGCTAACATAGATTCTCTTAGATCATACCCACATTTATGACTCAAGGAGGGGGTGGTCACACAGAAAATCCAATGATGTGATTAAAAGATGGGGGCATTGAGCCAGTCTGACCACCAGAAGGGTAGGAAGATGGGAAACTGAGTTCAAACACATGGCCAATGATAGAGTAAGTCATGCCTACATAATGAAACCCCAATGAAAACTCTGACAACAAGCTTGATGGACTTCTTGGTTGGTGGACAGATCAATATTCTGGGAAGGTGATGTGCCTTGACTCCATCGGGGGAGCACATGAAAGCTCTACATTCAAGACCCTCCCAGCCTCGCCCTGTGCATCTATTTGTTTGGCTGGTCCTGATTTGTATCCTCTATAACACAGCTGTAATAATAGCAGGTATACTGTTTTCCTGAGTACTGTGAGTTCTAGTGAGTTATCTAATCTGAGGGGGGTTATGGGAACCTCAAAATTTGTAGCTACTTGGTCCAAGTGTAGGTGGAATAGAGATTCCCAAATGTGTGACTGGCATCTGAAGTGGTGGCAGCCTTGTTGGAGAAGATGCCCTTAACTTGTGGCATCTGTGCTAACTCTAGGTGGTCAGCCTCAAATGGTTCTGCAGTACCACAGAGCGATGATGGTGGTGATTGATGATGCCTGTCTCCTGGGCTTGTTCTTGATGAATAGCTGAGTAGTTAATGTTTATAAAAGTGCTTAGAGCAGTGACTGGCTCATCGTAATACTACATAAGTGCTAGAGAAATGACAAAAGAAAAAAAATAATGTTCTTTTTTCATCTGTGAACTGTCAGCAAATCATCAAAAGAATAAAGGCCTTCTGGCTACTGACTAGAAGACAATAGAATTAGGCTCTCAGCTTGGTGCTTTGAAACTGATTATAACCATATGCCAAAAACCTTATTTTCTAGTCAGCTGGAAAGAAAATCCAATTTCAGAGAAGACCAGCTTGCATCCTTTGATTAGGTTGCTTAAGGTGTGGGTCTCCAGTGCTTCTGAGTCATCTGGAACTTGGGAGGGAGAGAAGGTGTTGCTCTGTTTGGGACTAAGAAAAGTCTAAAGTCTAAGAGGGGGCAGAGCTGAGCAGGGCTGAGGGCTATAGGGAAAGGGACTTGAGGACAGGAAGATATCCTAGGATGGTTTCAGCCAAGTAGCCATCTCCAAAGAGAAATACCCTGAGGGGATTTTTGAGTGGCACAGTATGAGTTTTGTTTGCTTCTTGACCACAGTAAAGCCTGAGACTAACAATAGGCTTAAGTAGATTTTGTGGAAAGCCTTGAAGGCACCACATTTTATGAAACAGGCTCAACTTATTGTATTCATTCAAAAGCAAGCCAACTTGTGGCTACACAATGATTTTTTTCCTATTGCCTTTGTTCCTCAATGGAAAATAAATATGGTTTACATATCAAAGCAATTTTAATAATCATTTCCATTGCTCTTCATTTCAACTCCAGGACTTAGGATGGATAGGCATAATTATCCACATTTTATTTACAGAGAAACAGAAGCACAGAGGTGTGACAAACTTGAGGGTATAGGTAGTCAGTGGCAACTGCAATTAGAACCCACTTTCTTCAGATTCTTTGTTCATGTTCTCCAGTCTAAGGCAGGAACAAGCTCAGGAAGATGGTCTCAGCATCTTCATAGCCTCATGGTATGTACAATCTTGCCATGAAGATCTGAAAAAATTTATTCATATGAGGGAGATAGCATTTGGCCCATGCCTCATCACTGCACATGGGGACAGTCATTGTGCAAATGGCTCCTTGTAATTTAGATGCCCGGATAAGCACTGGAAAGTGCATTTTATTCTAAGACCCTTAGGTAAAATTGCACTAAGACATTCATTCCCTCACTTCTGCTGGTTGAACATCATATCTCTGGTTACACCCGTAAGGCAGTTGTTGAAAATTTACTACTGATCCCGATGACCCAGGCATCTTGAGAATCAGCAGTCTCAGTGACCATTGTGCAGTAAAATAGCATCACCTGAGATGAAGTTCGACCAGACCCCCAGTTCTAGATTCTTCAGAGTCTTCATTTCGTTTGGAGGTCCTTGTACTATTGTTGTAGATATCAGGGGAGCTGTGGCTGGCTATGAACAATCTGGATTTTATTACCTTGTGGTCCAGAGGGATTAGTGACATAGAACGCACTTCTACCAGAACCTTTGTGTTTGTATATCAAAGTTTATTACTACTGTTTAATAAAGGTTGCCAGGGATCAGAAACATTCTTCATTTATACTAGCTTCATGTATGAAAGAAATTATATATAAGTCCACTTCAAAATATTGGCACTTATTAAAAAAGGAAACCGTGTCTTATTTAGAGACTTCCCTTTTGAGCAGGAATAATATTTAAAGTGAAATCTTCTTTGCAAGCTTCATGTAAAGAAAGCAATTTTAGTTACACATCAGACTTTGGTGATTGGCTTTAAACATCATACTTAATGAATAATAATATCGTTTCCTATAAATATCATATATTAAATACCAATTCGGCACTTCAATGTAACACTTGTCGTATTTGGATTAGAATTTTTTTGCAGATATCTATTGAGAACTACTGAGATGAATATGATATGTTATAAAAGCAATATAAATTTTAATCCTACCACAAGTCACACATTGAAATTTTTTTGGGGGTTTTAGACATGTCATATTTTACCAAAGTGGCTTTTTAAATTATAAATATTTTTCTTATAAAAACTAAAGTCATTTGTGTGTGTGTGTGTGTCAGGGGGAGGGGGTACTAAAGAAAGAAATCAATTAATTTAAAACTCTCCAGGAACTATTTCATTCAATGTTAATTTTTGGATCATTCTCTTATTTTATAGATGCAAAAAATCCCAAATTCCCTATAATAAATAACTTATGTAGCTATGTTCCAAGTGTTAAAATTGAGAAGTATTTATTCAGTCCATTACTTTAACCACCAAAATAACTGAGCCACATATGCCATTTCTTCACATTTGTTTCTAATAGATTTTTGTCTTCATTGGCCTAATATATCTCAGTAGAGTCAATTTTATTTATTCTTTATGGTTTTCTAAAATTGCTTTAGATATAATGGCCAATAATTGTTGCCTTTGTTAGTTTCATTTTATTATGCTCCTGCTTCCATTTTCAGAAATAAAATCTCAGTTCCTACAGGCACATTTGCTCTGCATGGCATGCCTTTTATGTTCATAGAAATAAGTCTTGACTAAATCCAGTAGAGTTTAGAAATTGGTTGTCTGCTGTTATAGTCCCATCTAATTTGTCCCATAGTCAGGCTAAAGCTATCTCTTCTGCATTAACCTAAAGTACTCTTAGATGATACCTATTCCATTTTATGTTTATTGAGCCTGTCATACCAAAAGCTTTGTTTTAGAAAATATACTATTTCAATCCTATTTTTTCTGTTTCTCACTGATAAATTTCTGTTCCTAATAATTCTTTTTATAATCAAAATAATATTTTCTCATTGAAGACAATTTGGAAAGTTCATCCTGAAGCAAGAAAAAACAAACAAAACCAACACTCATTAGCATAAGAGAAAAAATGAACCAGAGAAGTTAAAAATGCAAGAAAGACTTTATCCAATAGAATTGCAATAAGAGAGAGAGAGAGAGAGAGAGAGAGAGAGAGAGAGAGAGAAGCTCAACTCCATGAAATAAAAGGCCAGATAGCTCTGTAGCTTGGGGTGAGCTAGTGGGAAAGTGCTGGATGGAGGATGTTCTGAGGAACCTTGGTCAGTGTGATGAGGTCATTCTTGTTTGCCAATTCACATTTAAGGAAGTTAGGCTCCTACCTCTATAGAGACTGGGAGAAGGGCTTTATCTTTCCTATGATTCCATGTCAAAGGGATGACTCTCAAGTCCTTGAGAAAGGCATTGCTGAGTTGCAGAAAATTTATATCTCAAAGGGGCAGACAAAGAATTTACAGTGGAAATAATTGCTAGAATAACCAGGTCAGTGGTCCAGAGTTAGGAAGAAGACCCTCCATAGTTCAGTTGAAATGAATGCAATGTTAAGTCCTTTATTATTAGTCCACTTTTTTAATGAAACTTGTAGTAATTATTATATTGCTTCTTATCCTTTATATATTTTTTTCACTTTTAAGTTCAGTGTTTGCTCTATATACACAATTGCTTCTCAGTTTTTAAAAATTAATCTTATAAATATTTTGCATGATTGATTAACATTTAATGAGATATTAAAGTAAATACCAATGGTAACTTAAAATTATTACTTTTTAAAGAAAAATAGCATTTTAATACATGTCTATATTCCAAAAATTGATGATCAGTGAAAATTTAAATATATAACAGTTAACGTTTGAATGCTATTGTTAAGCACAATGACTATACATAAAATATGTTTTAGTTAAAAAGTGGAATAGCCCTAGCCAGTTTGGCTCACTGGATAGAGTGTTGGCCTGTGGACTGAAGGGTCCCGGGTTCGATTCTGGACAAGGGCACATGACTGGGTTGTGGGCTTGATCCCCAGTAGGGGGCATGCAGGAGGCAGTCTATCAATGATTCTCTCTCATCATTGATGTTTCTATCCCTTTCCCTTACTCTCTAAAATCAATAAAAATATATTTTAAAAAATAGTGGAATAGAAACTTAAAGAAAAGTTGTTCCATGGTTGTGTAAAACATTGTCACATACCATCAGCCTAGGTACATTATTTGCATTTTCTTATAGAAAATGTGTGCATTACTAATTAATATATTGACATTTAATTAAATTTTATTTAAAGTCAGTTTTTCTTATATAAATAAGAGAATATTTGTAACCCGCTACTTGCAATTATTGTTAGTAATAGATCCTAGAGTATATAACCTATAGTGTTATTGAATGTGTAAATAATTTTCTTAAAGATGCAGGTGAAAAGTTATGAAGACAGATTATATATTGGCATCATAGAGCTTGCTATACACTTAGACATCACCTAGTCTAATTTCTGCATTTGACAAAGGTGAAGCTGTGGTCCAGAGACTGTGAAGGCCTTACATCAGTGGTTCTCAACCTTCTGGCCCTTTAAATAGTTCCTCATGTTGTGACCCAACCATAAAATTATTTTCGTTGCTACTTTATAACTGTAATGTTGCTACTGTTATAAATCGTGATGTAAATATCTGATATGCAGGATGGTCTTAGGTGACCCCTGTGAAAGGGTCATTCGACCGCCAAAGGGGTCGGAACCCACAGGTTGAGAACCGCTGCCTTACTTGGTCAGGCCAATTTGAGGTAAACACGGACTTAGAAGGAGGTGGCTGTATTCCTGGATCAATCTTCTTTCCTACTGTAGCTCTCTGTTATTGTAGTAAACTCACTGTTTCTTCCTTTTATAAATCCTTTAAAATTGGTGATTTTTTGTATTTAATGAACTGTCTTTCTAGTTTCTAACTGAACTATCAAACCGCTGCTTTATTAATATGCAAAACCTCTTTAAATCTCCAGAAAAAAATGAGATTATTTAGATAAGGAAAGATATATAAGGAAATATTTTATAGATGTGAGGGTGGGTTTTTAGGTGTAGGCAGTGTGGCATGGTGGTTAAGAACACAAGCTCTGGAGCTCAAATCTCAACTCAACTGCTGCATGCTATGTGTCCAGACCAAGTTCTTCTAGGTGGCCCTCAGTTTACTCCTCTATGAATAGATATAAAAATAGTGCCTACTTTATAATGTTGTTTTCAAATAAAGAGTGAATATGTGTAGAGTACTTAGACTATCACACATTAAATACCACATAATTATTTAATGTTTTGCAGTAGCTCACTTAAATTATAGAAAATTTAGGAAACCCCACAACTGTCTTCAAATATCTAAAAGGCTCTCCTGTCAAAGAAGCATAGGGCACACTCTTGGGAGCCCTAAAAATGATGAATACAGGTTTGAGCAGACAGGCATTGTTCTAAAATTGCTCATGGAAGAAATAAGGCTTCTTTGGGAGTTATGGGTATTTTATCACTAGATTCAAAAAGATCTGGATATGAAACTTTTATAAGCATTATAACATTCTCTTTTTACAGTGAATTTTTAAAATTAATAAGCTTACTACTGGGAGGGATATGTGCCCTGGGCACTCTCCACATTCTTGCTCAGTTTGTGAGACTGCAAGGTACATAGTCATACAGGTGACTAAGTAGTTCACAGACACCATAGCACTCACCCCAGAGGAGGGCACTGGCTCCTCTGCTGCTTGGTACAATGTTTGCTGCTTGCTCAAAAACTACTCGAGCCCGGCCGGCATGGCTCAATGGTTGAGCATCCACCTTTGAACCAGGAGATCACAGTTCGATTCCTGGTCAAGGCATACGCCTGGGTTGCAAGCTTAATCCAAGTGTGAGGCATGCAGGAGGCAGCTGATCAATGATTCTCTCTCATCATTGATGTTTCTTTCTAACTCCCTCTCCCTCTCCCTTCCTCTCTGAAATCAATAAAAGTATATTTTTTAAAAAAGTACTTGACTCTTTGCTAGGTTTCTCTCCTACAACACAACACCCTACTTGCATAGGCATCCATTTAAGTCCACTGATGTTGCCCACTCCTGTCCTTGATGGGACAGGGGCAAGGAGAATTTGGGCAAACATGAAGCTCTGGATACTGTGTTTGCTGTGAGTAATAAAGTTTTCTGTCATTGATCCAGGGATCTCTTGTCTTCTGCACCACCCACGAGAGAGTAGCAAGCTAACCTGTCAGAGCTTGTAAGTAGAGTAAAATCCCAAAAACATCACAGTTCTGGACACATATAAATAGCAGGTAACTTTATTGCCTGCTATTACCATAGTTATTGTGCTCAGCCCTTTATGTGTTTTATGTTAGCAATCCCTCACTACAAGCCTTTTTTACAGATTGGTTTTATGGAATGCTTTTATAACTTGCCCAAGGTGGCACAGCCGGACATCGAACTGTGTAGAATTTCTGACTCAAAAACGTATGCTTGTTGCAGCTATACTAGACCATCATGCTGCCTCTTTTTAATATATGTCCCCCACACCTACTTGAAAATATCTTCATTGACTGAAACACTTTAAAGCATCATCATGCAGAGATTAAAGGGAATAAAACTGATTTCACATTTCTGTAACATGTTCTTTAGCTATCTCTGCTTTTCCTCTAGGCCTGGCTCTAATGTGGCCATTTATGAGTCTGTCTTTACTCATGCGTTCCTAGATTACAATAGAATTGGATGACAAAGCATAGAGATGGGCTGAAAAACAGTGAGACATTGTGGTTACTGAAAGAAGCCCTTCAAATTCCTCTCTTCCTCCCTATCAAGGTTAAGATACCAAATTGTTTATATTTCTATATACTAACAATCAGCAACTGGAAACTGAAATTTAAAGATACATTTACAATGGCATAAAAACATGGAATACATCAGAATAAGTGTGACAAATTACTTGTAAGATTTTAATGCCATAAAACCATAAAATATTGGTGATAGAAATTAATGAAGATCAACATAAATGGAGAAGTATACATGTGCTTAGGAATGACAAAATTTAACATTGTTAACATGTAAATTTTCCCCAAATTGATTTATCAAATGAATGCAAAGCTAATCAAAGTCCCAACAGGCATGTTTATAAAACCTGACAAATAGATTCTAAAATTTATGTAAGAATGCTAATAACCACAAATATTCAAAATAATTTTTATAAAGGAAAAGTTGGAGACTCACATTACCTGATTTTAAGCATTACTCTGAAGGTTCATTAATCAAAACAGTATAATATTGGTGTAAGAATAGACTATTATATCAATGAAATGCAATGGATTGTCCTAAAATAGACCCACACATGTATGGTCAATTGATTTCTAACGAAGATGTTCAGGTAATTGATTGCGGAAAGATGTTCTTTTCAGAAATGATACTGGAACATTTGAACAGCCATATGAAAAAAAAAAGAACCACAACTCATATATAGCATCATATACAAAAAGTCACTCGCAATGAATAATAGACCTAAATGTAAAACATAAAAATCTAAAATTTTTGGAAGAAAACCTGGGAGAAAACCATGTTCATCTTGGGTTCAGAATAGAATTCTTAAATAAGATAAGAAGTACAGACCATAAGAGAAAAAAAAATTCTTTAAAACACACTATTAAAAATTGAAGACAGCCCAGCCAGTATGGCTCAGTGGTTGAGCTTCTACCTATAAACCAGGAGGTCACGGTTTGAATCCTGTTTAGGGCACATGCTTGGGTTGCAGGCTCGGTCTCCAGTGGGTGGCATGCAGGAGGCAGGCAATCACTGATTCTCTCTCATCATTGATGTTTCTATTTCTCTCTCTCTCATTTCCTCTCTGAAATCACTAACAAAATATTTTTTAAAAAAATGAAGACAAGACACAGCCTGGGAGAAAATATTTGCCAAGTATGTATATGATAAGGGAATTGAATCCAAATATATAAACTCAAGAACTTGACAACAAAAAACCAGTGAAAAATAGTCAAAAGACTTGAACATGCACTTTACCAAAGAAGACATACTTATGTCAAATAAGCACATTGAAATGCAAAGTAAAACCACAGTGAAAAGCCACTAACACACTTACTAGAATTGATTTTTAAAAAGTATTGGTAATTGTATACCTGAAATCTATGTAATTTTATTATCCAATGTCATTTCAATAAATTCAATAAGAAAAAAAAAATTGGCAATGATGTGAGGCAAGTGAAACTCCAACACATTGCTGGGAAGTGCCAAATGGTACAGCCACTTTGGAAACTGTGTGGTTTTTCCTAGATATTTAACCAAGATAAATGAAAGCATATGTCTGCACACACTCCTGTATATGGATGTGTATAGAAGCTCCACTCCCAATTGACAAAAACTGGACACAACCCAAATCTTTGGTGAATGGTTAGCCAAAGTGTAGTACATCCTGCAGTAGAATACTACTCAGCAATAAAAAACAAAGCTATTGCTATATGCAGCAACATGAGTCTCAAAAACATTGTTAGTTAAATGTAGTCATACACAAAAGTCTACATACTCTGACCGCTTTCATATGACATTTTGGAAAAGGCGACAGTAAGTATCAGTGGTTGCAAGGGCCAGGAGGCAAAGGAGGATAATCGACTCTGAAGGGTGATCACAAAGAGACACAGGGGAGTGATAGAAATTCTATGTATTGCTGATTAGGTTGGTCACACCATTAAATGTATATGTACAATTCAGAACATATTGATTGTAACTGTACAATGTGTGAGTTTTACTATATGTAAATATAACTCAAGAAATTTGAATTCTTAAAAAGCCAAAATAGGTGCACTGCGCTTCAATTAGAACCGTAGCTACTACTGTAGACTACATGAAATAATTTGGTTTACATATATTGCACCTGATTAAATATATATGTATTTCTGCTTGTATGATAACATTTAGGAAAATATATTTTAAAATCTAAATATAAAAATGTTTTAATGAAAATTCAACTTTTAGATGTGTTTACTTTCTATGAACATTACAGCATTTCTTTGGGCAATGCAGTCTACAGCATAACAAAACCATGAAGTAGCTTTTATTTTATTTTTTGGCTAGATTGACCTGTATAGAAATAATAAAACATTATTTTGTTAATATTGCAATCTTATGCACATCACTTCTCTCTTAGTACCCTATTGTTATTTAGTTACAGACTCTATTGCCCACAATGCTATAACATATTTTAAATCCTATATGTACAGCATTTTAATTAATTGTATCGTTTTGCCTTTACTTGTTTATTATTTAGTTTCACATTGAAATATCTTTCCTAGTTTAGTCAGGTGTGTCAACCTTAGCTTTTAAATTGCTTATTGATTTATCTATTATAGTCATACATACATTTGTAAATATATTCTTCTCAAGTTGAACATATTTTTCTTTTCAATGTGACATTGAATGAACTTCAGAGCTAGTAGAAAGGCTTACAGATTTCCCATTGTCTTTTTTTTCTACAGTATTGAGAAACTGTTTCCGTCTTGAATAAAACAACTATCTATAATTGAGATGTCCTGTCATGGTAATTTCTGATTTATATAGCCATGTTGGAAGAAGACTAATTCTAGTATTGATTATTTCCTGTAGCAGTCCCCTGGTGTGGCCAATTGCCAAGCAAGACAGTTTGTTGGAAAAAGACATTATGTTTAAAGATGCAACAAAAGGCCTATGCAAGAAACAGTCCCAGGACAGCTCTCCTGAAAGCACCACTGTGAATGGCCCCACCAAGCCTGAGCAGGTAATTACACCCCATGTGCGTCTGCTAGTATTGTGTCCTGTTATGTCCCAAAACAAATACCCACTGATTTCCATTCAAAGAAACTTTAGTGAAAGCATAGGTTAGTATTTTAAAAGTTTTATTTATGAAATGTTATTGTGTTTTACTGTCCATTAACAAACATACTGCTATTGTGTTTTAGAAAGATTTGAATTTACTGTCTTTTTAAAAAATTAATTCTCACCAGAGGATATTTTTTCCTTTTCATTGATTTTTTTTTTAGAGAGAATGGAAGGGAGGGAGAGAGACAGAGACAGAGAAGCATGGATGTGAAAGAGACACATCGATTGGTTGCCTCCCACACAAGCTTTGGGGCTGGGGATTGAGCCCGAAATCTAGGTACGTGCCCTTGACTGGAATCAAACACGTGACTCTTTAGTCCTTGGGCCAATGCTCTAACCACTGAGAAAAACCAGCTAGGCCTTGAATTTACAGTTTGGACTTATTTATCAGGATTGTAAGCTCAGCCAATATATTAATTCCTGAATATTCCTAGTTCTTTGATTGGTCATCATTTTAATAATTGTTTCCTTCAAATAGCCAAATATTTTCCACAAGAAGAAAGACAAACCAATCAGAATAATTTATTCTTAAAAGTAACTGTGATGATGTATTGTGTATATATCTATGTGCATATGTGCATATTCCAGTGCCCAAGTTATGTGAGATCATTTTGATATGCTTGGAGTTACAGAATTTAATGTATTTTATGTCATGATTTTCATAGAAATAAATGATTTGTATATGTGTTGTGTTTTATATTTGGCAGAGTATTTTGTAAATGGTAAAATAATCCTTGAAATGTCTTGTTTCAATGTATCTAATTATGAATATTTTAAAGGTATTTTGACTATGTTTTCTAAAGACTTTTAAAATTTTCTTCATCTCATTAATTTCTATTTTAAAAAAACTAAAACAGCCAAACATTGGAAATACTTTTGAATTTTATTAGGCATATTCATCTGCTCAAGCTACCATAACAGAAAACCACAAACGGGGTGGCTTAAACAGCAGAAATGTACTTCTCAAAGTTCCGGAGACTGGAAATTCAAAATCCAGGTGCTGGCTGAGCCTGTTTTTGGTGAAAGCCCTCTTCCTGCCTTGCAGATGGCTGCTTTGTCACTGTGTCCTCAGATGGTGGAGATAGAGAGATAGAGAGATAAAAAAAAACTCTTTGGCATCTCTTATAATGATACTAACCCTGTGGAATCAGGGTTCCACCTAACCCATATCCTCATTTAACTTTCATTATCTCCTAAAACCCTGTCTCCACATGCAGTCACATTGGCAGCAAGAGCCTCGACATATGAATTGTGGGGAACATAATGCAGTCCATAAGAGTAGGCAGATTGAATGTTAGGAAAATTTAAGGCCAAGTTGTTTCTTAATTTTCTTAAGGGTCTTATGAGCTTCCTGTAACTTTAGGTACATATAACTAAGTGAAAACACTTATTTTGAAAAGGCTACATATATTCTGATTCCACTACTTGACATTCTAGAAAAGACAAAACTATGGAGACAATAAAAGGGTCCGTGGTTGCCAGCAGTTGTGTGGAGGGGGAATGACTAGGAGGAGCACAGAGGGTTTTTAGGGTAGAGAAACTACTGCGTATGATACTATAGTTATGGCTACATGTCATTACTCATTTTTGAAAACCCACAGAATGTACAACACCCAGAGTAAACCCTGATGTAAGCTAAGGATATTGGATGATTATGATGTGTCATTTGCTTCATCTATAGTAACAAATGCAGCACTCAGTGGGGATGTTGATAATTGGACAGACTATGTGTGTCAGGCCAGAGGTATATGGGAAATCTCTATACTTTCCTCTCAATTTTGTGGTGGATCTAAAACTGCTCTGAAAAACTAAGGTCTTTAAAAAAAATGAGAAGACATTCACAACATAATGTCACATATAATCCTTTTATACTTAACTAGAGGCCCGGTGCACAACAATTTGTGCACTGGCAGGGGGGGGGGTGTCCCTCAGCCCGGCCTGTGCCCTCTCACAGTCTGGGACCCCTCAGGAGATAATGACCTGCTGGCTTAGGCCCACTCCTGGGTGGCAGAGGGCAGGCCCAATCCCTAGGTGCAGCCCCTGGTCAGGCTCAGAGCAGGGCTGATTTGGAGTTGGGGCGCCGCCCCCTGTCATGTACAGAGCAGGGCGGATTGAGAGGTTGCGATGCCACCCCCAGTCACGCTCAGGGTAGGGCCGATTGGGGATTGGAGCACCGCCCCCTGTCACACTCAAGGCAGGGTCGATGGGGAGGTTGCGGCGCCACCCCCTGTCACGCACAGAGCAGGGCCCATTAGGGGGGTTTGGGCTCCATACCCTGTCATGCACAGAGCAGGGTCGATCAGGGGGTTGGGGAGCTCGCCCCTGTCACGCACAGAGCAGGGCCCATCAGGGGATTGGGGAGCTACCCCCTGTCATGCACAGAGCAGGACTGATCAGGGGTTTGGGGAGCTCTCCCCTGTCACACACAGAGTAAGGCCGATAGGGGAGTTGGGGCAGCGACCCCTGTCACATACAGAGCAGGGCCGATCAGGGGATTGGGGAGCTGCTGCTGTCACACTCAGAGCAGGGCCCATCAGGGGGTTGGGGCGCCGCTGCTGTCACACTCAGGGTAGGGCCGATGGGGAGGTTGCGGCTCTACCCAGTCACACACAAAGCAGGGCTCTGTTCCCTGTCAGGAACAGAGCAGGGTGGATAGGGAGGTTGTGGCCCCACCCCCTGTCACACACAGAGCCGCAGGGCGATCAGGGGGTTTGGGCGCTGCCCACTGTCACGCTGCTCCAGGGGCCGGGAGGTCTCGCAGCTCCGCTGATCCCGGTGCTAGGAGGCCTCGCTGCTCCGCTGATCCCGGGTTCGGGAGGCCTCCTGGCTCCACTGATCCCAGTGCTAGGAGGCATATTACCCTTTTACTGTATAGGATAGAGGCCTGGTGCACGGGTGGGGGCCGGCTGGTTTGCCCTGAAGGGTGTCTGGATCAGGATGGGGGTCCCGCTTGGGTGCCTGGCCAGCCTGGATGAGGGGATGATGACTGTTTGTAGCTGTTCACACCCCCTTCAGGGTGGGGGTCCCCACTGGGGTGCCTGGCCAGTCTGGGTGAGGGGCTGAGGGCCGTTTACAGGCTGGCAGGCAACTGAAGCTCCCAACCTCTCCTTTTTTCTTTCTTTTTTTTTAAATTCTGGAATTTATTTACCTTCTATGGCTGTCACTGGAGCTGAGAGCTGGCTTTAGCTCTGAGGCCGCTCCAGCTTGAGGCCTCGGCTGCTGAAAGCAGGAATCTAGCATTTGTTTGGGTTCTATAATTGCAACATTGTTTCGGTCCTGCTCGCTCCAGCTCTGACGGCTGAAAGCAGGTTTCTGCGTTTTCTTTAGCTTCTATATTTGCAACAATGTTTCTTAGAGAGCAGCTCAGAGGCCAGCAGCGGCAGGCAGGGAACCTTGGCTTCCTCCATCATGGAGCAAGCAAGCCTCCTGTTCGCTTCAGCTGCCTGGCTGCTGGCCGCCATCTTGGTTGGCAGTTAATTTGCATATCGCTCTGATTAGCCAATGGGAAGGGTAGCAAAGTTACGGTTAATTACCATGTTTCTCTTTTATTAGATAGGATAAGTAGAATGACTTTTCTTTTTTAATATAAGCTCTTTGTAATTGCATTCTAGACATGAAAAGCGATTGTAACCATATTCTGTTTATTTGGTACTAAAGAGGGAATAGCTTATTCAGGTTTGTTTGTATCTTATCTATTTAATATTCACCCATGTCTTCCACTGTAGGCATTATGTTGTCATATGTTCTTGCCATGAGGTGCATTGGTGATTCTTTCCAGAGGAAGAACAGAGGAAGAATCCTGCCTGCATCATACGTTTATATCCCATTGGAAGGCTTTAGAAAAGACTTGTTAAAGCAGTAACATTCTGATTTACACTTTAAAAAGAAATACATAATGTAGAAAAAAATTTTTGAATTGAAACAAAGACCACAGCGTCTCTCCTTCCAGGATTTTGAAAAATGTAGGTCATGTCAAATGGTAACTGTATAAATGAATAGTCAAGGCTTGATTTAAATTTTTAAAATATATAATTTTATTAACCTCAGAGAGGAAGGAAAGGGAGAGAGAGAGATAGAAACATCAATGATCAGACAGAATCATTGATAGGCTGCCTCCTAGGTGCCCAGCACTGGGAATTGAGCCTGCAACCTGGGCATGTGCCCTGACTGGGAATTGAACTGCGCCCTCCTGGTTCATAGGTCTTCACTCAACCACTGAGCCATGCAGGCTGGGCTGATTTAAACTTTTTATGGTTCTGATAATCACCATCATTAACAATTGCTATTATAATATCTGTGAGAATATAGAATTTTTCTAAAGTTGCTTTAAAATTTGTAAGACATTTTTCCTTCTTTTCCAATTTTGTTTTGTTATCCCCTCCTCTCTCGTGCCCTGTCCTCTTCTATTCTACTATTAGTTTCCTACCTTCCTACAGTCTTTTCTCTCATCTTTCCTTTGAGAATAGTTGAGGCTTAAAATTAGGTCAAATTTTTATTCCATTTAGTGAAGGCATGTTATCCTGGGAGAAAAGAGAGAGGATGATGGAGTCATACAGATTTGTTCTGGTTTAGGGCTGCTGCTGGAACTCTCAACTATGGAAATTCTTTAACCTCACTAAGCCCCGTCTGTGAAATGGATACATAACACTGACCTTATATTGCTGTTAGAAAGGTGACAAAAGATTAAGGCTGTAGGGTGACAGCATTTTGCCAAGAGTAAAATAAAAACTCAGCAAGATGTATTCATTATTTCATTATTATTTGTATAGACTGTCTATCAGGTTTGGCTAGAGTGGTTGAGTCCTCTGTTCACTAATTCATCTGCTCTTGATTTATGTAAATCAAGTCAACACTTCAACCAGGTTTTATTTTCAGTGTAAATATAGGTTTTTTTAGAATATAATAATACAAAATAATACTGTATATTGGTTAACATTTCAAAGCTGAAAAATGCTTTCACTTGCATTATTTTAACCTTCAAAATACCACTGTGAGCAAGTTATTACACACTTTTAATACTTATACTCAAATTTCAAACTGAATTTAAAGTGACCAAACTTAAACTCAAGAAGCAGAAGCAAATGACCTAGAATCACCTGTTTCTTTTACTCTGCGGCCAGGGCTCTTCTGAGGACAGCGCAGCTCTGGCTCCTCTTCTCTCTGGCGCGCTTCTCGCTTCTGTGAGTAGGAGAGTTTGCATTCCGTGGCTGCATGGGCAGGATAGGGGTTTCAAAGATTGGAGGGAATTCTCTTTCTAGAGTCCACAGATACATCAACATCCACAGACACAAAAATATAAATCCTTAGCCAAACAAGGCACAGTGAGTGTAAGGACCTAATACATTTCACTACGAAACATCTAACAGAATAACAAAGGCAAGGAAAAGGCCATTTACAGGTAAACGATGTGCATACATCGTAATGGGCTTCAGCCCTGGGAGATTCAGTACAAAGTGTGTTATCAGATTAATGCCCTTTTCCCTGTTATGACCATCCTAGTCACTTAGGTTTTTTTCTTTTTTGTTATCATTATTTTCTTTTTTCTCCTCATTCATGCACACTTGGTTCTTTCCTCCTAATCTGCTTTCCCAACAATCTTGATGCCCTTATCCCGTTTGTCAAACCATCTCTTCTGTCCATGGGCTTTCTAGTTCCTGTGTATGTTCTACTAACTTCCTGCAGAGCACAATTACCAGCCACCGAACAGCACAGCAAAGTCGACAGCGCTCAGAGCAGTGTTGACAAGTGGAGACAGGGAATCAGGGAATTAACATATTTTCCAATTTACATTTCCTTTGGATCTCGAAACATTTCTGAAAGTGTACCCTGAATTTTGTCCACTTGGTGTTCTAGATCTCTGCTTTTGGAAATATATGTGGAGAGATATATAATGGTTAGTTTCTATGTCTTCAGAAGAACCAAGATGGTGAATTCTAGAGAGGATGTTATTTTTTTTACATATTTATTCCATCTATTTTTTGACTATGGTAATACTTACTTGGCAGACATTGATAGTGTACACTATTGAGTTTACAACTATAACATAAAAATATCCACAGACATGTTTTTCTTCTTTCTACTTGTTATCAGCTGCCACAACACTTTTGAACTCTTTATAAAAAATGTATCTTTTTGACAACCTTGCTTAAGATTGATTATCAAAGCTTCCTTCCTAATCATTTTGGTATCTTGGTATGATAAATTGAAGGAATTCTTCCCTTGATCTAATGTAACACTGTATTTGTCACAGTTCGTTACTATAAACAGACAAGGGAGTCTTCACATTTTTATTGTCCGCTTAGTATATTCTCTAACTCATACAACAGCTGTGCCACTGAAGATGAAAAACCCTCAAGAATACCAGGGAGATGTCTGCAATAGCTCCTCTAGGCTTGTCAGAACAAATGGGGAACTTCTGTTGGTGCTAGTCATGCTGTTCCTGAATATGCACGCAGAGATTTGCATTGAACTCATTAAAGCTGTGGTTATCAGAGGAGTATTATCTCAGTGTAAATTATTACTTCCGGAGATAAACAAACCTTGCTCTTGATTTTTCTTCTTTTTATTATTTCTTTGGGAGTTAACACTCCGGTGTGGGGTGAATTTCCCGCCAAAATATAAGATGGCGTGGGCAATTATTTAGGTTTCCTGCGCAAAATCAGGGATTTTTATGATACCTATTACCCCAATGGGTATGAAACGGTTCGCATACGCAGGTAGGTATCTTTGTGAACGGCAAACAAACAAATATTTGGTAATACGCAGTTACAATCGGCCCGAGTTTACATGTTTCCCGCACTCCACCGCAAATCTATATGAACCGAGTTAAGACGGCTCCCGCGGAGTACGTGCAATTCACGCGAGCCGACTTAACTCGTTTCCCCCACTCCAAGTGTTAAATATGAATGTTAACTTGTGTGAGACTTTTGTCTTATCATTGCATTGTTCAAAGTTGTTGCAGCCATATTTTTGGCTTATCTCTTGTTATGCGTGGATATGTATATATTTGTGCATTAATTTTGTGTGTGTATGTATGCATGCACTGGGTGAAAGAGGTGAAGGGATTAAGAAGTATAGATTGGTAGTTACAAAATAGTCATGGGTATGTAAAGTATAGCATAGGAAATACAGTCAATAATATTGTAACAACTATGTATGGTGCCCATTGGATACTGGAAATATCAGGGAGGATACTTTGTAAAGTATATGATTGTCTAATCACTATGCTGTACACCTGAAACTAATACAAAATAATATTGAATGTAAAATGTGTTTAAATTTTTTTTTAGAAAGTTAAAAAAAAGATCTCACAGGAAGATATACCCCTGGGATTTAAACATCATTCTCCCAGATGAATACAAACAATTGATGTCTTAGGCTTAGATGAACTTGAATTTTTTCTGTATTCCAGTACTCAGATCAGTGTGTAAGATTTTGACCTGAATTAGCATGACCACTGAAGAAGCAGAAAGGAAAACTACCGAGGGGATAGGCAGAGGCAGTTATCACTGCTTGATTTTCATGCTTCTCGGAGAACTGTTAGTCTCGGCAGCACTTTGGGCCTGTAACTCTTCAAAGTGGAACTAAATATATGAAGTTAAAAAAAACATATTACACAATCCCCGAATTGATTTTGACAACCCAGAAAGTATTAGGAGAGCTGAGACATGATGACTTCTATTCAGCAACAAGTATCAGTTTTTATACTGTTCTTGAACTATGGAAGTCCATATTTCTGACACTATCAAAGACTCAAAGCTGTGCTTCTAACCTCAAGTTAAATGTCTAATTTTAGTAAGACTGTGTTATACTAGTATGTCCTTTGTAGGTTAATTCTGAAAGATATTTGAGACGTTTTATTATTTAAATCCTACAAAAAAAACAACCCAGAAAATAAACTGAAGGTGTTGGCTGAGTGTGTGTATGTTGTGGGAGAGGAGGAGGCTTGTTCCTGACATTCTGAGGTCTGGAATATTTTACAAATTAATTTTAAATAAATAAACATGTTCTCATTGGATTATCGTGTTTGCCACTTATACAAATGGTTGTCTTTCCAATGCAAGAGAGCCTGCTGCCATGACTCCCTTCCAACTGGAAGATATAACAATCCACTCTTCTGAGTATGTGAAATTCTCAGTAAAGAATTTGGGTTTCTATTATTAATGCATTAGGACTAACAGTCTTGGATAACCATGATCTGAATTTAAGAACTCATGGGAAAGATTGCATTTTTGAAAATAACCACTCATGTCAGAGAAAGAGCCCTAAATTTAGCTTTTAAAAATGTGTAATATTTTTTACTCTATAAACATTTAGCTGAACAGTAATATTTAGGGATCAACTTATTTAGTGATGGTACATCCAATAGTTAAATGTATAATACAAATATAAAATGTAAATACAAATATGAATTCTAAATATAAAAATAAATTTACTGTTATTACAAATTAACTATGGCATTCTGCCTGTGTGGCTCAATTGGTTGTGCATCATCCCATGAACCAAGAGGTCACCAGATCGATTTCCAGTGGGAGCACATACCTTGGTTTCAAGCTCAATCCTCAGTATGGGGTGTGCAGGAGGTAGCTGATCAATGTTTCTCTCTCAAATTACTAAAAACATATTTTAGAAATATTAGCTATGGGCACCAAAATATTAGCTATGAACTCATAGGAATGTTAATAAGATTATTCTTGTTCTTTTGTTCCTCAGTGTTTCATATGAGAAGAACAAAGTTGTCACATTATATCTAATATTTGCCTTGCAGAGCATATCCTGTGTATATAAAGTTAAAAATTGGCCAGTTTTAAATTATAAAGGCTATATTTTAATCTATTTAAATAATACAAACTTATCTTTGTAATTTTTAATCTTGTCTAATTTTTAAACTGTCATTCTATATTACATTGAATAGGAAAGCATTTTTTCTTGACAGAATTATCTTAATCTCAAAGCTACTTTAATATTAAAAGTATTGTAAAGCAGAATAAAAATCACAAGCCAAAATTCTAGAGTTTACTTTAAAAATCTGGCCTTCTCATAGATGTATGCAGAAACTAAATTCCAGGCAGATCGCTTCCATGCCAACAGCAGTAATTTGAGAGAGAAGTTTTGCTTTAGCTTTGGAAACACTGCAAATACGTGAGCTTTTTTCAGCTGCTTGTCTCACAAAGGACTTAGCACAGTTTAGAGCTGTCTAAATTGTAAGTAGGGACTAGGAAGGATCAACCTGCTGAAATGATTTTGATAGACTTAATGTCTTTGAAGGATGTAATCTGACATTCGATGTGTGTGTGTGTGTGTGTGTGTGTGTGTGTGTGTGTGTGAATGCACTCGTGGGTACGCAACAGAAATTCTCATCTGAATGTATTTTTCTATGACTATTGAATTTTTTTGTTTCTTATAAGTGAGCCATTTCATCTTTTAATAACAGTTTCAAACTCATGTGGTTTTTAAACTTTTGACATGTAATTGAAATAGAACATCCAACTGTGAAGAAAGTTGATTGCAAAGCAATTAGAATTGATCTTTCTTATTTTTTCTCCCAGGTCAAGCTAATGCCTCCTGCTCCAAATGATGACCTAGCAACACTCAGTGAGCTCAACGATGGCAGCCTGCTTTATGAAATTCAAAAGCGCTTTGGGAACAATCAGATATACGTAAGTGCCTTTGAAATTGCCTTTTGCACTGCATTTGTCTTGCAGCATATTTTTACTCTTCAGTGCTGCAAATATTACAGGTAATGGATTTATCGTTGCTTCTGGTCATGTGATGGCTGACAGTGGATTTCTCCAGAGCTTAGGGTGATTCTTCTGATGCAATTCTAAGGCAAGTTCAGCAAATTCCAAATTTCAGAGTTGTTAACTGAAAGTTAATATCCTGGGGGTAGACAACTTTCTTGTAATGCTTGCTGTGGAAGATCTTGCTTGAACCATCAGATCTGCTAATCAGTTTTGAAAATGTTGTTTGTTTCATTTATTTAATGTAGCCTTCTACATCTGGAAAAGGGAAACTAAAGATGAGAAGTTAATTATGCAAGGAAAACGGCCTCCCTATTTGCATGAAATGATAAGCTATTGTTCCTCTAAATTATCAGGAAATATCTTTGTAAAGTAAATAATGTATACAGGGATATTTGATAATAGGATATAAATATATGGCTCAGATGACAAACAGCATGGAGAATTTATTTGCTGTGGTTCTTCCTTGCTTTATATGTGTGAATTCTACCAATACTAGTAATAATTTAGACACCATGTGATCTCATATCTTAATCTCTTTCTCTCTCTCCTTGATTTTGTTATATTCAACTCAGAGCAATTCAATCAGAATAAATATAGTGAAATCTGATTATTCACACGTCTGCTATCTCTTTTTGACAACATCCTTTTTTTCTAGTCTGCTGAGAAATTGATTAAGTAATTTTCATGGAAATATGAAGTCTGTGATTCCTTTATAAGTCATCAATTGTCGGGTGTTGATTAGCTTATGAAAATTCAATGCAGCATTTTAATGCTTGGATAAATTGCCTGCCACTGTAAATACACTTAGAATTAAATACCTCTTTTAAAATTAATGGAATTGAGTCATTGGCATAAAGTGGAGAAAACCGATTATGTTGGTCTGTTATTACCCTGTTACTTGTGTAATATTTTTATTCCATTTTATTCTCCTTCCCTATCATTGTGTTGATTCTTGTTTTTAGCTTCTTAGTAATATCAGATGACCACTGCTCAAATTCTTTCTTTTTTTTTTTCTTTTCTATAAACCTTTAGGAATGCATTGAAACCTCAATGGCTGAATTTCTTTTAAGAAATGTCTTTATTGCCCTTGCTGTTTTGGCTTAGTGGATAGAGTGTCAGCCTGTAGACCTGTGGGTCGCTACCCCTTTGGGGGTTGAATGACCTTCTCACAGGGGTCGCCTAAGACCATCGGAAAACACATATATAATTACATATTGTTTTTGTGATTAATCACTATGCTTTAATTATGTTTAATTTGTAACAATGAAATTGGGGGTCACCACAACATGGGGAACTATATTAAAGGGTTGCGGCATTAGGAAGGTTGAGAACCACTGCTGTAGACTGAAGGGTCCTGGGTTTGATTCCAGTCAAGGGCACATGCCTGGGTTGAGGGCTCGATCCCCAATGTGGGGAGTGCAGGAGGCAGCCAATCAGTGATTCTCTGTCATCATTGATGTTTCTATCTCTCCCTCTCCCTTCTTTTCTGAAATCAATAAAAATATATTTTTTAAAAAGAAGCTTGACCAAGCATATTCTAATCTTAAATAACAAATACTTCCTACCTGTTTATCTGAGTCATGGCTCTAATTCCTCCACACAGTAGACCATCTTCATAGATACTCTCTGCTCTCTGGAAAATCAGAATTAATGTCCCCTGATTTGCTAAAGTTCACATAAAATATAAATTTGCCACTGTGTGAGGCATGGGTTTCCTATTTTCTGTACTTGAAATATTGAAGAGCTAAATTGCCTAGGAACAATTTTGTGATGAGCGTTCTTTGTTATGGTTTGAATTCACCCTCATGGATAGACAAGCAATTTAAACATTATTGATTGAATGGTAATAAGTGATTCTCAAAGTGTATCCTATGCACCATTGGATACATGGACCTTTATTAGCAATCTTCAATGAGAGTAAGCATTTAGAAGCTCATAGCAATTTGATGGTTTAATTTCCTTCTTTTGAATCTAATAAGAATCAAGGTTTTTATTTTGTATGTCTTTGTCTTTTTCAATTTTATTTGTCCAAGAATTCATCTTTATTATGTTTTACAAAAGTATTGGTCCATGATGAATTGGAAATAAAAACAAGTGTTTCTTTCCCACAAACATAAAGGCACTAGTTTAATTGATGTATCAAAATTCAAATATTCAAATTCCAGAGTCTGATCTTGACACACCCTCCTAACATGTCCCTTCTCTAGCTTCTCGCAGCACAATTAATGGCATCCCCTTTCTTCCAGCTTTCAGGCCAAAGTGCTGGTAAGAGTATTAATGTGCTTTTCTTCCATATCCTATATCTGATTTTACTGCAAATATCATCAGCACTTCCTTCAAAATATGCACAGAACATGACTTCTACTTCTGCCACTGGCCCATCAGAGCCAAGATAAAATGTTTCATCTGAATTAATTGCTTGACAAGGATTTTCATCCTTTTTTTTGGCTATAGTCTGATTTGTTATATAAGATGATCTTTCAAAATAATCTGTAAATTGCTCTTTTAACTAAGTGTGCAGCATTTCATTAAGCTATCAAATTGGGAAGTTTCCATACAGTCTCTAGCAGTAGGAAGTTCCCACATCATCAAACAGAAAATGAATTGCAGAGGATGAGACATCTGCTTGCTGGAAAATGCATAGAGTAAAGGCATTGCCTTTCCCAAACAATTATTGTCAACAGTCACAGAGAGAATAGAAGATGCAATCACATCTCTTCATGGATGGCTGATAAGTTTGCAAGTGATACTCTCTTCACAAACACACTAGTGGAACTTGAGACTCATAAAGAAAAGAAACCCTACAAAACAAAAATAAATTTTGTAACATCTCATTAGCCAAGTCTAGAGCATGGCTCATGTCAGCCACTTAATAACTTACTGTTCCCTTCAAGGTGGCCTACTTGGAGGCCGCAGGTCTTCTTTTTAAGAGCATCTCCAGAGGTGGGAGTTTACCAGCTGCTGTCAGAAGTTGAAGTCTCCCTCACTTCCAGGTTATTTGAAATTATGTGGATGGACACATCTTTTCCAAGCTAGCCTAGTTATTTAATGTCTCACTACAGTATGCTATGCTGTGCAGTGTCTGCCATATAGTTGCATGTGATTCCATTCAGCCTAAAAAATGCGTTTGAACACTTGACATGTGTAAGTTATTAAAAAAAAGTTATGTATTAGAAAAACGAGGTAAGGGAAATCTTTACATTTCTATAGTTTTAAGAATTATTTCTCTGCAGTAAATTTAAAATTTTCCATTTTATCAAAACGGCCTCTTCAGATTATGGTATAAACCTATATGAAGTCATTTTTATGACTACCATTAACATTCAGATCACATTTTCATAAATTATTTTTTATTCATTAAAAATATATTATCAAAGACAATCTCAATTTTCTTTAGTAATTAGACCAACATAAACAAGTTTTATCTTATAATAGGAAAATGCAATTTGGAGTTACTCTATTTTGATTTTATCTGAAATTTTTTTTATCTTCCTTAACTAACAGATTTCTCAATTTCTCAATTTCTCAGTCTACTTTCTAGTTTCATTTTTATTCTATGGAATAAGACTAACTTTGAGATACTAAATGAATAAGGTCTCCTTTCAGATCAATTATTTCACTTTCATTTCTTTTCTTCTTTACTAGGCTATAAAATTCTCACCAGTCCTTCTTTTAAGTAAATTTTGTATTGAATTACAACATATAAAGGGAATAATGCACAACTTATTAGTGTATAGCTACATGAATTTTTATTTGTTGAATACACATGTATGATCAGCAGTTTCATAAAGAAATGGAATATAGGAGGCCCCTTCCCCAAGTCACCCTGATCATCACAAAAGTTTCTGACATGTTGGGCTAGCAAATAGTTTTGTCTGTTTTCTTAATTTTACATAAAACAAATCATCAAGTATACAGTAGGTCCTTGAGTTACGTCGGAGATCCATTCCTACAGCGCGACGTAATGTGATTTTCGCCATAAGTTGGAACCCACATACATAAGCACCTACGTCACTCACATGGAGCACATACACAGCAGTAATAAAGTGAAACAGTAAAAAAAAAATTAAAGAAAGATAACAATTCCTGACCATTACTTGTGGTAAATAAATAATAAAAAACATAAAGCACATATGTACATATGTCAAAATGACGGAACTTTTTACGTAACGATGAAACGACGTACATTGAGTTCGACGTAACCCGAGGACTGTCTGTATTCTCTTTTGTGTTTTTCATCTTTTATTTATCATTTTGTTTCTTTTATTTATTCATACTGTTACTTGTAACACTACTTATCCGCTTTTATTCCTATACAACAAACTATTATGTGATTATATCCTAATTTATTAATCGACTCTACAGTTGAGGAACCTTTGAGTCATTTTCACTTTTTGGTTATTATCTATATACTAGGGGCTCAGTGCATGAATTCGTGCACCTTGAAAGGAACTGTGAACTTCGAGGCTGCAGTGGGCACAGGGGCGGGTCTCAGCCCCCATCCTCCACGCCCCTGCCCGGCCCCTCCTGCCGTGGCCACCGCTCCCCTGTATGATGGCAACCCCGCTCTTGCTCCCACATGCTGACAGTGCTGGCCTCACTCGCACCTGCTGACAGCACAGAGCCATTGGGGCCGGTGCCAGCAGCAAGTGCAAGCGGGGCTGGCGCAGTGATGACTGCTGCCCGATACCCTCTCAGGAGCAGGGGAGGTGGAGAATCCCTCAGGGGCAATCAGGGCCGGCAGCCATTCCTTGCACCCACTGACAGCACCGAGCGATCGGGGCTGGCACCAGGTGCTGGAAGCGGGTGTGAGTGGTGGCTCCGGCGCAGGCAGTGGGTGCGAACGGGGCTGGCACCAGCAGCAGGTACAAGTGCCAGGCGGAACTGCGGCACGCGGGAGCAAATAATTTTGAGTAACCACCAGAGGCTCGCCCTGATGACAGTGACCAGCACCCTGCCTTGATCTGGCACCTCTGCTCACCTGCTCCACCATCCAGCCATGGCCGACGTCCACCAAATTCCATTCTCTGCTGCCTGCTGCGGATGCCCACCATGTTCCCTGCATGCCCCCTGGTGGTCAGCACACATCATAGTGACCGGTTGTTTGGTTGTTCTGCCGTTCAGTCTATTTGCATATTAGGGTTATATATATGTAAAATCCTAAGTGACCGTTACGACTGGTCGACCAGTTGCTATGATGTACACTGACCATCAGGGGGCAGACATTCAATGCAGGAGCTCCCCCCTGATGGTCAGTGCGCTCCCACAGCCAACCTCCCGTGGCCCCTCCCCCTTCCCCTTAGCCACTCCCCCATTGGCCCTGATGGGGGGCCCAGTCTGCCAACCTCCCGCGGCCCTTCCCCCTGTTGGCCAGTCCGCCAAGATAGGATTCAATTGGCAGCCAGGCCGAGGACCCCTCCATCCATGAATTTGTGCACCGGGCCTCTAGTAAATAATACTGTTATAAACTATCTTATATCTTTTTGGAGGCACACATAGGTAAGTATTTCTGTGGGGCATTTACCTAGAACTGTCTCATTTTTGTATCCAGGAGAAAAAGATCTCAATATTTTATCATTCAGCATGTTGTTTGTGGTAGCGATGCCATGTGTAGTTATTTTTTATTTGATTAAGAAAGTTCTATTGAATTAATAGGTTTCATAGTTATTGTTTTTAAATCAAAAGTGGGCATTAAATGTATTTAAAGGTGTTTTTTTTTCAGCATTTAGTGAGACCATCATGTGACTTTTGTTCTTTACTTCTTAGTATTATGAGTTGATCTTCTAATGTGAAGCCTACATTACATTACTAGAATAAAGTTTATTTGGTTGAAATCTATTATCTGTTGAATGCATTATTGCAATTCAGTTTGTCAATATTTTGCTCAGAATTTTTGCATGTATTTTAATGAGAGAGAATAGCCTGTATTTTTTCTTTCAATTTACTAGTTATGTTTTTAATATCAAGCTTATGCAGGCCTCTTAAAGTGAAATGTTTTTTCTTCTGTTATTTTCTTGAATTATTTGTATAAGATTTGTTTATTTTTGTACTTCAATGTTGGGAAGAATTCACCAGAGAGAGAAGTCTAAGTTTTCATTGTGGAAAGGTATTTTATGTATTTCTCTTACAGATGTTTGCTGATTTTATAGGTATCCATTATTAATTCCTGTCTTAATTTTACCATGATCAGAGAATATACTCTGTGTGACTCAAGTCTTTTAAATGTAATGAAACTAGTCTATGCTGTTTCTGGTAACATTATTCAATTGGTCAACTTGCTGATTATTTATTTCAAAAATTTGTCTGCTTATTCATGAGTTACTAAGAAAAAAAACCTATTAAAATTCCTCACTATCATTGTGAATTCATGTTTTTCTTCTAACAGCTGTTGCTGCTTCAGATATTTTATCCTAGATTTCAATCTCATAGAAATTTAGACTTGCATATCTTCCTGATTGCTTTATTTTATCATTGTGAAATGTCCCTTTTTATCACTGGTACTGGTTCTTACCTTAAAGTATATTTTCTATTAATTGAGTGTTGCTAAACCACCTTTTTTGCTGTTATTGTTTGAATGGATATTTTGCTTCATACTTTAACTTTTAAATGTATTATCCTTTATATGTAAAGTGTTTTCTCTTTAGAATAGCACACAGTATTTTAATCCAGTTTATAACCTTTTTTTTTTTTTTAAATTGAGAGTATTTAGTAGCTTTACATTTGATGCAAGTACTGATGTATTTGGGTTTAAATCTGTAGTTTATTATTTGGTATCTATTTGTTCCATCTGTTTTATGTGCCTTTATATCTCATTACTTGTCCTTTTAGTTAAAGGTATCTTCATTTCCTTTATCAACTTCTCAGTTATGCATTTTATTATTATTCTATAGCAACATAGAACTCATTACTACCCCGTTTACTTCCTCCATTATATTTTGCTATGTGTTTTAATTTTATATTTTTTTATCCAGTCTGGTTCTCATAAAAACACTTTAAGATTAGTTCTCAGAATCTAATTATTTCACCTTTTTTTTGTGTTCAGTGAAACAAACATATTGGCTTGATTTTATTTGAATTTCACTTGTCTGTTTCTTTATTTATAAAGTTAAAACAATTGACAAAATGTTAAGAGCGTATTTTTTACTTATTTTTCATATTGTAGAGTGATTTTTAACTTTAAATGTGCTATTTATATGGGTCAAACACTATTTATATCTTTTTTCTTTAACAGACTTTCATTGGGGACATCCTCTTACTTGTTAACCCATTCAAGGAGCTTCCAATTTATTCCACCATGGTGAGTATAAAATTTAAAATACCATTTAACAGTGTAGAATAATACTTACCAGACAATCCTGTTTGTATCAAATGACCTATTAAGAAGAAAAATCATAACAATAGGTAAAGTCAAAATTCTCAGAAAGTTCTAAATTAAGTTGTTGCATAATGATTCTCTTCTTCATTTTTAATCTTTAACTATTTTGGCATTCAATTATTCATAATACTAATTTTTAATGTTTTTAACATTTTGAGTGATTTTTTCCATTTTATACGTTGGCAATTTAAGTCTTCTCTGACTTTTTGAAGTCAATTTTCTAGTAATTCATTATTTGTTTTAATATTTTCAAAGAAATCTCTTGACTTTAAATTTTTTTCAAATGTATATTTATTGTCTGTTCAATTGATTTCTTTTTCTTTTTATTATTTCCTTCTACTTCCTTTGAGTTTAGTTTGATAGTTGTTTAAGTTGTAAAGTTCTGTCATTGATTGTTTGCCTTTCTGAATCCGTATTTGAGGCTTTTTATTTTGCTTTCAGCACAACTTTACTAAATTCTACATCTTTGATATTTCACAATTTTATTATTCAGTTAAAGATATCTGTTTCTTATTATGAGTTTTTTCTTTGTTGTTTGAATTTTATAAAAATATAAACTTATTTTTTCTATTTTCTACATTGCTTCACTTTAATCTACATTCTGGTTAGTAGAATGACTAGGTTAATTCTCTCTTCTATTGTTTTGAAACTACTTAAAACCATCTATTAAATTATTGGCATCGGTTGTTTTTTATCAGTATTAAAATTTTTATTTTATACATAGAGATTTCATTTCTCTGATGAAAATTTTGTTTTGCCACCTATTTTCTTAAACATGTTAAAATTTATCTTAAAATATGTCCCTGAAAACTCTAATAATAATATCATTATTAATCTAGTAGCTCTAATACTAGATAATAGCATCTCTAATCTAATCTAATTATAATATCTAATGATATCTGGGTGTGTTTGTGTGTGTGTGTGTGTATGTGTGTGTGTGTGTATTTGTCAATTGGTTTGCATTACATGGGTGTTATTTACTGACAGTCCTGGAAAATATTGTTTGAATACTGAACCTTTTATTTATAGAGGCTGGGATGGTATTACCTTCTTCCAAAGAAATTTTGATGTTTTTTATCCTAGTGGATAGATAAAGTATAGCAGATGGTCTTGACTCTGGTACAGTTCTTTTACTTTTGCTCTTGTGCATAAGCCGGGCCCCCTTAAAGGTCTCAATTGAGAAATCGGGATGATGTCCACCTAGGCTTTCCTTTGTTACTAAGACCTGAACTTGAAATTGTGTCTTCCTAGCAGTGTTAAACTGCCGAAATCTCTGCTTAACTCTTTAGACACTTACATTTAGTTTCTATGAGGCCTCTGAGCTTTATTCTGCAAAGTGGTAATGTGCTATGAGAAAAAGTTAGGCAGAAGATCCTGTTTCGTTCAGTGCATTTTGATATTCACTAAGATCTTTATTCCTTAAGTCTTTGCTGCTTTGGTGATCTTCAGAGGCCTCCAATTAGGAGTTTAATTTGTATTTTTATCCAGCTCTATATTATTAGTTGTTCATGCAAGTTCATTAGTCTGTTTCCAACTACTTTATTATAGCTACAATAAAATAGGCCATTTCTATTTTTATTGCATTGGTGTCAGAAGATCATTTGCCTTCAAATATCTAAGCTTGGTTAAAATTACATTATTTTTAATTCTGTACGTGTCTTTCAGATATATATATATATATATATATATATATATATTATTTAAAGTTAACTATTGATGTATTGTTCCTGGTGTACGTTATAGTGTCGCATGTAATTGTAGAGCGAACAAGAATCTTATGGTGAGACAAAAGTGAGTTTTAAGTAATTCCGTTATATAATTTAGATGCTTCCATGGATCTAGAACTAAAATTCTAAGTCTCAGGGAAAATTTACATAAATTTTGTAATATGGCATTATCTGTCATATTATATTGTATTTTGTAATGGAATAAATCTGATATTTTGTGGTTTGTTTTTTGAGTCTCAACACTATGGCAGTTTTATAGCTTTAAAATAATATGTGGTATTTGCAGTTCTTTCAGAAATACATGCTAACAGATAAAAGAAGAGAAACATGAAGAGACATATTTCTTTATCAATATAGGAATGAATATAATGCATTGAGATTTTTGCCAGAACACTTCATTAAAATTTTAAATGGCAAATACAATTTATAAATTATGGGTATCATACTCTATATCCATCCATTTCCAGCTGATTCTGATATACTAGTAGGATGTAAGAGGAAAATAAATATATTTTGATAAAATATACACTGATATAAAGTTTACAGTAAAATTTTAACAGGTAATAATGAAACTTTATGGTTCTTGATGCTTTGAAGTTCATGTATATTAGAATCAAATAGTTTGTACTCCCCTTGTATACAAGTAATAACCCATGAAATTATAGATATTAGGTAGAAACAAGGATTTAATTTTTAGGTTGAATTAGTGGGCATCCTGTGTAGCGATATTAGTACCTTGTAATTTAAAATCAGCTAAGCATGTACTGAACCATGCTTAAATTATCTCATTGTTCTCTGGACGCACAAAAGAAAGTTCCATTTGTGTGTGTTTATCTGTTGATTACATTTATGTGTATGTTTATTCTTTCACATCATAAATTTAGTTTTGTTTCTTCCAGTGTTGATTAGTTTAATAAAAGTAAAAAGAAAATATTGAATATGATCACATCTATAAAGACTATACAAACCAGGAGGATGACTTCTATGTTTCATGTTGAAAAATAAAAGACCAGATCTATACCATCTGTGTCTTACTTTTATTTTGTTACCAGTGCTATTAACTGTGTTATATTAAGCCTTTGCATAATATTCATTTCTTATCTAGTAGGTCATTAATCATGGATGTAGAACACCCTTTGTGGCAAACTTCATTTTGAGACTGATGTGAACACATGACAGCAAACAGCCCTGCCCATTAGATGGCTTGCTGCCCTAAGCAATGTTGATCTGATGCTAACAACCACTGGGGAGAAGTGGTGCTGAGGGGGCCAGTAGGCAGACAGTTCTAAATGAAGCGTAATCAACAGGGAAAGGTTAATTATTATGCTGCCTATTTATGCTGAAGACAAGTATCATCACTCATTTTAAGCACGTTAAGAGGTAGGGGAGAAGGAGAAAATCGAAAAGTAGGCAGATCTTTCTGAATAGGCTTACAAAAAAAGCAGGCTTATAATCAGGGACAAGAATGCCTTATAAAACCAACAAATATTTCTTTAGTCTATTAAATATAACATGTTGTGTTAGATATTTACAGATGCTGAGTAAGAGTCTCTGTAATGAACTATATAGACATTCTAGAAGCAAAATACAAAATAAATAAATAAATAAATAAATAAATAAATAAATAAAAATAATCACGGACTCCACTTATAGCTGAGGATGGAAAAATACCTGCATTGGAGATGTACACTATTCATTGACATGTTGAAAGGTTAGAATGGATGAAATCTTAGGTTCAGAAGGGCATTACATGGGAAAGAACTGAGACTGGGGCAAATCTTAAAGAATGATTAGGATTCTGATGAGGGGAAACAGTTATATTTTGGAGAATTGTTTAGAGAAAATGGAGTTGAAAAAATAAAGACCATTTAGAGAAATGTACAGACCAATTTCATAAATTAAGAAGGTAAAAACGCTAAGTAATTAAAAATTTAGGCCTAGATTATAAAGCTAAATTAAAGACTTGGGGTTTTATTTTTCAGAAAATAAAGAACTATTGGGAAAAAATTGTATTTTAAGTGTGTTTGTTTCCATCAGTTTAAGGAGAGGAGATATTTAGGCAAGACGACTAGTTGTAGATATTGAAATAATCTAATAATAAGTTTATCAGGGCCTAATATGGGAACTCTAGTAATGGGGAAAAAAGAGCATGCATTGAGTGAGTCTGCAAAGACAGTAAATAGTATTAAAAGAGTAATTTTATATGGAATGAATAGAAGCAGAGAAGATCAATTGACACAGGTTTTGAATTTGTGAGTCTGGGAGAGTAAGGGTATTGCTAATGAAGAAAGTTAAAGAAAAAGAAAGGAATTCATGAGGAAAAACCAGGTTCAGGGAAATATATTCAGTTTTTGGAGGTTAAATTGAAGTAGTGTTGAGACTCTATTTTGCAGTCAAGATTAGGAATAATTCCTATAGATATTTCATTTTGTGAGATTTCCAGGATTCATACCATGTTTAAGATTAAGGTAGAAAAATAGTAGAAAATGAAGGCGGATCGGGAGGGGAGAGAAAGGGGCAGGCAACCATCTTTGGTGGCAACTAAAGAACTAGGTCAAATGCATTGGCAAAGTTAGTAATCAGAAAACCAATGAACATGTGAATGTCATGGGGACAAATGCTTGAGCAGTGAATATTCATTCATCTCCCACACATCGATTTTAGAGCTTTCTTGGATATTTCTCATTATTGTTTTTCCTATGGAGTCCACAAACCAAGGATGCATCACCTTGAAATCTCAACATGCAAAATGACGACACCATTCAGGATAAAAGACCTGGGGATAATTTTTCAAGATTATATTTTTGACTACGCAGTCTTTTGTCATCCTCTGAGTGCCAGTGAGATTAAGCTTTCCCGATATGTAATATGGCATCTTATATAAGATGCCAGGTTAGGACTTCACTTAATTTTAGATTCTGTTTGCTGCTGGTCTCCTGATATTCCCATTGCCAGACATGTTGGGTTTGGCAAGTAGCTAGAGTGGCTGAGCAGGGTTTTGTAGCTATGGAGTAGCAGGGCTGGGAAAGAATGCCAGTAGCTGGCATTGGTTAGGGTTTGTTATTACATGGTAGGCCTCCTACATAGGGCTTTACATACATCATCACATTTTATCAAAAGGAAACCCAATCAGTGTAAGACTAATTCTTTCCACTTTGCAGATGAATAAACTGATACTTAAAGAGATTAAATGTACTTTCTGAAGTTTTCTCATGAGTGGCAGAGACAGAATTTACATCCAGGTCATGTGACCCCATTGCAAATGCATGCTAGACTACTCTGAGACAAGTGCTGAGCCCAGAGGCATATAGATTTAATGATATGTGGTCCTTTGAACAATCCTAAGGGTGTCATTTATTTATAGGTATATAAGTAACAAACAGAAAATCCAGTCAGGCAAGTAGAGTGACATAATCATGCTATAGTGTGAAACTAGCATAATAGTCTATGCCAACTCAAGCTATTGGCATGGGGGGCTTCCACTGGTTACCAGGATCCTGACACTGGGGGCCTGTGAATGGCCCACACATAAGGTATGGAACCGCATGACTGGCTTCAGAAATCAGGATGTGGCAGAATCTGCCATCTCCTGGCAGTTTATTCAGAGGCATCATGCACAGTGGAAAACAGGAGGGAAATTGATCCATAAAGAAAGGCCTTATTCATTGGAAAAAGAGTCCAGCAAGGACTAGAGATAATCACAAATGAAGATGATATAATGTCATCTCATCCATAAAAAAAAGAGCACATAAAATTTCCACTGACCAGAATCCTCTTGTTCCAAAATGATACAGATGGGGAGATAGTAAGGTGAAGTGGAGAGAGGCAGCCTGTGGGAAAGGCAGTGTCTTACCCTGCAGATATCTGCTTGACCGAATGAGAATGAGTGATAATGTTGTTACTGATAATGATAGCTAATATAAAGTTAGATGGCTTGTTGCCACTCAGAACAACTAGAACTTATTTAAGTGAAAATCTTCCAGGTTTGATAGAAATAACTAAATAAAAAGGGATGATATATATATGTATATGTATATATTATATATATACATATAAGTATATGTATATATATTATATATACATATATTAATATATTATATATACATATATATTATAAAGCATAGAATTAGCATCAAGCAAAGTATTATCAGGTGGGAGCAATGGACTATTCTACAATAAAACCTCTAAAATTGCATGAAAAGGAGATTTGCAAGAAAAGGGGACTGAGAAAGGTTACTAGTTTGGTTATCATGAAAAAAATTTATTTAGACACTCAGGATCCTTTACTACATCTAATTTCTAGTAAAACATAGCCTAAAGAGAAGAGATAATGCCAAACAGGTGTGAAGAAGCAGAGTAGGGATGTGAATGCATTCTTCGTACCAGTACTTTCATATATGCTCCTGGATCTCCATGTCTCGCTGTTGTTTATAGCATCTAATGAAATCCTCAGCAGGATTTCCAAAACAGGTTAAGTTTAAAAGTATTTTGCCAAAATTAGATTGAGGTTTGTGTTGGACTGGGGAGAAGAGAAAGAGTGTTGATGCAACTTTTCAAAAAGAACAGAAATTTGTCCTAAAAGAAAAGGAAGTCACAACTTCCTTTCAAATCATTCAAATCATTTTAATGTTCATTTTTAATTTGGGAATGCATCAGAACACAAAAAGTTCAAGTATAATACAATAGACAATTGTATTTACACCAACATGTGGATCTCATTCTTTTAAAAATATTTTAAATAAAAATGCATTGTTTTACATACACTCAAGGAGAAGGATGCAACTTTAAAGATGTGACAAGAAGACATTGTTTTCTAGTTTAAGTGTAACATTTATTTTCTCGGTAGTACAGAAAATAGATATACTTTAATGACTTGGTGTCTTAGTTTAGATGACATAGTGTACTATGAACTAAGTTCCACCTCAGCTTATTCCTTTTATAAGCAATCACAATCACTGCCCTGTAATTATTATATGCTCATCTAATCTTTTGTATATTCACTATACATATGCAATAAAAATGCATATACTGTTATTTGCTACTTAAATTCACTCAGAAGACATATTATCCTTTTAAAATATTTATTATCCTTCTGCTTTTAAATATTTTTTCACGTTAAAAGGTGTAGTCTAGCCCTAGCTGGTTTGGCTCAGTGGATAGAGTGTCTGCCTGTGGATTGAAGGGTCCTGGGTTTGATTCTAGCCAAAGGCACATGCCCAGGTTGCGGGCTCGATCCCCCCTAGTAGGGGGCATGCAAGAGACAGCCAATCAATGCTTCTCTCTTATCATTGATGTTTCTATCTCTCTATTTCTCTCCCTTCCTCTCTGAAATCAATACAAAAATATATGTATAAAAAAAGATGTAGGTCTAGTTAGTTTATTCTAAATGTCCTATAATATTTTACTTATTAAAACACATCATATGGTGGTGGCTGCAGAAGCTTCTAGCTTCGAGCTGGGCCCACCGCTTCTGCACAAAATAATTGATGGCATTTGTGGCTGAATTATTCTGTCTACCAGGATTATCAGAGTGTTTGGGATTCCACAGAATAGAATATATTATATATGTTCTGGAATACATTACCAAATTTTTCAAAACTGTAGTTGGTAAAAATGTATCTGATGAGGAGTTATCTCAGCAATTGAATCAGTCAAAATCATTTAATCAAGATGCTATCATGAAATGCTTGAAAAATAGAAAAGATGAAATTAATCAGGCTTGGTTAGAAGAAATAGTTGATATTTCCTCTGCATAGTTGCAGGATCTTGATTGGCACTTAAAGCTTACACTTTCTTGTGACAGGATTGCTACATTACAAACTCAACTTTTAGACCTTCACTTAAACATAAAATAAAATGAAGTCAAACTGTATTTTGTTGAAATAAATAAAGAAGAGCTGCGGACTCTAATAAATCCTTGGAAGCAGCTAATAAGGTCATCCTGCAGTTGAAATAACTGGAAATGATGAATATCCCCAATATTATCCACTTCCATTGCTACAACTGATATGACAGAGTGAATACTGTGTTCAGAAAACATGCGATATATTATAATACCAAGCTGAGAAAACAGCCCAGTTGAGATTACAAAGATAAAAATGTATTCAACTTCTGTAAAGGACAGGAAATTACATGGTTGACAGGAAATCAGCCTCCACCGCTAACTAGCCATATGACCTAGGAGCACTAAAACTTTGCATCAGTTTCTATATCTAGAAAAAGAAGATGATTCTCATACTCAATTCCTAGGTTTCTGGGAGGAATGGATAAGAGAGTGAGTATAAAGCATTGAGAACAGCAGCAAGCCCATAGCAAGTATAAGCCATCATTACTATTATTGACTATCTGTAATAAACTTGCTCATATTTTATGTGTAATATATTTCCTTATTATTTGAAACTAGAGGCCCGGTGCATGAAATTCATGCACTGGGGGAGTGGTTTGTCCCTCAGCCCAGACCTCTCCAATCTGAGACCCCTGGGGGATGTCTGACTGCCGGTTTAGGCCTGATCCTTGTGGGACATCCCTCTCACAATCCGGGACTGTTGTCTCCCAACCACTTGCCTGCATGATTGCCCCTAACCGCATCTGCCTGCCAGCCTGATCACTCCCTGACCACTCCCCTGCCAGCCTGATCAATGCCTAACTGCTCCCCTGCAGGCCTGGTTGCCCCCAACTGCCCTTCCCTGCTGGACTGGTTGCCCCTAACTGCCCTCCCTTGCTGGCCTGATCACTCACAACTGACCTCCCCTGCCAGCCATCTTGTGACCACATGGGGGCGGCCATCTTGCGTGAGGGTGTGATAGTCAATTTGCATATTACTTTTTTATTATTTAGGATGGCACTGCCTGCTTACCAGAGTTTCTGCATCTTTTCTCATATTTATTGGCCATTTTTTTCCATTTATATTCTTTGCCCAATTTTTTTCTTTCATTTCCAGTTTTCTCATTGATTTCTAAGAATCATTTAGAAAATACTGATAATTGGTTATTTGCACAGTTCATTCTCTTCTCTGGCTTTGCTTAGACTTTTTATTTTATTATTATAGTGTTCGTGGTTGCACAGGAGTTGTTAAATGTAATGTTGTGAGATTGACCCATCATTGCAATTATAAATGTGTTTGTGACCCTCATTTTCTTACCCAAATCACGATAGCACTATTCATATACTTGCCTAAATTATTTAAGTTTTGCTCTGGCCACATTGCTCAGTTGGTTAGAGCATTATCCGATTACACCAAGATTGTGATTTGATCCCCAGTCAGGGCACATACAGCAATCAACCAATGAATACATAAATAAGTGGAACAACAAATCGATGTTCCTCTTTCTCTCCCTTTTTTCCTCTATCTCTCTTTAAAATCAATCAATAAATAAAAAATGTTAAAAGTAAATTATTTAAGCTCTGCTGTTTATATTTGTGACTTAGATTCATCTGGAATTTATTTTTACATGTGGCATGATATAGAATTCAACATTTGTTTCCTTTACAAATACATGGTCAGTTTTATCAGCACTACTCTTTACTATACCGATCAGTGATGCAGAAACCTGCCATGTACCAATTCCCCATGCATATGTGTCTTGAGTTAGTTCTGTAGGGATCTCTTCCTCTGGTATCTGGGCCAGATCCACAGTGTTTAATGACTTTAGCTTTTTGAAATTTTTGTTAAGATATAATGCATATGGGAAAGTGCTCATTTTTAAGTGTACAGAATAATCAATGTTCCTGAGCTCTCAGATGCAAAGGTGACCAGTACTCCAGAAGCCTCACTCTTGCTCCTTTCTCATCACTGCTAACACCTTGCCCAAGGTCCCCCTGACCTGATGACGAACAGCCTAGATTACTTTGACCTGTTTTTGACCTTATGTAAATGGATCTTACAGTATATTCTCTTATGTACCTGATAGATTCCAGGCAACATGATAGTTGTGAGATTCTAATTGTCTTATAACTGCAGATTATTTATTCTACTGTCAAATATTCTTTTCCCCTATAATTTTAAATAATGTTACACTAATGGAAAATTTGCAGACAAATAGTACTAACAACTTTTTTCCTCAACCATTTTCAAATAATTTGCTGGCGTGTGGTCATATCAAGGTTGAAGGCACGTACTGTGTGTTTTCTGCAAACAAAGGCATTTTCTTATCTACCCTCCATACAACCATCAAAAATAGGGAGTTTCTACAGAGGTACTGTCATCACCTGATGAAGAGGCCTCCTGGGAGTTTCTGCCATTGTCCAGTAATGAGCAGATAGTCCACAGTTCAGGCCACCGTTCAGGGCACAGGATGGATCCACCAGGCTCCAAATCTTCAGTCTGGAGCAGTTCTTCAGTTTTCTATTGAACTTCCCAGTCTTGACATCTTTGAAGAAATAGGCCACTTATTTTATAAAGTAAAAATTGTTTGCCTGATATTTTTTCATGCCTCACAAGTCATTCTATCATTTCAAATTTATTCACATGAAAGTGGATTCATTAGAAATTCAAAAGTCATGAAAATACTGGCACTGAATCATCATGGCAATCATCATAAATCACTGTCACTGAAATTAAGTTAATTAAAAATTTGTTTTTCTGAGAAATTTATAAATTCATATGTGTTTCAGTGGCAACTGCCTTCTATTCAAATTAAAAATCCTTTCTATCTCTTACGACTGAAATTAGTTGATGCAGAGAAGTTGTATTTGATGGAAATTACCACAGTTTCCGTTCACTTCTTGTTTACTCTTAAACGGGATTTTTGTGATTTGCTCTTTTTAAAGACAGCCGCATAATTTAAAGCCTGTAAACCTAGTTATGAAGGGTCAAATATGTCTCCATTTTATCATTATGGATGCTTCCAATGTGCTGGAAAGGGCATAATTTGACAAATGTTTTGTAGTTACAAATGGGGTTCAAAATCCGAGATAAATTCACTTTCATGTTTGGGAGCGAAGTCAGCTGAGTCCTGCGGGACAGTGTCCTGAATCCTTCTTACAGAGATGTCTGTCTATGCTGCATGTGTTCCAGGTCTCCCAGCTGTACCGGAGCAGCACGGGGCAGCCCTGCTCCTCGCTGCCACCCCACATTTTCTCCTGCGCAGAGCGGGCCTTGCACCAGCTGTTCCAGGAGCAGCGGCCCCAGTGCTTCATTCTCAGGTAAACCCATGCTGCACCCCACTCTGGGGCCTTGGCTGTAAAAATATCTGCATCTATTATGGTTTACATCCGTTTACTTCCTGGGCAGGTTGCAGTCCAGTATGTTGTTGATTCCTTACAAAGGAGAAATGTCTTTGTTGTTGGAAATAGCCCCAAGTGTGGCTGGATCAATATCAGCAACTTAACCTGCAACTCAGTTCATTTTGAAGATTTACAGCCTCAAACCAGAGTGCTTTCGCTTTCAAACCTTAGAACACATGGGGGAAGAAAAGCATCAGATGTCAGTGAACCTGTTCCACAGTTCTCCAAATTGTGGTGCTGCCCAAAAAACAAAATAAAAATTATTAGCTTGCAACTGTGGATTTTCCCACCTGCTTCTAGGTATTTACTTTTGCTCATATTTCACCAAAATTATACACTGCGAAATATTTTTTATTGAAATGTAATGGTAACAGTAGCCTATAAATGTGAAGATCACTGCTCAGGAGGATGATTTATATTGGAGCAAACATTCTTTACACCAAAAAAAAAAAAAAAAAAAAAAATCTCACAGAGTTAGAGGTGAAATGTGATTATGTTTTGATATAAGATTAAATAAATATTTAGGCATCGCAATAAGATCTGCATTGAGAATCATGTTTGACATTAGGAGAAACCTGTAAAGGAGGGGTTTCTATACTCATGGCTTTCCCTGAGTTCTGACCCATAATGTTGGTTGAAAACTGACCCTGTAAACAAACCATTGCACAACTGCAGCCAAAGTGAAATGAAGGCATGTAAAGAAGGAAAGATGGAGAGAACCCAGAGACAATTTAAATATTTAAATAAGCATTATTTATGTACTTTCACATTATCAATTTGATTAAAAAAATGTCATGGAGGTTCAGATTGATGGGTGGCAAACATTAGTGTTCTCATTTATAAAACAACATATAAGTAAGTAGTTGTTTTCACACTTGTTCCAAAATGTCCCTGGGTAAGGGAGGCACTGGAGGGTGGCCCCATCCATTCTTGAATCAAGCAACTCTATGTTTATTTGCCTCATCTATTGTGTTTTCCAGTCTTCCTGTGACAAAAAGGGAATACTTTTAAAAAATTATGAGTTTGCGAGGAATGTTTGGCAGGGTTAACAATAATAACAAGTAATATGTATTGAGAAATTACTAAGTGCTAGATGCTTTCTATGTATTATCATATTCATCACTTTAGCAACCTTATTGATAGGTATTATTCTTATCACCATTTTTATATCAGATGACTGAGTATTAGAAAGGTTAACTAATTAGCCTGGCATATTATAATTAGTAAATAGTGAATTGGGTATATGAGCCCAATAATGTGAATTAATAAATGGTGACGTATGAACCACCTATTCTGAAAGAAAGATTTATTTATTAAGTTTTAAGAGTATCACCTAGTTCTGGTATTCAGAATTGAAGAACAAATCTGTGATCACAAGGAATTATTTGTATAGTCATTCTGTCTTCTTTCAAGATTAGTGTTTTATGTAGCTTCTCTACCTCCTTGATCATCTGACTAATATAAAAACTTTCTACATTTATAGTAATACATTAACATTGATACATTTAGAATTCAACTAAACACACTGCGTATAAAGTTCCCTTATTTGGTGTCTATTATGTCCCATAACTAGCTATGCAACAGACAATTTTTAAGATTTGGGATCAAAACCTACGTATTCCTAGAATAGAAATTCTGTAACTTAGTACTAGGCCAGGAAAATGTTATTTCCAAATTTTAATCTTATTTCTCATTTTGTTGGTAATATAGGCCCCAGTGGCACACTAGGTTTTATCTTGAAAGGTTTTTAATAATTCTCAGCTATTTTTTCTGGTATAATTGAGAGTCTGGAGTCCACCATGATCTGCCTTCCCTTTGCCTTTCTAAATGCCTTGTGAGATAGTTTTAATTAATTGTTTGAACATCTGTGACAAATAGCCACGATCCTAGCCCTATGCTGAGCAAATCTAAATTAATGCTATTTGCTGTACACACAAGTAGCTTGTGGGATAAGCAGTAAAGGGTCCGCCTCTGTCATGTACAGATTTAGCAGACAAGGCTGTTCAGATAAGCTGAAGCATTATTGTGGGCCCCTGATTAGCACAAACCCAAATATCTGGTCAACTTCCAGTTTAACCATAGACTTAGATTTTGAGATAAAAAATATTTCTTGAAGAAGTTGAACTAGAAATTTTAGTTTTAACGTGATCGCCCATGGAGCCAAGCCTGTCCTAACCCATCTCTCTCTCTTTTTAAAAAAGTTTCCTTGTATTTTACTCAGTTTAAATAAATGTGTCTAGTCTTAAATTTTATGAGAGAGTTAAAATATGTGGGATTTTAGCTCTGACCTTCCCTGCTCCTCGTCTGGCAATGCAACTGTGGGAGCAGAGAGGGGACTCCATGAACACTAGGTCAGCCCCATCCCCTCACAGGCCTCCGTGTCTCCATATTCACAGGGGCTACTTCTGCCCCATTCACCACTCTGCACTCGCCACCTATTTCAGCTTGCTTAATAGAAGCTCGGGGAATATTTATTGAATATTAATGCCAAATAAATGCTACCTTCTATGCTAATCCTTCTCCAAGGATCAGCTCAACTTCTGCCTCATCCAGACGTCGTCCCTAGTTCCCTGTAGGAGATGTACTTGCTCCTTCACCCTTGGGTGCATTGCCCACTGTATTTTAATTATGTGTCATTTCTGTGCGTAGTGTTTATTGAGAGTATCCTGGGAAGCTAGCACAGGAAGCAGTGTTTTCACCTCTTTACCTCTGAAGCCTCTGGCACATAGTAGGTCCTTAGTGACTTCATTTGAAAGAATGAGCAATATTTAAAAAAGGAAAATGGTATTTTCAAGATTTATTCCTGAGTGAATGCAAGCAAAATCTCTATTTAAAAAAAAAAGATTCTTGAAAAGCTAATCAGTTTGCTGGGAAGTAGAATTTTAGTAACGATAAATATAATTATAGAAATTAAATTTCCACCGTGAAAGGTCTGGATTGCTTCTTCTCTGAAATTAGAAGGTTAAAGGCAAAGTTCTTTGAACCCAGAAAAGGAGCAGCTTGTCCTGTGTAGGTCACTGTCCCCTGCTCTGCTGAGGATGTGGGGGTGCTTGATCTAAAAGTGGTGAAAATGTTTGCAGGCAGCATGGATAAGGGGAGAAGCATTTGTTAACAACCTGAGACCTGAATAAAGTAATTAAAGTTCAGCTTCTTTTCTGGCAAACTCCCTTTAATCAAATTCATTAGAACAAAACTTCAAGGGAAAAACCTGAGAAAACACTAGCAAAGATATATATATATATATATTTTTTAAATTTTTTGATTCAGAGATAAAAGACTAAGAGATAAAAGTATTCTATCTGGATGTACTAAAAACTTTATTTTATATCAGACCACTTTGGTATGGCAATTATTATATTAGAACTTTAATACTAAATTGTCTAATTTCAGGAGTATAATACAGTAATTATTTATAGGAATTAGGTAAGGTGTGAAGTATGCCTGGGAAATATCATTAAAAATAACAAGTTGGTCCGTGCTTGTTCCTAAGTTGAAGGACAATGGGAAACATGGTCTGTCCAAACTGACAGCAGCCTCAAGAGAAAATGGGCCATGTTAGGGTCTGCTGAGGGTCAGTGCTTTGCTCACCTCTGTTATCTTAGCAACTTAGTTTTAGCAGCTGCACACTTTGTATTCATTCAGAAGAAAAGAGAAGGAAATCTCAGAAAGATGGAAGATGTAATGTCTTGTCGGGAAGGTGCAGGAAGATTTCACAAAGCCAGGCCCTGTGACTCTAGGACTAGGATGCGTGCACCTCCAGGGCAGAGGGCTATCACCTGGCTCCACCTCACTACTGTCATTTACAAGCTGAGGACCAGTTGATGGTGTCTCTTTCGACCTCACACCTTCCTCCTGTGACTCACCTAAGTTACATGTTCCTGCGCTGTAAGGTATTGGATGGCAGAGGTTGCAGCCTATTCATTTGTAGTCCCGCATGTAGACCCCATAGGGCACCTGACATCGGAGATATTCACTATGATTTGAATGAATGAATCGAATTAAAGAGTAAAAAGATACCATAAACTCATTGAAAGTTATGTTGTTCCCTACTGTCATCATGCTGGAGAATTATCTGTGGTTATTGATTTTTTACTATAGTTTCCAAAAACAGTAAACTTGTGTTTTTTTTCTCTGTTTTCTTTCAGTGGGGAAAGAGGGTCTGGCAAGACCGAAGCCAGCAAACAAATAATTAGGCACCTAACCTGGAGGTCGGGCACCAGCAGGCCTATCTTTGATTCCAAATTCAAACACGTAAGTTTCTTATTTGGCTTGGAAAACACGTTGTGCCAAGAAAAAATGTCATTTAAAAATACAGGGTGACACCATAATACACTATGTGTTTGTCCATAAGTGGGACAAAATTTGTGGAAATAAAGAAAAAGAAAAGTTTGAGGCTTGGTATAAATGATTATTGTTCAAGTGAACTTTTATTTTTTTTGTATATATTTTAAAAGGTTTCAAACATGCTCTCTTCATATTTGCTCAGAACAGTTGGACTGAAAACATGTAATTTAGTTAGAGGTTGTTGTTCACCTAGACAGTGCCCCTTCGGTGTGTAGATGCCTTTGGCAGGGTTGACCCGATAAGCAAAACTTGTGGGCGATTAATGAAAACTGATAATAAAGTTTCAATGTGTGTAAGAGAATTGACAACAGGAAACCTTATGGGCATTGATAAGTAGAAAGTAAATCTTCAACCCCAGGCCAAAAACACATGAATTTTATATGCCAAAGATTATGTTCAATTCTTCACATATGTAAGAGGAATATAAGTTTTGTAAAAAATAAATCAACATGCTCTGTATGACATGCAAGAAAATAATGTCCCTATGTGCTATATCATTTCCTTGATTGAAAAAACACTTTAGCTGTCTCTCTCTCTCTCTCTACACACACACACACACACACACACACACACACACACACACACACGTACACACACCTTCTTCCTTTAGAGGTGTCTCTTTGCTTTCTTTCTCCTAAACTCCAAGGGCCATTCTTTTGCCTCTATAACTTGTTTTCTGAGCTCACAGAGCCCAGCTGGCCCTCTTCTGCCTCTGCAACTTTCTAAATAAACATTTGCTTGCATATGAAGAGAAAAACAAAAACACTTGATACACATCATAGGCCATGCTGTAGCAGCACACACATTCTTGGAGAGTATTTCTAAGTGAGGTGTTGCAGGTATAATAATTCGGTCTCAAGTTTACATAGTGTGCCCCTCCAGAATCTCCCCAAACAGCTTCACCTCGAGCATCTTTGCAGAATGAGACCTGCGTTTCATTCAGTAATTGTATACTTGAAAGTGTCCGATTACATTGAAATAAAAGCAGTCGCTATTATCGTAGGCCATTCCCTAAAACAGGGCCATGTGAAAGTTCCCACATTGAAAATCTAGAAATGCATTCCGCAATGAGTATTGTGCTGTTTGTGTTTGGTTTGCTTTTGTTCACCCCTTTACCTCGTGCTGCAGGGCAGAGGTATTCCTGCCAGGTAGTGTTTACCTGGGGATATTCTGGAGACTTAGTATTGGATTCCTCATTTAGAAATGAGAAGGACTTACATTAATTGGTAGATTAATGTTATTTCCTTATATTTTCTACTTTTGAATAAGAAGTCCTTCAAAAGTTAAATATGCTTTTATGGATTCCCAAGCATATGCCTGATCCTGGAGATTTTTCTCATTATGAAGAATATATAATAAATCAATACTGCAGTGTATCCATAGTAACACGTGTTCATTAAAAACTTTACTTCATAGCCATTTACTAAGCTCGACCTATAAATTGAGCACCTGCATATTTCTGCAGCACAGCTCAAAATAATTTAACATTTCAGGGAAGAGCATAAATTATCTTTTTTATTCAGATCTTGCAATATGCTGACTACTGACATTTAAGGATTAGAAAATTTATAAAACAACACAGTTATAAAATAGACGTGAGTTAACTAATAGAATAGCAGGATCCATTGGCTTAATTATCATGACAAGAAACAATAGTCTCCACTGTAAATTATAGACTTAAGCAATCATTTATTAAAATGATCCTTTGAGAAAGAGCAGGCTATGTAATTTCTAAAATGCATTCTAGATTACTTTATGCAAATTGGCTTTGCTTTTTAGCTTAAGTGAATACATTCCAAATTGAATATCTTTGGACAAGATAGATCTAACTCTTCCAAAATTAATTAGAATCTTGGAATCAATATTATACTATCAATGGAAATTTTACGTAAGACGATTTCTAATTCATTTTTGTTTTGTTTTATTCATTTCTCATGGCAAATTAAAGATGTCATAAATAAGTGATTTCTAGTCTCATCAAAAAATATTTCCCAGGTTTGAGTATGGCTGAAAGTTCATGTCCATTATGCTTTTTTTGCTCTTCCTTTAAGTTATTATCTGCATGAATATTATTCAGTATCCAAAACATTAGCACATTTTTTTTGCACAATGTCCAAGTGTATATCTGGAAATCGCATGCAAGCATTGGCTACATTTATGAATCAGCGGCAAATCTGTATAACATCACAAGAGTTCAGTGAAATTACATACATTTAAGTGAGGAGCTGCATGAAAGGAAAATCTGATTAAGGAGATGAGTAGAAAAGAACATCCTTGAAATATGGAGCAATTTGGTAGAAAGCTTGATGCTCAGTACAGAATGAGAAGCATTGGATGGCTCTGAAAGGAGCGAAGCAAGTGGGCTGAAGTAGGGAGCCAGTCCAGCCAGATTAGATGGTGAGACATCCCTGTGAGGTACCACGCCAGCAGACACGGGGCATGAGGCTGCCCGAGGGATGTGTGTAACTGACATACACAGGGTGTCTTCCATTAGCAAATACTGGGCGAGTCTAGCCCAAACAGTTTTGCCCTGCTTCTTGGCATAGTGTGAGACAAAACAGTCTTTGAAGGTTATTCTTATCAGCAGTTACCAGATACAGAGTGAAAGAGTGGTAGGGACGTTTAAGGAAAGAGTATTAGGATGATCTTCTGCAGAGAATTGTGTGGAGGCTGAGGAATGGAGAACCTTTTCCTTGTGGTTTACATCAAAGGCATAATTAAGGTTTTGCAAATTAAAGATTATAATATGGAGTGTGTGTGTGTGGGGGGGGTGGTTGGGGAAGGGGAGAACAAAATGAAGGGGTTTGGGAGGAAGCTGGCCGTTTGTAAGTTTCATGCTGCCATGGTGAATAGTGCCCTCCATGAAGAGGGTGCGGAGAGGAAGAGAGATTTACTTGCTCTCGGGAAGGTGAGGGAGAGGCAAGCATTGAGCTCCAGAGGTGACGTTAGTCATTTTAGGGAGGCACCACATGTACTGGTTAGGGATACACAGCTGTGATAATTCTGGATTTTAGCCTAACACTTCAGTGGCCCCATCTTAAAAGTCTGCTTAGGTTTATGTTCTGCCTCTGCAATGGGCTTCTGACTGTGCTTTACACAGTGGGCAGGGGGGTTTGAATCCTGTCACCATTGCTGTTGCTTTTGTTTCCCTGTATAATTTCAAAACAGATAAGCTCACTGGAGAGGGCTGCTGCTTAGAATCCCTGTGTTTCAGTTCTATACTGTGGAAGCGGGGGATTTTCCATGGTTTATTGGAACATAAACGTCATGCTTTTGGGGGAGTGAAAACTGCCTGAAAGTTTTCAGTAATTCTGGAACAACAGAGTTTCAACCTTAAGAAACATTAAATTTTAGTCAAATGATTTAGACACTTATTGAGTGACTGCTTTTACAGGGCAGAATTATAGGGTCAAATTGACTAAGACATTATTTTGTATTGAGGGGGCCACAGATTTTTTTACTTTTAGAAAACACAGTAGGTTAACTATTACCATGATAATAGTGCGTAACTTTTACTGGCATAATTATTAAACTTTTATGGGAAAATAATACTATACAATGTAAATAGGAAAAAAAATCATGCTAATCAAATGAGTCAGTAAGTACTGAAGAAATATATACTTACTTCCCTTTGCCTACATTTTTTAATATAAAGTTTTATTACTGTGCATCACTCTCATTATTTTGTCTCAAAGGCAAATTGAATGATGGACTATTTTTTTTCTAGTATTTCTCTTAACACATTTGTCTAGTGCCACCTATTGGCCAAATGGTTAATTTTAGATAAAAACCACTGGTTATTTCGAATTTAGAATACATAATGAGAGTGCCATGTGAGTATTTATATTTTGTTTAATGGTTTTAGTTTCATGCTTTGTACGTACTGTTTACTGTTACTCTAGCAGTAATAGCCCTATGATGCAGTGATTGAACACATTCATTCCACAGAGAGACTGTATTGAAATCTCAGCTCCACTATTTAAAAGTTCTGAACTTTGGGAAACATACTTAATTTCTCAATTTTCTTTCCTGTAAAATAGACACACTAGTTGTGAGGATTTAAGGGAAATATATGTATACACATACACATATATCCACACATACATGTATACTCATATATGTATATGTAAAACTTTACATATATCCATATATACTTTATATAAATACACACATATATTTATATATGAAGTTATATATCTACATTTATATTATTATTAACAAAAAATAAAATTAATCTTTGTTATTTTCTGAATGCTAAATGTGTGCCAGGCACCAATCTGAGGGCTTTATACACCTGACACTTATAACCACCAAAGGAGTTATCCCTGTGTTAGAATAAAGGAAAATGAGGTTCAAGGAATTTGTGATATAATTTGTCATTAGCAGAACAGGAATGTGAGGGCAGCTACTTCTCATTACAAAGCACATTCATTTAACAATTACCCTATACTTCCTATTTGGGTACATGTCATTATTTATCTTTTATGTACTTTTTATATAACAATAAAAATTCAGTTATCTGATACAACACCAACAATTATTAAATATTCTAAAACATTCTAATCCTTTCAGTGAATCTTAAACAGTTGTTTAATGTAATAACATAAATGTTTAAGCTGTGATATAGCGGGCTAGAAGAGGTTAATGTAGAAAAAGGAGGACCTATGTGATACTTTCAACAATAAAGACCTTAGAAAGGTAAAAAAGTGATATAATTGCATTATGAATTTCACTATATATTTATGTAATGTTAAACTATTGTAAAATAAGCAAAAATAGCACCTTCATAAAAACTATTTGTAATTATTTTTCAGAAAACATTTCTGCCATAACTACTATAATTCATTTGATCTTTAAAATTAGTTTATTATAAAGAGACAAATAATAGAGTTTTGGTAAAGATTTAATATATGTTTCTATTCAAAAGATCAAACTTCCAAAACAGATATTTTATATATTTCATTATCACAACTCAACACTTGATTAACATCAAAGTGTTTTTCATAATCTTTAAAAATATAAAGTACTTCCAGGTAAATTGAATGTCTTGGTCTAGCAGTATTCAGAAAATTAAAAAATAGGAGCAAAGTTTCTTTTTTTATATATTTAGATTAAAATTCTCAAAAATATTGTTACCTGAAATTATGATGAGGTGTTATTGTGCTCCCTCTTGTGGCTACTGCAGGAACTGTATTTAATATTATTTTTATCTGGAAAAACAACTTTGACCTTCATATTTTCATGCTGTTTGGAGAATTTCTTGGTCATAATCGTTATCACAAGCACAATAAATTATGAGAATAAATTATGTTTGTCCTATAGTCAGTGTTTAAGGAAACACATCAAGAATGAATTTCAGATACCAGGTTGATCTGAGGAGCTTTATTAACAGAATTTTAAAACCTCAAATTCCTCACTTCTGAAAGAGAACACATGGAAGTAAGAAACGCTTGGCACACAGCTTCATCTAGAATTCTTATTCTTGTTTCCGTGGGAGAGAATGGTTGGCTTGAAGCAATAACAGGGTGAAGGGAGCATAATGTAGGGGTTCGGTGTTGAAAAAGAGTGTAAATTAAGTAAAAGTTGAAAGAAGGTTATAATCCAGTATTTAAGTGCATTTATTATTTTTAAAATATATTCTATCACTTTTAACTTTAATTTCTTCTCCCCAAAGCCACAACAGCATACATATATATGATTTTTGATTCACACATCTTATCAATGTGTACATTTTCTGTACATACATACTTGTGTTAAAGTTTAATTTTAAAGCAGGCACAATAAAAGATTAACAACAATGACAAAATAAACAATTATAACATCACATCTTCATAGAAGTTATGTGAATGTGGCATTGTTAAGTAAAATAAGGGTTACTGTACACATGCACTTTGATGCTCCCACAGTTGATATGATAACCAAGATGGCTACAAGTGACTAACAGGCATGTAGCATATGCAGCGCGGATACACGAGAAAAGGGATGATTCACTTTCTGGGTGAAATGGAGTGAGGTGACGGAAAATTTCATCATGTTACACATGAACAGTGCACAATTTAAAACATGAGTTATTTATTGCTGGAGTTTTCTATTGAATATATATTTTAAATATGTTTTATATTGATTTTAGAGCGAGAAGAAGGGAGGAGAGAGAAAGAAACATCAATGTGAGAGGGCTGCCTCCTCCTGCCCCCTACTCGGGATTGAGCCCACAACCCAGGCATGTGCCCTGAGCAGGAATCAAACCAGCAGCCTCTTGGTACATTGGTTGATGCTCAACCACTGAACCACACTGGCGGGGCTCCATTTAATATTTTTGAACCATGGTTGACCCCAGGTAACTGAAACTGTGGAAAAGTGAAACCATGCATAAGGACACTACTGTAGTTTGCTGTAGGAGAGGGACTTCAAACATCCAACAAGGGGTTATATGAACAATAGAGAACCTCTTAGATAATGGAATATTTCTCATATTCTTGCTATTATTCTCTAGTTTTATGTAAAAAAAACAACACAAAACTGAGTTCAATAAACGGTCCTCTTTTACTATAGGTCTTGTGCATTTTAGAAGCCTTTGGACATGCTAAGACAACTCTTAATGACCTGTCCAGTTGCTTCATAAAGTATTTCGAACTGCAATTCTGCGAGAGGAAAAAACAGTTAACTGGAGGTAAGTTTGAAATGAGCAAAGGGAGGTCTCACTTGCTACCAGAAGAGGGCAGAGGAACACAGGACAGTAAGAGAGAATGCTGTGCATGCCTGTGTGTGTGCACATGCGCGGGCATATCTGAGCCTTCAGGTTATGAGTTCTAAAATTGTTTTGAATTAAAAATAATATTTTGAAATGAGAGGTGAGTTTTTAAGATGATTATTGTATAAACTATATAATATGGAACCAAACCAAAAAGAGCTGAAATGAATCATATTTGCTGAACATAGAAATGAACTGAAATATGTACTCAAAATATATTATAATGTGAGTATATAATTTCTTCATACAACACACACTACAATCTCTTGAAAAAGAATGGAATCTATATTTTTAAATGATTGAATTAAAACAAATCAAAATATTACAGTAATCACCACCAAACCCAAAGAGACTGTTTCTTGGTTTAAATATTTACTGTGTACTTTATGAAAACCCCCTACTTTAAATTCAACTCATTTGGAATTCAGTTAGAATTTTACATCTTTCTAATCAAAACAAATTATCCATGCAAATGAACAATATAAGTGTAATTGCAGATGGAATGCCTAGTCTACTTAGAGGAATCAACTATTTTACAAAAGTTTTATAATAGTTGTTAGCATACAAATATTTGCTAATTTAATGATTTTTGAAAGATATCAATTTTATTTGGCATTTTCAAGTTACTCTGTCTTCCCTTCAGAAACTAAAAGTTAGTTTTGACCACAGTTTAGAAACAAAAATCTGTATTTTGCCTGAGTTTATGTCAAAATCAAATATTTACTAAGTGAAATTTGGTTTAAAAATGCATAAAAGAGGCAAAAAAAGATAATTTTGGTTGTCAAGAACAGAGGCTTAAATTTTGCAATAGGAAAGTTTTTTGTTTTTTATTTTAATCCATGGCTAAGAGCTCTATTTGAAGATCTGCTCTAGGGGGACCTCAGGGGAGAAAGGTCTTGAGGCACCAATGTCTTTATGTGTGGTTTTATGACACCCCAGTGAAACTGTTCCTCCAGGTGAAAGGCACAGCTTAAACACTCTGTGACCGTAATTTCCCCCTGAGCCTTCAGTGGCCAGTGGTTGGAGCCATAGAAGTGAAGGGGGTAGGACATTCCAAAAGCTGTGCTTCATCCCCTTGTCACTCCAATGTGTGACCCAAAGTTAAGTACAATGGGCGGCATTTGGAGCTTGTTAAAATGTAGACACCCCGGCCCAATTGTGGACCTGCTGATTGGGACTCAGTGAAATCTGAGAGACACTTTTGTAGCCCAACCCAAGTAAAGCTGGACACTCATGTTGATGCATAACTGGCCTAAAGGAGAAATCGCTTGTCTGGGCATCAGTCACATGACTTTTTCCACCCTTTCCATTGGATACTCCCTTTACCGAGGTCAGAATGTACTAAATGGCTATGAAGGTCTTACCCATTACTGATTTTGTTTAATAATTTGACATGTCCTCTTCTCCAGGAATGTTAATTTATAAAATTATTATACACACATATAAGAAAGCACTAGAAAACGCTGCAGTGAGCACTTACATATGGAGGCTTCTTTAATCAGCAGTCTCTATTAGCACGCAGTCCCACACAGCTTCAGCATAATCGCATCCACAAATACCTCTCACGCGGCTTCTGCAGGCAGCACACTGTGACACAGCGATAATAAATATTCATAAAGATGAACCTGAGGCACTTGTAGATTCCACAGTGCCCTCAGAGTCATTAAGGAGTGATGAGCATCATTTCTGTATACTTTGAGCATTGTGCGTAATCGAATTTATTCTCCTCTTAGGAAAACAGCAATGCAGGCTCCCGTGTAGGTAGGTAGGCAGTCTCCACCTTTCTCCACTTCCCATATTGTTTTTCTACTCATTCTGTTCTCCTAATTAGAACCCTTAATTCAATTCCTAGTGCCTATCTTTGCTGGGTACTTCCTTCCTGATTTTTTTTAAAATTCTGGCCAAATGATATTGTGGAGGTTTTTAAAAATTTTATGAATGAAACAACTACTAACAAATAAACAGCAAACCAATAAATAAGGCCAGTGCTAATTGAGACTACATTAATAGAAGCAGAATGCCTAGAACATAAGTGGTAGGGGAAAAGGTCAGACTGCGAGTTCAGTTCTTTGTTTCCTGTATTTAAGAGGAAAAATAGAGCATGTATTCAGAAAATGTTTATCAGGGAAGTGAAAATTGAAGTGCCATGTGTTTGGAGCGAGCTTTGAAGAAAGTAAACACGTTTACACTGAAGAGAAAAAGACTCAGGGAAATATGACAGCTGTTTTCAAATATCTGCTACTGTGGGAAGGGTCATGCGTACACAGATGCAGTATGCATACCTTAAAAAGTTGGTGAGTGTTCCAGAGAAGGAGTATTTTCACTTAATCACAAGAACTTTCCACCTTACTTCCTTGTGATTGCCAAGTGCTTTCTCACCCTGACACTGGGCGCCTTCGAGCAGGATGGAAGAGGTGACACCAACCATGTTAAAATAGCCTGACCTGAGGTAGGACACCAGGACCAGATTATTCTAAAGATGCTGCCCACTGCTTTACATGCTCTGAATTCAAATACGAAGGACTCTGTTACCTGCTGACTGGAGGTTCTAATGTCCAGTGGAGGGACTGGACAGCATTTATTGTGTCCAGTGCCTGTCAGCAGAGAACAAACAGAGTCGATATATGGATGGGATATAGTGTGTTCCTGTCCCAGAGCTATAGGGATGAAGTCCATTGATGGCAGAGATCCTGTCTGCCCTGGTTTGTAGTAAACATGCATTAACTATCCATTGGGTTAATGAATCTAAGGAATGGGCATTGTAAAGGAACAATAAACTGAAACAGTCATTATTCAGTTCAGGGAGGAAATTGCGAAAAACCACCATGCACTCATTCCTGCCAACGAAGGACACATTACTGAAATAGATAAGGAAGGTTATCAATAATTAACTCTGGATTAGTTTTTAAATCAGAGCCAAGGTTTTTTTTTTTTTTTTTTTTCATAATTAGAGTTTGTGTCTGCTAAGAATAGAACCACATTCTCTTTTCATAGAGCAGTTTATCACGTTGGAATGGGCGAGGCAGAAATATGCTGAAGGGTCTACAAAGGGAAGACGACCCAGAGTCCACGTGTAAAACGTGAAGAATAGTTGGCTTCTTATCTTTTCTGTGCCCCAAAGACACCTGCATATATTTAAGTAGATATTGAAATTTATTAACAATTGGAAATGTCTCCCAATGAATATGCCAAGGCTATGCTATCTATTTGGGAAACTGAAAGCTAACACAAATGAGATGGAAAATACATTAAGGCTTTTGCCTTGTCTTTTGTGAAATCTTGATTTTTTAAAAACAAACCAGAAGATAGTCTTTATCTTCGTTATTCTCATCAGTTATCCTTGCTATTATACTCTCAATTGGACTTCCTTTTAAAAGCTTCAGAGAGCTTTAATTGATCTTATCTCCTTTGAAGAGCAGCATCTTTTAGTGCAGACAGCCTGGGCTTTGGAGATAAGTCTTTTGGGTTTTAATGTAAAAAAAAAAAAAAAAAGGTTCACAACAGAATTCAAATGAGGCATTGTTTGAAAAGCACCCAGCCAGTGCCTGGTATACAGCGGGGCTCTAACTGGGGGCTCCTCCCTTTTGGAGTCCACAGGGAGCCTGGGACCTTTGTATCTTTTAATCCCTCGTTTTCTGATGGGGAAAGAGAAGTTTAGAGGGGCATGGAGATTGGCAATGTCAGATCCAGGACCAGTTCCCATACTTTGACTCCTAGTTGAGAACCTAGAATTAATGATTATTAATAATGAAGTCAACAGAAATGGCTAAGTGTGAAAGAGAATGTTTGATTATATTAATCAATAGTATGCTTCTGGTGATTGCTACTTAAAGGCATGATGGGGCTTCTGGGGAACAGGTCATGATTTATAACTAGGTGAATGGGGCAGGGTGAGAGTTGGTGCTGGAAGTCAAAAAGGCAGTGAAGACAGGCATTTGTTGTTCTTGAAGGAGAGAGAAGTTTATATCCTCTATTTTATGCCATATTGAACACAAATTGGAGCTCTCTAAAATACATTTCCTACATATAAAGTCTGTAAACATATATATTATGGTACCAAAACCTTTTGAGAAACATATATTCTCATGTGGATTACTGAAACGATGCAGGGTGACAAGTATATATCTATTCAAGAATATTTCTGACATAAAAGGTCTCAAATGGAAATTTGAATTTTGTGTTGTTTTATGTTTTCTTCCATCTAAAAGCTCCTTCAAGATACATATTTTTAAAAATGCTACTGATCAGACTCCTGCTAATCCATAGCAATTTTATTCACTGCTGGAGATGTGCTAACTAGGATGATTAGTAATTATACTGTTTTTGAATTTAGATGAAAGGTATTGAAGACACTCTTTGATATGGAATTCAATTAGATTTGAATGCTGCTTTAAATTAAGCCTGTATGTTGGTTGGGAAAAATGGGTGAAAGGCCAACCCTTTCTCGGAGTCTAGAAGCATGATGGTCAGAAAGTGACCACTCAGCCCCCCATTCTCACTCGATATTTCTTTAGCTGACGAGTAGACAATAACAGAAGGGAACAACTACCGCAGCTTATTTCCTTTGTGTATAGATTTTTTTTAAAAATGTTCTCTTGATCAGTTACTTTGTGGTTAATATTATTAACATTAAATAGAAAATGTTTTCAGCAAATAATATAGTTAGGAAGGCAGCAAAGAAAGGAAAATTTAATAATTTAGACCTCAGCTTGAAATTGCTAGTCACCTGACTTAAATACAGGTGGAGAAATGGAAAAGAAACTACACCATCTCATCCCAATTTTAAACTCATGAATTAAAGGGGTATTTTGAAGTGTCTTTCTTTATGCACTTTTGGCAACTTTTCTAAAGGTGTCTAATATTAATTTTCTTAATACTGTTTATTAATTTTGAGATTTTTTAAAACACTGATAATCATTCTGTTTGGCTAAATTGACCACTTACAATGTTTATAACAGGCACAACACTATAATAGTGGTTCCATTTGTGTACAGTCTTGCTGTATACAACCAAAGTTCCACACAAATGCAAGATGTTAATAATAGGGGAAACAGTATGTTAGAGAGGGAAGAGAGAGGGCATAATGGAACTCTCATAATTTTCTGCTTAATTTTTCTGACCCTAAAAAATTTCTCTGACAATAAAGTCTATTAATATTGTTTAGAAGAGGTCTGTGTTTGAAAAGATGCTGTATTATTATCTTTGCAGTTAACTCATATGTGTAAATTTATGGAAATGAAACTAATAATGCCATTTAACAGAATCACTTCTGTTTTCTTAACCAGCCAGAATTTATACATATATGCTAGAGAAATCCAGACTCATTTCACAACCCCTTGGCCAGAGCAACTTTCTCATTTTCTACTTGTTGATGGATGGGTTATCTGCTGAGGAGAAATATGGACTTCACCTTAATAATTTATGTGCACATCGGTAAGTGACTATATTTTCTAGCTAGTAGTTCTGCTTTCAAATTTTGATTGCATTTTAGCAATCTGAAATTTTATTTGTATTTTTTCAGAGAATAAATGCGACTAAAAGAGATTAATTGGATACTGTTATGTTAGGGCCATCTGTATAACAAAGTATAATCATTTATTGTTTGTTTAGGTGAAGTTTTGGTATGTGTATTAACTAATGTTTCTATTGTCCTAGTTTTCAGAGAAGAATAAAAACATGTGTAGATATGTAACTTTTATGTTCTTTTGGGTATTTTGGATATAACATTAGTTATGCATTCTTAAATTTTGGTAGTCTTTTGAAATAATGGGAAATATTTTTGGGGCGATTATTATTCATTAATAACAGATGAGGTTACATAATGGTTTAAGACGAACAGCACAAACACCTGGAGGCTGATTTTCTGCACTGGAGGCAGAAAGTATTTGTTACAATGAGGATGCATTGGTTACAGGGTGGTGATGGAGGTGAGGGGGTCATAAAGATATAAGAAGCAGACCAATGTTTCTGCGCTGTGAGCATTGCCACTACTGCATGATCCAAGCGGTCTCCCCAGAAGGGTTGGTCCAGGTCTTAATCAGGATGAGAACGAAACAATCAGGAGAGTAAATGCCATTCCGAAGTGGGTGGGAGAAGGGAGTAGGAGGGAGCTGATGTGCTGATCCAAGCTCACTCGTGAATTGGCGCATGGCACGGAAGAACTAGATTCTGACTGAGATAAGGAGTAATTTCCCATATCTGTTAATACCCGATTCATAATTAATAGGAAATTTGTTCTTGGGTTTGAGAAGAATAGTGTGAATTTTCATAATTTTGTGAGACGTTCTATGAGAAAACTTAAAGAATGCCTGGGGAGGAGAAGCAGGGCCTGAGGACTAGTTGTGCTGTTTTTGAGATTTGAAGGTGAAGGAGTTGAGTAGACAGTCAGATGGAGATGCCAAGTGCAAGCTGGAGTGAGAGGGATTTTTTCAGGGTGATGGGGCTGAGCTCCTAGAACTTGAGGGAAAAGCTACGGTACAAAGTCTACCTCGGTCATTCCTGTGGGTTGAATGATGGTGGGACATCAAGCCAGGGGGAGAGCATGAATGTGCTGTATCCTAATTCACCATGACATTGTTAATCACACTCATTCAGCTTCACACATATTACACAGATGTAATCACACATATTACATCCAGCAGCGTAGATATCGTTTGTCACTGCTTGTAGAAGTCCAGAAGTTAAGGCCTTGTCAAAACTGTATTCTATTTAAAGTAAAAGAGTCTTTGGGGGTATACTATCTCCCCAAACAACAGAGATTTAGGAGAAAAAGAAAAGCTAATATTGAAGTACAATATCCCACAGTTTAGTGACTTTAAAAAAAATAGAGATTCTAAGGTCGTAGGGCATTAGAAATGTCTTTATCCAATTCCCTCACTTCCTAAAAGAGGAAATCAAATCCAGGTCCCACGTAGGCTTGTGCTCAAAGGAATATATTCTACAGCAGCAGTATGGAAAAAGCCCCTTTCCTGGAATCAACTTCTGTTATTTCTACTCTGTCTCTCATGGGACATGTCCCTGGGAGGAAAAGCCTCAGACTGGGAACCACGGGTTAGCTGCTCAGGGGGAGGCTGTGAGGAAGAAAAGTTGGGATTCCTGTGTTCCTGATCTTTCTTACAGGCAAAACTCAAGGCTTAGAGCAGACCACCAGTTTAGAGTGCGCGCCTGGTGTGTTTATGTGTGTGCGCGTGCACGGGTGTGTGCCTAGCGGTGTGGGCATACAGCACTGGAGAAAAAAAGGCAGCAATCTAATCTGCCATTCAAAGAAACCATTTAACTTCTTGGCCTGTGGTTTGGACCAGTCTTTTGAAGGATGTGAATGTGTGGGAGAAAACAAGCATCTCTTTATCAAGCGCCAGTTCTAACATCCATTTCTCTTTGCAAAAAGAGAGTTTGGAATCACTTAGGCTATTTAGAAAGTCAAACAGTCAGGGGTTGCTTTGTGAGGAGCTCCAACAGGAAAGAACTTGGCAAAATAATGAATAATTCAGTTCCCTTGAACAAAGAGGTTATTTTATTAAAATGTATTATACATGTCCAATGGGCACAAAACAACATTCCTCAATACAAATATACACCACCACTCCAGATTCATAAAAGTATCAGTGGGAACATTTGAACAATGAGAATTCCAGAGACAAATTATTATTTAATAAGAAAGCAAGTTATTTTGCAAATTATAATACTCTGCCTACCACAGTAATTGTGTGTTTTATGTTAAGTGGGTCTTCTCACAGTTACACTATTGGTGTACCTTCTCACCATTCAGTGCTACTAACGTTCATTTGAGGAGTTTGACCTGAGGTCTCATCTTTTGTTTAGTAATTATGTATATGAAGTACCATAATTTGGGAAGTTGTTTGGCTTGTTCACAGTATAAATGTGAACTTGCTACCTTTATAACCTTTCACAAATTGATGATCCTTCTGAGTCTTCTTAAAACAGTACACACAGATAAAGTGTATCACCATATAGATATCTATATCTATATATATATATATATATATATATATAGATATCTATATATATATGCCTATATATATATAGATATCTATATATATATATCCCCACACATATACATCTAAATACCTACACGTGTGTATATATAAACACTATTATTGAGGGCTATCCATATCACATCACTTATCTGATTTTCTTTAAAAAGATGTGGACATATATTTTAAATGGAACCAACCAGCCCCTACATTACCATCTGCAAGTCCTTTGCTTACTCAATACTCATTCCACAGTGCATTTTGTCGTGAAATTTTGTTACTCTATCTTGAGTCTTAAACAGTACAAAAATTGAAAGTTTGCTTTCTTCAAATGCATTTTTTCTCTTTATTAAAATCAAATTATTACGTACATGAAAGAAACATGTAACAGTAACTATGATCTGAAGATACTCATTTATCACATGTTCTTATGTGATTAGAACTCCAGAGGAGAAAAAGGCAACATGGTTTTAGTTGATGCTTTCTAATGAAAGCTGGAGGTTTTGTAACTTTGAGTCTGTTTTTGGAAGTAAAACTTTTCAAAGTATGACATGAAATTTATGGAGGTTTACTTCTGTGCTATTGCACCAAAAAATACTCTTCTGTTTGTAAAAAAATGGGACAATATCTGGAAAAAGCAGAAAATACTCTGTTCAATTCTAGAATATAAATGGTACAGGTATAGGCATCAGCTCCTATAGCTTAACTGCATGTAAACAACATTTATAATACTGCTCATGGAATCTTTCTCTACAGATTGTAAAACCAGAGGGGAAAGTCTCTAGGTGTCTGACACTGAGCAGTGGCAGTAAGATTGCACTTATTGAGAATTTCCACTAGATGGTGAACTCCCCACAAAGTCAGACAGAAGCGAAGGGGAAAAAAATAAAAGCTCATTTCTAATGGTTTCTGTTTTATTTATGATTCTTCCTGTGATTTACTTTTGCCTTACATGGCTTTCTGTATTTCAAGTTCTATTTCAATTTTTGTATGAAATAATAACATTACATCTGAGGAATAAATGTAGTTTATGTTTGTGGGGATTGAGCTTTAAAGAAAATTAGAAATAGTAATGAATTGCTTATCTTCAGCCTCCTTTAAACAGCTTTTATGGGTTTAGTCCCAGAATGGTTGGGCTCCAGAATCCGAAGAAGTTCTTCCTAACCTCCCTTCATATTGAAATGATGGGAATGACATAATAACATTTCAGCAAAGGTCAGATTTTGAATGATACACTCAGCGCGAGCAATCGTTTGACTCAGAGCATGTGACCTGTTTCTAACCTTGTGTGCTCGTGAGAGGAAACTCTGAGTCACTAAGCACTTGGACATGTGACTGCTGCCCGGGAGTACACCTGTCACAGTGCTGCAGCCGTGAACTCTCAGCGAAAGTTCATTTTTGGATGAGGGTTTCTTATTCACATGGAACTTAACCTGAGGAAGTCTCACATAATTTTTTTTAAAAGATAAGGGTAAACTTAAATATTATTTGAGGATGCTTCTTCATGACTTTGTGATATAATAAAAGAGTTGACTGGCCACACATTTTAGACAAGCACAGCTTGAAGGGGCTCCCAAGACAAAGGTTCGAGATAGGGGGTATTATCATCTATGTCTAACTGACTCTATTAGTTATTTAAATGATGATCACAATGTAAGATATATAACTTACGGAGCACTTAGCATAAGCCAGGCGCTGTCCTAGTGCTCATCGCCTGTGTCTGGCTGAATCCTCGCCTGTCACTAAGCAGAGGGTGCAGCACCGTGCCTGTGTCTGCATCAGATAGACCAGGACATGAGGGTGGAGAGGTCACCCGGGAGCCACGTTTGAATCCAGGTCCGGCTGACTCTTAACCTCAGCCCTGCATTGCTCTGCAGCAGTGTTGTTACCCAGAAAACAGCAGCCACTGCCTTTGCATTCTTGTGTCAAGGCTATTTTTTTTTTTTATAAGAAAATGGAAGGGAAAGCACAAGGTCAACATCTGTGCTTAATGAAATTTAAAATTGGTTAGGCAAAAGTGACTTAGCACATTCTGGAGTTGTCATCTCTACCATAAAAGTCCATTTCGGGTCGCTTCTTTATTTGAAACCACAAGAGCTTGCATTTCTCTCTAGCTCAGGGGTGGGCAAACTTTTTGACTCAAAGGCCACAATGGGTTCTTAAACTGGACCGGAGGGCCGGAACAAAAGCATAGATGGAGTGTTTGTGTGAACTAATATAAATTCAAAGTAAACATCATTACATAAAAGGGTACGGCCTTTTTTTTTTTTTTTAGTTTTATTCATTTCAAACGGGCCGGATCCGGCCCGCGGGCCGTAGTTTGCCCATGGCCGCTCGAGCTGAAGGTTACAATATTGAGAATACGGAAAGGGTGGGATCATCTCGGTCAATAGACAGGTAAATTTCACTTGTGAAAAGCCAACAGGAAGGAGTGAGGGTCGGTGGCTTTTGTACTTCCTCCCATTCTTGAATTACATGCACTAGATGGTCAAGCACCATGCCTGCCTTCAGTTAGGAAAATAGAAAGTCACTCAGGGGAGAGCAAAATGCTGAGTATTGCTTTCTCTGTCAGTCAGGTAGATATAATAACACATTTTTAGGTTTATATGAGTGAATCTTTATGAATTCAAAGTACCCATTGAAGATCCCAAATTCAAAATGTTCTGAAAACCAATTTTTAACTCATATGTGACTTTTTTTTTTAAGTAACACAACCTGAACTCATTTGGGGCAAAATATAGACCTGAATTGATAGGAGTATTTTATAATCTTTATATATCTCACTTACTGAGAATATTCATATGTTTTTCCCAGAATTAAAAAGCTTAATTAGGGGATACTGCCCAGCCCCACAGGATATAAACATTACCCTAATTTTCAAAACCCTCCAAATTTCTGAATAACAGAGCGTATTTGTCTCTAAAAGTCTAGGATAAGGGCTGTGGCTTGCATAATTTAGTTTTTGTGGGTCTGAAAACATGGAAGTAGTTATGTTTCAAAGTGAAGACACATCCTACCCCAGGACCACAAGGCAAATGCTCACCGACAGTGATCTCCACATGGCTTCCCTGTCTCAGCAGGACCCGTCCACTTCAACACACTCTCTCCCCGTCCCCCCTCTTCATCTCTCTGTGTCTTCCTCTGTCTCTGTAGTCCCTCTGTCACTATACCTTTGAAATTGTTTCTTCTTTATAAATAAAAAGTATTTCATTGTATTGTACATTGTGAATAACTGCATTGAGCCACTACACAGGCATGGATTTAGAGAGCAATCCTTTGCCAGTGGTGGTGCTGTCCTTTGTAAATGGAGGTATGGCTTTTGGAGACTCATGAAGCTTGTTGAGAAAGGCCACAGTCTTCTCAAGTGTTTGGTGACTCCACTGACATTTTAGAGAGACTTGGTCACAGCTCTGTGAGTGCGTGTGTGTGTGTGTGTATGTGTGTGTGTGTGTGTGTGTGTGTGTGTGTGTGTGTGTGTTTGAGAACTTGTCTCCTGTGGCTATAGAGCAAACAATATCCCACACTTGGGATCAACCCTCTACCAGTCATGTCCACTCTCGTATGTCCTGCCAAGGCTGTTGCTAGCATTTCCTTTTCTCTACCAGCCACACGTACCAGCCTCTTCCTCCCCTTGCACTTGGTAGCCCCATACTACTGTGTTCACCGAGCCTTCTTCTGAGTGGAGTGACCATCTCCCTGTGACAGTCCTGTCATTGGTTCATCCTCGGAGTCTGGGTGAGCCATGACCCATTGTCCCAGCTCACATCTGCTCCAGCCTGACTCTGTCCTCTTACTGACTCCATGGCCATTCCTCTTTTTTCTTGAATATAACACAAAAGTATCTATTATCAGTGTTTTCCATATGTGCTTTCCCTAGTGGTCCCCCACATTTCCTTAGCATTTCACAGGAAGTATAGGATAGATATGGCACAGGGGAAGATAAGATGCTGTTCTCCTATGGATATAACCACCTGGCCAAAATCCACATATGTGAATTGCTGTTTGCAAAAACGGGGCCTGGGTGGCATATAAAGTCAAGTCCTGCACTGGAGGGCATCTGGGAGGATTGTATCCTCAGTATGGGGTGACTTTTGAATTTCATGAAAATTCAATGATAAATACGTGTGAACTGCTAGCCATGGTGTACTCATTATCTAAAGGCTCAGTTTAGACCGGGACACTCCTCACGCTGTCTGGGTGTTTTGGGAAATGGTGCCACTGCTCCGTGCCTCCCTTTGCTCATTGGTGACGCAGGGCCGACCTTACGGCACCGTGATGAGTGAGGATCACGTGGGCTGCCCGTGAACCCTTAGAGACGCATGGGCCCCAGCGAGTTCTGCAGAAGGACCAGCTAGTGTTGTCGACCGTCGTTATAGCAGGCCCTTTCCCACTGACGCCCTGTGAAAATAACTGAAGTAATAGCTGCTAATGCAAGAGATTATGAGTTCACATTACAACTTTAGTTCACGTAGAACAAGCATGTCAGACGCAAAGGCTAAATCAGGGCAAATAAATGAGGCATGTGGCCTGCGGGCCCTAAGTTTGACATGCTTGACGTAGAAGAATTGGAATGTTGGGCAATCTTTCTTGCAGTTTGTGCTTCCACCTCAGCACAGCTCTGCCCAGGGACATCCCTGAACTTCTGTTGTGTATCTAGTCTGATCTTTGATTCTCATGTTACTGTGATGAATTACTTATTTCAGTTACTTAAATTTAGTTGGATTTTTTTTTTTTTGGCAAAAATCAACATAGCCTTTTTGATGAAGTGAGAGTGAGTGAGAGTAGATAAGGAAAGGACAACGGCCCGGGCAATGGGCAGCAGGTGGTGTAGATGTCCTGAGAAGTCTCAGACTGGTCTATCATCGGCCCCCTGGCTCAGCTTCTCTGCGGTTCTTCTTACAGAACAAGAATCGAGTGTTGTTACTGAGACTCAAAGAAAAGTACAACCTTAGGCAGAGCATGAGCACTTCTGGAAAACTTCCTGTCTCACATTTTCCCTGAGGCAAAAAAAAAATCAATTCAGATGCTTCAAATGCTTTGTGCTTCTGCACCAGCTGGAGTAAAAAAAAATACAGATTTCCTGTAAGTCTAGAAAACCTTCCCCTATTTAATCACAAGACATGACCTCCATAGGATTTTGAAATGCATGATTGGTCACCGATCATCTCTCTCTTCAAATGGATTCGGTCAAGTTCAAACCAGACACGCATGTGGATTTTTCAGGGTGAGTTTGGAAAACTGATAACACGATGTGGATATTTATGTAGGATCCTGTGATAACATGTGTGTGTTTATCTGTGTGCACACAACTCTACAATCACATTTTATACAGTGATAGAATGAGCACTTTAAAGCTATTTCTGTTCTTGTAAATCCACAGCCGAATCCGAGCACATGTGGGCAGTATAATTAAAATCATAAGAACCGACATTTGTTCAGCCCTGGGTTAAGGAAGGGAGCTGAGCTAAGAACTCGACAGACATCATCTCACTGTGTCCACAGCCCAGCCTGACACAGGCAGCGGGGAGGGAATCACCCACAGTCACATGCCAAGAGCCAAGGAGCCACAGCCTCATCCAGAGCTTTCTGAAACACATCGCACTCCTGCCTCTCAAACTCTGATTTCTCAGTAACAGGTGAAAATTTTGTGGACATATTTGAAAAGGAGCCACGAAGGGACTGCCTCACTCTGACAGGCTGAGCCCCTGAGGCCACAGACCACAGTGGCTGGTCTCCTCTCCTGCCCTGGTACTGGGTCCTCGGCTGCGAGGATGCTGGTTGGCCACAGAATACTGGGAGGGTCGGAGGCGGGAAGAGTGAAGAGTTACAGGAACACAGTGAGGGCAGCGTGGCTACTGGGTTCCCGGGGCTCACAGTCTCTGACACAAGGAGAACCATTTCAGAGGAAGGGGTCTGTTGCAGCTAATGCGGGGGATTGAGGCAGGGAGGGCTCTTCATTAGGGGGATCGCTGAGGGTTATGGGGTCTCATTTCCACAGTGATGCTGCTTGGGCATGGAGGGTGGCGTAGGAAAGAGAAACTTGACCTCCAGCCCTACTGAGTAGAACCACCCTCACCTGGGTCCTCAGCCTCATCACTTTAACTTCCCCAAATAAATGAGTCTTCTCCCCACAAGTGTCCCTTCCCCCTCTGCCTTCTGAATTCTCACTCTTTCTTGCGGATTCAGAGTTCTCAGAAATCAGGTCCAGCACTTTGGCCTCCTTTGTGTTTTGGTTGCTTGTGGGATTCTGCCACACCAGGACTTCCTGCTCACCTCATCATCAATGCACACACAGAGACTTTATATTTCACATGGATTCCTCCTATGCCAGATCTTCCCTAGCCAGCCTGTATGTGTATGCTGTGATTTCAGAGCCTAGGTCCGGGCATTGGTACGCAACGGGTTACATTTCATTTGTTAGCTTTGTCTGTTCTGACACCAGCATGTCTTTTGTTATTGAACTCTGGGCTGTGTGAAGCTTCCTCACAGCATCGCCCGTCTCCCACCATCATTTACGGTCTTGGTTGCCTCAAGAGGAATTAGCTCAGTAAAACATTTGAGTGCTGGAGCTAATACATGAAGACGATTCTTTTATGAAGATATATTCATGGCCTTATAAGCACTTGGCCATCTAACAGAAATCTCTAACTGAACATGTCCCAGTCTGATGAACTCCCAACCCTACCCAAACCTGCTCTATCCTCGGCTGGCCACTCCAGGCTTTCAGAACCCCAGACTAAAATCCCATGGAGTGTCACTGACACCTTTCTTTTCACAACCACAGTCAACTCATGAAGCTGGTTCTACTTCTCGCTCTCCACTGCTGCCACCCAGGTGACTGACCCATGTGCCTTGCTGGGATGATGGCGTTCATCTTCACAGGTCACCCTTGTCCCCCATAAGGGACCAGCCCTCAAGCTAATACTCAACACAACTATTCTTTGAAGTACTCCTCTGCTGATGCCACTGTCTTTCCTTATTTCTCTGAGGCCTGAGACCCAGCATTGGCTTCCAAGGCTCCATATGATCTGGCCCCTCTCATTGTAAACCTTCTTTCCAGTCTCCCTGTGGCCCCCACTAGCCATCCTGGCCTCCTTATTGTGCCTTGACCTCTCCGGGCATATTCCCACCCTAGGTTTGCTCTAACTGGTCCCTCTTCCTGGAATGTCCTTCCTCCAGATGCCACATTGGCTACTTTCCTTATTTCTTAAGGATTTTGCTGACATCTCCTCTTCTCAGTGAGCCCCTGATAGATTTGCCACCTGAATCGAACCCTGTCCTCCTAAGCTCTTTTACGTGCTCTGCCTGCTTTTCTTCATAGCACTCAGCACCTTGACATGCTCTATAATTTACTCTTTTATAATACTTTCTGTGCCTTGTCTCTGCCCCCTGCGTGACTATACGCTCCACTAGGGCGTGGATGTTTGTCTGAATCATTGATTAGTTGAAAGTGGCTGGAATAATTCTTGGCACAGAATAGGTTCTGAGTAAATACATGTTGGCTGTGGAATATATGAAAGTATCGGTTTAGCTAATGTCATTGAGAATGTCTTATTCTTATCCCCCCGAGTATTGCTTTTGCTTAAGATAAATTATTAAAAAAAATAATGGCATGACTTTTCATGTTTGGGCTATTATTCACTCTAACCTGGGGCTTTCCAGTACTACTGAGGGGTTTTGTTTTCATATTAGTTAGTTTTTTACGTTCTGACACTGACATCTCTTTTGCTAGCGAGCTCTTTCAGCTCTATGAAACCTCCTACAGAACCTTGAAGGAAGAAAGGGTCTTTTACCATCAGTGTAGGGTCACAGAATCAAAACTATATATTAAAATATACCAAATAATCTCTCTTTATATATATTAAAAATTCATTCAGATTGGATGGTTGGCTCCATCAACCTGTCCAGCCGGACACCACAGATAAGATGTGTCGTGAGATTTCATAGCCATGTAAGTCAAGTCCAAGATGCTATAAGCTGGTGGAGTTTGTCTCCTCCATTGTGTGACTCCTTCTGGTCACAGAAACCTAAACAGAGCTCCAAAAACACAGCTCAAAACCAGCCCACACGTTTCTGAGTCATGGGAAAAGTCATTAATTGTGCTTCCACCCTCTGCTCCACAAATATCTTCCCCTTGGCAAGTGCAAACTGCTGAATGATCATTACTAATAAAGTGCTTCAAAGAGTCACTCTCACCCCCTGTGGTCTGAAGGGTCGATGATGCTTGAACTTCAGTAGAAATATATTTTCTTTATTCAAGTCAGTTGTAATCTTATCAGAATCACCTGGAATCAGAGTTAGTAGTGCATTATTTGCAAACTTTCTTTACTTACGGAGTTTTAAGTGCTGCGTTTTCCCATTGCTTAGGGCTCTGTATCACAGAGCTCGGTCATTTTCATGTCACACAAATGCAGTCAGTGGGAATTGTATTGTGTGTCGGTAGGCTCTCTTCAGAATCATGGTGTAGCATACCAACACGCTTATGTTTTCCCACCTTCTGCTGTACATGAAGGCTAGTGGATTTTGTTCAGCACCTCAAGTCTGTTTTAATATGTTTGTCATACCCTTAGGTATTTAGCTTAATTTTTTTATGTTAATTCATATCTACCAATTAGTGATTTATGAATTTTGTTGTTCTGAATGTGACATCTCTTTTCTTGACTATTTCATGGGGTCCAAGGAAACTTATTTTGAGTCTACAAAGGCTTGCACTTGTCTTTCCTTCAAAGTGGCTTGTGTTCATTGGTTCCTGTGTTCTCCAGCCATTGTGTTGTTCAGAATTAAGTAAACAGCATCGTTTTGCACAGTTAGCTGAGCATCAGCTCCAGGCATCCCAGAGTTTAAGGACATTTGATGAATGATCCTGAAATGGCATCACTCTGGTTAATACCAGCTTTCTTGTAGCTTCTTTTAAGATGTTTGACTCACCAAGTCTTCCCTGCCTCAATAAATGCGTCTGAACTCACACCCAAACCTAACATGTTATCCTTAACTCTCTTTCCTAGACCATTGGCGAGTCCTGTTGGGTAGGCCTCCTAAATATACAACACATGTGGTTACCTCTCTCCATGTCCATGCACAGCCCCATGATTGGCTACCATCATCGTTTACCTCTATTATTCAAGCCTTTCTCTTGGGTTTCCTAACACTGGCCCCACCAATAGCCACAACCCACGCTGAAGTAAAGGTGTTCTTTCTTTTTTTTAAATTGTTTTATTGCTTAAAGTATTACAAAGAGTATTATATATGTCTCCTTTTTTTTCTCCCCTTGACCTTCCCCTGGCCTCCCATACCCCCAGTGTCTTGTGTCCATTGTAAAGCTGCTCTTTCTTACATAGAAGTCAGTTTTCATCACTGCTCATCCCCCTTAAAGCCTCCAGCATTTTCCCCTGGAGCACAGAACAGACTTCAATCTCTGGCTTTGTTCATTTGCTTCTGGTTCACTCCCTGTCCCTGTCAATGGGCTGCTACTGCAGCCACCTTGCTCTGACACCCACCACTCAAGCAAAGTACCTGCTCAGAGGGCTCATCCTCCAGTCCTCCTTCTTACCACCCTGGCCTCCCCTCAAGCATCACATGCTCACATAGTTCTTGCAACATGAAATGGATGGAGGGGTTCTGACAGCATACTGAGCAGAGAAGAGAGGAGTCTAGAAGACCAGCCATCAAAGAGACTGCAGGAATTCAAGGAGACACATATCTTCACTAATGTTTCTCTCACCAATTCAAAAATTGCTATTATCTACTGTATCCTAGAAACAGTGGTCTTTTCTGGGGATACAAAAATAAGAGATGGTCATTTCTCTGAGGTGGCTCAAAGTGTTCAAAATCTAAGCAATTTGCATGTAGCTATCAATGCTACAATGTGAGAAATGTCCCGAACATCCCACAAAGGGGTTCCAGGGAGCACTACAGGATGCTTTGTGCCCAGGCTGTGGGAGGAATATGAAGTAGAGGCTGTGAGCAGAGAGATGGACACAGTGTGGCTATAGTGGGTGAAGTCACGGGTCACGGAGAGAAACAGAAACACTGCTGAATCTAATGGTCCATAGAAGAGAAACAGGAGTGGTGTTTTCTAATGCAATTTTTGGAGAGAAATACAAGCAATGCCACAAATAAATGAATACTCGCCAGTCGTGGGCTCATTCCATATTGGCTCTTTCCTTACCTGAAGACTACGTCCTTCACACTGACAAATGCTAATAAATTGCATTCAACTCATAATCAGTTCACCTTTTGAATTGCTGGTGCTAAATAATATAAAACTATAGCATACTACAAAAATAACTTATTTCAGATTGTAGTTCTTCTTAGGTTATAGGCGCTTTGTTGGGGCTTAAGACTACTAAGATGTAAAATAACCAGTGGCTGACTTTCCAGAGTCCTAGTATGAAAGAGACCCGTAAATAGACCTTAGAGCAGTGGTTCTCAACCTTGGCTGCACATCAGAATCACCTGGGAATCTTTTTAAAATCCTGATTTCTGGGCCTCATCCTCCGGACATTCTGTTCCTTTGTTACTAATGTTGTGGCCCCACCCCATAACAAAGAAACAGAATTTCCGGAGGATGAGGCCCAGAAATCAGGATTTTAAAAAGATTCCCAGGTGATTCTGATGTGCAGCCAACGTTGAGAACCACTGCCTTAGAGTGTGATATGAGTGAGAGCCACCTGTGGACCTCAGCCAAGAAACACATCTCAGACAGCGTGACTCCCTAGAGAGCGGAGGAGCACGCATTCACCAAATAAAGAGAATGCCCCAGATGGAGATATAACCCGACTAAAGGACACCCAGGGAAAATGAGTGTGTGTCCAAACACCAATGATTTTCCTAAGTGAGGAGTAGTAAATAATGAATTATATTTGCACTTCAGCCTCTCTTCTCCCTTATGTCTTCCCCCACCCAAGAGCAAGAGTGATCTTTGTAAATTAGTGATTTCCAACATCCCTTGGGGAGGGTGAAACCTACTGATGCCTGCCACTTCCCGGAGATGCTGCTGTAAGTGGTCTAGGGCTCAGCCTGGGCCTTAGCCTCACCACCCTGGGACTCCTGTGCCCTCTACTGAGAACCACTATCTCAGGTAAATCACGAGCAGTGGTTCTGCAGGTACCCCCCTTCTAGAGGTTACCTGTGAAACCCAAATAAAATTTTGTTAAATTTATGATCAAATAAGACCACCTGACCTGGAAATGTGTTTATATTTTACCAGATTTTCGGAATTTTGCAGATCATGCATTGAGAAAGGTAAAGCCAGACATCCCGCTGTGTGAAAACAAAGCTAAAGGGTGGACATGACACTGTCATGGCAGGGAAGCGTTGATCACTTTACGGAAATGCAAACCAAATTCCATTCTCACATCAACCTCACAAGGCAGGCCTTTCCTGCCATCTCTACCGAGAAAGGACAAAATACAGACAAACCTAAGCTCTGGGATGTCCAAAGCCAGGACCCAGAGCCCGAGCTCGCACACTCTCCATGCTGCACCATCTCGCCCCCATGTTGCCAGACACATTTTCAGTAAGGTCGCCAGGAACTGCTTAGGCAGGGCTCTGATGGAAACTTCTCTGTGAGAGTTCTAGAACTTTCTATCTTCCCGAATCTCTCATTTTGAAGTCCCTGCTCCAATCCCCAGTCTGTATCGCTCAGTTCAGTTGTCAGCAACACCTCTTTTAAAGAGGCATCTGTGTGCTTGCCTTCCAGGCTGTCCTCTCTCCCCAGCCTTAGAAGGGAAGAATGTGAAGGGTAGAGAGATGGGAGAAGCCTGAAAAAGAGAGGAAACTGGGATGAATTCCTGAGGCCTTCAGGAAAGAAGTGAGGAGAGCGTGGGCTAGCCGGAGGTGAGGAAGGCTCTGAGGATGGAGGGTAGAAAGGTCTATGCAAGTGCCAGGCATTTCATCATATATTAGGTCAATAAATGCATTAATATAAATAATTATTAATAATGTGTATCATGACATAAATATATCAGCTATGTTATATATCATTTTCTATATAGCTGTTATATAAAACATATATTATTACATATAAAATATTCTTATCAATCATAATATGTTATTAATATATGTAGTCCCAAGTGTTTTATATCTGATCAGCAGTGTGTCACTTACCAAGAAATATGGAAATTTTTGCATTTGGGAAAGTCATGTTGAGTGGATGTTAACATATAAGAGTGATTTATGATGTATATAAACAACTAAACATGAATAATTGAAAGGAAGAATGGAGAAGTTTGTTAGGTAAAAGGAGTGGATGTGGACATATTGTGTAGATTTAAAATTTATGTGAGGGAACACACAAACAGAAGTACTATAAAATAAAAATTCATAGAAAAGGAATGGGCCAAAGATGTACTTATTTTTTAACCTAAATTGCCTAAAGTAAAATAGTGAACAAAGCATATTATCAATTGATAGTTTTTATATCAATACACATATTTTTAGATGGTTACGATATACTTACTTAAAAATGAGTCTTATATTTTAGCCATAGAGTAAAGTCTTATACATTGCCAAATTCAGAAATTGTACAGCGTATATTCTTTTCACAATGCAATAAAATTACCAACTTAATAAAGAAGCAAAGACAAACACACAAAAATCACTAAAAAACTAAATAGTTGTCATTGGCAATATGGACAAAGACTATAACCCAATAGGTAGTGTTGCTACATAAATAAAAATCTTTTGCACAAATCTGAAATTGACTCTAAAAGAAATAAGAAAGCAAATTAGATGAATATCTAGAGGGAACCCAGGCTGTTTCCACCCACAAAATGAGCCATGCCCAGGAAATTCCTAAGAATATACTTTGAAACCTTCAAACAACAGAGAATTGTTTGAACCATTGCAAAAATTAAAGCATGAAGAAAATCCTTTGTTTCTTTTGTTAAGAAGACAGCCATATACAGAAGAAAAACCCTAGCGTTCCAACAAATATATGAAACGAAGCATGCTCTCACAAGTAATCAAGGAAATGCAAATTGAAAAAATAATCAGATAACATTTCGCAATGACATTTGCAACAATAACAAAAATCAGAAAATAGGAAGAGCCGGGCACATACACACTCCTGAGCATTCAAATTAATACAAACAATTTGAAGAACAATTTGGTAATATTTAGTAAAGGCAGACTTATGGCCCCTGGTCAGGAAGCTCAGTTGGTTAGAGCATCATCCTGATATGCCAAGGTTGCAGGTTCAATCTCCAGTCAGAGCACATAGAGGAAGCAACTAATGAATGCATAAATAAGTAGAACAACAAATTGATCTCTCTCTCTCTCTCTCCATCCCCCCCCCTCAAATCAGTAAATAATAAAAAATATTTTAAAAGGTGGGCATATGCATAACCTATCATCATAGGTCATTATTACTCCACAAGGGGCTCTTTGTAATATCTGGACACATTTGTAGTCCTCACAACTTGGGGAAGGGGGTGTTATTGACATCTAGTGAGCAGAGGCAGAGGGTGCTGCCCAATAACCCGCATTCCACAGGATGGCCTCACAGCAAAGAATTATCTGACCTCAAATAGTCACAGTCCTGAGGTGGAGAAACTCTGACTTTGAAAAATCCACACGTGCATAAATAAATATGTACATGGCTTTCACTGACATATTCTTAAACATGCAAGTAAGTGGAAAAGACAATAAGTTTCTATATTTAAGGAAATGAATACATTACTTAGACTGGAGTGGTGGTATTTTAAAACAATTTAAATAAATGAACCTAAAGTATATTTGTTAAGAATAGATCTTAAAAGCTAAAGTTGAGTTAACAAAGCAATTTTTCTGAGTTATGCGTGCAATCTGAATACTACTTATGTAATTTTAAGTACACACAACAAAATGTACTTTATAGGTACTTTTATATAATTTAATTTAATTTAAATACTAGAGGCCCGGTGCACAAAATTTGTCCCCCAGCTCAGCCTGCACCCTCTCCAATCCAGGACCCCTCGGGCGATGTCCGACTACCGGTTTTCAGACATCCCTTTCACAATCCAGGACCACTGGCTCCTAACCACTCACCTGCCTGTCTTTCTAATGCCCCCAACTGCCCTCCCCTGCCAGCCTGATTTCACTCCCAACTGCCCTCCCCTGCTGGCCTAATCTCACCCCCAACTGCTCTCCCCTGCCGGCTTGATCACTCCTAACTGCTTCTGCCTCGGCCCCCACCACCATGGCTTTGTCTGGAAGGAAGCTGGACATCCAGAAGATGGCTGGTCAACCGGTCTAATTAGCATATTACCCTTTTATTAGTATAGACTAAACTGATATATACACATTTGATCATACTTATTTAATATGGTAAGAAAGGAAAAGAATGTGTAGATGGAAGTGTTAATTTTATCTGTGAAATTTATTTGTAAACACTAGATCTGAAGTAAATGTATCACAATATTGCTATTTTCATATTTCTGGAAAATGATGCATTGGCTGTCTCTATGTTCCTCTTTTAAAACTTGAAACTTATCTGATATTCAAAAATTTTTTTAAATTAAAATTTCAGCATGTCTGTGCTAGCAACACATCAAAAGATACACTAATAAAATAAAGAACAGGCAATTATCTGACTTGTAGATATAGAGGCATAAATAAAATATTAGCAAATTGAATCTAACAGTCCATTAAAAGATGCTCAATGATCAATATTAGGAAATTTAAATATTAGTATACATCACATCAATAAGTAAAAAGAGAAAAATCAATCGACCATTTTAAAAGGTGCCAAAACACAAAACAGCCAACTCCCAAATCTTTTTTTAAATTAGAAGTAAAAGGAGTCTTTCGGAAGACATCATATTTAGTGGTGAAGCAGTTCCAGGCTCTTTTTAGCCTCGATTCTAAAGTTAGAATCATTGCGATAAGAGAATATAAAAAGCAATGCAATTGTCAAGAAGGGTAAGACAAAATTACCATCCTTACAAATAATGTGATTGTCCACCTTGAAAATCCAATAAATTAATGCAAATTATTCACTCTAGTAGTGTATTTTAGTAAAGTTTTGGGTTCAAAACAAACATATGTATATGTAAAAAGGACACATATATACCAGCCGTAACCACTTATATAGAAAGACAGATGGAAGTAGTTCTTGAAACGATGCTGCTAAAAGATGAAATATCTGTAAATGAGGATGACCTATTAAAAACATTCACAAATAAGATGCATTCCGAGAACAAGGGTTTTTGACTCATTAGGCTCCAACCGTGAAAACACACATACACATATTTACATACACATGTCCTCTTCTACCTGAGCAGCTCTGTTTTACCTGTTTTATATATTGGAATTCCTTAAGATTCAAATTTAGAGTTTCATGATGGGAAAACTGCTCTGAGGCATTCTAGTCTGCCTAAAAAATTATTTACCCATCTCTGACTTTTCTTTCCAAGTGAATATCCTACCAATTCCCTCCAAATCTTCTGCCCTCCTGGAACAGCACACCTCATGAACATGCTCAAACATCTCCAGGGAATGAATGAATGAATAAATGAATGAAAGCCTTCACACTTTTTTACATGGATTCTCCTCTCTACCTAGGAAACATTTTTTTAAAAAAATTCATCCTGAGTACCTGTGTCCTTTGAGGCTTTCCCTGACTCCTTCCTCTTTCCTTTGTAGTCAGAGGTAATCTCCTCCATCTTCTGAACTCCAGTAGATTCTGTGCATATCTCTACTGTGGAATTGCTCATGAGTTATATATTTTGCCTGCATTTCTGTTTTTCTCCCAAAAGCAAGTATCCTAAGACTTGAGGCCATGACTGAATCAACTTAATGCATGTAGGTCCTGTCACCATCATTGAAACATAGGAGGTGTGCAATCAAATGGATGAATAAATAAGTATTGTTATATGGGTGTGCTCTCATGTGTGTATAAATTTCTAGTTTTATCACAGTGATTCTAGATATGAATTTTATTTATTTATGCAGTTGGAGACTTCGTTTGCAAATCACCAGATGCATTTATTTTACCCAATTTGAAAAATTACTGGCCATTTTCTTGGTGAATGTTCCCTCTTCTTTGTTTTTCCTCTTCTCTTTTTCTGAAACTTGTTTTTGAGATGCATGCTGTTCTCTCTCATTCTGTTTTTCTCCCCTAACTTCTCTTTTATATTTTTCAACCTTGTATCTCTCTCTGCTTCATTCTGGGTAATTTCTTCTGCTAATTGTTGTCTACCAATCCATTTTTGAGCAGTGAGTAATGTGATGTTTAATGTATACATTAAAATTTAATTTCAGTGACTTTTAAAGTTTCTAAATGTTCTTCTTTTTTCTTTTTCAAATCTGCTTTTTCTTAAATAGTAATTCCTTTTATTTTCTTACATATCCAGTTCTTTTAGTTGTTTTAAACATTTTTGTTACACCATCTATAACCAGTTTGTAACCCAGGGGTGGGCAAACTTTTTGACTTGAGGGCCACAATGGGTTCTTAAACTGGACCAGAGGGCCGGAACAAAAGCATGGATGGAGTGTTTGTGGGAACTAATATAAATTCAAAGTAAACATCATTACATAAAAGGGTACGGTCTTTTTTTTTTTTTTTTTTTTTTAGTTTTATTCATTTCAAATGGGCCGGATCCGGCCCGCGGGCCATAGTTTGCCCACGGCTGTTGTAACCAATATTATCTAAAGTTCTTGAGCTTCTACTGTTGCTGTTTCTTATGTCTGCTGACAGAGAGGATTCTTTCTTCCAGTGTTTATCATTCAGTGAGTGACTTGGTGCCTGTGGGAATTCTGTGTGGCCACAGTGGAGGGTTAGCTTTTTAGAGAAGGTGTTCTTTGGCTCTGGTCAAATGATCTGGGAGTTTTGGGAGCCTCGGACTATTAATATGTTAACTAGAAGCCTGTTGCATGAAGATTCTAGCAATAGGCCTTTCTTCCCCTGGCTACCGGCACCGGTTTTCCTCCGGCACCCGGGACCCAGGCCTTTGGTCCGACCACAGCGGAGAAGCCAAGCCTCTTCATTCTTCACTCTGGCCGGAGCCTTCAGTCTTTGCTCTGTGCCTGTGTATGCAAATTAACCACCATATTTGTTGGGTTAATTTGCATACTCACCCTGATTGGCTGGTAGGCGTCGCGGAGTGACACTATTTTGCATGTTTCTCTTTTATTAATGTAGATTTGTATGTCCTAAAGACATGTGGAGTCTATATTTTATGTTTAAGCCCCTAAAACTAAGAGAGGACTCGCTATGCTTATGATTTCTCTAGGGCAGACATTAGCCTAACCAGAATCTGTCTGGAAAAGTGTCCTGTTGCTTGTCTGTATCTGTGAGGTGGACATGCTCTGGTATCCCTCCCACTGAGGTGGTAGTCTTTGATCGTCTGGCTGTACATAATTTCCAGGGCCAACAACATGTTCTCCTTCCCCATGTGCACTGTAGCCCCTTGGTTAACAGAATAAGTCAAAGTTCCCATCAACCCTGAGAGTCAGGATGCAGTCCCCTTTCTCAGTGAGATGTTGGCTCTCCCTTTGAAAGCATGTTTTCAGTGTTTCTCATCCACACGGTCCCAGAAGTGTACTAAGCAAGGTGTTCTCTGCTAATGATGTACTTTCTGTTTGAAAAAATGAAGGGATTTTATTTTTTTTTCACTATAAATGCAGAGTAAGTAGTGATTTTAGGTTACTTTAAGATATATGTAGAATATATCATCATACTGATATGTGTGCACATGTGTGATTTTAAAGCCTCTTTACATCTACCCAGGAAATGGATGTTACTAAATTTGATTACAGCTAGATATTTTGACAAATTCTAAATACTTATGTGCTTATTTGGGGACTATTGTTAGAGATAGCTAATTCTTAGCGTTAGCTTTTAGATTGATTAATCTCACACTTTTTTTTTCTGAAATAAAGTCCTCAAAACAGTATCAACAGAAGGCACTGGGTGGCATTGCTCAGAGTGATGCCATGTTCTTGTTGATGTCCTACTGGGTCATGTATAATATAACGTCTGTGTGATACCCAGGTACAGAACAGTTTGTCCTAGGCATGCTTCAATATCTCACCTGTTTAAATATTTCATGGTAAACAGAACATCCTGCAACGATGACTGATTTCATTTCTCAATTGTCTCTTACATCAAACGCATTAGCTTGGTAAAGTAATCCACATGTTGTACCTGTAAACCCTCACCATAAAACTCCTGCCTGCTGATAACCTTTGCAAAATAAATTAATATTAAAAAGAAACCCTAAACACTCAAAACATCAGAGGTTACTTCCAAGTGAGGAATTAAAGTAACAAGATTCTGATATCACCATGAGTATATCCCAGTGAGTCTCTTCAGAAGAAAATAAAACAGCTACTTGAGTCTCTGTTACACAGTAGACCACTTCCACTTATTTTGCATAAAAAGGATCACTTTGGTATGTTCTGCTGAACTCCCTGTTGTGTTTCTGTGATGGGGAACTGCCCTGAATCCTCAGTAGGAGCCGTGGCTGGAAGCGCTCAGTGGTCGTAGATTCCCAGGAAGAACAGGCTCTGGGCAAGGCCCACTGTTGGTGCCTGATGATGGTTCTGGTGAGATCTAAAAGAGTGAGCTCATTTTAAGTGGAAGAAGCCAGAAAGAAGAGGCCACTGGGAGTCAATGCAGGAGGAGGGACCTGGGGATGGACTGAAAGGGAAATTCTACCCTTCACTTGAGTCTTTGCTCTCTGTCCCCTCCCTCTTCTGAAAGCTTGATGGAGGGAAGGATCCTGAGAAAAACACCATGAAAAGAGTGAGCTCCAAAATTGCATGAAGGAATCAGAAAATGGACATGTTTGTCTCTTTGCCCCTTTGTAAAGAATGTTTGCCAAACATTGATTTAATTGAAAGAAATGCTTTTTCTTTATGGTATTGACATGAAAAGCTCACTATATCAATGAAAGTTCAAATTAAACACACCAAGCCAATTTGTTGATTGAAAGATGCAACAACATTTCAGTATTTAAAAAACAAACAAAATATTTACCTTTTAAAATATTGGTTTACCTTGTTGGATTTAGTAATTAAATAATCATTGATATTATATATTAGCATTCTACATAATATGGAATATAATGTATATATGTAGGGTGTCCCCCCAAAAATGTATATATATTGTAACAGCTGATAGCTCAATTTTGAAAGTGAAATGTATTTTAATAAACACTGCCTTTATAATTATTCAAAGTGTGTGTATATATTTTTTGGAACCAAATGGCTATCACTTTGTCTTGACACTTCTGTCTTCCCCACTGTTTCTGGACAAATTCTGTATCTCATTTGTCTTTGAATCCCCAATAATCACAATTCTTGGCACATATAGAAACTCAGTAGTTTTGTTTACTGGACTGAAACTTTATTATCTTAAATTAGCAATTTATAGTAACGAAAACATGGAACTCTCCCCAGTGTACAATCTGTTCAAGTCGGTCTTTATGAAGCTTCTTTGCTTCATCAGAGCAGCATAGATCTACTGCAGCATGGATAGCTGTGTTCGAGCAATTTTCACTGTCTAAATTTTCATTTAAAAATCTTACCTCTTAGTGAGTAATGAGAGTGGGGATCTTGCTTTATTCAGACTTATGACCTTGTGATTGGTATTAAATTAAACATTTAGAGATAGAATGAATAAATTGACTAATGAAAGAAACTGTCTTATTTCCTGTGATAAGAATGTCCATCCAATGAAAAAAATGAATGTTCTGGCAGAAAAGTAGAAAAGTATGAAAATATTTTTATGAGCATAAACACTGTGATTTTAGCATCCTACGCTAGACAAATTAAATCATGGTTGATGGAATGTTGTCTTTAAATTTCTGCTTTAACTACAGGACTATTATTTGCTAAGATCATATCAAAATATATAGTGGTTGCTGAAATGCAAAATAACTTAGTAGCATATCATTAAACCCTACGGCAATTTCCTGATCTAGCTCATTAGAGAGATGTAGTACAGTTGTTTGAATGAAATATCATCAACATTTTAAGTGTCCTACATTCTCTGATGTTTTAAAATGGATTTTGTTTTTTTCTTTGCCTAAAATGTGTGATTGATGCCATGACTTTCAATTTCAGGAGGAAGAAATTTCCTATCTGAAAACAGAGATTAGTGGGCAGTGAGGACATTTAGAATAGTTGGCGTTAGCTGATTAAGGTTCTAAGCCAGAGTAGTAAAAACAAAGCTCAACACATGATGGAATTTAATACGAGGTGTTTTTCTTCTTCTCACTCCACCTCCTCTGGATTTCTAGCCTATTACCACATGGAGAGTTCCTGCTTGCAGTAGTGCTGGTGACAGACACATCATTCTGCAAGAGGGAATTTAAAAAGGAGAAGGAGAAAAAAAGAAAGAGGCCAGCCCACTTTATCCTTAAATAAAACTTTCCTAAGAAAATCGTCTTTTTATCCAGAAAGGACAAACGAAATAGGGCATGAGGATTCTTTTTTTAAAATATATTTTTATTGATTTCAGAGAGGAAGGGAGAGGAGGAGAGAGATAGAAACATCAATAATGAGAGAGAATCATTGATCAGCTGCCTCCTGCATGTCCCCCCTCCCCACCCACACACACACTGAGGATTGAGCCCACAACCCAGGCATATGCTCTTGACCAGAATCAAACGCGCAACCCTTCAGTCTGCAGGCCGATGCTCTATCCACTGAGCCAAGCCGGCTAGGGCAGGACTCTCTTTTTTAAAATAATGATTATGGTTTCTAACTTCATTAGTTCATTTAATTAACTAATTATGTAAATTAATTATTTCTTTCTTAACTTTAAGTTTTAGATTCCCTAACAAATCAATTCTTCCTCATTTTAGAAGCTTTTATTTTCATGAAAGTTGAGAATCAGAATTATCTCTGAAGTGTTTGATAACTTAAATACTGAAATTATTAGAAACAACAGATTGGGCTAAAAAATAAAGCTACTAGAAGGATTTGTGTAATGTCTAAAAAATCCACAGTACAAAAATTCATATTTATTTCTAAAGAAATATACAGTTTTGTACATTTGAAAATGGATGATAAATTTGACAATGAAGATACATCTGAGTTTCATTATATACCTTCTTATATTTTTATTAACATCTGTAATAAGTGGAATTGGTTTAGAAAATTGTAAAGTTACTTCTATAAAGAATAATATTGGCCTAATAGTAGCAGTAATAAAAGGTTCATTTAATTTCTGCTAGATCAGGATATCGTTTCATTCCTTTAGTGTATGATAAGTATCACATGGTCTTACTTATATGTGGAATCTAATGAACAAAATAAAATGATGAACAAAACAGATCCAGAGACAGTGAAACATGCAACAGACTGACCTATTTCAAAGGAAAGGGCCGGGGGCCCGGGACAGACAAGGGTGGAAAGAAATTAATCAAAGAACTTCTATGCACATATGCATCACCCATAGACAAAAAACAGTGAGGGGGAAGTCCTGGGGAGGGCAGGAGTGGTGTGGAGGGGGGTCAATGGGGAAAAAAGGACATCTGTTATACTTTCAACAATAAAAATAAAAAATATTGAGGAAAAAGTTAAAACAGAATGTTAATTATTCCTTTGGGTTGATAAACATATTAAGCCTGGGATAGTCATGCCTACTGTTCTTGAATATTCCAGAGTACATCTTTGGAAAAATTAATCTTAAACATTTATTATGGATTCAGTACTTTTCTATGTAGCTGATTGCTTTTTTGTATTCTTGTATAAATTACTTGGGTATCTCATATTAATATCTCAAAGTGAAAATATCACATCTGGAACTAAAGCACATCAGCTGACCTTTAATAATAATCTTTTCAGAATTTTTGACTTTCAGTTAACTTCTAAATGTAAAGATATAATGATATTTAAGCAACTTGCTTGGGTCTTTTCTGAGAATTTTCTTTTATGTAGAAGGATTTTAACCTAAACACACAATACTACATGGTCAGGGACCACTTACTTAGAGTATTAACCTATCATTTAAGCTCCATTTATGATTTTATGAATAGGGTTTTGTTATTAAAAGGTAGAAATATTGAATAGTGTTTAGCATGCAGGTAGAAATATTGGAGTAGTTAAAAGAAGTTTATAACTAACCTGAGAATAAATAAAGAGCTTACTCTGAGTGCTAATGACTTCTTTCCAATCATTTTTCTTTTACATTATCTTGGCTCTGTTTCAAAAAATTATATATGTTGTAATATTGTAAGTGAAATACATTTTTATGTGATATACAATGTTGTTGAAAATATGTAACATACTTAAAATCACAGTGACAGGTCCCACAGAGATACCTTTCTAGAATCAAACCCAGGACCTTTCAGTCCAAGGGCCGGTGCTTGCCCACTGAGCCAAACTGGCTAGGGCTGTAAGATTCTGTTCGGATGTGTGCCGGTGTGGCCTTGGTGCATGGGTCCAGATGAGCAGGAAAAGAAACCTGGGGGTGGGGGTGGCGGGAGGTGGTGACAAAGAGCAAAGAGCAGATTAATACAGTTACAATGGTGAGGAGGATGCAATATGGAAAAGACCACTAAATCACAATGGTTTGATGAGTTGGATCTGTGTTATGGGGAGTCCTGGAAAACATGTAGGAGATGTTATTATTTAGGTGGAATGTTTATGAGTAGAGGAGAATGCTGACGTGATGGCAAGAACATTTGGGAAGATTAGTCTGAAAGAGGGCTCATTTGTTGGCAGTGGAGGGAATAAGGAGTGAGGGCACAGAGGTGGATGAGAATGGTGGCTCTCTGAGGGACGGAAGGAAGTTCCGTGCGGCAAGAGCTCAGAGGACAGGAGAGGAGTGGCTTGGTTAAGACCGGAAGCTGAAGAAATGTATGGAGTCCTAGGATGTGATGACCTGGGCCCTGGCAAGCTGTGCTGGGGAGTTCGCGAAAGGAGCAAGGCTTTGATTCGGGAAGTGAGATCACTAAATTTCCATTCTGAAGAGAGAACTTTGACTGCAATGCGGAAAATGGATTGAAAGTAAGCAGCACCTGGAGACACAGGCTCCTACAGTGTGTGGAGGATTTGAAAGGAGGGAAATGGAGCCTGGTACAGCCCCAGGGCATAAGGTGAGCTAAGCTTATCTCTAGATGCTGGAGGTGGTGGAATATGGAGAGGGAGGCACACCTCTTAAATTCCCAGTGAATGTAGAATCAACCCCCTTAGGCAAATTTCCACAGGGTATTGGAGGAGAAATAAGTTTGGACATTATGAATATCCTAACAGTGAAACTGAAAGGAGAGAGAAACATGGTAGATACTAGCATTAAATCATTTCAGAGGATATTAAAATTCCCTTCTATGCCTACCAAATCGAAAGAACTTGTTTGACATATTTGTGGGTTGCAATCAACACGGTATTTTTCACAGAGATAGCAGTACCTAATCGTTTTTTTAAAAATATATGTTTATTGATTTCAGAGAGGAAGGGAGAGGGAGAGAGAGATAAACATCAATGATGAGAGAAAATCATTGATCAACTGCCTCCTGCATACCCCCTACTGGGAACTGAGCCTGCAACCTGGGCATGTGCCCTGACTGGGAATCTAACTGTGACATTGTGGTTCATAGGTCGATGCTCAACCCCTGAGCCATACCAGCCCGGCAGTACATAATCATTTGATGCAAGTTCATTGGTGGGTCCCAGAAGAACTCAGGAAACAATGCATACATCAGTAGTAACTCAGTAAATGCTCCTGTGTTTCAATGGCCTATTCTGTAATATTTACATATTACACCAGCTTCCTTGCCCGTGCCAACCTCAGTCAGTATTTAAGACACAGGGTTATGTTTATCCTTCATGATAGTGTTACAGATGTGACCTTTCACAACACCTTACACTATGCTTTTTCATCACCATTTCCCCTGAGGGGGATGTTAGCACCTGTTCAAGCTTGGCTGACCCATATGTATACGTGCATATATGCTCCCCATCCCCGTCTACAGAGCAGGAGCAAGCCTGAGACTGACTGGGGGTGAATTACAGAAAGCTCCTCCTCCACCACCCCTCACCGCTGCAGCCCTGGGCCTTGGCTCATTAGAAACAAGCTCATGAAAGCCAGACCAAGCCACACATCCTGAGCAGAACCTTTTCCCCTTCGCACTCTCAGTTCTCTGTGAGAAGGAAAAGGTGCTTCTTCTGGTGGCAGCAGGGGCCCAAGCCCGACACAGGCTTGAGGACTGGATGCAGGCAGGGGTGTGGGCCCCTCCACACTTGTCCGAGGTTCTTGGTGCAGGACACAGCCACTCCGTTCCTGTCTCCACCCCTAGCTCTCTGAATGACACATGGTCAGGAGAGAAGTTAGTTAACCATAACCACTCACTATTTGAAAGATGGTAAGAGTTTAATGTGTTCCACCAGATGTTTTGACGAAATATACTGACTGATTAGAAAAATATGGACAAACTATTCTGGGAATGTCACAAGACCCAAAGTCTCTCCGAATGCGTAATTTATTAAATGGATTCTGTTCTTTTCCTGAATTTATTAAATGATTCTGTGCTTTTCCTGAAGACCACTGGCAGGGTTTCCTCTTTCCAAACAAAACAGCTTGCAGCTAACATATTAACATTCTCATTGGTGGAGACTTGTGTATCTGAAACTATGTTAATAACAATCTTAATCATATTCTGTTGGGAGGGGGGAGGATTTAGAGTTTGTTAATACTTTCCAGGTAGTTTCAGGACAATAAAGAACAGAATTTCCTTTTGAGGAGTAAGGTGGGGATGGGAGGGCAAGAAGCAGCACTTCACCATCTTCATTAGTAAACCGTAAACAGGGTTCTCTTTATTGTTGCCAACTGTTTGATTTTTGCCTTACCTGGTTTCTGTTTACATATTAAATGTCCCCAAGTCAAGGCAGCTTTGCCCACAAGAGAGAAGACCTTGTTCTTTTGTATTTATGCTTCTGATAAAACACCGAGCAAAACATCCTGTTTATGGTCTATGAGCCTCTGACTTGGAAAACGGACCACCCTCGTGCTTTTAAGGACATTGTATATCTTTTCTTTACATGTGAGTCCTTATTCCCTGTGTGTGTGCCTTGGGCACATGCAGGCACACAAGCAGTCCTTTCCTGCCTCTGAGTGGGGGTGCCTGGTGAACCTGGGCACGGCAGCTGTTTTTTTGTTTGTTCTCTTAGTTGGTTTTCTTTTCTTTTCTTTTCTTTTCTTTTCTTTTCTTTTCTTTTCTTTTCTTTTCTTTTCTTTTCTTTTCTTTTCTTCTTTTCTTTTCTTTTTCCCTTCCTTTCCTTTCCTTTCCTTCCTTTCTTTTTTTCTTTCTTACTTTATTTCTTTCTTTCTTTCTTTCTCTCCCTTTCTTCCTTTCTTCTTTCTTTATAGTTGACATATAACATAGTGCAAGTTTAAGGTGTAAATATGTTGGTTTGATACATTTATATACTGCAGCAGTTCTCAACCTGTGGGTCGCGACCCCTTTGGTGGTCGAACGACCCTTTCACAGGGGTCGCCTAAGACCATCCTGCATATCAGATATTTACATTACGATTCATAACAGTAGCAACATTACAGTTAAGAAGTAGCAACAAAAATAATTTTATGGTTGGGTCACAACATGAGGAACTGTATTTAAAGGGCCAGAAGGTTGAGAACCACTGATAGACTGCAATAATTGTCACCTAATTATTATTTCTTTTTCACGGTGAGAATGATCCTATCTAATAATAGACAAACATGGTAATTAACCATACCTCCGCTACACTTCCCATTGGCTAATCAGCAGGATATGCAACTTAACTGACAACAAAGATGGCAGCCGGCAGCCACACAGCTGAAGCGAGCAGGAGGTTTGCTTGCTCCAGTGATGGAGGAAGCCAAGGTTCCCTGCCTGCCGCGGCCCGGCTCTGAGCTCCGGAAGCAACAATGTTTCAATTATAGAAGCTAAACAAACCCGAGATACCTGCTTTCAGCCAGCTGGGGCCTCAGAGCTAAGAGCGCCAGTGATGGCAACAGAGTTTCAATTATAGAAGCTAAACAAACCCAGATACCTGCTTTTAGCCAGCCACCACCTCAGAGCTGGAGCCGGCTCTCAGCTCCAGTGACAGCTATAGAAGGTAAATAAATCCCAGAATAAAAAAAAAGAAAAAAATAGAGGCTGGGAGCTTCAGTTGCCCGCCAGCCTGAAAACGGCCCTCAGCCCCTCACCCAGGCTGGCCAGGCACCCCAGAGGGGATCCCCACCCTGAAGGGGGTGTGACCAGCTGCAAACAGCCATCAGACCATCATCCAGGCTGGCCAGGCACCTCAGTGGGACCCCCACCCTGATCCGGGTCACCCTTCAGGGCAAACCAGCCGGCCCCCACCTGTGCACCAGGCCTCTATCCTATATAGTAAAAGGGTAATTTGCAAACTGACCCTAACAGCAGAAAGACTGGGAATGACTGGTCACTATGACACACACTGACCACCAGGGGGCAGACGCTCAATGCAGGAGCTGCCCTCTGGTGGTCAGTGCGCTCTCACAGGGGGGAGCTCTGCTCAGCCACAAACCAGGCTGATGGCTGCCAATACAGTGGTGGTGGTGAGAGCCTCTCCTGCCTCCTCAGCAGCGCTAAGGATGTCCGACTGCAGCTTAGGTCTGCTCCCCGCTGGCAAATGGACATCCCCTGAGGGCTGCCGGGCTGCCAGAGGGATGTCTGATTGCCATCTTAGGCCCAATCCCCCAGGGAGCAGGCCTAAGCCAGCAAGTGGTCACCCCCGAAGGGTCCCAGACTGCGAGAGGGCACAGGCCGGGCTGAGGGACCCCCTACCCCCGAGTGCACAAATTTTTGTGCACCGGGCCTCTAGTTATAATATAGTCACCTAGCAACTTTGAAGTTAATAGTCCAGTATTGTTGTCTGAAATCACTACGCTATGTGTTAGATCTCCAGAACTTACTCATCTGCTGGTTGCCAGTTTGCCATGTGAATGCAACACTCTGAGACAGCAGGCAGGGGCACCAGGGGGGTCACAGGGCCTTGAAATTCCAAGGTAGAGTTTTTGCAAATGGCCATTGTTTGTAGTTGATATTCAGATCATGCTACCTTGAGTTCCCAGTCTTTATGTAGGAGTGGCACCATAGGCTAGGCAGTGATGGCTTACCTTTTGAGCTCGACATGTCAGCATTTTGAAAAATCCTAACTTAACTCTCGTGACATGTCACATATAGAATTTTTTCGATATTTGCAACCATAGTAAAACAAAGACTTATATTTTTGATATTTATTTTATATATTTAAATGCCATTTAACAAAGAAAAATCAACCAAAAAAATGAGTTCGCGTGTCACCTCTGACACGCGTGTCATAGGTTTGCCATCACTGGGCTAGGGGGTAGCAGTTTTAATTTGTCCCTTTATGCAGTACATTCTCAAGGAGTTTTCATTGTCGACTCTTGTTAACACAGGAAAATTCTCCTGTGATTTAATGCATGACTTAAGTTTATCCATATGTTCTCAGAGGGCCTAAAAAACTTAGTCAGGATCTTCTTTTCTTTACCACAAAGCATAAGTATCAGCACAAACTCTCACACACATTCACATGTACACAGTACAGTCACACACACAGTACACACATGATTTTGTCTATAAATTTGACCTACCTTGGAAGATATATCACTGGAACGCTACTTGCCATGACAGTCAACAAATTGGAACGGAATAATTCAATAGAAATAGCAAGTAGTCAACATTGGCGGTTACTGACTTATTTTAAATAAATTAAACTTGCAATGAAAATGTTTTCTTATACAAAGCCCAAACAGAATTTTGCACTGTCCAATTTTGGCACATTTTTATTTGGTTTGCTATTTTGTTTCTTGTAAATGAAAACAAAGATATTTGTATATTTGATGCAGGTGTGCTTTTTTTTCCATGCTAATCTATAAAAATTAGATTTATAAACTTGCTAAAAAACAACAACAAACCCAAACTACTATCAAATGTGGTAATCAAAGAGAGTATGAAACCCCAAAGAAACTACAAAACACTTTTCTAGAACTAATAAATGAGGTAGGCAAGTCATTGAAGCAGGGCTGAAACCAGCTATCACTGAATTCCATTCTTATGTCAAAGATGCTTGGGTCATGTCTGGACATCTTACCGGGGTCTCCCCAGGGACCACTCTGAGAGGAAGCTGGGCCCTGCAGCATGTCCCAGGCTTCTGCTGAGCTATGAGCTATCCCGATTCACACTAGTAAAGCAAGTAGAGAGTTGGGTCAGAAAATAGTACATGAATAGTGAAATGCCTTTTGAAATCTTCAAACTTCATGAGATTTTGCATTCAATTAAAATATATCTGTATTTCATAATAATTTCATTGCTTAGTTTTTGTCCTCCCACATTTTCAAGCAAATATATAAATTAGGAAGATGCCTAATGAGGCTGTTCAATCTCTTTCCCTGCCATCTCCCCTGCAGGAAACATATAATTGAGCTTGAGAAGAGTGGAGGAGTTAGGACAGAGTGTGTGTTGGTTGGCTAATTACTGGACTGGTTAGGTTAAACAAGTTTTGATTTCCTTAGACCTCGAATGGGACAATACTAGCTCTTGTCATGATCAATGTGGAGAGATTAACTGAAGAAGTGCTTTTAAAACATCCAGTCAATGATTTGACACATGGCTTTTCTCTTTGAATGGAATTAATCAAACAGTATACATCCATCTATGACTTTTAATATTATACAGCCCACATGTCACAGTCTTGTATTCCAAAGTAGAAACAACATCTAGAGCATTCCCTGGATCTGCCAATGTTAGAAACAAAATGACAATGATTCTTGATTCAACCAATGACACAGTCTCTGATGTTCCTGACTCTGGACAGTGAGATATTTGTATGTTGCCAAACATTACTGTGCCAAGTTATGAGTTAAAATGAGGTAATTAAAAAAGCAGATTGAGCTATAAGTTTATGATTTTGAGTCATAAAATGTTAATTGAAAATATATCGAAAACTGAGTACTAAGGTTTGAATACTGGGAATTGTGGGACAATTAATTAATAGGTGACAAAGTTGGAAACTCAGATAAAATACTTGCACAGATTTATTTAGGGTGGTTTTCAACCACTGTGTTGAGATTAGTGGGAAAATATCAAGGAGTTATAGTTGGTCTGTAACCCACAACCACAACCATTCCTATTTTTAAGTGTTAAAAATGCCTGGAAATGCCATGCTAAATACTGCACATCTGATTGTCAACTTTCAAGTGATTCACATCAGGGAAAATTAGTCAAGAAGTGAGAACTATGATCTTTTCCTTCTATCTATTACTTTTGTCTAAGAAAACAGAAAAGCATATTATACAGATTAAAACATTTTTCATTATTGAAAGCATTTGTTAAAATTTCTCAAAATGTCTCTCACTTCATTCGGCTTAGTTATTAGTGTGATTAAGAGCTTTGTGGCACAGAGCACTTTGACTAAGAGCTCCCCACATCTGCAAAATATTTTCTTTCCAAGAGATACTCATATCCTGCATATACATTGCATGCTGAGTACAGAAAGCATACCATGCACAATATCTTATTTCATCCTCATAAAAGCATCATGAACTAAACATGAAGAATTTTTAAATTTTATTTTTTATCCATTTTCTTCATTTTAAAAATAATAAAAGTTTAAAATGTCATCAGAAAGGGTCAAAAGGGACTCAACTCTGAGTCTTCAGATTCTTAGTTGTAATATTTTAATAGGCATATTCTTCAAGTATTTTTCTGTCCTTGTATGTGGTTTTGCTATTAAATGATGTCAAAGGGAAATGAGTACTTTTAATTTCCAAAAAACAAACTTTTAATTTTTTATACTAACCTCATTTTAAGCTAGTTTTGCTGATAACTGAAAATGGTATTTCTAGTGAAATCATCCCAGATACTGTTGAAGAGTGGGAGAAATTTAAAAGTTTTGTAGAAGACACTGAGTTCTATATTTTTGACAATTTTCATGCCAACAAATGTTCTGGCTACAGAGGAGAAGGAGCAATTTCAAAGATCATTCCTGCCACCAGGCAAACTGCCCTCTAAAAGTCTCTATTTTGATTGAATTCCTCCTGGACTATTACATAATTAACAGCCATGTCTACAACTACCAAGATTAATTTCACATTGCTGCTTCTACCCAGAATTTAACTGAAGTAAAAACTGTTACGAGAATAAGGAGAATTGAGAGTGGTTGTAATTTCTTACTATTAAGACCTTCATTAGGAAAACTGAAGCCACGAAACAGTGGCTCCTCTACTCCCCTGAGATGCCACCACCGTTGGACCCCTGATTTCTCACCTTTCTCAGTGGGAAACTCACCCTCCACTGTAGTCCTGATTCAAACCCCTCTCCCTTTCTCAGCAACTTCCTTCTCTTCACCACACCTCCCCCAACAACTCCCTTTCTCTTAGTTTTTTATCCCATCTTTATGTGTTTCTGTCTCAGCATATAAGTATTCTGATCTCTCCCACCCCAGAGACTGGACTGTTTTATCTCTATACTTCACAGCCATGATTGATAAAAAGAAGTCCGCACGGACCCCACTTCCACACCACAGCCTGCAGTCCGTGTCCTCCCCACACCACCAACTGTTTCCTTTGACTACGGTTTATTTTCTGTCCATGTCAGTCAATCTTCAAAATATGTGCTCCCTTTGTTGTGATGACTGATTACGTTTAATTTCTCTACTCCCTCCCTGAACACTCAAGTCTTTCTTCACCCCCTAAAATTTTAGCATCTCCAGTTCATTCACTCCATGTTTTGTGTTGTTTTTTTTTTACATGGTGATGATTTCCAGATTTTATTCTCGAATCTTTTCTGAGTTTCAGGTCCCTATGGCCAATTGTTTCTTTGAACTCCACTTGAACTTTAATAAGAAGTTCCAAGTCAACAGGACTAAGATAAAATATAAGACTTTCTCTGTCAAGAAACTTCCTCTTCCCCTTGAGAACACTCTTTGGTTGAATGAGTCCACAGTCCATTCTTTTCCCCAGATAGGAACTTGAAAGGCACCATTGACACATCTCCTTTCTCTCCCCCCTGTATCCAATCTGCCCCCTCATCCTGCAAATTCAGCCTCCTGGATGCCTTTCTATATCTTCTTCTTTTCTTCACCACTGGTGATCTCTCACTGGATCACCTAGCACTCTTAGTTGCCTTATCTCTTTCCAGGTAATCTTTCACAGGGATACCAGAATGTTCTATCTGAAACGACAATCTGCTTGTGTCATTTCTTTGTTTCATGACCATTAGCACTACCCATTACCTCCAAGACATAGTTGAAACTCTTCTGCAAGGCATACGAAACTCTGGCTATGTCCCCAACCTCATCCATCTCTGCTCCTGTCACCAGTGTTCGGCAAACTGTGGCTCGCGAGCCACATGCGGCTCTTTGGCCCCTTGAGTGTGGCTCTTCCACAAAATACTGACTTCTGCGCATGGGCCACGAAGTTTCAATCGCACTGTACATACATGCCTGCACATGGTATTTTGTGGAAGAGCCACACTCAAGGGGCCAAAGAGCCGCATGTGGCTCGCGAGCCGCAGTTTGCTGACCGCTGCCATAGACTCCAATTTTGCTGATCTTCCCACGTTTCCCGTATACATCACACACACGCAATCCTGTGTTCCTTTGTGTGTGTTGCTAATTTTTAATGAACGTCCTTAAACATTTGTTTGGCAGATTCTTATTGAAGTGTCAGTTCTTGAAACCAAAGCTTCTTTCTCTCCTACAACCATTCCTCCTCATGTTCTTCTAGGTTTGGTCCCCGCCTGGGCCACTTACTAACCCCTCCCATTCATCTCTATTGTTCTAGTTCCATATTGTGTTGTAGCTACCTCTTCTCTTGGCTTTGCCCTGGATGCATATTTTTGTTTTGGCTGTTGAGCTTCCAGGGGTGAGCTCTTTATCTTTATATCCTCAGCTGGCTAGCATTGTATATTTGGCAGGTGATTCTTATGTGTTTGTTGAATGAAAGGAATAAATCAATGACATAACCAACCACTTTGTAATTAAAAGATACCGACAAGAAGAAATAATAAGTTACTTTAAATTAACACTCTTTAATAAACATATTAATGACACCTCATATGATAGGACCCACTAAATTTCTGTGTGAAATACATAAAACACCGTGACCTTCTCTTTTCAGAAGGAAGGGTGCAGCTAAGGTGAGAACTGAGTAAAACAGTGTAAATATGTTCTGGTACAACAAGAGCCGTTTTTGTTTCCTTCCTGAAACATCATGTGCTATTATGTATCCGAGCCTTATAAACACATGGGTGCGCAATGTCCAGGCGATTTGCATTATTCTGGAGGCCAACTATGGCCGCAGTGACTTGTCACCACTGCAGCTTGACCAGGAGCCAAGCTATAATGCTGTGTGCTCTTTATCTTCACAGGTATTTGAACCAGACCCTAAGAGACGATCTATCAACAGCAGAGCATTCCCTGAACAGGGAGAGGTTTGCTGTTTTGAAACAAGCCTTGAATGTAGTTGGCTTCAGTAACTTGGTGAGTTATAAATATTTCACTGAGAAAACAACCTTGCACTAATTTATTAAAGTTAATCTTTCAAAAACTTTTACCGAGTCCCTGTCACATTCCGGATGTGGTTGCACACACTGGTGAGTCAGCAGAGAATGAACCCCAATCTGATCTCTGCCCCTGGAGTTTACATTCTAGTGGGGAGATAGACATACCCAAGGTGGTCAGGTCACAGGTACTGTGAAGACCAATAGGGAGTGACAAGAGGAGGGGCTGCTACTTCCCAGGGGGTGGCCAAGGAGCCCTTCTCCCAAATGAACCCTGTGAGCCACACAGATGAAAAGAACTTTACATTGACCCACATAAGAGAAAATCGGCTGAGCTGAAGGAACTGTTTATTGGTGAGACTCACTGTATTACAATATCTTCCTGAACAATATAAAGCTTTTTCACCCCTTTTAATTGAACTTATTGTGGTGAGGCTGGTTAACAAAATCATACATGTTAGGTGCACATCCTCTGTACACTGTATTGAGTGTTCACCACCCAAGTCAAATTTTCATTTATCACTATTTATGCCTCCTAAACCCTTTTCCACCTCCCCCTACCCCATCCCTTGAGCAGTCAACACATTGTTGTCCTTTTTTAATTTTTAAAGAATTACCAAATACATGCAAGCATTATGAAACTGAGAAATATATATAAATTTCTAGGATAATATAAATGTCCTGGATCTGTGTTGTACAGTATGGTAGCCATGGTCACCTGTGGGTACTGGACACTTGGAATGTGGCTAATGAGAGTGAGGGAATGGATTTTTAATTGTTCATTGTTTTAATTAATTTAAATTGAAATGGTATTGTGTGGGTGAATGGTTACTGAATTGGATGGCACAGATCTAGTGAATAAGAAATATGAAGTGATCTAAGCCTTGTGACTTCTCAGAATTCCCCCAAATCTCTTTCCCTTACATATTATCTGATTCCCCCTATTGAATATGGTGTTTCTTGAATTATGGCCAGTTCCTCATTAATAATTGATATGAGATTGCATGGGTAACTTGGGTATGCCAGTAGCCCAGGAACCCAAACTTAGTCATAGTTTTTTAAAAGTTATTTTTCTTTTCCTTAAACCACTAACTTAATTGCTTTGGGTATTTGTATGTTTTTCTCTTGCCCACATAGATAAGGCTAATGGGGCGGTGAATGGGTAGGAAGGAGTAGGAAGGGGTAGGAAGGTGCTGAAAAGGGAGGGGAAGGAGATGGGGACTCACCCTAAATGAATTAGGTCTGGGTCTTTGCTTCACTCCACCCTTACCCTATTAGTGATTGGAATTCTGGGAAGGGCAATCATATGACATTTTTTGTTGTTGTTCTCTGATTATCCAATCTATGTGTTTGTCTTTTACTAACTCTTACCCCTTTGCACTTTCCTGTCTTTCCACTTGCTGCTGTTGAATTTTTTGTTATTCCCCCCTTTCTCCATGCCTGAAATGTCTGTTGTCTTATAGGAAACTGGGTTGTAGAGATGGGTGAGGAACTATTCTGCCAGAGTACCAGGTGCTTGGAAACAGGGCTTTAGAAATCCATGATTTCTAAAGGCAAGATAAGCAAAATATACCTCCCACCTAAGATAGCAAATAGAGAATCCAACACCCTTCTTGGTAAAAGAAATGTGCATTTTAACATCTTGACCCTTTGGGGAGACTGGGATGATGACAATGGAGTCTACTTCATAGGGATTCATCATGTCCAATGCGATTGGAAGGAAGGTATTTCTAGGCGGGTGAAGGCCTTGAATCAAGGCCTTGTAAGTGATTGTGGTCTTGGGAGTTCTGTTCATGAAGGCACCTCCACCTCTTCCCTCCATCACCGCCAGCCTAGCCTGCCAGCAAGGAGGCGTGTGAGTGTTGCTCACTGTTGCACAAGGTGCCCCCTACTCTCAGAGCAATGTATTTGTGTCTCTGTCATAGTTCTTACTGGACTTTAATTCATGTTAAGGCTAGCTTTCACACCTCTGCTCTCCACGATTAAACTGTAAGATCCTTGCAGGCAGAGCAAAGCCTTCCTGTGGGTGTGTCCAGAAGTGCCTATCTCATGGCGGGGGGGGGGGGGGGGGGGGGGCTAGAACATTTAAGGAGTTACTGGGTTTATTAAAAGGTCAAGGGAGCCCAGCTGCCCAGCCAGTATGGCTCAATGGTTGAGCAACAACCCATGAACCAAGAGGTCATGAGTCCGATTCCCGGTCAGGGCACATGCCTATGATGCAGGCTCAGTTCCCAGTAAGGGGCGTGCAGGAGGCAGCTGATCGATGTTTCTGTCTATTCCTCTCCCTTCTCTCTCTCTAAAATCAATAATAAAAAAAGAACTCATTAAAAGAAAGGTGAGGGGGGATTGTCAGGTAGTGTAAGAGGTAAAGTGTTATTTAAACAAGCATAAATGATTGAATTTGAAACACTCGTTTATGATTTGGGAGTTACCAAAAATCACTTTTAAGTCATGCCGAAATCATAGAGGGCTAACCTGAAAATGACTGGGCCATCGTTGTTGCCAATGCCCTCATTTTAAAGATGATCAAATGATGTCTTCTGATGAACTAGAGGTTCTGTAGAAATGCATGAAGTCCCATGGAGTATATTGTTTCAACTATATATTTATAAAGAAAATAAGAGTAGTTCCTAGTAAAACTTCCACAGGCAGGAGCTTTTTATTTCCAAATTGCAGCTTAGGAAAATAAGTAAAACTTTAAAAGGTTATGACACTTGCCCTTTATGGAACTTGACCAATTTTACTATTGATACCACCACACCAAGTACATATTATTCCAGAAAAGCATGTTCTAGCTTGCAGCATTTTACTGACTTTTCATTCTTACCACAAAATGACTGTCCAAGACCAAATTTAAGGTATTTTTTTTTATGCAGCGTTCCAGATTCTCAGATATTTTCTCTCAGCAAACATCCTTTTACTTCCTTCTACCTTCTGCTCGGAGATAGCTCTTGCCAAATTCATTTTTTTCTGAGTTTTCCTTAAAATACCTTTAAAAAGCAATTAGCATTTTATTTGTCTAGGCAGTTGTTTTCATCATGCCACCCTTAATTTTCTAGGAGAAGTAAAAAAATTCTTTAATCACAATAACAGTTTGTCTTATGAGAGAGAGAACTAGAAGGTGGACACCATGGCCCACGTTCCCTAGCGAAGCAGCCACAGCGGCCGGGAGGTCTGATTAGCCTCCGTGCACAGTTCCAGACCAGCCCTGGGAGGACGTGTGAACCTGACCTTCCCAGGGACGTCCAGCCAGTCAGACCACCACGACACAATGATTCAGTTTTCATTCTGATACTTTTGTGGCAACGTAACGCACGTCAGAACATCACCTCCTCACTCTCTTTTGTTTAAGGAACAGAAACATTGATTTACAGGAAATGTGCATTGAACTATGAGATTTTAATTTTGAATTAGAGATTCGAACATTCGAGATCTGAAAAATCACAAGGCTACTGATATCAAAAACATTTTTTTAAAAATTTATTTTTAACTTTAAGACAGTCAGACATAATTTAGGTATTTTTGTGGAGAAGTATTCATTATCATTAGATCTTTATTTTTCTCTGTAAGTCCTAGTGAAAATACTGAAATGCATTATGCAATAATTTCATTGCTTATCTAGAATAGGAGCAGTTGACCACAGTAACATCATTTTTTAAACCTATTTAGGGTTTTAAAGGGTTTTACTCTTTAAGTCTTTTTTCTTTTAAGCAACCCTGTTCCTTTGCTCTATTTATAAAATGCACAGGAGGTGGAGAATCTGCTTGTGATTCTAGCAGCAATATTACACGTTGGAGACATTCGGTTCACGTCTCTGACTGAGGAGGACTCTGCATTTGTTTCCGACCTCCAGCTCCTAGAACAAGGTCAGTGGAACAGATGTAATACGTGTGCAGTTTTGCAGACCTGCCAGTAGATGGAGACACAGTACAGAAAAGCCTGGTGGAATAAACACTAGAGCAGAATTCAGTGAGAATGGTGAGGGGAAAAACAACCCCGTAACTTTGTTCTTTTTTATAAATGGCTGCGGGAATGAATAACAAGATGTACATTTATGTTCTCCTGCTGCCCACCACGTTAGCAGGTTGATTCTTCTGCACATACTTGGGTTTATTTATATTCTAACTATTCTCCACCCTCCACCCCCGCCACCCAGTATATTTTGGGGGCATGTTATTAGCTAAACATTTTAAACCTAATATAATTGCTTCCCTGCAAAGATCTTGCCAAAAATCTCTCTCCTTTGAAGTTGCCTGTTAGTCACTCCCAGTTTTTTGGTTGTTTTTTTTTTTCCCCCTCTAAAATACCTTAAAACCACAGATTGTCAGTGAACAGCATATCTTCACCTCATATCAAAGTCCTTTAATCAGGAATTGGGAGAAAACCGCCATATCTATTTGTGAGGGAAAGGAGAGAAAAAACCAGTTGTGACTTAATGCAGGAGCCCATTAACACTCATCAACACTTTGATTACTTACAGGCTGTTTCTTTAGTTGAATTTGATAAGTTGGTTGTTTCGTTTTCTTCAATACACACATTTTCTAATGGGTCTGTGTAAAGCTTATAAATCATAACCATCAAGTACAATGTTCTCTCTCTAAAAAAAATACTAACTTTAGTTTTCCACGCTGCTTTAATTGTAGTGGCTGGGATGTTACAAGTCTCAGCAGATGAACTGGTGTCTGCTCTAACAACTGATATTCAATATTTTAAAGGTACGTTTTTCCAATACTCTGGCTTTCACCTTGGTGCAACCCTGGTCTTCTTTGAAATACAAAAAATAAATGCAGACTTACCTTTTCTCACTCAGTGAAACGATTTCTGTGAATTGAATGCCAGATGGGAAAAGCATTGCACACCTGTCTGGTCACTTGATCTCACTATATATCCTAAACTCTCAGAGCTTTTGAGAGACCATTTTGACTAATTGGTCACCCTTTCTAGCCGCTCAGTCATTTTAGACAAAGTCATCAACCCAAGAGCATTGATTTAATGAAAACATTGGGTCCCTGTGTGTATGTGGTGCCATACTGTCCTCTTCAATGAAGAGCATCCTTTTCCCTTCATGTCAACATTTATAATAAATAGCTACCATTTATTGGGCACTTACAACAAGAATTGTAACAACCGCTATAAATGTGAGGATTTTTTTAAACTAGCCCCCCAAAATGTGGGGATTTTTAAAAATTCTGATAGGTTTCTAAGAGGTGGGCATTTTCATTTCCATAACTAAATTTCAAAGAGGTTAGAGAACTTTGTAATCATTAAGAAATGGCATTTTTGGAATTAGAATCTAATGTTACCCAATTCCCAGAATATGTCTCTATGCTGTAAGCATCTCTAGTCAAGGGGCCAGGGGAGTGGCTTTCCCCCATCCTCTTCAGTTATTCACTATAAATCATTGCCTTTCCAACCGTCCTCTGTATTGGAATTCTGAGGACTCACCATCCACCCGACCTTTTTACTTTAAAGCACCCTTCTTCTTACCTCTGTTCCTATTGGACCTACTTGCAGGTATTTAGGTACGTGACTTACATCTAGAGTTCCCTTCCATGTTTCTGAACTCTGTGAATCTGCCTGCCCGTTATCCACTCAGTTGTCCAAAAGTCATTCTTTTTTTTAAAAAAAAAATACTTTATTAATTCTTTACAGAGAGGAAGGGAGAGGGATAGAGAGCCAGAAACATCGATGAGAGAGAAACATCGATCAGCTGCCTCCTGCACACTCCCCACTGAGGATGTGCCCGCAACCAAGGTACATGCCCCTGACCGGAATCGAACCCGGGACCCTTCAGTCAGCAGGCCGACGCTCCATCCACCGAGCCAAACCGGTCAGGGCCAAAATTCATTTTTGATACCTCTTCCTCCTCCTTCTCCACCGAGTAGATCAGACACACTCCAGCTCCACTCCATAAACAGCTGTCATTCTTACTGCCTTCCCTTCATTATCACCATTTCCTTAATTTATCATTCCCTCCCCAGATTTTGGCAGGAACAGTCTCCTTCATCTTTTATCTTTTCCTCATCTCATGTTGCCTTCTTTTCACACTGCTTTCAGGTATAAGCTTTCTGCAAACATGATTTCATCCATGGGAACAGTCTTTGAAATATTTCCCAACATCTTTAGAGTTTAGCTTGTCACTTTAGGACAGCACAAGAGGTCCTTTATTACTTGGGCCGTACCCAACTTTTATGCTTCGTTTTTAGTCATTTTCCCACTGCTGTTCTTGCATCCATCCACACTAAGTTTCTTGAAGTTATCCAAATGCGTTGGTTTTTTTTTTCTCCTGACTTCTTAACGAAAAATTGAACCCTCCATTAATATCTATAATTTAATATATGCAGGTTCCTCTGCTTACACTTGCCCTCATCTCCTTACACACCTGCCAGGTAGGTGTTGAATTAGAGCCCGTAATCAGGCTGACTCTAGAGACCCCAATTCTATAATATCATAGATGGCGCACTGCTTTCACTGCTATTATGTGTTGTTCCATCCCCATGGCCTTGAACGTCTAGCTCCCTGACTCTCAATTATCTGCTGTTGTTTTGTTTGTTTGCTTATTTCAACCAGTCTCTGAAGCAGTTCTGTTCCCTTGTGTGCATTTCTGTGATTAATAGTTTAACCCTCATTTCACGTGGTCTTCATCCTGCCATTTATCTCCCTGCTCAGCCTGAGTTGCAATGCTTAGCCAGGTTGGCCAAGGCTACAAAGTTTGAATATGACGTTGCAATTTCCTCTCCACTCTCTAGCATAAATGCTGTCATAGGCTCAATTCCAAAACATCCTCACTTATTTTTTTCTTCTCGAGTCTGTTCTCTTCTAAAAATCTTATTATTCAAGGTTTCAATTGCCATCTCTTTGAGAATGACACAGAAATTTCTCCCTTAAGGCCCAATCTAGTTCCCACATTCCAGACCCACATTTTGGTTAGTTGGATCATTTCTTTAAAAATATTTAAAATATGACTAATTTTCCAGATGGCCAGGTTTCCAAATGCCTTGGGGATGATTCAGTATCCAAACCAGTGAGCTGTTAGCAGGAAACTTGTTAAGAGGGGCCCTTCAAAGAGTTGGTTCCCTAAGAGAATGGAAATTAACAGTCTGCAAAAGGTCAAAAGCTGTGGTCAACAATTGTAACAAATAAGATGCAATGTATACGACACATGTAAGGGAAACATTTTATGTAATAATTGACAGAGACCGCATTTATTAGAATCTTGGTACATTTTTCAACATCTTCTGGGGCTTGGGGGTGGGTGAGGGATGAATAGGATTTGCACAGTTTTGCTTGCTATTCAATGAGAGAAACCCTTGTTCTTAGCCCCCTTTTCCTCTCCACTATCCCAGGGGATATGATCACACGGCGGCATACTATAGAGATGGCGGAATTTTACCGGGACCTCCTGGCCAAGTCCTTGTACAGTCGTTTGTTTAGCTTCTTGGTGAATAGCATGAACTGTTGCCTCCACAGTCAAGATGAGCCTAGCAGGTAAGATTGATGGATGCTGGTTGCTGGTGTCATAGATAACTTAGAAAGTCTCGCCTCTTAAAGATGCTTTCAATCCAGTGTGACCTATAAATTAAACTATTCTTAAAATATTTTATTTTAACAAGTTGAAGGATTTTATTGACTATTTACAAAGATTTAATCCTCCCTCCCCCCACCCCACACACATTGATGAATTAATCAAATCATCTCTCATGTATAGAGATACACATACATTCTCTCTGGACTGAAGGCATATAGTGTCTTTGGAGCACCAATAAGTATAAAGGTGTTTAAATCTAGGAGGAAGACAGTTCAAGAATATCTAAAGCAGTTAAGTTTGTTGAGGAACCCATGTCTGTCTCGGAACCAATTTGGTGTTGCATTTCAGATGAGCAATTCTTCCTGTTTTCTTCACATATTTTGTGGATTACTTGATGAGGGGTCTCTATGGTAATCATTTCACACATAGCCTTAATCATCTTTAAGTAGAAGCTATTCAGGACTATTTGATTATCTAAAAATTATAGATCTCCATGGCATCTTGTCAATGGAAAACTTTGTTAATATTCTTGTCAGTAATAATGACCTTGAGCAGATCATGGAAAGCAAAATTTCATCCAGAAGACTTTACACATTCTTATCCTATATAATAAAGAGCTAATCTGCTAATTAGACTGAATAGAACAACCATACAGACTACCTTCTAGATGAAGCTGGGGCTGTGAGGGCTGAGCCTCTTGCACGAATTTCGTGCATCAGGCCTCTATCTTTGAATAAAACCTTTTGAAAATTTCTTTGTTGTCTATATACACTCCTTTACCAAATTCCTGAAAATTGCTGCCTTTAGAGGTTTCTTGGAAAACATTATAACTAACATGTATTGATGGGAAAGTTCCAAAATAAATATAGTCATCTCAGAATATTTCAAGGACAAAAGGATGCTGAAATTCTCATTATAATGTATAATGATCATTCCCACTGTAATGATCAGCAGATTAAATATGCAGTCTGTGGTTTAAGGGCAAATATAGTATTATTTATATTTTAGCAGACATACCTTAGTTTTGGTATAGTGAGGATTTTTTATTTTGTTATTGCTTATTGTCCAGATAATTTTGATTTTCCTTTAAGTATCAAGATTACTTACAGAATGGTATTAATATGCTAAGTGTACCAAATGAATCTTGCATAACATTATTGGCAGCTCTGCTGAAGTTGACCTTGAAAAAATAATATATAAATCCAGCTGCACATAGAAACTTTTAGAAAATTTCCACTTGACATTTAAATCTTAGGGAGTCTTAAATTTATATAATTGGAAACACGTGTAGTCTAGATTTTTGACTGTACATACACAGAGAAAAAATATATAAACATAAACCTTGGAAAACACATGCTTTCCCTTTGAGTGAGAATATTATCATTGTATCAATATGTAAATTTATGATATTAGTTTTATCATTTAAAATTATTTACTAAGCAAATGAGCAAGGACAGGAATTAGTGGGAAATTATAAATGAATTAATGTAGTGTAAGTTTAACTTCTAAGATACAGTATTCTCATTTGAGTCATAACTCCCATTCTTTCTTCCCTATTTCTCCCATTGGTCACCCAAATTTAAATCCTGAAAAAATGCAAAGGAAGGTTATGTTTGCAGTATTTCTAATTCATTGAAATTCAAGGAAAGTTTAAATTTTTGCAGATTTACAGACCCATTTCCAAAGTCATAGAAAGGTCTCGAAATGTGGATAAACTTGGAATAGGTTTTTATAGTTTATGAATCTCCAATTTTGTGGAAATTTTATAATGTCAAAAAAGATTATATAACATAAATAAATATATATCCCTATGGTTAAAGTTGGCAAGCTCCCTTGATGTTGAAGGGAAGTATTTTTTCATTCTGTCTATTTTTGTAAATTTTGCAAGCAAAAATAAATAGAAATAAAATATAAAGGGAATACAGTAATAAAGGGAAAACAAATGGAATTACAGCAGATGAAATGTATGATCTTGGAATGCTGGATTCATTTCCTGGATTACAGCAAAATAGGTACAATATTAACAATATTATATATGTTAAAAGACTCTACTTTCTCTAATTAGATTTCAAATGGGGTTGCTTTAAATGAAAATCATGGGGTATAATGCGGCTGCTGACAACTAGTTAATTAGGACGAGCAGAAGTGTTTGCCATGTTTGCCTGGCCAAAGTTGAGTCAGCGAGATTAATGTGAGGACATATACCAGCCCGTTGCTGCCTGGGTCCTGAGTTCAGTGCAGGCTGCCTGCACCAAATGCTACAGCTGGAGACCAACCAGCTGGCAGCTTTTATTTTATTTATTTATTTATTTTTAAAATATAGTTTTATTGATTTCAGAGAGGAAGGGAGAGGAAGAGAGAGATAGAAACATCAATGATGAGAGAAAATCATTGATTGGCTGCCTCCTGTACGCCCCCAACTGGGGATCAAGCCTGCAACCCAGGCCTGTGCCCTTGAAGGGAATCGAACCTGGAACCCTTCAGTCCGCAGTCTGACACTCTCTCCACTGACCCAAACCAGCTAGGGCTGGCTGGCAGCTTTTATTCAAGGTCCACACCTAGTGGTCAGGGCATTTCAAAACAGAAGCACACTGACATTTGATTTAACTTACTTGAAACTTATTATCTAAGAAGATAAAAGGGAATAATGCTAACAACAACAATAAGATACCTTCTATTTGTTTAAAACTACTTAATAATTAAAAGGTTATTTTAAATATCAAATAATTTCTAGAGAAAACGAATGAGTGGTTCACTTTGATCTGACTTTTCTAGGGTTATTTGGCCTCCACTCCTGTGAATGGTCAGTGACACACATTGACACACAGTGTAGGTATAAACAGTCACATGTTCAAACCACATGGAGATCCACATAGATTCCTACATCCTCGTATGTGGAAAATTGGCAACCACTAAGGACACCGGAGGCACTGACCTTCTCTCCCATTCTTCACTGGCCAGATTTTCCTCCATAAATAAAAGGATGTGTGGGTTGTCTCGTCCCTGCCCAGGGACGTGGCCCTTCTCCCCAGGGAGACGCCTTCCCTCCCATGCTTCCCGCATTGCAGTCAGACCAATGCTGTAGTCCCTTCATTCTCAGGAATCTTGAATTTGACAGCCAGGGTCTCTTTTCCTCATTAGGTTAGCTTATTGATCAGGAAATAGTATCCTGCGGCTTTAAGATTCCCCTGCTTCTCAGGTGACCTCATCTCTGGTCTGACCTGACGACACAAGCAGATATAATGTAAAAATGGCAGGATTGTCAGCTCCTTTATTTCTGTCAAAGCATCTTTCTAAGTAGGTTCCTTTCAGGGTCTAACCTCAGTGTCTTAGAGTAGTAACACTTTAAATACGAAGTGCCCCGCTGGTGTTGCTCAGTGGTTGAGGGTCGACCTATGAACCAGGAGGTCATGGTTTAATTCCCGGTCAGGGAACATGCCCAAGTTGGGTTGCGAGCTCCATCTCCAGTGTGGGGCATGCAAAAGGCAGCCGATCAATGATTCTCTATCATCATTGATATTTCTATCTCCTTCTCCGTCTCCCTGCCTCTCTGAAATCAATAAAAAATATATTTAAAAACTAAACTTTGTGGCATAGATAAGATTCTGAATAAATGTCCTTAATACTTCTAACATGGTTTATTTCGCCTATTCTTTTTCATTTGGTAATTTTGGTTGCTTGTTTTTAATATAACATTTAAAATGGAAAGTCTTGCTCTTAAGCATTTGTTATTCTTAATAAAATCATAAACCTTTTGTAAAAGATAGGGAAACATGGACAGTATTGTGTTGGCCACAAGAAGAGTGTTTTATTGTGTCAACATTATAAACAGAATTGCTTGCATTTTTTTTAACATGTAGTTGCATTATTTCTTATTTTGATATAACCACTTATTACACATGTGTGATTTTCACTGTAATGAAAACACCTTCTTCTTATGCCTTACCTTCTTTCAAAATAATCTCAATGAGGATAATATTTTTCTGACCCTGGGAGAAAACATGGGTAGGTCCCAATACTTTTCTGCTCATTTTTAAATAAATCACAGTTACACGACTCCTTTAAGTCCTCAAATATCCAGTATTTGAACAGAAATTAATAGCGTTCAAAGGTGAGAGTTCTCTCTCTCTCCCTGGTGAAGGCCTGTGGTGGCAGCTGACTGCCTCCAGGAAGGGAGTGAGGAAGGCTTCTGCACCTCAGCTTGCAGGCTGTGCCTTAGGCTCTCCCCGGAAATGGGGGGCAGGAACAAGGGCGTGAGGGGTGTCTTAGCTTCCAGATATTTGAGGCTTTCTGGTGAGAAAGATAGTTATCCCTAACCCCTTCTCTCGGCTTCTTCATAGATTCCTAGTGCTGGACCGCTCCTCCTAAAGTCCTCAAGAAATGAGAAGTGCATTCATTCCTACCCTACCTACTCCCACTGTCACCCATTCTTCAGGGCAGTCCACCAGGCATAAGTGCACACCACGGAGGGGTTGCTTCCCCGCACCTTCCCAGGTGTGCATCTTGGGCAGGATTTCTCTGGATTGGCAGGGAATTGGGAATGAGACAGTGCCTTGAGGAGTTGTGGGTAGTTCAAAGGCTCACTTTTTATAATGGCTTAACCAAAGATGTGCACTAAACAGCATTTAGGTTTTATAAAGGATATCATCCCTGTGATTCTGAAATGAGATAAGTGGTTGGAGAGTCTTATTAAAGTGTAATGAATACCTTACATTTTTTTAAAAAAAAATGGTAAATAGTTTTTGTGAGTTCTAAAATTGGACCAGTTTCATAATATAACACACATCCCTGATATTGAATTATCAAAGTTAAATTAAATTTTATTTTTCCTGAATTGACATCTTCATCAGAGTTTTGGTACAAACTTCACTAGAGTCTTGGGCAGGCAGAAGGCTTCTAGAAGTTGGAGAGTTCTGTAAATGTCTTCAGACACGGAAAACTACAGTTTAATCAGCTTATTCTTGTCATGAGTTCTGAATACAATGGTTTATATTTATGGGGACACGTGAGAAATATAACCTGTGGAACATTTTCATTTTTACCATTAGAAACACCTTAAGAATAAATAGATTGAAAGTCATAGATTAAGTTTAAGAGATAATCCAGTGGAGGGGGTTGATGGTTACTTATTTATTTATTTCTGTATGTATTCATCCATTCATTTGTTTATGTCTACATGTCCTGATATCCACACTTTTTGGAAACATAATTTGACATGCAAGTATAATACAGTAAATAAATTGAGTTTTAAGCATACATATCAATTTTTTGTCACTGAGCCATCAGTTTCTTAATGTGCTTATAGTATATTACATCCTTATAATATTTTACTTGAGCTAAACATAAACATTTAAATTTTTTATAATTAATTACATTCAGCTTTGATGAGCTATAGAGACTCTGGGAGGAGAGTTCTCTAAATACCCTCACATACCAAAACCGCTATTTCACTGCAACTAATGTTCATCGTGAGTTCTCATGTATCCAAGCCCGTTCATTTGACACCTGGTTGCAAGAACTTGGTTCCAGGGTTAGCTGAGGATAATGCAATGACGCACACAGTTTTCAGCACAGGGCCTGACACAGCGGAATGGTTGCTACAGTGAAAGCATGGTGGTTATGGCTGGAAGAAGGCTTCCTGGTTTATCTGTGGAGAAAGGAGGATTGTGAAAAAATGCAAATGGATGACATGTTGAGTCTAGTCTCTTCCATTTACTTTTGACTCAGTGATCTTGTTTGTTTTGAAGACTAGCAACTAGAGGAAATATGTTGTTCTCTAGAAACAAGAACAATGCTGTTTACATACACGACTAGGACGTCAGGAGTGATTTCTATGTTTGCTCAGTTTTACTTTGTAGTCAGCAATGATAATGGACTTGCATGAATCAGTTTCCACCCCGCCTCTTTCTCTTATGGCACACCTATGACACGTTGGCAGAAAACCTGACTCGGGTCCAGAGCTCAGTTTGTGGTCTTTAATTATTGTAAAATCTGGTCCACATGCATTAGGAATCATGATATTGCCTGATCGGTAGGGGTTTTTTTTTTTAGGTAAAAGTCACATGAAGAGAGACCAGTTACTAACCGTGGACAGATGAGTAAGTGGTGCCTGGAGTAAGGAAGTGGCTACAAGGTGGAGGACATAATAGATGAACAGGGACCTCGTGAGCTGTAGAGATGGGGACCCTCTGGATATTTGGGAACAGGTGGGAGGAGGTTAAATTGGAATGAGGTTTTCAGGATTTAAATATGAAAATAATAATTTCTTTCCCTGGGAACCAGGGGCCATCCTCTCAGGATCCTTTGATCCTTAGATTGAGATTGATTATGGAGAGTGAAAAGAAGGCTATTAAAAAAATATCACTTGTGGAATTTCTCAAACTATTAAACCTTTCCTCTCCAATCCAATATAATGTAGACTTAAATAACACAAGAAAGTATTAAACATATAACAATGAGAAAGATAGGCTTTTTTAGGGAGAGTTTGAAATTACATTCTTTAGAAGTTTTTTTTAAATTTGCATATCAATTCAATGATTTACATCCTGAAATTATCAGCAGAATATTTTTGCAACTTATCCTGTTTCTAAATTCACATATTTTGATTCTAAGGAAGATCATTTCATTAGTGAATAACGCATATCCTAGCTGTCCAGAAAGATTTCCATCAGCACATTTAAAACATGATTTATGTGTTCCCCAACCATCTGACTGAGGGCATTGCAGAGGATGGCAATGGTAACAGTGGGATTCAGCTCCCCAGAGCCTCACAGCTAATGACTCACACTCTGAAATGATATAAAAGAACAGGTTCAGTAGAAAGTAAACTTAAGGTCCTGTGTAGTAGGTGAGCACATTCCACTCCACTCTGACAACATTACATCTGCACAAATCAGATCGTAGCAAGCCATGTAATATTCATCTTCAGAAAACTTGTACTTTTTCAGTAGGCGAGACTTGCTGTTCTTTCTTAATTAGAGGGAACAAATATTTCATGTAGGGAAAAATCATTATAGCCTTGAAGAATGCTGCAGGCTGGTTTAAGAAAGCAACCCCGTGTCAGCATTTTGCATAATCTGCATTGGTCTGAAGTCTCACTGAATGGCGGAGAGGGCTGATCTTCACCCTGATGCTCTGAAATGAAAGGAAAGTGAATTAACTGGGTTAAGTCTGTATGTGGCTTAAGTTTCCATGTGGGAATTGTTCATAGTTTCGTTCTACTGAGTTCAGTATATATACAATTAGTTTTGGATATTTAGTGGGGTGTATGCACATGTTTGTTGACTTTCCAAGGATTTTTAAAGAGAAAAGAATATTTTTATTTATATTGAAGTAATAGCCAAATTTCCAAAGATTTCCATATTTCTGTGTCCATTGATGCAATGAGATAGCATTTAATGTACTTCCAAAACGTTATATTGTATCTCAACCTTTTTTAGTTCAAAGTCCAATTTGAGAATCCAGTGAATGGCATAAACACACACACACACACACACACACACACACACACTTTTTTAATGTAATTTCTCAGGATTAATAGGTTCCCTTTTCAATTAAAAAAATATATGTATATGAGCTATAACAATTTTTCAAGTTCTTGATTTAAAAATTTAATAAATCCTGAATTAATAACTCCAACATGGTTCATAGTTTCCAGATATCTTTTTAAATTTTAGATAAAATTTATATTTAAAAAAAACACTGATGGGGGACATCTGCAATAGTGTCAACAATAAAAATTAAAATAAAAGATCTACTAAGATATCTCTTACAAGATGAGTAACATAATTTTTAAAACACTACTCTGACAGTAGGCATGTGAATCTATTTTGTAAGATTATTTTTAGTGGATTAGATTTTTCAGCTGTAGCTAAATATTCCTCAAGGATCCTGTCCACTAGCAAGAGTGACTTAGTTAAGGGGCCTGAAGTTGGCGCTAAGGAGGGAGCATCTTTTGGTGCATGCAGACAAGCCATTAAAAGTATCTCTACTACACTATTCCCACAGATCACCTATAAATACTTTACCTAATCTTATGACAATTTTCACATTCCATTTATGGGTTTGTTTGTTTTTTCTGTGCAGGGGGATTTGTCATTACTTCTGCACCATATCCTGATGTTTTATAAGATGTCTTAAGCCTAAAATTCAAATTAGGAGTCTGTGCATATGTGTATGTAGGGGTGTGAATGTGACTGTGCATGTAATTATTTTCTTCTTAAATTATTTAACATATATATATATGTACTTGAATGTAGCCATCAATAGTTATAAATGGTCCCTATAAAAGTGTAATTTGTTTTATCTTTTGCAAAGAATTAAGGTCAGTTTGGGCAGGTTAATGCTTTGAGTTAGAAGTTTGAAGATTAATCTCCTCCAAGTAGGGTAGTCTCTGGGAGCATCCCAGGTGAGGAGAATTGTCCATTACTGGGATTGGATCATCTCAGAGGATTTAATTACTCCCTGCCATGCTTCCTTACAGACAGCTCACTTTTCCTTTTCATACGTGTTTGTCATCATTTCCTCCAACAGAAAAGCTTAAAGTGGGCCATGGTCCTCTCCTTCTTGAGTCAGATGTTTAGGAAAGACTTTTTTTTTTAATAGCAACATGGTTTTTCAGAATATTTGCATCCCCCTCCCCCCACTCACTATAGAATGGAACTTGTACTGTATAATTATCACCTAATTCTAGATTTAAGAGTTTCTGCTCTTTGAAACTATCCACATTATTTGACTAGATGATCTGGAGCAATTCTAAAGAGTATGGGGTGGGGCAGGGCTCAGTGACCATTATACAGCAGAGGAATATTAAAATTAATTTAAATATTATTGCCCAACCACATGCATCTTTCCCGTAACACTCAAGGAATCACAGTGTGAAAGAGTTTGCAATGCCCCTCAGGTTTTTCAAGCTGAAATAAGTTAAAGAAACTTAATCTAAATGATAAACTAGAGGAGAATGGAGTAAGGATAAAACATCTAAAGATTAAATGTTTTTTCACTGTTATTTTGGTAATAAAATTAGAGATTAATTTTCCCAAGAAAACATCTGACCATATGATATCTTTAACATCACTTGGGGATCCTAAAGTAAAATCTCTCTCTCTCTCTTTCTCTCTCTCTCTCAATATATATATATTTTATAAATTGCTGTTAAAGTTCAAGAAACATCATAGAGATCATCTGTCCTCATTTAACAGACACAAAACTGGGAACAATGTGAAGCTTGCTTCTGAAGCAGAGATTGAATTTGTAAATCAGATTAAAAATTAAATATTTAATCTACTTATTAGTTTTAACTTTCTCCCTCAGCACTTTAATGAAATGATTATAAAGATTTAAGCTCACCCTAGCTGGTGTGGCTCAGTGGATAGAGCGTCGGCCTGAGGACTCAAGGGTCCCGGGTTCGATTCCGGTCAAGGGCATGTACCTTGGTTTCAGGCACATACCAGTGTGGAGTGTGCAGGAGGCGGCTGATGGATGTTTCTCTCTCATCGATGTTTCTAGCTCTCTATCCCTCTCCCTTCCTCTCTGTAAAAAATCAACAAAATATATTTTAAAAAAAGATTTAAGCTCTTTGATAGAAATTATAAATAAGTAAATATTTCTCCAAGAAAGATCACAATGTAAAAATCTAGCCAATCAGCTCATAAATGATTAAGAGTTGGTAAAATATATTTTGTATATTACCTTATTAATGATATGTAAAGTACTTAATTTTAATAAATACATTTATATTAATATTGCCCAAATACCTTATAAAAATACTAAATCACCTGCTGTGCTGTTGTGAGGAAATGAAAGCAGACTTGTCTATTTTTTTTTTCCATTTAACACATTTTTTTCATTAACTCTTACATTTGGGGGATGGATTTAATATAAAAAAACAGTACAAAGGGGTATAGGCAAGCCACTTACCACTATCTGGAATTTGCACTATTAACATTTGCTACTTTTGCTTCAGATTTTTATTAACATAAAAGAAATAGACTTGCCGAAACCGGTTTGGCTCAGTGGATAGAGCGTCGGCCTGCGGACTGAAAGGTCCCAGGTTCGATTCCGGTCAAGGGCATGTACCTGGGTTGCGGGCACATCCCCAGTGGGAGATGTGCAGGAGGCGGCTGATCAATGTTTCTCTCTCATCAATGTTTCTAACTCTCTATCTCTATCCCTTCCTCTCTGTAAAAAATCAATAAAATATATTTAAAAAAAAGAAAAAAGAAATAGACTTGTAGCTAAAAGCTGAATTTCTTTATGTTTTCGGCATAGGTTCATCCCTCTCCTTTTCACCCTAGAGACAGCAATATCATCAATTCTGGGTAAACTTTCCACAATTTAGTTGCCTTTTTTGTTTGTTTTTGTCTAGATATTGATTTTCCATAACAGCTATATAACATTGTGAATCATTAAGAATTTTAAAAATATGCTATCACCTAGTAGATTTTTTGCTGTACTTCCTTTTATAACTTCACATGTTTTTGGATATTTAATTATATTGATACCGACAGAGCTAATTCATTCTTTCTAACTGCTGCACTAATTCCTCTGGATGAAAAACCAGAATATTCTCATGTTTCCCTTGTGATGGGCACTGAAGCCTCTTGTATTTTTTTCTCAATTATGAACAGTGTTGTATCATCATACATGGCTCCTGAGATACGTGTTTAAAGTTTCTCTGGGGTATTTATTAAGTGGCAGAATTTCAGGGAGAGCATTAATTTTCAGTTTCCTAATTATGAGTGAAGCTGAACATGGCAATGCAGGTCATGCACTGCCCTGTGACATTATTCATCATAGACATTATTTTTCTGATACAAGATTATCTTACATTTTTTTCTAAAAATCTTTAGATTTTCAGTACAGCAGATATTTATTTGTATTTATATGAAGAATTGAGATAATTTTATATTTTAGTCAGATATTCAATTATCCCCACCTCACTTATTAGAAATGCTTTTACACCCCCTCCTGATTTTTAATCTATTTGACTGAAACTGTAACAATAATATATTGTTTTAATAAGTAAATTTTTATAAGTTCTTATTTTTATTTGTTTTGGATATATATATATATGAATTTTATTATCACTTTGACTGAGCCTATAAAAAATTCTTTGGGGATTTTGACTAAAAATACACTTACCGATTAATATGGGGAGAGTTGGCCATTTTAGGCTGTTGATTTTTCTCCCCACAAATATCTGCATTTCTATTTATTCTTGTGTTCTTTCATTCTTTAAATAATGTTTGTATTTGTAATCAATTTTTTACACATTTTTATTTAAAATTTTTCTGTGTGCTTATGCTTTTTCTTGCTATGATGAATGCTATTTTTCTATTACATTTTAATTTATTTATTAGGATACTCAATCTTGAGTTTCATATGTTGATGTTATATGCAGAAACCCTGCTGACTTTTCTTATTAGTTCTAAGAATTTTCCTGTGTAATATCTTACTATTTTATGATCATAATTATTTTTTTCTCTTCATTTTCTCTGATGTCTCTTATTTGTTCTTCTTATTTTATTGCATTGGCCAGCACTACCAGTACAATGTTGAAAATTTGTGGTGAGAGTGGATATTCTTGTCTTGTTTCCAAATTGATGTAATGCTTCTAAATATTTGCCATTATGTAATCTGTTTACTTAGAGTTTCAATAGATAATCTTTGTTGAGTATCTTCCATCATGGATGTAAATGTTTATCTAGTGTTTTCCCTTTATCTACTAAGGTTATTATAATGATTCTTCCCTTTTCTTTGCTCAGGTGGCAAATTGTATTGATGTATATTATTTGATGTTGAGTGATTCTTCATTTACAGTGTCAACCCTATTTGGTCATAATGTAGTAGATTTAATTTTCTAGTTTTTATTAAGGAAGTTTGCATTTATTTTCATTAGTGAAATAGGTTCTATTTTTTTTCTTTTTATATAATCCTTTGCTGTCAGGTTTATATTAAAAAGTAAATTGGATAGATTTTCTAAAATGGTTTGCACTAAATGAAGATGATATGCTTCTTCAATGTCCAGTGAAACTCTCCTTAAAACCTTTTGGGAGGTAGGCGTGGATTGATTTTGAATATTAATTATTTTAAAGTGTATAAGTCAGTCAGATTACTTTTTTGTCATTTATATTTTCTCGAAAATTGTCCACTTTAAGATTTTAAGTTTATTCATCAAATAAATTAGCTTCATTTTATAATCCTTTAATCTGTCTTCTAGCTGTCATTTGACCCCTTTTGCATTCCTGATATTGTTTACTTATCCCTTTGCTCCATTCTCATTGATAAGTCTTTCTTGAAACTTGCCTATAAGGATTTCTTTTTTCAAAAAAAAACAAACACAAACTCATTTTGTTTTGTTGTCATTTCTCATTTTTATGTTTTATTAATTTTGCAGTTTTATTATATCTTTGTTTTGACTTTCTTTGAATTTTATTCCTCTGTTTTCTTCTGACTTCCTGAGTGTAGTGTTTGTTTCAGATTTTCTGACGATTTGGTTGACCCTGAGTCTATAGAGAATCTCCTAAGTACCTACTGAATGCATTCCCGACGTTTTCTATGCAGCGCTTCCTTTGTTGTTTAGCTCTAAGTATTTTGTTTTTATGTTGTTTCAGAGATAAAATAACAAGCAGCTTGTTAGAAAGATAAATTTGACACACCATGTTTTTCTCTCCTAATCCAAAGTCGGGAGTTTCCCCCCATTAAATAATGAGATTTCTTTGATTCTTATGAATACAGTATAAGTGACTTCTATTTCTGCATAGACTTATTTAAATCATGGTGAACATTGCCATGGCAACCAAACTATACAAGTTAGCAAAATAACTGAGACAAACCTTCTTTCTAAATAATTCTCCTTCTGTTTCATTTCCTTACCAAAACACCCATATGCATGATTTCCTAAAGAGCTAAGAACCTTTTCTCTAAAATCATATATTTGTTTTTCATTATTTTGTGAGATTCATTTTTTTTCAAACAGAAGGATTCAGAATGATAAACAAGATTAGAGATTGACCAAAGCATTACATACATTATAACACCCAAATGTAATTTTAAATGACCAAATAATAAATACAAAATAATCGTTAAAAATTTACCACACTTTTTATAAAAATTACCATATACTCTGGACACAATAATGATTAAATTTAATTATTGATCATGATAATGTGACAAATTGCTTCAAGAATAATATAGCTTATTGAAGCAATAAATATATATATGCTTTTCCCTTAAGCACATATTTTCAGGTAATGAGATAAAAATAATATTTGTCATTTCTATGAGAATATGGCACTTTTAGCATCAAACAGTAGTTGGTTTTTCCTTTTTGATAATGACTATTGTGTGATTTGCAAATATTATTTGAGAGCCAAATAAATTCAACAAAAAGTGTAAGAAATTCAGTGGTTTATAAGGCTAATCAAAACCTTCTAGAATTCTACTTTTCTAGTTCTTTTTTGGGTCAGGAGTGCAGAGGCTAAAGCTTGTATATTTTACACAAAGCAAATAATTCGTTGCATTGCTAGCTATGCCTGCTTTCTTGTTTCATTTCTAACTGGGGAAATGCATTTGGCCTCTCTTCAACCCCCTGATAACCTGTCCTGCTCAACAGAGTTAACCAAATCTGTATTTATTATGCTCCTCTGTGCCTGTCATTTGGGCATAGTGGCAGTTCTGCCAGAATAAATAATGCTGCAGTGCCATTCAGAAATGAGAACAAACTGTCCCATTCTGGCTCTTGGTGACCCTGCCTCTCCCTGAAGACAACACCAGGAAGGAAATGTCAGTACCACAATTTAAATACTGTTCGCCTTTTTCCAATATAATTTTCTAAATGAGAAGGATGAGCTTTTCAACTAAAGGACATTTTTTAGTTTTTGTTGGCTCTATGCTTTTAACTTTCCTATCTTTACATACTGTCTTATTGGAAGTACATTTTCCAAGCCTGGCTTCTTTATGTGTGCTGATGTGATAAGTGGTGGAGGTGTAATTATTGTGCTTATCATTTGTTGGATATTACCTAGACATGAGTTAGGCTTTGAGCTGGGGATCATCACATTTAATATTGACATTAGCTGTGTGGTAGGTCTTATTGTCTCCCTTTCTCAGATAAAAAAACTGGATTTCAGAGAGTTCAAGTAAGTGGTCCAAGTCACACAGCCACAAAGTGATGGACTTGATGCATAAACCCCAGAATGTCAGACTTAATACCTGAGTTTTTCCCCAAAACCTTCCACCCTTGAAGGCTGTCAGAAGAGTGATACAAAAATCATGGTTTTAAAATTAAATTTTAAAAAATTAACCTTTTGAACTATAGATTATTTCTTTATTTCCAATGAAATTACTATTTAAAATATCTGTGTGTAGGCATGCCCCAAAGGGCAAAACTGTTATCTCTTCCTGGTACGTGGGCTCCTAGCGTCCTGCAAAGTACTTTGCAAAACTAGTTGTAAGTGCATATTCATGGAAAAAGTGAATGAACTAACAAATGATTAGTTAAAAGCCATTCTCAGGAGAGACATTGGTGGGTTGCAAAAATAATCCCAATTGTTTATTCTTCTCTAGATCCAAGTTCTATGCAATATAACTTTGATACTTCTCTTATCAAGAGGTCAAGTCTAATTTCTCTCCATTTGAGCTGCCCTTGTGACTTGTTCTAGCCCAGAGAATTCAGCAAACCTGAGAATGTGCCAATTCTGAGCCCTTGCTGTAATCTGTTTTCTCCGATCCCTGTCATTGCCATGTGCATAAGCCCAGGCTTGCTTGCAGAAGATGAGAGACACTTTGTTAGCTAGCCAACTCCAGGGCATTTGGGTGAGGTCATTCTAGACCTGCCACCCTAGCCAGGCCACCCAAATTGACAAAAGGACCTACAGACCATAATAAATACTTGTTGTTTTTAGCCACTGTGTTTTGGGGTGGTTGGTTATCCAGCAACATATACTTGCTACAAGTCACTGGTTACTTTAAATTTCATAGCTCCTACTTTGAACCGTAAATTGTGAGTATGTACATTTGAAGGTGATTGCTAGCAGGTGAGCTCTTCATTTTAGAGATGATTTTGAGAGATGCTGAGATGAACCACCTTCTTAGTGTTTTCAAATGCTGTTCCATTGTCTTCTTGGCAGCAAACTCCCCAGCCTTTGGGTGATGAAGTATAGTGGTGAGGTTTCACTATATATTTTAATTGACAGATTGAAATAGTGAACAACTATTTATAGGCTTGCCTTTCCATTTCCAAAGCAATTATTTTGAGTTCTTCCTCACTCCCGCCCCCCTACCATTGCCAAAAGTTGACCCAACTGCCTATAACAGTCTTACTGCACTAATCTAACATGAAGAAGAGACAAAATAGCCTGGCCAGCATGGCTCAGTGGTTGAGTGTCGACCTATGAACCAGGAGGTCATGGTTCAATTCTGGGACAGGGCACATGCCTGGGTTGTGGCTTGATCCACAGTGTGGGACATGCAGGAGGCAATGATTTTCTCTTATCATTGATGTACCTATCTCCCTCTCCCTCTACTTCCTCTCTGAAATCAATAAAAATATATTGTGTTTGTTTTTTTTAAAAAAAGAAGAGGCAAAATAAGATTAATCAGTCCAGGCAAGTCTTCATTATCAGGAAGAGCTAGTTGTTCAAGGAATTCTCCTAAATGTCCACTGAGTTGAATGGCCCATTCTTAAGGCTCAGCCAGCAGCCCACAACATTTTCACCATGCTTTATCACAGAAATGCTCCCTCTGCAAATCAGCCTCATGAACTTATCCCATAATGGGTGAAACCTGAAGTGGTCCTCCGTGACCTAAATCACGCTAGAATTTGTCAAATTCAATGGATCCTTAAGTCTTAAAACTGTTATTACCACTCTTAGTGGGTGGATTTTAAAGGTTACAGATCAGATCACACCTGTAAATTCTCATAATCATGACCTAGGTTAGCTCACTGCTCTTAGTGTCTCCACCCTAACAAATCCTAGCCCCAGCAAAATGCTAGACTCCATTGAAAGTCTAGACTTCTGCCTGGGATGCACCCACTGAACATAAGCATTTACCATGGCCAGCTATCTCTGCCTAAAAGTGCCTAGTAAGCTTTTACTCATGGGGGAACTCCCTCTCCAGGAATTCGTAATCACAGCTAAACATCAGAAAAAAAAATTGCAAATGAGGTGCTTTGTTGGCCTCCTGAGAACTACTCCCACCAAAGCTACTTGGATTACCCACCCCTATTGGGATCCTGGCTTTACTCTGCCTTCCAAATCAGACCTGCCAGACCCACACCTTTTGAGTTTTCCTACATTTTATCCTGAATATTCCTCAACTGACCTTGGTTGTATACCACTACTCAAAAAAAAACACACACCAATACATGAACTACAAATGCACCTTCAGAGTTCACTCTTCTTTAAATCCTCTCCTCTTCTTGATGTGTGTGGATCCTTTCAGGGATCTCTCAAATACACCAGATCAACCTGGCCCAAGTCCTGAATCCTGTGGCTGGGCTTTGTTTGAGGTCATCTACCATGGACACAGACCAACAGGAAAGTAGGGGGCATTTTCTGGAAATAAGTCTGAACTGACCATTTCCTTGACATAAGCTACACAATTCCTGCATGTTCTTACAGGTTTTTATTTTGATAGTTGTCGATTTACTAAAGGTAGTCCAAACGCAATGATACAGGCTCCTAATTTAGAGGCATCCTATATAGTAAAAGCCTAATATGCTAAGTGTCCGGTCGTCCAGTTGGCCATTCAACCAATCAAAGTGTAATATGCTAGTGATATGCTAAGGCTGCTCAACCGCTCCCTATGACATGCACTGACCACCAGGGGGCAGACAGTCAACCTGTTGACCAGTTGCTATGACATGCACTGATCACCAAGGGAGTGTGCCTAAGCAGTCAGTCAGACATCCCCCGAGGGCTCCCAGACTGCAAGAGGGTGCAGGCCGGGCTGAGGGACCCCCGCCCCCCCCCAGTGCATGAATTTCGTGCACCAGGCTTCTAGTATAGATATAACACTACTTGTCACTGTAGGGCATATGGAATGATATAGTTGGTCACTGACTTTGTGACTGCGAGGATAAACCACAAAAAAACCTACAGCTGTGTTAATTTCATGCTATGATTGTCATTTTGTTTTGCTTTTCCCAAAAGCTCTCAGGCATTGTGTGTGCTCTGAAGGAAATCCATCACCTCTCCTTATACCAGCATGCATCAACAATGGGGAGCCTCCCTCTAGTTTCTTCCTGACTCGGTTAGCCAGATAATTGATTGAACACAATAACTTACTTGTCTTTATTTTTGTTGGGAGAACTAAAGTCACTAGTCTGAAAGCATTCCCAAGAAATGCAACTCTGCTTTCAAAGAGCAGTAGGTAGTTGCCAAAAGAGTCAGCAGATATAGGAGGAGGATAGATATAAATCTCCAACACAAATGAAAATGGTAATGGGGTAAATACTGACATAATTACATTCAACTGCTTGAAGAATGTATTTCTATCTGTTCCTTGACCTCTGGGCCAGTCTAACATCTTGTTGGTAATTGTCTTCCCTACTGATGTCTTTATATTAATAAATGGGTCTTGACCCTCTCATATTAGCCAAGGTCAACTGTAAGAAGGGTCACTATTCTAACATCATGTTAGATTTGACAGTACCAACATGAACATGCATTTCAGTGCTTCTTATTTAACAAATATTCAACTACTAATCTCTCTATCCCTTTGCATAGTCATGATCCTAGTGAGCATATCTTTTTTTTATTGTTTTATTGAGGTATAACATAGGTAAAGTGCACATATTCTGCACACATTTCAATGGATTTTACATATGCGTGACCATGTAATCTCCACATAGACTGAGATGTAGAATCTACCTAGCACTCCAGAAGGCTTCGTGCACTGTTTAATGTCTGGCTTATTTTGCTCTATGTTATGTATGTGAGATGCATCTACAATGCTGAGTGTAGTGGTAGTTCATTCTTATTCTATTCCTGAGCAGTGTCCTTTTGTAAAAACATGTATGGACCTACTACTATTATTTATTCTACTGTTGATGGATACTTGGGTTGTCTCCAGGTTTTGAATGTATAAATAAAGCAGCCATGAATATTCTTGGGCATGTGTTATAGTGGACACACGCACTCATTCCGCTGGATCCATGCCCAGGAGTGGGATTTCTGGGTCATTCAGCAGGCATGTGATTTAGCATTCGTAGTGAATTCACACCATGTTCCAAATTACAAATTTCAGCTGCCACCAGCCATGTATGAGGGGTTCCAATTACTCCACACCTAATACATACACTTTGTATCTGGATCCTTTTTATTGTAATAACCATCCACACTTCTGTCTACTTTTCATAACTGTCATCTCTTTTTATAACGGCATAATACTTAGTGGAGCAGTGATCTAATAATTTACTTAAGTAGTCTGCTATTGTTCTGAAATGAGGGTTGTTTTAGACTAGGGATGCAAGAGTGGATATACACTAAATATTATTTATAGTTTTAAAAGAGTAAATTGTATGGTAGCGCACACACACACACACACACACACACATACACACACATACCAGGTGTACTGGTTAATAATGCAGATTTCTTTCAATAGATGGAGTTACATATATGTTGATATATATACAATTTGATATGTATGCTATTTTGTTGTATTGACAACAAGCTTCAAAACTTCATGTCAAATTTGCTGAAGGTGTTAACATCATAGATATTTTTACACTTAAAAATGTCCATTTTCGTGCCAAAAAAAAAGAGCATTTGCGGGAAGTTATAATTCCTTACTTGATTTTGAAGAAAAGTACTGCTGAAAGCTTTGGGAAGCTTATGGTGAACTTGCTCCATCTCAAGATACTTGTGAACACTGGTTTAAATGCGTTAAAAGTGATGATTTCAATGTGAAAGACAAAGAATGTCCAGATCAATCGAAAAAGTTTGAAGACCAACAATTACAAGCATTATTGGATGAAGATGTGTGTCAAACTCAAAAACAACTTGCAGAAAAATTAAACGTTGCTAAACAAACAATTTCTGATTGTTTACAAGCAATGGGAAAGCTTTTAAAGGAAGGAGAATGGGTGCCACATCAACTGAACGAAAGACAAATGGAAAACCGAAAAGTCATCAGTAAAATGTTGCTTCAAACGGCATGGAAGAAAGTACTTTTTGCATTGAATTGTGAGTGGCGATGGAAAGTGGATTTATTTTGAGAATCCCAAATGCACAAAATCATGGGTTGATCCAGGTCAACCATCAACATCGACTGCAAGGCCAAATTGCTTCGGAAAGAAGACAATGCTCTGTATTTGGTGGCATCAGGAAGGTGTGGTGTATTATGAGCTTCTAAAACCAGGTGAAACTGTTAAAACTGATCGCTACTGACAATAAATATACAATTTGAACCACGCTTTGATCGTAAAATGACCAGAATGTGCCAGAAGACACGGCAAAGTAATTTTGCTTCATGATAACACACCATCACACACTTCAAAACCAGTTAAAGACACTTTAAAAGATCTTGCCTGGGAAGTATTAACCCACCCGCTATATTCACCAGACCTTGCTCCTTCAGATTACCACTTGTTCCGATAGATGGCACACGCACTTTCTGAGCAGCACTTCAAAACATACGAAGAAGTAGAAAATGGGTCTCTGAATGGTTTGCCTCAAACAAAAAATGTTTTATTGGAACAGTATCCACAAATTACCTGAACGATGGGGAAAAAATGTGTAGCTAGTGATGGACATTACTTTGAATAAAGCACTTTTGATGTTTCTCTTGAAATTATCATGTTTTCTTTGATTACAAAATCCGCTATTATCAACTAGTACACCTAGTATATATTTAGTGGAGCTTATAATAAATAAGGACATATGTTTATTAAGTATTAATGCTTTTCAGCTATACTAGCTTTCACTGATAAGAATGGCTTTAGTGATCTTTGTACTCTTATTCTTGGAGAGAGTTCCCTTCCTGGTTTATCTGTTGTAGGTCAGAATTAGACTTGTTCATAGGGCCAGCAATTGGAAGCAGCTTTATGTGTTCTTCTCAGGGCTTACATACAGAGGAGCTCATGTTAGACAGCCTGAGTTCACATCCTGGCTCCCTCTAATGCTAATGTGCCCTTGGATAACTTAAATCTTCACTCTATCTCAGTATTCTCCTCTGTAAAATGGGGTGTCACTGTACTTATCTCCTAGGGCAGTTTTTAAGGCTCAATGAGGTAAGATATTTTTAATGCTCATACAGTGCTTGGTACACATTAGCTCTAGTGTCCATCCCCCTCTCAGGATTTTCTCATATATCCAGGTTAATTACCTGTACTTTTCATCTCAAGGGCTTTCCAAATTTTACTTACTAACTTCTTCTTTTAGTGCAGAATAAGTACAAGGAAAGCCCGTGTCTAGGAATGATGTTGGTATGCACAGTACCACAAAGGATGGAAAGAGGCAGACGGCTGCTTTGGTCAACACTTCCACCCCATCACCCAGCTTCTAGATCAGCTTGTCAGCAAGTGCAGTCTCTTTCCTTACTTTCATACATGTGTTCAGAAAATTATAAGCCTCAGGTACTTTCTTCAGTCAAAGAATAAAAGAGATTAACTCCCAAAAGTATGCAATTCTGTAGTCACACCTCTCCACACCGAGTTCCTCCCATAGGCTAGAGAAAACCCTGGGAGAGCTGCTGTAGAATGGGCAGAATTAGCCTCCACAGTGAATGTGCTTTGTTAACGAAAAATATAACATATTAACTAAATTCTTCAGCATATTTGTAGCAGTTAGTAAATGCCATAGCATAGCCCAACATCCCCAAGGACTTTGCACCACTAACCTCTGTGTAACTTCTCTGATCCCCAGGGTAGTGTGTCTGAACAGCCAGGTTGCTCAAGCCTGGAATGCTTTCATATTTCATTCTGACCCTGTCTGGGGTCTGACAGGTCACTGATCAGTTGAAGAGGCTGATTCAACTCTAGCTCAATCTCAGATCTTTATGCAAAGCAAGATTCAGCTATTTCCTAACATGACAACAAATTTAGGTAACTCTCTAGTTAATTCTATTGCCTAGGACAGTGATGGCGAACCTTTTGAGCTTGGCCTGTCAGCATTTTGAAAAACCCTAACTTAACTCTGGTGCCGTGTCACATATAGAAATTTTTTGATATTTGCAACCATAGTATAAAAAAGATTTATATTTTCGATATTTATTTTATATATTTAAATGCCATTTAACAAAAATCAACCAAAAAAATGAGTTCGAGTGTCACCTCTGACACGCGTGTCATAGGTTCGCCATCACTGGCCTAGGATGATTGCAGTTGAAATCTGACTTGCCCATACCACCAGATCTCTCTGCCCAAATAAAACCAGCTCATCCATGATTTAAGGTGCATATTCTATTTAATTCAGACCTCAACCTTTCCCGTGATCACGCATGGAAAACATCAACAAAACCAGAAAGATGCCTTGGCACTTAATATTTTTTATGATATAAAAGATGTTGTACTTTATTAGTAAGTTAATGCAAGTGAGACAATTCTGTTAACCATCAGGAATGCCCTCAGGAGAATTCTAAGGAAGAATTTGAACTAAAACAGACCATCACATTAATATGTTGATTTTGCCTATAGGATTGAATCCTGGTTGATCAGATGACCTCTGCTCCTCCTTGCTAGAAATTGGATGTTGAGTTAAATGCCTGTGTAATATGAGTCAAGATATCAATAAGAGAAATGACAGTAATGCTGACTGCTACATAGTATGGGCACTTTGCTGGCTGCAAATTCTTGTCACCCTCCTGCCAAGGTTGCTATTACAAAAACAGACACATATTTCATTCAATCATAAATGATGAAATAGATTTTTGAAAAAAATGAACACATTATGTCTGTCAGTAGTTGCAAAAGTAACCCTTAGAATGCATTAAACCTGCATTTAATTTTTCTCCTGAAAATGATCTTTCTTTCTTTACCTTAATTTTTTTTATAATGGCATTTAATTTTGTAACTAAACGTAATTTAGAATGCAGTATCTATGAAATCTGAAAAAAATCATTAAAAAGGAGTGCTCTTTAAATCAAATTTATGCTAGTCTCAATTACTAATAACTTACTTCCCCCAATCTGAACCAGAATCTTTTAACATATTTTTCTCACTCACATACCTGCGTGGCCTCAGCATCCTTCCTCTACTTGTCAACAGGAAGTCTTCGTCCTTACGAGAAGGAGAAGGACGTATGTAGTGACATTGTGTCACCAGTAGCTCTTGCCCTTTCCTCTAACTCCTATCAACATTGTGTGCTGTAACTATAGGGCCACTGCCGCCAAGGACAGCTGGGAACCAGACAGGGAAGTCACACATGAAATCGTGACAGAAGTTGGCTGGAAGCATCATACTAGGACTAGCATGAGGATGCACCCCTGCTTCTTTCTCTTCTGATCTCAGGGTCCCTGTTGCACCTGCCATCACTGGACAAGCAGACACCTTCTGTGCTACACTCTTCTCTCTCTGTCCTTAAGGGCATTGTTGTCCTTTCCTCCACCATTTCACAGAATACCCAACGTGCATTTAATCATATACATTTTTAAGTAAAGTTAATGATAAAGAGTATTATAATACTCAATATAGAACATTTAAAATTTTAAGATATCAGCTCTAGGTTTGCTGTTAACTTTTTCTGTGTTAATAATTTACTTTTTTAACATGGTTGAAATTATACCATAAGTTATTGTAAATATACAAAAGGTATACATTTTGTTCCAATGGTTAGTTTTTAGCTTATTGTTCAAGAACATTTACCATGCATTTACAGTGTCCTTATAAACATCAATTGAAGATTCACTGCTTATAAAAATAATATTGTTTCACTATAGAAACCTTAGACAGTTCAGAATGGTAAAAAGTAATAAATAAAACCATCTCTATTTCTTCTTCTCAGCCTGATTGTATGTTTTTCTAGATCTTCTGGAGATATAATTGGGTTAGTCTTTATACAGAGCTTATTTGTTGCTTTCTATTAACTTGAGAGTTTTACTAAATTAATTCATCATAGGATGCATGCCATCTAATTAATTGTGTCTTTAGTATAGGATATTTATTATTCCTTTTTTGTTTTTGCTGCTGTAATTAAGATAACAATGAACATTCTTGTTCATAGTATTTAATTACAATTCTGGTAATTGTGTTAGTATAGGTTCCTATATATGAAAGTATTGGTTCAAATGAAATGAACATTTCAAATTTTTATACCACATAACTTAATTGTTTTATAAGAAGGCTTTCCCAATTTAAACTCCTAACAAAAGTGTGTGAGACTTTATCATCCTAAGTTTTAAAATATTATTTACTTTGCAATTTTAATGAGATTGACATTTTTTATATGCTTGTTAGCCATTTATAATTCTTCTATTAGCCACTCTCTTCATTTTTATAGCAAGTTTAAACAACTGATTTTCAAAAAGCAATTTCCAGTTATTGGAGGTATCATATATGTTAGCTATTATCTTAGAACTTTATTTGCATCTCCTCTCATTGTAACAACAATCTAGCTATACACTTATTACTGGTTATCTTAGTTTTATAGATGATAAAACTGCAGCTCAGAAAATTTAAGTAACTTGCCAAAGTTATCTAACTAAAAAGTGTTTGAACTAGGATTCCTACCCAAAACAAAACAACACCCAAGCCTGACAAGCTTCATTACTAAGCTCCTGCAAGAGAAACAGTGCAGCTCATAACATGGAAAACACACAACACACACACACACACACACACACACAACAAAGCAACACATCAGCCCAAACCTCCGCATCATTGTTACCACTGAGTGGACATCACTCCCAGCCTAGCTCCATGTACATTCTAAAGAGGGTAGGATGGAAAGAAGCATGAATGGAGATTATGTCTGACTGCACACATGTGTCAATAGATTGAGAAAAATATCTATGAGAATGAATGACACAATGCATTTTAAAATAATACCTCTAACAGAATTTCATTGTATACTATTTATACTGCAAAAATTTTTTTTGTGTTTGTATAATCATACCTTTAAACATTTTCCTTTGGTTTTTCCCAGAATTGAAAGCAAAGCAAAATCATATTTCTTTATTGTTGTTGTTGTTGTTTGTACATTTATAGTTTCTTGTTCTAACATTTAACTCTCTAACCATGTACGATTTATTTGGGCACGCAGGGTGAGGTTTAGTTTCTTCTAAAAAACTAAATGCATTACCTAGAGGCATCCATTGAATGACTCTTCCTTCTCCCCCACTGCTGTATATTCTTTGTCATGTGAAGTCCATATTAAGGACTTTTAAAATGCTTTCCCTTCTGCATCTGAAGCTCATCTTTGTACCATTGACAACAAATCATCTTAGAGACAGGATATCACATAATCCATACTCTAAGTGACATAGACCCTAAAGCAGTGATTCTCAACCTGTGGGTTGCGAACAATGAAAATACATCCTGCATATCAGATATTTACATTATGATTCATAACAGTAGCAAAATTACAGTTATGAAGTAGCAACGAAAATAATTTTATGGTTGGGGTCACCACAACATGAGGAACTGTATTAAAGGGTTGCGGCATTAGGAAGGTTGAGAACCACTTTCAGAAAGGATTATGATCATGTTCTGATTGTGAAAACAAAATCCGGATACGAATGAGCCCATTGCCAATGTGCTTCTGTAGTTTGGACAAATCAAGTGGAACGAATACAACCACCAAAGTCTGCATGAGCAAGGTTGGTGGTATTGAATGATAGGCAGCATAATGATGATGAGATATCACACCCACTGGCAGAAAAGGAGGAGAACAGGGGTCCCAATGCTCTGGACCAGCAATGTGGAAGGGGTGGGGGGGTGCCCTCCTGGCCACCAGCATTCCAGAATCATCATCCATCATGGAGCGCTTTCTTTGCAAGGAGAATCCTCATGCACATTTCTTCATGCTGCCACCACACTGCTCACAGAAGCCAGGTTGTCAGGGCTGCTGTTACCAACCAGGTTTTCTTCCTTCTTTCCTCACTCTCTACGAGGGTTCCAACATCTGTGATTTAAACCGTCCAAGACTGTTGCAAATTCCAGTGTAGTTTACATTGGCGAGGAAAAGTACCACAAGGTACTTGATTGATTTCTTTCAATTTTACAACCAAGTTGCATGTTCTTTCTTCTTCTTCTTTATTCGTAAGAATTCCTTTAGGAAGATCATAATATGAATTTTGAAGATGCTGAATTTAATCTACCAAAGAATAAGCATGTGGCTTATCATTTACCTCATATTGTACCTATGTGTGATGAAGAAATTGCTTGATTCCTGCTTGTGTAGCCTAACAAGATAAAGTATTAGCAGATGAGAGCCACTTAGCAGGTGGGCACAAATACCTTTAGAGAAAGAAAATCTAGAAAAGACACAGGACTATTTCAGAAAAGCAAATATTAAGCCACCCCATGTATTTTTATATTTTAAACGTAGAAATCAATTTCTTTTAATGCTCTCTGTTTGAATCAAGGCATTAAAATAGCACTCTTTCTCCTCTAATTTTCAGAGTTTTTCATCGAACTCTTCGGTAATTACTTGCATGCTGGTATTTCAAATTATCAGGGTTATGCTAAGTGGCCAGATTTCTCTGTTCTGAAGTAGCAAGGGGCAGGGGGTCCTGTAAGAGCTTGAAGTATGCCTACTCACTGTTTCATTGCTCATTTCAGCATGCAGCCTTTGCATATTGGAATATTGGACATTTTTGGTTTTGAAGAATTTCAAAAGAATGAATTTGAACAAGTAAGTGTTTGTTTTTGAAATTTGATAAACTTTAAAATGTTTTCCCCCTCTAATCAGTTAGCTGTTTTTAATTCATTAGAGACTATTTGCATAATTGCTTTCAAATACATAATTAAAAGAAGTACTTTGCCATTCTGTTTTAAAATTAATGTCCCTGCTTTGTTGACAGTTTATCGTTTTTTGTGTGATCTTGTAAGCAACTGGCATAATCGTATTTTTGAAACAGAGGCACTTGTTTTGAAAGACAATGCTTGATGAAGCGCTGAGTTGTGCTTATGCTGTTTCAAGTAGGTCAGAGAGACAGACGGAGGGCATCTGTATTTGAAATCAGGGCAAAGATCTTCAGAAAGCTTGGCTAAAAAATCAGAATGGAAATACTCTCTTATGCTAAATGCTGTTATTTGTAGGTTCATCTTTACGTGACATGCATACATATGACTATGTCAAACTCATGGAAATAGATTAAAGAGGCATTGATTATTTTTAATCCATTTACAATTTAGGGCACCTTGAAAGGCACTAATTTGTTTATGTATCTTAATAGTACTGGATAAATAGTTTGATCAAGTTAAGTGTATCTAAAAATTAAGTGTTAGAGAGTAGAAATAGAATTTGCCTTACCAGGCAGAGTAAGAAAAATAAACCTGAAAAAAGATACAAATGGAAAGGTAGAAAACCAAGCTGCACACGAAGAATTACAACTCCCCAGTGTTTAGGGAGAACTGCTAATAACTGCATAACTTGTGCAGCTGTCCTTTAAACTAGGTGATGGGGTGGTAAAGGACACTGGACGAGGAATTAAATAGAGTGAGTTTGAAACCTAGTTCTGTGACTTCTATTAGCAAAGCTTCAGGGCCGAGATGAAGGGTCTATAATGAGCTTGGATTTCGTATTCTGTAAAATTAGAATTATTCTAGATTTACACAATTGTGAGATTAAACAGATTACTGTTATAGAGATCCTGATGTTTTCTGGCTCACTGTACGTGTTCAAGAAATGGTGGATAGCAATCCTTACTGTTGTAAATGGGAACACCGGAAAAACTTTTAAAATTCAGCTATTTTTTTTTTCCTTAAAAAGATGATACAGCATCCTGTGAGTATATCCTAAATCATACTTACTTACTTAATCCAGGGTGAGTCATCATGAATCATGTTTTTTAGAAAACATTCCAAAAAACCTAGAATGAAATAAGCTGAAGACCATAGGTATTTTTCTCTTTTCATACTTTTGTATCCATGGATTCATAGAAAAAAGAGGACTTCATGGTTGTGCTTATTTATTGCTTTTAATAAGAAAAATGGTGATGAAAATAAGGAAGAGAGCAGTTGAAAGCATGATCAGTTAATGCCAATATGTGATGTACTTCTCAGTGAAGTGTTTGAATGGTAACTGGCAGCCATATGGATTCCTCACATTTAAACCTTAGAAAACTTACACACTTTCATGTCTGTGATGAGACTCTCTGGATTCTCCATCACGTGCTAACATGTATAAGTCACAGGTGAAATGATGTCACGGCCTCTACTAGGAGCCATGCTCTCAGCACCCTGCTTCACACCCCAACACAGTCACCTATCAAGACTGTGCTGGTAACTGATATTTACAAAACATGTATGTTATTTTCTTATTAAAACATTTTATTTCACTATAATTATGTATATCCTGTATTATTCTTTCATTCTGGTAAATATTTGAATAATATGTTTTAGAATAGATTCACAGCCTGAGATTTTTATATAATAAGGAATGACATTTTTTCCCCAAATCCTAAGAATGAATCTCTATTAAAAAGCAAAAGGTAGTTTTAGACATTTATGGATAAAATTGCAAGACCAATTCTTAGACAAATTAATATTTTTAAAATATAGATACCTTTTTCTTAGCTTTGCTATTGTACACAATAGTAACTAGAAGCCATTTAGAAGTATAAAATCATTTTCTTAGTGATGAATCCCAAGTCATTTACAGTGGACTTAGTAAATTCCTAGATTTTCCTGGGAACTTTTAAAGGCCATTGATTTGAATGATACATTCTAGTTTCTTAAGTTGCTAATAGATTGTGAAAAAAATAATAGATTATTTTTTTTATTCCATTGGAAACTTCAAAGAAATGCTTAATAGACCAATATTATATTCAGGCTCAAACCCAGACAAATATTATTGCCTTTATAAGTGTTTAGTTTTTTCAGTTTTAAGCTTTTGACCCATCTCTGAGATGATCATTGGAATGTCAACTTCTACAGGGTTGAAGTTGTATTTGATGCAGCATTTTGTATATACTAAACTCATGAAAAATATCTTCACAGTATATTTCCTAGTTGTTCTCCTTGCTGAAGAATAAATATATGTAGTTCTTGACAATTGTTCCTCCCTAAGAAACTTAACAGATGTTTAGAAAAGGGACAAATTGGAGGAGATATAATAGGCATATTAAACCATCAGCTTCTCCAACCTTGGTATCCTCAAGTAGCTCTAAAACAATGGTTCCCAACCTTTTTTGGCCACATCCCACCTAAACATCTCTAAAATCCTGATGCCCCCCTGTGATATGTAATTCTTATTATTCAAAAAGTGAACTCCTATTCATGTGGAGGAAGCCTAAAAGGTCATTAACTTGGTCTAAACAAGCTTTCAAAGAACATGGCTTTCATGAAAGAGAAAAATAAAAGAACAAAAGTACAGTTGAAGTACTGAGGAAGAAATCACTAAGAAATTGTTTTAAAAATAATATGAAGTAATATCACAAAATAGCAAATAAAGTTTCAAAACATATAATAGAGAACTAAAATCCATAAATATGTCACAATATATATTTACATACTGTATATGAGGTCCCTAGAACCATAAGGAATGAAAAAAATTCACTGTTAATAACTCATTCTTGAATTACCCCCCTTAAAAGTCAAATTGCCCCCTTAGGGTGTGTGCCCCATGTTGGGAACCACTGCTCTAAAAGATTAGATGAATGGTTGTGATCCTTTTGATAATAATTTGTTTCAGCTCATAGGAAGTGTTAATCCCATTTTCTTTGACTCTTAATAACTTTTACTTTGAGCTATTTCATATATTATAATAAACACCATATTTAGAGTAACAAACACCGTATCTATCAGCATTACTCTGATGGTTCAGTGGAGAAGGGCATGCTAAAATTGAGTCCTGAAGTACCTAAGTACCTACGGAGAGGCTCTGCATGTATTACCTTGATTAAGTAATTACATTATTATCAGCTTACTTTCTGTTAGGTAACATAAACTTTATAAACTCTCTTTTATTATGTGAAGTTGATCTCTAGCACTGTAAGGATATCTCCTAAGCCATTCAAAGGAAAGCCTCTCCAGTTGACTCTTCAGCATTATGCAGTGAATTCCAGTTTATAATGCTTGATAAGTACAAAGATGATAAAAAAGGGGTACCTTCTTACACATTTCAATGCCAGTGTTGTTAGAAAAGAGAAAGCAATTCAAGGCAAAAAGTAGAAAGGTGTGGTAAAAAATATTTCTACTTCCAGAGATGATTATATATTAAGAAAACGAATGAATGAAAACAATGAGAGAACTTGTTAAAGTTATAAAATCTGCATGTAAAACCAATGACTTTTATATATTTTTAAAACACCTTTTCAGAAGATGGATGGAAGAAAACATTGTTAAAAATGAGTAAATAGCCCTAAGTGAGGGAATCTGTAAAATGCTCTGGAAAGTCACATAATTATACTTAAAGAAATGGAAAGATATACTGCATTTTTAGAGAGAAAGGGTTAATATTATAAAGATGCTGATTCTCTCTAGATTAATTTATAAATATAACTTGATGCAGTCCCACTACAAATAAATGAAGAACGGATGACAGAATCAGAGCAATTCAATTTTGCAGCTCCTACTAAGTAATGAAGCTAGGCAATGAGTATCAATCATTACTAACATTACCAAAGGAGTGACAACAAACACAAGATGTATGTCAAGTGTTCTTGCCAAAAAGGAAAGCAAAGGTAAGAAGGAAGGAAGGAAGGAACGAAGGAAGGAAGGAAGGAAGGAAGGAAGGAAGGAAGGGAGGGAGGAAGGAAGGAAGGAAGGAAGGGAGGGAGGAAGGAAGGAAGGGAGGAAGGAAGGAAAAAAGGAGAAATTCTAAATATAATGAAGTTTTGTGAGCTGACTACTAATTAACAGGAACAGAGGACAGCATAACATGTTAAAACTAGGGAGTGCACGCTGCAAAATCCAGAATATGGGAAACTGTGCAGGACAAATAGCGTAATTTCTTCAACATATAAAATACAAGAGTAAAAAATTAAAAGCAGAAGAGTGACCTATAGATTGAAAGAGATATGAGAGATACACAAGTCAGTTAATTATTTGTACATTATGTAGATCCTGATTTGTTTAAATATTAAAAATATGAGTTATGGATGTAATGTGAAATCTAGATATTTGAGAAATTAAGAAGTTAATGTTGATAGAAATAGTGTGTGATAAAGGAAATATGGATGTATTTTTAAGTTCTAATATCTTAGAGAATCATACCAAAACATTTTCCAGTTAAATGACACAATGTCTGAGAACTACTTTAAATGAGACTAGTTTTGTGTGTATTAGGGAAATGGATAAAACAAAATTAGCATTGAGTTGGTAATTGTTGATGATTGTGGAAGATGATTGATGGTAGAAGGAAGTCCATTACATTATCCTCTTCACTGTTTAATATTCTCCAAAACATACTATTTTAAATAAATATAAATGACTTTCCCCAAACAAGGATGGAGAAAGAATAGAAAGGCTCTGCAATCATAGGAAATTCAAAGAAGGCAAAATAAACTATAGAATCTTACAAATGAAACTGATCAGAAGAGATACTGTCCTTCACTTGAGGGAAAAACATAAAACAGTCCCATAAACCACCAGGAATTCTAAAAAGTGAGTTGGAGACTCACAGTACACTCGGCACAGTAAAGGCCCTAAAAAGTCTTGCAGAGAAGCTCATTAGCTTAGCCCTGTGTTTCTCCAATAGGCTTCTATTTTATTATTTTCTAGACATTAGTAATTTACATCTTATACAATTAGTGTTTTGATGAATATATTTGAAAAATACTGAATATCTGAAAACTAATATCCTCCTCCTCTCTCATGTACATATATATGTAGATATATATACACAATTACTATACATATATACTCACATATATATGTTTATATGTATAGTAATTAATGAGCAAATCAGTTAATGGATTGTGTATGCTCTGTTCCATCATCTACCTCAATGTGTTTAGCCATGTCTACATATTAAAATCACCTGGAAAGCTTTTAACATATATCAATGCCTGGACCCCACTCTGATTTAATTGGTTTGGGGTCAGGTGGGGACACCGGCCTTTTTAAAAAAGCCACCAGTTAATTCCAGTGTGCACTAAGATTGCAAATCACTGTCCAGCGCCTGGGGCTCTGCCTTTAACTAGAGTCAGATTTAATTAATCTCCCACTTTAATTCCATGATGTATATGTCATGCTCCATTATATTTGTGCTTCTGATATATTTCACTGAGTAATAAAGGGAGAACAGTTGGTAAAAATTTACTCAAGAAATTAAGTTTGTCATTAATACAAATGATAGGCCATCTGGATAAGCAATAATGTTCTGTTACTAAAACGTGTTTTCAAAGGGTGCGTAATTTTTATTATTAAACCTGTTAGCAACAGCACTTTATGTACAAAGTGCATGCTAATTAAGCAGTACTTAATAGCTGTTCATTCTCATCTATGAATCCTCACCTTTCACCCACATTCAAGTCCACTGTAATATCTGGAAACCTAAAGAAACCCAAACACAATTCTGGTGGATAGAGTTGAAAAGTAAAAATAATGATTGTTTTTGCATTGAAGTCCATGATATTCTCAATTATTGATGCATATTTATGCTTCTAATACATAAACTAATTTTCCTATAAAAATCTTTCTATGGTTCTGTTTAACATACACCCACATACATATATACAACACAGTTCAGTGAAGATAAATCAGGAATAAAGTGGTTCTTGCCGTGATTTTGGCTACCATTTGGTTGGTGGGATACATTCTTCCAATTTTCAACTTGGTATCTGACATAGGATGCTCTGTTTGTATTGGTCCCCTAAGTATACTTCCTGGCAGTTTTAAAGTTCATGTTATAGTACTTCTTTTATATTTTAACTTTGGTTCAAACAGTGAGTGCTTTCAACAGTTTAGAATAGGGAAAGGCAAACTGTTTGGGTAAAAAAATATATTAATCTACACATTACTTCACAGTGAGTTTGAAAACATTCTATTCTGAACTGCATGTGCTCCCAGTGATTCCCTTTACCACCCAGCATCGCTCTCCTCTGTTAGAAACACAAATACATGTTCCCTTCCGGAAAGCACCGCTGTAATTAAAGCTATGAGTCAAAAATCACTCCACAGGCCACTCAGTTTTACACAGCGAGCTGGCATTTTCCCTGGGGGATTTTAATAAATTACTCCCCCCCCCCCCCGTAAGGATCATCCTATAACACAAAGTAACACCCAGTGCTGCAGCTTCAAAATTATTAAAAACTCAGTAGAGAAAGCTGTATGTTTTAAGAATCATTTTGACCAGGAGAGTAACAATTCGAGTGGCTCTATTCAAAAGCACAGTCCAAAGCCCTTTCCCATGGGCAGAAAAAGTGGGCAGATTGCTTTATACCTTCCTTGTGGGGGTGGGGGTGTGCGGGGGACGAAGAAAGGAAAAAAGAGAAGAGTGGAATTTTGACTTCTTCCAGTTCTTCCTAATTTTACCTAGCTTTGTTCATATTTTATACTTGGTATCATCATTTTGATTAAAACAGCAGAGCAATTCAGTAAAGCCATAATTCAGTTTAATAAAATGTTAGTAAGTAAAAATAATTAAATGCCTTCTTGTTATTATAAAAATGCTCAAGTTAGTCAAAACACTACTCTAGGCATACATACAGAGATGTCAGCTGTTAGAAGGTCAAGAGCAAGGGGATTCCCACCAATAGTGCACGAGGGTTCCCTTTTCTCCACATCCTTGCCAACACTTGTTGTTTGTTGATTTATTTATTTATACATGTCCTTTTAAAAAATTTGATTGAATTTATTGGTGGTGACATTGGTTAGTAAAAGTATACAGGTTTCAAGTATATAATTCAGTAAATCATCTGGGTATTGTATTGTGTGTTCACCACCCCAAGCTGACAGTAATTTCAATAAGAATAAATGTAGTTCTTATCACTGCCATGGAGGTGTACTTGGTGTTGTGGTTTCTTGATTACTAGTGAGCTTAATCTTTTGTGTGTAATGGCCATTTGTATTTCTTTGCTAGTGAAGTACCTGTCATATGTTTGTTGATTTATTGATGATAGCCATTCTGACAGGTGTGAGGTGATATTGTGGCTTTTATTTTTTATTCTTTCAATCACCATTTATCCTCTCTATGCTCTCTTCCACCTCCATCCACTACCACCCCTGAAATCACCACACTATTGACCAGGTCCATGAGTTCTTCCCTTTTTTTTTTTTCTTTTTCACTCATTCCCTCTACCACCCCTCAACACTCCACCACACACACAACCAGAGCTGTTTGCCCACTGTCTATGAGTCTGTCTCTATTTTGCTTAGTAGTTCAGTTTGTTCATTAAATTCCACATATGAGTGAAATGATATTGTACTTGTTTCTCTCTGACTGGCTTATTTCACTTGCATTTTTCTGATGATTAGTGACGTTGAGCATTTTTTCATATGACTCTTGGCCATCTGTATGTCCTCTTTGGAGAAGTGTCTATTTAGGCCCTTTGCCCATTTTTTAATTGATTTTTTTTGTGTTTAATTTTTGGTGTTGGCTTTTATAAGATCTTTATAAATTTTGGATATTAATCTCTGTGGAAAGTAGTATAGAGTTACCTCAAAAAATTAAAAATGAAACTGCCTTATGACCCAGCATTTCCACTTCTGGGAATATATCTGAAGAAGCAGGAAATACTAGTTGAAAAAAATGTATGCATCCCTATGTTCATTGCAGTGTTATTTATAGTAACCAAGATTTGGAAGCAGCCCAGGTGTTCATCAGTAGATGAGTGGATAAAATACTGTGGTGTATTTACACAATGGAATATTACTTGACCATTAAAAGGAGGAAATCATACTTTTTATTACAGTGAGGATTAACCTGGGGTGTATTATGTTAAGTGAAAAAAGCCAGTCAGAGAAAGACAAGTACCATATGATTTCACTCACATGTGGCATCTAATGAACAAAATAAGCTAACAAACAAAATAGAACAGACTCATACATACAGAGAACACACTGACAGCTTTCAGAGGGGAGAGTGGTTGGGAGACTGGGTGAAAAAGGTGACGGGATTAAGCAAAAAACAAACAACAGAAAACCTCAAAGACATAAACAACAGTATGGTGATTACCAGTGGGAAAGATGGGGGTGAGGGAGGTAGAAGAGGATAAAGGGGGGATAGGTGATGATGGAAGGAAACTTGATTTGGGGTGTTGAACAAAAAATACAATATACAGATTATGTATTATAAAATTGTACACATGAAACCTATATAATTTTATTAACAAAAGTCACATCAATAAATTCTATAAAAAAGAGCAAGAGGATTTATTCAGGATGTCATCAAAAGTAATTTTTTTTGTAGCTACAGAGCTACAGTCTATTCTGAATGCAAAATGATAAGAGAAGTCTATTAAACATTTGAAGCATTCACATCTATCTAAGCATTTTCAATTAGAGAATCTCAAAATGAGGAGAAAGATAAGTGTCATATAATTTGGACATTTCTTGTACAATAGAGAATCGGCCACTAATGTTCTTATTTTGGAATCCTTTATTAGATTACTTTTTATTGTTTCATACAGTAACATACATTTCCTTATATTTCATGGCTTCAGCATTTACTTCTGGAGGAATCTATTTCTTAAAATATATTGTATTTAGGTACACCTTCCATAACAACTTTAAATCAAGCCCCCGAGATAGAAGATCTATTTGTATTATCTTAAATGATTTAATGTACTTTTTAAAATCAAAAGTTAAAATAATTACAGTGGTGTATATCTTATAATCAAAGAGAACATTTTTTAATGGTTCTATTCCATAATGGAGTAATTCATTTTCTGTAAGTATTTCATCCCACACTTAACAATTTTATTAATTTTTAGTAACAAAATTACTTTAGCATTAGAGGGTTGAACACATTACTAGATTAGTGGAAAGCCTTAAAATATTTTTTAAGCAAAGTGAACTAAATTTTAAAATTTTCTCTTTTTTTTGCTCTCACAACAGAACTTTATGTTTTTGATTATTATTAAAATGAGAGTGATAATTAAATGTTTTTCTTTCACAGTGGGGATACTATTGTGGACAGATGCTACACAGTTTTATGGAAAATGATTTGTCTTTCCAGAATCATTCCTAGATATAAACAAAGCTATTAATCTACTGATACCACTTAGTTTTGATGAAAAAATACAAGAGGATGAATGTGCTAGACTGTAGGAGTTATAAGGAAGTACATATGTTTCTGTATTCCATCCATCCCTTTGCTAGCCATAATATACAGAATTTGTTGGTCTGTATTCATATTCAGTTATTTTTGCCTCGACAACCAAGCATGTCAAGTTAAATTTTCTATATGCTATGTTCTCACCTGAAGTGACTGTAGTTCTAGCATTTTTTATATTCAGAGAATTAACCAGTAAAAGTGCAAGTTTAAGAAACGTTTAGTTTTAAATATATAAAACTTCCAGGTTTGTGTATAACTCATGAAATCTAATTGTCAAGAGGCAGGGAGGAAAAGTTCTATAACTACTGGCCATGTCATTTAGAAATAAGAAAATTCAAGTAATTCCAGATATCATGCATGGAGGGCTAGGAAGAAGAAAATGATGCAAAGAGTGACTCTAAGTTTAAGAAAATTCTCTCAATTTTATTTTATTATTTTATTTTACTTTATTATATATTTTAGGTTTTACAATAACTTCCAAGACAGAACCAATGTGGTGTGGTTCATATTCTACTTTTCACTTAGATTTCATTTTGTAATTGGAAGCAATAGGGAAGCTAATTCAAACTATAGACATTTATTTATCATCAAATCACAGAAACCATTTTTTCACTGTGAAACAGAAGTGCAAAAAAAGTATTGGAAACAAGGGCAATAGTCCTGGGTCATCATTTCTGACCTGGAGCTAAGAATTATATTTGTTACTCTTTAGATATCAAGTTATGCTGTATAGATAAGTCTTATTTTTAATAAAGTTATTTAAATTTTTATTTAGTGTATTTCTACTTTATTGAGTATTCTCAATCTATTATCCTATATAATAAAAGGTTAATATGCAAATTGACCAAACAGTGGAAGGACTGTTCGCTATGACGTGCACTGACCACCAGGAGGCAGATGCTCAACGCAGGAGCTGGGCCCTGGTGGTCAGTGTGCTCCCACGGGGGCAGCACCGCTCAGCCAGAAGCCCAGAAGTTGGGCTCAAGGCTGGGAGAGCATCTTTGGTGGTAGGAGCCTCTCCTGCCTCTGCAGCAGCACTAAAGATGTCCAACTGCCAGCTTAGGCCTGCTCCCTGTGCTGGCAGTTGGACATCCCCCGAGGGCTCCCAACTGTGAACCTTGTGCACTGGGCCTCTAGTGTCTATACTAATAAAAGGGTAATATGCTAATTAGACCGGACATATTCCAGATGACCCCCCGAATATCCTTCCAGACAAAGCCGTGGCTGCGAGAGCCGAGGCAAGCTGCCAAGGCTGGGCGGGCCCATCGCAGAGCCCTGGCCAGGTTGATAGGGCTTCCCTCTATGTAGCATTGATAACAAAGCACTGGCAGGGTGGGCAGGGTGGACAGAGCCTCCCTGTGGGCAGCAATGGGGCCCATTCAGAGTCCCGGCCAGGTGGGCAGGGCTTCCCCATAAGTGGTGATTAATGGCAGAGCCAGGACAGGTGGGAAGGGTCTCCCTCTGCTCTTCCATTGATCCCAGAGCCCCAGAAGGGTGGGCAGGGCCTCCCTGTGGGCGGGGATGAATGGTGGAGCCCAGGCCGGGTGGAAAGGGTCTCCCTCCCTGTGTGGTGTTTCAGTTGCCCTGTCCCATTCTGCCCCCAACTCTTGTGATAGCCTTGGACACCAGGGGCCTGCAATCATTTTGAGTTTTAGCAATCATGATGAGATTAGCAGGGTGATGAGATTAGCAGGGTGATCCCTCTCAAAATCTGGGACTTCTGACTCCTAACTGCCTGCCTGCCTGATTGCCCCTAACCCCTCTCCCTGCCTGACCACCCCTAACCGCCTCTGCCTGCCTGCCTGATCGCCCCTAACTGCCCTCCCCTGCCAGCCTGATCTCACCCCTAACTGCTCTCCACTGCTGACCTGATCGCCCCTAACTGCCTCTACCTGCCTGATCGCCCCTAACTGCCCTCCCCTGCTGGTTTGATCTCACCCCCAACTGCCCTCCCCTGCCGACCTGATCTTGCCCACAGCTGCCCTCCCCTGCCGGCCTGGTTGCCCCCAACTGCCATCCCCTGCCAGCCTGATCTCTCCCCCAACTGCCCTCCCCTGCCGGCCTGATCACCCCTAACTGCCTCTGCCTCAGCTCTCACCACCATGGCTTTGTTCAGAAGGAAGTCAGACATCTGGAAGATGGCTGGTCGACTCGGTCTAATTAGCATATTACCCTTTTATTAGTATAGATAGATTATATAGGATAGGATTGCTTAAATGGGGAGAGGGGGCTTTTTCAGCAGCAGGAGATTCTCTTGGCAGACAAAAATACATAATCCCTATATCTGGACTGATAGCCAGCCATATGCACTATACTGCCAAACCGGTCATTGAAAAATTGAACCGCTTTCTTACACCTTACACCAAACAGCTGTTGCCCTTAAAACCCCTCCTCAGTCCCCACATTAGGTTCTGCCTCCACAGTTCACCCAGATTAGGTTCTGATTTGTCTGTTTCTATGCCAGTCAGTGTCAAAAGCTCCGCCTCCTAGGCTGCCATCTTTGTGAGGGTGTGAGGGTTAATTTGCATATTACCTCTGTATTATATAGGATAAGATGGGGGAAACTATGATTTACATTTGCCTTTAAACTATTAATACTATACTAAATATATTTTATGGTAATTGAGTATGAGTGCTAGAGGCATAAAATAGAAAGCTGTAACACCCCTAATAGAAAAAGTTACTGTTTTCCCCAAAAACAACATTCTAGTCACACCTTTGTTCCAGAAACCCTTCCTCCCAAAGACCAGTGTTCCACAGATGTTGGTTTAAGGACAACCTGCATTAGAATTACTTGAAGGGCTTGTTGCAAATGCAGATTTCTGGGTCCTACCCTAGATCTGGGGAATGAGAATAGTGAGGGTTAATTTCTAGGAATATGCATTTTGTCTTAGTAAAGTTTTTGGATAGAGGCCTTAAACTACTATTTTTAAAAGTTTTATTGCGATATAATTAACATAATAAATGCACATATTTAAAGTATACAGTTTGATAAGTGCTGACATATATACAAACCTCTGAAAGCACGAACACCACCAAAATAATGAACACATCACCCCACAAAGTTTCCTCGTGCTTTAAAAAATATATATATTTTTATTGATTTCAGAGAGGAAGAGAGAGACAGAAACATCAAAGATGAGAAAGAATCATTTAATCGCTGCCTCCTGCACACCTCCTACTGGGGAGTGAGCCTGCAACCCAGACATGTGCCCTGACCAGGAATCGAACCGTGACCTCCTGCTTCATAGGTTGATGCTCTGAGCAACACTGGCCAAACTCATGCTTCTTTTTTATTACCTTTCTCTGTTATTTTGATTTATATAAATTATTCACCTTTAGTTATTTTCAGGGAGTTACAGAATTCTAAATATTTCTAAGTGGCTTTTAGATTTTACCTAGTATAACAGTGGTTAGGTTGCAGGTGGGAGAACATGATGGTCTGTGAGACTGAGTGAGTTCATTAAGAAATGGGTGTAGATAGGGAAGAAACAAGGCTCGAGCACTGAGCCCTGGAACACCAGGATGGAGTCAAAGAAGGACACAGGAGTGGCTAGTGAGGTATGGGGCTAAGGGTGATGTCCTGGAAGAAGGACATAGGAGTGGCTAGTGAGGTAGGGGGCTGAGAATGATGTTCTGGAAGACGGGTGAGACGGTGCTCCATGGAAGCGGAGGAATCATTGTCACATATGGCAGGCATGTCAAGGAAAGTGAACACTGAGGATTGAACATTGGATTTAGAATTGCACCCATCACTAGTGGCTTCCACAAAAGCAATTTTCATGGTACCAGGGAGGCAAAATTTTATTACACTGTTTTCAGTATTGGGAAGGAGAGGAATTTGGGATAAGGAGACACTGTTTTGAGTTCTTGTTGTTGTTATAAAAAGAAAGTAGAAAAGTAGGAGAGTAGCCTAGAGGAAAGTAAGACTTTATTCTGATTTGGTTTCTTTTCTTTTTTAAAATATGTTAAGATAATTTTTAAGATTAAGAAATTAAAACTAAGGTTAAAAATAACATCTTTGTTTCCTGATAGGAATGAAGAAAACAAACATTTGGGAAAATGTCAAAAATTTTTCAGATAAAGGACATAGTTTCTGCAATAGAATGCTTAGGCCGGTTATTCTTTCTGAAAGAAACCCATTTTCTCGTGCAAGAAAAATGAGGAGGCAAGAAATGCTTCTCCTTTCCCTGGGATGTCACAGTCAATCCAGCTTTTATCTTCACTTGTTGACTAGAGACCAAATATTTATTGAAAATATTTTTCATATCCTCAAATATATTTTAGACTACAAATTTTTAAGTTAATGCTATAATTATACTTGTTGTTTTTAACATTCTTTAAATTAAAGAATCAGACAATGTATCCAGTGGAACTCCTTATTTTGGCTTTTCAACAATACTGCAATGCTTTATCTTGATAGACTAATTGGTTGTGAATGTCCTTGAGTCAATATTTCACCAATCTGAATCTGTGTTATAGAAAGAGTGGATCTGCATGGCCATATTATCTTGTGAATTGTTTTCTTTTTCCCATAATAGCTTTGTGTCAACATGACCAATGAGAAGATACACCACTATATCAATGAAGTGCTTTTTCTACACGAGCAAGCAGAGTGTGTACAAGAGGGAATTACCATGGAAACAGCTTATTCTCCTGGTAACCAGACTGGAGTTTTGGATTTTTTTTTCCAGGTATTCATGTAATATAATTAGTGACTTTACAGAATACTAGTACATGCATTTAGATATTTTGGAGACAATTTTCTTTAAGAGACCTTATTTTTGAGATATCTTTCTATGTGAGACTCTATGTATTTATAATCTTTCAAAGTCAACTGAGGAGCATGTTACCTTTTTCTGAAGGGGTATTTGAAGGTTTGCTAATTCATTGAAAGAACAAGATATATTAAATCATTCCGTTATAAAGATATTCACATTTATTATATTACTAAATTCTCCTTTTGGCAAATGTTCAATGAGCAAAATTTATATTTTACTAGTTAAAATAACATGTAAGACTAATAAGATCATAACATAAATTCAGAATCTTTTTTATTTATCTTTAAAGTTTCTAAATTTAAGTATGAAAAAAATGGCAGAAAAATGCATATGCATACCTCTTAGAATATCGGCAAGTGTTTATAATTATCTTTGTTTCTGCCTTGCAATGCAAGAATCTTTGCATCAATATTTCTATTATATAAACAGAAATCTGACATATAAGTAGCAACCCCTATCTACTAATATAGGATTATGTAGATTTACCCATAATATCTCTAAAACACATGAACATTGTTTAAAATTGATAACATTCAGCTATTGAAGAGAATAGTATTTAATTTTCTACTCTTACTTATAAATTCTTTTATGTGTTTTTAATATGGTAAAATACTCTTGTTCTGCTACCAACTTGTCAACCTATTTTAAACATTAGAAACCTTATTTCTCCAGAAAGCCCTCCCTCATCATGACATACATAAGTACATAACTTATTTGAGATTTTAAAAATATCTTCAAACTGACAGCAATATATACTTAACTGTATATGAAGAGCTTCAGCACCCCCACCCTCATTGTCATTTGCTGCTATATCATTAACTGCTATACAGTGGTCAGCTGAATGATGTTTCTTCTATCTCTTTGGCTGTCATCCCTGAGGCTTCATCTTTGGAAAGATAATTTCAATAGTAGGGCCCTTATCAGTATGAGTTGGAAATGAGAGTGGACATTTCTGGCTGCTGCTTTTCTTTGATACCCATACAAATGTAGTGAAAAAGCATGCTAAGTGTAGGGTGAAATACACAGGTCTGTATGCCAGGCAAGCATATACCCTACAATACAAAAGAAGCTTATTGTTTCCTTTCTCACAACACTCAATCTTCCACTACTCACAAATATTTCAAGTTTTGCATAGGCTGTATTTATATTTCAATGAACATATATTTGTCTTATGTCCCTGAGGGGAGGGGTCAATCCAGATTCTTCCCAAATTCTCCAACTGTCTAGTACAGTTTGTCGCACACAGCGTTGCTGCTTTTTGTTATTATGGTGAAAATGCATATGATAACCTGTCACATACAGAGGAACAATTCATTCTCTCTTAAGCCTTCACTTCTGAAGGAATTGAAAGGTCATTAATCCCTCTTTGTGACTTACTTCTCCATGTTCTGTGTTCTTCTTTTATGCATTTTCCTAATGCAGCAAGTTTTCCAAGTCAGTAAGTTTGATCATCGCTGTTTTTTCATGGCTTTCTAGCAAATGTTCAGAAAATGCAGCACATGTGAACTTGAAAAAGTTTTTGGAGACAATACAAATTATAATGCTTTAAAAATGTATCTTGTTTGTAACCAACCACATCATCCTTGCAAAATATAAAATATCATCTTGCTTTTGGAGCAGAGTAGATTAGCTCCTTTAGAATTAATCACTTCCCTTAAACTAATTGGGGCCTTGTGTTTGATTTACTTACCCATCCATTAAAGGCTTTATCAAAGGAACAAAAATTCTCACCTCCAAAGGAGGTCTGTCACTGCCCCTGAAATAAGGACACACTTTCACACAATCTTTAAGCAGCCCGTTTATCCCTCACTGCGTGTCTGTATGCACCTGTGAGTGTTTGTGGGTGTGTTTAGCAGCAGATAGAGAGGGGACTTCAAGTTAATAGATGAAGGAGCAGCTTCGGAAAGTGTAATATCACACTTTATTTTTAACACTTTCTTTGTTGTTGTTGTTTCTTTATTTGTTGTTTTCTGTTAATCCTCACCCAAGGGTATTTTTTCATTGACTTTTAGGGAAAGTAGAAGAGAGGGAAAGACAGAAAGCAACATGGATGTGAGAGAAACACATCGATTGGTTGCCTCCTGCATGAGCCCCCACCAGGGCCTGGGCAGGGGAGGAGCCTGCAACCAAGGTACATGCCCTTGAAGAGAATTAAACCTGGGACCTTTTGGTCCGCAGGCTGATGCTCTATCCACTGAGCCAAACCAGCTAGAGCTAATATCACTGCTTTACTTACTCATCAGCAAAGAGGTTGCTACAAATCGAAATAAAGACGTTTAAAAAATTTTTTTTTAAATAATCCAGACAGTACTCATCCTAAACAAACTTCTTACATTGAGTGTTTTTTAAGGCCTCTCTTCACCCATCTGTATACCTATATATTTTTAACATTTTTTCACCTCTGTGCTATTCATTATGGGGACTCTTTATGGGGTCCCTGCCACACTGAGATTCTTGTGATGTATCATGCAGAACTGCCTGCTAGGATAACACTCCTTGTAATGGACTTTTTCCTCCAAATTTCCTTATTGAAAAGCGTTTTTGTGTTGATAAGAACTGTCTCTCCAGGTGTTCTCGGTAATTTGCTACGGTGGTGAACATGCTTTTTGCAGGCATTTCCAGTTCCTTCATAGTGCATTTCCACCTCATTAGTTCTTCTTCCTTTTCCTTCCCGGAAGGCCATTGGCTGCTCATTCTAGAGATGGCCCTCTAGTTGCCAGATGTCTCCAGAAGGGCACTCCTGGCATGTGTGCCTCCACCAGGTGGAGGTCCTTCCTATATCTGCCACTTTCAACCTTTGTTCCCTAAGGGTGGCACCAGAATGATCTCAACTTTTGCAGCCCTCAGACAACTGTATACCATCTTTGGGTTATCTTTAGCATGAGCAGGAGACTCTGAAAGGCATAACACAACTAAAATATTCATGACACAAAAAATGTCTTTCTGTTGTCCAAATAAATGACATCGGGTAAGGCCAGTGGTAGTATGGTTTAGTTACCTCAAGTCAAAATAAAACTGAAATTGCTATGAGGGTCAATATAGATCTCCTCACTTTCTGAGGCTTCTTTTTTTATGGTATTCATACTTCAAAAAGCACACTGATTTGATGTGATAAATTAAAACAGACAATAGACAGAATAACCTAAAGAAATAATAGCCCTGGCCCACATGGCTCAGTGGTTAGGATGTCGGCCTGCACACAGGAGGGTTGCAGGTTTGATTCCTGCTCAAGAGCACATATCTTCCTTGCAGGTTCGATCCCCACCCCCAGGCCGGTGGGTTCATGGCCTGTGGGAGGCAACCAATCAATGTTTCTCTCTCTTCCCTTCCACTCTTGCTAAAAAGGAATGGAAAAAATATCCTTACCCTTTGGGTGAGGATTAAAAAAAAAGAAGTAATATAAAGTACCTTATTTTAAAACATAGCATCAGAAAATTTTTCCTAGGAAAGAAAAGATAAGCAGCACAGAACTGAGTAAAAGTTATTCAGTTGATGGGTAAACCATGTGGACAGAATGGTGTTCTGTGTGTGGGAGATTGCAGTATCAGAGGTGGGGAAGTTATTTAAGCAGTATTTTTCTTCATATAAGATTAATTTTATATTGTTGCCTACAATATGACTTTATTTTCCTTACTTGGCACAATAAACTATCAGACATTTAATTTCAATTTTATAAGTTATAAGCTTCAAGCTTTCTTTTCTCCTAAGTCTAAATATTGGAATATGATAGAGTCACTTATACTTCCTAATGAATGAGATTTTGTCATAATTTTAATGGCCAACATCACTGTAGGTCTTGGTTTTTGATAAGTAACTTGTCACCATAAGTATGAAGTATTTGACATGGTTACAGTTCAAGAAGAATTGCAACTTTCCTGTAGTTGGAAATTTAATTTTCTTTTTGAGATGAGATTATACTTTTTAATAACTCCAGTGTTTTAGTGTTATTAAAATATACTCTTTAATTTTTTTATTCATTGCTCTAATTAATAAATACTACTGAGGACCTACATTACATCAGAGTTTTGATTCTAACAGTGAGCAAAAATAGATGTGTGTTAAAAGTAAAGACATTTATTTTCTGAGTGCTTTATATGAAATGATGAAAATATAAAGGATCATTCATGAATTACAAAAATACCAAATTGAGTAACAGAAGAAAAAAAATTCTTAACTTTCAGAAGCCATCTGGATTTCTCTCTTTATTGGATGAAGAAAGTCAAATGATTTGGTCAATGGAAACAAATCTTCCCAAAAAACTACAAAGTCTCCTTGAATCCTCAAATACAAATGCAGTATATTCCCCCATGAAGGATGGGAATGGGAATGTTGCCCTCAAAGATCAAGGCACAGCATTCACTATTATGCACTACGCAGGACGGGTAAGTTCAAAGTTAAGTACGTAATTTATCATATGCACTAATGGACCAAAGGTCTTAAGGACAAGCTTTAAAGTTTATGATATTTTAGAGTTTCTTTTAATAAATAGAAGTTGGGCGAACAACCCACAAACTTTTCCACTTCTAAGTTCTTTTCTTTTAGCCTGATAAGGAGTTAGTACATCTTTAGAATGTGGGTGATGAAGCATTCAGTATGATCCTTCTCCTTCTCATAATGTTTTGAGAATTATAACTTAATATGAGCAAAAGACACCTGGATTTCATACAAAGAGCTCTGATGTGAACTGTGGGATATTTTCATAATCCAAACAAGCATTGGACCTCTGAGTTTACTTACCCTTAAAATAGTTTTTAGTAGTATTTTTCTTAAAGCATGTCAACCTAAGAAAGCAACTCCCAGATCTCTTAATTCCATAGCCAGCTTTGGAAAATGTGTTTCTTTCTTTAAAACCTTCAAGGAATAACTCTTACCTGTCTGAAAAATTGTCACACTCCCCAGGCTAGGCTTCTATTAGACTACTCCAGGCTGATACCTCTCTTTTTTTCATAACTCACCTGTTACAACTGCCCTATACAAAACCTCTGTTCAGGTTTTTTTCCTAATCCATCCACTGTTTCCCTACATTCCTACCCCTATTCCCTTAAACTCCCTCACATTCAAGCTTAAAATAGCCCCCTTATCTTCTTCACAAGGTCAAATTGTATCCATATTTTAATACTTAGAAGCACATCCCACTTATTGTTGGTTCAGCTTCCATTTATAGTTAATGTCTTCTATTCTTATATTTGTGGCCCTCAGGTATCCCCCCTCCCCAATTTGGCACTTAGTACAAATTCCATATTAGAGGGTGAACTCTCTACTCACTCTCTCACACTCAGTGCATTGCATTCATTTCAACCAGTGTTTACTGAGTCTCTACACGCCAAACCCAGAGCATTAGAGAATCAAAGGGGAGTAAAGCATATTCCTTGCCCTCAAATATCTCATGGTCAAATAAGGAAAAGGTAAGTTACCCAATAATTATGATACAATTTGTTTATAATAACATTAGTAATATTAACAAAATTCTATAGTACCACAGAGAAAGAAGCAATTATTTAGCTTAAAAAAAAGATATAGAAATGTTTTCTAAGGAAGTGAAATGTGACTTAAGCCTTTAAGGCTAAATTAGAGCTTACTAAGATTAAAAGGGAGGGACATTCCAGTAAAGACATGGACTTTTGCAAGTGAATGGCATGTGTAACACTCAGAATTCAGTTGCATATGACAGAATCCATTCTAGCTGTTCAAGCAGGAAGTAACTTCAATTCAGGAAAATCATTCCTGGGAGACTGTAAGTTGAACTTTTGGAAATGACCTTAATTAAAATCACACCACATGACAAGACTGCCGACATAGTTATGTCCTCGTCTTTGGTCAGGAAGCCCCCACACATATGGAGAAGCTGCTGCTACAGGTACTGACTGTTATTTAATGTTACCAACTATACCAGTTAAATACCTAAACCCTGGTACTCCACATGGAAGAGGTCAGTGACTGGGACTGGAGATTTCCACTGCCAGAGAAAAACAAAACCTCTGCATGACATGCTTACCAGTAAAAGAGCAGAGGCAGCGGATGTGTGGCCTTCATCACTTCTGCCTTCTGAAGCCTGTGCCATAGTGCTGGACTGGTGGATGCTACAGAACAATCAGATTCTAGCTGTAAGGGATCCTGGAAGGGGAATTTGCCTGCTTTTCGGTGTCCGCAGTATATGAAAGCAACTAGAATGAAAGTGGTGTATCATTCTGCCATTTCCACCCACATAATAGTTGGGAAACAGTGCAAGAATTTCAGTTAAGTCTATTGAACATGTCCATAGAAAAGTCTAAAAAGACTGCTTTGGCCAAGTCAGGAATAAATATGTATGTACTGTTCAGAACTTTGTCCTCTCACAGTGTTCATTCATCACATGTTTTCAGACAGGGTGGGGTGAAGTAAGAAAAACATGATATAAGATGGATTGAGGGAAAAAAGGACGGGGGGCGGGAGGCTATGGAAACACTCAGGCAAGGACTGAGTGTGAGCAGTGGCTGGGGAATGCAGAGGAGGCATTCTTCAGGAAGGGGCTGGGGACAGAGACTGACTGGGTTTGAAGAGCAAAGGAGGACACGTAGCTTGAAATAACACTGAGGTTTCTCACCCCCTGTATGGTTATATTATGCTAACCGAGAGAAGAAATCCCGGAGAATGAGGCACTTGAAGGAAAGATATTCTGTTTTAGATGTTTTGAATTTGAGGTTTTAATGGAAGTCCCAATAGGATGCTGAAAATACTTGATGCTGGGATGAAAGACTTTGGTTTTTAGAAATGCAGTCATATTTTTGGAAATGTGTATCTTGATCATTTCGCCCAGAAAGAACATGGAGAAAAGAGAAGAGTCAAAGAAAGGGAGGAGGAGCAGGAGGCAACAGGAAATGCTCCCAGAGCATCTTTGTGAGAAGTTACAGTAGAATGATACCAAAGGAAGGCTTGAGTAGTTAATGGATGTGGAGAGAAAGTCAGTGGAAGATTTTATATATAATAACTAGAGGTCCAGTGCACAAAATTCATGTACTGGAGGGGGAGGCGCCCTCAGCCCAGCCTGCACCCTCTAGCAGTCCGGGACCCCTCAGGGGATGTCCAACTGCCGGCTTAGGCCCACTCCCCATCACCACCGCTGCTCTTGCCAGCCATGAGCCCAGCTTCTGGCTGAGGGGTGTTCCCACTGTAGGAGTGCACTTACCACCAGGGGGCAGCTCTTGCATTGAGCATCTTCCCCCTAGTGGTCAGTGCACGTCATAGCGACCGGTCATTCTGGTCATCCCGCCCTAAAGGTCACTGGGCTTTTATAAGATAGATAACATTCCCAGAGCAATTTCTTTTATATTTGAGAGGAGTGTGTGTGTGTGTGTGTGTGTGTGTGTGTGTGTGTGTGTGTGTGTTTTACATATTGAGTAGTTTCCATCTCCTGGCAACTCTATGATGAGTGATGTCCACAATGTCCTATCCTCAACAGCCCTGCCCAGCTCCTGTAGATTCATGCCTGTGGCTTCTTTTATGTAACCAATCCATTTTATATTTGGCCATTCTCTTCCTTTTGCCTTATATTTTTCTCAGCATTACATAGTCTTTCCCAAAGAACTCTGCCTTCTCATGATGTGCCTGAAGTAGGACAACTTCAATTTTGTCACTTGTGCTTCCAGCAATGTGTTAGGGTTCATTTGCTCTAGGACCCACTTATTCGCCTTTCTTTCCAGCATCTGCAGAGCTCTACTCCAACACTATGAATCATTTTTATGCCTATCAGCCTTCTTCACTTTCCAGCGTTCGCATTTGCTCTTAGTAATCGGAAATACAAGGGTGTGGATGATCTTAGTGTTGGTCTCTAAGGACACATGTTTACTCTTGGTGATCTTTCCTAATTCTCCCACTGAGCCTTTAAAAATTCTTTATGACAATAGCAATCTTTTAGTCCAGTATTCAGATTGTTAAATCTATATTTTCTTTATATTATACATTTATTGAATTTATAGGATTTAGTTGAAAAATTACAATAAGGTATAATTAATGATTTTGGAAAATTATTTTTCTGTAAGTTTCATGGGATCCATCTTAAGTCAGTATATACCTGACCTGCCTTGTAAATTTGTGTTTATAGCTTGAAGAGGTGTTTAATAAATGTTAATTGTGTTAACTTGAATGGAATCCAGCTTTGGAATAATGTTATTTAATTATTTTGTTTCCTTTTAAAATTTATTCTAGAAGCACTTAATGAAATTTCAATTTCAATTTTTTTTTACAACCCTCAAGACAGAGCTTGCTTTTATTTTTTAAGGACTTGACTTTTATATCCAAGTAACTTTTTTTCTTTATTGATTAAGGTATTACATATGTGTCCTTACCACCCCCATACTCCCCCCACACCCCCAGTCATGCCCTCACCCCTCTGGTATCTGTGTCCATTGGTTAGGCTTATATGAACGCATACAAGTCCTTTGGTTGATCTCTCCCCCTTACTCCCACCCTCCCCTACCTTCCCTCTGAGGTTTGATGGTCTGATCAATGTTTCTCTGTCTCTGGATCTGTTTTTGTTCATCAGTTTATGTTGTTTATTATATTCCACAAATAGTTGAGATCATGTGATATTTATCTTTCTCTGACTGGCTTATTTTGCTTAGCATAATGCTCTCCAGTTCCATCCATGCTGTTGCAAATGGTAAGAATTCCTTCTTTTTTACCGCAGCGTAGTATTCCATTGTGTAGATGTACCCCCGTTTTTTAATCCACTCATCTGCTGATGGGCACTTAGGCTGTTTCCAAATCTTAGCTATGGTAAATTGTGCCACTATGCACATAGGGGTGCATATATCCTTTCTGATTGGTGTTTCTGATTTCTTGGGATATATTTCTAGGAGTGGGATTATTGGGTCAAATGGGAGTTCCATTTTTAATATTTTGAGGAAACTCCATACTGTTCTCCACAGTGGTTGCACCAGTCTGCATTCCCACCAGCAGTGCACGAGGGTTCCTTTTTCTACACATCCTCGCCAGCACTTGTCATTTGTTGATTTGTTGATGATAGCCATTCTGACAGGTGTGAGATGGTACCTCATTGTTGTTTTGATTTGCATTTCTTGGATGATTAGTGACTGTGACCATGTTTTCATAAGTCTCTTGGCCTTCTTTATGTCCTCTTTTAAAAAGTGTCTATTTAGGTCCGTTGCCCATTTTTTGATTGGATTGTTTATCTTCTTTTTGTTAAGTTGTATGAGTTCCCTGTAAATGTTGGAGTTTAAACCCTTATCAGTGATAACACTGGCAAATATGTTCTCCCATGCAGTGGGCTTTCTTGTTGTTTTATTGATGGTTTCTTTTGCTGTACAGAAGCTTTTTATTTTGATGTAGTCCCATTTGTTTATTTTCTCTTTAGTTTCCATTGCCCTAGGAGCTGTATCAGTGAAGATATTACTTCGACATATGTCTAATATTTTGCTGCCTATGGATTCCTCTAAGATTTTTATGGTTTCCCATCTTACATTTAAGTCCTTTATCCATTTTGAGTTTATTTTTGTGTATGGTGTAACTTGGTGGTCTAGCTTAATTTTTTTGCATGTATCTGTCTAATTTTCACAACACCATTTATTGAAGAGACTGTCTTGACTCCATTGTATCCTCTTGCCTCTTTTGTCAAATATTAATTGAGCATAATGTTTTGGGTCTATTTCTGGGTTCTCTATCCTATTCCATTGGTCTATATGTCTGTTCTTGTGCCAGTACCAGGCACTTTTGAGAAAAGTGGCTTTGTAATATAGCTTGATATCTGGTATTGAGATCCCTCCTACTTTGTTCTTCTTTCTCAGGATTTCTGCAGCTATTCAGGGCCTTTTTTTATTCCATATGAATTTTTGGAGAGTTCGTTCTAGGTCTGTGAAATACGCCTTTGGTATTTTAATGGGGAGTGCATTGAATCTATACATTGCTTTGGGTTGTATGGACATTTTAAGCAAGTTTGGAGGAAAATTGAGTAGTTTTAATGAACTTATTACTGAATTCTAATAGCAATAAAGCATAGCAGAGCAAGCCATTTGGTTAGTTGCTACAGAGCCAAAACCCCATGGAATCATGATTTTGCCTGTAAAAGTACCTTTATCTTTTAAGCAGGATTTTCCATAATTGGAGTCAGTTTTGTGTTTTTTATAAAATCTTTTATTTCACTGAAATGTACTAATGAGTTGTAGCCAAGGACTCCCTAAGGACTAATTCACATGTTACATTATAGATTATATGTAATTTGTGACAGTATGTCAAGCCATATGCCATTCTAATCTTCAGATGTAGCTACATCTACTTAAATTTTGAGCTATTACATTTTTACGGAAAGCAGCATATTCTGCACATTGAAAATCAAGAGATGTAGCGAAGAGGTAACTGGAAGGATGAGCATTCCTCAATAGCTCTTTGATGATAAAGTTGATCCCAAAGTAGAGCTCCATGGGTCTGGGGTCCTTGGCTTGGTTTGCAGCCTCTCCTTTGGCCTAATGGATATTCTAAAGAGTCTTTCTCAGAACCACTTGCTCCTGCTTGATTGATTTACCTGGTTTGGTTAGTGAAAACTCACTGCATCTCATAGGAAGGATAATCATTAATACTGGTGATGATGTTGGCATCCAGTCCCACCAGGATTGACTCACCCATCCCGTTCTGACTATGGGACCCCCCCATGCTTTAGAATATTGTAAGGCTCAGAAGTCCTTTTAGGAATGTTTAAGCAACATTGTTTGCATTATAGCTAAAGATCTTTCCTAAACATATTTGAATTTTTCATTACTCATAGGAGCATGGTGTATTTTCTAATCTCAATTACAGAAATAGTTGAAATAAATGGAAACAGGCTATGCATGAAATATTAACAGGGGCTCATTACTGATCATGAATCTGAATTTAAAAAGGCTGTGAGTTGTGTTGGGTTATTATTTGTTTTAGCAAATTTTAAATCATTTAGGGGATTACCTGCTCTTAAAATTCTGGTGATGGATAAGCACTAAATTCAGAAGTATTCTAATTTTATTGGCTTTTAAAATGAAGAATATCAAAGGAAAGAAGAATTATTATTTGGCAAAAGACATGGGCTCTTAGGAAAATTTAATTTCCATTAAGGTGATTCTGAACTAACTCTAATGGGAAATAGTATTTTGAAGTTTCTAAATTTTAATGTGAGAACAGGGAATAGATTAGGAGATAGTAAGGCAAACTGAAATAAAAGAATTAAATTAATGAAAATGTAGGTCAAAATTAAAAGTTGTAAAATATATGACACTTACATACCTGGTCCTCTTTGTTTTCTGCTCATAATGTCTTTGTCTGAAAGTTGTTTATTGTGATTTTATTTTTTTACCATGAAGTGATTACCTCTGGATCTCATATAAATGTCTCATTCTATGGCCTTGATTTTTTTACATAAATCAAGTTGGTAATATTGCTCTTGCCTAAGATGAAGTGTCTGTGTTTTAGCCTCCTTCTTTCCCCAAACAGTTAATTGTTGTAGTGGGTAGAGTGGTGGCCATCTAAAAAATATGTCCTCGTGCTCATCCCTAAAACCTGTGAGTGGGATCACATGGGAAAAATGGTCTTTGCATATGAAATTAAGGATCCTGAGATGGAGGAATCATCCTGGTTTAACTGGATGAGCTCTAAGTCCAGTGACAAGTATCGTTATGAAAGTAAGGAAAAGAGAGCTTTGAGAAAGATGAGGAGGCCCTGTGACCACAGAGGCAGAAATTGGAATGATGCAGCCACTAGCCAAGAATGCCTGGAGCTACAGAAGTTTAAAGAAGCAAGGAAGTAGGGTCCCTTACAGCCTCTTGGAGAGCAGAGGTGGCAGATTTCACAGTTATGGCCTCCACACCTATGAGATAATAAATTTGTCTTGTTTTGAGCCATCCACTTCTTGGCTATTTGTTACAGCAGCCCTAGAAAACTGATATAGTGTCCACTGGTTCAGCATTTACAAACTAAAAGAGAAGTGAGTAGTTTTAACTCATAGCATTGTAGAATTTCTTTGTCACATTTAAAGGTGACCCCTGAATTTTACCACCTTTATTTTTGCTCATAAGTTTTTTTCTCACCTGGAATGCCCTCTTTCTTTCCAAGTTCCACCCATCCTTCCAAGTATCAAGTTCTTGGCCTAATCCAAATTGCATTGATCTCTGCCTTCCCCAATCAATAATGATGCCTGATGCTTTCATAGCATTTTCCAGTTTACAAAGTGCCTCTGAGGCATTTTCACCATGTGTATGAATGTTACTGTGTCAGTTTTCCAGTTAAGTAAGCCTTAGGGAAAGTCAGTGATTCACCAAAGATTGAATAGCTATGTGTGTCTCCTGAGGGTGGCTTAAAACAGAAGGAATTTATTCTTTCACAGTTCTGGAGGCCAGACTCTAAAACCAAATGTCATCAGACTTATTTTATTTTAATTTTTTTGCATATACTGAAAGAAATCTGTTCCAAGCCATCTCCTAGCTTCTGGTGGTTGCCAGCAATAGTTTTTTTCTTCTTCCTCCCTCCTCCTCCTCCTCCTCCTCCTCCTCCTCCTCCTCCTCCTCCGCCTCTTCCTTCTTTTTCTTCTTCTGCTTAGACACAACACCCTCCATCTTCTCATGGTTTTCTCCATATAAGTGTCTCTGTGCGTCCTCTCCTCTTTTTGAAGGACTCTGGCCATTGGATTTAGGGCCCATGCTATTCAGTATAATCTCATCTTAACTAATTGCATCTGAAAATATCTTATTGATAAATAAAGTTACATTCTGTGGTTCTGGGTGAAAATGAATTTTTGGGGTACACTATTCAACACACTACAGCCTAGAGCAGAGGTTCTCAACCTGTGGGTCGCGACCCCTTTGGGGGGTCGAACGACCCTTTCACAGGGGTCGCCTAAGACCATCAGAAAATACATATATAATTACATATTGTTTTTGTGATTAATCACTATGCTTTAATTATGTTCAATTTGTAACAATGAAATTGGGGGTCACCACAACATGAGGAACTGTATTAAAGGGTCGCGGCATTAGGAAGGTTGAGAACCACTGGCCTAGAGGATCACAATACAGTGTCTTGTTTCCTCAAGCCCCATATGTTTTTCTCTATCTGCCATGGTGTTCGGGGAAATTTGTAAAGTGTTTATTGTCTGTAGTCATGGAATTGCTGTGGTGTGGTGTGGTGGAAAGACAAGTGGTAGGTTATGCACTGAGACACTGGGACTCCATTGCTATAACTTTGAGTAGGAGACTGGCCTTCCGTTGACACACCCATGAAATTTGTAATTAAGGAGAATATAGATATGAACCTCATAAACTTGTGCTGAAGGTTAAACAATGAGCAAGCAATAAATGCAAATATGATTATTTTGAGATATTGCATCAAATCTGTGAGTCATATTTCCCTAACAATAGCTTTAGATGCAGTAATACCACCATATTTAGGAAAAATTTGAACTCATCAATCATAGGTATTGAAGACCTGAAAATATCTCAGGGGTCTAATCAACTGGCTATATTCTCACAGCATAATATTAGGGACTTGATTTACTTAAATCAAGTTAGTGGTAAAATGTCCTTGATTATTTCACAAAACTGTATTTGTTAGTTTTTATGTCTTATGACTGCTCACATTGCATAAAGCAGTGTTTTATAAGTCATATTATAGTAGTTATTTTTATTTGTCACAATGTTATTAATATCATTTCAGCAGATGATAGGGAAAATGTAACCACTACAGTTATTATACTTTCTTGCTCTTCCTATTACACTTAAAAAACTTCAGTGGAAGATGCGCACACAAAAAATCAAGCTATTCCTCTATCTATGGAAAATATAATTTAAAAAAAGTTTAGATAAACTATTTAATTTTGGTAATGTGACATTCTGTTTTTCACTGAATATACAAGATATTTTTGTGATGAGAAGTTCTACCTCAATTAAATAGATTTTTGTAAAAAATTATGTTCTTTACCTTTTGTCTTTATGACTAATATTTTAATTGAGCATATAGGTATGTGAAACTTTAGTACAAATTTTAAAAGATCCTTTCAATATGATTTGTCTTAAGGAAATTAAAGCATTGTCTGCAATTTATATACATGTTTGAAGAAGCAATTTTATGATAGAATAGCCTCTTTATATAATGTGCTTATAGACGTGTTTTTCTGTGGGTGTATTTTGATGGTATTCATAAGGATTCCTTTTCCATCTCCCTAAACCACATCTCAGCAATACAGTTGTGAGCCCTGATGATTATTATTCATCTCACTGATTCCCACAGGCCTTTATGGGAACCATATTACCAAAATGTTGCTCATGGAAGTGATGTGGAGAAAAGAACGATGTTATTGATTTGTGGCAAATGTATAAAATACCTGAATTTTTTTCCTTCTCCCTGAAAAGGATCTACCCCTATTGTTGAATCAATTAAGTGTAAAATGTATTGGTTTAGGTATATGGTGTTACCCAGATCTCTGAGAAGTAGAGATCTTTATCTCATTGATACTGCAATGGGTTCTAGGTGACATACTGGTGAAAGCCTGGCTCTTTGTCCTTAGACTTATTTACATAACATGTGTGAAAAGGAAACCTTGGCCTCTTTACCTTCCCAATTTTACCTGTGTCAGGAAAAACTTCTGTAGTGTGTCAACTGGCCTTCACCCCCTAGACCAGGGGTGGGCAAACTTTTTGACTTGAGGGCCACAATGGGTTCTTAAACTGGACCGGAGGGCCGGAACAAAAGCATGGATGGAGTGTTTGTGTGAACTAGTATAAATTCAAAGTAAACATCATTACATAAAAGGGTACGGTCTTTTTTTTTTTTTTTTTTAGATTTATTCATTTCAAACGGGCCGGATCCGGCCCGCGGGCCGTAGTTTGCCCACGGCTGCCCTAGACATTCATAGGAGACACAATGTATCCAAGAGGACTCTGAAAGTGAACCTTTAAATCAAGAGAAAAAGGAGCTGGACTAATCAATAGGGAGCCTTCCATTTATTTCTCTTTCTTCTCTCCAGGCAGAATCCCCAGACATAACAATGAATCTATCCAGTCTAAGCCAAACTGATACTATTAAAGGTTACTTGACAAAGATATTTTGACTCACAAAGAAAGAGCTTAATTTACATCAGTATGTTTTCACCTCCTGCACAGACTTTTAGAAAAACAAAAATTAACTCTACCAGGTGCCTGGCCATCTGTTGTTTCTATCAATTTCACCGTTGCCATAAATTTTTGTCAGGGACTTGATAAATGCTTCCTTACCCAGGTTTTGGTGAGGAAGAGAAAATGCAGGGTCCCATTTAGGAACTCTTACTGTTTCTTCAAAGATTTAATAGCTTCTGTTACCTTCATGGACTGACAAAGTTTTAAATAAGAAACTTTATAGTTTCTATAATATTGATAGCTTATTTTTAGTGGATTGTTTTTTATCTTTAGAAGGAACCAATGAGGCATATTTATATATTTCAGATGTGTCAATTTCAAGGCAATGTCCAATATATTCTAGATATCTAGATAAAAAATATTAACAATAATACCATGTGTTCCTAATAACTTTTAAAAAGTATCAACTTAAAGTAAATCAGAATGCAAGCAAGCAAAACTATTAGATAGAATCACTTAATGGAAAAGTAAAAAATAGAAGACTCTGCTTATAAATATTGATGCTATAAAGAGATCAATTTACTATTGCACTTGAAATGGAGATTCTTTTCAGCAAACCTCAGATAGAGAGGAGAAACCAGCATGAAAAATTATCAGACCCATTTGTATTTGTTGAAAATGATCTTTTATTCTTTTTGCTAAAATCCAATCTATATATATAAAAGCCTAAGCGACCATTACGACCAAACGACCAGAATGACTGGTTGACCAGTTACTATAATGCGCACTGACTACCAAGGGGCAGACACTCAATGCAAGAGCTTCCCCCTGATAGACAGTGCACTCCCACAGCCAACCTGCTTTGGCCCCTCCCCCTGGCCAGCCAACCTCCCCCAGCTTCTACCCCCCTGCCTGACCTTCCCCCTCCTATCAGCCTTGATCAGTGGGTTGGCCGGCCAACCTCCCAGGGTCCCTCCCCCCACCCAGCCAACCCCCCAATAGGCTTCGATCATTGGCAAGGCTGAGGAACCCCACCCGTGCACAAATTTGTGCACTGGGCCTCTAGTCTTTACTATATTTTGATGTGATATATTGTATTCTAGAGTATATCTCTAAGTTTTGCATTTTTTATTACCTATTAATTCCAACTACTTACCTTCTTGGCTTTATATTTTCCATCACATAAATTACATGGTGGAAAAAGGGATTATAAAATTATAAAATATAAGTGAACTTTTTCTTTCATAAATATTGATGTTTCTCATGGTAGTATTTGATGTCTTCTCCTGGGTGTTTATTTACTGTCATGACTCAGTTTTGTCTATGAGATGATTCCCAAATCTTCAGTGCAACTGTATCTCTTGTAGGCTTCATATCTGCTTTTTAATATCTCTGCTTGGTAGCATCTGAAATGCAACAGATCCAGAAGCTGACTAAACTAAACTCCCTAGCCACCTCCCGAAGTTTCTCCCTCTCACCGTACTTCAAAAGTAAACAAATGAATAAAACTGATTTTTCCACATATGCCCCACTTTACAACTCATGGTAAAATCAGAAACCCAGCTACTTACCAAATAAAAGCTACTCTCTCCCCTGTTTATCTCTCAAATTTAAAAACACTCCTTCTTAGGCCAGTACTCTATTTCACATCACCTCCCTCACTCTGTGGGCTTACGTTAATAGTCCCCTAACACTAACTGTGTTAGTATAACATAAGTGGTAATTATCAATAAAGGGATGAGTGGATATTTTTACTTAAAGACGTACTAACTGCCTCTGTTTTGTTTGTCTTCTTGTTTCTCTGATAACACCGATCGAAATTAAATGTGATTATTCCGATCCATCTTGTTAGTAATAGACCTGAAGCAGTGGCAGTGATGGCTGCTTTCTTTACCAACTGCTCGTAACCATTCTTTTAAGCATTTCTACCTTTTAGCTTCGCTCTCCTTGCTGGAAGAATAAACTGTGCTTTCTCCTTAAAAAAATCAGATCTTGCAGATCATTTTAACACTCTTGTTCTTCATATACCTGGTAGTTGAACAAGCACAACTCGGGGGATGTAATCAAGATTCAATTTCATTTTTGGCTCACACTCCTTTTTAAAATATATTCAGCAGGGACCGTCCTCTTCTCTCTTCTTATAACTAGATAAAAACGCAGGCGGCTCCAGTGATATTTTTCTAGTCGTAGAAAGTTCTTTATTTGCTTTCATAGGCTCTCACGGACTCAGTTCAGTAATTGTAGTCCTATATAATAATCAGAACTGCAGGCATAACTGAAGTTAAGTCCCCTCATGCATCAACCAGAGAGGAGGCCCTGTACAGTGGCCTCAGGCATTCTGATTTCTTTATTTTCTTTTGCTGACTCGCCTTGTATTGTCACAATATGGCTTCACACACACTGCGTATGCCTTTTGGTGTGTAGGGCTAACTCTTGGTTGCTTTTATGGGTACTGAGACCCTCCTCCCCTGGGAACTTTGGACGCCCTGCCCAGGACATTGGTGATGCCAATTCTCCTGGCTGGCAGCTCCCCCACAGCCTTGGTTTCTGGTGTTCATTCCACACTCTCTTCTCTGGGCTCCATTATTCCCAAGCCCCATGTGTCCTCTTGGGCAGGTGTGGCATGGGCCAAAAACGTAACAGTGTTCTTTGTAGTTCATCAGAAACATCGTATGTTCTGTGCTCTCCTCTTCTAAGTGGGACACAGCTCATCCCCCTGCAGCAGGGGCTGTTTCTTCCCTACTCTACCCCCTGCAGTGTTATACATTTTTATCTCTGATGTATGTATTTTTTAACATTTTTATTGGGGTGACATTGGTTAATAAAATTATATAGGTTTCAGGCAGACAAGTCTCTAATACATCATATGTATATTCTATTGTGTGTTCAACCACTCCAACCACTCCAAGTCATGTCTCCTTTAATTATTCCCCCTTTACCTTCTTCTACATCCCCTCAGCTCCCCCCCACCCTTTCTCTCTGGTAATCACCATACTGGTGTGTGTATGTGTCTAGGAGTTTTGTTTTGTTTTGTTTTGTTTTGCTTTGTTTTTGCTAACTCCCTTAACCTTTTTTCAGTTGGAAAACAATATGCTATAAAGCCATATTAAGGAATAAGCCAGTCAGAAGAAGACAGGAACCACATAATTTCACTCATATGTGGAATCTAATGAACAAAATAAACTAGCAAACAAAATAGAAACAGACTTATAGATAGAGAACAGACTGACAAATGTCAAAGGGGAGTGGCCTTGCAGGTATGGGGAAAAGGGGCTGTTTCTTTACCCCACTGCCCTGCTTCTTAGTGGGGACCGACCACCAGTCTGCAATGTCTTTCTAACTGATTGGCCAATGTCAAATATAAGAAGTATCCAATGAAGCTGCCTTCCTCTTGGCTTAGGAGACGAGGGAAGAAATTGCATAAAAGTACTTATGGCCATATTTGCATGCTACATAAAGCAGTCACTATTGTGTACTCAACTTGGTGTGAGAGCAATAGATAATAGACCAACATATTGAGACATAGATAGAGAAATCAAATATGTTAGGTAGATAGATAGGTAGTAAGATCATACATAGATGATAGATAGATAGATAGATAGATGAGAGAGGGAGAGAGAGAGGAAGAGAGAGAGAGAGAGAGAGAGAGAGAGAGATGAATGGATGCACATACATATTTGACAAAGGAGGCAAGAACATACAATGGAGCCAAGATAGTCTCTTCAATAAATGGTGTTGGGAAAATTGGACAGATATATGCAAGAAAATGAAACTAGACCACCAACTTACACCATACACAAAAATAAACTCAAAATGGATAAAGGACTTAAATGTACGACAGGAAACCATAAAAATTCTAGAAGAATCCAAGGGCAACAAAATCTCAGACATATGCCGAAGCAATTTCTTCACTGATACAGCTCCTAGGGCAGTTGAAACTAAAGAGAAAATGAACAAATGGGACCACATCAAAATAAAAAGCTTCTGCACAGCAAAAGAAACCATCAACAAAACAACAAGAAAACCCACTGAGTGGGAAAACATATTTGCCAACGTCATATCTGATAAGGGCCTAATCTCCAAAATTTATAGGGAACTCATACAACTTAACAAAAAGAAGATAAACAATCCAATCAAAAATGGGCAAAGGATCTAAATAGACAACTTTCAAAAGAGGACATTCAGAAAGCCAACAGACATATGAAAACATGCTCAAAGTCACTAATCATCCAAGAGATGCAAATCAAAACAACAATGAGGTACCATTTCACACCTGTCAGACTGGCTATCATCAACAAATCAACAAACGACAAGTGCTGGAGAGGATGTGGAGACAAAGGAACACTTGTGCACCGCTGGTGGGAATGCAGACTGGTACAGCCACTGTGGAAGACAGTATGGAGTTTCCTCAAAAAACTGGAAATGGAACTCCCATTTGACCCTGTGATCCCACTTCTAGGAATATATCCCAAGAAACCAGAAACACCAATCAGAAAGGATATATGCACCCATATGTTCATAGCAACACAATTCACCATAGCTAAGATCTGGAAACAGCCTAAGTGTCCATCAGTAGATGAATGGATTAGAAAACTGTGGTACATCTACATGATGGAATACTATGCTGCTGTAAAAAAGAAGGAACTCTTACAATTTGCAACAGCATGGATGGAGCTGGAGAGCATTATGCTAAGTGAAATAAGCCAGTCAATGAAGGAAAAATACCACATGATCTCACTCATTCATGGATAATAGAGACCATTATAAACTTTTGAACAATAATAGATACAGAGGCAGAGCTGCCTCACACAGATTGTCAAACTGCAGCGGGAAGGCCGGGGAGGGTTGGGGGGCAGAAGGGAGGGGGGTAAGAGATCAACCGAAGGACTTGTATGCATGCATATGAGCATAACCAATGGACATAAGACACTGGGGGGTAGGGGAAGCCGGGGTATTGTCAAGGGCGGGGAAAAAAAAGGACACATATGTAATACCCTTTGTAATGCTTTAAGCAATAAAAAAAAAACAAAACAACCATTTCAAATAAAAACTGTTTAGTGCTTAAAAAAAAAAATCAAATACCAGTACTACCAAAAACACATGTTAGAGCCCATGCTGTAATCGGAGATATCCTGAAATACCTAGATCATCATTGAACATGGTTTTGTTAGGGAAATTAACTGTCAGCACTTCAATCAAATGGAAATATTGATTTGCATATCAGAAATACATTATGTGATAATAGAATTAGCAAATTGGTTTGTCCTTATAATGTATTGACTTACAAGGTAGAGTGTACATGCTGTGGAAAAGTATCTCATTTGAATGTAGTGTTTTATATGAAAACAATGGCTATTCTCTTAGCAGGTAACAGTAAGAGAGAAGGAAAATTAAGGCATATGAAGTCCAAATAATGAATCTAAATGATGTCACAAAAAGCCCTCATACGACTATAACACCATAGTTTTGCCATTCAGGCACTTTTCTGTTTGCTTCCGGATTCTGGCCTGAATGAAGAACTGAAGAGTTGTAATATTTATGCTTCTAGCCTGGTGTGCAATGCTCTATTGTTTCCATTTCTCCTTTCTCTGACTTGCGAGGCCATGCATCCCAGCAAGCATGCTGAGTCCATTCTGCTCTCTCCACAAGATTCATTTATAGGCTTAGATGATATCTCCTTCCACACTCAGTCTTTCTAGAATGAATACTTCTTATCACTTTGTCTCTATCCATCAGCCCTTCTAGTCCCTGCATCATTCTCTTTGCTTTCTTTTATACCTTCAAGACCTTTGTTATCTTTCTTCAGGTGTTTTGAGAACAGTGATAAATAGTGTGTCTATCCCTGTCCTGTTGTGAGCTGTGGAGCAAGCAGAAGCATCTGAGCTGTCAGCACCAAGGCAGGATTAGACAAAAGAAGAAATTGGGGCCCTGCCATGGTGGCTCAGTAGTTGAGCATGGACCTGTGAACCAGGGGTTCATGGTTCGATTCCCGGTCAGAGCACATGTCTGGGTTGCAAGCTCAATCCCCAGTAGGGGGCATGCAGGAGGCAGCCAATCAGTGGGTCTCTCTCATCATTGATATTTCTCTCTCTCTCTCTCTCTCTCTCTCTGCTATAAAAAAGTATATATTAAGATAAAAAAAAAGAAGAATAAATTGGGAATGGTAGAGGTTGGTCAGGAACTAGGCTGAAAAAGAAACTGTGCCAAATTTTCAATAAGAAAAAGATTACAGAGAATAGTTACACAGGAAAAGTTGAGGAGAAAGACAGGGGACAGTGAGGTGACCCAGAAGTGTGTCCCCAGTGGAAACAGTGCCGCCTCCTCTCTGGCTGGAGAGCAAAAGGGAGGAGATAGTATTACTGGCCTGGGAGCCAAAGACAGTGGGAGCCGGAACCTTGGTAGCCTTTCCCAGAAACACTGGGGTCATGAACAGTGGGCTGTAGGATGAGGATGGAGCCAGTGTTTGTTGGGCGGGAAGGGGATTCCCATGGTTTTCACTCTAGTCCTGCTCTCCAATCTTCTGCCAGGGCCCCGGTGGCAGCCCTAGATGGAAGGCTAGGTGACATACCACAGAGCAGGCAAGGACAGGGGTTTGCCAGAGAGTTAACGGTGTATGTAACAGGGAAAGGCATTACCAAGCACAACATGCGGCGGAGTCCAATTCTTTTGACAGTGCATACTTAGACAAAAATAGTTTAGATAGGAAGGTGAATAGCTAGAGAAAGAGACGGGGGGAGGAGAAAAGAAGTAGGCTATCTCTGGAAAAAGGAATTAGAGGTAAATTGTATTTTATAATTTTCAGTATTTTCCAAATTTTATAATTGAACATGCATTACATTGTCTGAAATATATTTAAAAGGTCACTCCTAGCTATTTTTCTTGTTTTTTTCCAAATTTAGTCTTTTAACCCCGATTCAATGAAGATTGTATTTATTAACTTTTGCTATTAACCACATCAAAGGCAATTTGAAAATCTACATAGATGCAGCCACTTATGCCCATTTAGTGTGTGCATATATAACTGTTCTAATCCCCTAGAAGTAATTTATTTTATTGATGGTCTATGCTAATAAAATATTTGAACTTTAGTGTGAACTGGCCCCAGTTCAACATTATATTGAATAAACAGGAAAGTGAGGCTCAGAGAAGCTGAGTGACTGACTCCTCATGCTTCCATAGTGCATTAGTGCAGCCCGGTCCTGTGTGTCTTTAGGCCGATAGGTGGGAAATAGAATATGAACCCTCCTTCATAACCCTGAGTCCACTGTCCCTTCTCCTTTAGTACACTCTCACTCACCTCATTTTCCCCAGACTTCCAGTACTGTATGTGACTTATGCAGGGCACCACAGTAATAAGGTTTTTTTGTTTGTTTGTTTTTTTAAAAAATACCGGCTTCTATTGCTAAGGTCTTAGACAAAGCATTTGAACATTCTTTCTCTATACCCATTTACAAAATGTTAACTATCCTAAGGGGGGGAAAAGTTTAGCCTGAGTATAATTATACCATAGTCTCATTTTAGATTTATCAGCATTTTCAAAATATGCCATTATCTGCTCTACTAGTTGTTCCATTTCTCAAATGCGCGGAAAACATCGATCCTCTGCAAACCCTGTCCCTGGGCTCCCTTACCCTCTGCCGGCATCACCCAGGAGGACAGAGTTCACAGAGCATAAGTCACTGGTACCTGGAGCCATGACTCTCAAGCTTGAAGGTGCACAGAATCAATAGGGGAACAAGTTAAAAATGCAGGTTCCTTGGCTCCAGCCCCATCAATGACGATTAGAGGTCCGGGTGAGGTCTGAACTGTGTTCATGTTTATTAAGCACCAGAGAACATTTCCTGATAGGGACTCTGGGAAGCACATTTTCAGAAACACTGAAGGTATTAGCCGCAGAGAAGGCGCTCAGCTTAGCACATGCTCCACTGTCTCTCAATGCTTTCCTGCTGTGGGCCAGGCTCCCGGCCAGGGGTTGAGACCTCAGATGTGGGAACACACCAAGCCCCAGCTCTTCATCAAGGTTGAATCAGCCAACTGCTCTTGCTTTCCACTCGGGGAATTCAAATCAGTGATGGTGGATAGAGCCGTTGCCGCAGGGCGCTCTCACCTTCGGATATTTCCGTTTCCTTGGTGATTAGCCAAGCATGAGCCAGATAGCCTTCATGCAGAAAGAAGATGCGTGTGGTTTGACATTTCATAACTTTCCTTTCCTTTGTGGACCCAGGAAACGAGGTACCTTGCTGAATTGTAATTCACAGCCACTGTGAAAGTTTTATACTCCCTTTTCATATATAGCTAACACAATTTATCTTTTAATTATATTTATTGCAGTCCCAGAGTGTTACAGCGAGTCCTTCCAAAAAAGCAGCATGCTTCCCTGCTCCCTAGTTTATCCTGCGCTCTTCATCTGGCATGCACACTCAAGCATTTAGACGCGTATTGCTCACGGCTGAAACATAAGCAAATTGCTAAATTTCCTTTGGACTCATTTTATTGAACAGAATCATTCCAAAGGAAATCTTTGAATACATGACAATTTCCTTAGATTTGTATTAGGCTGCATGCATATAAATTTCGCCATTACATGCATGAGGGACGCTGTCACGTCCAGCAGGAATCCTATCATCCAGCCCTTCAGACGAAGAAAACATAAAGACAGAGTGGAAAAGGAAAGAATTTAACCAGGTCTCTATCTTTGGCGACTTTCATGTTTTTCTTCTTTCATCTCTCACATAACAAAACAGCAAGAATAGGGAGGATAGGGCTGTGAGCAGAGCAGCTGTCCAGAATGACCTAGAAAGGTCTCTGCTTCAAACCTGCTTCCTGCTGCTCCAGCAGCACCTGTATGTTCCTCAACTCCCCACCCCGCCACCCCAGTGGCTCAGCTGAGAGGATAGATCTTTATTCTCATGACATGGCAGACTCACCAAGATATAAGGGATTTCTAGGATACATTGAGTTCCTCCTCGGTGGATTCCCTTTCATAGAATCCTCTCTGCCCATTCAGCTAGGCTTTGCAGTTCACTTCCCTTTGCATTGCCCAGGCACCCAGGGACCTTGTCCCACTGCTTTGCCTCCTCTGCCTTCTAGAAGCCACTGGTCTCAATGAGATCCAGACGCTGAATGTGATGTACTTAGATTCTCAGGGAGACTTACTTTATTTGGAAGCAATTTCTCTGTAGTGCAATGAATGGATTTTGACTGATACAATTACAGGCACAGAATGAGAGTCTCCTTTTTTGGATAAGCAGCCCATTTAGCAGCCTCAAAAATAGGGGACATAGATGTTCCATGAGTCCTTCTTGAGTCCATAATGTAAAAAAAGTTTCTGAGAAGGTCTGGGAGAAAAGTGCAGGTGAGCAGTAGAAGCAGGTATGAGGGATATTAGTAGAAAGTGATAGGTATTATGCAAAGCTAAGTACCGACAAGCTTTTTCACTTATCTTCAAGGTCATCTTGAGAGGTGGGGGGTTGGCATTACCTTCCATGTTCCCTAGGTGAGAAGCCAGGAAGTCCTGGTACCTTGACCAGGCTGGGTACCAGGCTTGACATGCTGAGGAGGAGGGCCGCCAAGCTCTTCCCAGGGCATGGAGCCTTGGAAAAAGGACTTGGCATTGGCAGCTGGAAAAGCTGGAAAGGAAATTCCTAAATGGAAAGGCAGGAGTCATGTTAAGAGAGGAATTTTGGAGCAGAGTGGCAGGAAGTGAGGAGAAAGTACAATGGGAAGCACCTGGAACTATGCCATAAATCAAAGGATTTTATTAGGTAAAGTGGACATCTCTCCCTAGATAGTGAGGATTTATCAGCAATTTGACATGAGTGACTGTTGAGTTAGATTTTTGGTTTTCTATTCCCATCTTTTTATCAACATTTACTTCAAGTTTGTGTGTTCATCTAAGGCAAAAAGAAAGCATATGAGTTACCAGAGATCAGATTACATTTTTTTTTTTTTTTTAGCCACGGCCACCTCATTTGCTATACATTTTTTAAAAGTGAAAACAATTAAAAAACACCTTCCAGTGACATTTATTGAAATTGCAGTTTTCCTTTTAGTGTGTATGATTTTGAAATGCTTAGGCAGATCTCAGATTTCAGTATTGTGCTAAGTTTTTGAATCTGTACTGTGCTCCCACCTCACCCCCATGGTTAGGGGATGTCATTGGAGGTTTAGTGGGGGATCAGGACTTTCACCACTGTCCAGAGGTAGCCCAGCCACAGCTCCTGTCTCTCCACACACGGTGGAGTGCACTTTAGTAAACAAAGAAGCACATCTACTCTTGCCGCCTGCTCACCCGACAGCCGGAAGTGTGGCTACAGTCCCAGTGGAGACCCAGAGCTCCCATGCTTGCCCAGCAGTCGTGAGAGTCCCCTGTTCTTTTATGTCAGAGGAGGTTGAGAGGGGAAGCTAGACTTCTCCCACCCAGCAGTACCAGGCTGTGCCTTCCTTCTCCTGCTGAGTGGGGCCAGAGGAAGGCAGCCAAAACAAAGGTTTAAGTTGGAAACTACAACACCCTTCTCCAGACAAGTGATCCACATCTTCCTAGGAAAGCAGCAGGAACATGGAAGAACTCAACAACACCATCAGTCAAGAGGATCTATTTTGCTATAGAACACTTAAAACAAGAAAAGCAGAATATGCATTCCATGCAAGTACCCATGGAACATGTAGCAAAAAAGATCATAAATCAAAACTAAATAAACTCAGAAGGATCAAAATTATACAGAATGCAGTTGCCTGCCACAGTGCAATCAAACTAGAAGTCAATAACAGAAAGATAACAAGAAAATCACCAAATACTTGAAAACTAAGCATTGCCCTTCTGTATAATCCATGGATAGAAAGAAAAAAAAAAGAATTCGCAAGGGAATTAAAAAAAAAGTAGAACTGAATGAAAATGAAAATGCAAGAATCAAATTTGTGAAACATGGCTAAAACAGGTTGAGAAGAAAATTTATAGCGCTAAATAAATATATTAGAAAAGAGGATAGTCTCAAATCATAATCAACTCCCACCTTAACAACCTAGGAAGAGGAGAGACAAATACACTGAAAGCAAGAAAACAGAAGGCAGTCACAAAGAGCAGAAATCAATAGAATTTTAAAAGGACAGAGAAAATCAATAAAACAAAGATCTGGTTCTTTTAAAATAACCACAAAATATGACAAACAGCTAGTAAGAATGACAAAGAGAAAAGATACAAGTTGCTAATATCAGGAATAAAATAGGAAGTATGACTACAAACTGCAGACACTGCAGACATTAAAAAGATCAAAAGGGAATTACAATCAGCTGTTATAAATTTAATAATTTAACAACTTAGATGAAAAGGACCTATTCCTCAAAAAACACAAACTACATCAGTTTTCCCAATATTAACAACATAATTTTAATAGCTCGATAACCATCAAGGATATGAATTTGTAATTTAACTCAACTGAACAGAACAGGAAGGCTCTGGTCCCATATGGTTACACTGGAGCTTTCCTCAAATACCTAAAGGAAAATGAACACTAACCTTACATAATCTTTTCTAGAAAAATAGAAGAGAGAACTCTCCTTGATTTTCTGAAGCTACTATTACCCTGATATTAAAGGTATTTAAGACAAAGACAGTATATACATCCACAAAAGAAAAAAAAAACCTGAAGATCACTATCCATCATGATACAAATACAAAATACTTTTAAATACTAGCAAATATAATTAAATAATATGTTAAAAAAATCATTCACATTAATAATTAATTTTTCCCCGGGGATGCAAAGCTGGTTCTATATTTGAAAATCAATCATGATAATCTATCATATTAACCGGCTAAAGAAGAAAAAAAATCACATAATTATATAAATAGATGTGGAAAAAGCATTTTATAAATTTAACATCCATTCATGATAAAAAAAAAAAAGACTTAGAAAAAACGTAGGAATAGAGGGGACAACCTCAATTTGATAAAGAGCATCTACTAACATCTTACAGTTAACCTTATATTCAATGGTAAAAGACAGTGTTTTACTCATAAGATCAGAAACAAGGCAAGAATGTCTGCTCTCACTACTGTTATTAAACATAGTGCTGAAAGGCATAGCGCTATAAGGCAAGAAATGAAATAAAAGACATTGAAAAGGAAGAAAGAAATTGTATTTGTAGATAACATGATTGTCCATGTGAAAAATCTCAAGAAATATATATATATATATTTCTGGAACTAATAAGTGAGCTCCTCAAAGTCACAAGATACAATATAAACATAAAGTAATCAATTTTATTTCTATACTGGAGGCCCGGTGCATAAATTTGTGCACAGGCCTGGCTGGTGATTGGGCCAACTGGGCCGTCTCGCCCAGTCCCATTCAGGGTTGATAGGGCTGACTGGCCTGGGGGAGGGGGGTGGTTTGTGGAGGGACACGGGGGAGGACCACGGAAGGTTGGCCAGCTGTGGGAGGTTGGCTGTGGGAGCACACCAACCACTGGGGGCAGCTCCTGCATTGAGCATCTGCTCCCTGGTGTTCAGTGTGTGTCATAGCAACTGGTCAACTGGTCATAATGGTCACTTAGGTTTTTATATATAGATACTAGTAATGGACAGTAAATTTAAAATATAACATTGATAATCACTCATAAAAATGCGAATAGGTATAAATCTAACAAAACATGAAGATCTATATGCTAAAAACAACAAAATGCGGATGAAAAAAGTCAAAGATCTAAATAAAAGGAGATATATATCATATTTGTGGATTTGAAGACAATACAATAAATAGTCAATTTACTAATAATATAGTAATAATTCTCCCCAAATTGATACAGGGGTTTGATGTAATTCCTATCAAAATCATGTGAAATTTTGTTTAGATATAGCAATATAGTGAATATTATTCTAAAATGTATATGAAAACATGAAGAAAGTAGAATAGTTAAAACAACTCTTAAAAAGGAGAATAATGTGGGAGGAATTAGTCTACTTAATTTAAAGTCATATTATAAATTAATCAAGATGGAGGTGAAGACATAGGTCAGTGGAACAGATTAAAGCATGGAGAAATAGATTCATACAGATGTGTTCAATTGATTTTAGGCAGGTGAGTGTACCCATAATTTGTCAACATGGGTGATCCAGGCGATGATGTGAATGTCCTGAATGTTTAGCTCATTAATGTCAATATTCTGGTTGTGATGGTTTTCTAGGATGCTATCATTGGAGGGATTGGGTGAAGGGTCCACAACTGAATTATTTCTTACAACTGAATGTGCATCTGCAAGGCTCATTCAGGGTTATTTGGCTTTTTTCTATATTCCTCTCACTAGATACATAGCCTCTTTCTCGTGGATTCCTTTTCTGTTTAGTCCCCTCTTGCTGCCCATGAGGCAGTCCTCTCAAGCTGACTAGTTAAAATTTCACAAGCAGTCGGGTGATTGTTGTCTTTATTGACCTAACCACCCATACTCCCTTATGGGCGATGTGCCATTCAGCCTGGCCAGTGTGGCTCAGTGGCTGAGCGTCAACATATGAACCAGGAGGTCTCAGTTCAGTTCCCACTCAGGACACATGCCCGGGTTGCAGACTTGACCTCCAGTGTGGGACATGCAGGAGGCAGCAGATCAGATTCTCTCTTAGAACTGATGTTTCTACCTCTTTCTCCCTCCCTTCCTCTCTGAAATCAATAAAAATATATTTTGAAAAAAGAGGTGGCATTCATTGGGCAGCTGCCTCCCTTAGTTCAGTCCTGATACACCAGGGCAAAGGACAGCCTATGACACCTGACCATAGCGACATGCCTCAAAATTTTCCCACAAGAAGCAGAAGCAGCTGTTGAAACTGATAAGCCTTCTGGCTGAGCTGATTTCTCAAGACCACATTGGAGTTCATGCTTAGCTGAGATTGGGAGAGGCAATAAAACATGAATCTCTTAAGAGAACAAATCTCCCAGGCCAGACTGGAATACCAATGAAAGCAGACAATGAAGTCATTTAAGCGTATTTAGAAGTAAACTGTCCTTGAATAATCTAGGCATTATTTTTTCATATGTTTTCTTCATTTTAAAGACTTCAGATTAATGGTTTAAATGATCTAAAAGGACCCTTTTAATAAAGAGACTGAATTTATCAAACTGAAATCACACTTCCTTTTCAAGGTGTCACGGAGTCTTTCCACTTGGTTAGTGAGTTTTCTGCGCAGGTTAGAGGCCTTAAATATAAAGGTGACTCTATGAATGTGAGTCACCACCATTTTCTCTTAAAATAATGATGAGAGGAGGGCTTTGCAAATTAGAACAGAGAGGTGTCCCTGTGTAATGTGCAGAATGACAGCACACAGGTGAGCACTTTGAACCTGCATGTAATGTGAACTCTAAGACCTGAAGGAGCTTTTTTATGAATAACTTTAAACCTCCCCTGAATCAAGTTGTTCTTTAAAGGGAATTATTCTTGTGGTCATGTTTCATCATTAATAATTATGCCATTTTCTTTTATCCTAGGTAATGTATGAAATTGTTGGAGCAATTGAAAAAAATAAAGACTCCCTTTCACGGAATCTTTCATTTGTAATGAAAAGTAAGTTTCTCCCTTCCTATGGTTAAAATACCCCACATTTCTTAGTTCTCTGAACATTATCCTATAAAATATGCCACCAGCTAAAGGATAATTTAAATTCTGTTACATTCTAATGCCCAGAATCATAAAGAATGGATCTTTCCACACTATACATTGGTTACAATTTAATTTGGAGCCTAGTAAAAACCATAATTTAACTAAGCTTTTAGCAGATAGAAATATAAAACACCTTTAACACTCTGGTGTTATGAATATAAAAAAGCTCTTCTGTGAAGACTAATGAAGATGAATATGGCTTCCAAAGTTATTTAGGCCACAGCAGGGTGAATTCCATTACTTAAGATGATTCTGAAACACACATAAGGGGTAGTTTATTCTTATGTAATTTATATAAAGAACTAATGCTCACAAAGTAGAATAAGCATACAAATTGATATGTACTCATGCACATACATATATCCATATATCAATATACATTTATAGGTTTCATCTACCTCCTGAACCTTAGTACTTTATATATGTTTATCTATAATTCTATACTATACTAAAGCTATATGCTACATGTATATGTAGTGTAATTATATATATGTCAATATATATTTCTATCTCCTCTAGTAATTATTTTCTTAATAGCATTTCTGCAGTGATTCACATTTTCCTAATAACCTTTTCAATGAATTAAAGCATATCATCTTTTGTGCTTTATGTTGCTCTGAATGAGATCGAGTCATTTATCTTTCCTAGGGAAAGAAGCACATGATAGTCTTTCATGAAATAAGGGGACACCTTTGAGCTGGAAGTAAGACATTCCTATCACTTCTGGTTTGAGGAACATATTTGCCTTAAGCCAAACAGCACACAGTTACAATATATTGTTTTACACAGGGAATTACTTTGCTTGCCTCTTAGAACTTAGGGTTTTTGTGAGTTCTCTGAAAAACTGAGACTAATGATAAAATATGGACTTGGAATAATACCACATAGAAGGAAGAAATTGTAAAAAACAGTCCTGTTGATTATCATTGCATTGAAAATGTCGTATTGTTTTTCAATATTTGAACTTTCATTTATAACATACTTTCAGTTAACCTACACATTCTATAAAGATCTTATATACAGCATGTTTTCCAGGTGGTACAATGACACTTTCTTATTTTTGTATTTTATGGTCATAGAATATATATTTAGAATGAGGATATGATGGCTAGTGATATTGCAATTCTCCTTATTTTAATAGAGTCCCAACATTTTAAAGCCATTCTATTGTTTAAACTTGCTAAAATTTCCAAGACATGGCAACATTTTCCTTAAAGGGACAGAAAATAAATACCTTAGGCTTTGCAAGTCATAAGGTCTCTGTTGAACTCTGCTGTTATAAGAAAGCAGCCCTAGACAACACAGATGGACATGGTGTATTCCATGAAACTTTATTGACCAAAACAAGAAGTAGGCCAGATGTGGCCAGTGAGTCATAGTTGCACACCCATTCTATCATATGAACAAAAGATACATGGTTGTTACAGTATTTTATGAATCTGTGAAATGTTTTAATATCTTACACTATTTATCTGTGGTTGCATCCATACATAGACTTGCAATAAATACAAATAATTTTATTATTTAAATGGACCATGGTATTATATATTTACTATTTATCTTTATTTTGAAATAATTTAAACTTAAAGAAAGTTACAAAATTAGTTCAAAGATCTCCCATATGTCCTTATTCCATATTTTTTTCATTTCCTTTCTTTTACTCTTTTTCTCTCTCTACCATTCCTTTCTTCTCTCTTTATTTCCTTCCTTCCTCCCTTCCTTCCTTCCTTCCTTCCCTTCCTTCCTTCCTTCCCTCCTTCCTTCCTTCCTTCCTCCCTCCCTCCCTCCCTCCCTCCCTCCCTCCTTTCCTTCCTTTCTTCTTTTATTTCTTCTTTCCTTCCTTCCCTTTGTGTGTGTGTATATACATATATTTTTGATTCATTTGAGATTAAGTCACATGCAACTTTATTCCTAAAACTCTGGTAGAAGATCAAGCGTATTATCTTATATAACATCAGTAAATTCTCAGAATATGTAACATCGATACAATAATAGTAATGTCTAATTATGAGCCCCTGTAAAACTTTACCAGTTAACCTTGATCACTTTTGAAGGTGGCATACTTCAGGTTTTTTTTTAATCAAAAGTCACTGTTTTTTCTTTGATAAGTAATTTGTAAGGAAGCACTTTGAGACAATGTAAATATTTTTGTCCTCATCAAACTTCCACCCATTAGATTTGCAAAATGAATGCTTCTTACCTAAATTAATGATTTCTCTATGGTTGCAAGATTATGGTTTTCTAACCCATTTTTTCCATCAACAGTAAATTCTACTATAAGAACTCATCTTTCTGATTAATTATCAATATGAACTCATAAATTCTTTTGTTTTTTTCCTTGTCTCTTTAAAAAATGTTATTGATATAATATTGTTTGATAACATTCTATAAATTTCAGGTCTACAGCATTGTAATTTGGTATTTGTATACTCTGTTATGTGCTCACCACCAAAAGTCTAGTTTCTTCTTGATTCCCTTATTTTACTCAATGAATCATAATCCATTACTATTATTATTTTGATGTTGAAATTGCCAACATGTGGCCAGTGAGAGCCTCCTATGTCCTTTTGACAGGTTCTCATAATATTTTTTAGCATTTCCTTGCATTTTTTTTCTTCCAAGATGTTCCATGCTTTTCTCCCTTGCCTCAGATATAGAATCAGCCATGTGTCCAAGAAGCCTTGATTTATTTTAGAATAGAATAGTATTTATTCTTAAACACGAAGGTCTAGGGGCCTCGTGAGCTCATTTCTATTGTGGTGTCATGACTTTTTGGCTCTTTCAGAACTACCAAATTTAAGATATAGATATAGAAAATATATCGATATATAAAAATACTAGAGGCCTAGTGCATGATTCGTGCACCTGTGGGATTCCTCGGCCTGGCCTGTGCCCTCTCACAATCTGGGACCCCTCGGGAAATGTCAAACTGCTGGTTTCTGCCATATTCCCACAGGACAGGCCGAGGGACCCCACTGGTGCACAAATCCATGCACCAGGCCTCTAGTATGCATACAAGATCTTTGGTTAATCTCTTTCCTCCATCCCCTCCCCCCTTTCCCTCTGAGATTCATCAGTATGTTCCATGTTTTCATGCCTGTGTGTTGAGCATCTGCCCCCTGGTGGTCAGTGTGCATCATAGCTACCGGTCAAATGGTCACTTAGGCTTTTATATCTATAGATAGCTATATAGTTATATATTAAAGTCATGAATTTATGCTATTACCTCTATTTTTAATTTAACTTAGGCTTTTATATCTATAGATAGCTATATAGTTATATATGAAAGTCATGAATTTATGCTATTTCTTCTATTTTTCATCTAACACCAAAGGGCTTCTTTTTGCCTTCTTGCATTCCATGACCATGTCTTCCCTTTCTGGACAGTTCTCCCTAGTTGTCTATTTGTTTATTCATAGAATGACTTCACACTGAGTGCATTGCTAATAAATACGTTAGCCTGGACAAACAAAATAATATGGGTGTAGAAAAGGTAAAATGGCTTTGGTACAAAACATTGCTAACTGTCTGATGGGCTGAGCATTATCCTAAATTATTTATGCACACTATTTCACATTTTAATCTTGTAGCAATCCTCAAAGTAGCTATTGTCATGGTCATTTTATTTTATTTTATTTTTTAAAAAAAATATATTTTATTGATATTTTACAGAGAGGAAGGGAGAGGGACAGAGAGTCAGAAACATCGATGAGAGAGAAACATCGATCAGCTGCCTCCTGCACATTCCCCACTGGGGATGTGCCCGCAACCAAGGTACATGCCCTTGACCGGAATCGAACCTGGGACCCTTGAGTCAGTAGGCTGACGCTCTATCCACTGAGCCAAACCAGTCAGGGCAATGTCATGGTCATTTTAAAGAAAAGGAAACTAAAGCTTAAAAACCTGCCTATATATAGATAGGGGTAACACAAGAAAAATGCCTTCTGGATCCTTAAATACCATATACAGTTTTGACTATGCTGTTTGAATTTATAGCCAAAAACCTATTCATCATTACTCCAGTTTCTTTCTGAGATGTGAAGAAAGGAATGTGGTCCTGGAATTATTAGAATTTGTATAACCTAACATCTAATACATATCAACATGTGCTTTTTATTTTTAGTTTATTTTTTCAATTACAGTTTATATTTAATATTATTTTGTATTAGTTTCAGGTGTGTGGTATAATGGTTAGATAATAGTATACTTTACAAAGTGTTCTCCCCGATAGTTCCAGTACCCACCGGGTACCATACATAGTTATTACAATTGTATTGACTATATTCCCTATTTATATGTGAATCTAAAGAACAGACTAAATGAACAAACCAAATTGAATAGACTCACAGACACAGAGAACAGACTGATGGTTGCCAGAGGGGAGAGGTGTGGGGCACTGAGTAACAAAGGTGAAGGGATTAAGGAGTACGGATTGGCAGTTACCAAATAGTCCCATAGATACTTACATCCAGCCCTGAGACAGCGTAGATTCTTGGGAAGCATGTTCCTGGGTAGTTACTTTCCTGCAAGAGGAGTTCCTGGGAGAATCCATGTCTTCATGACTTGGGCAAGTGCATTAAAGCCCCTTAGGATTGATCAGGTAAGTTTCTGCTCAGACAGCTAGGAGAGTAGTAAGTGACAATTAGAGAGTGAGGGGTCAAGCACTCAGGTGGAGAACTGGGAAACATAGATCAGGACACCTGGCCAAGGGCAAGGGCGGTCAGAATTCATCAAATGGTATAATGCATCGTGGGGAAAATAAAATAGAGGCAAAGGGAAAGATGGACTCTTCAATTACATCTTCCACTCTGAATGTGTGACTAGCCGAAGGACTTGGAAGAGGAGTAAGTATAATGTAAATAACAATGTTAGTGCCACCTTACAATATTCATTTGTTTATTTCCTAGCTAGTGAAAATGTCGTGATCAATCACTTGTTCCAGTCGAAACTGTCACAAACAGGATCCCTTCTATCTTCCTACCCTTCTTTTAAATTCAGAGGACATAAATCTGCCCTGCTCAATAAGAAAATGACAGCTTCTTCAACTATTGGAGAAAACAGGAATTATCTAGAACTTAGTAAGGTAGGAATTTTGTGATTGTCGTTTGGTTGTTTTTAAGTTTGCTTAGAATGTTTGCTTCTTTTTTTTTTTAAGAAAGCACAATTATAAGTAGTAAAGGAAAGAAATTGATATTTTAACTTTTAAAAATTAAATGAAAGGATGCCTATTTGAAGTATAAACATCAGAAAGAGGGACCAGTATAGGAAAGTACTTTCCAGTGAAAATTCAATAGCAAATACAGTATTTGTAATTGTGTTGGTTGTCCGTGCAATATCCTATTTATGTTTCATCTCTATGACTGTCTCTGTGATGAATGGGAAGTAACTTTAGGGCTAGTAGGCTAAGGGGGAATTAACTTAGCTACCTTATTCTGTTGACATTAATTACTTGAGAGGTTTTAAGTCTCTGAACATAAATTGCAGTTTCTCACAGGCACAGTGCCTTTTTCAGGTGCTAGAATGTTTTTACTGCATATTTTGTAGACATTTAAGTTTTTTTTTATTATACTATTTTTTAAATGTGTATTTGTCTCACACAAGTGTGGCTGCTCTTACAACCTAATGGTTCAAACTATTTTTGTAATAGAACTACAAATTCAGTAAAGAGTTTTTTCAAACTGAAATGTCTTCAGTTTAAAATTCAGTGTGTCCCAGTTTGTTTTGCTTGCCTCTACCAAAACCATAAAAGATGAGAAATATGATTGGGAAGGTGTCCAGGACAATCATTTTTAGATACTCAGTTGTAGCTTGCTGGAATGCATTTTAGCTTACCAATTAAAATGAAAGCATAATTAAAATCAGCTCTATTTTAGAAGAGTGGCAGAAATGTGTATAACATATTAGAAATGTGTGTGTGTGTGTGTGTGTGTGTGTGTGTGGTTCCTAGGCCTGAGACTTAGGGATCCTTTGATATAGCTATATGATCACAGGAATTCAATCTCACTGAATACAAAAATGGCATCTTTTACATAAAAAAGACAAAGATTTACCCTTTATAAGGAAGATCTCTATCCCTGTGGGTTTCATTGAACCTGTTGGCCCTTCCTTTCTCAATCATCCTGGAAATCAAGAGCAAGAAATCACTGCACACCTCTAAATTGTAATTTTTAACCTTAATTATTAAACATTACCAGGCATAGATGCCATTAGTCTTTTCCCTAAAGGACTGGAGAAGAGAGATAACTCACAGTAGTTCCTCCACCCAGAGAGGGATATTGAATGTTTAATTTCAAGGGGTGGAGATTTATTTATTATGATTACTCCTTAAGTGTTCCATTCCTCACTTCTGTTCAAACTGCCCTCATCCCTGCACGTCCTCCTCTGTGACTGGCAGAGCAGGTAGGAGTCAGCCCACTTTGTAACTGAGCGTCACACTGGGCTTCCTGTTTGTAGGAAAAGGTTGATCCTGGACCAGTCGCGTCACTTGACAGTCCCTCATCAGTGATAATTAATCATTTCTGTTTGACAGTTGATCTTAATGGAAGGGAAAGAGCTATTGCCATGGCAGCAATAACACCAAATTGACAAGATTTTTATTAGAATTTTTTTCTTCTATAAAGATCTTTCTATTTAAAGAGAAATGATTTTGGATCACTAGATATGTTGGCTTAAGTCTGTATGATTTTTGTGAAATGTAAAGGTACATTAGTGGTTGAGATTCCTTTTAGACCATGGTAGAATTTAATTAATTTCCTTGTGCCCTTTATTTCTCCACTCCCCCGACTTCATTTTAACTGACTTTTTTTTAAAATCTCCATTATGATTTAATCTTTTCTACACATGATTTTTTTCTTTTAAGAGGTGTATTTAATTACTTATCACAGAAAATAGTCTATTGTTCTTTTTCACAGCCAGGCACACGTTGTGTAGTTTAAAATGAAGAAAAGGAAGGGTAAGGAAAAATAAAGGGTGAGAAATGAATCGTAGTCAATCTTAAGGAAACAAACCAATGGTTGCTAAAACATCAAATGTTTGTAACACAGAATAGTATTATTTTGCCCTAGAGTCAGTGACATTTCATGATAAATGTGGACAGTTAGTTATACAACTAGTAAAAATACCAGGGCGGGTTTATTGTACTAACAAGTGAGTCTGGATCTATATTTAATTTCAAATTAAAGTGGGTGCAGGATGCTTACAGCCATCTACTTGAAGGGTTGGTAGTAATGGTTGTTATTTTACATGTAGTTTCCCACTTCCCCACATTATGGTAGTGTTACAGAAAATCATTTGATACTGATTTTTATAGTCTGTTTTAAATCTATATCTGCCCGTCAGAGAATTTACATGGATGAGAGAGGTAATTTTTTTCTTCTAAATGGAATTTAGTAAACTAAATTTTCCCACCCTTTCTTTCTTTCTGTTTTCTTTGTAGTTATTGAAAAAGAAAGGAACTTCTACATTTCTTCAAAGGCTGGAGCGAGGAGGTCCAGTCACCATTGCTTCACAACTCAGGGTTAGTGATGTTTTCTGATTTTAAAACCTAAATTTTGATCATATCAACTGTAGAGGGTTTACATAGAATTCCCCCCCCCCCCATTTTTGACCACTTGAATACCTTCACACACACACACACACACACACACACACACACACAGTGAGTGAAGGCATAACTTTTAAAGTCCTGATTGAAGGTAAAGATTTTTTTTAAATATATTTTATTGATATTTTACAGAGAGGAAGGGAGAGGGATAGAGAGCTAGAAACATCCATGAGAGAGAAACATCCATCAGCTGCCTCCTGCACACTCCCTACTGGGTATGTGCCCGAAACCTAGGTACATGCCCTTGACCGGAATCGAACCTGGGACCCTTGAGTCTGCAGGCCGACGCTCTATCCATTGAGCCAAACCGGTTAGGACTGAAGATAAAGATTTTTATTTAAAAACTGTTTTATATTTTGTCGTCTTTGAAGAATCAGTTTGGTTTTACTTCTCTCCTTAGAAATCTCTAACGGATATTATTGGAAAACTTCAGAAGTGCACTCCACACTTTATTCATTGCATCAAGCCCAATAACTCAAAGCTGCCAGATACCTTTGATAATTTTTACGTGTCTGCTCAGCTACAATATATTGGGGTCCTAGCGATGGTGAAGATCATTCGATATGGATACCCTGTTCGCCTGTCCTTCTCAGATTGCCTGTCAAGGTAAATTTCGTTCGTGAAACACTGTGTTCACTGTTCAGTGGAGCATACTGACCATATTGCAACAAGGGTCTTCTGATCTTTTTCTTTATTATGGCGTTGCTTTTATTATTCATTTTCTCCCATCCAGAAGAAACAAAATATTCTGGGAAACAAGGAAACACACTGATAAAGCTAATGTAAAAACTTGCTAAACTTTGATACCTTGGAAATCATTTTCATGTTCTCTTCAGTTTGGGGCGTTCCTTGGATTTAAAGATTTACAAAATTGTCACCTATAATGTTTACATAAAGGTTATTATTTGAAGGAAGAACATATATATGTGATTATTTTCTTTTTTATATCTATGCACAAAACATTTTTTTAGATTAGGGGCTGATAAAAAATTCATGGGCCAAATTTAGACCATCATCTATTTTTGTAGATAAAGCTTTATTAAAACAGATAAAAATGTCTGATTTTAAGGAATCAATAAAAGGGGGGGGGGGGGCAGACAAAATAAAAACCAGAAAGTATTTGTTAATCCTATACAAAAAGATGAAATTTTAAAATAGTTTTGATATAAAATAGTAATAAAGATGTAAGAATAAAATCTAGCATTTAAGGTTGCAAACTAACTGTACAATAGAGTATGGAAAAATATTTTTGACGATCCATTCATTTAAGAAAAGAGATTTTGAGAATTTTGTTGACCAGAAGTTCCATTTGAGTCACTAGTCTGGAGAAGCTGCTAAACTTAAATCAATAAGTTAGAAATATTTAGCTCAGAACAAAGGGCATAGTATTTATCACTAAAACCCTATGTTCAATTTCTTTAACATTTGTTTTTTCAGAAGAAAGAAGTAGCATTTCCTCATTGTGTGTGTTGGTAAATTTCACAAAAACACAGAGAAGCAGATAAAAATCATATGAGTTTTCTTCAGCTATCCTTTAAAAAAACTGATAGAATATCTGCAGAAGAGAAGATAAAATTGGCCACAAGTCACAGTAAATTATTTGGGGAATGAATATGTTTAACCTGCAGGTTTATATTTCGGATTGTCAAAATATCTGTGGGTTAAAACTTTAAAGATGTTTATGAACAAGGAATTAGACACACTGTCTCCTATTTATAGGGAAGAACTGCAATATATTTCCCACACATAATAGTTTGGGCATTCAAAGTAATCCTTCCCACTTGTTTAAGTACAAGTAGTCTTTGGATTAATGAGTTTAAAATCTCCCCCTAAACAAGTTTAAAGTAATAGATTTCCAAATTCACCCAAAACCTTTCACATGGCAATCAATACAAATTAAAATCCCAGGGCCCCCTGGTTTGTCTTGTAGTAAGGGTTAAGGTGTAGGACCTGCTAGTAGCATATGATATCAGAGGGTCACAGGTCTTGGTAAATTGGAGTTTGGGCAGCAGTAGTAACTCCCTTCCCAAACATTGCTGAGAACAGCTGTTCCCCAACATTATTGTCCATGAGAATCACTCTAGGCTTGTTAAAACAGATTCCAGGGCAGCACCCCCGAGTTTCCCACTCAGTAGGCCTAGGTGAGGCTGTGAAATTCTCATTTCTAATGGTGATGCTGACATTGCTGATAGGTGAACAACCCTTTGAGAACCACTGGCCTAGAATACCTAGTCATCTGGGGCTATGTCTTTGTTCTGTTTTGTGTGTGTGTGTGTTTTCCCAGCCAAGAGCTGAAAGTATGTGAATGCCTTGATAATCAAAGTGAACTTTTTGAGACTGCAAAATCTCAATGATTTATTAAATTATTAATTGAAATCTGAAAATTTTTTGAGATTCCCTAGTGATCTGTATACACTTGGAGTTTGAAAAACACTGTTGATGGATTTCCATAGTGGATATGAAATAGGATTAATCTAACTGCGAAATTTTTAAAAAATATATTTAATGCATTTTTTTCTGTTTCCTTACTTTGTTAAAGTGTCCTAGAATCATGGAATCAAAGAAGGTTTGCATTAAAGGCCCCCTTATGTTTCCTCTAGTATAACCTTTGGTAGCTGTATAATTTTTTTATTTTGTTTTTACTGTTGACACTATTATAGATAGTGTCCTCCCATTTCCCCCCACATTTGCCCACCTCCATCCATCTCTCTTACCCCCCCCCCCCCTCCTGTGGCCATCACCATCACCACACTATTGTCTGTATCCAAGGGCTATACATATCTATTCTTTGGCTAATCTCTTCACCTTCTTCCATCCAGTCCTCTATCCCCTCTGACACCTGTCAGTCTGTTCCATGTATTCATGCCTCTGGTCTATTTTGTTCCTCAGTTTATTTTGTTCATTTGATTCCACAGATCAGTGAGATCATATGGTATTTGTCTTTCTCTGAATGGCTTATTTTACTTGACTACTGTTCCAGCAAGCAGTTATTTGAATTGCCCTATTCCCTGAGAAAAGGGTAGAGAAAATGGCTGTGTGTGTGTGTGTGTGTGTGTGTGTGTGTGTGGCGGGGGGGGGGGGGGCATTACAATATTATATATCATAATGATTAGAAAATTAGTTTTATCTTTATTTTATTTTTTAACTCTAGTTTTACATATACACTCTATGAAGATTTATTTCTATTAAAATAGCATATGCAATGAGTGTCTTTTAAAATTAAGTTCAATTTTTTTATATATATGCTTTTCTTGCTATACTATGACTTCTAGGCAGGGACCATCTCTTATTCAGTCACAATTCCTGTGCATTTCTGGTGTTTAATCAATGTTTTCAGAATGAACCTGACCTTGAATATTAATGGTTGTTCAATTGGAAGTAATGTTCCTGCATAACAGAGACCATAGCTGTACTTTATTTGTTTAAAAGAGTAGTGGGGATGGGAAATGATATTTTTTGAAAATCTTTGCATTTCTTTAGTCAACCCCTTATTTTAAAAGGCAATGTGATGTCTAATTATTATCTTTATTTGCAATGACATATCAATAGAAATTGCATTATTAATTTATTGCAATGAAAAATTGTCATCATTTATCTTAAATGAAGGATGCCAGTCTGGAATATTATCACAAAAATGCCAATAAATAGAGATAATATATTTTAATAGAACTTGAATAAAACACAATCCACATCCTGTCATGTCAGAAAATAACATGATTTATTATTCAGAAAGCACATCAGAACTTTGAAATATCCCCAGGCTACCAAGCATCATTATATATAAAAAGCCTAGAGGTGCAATTTAATAGAAAATTTTGGTTGCCAAACTATCAGACAACAGAATGTATTTTTCTTATGTAAAATATTTATTTTCTATTCATAGCACCTTGTCTTAACTGCTAGAGAATAAAATCCTGTCAAAACAAATGACTTTGTTTACTATACAAAAAGGAATGTGGTTACAAAAAAGCTGGACAAATATAAAAAAGATGTCCAGTTTTGAGGCAAACACCTACTTATGTGCACAGCATTTATTGTTTCTGATATCCAACATGATGACAAATGTGGACAATGGACATTCCAGTAGAATCTGCAAGTGCACATGATTATATTACTAATTTGCTCCCTGGTATCTGGGCTTTAATTACTATTCATCATGCTGAGTCTTCCTAATTGAAAGAGGAGAATTGTTGTAGTTGAGAGGATCCTATTTTGATTAAGTGTAGAAGTATGCTTGTTGAATTTTTCCCTGATAGCGTCAGAAGCTTCCTAGGGGGATGATAAAGATATAAGATCTTGTCTCTCATGGCAGGAAACTTCACAATTTTGGATATATGAGGAAGAAGAAAAGGAGCAACAGAACTGAATTATTATATAAAAATCGTGATACATAAAATTACATATTGCTTGGACTGAATTGTGTCCCCGGCCCCAATTCATATGTTGAAGCTCTAATCCCCAGTATGACTGTATTTAGGAGATGGGCCTATAAGGAGGTAATTAATAGTTAATGAGATAATAAAAGTGGGGCCCTGATCCAAGTTCTGATGTGGCATATGATACTCCCTTTTTCTCATTGCTTAATGGCAGTCACTTGGCCAAGGTTAGCATCATTAGGGAGGAAAGGTATCATACACAGGAGGTACCACAAAACACACAACAAAGTGGGAAAGTGTCATTTCTGGCTCACTTGTCTATTGCTGTATGACAGACCATCCCAAAATTTAGTGGCGTACAATAGCAATCTACTATTTCTCCCAGTTCTATGGGTTAACTGTACTTTGTGGGCAGTTCTTGTCTGTGGTCTTCCTGACAGTTGCTGCTATATAGCAGACGAGTTTGGTGTTAGCTGAAGGGCTCAGTGGGGCTGGATGTACAAGACGGCGTCTTCCCTGGTGTGTCCAGACTCCAGTGCCTCAGTGTTCCTCCGTGTGGCCTCTCTCTCCATCAGAATGTCCTGGACTTCTTACCTTGTGGCTATCAGTTCCAAAGGGCAAGAATAGAAACTCAGCCCTCTTAAAACCTCGGCATGGGACTAGTACAGCATCACTGGCTCAGTGCTCTATTGGTCAAAGCAGTTGCCGACAAGCCCAAATCCTTCAAGTGGTAAGGGAGCAATTGACAGTGGCCAACTTTGAGACAAGCTGTCACATCTTCTTAAAGGAAGAGAATGCAAGTAATAGGGAACAATAAAAAGTCTTCCACAGCCATGCCCATACATATGAATGATATTATTTTCATATCTCTCCAGGAAGTGTACTAGTATGTGAGTTTGATGTATTAAATAATATAATACCATCATTTTTGCCAAATTATAGAATTGTGGAAAATACTCATGGGTGAATGCTGAAGAAATGGTTTTGAGAAGTTCCTAAAGGTATGGCACCATGCCTTGTCCCTTATGTGGTGCCATACCACTCTTTTCCAAAGCTCTCTTTAGTAGCCCATATTCTTGTGACATTAAAATTAACATAGCTTTTCAATGAGTCATATGTATCTCTACTCTTCGCAGGGTGCTAACCCTCCAAATAGTCATCCTCTCCTGGGTGGCAAGCTTCTAGGGGTCATATCCATCATTCATCTATGGGCTTGTTTATGGTTGGCAACAGAGAGTAGGACAACATCATTACAGGGAGAGGTTGACCCTTTAATGAGGTGAACTTATTTGGAAAAGACAGAAGGGCTTGCCCAGTGAAAGCACCACAAGGGTTGCTATTATGCTTGGCCTGGTGAGGGTGCATGATCTGTGTTTTGAGATTGTTACTGGATAAGATCCCTGTTAGAAATAGTCTGAATCATTTAGCTTGTTTAAATGACACAGTTGTTGCTGAAAGGTCAAGCTGTGAAAGAACACAGCTGTGATTAAATTGGGTGTGGGGAGACGGATGAAAGAGGGCACACTTCAGCTTATTGGATTAAACTAATGGGCAGCGGCTGCCCAGTGAAGCAGAATCATCAGTCACAGATAGGGGTTGGAATCTTCCACAAGTTTTTTCTGGTTACATGGAAGTGATGCCAGTTACTACCACTACAGCTTTAATCGAAATGTGAATTAATAAGTTCAGGAGCTATTAAAATATTCTAAAGGCTTAATTGGCAAAGGGTACATTTTCTTCAGGATAATTTTGCCAAATCTAACTTTCTGTTAAAACCCTTCTTCAGGATTGGCTGATTGTCTAAGGTTTTAATGACGTTTAGGAAAAAGGACTTACTACTTTTTAATGGAATATAAAATAGGAGAGAGGTATAAGTAATAGATTCCAGAAGCCATTTCAACTTAAACATGATGAAGTATACCTTTATAGGGAATTTGTCACACTGATCAGTAGATTATGAATCATAAATCCCCTCATCATCTACTCTGGGGATCTGCAAACTTTTTCCATAAAGGGCCACATAGTAATTATCCTAGGCTTTTAGGCCACAAGATCTTGATGCAGCTACTCAACTCTGCCTTGTGGCAGAAAGCAGCCATATACAGTGTATAAATGAATGGGTGAGCTAGTGTTCCAGTAAACATTGATGTAATGAGAAGGTGGGCAGTCTTAATCCCTGAGCAGCTAACCCCTTATCTAGTCTCTTTCACCCCCTTTATGATAAAGTCAGGACAACAAATTCCATAGAAAAGGGACAAATAATGAGAGGCGACTTTTATGTTTCCTTTGTACTTTCATAATGAGGTTAGGTCCTTATTTCTAATCTAATGAGCTATATGATCTCTCATAACAGCATTCATTCATTCATCTTTTCCTCCTGCATTATTTATTTGTTCACTGTTATTTTATACAAGCATTTTTTTCTGAGTAAAAACGTCATTATGACTTGGAAAAGCATTGAAACCAGAAATAGCAATACGGGCATCATCATTGAGCATCATTATGTACCCACTGTGGGTCAAACTCTAAATCTGCACTTTATACTTATTATTCTATTCCTCATAATGATCTTTGGAAGGAACTGCTCTCATCATAAAGATATTAGTTATTATGTAATTAGTAAATGCTAGAGCTTTTATTTGAATTTGCCTTAAATAACATGTATCAGTACCAACTAGGCCCTGGGTACTTATCTGAACTCTTTGTAAATGTTATCTCATTTAGTCTTTTTTTGTTTTAATCCTTACTCAAGGATATTTTTTTCATTGATTTTTAGAGAGAGTGGAAGGGAGAAGGAGAGACAGAGAGAAACACCAATGTGAGAGAGACACATCGACTGGTTGCCTCCTGCATGCCCAGGATCTTGCAACCAAGGTTCCTGCCCTTGACTGGGATTGAACCTGGGACTCTTCAGTCTTGTTACATGGAGGTCATGCCAGTTACTACCACTATAGCTTTAATAGAAATGTGAATTAATAAGTTTAGGAGCTACTAAATATTCTAAAGGCTTTAATTGGCAAAGGGTCCTATTTCTTCAGGGTAATTTTGCCAAATTAGAGAGAGAAACATCGATCAACTGCCTCATACACATTCTGCACTGGGGATTGTGCCAGAAACCTGGGTATGTTCCCTGACCGGGTATTGAACCAGAGAACGCTTGGTTCATGGGACAATGCTCAACCATTGAGCCATAATGGCCTGACATTATCTCTTTGTTCTTGATTATTAGTAGCATCCAAAGGAAATAGGATAGGAATGCCAGAGCAGCACTATGACATCAATGGAAAAAGAAATCCCTGGAGATTTATAAAATTTAGTGGTGGGTCCTTCACTCTCGATTATCTTTAGTCTGTTTGCTATAAAAAAAACCAATCCAGTTAATTTTGGGAGTTTCATGGGCCACAAGTTATTCCCATACTCACAGCCATCTTGTAAATTCAATGGTGACATGCAGCTGGATGATGGAATGTGGATGAATTAGTCATGATAGCTGAAAAAGTAGTTCAAAGAATAGTAAGAAGGTGATCCTTAAAAATGGAGTACTGCACATTTTTATCTACACTAATAAAAGACAAAGATATTAATTGACCATACCTTCACTATGCCCTAAGCCACACCCACCAGACAATCAGAGCGACTTTATGCAAATTAACCCAACCAAGATGGCGGCCGGCAGCCAGGAGCTGGAGCAAACAGGAGGCTTGGTTGCCTGGGTGGTGGAGGAAGCCAAGCTTCCTGCCTGCCCTGAGCCAGCTGTGGCCTCCGCTCATGGCAACAAAGTTTCAATTATAGAAGACAAATAAATCCCAGATACCTGCTTCCAGCCAGCCTCCACTGGGAGCTTGGGTGGCGGGGGGCTGTGGCCAGCCTGCAAGCAGCCATCAGCCCCTCACCCAGGCTGGCCACACCCTCATGGGGTGAGGGTCTCCGCTGGGGAGCTTAGCCAGCCTGAAAACGGCCCTCAGCCCCTCACCCAGACTAGCCAGGCACCCCAGCAAGACCCCCTCACCCTGAAGGGGCTGTGGCCAGCCTGAAAATGGCCCTCAGCCCCTCACCCAGGCTGGCCAGGCACTCCTATATAATAAAAGGATAATATGCAAATTGACCCTAACAGCAGAACAACTGGGAATGACTGGTCACTATGACACACACTGACCAGGGGGCAGATGCTCAATGCAGGAGCTGCCCCCTGGTGGTCAGTGCGCTCCCACAGGGGGAGCTCTGCTCAGCCACAAGCTAGGCTGATGGCTGCCAGTACAGTGGTGGTGGTGGGAGCCTCTCCCGCCTCCTCAGCAGCGCTAAGGATGTCTGACTGCAGCTTAGGCCTGCTCCCCGCTGGCAAGTGGACATCCCCCGAGGGCTCCCGGGCTGCCAGAGGGATGTCTGATTGCCAGCTTAGGCCCAGTCCCCCAGGGAGCGGGCCTAAGCCAGCAGGTGGTCATCTCCTGAGGGGTCCCAGACTGCGAGAGGGCACAGGCTGGGCTGAGGGAACCCCCGAGTGCACACACACATTTTTGTGCACCAGGCCTCTAGTTTAAAATAATATAACAAATGAAAACAAAAAAGCTTTTAGTAACTTTCTGACAACCTTAGAAACAATATCCCAAAGTGATCAGTTTAAATGACTTAAAATCTATATTAATAAAAGCATAATATTCTAATTAGATTGGGCAGCTGAACAACCTTCCAGACATCATTCTGGATGTCCTTCTATATGAAACTGTGGTGGCAGGGGCTGAGGCAGAGGCAGTTAGGTGCAATCAGCCAGGAGGCGAGCAGTTAGGGGCCATCAGGTAGGCAGGCAGAGTGGTTAGGGGCGATCAGGAAGGCAGACAAATGGTTAAGGGCAATGAGGCAGGCAGTGGTCCCAGATTGCAAGAGGGTGCAATCTGAACTGAGGGACTCCCCACAACCCTCTGTGCATGAATTTTGTGCACTGGGCCTCTAGTTAATATGCACTGAGTGGCCAGATTATTATGAGTGGCCAGATTATTATGACCACCCCATCAGTACTTCATTGACACTTCCAAAAATATTGAATATTGAAAACTTCCTAAGCAAATACTCTCAAGGTTTTATTATTATTATTATTTGCATAACTAATTCACTTCATTGTACTGATGGGGTGTTCATAATAATCTGGCCACTCAGTGTATAATTCCATGTGGCTAAGCATTCATTGTGAAACAAATGAAATCAGGGTGATTATTACTATTCCAGGAAAATAGGCAAGACGCTATTTTCAGGATGAATTCAATATTATATCAGTTGCATTTCATTTTAATACAATTTTAAGAGTAAATTAAAAAATGCATTGCCAGAATCCTGACTCTTATTTGTTATTTGATTTACCTGGGCTTCTTCACTTCCCTCCAGTGATGTATCTCAGTGTTTTTAATTATAAGTTTCGTCGTACAAAACAATCACAAAATGACCTTGCTTACAGGATCAAAGTAGTTTTAAATAATTACCTTTAAGTTGCTTGTTTTATTACTTTAGATCATTCACTTCTTTTCATAAAGCAATTATGTTGTTTAATGTGACTATTAGCATGTGGTAGTTTTCTTTCATTATATCTGAATGATCTTAATAATTTAGGAGAATACAAAGTACCTCAGGGCATCATGGGGATCTTTGAAGAGACCTAATCAATATCATCTATTACTCATCCAATTTTGACCAAAATGAGAAGACAAAAGAATGAGGCCAAGGACAGATAAAAACATCACCTTTCTTGCTCATAAAGTCTGGGTTGAAGGACATTGCTTGATGTAAGAGGCAGACGTGCCTGATAATAGAACCCCAGAATTAGGGGACTATCCCCACAGTTGCAGACCTCCCCATGAAGGATGCTGTTCAGGTAAAGCTTGAAGCTTTGAGGACTTGAGGAAAACAGTTCCTTTGCAAGCATGTTGTTCACAAGCAGATGAGAATGCTCTGGTTTTGTTTATTTTTTTTTTCACCAAAATTACCAATGAGACTAGGCAGTCACTTCACTTTCCTTTATAAAGTGTAAGAGTTTCCCAGAGTGTCACCCTACCTTCACTGTTAAAAAAATCTTGGAAAAGAAGAGGGAGTTTCCTTGGCTCTGTGGTGTATTGTGTTCTGGAACCACTGGACTCATCTAATAAGTCTGTTCATAACTAGGGATGTTGTTATATCCCTGAGGGGTATGTCTAATCTTTCAAATCATTCTTTCTCTCACCTGCATGAGCTCCTCACTGCTTCCATATATTACCCTCACCATTGATACGCAATACAGATGTTTTGCTCAAAGATTCTGAAGTGTGCCAACAATGAACTTACTTTAATTGATCTCAAATGCACTCAGTATTCAAAGTTGTGAATGCATTCTATTTCCCATTTCCTGTTCGGACTTCTTGGCTAACAGAATCTACTAGGTATTCTGCAACCGGAACAAATGAAAATACTAAAATAAAACAAAAGAGCAATTCAAATAAAAATTGCAGTCACCTAGATATTCCCCAAATTTGACTATAAATCTTCCATTATTATTAAGTTCCCAGTGAGAAATGAAAGTTCAAAAATTAATGCATATTATAAATTAAAGTCCAGAGATGTTTGATTTCAAAGGAATTCAAATCCCCAATCTGATTATCTTATCTTTTTAGTTAAATGTACAAAATTCCATATGCATAAGTTAAATTATTACCCCTGAAACATCCCTTTCATTTTCTTACTTGGTTCTGTCTTAACTAAAGAGGTTCCAGACACCTTGGTTGAGCTGAACCCTTCAGTATAACAGTTTGAGCCATCATCTCTGTCCGTTTTGCCTGCAATAATAATATGCCATACACTTGGGGGCCTAAACAGCAGACATTTATTTTCTCACAGCTCTGGATACTTGAAGTCCAAGATTAGGGTGCCATCAGTGTTGATGTCTGCCGAGAACTCTCCCCTTGAGTTGCAGGTGGCCACCTTCTCACTATGTGCTCCCATAACCTTTTCTTGGTGCATGTATGCAGAGAGAGGAAGAGCAAGAATCAGAGAGAAAGAGACAGAGAGAGGACTCTGTGGTGTCTCTTCTAAAAGGACATTTTAGAGCATCGGCCTGCGGACTGAAGGGTCCCAGGTTTGATTCCGGTCAAGGGCATGTACCTTGGTTGAGGGGCCGGTGGAGCAGCGAGGCCTGACATTTCCGGGACGGTGGAGCAGCTAAGTCTGATGTTTCCGGGACTGGCTCCGGCCAGAACTCAGCCAGAGCAAAGGCCTGGGCCCTGGGTGCTGGAGGCAAACCAGTGCCGGCAGCCAGAGGAAAGGAAGGCCTATTGCACAAATCTCTTCATGCAACAGGCCTCTAATATATATATTAATAAAAGGGTAATATGCTAATTAGACTGGGTCGATCAGACATCATCCAGACACCCGACTTCCTTCCGAACAAAGCCACAGTGGTAGAGGCCGAGGCAGAGGCAGTTAAGGGCGATCAGGCCAGCATCGGGGAGCAAGCAGTTAGGGGCGAGAACAGGCTGGTGTGGGGAGCAAGCAGTTATGGGGCGATCAGGCTGGCAGAGGAGAGCAGTTGGGGGTGATTAGGCCGGCAGGGGAGGGCAGTTAGGTGGTGATCAGGCTGGCAGGGGAGTGGTTATGGAGTGATCAGGCCATCAGGAAGGTGAATTGTTAGGTGCCAGCAGTCCCGGATTGTGAGGGGGATGTCTGACTGCTGGTTTAGGTTCAATCCCGCAGTGGGTCCCAGTTTGGAGAGGGTGCAGGCCGGGCTGAGGGGCACCACCCCCCCGGGCCTCTAGTTTTATTGTATATGTAAATAGATAGATAGATAGATAGATAGATAGATAGATACATATAGATAGATATAGATAGATATATAGTTTGGAACAACTGAACAACCGGTAGCTATGATGTGCGGTGACCACCAAGGGTTGCATGTGGAACATGGCGGGCATTGGCAGCAGGCGGCACAGCATAGAACATGGCAGACATCGGCCACGGCGGGATGGTGGAGCAGGTGAGCGGGGCACCAGACCAAGGCAGGGCACCTGTCGCTGTCATTGTAATCTGGGGGTTACTGAAAATTTTTTGCTCCTGTGCACCATGGTCCCACCAGTTGCTCGCACCTGCTGCCAGTGCCTGCACCTACTGCTAGTGCAAGCCCCGCTCACACCCGCTGCCAGCACCACAACCTCTGCTTGCACCTGCTCCTGGTGCCTTCACTCCTTGGGGCTTCTCCACGTCACCCTGCTCCTGAGGGGCAATCAGGGCCGGCAGCTGCCTTTTGCACCCATTGCCAGCAATGACCCCGTTCGCACCTGCTACCAGCACTAGAACTGCTGCTTGCACCTACTGCTGGTCCCGATCGTTTGGCGCCATCAGTGGGTGTGGGCGATGGCTGCTGGCCCCGATTGCCCCTGAGGGCTTCTCCATGTCCCCCTTCTCCTGAGGGGTGATTGGATCAGCAGCCGCTGCTCGCACCTGCTGACGGCATGGGCCCCGTTCACACCCGCTGCTGGCGCTGGCCCCAATTGCTCTGCGCTATCAGTGGGTACGAGTGGAGCCATCGCCATCAGCACATGGGAGCGGTGGCAGCAGGAGCGGGGCTGCAGGCAGACAGGGGACTGGGAGCTGAAATGGGAGGGGCCAGGTGGGGTATGGAGGATGGGCCGAGACCTGCCCCTGTGCCGACCGCAGCCTCGCGGCCCACAGTTCCTTTCAAGGTGCACAAATTCGTGCACTGAGCCCCTAATATATATATTTAACCCATAGTGTTTGTCCTGGCCAGTGTGGCTCAGTTGGTTGGGTGTCATCCCATGCTCCAAAAGGTTACCAGTTCCATTCCCAATCAGAGCATGTGCCCAGGTTGTGGACTCATCCCTGTTAAGGGGCATGCAGGAGGCAGCCAGTGTTCCTTTTTCTTTTTCACATCAATGTTTCTCTTTCTCTCTCTCCCCTTCTCTTCCTCTCTCTCTAAAAATAAATAAATTTTTAAAATTCATATTTTTAGAAATATTATGACACCATATTGTTAAATGTTAAATTAATATTCTTACAAATATCTCTCAATTTATGACAAAAACATTCCAACAAACTTCTGCAAAGGACCTCAACTAATTTTTCCCCAGCTATCAAAATTGGAATAGCATATTAAAAAGGAACTTCTAATGTATTCAGAACAAGAAATTTGCAAAAGGATGAATCATGCAGAGTGACCTGAAAATTATCAGTGCACTTAGTGAGGAACACAAGAGAAAAATACTTTAATAGGAATGACATGAGCAATCTCAACAACTGACCAGATGGTTAGAGGTAGGGGCAATGTGACATTTTTCTAACTCTGATCATCATAACCCTAAAAATTATAGTCCCATGCAAGAACTAGAATACCAAATACGGCATTTACCAAAATCATGCCCTTCCTTTTTTTTGAAGGAGTGTCTATTAGGTCTCTGCAAAGCTAAGAAATGGAAGTAATTATTTATGCATTGCATTTATTAAAGCAATGATTATTTAACAAGATGGTAAAACAAGAAAGTTATAGTTACACCTTTTCCATTAGAGTTGACCTACACCAATTCAAGGTTGACTTTTATTGAATTATCAGGAAGCAATTTTTAAAAGGAGTCATTACATGGGATATATTAAAAATCTACTGGTTCATTCCCAGTGAAGGGTATATTTGGAGAAGGTATAGATACAGGCTAATCCATTTTCTGTGCCTAGTACACCCCATTGTCAAGACCAACATCAATGCCATAATCATCTTCCCACAATTTAGTTATATAGCTGAGTACCATTTGATTAGATACTTTTATATGTTGTCTTATAATTCTTGGTATTGTGCTTTGGTCATTGCTACAAATAAGTCTACACATTCAGATAATAGGACATATATTTCCCCAGCAGTTACCTAGCCCAGTGCCCTTGTTTATGGAAAATTGATGGAAAATCTCATTTCACAGAAGGTTCTGTGTTTTAGTCATGTTTCATATTTCACATGTTCAGTAGCTTCACAGTACAGCTTGTGTCCTCTTTGTCACTCCTCCCATGGTGCATGTTCACTGAGAATGGTTAATTACTACATGCCATGCCATAATGTACCTTAAAAATGCAATGATAAAGGCATCTTTTTATATTTCCAGCTCTTTATTATTGGTATAGAAAATATCTTTATCAGGGTGAAGAATTTACTCTTCCCACTATACCTTACATACAGCAATTTTCAACAGGTGTGCTACAAAAAATTTTAAAACATGCAATACCTTACTATTTAGTCAGGGGCTTTGACCTCTTTTCCCTTAGATTGCCAAATGAAAAAAAATGACAGTTGCCAAGGCACTAGCTATCCAATGTGAATGAATCAAAATTATACCCATTTTTTGGTCAGATTGGCCAAAAATATTTTTTGGTGTGCCACAGAATTTTAGTAATTAGTTTATGTGTGCTATGAGATGAAAAAGGTTGAAAACTCTGCCCCAATATCTTCTCACAATCTTATCTAGATGTAACCTTTGTAATATATACCAATCTCCTATTTTAGATTATGCTTCCAGCACCTAACACAGGACCTGGGAAAAGATTGGCACACAATAATTATGTTGTTGTCCTTAAAATAATGAATAAGAATTTATATTATCACTGGACATTTTCCAGAGAAATATCTTCTTCCATGCCTCTGCTAATGTTCATAAAATCTGTGTTATTTAACACACACACAGACACACACACACACACACACACACGCATTCTTCAGAATAATCAGTACATCTCAAATATGGCAGCTAAGGAGACTCAATAAGTTTTGTGTTTTTTGTTTGTTCCTTTTTTTTTGTTTTGTTTTTAATATGGGTGGCTAGTGAGGACCTGGGGGTGGAGGGGGGAGGAAGGGAGCCGGCTGGAAGAGGTTAATGGGGAAAAGAGGAGGATTTATGTAATAATTTCAACAGTAAAGATTTTAAAAAGAAAAACAAGGAAAAAATTAAATATGGGTGGTTGGGTTGGGGCCTGGGTAGTAGGTAAGGTTGCCAGATAAGACATAAGATGCCAGATAAAAAATAAGATACCCAGTTAAATTTAAATTTTAGATAAACAACAAATGTTGAGGATTGACAAATATGATTACTAGTCAAGGATGCCATGACATTTCCTGGATCACAATTTCATGGATCCCCCTTCTCTTCTCTTCCCTTTCCTTCCTTCCTTTTACTCTCATCTTCTTTCCTTTCTTCTACAACAATGTATGGGTTATTTAACTATGTATAAGCAATTATTAGCTACATTATCTAATTGAATGCTTTTGTAATTCTTTTAGACTAGGATATTCAAATCCATTATTTTTATAAGATACGTTTTCATTTTCTCTTTTTTATATTATGATTGCTAAATGTTGAGTATTGGATAAAAGAATGAAATATTTTTATATAACAACTAGAAGTCCGGTGCATGAAATTCATGCACGGGGGGAGGGTCCCTCAGCCCAGCCTACACCCTCTCCAATCTGGGACCCCTCAGGGGATGTCCAACTAAATAGGCAGTCGGACATCCCTCTTGCAATCCGGGATGCTGGCTCCTAACCACTTGCCTGCCTGCCTGCCTGATTGCCCCTAATAAATCTGCCTGTCTGCCTGCCTGATCGCCTCTAACCACCTCTGCCTACCTGCCTGATCACCCCTAACCCCTCTGCCTGATTGCCCTTAAGCCCTCTGCCTGCTGGCTTGATGCCCCTAACTGCTCCCTTGCCTGCCTGATCATCCCCTAACTGCTCCCCTGCTGGCCTTATCACCCCCTAACTGCTCCCCTGCCAGCCTGATCACCCCTAACTGCTCCCCTGCCGGCCTGATTGCCGCTAACCCCCTAACTGCCTCTGCCTCACCCCCACCACCACAGCTTTGTCCAGAAGGACATCCAGAATGACGTCCAGAAGCTCGTTTGGCTGTCCGGTCTAATTAGCATATTATGCTTTTATTAGTATAGATATGGATTCAGAATTTGGTAATCTGCACTCAAATTACTCAAAAATACTAAGAACAAAATTATTTTATTTCATGTACATTTTAATCTCTGTCCCATTATTGAGAGATAAAGGGTATCTACTTCTGCCTGGAAAAATATAGAATTATTTTCAGATACAGATATTTTCAGATACAGATATTTCCAGATACAGATATTTCCATATACTTCTGACCAATATATAACTGCAGGCATATATAGGAAAGTGGCCACTTCAGATGTGAATCAACCATTAGGACACTAACTGACTAAATTTTGTAGTATAATCAAATTTCACTGAAAAGGCTACAAACACATTGACTGAATAACAGATGATGTTTTTTTCTACCATTCAGTATATCCTGTTGAGAATAATTCTTATCTAGTAAATATATTAATAACTGTAACATTAAAAAGTATGGTGGTTACCAGAGGGAAAGGGGTTGGGGTTGTAAAACTAAAGAGGGTCAAATACATGGTGTCCGAAGATGTGACTTTAGATGACGGGCACATGATGTAATATACAGATGATGTATTATAGAAATGCATACTTGAAATCTATGTAATCTTATTAACCATAGTTACCCCAATAAGTTTATTTAAAAAATACAACACATCAAATACCAATATTTATTAGTTTTTGCTGTTGACCAGATGCTGTTAAAACATGCACTATACACTCTTACTTTCTCATTTTTATGTGAATTACATGTAATTCTTATCAAAATCTCAAACTCAATTCATCTGATTCCATCTTCCTTCCTAGCTTTTTTCCACCAAGAGGAGTTACTACGCTGGTGTTTACTTAACAGGCAAACGAAACATCAGAAGGGCAAGAATTTTGATTTCTATTACAATCATACAGGACATATTTTTTTCTTAAGTACCTCTGGATTTTTTATTAATGTAAATTTATTTCTAAAATTTTAACTGTTTTAATAAAATATAATTGGTATGCATAAACTGCACCTGTTTTGTAACATAAACCCGCATCCTAAAAACCATTCCACAAATAAAGGTGGTGACCATAACAATTACCCCCAAAAGATTCCTTATGCTCTGTGTAGTATCTATCTCCTTCTTACCCATCTCTACTTCTTTATCCCCAAACAAGCATTGACATGCTTTTGTTTACTATAAGTTAGTTTCATTTTCTAAAGTATTCTACAAATGGAATAAAGTAGATTCATTTCTGTCTGGCCTCTTTCACTCAACATAGTAATTTTGACATCACCCATATAAGTTGCATCAATAGTTTATTGAGTATTATTGCTGTTGTAGGTTTACGCACCTCTGGATTTGGGTTGTTCTCAGTTTTTGGTTATTATAAGTAGAGTCATTATGAACTTTTTGTACAGGTCTTTGTGTGGACATGGTTTATTTTCTGAGTGAAGCTATAAATATAAGAGTGAAGTGACTGAGGCATATGGTTAAGGTATGTTTAACTTTCTAAAAAATTGCCCAACTGTTTCCCAAAATGATTGTATTAATTTGCATTTCCACCAAGGGGGTATGAGTGTTCCAGTTACACCATCTCCAACACTTGGTTTAATCAGCCTTTTTTCATTGTTGACATTCCAATGGATGTGCACTGATATCTCATTGTGTATCTTTCTGTGAACTTATTTGCTATTCATATGTCTTCTTTGGTGAACTTCCTGTTCTAATATATTGCCTACGTTTTCACTGGGTTGTTGATTTTAGAGTTCTTTATAGATTTTGAGAACACATGTGTATAGATATTTGATTGGCAAATATTTTCTCCAAAACTGTGTCCTGCCTTCTATTATGTAGAAAAGACTGTGTGGAATAAGTATTAATTCTTCTTTAAATGTTTGGGTAGAATTTGCTCGTGACACCATTTAGGTATGCAGATTTCTTACTTGGAGAGATTTCAAAGTATAAATCCAATTTCTTTAATAGTTCTTGGGATATTCATGTTGTCTATTTCATCTTGGTTGGATTTTAGTAATTTGTGGTTTTTGAGAAATTGCTGTTTCATCTAAGGTGACAAAGTTATCAATGTAGAGGTGTTTGTAGCATTCCATTATTAACCTTTTAATATCTGTAGGGTCTGTGATAATATCCTCTATTTTCCTCTTCTGTTCCTGCTAATGATAATTGTGTCTTATTTATTTTTTCCTTACCAGTCTTGCCAAAATTTTATCAATTTTATTTATTCAGAGAAAGAACCAGCTTTTGATTTTTATTATCTCTATTGTTTTATTTCTTTAACTTATGGAGATTGACATTTTTACAATGTTGAATTATTCTGCCCAAGAACATAGTGTATTCATCAGTTTGCTCAAGTGTACATATTTGCATTCCAGGAACTTAAAAATATGTCCCTCTTACAGATTTTGAACATATCCTGTTAAGGTTATGTCTAAATATTTTAAGTTTTGCTGTTATAAATGGAGCCTGGAGTAATGGGTTGTTCAAATCAATTTGATTGAAACCACTCCTATCTTTATTACTTCTTCTCTTCTGCATGCTTTAGATTTACTTAGCTCTCCCTTTTCCAGTATTAACATGGAAGTTTAAGTTAAGAGATGTGAAACCTATTTTCCCCTAATATAAGCATTTAATGTAAATTTTTCTTTGTTTGTTGAAATTGCACCATCAGGCTGATGGTGAGTTTACCATTCTTTTTCAGTGCACCCTGGCCTGGAAGCCAAGCAGTTCTAAACCCAGAGGTGGGTGTTCGTACAAACAAATAGTTCTAGAAGTCTCCTACTGCAGGCTCAAGGGGCAGGGCATGGAACCCATAAATCGCAAGCGTGCAGAAATGCACTGTATTTTTTTTCCTCCATTATCTCCTGTTTCATCCGAAGCAGTCCTGTGGCAGAAGGCTCATAGTCACCTGATAATCTGAGCGAGGGAACTCTTTTTCCCCATCCAGAACAATAGTGGTCCCCCAGAGGATGGGGTCAACCGTATTGAACTTTTCACTTTCCTGTCAGAAGGCAGCTTGCCCCAGGTGCAGATGTAGTCACAGAGGTCCACAGTCAACAGGGCTAATGAAGCTCCAGACTTCAGGCTGGAACACAGGAGAGGGAGACCCAGGAAATGAGAGATGTCTAGTGGGACAGAGAATTTGGAGGAGCTATGAAAAGTGACAACAGAGAGCTTTTATGAAACCAGGGCTCACCTCCAAGCTCTGCAGGTGTGGATCTTATACTTATTTTACCTTTATTTTTTTCTGTTTAATCGGTTTTAATGGACTATTTTTAGAGCACTTTTAAGTTCACAGCAAAATTGATCTGAAGATAGAGTTCCCACATACAACCTGCCCTCACATATACGCAGCCTCCTCCATGAACAACATCTCCCATAGGGTGGTACATTTGTCACATCATCACCCAAAGTGCAGAGTTTACATTAAGATTCACTCTTGGTGTTTTATAGTGTCACTTTTATTTTTATTTTGTTAAAAATATTTTAAAGATATTTTATGAAGTAAGGTATTTTAAGCTGTCATATTTTTCTTCTTTATTTAATTTACTGGTGTGACATTGGTTTGCAAAACCATAGAGGTTTCAAGTGTACAAGTCAATAAAACATCATCTGCATACTGAGGCTTGTGTCCATCACCCCAAGCAAAGTCTCTGTCCAACGCCATTTCCCCCACTTTGTTTACCTCCACCCCTCCACCTACCCTCCTCCTCCCTTTCCCTCTGGCTGTCACCACACTGTTGTCTGGGTCTGTGTGTGACATACATAATCATTTCATACTCATGATGCAAAACAATTGAGTTCTCTATCCATGTCCCATGGAATTTTTCACTCTGGATGATGAGAACAGCCAAACTTCCTTCCTGTCTTTGTGATGGGATTGGTTCACTCTCATCCATTCGGGTGGTACCTTTCTGGGACGTTGGTAGTTTACTCGCATGCATGTGCTGATCAGTATTCTGCTGGAGACTTGAGGGGGAGCTCTGAAGACCTCTGCAGTCTTCTCTCCGTGTAGCTCTCCTTTCATGCTCTGCTCTGTGAACTCCCAGTGCCATTTACTCAGGAGATCCCCAGGCTTCACTGAGGACCCCCTCTTTAGGCCACAGCCTACATCCTCCCTCTTTGAAGTAAGCTGACCAGGCTTAGGTCTAAACTCATTTATTTCCACTGACCTTCCTTGACTGGTGTCCATTTCTTCTCGTATGTTGCCCAGTCTTAAGTTGTTTGTGGACAGAGGATAAAACTAGTAACTGTTGCCCCGTTTTGACTGGAAGCAGAAATCTGTGAACTTACTTGTTATATTGGTTTCCTACTAGATGGGTACTTTATCTATTAAATTGTTCCCGTGAGTACCTATAATTTATTATCACAACAGAGAACTTCCTAAAATGATGCTATGACTTGAAATCCTGTATTTTTTAAGATAATTTTTGATAGTTTTGAAATGGTACACTTTTCTGTTTGATTATGCACATTATGTACACCAACTTTTCCTAAACAGACTAGTATCTCTGTATAAAAAGTAACATAGAGCAGCTGGTATTTTATAAAATGATGATGCCAGACAAGAGTTTGGGATAGGAAGTGGAGGCGAATACTATATTTGAGTGTGCATGGGATTTTAATTAACCTAATTTAAGCATGTTAGAAATTGTTCAGGAAGCTGATACTTTTCATTCTTATAGAATTTGTGGGTTGAAAGATTCTGTGACCAAAATGGTCAGAAATGCATATTTATGTCCAGAGTTCTGAACAGACTTAGGAACTTCTTGCCTCCGCCCCCCACCCCAGACATCCCGGACACACACACACACACACACACACACACACACACCACACACTTTGGCTCAAGAAAAAAGTACAACCTGCTTTGCTCACAGTAGAATTTTAAGAGTTACCAGGGTCTCATCCATTCTCTTATTGATGCTCTGCCAGTGTTTTAACTCAGGGGAACCCTGAGACATAAAAAATTTCTTAAGGTATTTGAAATTTAATGAGTGATGAGGATATGTTTTTTTAAAGTACCTTTCACTTACATTTATCAAATATTATCTCAGAAATCTTTACAAAAATCATTACCTTCAAATATTGCTGTAGCCTCTTATCAGACATTTATCAGGTCAGAAATAAGGTTCAAAAATTAAAATTTAAGCAAATATATTTGGCCTTTACTATGTACTATTGCCATTCCATTTCAGTGATAATCTTTTTTTAAAAAAATATTTTATTGATTTTTTTATAGAGAAGAAGGGAGAGGGACAGAGAGTTAGAAACATCGATGAGAGAGATCGATCAGCTGCCTCCTGCACGCCCCCTACTGGGGATGTGCCCGCAACCCAGGTACATGCCCTTGACAGGAACCGAACCCGGGACCCTTCAGTCCGCAGGCCGACGCTCTATCCACTGAGCCAAACCCGTTCGGCAGTGATAATCTTTTTCAAAGAAACAGAAAACCTGGATAACACAAGCCTTGAAAGGTATAAGCCAGTGATGGCGAACCTATGACACGCGTGTCAGAGGTGACACGCAAACTCATTTTTTTGGTTGATTTTTCTTTGTTAAGTGGCATTTAAATATATAAAATAAATATCAAAAATATAAGTCTTTGTTTTACTATATCAAATATCAAATATCAAAAAATTTCTATATATGACACGGCACCAGAGTTAAGTTAGGGTTTTTCAAAATGCTGACACACGAGCTCAAAAGGTTCGTCATCACTGATATAAGCTCTGTATATGAATCTTGTACATTCTCTTTTCAGGATTCTCATATGATATTTATTTCTTTGATTAGAAATATAAAATCTCTAAATGAAGCTGCAAATATACTTTCTTAGCACTAGTATTTAAAATTAAGAAAAGTAGCACTCATAAATAAAATCTAACAAAGTAAAATGTTATATTATGCCTGGACTTTTCTTTCCTATAAACGTTATTTCTTGTGCTAAATCTTACCCATTTTTCTAGAGACCTAAAAGCTTGAAAACTCAAAGATATCTCTATAAAAGTTATTCATTGGAATTAATATTGAGTTCCTGCTAGCCACCTGAGGCCATTCGAAGTGCTAAAGATACAAAGATGAATAAGTCTTGCCCCAGTCTGAAGTATCTTCCAGTTCAGTGGGAGGAATAGATACATAAGATAGTTCTGCAGGGGGTCAGCGGATCCTAGAAGTAGCTTGTTATCTGCGAGATGGAAGTGCTCAAAAGGAATCCCTAAAGGAGTCTTGAAAGATGATGAGAAATAAGCTCATTGAAGGAGGTGATGGAAAATATCCCAGTCTTTAAATGGGAGTAAGGGTGAGGTCAGTTATAGGTAATATACATAAAGGGAAGGTGGTGAGAAGCATGAAACGGTGTGCAGGGACAGACATTCTCACTGCAGTAGCATAAGAACAAGCAAGGAGAATGGAGCAGAGAGAAAGGCAAGACCTGTGTATTTGGGGGTACAACACTTGGAATGTATCCTGTAGCTAATAGGCATTAAACATACAAAACAGTGTAATAATGTGGCCTTATTTTCCTTTATGCTAGATTAGCAATCAGCAAACTATGATCCCTGGGCCAAGTCCAATTAGCAGCAGGCTTAGTATATTAAATAACGTTTCATTGACACACAGCACACCCATTTGTTTGCATATTTTCTACTCCCCATTTTGTGTTACAAAGGATAAGTGGAGAAGTTGGGACATAGACCATATGGCCCACAAAGCCTAAAATATTTATCTGGCTCTTAATAATAATAATAATAATAATAATAATAATAAAAGCTTGCTGACCCCCGAGATGGATCTAGCAGTTTCTCAACCTCGACACTTCACATTTTGGGCCAGATAATTCTGTCATACTTGGCTGATCAGTGCATTGTAGCAGCATACCCGGATCCTACCCAGTAGATTCCAGGGGCACTCCACCTCCCCCATCACGACAACCAAAAATGTCTCCAGTCATTGCCAAATGTCCCCTAAGAGGGCAAAACCATCCCTGGTGAAGCACTACTTGTAGCAGCTAAAGTGAAAACAGTGGAAATTTGAGTGGAGTGAAAGGACAGATATTAAAAAATATATAATTTGGATATGAAAATTGCATCATTTAGTGTTTATAAACATGGGCTTCAGTGAAAATTGGAGATGACTTTTAGAAATCTAGCTTGGGTTTCAGCATGGTGTGTTGGGTCAGTGTTGCGTGCCCTTAACTGAGAAATCCTAGTGGAGGAGAAGCAGGTGTCAAAGAGAAGAGAATGAGTTCAGTTTTGGATGTGGTGGGTTCATGAATCTATGATATGCTGAGGTAACACAGCTGATAAGCTACTGAGTACGAGAAAAGTCTGGCAGAAGATATGTATTGAAATGTTGCTAGATGGTGGCTAGTATTTAAAAGCAGAGCTGTGGATGAAAACCACTGAGTACAGTGTCAGAAAAGCTGAGAGAATATAAATCCTGTGGAAACTGTGGCAAAAAAAAGATTTTTTTTATAGTAGAGGGAACCAGAAATGAGGATACAAAGTGTCTACCATATTTCTGAATTAGGGAATGAGCCACCGAGGGTGGTAGGTCAAAGGGAAATTTTGTAGAAGGAGGCATGAAGGATGCTCAAAAACTTTTGAAAGATATGATGAGAAGAAGACAAACAAGAAGAGAAAAAAAATCAAGGGTCAAGAATACCATGGCCTCCAAAGAATACTATATGGAAAGTCCCCACTTAATGCTGGCCAGAAACATTTTCAAGAATAGTGTGAGCAAGTCGCTCCCTGCTTAGATGTTACATAAGGTTCCTTGTAAACCTCCAGAGTGTTGTACAGATATCGCATTAGTGGGTGGCAATTACGACAGTAGGAGAGGGATTTTAAGGGCACCATCATCAGACCAAATATTTGCAACAGTCTGTAACAGAGGCAGAACGCCTGGGGATGGAACTGTTGGGAAGTCATAGGCTACATCTTCCTTCCTAATACCGATCTGTGGTCCTATGCAAGATACATCTTTCTATAGCAACACATATATTATGCATTACATATACTTGTAGGTTTAAAGTGTATTCATTTTGTTACTTTCACTGAAGCTAATCCACTCAGCTGGCCTGTTTTTAGAGGGTTTAAAATGGTTTTAAATAAATCGACCACAGCCTTCTTTTAGTATCACCCAATCTGAAAGTATAAAAGACACAGCGGAAGAAAAATGGGTACTTTGACCATTTTTAAATAATCCAAGTGAATGAGAAGTGCTGTTAGGTAACAGTTGGCAGGGCAGAGTGGCCTGGGGAAGGAAACACAGCACTGCCAGTTCCTCCTGGTGACCACCTCTGCTCCTTCACTTGGGACTGATGCTTCTAGCACAGCCCATGCCCCTTCCCTGCTATGGAAAGGATCTGTGAGAATCACGACAATGACTTTGGTGTCAGAGACAGTGACCAGGTGCCAGTAAGACAAAAGTGGTCCATACCCCTCAATAGTACTTAGAAATAAAAATAAGAAATTAATGGCTATGAAATTGCATGCTTTTACTTGACAGCTACTATACTAGGTGATATGATCGTTAGTTTTTATATGTTGTATAAAGTGATTGATATCACCAGCAAAACCATATTGCTGAGTTATCATTAAAACAATACTAAATAATATTATTTCATTGCTTTTTCTTTATAAATAAATATACTTATATGTAAATATTAGACTGAATTATAGTGTTATATAAAATATTTAAATAATCCTTAATTTTTTGGGTTTTTTCCCCATGTCCTCTCATTTCTCCATTCTTCCCTTCTTTTCTTTATCTATTCACCCAACAAGAGCTGTTGAATGTTTTTTTTTCAATACTCCAGATACTTCAGGGTACTTTAGGGTTAAAAATATGGAATGCATAGAATATTCTCTGCCTCAGAAACGAAGAGCAGCAGAAAATGATAACATGAAGTGATGAGAAGTGGATGCAGGCAATTTCTAGAACAGGGTAGGTTTCCAGGGAAGGAGATCATAAGGTTTCCTGGAGCAGATGACATTGAACTGAGGCTTGAAGACACTTAGAGTTAGCCAGAAGTGATAGTTGTCCACAGAAGCGCAACCATAAGGGAGAGTGGTGAGTTCAGTAAATTTTAGCATGGCAGGAGTGCATGATCTTAGTGGGTGGGAGGTGTTTAACCAAGAAAAGACAAAGTATCATGAAAAAATCTGCTAGCCCATGAAAAACTAGAAATGTATACTGGAGATTGGGAATCCTTTTTGAGCAAAACAGTGTGAAAAATTGACTAGACAGGTGTATTTAGAAGACTATTGATTACACTGATTGATGTGGTTGAGGCTTCATGGAGATAACTGGATTGAGATAAAGAAAAGGACATAAATGTTAAAGATGTTAGGATGTAAAATGAACAAACATGTTGATGAACCAATTTTTGACAGACTCCACAGTTTCCAGGTAGGCAGCTGGTAAATGGTAGATCCCAGGGAGTAGGACAAGATGGGAGCGTGTGTGTGAGGTGGGGAATGGAATGGGTTGACCTTGAGGTGTGTTTGGGAGATCCAAATTGTGCTCTTCAGGAGGCAATTCAGCAAATTGCCATGAAGGTCAGGAAAGTGATTATTGTGTTTTACATACAAAAAAAATTAAAATCATTAATTTATAAATGATAGCTATAGCTTTGAGTGTGTTTAAGGTTGCTTAAATAAAACATTCCAAGAGAGCCAAGAAGTAAAGGCTGAAAAAGCACATACATTCAGTAGAAGGATGGAGGAAATTATGTTTATAAAGAAGAAATTGTGAAACAGGTGACAGGGTAACATAAATAATAGGAGGGAAGCTAGGATGATGGCTAATTCAAGGAGGAGTGGTCAATGGTTTCATGTGGTACAGAGAAGATAAAATTATGCGAAACAGAAAAGGAGGAAAAATCCCTGCAATAAAGTTGATGGCTTTGACATATAAATCATTAACTATCGTGATATATGATGTTATGATGGTGTGCACAAAAGTAGAAACTGGATTGCAGAGTTCGGAGAGTATATTGGAATAAAGAAGAAACTTGGATTTTATTGTTACTAGAATGCTAACCCATCTTTGCTAATTCTCAGTTATCACACTATATTGTGGTTAATTATAATATTTAAAAAAGATCAAAGCATGATGGTCATAAAAATATGTTGACTATATAACAAAGATTTTCTCAGCTCTTTATGTAAAGAGGAAATGAGTAGTAAAATAGTTCAAATGAAAGTTTGATTTACAGAGATTTGTATTCTCTACTGACAAAATTCATTTTGTGCTGCCCAGACAAAGGTAATTTGCATTGCTGTGGACAAGAATCATTTGCATTGTTACCAGTTTTCTGCAGCTTAAGTTTTATCCCTATAGAGCTGCAAATAGCTTAGTCAAAAGTGATCCATGATCATAGAGTTAGTGATTCCTAAGGGTCCTTTGGAAAATGTCCAGCATTCTATTGCGAGGTCATGCAAGACAGTTTGGGTGTCCACTATTTCCTATATCAAGCAAAGTGTTATACATGTATTAATCTTAATGGATAATTATAAAAAAAAAACCAAAAAAACCCCAAAAACTAGAGATCTGGTGCACAAATTCGTGCATGGGTGGTGTCCGGTTGGCCCACCCCAATTGAGGCTGATCTGGCTGGGCCGGCTTGGGGGGGTGAGTGGAGAGGAGATATGGGAGGTTGGCTGGCTGGCCCTGCCCACGATCGGAGTGCGGGGGGCTGATTGGGGCCTCAATGCGTGTCAAAGCAACCAGTCATTCCAGCACTCTGGTCACTTGGCTTTTATGTATATAGAAATGATAGGAACCAGAACATTTTATAAAAATATATTTTATTGATTTTTTACAGAGAGGAAGAGAGAGGGATAGAGAGTTAGAAACATCAATGAGAGAGAAACATCGATCAGCCACCTCCTGAACACCCCCTACTGGGGATGTGCACGCAGCCAAGGTACATGCCCTTGACAGGAATCGAACCTGGGACTCTTGAGTCTGCAGGCTGACGCTCTATCCACTGAGCCAAACCGGTCAGGGCAAGGAACCAGAACATTTAAGTGTGTGCTGTATTGAAAGTGTATGGTATGTTAATAGACAGAGCATTTTTCATATTATCAAATCCTCTAGTGTTCTAGTTAATGCTAAGTCCTAGAGATCTAGTGTACAGAACAGTGCCTAGAGTTAATAATACCGTATTCTAATCTTAAAATTTTGCTAAATAAACTAAAGAGCATAAGAGGAAACGTTATGAGGTGATAGCTATGTTTATGACATTGATTGTGGTGATGCATTTACAGATGTCTATTTATGTCCAAACTCATCCAGTGGAATTATATTAAAGAATATATTAAATATATTCTGTTTGTCAACCATACCTCAATAAAGTGGTTTTAAAAAAGTGAATAATTTACAAAATAAATAATCATGATTAGGTTCAGATACCAAACCCTAAGTCTCGATTCAACCATTGTCATGCACCTTCAAAAGTGTACAACAGAAATGTTCATTTCTATTGAAATAGTCTGATCTAGTTTCAGTGCTAGACTGTTTCTTTGGAGATTATGCCTCATTCTTAACTTTTTCATGATTGGATAGCCAGCTGTAATGGTGGTGATATTCTGGACAACAGATTCATATGGTACTAAGTAACTAATTTCAATATCTGAAATAGGCATAAACTGGTTGTATTAGTAAAATGACTGCATTATCCACCAATCCTCATAAAACTTTTTAGCCATTCCCAAAGAGAATTGCCTTCTCTGTTTAGGAGGAAGAGAAAACACTTGAATAGCAAATAACTCTAACAAACAGATTGGCCTGTCTTGGTTTCCTGCCCATACTCAGAAAGACAGGAGGTCAGACTGACCCTGGTGAATCTTTGGTTAAGGAGCAAATAGCTTTAGGAATGGGATAATTTTTCTTAAACCATATAGCTGATGGAGATCTCTTATTTAGATTTCAACAACAAATGAACATCTGTTCTTTTCAGTGTAACTAAACAAGCTGTTCTTGTACCTGATAAATACAGGCTATGGCTCTACCAGTAAATTCTACAAAATGTGCAGGAAAAAAGCACCGATTGTACTCAGCATCCTCCTGGGTGTGTATAAAGAGATCAGAAAGCACCAGGGTCGGTTCTTTCGTTTGCAACCATTATTTCAGCTCCATCACATATTTGGTTCCCCAAGAGGGCACAGTTTTAAATGTCCCCTATGGTAGATGGCTCTGGAGTGTTTTGCATGCACGGATGGGGTTCCTGTGTAGAAAAACATCTTAGGGCTGTATTAAAAACAAGTACAAACCTGGCTGAAATAAACGTTTCATGCTGCAAAGGCTGCTCAGGAAATGAAGCCTAGCACATATTTCACACTGCGACGTTACTAATGTAGTGCTCACTTTCATCCATTTATTGAATAAATAGAACATTGTTACATCGCACAATTAAAATGAAATGGTGGAACTGGCTGTAAGTAAGAGAACTTGAGAGCATTGTTATGTAAATTCTTAGCAGAGGCTCTGAATTCTCTCTTTCTTCCTTCCTTCCTTCTTCCTCCCTCCCTCCCTCCCAACCTCCCTCCCTCCCTCCCTTCCTTCCTTCCTTCCTTCCTTCCTTCCTTCCTTCCTTCCTTCCTTCCTTCCTTCCTTCCTTCCTTTCCTTCCTTTTTTCTTCTTTTTTTGGTCATGTCTGCAGAGTGGTATTGGCTAATCCCAGGAGCTGAGGTAAAATGTAGTATTCTTTTTTATTATTTAACTCCCACATTGTCTGGGAGGAGAACCCCCTGGCTTAATTCCATGAAGTATATGAATGAATGAATCCTATAGGATTAAGGCTGCATCTCTGGGTGTATGCGCTGCCATGGGCTTTGAAAGGAGATGCTTTCAAGGAAGTGGCTTTGATGGAAGTGGACGAACTTGGGTTGTGGTTATTCACACCCACCGCCTTCATGCACACATCTTGGCTAGTTAGAACCCACACAGAGTGAGAGCTGAGCGGTCCTCCTGGGATTTTCAGATAAAGGATAGGGGTGTCCTAACCTTGCCAGTCACCTGGCCCCCCCACAGAACCAGCGTGGGCTGCAGGGCAATGTCAGTGGGGAAGCTCCTCTGCAGTGCCCTCCCGACTCTTCCCAAGGATTCCATTACTGGGGGCTCTTGAGCCAGGAACAACATGGAAATGGGAAGTGCCACTGTCTTTGAATGGCATATCCATGTTTCTAAAGATGACAGCAGCCTATTCACAATAATATGGAAAGAGGGGAAATGTATCTTTTCTTTTTAAAATACATTTTTATTTAGTTTTTCTAAATATATTTTATTGATTTCAGAGAGTAAAAGAGAGGGAGAAAGAAAAGTATCAATGGTGAGAATCATTGATCAGCTGCCTCTTGCACGCCCTTATTTGGGATACAGCCTGAATCCCGGGCATGTGCCCTGACCAGAAATCGAACTGTGGCCTCTTGGTTCATAGGTCACCTATCAACCAACTGAGCCACACAAGTGGGGCGCGAAATCAGTCTTAATCAGTGCCATAAGCAATAGGTCCTAGATTGTCATAGTCATAATGTAAAGACTTCTTTTTTCCCTTAATAGAGTTATATATAGATGCTAATGACCACGGATAAGCTTAATGTTTTTACATCCCAACAGATGTAAAAATAAACTCTAGAGCAAATTTCATGTCTGAACAATCCAGGAGGTATAAAAGCTATTGCAAAACACAGCTACTGTCCCCTCTCTGTCCTTCCTGTAAATATGAACCAAGAGGTCATGGGTCCTGAAGAATGGAGATAGGTGGCCACCCTGGGAAGTGAATCAGGCTGATGAGCTCCAGGCAGAGGGCACAACAGATGCAAAGAAATGTGACAAGTTCTGAAATGGTTTGATTCACTTGGTGCAGAGATCCACTGGGAAAGTGGTAGAAGATGGGGTAGAAGGACGGGCAGGTACACAGGATAAAGGCTTCATATGGTACGCCGAGTCCTGCTGGCTTTTATAATAGCAGAGCCAACCCCCACTACAAGACAGGCAGGCCAGGAGCCAAAGCCTGGATAGAACCTGAAATCATACAGGGGATTTTAAAACCCTAAGAGTTATGGGAAGAAGGGAAAGACTGTGCACACTCTGAAAACACAGATTTTTGTGTAAATTAGATAATTTTTGACAACTTTATGTGTTTTCACATTCTCTAAAAGGAGGAAAAAGCGCTCCTCTTTCCATGCCAAGCACCTCTGCAAGTCCTCTCTGTGTGTGTCTCATTTCTTCTTCTTATGCTCCCTCCCTCGCATGTTGAAATAGGTCTTCTTTCTCTCTCAAGCCCACTTGTGCTCCTTTCTCTTCATACCTCTATTTTCATGATGGATGTCAGTACGTTGCTAGGCAGCTGCCAGGCTCAGCCCACCACTCAGCATTCTGAATGCTGCAAATTAGCCCCAAATAGCTAGAAAATCACCCTTGCGCACCTGCACTGTGCTTACTATGAGAGCAGGAATACGAGTGAAATGAACAACCCAGGCAAGTTCGCAGAACCAGGGAAATGCGTCCCTATTTCAGCATAGTCAGATTGTTACATTCGTGATGTGCATGCCAGGTAGAGAAACCCCACAGGGCCCTGTGCGAAATAATCAATGAAATGGTCATAGAAGAAACTGCATCCTTATCCCGTAAGAGCTAAAGTTAATGAAAAATAATCTCAAGTAAAGTGAAAATATACAAAAATAAGCATGAGGCAAAGATAGAACTTGTAAGTTTCTACAAATGTTGCCTATAAGCATTGTTGGTTCTTCCTAGCCCCTGAAAAACAAAATATCAACACACACACACACACACACACACACACACACACTCATTAATTCTACTTCACCCTTAAGCTGTTAACCTTTACTTTTATTTGTGTGGTGAACCACCAGAGCCGCCCACCACGTGTGCGTCTCCACCATCTGCTAATGTCTTTATGCTGTAGGAACCTGCTTTCTTCTGTGCCTCTGTGTCTCTGGCATTCCCCAGTCACCAAATCCAGCAGCCCCTTCTCAGCATGGACACACTTTCAGCTCCCTGCAACATTGAGCACTGATGACTGCATTCCAAACTCTGCTCTCCCTTGGCTACCCGCCCCAGTCCTGCCTTCTGCCCCAGTCCCATTCCTCCTTGCTCTGCCCTGATGGGCTGTTTTTCTCTGTCAGTCCTCCAACATAGAGCTCCTGCGACATTTCCTGTCCTGTTTCTGTGGATTGTCCAGTCCATCCTGAGGGAGGAGGAGGTTAATGGTCCTCCCCACACATTATTTGCCGGAACTAAAATATGTCCATTATCAAAAAGGTCTTGACATAAGAAAACCACATCTTTTCTGAGATGTAATTTTGATAAAAATGCCATGCTGTATATTTGAGTATACGCAGTGAAGTTAGAACACATCTTGGTAACCTCCGCATTTCATGGCAGAGATTCTTCTTGTAATAGGTGCTCAATAAATATTTGCTGAATAGAAAGTGTAAGGGGTTCCAGGACTTAAATCTTCACAATAGAATTTTCTTTTGAATGAAGAGATGATGTTAATACTCAGGAAACAGAAACTCTTTCCAAGAAACTGCATCTCAGTTTTGTTTTTGAAGTATTAGCTTGATATAAATGCTTTGTTTTTTTCTGAGGAGATGCTTCTACTATTTCTTGCAGATTTCTTAAAGTAGTGAGTTGAGGCACTACAAGATTTTACCTGACTTCTATGGTTACTGCATAAACTCTTTTTTTTGTTTTGTCTCTAGGTCTGCAACAGGTAGGATGTCTTTTTAAAACTAAAAGGAAAAATCACTTTTGAAATGAGAAATATTAATTCCTTTCCTTAGGTTCTGCTTTATAGTTCTCAATTGTTGTTAGCTTTTCTCTGCTTCAAATGCAATCTATCCCTCTTAGTGACCTCAAAATAAGTATGTCCTATGATGTGGTCCTTTCTTATAATTTCATAAGGAATCTGATGTGGTGTCTGTTATTATTTTAACGTCATCATACTCCTGATACTATTTCCATCAGGAAATCCTATTGGTTCTGCCTCCAAATATGGATAGAGTTCAAGTCCAACCAGTCCCTACCACTTCCATTGCTCCCATCCTAGGCTGTGGGAAAGCGTCCACATGGTCTCCCTGGCTGTCCACTGGCTCCACTGCCACCCACCCTCAGCCGAGCAGCTTCAGTGATTCTTTTAATGTCAAGTGATATAACTTGTCTGCTCATTCCCAGCTCAGAGTCAAAGCCAAAGTCCTTAGAATCACGGACATGATCCGAATCTTTACCCATGTGGTTACCTTTGTGAATCCTTCTCCTCCCCCTTCTCACCTGCTCTGTTCCAGCCACCTCCTTGCTATTCCTCCTTCCCCAAACAGGCAGGCACTACCCCACTCAGGACTTCTGGCCTTGGCTGTTCCCCAGAGAGTGCCACTGCTTGCTTCTCATCCCTCAGATATTTGCTCACAATGAAACTTTTCCTGCTTTATTCTTCTTCATCTCTTTCATTGTGTCTGACATTCTTTCCCTTTACATTTCTATCTGCTCTATCTCCATCAAAGAATGTCAAGGATTGTCATCTGTCCTGTTCCCAGATTCATTCCAAGTACATATTTTGTGCTCAGTCAATATTAGTTGATTGATTAAATGAACCTCAGTGAGCCACAGGACCACCAATTCTAGACATAGAACTAGATCCCAATCATTTCCCTCATCCCAAGAGAGGATGAGATAAGAATGGGTTTCCTGGAAGAGGTAGCATTTATTTCTTACCGCTGGTTGACTTATCTTGGACACAGGGCAGATGTCAGCCTGAACACAGAGTTCTTCAGTGGGTTGTGGTATTTTTATCTTGAACAAAAGAGGCTTGGAGTGTGTGGGGATGAGAGCTGAGAAGTCCTACCTGTGACCAGGACCCGTGCTCAGGACCATATAGTGCTCCAGGCTCATTATTACCATTTGGCCTCAGATGGAGTCTCTGTGAGGTTAAGTTTAGCACAACGTTAGACCAGGGACACCACCTACAGCTGACACTCACATTCCAAAAGACGAGGTGATTTTAATTACACTAAAATAGAATGCCTTACCCTGTCTAAGATGACGTTTTTGTCTTTTCGGTTGAAATGTCAGAATTATACCATTTAGGTGTCAAAAGAACAATATAAAAAGAGAAAAAAGGAACCAAGGGTAAGAAGCATTTTTCTGACTTGTTAATACTGTATTCAGATACTTGAATTATTGTCAGTTCAATTCTTGGTGATAATTAACAAAGTTCCAGAATGAAACAATTATAGGAGAACAAAAAGATAATTTGACTGATTTCTTTTCATTATGTAGCTCTGGCTAAATGGAAGAAATGCATTGATTTTCCTGAGCTTGAATGGGTCTGTATTTCATTATAAGTTCTGATTGACTCTTATAGGAGAGGTCCAGTCACCCAAAGGGCAAAGAGCAACAAATTATCTCTGCATGTCCCAGTCCTGATGATTACTATTGGGTTTTATATTTTTTGTTTTTCATGCTCCTTTTCCTTACTAGAACCATCTAGCACTGGGGCTTGTTCATTTCTGCCTAGACTGTAGCAATGGTCATGGAGAAATTGCCTCTGGAGTTAGATTGCCCTGGGTTCAAATCCAAGATCAACCACTTTTACCATCTGTATAAGTGTCCTCAGTCTGCCTTAACAAAGTACCACAAACTAGGTAGCTTAAGAGAATAGAAACATATTATCTCACAGTTCTAAAGACTGGAAGTCCAAAACCAATGTGTCAGCAGGCCATATGCCCCTCTGAGGCTCTGGGTAGAATCCCCCCTCTCCTCTTTTAGCTTCTGGTGGTGGCCTAAAATCCTTCGTGTTCTTGCCTTGCAGCTCATATCCAACCTCTGCCTCTGTCATCACATGTCATTTTCCTCTTCTTATAAGTACACTAGTAGCCTGGTGCACAAAATTTGTGCATGGAGGGGTGGTGGTGGTGTCCCTCAGCCTGGCCTCCACCCTCTCCAATCTGGGACCCTTCAGGGGATGTCCAACTGCCGGGTTAGGCCCGATCCCAGGCCGACTGGCAGTTGGACATCCATCTCGCAATCCAGGAGAGCTGGCTCCTAACTGCTCACCTGCCTGCCTGCCTGATTGCATCTAACCATATTGCCTGCTGGCCTGATCGCCCCCTTTCAGTCTGATCACCCCTAACTGCCCCCCTGCCATCCTGATTGCCCCCAACTGCCACCCCTGCTGGCCTGATCACCCCCAATTGCCCCCCCTTCCAGCCTGATTGCCCCCAACTGCCCCCTCGCTGGCCTGCTCACCTTCAACTGCTCCCCCCCACCGGCTTGCTCACCCCCAACTGCCCCCCAACTGCCCCACCTCTACCAGCCTGCTCACCCCTAACTGCCCCCCCTCCCGCCGGCCTGCTTGCCCACAACTGCCCCCCCTGCCAGCCTGCTCTCCCCTAACCACCCTGCCACCATGGCTTTGTCTGGAAGTACGTCCAGAAGGTCTCCCGGTCTAATTAGCATATTACCCTTTTATTAGTCAGGGGTGGGCAAACTTTTTGACTCGAGGGCCACAATGCGTTCTTAAACTGGACCGGAGGGCCGGAAAAAAAGGATGGATGGAGTGTTTGTGTGAACTAATATAAATTCAAAGTAAACATCATTACATAAAAGGGTACGGTCTTTTTTTTTTTAGTTTTATTCATTTCAAATGGGCCAGATCCGGCCCGCGGGCCGTAGTTTGCCCACGGCTGGTATAGATAGTCATATTGGATAAGGGCCCACCTGTTAATGACCTCATCTTACCTTGATTACATCTGCAAAAATCCAACTTCCAAATTAGGTCTTGGGGTGGTGGTGGGGGTGGGGGTGGGGGGAACAATTCATCCTATACCCATCTGTGTGAACTAGAGCAACTGACTTAATTTATGTGATCATCAGCTTTCTCACTATCAGATTATCATGCAGACCTCCTACAGGGATGAGGAGCATGTGGAGTAACATATGAAAAGCCCCTTGTACTCCTTCAGTGCTCAAGAAATGTTACTTCTCATCCCTTAAATTCCCAGCTCAATTTCCCAGCATCATTTATGTGTACCTGCTTTATACGAAAACAATGGAGCAGACACCATGGAAGGTACAAAGATGACCCCTGCTTTAGGGAAGCTCACACACATTGAAGACTGACAGGAATAGTCTAGTATTTGTGTCGTATCCCAAGAAATACACATACAGTAAGAAAGGGGAGAATTACTTGCTAAGTGGCTTGACAAGGGCCTCATAGCAAATTTGCTACATATTTGGAACCTGAAGCTGTGTTTAGATTTCCCAACCCAGTTTCTTTCCTAGTCTAACACATTGTACAATTATATTGTTTGTCATCCTTGGACCAAACATTGTGAAATAAAATTCATGTTTGCTGAAGTCAGGCACCCGCATCTTTTGGGGATGCCCATAGTGTTTAGGCATCCATCCCACTGCTCTCTGCACATTTTACTTTCACGTCCCAACCCTCCACAAACACACACATACTCCATTAGACCCACTTGTTCTCTCTGTTCCACCCTTGAAATACATCTTTCTCTTCTGCAGCAATCATAATATGGCCAGTAAAAAAAGAAAAAAAAAAGCTACCAACTTCAGTGCCTGCTGGGTATGAAATCACATTCTTGCCTATTATTAAAAAAAAAATCCACTGAATGCTTCTGTCATCCATAGATCATCTCAGTCCACTCAGTGTGATCAAAAGGATGAGCAGGATTTTTATATCCTTGCCTCTGGCACTACAATTTCATGTTCAGTCTCTGTTACTTGCTATTTTTACTCCTTTCTGTACCCCAAATTTGACACATGAGCAAAAATCTATACAGGAAAAGGAAGGGTATTATTGATGTTGATGTATTTATTTTATCTGAGTCAAGATTAGGAAGACTATGACAATTCTCAACCCGGGACAAATAATAGAGAGACAGTCACTAACTTCTGATGCTTTGACCTAAAATTGGTTGATTTTATGATGGAGCTACACATATACCCATTCCGTAGAAACCGAACTTGCGATGTTGAATTTTGATCTTTTCCCAGGCTATGGGTATGCCCTAGATTCTCTCCTGATGCTGGGACATGGCAGTGAGCCTCAGCTCCCAGTCAACCACATGATCGTGAGCACAAACCATCAACACTCTACAGTGTATTCATTGTGTGAGATGATTTTGCCCAACTGTAGGCTAATGTAAGCTTTCTGAGCACGTTTAAGGCAGGCTAGGCTAAGCTATGATGTTCCCTAGGTTACGTGTATTAAATGCATTTCAACTTCAGATATTTTTAATTTACAATCGGTTTATTGGAACATAACCTCATCATAAGTGGAGGAGCCTCTGTACTGAGTGTTCAGTGACAATGCTCAGGATGTAAGAAAGGAAATAAACGTCTGCTACTGAAAAAGTCAAATAGGTATATTTTCTCAGTCTGCGTGATAGGCCAGACCCCTAGTTACTGCAGCGCTGGCTCACATGCTGGGACCTCATTTCTCTACAGCACTTGCAGAAATAAGGAGATGCGTGTAAATCCGCTGTGGCTGTCGGTGGGACATGGCCACTGCTCTCAGTGCTGGCTCGGGGAAGGGGGGAAGTAGAGATGTGTAGGCAATGTACTTCCCTCCTGAGTTGCCTTGAGGAAACAAAAACACTCCTTTTAGAAGATGCCAAATTTGCTGCAGCAAAATGTAGATGAAATGCTAAGATAGTCTACAGAAAGTAACAGAAAAGTAGGTGATTTACCTTTTGGCATTGAGTTCCGTTAGCAGTCCCACATGAGAACCATGCATACACAGTAGAAGAGGATGCACTTACACAGATCTTCCCTTGTTTCTTCTGTCCATCCTCCTCCTCCTCGTCCCTTTCCTCCTCTTTCTCCTCCTCTTCTTCCTTCTCCTCTCCCTCCTACTCTCCCCCCTCCTTTTCTTTCCTCCTCCTACTCTTGCTGGTCCTATTCCTTTTTCTTATTCTCTTCCTCCTTTTCCTTCCCCTCCCCTTCTTCCTCCTCCTCCTTCTAATGCAGTTTTACTCATATGTCGGTTCCATACCATAAGTGCAAACAATTTTTATATTGATGATGTAATTTTGAAAGCAATATTTTTTAATACATCCATAGAAAACTATTATATTGGCAAGCATTTCAGCTAGGGAATGAAAGATAATAATTTAAAGAAACTTCCAGGACATAATACCATGTCCTGCTGAAAGATTTCAAATACTTGATTATGTAATACGTGGGGAGAAAGCTGGTCTGCCTCAATAATTCCGGGTGCTTTGATATTCCTTTATTGTAGATTCTAACTACGTCAAGATGCACTCTCAAATGGGCATAAAGTATGCTGGTGTTTCCTAAAAGCTCTAATTTTTAATATCATTCTAAATAAGCAAAAACTAACGGATTAATTCTCTTTTGCTACATGGTTTGCATCACTCCATGATAGTGTTAAACATACATTAAAGGATTGAACAATATATTTGATTCATTTCAAACATCATTTTCCATGTAAAAGATGTGTTATTGCACCGTTGCCTATTAAAGGCACAATGAATGAAGTATATGGGGACACGTGGAACCGGGAGTGGGGGGATGTGGGCTAAGAAACAGTGTAACAGAGACAGTTCTGTTGCTTATAATCACTGGCTTGATGAATCCAGTCACCACTTTCATGTCCCTGCTGCTTTTCACAGGTATAAGCCCTTGGTGGAGACACTCCCCGGCGAGAAGAAGAAGCTGTCTGCTGAGGAGAAATGCCGACTTGTTCTCCAGCAGTGTAAATTACAAGGCTGGCAGGTTAGTGACCTACAAGCTCCTAACATACCCGTTTAGGATTTTAAATAAGTGAGCTGAGTCATTGCGGGGAGCCACCGGAGTCTCTCTGGCAAAAACAAATTGCTTTGATGTGTTTGGCAAGGCGAGACACTGCGTGTATTCCCTGGAAACGCATCAGTCTTTCTGACTTCCTGGTTTTAGCAGCGTGCAGCACACACACGAGGCAAGCCACAGGCTCCTGTACGGGACTGACAAGACGTTCCTGTCGCCCCGCTCGGTGTGTCCACGTTGCAGATTTAAATATTGTCAGGAAAGCTTTTTGAAACATCTAAAAGGTAGCAGAAGCCAGAGAAAGCGAACGGTGAAGACAGAGCCGTGATTTCGTTGGCTCCTGGCTGGTATCTCACAAGTGTTCTCCAGACCAGACTTTCCCAGCTCCAGTCTTGTTTAGGCTCCTTTGCTCTGTTTCTCTTTGCCCTGCTTCTAACCTACCACACACTGAAAACGCCACTGTCCTTTCAACCTCATTTAATGGCAAAATCTTCATAATTGGAAACATTTAATTACGTCCTGTGATCCTTTTGGTTGGCAGAGGCCAGGGGCCCACGGGAGGAATAGCTGGACTTGCAGAGGGAGGAATTCGCATGAAACAGAAAAACAAGAAATGCTCCCCAGAAATAGTGAGGCACAGGGTGGGTTTTGTTTAATACGTTAAACAAGGCCAATATGCCACCTTACTAGGATAAGGAAGAGGTTGTTTGAAACTTAAGAGTCAAGACAAGAAGGTAATATTGGAGCAATAATGGGAAACAGAATCAAGGCCAAGGCACCAGGAATTATTGGGCATTTCTAGCTATAAAACAACTCTAAGTGCTTAGGCAGCAAAGGGCATGGGGGCTAATAGTTTTGGCAAAACATAACCATTAGTGGAAAGCAGATATAAATCTCATTTAGAAAATGATAGAGCTTTCATAAGTGAAAATATATGATAATCACTGAGGCCTCAAACAAGATCTTCACTTCAGAAATGACATGAACAGAAAGTTCAGAATTGCTGAGCATGTCTGCGAGTGGTTCAATCTAGGCCAACAGGTAGAGACTACTGGCTTGACATAAACCCACCCATTCTTCTATGATGAAGAGCTAAGAACATGGAATTTTAGCACTGATGAGTAATGATTTGATTGTCTGTGCCACCCAATCTTTTTCTTTACCATCTTTTCCCTCTTTCTTTTTTTCTTTCTAATAATGATGGAGTTGAACTTTAAATAACAGTCTGAAGGAGGAGGCTTACACAGTCTGTAGTAATCATGGATGCACATCGTGCCTAAAGATTGCATAAAAAAGGAAGGAGGGATTACTAACACAGAATGATGTGAGCTAGTCACAACAGAGTCATAAGATGTGGGGGCCACGGATAGAACTGCATATCAAGCTTGTAGGTTAACTTAAGTCTTTTCAGCTGAATCATCGCTGGGATGTTTAAGTAAGCTTTAAATAGTAGTGGTTCATGAATAAGTAACTCTAAGATATTCTTGTGTTTTTTCCCTTTAAATAATACTCATGGATAAGAATAATTAAAAAGAAATAATGTTGAGAAAGAAGGTTCCATTGTAGGAAAAAGGTGAGGGAGTCTGGAATAATTCCTCCACTAAGAAAGTGACTGGCAGTGACCACAATACCTGACTAGCCATCAGTTCTCTGATATACCTGTGTAATGTAGGGGGTCAAAATGTGCAAGGAGACTGGGGGACAAACTGGCAGCCATTTCTGCCTGTGCTAGGATACTTAAAATTGCCACTGAGGGCAATAATAAGTTGAAATACATACTTGGACTTAGAAAAAGTTCATCAAAACAAAAAATTGGAAAAAGCTCACATTTCATTGCACTATTCCATTTCCCCTCACTCCTTACCTCCTCAAAGGAGCCTAAAAATACAGAACAAACATAAAAAGAGAAATGTATTTATTCATTGAGCATGTTTGCTTCTGTGTTCCATAGTAAATAGTTGATGAGACTGCTTTCTTCAGCTTCTGCAAAATGTAACCTTCTGGGTGCTTTATCATAGAGGACAAATCATTGACTTCACAGAAATAAAGCTTATCATATGTCACTTTTCTGCTAGTCAGAGAGCAAAAGGATTTTTTTTTTTTAAAAATCATTCAGTTTTGACCTGGTAAGTCAGATTCCTCAGTTTGAAAACCAAAGCATTTGTTTGAAATGTGTTGATAGTTGCAGTTCTTACTATGACTCTCTTCTGAGTGGCTAATGGACAAGGATGAACAGGAGCAACAGAAAGATCCTAATGGATGGTTACTGTATCTGTAGCCTGATTCCAAAATTGCTGAGAGTTACAGTGTGTGTTTCTGTGAAGCAGGCAGGGTTAATCCATTGGCTCTGAATAGTTAGCATAGGTTAAATTATTCTTTTCTGTAATTTTAAGAACAATGCCAGAAGATAGAGGAGATCAGAGTTACCTTTTGCTGTGTAAACCTGTCTAGAGTATTAGCTAGAAATTAAATTCTCTTTACTAAAGGTGTGATTCTTGTACTTTTGCTCTATTGGGTCTTGAAGATCTTACGAGATTTCTTCATTTCTCCTTGACATTAATCAGACCTTGTGCAGTAAAGGCTCTGAATCATCAAGATAGGATTTTAAGTCCATAGTTCTCACACTTTCGTACATGGTAGCAAATGCACAAGTGCTGGTGAACACCAGCATTTCCTTGCTTCAGATGAGGACATCTCTCTGTCCTTCCCTTCAGTGCTGTTGGGTTTGTTTACATATCCACGTGCTATTTATTCTTTACATAGTTGTGGCTTGGGAGTCAATATGAGAGGGAGGTAGTGGGACTTTCTAATATTTTGTAAAAAATGATTTCTCTCTTCTACAGTATGTGTGTGTGTGTTTTTTCCAAAAACCAACTATTCAGGGTTTTTTTTTGCTTTATTTGACTTAAGCCAAATAGCATCTCTATGTAGAAAAAGGAACGTAGGTAGGGTGAACAGTAATGACCTCATTTTAAATATGAGGAAATGGAGTCTTGGAAATCAGCGTACTGATCAAAATATTAGGTGCAGTTAATATTTAGTTTCAGTGGAAAGGCCCCTTTGCTGACACCGGCATCCAGGTCTTGCCATGCTCTGTTCTTTCCACTGCATTTAACTCGATCTATATCTTTTAATGTAGCCGTCCAACGTCCTTTTATTCAGGTTACAGAACTTGAAAGACATAGCCCAGGAATCCCCGTTGGAGCTTTGATCAAAGGCACTTACATATTCCTTTATCAGCTGGAGCAGATTGCTTCTTGTAGTTAGTGTGTGTGTGTGTGTGTGTGTGTGTGTGTGTGTGTGTGTGTTTAATGTTCATAATTTATCCGGTAGATGAAGGAAAAAAAGCTGGCTGCTTCCCGTTGCTGACCAATTCTGATCAGAATCTTTTTTACCCAAACTGTCAGCCAAATGACCCTTACATAGCACACAGCACTTTTGAACTTTAGTTCCTAACTGCATCTTGGAAAGAAAAGGAGAAAAAGGAAAGAAAGAAAAGGAAAAGACGATGGAGAAGAAGAACTGGAATTAAGGGAAGACGTGATTGACTTTATACAGTGTTTACTATCAAGTCTAGTCCTGAGAGCTGAGACCTAGATGCTACCCTGCCATCCCCAGGAAATTTTAGGGTTGAGAGGATTCATGGGTGGTGCTGGTTGACAGGCGAGTCAGGGTAATTTTGGTTCTAAATCACTACTTGAGCACAGATAGTTTAAGAACGGTCTTATTAAACCATTTTGGTAAATCCACCCAGTTTGCAATATGCCAGGCTTTGCTCACTACCACCTTTTTAAAATACATATTTATTGATTTCAGAGAGGAAGGGAGAGAGAGAGAGAGAGAGAGAGAGAGAGAAAGGAAGGGAGGGAGGGAGGGAGGGAGGGAGGGAAGGAGGGAGGGAGGAAGGGAGGGAGGGAGGAAGGAAGGAAGGCAGGAAGGAAGGAAGGAAGGAAGGAAGGAAGGAAGGAAGGAAGGTCAATAATGAGAGAGAATCATTGATCGGCTGTCTCCTGCATGCCCCCTACTGGGGATTGAGCTTGCAACCTGGGCATGTGCTCTTGATTGGAATCGAACCTGGGACCCTTCAGTCTGCAGGACGGTGCTCTATCCACTGAGCCATCTTTCACTACTATCTTTTAAATCATCACGTCCTCCCACCTCCTTTTAGCTCCTTCTCTGCTTAATTCTTATTCCTTAGATGCACGTGTTCTACAAAATTATTGATTGTCTCTATATATTTAATTTCTTTATTGATTAAGGTATTACATATGTGTCCTTATCCCCCCCATTACTTCCCCTAACCCCCACCCCCCACTCATGCCTTCACCCCCTGTTGTCTGTGTCCATTGGTTGGGCTTATATGCATGCATACCAGTCCTTTGGTTGATCTCTCCCCCTTAACCCCACCCTCCCCTACCTTCCCTCTGAGGTTTGAGCATCTGATCTATGCTTCTCTTTCTCTGGATCTGTTTTTGTTAATCAGTTTATGTTGTTCATTATATTCCATAAGTGAGTGAGTGAGATGTAATCAACTCTCTTGCACTAGTATGTAAGCTCCACCAGAAAGGATTTTTATGTCGATTTACTGCTGTATCTCCAGCATAGGGCACAGAGAAAGGTGCACAGTAGACATGTGTGCATGTATTCTGGGCCAGTAAATGAGTCTGGCAACAAAACCCTACTAAATCATATAATAGGTTTTATATGGACACATAGACATATAGAAATTTTTAAAACCCAGAATAATTAATAACAAAAACCTAACAGTGGCAGTATGTAAGGAATCATGTTGAGATGATAGTTAAATGGAAGTTGGGCTCACATTCGTATTTAGTAAATACATGTATTCATGCATTACTTCTGCAATTAAAATGGATTTTAAAAATTTGTAACTGCTACATAAATACAATTTAAGAAGAATATTATATAGGGTCAAATTAATTCTTTTAAGCATTTCTGAAAAAAAAATCTATAAATCGCACTGTGTTTTGCTTTAAAGCACTTCGGCTTTCAAATAATAATTAACTGTTTATATATTTTGCACCACTAGCTCTTACTTCTCAAAGGAATCTTCAGCCTTCTTTTATATGATTTGAACTGGTAACCTTTTGGCAAAGTCACTGATGTCACTATTCCCTTAATGTACTTGACATCACTGCTTTAACATATGGTTGTTCTCTTTTGAAGAAAAGTTGAAGGAAAATCAGGGTGTAGTGGTGTCTGGAAAGAGCCCTCCTTGGTGGTGGTTTCTTGTTCACGTTTATGATGAAATGACATATTTTTAAAATACAGTGGACTAGTCAGAGCTTTGTCCTTATTCCAAGGCAGAATTTCAGTTGTTCAAAAAGGCATGGAAGAGTCTTGAAATGATTTGAGTAGACTCTACAAAACTAACTTCCAGTATTGTTTTCTGTCTCACCAGACATATTTTTCTTTTTTTTTTAATTTAAATAATTTTTTTATTGCTTAAATTATTACAAAGAGTATTACATATGTCTCCTTTTTTTTCCCGCCCTTGACAATCCCCTGGCCTCCCCTACCCCCCAGTGTCTTATGTCCATTGGTTATGCTTGTATGCATGCATTCAAGTCCTTTGGTTGATCTCTTACCCGCCCCCTCCTGCCCCCCCCGACCCTCCCCGGCCTTCCTGCTGTAGTTTAACAGTCTGTTCAAGGCAACTCTGCCTCTGTATCTATTATTGTTCAAAAGTTTCTAATGGACTCTATTATCCATGAATGAGTGAGATCATGTGGTATTTTTCCTTCATTGACTGGCTTATTTCACTTAGCATAATGCTCTCCAGTTCCATCCATGCTGTTGCAAATGGTAAGAGTTCCTTCTTTTTTAAAGCAGCATAGTATTCCATCGTGTAGATGTACCATAGTTTTCTAATCCATTCATCTACTGATGGGCACTTAGGCTGTTTCCAGATCTTAGCTATGGTGAATTGTGCTGCTATGAACATAGGGGTGCATATATCCTTTCTGATTGGTGTTTCTGGTTTCTTGGGATATATTCCTAGAAGTGGGATCACAGGGTCAAATGGGAGTTCCATTTCCAGTTTTTTGAGGAAACTCCATACTGTCTTCCATAGTGGCTGCACCAGTCTGCATTCCCACCAGCAGTGCACAAGTGTTCCTTTTTCTCCACATCCTCTCCAACACTTGCCGTTTGTTGATTTGTTGAAGATAGCCATTCTGACAGGTGTGAGATGGTACCTCATTGTTGTTTTGATTTGCATCTCTCGGATGATTAGCGACTTTGAGCATGTTTTCATATGTCTCTTGGCTTTCTGAATGTCCTCTTTTAAAAGGTGTCTATTTAGGTCCTTTGCCCATTTTTTGATTGGATTGTTTATCTTCCTTTTGTTAAGTTGTATGAGTTCCCTATAAATGTTGGAGATTAGGCCCTTATCAGATATAATGTTGGCAAATATGTTCTCCCATGTAGTGGGCTTTCTTGTTGTTTTCTTGATGGTTTCTTTTGCTGTGCAGAAACTTTTTATTTTGATGTAGTCCCATTTGTTTATTTTCTCTTTAGTTTCCAATGCCCTAGGATCAGTATCGGTGAAGAAATTGCTTCGGCATATGTCTGAGATTTTGTTGCCTTTGGATTCTTCTAGTATTTTTATGGTTTCCAGTCGTATATTTAAGTCCTTTATCCATTTTGAGTTTATTTTTGTGTATGGTGTAAGTTGGTGGTCTAGTTTCATTTTCTTGCATGTATCTGTCCAATTTTCCCAACACCATTTATTGAAGAGACTATCTTGACTCCATTGTATGTTCTTGCCTCCTTTGTCAAATATTAATTGAGCATATTGGTTCGGGCTGATTTCTGGACTCTCTATTCTATTCCATTGATCTATAAAGACATATTTTTCCTTATGAAACAAAGAACCTGTGGATTTCTTCATTTGTGGGGGGAAAATTAAAATAGTTTGAATTAAGTCATAGTTTGAAAACAAGTTAAACTAAACCATTAATTATTAACCTCCTGCTATTTTTTAAGTTATTCAGGTATTTTATTTATCGAAATGGATACGTTTTTAGTTCAGTCTTACTTTAAGGTAACTTTGAAAATAATGCCTCCAGATCTACGTACATTCAATCAAACTCTCCCCACCCTGATTTCTTCAAGCCCTAGGAAAGTGACTGGCAAGCATGCCGGGCCATGTGGAACATGCTTGTTTTGCCATGTTATGTCATTTATGTAAAGTGAAAACTTTTGAAACTAATTCTAAGTGGAAAAATAAATGGTATAATCAGATTTTCACACGTTTTATATGAATCAACTGGTTATAGGATGATTTCTTCTGTGTTGTTATTTGAATGCTATATTCATTTTAGAGCCATCTGGAGGGATGACGAATGGAGAAACAAATCTGTCAGAGGCAGTTCACGCGATGCCAGGGGTGCCGCTTCCGAGCACAGACACTCGCAGAGCTCAGGGGGAGTCAGGATTGGGGGACAGGCTGGCCCCCATTTAGGAGAGCCCTCCCAGCCATTTCACTGTCTTTTCACCCAGATTCTAAAACTCTGGAGTGGGGGAACCCTTGTAGACAAAAAGAGTGTTTTGCATGGTCCCTTTGAAGTAGCTGCTACAGGAAATTATGGAAGGAGAAATTTAGGTTATAACCTTAGAGGGAGTTTACATGTCCTCTAGCATTTTAACGGTGAGGAGTCAGATAAAGGAAGACTTTCGGTAACTCATTCAAGATTATACACACAGGAAGGAAGAAATTAAATTAGAACTTCAACTTCACCTCAACTATCCATGTAATATATTTTCATGTGCATGCTTCTTTTTTCCCCCCAAATATATTTTTATTGATTTCAGAGAGGAAGGGAGAGGAAGAGATAGAAGCATCAATGATAAGATAGAATCATTGATTGGATGCCTCTTGCATGCCCCCTACTGGGATCGAGCCTACAACCTGGGCATGTGCCCTGACCAGGAATCAAACTATGGCCTCCTGGTTCATAGGTCGACGCTCAACCACTGAACCATGCCGGTTGGGCCTTATGTGCATGTTTCTATGTGTATATGTGTCAGAGAGAGAGAGAGAGAGAGAGAGGGAGCCGAGACTGAAAGAAATAAGAAAGCATGCTCACAAAAGAAAACCCCCAAATTTTTGTGAAATCTGTTTTTTCTATTTGTGTTTGTTCACTAACAAAAAAGTACAATAATTAATTTATCATCATCTTCTAATGTAATTTTCAAGGAATAGCCTAAATTTCATTGTGTCTCTGTAAAAATATATGGTCTTTGAAGGATTCATTCTTATAGTACTGAGAATTGCAAGATTAACATTTTCCCATACCATTAAATAAAATCAGTTGGATGAAAGATTTATTATTTCATTAATCTAAAATAGTACAGTAGAGAAAAGCTAATAAAAGTAAGAGCAAGAAACTGTTAAAGTTTTAAGCACCCTCCACTTTTTTTTACATATTTGAAGATAAGACAATTGTATTAGGGCCCTTGACTCTTATTAATACAATAAATTAATGGTTTATAACCTTTGTTTTATTACTCAGAGAGCACTTCATAAATCAACTATAAGTACAAGCTAGAAAATAGCCTATAAAATGATTCTTTCTCATATTCCTTCTCTTTCTCTGGAATTATTAATGTTGCAAATAATAGACTAGGGATCTAAGAGTATCTCTTGGTACCATGTGCATTATAACTGGGAATCACTATATAAATGCACATATATTTATTTCTTTTTTTTCTCTTGTACTAAACAATTACTCACATATATGAACACACTTTACTATAAAAGCAGCATTCATTCTTGATAAGAAACTTGGAAAATACAGAAAATTAAAGAAGAAAATACAGGTCATTCATAATTGAATTATCTATCTAGAGATAACTACTAATGTTTTTTGTGTATTGACTTAGTTTTTTAAAGTAATATTATAGTTGTTTGATTCTTGGTTAGTGTCTCTTTCCATTTTCACTCTGAACTTTTTGTGGACAAATATTATATCTCTTTTTTCTTATATATTGTTGCATCGTGTGTGTGTGTGTGTGTGTGTGTGGTGTGTGTGTGTGTGTGTGTGGTGTGTGTGGTGTGTGTGTGTGTGTGTGGTGTGTGTGTGTGTGTGTGGTGTGTGGTGTGTGTGTGTGTGTGTTGTGTGTGTGGTGTGGTGTGTGTGTGTGGTGTGTGCGTGTGTATGTGTGTGTGTGGTGTGTGTGTGTATGGTGTGTGTGTGGTGTGTGTGTGGTGTGTGTGTGTGTGTGTGTGTGAGTATGTGTGTGTGTGTGTGTGGTGTGTGTGTGGTGTGTGTGTGGTGTGTGTGTGTGGTGTGTGGTGTGTGTGTGTGTGGTGTGTGTGCGGTGTGTGTGTGGTGTGTGTGTGGTGTGTGGTGTGTGGTGTGTGTGTGTGTGTGTGTGTGTGTGTGGTGTGTGTGTGTGTGTGTGGTGTGTGTGTGGTGTGGTGTGTGCGTGTGTATGTGTTGCTAGTACATCCCTTTCAGGGTCTGGCGCACAGAGTAGACACTCAACCAATATTTGTTGAATGAATGAACTCACAAACGGCCTACTTATTATCACATTTTCTCTTTGGAAATATAGGTATCCACAATCAAGCCTTGTTGCCACGTGTCATAGTTTCTCCTTTGAAGTAATTTTATATTTTTCCTCTCAGCTTCATTACACAGAGGCACTTAACAATCTCTGAGTGAAAACTGGCTATGCCTGTTCTTAATCTAACTTTCATCTCTTACAAATCAATCTGATTTTCCTCTAACTCCAGGTTGAACGGTTGCTTGAGACGACAGCATTTATTGAGTGCCATTTATGTCCCTGAAGTTCCACAAGGCAATATTAAGTAGGAATGGGGTGTCCCTTTTCCACAGGGCTTACAGTCTTGTGGGGATGGGGTGGGACCATGAACGGTAAACTAATAAATAATTACAGGTTAGGATCCATGCTGTAAGGGAACCAATAAGGACACTGACAGCAAATTAAAGTTGCCGAAGCTTAGATATGGCTGAAATGGCATCTCCAAGGGGAACCTCGGTAGACTGAGATCTGAAGGAGAAGAAGGACCCAGGCACAGGACAGGGCAGGAAAGTGGGTGTGGGGGCAGGACCAGAGTGTGCCAAGACCCCGAGATGAAGGCAGCCTGAGAGAACTGATGGGAGCAGAATGGCTGGAGCACTGAGAACTGGGATAAGAAGAGATACCATGCTGTATAACAGTGTTCTCCACCTGTATTTTCTTTATTATTGCCCCACTATGGAGAAAAATTAATGGAAGAATTACTAATGAATTTACTTTTGGGTGGGGGGAATCTTAGCTATTACAAAGGTTTGTGGTCCCTCAATAATCAATCCTCCTTATCAATATGAGTCTCTTAACTACTAAAAAAAAAAAGGTGGTTTTGGCTATACTTAATCCTATTTTATTTCTTATATATCTATCTCATTTTCCCCAATTCCAGGTTTATTTAGTCCTCCAAGAAGCCTTTATTAAGCACCTATTTTATGCCACAAACCTTATAATAGGTAAGGGTTTTTTCCCCATCAGGAACCAGTTTCACCTTCTGGGGGCAGAATCACTGTGTTGAGAATGGATGTTTAGAGGCAAGAAAGGCCCAGAGCTTATGTAGTCAAACTACAAGGTTCTACTTTAAGTTCAATGTGAAGCCATTAATAAGCTTTAAAGAGGATAGTAACATGATCTGACTTATGCTTTAAACATGAAAAAATTGCATTGTTGGAAAGCAAGAATAGAGCTGGAAAACCAGTTAACAAGCTAATATAGTGGCCCAGTCAAGATAGAGTGATGGTCAACGGGACAAACAGGGTAGGTGAGTCAAAGAAAGGTCAAGAGATATCTTCCCAGGGGCCTTCAATAAATAGGCCTATTAAATTGTGTTGACTTGAAGAGTGGGATCTTCTTTAAAACTAAAATAGTAATGCTTGTCAGGAATATACTCAAGCTCTTATTAACAAGTGTGAATTTGCTGCACACAATATGTGGAGCACTAAATAATGGAAAAGGCCTGGCCTTTTAGGAGTTGAAAGCAGAAGATAATTCACAAAAATAGGTGTAGATGAGTCTCAAAGCAAACAGGAACACACCACAGAATGGGTATGTGGAAAATTAGGAAACCTATGGAAGTACTAGTATATTTTAATATCTGAAAATCCTCTTAAGGATGAACAACATAAGATCAGATTCCCAGGATCAAATGCTGTGAGTGTATTCATGTTTTTAGAAGTAAAGCAAACATCAAAATACGTGGATGGCAGTGGCTTGGCAGTTGCTGGTGGTGGAAGGGCTCCCGACCTATGTGCCTATACATGCCCCAGTGAGTATAGTGGGCTGTGATTATGCTTATGTTGCTGTTAATCACTTATCACATACACATTCCATGGGGCACGTAATTATTGACATTATGGAGGCCATTTTGTTAAGAAGAAAAACTAAAGGTGCTCCTTAAATGAATACGTTAACTTATCCAATACGCTTTCCTCTTGATTTTGGAGCTAATCAGTCTTGTTTGGGTACGGCTTGGGATTGCTTTTTACAATGTGTTATGTGGGGAAAAAGAGATTTTTTTTAAGCACTCTTGACTATATTGATGTGATTTTCATAATGAAATAATATATAGGATTGCATAATGAGGGATTCACTAGTAAACTTAAAGTAGTAGTTTTTATTCATCACTGCTTACTGTATGGGTCATACTATTCTAGGTGAGAGTAATTAATTTTTCTTAACCTGCAATTATATGTAATTTGAGCCAAACCACCTTCTTCAAATAGAAGATACAGTACTCTATTAGATGTGCACGGCTATAATTATCTTTTCTATGTTGAAGTTAAACTTCAAGAATAGTCTATTTATATAGAAGAGAACTTGTATTTTAGTATAAATGTATCCTTTGAGGATATTTAAAAGTATATTCAGAGCCTGGCTGAAAATTAGAATATTTTTATTTCATAATTTTTCAAAGTTACCATGAAAATACAAAATATGAAAATATTAATTATAATTATACACATAAAAAATAATTGTCATCCTTAGAAACTTAATGAGTCAAAGAAGCAAATGGGGGAACTATGTGAATTCAGCCTGGAGAAGATGAATTTTAGTTAAATGGTTGGTTTACTGAACTTCTTGAGAGCGTAGGGGGTATTCTGTTTGTCCTTGCGGTCCCAGAGCCTGGCACAGGGCCTGGCATCAGGAATGCCCTTGGCAAATGTTTGGTTTATGTATGGATGATGGATGAATGATGAATGAATAGATGGATAAGACAGACACATGATAGGTTGAATGGATGAATAAATGCGAGACAAGGAAAATCAGGAAAGATAAAAGATACAGTGTCCCTGGGAGCTATGTTAAAATGATATGAACCAGGAATGAGCCCTGCCCTGGTGGCTCAGTTGGTTGGAGCATTATCCCAATACAAGGTGACAAGATTGTGGATTCGATCCTTGGTCAGAGGACATACAGGAAGCATGCAGTGAATGCACGGATAGCTGGAACAACACATGGATGTTTGTCTCTCTGCCTGGCTAGCTGTCTCTAAAAATCAGTGAATGAAAATTTTTTAAAAAATTAGAAGCAGGAATGAGTGAAAGAATATTCATAGCTTGTATGTGGAAATATCGGGGTTTGAGGGGCTGCTTCTATTTGGAAAAGATTACATAATAAGTACAGAAAGTGCTTTCCATGGTAAAAGTAGAAACAACAGTATTTTAAAGGAGCACAGTGACATTCTCAGATCAGCAGAAGGAAAAACAAGTCTGATGGGAGAGTGATGGAGACATCAAACCATATAAAAGAAACAGTATATTGTTCACATCACATCAATAAAGCTATTTAAAAACTGGGAACAGATTTACATGGTAAGGCACTTTAGGTGTTACCAGGGCTTTTTTTAATGCTAATATTATATTGAAAGAAGATGACTACTTTTAATGTAAATGTATTATATATCTTATTTTTAAGTGGGAAGTATTTATTAGAATAATGCTAATGTTTTTAGAGTAATAAAGATTGAAAATTTTAAAGATTAATCTTTTATCAGAAACAATAGAAATTAAGCATTTTAACAACAACAAAAAAGCATTGACAATAAGTGATATCTCATTAAAATAAAATCTATGGTAATTATTAAGAAAAACATCCCAATATTATGTGAAGTGATATTTCTAAGATAACACTGAGAACAATAGTAGCATCATTCAATAAAAACTTTGTGCATATGAATGCTATAGCCCCTTGATAGTGTCTACAGAAGTTTCACATTGATTTTCTGCCCTCAGTAATATGTGGGAAGTTAAAATAACAGAAAGTAGCACCTCTTTTTAGAGGAATAAGAAGTGTTAGTCCTTCAGAGATTAATAAAGGCCATACTATGGAGAGCTTTGAATGCTAATTCAGAAGTATGCATTTTAGTTTACAGGCAATATGGAATCATTGACAGTTTCTGGAAGATTAATAAATTGGAGGCAGTATGCAAGGAGAATTGAAGAGCAGGTAAAGACTTAGAGGATGGGGTGCGTTCTAGATTTTGGTTTGCAATAGTCTTATACCAAAAGTCTTTATTTCTTGAGCAACATTAAATGCATTTTTAGAAAATGAATGAATTAAAGTAGTTCATAAAAGTTTAATTTTAAGATTTCATTATTTTAAATGAATTTTTGTAAATAACTGAATTCATAGTATACCTAGTATCTATTAAAATCGGTCTTTGAAGTTCTTTCTCCATTTTATTCCATTTACTTTCATTTCCTTCGCCTTAATATATATAACTTACCATCTTTATATTTCTTCAGTGTTATCCTAGCCCACCAAAGTATTTCATAGTCAAGTTGAATATTCATGTAGGTATACCAATAATGACAAAATAAGGAAATCAGTGATATTATAGAGACATACAAGATACATTAATGACATAGATATGCTATTTTAATGAATTCATTATTATATGGTAAATGCTAAACTGAGAGTTCACCAAGCCATCTGTGATTTAAATGATGAATAGGAGCTTATTCAGTAGATGATTTAGCTCTGGCTGGTGTTGCTCAGTGGTTGCAGGTTCAATTCCTGGTCAGGGCACATGCCCTGGTTGTGGGCTCAATCCTCGGTAAAGGGGGTTGTTGATGGATGTTTCACTCTCACATTGATGTTTCTCTCTTGCTCTCCATCTCCCTCCCTCTCTCTCTAAAATTAAATAAAAAATCTTTTTTAAAAAGTAGATAATTTAGATAAAGATATTATGTGAAAAAAGAAACAGACTATGTTAAGCCAGAGGAGAAAAACAAGTTCCCATTTTGGAACAGCAAGCAATATGATATAGTTTAAGAATAGATAAACAAGAATGCCCTGAAAAAGAACTATACTATAGAAAGTCTAATAAACATTTATAAAGATTTTGAACATTATCCTGAAAATTATGACTTGCAATTAAGTAATTTTCAGCACAGAAGTAATATAATGATGTTTAAGAAGATCACTCTGAAGTTAGTTTTGTTCGTCATCTCCCATACAGTGAGGAGTGGTCAAATGGGGACACCCCTAAAAAGGGAGGCCAGTAATGTGCATCTCCTGTGTAGGGGGGGGGTGTCCTGAGGTTTCCATGGAAACAAGAAGTGTGGGTCCCTCCTACCCTCCATGGGAGGGCAAACCCTACTTCTTATAACGCTGTGATTGGAAGCAGCAATCAGTGGTGAGGAGGAGGAGGAGGAGGGAGGAAGAAGAGGGAGGAGAGGACCTTTACAGGTTCCTTTAATATCTCTCTCTAGTACATCCTCCAGACCACCTACATGCCATCACAACCGCCATTCCAGCAGGTGTCTGTGCTCCCACAGCCTGCACCTCTAAAAAAAAAGTCCCTGAAGACTGTAGCAGTAATTGAAGCTTTCGGAGTCATCAATGATAATTTTGTATAATCCTTTAAAATCTGTCACTTCAAAAAAAATCCTAATGGTTTTCTAATAAAAATAGCAATGACTATAATTCACAGATGGCTTACTTTTATAGGAGTGAGAATGACATTAACATTTTAATCTCAGATCAGAACACTCTGCATCTAGGGAGTGCACAGGGAGAGGGCTCAGTAGGAGAACATTTCATTCCCTCCTTTTCTACGGTGTGAGAGAGAAATATCTTTCTATAAGAGAATGCAACTGGAATCAAGAATGTAGGTGATCTGAACATTTGTTCTCATTCAGATGAATCCTAATTTGTTGGATGTGAGACAGCACACTAAGGCACTGACTGCAAAGTAACTTTATGTGAATTCATTCCATAGAAAAATTAAAATGGCCAACACATTTCTCCTAAAATTCATGTGATCCTCTCTGAGTTTTTCTGATAAAGATTTCTAGATTTATGCTTCACTAATCCTAACTATCAGTGATACCAGAGGACTGAAGGACTAAAATGCATTATTCAGAATAGTTTCTGATGAAGAAATTCAAAATCCTGCTGAAGGGCTAATTTTAATCTTTTAGAAGAGAAGAAACATTTGCTACAAATATGACAACCCCAAAAGACCAGCAACTGTCAAACAAATGGTAACATTTTTAAAAAATATATTTTATTGATTTCTTACAAAGAGGAAGGGAGAGAGATAGAGAGTCAGAAACATCGATGAGAGAGAAACATCGATCAGCTGCCTTCTGCACACCCCCTACTGGGGATGTGCCCGCAACCAAGGTACATTCCCTTGACCGGAATTGAACCTGGGACCTTTCAGTCTGCAGGCCGACGCTCTATCCACTGAGCCAAACCAGTCAGGGCAAATGGTAACATTTTTAATGAGCATCTCCGCATCTTGCCAATCCAAAAATGAATTATATATGGTAAAAAATGTGAATGAATGGATATGAAATAATGGATCAGTCCATTGAATAACTGTAAAGTATACCAAGGAGGTGAATGAAGAACTTTCTAAAACTTCCTGAATGTGATGGCAGCACAATACCTAGCCATTTCCATGAAGTCTTTAGCTCTGTTGAACATGATACTTTATTTTTTTTATTGCTTAAAGTATTACAAAGAGTATTACATATGTCTCCTTTCCCCCCCCCCCCCTTGACATTCCCCCGGCCTCCCCTACCCCCCAGTGTCTTATGTCCATTGATTATGCTTATATGCATGCATACAAGTCCTTCGGTTGATCTCTTACCCCGCTCCTCCCGCCCCCCAACCCTCCCCAGCCTTCCCGCTGTAGTTTGACAGTCTGTTTGATGCTGCTCTGCCTCTTTATCTATTTTTGTTCATCAGCTTTTAATGGTCTTTATTATCCATAAATGAATGAGATCATGTGGTATTTTTCTTTCATTGGCTGGCTTATTTCACTTAGCATAATGCTGTGGTACATCTACACAATGGAATACTATGCTGCTGTAAAAAAGAAGGAATTCTTACCATTTGCAACAGCATGGATGGAACTGAACAGGATACTTTAAATGTGGATTCAGAATTTAATTCTCTCCCCCTCCCATTGAACCAGATGCCTAGAAGCCCTCCTTACTTTCAAAGCCCTTGGTTTTACCACTGCAGGGAGAATTTTTATGGACATACTAGTAGCTACACCAAAAACCCACCAGGAGCTTTGAGAGCTGGCCTTTGGTTCCCAACATTACATGTCTAACATCCCAGCTTCCCTCGCACATGCCCTGTGCTCTCACATACCTACTCCCCTCCTCCCTTGCTATTATCCCCGACCATGGCTCCCATCAAGAACTTCATTTTCCTGCCTCCAAGTTTGGCCTAACAGATCAGCCCTGTGAAACACTCAGACTGCTTCTCAAGTACCCACAGTCAGAATCCATGGAATCGCTAATATATACTGAAAAAAATCCACTTTGCCCTCCATATTTACTCCCCTTCTAATTTAGTCTACCTATGTAAACTGAAAACTGGATATGGTTTGACAATAGCTTACGATTTCACTTTTTCTCCCTTCCTTTGTCTCAGTAGAGGAGAGGGGTCAGCTGAATCATTGCTGCCCAAACTTTCTTATGTCTGCACCACTTGTGGACCATTTTCACTCCATTTCTTTTTCCTTTTATTTCCACCATCATTTATTCTATCGCTGACTGATGTCCATGACTTATTCACAGATTGCTGAATGACTTCTGGGTCTGGCTTCTATTCCCATCATCCATCATACCTTATTTCCATCCTTGAAGACATTATCATCCATCTCTCTACTCATCTTACACCAGCACTTCACAGTTCCTCATCTTCTCTGTCTAATTCAAATCCACCCTCATCACATCCCTACCACTTGTAAGATCAAGAATATATCTTCATATTTTTGAGAGATATGAATATATAGATGATGATAAATATGCAATGCATATAATAAGAGAAAAAGGATCATTCAGAGGGTGCTCTGGGAACACAAATGAAAGTCATAAAAGCCCTACTGTAAGTAAATAAATGAATATCAGAGATCTAATAATGAAGGTGGGGTTTAGCACCAGTTATAAAGGATAAATAGGGACTGGCCACCAGACAAGCAACAGTTGTATAACCTTCCAAAACCAAACTGTTGTGATTGCATTATATCGTCTCACTTTGCCAGCAAACTCTTTCCCAAAGCCAAGCCCAACAATCCATTCTCCTGAAAAAGTAAGGACTTTATAGATTTCAAATAGAGATTCAAAAATTATTTTTATAAAAGTTAGGTCTGATCCCCTTTAATTCGTTCATTTTAGCCACATTGCTCATAGGAGAATGTCCACGTTTTCCTGTAATACTCTTCACAATTTGGCCACTAGCTACATCTGTAATCTCTTCTCTCATCACTCTTCACACATTTGTACCCCCTAGCTGGTTTGTCATTCTCTGCTCCTTGCCTTTCATATGTTAGTTTTTCTGCCCCCATTCATCTTTTTCCCATCATGCCTAGCCACCCTGGAAAATTCCTGCATACCCTTCAATGCTAAATGGCTTAGATAACATGCTTCTCAGTGAATCTTACCTGATTCCACCTTGATCACCTCCTCCTTTTTGATGGTCCTTGAAAATAACTCTTATCATCACACTAAGCATGTATTCTTGCTAGATTTGCTTACTGCAGATTTTCCATATGAACTCATTAAGGAGAGGAATCTCCTTTGTAACTCTAGCAGAATTCTCAAGGTAAATGAATTTGGTTTTTTGAATGGCTGTTAGAGATGTCACTGTACCAGATCTTAGTCTTCTAACTCTCTTCCTGCCCAGGGTCTCCTTTTAAGTATGGAGGTGGGACTAGAATCCAGTTCTCCTGATTGCATTCTCTAGGTCTCTTCCCCTAGTGTTCCTTGCATTTGTTAGTTCCCTTAATTGTTATTCATTCCACCATTTGTGGAGTCTTGCTGGCTATCACTCTTTTAGAGTTTCATTTTGGAACTCAGGTTTGCATGAATTTTGCCTTTGGGATGTAGTTTCCCACAGTGAGTAACATGCCACAGTCAGGGATGAACAGAAAGATGACATGCTCCCTCCTTCCCAGTGCCTGTCTCACAGATTTGTTCCGCAGTGCTCACAGACAGTACCAACTGCTCTTCCTGTTGACTGCCAAAAGAAGTCAATAGTCGGGAAGCGGAAAAAAGACTGTGACTTATGGAAAATAACTAGGGAGAGAGAATGGCAATACAATGGGGGAAAGAAGTAACAACTCTCTGTAGCCACCCACCTAGGCAAATGTCTCAAATTTCAACCAACTAAAAAAAAAAACAACAACAAAAAAACTAAATGAAGAAGAACATCTAGTCAGCCAGAGGCCTCTGAAACAGAACAGTAGTTGAGAGCATTCTCTGTTGATCTAACTAACTACCCTGACTACCATAGTGTAAGATTCCTGTCCCAATTCCGTGTAAATGTGTGTTTCATTAAGACAACATGGCTAAGGGGAGAGTTAGAAGGAAAGATGGGAAGTGACAAAATATGTTTGAAGTAAACTCCGTTTCCATATGAAAAGGTTCATAAACTGCCTCTGGCCACGTACTCTGAAGACAAGTCTGACCTATAAACCTTTCCAGTACCTAATGATGTGTATATACATGCAAGCCTCGGGTGTCATTGTGATGTATGACACAGGCTGTGCGGTGTTATCATTTAATGTCCTCAGGTCATGCTTGGGAGCACACATGTTAGTCTTCCTCTTATTTTAACAGTGTTTGTCTCAAGTGCTGAGGATATGATTATGAACATATTACCAGGTTTGCCTATGCAGTATTTCCTCTTTATCTAACAGAATATCACCTCCGAGCTTCCACAGCACTTCGTGTCAGTATTTACTAGGCTTTTCTGCAATTATTTGTGCCTGCTTCCCCTGAGACACTGTGAACACTTACATTGTAAAGGGCATTCAGTTCCATGAATTCTTAGAAAATGAGCACAACACACAGGAAAAGTATTTTTTAAATGCTCGGCATGGCTTATTGTTGTGTGTTTTTAAGAATTCTCTTTGGTAGCTGCTTTCATCAATAGCAGCATGATTGGACTAGCTCGCATACCACTAACCTTTTTTATGGAAACGAATTTGGGGACGTGATAAAATTTTAAAATTCTAGAGAAGAAAGCATACTTCTGCTTATGCAGATGACTAGAAAATTATTGCTCACGTGACTTTGTTGAGTCTTTTTACTTCAATGTTGCTGTTCTATAATTGCAGCTATATACATTGATCTATAATAATAAAAGCATAATATGCTAATTAGACCAGAGGTCCTTCCTGACAACCTTTGGATGAAGCCAGGGCTGTGAGGGAAGCCCAGGTCCCTGGTGCCAGAGGGAAGCCTGGGTTCCGGATGCCAGAAGGAAGCCAGTGCCGGCAGCCGGGGGAAGGAAGGCCTACTCTTGCATCTTGCATGAATTTTGTGCATCAGGCCTCTAGTATATAATAATGTACAGTTGAGTAGAAAAATTAATTGACATGAGACAATATTGTGTGACCTCTGTATGTTTTGTTTGGGTCTTTTGTTTGGTTGTTTTCCCTTTTTGTAAACTTAACCACCCTGCCCTGGGTTGAGAAAAGAAAAGGATCACAAAGGAAAGTTAGGGGTCTGGCTCGGGAGTGTGAAAATTCATGCATGGGGCTGGCTGTACCTTCTGATAAAGAGGACTGGATAAAAGGTGCAGAGAGTAGCCAGAGAACACATATGCATAGCCCATGAACAGACAACAGAGTAGTGCAGCCAGGGGAGTGGTGGTGGGGGGCTGGGTGGAGGTGGACAAATGTAGGGGAGGTGGGGGACATCTGTAATAGTGTCAGCAATAAAAAAAAGAGTCAAAGCCAGTCAGTATTTTGCACTACATAATGCACCTACCACCACTGTAGTGTGTAGGCATTTGAAAACATTGGTGACAATGTGTACACACAATAAAGATACTTATTAGAACAAAATTTGGGTGATTGGGATTAGGTGTTAATAGTGTTAAAAAATAATAAGGGAGATGTACTGGAATTAAATTTGTTAGCTTTGTTTATTCTAATTGTCTTCTGGAAAAATCTCTTGCCTGATGGTTTTCCCATCATCATTTTGGCATCTCCGTGCTATTAAATGTTTCCCTGCTGTTTACATTTTAGATGGGAGTCCGAAAAGTGTTTCTAAAATACTGCCATGCCAACCAGCTCAATGATTTGTGCCTACAGCTGCAGAGAAAAATTATCATCTGTCAAAAAGGTAACAGTGCACACTAACATATATGAACTTTTGTGAGTTGTGGAATAGAAGTCTAAATATCAGTGGGATCTACATTGGAGTGAACTGCTCCATCCACTCCTTGATGCTACTTACGGACACTTTCCGGGGGGTTAGGCAGCACTGTGGCTTGGTTTGCTCTTTACCTGTGTGTGAATCAGTGTATGCAGACACTGCACGGCTCATGCTTTATGCGGTAGTCATTTCATCTGATATTTTGTAGCAGATTTTTATCTAAACCACAGTTTGGAAGAAGAGCTATTCCTATTCTATGCTTTATGCATCCTCTACCTTGCAAATATTCATGCTTTGAACCCACAGTGGTACTTAGATCCAGCTAAGAAGCCAGGTTCCCAGCCAGTTCAGTCAGTCGATTGGCTAGATCATATTTTATGTGATTCTGCATATGCATGGGAAAATCCTGGACTTTATTTTTCCTTTGTGAAGCAGTGATGATATCTGGAGCATTATATTTGATAGCAGATAGCATTTTTTTTCATTTTAACTTTAAAATAGTTCCTTTAGAATTTCTTTTCCTATCAAAACCCAAGCGACCATCAAAAATGGCTACATATTAAAAATCATAACTATGCCTCACATAAAACATACATCCTTAATACATTTTTAATTTTCTCAATAATTTAATTATGCATTATAAATATAATTATCAAAGAAAGGCAAAAGGGAAAAAATGGATCCATATGTTAGTTTTTGGTGGAACTGGTTGTAATGAGCTCTCTAGTATATTTGAAGCTGTTCAAAACTAGCAAAGACACTTCACAGGATGCAGAAATCAGTTTCATTCTGTTCAGGGCTCTATCCGTTTGAAACCCCTGGTTTCATCCAGGCATGCCCCTCATTAAATCTCCAATGTCTTACCATTTTCTAATGATAAAAAGTACGGCTACATTCTGGTTCCTCAAACCGTCTCATTCAGAATGAACGAGTTCCATCCAAATAACGCTTAAAATTCAGCACTTCATTCTAAGTAAAAACGTTCATCTTGGACCTCTCAGACCCCACAGGTGGGCAGTAGGCACTCACTCCTGCCTCCTTAGGCTCATGCGCACCTGTGACCCTCCAAAGCTGACGAAGCGGAGGGAGAGTGAGGGGACAGAGCAGCTCTTCTGTCTGACCCTCTGCAGTGTGACCTGGCCCGGGATTCCTCTGGTGGGGTGATCAGGTGTTCAATGGCGATTTGGATATGTGGGCACATTTCAGCACTTATCTGCACTACCCACCTGAGAACTGGCAAGACCTCTCCTTTGGACAGTCACTCATAAGCCCCCTCAGCTCCCGGGTACCCCATGGACATTCTACGCCCAGGCCTCTATGCTGTCTAAGAAGTCTCTTTAAATGACTGCAAGCAGACATCTCTGTCTTGCAAACCATGTCTGGTGCTGGAGAACCACACCCTGGGGCCCTGACAGGTGTAGCTTCTCCCTGCAGAGCCACCCTGCATTTAGTGCCTGGCAGCAGCCACTGATGCAGCATCCGTCTTCTCAGGGCTCATGCGCCACCATGTCCTCCAAACTCCAGAGTCACATAGCAAGTTCTCGGGATGGTCCTCAGAAGCCACTTTCACCAGCCTGGAGGGCGGAGGCAGTGGGGGAGGCCTCGGGTAGGGAAAGGACCCACCCTCAACTCTCAGCAACTGTGGCTTCTCTGTGAGTGGTGATGATCACCTGGCCTCCTTAATTTTGTCCTTCATCAGTGTGGAGAGAGGCTGGGGTCACAGGTCTGTTTTGGACCGACCTTGGCAGTTCCTGTTTGTGTGGCCAGCCCTGACAAACCACCCTGTGACCTGAGCATCTGCAGCCTCGGCACCACACGGGATACTTAGAAATGTAGCATTTCAGGCCCCACCTCGCACCTCCTGAATCAGAAGCTGCATTTCCAGCCTCAGCTGTGATTGGAATGGGAAGAATCCAATTTACAAGACCAGTGTTGTAATCACTGCGCTATGGAGTTAACTGAGAGCCCCATGTAATATCTTGTTATATGTACACAGAATGAAGTATCAAATTCTCCTGGAAATGTTCCTTAAATATAATTAGAAGAATGTGTCCCCTGTCTTCCATCAGGGCTGCCCACTAGAAATTTCTCTTCTATTCTGTTACAAAGATAAGTTGCTGTGCCCTGCTGACCTGAAACAAAAGAAATGAGCAGAACTCTAGTTATCGCTTCACCTCTAAAGATAAAAAATTGAGACTGGTCTACAAAATGGCATCAAGATGAAAACCATAACTTCCTATGGCATAAATGAAATAAAGGATATAAAAGTGTTTTTTAAATTATAGGCTCTTAAATGCAAAGCATTACTTATTGATTTTTCTTTTTATATCTCTTGGAATAGTTCCTTCAGTACTTTTTGCTACTATGAAATTTACTCAAAATTTATATGATGTGGTGTCATTTCCAGTTTTTCAAGAGTTCTCATTTTTTTTTCTTTGTAAATGTTGGGGGGGGGGAAGAAAGCTGTTAATCTTAAATTAAATTATTTTAATCTCAAATTATTCCTAACAGAAGTTTCTCTCTGACTATATATGTTTACTTTGTCCTAGATGAAACTTAAAATCTGAATACTATAAATGTCATAAAAGCAGTCTTTTAAAATTGTCAGAAAGAGAATAAGTATCAATATATATTGGAGCAAATTTATTTTTATTAGTTGTCCCTTGTTAAATATACCAATTTATAGCAACTGGTATAACATTTTTAAAGAATTTGAAAAGGCGCTAGTATGAAATGTGAGAAAATAGAGTTTTCCAAATATGGGACCATAGATTCCTGGGTCATGAATCCAGGGAATAGCTCTGCTGACGTCGGAGGTCACAGGAAATCTGGCATATCCACATTAATATTCCATTTATTACAGGAGATTAAGCAGCTTGATCCTTCCAAAAGTCAATGTCTCAGTTTTTTTTGTTTGTTTTTTATTGGTGTGGGTTTTTTTTTTTTTTAATGTAATAGAAATAGCAAGTGAATGGGCCAATTTGAATTCTGCTGCTCTCTCCCAGTGTGCCCATCACATGGTTAACACTTATTCCGCATTTTCTCTTTCTGTAAGTCTGGTTGTACCTTTTACTGTTTAATTTTCCCCCCTTTAGATTAGTGCAGCATGACGGTTTACAGTTAATTCAATACCACGGCATTACAAAGTAACTAAACATTTAGTATTGCCATCGGAAGAAAAGCCTGAAGCATTTTAGCTGCCTGCAGAGTGCTTGCCTCTGAAGCCGTAATTGTGGAAAGTTGTGTGCAGCTTTCCACCTTGTAATCAAGAAAAGGCATCAAGTGAATGTCAGAGATAACCCACACACTGTTCTTCAGTAGCCACAGACTATTTTAAAGCACTCGATGTTTCACAGCCTTTTTTTCCTTCCCCTACAGACAAGAATAAAGTGATTTTGCTACACTCATTGGTTTTCCCTGAAAGTATAGACCTTCTTAAAATGCAAACAGTTCCTTCTAATCTTAGAAACTTAGAATTGGAAGGGATGGCATCCCAGAGTCAAAAGGACCCAATAGTAATCACTCCCCCTGCATCTGTCCACAGCATCCACAAGCAGGGAGGACCATTTTGCTCTCATGAACTTGCTCAGGGACTGGAAGCAGAGTCCCTTTCTCAGGAAGCAACCTGATCCATTTATACCCTGTGCTCAGTGTTATAAAAAGTTCTTCCGCACATGGATCGCAAGCATGCTACCTTGGCTTCCCTGTTGGTGATCTGCTCTCTGCAGAGCGACAGATCACGTGATGTCTGAGTGGTTAGATGCTAAGGGAATGAACTTGGCCTCGTAACCAGAGACTCAAATCCTGGCTCTTCTATTCATTGGTTGTATTTACTTGGTGGAAGATACATTTAACCCAGAATAAACATTTACTGACATACTCTAATCTCGTATTAAAAAGGGAAATCAAAATTCAGGAAATACTAAAGGCAAAAATCCTTAAGCTGGAGGAGGCTATGAACATATCTATATATATAAAAAGCCTAGCGACCAAATAGCGGAATGACCAGAAAGACCTGTGGATGCACACTGACCAGCAGGGCCCAACGCAGGAGCTGCCCCCTGGTGGTCAGCGTGCTCCCACAGTAGGCGTGTCACTCGGCTGACCAGGATGAGCTGGGCTCCCACAGCAGGCTGATCCCCATAGGCCACGCCCCCACCAGTGCACAAATCCATGCACCGGGCCTCTAGTTGTTTATAATAAGTCTTACACACTGTAATAAGGCCTCACTACGCTTCTCTTTGTCTACAGAATGAAGATAATGGAGTATTAATTATCATTGAGTGGGGGCAATGAGTGATCAAATGGTGTTCTGAACACATGGAAGTGCCTTTAAATTGTGCTCATTGTTTTTATTTCAAGTCTTACATATGTGCTAAAATTAGCCATTTCAAAATGTGTTCACTCACTTGTTTCCCCCAATTCTTACACATTTTTCTATCCCTGCTTCCTCAGAGAGCAGGGAGGATGTCCTATATTTTATACAATCTCTTCCTAGAGTCGTAAGTGCAGTGTTAGTTTTTCTACAGGTTAAATCACAGTCCTATTAACAATATGTGATTGATGTTTTCAAAGAGTGATTCCAGGAGCCTCATAATTTCTGTTATAATCTGATATAATGAAAGATAATAAGTGTGTCCCAAAATGGTCCAGTTAGAGTCAAACCCCAAAATTCTCTGGGGTTTGGACCTCATTCTCTCTTTTTTTAAATATATTTTATTGATTTTTTTACAGAGAGGAAGGGAGAGGGATAGAGAGTTAGAAACATCGATGAGCGAGAAACATTGATCAGCTGCCTCCTGTACACCCCCTACTAGGAATGTGCCCGCAGCCAAGGTACATGCCCTTGACCGGAATCGAACCTGGGACCCTTGAGTCCGCAGGCCGTTGCTCTATCCACTGAGCCAAACCAGTTAGGGCAGGACCTCATTCTTTTTCATTGACTTTAGTCCAGTCTATCAAACAAACAAAAAAAGTGTGGGGGCCTTATCATGATACTAGAAGCCTGTTGCAAGAAGATTCACGCAATAGGCCTTTCTTCCCCTGGCTGCCGGCACCGGTTTTTCTCCGGCACCTGGGACCCAGGCCTTTGGTCCGGCCTCAGCAGAGAAGCCAAGCCTTGAGGATAGGCTTCTCCCCTATGGCCTCAGCAAGGCATGGCTTCTCCACTGCAGCCACAGCGAGGCCTAGCTTCCCTGCTCTGGCCGCAGTGGAGAAGCCAAGCCTCTTCAGTCTTCAGTCTTCAGTCTTCACTCCGGCTGGAGCATTCAGTCTTCACTCCTCGCCTGCGTATGCAAATTAACCACCATCTTTGTTGGGTTAATTTGCATACTCATCTGATTGGCTGGTGGGCATAGCGGAGTGACACCAATTTGCATGTTTCTCTTTTATTAGTGTAGATTACTTGCATGACCTCATTCAGTTTAAGGATTTGTGTCATGCCGAAACTGGTTTGGCTCAGTGGATAGAGCATCGGCCTGTGGACTGAAGGGTCCCAGGTTCGATTCCGGTCAGGGGCATGTACCTGGGTTGCGGGCACATCCCCAGTGGGGGATGTGCAGGAGGCGGCTGATCGATGTTTCTCTCTCATCGATGTTTCTAACTCTCTATCTCTCTCCCTTCCTCTCTGTAAAAAATCAATAAAATATATTTTTTAAAAAAAGGATTTGTGTCTCTAGTGTTATCATGACTAAATTTAGATATTTTTTAATGCAAGATTAGAATGTTTTAGTACATTTTATTCTGAATTAAATATCTTATTTTGTAGTTGCTCAGACATAAATGTACTGTGTTGTGTGGGTCTGGGTTTTTCCGCTTTTGCTTCTCTCCCTGACCCCTGATTGCATTCTTTTATGGGGAAGTTATAAGAGGATTTCTGGCACGCCAGCACTTGCTTCAGAAAAGAAGCATCAGACAGCAAGAGGTCACGTCCATCAACAGCTTCCTGCAGATTACAGAGGACATGGGGCTGAAGACCTATGATGCCCTGGTCATTCAGAATGCTTCAGACATTGCCCGTGAGAATGACCGGCTCAGGAATGAAATGAATGCTACTTACCACAAAGATAAGTTGGAGGCCAGAGGCAAGCAAGAGGAAGGAACCAAAAGGTAAAGGCAGACAGTGTGCAACTTTAATTATCTATGTAATTGATTCAATGGCATCAAGAAAGTTCCGATAGCCCTTAATGCAAAGTTCAATCAAATATGACAGTAATTACGGGAGCTGGCAAGTATGTGCCCATCCTTTATTTGAAACCTCGTAAAAACCAAGAGGATGCTTTTCCTCTGCGTCCTCTTAATGAAATAAATGCTACATGTGTGAGTTTAGTCCAATGAAATAATCATTGCTTCACTTACAATGCTTGCATCAATCACTTCCCTTTCAAGCACAAAGTTTTAAGGCATCTGATATTTCTGTCTTAGCTGGCTTCTCCACATCTTTATACAAGTGCCATCTATACCAGAGTCTCACTCTGAGAAACTTCTGGAAATCTGATTAAAAAAAATGGAGAAGCCACTCTCAAAACAGAAGTAGTGAAACCAATAAATGGTTATACAGATATTTTCCTTAGTAAACTGTCTCATTTTCTTTGCCAATAAGGAAAACTTTGGGGAGGAGACTCTTATTTTATTTTTTATTTATTTATTTAAAATATATTTTATTGATTTTTTACAGAGAGGAAGGGAGAGGGATAGAGAGTTAGAAACGTTGATGAGAGAGAAACATCAATCAGCTGCCTCCTGTACACCCCCTACTGGGGATGTGCCCATAACCAAGATACATGCCCTTGACCGGAATCGAACCTGGGACCCTTGAGTCCGCAGGCCGATGCTCCATCCACTGAGCCAAACTGGTTAGGGCGAGACTCTTATTTTAAAGTTCACTTTGGAGGCGGAAATAGACAAGTGGGGACCACCTGATCCTTCACTTTATCACTCGTGCCTCTCCGTGAAAGATGAGGACTCCTGTGGTTCATAGTCCCCTCCCCGGGAGGGCAGGCACATGGGTCCCTCAGATCCTAATTCACTGTCAAGGAGATGCTTGTGTGTTCCACAGGAACTTGGTAATATCTAGTTCTTTTTCTCACTAAGAACTGACTCCCCTTTGCCTTGACTGCCTATGTCAAATGATTTTTTTATTGAAGTGGAAATGGTAATGTGCCTCTCAGTAAGTAGCTTAAAATATCTCAGTGATTAAAAACTGAAAAAAAAATCCCTTTGTATGGAAAACTGTAATTAAACATTACAAGGAAAACAAATTATCCACTGAGCGCCATGCTTTTATCTTCAGCTAGTTCGTTTTCTACACGGGCGTCGGGCTCTGCCTTGCGGTGGATCCCAGCCCTGTTGGTGTGCTGCCATGCAAAGATATAATTATTAAAACAAATGCTCGGAGACTCCTTGTAAAATGGATGCATTGGCATCTTGGTGCTACATGATTATATTGACATATGAAGCCAGAAGGAATTTTTTTAAAACCAGATAACTATTAATTTTATGTGACTTCCAGAATAATGTTTGTTATTTTCTCTGCTGGAGCTAAACAGCCACCCCAATTTCTCAATTTGATTATGTGTTCATTTGCCTGATGTAAAATTAAGTGAAGAAGTATTTGTCTATTTTTTTTTTGAATACCCACAGTTTACTTGGCATTGGACAACCAGAGGGAGTGACAGAAGAAAAATAATAATTCTGCATATAATTAAATAATTGCCAACGAGGTTTAAATGGTTAGGAGAAAAGAGAGAGAGAGAGGAAAAAAATGTAAATCTTTGATAGTTTTATGTATATGTTGTTTTGCAAGGGGAAGTGGTGATGAACTCCCAGCATTTGATGCATCAGTAACTCTCTATTAAGATGGATTCTCCAGAAATGATCATCCAGATTGAAATTCTGGTTTTCTGATTTGCTTAATAATCAGAGTGTGAAAAATTCATTCAGTGAATGCCTGGTAGAAAATGTAAGCACTCCTTAAGAAGTGTTGCCTTTGTGTGAGTTTATTTTGTTTTGTTTTTTGCTTTTGTTTTCTCAGTGATAATGATGAATCTCCAAGGTGCTCGTTTATCAGAAAGCAGGGGCTGGAAGGATGGGGCGGCTTTCTCTGGATGTGTGGGTCACCAGAGTGCTGCCCAGGCATCCTTCAGCCTCAAGGGGAAGGCTGTTCACCAGAAAGCCTTGATTATGTCTGGTTGAGCAGGTTCATTGTTACCCTCTGAACATAATGCATCCGGGCCTCTCTGGGTGCTGTTTGTGTTTTGTTCCCCTCAAGAACTGAAGACAGGAGTGGACCCAGGCATTTCCACTGCAGCTCCGTCCCAGTCCCCATGGCTGTGGACAGCCTGGTGCAGTCCCTGGCTGGCTCCTCCACCCGGTCTCCTTCTCTGCACTCGGTGTTCAGCCTGGATGACAGCAGTGGCCTCCCATCACCACGGAAACAGCCTCCGCCCAAGCCAAAGAGGGACCCTGCCACGCGGCTGAGCGCCTCCTATGAGGCTGTGAGCGCCTGCCTGTGGGCCGCAGCCAAGGAATCATCGACTGAAGGTTAGCCACAGGGAAGGAGGAAACCGGCTCGTTGGGTTATTGATGCACTGACTTCCGGTTTTTGAGAGCCCCATGGCAGTATTGCTACCCTAATATATTTTTAATAGGAATAAATCCAATTGTTCACTTGCCAGCGGCTCTTTAATGATTAAATATAAATAGTCTGTATTCAAATCTCTAAGCCTCTTAGGAAAAAGCTACTTATATATCATTTCCTTAATTCCCGTTCCCACTTCCACATGAATGAGGAGCTGAGCCTCAAATCAGAGCAATTCAGAACATTGGTCGCCAGTCCATGTGCATTTTTACTAATTTTAGCCAAAAAAAAATGTATCAGGATTCCCTATTATCACAATCCCACTAAAACTTGAGCTTGCTTTATTATGCAGTAAGTGAAACAATTCACACAGATGAGAGTCACGATATGGCAGGATTCAGTTAGTGAAACTTTTGGAACTAAATAATAAAAGTCTCTGCATTCGTGTTCTAGAATTATTTATGCAAAATGGGAAAAGTCACACTTTACTCACAGTCAGGTATCTTGTAGATGAGTTCATGAGACTTATTGCTTAATTATTAATTTTTAGAATTGGGAAAATTAGAGAAAGCGCTTCTTTGCAGAACATTTGTTAATTTCACAGATTTTATTATCACCTACTAAAAGTTAGGTCCTATTCTAGGCTAGCAGGATACACCATCAATGAAACAATCAAAACCACTTTTCCTGGTGGATTTTTCATTTTAGTAGGGGAAGACAAATGGTAAACATAATGAGCTAGCAAAATCCATTGAGTATCTTAGAAGATGTTGCTGCAGAGAAAAATAAATATGGTAAGAGGTGGTAGTGAGTGGGGGGGAGTCAAAATTCAAAATAAAATGACTGTGCAGGTTTCATTAGAAAAATATTATCTGAAGATAAGATGGAACACAATTCTTTCCATAAATAAATGAACCAAAAAAAGCACAAGGAAACCATAAGCTCATCTTATGGAAAAAGAAGGCTGACTCTATGAGCTGTGGAAAATCCATGGGCCAGGAGCCTGGAGCAATGAGTACACCCTAGTTATCTTTCTTCCAAGATCCTTGTGTCAGTCGCTTTAAGAAAGAATAGATTTTTAGAAGAATTTTTAGTTTAAAAAATGTTGCTGTCATAATGTATGAGTCATGCTGCAATAATGCTTAGATGGAGATGGAGGCGAAATTTATAACTTTGGGGAGAAGAATCCAAGTATGTATCTTTAATGTCATGGCAATAAGGACAACAGAAAGTGAACATGACCTTAGGGAAATCCCCTAGAAGAGAGTGTTCAAGCTGGTATAGATGTGAACACAGGACCTCCCTGAAAACATGGTGTATTCCCAATGCACACAAGCTAGAGGAGGCTCCCCTTCTAAAGAAATCAGGGAGCCACTCCCTGAGAAAGTAGACGAGCTCACATTTCCATGATTATTACTTTGAGGCCTCTGTATTTATGGTACAGATTTCAAAAAGGTGTGATTGAAATATGAAGAAAGTTTTTTTGGCATATTGAAATAGGAAGAACAGTATTTAACAGTCTAAGACTAATGAGATGAAGATGTAAAGACTCAAAATAGTATCAGAAATAGAAAAAAAACAATACAAAACAAGGTTGAAAGTTACAGTGTATATAATATAAAGCCCCCTTCAAACTTGAATGCTGCAATCAAGCTCTATAAATTTGAATAAGTATGTCTCAGAATAGCCGGTAAAGTCTAAAAATGCTTTCTCTTTGTGTGCATATTAGGAGACCGATTGCCCTGAAGGTGAGATTTTAGAGTAACCAAGTGCCAAGTAGTCACATCATTGTGAAAGGAGACTATATATATAAATCGAGGTCTCTCATATGAGTAGCAAAAAATGTCAATTAAGAAAAATTATTCAAAAATCATGGGATAAAAATATATATAAAATAAAGTGACAGAAAAAAGATGAATAAAGAAAATGCACGAAAGTCTACAATTGCAAAATTCTGAAACTCCTTACTACTGTAGGGAATCACAAGTCTCTCAAGATTTGCAGTATAAAACACATGATGTGATTTATTAGACTCACAAGATTTTTATGTAAAATTTAATTAGAAATTAATTTCAGCTCACATATGAGTAAGGTGCATGTAGGTGTCTTCCCCATAGATCACAGCACAGTAAGTTCACATACTGGAGGCGTTTGAAAGGGCCAGTTCATAAATAAGTTCCTTTTTTCCTATCTATGATACTTATTCATTTTCACAATTTATGATTCCTAGTCCTGATGACGTTACCTTCATCACCATATCTCCTATGGCTGCAGATGAATTCCCACATTTTAGAATATGTTCTAAATATATATTGAAGAATAAAAAAATTAACCTGCACCCAGCCAGGGTGCTCAGTGATTGAGCTTCTGTTTATGAAGCAGGAGATTATGGTTTGGTTCTGGTCAGGGCACATGCCCTGGTTGTGGGCTCAATCCCCAGTGTGGGGTGTGCAGGAGGTAGCTGATCAATGATTCTCTCTCATCATTAATGTTTCTATCTCTCTCTCCCTCTCCCTTCCTCTCTGAAATCAATAAAAAATGTTTTTTTAAAAATTAACCTACATGTTGGGATCAAGCTGGTGTGCTACTTAGTTGTGTAGCATTAGGAGTCAAGGGCCATTAGAGGGGCTTCGTCACTCAGGCCATGGACTTCTAATCCATAATCACAATGGTGGTGACACTCTTAGTAAAAACCCCACCATCAACAGTGGTTCTGGTCCCTTTTATGCCATTGTGACAGGAGCTCAAAGTGTCCTATACAGTGGCCACTAGTAACTGTGGCTCTTTACATCTAAAGTAATGAAAATTAATACAATTTAAAATTCAGTTATTCAGTCATTAGTCACAGTCTAAGTACTCAACAGCCACTGGTATGGAATTTCCCATCATCACACAAAGTTCTCAGAGACCACTGATTCTAAGAGTTGCATGTCTTTACCACAGGGGCAGTACAGTCAGGCCTCACTTAATGTTGCCCATAGTTCTGTGATGGTAAGCAAAAGGAGGTATAATGAAACCAGTTTTACAATAGGCTAATTGATATAAACAAGAATTAGGTTTCTGTGGCATCTCATCAACTATCAAAACCACGCTGTATGGAATGGCATTCTTTGAGTACCTGCTGTACTGAGTTTTTTTGCACCTAGTAAGATGTCACAAATGTATCCTTCTTCTGCAAAAGCTAAGAAGAAAATCTGATCACTACTTAAAATGCTCTATGAACTCTGGTTTCATAAGAACAGGGACCACAACTGAGATCAGTTTATTATCTGAGCCATTCCTGAGGGCTCATTAAAAATAAGTTTAAGTTCTTTTCTTTTACAAATAAAGCTGCTAATCCATTCAGAAGGTTATAGAATGAATGGAGATCTGATTGGAGAACGAAGAGGAAGAATCTTAGAGAAACCAATAATTAGTCACATTAAAGTCTTAATCTTTGTGACCAGTCTTGATCTTATTAACACATGCCTTTCCTATAGGATTTTATGCAATAATGAGTGGCCATAAAGAGGGGCAGGCGAGAGGGCTCATTTTTTTTTTACTACCTTTGTACCTGAGAATCTTGAAACAATTTTATGGGCCAGTAAATTTTAATGCTTGTTTGCAAACTATTAACAAGCTAGAGCCAACTATTTGAAAGTACTGTTTTTTAAACATCTGGGGTTGGTCTGCAAACAGTGACTAACAAAAGGAGACTAGGGTCCTGGCTTCACTTTCTCTTTGCTAGGGGGCTCCCAGTTCCATTACTTTCTAGAGAGAAGAGTTGATTCTCTACATCCAGACTCCAGACTTTCTCCCAAACACAGTGATGACTAGATGATGAAATGGCAAAAGAAAGGATTTTCTTGGGCAACGGTAGCCTCCATCGTTTTACTCTCTGTGGTATGACCTCCACAGCCACCCTCCCTGCAGACTCCAGCAGCCCATTCCTGATGAATTACACATTGAGGAATCATTTTTTTTTCATTGCCATACAACTCCATTCTCAACAAAATGCAGTTTATAATGTATAGATACAAGAGTGGTTCAGCTGTGGGGCTTAATTTGGAAATAATGTTCTGTTTCTTTTCTTTCTGACTGTCTTATTTATATCTTTATTCTAGACAGCACTTGCCACATGGTAGGCACTCAATAAATACTTACTGAATGAAAACATGAATGTTATAGAAATATATTTCTTTGTGTTGCTTTCATTAAAGCAAAATTAGCTTTCTATCAATAAATTGAAATGGGCACAATTTGGCAAGGTTCACAATGTCCCCTGGAGATTTATCAGATTTGGTTTGTCAACATATTTTTTACCAGAAGCCCCTTTATAATGTTTTTTTTTTCTATTACCCGAAATTTGACAGAAATTAGGTTTTCTGTGAACACTGTCCCAAGAATTGTATTACTGGACATAACAGGAGAACATGACTGCATGTTTTACAATTGATGGTGCATTTTCACATTCAACACATATTAACTAAGTGTATTTCATGAGTTTGGCTCTTCCCTGAAGAGGCCAGTGGGGATGATAAATGGGTAAACAAATTATGAGATAAGCAGAGTAATAGCAAAAAGAACAGGATGGTATGGGACAGAGCAAATGGTTCTAATGCTGGCTGGGAAATGAGGAAGGACCTGGAAGGACATTTAAGTGGCAGTATGCCTGTAGAATGCTGTCCAATGGGTAAAGATGGGATGAGAACAAGGGCTCCTCACACACACACACACACACACACACACACACACACACACAAAGTGATGTAACAAGGTTGGAATATATCAACTCAGTAGGAACCCTTTTTGTCTGGTGGGTAGCTGGTTGTAAGTTGATATCACTTTCACTCATGTATGCAGTGGGCCACCAGGCATTTATTTAGGTATCCTTGATGTCCTGTCCTAGGCACTAAGTTTGCTTTGAAACTAGGCAAAATCACATTAGAAGAATTGGAATACAATGGATACATACACATGAGATACACATGTTTTCTGGTTGAACAAGCCCCTCATTCCTTTTTTCTCATAGGTCAATTATGTAGGTATCTTGTTCTTAATGAGAATGGGGCCAAATAGCCTGTGTCCTGGAGCAAATGGTGTTTTAACAACAAAGCCAAAGGGAAAGTATTTGCACAAGAACATTTTTATCTCTTAACAAGACTTAAAATGACACAAGTCCCTAGATCATTGCCCAGTCACTCAGATAAGAGTCAAGTGTATGAAATGGTGAGTCAGCTTGAGAATGTGGGGTTTAACCCTTAAGTTACTGTTTGAACAGTAAAACTTGCCCTGAAGATGATCTATGACTATGAAATGTCTACCTGATATCTTATTGACATTGTCAAGTATTAGCAAGAGTTTTACTCACAAATCTTAGGGCTAAACATACTGTTAAGAAAACTCTTAATGTAAACCTATTTCTAATGGTCCTCAAATTCATATTTGCAAATGAACTATTAGTATGTACTTTAGCACTTGGGTGGACATACACACACAGGCACAAAGAAATAGCCATAAACCAAATTATTCTTTAATTCTGTAACCGTGGTGTTCTAATTTTAACTTGTGAAGTACTAAGCTTTCAAGTCCCCACCCCCACGGATTATAACTTAGTAATTATGGAATATGACAGGAACTGTGCTATCTACATCCTCAATAAAGCACGTCAGGTGACCTGATATTGCTGAACCCCAGATCATACTCACAGAAACCCTGTTTTATCATTCATGATTAATTTCTGGCTCTGTAGTAATAAGATAATGATGACAACAGCCAACACTTACTGAGTGTTTATAATGTGCTGGGCATTATGCTAAGTATCTTCCATCTTTAGAACTACTCATTGGAATGGGATATCACTGTGACCCATCTATAGATGAGGACACTGAGTCAGGGTGCAGTGGTGTAGCCTGTCACACGTCACTTATCCAAGGCAGTCATATCCTAGAGGCCAGGCTCTTGACTGCCTCCTAACAAAATCTACTACTTTACTTGTAATAGTTTAATTTTAAAGATAAAGCTTTTCTCTGCATCTAGAGAAAACCTTGAGGGAATTTCATATCAGTTATCTATTGTTGCTCAACTACTCACCCCAAACTTGGTGATTTAAATCCAGCACGGTTATCTTCGTACTATCTCTCAGGTTCTGGGTGTGAACGAGGCTCATCTGGGTGGCTCCTACTCGAGGTCCTTTGAAAAACTGCACATGCTGGCTGGAATCCTCTGAAAGCTGGGACCTCACATGTCTGGTACCTCAGATGTCTGGGGGCTAGGGCTGCTAGGGCACCTGTATCTCTAGGCGGTCTCTCCACGTGGTTTGTGTAGCATGGCAGCTCAGGGTAGCTGGACTTCATGGAGAATCAATGTGTCCAAGGCACATGCTTCAGGAAAGAGAGCGCCTGCTATGAACCAGCCTTGGGAGTCATGCAGAATCACCTCCACCACAGTCCATGTGTCAGGCACTCCCATAGGCACATGCAGGCTTAGGGAGGAGAAAGAGATTCCTTCCAGCTCTTCACTGGACTGGAAACACTACGTACTTTGGCCAATTTTTGGAAAATACAAATTGCCTTATCCACCCTCAGGGCAAAAACAGTTCACATCCTTTTCACATACAAGAGGCACTTTCCTTCCTCCCCCGCCCCCGCCCCGCCCAATTGCCCCAATGCCTCATCCCATCACCACACCAAGCTCAGGTGCAATGCCCAGATCTCTTCATCTAAATCAGATTCGAGTATCCTGGCTGCTCGGGTAAGGCTGTTCAGGTGGATAGCTCGCTCCTCCAGTATTGAACATATGGATCTGAAGACCGGGGACCTATTCTCCACACAGCTAACATGCACTGGAGGGACAGGCCCAGGGTGTTCCTGTTTAAAAGGGGGAAAGTTGGGAGGCACACAGCAGGCTCTTTCACGGAACAGTTCTGAACAATACCTGGGCACACACTGCCTGTGCCCTGATTAGGATGTTGTCCTAGTTCCTAGAAATGATTTTCCATGGGTCTTAGGTACATGCTTTGGACTCCTGGCTCACCTGTAAATTGTAATTGCTAATCCACAAGATGTGACATGTTTAGGGCTGGTAGCTTTCTCAGCCTGCTTTCTGCTTATAAAATGTTGAGGCACCAGAGCTTCCTCATTCTGTATTAAGTCTTCTCCTTTCAGTGCAAGATGATCCAATTCCTTTAAAAGCTTTGTGAGTTTCCTGTGAATTTACAATCTACTGCATTATTCAAAAGCCACATCCACAAGTCTCTGAGATAATTATCTTCTTTACTTCAGGCTCTCTGCAAGACTTCTGTGCTGCAATCCACTTACGATTCTTAGAAGTCCTGTGGTTTTGCTCCTTTGAACAGATCCACGAAGCATCACCTTAAATCTTCCTGACGTCTCAATAAAGGGTTTCATAGCCATGATCTTGGCTCCATCTTTAGATCACGTTTTCCTGAAAATGCCCCAGATTTCATCTCTGCTTGAAAGTCATTTCTTCACTTGAGAATTATTTTCCGTGAGGACAGCATGGCAGTGAGAAACCTTTATTTTCAAACATAGGAAGTCCAGCATCCTTTACAGTTAATAGGTCTTTGGCTTGTCTCTTTACTCTCACATTTTACTATAGGCAGCTAGAAGAATCCAGGAGGCAGATTTTACACTCTACCTGAAAACCTCCTTAGCTACATCATTCAGTTCCCTAAGTGCGTGTTTCACTTCCCATATTACTGCAGGTGACAGTGTTGCTAAACTTTCCACAATGGCACCGGAAGGCTCATGTTTCCTCCAGCTTCCTGCATCTTCCTCACCTCCTTTTAAGCCTCACCAAGAGCTTCCGTGAGGATCAACAGGCTTCTGCTAACATTGTCTTCAAGACTCCTTCAATTTCCCAAAGCTACTGCCACCCTTTTAAAGTTTTATTTATAGTAGCACTCCCACTTCCAGGTACCAATATCTGTATTAGTTGTCTACTGCTGTGTAACAAAGCACTCCAGAATTCAGTGGCTTAAAATGACCATGATATTCTTTTTTCTCTCTTATAGTCCTAGTACTTGTCTGGGCTCAGCTAACCAGTGATTACACAGGCTCTCTCACAGCAGTAGTGAGAGTCAGGGGCTGGAATCATCCAAAGACTTGGTTATTAGATTTTTGGTGTCTGGGCTGCGGAAACACAGATAGCTGAGAGCTGAAGCAAATGGAGTCTTCCTCATCACTCTTACCTCTGTATGGTCTCTCTACCTGTTCTCTAGAGCATGGGTGCTTCAGAGTAAGCAGTCTCCTCACATAGAGATCAGGGCCATCAAGATATGTGTTCCACACAGCAAGAGCCAAGCAGAACCATACTACCTGGGATCCAGCCACAGAAAGCAGACAGCAGCCCCTTCCCCATATTTTATTTGTCAGGGCCAGTCACAGAGGCCCTCCCAGGATCAGGGTTCTGAAGAGCATGTGGGACGGAAAATATTGTTGAATCCAGTTTTGGAAAAGACAACCTGCCACAAATCCTTTAAATTATTTAAATCTTCAGAACAACTCTATAATAGCAATGCTAAAATTTTGTTTGGGTCATTAACTTTCTAGGAGAAGCTTATGTTTTAGTATGGTGAAAGCCTTTAGAATAATGCTTATTAATTACAGAATTGTGCATTTTGGGCATGCTCTGCTCTTAAAAGTTGGCTGCTTTTGGGAACTGTGTAGAATACTGGCTCACAAAGATGTCCATTGAGTTAGAAAATTAGCTTTGTTCTTTTCCATTCTCATTTGGATGTCTCCCATTTGTTTCATGTTTCCAGTGCGCCAAAATGTGAGCAAACACTTTACATACAATATCTATTTTATGCCTCTGAGATAATTACTGATCATTTTATGCATGACTATACTGAAGCTTAGAGAGCTTTGCCTAAAACCTCTTTTACTATTATCATTTGCACCATTGCCACCCTCCCCCCACTACACACACACAATTCTGTGAACCCTTTCATGGCCTATTGTTTTTCACTTTTATGGCATATGTCATGTTCTAACATGATCAAGAATTAATTCATCTGTTTAACTTATTTTTTCATTGTCTGACACCTTCCACTAGGACAGAGGAAGGTAGGGAAAATTTTCTCTGTACTCACTAATGTGTTTCAGGAAATACTAGTCAAATGTATGACTCAACAAATGACTGCATGAATGAATGGTCCTGCTGAGATTTGAATCCAGATTTGACTTGGAAACCTTTAAACATATTTTTTTAATTATGGAATTTTGCCTTTTTAAAACTTTTTTTTAAAATTGAATTTATTGGGGTGACATTGGATAATAAAATTGTATAGGTTTCAGGTGTCTACTTCTGTAACACATCATCTGAATATTGTATTTTGTGTTCACCACCCCAAGTCAAGTGTTCTTTCATCACTATTTATCCTCATTTACCCTCCTCTACCTTCCCACAACTCCCTTTCCCACTGGTAATCACCATACTGTTCTCTGTGTCTATTAGGTTGTTGTTCTTGGTTGTTATTGTTGATTTTTGCTTAATCCCTTCACCTTTTCCACCCAGGCCCCAAACTTCCCTTCCCTCTGACAGCTATCAGTCTATTTATTATCTGATTCTCTGAGTCTGTTTCCATTTTGTTTGTTAGTTTATTTTGTTCATTAGATTCCACATATAGGTGAAATCATATGGTACTTGTCTTTCTCTGGCTGGCTTCTGTCACTTAGCATAATACCTTTCAAGCTCTCCATCCATGCTGTTCCAAAAAGATTCCCCTCATTTTTATGGCCAAGTAGTATTTTTTTTGTAAATGTATCACAGCTTTTTTTATCCACTCATCTACTGATGGACACTTGGGCTGCTTCCAAATCTTGGCTATTGTAAATAACACTTCAATGAACTTAGAGGTACATATGTTCTTTTGAATTAGTGTTTCGGGTTTCTTTGAATAAATTCCCAGAAGTGGAAGCGCTGGATCATAAGGCAGTTTCATTTTTAATTTTTTGAGGTAACTCCATACTGCTTTCCCCAGGGTTTAATACTCAAAATTTACTAAAACCTTATAAAAGTCAACACACAAAAAAATCAAATTTAAAAATGGGCAAAAAACCTGACTAGACACTTCTCCAAAAAGGACATACAGATGGCCAATAGACATGAAAAGATGTTCATCAAAGAAATGAAAATTAAAACCACAATGAGATATCACCCCATATCTGTCAGAATGGCTATTATCAGTAAATCAACAACCAAGAAGCATTGGTGAGGATTTGGAGAAAAGAGAACTCTCGTGCATTGTTGTGTGAATGCAGATAGGTGCAGCCACTGTGGAAAGTAGTATGTAGTTAACTCAAGAAATTAAAAATGGAACTGCCTTATCACCCAGCGATTCCACTTCTGGGAATATATCCAAAGAAAGCTTAAACACTAATTTGAAAGAATATATGCACCTTATGTTCATTGCAGTGTTATTTACAGTAGCCAAGATTTTAAAGCAGCCGAAGTGGCCATCAGTAGGTGAGAGGATAGAACAGCTGTGGTCCGTTTACACAATGGAATACTACTCAGCCATAGAAAAGCCTTTAATCTCAGCCATTTCACTTTATTATCTCCTCCAACCTGGGGACATTTACTGATGTCATATGTGCTGTCATGGTGAAAGGAAAATCTGCATGCCTTAAATGACTCAGGAATTAAGAAAAGTTAGATATGTTTCTATCAATAATTCTCACAGTAAAATGCCAAATTAGTAACGTAGTTTAAGATTTTTCAGTTTTGATATTTCAGTAAAGCTTAATGTAATTTCCTAAAATTAACATCTTTTTTCAGAGAAATTTTGTTGATTTAATAAACATGTATTATAATTTATAATAAACTATATTAGAAAATAAATCTTGGAATTTTTTTAAACTTAAATTTCAATAGATGTTTTAAAATCATATCTAAACAGTTTTTCTGCCTCTTTTAAAATTAGTTGTTACTAATATTATGCTGATTTGTTTTTCTAAATATTTCCCTTTTTTCAACTTCAGAAATTTCCACTTTAGAAGTTTATGGTTTTATATATAGTTAATAACATATAATTGATTTGAGAAAAAAAGAGAGGAAGGGAGAGAGAGAGAGAAACATCAATTTGTTTTTCCTTTCATTGGTTGATTCTTTATGTGCCCTGACCAAGGATCAGCCCGAAACCTTGGTGTATCGGTGATGACTGCTCTAACCAACTGAGCTCCCTGGACAGGGCTAGAAGTTCTTAGTCTTAATTTTCCTGTTAAATATGTGTTTCTGTTAAGGATTCAAATATGCTGATTCTTTGTAAAATTCACCCTTGGCATCATTTTGATAACAAAGTTCTTTAACAAAATAATAATCTCTTTATGCATGTAGGCGTTTTGCTTTGTTCATTTCATACCATTTAAATAATCAACTTACTCATTTCCTACAAGAAGCATCCATTTGCCACCGACTAGCTAATTTGCTTGTTCTCCCTAGCTTTCCATGTTCCCATCTCTAAAGCCCCGGGGACCAGTTCAGCCTGTTCTCATGTCACACCTTTATCAGACCCTAAAAATACAGGTGTGGGTAGGTTCCAGCAGCTGCTTGAAGTGTGTTCCCCTGCGGCGTGGCTGTATCCCTGGGCACTTCCTGCTTGCAGGTGGCTGATAATCCCTGGACCCCTTATGGTCCACCTAACGTCTTCCTTCATGATGGAAGTTATCCTCCAGCTCTGGGATCAAAACCCCCTTTCTATTGGCAGTCTTGAGAAGTGTTGGCTGAGCTAGGATCACGGAGGGGTGGGGGGAGGAAGAGGGGGACAGAGTGGGGGATGCAGGCCTTTGTCTCCATCCTTGGGGACTTGCAGGAGCCCAGTGGGCAAGGGCAGCCCCGCCAGCCCCAGTGCTGTGCCGGCTTGGCCCTGCAGTCGCGCTAACACCTCCCATCCTTTGCTCATCTGCCTCCAGTGCTCACCCGGCCCAGACCGCACAGTGATGACTACAGCACCATGAAGAAGATTCCTCCTCGGAAGCCAAAGCGAAGTCCCCACACCAAGCTCAGCGGCTCCTCGGAGGAGATCTCAGGCGCCGGGCCCGGGGCGGTGGGGGTCCCGGGCCCGCGGCACAGAGCAGGGGGCCCACAGTGCGCCCTGGGGGCCATGCTGGGGGTCCCCGCGCCTCCTGTGCCCCCCGCACACTCTGAGGCCGAGACAGAGCCTGAGCTGGAGCCCGTCTACATCGAGATGGTGGGCCACGCGGGCAGCCCGGACCAGGGGGAAGCGGTGTACGAGGAGATGAAGTACTTGGCGCCCCCAGAGGACGGGGGCGCTCAGGTGGTGGGCGCCTGGGCGGCCGTGTCACTCCCTTTACTGTGTGAGCGCCCCAGCCCCTTCACCTTGGAGGAGAGAGACACTGGCTGCCAGACACCAGGGCCCGGCAAAGACACTTGCGACATCCCCGCCCCCTTCCCCAACCTGCTGCCTCACCGGCCCCCGCTCCTGGTGTTCCCCCCAACCCCTGTCACCTGCTCCCCAGCGTCGGATGAATCGCCTTTGACGCCCCTGGAGGTGAAAAAGCTGCCCGTCCTGGAAACCAACCTCAAGTACCCTGTGCAGTCGGAAGGCTCCAGTCCTCTGTCGCCACAGTATTCCAAGAGCCAAAACGGGGGTGGGGACAGGCCCCCGTCCCCCGGCCTGCCTGTGTTCAACGGGTCCCACAAAGTCTCTCCGCCTCCCACGCCGCCGCCTCCTCCCCCTGCGCTGCCGGCCGCTGTCCACCGCCACTTCACCTTCCCACCCGAGGCCGGCGTGGTGCCCACGGGGAAGGCAGCCACAAACCCGGATCTGCCCAAAGTGCAGCAAAAGCCAAACTCTGCTCCCGCAGCGGGTCCCTGCAGCTCTTTCTCCAAGGCTCCGCATTCCCCCGGCAAGGCAGCAGCTAGAGTGGACCATCGGAAGGCCAACTCCAACGCCTCCTCTCCAGTCCCCTACAGCCCCCCTAACTCCAGGCCCCTCAGCAGCCCCCTGGACGAGCTAACCAGCCTCTTTAACTCCGGGAGGAGCGTCCTTCGGAAGTCTGCAGCGGGAAGAAAAATCAGGGAACCTGAAGGTATGCGGATAGAAGCATTTCCCTTTTTTGCTCATTGAGATGGATGGAAGGATGGATGATGGGTGGATGGATGGATGGATGGACAGATGGATGTTGAGGGATGTAGATGTACATGTATACACATATACATATATATGTAATTTAAATCATGCTTGAGGTGATTGTGGTAGTCATTCAGAGAGAAATTTTATGCAACCAACATGGCCAAATAGGCAGGTATAGATATTTCCATTTTTCAGATGAAGGCTCATGATATACAAATACATAGCATGAAAACTGGATTCAGTAAATTCTTATGAGTTGATATGTGTTAGAGCAAGGTTCAATTTTAGCTGCTGTTCATTTTCCCCTCTAACAATACTTCTTTAGACCATGGAATTGGTATTTTTATAACATTATACATTGTCAATTCCCATTTGATTTACATTGCAGTATTGACTCCTGTCTATCCTTCTGTCTTGCTGTCTGTCTCACTTCCACTCCTGGTTTCTGGGATGATTACCTATTCAGTTACTATCTTACATGTGATATTGCTCACATTTATATTGTTTTATATGAATGACTTTCTTCTGCTCATATTCTACCTGAGGAACATTTAACTTGGTTCTACTAAATCTGTGTCTTCTCAGCCTACGGCATGGTTTGCACTGACAGTCCACTCAAGTGTGCTCAATACCATGATGTTGCAGCCTGAATATATATATATTTTTTTGTGTTCATAAAAGCAAAATGTAACTAGCAAAAAATAAAAAGCCAATCACTTGTAAGTAACCACATGCTACTTATTTCAGATGAAGTTGCCTTTATGTGCTAAAGGTTTCATTTTGGCAGATTCTATAAGGGAAGGGGGGCGGGGACATTACCCAAGGAACTTATATGCATACTAGTAGCCCGGTGCACGAAATTCGTGCACATTAAAAGGGAATTAATTAGCAGAGATATTTTAATATTGCTATTTGCCCTTTCTCTATAATAGAAATGTGAGAGATGAAAGGAAATTAGTAAAATGTATATGAAAATAATATATAAATTTATTAATAAATAGTAACAAAAGGCTATAACAACAACAGAGGCATGATATAAAAATGACAAAAACATGATATGAAAACAACAAAAACATGATATGAAAACAACAAAAACATGATATGAAAACAAAAACATGATATAAAAACAACAGTGATGCAAACAATGACTGATAAAGTGATTAAACTTATTCTAATATCTCCCTGTATACCACATTGAGAGTGAAAACACTTTCAGAGTGCTTGACTAATTTCCCTGGTGCTGAAGTATTTAGAACTTTAACTGTAATGACACATGCTCTTCAAACTCTAGAGAAAGCAACATATAACTGACCATGTGAGAAAATGGGTTCAGGTAGGAATATACCTAATCTGTCTAGAGTTTGTCCTTGTGATTTATTAATAGTCATCACAAATGCTAGCATCATGGGAAACCATCATTGAATCAATTTAAATGGGAGGCCAGTGTCAGATGGGGACAAATTAATTCTTGAAATCAGAACAACCTCTCCCTCTGCAGATCCTGTTAATACTTCAGTTTCGATAATGTTAGGTAGTAATCTTTTGATAATAAATCTGGTACCGTTACAAAGACCCCATACTCAATAGCATGATGATTGCACCTACTTTCAATTTTAATTTATGACACGGCATTCCCAAAAGAGTAATACTATTAAGAAATTCGATGGGAAAATTTTTCTTTTCAGCATCATCTGTGGAATCAATGGAATCATCACTCAAATATGTGTGAAAATCTCCATCGAGTATATCCAAAATTTCTTCATTTAATTTTTGAACATGCTCATTTTTTGGACAAAGAATTCACGTTTAGATATATTTTTAATAGTATCTAGATATAGTATTTCCAAAGGTAGCTTCAATAATAGATCCAAAACTGCTATCAAGTTTGCCATCTCCAAGTTTTACTAACCATCCACTATAAGCAGAGTCCTCTGATCTCATATTTGTTGTAAGAGACAACTTTATGAAACATCCCCAAACATTGTAGTATTTTAAACTCGTTTGTACTATGGCCAATCCCATAGCATGCGGTACAATACTGAGACATTGTTGAAAATCCCCTCCAAGAAGGAGAACTTTCCCACCAAATACAACATTCAAACTCATAATTTCTCTTAGTAATCTGTCTATGGCGTTTATAGCATGACTGGATGCCATGGTGCATTCATCAATATTGAGAAGTTGGGCCTTTTTAATAGTTTTAGCAACTTCACTCTTTATATTGAGTCTAGAAATTTAAGTTTCGTTTAATGGAATCGGTAATTTATATTGGGAATGAAAGGTGCTTCTACTGAGAAGTAAATTTGCAGCAATTCCTGTAGACGCTGTGGGTAAAACAGTACCACCACAACCTCTAATATAATGTATTAAAACTTTAAACAGATATGCAGGTGAATAGGATTCCTAGCTGGCAGGCCCCTGACAGCAAGCTGGCCACCTGTCCATTCTGTGAGAAATGGGGCTCCCTCCTCCCTCCTGTCAGGATCCGGGGTACAGGTGAATGGGGTTCCTGGCTGGCAGGCCACTGACAGCAAGCTATCCAACAGTAGATTCTGTGAGGAATGGGGCTGCCTCCTCCCTACTGTCAGGGTCTGGTTTGAAGGCTGGCCACGCCCCCTGTTGGGCCAGACCCAGAGTTCTACCACGCTGTGGCCTCCGCCTCAGCAATCCAGGACTGACTGCTGCTGGTCACTCCTGGCGCTTCGAGGGTGGGTTCTTCCCTCAAGCCTCGTGGGAAACAGCTCAGGGAGGGTGCAGCCCTTGGCAAGGCAACCCAGGACTCAGTACTTCTAGGCTCTGCTCTGAGGGTGGGTTCCTGCCTGAAACCTCACCCTCCAGTAAACAGCTGGGGTAGGGGGCAGTCTTTTCCAAGACGACCCCTGCAGGACTGACTTCCTTTCAGTTGGTTGAGCTTTGGGATGTGATGTTACACCCAGGATTTTTATATAAGTAAATATGCATACCCATGGACACAGACAATAGTGTGGTGAAGGCCTGGGGATGGGGTGGGAGAAAGGTAGAGGAGGTCAATGGGGGTACAAAAAAAAGGGGGGGACATCTGTAATTCTTTCAACAATAAAAATAATTTTTTTAAAAATCCAAGATATAAAATGTAGAAATATGTAGACTTATCTATCTTATACTTTTTTAAGTTTCAAAATAAATCTAAGCTCTTTGGGGGGGGGGGGAGATCTAATCATCTTTCAAAAAAATCATTGTAAGGTTTTTATAGAAATCCAAAATATTTCCCAATGTTCCATATTTTGGGGAAGAATTGCATAAATATACAGCACCTTTTCTTTTTTTGAAAATATATTTTTATTGATTTCAGAGAGGAAGGGAGAGGGAGAGAGATAGAAACATCAATGATGAGAGAGAATCATTGATTGGCTGCCTCCTACATGCCCCACACTGGGGATCGAGCCTACAACCTGGACTTGTGCCCTAACCGGGAATGAACCATGACCTCCTGGTTCATAGGTCCATGCTCAACCACTGAGCCATGCTACAGCATCTTTTCTTTAAAGAAATTGTAGCAAGTCCCTTGAGTTATGATGCTTTAGGTAGATGGCAACTATTAACATCCTCACTTTACAGAAATGGAAAACTTCCAGGTGAAGAGGCTAAATACCTTCCTTAGGGTCATGTGGTAGAATTGGAAGTAAAATTTTGACTTATGTTATAACATTTTATGTGTACATTAGCCTGTTCTTTTTCCTAAAGAAAATACATAAATGTTAGCTTTCATTATTTAATTAGGAAAATTACGTTAGTTACAAAGCTCTAGAAAATTGAGAAAGCAATCTGAATAAGTGAAAAGTAGGTCAAGGCTAAGAACACTTAGCAAATGAATGAATAACCTACTTCCTATTTATTCTTCAGACAAGCTAATTGTTTGTTTAGCTAACAATTTGTTCTTAATTATAGGCCATTAATAAATGAAATTGTCCTTGTAAATAGGAGAATGTTTGAATTTCACAAGTCATATGTTTCATTCCAGGGAACAAAATGGAATCTAAGAGTAAAGCATTAAGTAAACAAATTAGCATTTGCTTTTAGAACTAAAAGTTTATTAAAACCTCATAAACCTCATTTTACTATAGATGGGACTTGGGTAAATTCTTCTTGGCTCTATTTAAGAAAGAGAAGTTAATGCATTTCTAGACAGGCCTCATCACTTGGAAAACCCTATGTTTAGGATTTAGAGCCTCGTGAGAATTACAGTGAGGCCTCTGGGCATGGTGCATGAATTTGCTGATTGTATTTTCCTATGGTGGCCACTAACCAGTATTTGAGAACACACATAAAACCTCAGGTACAACATTGTTAGTTCAACTCTAAAATTATAAAACATCTATTTTTCTACTGTGGGCTTTTACAAAACACTTTTTAATTTGAAAAGATTCCTTTGAGCCACTTAGGACTTTCTCATAAATATATGAATTAGCAACTCCTGTCCCAGCATAGTAGCTATAATAACAGAAAACTTAGCAATGTGAGACTGGGTCATCCTCACACATCAGATCACGGGAGTTCCAACTATACAGTTGAGAACTGTGTGATTCTTGATGGGCTCTGATGTGGGAAATAAGTTTACAAGTGTCATTTTTTTTGGTGTTTTTTTAAGAATGTAAAGGGGGCTAAAGATAAGATGTAGATGAAAAAAAAGTCAATGCTGGAGCTAATCACTGGAGCTGCGTATATGATTATTAAGATTTACATAATTGGATGCTTAAGTCAGTAATCCATTCTCTTCTGAATGAATTGAATGGCTGTTATTAATGACTGACTGTAGTCTTGGGACTTCTTCCCTTTAAGGTTTTAAATCTTCTATTTTACCTGCTTTATATTTAAAGATATTCTTATTTTCATCTGAAATAGCTTTCTTACCAAATCACCCAGTAGGTGGCTAATTCACCCTCGAGGCATCTAAATTAATTACAGATCATTTCTTATACAGTTGTGATATGGGGAAATCTTTTTTTGCAAATTTTGAAGAAGAGTTCAAAATTCCCTCACATCTTTGGAAAGTGACCTTGAGGAAATTGAACTGCTCATTATTATCCTGCTATAGCTATTTCCAGTTAAAACATAAAATAAAATGAGTTGTGTATAAGAAATGAGGTCCTTTGTTATGTAATTCTGCTTCATCAGTACTCCATAAACTTGTATGTAATGTTTCATAAATAGTATGTTTCTTTAAACAGTTCATTTTCTATAGACGCTTAGATATTCAATTTGAGCTATAGAGAATCACACTACACCCAAGAGTCCAGGATGCACCCATAGACAAAATGTGATTGTGCAGATGATAGATATGACTGCAGCCTGAGAGGAAACATGTGAGCAGCAAAGAACTGTAGTGCTCATGATGCCCCAGGCATTGTTTTAATAACCTGTTTAATTCTCACAAGACTAAAGATACCTGCTGCTATTGTCTCCATTTTACAGATGGGAAAACTAAGTCACAGAGAGATTAATCGACTTTCTCGAAGTCACCCTGCTCATAAAAGACAGAGAAAGACTTGGACACAGTAATTATATCCCCAGTGGCAATTCTCTTAGCTAGATACACAGGGTGCCTACGACTGGACTGTAGAGGGGGAAAATAAACAACCAAGAATAAGGTTTTAAAATTCATACTTGCTCACCTAAGGTGCAGTAAGTTAAGAGTCATCCAGTTTAGAAAGAGAAAACTGTTCCATAAACTCAAATATGCCAAACATGTACTTTACGGCTCATGGGTATACATATACAATTTTGGAATGTCATATGGAAGCCACTTGGCCCTTAAAATTAAGAATGACTAAACGTTTAATTATCTGTTCATTTCTAGATACAATTATTCCATATATTCACAAAATGTTTTCCATATATAATATGGCTAATATTATCATGCTAATTATTTCTAGTTGCCTAATTTCAAATATTATGAGAGCTGATTCAAGTGGAAGTGGAAGGGAAGATTCATTGTCTTGCTTAGGCCACTAGGGTGCTCCATTGCTCCAAATGGCATTACATCGTCTGGTTGCATGTATCTAGAACATGAAATAAAACAAGCATGTTATTCTCCACTCATTGAAAATGATCAAGATGATAGAACATTGACAAAAATGCAGCACACCTCAGGAATCTGGAGAAGAAAGTGGAGGAGAGCCAGGCTGAATTAAGGAAAAATCTGATTTGCAAAATTATATATATATATATATATATATATATATATATATATATTTAAATTGTCTAATTATTTTCTGATACTGTACATCCTTAGTTTATAAGATATAGATAGGTAGTTAAAATGATGTCAACAAAAATAATGTGTAATGTTTCTTTGCATTTAGTAGCTGGTTATTAAATACTTAGTGAAAAACTTAGTTAAAAAACAGCAATTTGAAATATAAATATATTTGATAGATTTAGCCCTTTTGACATTTTTACTTAAGCATTGCTTAAGCTAAGTAGAAATTACTGTTTATTTCAAATATTTTATTTTATTGCATAAACATTTTGAATAAGAATGGAGGTTTTAAGTCAGAGTATTATATAAACAATTTTTTTTTTACAATATGTTATTTTCATTCTATAGGGCCATTTGTTTAAAAAGGAATTCTTTTTAAAGTTGGCTAAATGGAAAATTTTAACATTTACGAAAGTAGAACGAATAGATTAACGAATTTTGTCCATGGCCAAGCCTATTTTATCTTTTCCCAGTTCCCTCCTCCACTATTGGATTATTTTGAAGTACATCCCAATGGCAAATCAATTTATTAATAAATACTTATAAATATTTTTATTATAGAAGTCCTTTAGAAAAAAAAAGCAAGATTTATTATTAAGTCACTATTTAGTACAGAGAGATCTTTGGTGAGCCTTTCATATCTCAGCCATTTCCCTAACTTCATAGTTATCCTAAAGATGCCCAAACCCACATCTCCAGCCCTGCCCCAAACTCTGGATCACCTGTTTACCTTCCTCTGTTCATCTTCACCTGAATGGCCCACACACATCACATACTCAACCAGGGCTAAGTTAATTCATTACCCTTTCTCTAACTCCTTCCCACTCTATAAACTGTCACCCCTTCCTCAGAACCTGTGCTTTGTTCTAGTAAAAAAAAATCCCATAAAACAAACAAACAATAACAAAAAAGCACATGATGCTATTGCTCAAGACAGAAGGCTACCTCTAGAAGCCATGGCATCACTTTTTCATGACAGAGACAAAATAATTCTCAGGGGTTAGCTTTCCCCCAAAACAACACTCCCCTGCAAAATGTTCCACATAGGCTTTGAGACACAAACCCAGACATGGGCCGCTGGTGCAGACTACCCCTTCTATTACCACCCAAAAAGTGTAGAGTTCTAAGTATTGCATCTAAACAGACTTATGTATGGAAGATCAATGTTCCCAAAGACATACAATTGCCTCTTAAAATAGCATTCTCTGAGGTTTAGGTGTTTCTCTGACAAATTAAGTACAGTTACTTATTCATTGTTTAGTAACAAGAAGAAGAATGCTTAAAACTCACTGAAATATCAAGGAATTACTGGCAGTAATCTATGACTTGTTCGAGGAAAGTGTTTGTAAATTGCCATTCTCTGCTCCTGTGCTTGAGACAGAACTTTCTGCACTGTCTTCATTGAATCGCTGACACATTCTAATGAGACTGCAGAATAAGAAACTGGTCTGCCTTATGCAAATCTTGCCATCCCATAATGGGATGCAGAGCTTGACATCCCGTAGGCTTCTAGCTTATACACAGGCTCTATTAGCACTATATGCGGTGCAGAGCTGTTAATCTTTCTCACTCCCTGCAAGCTTTCTCTCCATGGTGATTTATATGTAGGGGGTGGTGGCCTGAGGCTTCATGAAAATTATAAAGGGCGTGGACAGAACAAGCACATAGTTTACTGATGTGTTGCTGTCTGCATTCCTGCCTCACATGAAGTCTCCTTCCTGTGAAAGTAAGGCATTCCTCTGCATTCTGGAACCATTTTGAATCAACACTAAATTCCCCTCATTTTCCAAATGAGTAAGTCCTTTGGGAAGACAAGCTTAATATCCCCAGAGAAGCAAGTTCCCCATTTATCACTAAGTGAATTGGGCAAGGATGAGCCTGCTAAAGTTTCTTTTCTTGTCATGTTAATGAACCTGGCCTTTGATGTAAGGAGAATGTATCTGTGTGTGAGAAAAGGGTATTTTCACCAAGTTCTTGATCCCTGTGCAGTAACAGAGAGTATCTACATTTGGAACTTGCAACTATACAGTGGTTCTAATTCCCCAAATATCCCATAGAAACAATATTTCATTTATTTCCACTTAGAAGTAAGCTTTCAATTTTAATAAAGTGATCATTAGCCAAATTTACTTATGTTCAGAGCACAAAGCTCTTTGTCTTTCATATTAATTGGATGTTTCTAAAATGAGTTTTTGATTTTGAATGTTTGTGAATCTTTTGAATGTTTATGACAATTTTCCCATAATTTACAGCACCTTCTCCCTATAAATACCCAGGAATTCACACAGGGAAATTGTGCAACCAGGGGCCTGTAAATGGGACTTGCATTAACTTGTAGAGCTAATTCCCAATAAGCCTTCGTTTAATGTAAACACAGGGCCTGTTCCTGGGAATCCAAAAAAACAAGAAAGAAATCTGGCTGTCACAGACAGTATAGGAGACTGAGGTGTTCATCAATGAGTGAAATTCTAATGGAGGAAAGAGGCTTTAGTCCAGAGGTCGTAAACTATTAGTGGGTCCAGGTTTGAGCTCCAAGTGGCCCCTGAACCCCATCAGATGTGTACACATGGTATCCTCAGTGGCCCGTGAGAGTCTAGGAAAGTCTGGTTGAGCAGACAGGTGAGCAGGAAGAGGAATGAATAATAACAAGTGGATGGAGTTCTCCAAGTGCAGAAGTAGAATTGACATGGCAGCCAGAAGGACCAAAGTGGGATAAGACATGCAGATTCGGTGTACATGATCCTTTTAGGATACAGCTGTGAATGTTGAGGGAAAAAGAGAGTGGAGAAGGCACTACTTGCCTTGCATGGAATCAGAGAAAGATAAGCTTTCTGCCTGGGAGCTCCATGTCGAGACCCTGAATGATCTCCGTTGGTTTCTCTTCCTCACCTGGGAATTCAGTATTAACTTATAGGATCTCTGCTATAAAGAGCGCAAAAAACCAGAGGAGGAAAATGAACCAAAATGATAGTGGTAATTCTAGGTATGAGCATGTGACCTCACATATACTCAGAAATGCTATGGAACATTTATTAATGGTGGTGTGTTCATAATATTAACAGCTAGTATTTGTAAGTGACCCTTTTCTGTTGGTGAAACATATTGACATCTCTTTCCTTCCCAAATCCTTCCCTCTCTGTGAGGCAAGTGAAGCAGGTGAGCCCCGTTTACTAATGAGCAATCTGAGACTTTAAGGGATTAAGTGACTTTCCCATAATCACAGAAACGAATGAGTCCCAGAGTCAGGAATCAACCATGTCTCCTTTCTCCCAAACCCTGGATTCTTTGTGTCATGTTATTCTCATTCTTCAAGCACGATTAATTTTTTTCAAATGATATCAAGTCTCAGAAAGTAATTCCCTTCTGAAGTCAAACATAAAGTCATTACCAGGAAAAGATATGGGATAAAACTATTTTTTCCTCTGTTGTAAATGTTCCTGAGGGACATGCATGCATAGTTTTTAGCTAAGAGAATATTTCTTTTGTGCTTCTCCACCTTTTCCTTCTCTGTCCTCAATTCTTTACAAAACTCTTTCTACTCACCCGTCTCACAAAGTGTCCTTTCTAATGCCAAGGGCCGACAGCACACAGTTTGGGCCAGCATAATCCCTCCCATTCAAAACCATTGAGTTTTTTTATTTTTCTAAGGTTTTGCCAGGAATCTGAGTGGCCAATTACTGATAAACACACACTAAAGTTGTATTCACTTGCAAAGTGCTCATCTTTCCTTAAGGAAGCATTTAACTCTGCATGATGTAAGCCTCCATCATATTTGCGGGGCATCATCTGCCTGCTCAGGACCACCAGAAAGGAAAGGTGTGGTGACCCCTCACCTTGTACCAGGGACCATGCTAAGAACCACACCGATGGTCAGCAGTGAGAAAGGCATACACTCCCAAAAGCCCTGGTCTTCTGTCTCTACAGCAACTTTCAAAAAATTAAGGCAGAAATTCGTTATTTTTTAAAGTATGTGAATATGGACACAGAGATGTAGATAATGGCATAGGAAGAAACATGGCTGAATTAAAAAAATAGTGTCAGGCCCCTCTCATGACCATGGCACTTCCACTAGGCCATGCTGCTTCATTATCCTTTGAAACCCAGGAGCGAAACCAAGCAGAGATGTGACAATTAAATATTTAGATCAGGCTAATCAAAAAGTTACCCTTCGAAGAGTATGAATTATCTTGGGAAATTACCTTAGCATATTGGCTGTGAAACTGCAGTCTCTAGCATGCCAGTCATACCAGAGATATGTATCTTGCATAAATAGTTCATCGTTTTCGAGATGAGCCAAATGCGGCAAAGAAGCCATCACAACTGGGATGTTCTACACTGCATTGTCAGCAGGAGAAGAATCTATTGTACCTGGAATTCTGAAATAAAAAGACAGTCTTTTCAGAAATGGAGTATCTTTCATAGCCAGTAAATATTTTTCATACTACCAACCCATTAAAGCCAGCAGCTATTGTGTAGTGTGGGTCTCTATACTGGATTGTGAATTAAACTCCCACTGGGGGCTCCAAAGAGAAGCCCAATGCTTTATCCTCTCAGCCACTCAGCAGCTCTCCTTAAGCAAGTTAATAAAGACCTTCCTGACTATCTGCATCTCATTATTGCCACATAATACAATATCCTGGGGTTTTCTTCCTTTTGTACAGAAATGCTTAGAAGCGACATGGTGTGTGGAATGTTTTCCTAAAGATCGGCTGGATTGGTGCCATGTTCTCTCTCTCCTTAAGGGGACTGAAAAAGAAAAACCTATTTCTTAATTACCTACTGATGTTTAGGTGCTTTATGGTGCCTTGAATCATTTTGATGATTAATCTTCAGATTAGCCTAGAAAAATTTCGCACCACTGGAGAGCTAGCTATATTCATTATTACTTTACCCATTCCATGAGTCAATAACAGTCACCTAGCATCACTGTATATGAAGCTTCTCGAGTCTTTTTCTACTCTGGTTTTTATTCCTTTTTCTGGTTTCTCCTGGAAATCTTCAATATTTGTATTTACGCACTGTACCTTTTCAATTACTGGGAGTTGCACCTTAAGAGTGCATGTTAATTGTAATGAGACAATAAACAACAATCTCATTCACTTTGCTTCCCACAAGGATGACTAGGTTCTATAATAGGCAGGGCTCCACAATGGCAGGCAGGAGCTGGATCTGAGATTACACAGATGTACAGTGGAACAGTCACTGTACCACGACACCTGAGAAGTTATGCATTACCCAAAGTCCCTGAAAAAAAAAAAAAAACAATAAAAGAGCTTCTTCACACCCAAAATTATGGCTCATGATCAAGCATACTCTTCCAAAAGAAATGTCCATTGTAAAGAAAGAAAGAATTGGCATATACCCAATGGGTATATCAGGGTATTTCCCAGGCAAATACCCCTGATTTGGATTTTTTGTTTTATTATTATGCTTTGATGTGGAGAGATGGATGATCCACAAAGAAGTGAAAGAGAAAAGACTGGAGCAAAGAAATGGGTGAAAACTATCACTGTGCAGATATTTCCATATCATCACAACAACAACAAAAAACAAAGCTCTCACCTGTTAAATTATTCCTAAAATCACACTCATTGGTTGGAGTTATATTTGCTTAATTCCAGTTCTCAACTGAGATTACCAACTGGCTGGGTTGAGACTGGCTTTAACAGAAGGATGGAGGGGACATAGAGGAGAACAAATGACTAGTTTAAAGTCGGGTAGCCCCCATACCCCTTCTACCCATTCACACATTCTTTCTTAATTAAAGAACCAATACCCAGCAGCAGATCCCATAGAGAAAAGAATATTTATTGTTTTTTTTTATTTTTATGAAGATTGTGTTAGTCCTATTTTGTCTCTTGGTATTTAACCATTTTCATATATAGCTAATAATAGAGTCCCTCTTGGGTTTTTAATAGATACATTGCTTTAAGAATAACTACTGCAGTCCTTAAGAAAACTGTAATGTACGTTGCTCCATTTTAGGGACATTCGCTTGCGCTGTAGTTGTAACATGCTGTTCTCATGCTTTCTGGTCATCCCCCATCTCCACCACAAAAACAGCACAACTAGAGATTTTAATTGAATCACTTAGGTGTCGTAGGAGACACTAAAGCTGTAATTGTTAGCATTAAATTCACTAATGTAGTTGCAACTATGTGGTGGGGGGCGGGGGAGGTCTCTTTCATTCACTTACCCAGACTTGAAATCGAGTGTAGTTTACAGAGGCTGGGATAGTGACATGGGACAGAGGCACTGTGCCTTTATGTATGGTGATGAGGGATCATAAAAATGTCTTTTTAATCTGAGGATCATTAGGAAACCCAGTGATATGGTCCAGTTGCTCATCAGAGAGCACTTCCATTGCTGTGGGGATTGAATATATCCTAAGAACCCTCTGTAATGATTTTAGAAAAAAATGTTCCACTTTTCAGATAATAAAATCAATCTATGACACAGCCCTAAAACATGCAGTTTTTGCGTGTGTTTTTTTCAGGGCTTAAAAACTCAGAGATTAACTTTAGGCAAAATGGTTAAACTGGCAAGAATATTTTGTATTACGGGTTGCTATTTGCCTCACATTTTCAGAGGTTTGGAAAAATCATTAAATAAGAAGAACAAGCTTTATTTATTTACTCATTTATTCAAAAAAATGCACTGAGGATCTATTTTGTGCCTGGCGTGATACTAAGCTGTTGGATTTTTAAAATAAAGTGTGGGGTCTGCTCATAAGCAGCTCACAGCAGGGAGGCACGAGAAACCCAGTGTATCCAGGCAGCGAGAAACAGTTCTGACGTGAAGATATTATTTGGGATTCACAAAAGGCTACTTACCCTTAATGCTTGGGAAAGGCTGCACCGTTATTCCATTCTTTCTACTCTCTTTCATTTTCAAATGCTTATGGTGACCATCTGAATTGATTTTTCCACCCCATAAATATGTTCTTTGAAACACTGGTCCAGAAGCTAGGATTTATATGGAGGGATGGAGGGAAATGAGACTAAAGCAACAGGAGAGAAAACACCAGGACAGGCGGCCCCCTCCCTCATGCTAGAGGCCAGTGTGTGGTCCATCCTGCACTATGATTCACTCAAGGGCATGATGACATAATCAAGGTCTGTTTTGGAATAACTACAGCAGGGTCTGTGGGAAGGATTTTTCTATATTCACTCACATGTAAACATATTTCCTTTAGCAGCGATGAATGAGAAATGATTAGTCGTAGGACCCATGAGAAGGGGAACCCCAACACTTGCCTGGCCGTTTGGTGGTTGCTTCCTGCGGTGAAATGAGAATCCATTTGAGACACACGGTTAGCCCTCCCTCCAGTGTCCCAGCTGTTCAGCCTTTCTGAGTAACTGACATCGGCGCTGTGATATGTCACTGCAATAGCTCAAGGGCCATTCAGTCACATGTGCGTGTGATCTGGAGGCACAAGGATTTAGTCACGCCAACCAGTCTACCTCTAGTAAAGGGCACTCTCCTAGGAGCTATCAAAGAAACAGTGCAGGTGGCTTGAGGAGAATTTTGACAAGAATTTAAGCCTCCACAGGTATTTTTAATTTATTATGTAAGGCCTCAGAGCTGCTGGCTAGTAGTCAGCCAATGCGGGCAGGTGGGGTTGTCTACAGAGGTGCAGGGTTGCCACTACACTGTTGTTAAAATAGTGAAATATCTTGAAGCCAGTTAGAATTGCCTGCTCCCCTGAGCCCTGCAAGGTTCCCACCGCCCACTCCATCACCTTGGGTGTCCTGGCCCCAGGCCTGCCCAGTTTCTTCTCAGTTAAATGTTGACAAGGCAAGAGGTATAGGGTGTACGTCTCCCATCTGTTCTGCTGGGTCCTGGCCTGTGCCCTTTGGTTATTAAATATTTTTGGTGCGTACATTTTGTAATTAGTTCTGAATAAGGATTTTGAAAAGACTCAATGTACACCACTGCTTTTTGTTTTTCAACTTTTGCTGATTTTACTGGTTCTCTCTGACCTGCTGCAACTGCATCTGTGAAAGCCATGCTAACAATTGGAGCTTTACTGTCTTGTATGACACAGAAGTGATTCAACCCAAACTCTAGCTGTGCTGAGGTTTATGTGGTGGAGATAGAGGATAGCCAGAAGGCACTAGAACGGCATGCTACAACTGGAGTATCAGCTAATGTCCCTGATCTGGAGCAACTGTGGATGACATATTTTTTAAAGGAGTCCAGTAGTTATTCTTAAAGCAACTAATCTGTTAAAAATCCAAGAGGGGCTCCATTCATAGAAGTGGTGAAATACTGAGAGACAAAATAGAGTCAATGCAATTCTCATGAAAATAAATACATACTTTTTTCTTCTAAAGGGAGCACTGATGGTTTATCTAAGAAAGGATGAAGTTATGGGGCTACCCCGGGTTGGTATTTTCAGATGATAGATGTCACTAGCTTACCATCTGTTTGACGCCATGCAGGTGTCTCAAATACCGAATGCTCCCCATGAAAGAGCAAGCATATTCTTTTCTTCACCTTTGCTTTCTGGAGCAAATAGAGGGAAACCGTGTACCTAAAGCAAAAGCTGCTGAGACCAACAACGCTGCCCTGCAGGAGTTGCGTCCTAGGACTCCTGGGTTTACGTTACCCTGGCATTTAGGAAACGTAAAAATAACAGGAATATAAATAACCGCATGACCTATGAAATTATACATGAGGAATGGGTCCCCGGGCCAGGCCAGCTTGCTGTTTAGGTGTTACATATTCAGCTAATTATAGGAAAGGCAAGCTACACAAGTACAGGGAAAGGAGAAGAATTGGTGTGTGGTGGTGTTTTTCCATTATGGCAAAGACAGGATAGACGGGCACAAAAAGGATCTGATTAGTGGAATTTACAAGAACATTGGCACAGCATAATTTTCTATGCATTTTTGGGTCCTGAAACCCTTATTTATACCGACAGTCATTTTTTAGCTTTACTATCAATACCTTCTTCCCCTGCTCAGCGCATATGTTGTTGAAGATATCACTCTATTTCCTGCTTCAGTTGGTGTTTTCTAGCCTCTCCTGGGACTTGGCAGGGAAGGTGGCAGGAGCTGAGAGGAGGGGACAGGGAAGCATTTCCATCCTACCCTACTTGAGCCAGAGCAAGTGTTTGTGGCACTTTCTGCCACGGAAGAGTGTTTAAGACACCAGTTCAAGGGGAATTTCGATCTACTAAAGAGTGGAGATTTCATAAGGGCTTATTAAAAAGGAGGAAGGAATGCTGGGGACCAGCTCTAGCCTTTTAAGGTTAGCAGCATGTAGAGCAATTCTGTTTCCTCCACCCTTTCCAACGACTGCAGTGTCATAGGAACTGATTAGTTAAGAAACAGAAAAAAATAGAACATTGAAATATAATTATTGTAGAAAGCTGCTGTGTCACAGGAATAAATGCATGGGAACCTCGTGTTCTGTTGCCAGAAGCCCTCAGTGGATACATTTCTGCAACTATTAGCAAAGGAATGATAATGGTGGATTCACCCGGTCAATTACATTTGTGCTGTACACAAAACAGGGCGCACCTTTCATAAACGTACGCATCTCCCCTTTAACTATGCAGCCCTTACTCACATCCTGTATCTCGTTACACAACCCGGCATGTGAAATCGCTTCTTATTTGACTTTAGGATCAGCCCTGTGCCTATGTGGATCCTTACACTTGACCTTTGTCTTTCTGTAGGCCCTAGAGTCTAGGGGCAATATGCCAGATGTTTGGGTTATGCTTTCCTGTATAAGAAAAGGTTTAATTCATTTTGCTATAGCAGAATGCAGGGGTGGGGGTAGGGCTTAGGAGTGATACTGAATTCCTTATTTGTATTTCTTCCTTATGTACAATAATAACGGGATCTAGAAAAATCAGAGATTTAAAGTGCATTGATTGTTCATTGTATCACAAACTAGATTTGGCCTAACATAAACGAGATGCCGATTTGGGGCCTAAGGGATCCTACCCAAATTTAATTGCACACCATTTATGTCTAGCGGTAAGCACAGTCTAGCTGTGACGCCCTCATTTTAGAAATGAGAACTTGAGAAGTAGCAGGGCCATGCCAGCCACCTCTCTCAGCGCTTGTACTTTTCCTTAATGCCAAATAGGAAAAAACAAGCACATTCCCTCCGTGCAATAGCCTTTCTGAAGAGGAATTTTCCTATAGACTTGCAGGATGAATTATAGCCAGCGTGAGTAATGAGTTTAAAATGTATTTTCACATTTTTTATGCCTTGCGTGGCCCCTCTCAGTGCTTGAAATCAGTCAAACAGCTATAGTTTGTTTTTCTCCTGCACGACTGAAACCTGGATCCTAGCTTATATGTTTCCAAAATACACTCTAAAATTATCTCAAGTTAAGGTAACTAAGAGAGAAATGTTTTAAAGCATTCTTCTTAAAGAAACACTCAATTGCTCACTCCTTCCTCCTTCTCCTTGACCTTTCTGTGGCATTTGGTACTGTCAGCCTCCCTCTGCCTGCCGTGCAAAGCCCTTCGCTCCTGCCACTCCCCCCGCCGCCCCACGCGCCCCCGCCTCATGCCTGCACCTGCCTGTTTGTATCCACTATCACTTATGTGTCACCTTCTGCCTCCTTACTCATAGGAACGTCACTTTTCCTGGAAGAAAGCCTCCCTGTTGGGAGATGCCTAAGTCTCTCCTAGACATTTTCTTTTCTGTCCTAATATCTGCTCTTGTTCAAAGAACTGCCACAAAGCTTAACCCATGTGATTTCAGAGTCGGCAGCTCCAAACTCATCCTCATCTCCTGGCACCCGACTGGTCCTGACTTAACTCCCTGTCCCTCAACTCACAAGGATCTTTAACTTGGCCCCTCCCTGACTTCCCTGTCCTGCCCATGCCCTAGTCTAAATTCTCACTGCTTTTCAGTTTCTAATCTCTCCTTGAGGCTAATCCAGCTACCAGTATTTTGCTAGATTAATAACTTTTTTAAATAATCTTTTTCATGCCACGCCCTTACTCTAAATACTGCCTGGAGGTCACTCATGTGATTCCACATAAGCTCCCCCTTCTCAGGGCAGAGCTGTGGCAGGGCCAGCCTTCTCTCTCTCCTGGGCATGCTCCGTCCTGACTCTCTCGCTTTACACTTTTTACTCCCCTCCCCCCTCCTCTCCACATTCTGTCTGTGCTTCAAAATCCAGTGTTTTCTCCTCCTGCCCAGGCCCCAAAGGCTCACCTGGCTATTGCATCCCCTCCCTACCATGGATTCCTGGAACATTTTGCACGGTTTTTGGTTCAGCCCCTGGTCTTCTGCTGCCTTAGCATTTGCATAGCAGGCGTCATGAAGGCAACCAGCTTTAAGTTGAGTCACCACCCAGAAACCTGAGAAAAGGCACCCATTAAAATGTACCCTGGACGTCCCTCCCACACATGTTGGCATATTATGTGTCAAAGGTTTTAACACACAGACAACAACAGAAGAAACAACAAACATTAACTCAGCTGAGTAGGACACAATCCTGCAATGATTATTCTGAATAATTCTTTCCTAAATCCTCAAGAGAGATGTACAGTCGTCACTGGTGCCTCTTCTTGCACTCATTAGTTTGAACCATAAATTCCTGTCATTATTGTGTCTTATCGCCCCTCTAGATGTAAGCATTTGGGGGATCTTTTTTTGTTTTGTTTTGTTGTAGATATACATTTCTACAAGCATGTAGTTCAATCTTAGTTTAAAATTTGGACTGTGTAGGACTTAATAAGTGCTTGTTGAATCCATAGAGAGATCTCCTAGTTTGGAGAAAGAATGTGGTTGGCTCATGGCTCATCACTCCTCTTTTCTGTATTCAGCTCTCACATGTCACCCAGAGCGGCCACTGGCTCAAGGACATCTGTTTCCCAGAGATGGACTAGCCACTATGCCCTTTGATGTGGAGTGAGTACTTGCTATTGACGTGGAGTGAGTAGTTCACTCAGCCGCTCACTGTCCTCGCCATGTATCAGTAGCTGGCCCAGGCTTGCGCAAGGAAACTTCTCTCCCCCTAGTACAGAGCGTTTCCCCTCCCCTGTAGAATCTTTGCAGTCATTCTGCAAGAGAAATTCTTCTCCTTAGCCTTCGTCTTACCTCTCTTCTCCCCCAAGGAAATCCTACCTCTGTTCCCTCTCCTACACACATGTTCTTACATGAACTTTTGCACACCTTTCATATCAGGGTAAACTTAAAAAAAAACAGTTCTGTGACTGGTGAGGAGCTAGGCCTTTCCTACCTGGACATTGCCCTGAGGAAATGCATAAAGCAATGGATCACGGTGTAATGAGAGCCAAAGGCTATGTTGCCTTGTAGCCTTATTCAGTGATTTCATACACTCTTCTCCCAGTGAGTGCTAAGACCTTATACCTGGGACAGGTTCTGTTTATTTTTCCAGATATTTAAGGTTATGCAATTGGGAGGAGGAGGGACTTCTTTAAGAAAAATAATAAAAATGACAAAAATTTAGGGATTAAAGTGGAAATTTATTTAAAAGGAGAAAATAAATCAAAGCAAATTACTCATTATTCAGTGCCTAGAACAGTGTCTATACATAGCAGATCCTCAATAAATGCAGGGTGACCACAAAAATATATACACACATTTGAATAATGATTCCAATGGGTTATATCTGAAAAAAAGAAACATTGGAATTAATTATTCAGAGTGTGGGGACACCCTATATTTGTTGAAAGAGAGAGAAAACTGTGAATAATAAATAAACTATTGCAATTACATTACTATAAAAATTTTGACAGAAAAAAGCTGTCAGATATGCAAATGTTAACTGTGCACTCATTACCTTCTCCCTCTTGGGCCTTGGAAGTGGCTTTTGCTAGTCGGGGTCGGGTCTGGAACTTCCACTCACTAGACTCCTGGTCAACCCACCACTGCCTATCTCCAGCCAGCAAGATTCCAGAGACAACATTTACTGTATTGATTGTAATTTTCTAACATTAGAGATTGTAAAGTCATGTGAAGTAAGATTTTACAAACTTACATATGTATGGATCTTGCATATTGGTAGGAAAGTAATCAAATGTTTATCAATGGGAATTGGACGGACAACACTGAAGACGTGAATCCTCACATTTCGGACCAGGATATTTCTATCTGTACGTCTTTTCTTCCACATGTTAACACTCTGAGGGAGAAAGAGAGCAGTTTTAGCCCTTTGAATAAGTAGAGAAATCTCACCTCACACAATGGGATATTTCCCTTACCTTATAATTTTAAATAAGTAGAGATTAGAAATCAAAGGCATATTATTAACAATGGAAATCCTTTCACATGTTCCCAATAATCTCATGTGAATGGGGCAAAATTATTACTGTGATACATGATTTCTCCACAGTCATTCACATGAATTTTTTGGTTAGTAAACTTGTCAATTATTTTAGTTACAAAAAGTGTAATTCCTTTCAGAAAAGGAAATTTCTATAGCAGTGTTGTTGTAATGATTTATTCATTCTTTTCTTTCCCTCTTTCTTTCAAAAATATGTGTTGCACACAGGCTGTGGGCAGGCACTGTTCTAGGCAGTGACATTGCATTTGAGCTCATGGTGCCGACATTCCACAGGGAGGAGACAGAAAACAAACAAACAATTGAAATTAAATGTGTCCCACAGTGAGAAGGACTCCGTAGAAAAACCAAACAGGAAGTGGGAGCAGGAATGGACCTGGGACAGGGAGACTGTGCTGTTTTCTAGAAGGAGGTCTGGAAGGCCTTTCTGCTAGGGGAGGTTTGAGCAGAGTCCCCATGCACCGTAGAGAGAAGATGAAGCTGAGTGCGGGATACAGGGTGGCATGTAGTTGGGAGCAGGGAATCAAGGTATGGAGGGTCTCTCAGTTTCAGGAAACATTTGGATCTTAATCCGCAGAAAATGAGCAACCAGTGGAGAGACTGGAATGGGGAAATGACGTGATCTGACTTAGGTCTTATAATGGGCTTTCTCAGCCTCAGCACTGTTGACATTCTGGGCCAGATAATTCTTCGTCGTTGGGGAGGGGACTGTTCTATACATTGTAGGGTGTTTTATAGCATCCCTGCTGTCTACCCACTAGATGCCAGTAATGTCCCCCTCCCCCAGTGTGACAACCAGACATTGCCAAATGTTGCTCAGAGGTGGGAGGGTGGGGAAGGGTAGGGTGGCAATATCACCTCCTATAGAAAACCACAGTTTCAAAGGATCACACCCACCCAAGCAGGATATTTTAGTTCTATAAAAACTAAAACAGGACAACTGATTTTTTTTTTGTATTCACATTTAGAGATTTGCTCGAACTCTCTTACTAGATTAAAATTTAACTTAAAATGTGCCTTCTGTGCTTGCTTGTATTTAATAGCCATATCCTAATGTAAGGCCAAGACTATCTTTGAGTCAATCCCAATGTGATTCATTCCTCCCATACCTGTAAAAACAACACCAGGCTGGAGCCACAGAGAAATCCTGTGTATAGGCTAAGAGAAACCAGTATGGGTATTTGAATCAACCAATGTTACAACATACCTGACCGAAGGATGCCCTGAGTGACACAAACCACTGATTTCACAAGATGTAGAGATGGAGAAATGACTCAGACATACCTTAAATCATTATTCAGGATCTTACAGTTCTCACTTCTCTACTTGTTTGCTTAGATTCCTTGAGAATCTCAAATATTTCCTTTTGGTGTGACCGACTTTTCTTCACCCTCAAAACCCTGAAAGCCACTGCTTGGAGGCATGAACCAACTTGATGACTTTGTTTGCTCTGTATTATTCCTTTGAAAAGTCTCCATAAAATATGCATCTTGTGTGTGCACTTTTATAACCAAGGCTTTTTCAGATTTAATGCCCACGTCCTCTTGATTTGTCGTTGTGATAATTTCTTCAGTGCTTACATACAGGGTAACGGGCATGCTTTTGACAAGGGACATTGCAACCATTCATGCTCTAAACTGACACTTTACAACAAAATCAAATGATTGAGAATTTCTGCATTTGACCCACATTGTGACTGAATCGAGATATTAACAAGTTTGGGCACAGATGCTATTATGTGTTTGTAACTAACTTGGAGTAGGGTGTTTGTGAGCTAAGGCTGACACAGAATTTACTATGCTAAGAATCCTCCAGTTAAAATTAATGAGTAAGGATAACCCAAGAGTGGGGACGCATATATTGATGTTGCAACTCTAGTTCAGTGGCTCAAGTACAACTTTTCAGATCTGAGTTCATTACCACTGAGGATGGGTGATAAAGCCACAGAAAGGAAGCTACCTTATCCTCTTACACCAGCACATGAAATAAGGAGGGAAGACTTTACATAAGGGGTCAGGCACAGGAATGAGTGTGGGTGGATGGTGGAGCCCTTCATGCCTTAGTCTGAATTCATCTGCAACCCTAACTAATTGTGAAATGTTTGCATGTAGATTAACCTCCACGAGCCTCAATGAGCTCATCTTGAAAATAGGCACGATAGTGACAGCTCTTCAGAATTGTTAAGAAAACAAGAGCTAAGTCAAGTATCACATCTAGCTGGGATTAGAACATAATAAACACTCAGGAGATGGTAATTATTGTAAAAGCAATGTGAATAATAATCATTAGGTTGGCCATTAATTCTTAGCTTACATTAAGAAGACATTCTCTTATTCCAATCCAGAACCACCCTTGAGTAGACATATGCTTTTAATATAAGCATAGAAAGAAAACCTTAGTAGATAATGTAAGGGTCACAGTTTATTGTGACAAATTTAAAAACATTTATTGACGCCCTAGCTGGTTTGGCTCAATGGATGCAGCTTCATCTGAGAACTGAAGGCTCCAGGGTTCAATTCCAGTCAAGGGCACATACCTTGAGAGTGTGAGGCAATCAATCGATGTGTCTCTCTCACATCGATGTTTCTCTCTCTGTCTCTCCCCCTACCTTCCACTCTCTCTAAAAAAGTCAATGGAAAATATCTTTGGGTGAGGATTAACAAAAAATAAATAAAAATTAAAAATAATTAAAAATAAGAACATCTATTGGCTACAATTTCACCTGCTGATCTGAAATGTGAGAAGACTTTTTAAACTTTACTAGCAAAAGTGGAGGCTTTGACTATAATTTAAATATATCATTTGTTGATGAGATAGAAATTAGTTATGAGGAAAGCTCGCATCAAATACTCATGCCGAGACACAGTGTCTCAGAGGGTTGAGTCTTGTAGAACCACACATAAGAGGACTGTCCCCATTTACCCAAGGAGGTTCTCCCTACTTCATACCCTTTTGTTGTAACCTCCCTCTGTGCTGAGAACCAAAGCTAAACTCTGCCTGCCTGCCGTGGCCTCACCAGCCCTGGGTGATAGGCCTGTCCTCCTTTCTCACCTACCCTTTGCTTCCACGTGCCCAACTCCTTAGGACCTGGTTCCTTGGAAAAGGTGAGCTCTTCCGTGTTTGAGACCTTTAGACATGGGGAAGGTTGTCTATAAACACAGTTGCTTGTTTCCCTCCTTTTTCTCTAAGCCTCACTGCAACTTCCTAGGTATGTTTTCCTGGCCCATGCTTTCTGAAAATGTTGGCTGCCTACCCCCACTTCCCAGTAAGTTTTCTACCCAGCTGGGATTTCACCACTTTTACTTATCTTCTTGTTTCTTGGCTTGTCTGTTATCAAACTGGCCAGTAAGCTCCAAGTTGCCTATATTCATTATTGTATCTCCAGCACTTGGAGGGAGGGTGTTGGGCACATGGTGGCCACTCAATAAACAACTGAATTAAAGAATGGAAAAAAAAATTAGTCTTAAAGAGAAATAAAAGTTGGTGAATGTCTGTATCTTGAAACGACTTTAAAATAAAACTTGATTTACTAACTTTCCAAAGACTAAAAAGGAACAATGACCAAATAGAGTTGACCAAATTGAATAGATATTCTTTCAGTTACAGCCTTCTTGGCGATTGCTTATTGTCAAGAGCTGAGATCACCCAACCTCAAGGGCATCATTGTTCTTATGCATATTGGCTTGACCAAAGCCTTTTTAAGTATAAGGAGTCAGGCGCTGCAATGGTTCCCTGGATCATTGAAATATAAAAGCTTCTCCTTGATCTTCAAAGACCTGTTCATTTTGCCCTCATTCTAACTGTCTAGCATTTTCTACTCTAAACCTTAGCACGCCTTCCTGTTTAGGCAGCTGGATTGCTCCTTGTGCTGCACATTATTTACTGGTACATGAGTGGCCACTGCACTGTGGGTGATCTGAACAAGATCCTCACTGGAGGGTAAGGATGAGGCAGGGTTGTTGAGTGGCGAGCACATTCCAGGCAGAGGGAATGCATAGACCAAAGCACTGAGATGCGAGTCGATATAGAGCAGTTGGGAAAATGCCCATCTGGGAAAATGGCCTGTAGTGCTATTGAGTATGAGTCTCAGGGGCAAGGGGAGAGAATGTCCAGGAGGAAGAGTTAGAAAGGATCAAGCTAAGCTCTAGAGGGCCGCCTGGTTTGCCTCCTTCCTTCTTCTTTTCCTTCCTCTCTCCCTCCCTCTTATATCCCTCCTTATTTTCCCTATTTCCTTCCTTGGGATTTAAACAGCAATTCGTTGAAATGACATAGCCTAATTTGTCTTCTCGTGAAAACAAAACCTGAACAATTGTTAGAATACATAGATTAAAATTCTATTCTACCTCTTTCCACCTGCATGACTGTGAGTGACCTTAACTCCCTTTTCAGCAATACAGGGATAGCCTCTCTGCCTATTGAAGTCCTGGTTATGGGGATCATGGCTGATAAACTCTTCTTCCCCATGTAAAGTATAAAAAGCAAATTATGCCTTTGAATAATTTGTTAGCCTAAAACTTCAGACAGGCCTAACTATAGACAGCCATAATCTACTGTGTACCAACAGACAAGAACAGAAAGAGCATGGATATCCTTGATGTCAAGCAATAATCTCCAAGTAAGTTGGAGTTTTTTTTGAGGTCCCTGAGGAAGCAAGAGCCAATCCCTATATGCCTGGCCAATCTGGGAGGGGGACCTGACTTTGGGGATGGGAGTTGTTGGGGAGAGCCGGTCTGACACCATGATGACAAATGTGCTTCATTTGTACATTCTTGTAGACCCTGCCTAAGGATGATACTATCCTTATGTAAACATCAACCTCAGTTAGACATTGTTCCAAACCTTAGTGTTTGTTATATTTTACTTTATTATTAATACATAGTTTTAAAAAATCCTTATTGGGCTTTTTAGCCTAATTTGGACAATGATTTCTATGTTTGCATATCTGAGAGCATTCAACTTGAGACATACAATAACATGTAAGTAGTTTTGCTAGGATATAGAATAAAGAGGTAAGGATTTGAAGTTTAATATTCCTATGGATAATAACACATTTTACACTTATATTGAAAATATATTTCTTATTTTATTCCAAAGCTGTAAGATTGCTTCAGCTCTGCTCAGTTTAATAATTCAGAAACTGAATTCAGAGACATAATTATTGCCATATTTTTAGGAAATAGATTTCTCAAATGGTCACTGCTATAACAATAAGTGACATATGACATCAAAAATTCCTTATAGACATGTTTGAAAATAACAAATTATCAAATTGATTTTCACCACTTAGTTTAACAATGTTTGTTAAATATGGTATAGGCCATTGTGTTTAACAATGCTTTGGCAAAATTTAAAAAATATTTTGTAGGCCATAAATTTGAATAAATATTGTTACTGAGTTGTCATTTTAAATGTAATTAATGATTTGATGAGTTCATTATTCCATTTCAGTATTTTATTCAACATATTCGGTCTACTTTAGCAGAAAAGAGTAATCACTTCTAAAATTTATTTTAGGTTTTGAAACTAACATGAACCTGACTAGCCGAGATGATCCCGGTACATCAGAGATCACACCAGAGACTCAAGATAGAAACGCAAACAACCATGGAATTCAATTATCTAATTCACTCTGTAGTGCTGTCACTACTGAAAATGGCAATTCCGTCTCAAATGGTAAGCACATCTTAAACTCAGTACGAAATAGATAAATTTTAAATTGCATCAACTCCAAATTTTAAATTGAAGAACGGATTTAAAACATAAAAATGAAGTAGGCTTAAAAGCTGGAAAACAGTTGCTCAGTGGTTAGAGCATTAGCCCACGGATCAAATAGTTAAGGGTTTGATTCCCGGTCAAAGGCATGTACCTAGGTTGCAGGTTGGATCCCTGGCCTCCGTAGGAGTGAGTGTCAGAGGCAACCAATCCATGTGTCTCTCTTACATTGATGTTTCTCTCTCCCTCCCTCCTTCCTTGCCACTCTCTCTAAAAATCAATGGAAAAAATATCCTCGGGTGGAGATTAACAATAATAATAAAAAAAGAAAATAGAATATAAACTATGAAACGTCTCTGTGGGGCATATTGACAACTCATTATAGGATAAATCAAAGAACTAAAATCATTTTCAGTATTAAATGACTTTTCAGAAATATTTATGGAGAATTTGATCTATGAGAACCAGTATAAAATGAGACTTATACTGAGCAGAGGAAGTTAATTCACTCTTTTTCTTCTCATACCTAAAAAGTGTGAAGGGAAAATAATATTGAAGGCATGGTAAACACCAAATTGGGCTTTAAGTGTTTAATTGGATTATATGAATGTATCATTTGGAAATTGGCTTGACTGTATGTATCCAAAAGTTTCCTAATAGTAGCTTAAACAAATAACTTATTTCTCTCACACATAAAAGAGCCCCAGGGCTTCTAATAATGGTTAATGAAAAGATTCAGTCCAACCCATTTCTGAGAATATCCAAAAACATGTCAAATAAAAATGTTTAAATTTGTTTAATCTGACCCACTGCACTAGAAATCTAAGTCAGTGAAACACTGGAAGGGAATGAAAAAGTGAGTAAGAAATGCAATGGAAGCCAAGCAAAGAACCCCACATAGTCTAACTGTTCTCCAAGGGATGTTTGGGGCACTCACCTCATGCAGAGAAGACTGGGCTGTGCTTCTGACTGCCTCCTGGGATCGAGGGGCCAGACTGAGTCTGGGGTCTGCCAAGGCCAAGGGGTGGGGCCTTGAAGTGTCCATCCTAAGGATCAGTTGAATCAGAATCAGGAACCACATCACCTATGAATCATATCAATCCAACCTCAAGAACTGATATGACCCACAGGTGCCTGAGAGAAAACAATTATTTATATATATATATATAGCATGTTACGCTTCAATTCAATACATAGTCAAAAAGTACCAGGCACAAAATAAGCTGAAAAATATTCTAAGCAGAAATAGCAGTCAATTGCAGTATATACATGGCTGCTCAAAAGATCAGACTTCAAATGCACATTCTTTAAAATAAGTGTGTTTACGATGCCCAGGGAGATAAAAGATTGAGAATTTCAGCAGAAATGGGAAACAATAAAAACATGTCAAATGGAAATTCTGAAATTAAAAAAATACAGTCATAAAATTAAGTATAATGGAGGATGAGTTTAAAGTTAATTAGACACAGTCATTTAAAAATAAAAACCTGGGGCAGTGAAAGATAACTCAGAAAATATCCAGAAGGAGACACAAAGAAGCAAAGAAGAAGAATGGAAATGCCAGGAAATGGTTTAGAGGCATAAAGGATTCAGTCAGGGAGGAGGACGACTGGAATCCTAGGGAAAGAAGAGAAGGTACATGGGCAAGAGAAAGGATTTGGTGAGAAATGTTAGAGAATTCCCGATGCTGATGAAAGCCTCAAGACACAGACTTGAGTTGGCAGCTCCCTAGGAAGTTTAACATACACTTTCTGTATGACCCACCAATCCCACTCCTGGTTATTTATTTACCCAACGGAAATGAAAACAGTGTCCATACAAATACCTGAATGCAAATGCTTGTGCCTGAATTAATAATCCCTAGCCCTGGAAATAAAGTTTTCTTCAACTGGCGCCTAGGTTGTATTAGCTACCTAATGCTGTATAAAAATTACCTCTGCCTCCCCAAACTTGGAGGCTACATACTACAACAAACAGCTATTATTGTCCAATTTTTTGGGTGAGGAATCTGGATGTGGCTGAGCTGATTGCCTTTGGTACAAAGTCCCTTGTGAGATTGCTGTCAGCTCTCAGCCAAAACTATAGTCATCTTGACACTTGGTTGACAGATGGTCCATTTTCAAGGTTACTCGCATGGGCCCTGGGAGGCCTCAGAAGATCCACTTCCCTGCTCACTTACATGGGCTTCTCCATAGGGTGGCCTCACAGCAGGGCAGATGGCTTCCCCCAGAGCAAGCAATCCACAATAGCCAGAAAGAATACCCGTGAGGGAAGCCACTGTCTTTACACAGCCTATTCTTGGATGGGACATTGTTAGAAGAAAGTTATATATTCAGTCCACTTGATAGGAGGCCACTATATGAGGTGTGAGTGCCTAGAGTGGACCCATTTGGGGCTATTTTTCAGGCTGACCAACTGGCAGCACAAGGGAAAACTCTGCAGTAAAAAACCATGAACTATTATACGTCACCAAATGGATGAATCTCAAACACATTGCCCTAAGTGAAAAAAAGTTAGAATCTGAATACTGTAAGTGTGATTCCATTTATATGACATTTTGGAAAAGGCAACACTATTGGACAGAAAATATGAGTGGTTGCTAGAGGCTGGATATAGCACAGGGAGCAGAGGACGGACTGCTGTCTTAGTCAGTTCTGGCTGCTGTGACAAAATGCCAAAGACAGGGTGACTAGTCAACAGCAGAAATGTACTGCTCACATTTCTGGAGGCTACACATCCCAGATCAGGGTGCCAGCATAGTCAGGTTCTGGGGAGGGCTCTCTTTCAGGTTGCAGACTGCTGACTGCCCACTTCTATGTCTCCCAGGGCAGAGGGGCCAGGGAGCTCTCCCGGGACCCTTTTTTAAGGGCGCTAATCCCATTCATAAGAGCTCTGCCCTCATGACCTAGTGTCCTTCCAGAGGCCCCACCTTCCACCTGCCATCACCTTGGGGAATAGGATTTCAACATGGGGGGGACACAGACATTCAGACCACAATGAACGACAGAGGGTATATGGTGCTATTGACAAACAGGAATGCATGTGTTCCCATAAATCCACAGATGTGTGCATCTAATAAGGGTGGCTCTTTCTCTCTGTAAATGTGATTTTGGTACAAATAGAAAAGAAAATATGCAAAACCTGAATAGAATAAATAGAAAGAAAAATGCTCCTAGTTATATCGGTGGTAAAATAAAGACCAAGCCTGAGTCTTAAAAACAGCCAGCAGTTGAAAAGACAAAATACCTTCAAAGGAGTAACAAAGTCCAAAGACAATGAAAGGACATATTTAACATGTCAAGTAAAATAACTGCCAATCCAGAATTTATAAGCAATAAAAAACTCATAAGAATGAAGGGGAGTTAGAATATTTGTGGAAAAAAATAAAAACTGAAGAATTAAACATGGGCAGACTCAAAATGTTCAGAGATTCAAAGAGGAATACAGAACAATTTTTAAAAGTCAGTGAGGTCAGGAGAGGGTAAAAGACAATATTTAATATTCTAAACCAATTTCAAAGGTAACCACTGAAAGAATAATAGTGGGGTATATAATTCCCAAACTAATAGAAAGAGTAAAATATAATAATAAAAAGTCAATTAATCAAAAGGATGGCCAAAGGAGGGAGGGGAGGGGGAAGTAAAATAGAAATATCTGAAAGGTTACACAAATAGAAAGGTCTTAGATGGTAGATAAGAAAGCATATATGAAAACAGTTAAACATCATTGAATCACATGAACTTTAAAAGACTCTCATCTTGTATAAGTTCACATTAAAAATAAATTGATTAAGATATTTTATAGCCTAAGATTTCTAAAGAATATGTAAAACATAAGGATAATGAAAATGTTAATGTAAATAAATAGAAAATGAAGATTCATCATGAACATAATTTAAAACAATTGTCATCTATTTTGAAAATAAAAACTACATATCTGTTACACACACATACACACACATACAGTTTTAACTGATGACAATAAAAATGTAACAGAATTTGTGGGGTGCTGCTAACCCCTTAATCAATGGAAATTTATAGCTTTATGCATATTATAGCAAAAGAACAAAGACTGAAAAGCAGTGTTAAAAATGTCAACAAGTTAGAAACAAATATTAAACATCAAGAAAATGGAAGGAGCCCTAACCAGTTTTTCTCAGTGGATAGAGCATCAGCCTGTGGACTGAAGCCTCTCAGGTTTGATTCTGGTCAAGGGCATGTTCCAGAGTTGCAGGCTTGATCCTTGGCACCAGACTGGGCCTTGTGGGAGGCAACCAATCGATTTGTCTCTAACATCAATACATCAATGTCTCTCTCTCTCTCTCTCTCTCTCTCTCTCTCTCTCTCTCTTTCTCTCTCTCTCTCTCTCTCTCTCTCTCTCTCTCTCTCTCTCTCTCTCTTTCTCTCTCCTCCTCCCTTCCCTCCCTGCCTCCCTCCCTTTTATTCTCTTAAAAAAAAGGAAAGAGCCCTAACCGGTTTGGCTCAGTGGATAGAGCGGCCTGCAGACTGAAAGGTCCCAGGTTCGATTCCGGTCAAGGGCATGTACCTTGGTTGCGGGCACATCCCCAGTGGGAGGTGTGCAGGAGGCAGCTGATCCATGTTTCTCTCTCACTGATGTTTCTAACTCTCTATCCCTCTCCCTTCCTCTCTGTAAAAAATCAATAAAATATATATATAAAAAAAGGAAGGAAAGATGTAATAAAGATAAGGAAATAAGTTATTGAAATACAAAACAAGCAAGAAAGCTGAAAGTTAGTTCTTTGAAAAAACTTGATTTGAAACATGAATAAAATGATAATTCTCTTACAAGAGCAATAGAGAAATAAAGTGGACACAATAGCCAATGCTAGGAATGACAAGGGGGATCTACCACAGATCTTGCAGAAATTAAAAAATAAGAAGAATAAATTGTGAACATATTTATGCCAAAAATAATGTGTAAATTTAGATGAACAGATATATATCTCACAAAAGAACAATACGACCAACAAAAATGGAGAAAAGTAATAGGAAAGCTACTTGCCACTTGTTGGCCTTCAGCTGACGATAAGCCAGGTTCCAGAGGAGACTTAGAATATGCCTGGTCTCCTGACAGTCACCTTGTTTGAATGCCACAGGGAAGTTGGTTGGTGCATCCCTAATGCTCTCACTGTGCTTCTAAGTTGAAAATAATTGTATCAGATGATTTCACACATTTTCTGCTTATTGCTTTATATCAGAATATTTTCAGATATAACTGGTAAGGTGGTAAAAAAAAAAGAAATAGGAAAGCTGAATAATAATGTAAATATTAAATTAATTTGTAATTGAATACTCTTTTACAAAAAAAACCCCTCTAGGCCCAAATAGCTTTTCTGGTAAATTCTCCCAAAATTCTAAAGATGAAATAATGCCGGTGTTACACAAACTCTTCCAGAGGCTAGGAATAAAGAAGGATAAAGCGGAGGCGGGGGCAGGGGGGAGGGGAGGACCAACAATTCTTCCAGCTTTTGCAAATAGCCACTTAGTTTATGACAAACATGGCATTGAAGGACACAGGGGGAAGCATAATCAACTACTATCCACGTGAAAAATAAATGAAAGGACTCCTACTCCACGCTGTTCACACAAAGCAATTCCTGGTGGTTTATAGAGTTAAATGTCAAATATGAAATAAAATGTATAGAAGAAATACGGAAAAATATTGTTTTTACCTCAGAGGTGTGAAAAGAAAGAAGGGTTCCTTACACAGAACACAAAATCCTGCTAACTTTAATGGAAAAATAATTATATATTCAGAGTTTACTTAAATTAAAAAAAAAGATAACTGAATAGAAAATTGAATTGGATATATGAATAAGCACTTAAATAGACATTTTAATAAAGTCAAACGTCACTAGTAATTAGAGAAATGCAAATTAAAACCACAATGTGGTACCCACTAGGCACCCTGTAGAATTAGAGAATCGACAGGCAAGGAGGAGGGGCTAAAAGATAACCACAAAGTCAGAACAGTGATTCATTTCATATGCAGAAGAAAAGAGCCTACAGTGATTAGGTGAGAGAATGATGGGGGGTTCCGGGTAGCTGACAATGCATCTATTCCTTGACTTATGTGGTAGTTCCAGTTCCACAATTTCAAAATATTGGGGTAGAGAGAGAATGAGAGAGGAAAGGAGATTTTAGGATGGATGGTAGATTCCCAGGGCTGTGGAACTCCATGGCCCTCAGAGATTCCAGCTTCACTATCCTATCTTTTGCTGCTCCCAAGGTCAGTGCTGGGGATGTAGTTTTTCAGCTGAGCAGACCCAATGATGTTCATTGTTGATTTATCAAAGAGGAAAGATAAGAATGGATATAAGATGAACATTGGCCAGGGCAATTGCACTGGTAATTATAATCACACTTTGGGAGTAGTCTGGTGGTAGGTAGTTGGTTGGGCAGATCTCTTCAAGCTTAGGTCTCTGGAGTAATGTAGGAATGGTCTGGTGGCTCAGGAAAATGAAAGATAATGAAAGATGTTTTTAATGAGAGAGAGAGAGGGAGAGAGGGAGGGAGGGAGAGGAAGAGAGAGAGAGAAAGAGAGAGTGAGGAGAGGGCAGGGGAGGGGTGGAGGGAGGGGAGGAGAAGGGAGGGGGGGAGGATTACAGAGGGATTACATATAATAATTATAAGTATTGGGTTCACAAGAAGAAGATTTTGGTTGCAATGTGAGGGAGTGGGATGGGATGATGACACTGATGAAATAAGGATTTTTAGACGAGTAACAAAAGCATCTAGAAAAAAGAACTGCAATTTGACAAAGAATGATATAGGCTCCCAGAATCCCCCAATTTTGGCCTTGCTTAAATGACATTTATAATTATATGCAGGTTATAAAAATTATACATGTTTTATGTGACAGTTTGGAAAATGCAGGAAAGAATAAAGAATACAAACTACCATCAGTTCTATTACCAAAAATACTTCAATTATTTGAGTAACGTTTGGGAATATGTCTGGTATTCCACTGTGTCAAATTTTATTTTTTCAAATGAACATATATGCATTTCTATATAATATATTTGATTTTTAAAATAATATTGTACATATAATTTTAATAATCTGCTTTTCCCTTAAGAATATCATGTAATTTATCCCCATGTCAACAAATATAGATCTGAATTGTTTACAGTTACCCATTAATGGTCCTGGATGCATAGCATTCCATCATATGGGATTATTATGATTTAAAATAACCAAGCCCTATTTGTTGGATATTAAAATTATACCCCAATTTTCCACCCTTAAAATAACACTGAGTGTTTATGATGTATTACTCAAGCTTGATTAAAATAGACATTTGGTAAAACTTTTTACATTAATGTATAATGCTCAGATTTATGTGTGTGCCTAGATAGAAATATTGAGATATAATCTTTTAATAAATTACTTTCTGAAATCTCTGATGATAACCTTTTGTGAGGCAGTAAGTATAACAAATGTATGCACTTATATTCAAATTAAATTTCTTAAAGTAATAAAAATGGAATATGAATAACAGCAGTAGGCATCAAGTGTGTGATAGAATATTTCACAAAAGTTGTATATATCTAGTAAGAAGATAAGTAACACCATTTTACTTGCAATCTTATGGTATTTTAAGACTAGCCATTAAACAAAAAAAAGAGAAATTTAAAATATATTAAGTGATCAAGTCTGAATAAACAAATATTTTAGAAAGATGATAGTATACCCATTATTTTTGCCAAAGTTTCATTTCATAACATTCTCCCTAGCTCACCGTAGATGATGAGTACCCTACCATAAAGAAAGAGAAAAATGAAAACTTTATTTCACCAAAATATTTAATTTGTTCATGTTTTGATTGAAATGTAAAAGCTATGGTTCCGGAAATGGTACTAGCAAACTAAATACAAAAACAACAACAACAACAGAACCAACCCTATGATTCTTACACTAAAAATCAAAATAAAACCAAAGGCCAATGGAATAAACAAAAACTGCTCTCTACCAAAATGGAAATTTTTGTAGAATACATTCCTTGAAATTAATAAAATAAAATTATGTCACCAGGAATATCAGGCTTCTAAACCTCAACATAGTATACTTTCAAACATTGGAACACAGACTCGTATGTTGTTCCTTAATGCTTATAGGGTTAAGATTTTAAAATAAAGCCAGAAAACCACTTGAATATCTTGAGAATTATACATACAAAAGGAAAATTATTTCAAATGGAATTTTAAGTTTTCAAGGCCACTTGATATGTTTAAGTTGATCTTCTTTGTGAATACAGCCTTCCTATGATTATTAAAATCCCTGGTACAATGCCCTGGATACTTAGCCACTCAGTAAGCAGTTATCGATGAAAACAATGTTGCATATTACATATGCACCAGTGAATCCTGTGCAGGAGGCAGAGTCAGAAAATGTCTCCTAGTTGGTAGGATAAAAATTAAACAGATATTACACATGTGCAACACATGATATATTCATGATCATTATAGTTCTTAAAGTGGCTATTAGTACTGATTCATAATTCACAATCTACAGTCAATGTGCTTTCTAAATAAAGGCACAAGATGGAAATAAATGTTTAAAATAACTTGAAGTCCTAATTGAATCAGAAGTAGTGTTATTTTTTTCTAGGAAACGATTTCTCTCTTGAATGCCAGTATCTGCATGCTACCTCTGCTTCCCAGAAATAATTATCTGTTTGTTCATTTGCTGAAATATAGTTATGTGTGGGTAATTATAGCTATCACTTACTTTAATTGCCATCCTTTTACTGATGTGAACACAGACTTAGATCTTTTTTGTATACTTAATTATTCCCTGGACTTGTGGTTATTTATCATTATATTAGAGAACAGTTTTTAGTGTTAGAATGTTTTAGTTATATCAAACAAAATATTATGAATATAAAGATGTCTGTTTTGTGAGGAAATACAGACGTAAAAAAATCCCATCTAAGACATTTTATGCTCAGTATGATTTTCTTTTTTGCTGCTCAATGAATATACATTTTATGGCTGGACATTAAGAAAAATGGCAATTAAAGTATACAGTTAGCATCTTTGATTTTTACATTTATCATTCTGTGAAGATTACAGCTTTTTATTTGCACTATGCTCATCCTCAGTGCACAACAAGAATTATCTGTGGTGATAAAGGGCTTTCCACAGGGAAGGCCTGGGCCAGACTATTTGCAGGACCAGGACTCCACATTCTTTGCATAGACTCCAGCACCATATTGAATTTAGCGCCTTTGTAGCAATAAATCACACTGACTAGGAACATCAAGTACGGCTTTCATTAGCTATGCCTCAAGATAGATCCAGACCAAAGACAAAAGAGCCTCTGGTTAGAGCCTCTGAAATATATTCATATGTACATTTTCTACAACATCGTTTTGTTTATGGGAATTTATAGATTCTTTGGAACTCATACTGTTGTCTGACTCAAAGGCTCACTGCCAGCGGAAGCAAGCCTTCACTTGACAATCTGGAATACTGTGCAGTTATCTATTTTGAGCAACAGAAGGTAGCTTTGCAAAGAAAGCAAGCTCCTCGGGCATTTAGTTAAAAATCTTTTGAAGTCATATGAAATAATTTTTAATTCCGATTTTATTTAATTAAATTTCCCCCACTGTGGTTGAGAAGTCAGGGTTGAAAATGGCTGGATTGAAATGCTGAAGCTTGATTTCCTTTTTCCTTTTAAAGAGTATACTCTTTGCTCATCATTGATTTCATGTTCTTAGAGTCATCCTTCACTCCCTATTTCTTGCCTCTTGCCAATACACTCTCAATACTCTTGCTGGGTGTGTGTGCAAAGCCTGCAAAGGGTCAAGTGGAAGAACACGGAATTGGTATTGCCAGCTTTAGTTTCTTAGCAGGGTTGCACTCTTCCTCTTTGCCTGGACCCCAGTTCTGATGCTTACTAACCCTGTGTCCATGAGAAAATTGTTTAACTTCTCTAGTTCTCACTTTTCTCATTTGAAAAATGGGGATAACCAAAGGATTGCCTCATATGATTGTTATGAGTACTTAGTATGATGAGACTAGCACAAAGTTAGTGCCCAGTAAATATTACCTATACATGGCTATCATAAAAACTTAGATATTTTAGAGCTAGAAGATCCCTGAGAATTTACCCAAGAAAGATAAAAATTTTTATGTATGAAATAGAGGAAGTGCAAAGCAGGATTTAATTTTTTCAAGAACATAAAGGCTATACTGCTAGAATCTTTGACTTATGATTTATTTACACCTAGACCTACATGCACACATGTGTCCAAACAGCCATATCATTTTCATGGCCTATACTGGTATGCAGGGCAATGACAGATATTGCTGTTTGGAGCCTCTGGGATGAATGGAAGTCAGGATATGTAGATGGAGTTCAGGGGGAGGTTGTTTTATCCCTAGGTCGGAGGATTCAAACTAATGTTAAGGGCAGAATGGCAGGAAGATGTCTAGTGAAAGACAGATGCACATCAGTCGATCAAAGCATTTATAACCACCCATTGCATGCAGGCATTTTGCTATGCATGGGGAGTGATAGGAAATATAAGCAACTCAAGATGTGCTCTTTGTGAGCACATATGTAAAATGAAGAAAATACATAAAAGGTTGACAGTACATATCAAGAGAAATCACAAAATAGGACAGCCAGTGACAAGTGTCAAATGAATATGTAAATAATGGTTTTCTATTGCCTCCATATAGAAGAGGAGATTGTTATGGCCTGAGATAGTTAAGGGCATTTCATGGTGAAGGCTGGGATTTTCAAAATAAATAGTATTCAGACTAGAAATAAGGGAATACTCTTCATTGAAGAAAATTTACTACACCATGTCTTTTTGGCCAGGGAGTGAATGGGTTGCTTTGATAGAATAGGTACGTCAATAAGACAGGGGAAAAAAATTTTTAAGAATGTATAGGTCATTGAAGAGTGACTCTGAAAGGGTTGTTCTTGTTTGGAGGGGGCACTGTCTGCTATTTTGGAGAAATTTACCTGATGGTATTATTCAGAGTAAACAATGGAACAAAAACTTTAAGTTGAGAGTACCAATTTGTGTTCTCCACTTGAGCCTTTGCAGGCTGCGTACACACAGCAAGAGTTTTAGAGAATGTATTGGTATAAGAGAAAATAAAAAAGGAGTGAAGGATGACTACAAGAACTTGACACTAAAGATGGAGAATAGTGGACTCTCTAACAGAAAAAAATGAAGTTCTAAGTGGACACTAATTTTGTGGGTAGGATTTGGAGTTCAAGAGCTAGGAAGGACTTCTGGCTATAGATAATTGTTACGGAAACGATGATTATAGTTTTAGAGTTGAGGTGAGGATTCCAAGATGGAAAGATCGGAAAGGCAAATTTTGAAGGAAGCTTGAGAAATGGGGATGTTTGATAGCCTCTAGGGAAAAAGTATAAAGATAAATGAGGGGGGAAAAAAAGAGTATTTGACCTCAAAGCCACACAGAGTGCCACACTTTGAGAAATATACCTTGAGAAGGGCAAACATGCAGGTACAGAATAGGTGGTCGAAGAGCTAGGAGAGCACAGATGTCTAATTTCATAGAAACCAAGAGAGGAATTAAATCATAAATCAGGAAAGACATAAAAAGAAAATCTAAATTCTATTTTTGTTGACTAAACAAACTTGGGTTCCTATGGAATGACAGGAAATTTGACTAGAAGATTCTAACTGGTAGAGCTTATAAAATGCAGTGTCACAACCACCCTTTACAGTTTGTCCCAGTCTGAATCCACATCATAACTGGTAAGAATGTCCTGAAAGACATTCCCTCTTAGCATGTGCCCTGACCAAAAATTGAGCCATGACCTCCTGGTTCATAGGTCAATGCTCAACCACTGAGCCATGCCTGCCAGGCATGTGTGGCTTTTTAAAGGGAAGGTTTCATATTGAACAGACATGCTTAGCACTTTGAGGCAACTGTTGCTGCTATAGAAAGAATATGTTGAAGAAGGGACATAGCACTGTTTAAACTGGAAAAGTATCCTTTGAGAGCCGGGGCTGGGGAAAAGGTTGTGGCCTTGAGACAACCAGAGCAAGTTCTTGTTTTTATAAATTTATTTATTGATTAAGTTATTACATATGTGTCCTTATCCCCACATTAGCCCCCATTCCTCCCACTCATGCCCTCACCCCCCTGTTGTCTGTGTTCATTGGTTAGGCCTATATGCTTGCATATAAGTCCTTTGGTTGATCTCTCTTCCTTACCCCCACCCTCCCCTACCTTCCCTCTGAGGTTTGACGGTCTGATCGATGCTTCTCTGTCTCTGGATCTGTTTTTGTTCATCAGTTTATGTTGTTCATTATATTCCACAAATGAGTGAGATCATGTGATATTTATCTTTCTCTGACTGGCTTATTTCACTTAGCATAATGCTCTCCAGTTCCATCCATGCTGTTGCAAATGGCAAGAATTCCTTCATTTTTACTGCAGCTTAGTATCCCATTGTGTAGATGAGTGCGAGCAATCATTCTGGGGTGGAAACTTACCAATGGAAGTCAACAAGTCGGTGGCTCCAGGTTAATCTTAAATGCCCCCACAACACTGACATTGCAACCCTGTGGGAACACACAGTTGAATTTTCTACCCCCAAGACTTTGCACACACACACACACACACACACACACACAACTATCTTTATCAGTTAGGGACACATGCTCAAGAATTTACATATGAAATGATTTTGGAAAATTTTTAAATTTCTGGAAATATTTTCTAAAAAGATAATGAGTAGATGAAACAAGATTAAAATAATGAAAATTCCAAAGCTTGGAGATGAATAAGTGGAATTTCACTACATATTCTCCGCCCTTTTATGGGTTTGTGAATATTATGTAATAAAAAGTTTTGAAATATTTGCTATCTTGATAGGTAAAATGGGTAAGTTACTGTAGTCTTATATGCATTTCTTTGCACTTAATGAAAATGAACATGTTTATTATTTAGTGGTCATGTATATTCACTTAAATTTTCTATACAGATTCTTTGCCCATATTTTAAAATCTGAGGATAGGGCCTTTATTTTGACTTGTAGGATGCTTTAAGAAAAATCAAGCCTTTTGTTTAGTGTATTTGAATGTTCTACATTGTTCTTTTAAATTTGCATTTATTTTATATTTTTAACACATTTATTGTTAATGTTTAAATGAAAGCATTCATCCTTTTTTTTCCTTCATGGTTTGTGCCTTTGGTGTCATTTTTGGATAATTTGCCTTGAAGAAGTACTGCTTTCAATATTGCAGCAACATAAAATATTGCGTTGGTTAAAAAGAAAAAGTCCTGCCCTCTGACCTCCTTTACACCTCAATAGTTCCCAACTATTACTTTATATAGTTCACACTCTTGCTTAGAATATTAGCCATGAGTTTCTATGTGCTACAAGTGTCAAGGATTCCCTCCACTCCACAGGACTCATTCCTTATACCCTCGTCACTCCTCCTTTATCAGGAGGAGACCATTCACACCGAGTTCCCTGGCACCCTCCCTTCTCCCTCACTCACCCTCTGTCATCACCTGGCTCTTTGTTCCCACATATGCACCTTGCTCAAACTGAAACCATCGTCCCTGTCCTGTTAACCTGCCACAGGTTCTGAGGTCAAGGATTTCTTTAGTCAACAGGTAGGAAATGCCTTTTAACTTACCACTTAGGTAAAATGGTGTCACATCCCCTGTGAGAAATCTGCAGTTCTACCCATTACTGATAAAATACTATCAAATTTCTGTGAAATGTTATGTAACTTTAACGTCTGACCTACTCTACCTTCCAGCACATCCTCCAGGTTCCCTCCTCTGGCCATACTCTCATGCATACTTTATTTATTTATTTATTTATTTATTTATTTATTTATTTATTTTTGTTACAGTTGACATTCAATATTATATGCAGTTCTTACAGACTGCTCCCCCAGATGTGGATCAGTCTTCTCCTATTTTATTGCCTTATCTCACTTGTTTTGCTCAATCCTCTCCATCCTAGAAGGCCAGATCTTTTGGTATCTCCACCATCACGTTTCCTCTAATCCCTTTAGGTAGAATTAATCCCTGCTTTCCCCAAGATTCTGCTCAGAGTTACCTGTACTCCTACTTACCCCTTAAGTCGTTCTGTTGTGTAGCCTGGCTAAGGGTCTTTCCTGTGAAATTTGAGCTCCTCAAGATAGAGGTGTTTCTTTATTCTTCATTGTATTTTCCAGTGCCTTATTCAGAGGCTGATCATAAATATTTCTTAACTTTATTTAATTGATACTATATAAATGTTATGCTATGGGTTTGGCTTTGACTGTGTATCCTCAATAAACAGAGTTTCTGCTTTGATTCATAGAGTAAGCTTCTAACTTATAGTTTAGTTTTGAAAAATGGATTACAATTTTCTTCTCCTGCCTTAGATTCCAGATTTCAGTAAGACATCCAGTGAACCATGTTCTCTAAGTAGACATTTGTCTGGCTTGTCAATCTATCCTTTGTGCCCTCACCTTTGACACCCTCCTTCACATGAGTCCCAAATCCTTTATTGTGCCCTGCTCCCTGGGCATATTGCCAACTATCTGCTGATCTAGTTGCCTGAAATTTCAACTTCTGCTCTAACTTAGATTTCCATGCTCCTTCCCCCTATTTAGATTTCAGATCACTCTAACACTGCTTTCCCACACCTGCTACCACGGTCTCTACTACAGTATTTCCCTAGTCAGCTGAAGACATTGCTATTACATATGGAGGGACCCAGTCTCCAGCACATGACCCCCCATCCATAGGTGTGTCAGTTTCCAGGTGCTGGCCCTAGTCTGTTCAGTCTCAGTGAAGCTAACCTTTGCATTCAGAGTATTTGTATACATAACAGGAAGATCAATTGGGAAACTTTGCTATGTGATGATAGGATTTTGTGCACTTCCCTGAGCAACTAACTCTCTGCTGAAATTGGAAAAAGTATGCCTTGATTTTCTAATGATTTTAATGTGGGAATCATGTATATGTTTAATCAATTACACCTTACTGACTAATTATGATTTAGATAAGAGAAGCAATCACTTCAGAATTTGAAGTTCTTTGGGTTAAACTCATTCCACTGGGTAGTTATTTTTTTAATCTATTCATTTTCATTAATGAGTCACTTGTGATTATATTGATTCCTCTTTCAGGATGGTTCTCATCCAGGGATGATTTTGCTTCCCTGGGATGTTTGGCAATTTCTGGGGATGTTTTTGGTTGTCATACTGGGAGGTACTACTGGCATTTAGGTAGAGACCAGGGATGCTGCTAATATCCCATGATGCACAGGTCAGCACCACAGCAGAGAATTATATAACCCAAAGTGTCAGCAGTTATGCTTCTATAATACGGTATAATTAATAAAATCCTTTGGTGCCTCATAGATACTTCTATATTACTTGGGGGAGGGTGTTGATTTTCTCAAATCCACCCTTCATTTTATATAAGTGGTTACAATTTGGTCTGTTATGGATGAGCAGCTACTCTGACCTTTTCCTCATAGAATTCCACCCAATCTCTTCCCTCCATTTGTATGTAAAATAAACTATAGCCTATAGAATTCATCTGATACTTGGTTGTGTCTTATATATCTTCTAATCCCTTCTTTGCATCCCTGCTACCGCACAAATGAAATACAAACTGTCTCCTTTATCAACTCAAGGATCTCATCTACTTTCCACTGTCCATATACTTCTCTTTCCCCCATTGATGTTCCATCAAACAATTTTCAGTTTATAGAAAAGTTTCCTTTCTCCCCTCCAATACTTCTTTGCTGAATTTTGTTCACTTTTGTGCTATGATAACATATTTCTTCATTATCATTGTATTTCTCTTGCTAGTATATGTTTTCTTGTATTAAATGGAAATGCAGCAATACTTTGTTTTTCTATATTTTCTTATAAAATTTTTATTATTCAATTAGTATTTAACTGACGATTATTTCAATCTATAAAATATAACAATTTTATTTTCTTACAGTAAGTACACAACTTATTTTATTCAGAGAAAGGACACACAACTTAACTACTTTGTGTTGACTTCCATAGGTTTACCTGAAGAAGAGGGATTCTCCAGGTTGTCTGTGAGTGGGACAGCGACCTCAACATTTCAGAGACATAGAGAGAGTCACACCACTCAGGTAATGACCCCCAGATATTCATAGATGCCATGATAACAAATTAAGTTATGACAAGAAATTCATTAAGTATGACCAGGAACATATTTTTTTTTACTGGACTAGAGGGGAGCTACTCCCATCTCCATCCTAAGTTCCTTCAACTCAACATTCTTCTTTCTCTTCTATCTCAGTTGACCAGTTTTCTGTGGGTTTGAAAAATAATAATGTGTTCCATATAAATAAAAAATGGATAAATGGTTTTAAAATGGAATATTGTAGATATAATTTATGTTATGGTATTTTAGAATTACTGTCAGGGAAAGATGATATTAAATGTACTGAATTATGTGAATAAGTTTTCCACATTTGACCTCAGCCAAAATAAGGGCCCTTTAAGTGATAACACATGGAAATAAAATTCATGAAGCACCTATGGTTTGTGGCATGCCATTATATCTCAGTTACTTCTTCCAGATTCCATGTAATCCAAATTCAATTAAAATATGACATGTGATCAGAGCCCAGTAAAATCAAAATGAGGTGGCAGTGTACAACATTGTGTTTCAGTGATTTCACATATATGCTTATGTGCTTGGCCTTAGGAAGTTTACCAAAATCAAGATTATCATTTCCAGAAAAAAAATAACCACTAGTGTTTTTAGAAAGAAGAAGGATTTATATCATATAGTTTGGTGTTTTGCTATGTTGAATTTTAAAATACTGTTTTCAGTAATTATCTTAAAAAAGATGCCACTTTGCATTTGAGGTGGTGTACAAACTATCAACATATTCAATGTGTAGCAACAGAATTCTTATTTCGTATGAAGTTACTGTTACAACTTTTAATATTGCAAATATCTGTGTAAAATTCTTTGAAAATCTCAGTCAAGTATCCAGATGTTTTCATGAGATCAACTATCCGGCTAATGATCAGCTTGCATCTGAATATTTGGCATAATGTAGGCAAGGCCTAATTATCAGATGAGACTTTTCTAAATAACACTGATGAGGTAGTGTGAAAAATCAATAATTTTAATCTTAAAAATAAATCTCACAGGAGGTAATCTGCTCAAATCATTTTCACTGAAATTGAAAGAAAATGCTAATTGGTTGCAATACTACATTGTCCTAATCTCCCCTCTGTTCCTTAGAAATGCGCTTACTTTACCTTGTAAACCTTACAGATGCTTTATCTAAAGCAGTGGTTCTCAACCTTCCTAATGCCGCGAACCTTTAATACAGTTCCTCATGTTGTGGTGACCCCCAACCATAAAATTATTTTCCTTGCTACTTCACAACTGTAATTTTGCTACTGTTATGAATCATAATGTAAATATCTGATATGCAGGATGTATTTTCATTGTTACAAATTGAACATAATTAAAGCATAGTGATTAATCACAAAAACAATATGTAATTATATGTGTGTTTTCCGATGGTCTTAGGCGACCCCTGTGAAAGGGTCGTTCGACCCCCAAAGGGGTGGCGACCCACAGGTTGAGAACCGCTGATCTAAGGTAATTTACAGAGGGCCCTGCTTGTTATGAACACTGTTTTGATTTTTATTACAGGGTAGACTCCTGTACATGAGAGCACAATGACACCCTTCCCAGGACTCCCACTACAATGTGGTGCATAGAGGAAAGGTTAATATCAAAAGAAGGTTCTTAACATAGGCATCTCTGAAACTTTTCCTCTGATCTTTCATGGACTTGGCCAAGAAGCAAAGAGAGATGGGAAAGGTCACCAGGAATAATTTCCCATTCCTAGTTTTCAATGGAGGCTTGTTTTCAAATGCAAATATGTCAGCCTCCAGTTATCTCATAATGCATTTTTTCAAGGAAACGGAAAACCAGAGTCATTTTATTCCATGTAAAAGTATGGGTATTCTCATGGTAGGACACATTCCTCAATGTTGAAAAGCTACACAAGTTATATGAAACTATGCATTTAGTGGCCACACGTCTTTCAGCACAAATGCCTCTTATGTCCCATTTATAGAGGAAATACGGAAACATACAGACGTATTACATTTTAGATTTTCTACTAATGCAATTAAATAGGAATTCTATAAAGTCAGCTGGACTGATTGGACATATAGCAGCAAAATTAAATGTTGACTAAAAAATTGAACCTTCCCTCTTTAAGGAGGTCTATATTTTAATTAGCATCATCAGTGATTTTAATAAAATCTTTTTAAGGAAGATAAAACATATGGGCATTGTGGTAGATAAAGAAAGCTTGAAATAGATTTAGTAATTTGCCCAAGATTATAGGGAAGATTCAGAGTCTACAGTTTGAATGGATGTCAGCATCGTAAGTCCTGTTTCTGAGAATGAACTTACAATAACCTACTAAAGGAATGCAGGAGTAATTCAACTTTTTCATAAAATTTGAAGAATGTTTGGCTCAAGACAAAAATCTAAGCAGCTGTAGTAGACATTGATGATTTGTTATTTTTAGCTGCCAGTCATAAATTTCTCACCTACCACAGTGAAATGTTAAGAGGGAGACTCCCTTTTTCTCTCTCCTTTGACAGCTAGACAAATATATGTGAGAAGGGCTCAGTCACTCTATCAACCATAGATTATGGAGTGAGAGACATATACTGGAAAGGACAGAGTAGATGTCGCCATGGGGGTCACATCTGGCAGTGGTGGCTCTCTCCAGCGGCAGCAGATGTTGATCAATGTATATCTATTGCCAGCCACTGCATCCAGCTTTGTCCAATTTGTGAGATCTTATTTTCTAACTTCATGTCCTTCTTTTGCCTTCCAATAAATCTTTTAACTGTTAAGATGTTCAGAGTTAGTTTTCATTGCTTGCAAATAAGAATTTTAATGGACACTAATTTGATACTCTTTTTTCATGGTACTGAATATTAAAAATATAGTTTATGTTCATTTGCATCATGATTTTTATTAATTTTATTATTTTGCAAAATATCTTGGATTTACATAAAAGTAGTAAAAAATAATTTTACTTAAAATATTTGAAAATAGTGCAAACTGAGACATTAGCTCTATTGTGAATGTGGCTGAGTTCATTTATGCTCCTTATATGGATTTGGTAGGTCCATGCTGTGAACTGAGATAAAATACTCATGACCTTCCAAAGCACTCAGCATGAATAAAACCAGCAGTGAATGTGTGACGTCATGGAATTCCACATGCTAGTCCTGGAGGTGGGCTTTGTGGCACATCCAGTACTCAAATTTAGAATTTCATAGGTTATAGAAGCCACTTAGACTGGTTTTAGAATGCAACAACCAACTTTTGTAAAAAATAATATGATATTTACCTACTTGACATTTTATGAGATATAAAATCACTTTTAAAAAATTTGGTGCCACTTGGCATGATGCAAGCCCTTAGAAATAATTCAGAGGCCGAAGACTCAGCAGTGAATGAAATACTGAGAACATCCTCCAACCCAGGATGACTTCTTAGCATTTTTTGCTGTGATTGCAGTCCTCTGCTGACGCACAAGACCAGGTAACTTGACACAGGAAGCCCATGGATTATAAATAGCGCAAAAGCATGAGCAGCACAGGAGGGGTGTCCTGAAGACAGGAGGGTGCCAGACAGGGCTGGATAAAATAAATGTTTAGTGCTTACCCTTGGCGTAAAATTGCTGGTTGCACATCTGTTTAGGGGTCCACACTTGACATAGAAAAATGAGATGTTTTCTTTTTCCATTTGAGCACAGTTTATTTGTATTTACATTCTCATTTTAACTTTACCAACTTTCACTGCATGCCATTTTCTTCCTCTCAGCTGTCTGCTCTCCACAGTAATATCATGTGGTTTATGATTTTTGATTTTCACTATGGGCATTTCTCATATTTCTTGCCAAGTCTTTTTTATATTCTTTTGTTTTTCTAAAGAGCATAAACAATTTTATTAATATCTGTCAGATTCAAATGTTCATTGTAAGAAATCATTGATGGTGTCTGTTAAAATAGTGGCAATTCAGCACCTGAAAGCTTAGTATATATTTTTCCCACTCCAGAAACAGCTGCCAATGAATGCCATAACATAATCAATATGCCATTGATCCACATCAAGAAACAAATTATGTGGTTTGTTTTACTGAACGATCAAAGAAACCTTTTTGTAATGTCACATATTAACAAAATGAACAGTTGCAGGGTACTAAATAAATCCAGTGGCTTCTTTCTATATTCATTTTATTTGTGACATAGACCTGCTTTGAAATATACTGTGCATGGAAAAGAAAGTGTGTTACATAAAATAACTAAATCTAGACATTTACTTTAATCATTAAGGGATAGCTCTAAAGCCCATGGTAGGGGAAAATAGATAACCATTTCAAAAGGAAATATCTATGTATTTCATTCAGAAGCTACACACAGATGAAGATCTAGCATAGATGCTCTTTCACATAGCTGAAGTTCCTAGGAATCAGTATGCACCACTCATGACTTCCATATTATGTGCAAGAGATGAAAGCAGTGAAATTAATTTGATGGTATGAGATAAATGGCAGTCTTTCAACAGAAAAATGACATATCCTGTATAGATATATAAAAGTTAGAAGAAAAAAGACAACAAAACCAAATCCTATATTTTGCATTTTTCCTTCATAAAAGTCAAACCATACATATGTCCTAAATGTATTCAAGTACATAGTATTTTTAGTGAAGACACTGACTATTATCAATGAAGATAATTCAATTTTAAGAAATATTAAAAGAATGAGAAATGAGAATTGTGATATGTTTTTAAAGAGAGGAAAGATCTTTGAAATCTCTGCATGCTCACCTTCCAGATGAGAAACTTGCAATTAGCCAACACTATTGCATAAGGGAGCAAGTAACAATCCAACTGAGAAAATGTGGTTAAGTATAAATTCTGGTTAACTTAAGAATTTCAATATTAATTCAATTTAATTTTTTAAATAAAAGAAACAAAAGACCTAGGTATGAATCCCATATGTGTTATTTAACATGTGAGTATAGAAAGTAGTAATTATTTTTCAGATTTATTAGAGAGGATATGTGTAACATGTCAAGCATGCTGCCTGCAATATAATAAATGCTGAAAAAGGGCTTGCCATTATTATTATAGTACTAGAGGCCCCGTGCATGGTTTGTGCACCAGTGGGGTCCCTTAGCCTGGCCCGCACCCTCTCGCAATCCAGGACCCCACCAGGGGATGTTGGATAGCCAGTTTCAACCTGATCCCTGCAGGCCCAATCCAGACAGGAGGGAGTCCAATCCTATGCATTGAGCGTCTGTCCCCTGGTGGTCAGTGTGCGTCATAGCGACCGGTCGACTGGTCGTTGGGTCGATTAGGCATATATATATATATATATATATATATATATATATATATATATTCCTTTTTTTCAAGGTTAATATTCTGAACATCAATTCTGACTCTAATAGAAAGATACTATCTAAATATGTAGGAGATTATATTGAATCAGCTGGACCCAACATTTATCTGGGATTTTGACAAAGTATATATGTCATGTATTCGATTTTCAAAAATACTTTGTTATGGAATACTAGAGGCCCAATGCACAAAATTCTTGTAGGGGGTCCCTCAGCCCGGCCTGTGCCCTCTTGCAATCCGAGATCCCTTGCTCCTAACCACCTGCCTGCTCGGTCCTAATGGTCCACCTGCATGCTCCTTAACTCTTGGCTCGCCACTCCTTAGCACTGTTGCAAAGGCGGGAAGGGCCCCTGCCACTGCCCCTGTGCTCACCAGCCTTGAGCCCGGCTTTTGGCTGAGGGGCACTCCCACTGTGGGAGCACACTGACCACTAGGGGGCAGCTCTTGCATTGAGCATCTGCTCCTAGTGGTCAGTGGACATCATAGCGACTGGTTGTTCTGGTCATTCCACTGTAATGGTTGCTGGGCTTTTATTACATAGACTAGAGGCCTGGTGCATGAAATTCGTGCACGGTGGTGGGCGTGTCCCTCAGCCCAGCCTGCACCCTCTCCAATCTGGGACCCCTCAGGGGATATCTGACTGCCGGCAGTCGGACATCCCTCTCACAATCCGGGACCGCTGGCTCCTAACCACTCACCTGTCTGCCTGCCTGATTGCCCCTAACCGCTTCTGCCTGCCAGCCTGGTCACCCCCTAACCACTCCCTTGCCAGCCCAATCACCCCCAACTGCCCTCCCCGGCTGGCCTGATTGCCCCAACTGCCCTCCCCTGCAGGCCCATCACCCCCAACTGGCCTCCCCTGCTGGCCATCTTGTGACAATGTGAGGGTGGCCATCCTGTGATGATGTGGGGGTGGCCATGTTGTGATGACATGAGGGCAGCCATCTTGTGATGTGAGAGCATGAGGGTCAATTTTCATATTACCTCTTTATTATATAGAATTATAAACTTAGGAAAAAATGACAGTAACTAGTAAAACACCCAACTTCAATAAATCTTATCATTTTACCATATTTGCTTTGGCACCATATTTTGGAGAAATATATATCCAGGTGCTTATCTCATCCCTGCCTGCCACACTGAGTTGAATCACATCCTGAACATAATGTATAACTCTCCATTACACTTTTAAAGCTTGTCATTTTTACCTCCAGTGATGTCCCAGGTTTAATTTTCTCTAGGACCCACTTGCTTATCTTTCTAGTGGTCCAAGGTTTCGGTAGAGCTCTCCTCCAACACCATATTTCAACTGAATCTTTTTTTTCCTTGTCAGCTTTCTCCACTGTCCATACATAGCAATTGGCAACATGAGAGTGTGAATGACCTTAGCCTTGGTCTCCAATGACACATCTTTTCTCTTGGAGATCTTTCCCAATTCTTCCATTGCCATTCTTCCAAGTCTCAGTCTTCTCTTGATTTTCTGGCTGCAGTCACCATTTGAATTGATGACTGAACCAAGGAAATCAAGATATTTAACAATTTTAATATTATTGTCTATGTTAAAGATGTGTATTTCTTCTTTAGTCATGATTTTTTTTTATCTTCGTGATGTTCAAATAGAGTCCTGCTTTCACACTTTTTTTTTTTACTTTCATCAGAAGTCATTTCAAATCATTGCTACTTTCTGCCAATAATATGGTGTCATCTGTATATCTTAAGTTATTGATATTTCTTCTACCAATTTTCACTTTTTCCTGAGTCTAGTCTTTTTTGAAATGCTATGTTCTGCATACAGATTGAAAAAATAGGGAGATGAAATGCATCCTTGTCTGATACCTTTGCCTATAGGAAACCATTCAGTATTTTCATATCCTGTCCTAGCAGTGGCTTCCTGCCCATGCCTCAGAACAGTCCAGTGCTGAGGCACCCCGACTTCTTTCAGAGCAATCCAAGCTTTTCATGATTCATGAAGTCAAAGGCTTTACTATAGTCTATGAAACATAGACCAACCTTCTGAAATTCTTTGGAGCACTCTAGTATCCAGTGAATATTCACAATTAGAATCCAGCTTAAACAACCTCTTTATTTGTGTGGGATATTAGAACTGGTGTTATAGTTACTGCACTCCTTGACATCTCCTTTCTTGAAAAATGGGATGTAAATGAGATGCAACCAACCTGTAGCCCATTGTTTTGTTTCCATATTTGTTGACATACTCTTTTTAGGATTTTGACAGATTCAGTCTCTGTGGCTTGAAATAAATATATTGATATCCCATCTACCCCTGGTGATTCATTTATTTCCAACACTTTCAGGACTGCTTTCCCTTCACTTTCTAGAATTGCAGGTTCTTCCTCCTAGTGATCTTCAAAGATGTCTGATATTCTTTTGTCTCTTCTGTATAGACCTTGAGGATTCTCTTTCCACCTTTCCTTTATTTTCTCCTAACTAAATAATGTGCTTCCTTCATTCAGCATTCTTATTCCAGGTTGAATTTCCCTATTATTTTACTGAATCTTCTGGTAGGGATCTCTTGGTTGTTGTTCTTGTGTGTTTGTGTGCGTGTGCGTGTGTGTGCATGTGTGTGTGTGTGTGTGTTGTTCTTTTTTATCTCCTTATATTGACTATGTAATAGTTCTTTTTTTATCCATCCATGACAGTCATTGAAAAATTGTATTCAGAATTGAAACCCTACTTGAACTACCATTTACTTTTGCTTCTCACTTGCCATTGACAATATTTAGTGTTTCATCCATCTTGATTTGTTCTTTCCTTTTTACTTTTCATGTTGTCTTTTGGCATTCTTCCCTTTCTAGTTTCAGTCGACAGTTCTTCTAGATTTGGTCACTTAAGTTTAACAGTGCAAATCTGTTTTTATGTGAATTTAAATCCATCAGGCATGTTATCTTCGTTATATTTTGGCACTATAATTCCTTTGATGATGCTCTTCTTCAGGTTCACTCTCATGTTTGATATTAACAATTCATGGTCAATACCACCATCTGATCCTGGTCTTGTTTGGGCAGAGACAATACAGCTTCTCCATCTCCTGCTTCCAGTCATATAGTCTATTTGATTTCTGTATTGGCTTTCTGGAGATGCCCCTGTATATAGTCATCTGGTTGTTTGAAGATGGACAATCTCCTGCTTCATCCTTGATACATAATCCAAATTTTCCATTGACATTTGATTCTGCTTTATTTCCTATGTTTGCATTCTAATCACCTATAATTATCAGCGTATCTTGTTTAGGTGTACAATCAATTTCTTCTTGGATACTTGTGTGAAAGCTTTCAATTTTGTCTTCTTCGGCCTCTGTAATTGGAGCAGACTTGAATGATAGTTACGTTAATAGGTTTTTCTAGAAGTCTGCTTGATATTGTTCAGTCAGACCTTGTGCTATACCCCCTAACTGTCTGTGCTACATCTTGCCTCTGTATTAAAGCTATTCCTTTTATTCTGAGTTTTTCATTCCAGAGTAGAGGACTTTATAGTTGTCTGACTGGAAATGTCCAACTTTAGACAATTTCAGTTTGCTACCACCAAGCACTGCAATTGTTAGATGTCCCATTTCTTGCCTTGCATTTTCAGTGTACTTGGTTCATGCTTCTTGTGTTCCACATTCTGATTGTATGTGTTGTGCAGCATTACTCTTTCCTTTTGCCTTCATGCACATCAGGCACTAAATGTCCTTCTGGCTTAGGTCTAGTTGCATCATTGGCAACCATTCTATTCATATTTGTTCTCTGCTCTTCCCTGATGACTATTTGAGTGCTGTCTGACCTGGGAGTCTCATCTTTCAGCATGATCTCATATTTCATTTTGGACTCTCTCATTATTGGGTATTCAAGGTAAAGCAGAAAATAAACAGAATAAGAGAAGAAAATGAAGCAATGGTTTACCATTGACTTCTGCCAAAGCATGTACATCCAAACCACATGTGCTTGAGTCTGTGGTGCTGCAATCACCAAACTCCTATTAAAAGTAATTTGTTCCATTTAACCTGCATTATTGACTTTTACTCTATAGTTGTCACATATCGTATATCTCTATACTTTATAGTTGTCACATATATTACATCTACATACATTGAATATATTCTCCCAGGCAATGTTAAAACTTTGCTCTCAACAGTGATGCATGTTTTAGACAACTTTAATGGAGAAAAATAATCTTTTTTGTTACCCCATGACTTACAATTTCTATGGCTCTTCTTCATTCCTGGAGTTTTAAGTCTCCTTCCATTGTCATTCACTTCACCCCAAAGAACCTTCTTTAGCATTTTATTTGCAGCAGGTCAAGAAATTCTCTGCATTTTTAAAAAATCTGAACATGTCTTTATTCTGCTTTAAGACTGTTTTTATTCCCTCCACAATTCACTTGCTTTTGTTTACTTTTCTGAATCATCACATCGATGTTTATGTATTTTTTTCTAAATGTTTAGTTATAATCAGTGAGGGAAATAGGCTTTAGTGGGCTTGCTTCATCTTGGCCATGCTTATATATTTATCACACATAAATTTATAATGCTATTATGTCAAATCAATTGGTCTTTATCTTCATGGGTTGTGCTTTTCTTGTTCTATTCAAGAATATCTTTCTTATGAAAAAGAAAAAAAAAACCCTTTCATACCCTGCTGCTATAAATATATATTTCTACATATATTTTTAAGATTAGGTTTGTTCTTGTTTTTAATAGTTAGAACTTTAAGCTACTTGGCATTCGTTTTTGATAGTAGTGAAAATTAATAATTTAACTTTATATTTTTCTATGTTGATAACAATTTTCCACACTTTATACAACATAGGACCATGCTGCTGACTTTCTCCTACTTCTGAGTACATTGCCAGAAATGGACTGTTCTCCACATTTATCATTGGCTTTCCAGATGCTTCTTTAACATTACTTTCCTCTTTATGCCCTTCCTTGAGCACCCCTTCCAAGCAACATAGGTAGCTGCCTCTGTAAATTGGTTCCTGTGACTCTATAATACAAGTCTCTATTATACAACTTATTTTGTTGTATTATAATCATGTATGTAGACCCTGATAGACTTCTGAACATAAAGAGAACACATTGAATGCATCTTAATCATTTCTGTATTCCAAACACAATGTCCTTAATAAATTGCCAGCTATATGTAATTATCCACCAGTAGCAGCCTCAGGAGGATTAATAGAAAGCAGACTGATAGAATATTCTTAAGTTCATCAAATACTATAATTCACGCCCATGTTAAAAATGTACCAGTAGACTTGGTAAATAGGGTCACAGGCAGTTGCCTCATTGATTAGAGGATATTAATGTCACATTTTATATGGTAATTAGGTTCTAAAGTTGGCATGTAATGTGAAAGTCACAATAAAAATGACTGACTTTGGAAAATCCCTTATATTGCTCATAAAGAATGACATACATGGTTTTAATATATATAACTCTGTTTATATTCATACTAGAGGCCTGGTGCACAAAAATTTGTGCACTGGGTGGGGGGGGGGGGGGGGTCCCTCAGCCCGACCTGTGCACTCTCACAGTCTGGGACCCCTCGGGAGATAACGACCTGCTGGCTTAGGCCTGCTCCTGGGTGGCAGAGGGCAGGCCCAATCCCTAGGTGCAGCCCCTGGTCGGGCTCAGAGCAGGGCTGATTGGGGAGTTGGGGCGCCGCCCCCTGTCATGCACAGAGCAGGGTGGATTGGGAGGTTGCGATGCCACCCTCAGTCATGCTCAGGGTAGGGCCGATTGGGAGGTTGGGGCGCCGCCCCCTGTTACACTCAAGGCAGGGTCGATGGGGAGGTTGTGGCACCACCCCCTGTCATGCACAGAGCAGGGCCAATCAGGGGGTTGGGGCGCTGCCCCCTGTCACGCACAGATCAGGGCCCATCAGGGGGGTTGGGGCTCTGTACCCTGTCATGCACAGAGCAGCGCCAATCAGGGGGTTGGGCGCTGCCCCCTGTCATGCACAGAGCAGAGCCCATCAGGGGGCTGGGGAGCTCCCCCCTGTCACTCACAGAGTAGGGCCGATAGGGGAGTTAGGGCACCGCCCCCTGTCACACACAGAGCAGGGCGGATCAGGGGGTTGGGGCGCCGCCCTCTATCACCCACAGAGCAGGGCCGATCAGGGGGTTGGGGCACCACCACTGTCACACTCAGGGCAGGGCCAATGGGGAGGTTATGGCTCTACCCGTCACACACAGAGCAGGGCCCATTGGGGGGGGGGGCGTTGGGGCACCACACCCTGTCACACACAGAGTCACAGGACAATCAGGGGGTTTGGGCGCTGCCCCCTGTCACGCTGATCCAGTGCCAGGAGGCCTCGTGGCTCCGCTGATCCCGGTGCTGGGAGGCATATTACCCTTTTACTATATAGGATAGAGGCCTGGGGGCAGGCTGGTTTGCCCTGAAGGGTGTCCTGGATCAGGGTGGAGGTCCCCACTGGGGTGCCTGTCCAGTCTGGGTGAGGGGCTGAGGGCTGCCTTCAGGCTGGCGATTGACTGAAGCTCCCAACCGCTCCTTTTTTTTCTTTTTCTTTTTTTTATTTTTTTATTCTGGGCCAGCTTTAGCTCTGGCTCTAGCTCTGAGGCCTCGGCTGCTGAAAGCTGGTATCTGGTTTGTTTGCATTCTATAATCGAAACAATGTATAACTCCAGCTCTGAGATCCCGGCGGCTGAAAGCTGGTTTCTGGGGTTTTGTTTAGCTTCTATATTTGTTACAAAGTTTCAAACTGCCAGCTCAGAGGTGGGCAAGGCAGGCGGGGAACGTTGGAGTCCTCCTTCACTGAAGCAAGCAAGCCTCCTGTTCGCTTCCAGCTGCCTGGCTGCCGGCCGCCATCTTGGCTGACAGTTAATTTGCATATACTCACTGATTAGCCAATGAAAAGGGTAGCGGTCGTACGCTAATTACCTTGTTTCTCTTTTATTAGTGTAGACTAGAGGCCCGGTGCATGAAATTCATGCACTTGGGTGGGGGGTTGTCCCTCAGCCTGGCCTGCGCCCTCTCGCAGTCTGGGAGCCCTCGGATGATGTCCAACTCTGGGGAGCGGGCCTAAGCCGGCAGTTGGACATCCTTAGCGCTGCCACAGAGGCAGGAGAGGCTCCTGCCACCACTTCTCTGCTCGCCAGCCATGAGCCTAGCTTCTGGCTGAGCGGCGCTCCCCCTGTGGGAGTGCCTTGACCACCAGGGGGCAGTTCCAGCATTGAGCATCTGCCCCCTGGTGGTCAGTACATGTCACAGAGACCGGTCGTTTTCATTGTTTGGTCAATTTGCATATTAGCCTTTTATTATATAGGATATATAATATCCTATATAGTATAGTGCATAAAATAAAGTACATAATATACATATTTTGAATTCTAAGAAAGTGGATTACATAAAATTGAATTTTTGGAGGTTCATTTATTCAGTCATTCAACCAATACTTATTGAGGATCTACTTGTGCCAGGCAAGTAGAAGCCTTAGAGTTACATATTATCAAAAGGTCAATAGTAGCCTAACACTACATTACAATGCCTATATTATTCATCTCAGTATATCGCATTATGTAGGCATTTCATATCATCACAAGAAGATGGGTAAGTACAGTGCAATAAGCTACTTTGAGAGAGAGGAGAGAGACCATATTCACATTACTTTTATTACAGTAATAGAGGCCCAATGCATAAAAATTCATGCAAGCATATGCCCTCCTTTCCGTGGCTGCCAGCACTGGCTTCCCTCCGGTGCCCAGGACCTGGGCTGCTTCCCTCCTCCGGCTGCCCTCCACACCCAGGATCTGGGTTGCTTCCCTCCTCCAACCACCCACAGGCACCCAGGACCCGGGCTGCTTCCCTCCTCCAACTGCCCTCTGGCACCTGGAACCTGGGCTGCCGGCACCAGCTTCCCTCCAGCACCCAGGACCTGGGCTGCTTCCCTCCTCCAGCTGCCCTCCAGCACCTGGAACCTGGGCTGCCAGCACCAGCTTTCCTCCAGCACCCAGGATCTGGGTTGCTTCCCTCCTCCGGCCACCCACAGGCACCCAGGACCCGGGCTGGCTTCCCTCAGGCTGCCTGCAGGCACCTGGGACCCAGCTGGCTTCCCTCCAGTCCTGGCTTCATCAGGAAGGACATCTAGAAGACATCCAGTCTAATTAGCATATTGCCCTTTTATTATTATAGATATTGTTATAATAATTATATTTTATTTGCACTATTAATTATTAATCTTTTACGGTACATAGTTTATAAATCAAATGTTATTAAAAGTATATATGGGCTGAGCCAGTTTGGCTAAATGGTTAGAGCATCGGACCTCAGACTGAAGAGTTATGAGTTCAATTCCGGTTAAGGGCATGTATCTCGGTGGCAGGCTCAATCTCCCCTGGTCAGGGTGAGTGCGGGAGACAACCAATTGATGTGTTTTTCTCACATCCATGTTCCTCTCTTTCTGTCTCTCCCCCTCCTTTTCACTCTGAAAAATCAATGGAAAAAATATCCTCAGGTGAGGATTAACAACAACAACACAAAACCCACACACACACAAATATATATTTATATGGTTCAGTACTATCTGCAGTTTCAGGCACCCACTGAGATCTTGGAATGTATCCACCATGGATAATGAAGGGACTACTGTTAAATTATTTTTTAAAAAGCAAAACAGGATAAGCAAAAATAGGTGTGAAAAGGGTGGTATGGAGGATGATTGGGTTGAGTTGTAATTTTAAGACAGGTTGTGAACAAAAGCCTCATTGAGCAAAATTTAAGTAAGGAATTCAAGGAGGGAGTTGATATGAAGGAAGAGCATTTCAGGTGGAAAAACAGCAAAGGCCCCGAGACAGAAGCATATCTGAATTGCAAGATGGCCAGTATGGCTGGAGTGGAGTAACTCTATTAGATGTTTAAATGAATTACCATTAATTGTAAAATGTTAATTCTAGAAAAGGGGTACTTTTAAATTATAAACTACAGCAATAGGCTAAATATAAAATCAGCAACAGGCTAAATATAAAATATCAATTATGAATGTACTAGAGGCCTGATGTACGAAATTCATGCAAGAGTAGGCTTTCCTTCCCCCAGCTACTGGCACCAGCTTCCATCTGGCATCTGGGACCCGGGCTTCCCTCTGGCCACTGGCAGGCACCCAGGACCCGGGCTTCCCTCCCAGCCCTGGCTTCATCTGGAACAGTGGTTCTCAACCTTCCTAATGCTGCGACCCTTTAATACAGTTCCTCATGTTGTGGTGACCCCCAACCATAAAATTATTTTCGTTGCTACTTCATAACTGTAATTTTGCTACTGTTATGAATCGTAATGTAAATATCTGATATGCAGGATGTATTTTCATTGTTACAAATTGAACATAATTAAAGCATAGTGATTAATCACAAAAACAATATGTAATTATATATGTGTTTTCTGATGGTCTTAGGCGACCCCTGTGAAAGGGTCGTTCGACCCCCAAAGGGGTCGCAACCCACAGGTTGAGAACCATTGGTCTGAAAGGACGGAAGGACATCGGTCTAATTAGCATATTATGCTTTTATTATTTTAGATTGTATTATCTTTCTTCAAAAATCATTTACCATTTTTGGTAACTTTAGTCTGCTTAGAGTATAAGTAAGGGATAAGTATTTGCCTTTTCTGTAAGTGGAAAACATAAGGCAATTAGCTGTGTTATTGCTCAAGGTAACAGAAATGGAAGACATACAACTGGACCCCGATTTCCTGACTTCTTAAATATAGTATCTTATTCCACTGTGCTGAAACAAAATTAGCTAATGTTGGTTAAAGAATTTACTTTTTACTTTAGTAGGCCTTGTAGACCTGATTTCTATGATTATGTTATTATTTGAAACTGTCATTTTGTGTTTCTGACCCGTCAGAATAGATTCTGAAAAAGATAAACTGACATTGCAAGGAAGTGTCATGAAAGTCAGTGACATTTAAAGCATAAAATTTGAAGCCCAAGTGGATTTAAATTAATTTTATATGCTTGCAGGTGATTTTTATTATCTATTTTTAGAACAAAGTTTTGCGTTAATATATTTACTTTCATATGTTGCTTACTTTGGCAAAATCTTCTCTTTTCCTTCCTAATCCTTCCTGAATTCTGTTTTGCTTTCCCTATTTTTTCTAGCATGTACCTGTAAGCATGACTGCCTTATAGTTAGACTATATTTCCCAGCCTCCCTTGTGGTTAGGAATAGTCATGTGACTGAGATCTAGCCAATGGAATGGAAGCCATAGTGATGTTAGCCACTTTGTAGCTTGACCCATACAAACCTCCCTTTGCCTATGACTTTTCCATGTCCCTTCCCATCCAAAATCTGGATACAGAAAACTCCAAGGCCCAAGAAGATGCAAAGTACACTCATAATCAGAAACAATCATTTTGTCCTTACTGCGAGTAATATATTTCTTTTGTGTCAGCCACTGGGATTTGTGGTCTGCCTGTTAGACCATCTTGACTCTTGAGTAACTACCACCCTTCATCATTTATTTGGCTTAATATTTTACATGTTGCTGCTGGGCATTATTATTTATGGTACTCAACTAAGCCCAGCCTCCATTATTAGCAAACTTTATTCCTTCACTAGCAAAAGTTGTACATGTTTATATCTTCTGATGATAGAACTATTGGAATATTGCTTATCACACAATTTTAGACAAAATATAATGACCAATGGTGTTCCCACCAAGTTAACTCTTATTTTTCTTTTGTTAATCCTCACCTGAGGATTCTTTTTCCCCATTGCTTTTTCAGAGAGAGTGGAAGGGAGGGAAGGAGAGGGGAGAGAGACGGAGAGAAACATCTGTGAGAAACACATATCAACTGGTTGCCTCTCACAGGACCCCCTGACTGGGGACAGGGAGTGAACCCATAACCCAAGTATGTTCCTTGACTGGGAATCAAACCCATGACCATTTGGTGCGCAGGCCAACACTCTAACCATTGAGCACACTGACCAGAGCAAAGCTTGTAACTCTTAATAACAGGTCTTTCAGAAATTTCTCAGAATCAATGAACATAGTTTTCCTCAGGGACAAAGTTAGTCCCCTATAACAAGTTGGCTGCCCCAAGAAATATTTTAGTATTTTTAGTAACTTTTTGGTGCATTTAATAATTACGAAGAATTGCCTCTCTTACCTCTTGTTCTCCAGTGGGTGACTAACTGGTAACTAAATTTTGGAGAAAGATTAAAGGCTGATGACAGAGAAGATGCTTTCCCCCATACGATAAATTCCATGGCCAGTGAAGTTGCTAAACTATGCCCCTTTCCTAATTACAGCTATTTTTTAAAAATCTATTTAGAATGGGTTATTAGTTTTTTAATACCCGATTTCATAAAATGGTTGTCTTCATTTTTATTTAATTATAATTACTAGCATAACATACAGATTGTGGTTGTTTCCAGAAAAACTATCTTAAGAAATTAATAACTTAACCAGTAAGCTGCTACAAAACAACACAAATTAAGATATTGGCTAATCAAACAAGTAGGGGAAAGACTTACTCAGAGCTCCATTGCTAGTTCAAGGCCAACTCTCAAGTCCCACCCACACTTCAGGGTGCTTTTCTCTGTCTTGTGTATTTTGTAATTGTAAATGCAGACATCAACAAAAGTATGAACACCATTCCTTGTACCATTCGACCCAAATGTCCTTTCTTCTTTTTGTGTCCTACTCATCCTTTTAATCCAGAAAATTTCCACAGCCCAGTAACAATTTATTGACCATATTGTCTTGAAATGAGTACCTATGAACCAGAGGTCACAGTTTGATTCCAGGTCAGGACACATGCCCAGGTTTCGGGCTCGATTCCCAGTAGGGGACGTGTAGGAGACGGCTGATTGATGATTCTCTTTCATCATTGATGTTTCTTTCTTTCTCTCCCTCTACCATCCTCTCTCTGAAATTAATAAAAAACATTTTTTAAAAAAAGATAAATTTAAGTGTCTATGAAATGAGTTTAATAAAAACCTGCTTATTTCACATGGTTATAAAAATCTATTAGAATAATAACATGTGAACATGATTCAAAATACAAAACAACATCATGAAATGACTTTTAGAGCTGGGCCTTGGGAACTTCAGAGGATTCTATATTTAGGCATCAGAACTGAAACTATGGTAGAGAAGATAACGGATTGGACTGACATAAGAGTTTATGTGAGAATGGATGATGATGAAGCTGGAATAATTATTGTGGACAGAAATATAGGACTTTATGTAACATGCTAAGGTATGTGGATTTGATTGTTTAGGCTAGTGCAAGGCAATGGTATGGAAGATTTTTGAATAAGCAAATTATATCAACAGATTTATTCTTTGGAGAGAGAAAATTTAGTAGATTAATTTTCCTCAATAATACCTTCTGGTATTTTAAGTGAGTCCTATATCCCAAGAAAAAATATTTTCAAAGGAATTACAATACTCATACTTTCTGTTTCCAATATAATAGATTTATGTTTTTCCATATAGTTCCTTGATTTGAACACCATTACTATACTATGTCATTACTATAAGCATACTCTAAATATATGTTATAAATATTTGCTACAATCTACTAGTCACTTATACTGCCATGTTTTTTAAATGAACTGAGGTAAGCAACCAGAGCTCATACAAAATCCATATCCTAAAATGTCACAAATTAATTATGTCACATGATGCGCAGTACAATTTTAAATTTCTATTTTATGACTTTCCATTAATAGAAACATGCATTCACTCATCAGAGTCCATTTTTATTCACAGCTATGAACTTAAAATCAGCTGCAAAACGCAAATAAATGTCCATGTAAATGATACTAAATCTGTTCTAATATAATATTACTTCTTATAATAGTAAAGAACAGCAGTTAATTTTTAAAATAAATCAAAGTGTACAGATAAGGTAAAAAATTAAAATCTTGTCTTCCCATTCTCACTGCTGGTTGTTCAGATATAGCTACTCTTGTTCCCAAAAGAATTTGTAGCACGCCTTTTACAGGATATTTCCCCCCTTTGTTTAACCCTTAAGAAACAAAAGGAAACAAAAGAGCGAGAATGAACTTAATTGGGCTGCTGTATAAATGCCTATTTCTAAATTTGGAAGGGTCAACTATCTTCTACCTAAACCAGAGATGCTGCTGTTGTTCCCCGAGGGAAGCATGCCTCATCTCCTCTGGTAGCTAGTGGCAGTGAGTTTCTTAGGGGACCGCTGGCCTTCCCTTTGCTCCTTTCCTGTTATTAATAACTCGTTAATTATATCGGTATCATTTTCACTTTCAAATTTTTTCTTTTTTTTTTTTATTTTTAGAAGTATAGAAATATACAACCATTTAATCAAATACTCTTTTGAATCACATTTTATTTGATGCCACATTTTAGGATGTACTTGGATAAACTGGTTTTACAAACTGTGATTTTCGAGTTTCATTTTTTAACGTTTTTCTTCCAACATCTTGTTAGCATGAAGTGGAAATGGGATTTGCATTTGAAACACTAATATTCACTATTCAGTCAAGAAGCTTCCTTCTTTTAATTTCCATAAATGTCAGTAAATGCCTCTTTTCACCTCTGGGTGAATAGTCAATAGAAAAATCAATTCTGTGACAAATGAACAGCAACATGATTTTACATATGAATTATTTAACAAAGGCTATTTTTGTCCTAGAAGGGAAAGACTTCAGGTAAAAATCAGCAAGTTATTAATTTTCATTTATTAATATTATTCATAGAAATGCATATCCACGGGAAGTGAAGAAAATTTATATCTCATTTTTAATTAGTTCATCTCATAAAACTCTATTAATGACAATAGAATGCCATTAGTAAATAGATATATAAGTAATAAACTTCATTAAGCCTTTAAATTATATTGTGTGTTCCTCTAGGTTGTGAGAGACTTAGTGGTTTTTAACCTCTGGAAGTAAGTGAACTCATTATAAATGTCCCACCTTAGATATAAAATTTGCATGAACTCAGTTTTTACCAAACTCTTCACCAAACTCTTCATATCTGATTGATATCTCCTGGACATTAGAAGACACAAATACTTCACAAATCCAGTTGGAAAAATGGAAACCACATTCACTTCTTGAACTGCTAAATATTAAATCAACAAAATTTTCTCAATAACAAAATAAAAGCATTGTTTTAACCCTCATACTGAGTTGTTGAGGTAGTAATCATTGGTGTGGTAAGTAGCACTGTTTCTAAGGATTACTGTTTCAATGAAAGAATATTCTTGTTAAAAACCTGCTGAAAGTCAGAGATTTTATTTGAGGATGAGTATCCTAGCCCATAGCGGATCATTTCTGTATCTGTTCACATGTGCTGGGAGCTTGTAATGGGCTGTTAAGAGGCATACCTATTTATTGAAGGTCGATGGTTTTGCTCCCTTTTGTAATCCATCCTTAAGAATAGAAAGGAAAATGTGCACTTATAGGTACAACAAAAGCCCCGTTTCAGGTGGCGTAAACTAATGGAGTGTAAGTTAAAAATACTGAGCCCCCCCCCCCCCTTACATGCAGCCCACATGGGCGGGGCATGAATAATACTCTCTGGCCTCTGTGGAGTGGGTTCCTTTGTCAATTTCTTTGAGGCGTCAGGTTGTCCCAGCTCCCTGTAAACTGCAACTTGGTGCTTTCTCATACTGAATCACGAACCCTGCAGCTTTCAGATCTCTTTCAAATGTCAAATTAAAAATCAGAGTAATGTATAATATATTATTAAATTCTCTATCAAAAGATTTTATTTTCAAAAACTTTTATGTTGACAGCCTGTGCCATTTTCTAGAAGCCTGGGTTTTGTGCCTGTTATAGAATAATACCATTTTTTACCCATGCTATCCAAAAATAATAATTTGGGGGCATAAGATGCCTTAGTCCTTTCAGGTTGCTATAACAAAACACCTCAGACTGGTGGCTTGTAGCCTGTAGAAATGTATTCTTCACAGTTCTGGAAGCTGGAAGTTGGAGATCAGAGAGCCAGCAGGGCCAGGGAAGACCTATCTTACAGGTATCAGAGTTATCACTCTGTCCTCATGTGGCAGAAGGGACAAGGGAGCTCTGTGCAATCTCTTTTATAAGGGCACTAATCCTACTCATGAGTGCTCCACCCTCATAACCTAATCACCTCCAAGAAGTCCCAGTTCCAAATATCATCACATTAGACTTTAGGATTCCAACATGTGAATTTGGGGGGCTCAAACATTCACACCATAGCATATGATAAGTTTATTTGGTTGCTTAAGGCATTGCATTCTTTGACCACCGTGAAGTCCATGGTAGCTGTTCCACTCCCTCCAGTGATCCCACTCACTAGTCATTCAAACCCATCTAAGCATGTCTATATCCCACCCACACACACACCCTATGGGATTTCAGAGCTGCAGAGTCTTTTTAATAAGTTCCTAGGGATTTATATTGTTTGAAAGGACAAGATATAAACTTTATCTCAAATATGAGATTTGTCCAAGGTCAGTCTGGTATTACTTCAAGGCACTTTCTTCCTTCCCCTCCCTTGGTCTCGATGGAGGTGAGGTGCCCTATTGCTCCTAAGTTTAAAAAAAATGAAACCACAAGTCTAATATAGAGGCATACCTCAGAGATATTGTGGGTTTGTTTTTAGACCATCACAACAAAGCAAATACAGTAATCATTAAAATATGGCAATAAAGCAAGTAACACAAATTTTTTGGTTTCCCAATGCCTATAAGTTATGTTTATAGTATACTGTAGGATATTAAGAGTGTGATTACATTATGTCTAAAAAACAGTGCGCATACCTTAATTAAAAAAGACTTTATTGCTGAAAAGCACTAACCATAATTTGAGGCTATAGAAAAATTGTCATCTTGATGCAGGGTTGCTACAAACGTTCACTTTGTAAAAGACACAATATCAGTGGTGGGCAATAAAAAGAGGTATGCCTATATTGTGGTAACATCTGTTCCTGCTCTCAAACATGCATTCAGGCATTCACACGTTAATTCCTTTTAAACTCTCCATGTAAGTGAACTGGATGCATTATGCTGTGTAGAGATTGATTTACTCATTTTGGACTCTAGGACACCCATAGTCTTATCAAACAGTAACTAATTCTACTCACAAGGAAATCTGCTCACATTGATCAGCATTTTTCTCAATAATATATATGATCCTTTTTAATTGAAAAAAATTGTCCTTGATTCTTAACATTTCTTAAATTACTTTATTGTAATGTTAAGATGTTACATAAAATCTCTTTATTCTTTTAGCTCTCATTACAGCTGTAAAAACCAAAGCACATTTAAAAATTCAGTAGAACAGAAACCTACAAAAGCAAAACTATTAAAATTTCTACATTTTATATTAGGTATGATTCTGTTTAGCTGACATGAAATTACTGTGGAAATATGAAGATGGTACTGACACAGATTCCATGAACTTCGGGACCCTTTTGCCATCTTGTGCAGTTGGTTTTACCCAAGTCTCTGTCCCTTTTTTTTCTATTTGAATTGCTGTGCAACCACACTGTCAGATCATTTAGCTTTTTCTTGGAGAAGGATGCCTACTTGCATATTAAACATATCACTCTTTTCTTCTTAACCTACAAGAATACAAATAATATTACTTGTGTCAATCTGCTTGTAAATAAAATACCAAATCAGAAAGTAAAATCTCACTGACTGCCAGCTTAAAAAGTAGGGATTCAAATGATTTAAAGTACAATTACATAACTTTTTAAAAATATTATAAAAATCAAAATGCAAAAATCTTAGATTGTCCCAAGAACTTAAGGACCCCTGAAAATATATATCAAACCCAAATTTCAAAAACATTTAACAGTTACTTAAATTATTCACTAAAATCTGATCTGTGTATACCCTTTTTACTTTTCTCCTAAAATTCAAAAACCTCTAGACCAGCGGTTCTCAACTTGTGGGTAGCGACCCCTTTGGTGGTCGAACGACCCTTTCACAGGTGTCGCCTAAGACCATCGGAAAACACATATATAATTACAATTGTTTTTGTGATTAATCACTATGTTCTAATTATGTTCAATTTGTAACAATGAAAATACATCCTGCATATCAGATATTTACATTACGATTCATAACAGTAGCAAAATTACAGTTAAGAAGTAGCAACGAAAATAATTTTATGGTTGAGGGTCACCACAACCTGAGGAACTGAATTAAAGGGTCACAGCATTAGGAAGGTTGAGAACCACTGCTCTAGACCTTTCATCATTTTTTTCCTGAATAACTTTCTTTAGTTAAAATCAAATATAAATCATAGTTATGTTATAAATCCAGTGTATTGCTCAGTGTTTTGAGAGCTTCATGTTAATAACATGTCAACATAAATATGTCATATTTATTTATTAAATATGTTTTATTGATTTCAGAGAGAGAAAGGGAGAGGGAGAGAGATAGAAACATCAATGATGAGAGAGAATCTTTGATCAGCTGCCTCCTGCTCGCCCCCTACTAGGGATCGAGCCCACGACCCAGGCATGTACCCTGACTGGGAATCGAACTGTGATCTCCTCGTTCATGGGGTCAACACTGAACCACACCAGCTGGGCGAGACTATGTTATATTTATATAGGAACCTAAATTGTGAGAGGTGGTTACATTTAACAGTGTCTGACTGAGTCATTAGGATAACTATAATTCAGAATTTTTAGAGATTTTCTCAAGTCAAACAGCTAACAATGACAAAGTCATAATAGCCCACATTTTATAGGGCTCTCACTTTTAAGTAGCTCATGTAACACTTACTCTTCCTTTTGTCCTTTTGAGGTAGATTGTTATTATTGTGATCCCAGTTTACAGATGTGGAAGCTGATAGACTTCTGCAAGGTTATACAACTATTAGGTGGCAAATTTAGGATTCCAGTCCAGGTCCTCTGACTCAGAAGTCCAGGTTGTCAACTATACTGTCTCTGTTCAACCAACCTCAACATCTTCATAGGATTGTAATTTCCTGTTAAAGAATGAAATCCAATGTCTATATCAAGTCTTATAGAAATACCTCTCCCTGCCTGTTTCCCCCCATTTCCATATAATTGACCATCTTATTTTTCAAAATTTAGTTCAAAAGTTTCCACCTCTCTGCCCTGGTCAGTGTGGCTCTGTTGGTTGGTACATCATCCCATCCATCAAAGGTGGTGGGTTCCATTTCTGGTCAGGGCCTCTCTCTCTCTCTCTCTCTCTCTCTCTCTCTCTCTGAAATTTAAAAAAAAAAAAAGTTACCACCTCTCTGAAGTCTCTACAGACCTTCGTCCATAGAGTTTGCTTGCCCAGAGAAGTTCTTCCTTCTCTCTAAAATGATATAAAGAAAAAATAAGAAAGGTTAAAAAAACAAAACAAAACACCTCCCTCTTTTTGACTCACTCCATCTCTATTCCATGGGCAGCACATTAAGATGCTTGTGTGAGTTGCCTTTATAAAAAGTTCCCTTAAAAGCAGGGCATCTCATACCCAAAGGTTCAGATGTGTGTAACACTTTAGTTCTTAGTTATAACACTTGCCTTCTGCTTCTGAAAGGTGGTTTGTATACAGACACTATTATATAAAACATGCCAGAAAATAAATAAGTGGGGTGGAAATGTATCTTTTAAAACAGTGGAAAACAAGATTTAAGTTAAAATACACCAATATGGTATCCTTATCCTACAAACAAATCCACATAAATGAGACCTGGGGGAAGCCAGCTGACTCTGAGCCCACATTGCCAGCAGCATCCCTAACCCCAGAGTTATTTCTTCTCTTTCAGAAAATGTTTCCCTTTCAATATCAATACCAAAATTATTGTTAAAAAATCATTATCTCCTATTTAATGATAATATTTTTGTGAAATATCAAATAATAGTAAGGGAGGCTGTGAGGGTGTTTGTTATTAGCAATGGGTTGTGAAATTTAAAGAATAGAGAAACATAATTTAGATGTTTTACAGTGCTGAATAATATTATCAATACTTTTTGTTGCTTATAACTTGACCACCATTTAAGTAGTATTCATAGCTGTATTTGATATTCTAAAATATGAACGCTCTTAACTGTGACAACTATCATTCTTATACCTCACAATCTAATAAATTTAGTGAATCTAACCAAGGCAGATTAAACACCATTGGTCAAAGGACACTGTCCTCATCTTCTGATCTTCTGTATATTGTCTCATACATCATGATTTCAAAATACCCCCTGAACTTCAGTGTTGATAGTAATGACCAATCAGATATTCTTACACGGAATTTTAACTTTCATTTAAAAAATAATCTATGAAGATTCTGTTTTGTTTTTGTAATTGAAGATCAATAATGTTAATATTTTAGCATCTCCTTTATGCCATTCTGGCAACTATCTTTATATACCTATTAAATTTTACTCAATACCTATTAATCTCCATAATAGAAAATAAAGTTCCATGGGCTCTCTCAATAAAAGGGTTTATTCTGAGCACTAGTTGATTATTGCAAACATCAGTCAAATTTGTGCTTATTAGGGAAGCCTAGAGAGCTCTCAGTCATTGACTCAAAGATGGCATTCTTTGGTGCTCACTACATTATTCAAGACATCAATACCTTCGTTAAGAAAGTGCTTTCTCATGGTGTGTGTATAATATACTTGGGAATTCAGGTTTTTAAAATAAATACTGAGAAGCTTTGAAAGGGTAGAGAGCAATTTTTTTTTTAGTGAAGCAATGACTTATGGGACTTGGAACATTGTTTGTCAGAATCTCTCCCACCAAGCCTAGTTCAGATCAGCGGTCACTCTCAGCAGATTGGGGTAGCCTCTATGGAGTGACTCAGTCTGCAAGTCTGTTTCTATCATGAAGGTCTTCGCAGAGGGTCACACCTAGTATATGTTTTTGGTCACTATGCAAACCTACTGGCAAGAGTCTAGGATTGAGAAGAAATATAAAATGGGTATATTTTGTGCTTGCTTGGTATGAGGACAGTTGCATGTTCACATTAGTATGAAGATAAAGCCAGCACATGCCATCAGGCCACAGTAGAGCAATGCCAACGACTGGGTGCAGATCTGGATTCTGTTTGTCTAGTTTTTATGCTTTTACTGTTTTGTTAGGAGTTGATTCCATTTTTTATTCTTTTTTGTACGTTCCTTGCTTTCTTTTAGATTAATTGAATATTTATTTCAATTATTTGTTGTATGTTCTTACTATTCTTGTTGTAGTTTCACCAGAGAATAAAACATGCACCTTACTTATTGCATTTTAACAGATTTTATTACTCGTACCATTTTCCTAACACTGCTGGAACTTTAGAGCCTCTACTCCATGGAACCCCTCCTGGCTTTAGTAGTTATTGGTGGCATCCATTCTTGTCTTACATATAATTTTAAGTCCATAAGACATTGCAAACATGTAATTTATATTCACCTATGCATTTAATCCCACTGTTCTTCCTTCTCTCTAAAATTTCCATTTTTTTCCACGTGGTATCATTTTCTCTCACCTTCAAAACAACACACACATGCATAAGACTGTTGATGCCAAGTTACCTCATCTTTGTTTGTCCAAAAATATTTTTATTTCATCTTCATTTTTTGAAATCAGAATTCTAGGTTAAATTACTTTCTTTCAGAACTTTAACCTCGGATTTGTTGTTGTCTGTCTTCCAATGTTACTGTTTAGCAGTCAGCTTCCGCTCTCATTGTCATTCCTTTGAAAATAATGTGTCTTTTCATCTGGATTTTTAAAGTTTACTCTTTCTTTTGTCTTTGGTCTTTGGCATTTTTAATATGATATGCTTTGCATTTTCTTATTGTTGGTGATGCTGTGTGTGTTCATCTTTTGTGTAGTTTACTGAGCTGATTAAAAATGTGTATTGATGCTATTAATGAGCTTTGGAAACATCTCTTTGACAATTGCTTGGCCACATTCTTTGTATCTCATCTACTTCAGATACTCTTTTATGCTTATGTTCATTCTGCTATTTCTTACATTTGCCTTTTTTCCCCTCAGTTTTCTTAAGTAATTAATCATAGGTATTTTAGTCTTTACCTGCTAACTCTAAATCTGGATCATCTGTGAATCTGTTTTATCTTTTCAATTTTGGTAAATTTCCTTATCTCTTCACATGTATAGTAATTTCTGATTGCATGGTAAGCATTTTGTGTAAATAATAGATTCCATAGATGATGTTTTCTATACAAAAGTTTATCACCATCCTTTGTTAGGAAGAAAAGGTAATCACAAATTGATTGCCTTTATCCAATCACATCAATCCAATCACAAATTCAGTGGTGTTGGAGAACCAGTCTACCTCTTTTCTCCTCTGATCCTCAGCTTGCACCTTCCTGTGCTTAAACTGAGAACTTAACAGGTCCCTTAGCACTGAAACATTACAGTAGCTCTAGCTCTGTATTTGAGAGCCCAAGTCTCCAGCCATGTGCCCCACTCAGTCTTAAAGTCCAAAAGTCTTTAAGATGAGACTAGTCAGGTGCTTGAGGCTCTCATCTCCCTGTTAAATTTCTGCTTCTGAAAGCATTTCTGTCATTGTAAGACATTTCACTCTACTTCTTACAAGCTTTGGCCCAAGCCACCGCTTACTCATACATTTGAAGAACTTAACAAATGACCCTTTGAGAAAATGCCCATGCATTTGAGGATTCTCAAGTTTTAATTGGTCTTTCTAGTTCCATGCACCTGCAAAATATTGTTTATATTCTCTTTCTTCTATAATGGACTCTCTAGACCTCAGAAGAACATAATTGGCAAATTTCCCTGAAAGAAACAAAAATGAAGTTAGTAATTGTTTACTCAGAAAGATTCTCTCTATCCAGAACTGTGGTTTCTCTAGTTCACAGTTTTGCTAGAGCTTTGTGATGTTTTAAAAACATAATTTTTGTAATTCATTCCTTTTTTATTTTACAATGGGGGTGATAACCTGCCATGGCCTACAATATTCTATGCAGGAGAAGAAGTTCCTTGTTTTTTTCCTAAATATTGTAGATCAACATGAAGTTCTATTACTTTAAAAAGATGGTTTTCAAGGAAATTTGGGGAAAATAATCAACTGAGATGGTAGAGGTACCCTTCCATCAATTAAATATTCTCTCATAAAATTAATCCAGTAACAGCATTTTTCAGAGATGGCTATTATATAAGGAAAGTGTGTGAGTGTGTGTGTGTGTGTGTGTACTAATAAAAGAGTAATATGCTAATTAGAACAGACATCTTCCAGACATCCTTCTGGACAAAGCCATGGTGGTGGGGGCCAAGGCAGAGGCAGTTAGAGGTGATGAGGCCAGCAGGGGAGGGCAGTTAGGGGTGATTAGGCCGGCAGGCAGAGGCGGTTAGGGGCTATCAGACAGGCAGGCAGGCGAACAGTTAGGAACCAGCGGTCCCGAATTGCGAGAGGGATGTCCCAGATTGGAGAGGGTGCAGGCCAGGCTGAAGCACCCCTCCCCTGCATGAATTCATGCACTGGGCCTCTAGTATATATATATATATATATATATATATATATATATATATATATATATATATATATTCATTGAATAAATACAGTGAATGAGACTGAAGCTAAATGTAATCAACACAGAATACACTAATGGAAAAATAGAGGCACTAGAATACATTGATGGAGGAAACATACAGATTTTACTCAAGTGCCATTTAGAAAAAGAAAAGGAAGGTGATATAGAGACCCTGGTCTTTAGTGTGCTGGATAACAGTTGTTAAGTAAGTGACAATCACTGTAGAGTAATCATTAAGAAGGCAGATTCTGGAGCAAGCCTGCCTGGTCCCATAATTTTCCAAGTGACTTTGGAAAAATTACTTAACCTCTCTGTGTCTCAGTTTCCTCATCACAAAATGCTTTGTAGAGTCCTTAGGAGGACTGCATGAGTTAACATTTATAAGGTGCTTAGAAAAGTACCTGGCACATATTTAGCATTTTAAGGTGTTATTAAATAAATGGGTTTTTTGCACACCCTCCGGCCCCCTTCCTTGGCTCACTTCCCTAACAGCAGAGGCAATCTGGCTTTCATGAGAGTCTTCCCAGCAGGAGAATGTCTCCTTTCCCAGTCATTCTGTTGCAGTACTGGACGCTAGAGAAAAAATACCCTTTAAAGTGGGGCATGCTGTTTCAGCAGCTCACTTTCTATTGATGCCTGGAGGTTGCTTCAGGACCTGGACAATCACAGTCCTGTCTTCCACACTTAGGAGTTTTTTGTTTTGTTTTTTTTCTGCTTGTTTTTAAAGTCAATTTGGGGGAACTCCTTTTGCTAAAGCCCAGCTCCTGAAATCTAGTTATGCACACTAGATATGGGTTTGACCTCCTGGCTTCTGTGTTTTAACACTGTGTCTCAATGTTCTGCCCATCAACTTGATTCTGGGCTTTAAAATCTTCCTCCTGGGCAAACAATAGGCTCGGGCAGCCAGGTGGAGGAGTTGGTTTTAGAATTGTCCTGGAACAAGGACTGCCTGTGCTTCTTTCAAGTGCCTGTTGTTACAGGAGAGGAAACCATCTGTATCCTGCTTTGTTGTATCCTCTTTTGTCTTGATGAAGAGGATGGAGGTGGCACTGGCACAAAGTAGCCAGTTGGAGGTGGGATGAGCCATCTCATTTCCTCTAAATGCTCCCAATGTTCCCATTTTCATGTATTGTTTATGACTAGAGTCTCATTCTGTTAAACCAGCATACTCACTTTAGAATTGACAGGAAAAACAAAACAAAACAAAAAAACCTGTTTCTGCAATATCTAGCTGTTATGGATTGCTGGCTGCTGGCAGAAGAGGGAGCCCGCGGCAATCCTTGTAGCATGGTTGTCCTGAAGTGTCTCAGCTCAGGGGCAAGCTCTGCCTCCAGGGCGTCTCTCTTCAGATGCCCCAAGAAAACGAGGGGAAGTAGCTGCCACAATTGCACATTTTGATATGGGTTTGACCTCCTGGCTTCTATGACCTCCTAAACTCTTCGGCAAAGGCCCCTAAAATTCCCACCTCTGCAGCCTCAAGGTCTGAGAGAGCACACAGCTGGTAGTTTAGATCACAGCTTGAATTCACTGCCACAAAACAGCGCCTGCATGAAGCACCAGTGGGGTTTCAGATGTTCCCAAGTACAACTACCTGCCTCCACTGAGCTCGTTTGATATTTTAGTTGCTGTCCCTCACCACACCTAACTCTTGGAACCAGTTTCTACATTAGTGTGATCCTCTCTTAACATTGACAATGAATGGGCCTTCTTGAGTAAAAGGTGTCACATTACCTTAAAAGATATCGACTAATAACTGTGCATAGACTGAGTGGATTCTAGCATGTGGCGAACCTGGAGAAATCCAAGAACATCAGACAGAATTATAATTGTAATAAGTTAAACGAAGAGAAAGTACTAGGTGTTATAAGAATCCTATCTAATAATAGAGAAACATGGTAATTAACCATAACTTCGCTACCCTTCCCATTGGCTAATCAGCAAGATACGCAAATTAACTGCCAACCAAGATGGTGGCCGGCAGCCAGGCAGCTGAAGCGAATAGGAGGCTTGCTTGCTCCAGTGATTGAGGAAGCCAACGTTCCCCGCCTGCCGCTGTCGGCCTCTGAGCTGCACTCTAAGAAACAATGTTGCAATTATAGAAGCTAAACAAACCCCAGAAACCTGCTTTCAGCCAGCTGGGCCTCAGAGCTAGAGCTGAAACAGTGTTTCAATTATAGAAGCCAAACAAACCCAGATACCTGCTTTCAGCAGCCAAGGTCTCAGAGCTGGAGCCTAGCCTCAGAGCTAAAGCCGGCTCTCAGTTCCAGTGACAGCCATAGAAGGTAAATAAATACCAGAATAAAAAAGAAAAAAAATGAGAGGTTGGGAGCTTCAGTCACCCGCCAGCCTGAAAACGGCCCTCAGCCCCTCACCCAGACTGGCCAGGCACCCCAGCGGAGACCCCCACCCTGAAGGGGGTGTGACCAGCTGCAAACAGCCATCAGCCCCTCATCTAGGCTGGCCAGGCACCCCAGTGGGACCCCCACCCTGATCCGGGACACCCTTCAGGGCAAACCAGCCAACCCCCACCTGTGCACCAGGCCTCTATCCTATATAGTAAAAGGGTAATATGCAAACTGACCCTAACAGCAGAAGGACTGGGAATGACTGGTCACTATGACACACACTGACCACCAGGGGGCAGACGCTCAATGCAGGAGCTGCCCTCTGGTGGTCAGGGTGCTCTCACATGGGAGGAGTTCTGCTCAGCCACAAGCCAGGCTGATGGCTGAAAATACAGCGGTGGTGGTGGGAGCCTCTCCTGCCTCCTCAGCAGTGCTAAGGATGTCCAACTGCAGTTTAGGCCTGCTCCCCGCTGGCAAGTGAACATCCCCCGAGGCCTGCCAGGCTGCCAGAGGGAGGTCTAATTGCCATCTTAGGCCCAATCCCTCAGGGAGTGGGCTTAAGCCAGCAGGTGGTCATCCCCTGAGGGGTACCAGACTGCGAGAGAGCACAGGCCGGGCTGAGGGATCCCCCTTCCCCCTGAGTGCACAAATTTTTGTGCACCAGGCCTCTAATCCTATATAATAAAAGGCTAGTATGCAAATCAACCAAAAGACAGAACAACTGGTCACTAAGATGCTCACTGACCACCAGAGGGCAGATGCTCAATACAGGAGTTGCCCCCTGGTGGTCAGTGCTCTCCTACAGGGGGAGCACTGCTCGGCCAGAAGCAGGGCTCACAGCTGGCGAGTGCAGCAGTGGTGGCAGGAGCCTCTGTTGCCTCCACAGCAGTGTTAAGGACCCCTCAGGGATTGTCCACCTGACAGTGGGGAGCAGCCTAACCCGGCAGGTGACATCCCCCAAGGGTTTCGGGACTTTGAGAGGGTGCAGACAGGGCTGAGGAACCACTTCCCTGCCCCCCAATGCATGAATGTCGTGCACCGGGCCTCTAGTGTAAGTAATAATAGAGTGCAAACAGATAGTTAAGTCTTTCTTGTATCACTTGTCAACCAGTGCACCTATCCTAAGTGTTCCACTGATTTTCCCCCCTTATTCTTCTGAATTCAGCAGCTCACAGCCAACCCAGTTGGAGGCCATTTGCTGAGTGCTGGGGGTTTTATAGGGAATGAATGATGCCTCTTTTGACCCTGGTCCAGTCCCGTGACAACCAGGTGTTGCTATTCTATATCTCGTTCATTCTCAATACATATTTGGTGTTACTCTTCCCCTTTTTCCCTCCCACAGGTAATCCATCAGCTGAGGCTCTCAGAGAATGAAAGTGTGGCCCTGCAGGAGCTCCTGGACTGGAGGCGAAAGCTCTGTGAGGAAGGAGAAGACTGGCAGCAGATTCTGCAGCACTCTGAGCCCAGAGCGCCTCCCCCACCTCCATGCAAGAAGCCCACGCTCCTGAAGAAGCCTTCAGGGGCCCCCTGCAGCAAGCTGCCTTCCCAGTTCTGGGACACTACCATGTGATGTGATCCAGCTCACAGCATAAAACTGCCCAGTGATTCCAGGCAGCATCCACAGAAGGCTGCCTCTGATACATGCTGGGTGCTCTCTCCACGCATTTACACAGAAAAGCACAGAACACGGAAGTTAAATACCTGAGATTCCGTGTGTGTGTGTGTGTGTGTGTGTGTGTGACTGTGTGTGTGTGTGTGTGTGTGTGTGTGTGTTTTCTTACCCATTCCATGGGGATACACTCCGATTTCCAGGCTCCATGGTGATAGGGCCATGCTACCTCCACGTAGCAAGTGAAAGGCCATAAAAAGATATGGATGAGGTGAGAGAGGAAAGAGAGGTGGAGGAGAGGAGGGATCCATGCACACTATAATACACTTGTTCTTATATAGTCTGACTACATGTTTCTCGTACTCCAATCGTTTTAATACAATATACTCTACCGGACATGTGTTTTTATTTCTTTGTAGGCATTTGTGTTTTATCAGAATTACAAACCTGAAAATGATTTACATGTTTCTTACTGTGTTTTATAACTTTATGTAATTGGTGGTGCTCCCTTTCTTCAAAATACAGATTTTTAAAAATTATTTCTAGATTTTTTTTCTTTTGCATACCATTTTTTTTTACCTAAAGTATCTAAGAATCTGGGGACTCTGCTGTTGTTTTAGCTTTTCCCTGCATATCTATATGGACCAAGCCCCATGTTTTATATTTCACTCATTGATTAGGAGGCAGTTCCTTCCTGTGGCCTGTATTTCTGGATATGTGGATTGTGAGCTCTTTAGTTAAATCTCATCTCCTGACTTCAGTATAGGTTACAGGACATTTTGCGTCAGTCTGCAGGTATGGCGTCAACTTCATAGCTGTTGGGATGAAAGGACCATACCCATTTAAAGGTCTGCACAGTGCAAATAAGCACGTGGAGATTTACTGGTTCCAGCAGCAATGCTGCATCACAAGTCAATTGTCCTCTCCGAGCTCCTCTGCATGGCTCACCTGCTGTATATCCTCACCCTCCTGTACTGCAACTGCCTGTTTGTTGATGTGCTTCTGCGGGCTGTCGGGAAGTTCCGAGCGGTGGCATCAGACCATTGTGTCTGGCTACTCGGACTCTCTATTCATACAAGCCTTTGAAAAGTTACTGTGCCAATAAAAGGGTACAACTCTGTTCTTCTGTGGTTTTATTTATTTGCTGTTGTTGTTATCTTCCACAAGGAATGCTTCCGATTCCTGATCAGAGCCATACGGGCAATTAAGTAATCTCATTTATCCAGTGCCCTTCTGATGTTTTTCTCACAGCACTTTTGCAAGCTTCAGGCTCTAGGAGTTTGTTTTCAAATAAAGCTTTATGAGTATTTAGATAGAATTATTATGCAGGCACATGTCTGTTTTAGAAATAACATGTGCATTGTTTAGGAGTAATAATAGACAAACAGGTCAGGAGATGACAGTTTGTTAATACAAATCCCACTCGAAGCTCAGGGGAGGCCACAGGGAGAAGCACTGGGATTGGTCAGGAGGCAGAGGGAGTGAGGGAACTCTCACTCTTGAAGCTTTTTTTGTGGTTTCTTGGGGAGGAATATGTGAGGCAGAGTATGCAGGCATGGAGTGGAGGACTTCGAATAATTTCAGCAAGCCCTGGGGTACAGAGACTGAACCTGGCTATTTGGTACCTGGTCCTAGGCAGGGGTGTGGCCTGAAGTGGGACAGGCCAATAAGAGGTGTGGTTGAGATGTAGGCTCTGGGTTGATTGGAGTGGTTTACTCTTTCCAGGATTTGGCTAGCCCTGGAAGGGACAATATCTCATGATGAGCAAGGCCCAGATATCAAAGCATCAGAATACAGTAAAATAAAAAACATAGTTAATACATGGCTAACTGGCAAATAACTGCACCATCCAACAATCACAGGGAAGCATTCTCCAAACCTCCAGCCAACAACCAAGCCCCACACCCTGCCTCTTCCTCCTCTATTTCCCTGACATCTGATCTAACCTCAGCCACTAAGCAAAAGAAGAAGCCAACTTTGCTTAATACACAGCTTCCTTGGCCATGCACTGCACATGGTAGGCACGTAATAACCTTGGATGAATTCAAGTTTGAATTGGATGCCCCTCCCCAACACTCACAGTATATTAGACCAGAATGAACAGTGAACTTCTCAGGCATTATACCTTGTGAAAACTTGTTTCAAATGTGTACTGAGCACTTGGCGTGACTCTTTTATATTATTTCTAATACTGTCATATGACTCCATGGTCATTATTATCACCTGTGAATCATCATCCTGAAATTGAAACTCAGAGCTCGAAGTAGGCCGTCAGAATGTAAACCCTCATCATTCTGGTGCCAAAGTCCATGACATTTTAACTTGAGTTTTCTGCTGATTATATTGAAATACATCTTTAAAAACTTCAAATTTAAATGACTTTGGGGGGCTACAACATTGTGTGAAACTGATGGCAGACTATTGTAGGGAAAGCTTACATGAAGTAAGGAGTCCCAAGTATTGAGGATCCAAAGGACACTTGCTATTCCTATTGACATGGTCACAGTTTGGGACTTGTATCATCATGAGCTGAACCTGACAATCGCCTACTAGAGGTCCCATGAGCATCATGAAATAGTAAATATTTACTCTGTCCAGTAATCACTTCCCTCCTCTAACACTTGTTGACCTCCTGGAGCTAAAGGGCAAACTCCTTGAAAATTTTCTAAAACACGATCTCCTAAGTCAGTAAGGTCTTCTGTGTGTAGGTGTTTGTTTTCTCCTCAGTGGAGGAAGACTTCAGTGCGTGTTAATCACTACTTTAGAACTCTGGTTGTACCCGTTCTATGTACATGACAGAAAAATCAGCAAAGACTCAAAAGCATCAGTAGCCATGGCAGTATGAGATAAAATCCAAGTCTGTGTGTGTATTAAAGGCACACTCAGAATCATTCTTTAATGATTACAACATTGTCAAGAAAATAAACAAAGGTACTATTATGAATAATAAAGCACTGAATGTTATTCCACATAAACAAGATTTTGACAATTACGTATATTTGCTATATATTTAATGTATTTTAATTACTATTAGACCATATGGTATGAATTATGATATATTATTAGGCCTAAGACCTTATGTTTAGCAATATAATTAGCATGAATTATTACCCTATGTTCAAACACTGCCCAATTGCTTTTTTTAAAAAATGCTTTATGAGGGGTCTCTAAAAACTATCAAAATGTTTGTAGTGGATTAAAATGATTTAAAATGTATTTTCTAGGGTGGAAAAATATATCATTACTTTTCTTAATAGTGGTATCTACTTTAGTAGAATTATGCTTACATAAATCTACCCAATAAAAGCAACAACCAATTAAAATCTTAGATTTGCAAGTGAACTTCACATATGAGCATTAAACAACTTAGACAAAAAGTGTATTTTGAATTCCATAGTTTAAAGGGATGGATACATTTCTGTCAAAATTCTAGTGCTGCCAATTTTCAGCCAGACTTCAAACTCAACTCATACCACAATAAAGGTCATGAGGTTATTATATAATAACATTTGAAAATGAGATACATTTCATCTACTGGTTATTACTCTACATGGCTAATTTATTTTTTAACTTTTATATGTGTATCTTTAGTTAGAAATTAATAGGATTTATTTTAATTTTCATCATAAAATTTTCCACAAAAAGATTCTTAAATTAACTGGGGGGGAAAAAACCCAACTTCCAAGTAAAAGTTTCATGTAATTTTATTACATTTTTCAAATTGTTTTTAGCTGAACATAAAAATCCATGTAATGAAGAGTCAAGCAATTATATTTCTATTTATTGTGCAATGGTAAATTCTCTAGAATGCTCATATTTTCCCAAAACAGCACTATTTTCAAAATATTAAGACTATATTCTCCACCTCCATACTACTTCCTTTACATCTTATTCATAAACAATGACTTTATCAAAGAAGTTCTACTACAATGTTCTGCTCATGTGAGTTACAAAGATACCCATATAGCAAAGGGTTGTAGCATGCTGAGTTACAGAGGGGAAAGAATTACCTTTGTAGTTTTATACTTTACCTAAGTACTGCAAACCCCTGGGATGTTCTATTATGATGGTTTCAGTAAGTTTCTCTAAAATCCAGGAGCTTTGTAAAACTTTAAAGATGACTTTTTCAAAGGGTCAGTCTTATTAGATGCCTATAATATATTTTTATCACTTGTTCTAATTTCTCAGATCACTTTTCAGGTTAAAAAAGTCTATACCTAAAATATCATTTGTGTTTCCTTTGACATCAGCACACAATAATACAAGCTTTATTTAGTTTAACATGTTACAATGGCAGAATAAAATCTGATGATGTCTTCTCATGAGAGAATACTAAAGGTGAAAAAAAATCTATGCATTCATTTCAATTGTTGTTTTATAAGAGGAATGCATCGAATGTGTCTCTTTTATCCTTTGAATGAGGTATCCACAGACATCCTGGTATATCTGCTAGCTTGCCTTTTCCTATAGCCCCAGGGAACATGTGCTGCTTCAAAGGAAGGCTGTGAGCTTACCCAGATGACATTTTCCTGATGTCACCACTTAGTTTCTAAAGTCTAAAGAAAATGAAAGAGAATGAAACTATTGATAAATTCCAAGGGGGAGATCAAAGCTCTAAAGAAAAGTGGAATAAAACCAAATTCAATCTGAGGTTTTCTGAGGTTTTGATCTCTTAATATTTCAGCAAACAAAGGGGCTGGAGGTCCATGATCTAAAACAATTGGTTGAAAAGTGTATAAATTCTGTCACATTCTGAAGAGAGGTTTTCTTACTGAGCCTATTTTGGGGGATCTATTAAACATAATTCAATGAAACTGGTCCTTGTGTTACAACAGAAAGAGTAGGTCCACCTAACAGAGTCCTTATTATTGTTCATCGACATTGTTACATAAAATATTTTTAAAATTTCAACAGTAACTTTTTGGATGCTTTTCTATTTAGATAGGTTGTGCATACATGTGTATTATAGGGGAAATAGTTCTTCATTATTTGCAATTGGAAGACTGTCATCATTCCCTTGGGCTTAAAAGCTGTTATAAAAGGTTAACATTCCATATTTTTAAAAAAACAAGAAAAGCTCCCTAACAGAAGAGAAATTCACATAGTAATGGTCTCCACCAGGAAAGGTTGTCTAGGGTAGGGAAGTAGATAATTTGAGATGACATTATCTCATTATGATTACTAGCCCCAGATGAAAAGGCAAAACCTACCAAGGTTGAATACTTGGTTCCCAGAGCATTCAGAAGTCCAAGTTTGCCCACACTGACTCAAGAACAACAACAACAAAACCTGATAAAAGTTACAAGTTGCTATATTTCCCAGTTTTACTCTGACAAATGATTTGTCTTAAGTGTCCACCTCTACTTATGTTTATTAATCAAGTAGGCTGCTTTACAAACCACAGAATCTATGGCTTAACACAATGGAGCTGTATTTGCATTTGCTCCCTTAAGTTATAGTCCTACACATGTTGACCCCAAACAGTTATCCAGAGACCAAAGGTTTTTCCATCTCATGTCTCCAACTTCCTCTTAGTCTTCAAAGGGCTTCTCATTTAGCCAGTAGAAAGGGATTGGAGCAGAGTCGAACATGGGGGAGTCATGACCTACCTGCAAGTGGCTTATGTCACTTCTGCTCACATCCTATTGGCCAGAACGTAGATGTGAAATTGACTCAACTGGAAGGCAAGCTGGGAAAATGGCCTTACTCTATGACCAGGAGAGAAGGGGAATTGTTTGGCAACCAACTAACTAGTATCTGTCACACTATGTGAGGTGGGGAACTCATAGTATAAATATCTAAAATCTACTTTATATTTTTTCTGCAATATAAGTTGCCTAGGCCACTCACCTTCCACCAACCATAGATGTAGACCCTCCCTGTGTCCATAAACCACCTGCCCACCTTTCCCCTAATGTCCCATGATAAGTCTTCCTTGGCTGGACCCAGAAGTTCATGGAAGGAGGATGGATGGGGAAGAGAGGACAGATGGGAGAGTTCTCACTTGCCTGGTGGCTCCCCTTCTGGGCCTGGCAATTGAGAAAATCTGCCTTTCTCTCGTGGGAGATGTAGAATTATTTGGGGATTCCCTGCAGGTCTTCTCTCTCACCAAGGTTTGGGCAGATGGATGCATCTCTACTCCCACTGCTGCTGGTGATCTCTCTGGAGCCCACGGAGATCAGCAGGAGGAATGCCTCTCTTCCCCCAATATCTCCCTAATCTCTGTAGGAGACCCCCATAAGACAGTGCACTTGGCCCCTTAAAGTATGGTCTAGTGACCAGCACCAATGACATCACCTCGGAGCCCCATTCCCAGACCTGCTGAATCAGAGTCTGCATTTTTCCAAGACTAGCAGCTAATGTGAAAATGTGAGCAGCACTGCTCTGGACATGCCCATGCTGGCTCTTTCCATGTGGTCCACGTCGGGTGTTGGGAGCACCTCCATCTAGCACTGGCTCCAGCAGGGCGGGCTGAGCTCAGTGCAGGAACACTCTTTGGCCCCATCCCCAAAGGCAGCCAACTCCAGTTTTGAAGGTTTCTCCAGGGGTGTCACACCCTGAGCCTGAGTCCCATCAGGTCTACGTAAGATACTGGCTCTCTGAGTCTCTCCACTGCATAAAATCATTTCCCCAAGCTCTTGGGGGTCCTCATGAAGCCCCTCCCACTAAACTCAGCACTGAAAGCTAGCACACATCCCACAACCCTCCCTAAAGATGGGATTTCATATGTGGCCACAGAAATCTTTCATCAATCTTTCCTCGTGCTCTCTCTGGCCCCTTTTCCCATCTTTAATCTCACTGAGGGGCCCAAGAGATAGGACACAAGTTTTCCTTCCTTCCCTTTGAAAAGTCTGTATATGTTGTAAGAGAGTCTAACATTCACTGTACTGTCCCAGTCACTGTCATCCTGGGGCTTTAGTGGAAACTGAGGCAGAAAGAGTTGCAATATAAAATCCTGTAACAAATATATGTAAAATTATAACATATATCCTTCAACGTTCCATAAGTCTCCAGTAACTCAGACAAGCCTTACCCTAATTACATCACCTATAGGAGTCTGCTCTTAATTGCAGTGTACATCTTCCCCACCCACCGCAAAGGGTTTCTGCATTTTTATCATTCTGAAACTAAAGAAACCATGACTCACATGTTTCAAACCATCTTCTATACTCACTTGGCAATGATGTCACCAATAGGTGTCCCCTGGGTAAAAACTGAGTGCTGAGAGTGGTAATCTGCATTAGACCAGGAAACCCTTAACTCTCACTTTCTCCGCTGTCACGGGAGGCACCCAATTCTTTTCTTTCTTTCTTTTTTTTTTCTTAATTCCTCATCCAAGGACATGTTTCCATTGACTTTATATATAGAGAGAAAGGGTGAGGGAGGAAGAGAAACATTGATAGGCTGCTTCCTGTAAGCATCCCGACCGGGGATCGGACCTGCAACCTGGGTATGTGCCCTGACTGGGAAGCGAACCTGCAATCTTTGGTATATGGGATGACATTCCAACCAACTGGCCAGGGAAAATCACCCAATTCTAAACTCCAAATGTCTTTTTAGGGAAAAATACCCACCCAATCTTTTCATTTCTCTCTTCTAGTATATACACTTTAAGTCTGGCTTCAAAGAGAGTCAATAATGAAAAAACACATTCAAAGTTGCTTGTTATTTTTCAGGAGAATTTCTATACTGTTTTCTGTCTCCCTGTGCTTGTACTTTTAGTCTGAGTGTTGGGGTTGTGACACTCCTATAGTTTATAATTTTTACAGATATAACTTATACGTCACTAGTTTCTGGTTATTACCAAAATCTCAGTATTTCAATTTAAATTGCTTTATGCTAGTTTCAAGTCATACTGATATTTTCATTTGTAACTATTCCTGCTTCAAAGATTCTGTCTAAAATTTGTTTGTGAGTTTTTAAGTTATAACTAACACTGAATTGATTTGAAGTTCCATCTCTTAATCAAGATTAAGTATTCCCATGGTTCCTGTCAGGCCATTAAAACCAGGTTAAATAAAGCAAAAACAAATTTGCTCTTGATTAATTTAATTGACATGTGGTCTATGCTTTCAGTATCATATCTAAATAAGAAAACATAATGGAATCTTTTACCCTGAGAAGGATGCCACCAGGAAATAAATCACTGTGACAAGTATTTCAACACTTAAAACCACCCTTCCAAACATCAGACCAATGTTTACTTCTGGAATACTTTCTTATTTCCATCATTATTATTATTTTTAATTTTACCCTTACCCATGTCCTCTTTCATCCTATCTTCTTAACAGTCTTACAAGAGCACAGGTGCAAAAATGTTTGCTCGCTCAAAACTCTGAAGTGCATAACTCATTTGATGGGAAGTACTGGGCACTGACAGCCATGTGTGCTAAGTAGTGTTCCCCTCCCTCTTCTGTGTGGCTGTCCATGAACCTGCTTGCAGTTGGTAGAGCTAACGAAGGGCTAAGAGTCCTGTTTCCCCCTTCAGCCAGCTGAGGAGGGCGAAGAGAGAGCAGTGGAAAAGAGGTCTAATTGTACTCTCATCTTGGATGAGTCATGAGCATGAGAGTAAGACTGAGTTAATTGATGCCTTCTTCTTGCACTTTTCAACTAAGAAATACAACTTATATTTTGGTGCCAAGTTCACAGAGAAGCCCAGTGAAATTTTCTCTGTGAAGATGCCTTTGTTTGATGTGTGAAACAAAGCAAGTTCACTCATTCAAAATAAACACGTACAGGGTGGGGCAAAAGTAGGCTTACAGTTGTGAGTATGTGAAGCACAGGGTTGATTCTTATATTATTACTTTTAATTATTGCATTATTCTTCATACGAATGACCATAGTCTATTTGGCCCATAATTCTGAAGCTCCTCCTCTGCATATTTGGCATTGAATATGTGGTCTTGTTCCAACAGGCACAATTCCTGCTTCTAGGAAGTTATAATTTAGTGGAGAGAAAAGAAGTTAGACAACTAACCCCACATATAACTATTTAAAAAGCAATGTTGTCAAGTGCAGAGTATTAGGAAAATCTGAAGAAAAACTTAATTTAAAAAGTGATGGAACTCTTTTTAAAATACTATTTATTTTGAAATATAGATTGGCAGGTATAAGGTGAGAAGAGTACATTGCCGTTTAGAATGCCGCAATCCCAGGAAATAGGAAAGGAATTTAGATGTATTGTACTCTCCTCAATAACGCTGCCTTTCCAGTGCTCAAAGCCCTCTGCATATACCTTAAGCATAGCACCTGTCAAGGTATTATAATTTCTATCATTCTTACTAACTGTGAGGATTTAAGAGATCTTGGTGCTCCTCAGACTCTAGAATCGTCTTTGGCCCACAGAATGCAGCTCCCTACTACTTGGTAATGGATGAATTCAGCCAAGCAGAATGGATTGGATCAATGCATGTGAAGGCTCATTTAGAGTGAACGATAGTGCCCAGGTATCAGGGATTCTGGGGCCACTCAGACTAGTCAAGAAGGAGCATTGCCACATAGTACATTCAGCCTTCCCAGCTCCCTATGAAAATAATCTCACATGGAAACCACAGCTGCTTATGTCACCCCTCTCTAAGGTGGTAACACAAACAAATAAAGCAGAACACCTAACAGCCTCAGGGTAAAGGATCAAGGCAAAATCATGAGTCACAAAATTTTGGAGAAAAAGATAAGACAATAACTTCAACAAGAGAAAGAAATTATGCCCAAAGAAACAGACATTGGAGCAATCTGAACTACATTGACCTAAGTATGTAGTCAGTAAAATTTGAGGGACAGCTTGCCAACTTGGCAAGTTTCTGATTCGGTAAGCATCTTCCTGATTTTCTCAAATTCAGCATCTCCCTCGGCAGCCCAGCTTTGGAGTACAGAAATCTTCAATGCTCAATCTAGAGACTATTCTTTAGCTGTCCCAAAGATTCTGTAATCCACTTACTATCCTGTGTAAAATCTGCAGGAAACTAGCTAGAGTTGGCTCTTTCTTCACCTGAGCTTTCTTCCGTACAGTAATTGGTACCAGAGCTAGCTACAGACAACACTCTCAGGGAAACAAGAATCTGAAATGTGTTATCTGACCTGGTTAGATTTGAAGGCAGCATAGATTCTGCTAGCATGAAAGGATGGGACACTGGTAGTGTATGGCATCCAGTGATGAAGGAGATACTGGAATTATTTCTGAAATTGTGGGAAATAAAGTGCCCAGATGAAGAAAAGGCTGTGGTGGGCTGCACAGCTGCTGTCTTAGACAAGCATGGAATGAAAATACAATGGCTATAGATTATGTTTGGTTGTTTTCATCTGTGTTAGAGATCACAGAATTAGAAACCAACAGCTTGAGGCTTGTCATTTTTATCTCGTAGTCAGGAGATCAGGAAGCTTCTTTGTCTTCAAGAAAACTTTATCTATTTTAGCTGTGAAGCAGCTAATTTAGAGTGAACGATAGGTGAGAAGATAGGAGGTGAGAAGATGTATAGTAATTTCCTAAACAATAGTTCTAAAATGTAATTATTTTATCCTAATAAGAAAATCAACATTTTTGAAAAATTTAATTCGAATAGCCAAAAGGTTATTTTGTCCCAATCAGAAAATGTAAATATGTAGTCATATTGTGACTGAATTAGATAAAGAACAAAAATTATCCAGACGTATACCTAAGACTCATGAAATGTTGAATCCACTGAGAAGAGAGAAAACTGGTCACTCCAAGAAGTAGCATGCTGTTCTTACTACTGTTTAAGGACAGAAAAGAGTACAATTGCTCACCTATCCAATTTGTAAACATTCAAAACTTATTAAAAAGTTAATAAAATGCATTTGTTTTTAAAGGGAATGGGAAAGTGCTCTACAAACTAATATGAAGTGATTACAAACATTTGCTGTTTAATGGAAAAAAGCAAACTGCAAAACACATGTGGCATGCTATATTTTATGCCAGAAAAAAAAGAAACACGAATATGTTAAATTCAAACCTAATAAAATATTATAGGGGATTGGTGGAACTGGGCTTGACTGGGTAGAATTGGGAATAATAAATCTCTGAGTATCTTTTTAATATAACTTTGACACTCTAAGTTGTTTACATATTAAAAAGTAAAATTTAATCCAAATAATAAAAATTAAACCCTAAGATTAAATGTAAACAGATACAAATGAACCAAGATGCATATTTAAACACTAATCAAACATGTACAATAACGGAATTAATTCAGGTGACTTTTGAACAAGACTTTAACTGTACATCTGTACTATAGTCCAAAAGCAAAAGGAACTTCAAAAATATTGGTCTTTAGCTAGTAACCATTGATAACATAGTATTATTAAAATAATTCTGAAATATTTTATTTTTATGGTAAGATTGATCAAATGAGTTAACATGCTAATGTTGAAAAACCATAGGAGAAGGGAGATCCAAATATAGAGTGAGGAAAGGTGAGAAAAAGTTCTGTGGTTTCTGGTTTGATTTGGAAGTTAGAGACTAAAACATTTTTTAAAATCCCAGCCCTATCCACTGAAAAGGCCTAGAAATGATAAACCTTACTAGCAGCGAGTACCCCTAGCACACAGATTTAGGTTTCTAAAGGGCAGACTTCACCTGTGTGGCAGAGAAGCTATGAGGTGAGCCTGGAAACTTGAGGGATCAGCATGCAAGGAAGTTACCATGTCAACACAAAACAGAAGCTGACTTGAAAGGGCTCCCATGGACCACCTGTGGGGCTCTTCATATTAAAATTATAAAAGAAACACTAGAAAAAGGATATAGACTGCTTACATTTCTAACAAATAGAGGAAAAATTTAAACCTAAAAAAGAAAATGAACCCAACTAAATAACAAAGGCAGGAAATAAAACATCAATAAACAACTAAGAAGCATGTTAGATTACAAGCACAAATTAAAAATACCAGAACGTTTCCAGACACATACGAAATCACACTAAAAGTGAATAGATTATATTCATATATGAAAAGATGGTGAAATTCAAAATGCATTAAAGAAGAGGAATGAAAGTAAAGAAGAAAAGGGAAAATAAGAAAGAAGTCCAATTAGCTGATATAGAAGTTGGTGTCAGAATACATTGCCTTCTCCTGTGTGTTTGAACATGAAAAATTCAACTTTCATCACCCTTAATATGCTGGATGATAAAAGAAGGTTAATATTCACATGTACTGTACACAAGGTGAGTATTAAATGAGATGCTACATATGACAGTAGTTTGTGAATTGTGTGAACATCTCTTATCACCATTTTTTCCTAGGGTTACTGCTTTGTTACTTATCTGTGGATCTTTAAATGGCAAAAGAATACATAACTTTTGCTTTTTAAAGATGATTTCAGACAGCCTGAGGTAAAGAAAGAGAAAGAATAAAGTGTCCTATTTGTTATTCTATTTTATCAGAGGAAAAATAAAAGTAATAAGCCAGTCATTCAGAAGGAGCACTGGACTGGAACTATAGGAATCTAGGCTCTAGTCCTGGCTTGGTAATTATATGCCTGTGCAAGCTCACATGCCCTGTGTGTGTGTGTGTGTGTGCGCGCGCACGCACGCTCCAGGGTGCAGGAGCTAGGGACAGGGAGGTGAGAAGATGTATAGTAATTTCCTAAACAATAGTTCTAAAATGTAATTATTTTATCCTAATAAGAAAATTGACATTTTTGAAAAATTGAATTAGAATAACCAAAAGGTTATTTTGTCCCAATCAGAAAATATAAAAGTGATGGTAGAAGCCAAAAGAGAGGTCATGTCTCTAATCAGAGAGAAGAATGAAACCCATTCAAGGTAACATAGTTAATTTTTAAGAACATATACATAAATTGGAAAAAATACAAAACAAAATGGAAAAGTGACTTCAAGAATTAACTGTGCTAGAACCATGATCCCATCATCTTCAAAGTGTGCGCTGACACTTATTCCCCAAGACATGGCCTTCTTTTTGGAATGATGAAAATAAAGATGATTGAAAATTGGAAATAAAGCCTTCCCCTAATGATTTTACCCTGTGAGACATTGCCTTGGGCAAGCCCAAGGAAAAAGACTAAAGAAACACAAGGAATTCAGAGTGCCAGAGCTTATCAAAATCAAAATGGTATCTTCTAAAAACTGCCAGTAAGCTTTAAAAGATGATTAAATTGAAAAGAGCATCTAATTTGACCAAGTGGGGGACTCAGAAAGAAATACAAAGATTCTGAAATGCACACCTCTTTCATGATGGAGCCACAATTCTGATAGTGCTAAAGGATACGTTAAAATCTAAAATTGTGCCAAAAACTATAAAGTGAATATTTAAAGAACTAGTGTCTGAGTTTTCATAAAATCTAGGAGGATCCTAAAACCAAAACAATTGAAAAGGTCCCAAACTGCTATCCTATTGCACATTTTTAAATCTATGGATTATTATTATAATAGAATTATTTTTTAATGTTTTTATTGATTTTAGAGAGAGAGGAAGGGGGAGGGAAAGAGAAAAAAAATTGATTGGCTGCCTTTCCCACTGAGACCGGTGATGTAACCCTCAACCTGGGTATGTGCCCCGACTAGGAATTGAACCAGTGACCTTTTGTTGCTCAGGACAAATGCTCAACCAAGTGAGCTGAATTGGCCGCCAGGGCTTAAAAGAGAAATTAAACTAGACAGAATTCAAATTAATTTATTGTGTGTGGGGTGTGTGTGTGTGTGTGTGTGTGTGTGTAGGGGGAGTTGTTTTGTTTTGTATGTGTCTGTAATAATCATTTCCCAGATTTTTCTGAGGGGGGGGGTGGGTGGACACAAAACAAACAAAAGCAAATAAATTCCTAAGTAGTAATTCTAAAAGGAATACCTTAGCTCTTTGATGCAATCAGTGCATGATATTCTTGGAGTACTTACTAAATGGTAAGCCTACTGTGATTCAGGGTTTACAAAACAAACAAACAAACAAAATAAACAAAAATCCAGAGCTCCTGGACTTGAGTATATAATAATATAACAATCTGGACTGTTGAGTTAAAGAAGGCAGCAATAATGCTTCACACATCAACTCTCGCCATTATAAAAACAAGTTGTTTGGAGATCATAATAAAGTAATTCTAAAACATGGAAGAATAAGATGGGTGTCTTCCTACTTTGCCATACAAGAGTCAAAACTTGGAAGAATCAGAGACAAATGAAGACTGATGAGGCAGCTTAACGTAAAGAGCTTTGTAAAATGTCTGCAAAAATACTCAAATTTTGTATGCTAGATGCAAAAGGAAAAGTCCCTTTGAGTAAACAATTGAAGAAATGCATTAACACCTTATGAAGAAATGAATGATTTTATACCATCACAGAATATTTTTAACGTCACCTTTGGTGTTTTTTATTCCTCTCTTCATTTCACCCTGCCCAGGGTGCTAACTGTGTTTCTGTGCCAGAATCTGGCTTTTGCCTGAGGGGCAGAGTGGGGTCTGGGACTGTCTAGATCTGTGCCCCCCCCCCTTTTTTTTCTTTAGTTAATTCCAGCCTCAGTAGCAACAAAATTGCCCTTTTCAGACCAGAGGGAAATCTGAGGCTAGCCTAGGATGGTGCAGACCTTTACCCACTGATTCACAGTAAAGAAATACAAATTCGTTCTCTTAAGTGAATCGAACCAGCATGAGGGGAACTAAGTCACTTCACATCCCTCTGTATACCTTGGAGGGTGATCAATGTATTTATTTATCTTAAATCCATCGTGGGTCACCACCAGACTCTTTCCATGAGGTCATTTCTTGTTCATCATCCTCGAAGATGTTTGCCCACAAGCAGTGGTTAAAAAGCACAAAGGACAGAAAGCCCTCAAAAGGAGAAAATAAAACACGCCAGAGCCAACCCACATAGTTTCCATGTCACAATCCTCACAGCCTAACATTCCGTTCTCGTCGATGAGGAAACAATATAATGTACAGTCCTGTCACCATAGCTATTAATAACTTGGATGACTTCCAGAGTTACATGGGTACAGGGGAATATTCTGTCCTTGGTAATCACATCAGTGTTTAGATGTTTTCTTCCTGAGACTATGCCTCTAGGTCTCCTGCCTGCCACGTGTGAAGGTTCTAATTTTCCAGTCACACATAAGCCCTGATTAGTGGTGATATGGCAGTAAGTAGGACCGATTTTTTTTTTGAGACTTAGAAAGCCACAAGGAACTCTAAGTTCAAAAACACTCTATTAGCATTCTCCAGTCCTATATTAGAAAACCAATGGGGGAAAATGGAAAATGAAGTGGGTTGAGAAGGTTTTTCATCAAAATGTAGTTGTAATTGTGAGTAGGAGTTTTGTATTTAACCCCCCTAATAGCAAGCGTGATTAAGAGAAACTTGGCTTTACTGTTTACAGCAAATCTTGATTAAATACAAACAAGCAAATGGAACAAAGAAAAAAAAAATCCCTTTCAGAATGTCCTGGGATCCTTACCCAGAAGGATAATCTTGGAGGAAAAAAGGAAAAGATCAGTGGAGTTGGCCATCTGTCTGTATTCTGCTTCCTCCCTACTTTCTTTGGCCCTTTGAATCCATCTGTAAGGGTTGCCTACGCTGGTCTATCTTTTGAGTTTCAGCTTTTCAAAAAAGCAGATACTACACCAGCTCATGTTCAGCATCTATCACTACAGGCTTTATTAAATGTTAGAGAATAACAAGATCTGTTATTACGAGGTGATTCCCTGGGATTTTTTTTCCCTGAAGTTGTAAGGCTGAGCACCATGTGGCTACATTTTCCCCAGAGCCTTACATAGCAGGAGGCCCAGAGCATTAACAAATGGGCAACATGGGAGGAGGACAGGTGATGATACACTCACAGGGGCTTCTTTCCTACTACTCGGCCACCCTTCTCCCTTCTGTTCCTGCTTCTATAAAAGGAGTAAGCACACAGCAACCATCACATAAACCAACATCAGGAAAGAAAAAAGAATTCATCTGTGAGGAGGAAGGATAAAATCTGTTACAGCTATAGTACAGTGAGAGCAGAGTGAGTAAGGAGTAGGAAAAGGGAACTCATTTTGTTTCAGAGGGTCCCACTCTGAGCCGAGGGAAAATGTGCAAAGTCCTTGCAAGGCAGCAGCCTGATGGAGACAACAGGTCGCGCTACCCGACAACAATGAGCCCAGGTGGTACTTTGGGCTCAAGCCTGTAGACAGGCAAGGCTAATGGAGGCAAAATCAATGTCTTTTTGTGACTTGAAGAAAAGTCGATGGCAAAGTTGGGTCTTATGGAAGTCTGTCTGCCTCTTAGAAAGTAAGCCAATGGAGGGCAGTATTAGGTTCTCATTAGCTATCCCATCGGCTTCCTCCTCTCTTTCCTTCATCCATGTTTGCTCTTATTTACTCTTTAGAAACAACTTGAGCATCACCTTCTCTAGGAAGCTTTTCAACAACAACCCTGTGAGGTGCCAACAAAATATATACCCATGATTGCCCTTAGCATGTAGATTACTGTCTACTCACTGGTTTAGTACATTGAGGGATTTTCTTTTGGGGGTTTGTGGGAATAGATGCTTCTACATTAGGATGGAGGGGGACTTAAAAAAACTGAATACAAATTTATTAATCCAACATTTGATATCTGGCAGAACTTCTGCTTCTGTCCAAGATCGAGTGGCAAGGTCTGGATTTATCTAAAACAATTTTTAAAAGGGTGATATAAATAAAACAATGGTTTTCAAGACACAGGCTATCAGGCCACGAAGGACGGTTATCTCTGACATAAGCTCTAAAAGTTGCCCTCACTTACTGCCCTGAGAGTTTTCAAGCCACAGGTCAGAAATGGGGAGCTGGGGTGGAGCCAGGTGGATGCTTTGAATTGAAAAGAAGAAGCTGGGAGACCAATGACACCACAGTTTACAGAACAGAGTGACAGGAGAGGTCTGCAAAAAGAGAGAAATCTGAGGACCTGCAGAGGACCCACATTAATGATCCAGCTGATATGCACCTGCATGTGAAAAACACACACACAAAACAACTACCCAAGGCTAGGAAAAATTACCCCCAAATGAAAGATAGTAGTCTCTGGTCCTCACAATGGGCCAGGAGTAATATCTGTTTGTACCAGATAGATGTGAAATCTCCCAAATTTGAGGACATCGGGTAGGGGACCTAGTAGGGTTTTGCCTGAGTAGAGGGAAATAATCAGGCTAAAGTGAAGATTTCTACCATCCTGTCTAACAAATCATAAGAAATCATAAGAAGGAGGGATCTAAAGGAGAAATAGCAATTACTACAGGGCTTTGGAAGAGGCTCTTTCAGGTGAAGAGGTATAAAATGCAAGTGTTAGCAGTTTCATAGTAAATATTTCTCTTTATGATTCTGTCCCTCTCACTAGAACTCCTTAAAGATTCATCTTGTATCGCTGTGTCTGGCAGAGTGACTGTCACATGACAACTGCTCAGTTAATTCTTTTTCACCTGACAGATTGACCAAAGAAATCAATGCTTAGCCTCTGATCAGTGTCCAAAGTCATGAGACAATGCCAGGTGAAAAGTGAATGCAGAGTTTTAGAAGAGAGAGCTGGAGATTGAATGAGTCAAAGTTTGAGCAAAGAAGTCAGTTAGTAGAATATGATAAGCCAATATGCATAACAAAGAATTTGTTTTAAATAATTAACCTGACATAAGCTCTAAAAGTTGCCCTCACTTACTGCAACTATGGGTGCTGGTGAAACATTCAATGGGAGACCATTTCCCAAAGTTCTGAATCTGCAACTTGAAGTCAGCAGAGCAGGCAGTCAGAAAGGAAAATGGAAAGGAGTCGGGTATATGGGACCAACTGGAACCAGCCAGGGAGAGTAAACCACACAAGGACAGATGGGAATCTTTCAGTTTCTCACTGACTCAGAACCTCCACCTTCAAGATGGAGATGTCCTTCAGGAGAAACTGACCCCTTTGTCATACAGAAGAAAAGTGATGACTATGGTCTTAATCACATATTCACTTAGGTTTTGCTTGCAAAGTTTTTAAAAATGCTCTCATCCATTACAATATTTACTCCACTACTTTCCTCATCACCTAATTTTTGTTAACTCTTCCAAAGTATATCTCTAAATACTCTTTTAACACATAAGGATCCAGGCACAATACCATATGATTTTGCAATTTTTATATGCTATATACTAATAGTTCTGCAGGGCCAAAACTATGTCTTTTGGTTTTAGGTATTTTTTTTGAAAAGTGAAAACTCAGTAGATACTTTTTAATCTGATTTATTGTCCAAAGGCTCTGAAAAGTCTAGAAGGTATATGGAATAACCCCTATTCCTACTGTTGTTTGAGCAGTTGCCAAATTTAGTTTGACTTACCTACCTAGGGATCCAATAAGATTTGTTCAAAGTGGTATTAGGAGTTTTCTAAATTAATATTGCTAAGTGTTCATTATTAAGAACTAGAGGCCCAGTGCACAAATTCATGCACAGGGGGGTCCCTCGGCCTGGCTGGTGATCAGAGCCATCTAGCTCAGTCCCGATTGGGGACAATCGGGGCTGGCTGGGGGGAACGGACTGTGGGAGGTTGGCTGGCTGTGGGAGGTTGGCTATGGGAGTGCACTGACCACCAGGAGGCAGCTCCTGCATTGAGCATCTGCCCCCTGGTGGTCAGTGTGTTGTCATAGCAACTGGCCAAATGGTCAATTAGGCTTATATATATATATAGATTCCCTGAACACCACCTGCAAATCTGAATTGTTGATTTGAGGAAGCTAATTGGTTTCTTCCAAGTTCCTGGAATTAATACTGGCATTATTTTCCACGTGAAACTCCATAGTTATCAGTTCACAGGGGCATCTTCCAAGTTTACAAGACATAGAATTAGTATAACATATTAGAGGTCATTTAAGAAAAGCCTGAACTAGACAGAATGACCAGCTCACAGAGAATTTTCTTCTTTGACAAAAAACATATTGAAGACACGAGGGAAATCCAATTGGAAATGATCACATAATATTGAAAAGACATACTAATATGTCTCTATACTAATATGTCTTCAAAATAGTTTTCCTCACATTCACAGTATAATTTGGGGTTCAATTGAAGGGCCTGAAATACATTACAATGATTAGGTGCTACCCTTTAGGAACCAGGTCAAACTTAAGAGACAAAGATACATTCAGCTTGGAAAGGAAAATAGGTAGCATTTGGTCTGATTTAAACTATGAACTGTAGCTTTCTACTAGTAAATCTTCTTTCTCCACCCAAAGTGTCAAAAAACAAAGCTTTACTCCTCTGATAAAAAGTGCTAAAGAAAGAAAACACACAACAACATCAACAACAGAAAAGCAAAGACTGACTTCTTTAAGAAGTCAATAGTTGATCCTAACTGGGATCTCAGAGCTTACTCTGGAATATGTCACTGAATCCTGCACAGTAAATGTCCTTAGTGAACATCAATGGCTAAATATCAAGAGCTTCAGGACTGGGAGCAAGACCGAAAATTCTCCAGAACAATATTTCTGATTATAATTGAATTGACACAATTTGCCAAGTCAGGAATAAAAGGTTTTTGTTTGTTTGTTTGTTTTTGGTATAGAGTCCTCTTAACTTTGCTAAGCAAAATAGTTCAGTCCTCTTTCAAGAAAATGACCCTTAGTAATTAGAGAACTTAGTATTTTTTTTTTAAACAATCATGAAAATTCAAATGAGTCGTTCAGGAAGTAGGGAGAGAAGGAATGATTCTTTAATTGGCTACTTCTACTTTGTCTATCCTAGCAGTCAATGAACATATTCCTTTCACACTCTAGGATTCTCAGGACATCATTGATTCTTTACATTGGGTAACTTCAATGTAGTACAACTTCTGTGTTGTTCTGCTACATGTATTCATTTTGAAGCAACATCTTTGTTCTCTACCAAAATTATTAAAGATAAGCACTACAGTTGACATGAAAGATTGAAACACTTTTTTTAGAAAGCAAAGTAATCGGAAAGAGAAATATAGATGTAAAAAATAAACCGGCAATGTATCAATAGTAAAAAAATTAATAATCCCCTGACAATTAAATGTTATATTTGGGGGACTTGTTTTAGTTTTTATTGTGGGAAATAGAAAACATAAACAAAGTAGAATAAAACAAATATATATTTTTTTAGTTTTGAGATATACTTGACAGACATCACTTTATAAGTCTAAGGTGTACAGCATAATAGTTCAACTTAGATGTATTGTGCAATGATTACTACATTAAGTTTAGTTAGCATCCATCATCTCATATAGACATAATAAAAAGCAAAAGGAAAAAAAAAATCTGTTTTCCTTGTGATGCTTTCTGACTCCTAGGATTTACTCCCTTAACAACTTTCATATTATTCTACAGAAGTGTTAGTCATTGTGTTGTACATTACACCTCTAGTGATTATTTATCCAATACTTGGAAGTTGGTACATTTTGACCACCTTCAAGCCTTCATGTGCCTATACCCATATCTCAGCTTCAAATATTACCAATTCACAATTAGTCTGGTTTCATTCCTACACCAGACTAACACTGCTTATTTTGAAGAAAATCCTATCGTCACATAATTTCATTTTTAAATATTTTAGTATGTGTCTCTAAAATACAGGAAAGATTATGAGAAAGAAATAATCATATCATTATTACATGTAAAATTAATAATTACTTAATGTCATCAAATATCCATTTAATATAGAACTTCTAATTGTATCATAAATGTCACATTTTTCATAGTGTGTTTGAATCAAAACACAAATAAGATTCACAATTGTAATTGGTTGATAAGTTAAGAATTTATAATATACTAGAGGCCCGGTGCACAAAAATTTGTGCACTCGGGGGGTCCCTCAGCCCAGCCTGTGCCCTCTCACAGTTTGGGACCCCTAGGGGGATGTCTACCTGCTGGCTTAGGCCCGCTTCCTGGGGGATCAGGCCTAAGCTGGCAGTCAGACATCCCTCTGGAAGCCTGGGAGCCCTCAGGGAATGTCCACTTGCCAGCAGAGAGCAGGCCTAATCTGCAGTCGGACATCCTTAGTGCTGCTGAGAAGGCGGGAGAGGCTCCCACCACCACTACTGTGCTGGCAGCCATCAGCCTGGCTTGTGGCTGAGCAGAACTCCCCCTGTGGGAGCACACTGAGCATCTGCCCCCTGGTGGTCAGTGTGTGTCATAGTGACCAGTCATTCCCAGTGGTTCTTCTGTTAGCGTCAACTTGCATATTACCCTTTTATTATATAGGATAGAGGCCTGGTGCACAGGTCAGGGCCAGCTGGTTTGCCCTGAAGGGTGTCCCGGATCAGGGTGGGGGTCCCGCTGGGGTGCCTGGACAGCCTGGGTGAGGGGCTGAGTGCTGTTTGCAGGCTGGCCACACTCCCTTCAGGGTGGGGGTCCCCACTGGGGTGCCTGGCCAGCCTGGGTGAGGGGCTGATGGCTGTTTGCAGGCTGGCCAAGCCCAGCAGCAGGGAACCTCACCCTATGGGGGTGTGTCCAGCCTGGGTGAGGGGCAGAGGGCTGTTTTCAGGCTGGCCACACCCCCTTCAGGATGGAGGTTCCCACTGGGGTGTCTGGCCAGCCTGGGTGAGGGGCTGAGGGCCATTTTCAGGCTGGCCATGGCCACGGGCTGGAAGCAGATATCTGGGATTTATTTATCTTCTATAATTGAAACTTTGTAGTCTTGAGTGGAGCTCAGGGCCGGAAGGGGTTCGGGAAGCTTTGGTTCCTCCATTGTTGGTGGCAACCCAAGCCTCCTGGTCACTCCAGCCACCTGGCCACTGTCATCTTACTTAGGTTAATTTGCATATTCGCTTCTGATTGGCTGGTGGGTGTGGCTTGTGGGTTTAGCAAAGGTACGGTCAATTTGCATGTTTCTCTTTTATTAGATTAGACTAGAGGCCCGGTGCATGAAATTCATGCACTCGGGGGGCTACGGGATCCTTCAGCCTGGCCTGTGCCCTCTCACAGTCTTGGAGCCCTATGATCAATTGCCCCAAAGAGGTAGGCCCGCCCACCCACTGGAGCCTGCTGGTCGGTGGACTGGGCCTCCCTCTGCAGGGCGATCATGGGGTGATGGCCAGGCTCCCGACCAATTGCATCACGCCCACCTTGGCTGGCCTGGCACCAGTTGGTGTCATAGCATTGTTGTCCGGAAGGTTGTTGTGATGGTCATTCTGCTGTTCTGTAGTTCAGTTGATTTGCATATTATGCTTTTATTATTATAGATCAGTTTCTCCTCCATCTGTTTTTCCTTGAAAAACTATTTGGAAAGAATGAAATCGGAAGTATTCCCTAGTCTGAAGCATGTCCTTTTTTTAAAATAGTACAACCAAAGAAGAATCAATGTCAGTGCCTCTGATGAATTTCAGGGACCAGTTCTGTTTACTTTGAGTTCATGAACAGAAATGTTCATTGTCACTGAACAAATATTCTTACACCATTCTTGCCACATTTTTAGACAATTTTAATGCTTTTGTTTGCCTTTGATTTTGTGGCTCGTGAAAAATATATATTTCTTTTTCATCTTGAAAGTTATTGCCAATGAATATAATGCTAAATTTGAGTTAAGAGTTGTAGCAGACTTAACGCTGTGTTTTTACCAAATCCCATCTCATTTTTTCCTATCTAGCACACAAAATACTACATTATCCAACCTCTTATAGTGTGATGCCATGTGACCAGATCCTGACCAATGGGATGTGGGCAGAAGCTACTTCCTAAACACTTTCTAGCCTGAATATATCAATCTGCCTACATTTCTCTGTTTTCTCCTTCCCACTTGTTTCAGATGGCAGAATCCTGGGTCCCCAGTTTATACCTGGGAAACAGCTGCCTGACCCACGTCAGAATAGGACATGAGTGAGATACAAAACTTTGTGTTATACCTAGTGAGATTTTGAGGTTGTTACTATTGCATAGTATCCTCCTCTACCCTGACTGATACTAGTTGGGGTTCTAAAATGTAAATATATCTTTTTAGTTTGTCTGAGAACAATACAAATCCCTATTTTCATGAGACTCCCCATTTCTAAGTAAATAAATCAAAACAGATTTTGAAATTGAACAATACATAGGCTATAGTTTTATATATATATATATATATATATATATATATGTAAACAGTATATATGTATATTAGAAAACAGTAAAATACTTAAACAGTTTTATCACAGTTACTTAAAATCTACATATTTATTTGACATCAGTATGTTGAAAGGGAATAAAATTGCTACTAGAAATGGCCACTGCTCAGGGCAGCATAGAAAAAAAACATTTTAGCTAATGTTTGATTTGAATGTAATTTGTCAACATTGAAGAGAGTTTTCAGCCAAATACTCTTGTTACTTTGAAATAGATAGCTAAAAGTAATTTTTCAGTATAGTAATTATTCAGAAAATCAGAACTTATATAATCTATTTTTGATGGAGTTTTAAGGGCCATGAGGCAGGGACACCTGCCATTCCTGAAGGGATGCCCTGGGACAAGTGACCTGTGGAGCCACCTTTTAAAAGCCAATTCTTATGCCCACCTGGGGTCAATCCTCATAGACCATCCTGTGTTACTTAACTAAAACCTGTTTCTATTCTACCTGGTTGATTGTGAGGCAGAGAAGCAGTAGACATTGAAAGGAAATATGCATTTTAGCCAAATGACACAATATGGAATCACAGATTTTTAGCAATGGAAGACCATAGAGATTATGTTACCGAATTCCTATATTACACAGATGAAGAAATGAATGTCACAGAAACCTAAGAGGCTTATATAAGGACAGAAGATAGTCAGGCAGTGATGGGCACTAACAAGTACACCCAATTTTCTGAATCCTTGTTATGGGCCTTTCTTGTCTACCTTTGAATAGAACATCATTTTAACACAACTTACATCAGCTAGATAAACTGACTTAGCACAAATCAGATTTAAATATTCATGAAACTTAGAATCACCATTCTTGTGACTAATGGACCTAAGAAACCACCTTTTAAAAAATGTAGAATAGCCTAATGAGGGGCAGTTTATTAAAATAGAAAGAGAAAAGGTTTTGAAGATTTTGTTCACATCTAAACTCTACTGCTTTCTAACTTTAGATAAATTACTTACATTATATGAGCTTCCGTTTCATCATTTGTAAAAGAGGGATAATAATACCCACCCTGGAATTACCGGGACAGGCATCCAGGCCTTAGCACTACCCAGCAGTGCAGTCCTTGCTGTGTTGCAGCAGGAAAAGTGCCCACATGTGCTGGTGCAGCAGAGGGTCTTGGAGAACCTCACTTTAAGAATTGAGGAAAAAGGTCTTGAAGGCATAATGGAGAGATTGTCATTCTCACATCTCTGTGCTCTCTGGAGGCTAAAATATTCGACAGCATCAAGTCTGAACAAATATAATGAGGTTAGAAGAAAAGTAATATTGAGAATTGAAAGACACTGACAGTCATTAACTTAAATTTTCTACTACCTTCAATGGCCATACTGCCTGAAATTAATTTTTTTGGACATTGCTACTTTTGTACTATACATTCTCCAGCTCAGTTTAATGTCTTAAAAAAATCTCACTAAAAAAAATTGGGACTTAGTGCTATTTATTACCAGTTTCGACTTTAAATTCTGGGCAGGTTGACAAACACACACACACACACACACACACACACACACACACAGTAATCTACCTATTAAACCACTGATGAAAATACCTTTTTTCTAGTGAAATCAACACTGTATGTGTTCCAGAAACATACGTTGACAAAACCCTATCTTGTTTTCAATTATTATAACTGGTTCTAAAATTCCATTTTAAACCTAATTGCTTCAAGGTGGCAAGAAATGTATAGACCTTTACTTGTTTAGGCTATTTACCGAGGGAAATATAGCCTGTCACCAAGCACATTCTATTGATGTGGTATGTGGTTTTACTTTAGGAAAACAGAAACACTTAAAATTGTGTAGCATTGAATATACCCCTGGTATGATGAAGTGTGAGACAAATGTAACCCAGAGCTCACAAAACAATACAAACTAACAATTTCATTGTAGTGATATATCTGTATGACATAGGTGCACCGACAAGAGGAATTCAGAATTGACACTACTAATTGACTCTTTTTCTGATCCTTCCTCATTTAATCCTTCCTTTCACTTTCTGGTGACAGGCATATATATTTGTATGTAGAAAGAAAAATACAAAGTTACAATATATTATTTCATCCCCACTAAGATAAACACTACAAGCACAGGACATTCATACATAAATTTTATAGCATTTTATAAATGCTAACTAGAGGCCCAGTGCACAAAATTCTTGCACTGGTAGGATCTCTAGCAGCTGCCGGTGGCTGGCCAGATACTCCTTTTTTTCCCCCAGCCAGCCCTGCCCCCTGGTCAAACTCCCAGATGAACACCCGGTTGAGGGGACATTTTGCATACTACACTTTTATTATATAGGACTAGAGGCCTGGTGCATGAAATTCATGCGGGGGGGGGGGGGTTCTTTAGCTCGGCCTGCACCACCTCCAATCTGGGACCCCTTGGGGGATGTCCAACTGTCAGATTAGGCCCCAAACCACTCACCTGCCTGCCTGCCTAATGCCCCTAACTGCTCCCCTGCCTGCCTGATCACCCCTAACCACCTCTGCCTGCCTGCTTACCTGGTCACCCCCAAAGGCCTTCCCCAATGGCCTGGTAGCCCCCAACTGCCCTCCCCTGCAGGCTTGGTCACCCCCAACTGCCCTCCCCTGCTGGCCTGATTGTCCCTAACCCCTTGCCAGCCTGATCTCACCCCTAACTGCTCTCCCCTGCTGGCTGGATTGACCCTAACTGCCTCTGCCTCGGCCCCCATCACCATGGCTTTGTCTGGAAGGAAGTCAGTCATCTGGAAGATGGCCTGTCGACCAGGTCTAATTAGCATATTACCCTGTTATTAGTACAGATAGATTATATAGGATAGAATTGCTTTAATCAGGGGGAAAAGCCTTTTTCAGCAGGAGGAGATGCTCTTGGCAGACAAAAATACATAACCCCTATTTATAGACTGATAACCAGCAATATGCACTATACTGCCAAACCAGTTATTAAAACATTGAATGGCTTTTTTACACCTTACACCTGCTTTAAAACCCCTCCTCAGCCCCCACCTTAGGTTTTGCTTTCACAGTTCACCCAGATTAGGTTCTGATTGGTCTGTTTCTATGCCAGTCAGCGTCAAAAGCTCCACCTCCTAGATAGCCATTGGCTCCTCTGGGAAATCCAGAATGGCCCTGCCTTCACATTGGTGCCAGCCCTTAAGTCACGCCCCGAGTCCGCTACCGGGTGTATCCTTGGCCGCTCTGAGAAGCAGCACCTCAGGGCTGTGCTGGTGACAATTTTGAATTCTCATCCCTGACCTAACCTTACAGTGAGAGCTCCGTGAAGGAACTGCCTTCATAGTTCACCCAGATTAGGTTCTGATTGGTTGGTTTCTATGCTAGCACCTCATGGTGACCAGTCGTTTGGTTGTCCTGGTCATGATGGACATAGGCTATATATATATATATATATATATATATATATATATATATATATATATAATTTGTTTCTCCTTTGAAAACAATACAAGTTTAATTTTGCTGTTATGCAAAAGTTAGGCAAGCAATCATATGTGCTACTCTGAAGAATATAAAAGATGTGTGTTAGATTTACACATCTACCAGAGGCATCAATTTAAAATACTGCTACTAGGTTACTTTAAAATAAGTCTTGCCATAATATTTTTAAATTGTGAATGAGAAAATAGATCTGAACAGAAAAGTGCTTCAATGAAAATTTAGTTTTCTCAGCCTGTTTTTTGTTTATTTGTGTGAGTGTGCTTCTGTTTTTGTTGTTGATAATATGTGTGTGTTGTGTATAGAAGGAAGGGGGAGGCATACTTGTTTCATGAGGACCAATGAGTTTGGTCCATATTTGAATGTGCTCAGACAAACTGAGTCAAGTCAAAAGGTGTTCACCCATTTGACTTTCTAGATCAGATACCAAAACGAAAGCTATGGGATTACATCAAAGAGCATATTAGAGATTCCTGAGTTGAGGGAAGAAAATGTGTGTAACATTCCTAACTACCGTGATGGGGCATGAGCTATATAAGGAAGCCATTGTCACCACTGACAAAAGCTTGTTATGTAAGGCACTGGACTCCCTATAAAGAAAGTAAATACCAATGAATTCAAAATGTAAGCCACCCAAGACCTGATACTGGAGTTACCCTGGACTGTTCTGCCTGTTTCCACAGATAAGAGTCCTGGTCTATAATGAAACTGAACTTCCACATTGGCACATAACTCGATAATAGGACATGTGAGCACAAATAGTTCAAATTGCTCAGAGGGAGAGAGTCAAAAGCACATTGTGCAATCTGACTCTTTGGAATGTCAGTGTGATGCATGAATCACCTGACAGGCTTTGCCTCAGACCATTTAAAGACATTACTCAAAGAGACTCTGTTCTACACATCCTTGCCCAAAAAGGAGACTTTTCTCTTTCAAAATTAAATGCACTCCTCAGCCAATTTCTTAGTATCAGATGTGATGATTATTGAATATGTGTTAATTCACCATGTGTTTAGTCCTTGTGGGTTATGAATGATAAATTCTAGGAAACCACAGAGTTGGAAAAAAGCATGATCTGAAGAGACAGAAATACTAGATTCTAGATTGTGCCAAACCACTTCCCAGACAGGTGACCTTGAGCAAGTACCTTAATCTCACTGAACTTTCATTTCCTTCTTTGTTAAGATGAATTTTCTGAGTTTTCTGCCACACAGGAGTCATGTGAAAGTAAAAGGAAATAGTGTATGGAACAATGTTGTATGAAGGCTGATGCATATAGACATTATAATAATTATAAAAAATCACTATAATGTTTTATTATTATAAACAAAAGCTTTTTAAAACAAGTGTTTAGTTGAAGACATTGGAATAGATGAGATTTTCCAAGAGAAGTTGAAGTATAAGTTAGAAAGAGGGAGGGGAAAAAAAGCCACAAGGAAGACTAAGACTTAGGTATAAGGCCAACTGAAAAATCAGCAAAGGAGGATGAGAAGGGATTATAGAAGTAGTGGGTACTAGGCATGCCTGGTGTTATAGAAGCCAAGGGCAGAGAGTGGTCACAGGCACCATGCAACACAATGGCAAGTAGGACAATCACTTAACTGAAATTTTTAGGTTTGATACATAAGCAGGCACAGCTCTGTTTCTATTAACGGATTTTTCTTCTGGTTGTGGGATTCATATCCAATTTCTCCAAATACCTAGTAATTTTAATTGGATATGTGGCATCATCCTTATTGTTCAGTCTTTCATTTCTGTCTTCTTTTCAAAAGCTTTGTTCTAAAAATAAACTAATATAGGATGTTTTTATGCTCTGTTGGAGTGGATTTAGAGTAGCATTTTTCAGAGCTAGTTTAGCCTTGCCCCCAGGGAATGGCCTTTCGGGAGCCTCTACTGAATATGCCTGGTTGTTCAACATGGTCTTCCCACTCATGCAAGATGGATTTCAAATATCTCCTAGGTGTGGATGAATCTCAGTAGTTTTTTTTTATTTGTTTGTTTGTTTTGTTTTGTTTTGTTCTGGGGGGGGGGGGGGGTCAGTTTGTAGTTCCCTTATAGTTATTTTTTCTTAATAGTAATTCTTTACCTATTACTTCAGACTAACATCCAGACAAAAAGTCAAGAGAAATTTAATGTAGATTTAGGACCTCTTTCTGTAAAGCCCCTTGTTCTCTGGTATTCTGCCCCACAAATTCAAAATGTACATTACCTATGAAATATGAAATTACCTTTGCACCAGCAATTTCAGCCTCCCTGAACTCCTATCTCTATCACCTTTTCTTTGTGAGGCCCTATGCTTGGACTCCTCACTCCTGGGCCATGATCCAGAATAATCATTCAGGCAGAAAGCCAAGACATCAGGAATTACCTCATTAGAATGTTTTCTGTTATGGATTCTATTCCCATGCTACCTTTGGGCCGATATCTGAAAAACATATATTTTGTAGTTTTTCTAGTGGTTTATGGTTAGCGGGCTAGTCCAGTACCAGAAACCAAGAACCTCACAAAGATTACTAGACTCAAGACCAAAGAAATCAGGAGCCACCTTTCAGAGGCTTTCTTACCAACAGTGGGTAAATTTGAACATAAAGTTAAGATTAATGAATGTGATAAATTAAAGTACATAGAAATGTTAATTCATGTATTTATAAATTACTTAAATCTCATTGGTCATATTTAGAGGATACTAGGAAAACAACTCATGGTTTTTGAAAAATAGTAAATAAGACCTATTCAAGCACTCATATTGCCTTTTCTATAAATATTCTACATCAGGGCAACTCAATAATATAGACAATTTAAAATGATCAAATTATCACCATTTTGAAACTCCTAAGTTATTTTTAATCTATTCTAGGCAGATTATTTGTGGCAGCTATCTTTATAAAAAGAAAGATGGCTAATCATCATGTACTTACTGATAGAAATATATAATTCTGCCTATCAGGAGATGATGCTTAAAAGTGAAATAAAAGTATAAACCAAATCTTATATAAAACATCTAGGCCTCACTACCAATTTACAGAAAATACACCACTCAAAGTAATTACACAACAGTACACAGCACACAATTCAGTTTCTTCAACAAATAAGATCCAGGGAAAACAGAAGGGGCTATATATTTATTAAAAGAGATTTAAGAGATAAGTCAACCAATCGTAATTGGGCCTTCATGGGAATCCTGAATCAAACAAACAGTAAGAGAAAAAAAGGAATCAGGAAAATTGAACACTGGCTGGATATTTAGTAATAGTAAGGAATTATTGCTAATTTTTTAGTGTAATAATGATATTGAAGTTACATTTTGGAAGAATCCTTATCTTTCAGAGATACATATTGAAATATTTATGAAGAACTGATATCATGTATGAGATTTGCTTCAAAATAATCAGGGAGGAGAGGTGCAAAGTAGGATTATAGATAAAATAAGCTTGTTCTCAAGTTAATTTTTGAAGCTGGGTGATTAGCACATGAAATTATTTTATTTTCTCTCTGTACTTCTTGTAGGTTTGAAATTTTCATAATAATTTTTAATGTCTTTAAAAGTGCCTCATCATAGATATTAGATTAAAAAAAGGAAGTTTTTTTAGGTCTGTAAAAATAGAATAGGTCTCTTAATATTAAAAAAAAAATCAAAAGTTAACATTCTCTAAATTCTGGCAGGCAGGCAGGCATGGGAGAAGGAAGGAAAGAAGGAAGGAAGGAAGGAAGGAAGGAAGGAAGGAAGGAAGGAAGGAAGGGAAGAAAGGAAAGGAAAGGAAGAAAGGAAAGGAAGGGAAGAAGGAAGGAAGGAAGGAAGGAAGGAAGGAAGGAAGGAAGGAAGGAAGGAAGGAAGGAAGGAAGGAAAGGAAGGAAGGAAGGAAGGAAGGAAGGAAGGAAGGAAGGAAGGAAGGACATGATCAATACAGAAAACTTTTCAGTGCTTGTGTACATTTTTAAAAAGCCACAACAATGATAAGTCTAGGTCAGTGGTCGGCAAACTGCGGCTCACAAGCCACATGTGGCTCTTTGGCCCCTTGAGTGTGGCTCTTCCACAAAATACCGACTTCTGCACATGGGCCACGAAGTTTCAATCGCACTGTACATGTGCGCCCGCACGTGGTATTTTGAGTCACATTCCACAAGACAAGATTCACATTATAAACACTACAGATTGGCATTTTCTTTACCACATTTCCCAGTATAGAGCAGTAGTGTCATCATCTAATAAAATCATAAAATGTCTTGGAAGGGTGCCTTTTTCTAATTTGTGAAAAAATCCCCTAAGATCTATGAGATTCACCTGTGACAGAATCTCAAAAAGTTTTGCAGTTATTACCATGTCCCTTTATTTTTAAGAATGGAAGATTTTTAATTTCACTGACATTGGTTTATATGCCAACATAAAGTGTTTAGTATTGAACTTTCCTTTGTATGTTATTGTACTTTCTAAAGTTGTATGAATTACATGTTCACATAGATGAATGACCTGTTATTTTAAAAATACAGTGAGTAAAATATCTCTTCGCTCAGTTTTACAAGACTAGGCCACATTACCTTGGGCAAGTCATTTAACCTTTCCTATCATCAATTTGGTTTATTGTAGAAAAAGGATCATAATCCTTTGCCTGTTTCTTAAAAAATATTATTATAATGAGGAATGTGATCATGTGAATTGTAAAATACTATTTACACTATTTTGGGAGTAGGTGAAAGAATGATAGGTATTCAGCTGTTATTTAATGAACACATTATTGAGCAATTACTATGTGGTGGGAATTTAATAGAGTGCTTTATGTGTATTAATTCACTTAATCCTCAAACAACCCCATGAGGTGAGTATGAACATCTCCTTTCTAAGGAAAACTGAAGCCATGAAAGTCCAATTAAATTGCCCTATATTACACAACTGATATAACTAACAAGTGGTAATAGGGTCAGGATTTCTAGCACAGCAGCCTGAGTTCTTTTTAAAAAAATATATTTTTATTGATTTCAGAGAGGAGAGGAGAGGGAGAGACAGACACATCAATGATGAGAGAAAATCATTGATCAGCTGCTTCCTGCACTCGCCCCACCAGAGATCGAGCCCATAACCTGGCATGTGCTCTGACTGGGAATCAAACCATGACCTCCAGGTGCATAGGTTGATGCTCAACCATTGAGCCATGTTGGCTGGACACAGCCTGAGTTCTTAAGTGTCATATTCTACTATATATTTATGGATGTATTTTTTATTATTGACATTTATTATCAATCACTATTGATTATGGATATTGAATTGAAAGACCTGATAAGATAGATAAATGGAGGGGAAAGTCCATGGAAATACCTGAACACCATGTTTGGCTAACAATTTGGTTTTCCTGGTTAAAAAGATTTGTTAAACATGTATTAAAAGAAGATGAGTACTGCACAGGGAAGAGCAGAAACAGAAGAAGAAAGGACCACTGAGGTAGTGCTTGGTTCAACTTTAGTGTTCTGAGCATTTGAAATCCTCACATCTGTAAGCCCATTTAACAGAACAAAAGTCCTGAAGTTACAAGATTATTTAGCTATTAAATGTTATTACTCAAACATTTCTCTTGAAGGAATCACTTACATAGCCAACCCAAGGAGCTTTATGGCAATTCTATTTCTAATCATGTACAGGAATATTTCAAAGAGCAGTTGTGGGAGATAACATTTTTACATCACACTATCTCCCAAGGATGTTGTGACATTCCTTATGAATTGACATCATGGCCAACTACCCCCCTGACATTCCTTTGTATGGCTTGAAAGACAGGTTCCCTGCTAATAGAGAAACTGTAGTTCAGGAAATAGTTATAAACACTTAACAATTGTCTCACTTCCCGGAGCTTTCTTTAACCATAAGACCCTTCTATTGATCATTGTTTTTATAATCATTTTGATATCACTTTCTCCCTTGTCCCCTATATCCAATTGGTTACCCTTGGAATTCTACTCATATTATCTTCCATCCTCTCTTCTCTCCATTCCCAATGCCACTAGATTCATTTGGGCCTCCCAAGAGAAGTGGTCAGGTGTTCTTTAATCCCCCATCACCTACAGCAGTGATGGCGAACCTATGACACACGTGTCAGAGGTGACATACGAACTCATTTTTTTGGTTGATTTTTCTTTGTTAAATGGCATTTAAATATATAAAATAAATATCAAAAAACAAGTTTGTGTTTTACTATAGTTGCAAATATCAAAATATTTCTATATGTGACACGGCACCAGAGTTAAGTTAGGGTTTTTCAAAATGCTGACACGCCGAGCTCAAAAGGTTCGCCATCACTGACCTACAGAGTTGGCCTAAGGCTGCCTCCTAGAGAAAAATAACCAAAACCAGATGTGATGAATATAATTTGCTGTATTTGTCAATAAACCAAGAAATTAACTGCTAATAAGTGACTGAACTGTTTGACACATACCTGTGGAATTATGATGATTGATTATATTTCTAGGTCTGATTACTGATCATACCTCTAAGGAATAAAACATTAAGTTTGAATAAAAATGTAAGCAAATTTTAATTCTGCTTCCTACTGTCTAGCAACCCTGTAGTGAAGGAAAATAAAGCATCCTTGGCCAAAAGAGGTGCAGAGATGGAGATCTTCTCCTACTCCCACAGGGCACAGAACATGCCAACAATAGAGAATGATGTTGGCATTATCTGGCAACCATGGGTCCTGGGTGAGTCTTTACTCCTGGAGACAGAGGGTCAGCACTCCTGTCATCTGTCCTCAAAAGGTTCAACAGCAGTAGCATCTGCTGGGGGCAGGTGTGATGCCTCAGGACTTTGAGGAAGGTGGGCCTTCAGACCCACTTCTTTGGTAAGTGTCCAAATAAGAAGAGACAATGTCACATAAGAACACTTATCAAGACAGTACCAGGAACTCCAACCAAGGTGATTGCTTCAAAGGGGAGAATAAAAAATGTAAATAAAATCCAATTAAGTAAAACCAAATCTATATCATTGAATCTTATCTGGAAACTGTGGGGAAAAAAAACACCAAAAACACAACACACACACAAAGACAAAACAACAATAGCAACAAACAGCCTGTATTGTTGATGAATGAAGTCCAGAGAGTCATAATTTTGCCATAATTATTTACAGAAAAAAGAGAGTGGTGGATAAGTCTCTTATTCATTATTAAAGCAGTGTCCTCAGAGGTAAAATCAAGGTGACTTGATGTCATGCCCTTGACACCATTCTCTCCCTTCCTACTTACTTTCCTTGCTCACCTAACAGCCTTCTGATTATCAACTCAGCATATGAAGGATGATAAGGATGTCTCCTGTCATAGGGATGATTTAAGAATGGAAGTGCTGTATGTAGAAGACATGAAAAATCATAATATTTCCCTTTATGAATTAATACTTTGACATTTAGATCAGTTCTCCTGAATCCAAAAAATTATGGGAATGCCAACAGATTTTATTTTTTAGGAGTTCAAATCTGAGGGTAGGACCCTGACCATGGTGACTTTCTCTGAGTAATGCCATCCTCTGGTGACAGCTGAGCAGCCTGGGTGACAACCTCCCCCACTATAGCCTCCTCCAGCACCAACAAGTAGGAGTAAGGGTCTATTAGGTGTCATTTTTGCTCTGTAAACTTGCCAAATAGTATCACCTCTGGGCTTCATTTTCCTCATATAAAGTAATGAATTGGCCTTGATGTTCTCTCAGAAATTTTAATCTCTGTGAGTCTCTTCATTGAAAATATCATTGACTTCTCTCTCTCTCTCTCTCTCTCTCTCTCTCTCTCTTTTTCTTTTAAATGTCAAAAAAGTACTATCTCCTGTAACACTTGAACCTTGGGTCTTGTTCTTGACAAAGTAAACAAATTAACTGTTCTCAGCTGATTAATCATGTGCTTCACTTCCCATGAGAATATGGGTTAGTTATGCATGAGAAAGTCTGCCAATTCTGACAGGAAGGTGTCTTTTAGGTGGGTAAGCCACCTGTGATGAACTGATCCATTGAAGAAAGCCTATTTTCTTGTTGCATAAATACAGGCCCGAAGACTACATGCGAGCTGTCATATATATACCTCTGAATGTAATTCCGCAAAAGTGACATACCATCATACTTCATGTTAATGTCTATTTGTACAACGATATTGTTTGAAATAATCGACCAATTTATCAAAAAGAACAGCAGACTTTGGAGGGGGAGGGGGGGTGTTTTTTCAATGCTAATAAAAAAAAATGGCATTTCTGTTTACCATTTGTCAGCTTTAAATAGTCAATAAATGTTTGTAATGATTTCCCAATTTTGAGATGTGACTCACTCATAAGGATATGCAATTTTTTAGATTTATGGAGAGGGTGTTACTTCCATAAACATCCAGCTTTGATAATTATCAGGAGAACTATTTATTATGTCTCACAAGTTAAATGCATAATAAATGGAATGCCTCTTATTGGTTGCAATTTTCTACATGGAAGGAATGCCTATTTCTTTGATAATCAACTCAATTGCATTAAAAAATCTAAAGCTTTCCAGTGTTGCAGGTTGATAATAAGCCCGGAAACACAGAATAGTATGATCTCTGTATAAAAATTGTTTACATTTCTCAAGCAGACGCAATAAAATTCAGAGTTATCTTAGTGTTTCTAGAGACTCTACCCAGAGAGTCCTGATTGATAACAGCTAATGGGATCAGATATGCCCTCCTACTGTCAGCTCCACAGCTCCAAAGCCAGCTCCTCAATCTGCCACCCAGAAACCCAGCTGGAACCTGGAATCCAAAGAATGTGTTTGCATTATCAAAGAACTCTCCCTATCCCAAAGGGTCCACCCTGGGATTCCATTCTAGTGACTTTACAGAACTCACCTAATTACTTATTAGTTAGTTCCCATAATCTGCTGAAGAACTTGTTTACTTGTTAACAGAGAGAATGGCGAGTCTAGCCCTAGGAGTCTGTGCCAATTGAACATGAAAAGTAAGATAAATATGCCTGAAATGATCGCAGTGTCCCTGAACATCTGAGCTAGAAGGAATCAAGAGATCATCATAGTCCTTCTGATTTTACAAATGAGCACATGGGAAAGGTCACCCGAAAGTCACTCTGGGAAATGTGACTGCCTGCATGCCATTCATAGCTCCTGGCACTGGCTTGTCACTAAATGGTGCTTAATGAATGCTTATTGAATTGAATGAATACAACTTGGATTTCTATCCTTTCCTATCAGATACCTAGTTCTAAAAAATAGAGACCTGTACTTCAGCCATGTGGTGCTATGAAGATGTTGCTTGCCATAACATAACCATTAACCACACGGAGAAAAAGATCAAACCAAACAACACAAGGAAAAGCATTCCCAGTAATCTCATTTGTATCATCACAGCACGTGGAGAGTTCAAAAAATTTCACTTATTCTTTATGAGCAAGAAACACCTGAGGCACACCTGTTATCTTGGACCTGGCACAGAAATACCTGATCCTGGAAGAGGGGGCGGGAGCAGAGGAGACGTTCCCTGGTTTGTGTAAATAAATAATTTTGCTTTCATGCAGATAGATTTGTACACGTGTCTGAAAGCCATTCTATAAGATAGCTTCCAAAAATAAACATGTTTTATTACCTTTTCAGACTTCGCCTTTTTAAAAGCCCCCATAGCTGCTAGATTGCATATACCAAACAGTAGCTCCTTACAACACAATAACATCCGCTGCATTTATTAATTTTATAGCAAGAGGGTGAAATAATGTTGTCTAGGGAACGGGATGAGAGGGGAGGGGGTTAGGAACTGGGAATTTTCATTCTGGCTCAGATGCTAATTCTCCTGTGACCTCAGCCAAGCCCTATAAATTGTTACTATCTGCAAAGTGAAGATAATGGGCAGGCCCTTCCCATCCCACAGGAGAGTTATAGAGATTAATTAGGCCGCTCATTTGAGATTCAAAGTGCTTTGAGCCCACAAGAAAAGTGATGGGGAGAACAAAGGATGGGCTCTCACTTCATTTTAGCAGACCTGGACCACACCAAAGACATTCTCAGGAATCCATTTGGTGGCACAACAGTATTTGTTAATTAACTGGTATTAAGAAGTCATTAAGGCTGCCAGGGGTTAATGGAAAGATTGAACTTGCTAAAACAGGCCTATGGGGGTGTAAGTCTAGGGCTCCTTTTTTTCTGAAGGAGGACAGGACCCTTAAGAATCAGGCCTAACTGGAGTGTGCTTCCTGGCCTTTCTGTTATCTTTTATTTTTTATTTATTTTTATATGTATTTTTATTGACTTGAGAGGAAAAGAGAGAGAAACATCAATGATGAGAGAGCATCATTGATCGTTTGCTTCCTTCACATTCCACACTGGGGATCAAGCGTGCAACCCGGGCATGTGCCTGACTGGGAATCAAACAGTGACCTCTTGGTTCAAAGGTCAATGCTCAACCACTGAGCCATGCCCGCAGGGCTCTGTTATCTTTTAGAAACTCCATGCAGGTAGTTTGGAGCATGAACTTTTTTTCTTTTCCAATGAAAAACATCAGAAACAAAAGGGAGGGGGGAATGAGGGACATCTGTAATAAAAAACAAAAACCAGAAAAACCCTTCTCTTCCTGTTAGCACACATACATACTCATATGCTTTATTAAAATGCATGAATAACATCCTAGCTATACATGTTCTTTGTGTGTTGTACAGACATTTTCTGTGTCCATTCTTCCTTTTTACTCAGCAATACCTCATGGTCTTCCCTCCAAACAACTAGTGTGATGCTGAGTCACTATTTCCATGTCTACATAATATTCCATGCTGTGGCTGTGCTATTCATACTTGAAAGCCTAGCATATACTCTCTCAACACATTGCTATTATAGCAATTATACAAAAATACTTTGAGATTGTTACATTAAAACTCGCTCTCCACAGGCAATATTGTTCCCCCAGGGGACACTGAGTAATGTTTGGAGACATTTTTGGTTGTCACATGGGAGGTGTCAGTGAAGCCCAAGGATGCTCTAACAACCCTATAATGCACAGGAAAGAATCTACCACAGACAATTAAAAAATTTTAAAGGAAGGGAATAGATTAATTAGTCCTTCTTCAGTAATCCTCTGATGAAAGAGTTCCATCTGACCTTGGCTGAGTAGCTCAGTTGGTTAGAGAGTCATCGTGATATGCCATGGTTGCAAGTGTGATCCCTGCTCAGGGCATATGCAAGAATAAAAAATCAATGTTTCTCTCTTTCTTTCTGTCTCTGTCTTTCTCTTCATCTCTAAATAAATAAATAAATAAATAAATAAATAAATAAAATAAAATAAGAGTTCCATCTGGTACACACACACACACACACACACACACACACACTCACACATTTCCACAGCCAAATCAGATGTCTAGCAAGAAACCATTAACGGAGGATCCCAGAGGGGACCTCAGCATACCACAGAAGGAGCAAAGGTGCAGTACACATGGCAGAATGAAATAGATCACCTGGAATTTTGAAAGCACAGCTAAGCCTTAGAAGTAAAGCTCAGATGAACACAAACCAGTCAGGAAAGTTATGGACCAAAATGAGATGTTTGTCTTTATATTAAAGGTAAATATTTTTGAGGGCAATTTTTTTGAGGGTCCAAAGAGGAAGGGAGAGACATTGGTAAAGATCTAAAGTATAGTGTTTCCTGGGCTAGCTCCCCCGCCCTGTCCATTTCACTGGCTTCTATAAAGAGTTCACAGCTCTTTTTGAATGTTTGAATACTTATCACAGTATTCAGTTCTGATCCTTCCAGAGTGTGCATTATTCCATATCATCCTCACAGTCAGAAGACACACAGTGGCCTCATGATGGAGCCCTCTGTGCGAAGGCAGGCCTTGGGCCTAATGCCATTCTCATGAAGGAGACATTCTGAACCTACACAACAGCTCTGGAGAGAACGCTCATTTCTCAGTATTACTACCACTGACAGAGCACACAGAGCTGAGGCTTATTTGGTTTTCTTTCTGGTCTTAGAATGTCTGTGTCTTGGGCTGCCCCTCCTGTGGGCAGGAGGGGCACACCTGCCTGCTTAGGGTAAATGAGGTCTTGTCCACCAGCTTTGAAGGAGCCTTTTGTGTCTCAGGACATGGAGCCCCGTGGGGAGAGATTGCTGAGGGTCTCTTCACTTTCCCTGGAGGATCTGAAACCACAACTTAAATGCCTCCTCCCTCCTTCTAGCTCAGAGAGACCAGAGAATAAAAATGTAAATAGGTTTTTAAAAATCTCTAAAGAAGGGAAGAGGTAGAGCGTCAGAGTTACAAATGTAAACACAACAGTCTTCCATCTTGTAAATTATTCAGGTTCTCCCAGTGTCTCTGGGATGGACAGCCCCCTGTTCTCTCTCCTCATCTCCCCTCAGCCCCTTTCTATTTTATTGCCCTTTCCTCTCTCTCTTCCTCCTTTCTCTGCTCACTTATCTCCCACTTCTTCTAGCCTCTGTCCTCTCATTTGTGATTGTCCTGTTGCTGATCAACAACAGTGGAAAAAAGTTCCCCCACATTTACATAAGCACCAAACCCTAGCTGAGGTGCAGGACATGTTACCCACAAAGATGGCACTTTGGCATATTCAATGTTTTAAGCTGAAGGAGTTTGAGAAAATAGCAGAAGCAGGAAGGTCACCCTGACCTCTTCCATCCCATGAGACAGTCATAAGACCCTCAAGTGAGAAGTGCCCTTCTTATTCCTGAGGAAAAAGCATCCTTACCTGGGAAGATAAAAAGCCAAGAAAAAGCCTAACAAACAGGCTATGCTCCCCTCATATTCCTCATATTCCTCTATTCCTCCATCACTGTTCACTCTTCATCAAAGCTAGCATTAAAATACTTAGGTCTTTTTCTTCACATTTTCACTTCCTTATGAAGGTTCCCATGTCAAGTAAAACTTGTATTAAATAAATTTGTATGTTTTCCTCCTATTCTTCTGTGTTTGTCAGCTTAATTTTCAGATCTAGCCAGGGAACCTAAAAAGGTTGAGGAAAATGTTTTCTTTTCCTACACCCACCTCTGGTTATATGAATTATGACTTGTGTGAGTTGCTTCCTCCAATCTCACAGGTCTCATATTTCTCTCAAAATTCAAAGCTTGGGACCCCTGGGGTAATATATTTCTGTCTGGCACTGTAAGTGCAGGCTGCTTGCTTTTTGCTCATCTCCAGTATTACCTTCCTTAAAGAACCAATGGGATATATATCCAAAATCTGCAGGATGAGCTGGCAAGCAGGAGACCAGGGTACTGTTAATGATGTTGCAATTTGAATTCAAAGGTAACATTTCCTCCTCTTCTGGGGAGGTCAGTCTTTTTTCTATTAAAACCTTCAACTGATTAGATGATATTCACCAACATGATGGAGGGTAATCTGCTTTACTCAAAGCCTTCTGATTTTGGGCACTCTGGTACAACTAAGTTGATAAAGAAAATTAACTACAAGAGTCCCCCCTTATCCACAGTTTTACTTTCCATAGTTTCAGTTACCTGTGGTCAACCAAGGTCCAAAAATATTAAATGGGAAATTCCAGAAATAAACAATTTATAAATTTTAAATTATATGCCATTCTGGGTAGTGTGATGAAATCTCCAGCTCTCCCACTCCATTCCACCCAGGACATGAATGATCCCTTTGTCTAGTATATCACACACGTTGTTTACTCTACTTGCACATTAGTCACTTAAGAGCTATCTCAGCTATCAGATCAACTGTGAATGTATGGCCGTACTTGTGTTCAAGTACCCCTTATTTTACTCAATAATAGCCCCAAAGTGCAAGAGTAGTGATGCTGGCAATTTGGATGTGCCAAAGAGAAGCTGTGAAATGCTTCCTGTAAGTGAAAAGATATGTATGTATTGGGGGAAAAGAACATGGCATGTATACAATTTGGTTTTATCCATGGCTTCAGGCACCCACTTGGGGTTTTAGAATGTATCCCTTGCATATGAGGGGAAGCTATTGCATCATATTAGGGGAAGCAGCTAACTGGGGCATTGTATCTGAAAATCTGGTGAATATAAGGTAATTGACAGCACATTCATGGGATCTCATGCCAGAAGTATATGTACAGTCACAAAGCAAAACAGAAAAAATTTATCCTGCAACAATCAAAAATGTTCTGGGCATATGCCTTGCTAACGGGGAACTCCTCCTCCTCCTCCTCCTCCTTCCCTTCTTCTTCTTTCTCCAAAGAAATGATTGCCTAGAGATATTTTGTTTTGCTCTACTCCCCCCTCCCTTAAACAACATTGATCATTGGATGAAAACAAAGGTTGCTATTTGTTTTATCTCTTGCTCACAGCAGAATGGCTTGAGAGAAATAGTGAATTGAAAGGGCAGATTTTTCTGAAGCCAATTGAAATGTGAAGTCCCTTCAGATCACTACAGAAAAACAAGTCATTATAGCCAACCCTTACTCATTTGGCCACATAGGAACTTGGTTGGCCCGGCATTCAAAGGCTAAATTTAGCAGAACAATTCTCAGCCAACTCTCTGGTTTGAAGGTGAGAGCTCACAAGGACAGCCTAGCTCCAAATTGATCTTCATTTACAGTTTCACTACAATAAATGGCATGTTAAAGCAGGTTTCTTATTATTTTGAAGATTTGAAATCTGGGAAACTCTAAGTGTGCACAGGAGAACATTTTTGTGCATGGTGTGTCATATTGGGGTGGGAGAATGAGGAGGATGAGGCTGAATCCCTGCCATTTAGTTTCTTGAAACTTCCTCTCTGGTCTTCCACCTACACCCACTTGGCTCAGAGCCCCTGCATGGTTTTCTAGAAATCTGCCTATTGTAATATATGTAGAGCCTATAGAATAGAATCAGAAACCAAAAAGTGAAGCCCTTTGTCCCTAATTCTGTCCTCTATGAAGCCCTTAGGCATGTGAATAGTTAGCATGAAGTACTTTTGCCACACCTTCAGTTTTGTTTTATTTGCCTTCTTTGTAGAATGAGAAAAACATTTTCCTTGTCTCCGAGAAAGACACAACAGGACCACATTTCCCTGAGCCATATGAGAAAAATGGGTGATTTTGGACTCTAATTAAACTGGCTCTTAAGAAAACATACCTTGTGGGTGAGATCTGATTCTTCTCAAATAATCCACTTGAGGAAATTTCCAGAATCAAATGTTGTTTCTTATCTTATTTAATGAGTAGGCCTTTCTACAGTGTGTCCCCCACTCTAGTCTCATCCCATTTACAGATCCATATGAGAATAACAATGAGCATGATAGGAAATGTTTTATTTTTATTTATTGAGTATTCATCGTGTGCTTCATAGTGTCATAAGAAATTCACATGTACCAATTTATTTAATCTTAACAATCCTATGAAGTAAGCATTGCAGATGGCATCTAGCTTCATAGCTCATGCTATTTTTCACAAGGGATAATTTTTTGGACACTTCATAATAATAACAACTGACATACATAAAGTTCTATAAAGCTTTAAAAAGTATTTTCACAGAACTCATTTTTCCCCTTTCTTCATCACTGTCAGTGAAATAGAGTATTTGCTTCTTTACCATCCCTATTATCTTCATTGAAAGGGTGAGGGAAATCAGACTGGGAGAGGCTGAGGAATTGCCCTGGCCACACCTGGATTTGCAGGTAAACTGACTGGGGATCAGGTACCCTGTCTGCTAAAGTATGGGTCTCCCGGCCTGTGGTCATCCAAGGCAGTGTCAGAAATTTAGTTCCCTGTCCAGCAGCAAAGTCTTCCCAAACTCAACTAGGCCCAAACGACACTCAATATCTTCCCTCCATAAACCATCACTCTCAATTCTCCCCTTCTTGTCAGTGAAACCATCTACCTCTGGTCTCCCAGTTTCAAAATTCAAGAGTCATCTTTGATAACCTTTATCCTTCTTTCTCTCACATCCAAACAGGACACTCAATGTGTCTTTTGAAATGAATGTGGCCAATTGGTTAAATAAGTGCTAGCCTGAAAGTACCACAGATCCCTTATGCCATGATGGGGAGGGGGGTGCTCAAGGATGGAAAACAAAGATGACAGGAGGGAATGGCCTTATAATCTCATGGAGGAGATGAAACTGGATCATAGATCATTAAACTTCAAGATAAGAATTTTTTTTTAAAATATATTATATTGATTTTTTACAGAGAGGAAGGGAGAGAGATAGAGAGTTAGAAACATCGATGAGAGAGAAACATCGATCAGTTGCCTTCCGCACATCTCCTACTGGGGATATGCCCACAACCAAGGTACATGCCCTTGACCGGAATCAAACCTGGGACCTTACGCTCTATCCACTGAGCCAAACCGGTTTCGGCTTCAAGATAAGAATTGATAGAGACACAAGAGAGGGAACATCAAACAGATTCTTACTGATAAGATGACAGATCTCAGAGAACATGCACATCTCCAAGTAGCCCAGACAGAGAAGCCAGGCAGCATGTGAACTGAGACTTGGATAACTGAGAAAACCCCCAAATAGGGGTAGACCTGGTGCTCAGAAGTTGGAGGAGTAGAAGTAGAAAGAAATGAATATTATCATTTGTCTGATGTTTAGTGGACAATGAAAGAGATCTGAAGAAACTAGGAATTTCCTTGAAATTCCATTCTTCTTTCTCTCCCCTTGCACCATGATCACCTTGGTTCAGTGTTTTATCATCCACTTGAGGAAATTCTGTTTGCAGTAATTCTATGGCCTCTCAGCCAAGAGCCAAAACTCCAGCTCTCCCTCTTTATACAGGAATGCTATAGGTAATGGTCATGCCTTCCCTTCCATTAAGGATATTCATAGTTTATTATTTATTCACAAACACTGTTACACAGAAGCACCGTTTTGCTGAATTTAAGGCCACCTCTTTCCCCATGCTTTGGATTTCATTTCATCTCACCTACTTAGTATGATGACCAGTCCTGTCTTCTGTAGTCATCCTCTTCCTCACTCTTGGGTCCTTTGCACCTTCATTTAAATATTCCCAATTCTTTCTCATTAAAAACAAAAATCCTCCTAACACTCCCTTGTTCCCCTCAATCTCCTCAGCTATTTTTTTTTTTACCATCAATCCCATGAACATGTAATCTCTGTTAATTCACTTTTTAGTCAACCAGTTTAATCTCCACCTCATCACAGCAAACCAGTTCCACTATGGTGACCACACCACTGAGGATGATGCAGGGCTGAGAAAAACAGAAAACCAGAGTAAATGTTTATTTTAAACAAATTATTTGTTTCAGGACTTATTTATATGTGCCATGAAGTCCAGGGCTGACCTGGTGACTATGTGATGTCCCCAGGGACCTAGGTGACTCCATCTTGCTGCAATGCTATTCTTAGCCTGCAGATTTCATCTTCATGATTATCTGACGGTTGCAAGATTGTTGTTCCACTATCAGCCATGTGTCTGGCTTCTAGGAGGGAAGAAGGGCAAAGTTGAGTGTGACCTTTAAAGCACCTTGAAAACTCTGTGCAGCCAGGGAGAGAGACTCTGTCACCAGGCTTCATCACAGGGCCTGGTAAATTTTAAAATACTTCTAATAGCACTTTTTAAAATGTAAAATGCAAAAATATTCATCTTTTTTTCCTCCAATTATTAAGAAAATTGTTAAGTTTAGTGTCAATCTTTTCAGACATGTTTTCAATGCATATAGTGTGAGCTATATAAAATAGTGATTGTTTGAGAAGTTACTTGAAAGGAAATGAGCAATTTCATATTCATAAATAGGACTAAATCCCACAAGGCCTGTGACAAAATTGCCCAGTGAAAAAATGCCCAATGTCCCACCCCCACAATCCCTGCCCTAACTTCTCCCTTCACAGCTTCCTGTTTTATTGCAATCACCCCTCTGGTCCTCCCCCTTCTCCTGGCTCACACAGTTACTAGTAACACTTGAAAGTCTTCAAGTTTTCTTCTTAATTTCTCAGTATTCTTTTCTCAATAGTTATGAAATCTGTGGATAATTAGGGGGAGTAGAGTGAACTTCTTTCAGTGGTAATAGTTCTAGGTGAGACTGGTCTTTAGATATTTTTGAGAGTGTAGAAGGCCACTGAGTCAGAAGAGCTCCTGAGAGATTTGTGCTCCTGCTCATCTTTCTTTTTTAAATATGCTCTCCTTCCACCTGCCTGGAATCAGCAAGGGGCATGTTCTTCTTGCTGGGATGTAAGTTTGTCAACTTCTTTGATGGCCATCTGGCCCAAAGAATCATCATTCTAATGTTAGCAACTTTTGACCCAGCCCCTCCACTGACAGAAATTGATCCAAAGAAATAAGAAGAAATAAAAAGAAATAAAGGAATAAAAAAATTCACACATGTGTATGTAATGTTCACAACATTTCTTTTTTATTTTTTATAGAAAAGAGACTGAGGATATTCATAAGCAATTTTATCAGAAGTAGAAATGGCTGATAGCTTTTTAAAAAGTTATTTTGTTTTAAATAAGAGATATCAAAAACTCAATTTACCATTAATAGGGGTATTTTAAAATAAATTATTGCAGATATGTATTCTATTAGGAATAATGAATCACAGCTATATTTATTGGAACAAAAAAAACCATTTTAAAGGTGGATTTTAAAAAATTATGATATAACCTTTTAAAAAGTGAGCACACTAACATGTAAATGTGGAGAAAATTCTGGAAATAAATATCAAATGTTAGCAGCATTTTTCTAAGAAATTTACTAATGATTTTTCCTTCTTTATAATTTACTAGAGACCCAGTGCATGGATTTGTCCACATTGAAAGGAAATTAATTAGAAGATGGCCAGGTTGGGGCAAGACGGGCCAGACATCCCCTGGAGCCAACCTCCCATGGCCCCTCCCCGGCGTCTGTGGAATGAGCAGGGTCCCTCCATAGCTATTAGGTCCCTTGGCCTGGCCTGTGGGGATTGGGCTAAAATCGACTCTCTGACATCCCCCGAGGGGTCCCGGAGTGAGGGCGGGCACTCTGCAAAGTTGTTGTCATATAGGGTGTGGAATGCAAATGCAAGTGTGCAGGAAACCAGATTTGGGGCCAACAGTGCCCCAGCAACAACATAACCCACAGCCAAAGGTAGAATCATGCAACCCTGTGAGGAGTCGGGCTTCCTCTTCTCTGGTTTCGGGGTGCATCACCTGAGAACCGCTGCTGCCAAGTCACTGCAAGCTCAGCAGCTCCTTTGTTGAGCATCTGTCCCCTGTGGTCAGTGAGCATCATAGCGACTGGTCGGACGGACACTTAGCATATTAGCCTTTTATATATACATATTATATACAGAATATTATCTATCTCTCTCCCTTTTTTCTCCTTTTCTTTAACAATGGTTACATTTTCACATTTACAATAATATTGGAGGCCCTGTGCATGAAAATTCTTGCACTCAGGGGGGTCCCTCAGCCCAGCCTACACTCTCTTGCAGTCTGGGACCCCTTGGGGGATGTCCACCTGCTGACTCAGGCCCACTCTCCGGGGGATTGGGCTTAAGCTGGCAGTCAGACATTTCTCTGGCAGCCCGGGACCCCTTGGGGGATGTCCACCTGCCAGCTTAGGCCCGCTCCTCATAGGGAGCTGGCCTAAGCCACAGTTGGACATCCTTAGTGCTGCCAAGGGGGCTGGAGAGGCTCCCACCACCACCTCTTCACTCACAGCCATCAGCCCAGCTTGTGGCTGAGTGGTGCTCACCCTGTGGGAGTACACTGACCACCAGGGGGCAGCTCCTGTGTTGAGCATCTGCCCCCTCATGGTCAGTGTGCATCATAGCAACCAGTCATTCCTGGTTGTTCTGCCATTAGGATCAATTTGCATATTACCCTTTTATTATTTAGGATAAGCTTTTTAGATCTTGTAAAACTTGGGTTCTAGACTCACTAGTCCTTCCTGTTCTTAAGAATTCACTCCAGTTTGTTGTGGTCTGAAGAGATCATGTTAGGTCCAAAAGCAGTGGGTCACCAGTGTCTTCTCCTCCACCTTGGTCATCCTATTCTTTGGCACTGGTTTGTCCTAAAGGAAGGAAATGCTGTCATCATTCAAAAGGGAAGGAAGGGGAGAGAAAGATGCAGAAGAATAAAGGGAAATAGTGAAGGGAAGGGAGCAAGCAAGAAACCTATCTTCTGGTAAGATTCAGCCTAGATTGTCTTTTGCATTATTTTGAATTCAAACTGTTGATATATGTCATCAACAAAAATGTGCAAATTCACATCAAAGCATATATGAAATTTCTATATGAAAACACTAAGAAATATACTGTGGTTGATAAATGCCAGAGATTGCTGTTGTTTTTTCCTGTGATTAAAGGCAATAGACAGATGGCTCCCTCAGTTGATATAACTCAAGACCTGGGTCATTCTGAGCACACTTTTTAATTATTGCCATTTCAACATGGCTGTACTGTTACTCTATCTTATTTAAGTGGAAGGGGGTGATAGATATCTTGTAGATATTTTCATCTATTTGCAAACTCTATTCCATATTGATTTCTGTATTTGCATAGTTTCTGAGGTTATCACTGCAGGGGGGGATCAAAATAGGAAATCTTTATATATATCTAATATATATAGGACTTTTTCCCTCACATCCTGCATGTTTCTGTCTCACAATGCTAATCAGCCACCGAGGGCCCCTGAGTCTCAGAGAAAAACTGTTCAGCTGAAAGAGAACCCATCATCTAACCATATTTCAACATGTCACAATGACAACTCTGCCCTGAGAGGAGGCTAGGTTTCTAATAAAAGCCAGATAGCCTAATATCTCAAGTTATTTTCAATCCTGCCTGTCCTACCCATTTGGCTGTTCATTTATTTTTGTTAGACTTGTTCTTTTGCCAGAGAATTTTCTAACATCCTGCCACCAACATCTGCACAGAATAGAATACTTTAGAGGGTCAGATGAAATGGGGGGGGGGCGGACCTTCTCTCTGAAAAGGGTGAGGAAGATAGTAGTGCTTCTGTTTGAAGCAACAGAATAAGAGAGAGTGCCAACTACACTGCACCAATAAGCCATTGTGATTGGCCATGCTTCAGCATAGGAGGGATCTGAGGCCATCTAACAAAGGTGAAGGGGACACAACACGACTGTCAGCTCCTGTGCCATTGGCATCTGCCACGCAGAACACAGTGCCATTCTGCCGGCATTCAATATTCTCCTTGTATATGATAGCCGAAAAGGCAACTTTTAATTTTTGTTGCCTCCCTTGTTATTTTTCCCCTCCATCAGATTGTAAACTCTACAAAACAGAGCATGTGTCTAATAGATTCACCAATATATACTAAACAAATAGAGGAAGGGAGGCAGAAAGGAAGGAAGAAGAGAGGGAGGGAAGGGGGAAGAAAGGAATTTGTGCACTTATCCAATTACACTTCCCGCACCTCCCATGCTCCATTGGTTGCTGTTTGACTGCATCCTGCCTGCCAGTCTAGGCAGCAACTAAGAGAGGATCTGGCAGGGAGCAAAGTGATCAATAAATGTCTGCTGAATTGAGTATATTCTTTAGTGCTCATTGGATTAACAATAGGTTAAAATTGATATTAGAGTAAAATAAGAATGCTAGTGTAGACATGCTCATAAATAAGTACTTTGAATGAATTGGTTTCATAAAAGGGAAGTTTTCAAATCCATGCTGAGAGCTAATTATTTTGGTCACTACATCTTCTAAATTCCAGGCACATTTCTAAGGCTGACACAGTGGCTGTCAGCACACTAGGGGCAGTCCGATTTTTGCAGGAGGCAGGCAGCCCTCCTGTTCCAAACAGATGCACTCCAGGCAAACGAGTTATGGTGACATTTGCAGGGCTAGTTTCTGAGGCCCAGAAGAGATGATGCCACTGCTTAGTTGTCTCACCACATTAAGATTAGCGTGTTGTCTATAGGTGGACATTAATAGTTGTTGTAGTATTTTTTTTTTAAATCTATGTGGAAACTTACACATGTGAGAAAGACGAAGTGCACCAGACAATTAAAGAGATGATTTAATTCAGGCTATTGCAATAGGGTGGACATTCATTGATCAGTAATATCTCAAAGAAAAAGAAGGGGCCTGGAATTTCATAGAGGTGGGTGTACAGGGCAGGTAGACAAGGGGGTCATGCACAGGTCTAGGGGAATCAGGTGAAGGATGGAGAGGGGTCTTCTCTGAACATTGAGGAAGGACAGAGGTGTGTCTTATCTTGGAACAAGTGAGAACAGGGTGATCTTTTGTGATTAGTGGTTTCTTAGACCAAAAAGGCTATTCATGATGACTTTATTACCCACTCCCTCAAGATTATTTTCTTTGTAATTGAGGGAAGATTCTCAACGAACTAAAGCAGAGCTCATAAGCAGATAATCATCAGGTCAGATGCAGCTGGCATATATAGGAAGTTTGTGGAGAGAAAAAGAAGTTACTGGCGTTTACAAATCAGTAATTTTCACACCAATTCTCAAAAATCAATCTGAACATTCCAGGGCATTTTCCAAGGCCACAATCAGCAGCAGCTGTGGGACATTATATATGCCATTTGTCAAGGACTCCACAACTCCTTATCCCAGAGACTGAGGTGGCTGCCCTTCGCCGCCATTTTCCCTTTGTTGTTCATCAAAGGCCAGGTCTACTCTTTAATTAACATCTCCTGTCTGACCAGGGGCATTCAAGCTTGCAATCACAAATGATATGTAGTTCTACAAGAGGAAGGATATGGCAGAAGAGTGAACCTAGAAAAGCCTGGTCTTCAAGCCTGAGATCCTTCCAGCTGGAATTCTATGATCCCTGGGAGCTGACAATTCATAGGTGTAGACAACATCCGTACAGGTACTTACAAGTGTGAATGGATCCCTGTAGAGTTTGTCAAGTTGAAAACCAAAGCAGGTCAACAACCAAATGTATTTTTGAAACCTGAATTAAGTTCCCATCAGTTCAAAGTCAACTCCAACAACATGAACAAACCACACTTAGAAACAGGCTCCTTGATTCCCTCTTATATCCTGTATTTTAGTATCTATTCATTCCCAATTAAATTCAAAGTCATCATTAGATTCTGTATTTCTAAAGTCCAAATATCATTTATTCTTCTCACTGGCAAAATACTGTCCAGTTCTGTGTCTGAGATCTGAACTAAGCAAAAATGCTGTTAGTGAGCTTGCATCTGGGAAATGAATCCGAGCTCCTATTAGACATGATTACCCTTATTAGTGGGTGTGACTTTCAGCCTGGGGTATTTATCACTAAGGGGATTGCAAAGGAATTGTGCAAGAGAATAAAATATTTTTATTCTAATAATCTAAGTGACGAAGATGTAATACAAAATACTTGACTGACATTTTGATGACTTATTAGAGGAGAGTGGTTTCAAGCTGAAGTTGTCATGTGAAATTATTAGATGTGACTTTGCAAAACATATTATCTGATTTATATTAAATAAACAATATTAAATAATAATTAGCAGGGATCAGCAAACTATAATCTGTGGGTCAAATCCAGCCATGCCTGTTTTGCAAATAAACTTTGCCTAAAGCTAAGGACAAGGGCCTGAAGTGGAATCATGGAAGACTTGAAATAAAGCTATAAATAGGGAAAAGACGTGAGCACCAATTTGTCCCAGAAGCTGGGTATTGACAGTCTCAGCTCAGCCGTGAGAGAGGTGATCCTTGGTGAGTGCTGGCATGACACTGATTAGCGGTGGGCTGGTGGCTAGCTTGAGGGACCTAGTGGTGAATTGGTCAGGATGGCAACCCCCTGGAGATAGGCCTCTAGGGCCACACAGCCCTAAGTTCTCCCATTTCCTGAAAGTATCAGGTGTGCTTCGCTTCTAAGTGGGAAGGAGAGGTTCCTTCAGAGAACAAATGTTTTCAGTGACGGGGCATTACCTTAGTAAAGGGAGGTGATGAATTCACCTGTAGAGAAAAACTTCACAAAATCTGAACAAGGTTGCAACTGTACACTGAAAATCAGGCGTTGGATCCCAGCACAGCCAGGTCCTGGGACTCAAGAGTTCCTCTTGAGCAGCCACTCCCTGCGTGGCTGCGATCAATGGAGTGTGTCCTCAGGGAGAAATCTGTTCAGAATCTGTCTGAGGAGTCATGCAAGGTTGTTTGTGATCTCAGCCTTGTATTAGGAGATGACAATACTGATGGTGCTAGAGTTGGAAATAACCATATGTGCTACCATCTTGCAACCATCTGTGACCAAAAACAATAATTCTGACCAGACACGAGATCCAGACTTCTATCCAGCTATTCAATTTTGACCAAATGAATCTTCCTACAACCTACAGGAAGTCAGTTGACTATTTGCCACCTTTTGCCAAAGAGAGCATGGCATGAGTCTGCACTGAAACTTTAGCTAAATCTCTAAGTCCCCTGAGTGTCAGAAAGAGATTTGCTATGTATCAGATCTCCTGGGAAACCCTGATCCTCCTGAGAGCCCCAAGGCCCCACACCTGCAGGGGTTTATTTTCTGCCCACATGTGGTTTTGTTTAGCTCTGGACCACACTCATGTTGGACTTAACCATGGGGAATGCAGGGTGGGCTTCAGAATCTGTGGACCAGAGATATTGGTGGTACAGAAATGCTTAAAAAAAAGTTATTCAACCAACCTACAACTATCTATGTTATCAGTTCCATATATTCCAAAATGATGTGGAATCATGTTATCTTATCAAATCTAATAAAGGACCTGCAGAAATCTGAATTATCTTCTGTCCTGGCAATCATTACAGTTAATGCATTTCCTTCTCATCACCATTCTTCCCAAATCTATACACACACCCATAATATATATATTGTATTATTTTGATACAGACCATTAAAGTTTTATGATATACTGTCCTTAAATTATAAGATCTTTTTAAATATAATGTTTTTCAGCTAAAATAAAAGCAAGGTATAGATGTACCAATGTACTGGTAATTAATATTTATGAAATATAATTTTACAATAAAGCTTTTAAAATGTTAATAGTGTATCTTTTCTATTTTCTTTTGGTGTAGTTAGGTGGGGAAAATTACTGTTCTTAGTATCTTAATTAAAATAGAATTATACTGTCAGCAAAACAAAAAAATCATTTGACATATTCATGTTGTAATTACATTTAAAAGTTTACTCTCCATTAGTGTTCCTGATAGTACTAAGCCATCTGTACTTGTAAAAATAATAATAAACAATGAATTTTGTATGTGTAATAGTAATTAAGCAATAATCCCAAAGCAATCACTTCACTGTGATAATTGCTTGATAATCAATTATTTGTAATATCAACAATAGTTTTTTTCTTCTTTTTAAAAAATCCTCACTTGATGATATGTTTTTATTAATTTTTAGAGACTGAGGAAGGAAGAGAGAAATATCAATGCAAGAGAGAAACGTGGATCAGTTGCCTCCCTTACGCACCCTGACTGAAGATTGCCCCTGAAACCCAGGCATGTGCCCTGACCAGGAATGAAACCCAAAAACTTTTTGGCATATGGCACAACATTCCTCTCACCTGAGCCATCGGCCTGGGCAGTTTTCTTTACTTTCTTTATCTTTAAAACTTGCTGGTAGCTATAGCAGACTCAGCAGCTCTGCTGGAAAACTAGTAATTCTGTTGTGTTAATGACAGATTTTCCATGAACCAAAATTCTAGTTATGGTCCATTAGAATTGTAATAGGTTACAGTATTTTCAAAATTGAGACTGTTATAAATATCTCACTCACTTTATTATTACAAGTAAATGGCTTTAATAAAACTTCTAGTGAAACGTAAAATGTGAAGGGGCTGATATTACAAAGCAAAACATAAATGTGAAGACAACAGAGAGCTTCGTGTTCTAAGTAAGAATAGATTGACAGAAAACAACCTATTGGGGGAAAAACATAAAATAGAACCACTTATCTGCAGTTATATACTTTTTCAAACATATCACTACACATTATAGCTTTAGACAGCTTACTAAGCCATTTCAAAAAATTATGTATTATATTGAGGTGTGGCATTTCTTACAACAAAGAGGTGACTAAGTCATACATAGTTAACCAATAAAACAACTTAAGATATTTATGATTCAAAGCAAGTATTTTGTTTTAATTTTAATACAGCAAAAAAAATGTATTGGGTTAAAACAATTCTTTCTAAATCTCATATCCAAGGAACAAAGAACTTGGTTTGATCTCTTTACACTGAATTCCTCAAATGACAAGGATATACACACTAGAATACATCCAACTGCCTCTAGATTAATGGTTCTCAATTTGGGGAAATTTTTCCCCCTGGGAGAACATTGGATAATGTCTGGAGACACATTTTCAGTTGTCACAGGTGGGGGAGGGTGCTCCTGGCCTCTTCTGGGTGCTGGGAGGCACCTTCCAGTGCCCAGGGCATCCCCATGTCAGAGAAGGATCCAAGCCAAGACGCCTATAGTGCTGAGGCAGAGAACCTTGGCTTAGGTGACCTGTTTTGCAGTTAAATAATTTATAAAGGAATTCAAGCATTTCAACTTTGAAAGTTTCAGAGTGGAATTAAAAGCTCTACCAGGAACTTGATTTCCCCTCCTTTTCTACCAGAGAAAATAGAAAGTATCACAGAAACTAGAACTTCTCCAAGATCTGGTACTAACCTGCTAAGCATCAAAAGAAAAAGGTTTATTGAAGTGAACTAGGTAACTCAAAATATCATCACGAGGGCTGCTTCAAGAGGATGATGTGAACCTGCTGTAAACCACATCACAGAAATGGTCTGGTGCAGAAACTCCACTTCTACTGTTGCCGTCAGTGCCAAGTGTATCTGGTGCCAGGGGTCCAGCCTCTATCATCCTCCAGAGAAAGGAGGGCTGTGCAAGAGCCTTGTACTCCCTTTGCAAGCTTGACAATCACAGGTAGATCTTATGGAGGACCCATAGCATGCATAGGCCACGCTGTTTCCAGGGTGACTGCAGAAGAAAAATGTCTACTTCCAGAAGATAGGGCTCAGGATATGGAAACCCATGGAAACCTATGGAGTTGTGAAGAGCTGACTTCACAAATAACATTTGCGATCTTGAGACCAGAATTGCCATTTGTTTTTAGAAACAATAGGTCTAGAAACATTGAATCTTGTATTTTAGGGTTGGATGAGATATATCTATGCTAAATATACTTTCTCATCACCTTAATCCCCACCTCCATCTATGTTCAGTTTGTCTCTTATTTTTTCTCCTTCCCTGCAACTTTCCTTCCTTCCTTCCTTCCTTCCTTCCTTCCATCAGTCAACAAATATCCATTGAACATCTTTTGAAAAATACTGTTCTAGAGGACACTGCTGTGAACAGGCAAAATCCATGCATTTATATTTACATTTGGGGAGAGAAATACAAAATAAATAAGTAAACTTGATCAGTATCCCTGACTGTCCAAACTTAGGAACTGTCATATACAAGTAAATATTCAGATAAATATCTTATTCGAATTTGTGTTACCTGCTATTTGAAATTCAGGCACCAAATAAATTAAAATAATGCATTATCTCCTGTATTCAAATCCAGCACCCTAACTCAGGAATTAGTAGAACTAAAAAATGAAAGGAATTTTTATACCACTTCTCAGGTGGCAACAGATGCCTGGGAGAAATGTAAGCAGAGAGAGTGACAGTGACACTCCCAAGGGGGAAGAAATTGCAATGTTACTAGTAAATACTGTTGAGAACCACATTTGAAAGTGATATTTGGGAGAAGTTCTGATCAGAGAGAAGCAAGTGCAAAAGCTTCGGAATGGAGCCTACTGTGATTTATTTGTGTGGTCAAGGTTGGGGATTAGTATAATAAAACTCTGAAGCAGCATGTCATTTTTTTGAGTACTAAAGTAGTTCAGTGCTGTTGGACCATATAGTGCTGTGTGTGTGTGTGTGTGTGTGTGTGTGTGTGTGTGTGTGTGTGTGTTTATGGTGCATGGCAGTTTTGTGTGTGTTATATTAGTTGTATTTTATGCATAAATAATATTGCGCATATATATATTAGAGGTGCACATACACTAGAGGCCCGGTGCATGAAAATTCATGCACTGGAGGGGAGGTCCCTCAGCCCGGCCTGCCCCCTCTCACAGTCTGGGAGCCCTCAGGGGTGGGAGGCAACCTTGCCAATCAGGGGAAGGCGACATCCCATCACACCTCTGCTGCTGCCACTGCCCACTGTAGGCAGTGCAAGCCTCGGCCGGCCCTGGTTACCTGAGCCTCGGGTAGTCCTGGGTGGCTGGGCAGCTGCCATCCAAGGCTTGCCTAAGCCTTGGGCAGGCCCTGGAAGGCTGGGGGACCGAGGAGACCAGGGGACTCTAGAGATAGGCACGCAGAGCCGCTGGGCCCACCTGGGGTCAGGCCTGGCCTTGCAGCGAGCCTACTGCCCTGGCGGGGCTGAGGGGACTGGGCGCTGCCATCTTGTGGCTGTGGGCGCTGCCATCTTTGAGGGCGTGGCAATCAACTAGCATATTCCCTCCTTATTGGCTGTGGGTGCTGCCATCTTGAGGACAGGGCAGTCAATTAGCATATTCCCTCCTTATTGGCTGTGGGCACCACCATCTTTGTGATGGTGTGAAGGTCAATTAGCATATATATACACACATCTATCTATCTATCTATCTATCTATCTATTTATCTATGGAATAAAAGTATGTCAAATCCAACTCAACATTAGCTTTCTTGCAAAAAGGCTGTTCTCTTATTCAGCACTCATTAAACATCTTCTCATAAATCTAGTCATATTTATAGTCTGTAAAGTGCTTCACTTCTACTAAATTGTATTATTCCTTAATTACTTCTTGACCATAAATCTTCTCATCCAGGTTTTAAGTTCTTTCATAGAAGTAGGATACTGTCATATTTTTTTGTATCCTTCACAGCTGAGCCCTCACTGAGAGAAGGAGAGGCTCTTTCTTCTGGGGGTCAGTTTGGGGCCTGACAGGTTGTAGATCGATGAAGGATTTCATGGTCACCATTCAAGTTTGTACTCAGCATACCATAGACAAATAAGGCATCTAAGTATTTTAGAAAAAGAGGACAGCAATTTTACTGTTGTCTCCCTCCATCTTAAAATAATTGAGAAATTCGGTGAAAAGTCAGAGGTTTTAGTTGCTTTTATATAATTGATATAAAACCCTGCTTGTAGGGTCAATATTAAAGACACAGTGGTGGCTGCTATGATTTTGTCAATTGCTCTCTCCAGTAGCTTCGAACGGACCTCGATTATGATTTGCAATGTGCCCTACATCCTAGGTCTGTGTTTACATTGCACCAACTTAAGGGGAGTTTGGGCAAACACTTGGATAATATAATCAATAGAAATAGTCAATACAGTCACCTCTTGGTAATGTTTTCAGAAAATGTCACTTGTTCTTAGCAGGAGAAAATGATCAGGGTTTTACCACATTTCCTGACACAGTTTGGAAGAAAAAGGTGTAGGTGTAGACACAGCATTCACAGAGAGATCAATCACACATTCACTGGAAGGATCGCAATGGGATACATCATGAAGATCTGAATATCTCAAGAGACAAGTGGATTCCTATCATTTCCCAGCTCCCTAGCACTGCTCGCTGAAGAGCTAACATTTGTCTTGATGGCTTTGAGTTATGCTTAGTAAGAGATCTCACTGAAGGAAAAGGTAAACAGCACAATCCCCCCTGATAAGGTAAGTATTGTGTTGAGATAATTGTTAACTTGGACAAAGCTCCACTGTAGGGCATGTTTAACTGCCAGCCAAAATTGCACACATCTCTCTAATTAAGCAAATCTCCCCTTCCCCACAACAAGGGCCTGTTGAGAGCAAAACAAGTAGAAATGAGAGAAGATTCTATATTAGAAAAAAGTTCTAGATCATCTTCAGGATAAAGTGTGGGCAATTCTCCCACATCAGTACCAAAAATGTTCCCAGTGTTTTAAGGAATACTTAAGCAATAACTACAGCCATGAATGGAGGACTTAGGGTGCCAGGGCTGGCATGTACAAGTTTCTTACATTTTATTCTTATTTTATAACAGTCACAAATACAAAACCCCCAAGGAGCCAACTGCTCCTTCCTCTAAGAATCCTGCCATGACATGGCAGACCTGGAGTTCTTCACCCCTCCTGGCACCTTCTATGGCTCTTCTCACCTTCCTAGACCTCTGAAGGTATTTGTCACTGCACTTCCACCCTGAACTGCAATTGAAACTTACGGTGACAAGTGACTGTGCCTTTTTAGGGTCAGATGCCACTTCTCAAGTTTGCCTAGTGATTCTTTTACTAGAATCTTCCCTTATATAGTAAACTAGTGGCCCAGTGCACAAATTTGTGCACATTGAAAGGAAATTAATTAGAAGAAATATTTGATATTGCTATTTGCCCTTTCTCTATAATAGAAGTGTCAGAGATGAAAGGAAATTAGTAAAATGTCATGAAAATAATATATAAATTGATTAATAAATAAACAATAACAACATGATATAACAATGAATATTTTCCATGAAATTTTTACTGTCAGAATCTTCATTTATCATTAATTTTTTAAAATATGCTGGATATTCTGGAAAATTTATATCATTTGGACAAACTTTGCCTTTGATACAACATGGAGTAAATTTTCCATCAGATGGCTTTTCATCAGAGAAATTTAGGGATAGACAAAATTGACATGTAATAGTCATTCCACCACAACTGTGTTCGATAATTGCATCCTCATCTAACTCATTTTCAGTATGAAGGCAGTTCCTACCAGTATTGGTAGTACTTGTTGATGACTGTACTTCAGACATATTCTGTCAATGACATCACTTTCTTTTGGCTTCAGAGGTACATTGTGCCAATAGTTGATCTTCAGATACATTCTGTTGACGATGCCAGCTTCTTTCAGCTTCAGAGGTATGTTGTGGCAATAGTTGGTCAGACATATTCTGTCAACAATTTTGGCTTCAGAATGTCAACAAAAAAGTGGACTGGGCTGGGCTGTGGGCCAGATTTTGCGCCACGGGAGTGTCAATTTGGTGGGCTGTCGCTCAGGGGTGGTGGCAGGGCCTGTGTCCCACTTGGGGGAAGCCAAGCATTCCTTTGTCGGCACCAGGTCCACGGTGCCATTTCTTTGTGCATGTCATGGCAGCTCCTGCACTGATCATCTGCCCCCTGTTGGTCAGTGTGTGTTATAGAGACCGGTCAGACAGTGGAAAGGACACTTAGTATATTAGCCTTTTATATATATAGATAGAGTTATATATCACATGGCCCCATTACTATGAAAATAAGACCGCAGGCTCAGAAATTTGGATCATGCCTTTTGTTGTTTACTTAGCTGCATGCTGGAAGACCTGAGGGAGACTGGCTGACAGCCATCAGTAGGAGATTCTCACACCTAAACTCCTCACTTCTTAACTCATTGGGTTTTCTTTATGCCTCATTACAGCCTAAGACCTTACCACCCACTCCCAGCCATTATCCTTATGGAAATTACTGTGGGATCACAGAGCAGGAAGACCCTTATATTCAAAAATAACCAAAGGCTGATAATATTCATTTAACAAGGGATTGCAGTGTTCAGTTTGAAACACAGAAAAAAACCTATAAATAAAATGAAATCCACATTTCAAAAGAAGTTCAAATATACATTTTGAAAACAAGCATAGTACAATAAACTAGGTAAGGTATATATATGTCTGAAAGGAGATGTAGAAATGCATTTTCAAAGAAAAGGTATTTGTTCAATAGAACAAAGAGGAGTATGAGGTTGAGGGAGTAAAATAATGAAGAGTTGTTGCTACTTGAAAACATATCATAAAGTTCTATTTCTTATGGGAGGGCTGACTTTTACCCTTAACATTTCCTCTAAGCAGGCTAACTGCTTATTGCACAGCCCTGATTGCTTTGAGAGAGGGAGTATCTTTCTTTCTTTCTGAACAATAAAGCTATATAATCCTGGAATTCTCAGGACATGTTTTCTGCTATGAGAAAGTCAGACATGCAATAATAAAGATGACATGCAAAACAGAAACTTCAGGACTTTGAGCTTTTGGATCCAGCTATTCCTGAAGACTTTTCAGTGATATAAATAGAATATTTTCTTTTTTTTGTTCATGTCAGCTTTTTAAATTGATTTGGGTTTTTTTTTTGCGGGGGGGGGGGGGGGTGGTGATGGGGGGGAAGGGAAACATTGATTTGTTGTTCCACTAATTTATACATTCATTGGTTGATTCTTGTATGATCCCTGACCAGGGATTGAACCCTTTTTTTTTTTTGAAAATGCATTTCTATATCTCCTTTCATACTTTGGTGTATCAGGATGCTACTTAACCAACTGAGCTACCCAGCCAGGGCTTTGTTTAAGTCAGTTTGAGTTGTGTTTATTGATCGCAGTCTATTTAATCTTTGTTACCCAAAAACTAATAAGAGTCTGGCACTTTATGAGTGGTGAAAAGATATGTCATATATATAAATTAATTAATTGAATTGGATTTGTCTCTTAGAGTCAGCCACCTATGTCACTCACTTTAGTTGGTGCAATGTTTCCTTGATTCAAAATAAATGAAAATTGAATAGGAAATGACATTTTGGAGGAAATGATATTTTCCCACTTCCTTTCCATATATAAAAAATAATAAATGAAATGTGCAATTATACCTATCTTTATTAAAAAACAAGAGAAAATTTCCATGGATCAGGTACAGAGAGAAGTAAACTCTGAAATTATGTTATTTATGGAAGCAAGGCCTATATATGAACACTGGAAGCTGGGACCTCAATGCTATGAAAGAATTGGTGATAAGCATTGTCAAGCAGTAAAAACAAGTTCTTTGTGCGAAGCCAAGGAGTGGGAAATAACCCATATGAAAATGAATGAGGCTGAAAAAAATCTGTCTCTCTCTTTGGTATTGCAGATGGACAAATAAGAAACAACTTTGCAAGAATGGAAACTAGGTGGCATTGCAGGTAGGTGTGGAAACCTTCAATCTGGTTGAGAATTCCTAAAATAAGTCATGCTTCAGGATGTAGAATGGCAGCAGGCTGAGGAGAAAAAACATGAACATGAAAATCTGCTGTATAAAAGGAACTCTTAAACAAAATTCACAAAGAGTACAAGGAAGCCCATTGTCATGAAAGTCAGTCATCAAATTTGATAACTGGGAGAATTCATACCAAAGAAAATAGAAATAATTAACCGAAAATATATCTAAAATAAGTGTATAAAATGCTATAAAAGACATAAGAGGGTATAGTACTGCTAAAACAAGAAGAGGGCATTATTAAATAAAAATAGACATAAAAAATAACTGCATGGAAATCTTAAAAATGAAATACAGTCATTGATATCAAAATCCCAATAGAGGAGGTAAATAGTAGACAGACACTGCTGAAAAAAGAATTGGTAAAATGGATACTAGAATTGAAAATTTCACCCAGAACACAGCACAGATTGTTTTGTTCAAATCATGTAGAATATATTTAAAAAGTCTAGCAAAAACTACAAATGGGGATTTAGAGAATATGGGGATAAGGAAATATTTGAAGGAATAGTAATAGAAAAAATTTGCAGACTTGAAGAAAATAAATCATCATATTAAAAAACTGAAAAGTATGAAGGAAGATATATTTTATAAAGAAAGTAAATATTTATAAAATGGACATATCTTTTAAGTAGCTATATGTAAACCATAGAAGATTAATTTCAATATGGCTATTAAGGTCTCTTCCTAAGAAACCAATGAAATACCACCTTTCTGTCACAGTTGAAGAGATTAGTACCATGATCAAAGACTTGAAGGATGCAAAGGATGTCAATTCCTATCAGATCCTTATTCAACTCACCTCTTTGGCCTGTGCATACCTTGGAAAATGATAGCAGGACATCATAAAATTCATCAAATGGTGACTCCAACCACAATTGCTATTCCAAATGTGGTTTTATTCCACTCCCGGGGCACCTCGTATATAGTTACTAATATGATGATGCATTTTTTTTTCTAGATCTGTAGATAAAGACCACCAGAGGTTGCTGCTTTCAGCTGATAGGGCCAGCAATCTACCTGTCCTATCATATCTCAGGGTTACATTATACTCTGGTCAGTAGAATCATAGTTCACGTTTCAGCATGACTTCTGATTAGGAAACTCATATTACCACAAGCAAAGTATTGCAATTTTCTCTTGCTCATGGAATTCACTTATCAAATACCTCATCACCTTGAGGCAGCTGACCTGATAAGGCAGTTTAGTAGCTTGTTGAAGGGTTAGTTATGGTGCAACTGGGTGACCACACAGTGTGGTGCTGGGCTCCTGCCTTACAGGATGTGATAATATGCTCTCTCAGTCATCAACCAAGATATGGTAATGTTCTTCTGTTAGCCAGGATCGGGTCTGCGGGTCTGGGAAGCAAGGTAGACTTGAATCCCTAATCCTCCCCTCCCCAATACCCTACTGATAAAATTATAACGTCTTGTCTTTGCAGGTTTGGACTCTGATTATTTATAGATCTTTGTTTGCAAAGAAGAAATGCCTCCCCTAGGGCCCACAATGGTTCCATTAAATGAAAGCTGAGACTGTCTCTCGACCGCTTTTGCTTCTCATGCCAGTGAACCAATGCCAGTCAAAGGAGGATATTACTGTACTGGCTGGGGTAATCAATCTTGATTATTAAAGGGAAAGTGGGTTGCTTCTACACAGTGGAAGCAGGGAAGAGTGTATTTGGTATATTTCTTAATTCTCCCATGTTCAGTGGTAAAAGTTTATGAAAAACTACAAGCATACAATTCAGATAGGATTGCTATGTCCCAGACTCTGTAGGAAAAAATGTTCAGTTCATCCACCAGATGAATCATGGTTCTTGCTGAGAACTGTACACTGGAAATAAGGCTTTAGATCTCAACACAGCTGGGTTCTGGGTCTTGGGAGCACCTTTTGAGTAGCCCCTCCCTGTGTGGTGGGATCCATGGTGTACAGGTCTTCAAGGAGAATCCTCAGCATCTGATTAGGATCTTCCTGGGGAGTCATTAAAGGCATGTCTGTCATCTGAGTCTCTTATTCGGAGAGAATAATACTGATGATGCTAGGGTCAGAAATGACCATATGTGCAATTTTTCCCTGGGTCTCTAGCCTGCCAGTCTACCATGTAGATTCTGGATGTGTTCCTCCACAATCCTGTGAGCTAATCCCTTAAAATAAATCTCCCGCCCACCCCTTTCTTCTTAAACCAAATGGCTATCTTGTTATTTTAAAGTTCACACTGAATAATCACAATTGGGAAGCTTCTTGAATACCAAGGAAGCCTATTGATAAATATTAATTTCTTGGTAGTACAGTGAATAGGTTGTTTATGTGGAGTGCAAAAACTTTTGGCTAATTTGGAAAGATATCTAGTACATTTGGAAAAATAGTATATTAAATCAGCTTTTTAGAGTCATGTAAAATCAAGAAGCCATCCGAGTAGAGAAATTTTTCATTTTGTGGTTTTTCTTTTTTCTAGCTACTGTAGACAACCAGAATCTTTATTTGCTCTTCATTCCTATCATTGTAAAAGGCATTTGGGATGACTAGACAGAGGCAGTCAAGATGACAAAAAGAAGCTATGCTATGTACTATTTTACTAATGGCTAAAACAAAATAAATGGAAAAAACAAAACTCTCTTCTATTTTGTAGAAGGCAGTGTTCTGAAAGTAGGGTGCAATTTCAGGCGGAAAATAAAAGGCACAAATGCACTCCGTGGCAGAACACCATGGTGTGTCTCAACAGAAGTGCCCAAAACGCATCTACAGTCATGTAGAGTTACCCTGGTGCATTGACTTGTAGCCATTAATGCTTCATACATTGCTAGAGAGAAGAAGGAGTTGAAGGAGGAGGAGGAAGAGGAGGAGGAGGAGGAGGAGGAAGAGGAGGAGGAGGAGGAGGAGGAGGAGGAGGAGGAGGAGGAGGAGAGTATTTATCATATTCATCAGTTCATCAGTTCTATTTCAATATATTAGGTTACTATACACTGAGTACACTAATTCTTACAAAAGCTGACAAGTTTTACCTATGGCTGAAGTGGGAGGAATACCAAAATTATCTAAAATTTTTTCAAATGTTTCTCTACCCAGATTCAGACATTATCACAGGAAATAGTTGTATGAGTTCTAGTGAGAGACAAGACAATAATGAAAATTTCTTAATGATAGATGAGTGTTTTAATCTTTGGTTATGTTGAAATAGAGAAAAAAATACTATACTGAATTGTAAATAGTTGACAAAGAAGAGGAAATTGTAATATTTAGTCATCCCCTAATTTGTCAGTTGTGTGTATGTGGCTAAAATTGGGGTACCTCTGAACTGTATATTCTATTAATAGACGGTAGAAAAACTCAACTTCCTACACATTTTACACTCTTATCTCTTTAAATAATAGAAACTGGTTCTAGGCTGTATAAATAGCTGAACTGACCAAAATTATCATCCCATAAATGTCAATGCCCCACTGAGCTTGGAGCAAGGTGTGCTCAGCTTCTGCTGATCTGCTTGCATAACGTCAGTCCAAAGGAATAGAGCATTTGGCAGACACAGCACAGGTATGGCAGTCTGCAGAGCAGCCTCTGGGTGGATGGCCATGATGCTTTCTCCCGGAAGCTGCCTGGCTCATACTTATTTGGGTTGCACTTCTGTATCACTAAACATCCTTTTAAGTTGCAACATATTGTAGCTAGAAGAATATGGTACATTCTTTTTTTTTTTTTTTTTTTTTTTAAATTGAGGGAACCCCTCTTTTTTTTTTTATATTTTATTGATTTTTTACAGAGAGGAAGGGAGAGAGATAGAGAGTTAGAAACATCGATGAGAGAGAAACATCGATCAGCTGCCTCCCGCACACCTCCCACCGGGGATGTGCCCGCAACCCAGGTACATGCCCCTGACCGGAATCGAACCTGGGACCCTTCAGTCCGCAGGCCGACGCTCTATCCACTGAGCCAAACCGGTTTCAGCGGATATGGTACATTCTTAACCTCACCTCTGGTTAGTCAACTAGAGACTCAGTAAAGACACTATTTTTCTCTTTTTTAGAGAATTGAATGCCAATTGTTACCATTCACACCAATGAATATTGTTTTCTCACTTTCGGCTGTTTTCTTCACTTCATAAATGTAACAGAAGCTTGAAAAGTAATTTCCGTCTCCAAATGAACCAAAGCTGCATGTAAAACTCAACTATTCAGAGATGGAAATTGAAAACAATTTTTATTTTCCACGTTGGTTCAGTGCAAAGGATTGATTTTTTCTCCTTTCACCTGCCCTCATCATTGTTAAGACCTTTATCTGTGTTTCTTTCTATTTTGTAGATAATAAGTTTTGATGAGCAAGTCTTTTTAGAGGGTAACAAAGCTGCCTCCCACATTTCACAAGCATCAATTTTGTTTCTCTAATGAATTGGTCAAATGGAAGCTGATAACTAGCTAGACATTTCCTACTTTGAGAGGGAGCTGGTGGTAGGGCTGCATCCTCTCCTTCGTGGCATTTGAAGCTTAGGCAAAGAGCTCCCGGTAATGGAGCCTGCCTCCCCCCAGGTGAATCCTCAGAGCGCAGCTGGGTCTCTTCATCCTCCACTGTAGAATTTTCTCCAGTGTAGAAGCTTTGTTGTATGGGATTATCTGGGGAGAAAATGAAACTAGACATATGCCCCTGCAAATTAGACTAAGACAATTGTACTCTGTGGAGGCCGCTCTGTCTTGCTCCCGCTATGGCATGGCTGAGTGGGTCATCATTTCCATTTTGGCTACAGTATGAAAGTGCCCATTACTGATCTCTAAAGTCAATTAGACAGAATGACTTCAGAGAAAAGAATCTTCCATGGATTGCCACTAACAAGAATAGTCACAGGAGCTATTATTTATGATAACTGCTTGGGGTGAGTCTACACTCATTCAAGGCCTTGGAAAGAACATGAAAATCCCATGCCCAGGACTATATTTTGGACTTTTAAAACCTCTTGCAGAAGTCAGATCTTATAGTTTATTAAGAATTCTCCATTTATTTGTAAATTTATGGGAAACACCCAACACTCTTGGTGAAAAAAAAATAATGTTGCTTGAATGTTAGCCATATAGGTGCACTTTCAAATTTAGAAATATAGTAAGATAATGTAGGTTTTGGGTCCATATGTGTATATTTAAGAGGAACCAATTCTGTCTCCTTCTTAGAGCAGTTGGTCAATTTAGCACATTCCTCTTCCCATTGTCTATAATAAACCATTTTTAATATAAAATAATTTGGATAAGCTTTTCTTCTCCTTACCCAGTCACACCCTCGCCCACCATTAATTATCTCTGACTTAAATTTCCCAAAGAGAAACGATATTAGTAGTTAGAGCTGGGTAACTACAGAAACTCCTCCACCAGTTAGGTATCTAGATGGGACTCTTTTTCTCACATCTAAGGAGTATTAGGTCACCACACAGGTCCTTAAAAGAGTACCTGATTGTAGTCAAGTGGACCGGGATTCCAAAATTACCACTGCTGTTTATCTGAACATGCCTGCTCTTCCCGAGGCTCAGTTTCTTTATCTATAAAATGGGAATGAATACTTCTATCTCACAGAAGGTTCGATGATTCATGCCAAGCTCCCAATTCAGTGCCTAGCCTATAGGAGACACTTAGAAAATTATGACTTCGTGACATCTGGTTGAACCCCATATTAAATGTACAAGTCTTATCCTAATTCAAAACACTTCTTTTTCCAAACTTGTTCTTCAGAGAACCAGCTGTGGTAGTGAATCAGCCTTATAGAAAGAAGCAGCAGGGCAGAGGACATTAGGTGGATATTTATCACCACGTGGTGTGTGTTTTTTTTTTTTTTCAGCACAGACCAGAAAACATAGAATGTACAGAGTCCAGGGCATGGGCTGGTTTAGAATCTGACAATCTGCCGAAACTCTTACAGACCTTTGAAATCAAAGTCCACCAGTCTTCCTAAGGTCTCTTCTGCATCTGTTACCATGTGACACCGTGTTGAGGAAAAATTAACTGTGAAAATGAAGAAAACAGAACTTGAACTGTATGTTCTCTTCTTGACATTAGTTTTAAACTAAAGAGCTTCAATTTTTATTCAGATTTTTAGAATAGTAGCAAATGTCAAAATCCTGGTGAGGAAAAAAAAAGGCAGGAATTTATACCAAAGGAAGAGATGAGAGCAGAGATACCAATAGTGCCCTAGACTTCACAGGACTGGAATAGCTCATCACTGGCATGAATATATGCAAAGGCAATCTGACCTCATGGAGTTTATGTCAGGATACTTTCCATTCGGCTGCAGTAACAAACAACCTGGAGGTCTCTGAGACTTCACAACTGCAGGGTTTATTTTTCACTCTTCTTGCCTATCTCCCACCATCTGGGGCCTGTCCTCTCATACCAGCATAATTCTCATTCTGCAACTGAGACTCTGAAAATAAAAACATTGTTTATGAAGGTGACAGAAGGAAAGGGGCATTCCTCAGGATTTTCATAACAACAATCAAATGGCCAACCTGACAAGGACAAGGGCACATACTGGTAGCTCATAATTCACCTTCACATGGCCCAAATGCCATGACAAGACCAGAAAATGTGATGCTTCCCAGGGGGAGAAGTGGGGAACTAGGAAGTTATGGCAAACAGTACAAATGAGGCTGCACTATCTTTTTTATTTTTGTGCTAGCCTTAAACCCGAGGCCATAGGCCAATGAGTAAAATAGGAGCAAGAGCAGAGATCATGGCAGGAAAACCAAAAGTCTGCCAGTTTTTGGTTAAGACTTGAGCAATGAAAATGCAAAGCCTCGGTGTATGGGCATCATAGGAAAGATCCACAGGGTCTGCAATTGCAGATGGATGGTTCCTTCACTCTGGAGACGGTGCTAGCAGAGCAACACTGGAAGAACAAAATGGTCCCAGTGCCTTGCATGCATTAGAGACGTATTGGTCCTGGACAGATGTTATAACAACAAAACCCGCGCTAACAATGGTTTACTCAGAGCCTCTGAATCACCGCAGTGTGGCTCCCACTACTGCAAGCCTCGTCACTCACTGGGTATGGTCCAGAGTGATCAGAAATTGAAGACAATGAAGCTCAAAGACTGCTTATCAGACCCCTCAGGAAAGTCTATCTTCAGGAAACATCACATCTTCATACCAGTGTGACTGTGTCAGTGTTCACCAACTACAAAAATGCAATCATTTGATTTGGGGATTCTGCGATGTAAAGTCATTGGGTTGCAAAATTATACCACCCTCCTGCCATGTGTATCATTAAATTGTAAAGTTGTTTTGTGTTGTGCATTAAGATGTGTATTTCTGTATAAATACACCCTGGTACTGAGGTTCTCAAAGCCTGGTCCCTAAACAACAGCATCGGTACTGCTCAGAAACTTGCTAGAAAAGCAAATTGCTAAGTCCCAATTAGAAACTCGAAGGGGTGGGCTGAGCAATCTGCGATTTAACAAGCTTTCCAGATGATTCTGAGGCACCCTGAATTGTGAGAACCACTGCCCTAGAATACATTATTTTAGTATTAATAGAGATTTTTGGTTTCTCTAGTATAGTAGTTCTAAATCCTGGGTGCAGTTGGAAATATCTAGAGAACCTATAGAAAAATGCGTATGCCTGGGTCTCACTCCGAGATTTTAATTCAGTTTGTCTGGGATTGGACTCTAACATCATGTTTTTAAAAATACTTCCCAGAGCCTTAGCTGGGTTTGGCTCAGTGGATAGAGTATCGACCTGTGGACTGAAGGGTCCCTGGTTTGATTCCGGTCAAAGGGCACATGCCCGGGTTGCAGGCTCAAGTAGCCGATCAATGATTCTCTCTCATCATTGATGTTTCTGTCTCTCTCTCTTCCTCTCCCTCTCCCTTCCTCTCTGAAATCAATAAAAATATATTTAAAAAATATTTCCCAGATGATTCTAAGTACAGAAGAGATTGAACATCACCAGTGCCCAGTCCTTCATTTTACTGATACACAAGAGGGGTCCCGAGAGGCTGAGCAGCCCAGAGCCCACAGCTAGTCAGCTCTTACGCAAGCACAGTGAACTATCCATCTACGAAGCCTTGAGGAAACAATGTGTGCCATATTATCAATGCCGAGTTTCAAGACTCATAATCTGTTTTTGACCTGGATGAGTCATAAGCTCTCATCTCTGTTATTGCTTCAAACCTTAATTAACAATCATTTTGCTTTCGCAATGATCCTAGACTTTTTTTTTAATGTACCAAATTGTTCATCCTGCAAGATGAGAAGCTGTTGATGTAATAGTGATGTAAGCCACAAACAGGTAATCATTTTCACATTAAATTTAATCCGTTCCTTTCCTGTTTGTGTTGGACATGACCATAATCATGGCATAAATATTATGTTTCAAGTACAGATTATTTGTGGTCTTTCAAACTCAAAAAATGGATGTGTTTCTGAACCAGATGGTTCAACCTAAAGTGTAATGTTCTTAATTTTTCTGAGTCAATTTAATTTTCCAAGAAGTACTGCCTAACTTCTTCTTTGATCCAAATATCGGTTGTGGCCATTAGAACACTGTGTGGAGGCTACTGCATCATTCAGCATCTCTACATACTCTTCACTTTTCCTGCCTCCCTCCTCCCTGGAGTCCCAGCCTGCTGCTGGCAGTTGACCAACCGGGGCTAGTTTAGCTGCTTCCTGCTGCTCACTAAAGACGGCTATGCAAAAAGGCAGATGGAAAATGAAGGCCGTGTTTTTCAGTCACTGTGTCTATTCTTCCATCTAAACACACAAGTATAATTTCACAGATGGCATTTCTTCTCTTCGACACTTAGGACAATCGTTGTGAAGAACAGGGAACAGACTCAATGCCTCAGAAAGACAAATGTACAGTTCAAACACGATGATTTGATGCTGTTGGCAATCAATATTTGTAAACCTGTGTTGTATTGTGACGTTGTGTACTCTCCTCCTTCCCCAGCGGAGGAAACCACTCTGTGCTGGGAAGTTAGGTGTTCATCACACAGGATGTTTGACAGAGCGGCTGGCCTTGCAACCTGATCTTTGCTCCATTGTCATGTGCTCTGTAACCATCAGAGTATCATAAAACAGGCTGGAGGTTACTATAGCAACACTACCCAACCAACGTGATGAAGGAGGCTTGTGGGCTGGGAAATGTTGTCATTTCAACCCCTGACTTTCGGGGTTTGGAACATGACTCTGAACCGACATATCAGAATACAAGGCATCGGCGTTTCAGAAAGGTGTGGGCTTCGGGGGTGTTGAGTTTCCAGATAGGACCTAGAGGCCTCCTGTATACATGGGCTCGTTAGGGAGGTTACAAAAGCCACTTTCCGTAGCAGTCATAATTTGTAGAACAGGTGTCTGACCTCAGCTTTTAAAACCCCTTGAAAGCACAGGCTAGAGGAGTTTGGGAACAGAAAATAGAGAGGACAGCTCACGCTGAATCATGCTCATGCTACTGCAAGGGCCCCTTTGAGGGGGTGACAGGACTGTTCCCAGATGAAGCCTGGGTCTCTTCACTCTGGCCAGGCAGCGTCACTGTTCTGAGGGGATGCCACAGCTGATCTTTTGTTCTCCTCTCTTCGTTTACAAGCCCACATCCCCCCTTCTTCTTTTATTTCTAACTCTCTCCCACTTTTTCTTCCTCCCTAGACTCTATCAGAATCAAGTGCTTCCGATTATGCCCCCTTCCCCTTTATTTACGCCTACTAATACTGACTACCTCTGGGTGTGATAGAAAGCAGGGAAAGAGCTAAAATTTGTTTCTGATAAAAACCTTATTCAAGCATCCTTCTTTTTCTTCTTCTTAACTAGTCATCCGATAGAAAATACGACAGTAATGCAAAGAACTACTAAATATCCATCATTTCAAAGAATAGCGTAAAGGCAATTTTAGGGGTAAACACTCCGTTTTATACTAGAATGCATTTAAATTGTTTTTCTGCCTGACCTCAGATTGTCTATGATATGGAGCCACTGGGCAGAGATGAATTAAGTTGTGCCTGGGTTGGACTTTACAGGAAGAGCAGGTGGTTGCCTAGGGCAGTGAAATGTTTTAGTGACTCTATTATGGGAGGGTCTGTTTGCTTTGACAGGGTAGGTGGGTTCGTCCCCATCTTGCCTAGGGCAGCACATTCCCAGCACAACCCTAGGGTGTATCAGGCAGAACATTTGAATATATTTGCATCTCTAATTGAGACTGGGGTAGGGAGAGGGGAGAGGAGCATTTGCTTACTATTTCCTATGCTTCTGATGAGTATTTAACTTTCTGTCTTTATCCCCACTGTGGCTCCTGTGACATCTCAGGGCTGGGAGAGGCAGTGACAGAGCCAGGCTTTTAAACAGGTGACAAGAAGGTCACATCAGCGGTGTGCCAACCCAAGCAGACCCTAGGGACAGCTGGCATTCCAGCCCACTCTCCTTTTCTTCCGTGCCCCTCTCTGGAGAGTGTGTACATAGCAGTAACAATACCGTCAACCTCCTGAAGCCGGTCCAGATCTGCACCTGGTTCCCACAGCTGCCAACACCATCTGTGCAGGTTGTCACACCAGCTCAGGTTATCTAATCCTGAGGAAGCCTCGGTGAGACAGAAAACATTTTTGGGAGCAGACCTGAGTCTTTTGTGCCTTATAATGAACGTTATTCATGTGTTTCAACTGAATCAAAGAGTCCACGAAATGCAGATAAACTGCAATGCAACGTAACATGCCATACAAGGAACAGGATGACTCAGAAAACTGACCCTATGTTATGTGTATGGTGTGTGTAAAATTATCCCTCACGTGTTCCAGTTCACTATAATCATCATGAGACAGCCCGGGGGCAGGGAAACAAGCTGTCCAGAGGAAGTCTGGAGGCTTGGACATTTGCTGAGAACTAACAAAATTTGAGGAAATAGCAGGGAAGGGATCTTAAATTAGCTAAGATCTTTGGAACAGTCACCAGAGACAATTGAAGGCCAGTAGAGAAAGCCCTCTGAGCCAAGGCTCTATTGAGATAAGAGCATGGCTGGTGCACATTTGTGTCTGCAAAGGGGTGCTCTGGCTGGTAAAGGGGGTGATACCCCTTTCTCCAGCACAGGCAGTGTAGCTACAAATAAAATTGTTTTTATCTGAGGAGACTGTGGCAAGAAGAAATTGAGAGAAAAATCAGGAGGCTGGGACAACTTATGGTGCAAATCTTTCTTGATGTCTTGTACTGGGAAAAACATCCCATAATACTTGAGAACTATACTTCGGCATCCTCTCCAAAGCAGATACTATCCAAGTCAGCAAAAAATTGTTTTTCTTTCCAAAGAAATGTGTGTTTTTTTTTCCTGATTTGTGGGATATTTGTTTGTTTGTATGTTTGTTTTTAAGTACTTCCCAATTAACAAATCTACTCTACACATAGAGCCCAAGGGATCTATTCTTATGTCAACATGTCCACATAATTCACCATTAATGGGAACTAAATATGCACATCAGTGGAAGAAAAGAACCCCGCATAACCTAAATGAACAAGCTTCACGAATGCAACATTATGGCCAACTTTTCCTGAGAAAAATGCATTTAAGCCTGAAGATTCAGAACAAATCTGCCAGCAGACAGTAGATACATACATAGCCAAAGGGATTTGAAAGAAAATCGGGTCAGGACTGCAGAGACCACATTGGAGCCCAAGGCCCAAAGCTTCAAGGGAAACGTTGGGATCTTGAGTCAAATTGCAAAATGTTCTATGACGATAAGCAGGTCTCTGTGTAGAGAAGTGGTGGTGAGGAGCAAACCTTGAAGACCAAAGGTAAATGCTTAACAAAGTGCTTAATTTTGCTACAATAAAAAGTAGCCAAGCCCACAACATAAAGTAACAGTTTCTGTGATATAATAAGATAAATACAAGGTCAATAACACATGGCAAAGAGCAAAAGTGTCACATTTTGGGTGTCTTTGCCTTCATTTCAGGTTGCTCGTTACCACATACCTGGCACATTTTTGTGGCGTTTCCTAAGACAATTGATAAAAAGCTGGGATATTTCCAGGTGATAAGGAAAACCGGGTTATTAGTTTTGGTGGTAAACATGTGTATGCCTATTGGGAGAGTGAAGGACGATGTAATCAAATCCTCTCAGGAAAAAGCAAATCATGGTCCATGTAGCTTTAATACACCTGCTGATTTTAAGGCTATGCAAAGTTGGCCCTGAAAATGAGCCAACTCATTGGGCTAAGAGCCCAGCCAAAGATGTAGAGGTGAGCCACTTGCTTAATGTGCACTCCTCTTTCTGTCTCTGTCTTTTGCAATTCCAGTTGCAGTGATTCTATTCTTAGAATTCAATTCATAAAAAGTCACACTCCTGACCATGGGATTTTTATCTTCTGTACTGACTCTTTCATCCCTGGAAAGAAGAAAATAAAGAAACAACCCATTTTCTCATATATTCTAACTTGTATAACCTTGGTAATTCACAAGGAATAAAGAAAACACATACAAACCAATTTGTCAAGATGTCAGTAGCCTTTACTGCCGAAAGTCTTTCTTTCATGTGAGCCCTTACTCATCATGCTCAGTAGCTCCATGAGAACATGCTGCCTTCTCCAAATAGTTTGATTTTGAAGATGGCCACACCAATTAGCTGGGCTTGTATTGTGAGAGCGCTGTTGAAATCTCATAATGAAATTCCTGAAAGTGGCGTTGAGAGGTAAGCTACCAAGAGAATAAGGGTACGGAGGTGAGGGCTTCCATTCTGACTCCAACACTAATTAGTGTTTGTGTTCTTCTTGCAAGATGACTATTATTCACACATAAACCAGAGGGAGGATGGGGATCAACAAGGTCACATTTTTTCCAAAGTGTGTTCTTTGGCACATAAGTTCTGGAAGATCACTTTTGAAAATAATATTATTATTTCTTAAATTAAGAAACACTGATTATTGTGTTTTATTAATGATTTTTAGTGATTCTTTATCAATTAAAAGATCTAACATCAAGGAAAATACTAACAAGTTATAGTGGTAGACAACATAATGCAGTTATATGGGAAAACTGACATAGAAATATTCCTATGAAAACACTGAAAAAACAAAGGAGGGGCTTGCTCTATCATACACTATATCTCCTATAATTAAAACAATATAGTGCTAGTATGGGAATAGGCAAATAGATCAGTGGAAAATATATGTAAAGTATAGAATTAGACAAAAGTACATATGGAAATTTAGACTATAACAAATTGGCTTCCCAAATTATTGGACAAAAGATTGATTTATTAATAAATAGAGCTGCTACAAATGAGTGGCCATTAGGAAAAAGATGAAGTTATATTAATATCTCACTCTATACTTAAGATTATATTCCAAATTTATTAGAGAACTAAATGTAATAAAATAAATCATACATGTACCAGATGAAAAATGGGTAAATTCTCTTTAAACTTGGTGTAGAGAAAAGCTTTCTAACTATGCCTCAAAATTTATATTTATTAAAAGAGTGATACATTTGGCTATATAAAACATACAAAAAAATTATATGTTAAAAATTCACCATAAACAAAAGCGATTGAAAACTGAGAGAAAATATTCTAAACAAATAACTCAAAGAGCTGATATCCCTAATATGTAAAAGTCTCTTAAAAATCTCAAGACAACAGCAACATCTGATAGATATATATGAAAATGACATGAACAGTTCTCTCTTTCATGCTTCCTCTTTATAAATCTACTAGAGACCCAGTGCATGACATTTGTGCACAGGCGGGGGCGGGGGCGGGGGGAGGTCCCTCAGCCCAGCCTGCACCCTCTTGAAGTCTTGAAGTCCAGGATCCCTCGGTACTGGCTTAGGCCCACCCCTGAGGGGTCCTTAGTGCTGCTGTGGAGGCTGGAGAGGGTCCCGCCAATGCCACTGCACTTGCCAGCCATGAGCCCAGTTTCTGGCTGAGTGGCGCTCCCCCTGTGAGAGCACACTGACCACCAAGGAACAGCTCCTGCATTAAGTGTCTGCTCCCTGGTGGTCAGTGTGCATCATAGCGACCAGTCGTTCCACTGTTCGGTCGATTTGCATATTAGCCTTTTATTATATAGGATTTAGGAGTTTGCTGATTATATTTATCTTTTCAAAAAGCCAGCTTTTGTTTTAATGATGATTTTCTCTATTTTTTTGTTATTTTTGTATTTTATTGGTATACACTCTTTTTTCTTAACGCTACTATTTTGGTTTTGATTGATCTTTCTATCTTCTTAAGGTAGAAGTTTAGATCACTGATTTTGAAACTTTATTCCTTTTTAATGTAACTTTTAAAGCTAAAAATGCCCCCAAGCATTGACTTAGTGGCATCTCACAGATTTTGATATGTTGTGATTTCCATATTTTCCCACCCCCTTGATTTTAATGAATTTTATATTCATAACACTTTTATAAACACAGAAAAATTAAGAAGATATGGGAGAGAATTTCCATATACCAACACACCAAGCTTCCCTTGATATTAACATCTACAATAGTAAAGTGCACTTGTTAATTAATGAATCCGTATGGATTCCTTATGATTTACTAAACCCATAGTTTATTTAGATTTCCTTAGTTTTACCTAATGCCTTTTTCTGTTCTGGGATCTCATTCAGGATCCCGCATTGCATTTAGCTGTCAATGTCTCCTCAGGCTCCTCTCGACTGTGACAGTTTCTCAGACTTCCTTTATATTTATTTGATGCCTATATGTCAGGCATTTTGTAGAATGTCTCTGCATGGCATTTATCTGATGTTTTTCTCTTGGTTAGACTGGGGTTATGGATTTTTAGGAGGATTATCCCAAAGATAAAGTATTATTTTCATCTCATTGTATCCCAGATACACTACCAATATGACTTATCACTGTTGATGTTAACATTGACCACCTGGGTCAGGTAGTGTTCATCAGGTTTCTTCACTGTAAACTGGGGAGTAATGTTCCCCCTGTTGAGGGTAAAGAATCTATAGAAATTATTTGGAATTCTTCTGCATGGGAGATTTATCTTTTTTTTCTCTTGTTTATTTATGCAATCATTTGTTTTTATAAGTATGGACTAATACAAATTTATATTTGTTTTATAATCTAATAATACTTTACATACTATGTTTTCCACATCACTTGCCAACACGTAAATATATTATAAATTTTTAGAAGTGAAATTGTTGATTATGCACATCTTAAATTTAGATAAATGATCAACTTGTCCTCCTTAAATGTTATTCACATTTACATTTCCCCCAAATAAAGTATGAAAACAACTGTTCCAAGACACCCTTGCTAATACACTATGTTACAAAATGTAGTGAACTTTGCCAATTTGAACTTTGCCCAGAACAGACTCTCATTATGGTTTTAATGTGTTTGTTATTTATTCATTAGATCTAATTTACCAAGTTCTGTTTGTGTGGTCTCTTCCTCAGCCACTTTTCCTCAGAGCCATACTCATTCTGGGGGAGCTCCCAGGGCTAGCGCAAGCAACATCTTTCCATCTTGTGAATGTGAGATTGGCCCTGGCCCTCTGAGTTACCATTTTCTTTAAAGAAGTGGACTTTGTTGATTTTTTCTTTCTTTCTTTCTTTTTTTTTTTTTTTTTTTTTGCATCAGAAACCACAGTTTCCACCTTCCATATTTTCCATGTTTGACATCCAATCGCTTTTGACAATCTATCCTCCTATTTCTCCTTCTCTTCCTCCTCTTCCTCCTCCTTCTCCATTTCTTCCTCCTCCTTCCTCTTCTCCTCCTCTTCTTCCTCTTCCTCTTCCTCTTCATCTCTTTCTTGTTTCATCAAAGGTGAGGTTTACTTATTTCTGTTTTGCTTCTTATTTTGTACTTATTTCTTAAAGAAGAAGGAGGAGCAATGCCAGTTCGCTTCACCATGGTGAAAGCAGAAATCCTTACCAACTTTGAGCTGATGGTCTCTATCTTGCTTTGAAGGATTTCTATGGAAGAAGTTTTTGACATCATTGTAGCTTCACACCAGCACATCTGGATTATTCAAATCTCAATGCAGTCATATGCTATAGTAAATTTTTCCTCCCAGTTGTTACATCACTCACTAATTTGAGAAGCATGTTTTCTATCCCTTCAAGTAAGTGAATGATAAAAGTGTTTGACTGGACTTAATCATATCAGAACCTTTTGGCTTGCTGCTAATAACTTCCTTTCAGGCTGATATCAGTACATTAATCACCACTTTTTCTTTTAACAGTTATTTTCTTCTTTACATTTCATCCAATTTTACTATCAGTCAGTCATGTCATCCTGTTGTGTTTCCATGAACATTAAATAAGGCTATGCCACATGCTTTGATGAGACCCAGATACACCATGTCCATGTCATCCCCTGAGCTTCCAGTCTAGTAAAAGCGTCAAAAAGCAAATGAGGTATGACTTCGAAGTGAACCCATGCTGTTTCCCTAGAAATCGTTACCGCCTCTTTTTCTAAAGGGCTTATAAATCTACCATCTAATAATTCCAGCCTACAATTTTACATGAAAATGTTATCAAGTGTGTCTACTTGAAGCTTCTGGCACTTGTGGCTTTGCCCTTTCACTTTCTCTGTGATTCTTCAAAGAGAGCTGAAATTGGTTTTGCAATCATACGTTTAAGTTCTGTACATCTTGGGACCTGGAGACTCAATCCCTAATGCTCTCTTACCATGTCCTTAGCTGTCTGGAACTCCACCTCCATTGCTCCGTGTTGTTCTCCCTGCTTCCCTTGAAAGATTCCTTTGGGGGAAACGTAGCAGAGGAGCAGTTTTGTTTTCTTGCATCTATTAACACTGAACCAAATCTGTGGAATGATACAGTTCTTGACACACTGCTTGCTCTGAGCATTCTTACAAAGTTCGCCCGGCAGTGAGTACTTTGGCAAATTGTTTCTCCTTTAATAGCTCCAGTTCATCCTTTTAAAATGTGGATGATCACAGCACTACCTCTTCACATCCTCAGTGCCTGGCACCCCTTCAGTGCAGAATCAATATTAACTATCTGGTTGTCATCATTATCCGTGGCATTTTAATGGGCAAGTTCACTGACAGTAAGCTTGCTAGTAAGTGCTGGACAACACATTTCCAAAACAATATTTGATCATGTGTCCTTTTTATGTGTTATACCTTTTATGTGGCTTTAAAATCTGAACTTTTAAGAGATATTTTATTATCAGCCACCTCAATTTTCTTTCTTACCAAGTTAATTGGATTTTCAAAAATTACTGTCTTAAATGATTGTTTCTTTTAGAGTCTCTGACCATGAGTTTTACCTGTCATTTTCTTCCTCTTCTGGTCTTTTCCAAGCCTGTCCTTCCTAGATTTCTTACAGGAGGATCTGGCACAGGATTTAACAAGCCAATCTTTGCTTTCGCTGTTCTTTCCTTTCTTCTGTGCATCCAACAGATCTACCAAGTTCTACTAGTTTTACCTCCATAAATGTACTGACTCTACCTTCTTCTCTTCATCTCACCTACTACTATCTTATGCTATTTCTTATGCTATTTCCCTTTTTTGTTAGTTCAACATGTATCATGTCAGTTTCCTCTGCTGCCAGATGGGAATTTTAAAGCATTGATTTGATAATGATACCAGCTTGCTAAAGATCCTTTAACATATTGAGCCCTCTACCAAATCAATAATCATGTAATGGAAACACCAATTAAAAAATCATCAAAGATTTTGACCAAATATATCATGTTAAGATTGTCTTACAAATTAGCCTTAAATATACAAAAATAAAAAAATTGACAAGGCCACTCTTCTAAAAGCTTTAACTATTTGTTTAGAACTTTGAAGTGAACCCATGTGGCCTAATCAATATTTACTATAAACTTGTAGAAAAACATAGATTTGTTACCTATTTATGTTACTTGGAGTTGCCTTAATTTCTGAGTATTTATATACCTGAACATCTGTGGGTAGGATTTCTTCCTGCTGTTATAGCTTGAAAATCTTTAGTAGACTTACGCTGGTATGTTCTTGGAGCAGCAAAAATGGGACCTCAAATGGATGTCAAAACACATGTAGGGAGGAAAATAATAAATAAAACTATCTATCATAGCTACTTACTAATTATACCATTAAAGTTTTTAAAATGTTAACTGTCATTTGAATCAAATCTACTACATGTGAGAAAAAAATATTAGGATGTTTTCCAAAGAAGTTTGAGTTTAAATAACAAATAAAATACTGCTTGTAACTTAGTGAAAATTCTGAATACTTAAAAATATCACAACTGATATTTTGTTACAAATATAAATAGACAGATAAATAACTATATGGAGATATATATATATATATTGCTTAACTTTCAAATAACTGAATGGAATTGAATGACAAATGTATTACATCATATGCTATCTCCCAAAGATTTTTAATAACTCATGTTTGAGACACTACCTTGGACTCCAGGACATTGAACATCTGTATCTAATTCAAGAATAGCAGACCAGGGTCCTCTAGAGTCTGTGTGGGGCCGCAGGAAGTGGTGTGTGGTGGAGATGTATGATCCAACTCTGAAGCTTTGCTTTTATGATCTGAACTAATATTTTTTTGTCATCTTATGTTCTCATGAGTTGGCCCACTGGCATAGACCATCACAGTGAAGCTGTTAACCATTAGGGATCTTAGTCCAACAAATATTAGTCTGTGTCCCTGGAAGTGCACTTACAGCATTTCACTACCCACATTTTAAGAGCCTGACTGATGTGGTGAGTAGCTTCCACAATGGACAGCACTGGTCAGATTCTCATTTGCAAAACTGGGAGGTGGTGATTTTAAAAGTTGTTTGCAATTTTACTTCTTTTTTTTTTAATTTATTAAATCTTTATTGTTCAGATTACATTTGTTCCTCTTCCCCCCCCCATAACTCCCCTCCTCCCCGTTCCCGCCCCACCCTCCACCCTCACTCCTCACCCACTGCCCTCATCCATAGGTGCACGATTTTTGTCCAGTCTCTTCCTGCATCTCCCATTCCCCTCCCCCCCCCCCGCAAGAATAGTCAGTCCATTTCCTTTCTATGTCCCTGATTCATTATAATCACCAGTTCATTCTGTACATCAGATTATTTATTCACTTGATTCTTAGATTCACTTGTTGATAGATGCATGTTTGTTGTTCACAATTTGTATCTTTACCTTTTTCTTCTTCCTCTTCTTAAAGGATACCGTTCAGCATTTCGTATAATACTGGTTTAGTGGTGATGAACTCCTTTAGCTTTTCCTTATCTGTGAAGCTCTTTATCTGACCTTCAATTCTGAATGATAGCTTTGCTGGATAAAGTAATCTTGGTTGTAGGTTCTTGGAATTCATCACTTTGAATATTTCTTGCCATTCCCTTCTGGCATGCAAAGTTTCTGTTGAGAAATCAGCTGACAGTCGTATGGGTATTCCCTTGTAGGTAATTGAGTCTCTTTCTCTTGCTGCTTTTAAGATTCTCTCTTTGTCTTTTGCTCTTGGCATTTTAATGATGATGTGTCTTGGTGTGGTCCTCTTTGGATTCCTTTTGTTTGGGGTTCTCTGCGCTTCTTGGACCTGTAAGTCCATTTCTTTCACCAGGTGGGGGAAGTTTTCTGCCATTATTCCTTCAAATAGGTTTTCAATATCTTGCTGTCTCTCATCTTCTGGCACCCCTATTATTCTGATGTTTGTACGCTTGAAGCTGTCCCAGAGGCTCCTTACACTATCTTTGTATTTTTGGATTCTTTTTTCATTTTGCTTTTCCGGTTGGGTGTTTTTTGCTTCTTCGCATTTCAAATCTTTGACTTGATTCTTGCGCTCCTCTGGTCTGCTATTGGGTGTCTGTATAATATTCTTTATTTCAGTCAGTGTATGCTTAATCTCTAGTTGGTTCTTTATCATAACATCGAGTGTCTCATTAGATTTCGTGAGGGTCTCATTAGATTTCATGAGGCTCTCATCAAGTTTATTGGCAGCTTCTAGCACATTATTGCAAGCCCTCAAAATTGCTTTTTTTAGCTCTATATCCTCCATTTCTGTCATGTTTTTTTGTCTCCGCATTTTTTATGCTTTTTTGGTGCACCCCCTTGTGGTCTTTGTACGCAGTCTTGTTCTAGTTAAGCCTTGATTGTTGTAGTTAATACTAGAGGGATTTGACCACCAGGCCGACTGGCTGTGAGAATCACCTGTGTCTGCCGGGAAAACTTCTGTCCTCTGGAGAGGTGCTAATCTAGCCTTTGCCTGAGGCGATCCTGCGCAGGGCTTGGGCGGGGTGGGATCAACAGGGCGGGTGGAGGGAGCAGTTATGGCTGCTCTCAGTCCCATTCCCAGAGGCTCTGCTTCTCAGAACCCCGGCAGCTGCTGCAAACCTCGGAGAGAAAGCTGCCCTGACGTTCCAACTGATGCCAGACAATCCTGCCTCTCCCGTTTGAGTCTGAGTCCCTAGAGACTCACCTGGATCTGGAGCTCTGAGTCTGAGACTCCCTCCTGATTGAAAACGACAACCGCGCCCTCAACCACCAGCCCGCTTTGCGCGTGCACCTCGGTACCTTTGTATTTTCCACACTGCGCCTCCTCTGAGCCTCAGTATGCTGCCGTTTTTCCTTCTAGTTGAAGAGTCTCTCCTCAGCCAGCCTTCCTGTGGTTCAGGGTGATGTCTGTTCCGTCTTTTAGATGTATTTTTGAATTGGTTGTTTGCGGTAGTAATCTCCGGTGTTTACCTATGCCGCCATCTTGGTCTCCCGCAATTTTACTTCTTTAGATAAAATGTTGTTTGCAATTATGCTTCTCTAGATAGGATAAACATCTTACATCTTTGAAACCTTATTTTTTAAAAGTTTGAATGATGCATCATTGCTAAAATACAAACCATTTTTTAAAGGCTAACACTTAAGTAAATGTATTAGGGATGAATTTCGATAGTCAAAATGGTTTCAGCTCTTTAGAAATACTTAATCTGGCCAAAGGTTTCAGTAGGTGTAAAGCAATTTAAATTTCACAAGTAGAGACAAAAGATTTCTTACTATTTATTTATACTGCATATGAAAATTAAACAATTTAGAACAGCAAAATGAAGTGTAGAATACAAAGAGGAAGTCAAATAAGTCTTTTATAAGTTTTTTACTAATTATATGTTAACATAATATTTCAGGTCTTTTGGCTCAAATAGAACATGTTATTAAAGCTTATTTTACACATTTCTTTTAATTTTAACAACGTGTCTGCTAGCAAATTAAAATTGCACATGTAGCTCACATTGTATATCTATGCGACATCACTTTTTGAGGCAGTAACTTCTAGGAAGATTCTATTAAACCTCCAATTAAGACTTGGAATTACGTTTTTCATAAAAGGCTTGATTTTTCTAAATTGTACTAGCATAGGGTACAATTCATTATGGAGAATCATGACCCTTGCCCTGTGAACACCGTCTGGGAAGAAACAGTAAAGGTAATTTGCATTAGTCCAAACAATAAAAAATACAAAAAAGAAGACAAAAGGAATTAGAGTTTAATTCTTTTCAATTACTTTTAATGCATGATTTTTAAAACATACCACACAAACACCCCAGCTTTTAGCTTTTGGTAGAAAAATTGATTTGAGGGAAGGATTGATCCCTCATTTACCAACATGACAAGTACAAAAATAAGTAGATTATCCATATCAGCTAAGAAGAATGCAACTCCATATGCACTCTGGGGCAGGTGTTTTCTTCTATGCTATGTTGATAGAAAAACTGACTAGGGACATTTAAAATTCATTGCTGGGAGACTTTATATTATAATGAATCTCATTAATAGTAATTAGGAATTTTTTCCCCAAGCTACCATGCCTGATACCTTCCCTTTTATAGGTCAAAAGAGCTTAAATACTAGATAGCCCTCTAACAGACTGACAACATCATTTTGTTTCTTAAAACTATATCCTAAGCTTTAAGCAACTTCTAAGCAGAAATGTTTATTTTTCTTCTTCCCAGAGCATCTACATTGGCCTGACATAGCCACATGGAAGATTTTTAAAAATCATGACTGGAAATGGAAACAATATACTTGTGACTTTTAATCACGATTATAGGCAGGTGATAGGTCAGAACAACCACTTTTTCCCCCTTGTCTAAACAGTTCTCTTGGACTTCATTATGGAGAATCATGACCCTTGCCCTGTGGACATCATCTGGGAAGAATAGTGGGATGTTTATTCATGTAAATGGGCAAGATGGACTATTTTCTTGCACCAGGTTCAGCCTGAAACACTATAATCTAATTACTTTTCACTTTCATTTATGTGTTCAGACTTCACTCCTAAGACAGGGAAGGCTGTTTCTTTTGGCAGGGCCTGCAAAGAGGAATCCTACTGTATTCATGAACTGGGAATAGGACTAATATGCTGGCACTGTGACAGGGGCACGAGAGGGCATGCTATTTAGATAAGTGTTTCTGCTACATTACCCAGACAGCCTGCCCTTCACAAGTGGCCCAGCTATTGTGCCACTGTGAGATCGCACAGCTATCGAATACTAATGCCAACCTAATTATATATTTTGGCTTCCGTTTTCACAATGGGCTGTACTTAAGAAAAATTTAGTATTGTCTTCTGTGTTCCTACAGCTGGATAATTACAAGGCATTTCAGTTTTCAGAGCAGGAAATTAATGATATGAAGATCAGCAGCTATTTAAAGACAGTTATTCTCTGTACTTCCACGCATCCACCACTGGAAGGCAAGTTGAACTCTGAAGACAGTCCTGAGGTGGGAGGGAAAGAGGCACAGTGTTGATTCAACTTCAGAGTCAAATGAATTTGTTTTGCTTTGGGTGAATGTATTGTCAAAGACAAGCTCTACACAAATATGTCTTTCTTGTAATACTTCCCCCTAAATCCTTCCTAATACTAAATGATTCTTAGATGGAGGTTCTAATAAAACAGAAACACCACCCTAGCTGGTTTGGCTCAGTTAGACCGTCAACCTGAGGACTGAAGGGTCCCGGGTTCAATTCCTGTCAAGGGCACATGCCTGGGTTGTGGGCTCGATCCCCAGTAGGGGGCATGCAGGAGGCAGCCAATCAATGATTCTCTCTCATCACCGATGTTTTTATTCCTCTCTCCCTCTGTTTTCCTCTCTGAAATCAATAAAAATATATTTGAAAAAACACAAGAAAACCACAGAACCACCAGTTTCTCAAAGTCCCTTGATTAGGGCAACAGAATTATAAAGCATTAATGACTGGAAGAAACCTTAGAAAGCCCATTCAAGGAGTATTTAACTGCTTACATCTGAACTACTGATACATCTAAGCAGAGGTGACCTGTATGACAGATAAACTGGGAGTTGTCTTGGATCCCTGGAAACTCCCATACATCTGAACAGAAAACCCCTGAGCGTTACACTAAGCACCTTTCAGGAGGAAGAGAATTGGCTTCCTGATATAATTATTATATTACCAATATTACATTATATCAAAGTCAAATGCATTCGCTGCAGATGGTTTGCTGATGCCCATAACAAAAGGAAAAGAGCTTGAGTCACAAACCGGGCTCTGCTCTGCAGGTCTATTCCCAGCTCCCAGCTGAGATGGCCTGTTTGGCCCCGGTGGTAAGTCTTTAGAAAATGAGGACTGTTTGTCTCACAAATGCTTTGTGAGAGTCAGGGTGACTAAATATTTCACATGGTGAAAATATTCTGAAGAAAAGCTTGTGTTCAGCAAAATATAATTGATATGTTAAAAAAATAAGGATCCTTAAAGAGAGAACAGCAAGGCAAACAAATTATTTTTAAAAAATATATTTTATTGATTTTTTACAGGGAGGAAGGGAGAGGGATAGAGAGTCAGAAACATCGATGAGAGAGAAACACCAACCAGCTGCCTCCTGCACACCTCTTACTGGGGATGTGCCCGCAACCAAGGTACATGCCCTTGACTGGAATCGAACCTGGGACCCTTCAGTCCGCAGGCCGACCCTCTATCTGAGCCAAACCGGTTTGGCCAAACAAATTACTTTAAATGAATTCATTCATTCTTCTCCCCAGATGAAGAGAGTGCTTGGCTTTTGTCATTTAGCCTTTGACCTTGACATATATAAGAGTAGAAACAATAGTTATCAGTACAAACTCTTTTGAGGCAATAAAAGAGTGCCTGACCCTTACCCTCTCCAAGACATAATAGAAACTATGGAGTTTCACCCGGGGTTTCTGCTGTTTTTGGAGGAGAAGAGGAATAGTCCTCTAAGGCTCCCCCTTCTCTCCAAATGTTTCCTTTATTTTCTTTTTGAAAAAGTGGATGTTCAGGTGTGTGAGGGTGTGTGTGTGTGTGTGTGTGTGTGTACCCCGTATGTCAGTGAAACATGGGCTTTGGACCTAGAGAGAATTACATCCGAATCTCTCCTCCATCCCTACTGGGATATTATGTTTCAGCACCATCTAGGGATATTGTGAAGCTCAAATATCTAAGCCCACCCCAGAGTTTTCAACTGACTAGGTCTGGGGTGGGCTGGAGAACTTGAGTTTCTGGCAATTTCCCAGGTGATGCAAATACTGTTGCTCCAAAACAATCAAAACCTTCTGTTATCTGTACAGTGGGAGATAACAGACTTACTGCCAGAACTGTTGTAAGAAATAAAGTATGTAAATGGCTTAGCACCATGCCTAACATCATAGAAAAAAATAGCCACTAGCTATTTGTGTTTGTTTCCTGGGGCTGCTATAACAAAGTAGTGCAAAGTGGCTTAAAATGACAGAAATGTATTCCCTTACAGTTCTGGAGGCTAGAAGTCTGAGATCAAGGGGTCTGCAGGGCCCTTCTTCCTCTCCTAACTTCTGGTTCTTGCCAGAAATCTTAGGTGTTGTTTGACTTACAGCTACCTCATTTCAGTGTCTGCCTCTATCATCAGTTGGTGTTCTCCCTGTGTGTGCCTGTCTTCACAGGCATTTTCTTCTTCTATACGGACACCAGTCACTGGATTAAGGCCCACCCTAAACATCTTATCTTAATTTGATTTCTAAATAAGGCCACATTCACAAGTACCAACTGTTAGGATTTGAAAATATCTTTTAGGGGAACACAATTCAACCCAAAACACTATTACCATTCATGAAATCAAGTAACATCAAATGTGAATGTTTTATATCTTCTCCCACACTTCTTTTCTTCTTTACTCTCCTTTAAAGAGTCCTGAGTGTAGATGAGTCTTCAATCTAACTTGTAGTACCAGGTCTAAACTACTTTCTTCTTGTGATTACTGGGGTCTCTGATAAGGTAATGAGAGAAGAGAAGCCCACCATTGTGTATTGCTGTGTCCTGTGGTTAAATGTCATTGGTTTTTCATCTGAAGTCATATCACTACAGGGAATATCAATTCAATTTTGAAGAGTGCCAAATCATTCCCCATGGGAACATGATACCCAGAAATTCTGGATATTATAAGAAACAAAAGAGATTGTTTTAAAAGCAATTTTAGGTCTTCTATATGACATATGTTGATGAAGTTGCTTCAATACATGCCGGAGTCCATTCATTGTCTTCACTAGCTGAGTTTAAACAGAGACCCCCAAAAGCTAGTAACCTTTGAAGTCCTAGCAAAGGTCAGAACTGCACCACCCAGTTAATCTAGGAACCACCCAGTTAATTTAGGTAATAATAGCTGAAGCATCCCCACCTTAGTTCCCTTAATTCCCATTTATTATTATGTAAATCCTTGCTGATGGGCTAGTCTGCCTGTTAATGGGTCACCTGCCTAAGGGCTATGCTATGAGTGCATTCCAGATCGATAAAAGCTTGGTGAGACCTAAGCACAGAAGAGGAAGTCCTTCGGGACTTGCCTGCCTGGTCCCCCAATATTGCAAAATTATCTCGTGTCTTTTTCTCTCATTTGCTGTGCGGCTCCACTTTCAGATACCCAACCCTACTCCACGCAGAAAGTGGAGGGAGTGTTACTTGACAAATACATATAAATTTAATAGTTCTACCTCAGATGATAACATGGGATCAATTTCTGGAAATGTGTAAGACTGTTTCCTTTTACAATGCCATTCAGTAATCTGTGTTTCAATTCAAGTTTCAAAACAAAAAGTTGTATGTAGATGCCTTTGTTTTTTGTATGATGATTGCCTAATTGCAATGACTCCATTTTTAAGGTCTCTGTTATAGGAATTATTAGTCATTAACTTGCAAGTATATCATGTGACTTTCAAAAAGGCCAATAAGACATTATATGTAGTATTTCCTCAAATTACTTGATCATAGAAACACTTTATATATTCTCCCTCTTAAAGTCAAGGTCTACATGCCCTAAATTGGAAAATTCTGCTGCAAAATGAACATACTACAGGGTGTTGGGCAGTTTTATCAAGCTTTAGTATCTTATACTAAGTCTAGTATCACTCTTTGCTATTTTGGCTTTAAAGACAATTTGTAAAAATATATATTAAGGCAATAACTATAATTGAAATATTTATCTTCTTTTGACTTGCCACTGTGCATTTGCCATCTACTAGTCATCGTCTATTTGAAGAATTAGAAAAAATACACAATGGACAACTTTATTCTTCATCTGTCATTTGAAAATTTTTTTTCCAGTTTTAAAATTAATATTTCCAGTTATATGGACTAAATAGAAGATTCATCTGAGTTCTAAAAATTTCAATGGTATTCATTTAAAATTCAATGTAAGTACTGGTCTTTTCTTGTGCTTTAAAAAAAACAATATTTCAAAGTAATGACCTCACAAACATGAAATATTGTAGCCCTTGATTAAATTTTGTAGCCTCTGATTACATTAGAGCTATGAAATATGACTCGTTCACTAGCTGGCAATAGATAGGTTGTTAATATATCTATATCACTACCGTACTTAGGTATATCCCGATCCCTCTGTCTACTCAGAGGTAGATAAATGAGGAACACTGCAATGACCATCTAACACTGAGGTGTCAAGAAAACTAAAAAGAGAAATTCAATTACTTTCATAATCCTTCTTACATTTCTACTTCACATAATTCTTCATCATTATAAGAGGCCACTGGTTCTTTAATTCACTTTTCATTATAGGCTGTTTTGCCATATACTTCAACCTAAACAACTTACCTGGCCACAAAATTCTAGTATACTTTCAGTAGATATTTTAGATCTTGCTTTCTACATAATAAGCATGACCCAGGTCCACCAGAATTCTTTTCCTTTATTTATAAATCTAACCTGAACTAATGTAAGGAATAACTAAAGCCATTCCCAATAGGCAATATATTACTTAATATATTACTTATAAATACCACAGTATTTATATTTTCATAACCCAGGTGCCTGATACTAAACCTAGTTGAAATAAACTAGTGAGATGTACATACGAAAAGTAAATCTGAGAGTAGGTATTTAGTTCTTCCATCGTTCATGACATAGAGACATACTTCCCTCCACATGACATATACTAGTACACACATTAACAGAAGAGAAAACAATTTTGATATTCTGTAATGACATATGGAATTGAAGTTTCACATTCATCATAAGGTACCCTCTATACCAGCAGTTCTTAACCTGTGGGTCACAACCCCTTTGGCAGTCAAACGACCCTTTCACAGGGGTCGCCTAAGACCATCCTGCATATCAGATATTTACATTATGATTCATAACAGTAGCAACATTACAGTTATGAAGTAGCAACGAAAATAATTTTATGGTTGGGTCACAACATGAGGAACTGTATTTAAAGGGCCAGAAGGTTGAGAACCACTACCCTATACTGTCAGATACTTATTAAGTCTAATTCTCTTCTTGCTTTGACCATGTTTCAATATTTAGCTCGCTTGGCCTTTTTCTCCTATTTCTGCTCAGACGAATTAAGTTAATATTTCCCACAAAGTGGCAAGGGTAGAAATGATGCTACCAGGACAGGCTGGCATCCATGTTTACCCCAAGCACACTGGATACAAGGACTGTGGTAGCAAGGTTGATTAATCCCACTCACAGTCTAAAATGGAAAAATATGTTTAGTTATTCCCTCAAGAGACTAAAGAAAGACATACCTGAGATGACCCATTAAGATTAACACTGGAAAGTAAAGGATTTCAAGACAGAAAGCAGAAATCAAAGACAATTCCACCTGAAGGCAGATACTAGTCCCATTTTGTAGAGTCAATTAACATTATCTGCTACTTTTGGAGAAAGGGGAAGAAAGAATCCCACCACATGTCTTGCAAGTTTCATCAAAAGGAAGAACTCTGCCACCACCTGCACTGTCTTGCTCCTCTGTCCCCAGGGAAGTGTTATTGTCCCCACTTTCACCACTTAGGTCCATAACTCACCATTCTTCCTTCATCACAGACAAGCATGCTACTTTCTCAGGTTTCCTTTTTTCATCTCGCCATAACCTGAATGCATTTGGCATGTTTCTAAAAAACTTATTGGTGAAAAGATGGTTCATTGAGATGCATTTTCTACTTAGTGAACACTCAATGGGGTTATCTTCTGAAGGTAATAAGGATACAGGACATTACTGCTTTGCTTCCTTGCCCCAAACCATTTCCAACCCTGATCAGTAGGGCAAATGTGTAAGTGTTTGCTATATTGCACATTGTGATCGGTCCTAAGGAAAATGCAAAATATCTACCTGCAGGTCCTAGTTTATAGAAAGAATACACAAATTAAGGTATGAGCCTCAGAGTCCGCTTTTTCACTAACTAAATGATGTGGAAGAAGTCAGGTATCTCCTTGTTGAAATCATCAAAAGTACACAGAAAGAATTTAAAATGAAAGTACTTTGTTAACTATAAGGTATTATGCCACTATAAAGTAACATTTGGTTTGTTAGTTGAAGAGTGAAGGAAAAATATGTGAAATGATAAGTTATAATTGATTTGAACTTGGCCTTGAAGCAGTTAGTAGGAAAAGAGGGAATAAGGTGGGGAATGTCCTTACCCTTCCGCCTATAACTCTCAATCATCAACCTTCCTCTGCCTTGCTTAACAGAACCGTGCTGGTGAGTAGACCCGTAGACATAGAACTATGGCATGCTGCCTGTGTTACCAAAGAGAAATTGATGTGTGACCTGCAACCAATCAATCAAACAGAATACTGCCTGAAGACAGAGAAAACTGAGTGTCTTCAAAATGCACCCCACCCCCGCCATTCATTACCCTATAAGTCACTCACAGGGGACTACAAGATTCACAGTTTGTATTAAACCATGATCAGTTTGTCATTCCTGGAAATTGCTAGGAAAACAAAAGAACAAAATTGATGAAATAAATAAATGAAATAACCCTAGTCACACAGTATTAGAAAGATACATCTTCACACATGAGTCACAAAAATTTATCACCCTTTCAGCATATAGTATACCACATAACCATATATTATCGTGTATTTTACTGTCTTGTCTTTATAGTATTACCATGCTTGCAATGCATAAAACTGGTATTCGTGTTTTGATGGTAAGCTGCCTCAATCCCATGGTGGAAGGAGATGGGATATCAATCAAAAAAGAAATAAAATATGTAAGAGTTGTGTTCCTGTGTGGGTGAAAGAAGATGAGTAGAGTCAGTGTCCAGCACTATTTTACAGGTGAGAAAACTGGGCATGAGTTAGTGACAAAATTGTTGTGAGGATCAATCTATCGCTGTTTACAAGGAGAATTGCCTGAACTTTAAAGATTTTTTAAAAAGTGCAGTATATGCATTAATTTAATGAAGATCTTCTTTTAATTTTTATTGTTTTCTTTAAATAATACAGTTATTCTCAGTTTTGAGATGAGAAATTTGAGGCTTAGAGAAGATATAAGACTTGTTCATGTGTCAAGTGTTGCTGTCACAAAGCCCCACAAACTGGGTAACTTGAAACAACAGGAATTTTCTTACGTATCTGGAGGCTACAACTCCAAAATCAAGGTGTCAACAGGGCCATGCTCCCATAGAAAACTGTGGGAGAATGCCTTGCCTCTTCCAGCTCCTTGAAGCCCCAGAAATTCCTTGTTTTACAGCTGCCTCTCTCCAATCTCTGCCTTCATCTCTGTGTCTGTCTTCATTTGATCATCTTCTAATAAGGACACCAGTCACACTGAATTAGAATGATCTTACCTTACGTAATTATATCTGCAATGATCCGCTTCCAACTAAAGTCACACTCAGAAGTATTGGGGGTTAAGAATTCAATCTATGTTTTGGAGGGACAGAATTGAAACCATAGCACTTACCTAAAATAACAAGCAAATTCAGGGCATAATTGTGATTAGAAGTTTGATGTCTTACCTTATTATCCCTTAATTCTCTCCAGAAAAGCTATTTGGGAATAGAAAAGTGGGAAGGGATGGGGACATGTTCACACATTTTACCTCAGACCAGTGCCAAACAGTCATACAGTGTGCTGGGAGTGAGAAAGACAACAGTGAATGGGAGGGACAAGGCTTTGATGCCATGTAGAAGACATCTTCTTGGAGATGGAGACCAACAAAATAAACAGCCAATCCATCAGACAAGAAATACAAATATGAATTAACAGAGAAGTGTTGGTTCATGATAAGCACTATATAGAGAAATAATGGCCTAAAGTAATGGGGAAGCCTAGAGGCTATTTAGTGTGGGCAGTCTGGGCATAGTTAACTCGGGGTCATTGCAGGTCTCTCCATCAGATGGCACACGCAAGCTCTCTTCAACTTTCTCAGGCAATTTGCTAGTTTTATATGGTCACATTTTACAAATAGAAGATCTCATGTTACTTCTGACTGTTCTGAAAGTTACAAAATTCTCACCAATACTTTAACATTATATTGAGCTCCCTCTCTCCACAGGCAACAATGTCCACCCAAAGTTGTGCTGCATGTGTACTGTCAGCACAGTTTACCATGCCACATTTTATTGTAGAAGGTATGGAATCTGCTCCATGATCCTTGCTGCATTCCATATTATATGATTGAAAAAATTAACTATTGAACTAGTATCACCTGTGTATGTCTTTTTACAGAATGGAGATGAAGCACAACCCCAACTATATGACCTGCTCCTACAATAGACATGTCTGTCACCTTCATTGCTCCCCTCATGAACTCTTTGGTCTCCTGCTTCCTATTGAAGCCTAATCAGGCCTCTTGCTCTATTTCTTAAGCTTCTTCATCTCTTCTACAACCTTGCTTTAGTGATTGCTCCACTCACAGATTCAATGCCCCATGGCCCAAAAAAATGTATTGGGTGCATATACTAGTACATGTGCAATGTTACAGAATTCATTGTCCTTTATAGGCATGATCCTCTGAAATATCAAGATAAGGCAAACTAAAAACAAAGGTAATGGTAGCTTAAAGAATCCTAGGAAAGTTTATTGGCTTCCTAGGTGTTGTCCATGGTACGGAAATTAGTAATAGCCTGGGACAAGATTGGTTCAGAGAGAATGTCCATAGTATTTTACAAAAATCAAAATCTCAAGAAATTCTAAAGTCTGTTGTTTCTAATTCAACCCTCTCATTGGCACAAGAATTTAATTGTCCCACACTCATGGACTGGTTGGGGCTTAGAGGACCTTGCTAGAGGAAGTGTTTACTCAGATATCTTCTCTATGGACAATAATAGACTATAATTAGACATCTGTTCCCTTGTGTTGAACTTTAAGACTTTTCTCACACATAGGCTAGTTAAAGTCTAATGGCTTAATAGAGATATTCTGAATCAATTAAATAGAAAGAAAATGTTCAAAGAGAGCAGTATGTAGATGTAGGACATTCAAAATCCACTGACTTAAGAAATTTCTAGCATTCGACAGAGAAAGTATAAAGGAAGGAAGGGTCTGCACACCAGAATTTACCAAGAGATAATCTAGCCTTTGCCCTATTTCCCCCTTCACTTTACAATCAAATTGCTTGAAGGAGGGGTCATGGTCTTCAGTTGCCCACCTCTCACTCATTGGACGAAAATCTTGTTTCTGATCTTATTAAACCATTGAAACTTGTCATGGAAGACTTCCCCAAAGCCTGATGACTTGAGCAGCAAACACTATTCCAACCTAGAAAAGACTATTTCTCTGGATTCAGGGACAATATTACTTTTCCTCTTATTGCTTATACTTCTCTTTTTCAGTTTCTCTCCTATGGTTTTTTTTAAAATTAATTTATCCTCACCGAAGTTTATATCTTCCAAGGATCTCTTCTTACCTTGGAGACCTGGGTGGGAATCTCAGTAACTATATGGTGACTTAATGGCCTCAGGCAACTGATGAAACTTTCGTCCTCCATGTAGTCAATTACAAAATGGGGATAATTGCAGAACCAACTTCAGTGGGCAACTGTGAGGATCAAAAAGGCAGAGGCTGTGTACTGCTGAGGGAGTTATCGGGCACAGAACAACCAGGGGAGAGGTGGGAGGCTATCTTGTGTCTATGTCTTCACAAAGCAGTTCCTTCTTCATAAAATGTCCTCTCTTCCCTGGTCAGCTTGTGGAACTTCTACTTACCCGTATGTGTCTTTTCAGCCACCATTCTTCAGAGAGGTGACATTCATTTCCTCCTGACCCTCCTCCAAGGCAGAGTGAAGTGCCCACTACCCAAATCTCCTATTTTGCTTTGCCCATCTCTCTAGTAACACAATTGTTTTGCTGTTTATGAGCTCTTTCACTTTATCATTCTTGATGGTTTCCTTTTGTAGACTGTGGTTTTGTCTTGTTCTCAGCCCAGAGGGAATAGATTCCAAAGTCTATTAACTATTGTATTAGTTGTCTATTCCTGTATAACAAATTGCCCCCAAACTTATCAGCTTGTATTGGTCTGTTGGGGTCACCATAACAAATTACCACAGGCTGGGTGCTAGAGTAGCAGAATTTTTTATCTCGCAGTTTTGGAGGATAGAAGTTTGAGATCAAGGTGTCAGCGGGTTTGCTTTCTCCTGAGGCCACTCTCCCTGTCTTGTATTTGGTCACCTTCTCACTGTGTCCTTATGTGATATTTGTGTGCACAACCCTTGTGTCTCTTCTGATAAGCACACCGGTCCTATCAGATCAAATGGGTCATCAGGACCCACCCTTATGATCTAATTTTTTACCTTGACTGCCTCCTTAAAAACCCTATCTCCAAGTATAGTCACATTGGACCTCAAGGCTTCAGCACATGAATTATGAGGGAGCACAGTTCAGTCCCTAACACAACTTAAGCATCATTTGTTGCTCACAACTTCTATGAATCAGGAACCTGGGCATGGCTTAGCCAGGTCCTCTGGCTCAGGCTCTCTCTCAGGCTGCAATCAAGATGTCACCCAGACCTGGAGTCATAGACTCTCCTGAGAAGGATCTCTTTAATCTTACTCAGTGGGAGGTTCACTCTCTGGGGTACAGGATTGAGGGCCTTAGTTCCTCACTGGCAATTGGCTGGAGGCTGCCCTTGTCCCTGTGGCCCTTCTAGCTTCATCAGAGCAAGCACTTGAGAAGAAAGAAAGAAAGAGAGAGGCAGCAAGAGGGTTACACCCTTTACCTGACCTCAGAAGTGGAGTGCAGAATGCCTGCTGTGCATGCTATTCATTAGGAGATGTGGCCAAGGCCAGCCACACTCTGGGGAGGGATGACAGACACCTTCAATGGGGCAGGGCGGGGCAAGGGAACTCATATGAAAATGCTGCCTACACAGCTGTGTGCCAGTCCAGGCCTGGGGACAGGGCTTCCCATGAACACAGAAGGCAACACGAGGAGTGTTGAAAGAAGTCATCGTAATGACAATAATAATAGTACAATAGTTCCATTTGTGTCATAGTGTAAAGTGCACAAAGTACTTTCTTAAAGATTGTTTCTAAGAAATTGAACTTTTGGCAGAACACATTGCCTCAATCTCAAGAGCCCTGAGTGAAACTGAAGATCGTGATAAGGTTTCTGCAGGCAGCATGCACACCTGCCATCTGGTTGAAAGAGCACTAGTTCTGTTTCTCATTTCATTGTGCATGTGGACAGGCTGCAAGCAGCAAGCTCTGAGGCAGCTATTATGGAGGGGCTGCTTAGGGGGACCAGGGCGTGCAATGCCACTGAATTGCAAAGGGCCAGAGGTCGCTTGCCCCAGGGAAAATTTAAAGGGACAAACACATGTTTGCTTTATGAACCCTTTATACCATTGGTACACTCTGAATCCAGGATTGTATACTCTATGGTCAAGTAGGATATGCAGTTATTTTCAGTTATTAAATATTTAATATTTGCCAGGGTTGTTTTTTCATAAAACTAATTATGTACAAAACCTCTTCTTGCCAAGAACTATATGCTGGTAAAACTAATTAGCATGATAATAACTGCCGCTCCTGAAAGTAGGGTTATGAAAAATCAGGATAAATATTTAATTTTAATGCTGTTTTTAAGCCCTTCCTGATTATACAGTGAGCTTACCCAGGAGCATTAGCAGCCCCTTCACAATAAGCAAGTGACACAGAACTACAGAACTTGTCACGAGGACAAAGCCTGAGCTGGCAGATCAGTTTTCATTGGAACCTGTGACGGATAAATTGTCACTGCAAAAAACCATGTTGAAATCCAAACTCCCAAAACCTCAGAAAATGACCGAATCTGGAGATAGTCTTTGCAGAGATAATAAGATGGGGGTATCTAGGTGGGCCCTGATCCAATATGACTGGTTTCTGTATAAAAAGGAGAAATTTAGTTGCTGATGCACACACAGGGAGAACACCATGTGATGATGGAGGTAGAGATGAGAGGGATGCATGTAGTAACCAAGGAACCCCAAAGATGACCACCAGAAGCCAGGAGGACCTCATTCCCTCTCACAGCCTCAGAAAGAACCACCCTGCAATGCTGTGATCTCGGACTTTTGGCCATCAGTCTTGAACAGTGAGACCAACAATTTCTGTTGTTTTAGACACTTAGTCTGAGGTACTCTGTTACAGCAGCCCTGGGAAACTAACATGGCACCTCTACTTATCAGACAATAACCACCCTGCAATGCTGTGATCTCGGACTTTTGGCCATCAGTCTTGAACAGTGAGACCAACAATTTCTGTTGTTTTAGACACTTAGTCTGAGGTACTCTGTTACAGCAGCCCTGGGAAACTAACATGGCACCTCTACTTATCAGACAATAACCAAAGCTCTGGAATCGAGGGCCAGATTTATTTGGGGACAATCTCTTGAACTCTCTGACTCCTCCTTCTGGGTTCAATCCTCCCAGACCCCATCTGCCGAACCCAGGCTGGGCTTCTGTCTCATGATGAGGTTTCATTTCCAGAACTGAGAGGAGTGAATCTCCCAGGAGTTGGCCTCCAAATGGGCCCTTTGCATGACCTGCTCACTTGTGTTATTGTAGTTTCAGCGTCTTAGATTCTGAACATATTAAATGACAACATTAGTGTTGAGAACCCCAGAGATTTATAACTATAATAGGGTCTTTTTGGTCATGCCCTAAGTGACATAAAGATGAAGTACAAAAAGAAAACCTTGTGCAGATATTTACATCTATAACAGATAAACAGGACTAAACAAGAAGTAAAATATAAGAACATTCAAAAAAAATATGTTTACTTACTTACTCACTTAACTGGAGAAACATATCTTCAGCACATAATTTTGGCCAGAAATCATGCTAGGCACTGAGGGTAGGAACAAAAAATGACAAACTCTAAGTGGAGTCCTTCTGGTTCTGTGTTTGTCTCCTTGAGTATTTAATTTCTAGATGGCTTCCGATGCACAGCAGCTCCCCTGGGCCACCAAAATGATGCTGCGATTCCCTCCGGCCCTGGTTGCTCTGACCCAGGGGTTGACCTGCATCAGCTGAAGGAAGTGGAGCCCTGATGTAATGCGTTGGCTATTACGGCCAGACAAGCGCTGGTCCTACTGAAAAATCACCTTGACTCACCATCTGCCTCATCAGATAATGTCTCAGTGTTCCATTCCCTCCATCTATTCTAAGCTTCATTGTCAAGTGTTAGCATTCCACTTTAAATCCACTCTACTGCATATTAGAAGTTGCTGTCATGAAAGAAAAGCCTCCACAGTGTGTGTTTGTGTGTGTGTGTGTGTGTGTCCTTCTGTATTTGTCCTGTATACAAAACTTCTACAGCTGATACTTCAGGGCAAGAAGCAGGCTAATTTGTTAAAGATCACTGAAATAATCATATATCACCATAATGCTAATTTATAGTAAATAAGTCCCCCATCTCCTCCCCTTCACCAGCTACACTCCCAAGTGCCATAGGCTGGCAGAGAAAAGATAACACACTGCAGAAATATGTTGTTTCTTTCTTGTTCTGGTTCTTCTGGTGCCCTCATTTTGAACAGCCTGGGCCTGGTGTATTATGTTTTTTGTCTCCATCCAAGCAGTAAGAGATATAAAAAGAATAGAGAATGCTAGAAACTGTCCGTGGCAGCAGAGGCAGTGGCAGAAATAGGAAAATCCATTCTAAGCATGTGGGTCACCAGTCTCAGAATTCCCCAATTGGAGTCGGCTGAGGGGAGGGATTCAGGAAAAGCCCTGTGGCCTTCTGCCCACAGTGCCTGGGGGAGGCAGGGCCGCCTCTGCAGGGGCCGGCTGGGCATCCTCCTGATGAGCGCTCATCTCTTATTTCCGCTGCTTATTTGTTCTGTAACCTCCTCCCAGGGATCTCAGCAGGGCACTGGCTGTGCCGCCTTCCCAGGCATCTCTTTTAGGCACCTGAACCCAGGACAGGAGCTCTTGAAGCACACCGGGTGCCAGCCCATAAAAGAGCTTCATGGGCCTTGGCTAGCATGGCTCAGTGGTTGAGTGTAGACCTCTGAACCAGGAGGTCATGGTTTTATTCCTGGTCAGGGCACATGTCGGGGCTCGATCCCCAGTGTGGGGAGTCCAGGCAGCAGCCAATCAATGATTCTCTCATCATTAATATTTCCATCCCTCTCTCCCTCTCCCTTCCTCTATGAAATCAATAAAAAGTTATTTTTTAAAGGAGGCTTTGTGGGACTTCCTGCTCCTCCAAACCTGGAGGGAAAAGCTCTCACTTTTCCATGGTCTCCCTGCTTCCAGTTGGCATCCTTGTGTGAGCAGCACTGGGTCCTGCTCATTCAATTCTTAGCTCTCCACTCTACTCCTGCAGTCAGAGAGGGCTCAGGACCCCCTTGTCATCTCACTAAGAAGAAACCTCCTGTACAGTGACGGAGACGCAGTCACAATGCACAGCACAGACACAAACCAGCACAGTGCTCCCGTGGTGCTACCCATGCACCCTTCAAAACAAGGAAAACCCAGAGGCACAAGAGGGATGGAGCAGCATCAGCCACTTTACTCACAGCTCAGCTCATTGCGGCCCCACTGTCATCTCTTCCCTTGACCCTGGTCAGAAGTTTCTTCCAGTTCCTGGGGCTGCTATTGTAACTTCCATTTCTCTCTTTAAAAAAATAAATATATGTTTTTATTGATTTTTAGAGAGAAAGGGAGGGAGAGGATTAGAGAGATAGAAACATCCAAAGAGAGAAAAATCATCATGGGCTGCCTCCGGAATGACCCTACTGGGATGGAGCCTGAAACTTAGGGCATGTGCTCTGACCGGGAATCAACAAGAGATCTTTAGGTTCATGGGTTGATGTTCAACCACTGAGTAACACTAGCCAGGCCTGTATCTTTTTGGCATCCTCACCCCATCATTGTTCTCAGCCACCCCCCAAAAAATTGCCTCTCAGCATAACGGGAAGCAGGCAATTCACAGTGGCTCTATCTCCTAGTTTGTGATAGCCCACCCGCGCTTCCTTTCCATCCCAGAGGGAAGGGCATGGAGAAGGAATCTCACACACGTGGAACGCCTACTCAGGGCCAGGCAACTATTAGCAGCATCAATGTCCTGTTGCTATGTTATCAAGCTGTGTCCTCAAAGGTGCTCCAGAGTAGCCAGAGCTCACTAATGTAATTATGTCCGTTACCCTTTCTCCCAGGCAGCCAGTGGACATAGAGCGTCAGCATCCGTGCACCCTGTTCTTTCTCATTTCATCTTCCTGCCCCTGCACCCATGAGTCATAGCACCTGTGACGTCCACACCACCAGCTTCCTAGCACCTGCTCTCCGCCCCCACCTCCTGTTTGTACCCTGTGGCTCCTTCACAAAAGCCCAAAGACTGGTCTAGGAAAGCAGGATCTTCCCTAGGGAGCTGGGGGAGAAGAGGAGACAAGGAAATCACCTGGAACGGCTAGCCTCTGCCATACTAGAATTCATTTACACATCATTGTACAGAAGGTAAATTACTGAAGCCCCATTTCCAGGAGAAGCTGATCTGTCTGACTCTAAAGTCCTCTAAGGGTCAAATCACTTATGGAATTCCTTTGCAAAGCCCTCTAGAATATTCCTTCCACTGAGCAGAAGGAAATAGAGTCAGGCACCCTCTCTGGGCTAGATGTCAGCCCCCAAATTACCACCTTTGTACAGGGCACATAGCTATATAAATTATGTATATGGCATGGGGGTAGTGAGCACACTATTTTATACTCATATTTTATTAGGAAAATATTTCAGAAATAGTGTTTTTTGCAGGGGGTCAATTATGTGCTGGGCACTATTAAACTGTTCTGCATATAAAATATTTCCAACATTCTAACATGACAGAAAAAAATATCTATTTTGATATGTTTTCCATTTTAAGCAAATATTACTTTTTACATTTGGTATTGCATTTAAAGCATTTACCATATTATTTCAGTATGAATCTACCTATAGTTCCAGATTATTATAAAGTTTCCATAATCATTAAGCAGCCAGCTCAGTATTCTACTGAATAGATAAATAAACGTGCTTTTTATCGTTTCTATACTACTTTCCTTTTTCATGTTGTAAACCACTCCGTTAAACTATTTCTTCATCAAGCTTTCTTTTTTTAATATTTTGATGTATTACCTTTTTTCCTTTTTATCAATATCACCCTTTTATTGGGGTGATGCTGGTTAACAAAATTATATAAGTTTCAGGTGCACAGTTCTACAACACATCATCTGTACACTGTATTGTGTGTTCACCACCCCACACCCGGTGTCCGTCCATCACCATTTACCAACCCCATGCCCTCCTTCATCTCCCCGTTTCCTCCCCAGCAATCATCACACTGTTGTCCACATCCTATGAAGGTTTTTTTTCTTTGTTAATGTATTACCTTAGGAGGCATTCCCAGAAAAGTAATTATTGAATCAAACAGGATATCTTTACTAAATTGCTCCCTAAAAGGTTGTGCTAATCATACTCCCATGGGTGGACGAAAGCCTATTTCACAGAACTCTTATCTCTATTAAATATTAATTTTTAAAATGTTGCCATTTGACTAGTGATAAAAATAGTCCTTCATTGTTTATTTTTATATATTCAATACATGAATTTAAATATGTTCTCAGATGTTTCCTTACCTGCAGTATTTTTCACATTATATATTCAGTATCACCCCTTATCCATGGGAGATGCATTCCAAGACCCCCAGTGGATGCCTGAAACCACGGAGAGTACCGAATCCTATGTATACTATGTGTCTTCCTATATGTACATACCTTTTTACTTACAGGAAGCACTTTACAGCTTCTCATGGCATATTCAACCTGCCAGCATCACTACTCTTTTGCTTTGGCTCTATTACTTAGTAAAATAAGAGGGGGAAAGGAAGACATCTGTAATACTTTCAACAATAAAGATAATTTTTTGAGGTTATAACTGTCCCCAAAAATATGGATGTGGTCAGACCAACCCAGTATAATACACATTAAATATGAAATCTTAAAAATAAATAAATAAATAAATAAATAAATAAATAAATTTTTAACATAAGGGTTACTTGAACACAAGCACTGCAATATCTCAACAGTTGATCTGATAACATAGATGGCTACTGGGTTACTAAAACTGTGGAAAGTAAAACCATGAATAAGGGGGTACAACTGTAATCAGTGGTACCTCTATCCCACTCCTGGTTTGTATTGGGGCATTACAAAAAAATTAAAGGCCTGCTTTTTTTTTTAATGACTCAGTGATTTTGCACATGTGTTGCCTCATCTGTTCGGTCACAATGTACCCAAACTGTACTCCCACTCTCCTCTGTGCTCCCACATGCACTATATAAATCTCTGTTGTATTTGTAACAGGAAATCAGGGCCTGTTGCCCACACTGGGGCAGTGATTACTTTCCACTGGCATCTTGGGATGGGGACCCATTGGATGGGACTGGGCAGCAGTCATGGATTAAAATTAGATGAGAACTTCTTTGAGTGGAACACTCAGAGGTTGGACACCTGTGAGGTCCAGGGTGTCCATCCTCATGGAAGGAACTCGCAGGTACAGAACACACAACTTCCAGGGGGGTCACTGGGGACCATGGTAAGCTGGTCACTCATACTTCTGACACTTGGTTCCCAAGCAGCATAGCTAATTCTCTGACCCTACTCCCTTCATTTATTATGGAGTTTCTAGTATTTTAGGTTGACTTTGTGTCACCCAACACTTTCTCTAAGCATACAAGGACACTCAAAGCCTTAGCACTTTTCCCATGGTCTGTGGTAGGGTATTAAATATTGTATTATAGGCATCTACATATTAATAGATTTTCTCTTCCCCTATTCAGTTTTCTATTCCTACCATGACATAGCACCCTCAGAGTCCATCCCCATATATCATCTTCTGGCTTCTACTGAAAATGCTGGCCAGATCCCATAGCTCCCTCCCTGTAAAGTTTGCTTCCTCCCTAGCAGATCCTGCCCTTCCCTAGCTGGACTGTGCTATGATTTGGAGGAGAGATGAGGGCAGATTCTGAGTGTACTTGGTGGGCGTGTCTGCAAGGCAGAGAGCACTGAACAATCTTCAAGGAAGATAAGAGTGTCAGCCTTTAACAGGGAGCATGGGCCACTTCTGCAGGTGTAGATGCTTTGATGGGTGTCTGAGGAGTCAAGATTTTCAAGTTCATTGATCTAATTTTTATGGCCCTACTGTTTTGAAATCAGAGTCCTGAGCATGGCATAGCAGATTTATTGGTGTTGAGAATTCAGACTTCTCAGAGGCCCACAACCCTGATAACAACAAAATGCTGTCTGATTCTCCATCTCAGCTTCTATCCTCAGAATAATCTCTTTATATTTTGCCAAAAAGGCTTACTGAGCTCAGACTGCTATAACAAAATGCCATAGACTGTGTGTTTTAAACAACAAACATTTATTTCTCACAGTGCTGGAGGCTGGGAGTCCAAGGCCAAGGAATCTCACAGATTCCATTCCTGGCAAGAACCCTCTTCCTGGCTTATGGATGGTCATCTTCTCCCTATGTCCTCTCATGGCAGAAAGAGAGCTCTGGTGTTTCTTTTGCTTCTTGTAAAGACATTAATCCCATCATGGCCTTACTTTCATCTCATATTCTCATCTAATTTAGGAGTGAGGGGACACAAATCTTCAGTCCTTAACAGAAGCCCTCTGACTTCCACACTTGCCTTAAATTAATCACTCTTAGCCTTTCCTTGTCTTGCTCTAATGCAGACTTTATCCCTTTTGACACTATTGACATTGGAGGCCTGATTATTCCTTGTTTTGGGATACTGCTCTGTGTGCTGTAGGGTGTTTAGCAGCATACCTGGACTCCACCCACCAAATGTCAATCAGTAGCAACTCTCCCCCCTTCCACTGTGACAGCCAAAAATCTCCCTTACATTGTCATATACCCTCCTAGGAGCCAAACACACCCTTGAACCATTGCTCTAATGCATCAACAGCCCTCAGCAAGCAACACTGAATCCATAGCCCTTAGGATGATTACTCCCTGGAACCTCTAAAACACCCAAGATAAAGCATCTGCCTGTGAATTCCCTTCCACCACGAACTCAGGACAGATTACTTGCAGTGGAAGTTCTCACAGGTGCAGCCCTACTGCATGCCAGAGGCCCTCTGTGCTCGGTGAACCACAGGTAGTGGCTCTCATAGCTGTCCCACTGTTTTCTCCAGCTGCCCTTGGCTCTGACTCAGGCCAAGCCCTAGGAAGCTGACTCTCAGACACATATTTATGTGCAGGAAGTATACTGGGGAGAGGAGTTGGGAATGGCTCTTAGTAGTCAGGAAGCAGGATTGTGCAGAAGTTGAACTGCAATGCAGCTGCAACCAACAGTTCACAGAACTTACAGGGAGTTTTGGATCTGGGATGGTCCTTGATAGTTGTTGGGACTTAAGACAAGAGACTGCATTTTTGTATGCTTGCATTGAGCAGTCCTGGACAGAGATGCAATAGGCTGAATGCCTGTGTCCCCCAAGTCCATATGTTGAAATCCTCACTCTCAGTGTGATGATATTGGGAGCTAGGGCTTTGAGAAAGTTATTGGGTCATAAGGGTGGAGCCCTCCTAATTGGGGTTAGTGCCCTTGTAAAATGGGCACCAGAAAGCTCCTTCATTCTCCTCCTGCCATGTGAGGATGCAGCAAGTAGGCAGCATATGAAACCAGGAAGAGGATCCTTACCAGATATCACCATGCTGGCACCCTGATTTCAGACTTTCAGTCTCCAAAAGTGTAAGATATAAAACTTTGTTAGAACCTTTGGTCTATCATATTTGTGTTACAGCCGCCAGAACAGAATAAGACAAGAGGCTACCTAGGACAAAGGCTAAAATCGGGGCAAAGCAACTAACTCCCTTCAGTTAAGGGACTCCCAGCAAGCAGGGAATGAGCCCCCTGTCCTGCAGGGGCCATCTGTGCAGCTCTCCATGGTATCCATCACCTGTAGGTCTAATCACATGGGCTCTATCAAAGCAAACCGCCTCCGTTCAGGTGAGCCCTCACTGACTTTCTCAGAGCTGCTGGCGGTGGCAGGCAGGGTGTGCTTCCTCACCTCGGGCTCTCAGCCGCCAGCGTGATCCCGGGCCCTCGTCCAAGTCAATTTAGGTTTGTTTCATGAACAAGTGAATAAACCTATTAACAGCATGTTATTTTTCAAGCAAAATAAAACAACTCTTTACGTATTTACAAAGGCTAATTATGAGAGATGAAAAACATGTTTTCTCCTTTTGTACCGTTTCTCCTGAGCTTAGTGGCACGTTTGGCATCCTTCCTCCCCAGACAGGGCTCCCTCTGTGCTGCAGCTAATTCACTGCGGGGACCGGGGCCACGCGGGGAGGTCTCCTCCGCGTGGCTCTGTGCGTTTCAGTGGTGTCTCGGGACAGATTCCTTTGGCACCATATGCCACATGCAATTGTGAATTGGACTTCAAGGTACAGCAAGAACAAATTATCTAATTAATTAACATTTAAAGGCTCTCCGAAGGAGAAGTCGCTGGGCAGACAATGTGGCATGAGAGTGGGTAACTGATTAAACTTCAGATTGGGGGAATTTAAAATATTTTAATGGGCACCTATTTATATTCGGGGCATATCTATTCTCCAGAGCCTCAGGCTTTCGGGACATTATTAGCAGGTGCTGGATGTTAGCCCATTTTCCAGTTCAGGTTGGAAGCCTCGAGCTACTCCAAGTCAGTCCTGAAGAATGTATTTTTATTCCTTATTAAATAAACGGTGGGCCTGTTTTCTCTTACCCAAAACTCTTCCTGTGAGAAAATGGAAACATTATGATAGTGAGCGCTCTGTGCTCTGTGACGATAGCAGGAGAAAGACACCAAAAGCCATTATCAAGGCTCACGGAGTCTCCCTCACACCACATTTCCTGCATAGCTTTGCCCTACTGAACCTGTTCTCACCAAAACAGCAGGGGAGGCAGGTAATGAAAAGATACTGATTAAAGAACATAATGTGAGTGACTGAAAAGTTCCCCAGTGCATAAAAAAGCCTGTTTGTTTTTTATTCAAGGGCCAGCTAGTAGTCCACTCTCTGCATCTCGTTGCCTTGTGACCACAGCCTTTTGGCTCACAGTGGGCAGCACACCGAACAGTGACTCGGGCCTTAGCAAACATTCCCCACGGTTTCTGCCCTCAGTTGACCTCAGTGATGATATTTACTCTCCAACCCTTAAGATACATATCAACTTCATTGGCTACTTTCTCACTTTCCAGGTATGTGGCAATATAAACTCTTTCCATACCACCTGTGGAAATACCTATAGAAAATGCCATTGGCAGGATCATGAAATCTCTAACCATGTTTCATTCCTGTTGCACGCATCAAGTAATTACCATATGGTCTGGTGGTAGATGCACCCGGTGAAAAATGCAAAAGCTGTGGAAAGGTTTCCTGTCGGAAGCATCTAACTGAGTGTTTACCTGCAGCGTGAAGTGGAAAATCAGGCCAATTATCCCGTTGATGCAAAAAGAAAAACAAAACCACACTCTCTATGTTTTCAGAGTAGATCACCTTAGTTCTCTATCTGACTTCACTTTGGGTAACTTCTGAGTCTTGTTTTTCATTCTCCTTCATCCCAACACCTAGAGTAGTAATATTGAATGGTCTGTCTTGAGAAAAAAATTCATGAACATTTTGAAATTGCACACAAATGCTACAGGTGAGATGGTGACAAGCTTCTCAATAATACGTAGAACAGATAAAAACCATGTCACCCTCCTTTGAAGTCAGGCACAGTCAGAAGGGTCATAGTCATCATTACTTCCCATATAGACTCTCTACACCAACAGACAATATAATTAGTTCAAAATGAATAATATCTTTAGCTGAAAGAGGTTTCCCAAAATAAGAATCCCCATCGCCTGCTAAACCTTTATTCACCCCTTTGACCAGGAGAAGGGGAAAGACCCTGGAGGCCCCTGCTGGTTTCAATGGAATAAAAGTTGTGTTGTTTTCCTCCCTTAAAAATGCCCGGTGAGATAACAATACGTCTTTGATACTGGACAGTGATATTGATCTGGGTGCATCTGTCTCTCTCAGCAGCTGAAAATGACACCACATGTGACTTCCTGTCACTAGAGCCCAACAGACTTTGCTGGGGCCGGGCTCAGCGGGTCCAGCTCTGCTCCCATCGGCGCCTTGGCAGGCAGGTCGCTTCTAGCCTTTCAGCGGATATGCCTGGGGCTCGGTTGCACAGCCCTGTAAACAACTTGTGTACCTCCTTCCAAGGGTAATTTGCTTTCATTTCCATTGGCTGCTGTAGCATAAACAGAACATTCGAAAAAAAAGTAAAAATTTTACAAAATAAGCAATCAGAAGGAAAACAACCTTCAAGGAGAACAGTCTTTCTAAAGCTCTGCCCCTCGGGGTAAATGATATGATTTATACCTGTTGTTTTCGTTCCCCATCAACAGGCCCACAGTTGCACAGAATACATTATAGCTGAGAGAAAAATAAAGAACTCCCCACCCTATTCGTACACATACCCTGGCAGCAGAAGTTAATTTCTGTGGGAGGCACCCTGAACTTTGCAAACTCACATCTAATCCTGGGCAGGTAAAAATCTGGCATTAATTTTGCATTTGATTGTACCTAAGCAACATATCTTTAGCAACACAATGATCCTTGAGGAAATTCATGTCATTTGTAATTGTTCCTTTTACTCAGTGATTTCAAAATATGTTACAAGTGTTAAATGAGTATCTTAGGTTAGACTAGAAAGCTAAATGCCTGGGGTTGAGAATATAATTATTTTAAGAGACATAAATTTTAATGATGCTTTATTTTCTCCATGCTTTAGTATTTGTGATATGTGTGTGTGTTTCTAGATGAACCATTTAAATGGTGGTTTTATACTGTGGTCATAATGGCAAAGTAAGGGAGTGAAGAGGAAAAAGAACAATAGAAAGAAAAGTAATACTCATCTTGGGTATCTAAATTATAGAACTGCAGAACTCAAAGAGGTCTCAGAGACCATCTTCTTCGTGAAATGATTGCATTGTGTAGCCAAGGGATGCCAGGCACTGTTGTGGGTTGAATTGTGTTCCCAAAATGACATATTCAGGTCCTAACCCCATCGTATGTAACCATATTTAGAAATGGTGCCTTTGTTTAGATATAGTACAGTTAAGATGAGGCCACAAGGTAGGCCTTAATCCAATGATTTGTGTCCTTAATGGAAAATGAAAAATATATATAGAAACACACACACACATACGAGAGAGAGAGAGATGCACATACAAAAATAACGGTGAAGACAAAGATTGGAATGATGAGTCTTCAAGCCAAGGAATGACAGAGATTGCTGGCAACACTGGGGGCTGAGAGAAAGGCTTGGAATCAGTTTTCCCTTAGGTCCTTCAGAGGGAGCATGGCCCTAGTGAAACCTAGGTTTCTGTCTTTGGCCTCCCAAACAGTGAAAGACCACATTTCTGTTGTTTTAAGTGACCTAGTTTGCAGTAATCTCTTACAGAAGCTGTAGGGTACAGACAGGGACACCAAGGACTTAGGCAGTGGCAGAACCCAGGTTGGTGTCCCATAGAGCTCCCTTCCGGGTAGGCCTAAATATGTCTCTAAGCTGAGATGTTCTGCAGAAATGCAAATGGTCCCATCAGGGTGCCCGGAGAAAATGATTTCTACCTTTGTGTGAGTTACCATAAGAGCAGAACCTGACTTGGGAATTTGAATAAAAGTAGTTAATGTGGGAGGCAAACCAGAGTCAGATGTTGAGACAGGAAAGGTGGAACAGTCAATAGCTCAGGTGAGTGTGGGCAACAGGGCACAATCCTGCTGAGATCTTTGGGAGCTGCGCTGGAATTGTTCCACCAAAGGGTGAGAAGGTGGCATACGGGATTCTCTTAAGGTGTTGTCTGCCTCACTTCTCATCTGGCTCACTTCTGGTCTGCCCTCTGTGGGTCTGTATAGTCCTTTGGACAGAGAATGTCCTCAGGCAGGAAGACAAAGAAAGACGTGAGCATGTCTGCAAGTTGTATTTGCGGTGGGCTGAGGGGATGTGGGAGGGGACACAGCATTCCTACAGCGTTCTTTCCCATCATTGATTTTACATGTTAACAACAAACAACCAAAAGGGTAATCCTTAGTAAATTAGAGGGTGGGTGCTGAGAGTAATAAGCAGGGGGAATTTTTTTTTCTTAAGTTTCAAGGGATTTTCTAAGAAGAGAATGTTAAGTAAAGAAAGCTGGGGTTATTCAGAAGTGACAGTGTCAGTATTGGCAAAATTACAGACTAGTATAGAATTTAAATACTTTAAATAATTATTTCAGAAATACAGTTGATCCTCATTATGCACAGATTCTGTATTTACAATTTCACCTACTCATTAACATAACATCATTTCTTCTGCGCCCAAATGCTCATAACATTTATATGTAATCCCCAAGTCAATAATTGTGGCACTTTCTTGGTCATTCACAGACAGGCCCAGAGTGGCAGAAAATTTGAGTCACTTGACATGCATGTTCCCAGCTGAGGTCCAACAAGGTGTCACTCTGCCTTCTTATTTCAGTTCTTACACTGTAAACAAGGGTCCTTTATTGTGGTATTTAATGCCATGTTTTTCATGTATTTTTAATTCTTTGTTGGTGATTTTGCTGTTTAGAATGGTCCCCAAGTGCACTGTTTGAAAGTGCTGGCTAGTGTTTCCAAACACAAGGAGAACCTCGTGTGCCTTACGGAGAAAATACGTGTTAGATGAGCTTCAGCCAGGAATGAGTGACAGAGCTGTTGGCCCCAAGTTCAATATTAATGAATCAACAACATATATTAAATAAGGTGTCTTTAAACAGACGCACCTATAAACAAAGGCATGAATTGATTTATTGGTGAAAATATAGCCGGAGGCTTACAGGAATCCAATCTTGTGAAGTGAAGGTTTAGTATATGATAACTCTGTATTCAAGGTGACTTTTTAGAACATGACTAATGCTAACAATGACAATCAACTATACCACAAAAATTTTTCAGCCTAATATATTTAGCAAACTCCCTTTGTCCAAAATACAACCCTAATTAGCTCTTCAGTAAAGACAATACTATCCAAAATATCATATACTGAACCTCCATTTTTATTTTGTTACACCATTGACGTAGGTTACAGTGAAGAGTGAGAATAATTTTCCCCCCATTTTGCTTAACCACTCACTTCACATTGGTGAGGTCCTTGGGGTTGAAAAGAAACAAATGCAGCCTGGCCAGCATGGCTCAGTAGTTGAGTGTCAATCTCTGAACCAGGAAGTCATGGTTCAATTCCCAGTCAGGGCATTTGCCTGGGTTGTGGGCTCGATCCCTGGTGGGGGGCATGCAGGAGGCAGACTATCAGTGATTCTCTCTTATCATTGATGTTTTTATCTCTCTCTCCTCCTCTCTGAAATCAATTTAAAATATATTAAAAAATAAAGAAAATAAAAAAGTACATATATAAAAATAACATTATATCCTCTGTTTTAAACATAAGGAAAAATAGATTAAGGGCAAATCATGTGTTTATTTATTCCCATTAAGATGACTGGAAAAACAATATGTGGATGAAGATCAGTTGTTCAGGGGATTGTGTATGGAGATTATTTCATAAGAAAGCTAAACTAGTAAACTGAGGCAGAGCCATTCAGAAAGAAGTCACTACAGAAAGTCAATGAAAAAGAGAGGATTATGGCCATTTAAGACCAAGGCTGTGTTAATTACGGATTTCAACTTTCTTAGATATTTTAGCTTGTACCCCCAATTCCCCTCAAGGGAAAGTATTGGTGTTTACTGTTCCTAATTGCTGGTTATAGCAATTCTTCAGGAAATGAGGGAAAATGTGTGAGTGTCCAGCAAATGGGAGGTTCATGTGTGTTCCACAGTCCTGGTTATGTTTATCCAATGATGACTCCAGCCACATGCTTTTTAGATTTCTTCTCGTTAGAGAAATTAAGAGCAGATACTTTCTCCATTATTTCAGTTTCCCAACTTGAGAAACACAGGACATTATTGTTCCTAAGAGTGAGTTTTCCTATTGACTTACCAAGGAGAATGTTCATATTGTTTTAGAATGTCTGAAAAAAATGCATAAGAATTTTGAGATTTTTGAGATTCAGACTCTGGCAGCTAGTTTTGTTTTTGTTCTTGTTTTTATTGTTGTTGTTTCTAAAATATTCATAAAAACTTCCTCTCCAGAAGGCACTGCACGTTTGTGTGGGATCCCAGATTGCTTGGGTGGTTGTGGTAAGAAATACATGTGGGTTTTAAAGTATGCTGATGCCCCGAGAAGAATGCAGTCTTTGTTCAATGTTTCCCTTTGTAAATTGAAACCTATTCCCTGTCCCTTGGAAAAGGAGCTTGACGCTAGTGACATAATATCCTTTCTTCTGTGCTCAAATGCTCATAATACCTGACTCCACTCCTCAACCCCTGAAGCCCCCAGTCCTTGGAGCCAAATCCAATCCAAACTTTTATATCTTAGGGACAAGATAATACTGAGACAAAAGGGTTTCCTCCCTTCCTTCCTCCCTTCCTCCCTTCCTTCCTTCCTTCCTCCCTTCCTCCCTTCCTTCCTTCCTTCCTTCCTTCCTTCCTTCCTTCCTTCCTTCCTCCCCCCTTCCTTCTTCCTCTCTCTCTCTCTCTCTCTCTCTCTCTCTCTCTCTCTCTCTCTCTCCATGAGGATAATCTTGAAAATAATGATGTGCTGAAACAAATGAGAGATCAGCTAAGGGTAAAGGTTGGGAAACTAGAAACCCAATGCAGTTAACACAACTAGACCGCCTGTGAGTGCCCTCAACACGATCTCAGGGGGACAGAACTTTGATAAATATGATCGTTGAAACATCTTTGTGATCTCTGAAAAACAGAGAGAGTAAGGAGAGAGTACAGAAAGCAAGTGACTAAATGTGATGCAATAACCACAATAAAAAAGAGGGTTCATTTAAGGCAAACTATAGATTGGTGAATTTAAAGTAGATTCCTAGAAAGAACAGGTTATTAAAATAATGGTCTGAGAATACTTCAAGAGAAAATAATGGTAGCTAAGACCAAGTACGAGTCAAGAAGAATAAGCCATGAAAACATCATTGTTTCCTTAGTAGACATAGATTTTATGGAAATGTTTTTATGGACTATGTCAACTATAACACAGTCTCTTATAATATCCTTACACACTAGATGAAATTTTAAAATATAAAGTTTTGACAAGCATCTTATCCAACCAATATCTATTTGTAAGCACCTGCCATGAATTTGGGGCCCTGTTTAGTGCTAGGGGTTAAAAAAAAGGGAAAGATGTGGCTCTTACTCCATGGTGACTGCCACTTTGTCTAAGAGAAGAGAATCAACACACATTAAATAACCACACGCAAAGGTCTGATTAATGAATTAGGTCTGTATGGAGGGAAGTGTGCTTGTGCTCTATTTGTCATTATTTATCAATGACTCGATGAACAGATAAAAAAACATTTCTTCAAATCTGCAAGTCCCAATAGAACGGACAGCAAATACAATGGATGGCAGAGACAAAATCCAAAAACATTCTAAACACACTGCAGCATTGGGTCTTAGGCAGAAAGCTGCCAATTAAGAATAAGTGTGAAGTCCAAGTCCTGAATAAGAAGCCTGGATCAGAGTTGGACTCTTACCAGGTCGAGAGGATGTGGCTTGGCAACAAGGTGCCATGGAGTCTAACAGCACCTGAGTGCAGCCTCTGCACTGCTCTGTCCGTAACCTGGACAGTAACTGAGGGTGGAGGCTCAGGTCATGCGTGGGGGAGGGGGACAGGGAGAGAGGGTGTGGGACATCACACTCTGAAGAGGACATTGGAACCTGGAGGAGATGGAAGGAGGAAATGACTAGCACAGTGAAGGGAAACAAAACAGACAAGTGAGAAGTGAAACTCAGGATGATCATTATTCTATAGAGCTGGGAGGGAGAAAATTGAGACAAATTGGTAGAAATTCTGGGCAGAGTGATTCCAACTGGAGATAAAACAAAAACAAACAGGCACAACTACAACAGGAACTCAGGGCACACTCAGGTCTCCAACTGTGGAAATGTCTGTTCTGAGAGTTGGTGAATTCATGACTCAGGGTTTAAGATAAGCAGTATGAATCATTAGCAGAGAAAAGGCAGAGAGTCTACCGCATATACTAACGCCTGGAGTATTACTTGGAACTGATATTTGCATAGAATAAACCTGAGAGTTTTTAGTTCGATTCTTATCAAGATCCATGCCTGACCTGTATTTCCTGGGAAGCACATTACCTATTCCTGCTCCACTTCTACCCATCTGTCTTTTTAATGAGTCCATGTGATTATTTATCTGTGATGTTTTTGTGGCTCTGGAGCCATGTCTGTTCTCAAAGGCAGCATGAAAAGTCATTTCTTGTCTCTCTCCTCACAAAATCAACTTTCAAAGGATTCTGTTGTGGGCCTGCAGTGAGTCTTAAACCTCCTACATGGAACAGATCATCCAAATCAATACCATTTTTCAGCTCTTGGGATTGTTTGATGATGGAATTATAGGAGGATTGGATGATTTTCCTGATTCAGGAGGACAGAGAGCCCAAAACTAGTCTCAAGTACTCAGAACCCTGGACATGTTCTTTAGAATTCTTTTCAGGGTGAGTTATTTATGGCTTCACTTCTGCAAACTGGTGGAATTCCTGTAAGTCTCGGAGAACCAGCCAGGCTTTTAAGGTAGTCTACCTCCCCTGTACAATCTTTGGACCCAACAGATCCTGTAAATGTGAAGATTAGCACACAGCCCATTCACTGGTCAAGGCCCAGAGTGGTCTGACCCTACAGTCGTGTGTGTATATTCAAATTTCTTTCCCTGCCCATTAACAAATTCTGCCTAGCACTTTACCTGAGCTATCACCAGCATCTGATCTTATAATGTGGTTCATTCTCTTCTCCTTAGCTCATATTATTTGGGCCATATCCCCTCAATTGTTTGTTTGTTTGTTTGTTTGTTTTACTTTAATTGGAGCCATAATAATACTACAGAGATTTTATAAAAATGAAAATGCTATCAATTTGTTCTTTTTCTAGGTATGTGTTATGTCTATAAATATAGTTTCTTAGATGTTTACTAAGTGTTAATGACACTGGAAATGCCTATAATATTATTAAGTATAATATGAAGGGTAATAACCATAATATAAAAGAAAAATTATAAGGAGAGTTTTGGGGAAAATCAAGGAAAAAGCTAAGCTACTGTACTTCAAATATGTAGCATAGTACCAGATATATGATATTTAATAATTGCCCAGTCTTTTTATTGTACCATTTTCCAGACATAAACATTGTTCCATCTTTGAAGTTGCTATTGCTGCTAATATTTACTCTGGCCAGAGGAATTTGCACCTGCATTGCCTGCAGTGAGAGCATGTGAACATCTCATCAGTGCTGTGTCTCATCTGCATTTTCCCCTGGCCCAGCAAGATAGGAAAGTCAGGGGCAGGAAGATGAAAATGAAAATAGTCCCATCTATGCGACTATGAGCTTTTCCCTCCTCAAACAAAATGATGAATTTGTCAAGAGCATCACTGTTTGACACTATTTAAAGAAATGCTGCTTACAGCATTACTCTTAAAGCAGTAGATGAATGATTATGTTTTGTCTCTTCCATATCATTTCAACAAATAAATCAGTAGTGACAGAAAGCTGAACAGTAGTTTCTGGGGGGGGGGGATGAGGGGGGTGCTGGGAAGGGATTACAAAGCAGCATGAGAAAATTTTGGGGAATGCTGGGTATATGCATCACTTTAACAATGGTGGTAGATTATGGGTGTGTTCATATGCCAAATCTTAGCAAGATGTACTCTTTAAATATGTGTCTTTTATTATCATTAATCATACTTTCATAAAGCTATTAAAATGAAATCTATATTTTTATTCTCAGAACAAATTGGGTTTTGCTGTGCACTCTTTGGATATTTCACCAAACATCCATGTTTTAGTAGTATATTGTAAATTTCATTCGACTATCTTAGGTCCGTTTTATAAACATGAAGTGGAATAAAATGATCAAAATGGTTTTTTCTCAGGAAGATCTAATTTTCTGCTGTTTGGTTCCCCAAATGGAGTCTCATTCAGTGTTGCTGCTGCCTCTCAACTAAGTTTATTCATTCTTATGTTAAGCACGTGGTCCATACTTTCAAGGAAGAGAGAAAGAGAAAGAAGATGATGTCCCCAGTAACTTACTGAGCCAAGGCTGGACGTGTGGCTTTCAAATTGGCTCTCTGCATGGAAGGCCCTCATGAGATTTCAAAGGCCAGTGAGTCAGAGAGATACTCTCTGGGGACTGGCCAAATGAGGTTACAGGCCTTCATCTGCTCTGATGGAAATGGACCTGGAAAAATTGTGTTCTTGCATAATGAGTGCAGGCAGAGCATTATTCGGCTCTAGACACCCCCAGTTTTGGCTCACAGACATCCTATCCCGGACTCATGCACAGTGGGTGGCTCCCTCTCTGCAGGGATTGCCTGACTAACCTCCTCCCTCCATTGGCACCATCCAAACTGCTACTGAACAGGAAGACTTGGCTCTCAGCTTTCAGATGCCTCGGTCATTAAGTGAGTCAGAAGGGTGAGCACTATTTGTGATCTTTCCCACTTTCCATAAGGAATTTGAATAAAACCAGAACAGGATTAGAGGCAAATGCTCAATTGACGAAGAGCTTCAATCACTCAGCTTGTCTATTTGGGGAGATGTGTGATTAATTAACTGATTTTCAGCCCTTAATTTGCATTTCAACAAGATAAATCTCATCAAAGTAAATCATCTTTTACTATGAAAATTCCCCTGTAAAAAAAATACGATATATACAAAATGTTCCAAGTCTCCCACCCAGCACTTTACTTCTGGGAACTTATCTAAACTCCTAAGTCAGAAACACATATGAGGGGCTATATCAAAGATGTAACTGGTATAACTTCATTGCCATAGTAATATTTGTAATACAATTACAATAAGTGAAAATATTTATAGTCATTGCATTAATAACAAATGGGAAACATCTAATTGTTTGAGTTATGTAAACCAGCTATGTTACATCCATACTATAAAATGCACAGGCATTAAAAATCATGTTTACTAAGGATTTTTAATGATATGGAAAAGGACATACAGTAGGAAGTTAAAAAGTCACAATAGAACATGAAAAATTCATGCAGAACTGAATGCATAAAGCAGGTGATGCCAGACCAATATATCCCAGTGCCTGGCATATGGTGTGCAATTGATGCTCACTATTAACTCAACTAATATATATCCCGACATTTGAAAATATAGAATATGGGACAAAGTCTTCAAAATAGGATTTCAGGTAATTTTATTCCTTATATCCCTAGGCATTTTCAAGATTTTCCGCTGTCAGTGTATCATGCATTCATAATCAAAACAAAATGGTTTACAGAAAGGAAGGAAACTGCATCTGCATGGTCACTATGTTTTAAAAAATGGCAGTGAACTAATTCTGACATTCACAAATGAGATGCAGAATCATGCACTCATGCAGCAAAAACACTCATAATTTAGCCTCCAAATTGAGCTAAATCTATTTTTTCAGAAGTAGTTGTTATTAGTTTTATTTGATGACTTGATTATGTGATACATTTTGAGTTATTTAAATATGCTGATTAATAACTGGGAGCCTAACAGTGAAGAGAGCTGTGACTTTCCACAATGTATCGATCAGGAGTGAGTGTGTGTGTGTGTGTGTGTGTGTGTGTGAGAGAGAGAGAGAGAGAGAGAGAGAAAGGTAGAGAGTATGCCTATAGTCATGCATTTTCTTTTTAAGCCATGTATTTTACCATGTTCCAGGAAGTTTTAAAAACAAACTGATTTGTGATGAGCAATCAGCCAGTACCTAGGTAAACAGAGAATATGGTGACCTGCTGGAAGTCGTCATCCCTCCATACTGCTCAGGAGACCACCTGGCATATCTTTAAACTCCTCCTAATCTTTCACTCTTCACCTTGAAGTGCTACAACTTGTGTGGTTACGGAAGAAAAACCTCTAGTGGGGTTCACTGAATTCTCTCTCCTTTACAAATGTGGTCATGAGAACACCCCTTTTCCAAATGCTGAATGGGCTCTTCAAGTTAGGAGCAAATTATGAATTCCTTCAAAGGGCATTGTTTTCAGTGGCCCCTGTCTGCGAGCATTCTCCTTTCCATTTGTCATACGGTCTCACTGACATTGGAGGTGGGGGCTTTCTGACCACCATGGAATGTTTCATCCTGAAATGGGAGCACTGCTCAGAATGACATTGCTAAGTACAGAACATTTGATTCTCTTAGTTACTATCAATTCCCAGAATATGAGATGAAGTTAGTTTTCTGTTTTTCCATTCATTCCCGGATACTTGTAACGAGCATTAAATCAAGTGATAAAAGACCCATAATAATTAACCAGATGTAGTGAAATCATTTGTTACTCAAAAATTTGTAACTCAAACCTACAATATTGCAAAGGAGAAAAAGCCACTAGCCTCCTACAGTTATTGCTACATGATTGCAAAAGAGCAAGTGGGTTAAAGTTGTATTTTTTTTCCTTCAGAAACTATATTTGCCAGAGAACATAGATTGCACCATTTCTGTTGCTCGTACTGATAGCTCCATAAGATAGACTGTTTTCATAGGCCAATGAATTTGCAAAATCAGAACAACTCTTCCAGATTATGCTGCCTTAGCTACAAATATCAATAAAGTCAGCAAATAAACAAGTCTCAAGGGAGCTTTCTAGCAAGTTCTGCTAGTATCGTCAGATTCCTTTGGGAAAGAATTATGCAACCATTGTTTATTCATCCATTCCTTAACTAAATCAATAAATATGTATTGAGAACCTACTGTGAGCAGGCACTCTGCTTAGTTGGAGAGAAGACACAAAGATGTAGAAAATAGAGTCTGCAGTGTAGTAGAGGAGGTAAATTGTATATGCAGATTCAAATACAGAAGGAATTCCCATCTAAGGGAGATCCAGATGAAGCCAGAAACTCCACGCTCTCCCTGACCCTCCATATTTTACTCAACATCTGCACTATTTCTGGACATTTCCTTCTCCTCTGTGGAGCAAATAGCACCATGCAAAACTCCTAGATGGTTTTCCTATGCCTGGTCTTGGTCACCTCCAGTAGGTTCTCTTTATAGCAAAAGGCATGATACTTTTAAAGTCCATATCTGATCACTGAAATATCTGCAGACAACTCAAGTAGCGTCCCACTTCTTTTTTAGATTAAAGACCACAATTTTAACAATGCCCTATAATGCCATGGGCCTACCTCTCCAGGCTCACACTGAGCCACTTGTTTCCTCTTTTACTCTACTAAAGCCATAGTCTTTGGATGCTTGCATGGGTATAGTCTCTACTGTTTTAGAGTCTTCACAATACTGCCTTCTGAACCACTCACTCACCTAGAATTCTGTCCTTCCAGGACTGCGATTAACTCGAAATCTTCCTCTGATCTCAACTCCAAGTCTACTATGGAAAAACTCCTTTCAGTCACCAGACCGGATTACATGGTCTTAGAGCATCCTGCACTTTTGGGAGTGATAGCCCTTATATTAATTGGATACAATTGTGTGTGACAGAAAACTTGAAACTCCAGTGGCTTAAAACAACAAGGACATATATACTGTCTTATTTTAAAAGTGCAGAGCTGAACAGAACCAAATGGAACTCTGAAGGTGCCAGGGACTCAGGGTCCTTTTAGACTCTTCCTCTAATCAAACTTAATATTTGGCTCCTACCATATTGTCCATGATCCTTATTCAAGTTTCCAGAACTCAGAACTACATATATTCTGAGTAGCAGAATGAGGGAATAGAAGAAAAAAAGAGGCATGCCCCTCACCTGAAGACTACATCCCATAAATTGTACATGAACCTTCAATTTTCAAACCATTGGCTAGAACTTATTCACATGTTACACTTACCTGCAAGGAAGTCTGAGAAATGTAGCTGACAATGAATGGTCAGTGCCCAGCTGACAATAAGGGGCTGAAGGAGATAGTTACCTTCTTTAAAGAGTACCTCCTCTGCTACAGCCCTCTTCTAGATCCCTGCATAAAGACAAGGACCCTCTATATTTGCTTATCAATGTATTCCTGGAGCCTACCTGGCATACTTCCAGTACATTATAAATGATCCATAAATGTTGCTGAATGAGTGAATGGTTGAATTAATGAATAAATGAATGAATAAAAGTCCTATGCGTGTCCAGAGATAGAATTCATTAATTCCCAATTCCAGGGGAGAAGGGAGTTGTCAGGGAGGTGTCATCTGGAAGATGTGATTTGAACTGGAATGAAAAGAATTGGGCCATTTTCCTTGCAGAAGTAGTATATGAATATTCCAACTAGGAAAATAATGGGAACAAGGGTCCAGAAAAATTGAGGCTCAAAAGAAGAATAGAGATCAGTAAGAAAGGTATAGTGAAGTAAAGAAACGTGAAGAAATATTGAAAATGTAGACTGGGCCAAGACTGCAGAGCATTGTTTAGTGAGCATACAGACATCTGGACAAAGCACCACTAAGCTCAGTGACTGTTGGGGACTCTCGTGGTGTAAGCATAGCACACAGGACACCTTATCTAACCAGTCCTAGAATACAGGCATAAAGTCATCTTAAGGTGTACAAGTCACAGTCAGATCAAAATAGTGCGCATTGAACTTGCACTGCATCACATTCTCCTAAATGTTGCATCTGTCAATCTTGCTTCACACCTCATTAAGAAAATAGACGGAAATGGAGGGAAATCCCTCATCTTACTGCCACCAACTCTACCAGCCTAAGAGCTTGGAATGTTCCCATCTCTCTGCTTTCCCCCATCTCTCTAGTTTTAAACAATAAAGTGCTTCCCCGCGCCCCCACCAATGGGAAAGCATCCATTTCTGCCTTACTCAATCACCTCTCCTTCTAATGCAAGTATCCTTTCTCTCTTTTGCAGCATCACTTTCTCTCGACTGGATCATTTTTATCTGCATACAAATGTGTTCTGGTTTCTTTTATTAAAACACAAAACTCTTTTTTGATTTTCTATTTTCATCCAATAAAAGCCCCATTTCTTTGCTCCCCTAGACCACAAAGCTTCCTGAGAGAAGTTGGAGCCATTGTCTCTACTTCTTATGTCTCATTCTGCCCTGAACTCTCTTCCATCAGGGCTTCTGGCCTCTTCCCAGAAGCTGTTCTTTCCCTGGTAACTACTAGTGGTGATGCCAGATGGGAGGTCTCATCTCCCTCTTCCCCTCCCCTTCGCTCTCCTCTCCCCTCCCCTCTCCTCTCCTCTCCTCTCCTCTCCTCTCCTCTCCTCTCCTCTCCTCTCCTCTCCTCTCCTTTCCTCTCCTCTCCTCTCCAGGTCTCTCAGCCGCAGTCAGCAGATATGAATATGCTTTGCCTCCTAAGATTTGTCTTCTCCCAGCTTCATGACACCCCCTCTCATTTTTCCATATCTCAGTCTCCTTTGCTCAAACTCTGAATGTTGAGAGTAAATGGGCTTTTTTCACTCTGCTTTCTTTCTAGAGTATCCAATTCTTTCCTATAACTTTAATCACAATCTATATAGCAATAACTCTCAAATGTATACTTCTGGCTTTTACTTCTACCTTGAACGCCAAGCTTGTGGACTAAATAGCCAACTTTTTATTTGACATCTCTACTTGGAACACAAAAGTTAATTTTCTTCCAACTACTTCATTTGAATGCTTCTTAACTTATCATCTTCTCTCACTTCCTCCCTCCAATTGTTTAGCAAGTCATGCTAACTCTATATCCCAAAGACATACCAAATTAAGTTCTCTTCTCCAAATCTCTCTTCCATCCACCCTTGTGCATGGGAGACATCCAACTGGCCTCTTTGTTTCTTTAATTGCCTTTCTTACTCTGCTTGCACATCATAACTAGAATATTCTTAATATACATCATAGCTTGTAAATATCATATGAAACCTATCTACCTGTACGCCCATTTTAGCTCTTTGCCATGGCCTACCCTAAAATGGCCTGGCCCTTGTTGCTCTCTGGTCTGAGCCCTTACAGTCTTACTATTTCTCATGGTGTCCATCCAGCCTCACCAGTCTTCTTTCTGTTCCTCCAACATGCCAAGCTCCCTCATCCTTAGGACATTTGTTTTCATGGTTTCCTCGGCCTGGAATAAATATTTTCTATACACCCTCCCATGGCTGACACTGACTTACCATTTGGTTCTCTTGTTAATACCCCCTCCTTTGAGGATATTTTGTGGGTCTCCCATTCTAAGTTACTCTCAGTGACAACTTTCAGTTTCTATTACTTCACTCTTGTGTCAACAACACTTAACGTCATCTGATGTTTGTTTGTTTAATTATTTAACTTTCCATTTTGTGTCTTTGCTTCCATCCCTTGGACTAAGCACCACGACAGTAGGGAGTTTATCTGCTCTAGTCACTGACACAGCCTTCAGCTTAGAACAGGGCTTGGTCGCTTTCTGTGCAATCAGTAAATATGCATTGGGAAAGGAAGGGAATAAGGACTACAGCAATCATTGTTGACATGCACAGAATCAGACACAGCTTCTGAGTAAATGGCAATGACCAAAGGAGTTTGGTGGACTTTTCAATGTTCTCCCCACTCTGTCTGTCATGTAGACTCATCCCATTAGGACTTAATTATTGCTTGGTGTTAGGCTCAGGGTCTGGCCATGCTGTATGCTTTTGTAAATGACAGGAGAAAGTGGATCTCAATTAAATACCCGCCAAATCAGTCTTTCCCTGGAATAAAGATTCTCAGGAGGTAGATATAAAATCTGAGAGAAGTAATGACTTTATGGGTAAAGAAGTCACTATAATTGTCATGTCAATGCCTTCAGTGTTCAACATGAAAAGGGGAGCTATTGGTAATAACAGTAGGGCAACAGGAGGGAAACCAGGACTGTCTTAGGCACCACATAAAGTTCTGGTAGGGAAATTAGAAACAATATGAACAGAGTAAAGAAAGACAAGAATATAGAGAAACATCTTGAAATCATGTTACAAAGAAACAGCTAGTGGACAAACACATTAGTATGTAACAGACTAGAACACATTGAAAAAATATGGAGTGAAAATATAAACAAAACCAAGGAAAGGGCCAGCACGGGGAACAGTAAACATCTCTGTAAATAGGCCACTGCTGTAACCACAGAGCAGAAAAACAAACAAACAAAAAAATTGCATGTGTCCTCGTTGTAGAAAGAATAACAGGTTCAGAGTAATTTAGTCAAACAACCCTGAGCATCACCTCAGCATGAAGGACTCACACATTTACACAAACAGCAGGGCGGACGATATCCCAACCACACCATGGACCGTTCCATCCAGGCATTAATCCTCAGTTCATCGAGAGACAATATCAGGCACCAATTTGTTTTCTGATTATTCACTTAAATCAACTCAGATATAAGACAACTGACAGCTTACAAAGATATGGATCACAGTCAGACAGGAGGGGAAGTGCATAAACAAGGAATGGATGATTAACGATAGGAAATTGCAAAGCAAATATAGAGGTCATATTACATCTTGCATATAGCAAAGGAGGGTGGATGAGTTATAATTCCATCCTGCTGCCCTCAGCTCTATTGATTTTTCCACCCCTTAATTGTGGAAACCAAAGAAAGGCCAAGGGAAGGGCTCCAACAGATTTTTTTTTTTTAAATCGGTAATTTGAGCTAAAAATCCACTAGGGCCCATTCTTCTTGATGTACAGGTAAGTGCGTGGCCCTTTAATGCAGTAACAAAGGTAAAGTTATACCTGCATGGCTACCTTTGTGCCTTAGGAAATAGTGGTCATTTGAACTCAAAAATGGATTTTCCAGAGAAAGAAAAGGAAGTACGCACGGGTGGATCTGGGTGCCCTGTGCAGTCTAATGCAGGGGAAGTCCAGACACACCTCCTGTACTTTGCTGCAATCAGCCGGGTCAGGTAAGCACGTGACAGAACCCCTTCCCACATTTTCTTTAACAAAACCTACCACAAACAACATGACATTCAGTTTCACCCAATATCCACACCTGGCCTTTAAGGTCAAAGAATTTACTGTGTCTTTTATTTCACTAATAATGAGAGAAGAATACAGGGACAGTGGGAGTAATATTATGCTTGTTTTATGATATTCACTGTGATTTAGAGAAGCTTAAGGAGAAATATTGAATGTAAGGTATTTAATGCAAAGCAGAGATAACCTTTCTTTAGAAGAATTCGCTTAACAATCATATTATATTCCCTGGTCAACCAAAAATGTTTAGGGTACTATTTTTATTTCCCAAATTTAATTCTGAACTCAATTTCTTGGAAATGTTCCTCTGATGGCAATGTTCCTCTGATGACTAAAATGTTCCTCTGGGTCACTTTTAGTTTCTAAATATATGTTGTTATTATTTACTAAAGGCTTTCTCGCTAATAAACATAATTCTGAGAAAATAAATATGTCATCAAAGTATAGGTATGTCGGAGCTAAATCTGATGCTTTAAGGATAACACACACTTTGCATAAAGCTTTCTGTACTGCTTCCTAAATCTTTGCCCTGGAAAGTGCTCTGGGAAGGCCCACCTTGCTCGATCCTGCTGCACCCTTCTTCCCTCATCAGCTTTTTCTTTCTCTTGGGTATCCCAGCACTGCTCAGCACGAAGGCAAAAGAAGGCACAGCCTCATTCTAAATAACCCTGCCAAATAAAAGGGAATCTATACATATAAAGAAGTAATATGCAAATTAGGCTGGGACCCCGTAACGGGTCACGACCAGACAGGAGGAGGTTGCCTGCGTAGGTGAGGCCCAGAGCGGAGATGGAGACAGACACAGGGGGGCCTGTCCTAGCCGGCGCAGCGGCTCCAGCTGCCTGGACTGGACACAGGCAGGGGGTCCAGGAGGCCTGGGGCTGGCTGAGCCACCATGCTGGCTTGGGCAGCCCCAGAGCGGACACAGGCAGGGGGCACAGGGGGCCGGTGACAGAGGTCAGGCGCGGTTCCCGGCCCCCCATGTCGCCAGCCAGGCCTGACTCCTATGGCAGCCAGCGCTGCGCGAATCAGGCGCGGGTCCTGGCCGCCCACAGTGCAGGTCCTGCCTGACTCCCGCAGCGACCTCTAGTACATTATAAGCAGAGGTAAGTAAAAAAAATGACAGGGTAAATAGTTCTGCCATCAACCACCAAGCAAGTCCTCATAAGTTATCTGCACCTCATTTTCCTCATTTGTAAAGAGAGGGGTCGTCCTAGATCTATCAAGATTCTTTGCCAAACTGAAATCCATTATTAGTACCTTCTGAAAGTTGCCCAGAGAGCACTTTTTACTGGAAAAGTTTCACAAATGGACAATGCATGAGCCTGGAGACTTCATATACTGGCACAAGATGAAACCTAAGAGAAGCGAAGTGTATAGTTATATTTTCAAGACCTATAGAAAATGGGCATCTTCAAACTTCTCTCTCACACTCCATGCTGGCCCTTCTCTGAGTGGATTCCAAATTCTTAACATTGCCAAAGAACACAAAATCAGAAAAAGGAGGCTAGGAAAAATCTCACCATTATTAAAGATATAAGATAAACCTTGATAAGGTAGTAAATAAATTTAAAAGAGATATATGATTAACTTTTTAAAATGCCACTTTCTTCCACAGTAATAGCAAATAATGACCTTCTATTTTGAATTTGTGCTCTTCATTTTTCTTCTCTAAATGAATAATCCTTAACAATATTATTAACTGTCTTTGAAACTATCATTTTAGCAGCAACAAAAAAATCATTATGATTTAAAAATTGAAGTAGTAGTTATTTTTAGATTTTTACTAAAATAATTAACACTCTGACAAATAGCCTTGTAATAACTCTTTGCTTCAAGATTCTTTCTTATGATAAATCACTACTAATGTTTGCTTGTTTGTTTTTTTATTCATGTGTTCAGACCATAATCAGATTGCAAGTTTTTCAGGGTGGGAACCACATTTTATATCATAATCATATCATATAATTCACATTAGAAATTTAATATATTATAATTTATATCTATATTTTATAATAAAATTTATATTATAAAATTAATGAGAAATTGTAATCTATACTGAGTGCCTTTCAAGAAGGTACATCTCAATAACTTGGACACTAAAAATTAAGATTTATTTTAGAGAGTCCATCAATGAAATAAGCACATATCAGAGTAGAAAGAGAATATCAACTTTAAGAAAAAACAAAGCTCTCATGCCCTCAAAACAGCTTTAAAGTAGTGTTAAATTTGCATGACCTAAGAAGAGAATGGTTGGGAAGGGATGGGACTATGAGCACACAGACAAAAGTATAGCAACTGACACAAAGGTAGACTTTGCTTGTCTGTTGTTTAGGGAGTCAGAGCTTTATTCAAATACTTCAAAGCATTCTTTTCCCCATGAGTAAAACCATTTCATTTAATGAAGAGTTAATGCCAATCCTTCTCAAAATGCTTCCAGAAAATTGAAGAGGAGAGAACATTTCCAAACTCATTTTATGAGGCCAGCATCATCCTGATACCAAAGATAGGTAAGGACACTACAAGAATAGAAAGCTAGAGACCAATATCTTTTATGAACATAAATGTAAAAATTCTTAACAAAAAATTAGCAAACAGGCTCACATACCAAGATCAAGTGGGATTTATCCCTGGGATATAAGGATGGTTCAACATATGCAAATCAATAATAGATGTATCACATCAAAGAATGGAAGATGAAAAGTATATGATCATCTCAATAGACATAGAAAAAGCATTTAACAAAATACACTGTCTTTTCATGATAAAAATCCTCATTAAATTGGATAAAAAGGAACATACCTCAATATAATAAAAACCATATACAACAAACCCACAGCTTAACATCATACTCAATGAGTGAAAGATTGAAAGCATTTCCTCTAAGATCAGGGATAAAACAAGGTGCCCATTTTCACTTCTCTTATTCAACATAGAACTTGAAATCCTAGCCAGAATAGTTAAGCAAGACAAAGAAATAAAAGGCATCTATATGGGGAAGTATGTAAAATTGTTATTTGCAGATTATATGATATTATCTATTGAAAATTTTAAAGACTCAACTAAAAAACTGTTGGGACTAATCATTAAATTAAGTAAAGTTGCAGGATATAACATAAATACAGCAATCAGTTATGTTTTTATACACTAACAACAAAATATCAGAGAAAGATATAATGAAAACTATTCTATCTCTGTAGTAGGATGGATGCATAAGAAACCTCAATCTACATACTAGCAACTTCTAACTTTCCTAGGTCTTCCAGCTTCCTTTTAATGTGATTTGGTTTCCCATGTTGGATCCCAGGAGAAAAAACAAACAAACAAACAAAGACAACAAACAAACTTGATTGCTCTGACTTTCAGAGGTCTGGGACTACAAAATAAAATAAAATAAAAAATAAAATAAAATAAAATTGAGTTCCGGATCCTCTCAAGGTGTTCTCATTGAAATTAAAATGCAACAGAATTAGTGCATTGTTGCTGTGCAGTATGTCTTGACTTCTGGCTTTCTTAAGTTTGAACAGGTTCTTGTCTACCAAATAGTCACAGGTGTCATCTCTGCAACTGAAATGGTGGCAAAATGTCCAGAATATAAAAGAAAATCTATACCCATGTGCCTTTCAAAACCAACTGAACTTCTCTACAGCCTCTCTGGTTCTTTCAGTTTGTGTTATGAGGAGCGATGTAGATGATGCTGTGTAGTACTTAATGTTTTTGCTTATAGTGATAACTACCAGTTCTTTTTCACTTAAGTTAGGTTGAGAAATTTCATTTAATGGCAGCTAAAGGGCCATTTTCAATTGGGAAAATTCATTTATATCTGTGGTAACTTTTATTCTGAATAAAAATTGCACTAGTATGTTACCAACAGATTAAATAAAAGATGAGTATCATTTAAAAATTAATGTATTTAAAATAAAGTACAGAGAAAAACATGTATATAATATATCAGGCTTTGTTTTGAATGAGTCTTTCTCCCAATCCTTAATGTAAAGATCTTGTGCTATAACTTTTAAAGCCACACAAATAAGAGTGCTAAATTGTGGACTTCAAAGTAGGTGTGTAAATATTTTTAATCAGTATTACTTGGAAAATAAAATATAACAACCACATAAAAAGTAAAAAGATAATAAAAATAAAATGCAACAGAAAGTCATTCAATTAGCATAGATTTTGTGTGCAGCAGCTATTTGCCAGGTCTCGTGCCAGGCCTTGGAGATATAAAGATGAGCAAACTAGACCCTACCCTGGGGCAATTTGCTATCTGAAAGAGATCCAGTAAATAGGTCACTTAAGTACAATGTGATAATTCCTGTGATGGGTCAAGTTCAGGGGGCCATAGGAACTCATGCGATGGACCTCTAATCAGGCTTGAGTTCGGGAGGCTTCAGAGAACATTTCTGTGATGACCTAACAAAGCTTTTTTGTTTGTTTCCTTTTCTTTCTTTCTTTTTTAAAAAATCTTTATTGTTTAAAGTATTACATATGTCCTCCTTTTCCCCCCATTGACCCTCTGTAGCCCGCCACCATCCCCCATCCCTGGACATAACAAAACTTGATAAAAAACATATAGATGAATATAAATTAGTAAGTGAACGAGTAAGCATGCAGGGAGGCAGAAAATGAGGCAAAAGTAGCTTCCAGATAGGAAAAAATGTGCAAACCATTTTGTGTTCAAGAAGCTGCAAATCACTCCGAGTGGTTGGCACACGCAGCCGATGTTATAGACTATTGAGAGAAAAGGCTGAACACACAAGCATGAGGACTCACTTCCTTGCTAAGACTCTAAGATTTGTAAACAAGGAAATGACTAGATCATTACTTATTTAAATGTCTCTGTAATTGATTATGTGCCTACACTACTTGGTGTAAATACATACATCATGCTATAAGGTAGGAGTTATTATCCACATTTTCCTGCTAAACAACTGGGTCCCTGACTCTTAGGCCTTTGCCCAGCATCACACTGCTGGCAGTTGCAGAGCTGGGTGCCTGGCGGGGTCCCTTAGTGCCCTGGCTGGGTCTCCCTGACCCTGGATACTTCTTGTTGCACAATCTGGCCAATTGCTGAAATTAGGAGCAAGTGCCTGGACCCTGCATGGGACATAATCTGCAGGCAGTTGGGGCTGCTCCTTGCGGGGATGATGCTGTGCAAGGGCTTTCTAGCTCAGGTCAACAATGACAATATTAAGTAACATTGGGTTCAGGGCCACCCACTGTCAAAGACTGTCAGTAAGATCCAGTTAGGTCTAAATTGATTTGTTTTTAACGGCCCAGCTTTAGCTCCAGGCCCCAGCAGATGTGTAGTTTAAGCAATGCTGAGATGAAAGTACATATGGTCAAGGCCATGGGCTAAATGCAGCAGCGGGCCAGGTCTGGGGAAGGAGCCTTTTGAAGTGTCCCGAAGAGTATTTAATGGCAGGAGAGAGTGCTGTTAAGTAAAAATAAATAATTAAATAAGTAAAGGAGGCTCAAAAACTGTTAGGCTGTGAATTGGATATTATGTTTTACACACAATGTATGAATAGAAGGAAGAACACTGGAAGAGAATATATAAAAATTCCAATGTTGTATACAAACAGAGTAGCAGATTTATAGACTATTTCAACATCCTCTGTATTTTTCAAATCCTTAGTAATGAACAGGCATTGTGTTTATGTTCAAGAATTTTTTTCTTTACGAAGTTGTCACTAGAAGCTTACAAAAAGACCCATGTTATTACAGCATACACTAATAAATGTGCACAAACCATAACTGTCCAGCTGAATAAATTCCCTAAGTAGATACACCTCTCTGTAGCAAGTGCCTGAATCAAGAAAGAAAACATTACCAACATTTCCTGAATTTCTTTCATGCTGCCTCTCCAATCATTGCTCCTCTTCAAAGATAACTTCTAACGCCATAAATTGTGCTTTTTAAAATGTTTTTATACTTGGAGTGCAATGCAGTTTATACTCCAGTGTGTGGCTTATTTAGATCAACACTATGCTTATGAGAATTCATCGATGTTCTTGCGTGTAACGGTGATTTTTAATATATTTTCTACATCATGTCCATTTTATGAATATGCTGTATTGGGATTGTTTCCACTTTGGAGCTAATAACAACTGTTGCTGTGAACATTCTTGTAAGTGCTTCTGATAAACTTTCATGTGTGCATTTCTTTGAGTACATTTCTAGGATTGGAATCGCAAGGCCACAGTTGATTGTCATAGTCTACCTTGGTAGGCATTTCAAAGAGTCTTCCTAAGTGATTATGCCTTTTCTACTCTTATTAACCATGCATACGTGTTCTGGTCGCTCCTCACACTCACTGACACTTGGTCATTCTGGTGGGTGTGGAATAGTATTGCACTGTGGCTTCAGTTTGCATTTCCCTCTGTGAATCGTGAAGTTGTGCAGCTTTTCATATGTTTAACGGCCATTTGGATAGCCTCTTTGGTGATGTGACTCTGAGCTTTTTAAACTAATCTTTCTCTTGGGTTATTTGTCTCTGTCTTATTGATTTGTGGGAGTTGTTTACATCTACCAGGTACAGTTTTTCCTGTAATATATGTAATTGCAAATATCTTTTGCTTCTCTGCAAATGACATTTCCACTATCTTAATGGTCTCTTTTGTGAATAGAATTTATTAATTTCAATGTGGTACAATTTATCATTTTTACAAATGATTAGTGTTTGGGGCATTCTATTTAAAAAGTCTTTTCCTAACCAAGGTCATAAAGATATGCTTTTATGTTTTATTTGAAAAAAAAAAGTTTATTATTTTACTTCACACATTTAAATATATTATCTGCCAGAGATTGATTTTTATACATAATGGGAAGTAGGGTTCAAGATTTGTTTGGTTACTTTTTAAGATCCCCAAATTAATTACCTAAAAATAATTTTAAAAATCTATACAGCACCCTCCTTCTTCCCCAAAGATAATGATTCTCTCTGACAAAACAACAGTAAGCTGAGAAGAACCCCTAGTTAGGGAAGAGGTAAGTAGAAGCCATCAGGTCTTGAGCAGCAATCATATACACTGTGTACCCTTGTTCCTTATAGCAACCCTGTGAGCAAGGTCTTTTTATTCAGACTTGATAGAGGATGATAAGAGCAATAAACCAACTTGTCCACTGCCACATCCTATCTAATAAAGAGGGAATAAACTAATTGACCCTCAAGCCGTCACAAAGATGGCGGCACCTACAGCCAATAAGGAGGGAATATGCTAATTGACTGCCACACCCTCAAAGATGGCAGAGCCCACAGCCACAAGATGGCCAGCAGGGGAGGACAGTTAGAGGCAACCAGGACAGCAGGGGAGGGAAGTTGGGGGCAACCAGGCCAGCAGGGGAGGGCAGTTAGGGGTGACCAGGCATTCAAGGGAAGGCAGTTGGGGGGGACCAGGCCAGCAGGGGAGAGCAGTTGGGGGTGATCAGGCCAGCAGGGGAGTGGTTAGGGGGTGATCAGGCTGGCAGGCAAAGCAGTTAGGGGCGATCAGGCAGGAAGGCAGGAGAGCGTTTGGGAGCCAGCAGTCCTGGATTGTGAGAGGGGTGTCCGATTGCCTGTTTAGGCCCAAGCCCTGGGATTGGGCCTAAACAGGCAGTCGGACATCCCCCGAGGGGTCCCAGATTGGAGAGGGTGCAGGCTGGGCTGAGGGACACCCCCCCCCCCCCCGCCCCAGTGCACGAATTTCATGCACCAAGCCTCAAGTATTTAATAATTGGGAGAGGCAGGATTCAAATTCACATTGTACCTGACTCTGGAACCCTGACCTTTTTGCTATTATATAAGGTAAGGGAAACAGGTAGCAATTATTCACTAGGAGTTAGTTTAAAACCTACTTCCACCAAGACTATAAGATGCAGTCCTATGGGCTTCAGACCATCAGTTTTTGTGTTTCCAATAGTACAGATCAATCGGTGAGCAACTGATTGGATTGACTATATTCATTTTGATTTACTTTCTAAAATGGCTACAGAAACTGGGTTAATTCTGCTGTAGTCCAGTTATTTCAGATATAGAAAGTCTCTAGGACTGAATTATCTAACCCAAATCGTCTGTCTCTCTGATAAACACTGCATTTGTCACTAGCACCATTTACATTTGAATGAACTTTCAGACCTCTTTAAGGAAGAAAAAAAGATCTCATACATAACTCAGACTCTGGGACCCCTTTGGAAGAATCATTTCCCTCAAAGTGACCCTGCTGAAAAAAACATCATTGCCTAATTGTTGTGAAAATCAGAGCTTTAGCTTGTGTTTTTATAAGCCCTCTTTCCACAAACACATTAAGAGGCAATTGCTACTTTATGGTCTCATTCTCATTTAAAAGGGAGGAAGGCTAAGGCTATTCAGCTTTTGTATGATGCTCTCTTGTAACATGGAAGCATGCGGCAATATATGAGATGAGTGGTTCTTTGAACCACACAGTAAATCAGGCTGATGCTTGGCACTAAAACTCCAATAATTCTCCTCCTCCTCCTCTCCTTCTTGAATGCAGCATGTCACATCTATCTGCTGGAATGCGTTTTCTCTTCTCATGACGTTAATATTCCAAACAAACAAATGTATTACATCAACCCAATCAATACACTCTGAAACTCATGATCATTAATGTTATGGAAATGTATTTTGTACATCTTCAATGTTCAGCTAAAATCAATAAAAATCCATTATCTAATATTTCATCTGCTACAGACTACAGAAACAGTTAGAAATAAATCTCTCCAAAGGAAAAAATTAAACTGTATTATGCAAGTACTAATTATTGATATTACTTCTTCTAATATTAAACCTGGTGGATAATTTTTGGTAATTACCTGCAAAGTAGTTCAGCCTCAAAAGATAAGAAATGTTAAAATGTTAGATTCAGACATTTCATCCATGTTGGTGACTATTTCAATCAAGCATAAAATTTTAAAAGATATACACTGGTTCAATATTATTGGTTTCTAAACATTGATTTAGTTTCAAAATGTGCATTTAGGCATCCAAGATTTATAATATTAAGCAAAATAAAGTATGTATCATAACAACTTAAAACTATACCATATTTACACAAAAAGAGAGACACAAACATGCTTAGGTATTTAAAGAATAACACCTAATGAAATAAATTCAGTGAAGCTAAGAATCTGAAGAAAAAGTTGAGATCCAATGAACTATTTGTTGGAAATGAGAAATTCTTAAGCTGGCTCAGCCAGTATTGCTCAGTGGTTGAGTGTCGACCTATGAACCAGGAGGTCATGGTTTCATTCCTGCAGGGGCACATACCGAGTTTGTGGGCTCAATCCCCAGTGTGGCGAGTGCAGGAGGCAGCCAATCAATGATTCTCTCTCATCATTGATGTTTCTATCTCTCTCTCTCTCTCCCTTCCTCTTTGAAATAAAAAAATATATATATTTTTAAAAATTCTTATGCTGAAAATGGCTACAATTTGCTGTTGGTTTCTTTAAAGCACTCCCAACCCCACCCAAATACTTAGCCATATAATGGAGATATTTTATATACAAACTTTACAGACATGTTTTAGAGATGAAAAGATGGAGGCTCAAACAGGTTGAATGATTTGACTAAAAGTCATCTAGTTTGTCAGGGTTGCTATGTAAGCCTCGTCCTATATTTTTCAACTTTAGTAGGAACTTCTCTGTCCAACAACTCTATCTAAAATGCATTTTCATTTAAATTCATTTATATCTTACACTCAGATGCTTTAATAAGAAACAACTGCTTGGAAAATAAAACATTAAGAAAGATATGGCATATCCTAAGCTTCACATTGATTAATCATAATTGACATCTCAATGATTCCAAAATATGTTTACATAGAGTCATAAACATCTATTAAGAGAGCCCCTGTTCATTCAATCACTCTTCAAATATTTTATTGAACCTCTACTATGTGTCAAGTACTATGCAGAACACTGGGAATACCATGGTGAATAAAAAACATACCTGTCTCCAAGGGAAACAAAAGAAAAAAATAAATGAAACTACATCAAACTAAAATGTTTTTGCACAGCAAAAGAAGCCATCAACAACAACAACAAAAAAGACAACCCCTATTGAATGGAAGAAGATATTCACCAATAATATATCTGATAAAGGGCTAATATTCAAAATTTATGAACAACTCATATAACTCAACACCAAAAAAAAAAAACCCAAAAAACACTCCTCCCCACACACAAAAGTACAACTTAATTAAGAAATGGGCAAAGGACCTGGATAGACACTACTACAAAGAGGACATACTGATGACCAATAGACATATGGAAAGATGCTCAATGTTACTAATCATCAGAGAAATGCAAATTAAAACCACAATGAGATATCACCTTACACATGTCAAAATGGCTATCATCATTAAATCAACCAACAAGTGTTGGCGAAGATGTGGAGAAAAGGATACCCTTGTGCACTGTTGGTGGAAATGCAGATTGGTATAGCTACTATGAAAAACAGTATGGAAGGTCCTCAAAAAGTAAAAAATGGAACCACCTTATAATCTAGCAATTCTGCTTCTAGATATATGTTAGAAAAAAAACAGATACTAATTTAAAAGAATATATGCAGCCCTATGTTCATAGCCGTGTTATTTACAATAGCTAGGATCTGGAAATAGCCCAAGTACCCATCAGTAGATGAGTGGATAAAAAAGCTATGGTACATTTATATCATGGAATACCATGCAGTGGTAAAAAAGAAGGATCTCTTACCCTTTGAGAGAACATGAAGGGACCTGAAGAATATTTTTCTAAGTGAAATAAGACAGTCAGAGAAAATCAAATATCATATGATCGCACTCATATGTGGGATCTAATGAACAAAATAAACTGATGAACAAAATAGAAGCATGAAACAGATTGACGAATATCAGAAGGAAGGAGGGTGTGGGAAGAGATTAAACAAAGAACTTACATGCATATAAGCATAATCTATGGTCACAGACAAAAGTGTAAGAGGCTCGGGAGGGGGGCAGGTGGTACATCTCTAATACTTCGAACAATAATGATAAATCTTAAAAAAATAATAAAGTGGTGGTACATATATATTTATATAATGCAATGTTATTTGACCATAAAGAGAATAAAATTTTATCATTTGTGACAGTATGAATGGACCTAGAGCGGTGGTTGGCAAATTGCGGCTCACGAGCCACATGCGGCTCTTTGGCCCCTTGAGTGTGGCTCTTCCACAAAATACCACATGCGGGCACACATGTACAGTGTGATTGAAACTTCATGGCCCATGCACAGAAGTCAGTATTTTATGGAAGAGCCACACTCAAGGGGCCAAAGAGCCGCATGTGGCTCGCAAGCTGCAGTTTGCCAACCACTGACCTAGAGGGTATTGTGCTAAGTGAAATAAGTAAGTCAGAGTGATACCATATGATTTCACTTATATGTGAAATCTAAAGAAAAAATAAATGAACAAACAAAACAGAAGCAGACTATAAATACAGAGAGCAAACTGGTGGTTGCTAGAGAAGGAGAGTAGTGGGAGCTAGGTGAAAAAGGTGAAGGGATTAAGAAATACAAATTGGTAGTTGCAAAATGTAAAGTACGGCATAGGAATTATAGTCAACTAGAGACCCAATGCACAAAATCCATGCGCTCAAGGCGAGGGGGGTACCTCAGTCCAGCCTGTGCCCTCTCACAGTCCAGGAGCCCTTGAGGGATGTCCAACTGATGGCTTAGGCCCGCTCCCGGGCCTAAGCCAGCAGTCGGACCTCCTTAGTGCTGCTGCAGAGATGGGAGAGGCTCCTGACACCGCAGCTGCGCTTGCCAGGCATGAGCCGCTTCTGGCTGAGCGGCTCGACCCCTGTGGGAACACACTGATCACCAAGGGGCGGCTCCTGTGTTGAGCATCTGCCCCTTGGTGGTCAGTGCACATCATAGTGAGCAGTTGAGCAACCTTAGCATATCATTAACATATTACACTTTGATTGGTTGAATAGATGACCGAACGACTGGACACTTAGCATGTTAGGCTTTTATTATATAGGCTAATTTTTATCTTTTAAAAAATCTTTATTGTTAAAGTATTACATAGGTCCTCCTTTTTCTCCCATTAACCTCTTCCAGCCTGCTCCAGTCCTCCCCACTAGTCATTAATACTGTGATAACTATGTGTGGTGCCAGATGAGTACTTGAAATGTTGGGGGGATCACTTTATAAAGTATGTGATTGTCTTACCACTATGCTGTACACCTGAAACTAGTAGAAAATAATATTGAATGTCAATTGTAATTGAAAAAATAAATTTCAAAAATTTTAATTAAAAAAACTTAATGAATGAAAAATAAATAATATATATTCATAGTAATATATTTAAAAGAAACAAACAGGTATAAAAAAATATATCTCCCTCCCATCTTTGTTCTCAGCTAACAATTGTTATGGGTTTTTACTTATTTGTGTGTGTGTTTTTTAACATGTTGCTTTTTCACTTGAGCCTATTTGGGAACTCTTCCATATATGTCTATACAATGCTCTCCATTACTTTTACTAGCTACACAGTGTGCCTCTGTATGGACAGGCCAAAATGTACTTAGCCAGTCTCTATGAATCCATTATGTAAGTTGCTACCAATCATTTGCTACTTTAAAATTACCTTTTAATTTCATAAGTGATACACAAATACCTTCTTCTAGTGTTCAAACAATGAAAAAAATAAACATGCCTTTGTCTAAAGAGCCCACACTGTAGAGCAGCACACAGTGGCTGAAGGAAATCATGTGCAGTCTGATGAACTCTGAGTTAGGTGCCTAACTCAGTACTCAATGGAGTCTTTTTGGAGAAGGTGACAATAGGTCGGAGTTTTTAAGTTAGAGGTGGAAGTTTTCTCTGGTGGATAATGAAAGCTGGGCATTCTGAGAAGTAAGGGCTGCCATGTTCATCTTCGGGGAAGCTTGAAAAAATGGGCTTGTTAAAGAAATAGCAAATATGTTTGAAGCCAGACAGCTCAGAAGCTGTAGTTGCATCTCAGAAAATGAGTCTGCAGACTGTGAAATCTGCTGGGCAGGCTATAAAGTTTGAATTCATCTCAGGACAATCTGGAGTCATTGAAAGATCGACAGTGGAGGAAGACATGATCAGATTTGGTCTAAAAATAAAAATCACACTGGCAGCCTTGAGAGAAGACAAATTGGTAGGGAATGAGGGTGAGAATAAAGCTTAGGAAAACCAATCATGAGGCTCTTGGCAATGGTGAGGACAGAAAGCTATACACACAGTTAGGAGGTTGGAAGTGGCAGAAATTGATAGCATTACAGAGGGCAGATGCAGAGGAACAAAGAGGGCCTAGGTTTCTGGAGGAAGTCTCCCACTGGATGGTGACTTCAACTAGCAAAGATGGAGACTATGAGGTAGATAAAAGGTTTGGTGGAGTAGATGAATTAAGCTTCAAAAGTTGAGTTTAAGGTGTTTTGTGACCTGCCTTGGGGTTTCCACTGAGGAGGCTTGGATATACAGGAGGCTGGACTGACAATTCCAGGTGGAGGTGGTAAGCACATGAACCGTGAGTCCAGTGGGACAGCCTTATGCTAGAACTAGGGCATCAGATGAAGAGCCCCACTTGACCCGTGAGCAAAACACACTTGGATTGCAGAGAAAGGGAGTCTGAGAAGGAATCTGAAAAGGAGCAGCCAGGGAGGGAAGAGTAAGTCACGAGGCGGGGTGCTGGGGTGGGGGGGGGGGAATGTTGTGTTCTCTCTAGCCCAGCAATACTTAATCTCTCTTTGTTTACTTCAAGAAAGTATTCTTATGATTTTAAAGTTAACATCGTTTATTGTTTAAAACTTGGAAAATGTAAAACCTTACATATAAAAATATATAACTTCCCCCTAATTCCATCCCCCCGTTTTTTACCCTTTATGGAATCTTTCAATGATATACCTCATATAAGCTAGTGCTACTTTGAGAAAAAATATTAAAAGGTACAAGTTTAGAAAGAATTTGTTTTTTAGTGTTGTTTTTTTTTTTTTTTTTTTGCATTTGACTTCTATACATTGATATATAATGGTATACACTTTTGATTTCTGAGAAAGTATATTTATTATTTTAATTATTAAATATAGATAATTGGTAAACCTTCCCACAAGACTACATGCTAGATAAAATTGTTTCTTATTTGTAGAAAATTACTTTTATTTTTACAGTGGATATTTTCCTATTAAAATATTTTAAATGGCCTTCTGATATATATATTAAAATATTGTGGGCCAAAACTCAAAAAAAATTCAATTTTTCGTTTTTCTAATTCGGGTATAAGCTTTCTATACTTTTCAAACCAGTATCTGGAGGACCAGTTCCAGTACAATGGCTTCTTCTTGTGATTTGTGTGATGACTATAGCTATCATGGGGTCTTTTATTGTTCGTATCATTTTCTTTTCACATTTGTCCCAATTCTGATAAACCAATCTTTAGGCATTTTTTAAGAACAGTTTTAGATTGTATTTTAGGTGTAAAATGAAGTGCTGGCCCACATGTCCAGACTCTACAAAATAGACTAAAATAGACTCTCGGCTGCTGGTGGCCATCTGCAGCTTGGGGAGCCTTTAGTGTGCTTGGCTGTGTGCAAGCAAATTCTCAGCTTCTCTTTGGCTGGACTCTAAGGATCGGTGAGAAAGGACAGGTGTTACCTGGCTGGCCGGCTCCCAGCCAGAATGCACAGGAAACCACAGGCACCAAGTGGGGCTGGAGTGGAGGAACACTAAGGGGAGGGCAGGAGGACACCCTTCCCAGGATGAAGCCACAGTGAGGCAGCTTCTAGGCATGTGCTGTGGAATCGCTACCTTGCTGATCGATTCCTCCAGAGACAGGAGAGCCCATCGTACTGGTGGGCTGATGTCTGGGATCCCACTTGACTCTCAAACTCCAGCGATTGCATGTCTTGCATTGGGTAACTTATACTTCCCTGGAGATGAACTCACGCACTGAGATCAGGGCTACTGGTGGGAAGGAGTCAACCTTTCCACCAAGAGCTGAAGCTGACCTGTCTCCTGTCCGTGGACACCATCCCAGAGCAGCCCGACAGCACAATGCCTGCTCTGCTCCTGGTCACACCTTCTCTTGCCAACAGAAGAACTCCTTTACACAAGGACAAGTTCTGGACATTTGTCTATGAGGTATCTTTCAGAAAATTCACCTACCCATTAAGTTTAAAAATTATATCTTGAAATAGCAGTGGCAGAAATAGCTACTTTACTTATTTTTATTCATTCACTCATTCATTAATTCATTTTGTTGATGCTCATTGAGAATATTTTTTTCCATTGATTTTTAGAGAAAGTGGAAGTGATTTTTAAGGGAGAGAGAGAAAAAGAAACTCCAGGCCCCACCCCCGGCTTCTGCACATGCCACCCCAACCCCAGTTCCCCAGTGCCCATGAGTGTGCAAGCAGCCACAGGGCAGGAAGTACCTGCCCTGCCCCCAGCTGCCCGGTGCTTGTGTATGCAAATTAACCTGCCATCTTTGTCGGGTTAATTTGCATACTCACTCCTCATTGGCTGGTGGGTGTGGTTTGTGGGAATCACAGAGGGGTGGTTAATTTGCATGCATCACAGAGGGGTGGTTAATTTGCATATATATATATATATATATACACTAATAAAAGGGTAATATGCTAATTAGACCTGGTCAACTGGCCATCTTCTGGACGTCCGACTTCCTTCCAGACAAAGCCATGGTAGTAAGGGTCAAGGTAGAGGCAGTTAGGGACAATCAGGACGGCAGGGGAGAGCAGTTAGGGGCAAGATCAGGTTGGCAGTGGAGGGCAGTTGTGGGTGAGATCAGGCCAGCAGGGGAGGGCAGTTGGGGGTGAACTGGCCTGCAGGGGAGGGCAGTTGGGAGTATTAGGCAGGCAGGCAGGTGAGTGGTTAGGACCCAGTGGTCCTGGAGTGCAAGAGGGATGTCCCAGATTGGAGAGGGTACAGGCTGGGCTGAGGGACACACACCCCTCAACAGAAGAACTCCTTTACACAAGGACAAGTTCTGGACATTTGTCTATGAGGTATCTTTCAGAAAATTCACCTACCCATTAAGTTTAAAAATTATATCTTGAAATAGCAGTGGCAGAAATAGCTACTTTACTTATTTTTATTCATTCACTCATTCATTAATTCATTTTGTTGATGCTCATTGAGAATATTTTTTTCCATTGATTTTTAGAGAAAGTGGAAGTGATTTTTAAGGGAGAGAGAGAAAAAGAAACATCGATGTGAGAGAGATACATCAATCAGTTGCCTTCTGCAGGAACCTACAACCTAGGTGTGTTCCCTGGCTTGGAATCGAATCCTTGACCCTCCGGTGCTTGGGCTGATGCTCTAAACACTGAGAAAAACCAGCCAGGGTGACATTCTTATATTTTAAAATTTTATAATGTTCTGAGTAAAGCAGTGAACATGTTTAGGACCATAGCCTTATCTTAGGCAGTGTTTCTCAAATCTGTGTCATTTCTAGACAAAGACAATTAATCACACTAGTCCGTAAGCAGAGGAAGCAATTTTCATCATGTAATGGACACAAGCCAGAATAAACCCTGAGATACACTATGACGATTTTATCTGTGTCCGAGTCAGCACATAGTACAAGTTGGTTAAAGCCAGGTACATTTTGCTGTTTTCCTTAGAGCAGAAAAAAGAAAAAATCAGAAAAGGGACAAATTGCTATTCTCTGTGGTCTTCAATATAGCTTTGTCTAAGAGCAAAGGAAGACCCTAAAGAAATAAATGTACCCAAAATCCACACAGGTTTTTGCCTTCGGTTAACTAATACTCAACACCTGCCTGGAATGACAAATGGGTGCCCCAGTGTCACATGAGGGACAGGACACCCCCAAAAGGAAGACAGGTAATCACTGTCTTTTGCAGCTGTGAGCCAGGTGTAAAACTGAGGGGGAAAAATGTTCTTTATGTGTGTGTTTTTTTAAGTGTGAGATTTTCTGGGTCCAGATTTACAAATATAAACCCTTCCAATCATATTTATTCTGAACCATTTTTCTCTTGAACACAAAAATTCTACACAACTTAGGTGTGGCTTGCATAATTATTTGAATTCTGAATTCTGCATTTGAAAACTGATATTATTAAACTAAAATATCAAAACAGAATTTTATTTTTTCCTTATCAGCAATCTCAATCTACTCTCTGCAGTTATAGCATTTAAAGCTCCATGTGAATTGTTATTGCACCAGACTTGTGTCTAAATTTGAGCTTCATGCAGAAAACCACACACGGATATACGTGCACACACACACACACACACACACACACAGCACAGGCTGTCCGCTGAGCTGGGTCCTGCTAATTATCCCTCAGACACGATGGTTGTTTTTGTTTTGCTCCCTCGCACCGGGGCATCGTGGCGCTCTCAGCACTGCAGTGCTACATGGACTGTCTGGCCCGTGGAGACCTTTCTGTCTGGGACAGTACCATTCTGTCTAGACAGGGAGAGACCATATGTTTTGGTTGTTATTCTCAACACCAAAAGCACGCTCCTGCAGCCCTTCACTGAGGCTTCCTTTAAATGTTTAAATTCCAAAAGCTCTTGATGCAGAAACGCTGCAAGGGTCACACCGACTCAGGGACACTGCATCTGTCCCTTTATTCTGCAGAGCAGTTGGCCCTCTCCCATAGTGAGCGGCTGGCTGCAAGCAAAGGCTCACCCAGCCGCCGCAGTTATCTGTGAAAGAGCACTCGCTTGCTAATGATGAACCCGAATTTGCTTGTTGAGAAGGAGCCTGAGCCTGACTGTGCAGAAACACAGAGCCAGGGTTTAAAACACGGCTGCGCTGCTTTAAAACAGCTCGTGGTCCTCAGTTCCCAATTAGGCCTCCTGTAAATGCACCAGCTTTCACCTCAAAGTCAAAACCTTAGATGTGCACCGTGATTCCAAGAAACTTTAAACATCAAATAGAAATATTATAATCCATCTGAAGCTGATTACTTCGCAGGTGTTAACCCAGCAGTTCAAAGTAACTTCTATTTAATGAAGGAATTAACTCAATAAAAGTTTATATGTTACATGTTCTCCATAATGGATGTGCATTCTTTATATTATGTGTTATTCTGCTTGCTATAATGAAATCTTCAAAGAACAAAAATGCCCCGTGGCTAACAGATTTTCCAGATCAGACACCGTGGGACAAATAACTTGCTTTTTTTTTTTCCTATACAGAGTGAAAGACGTTTTATTTTGCATTTCATTGTAACTTAGAGAAAAATTCAGAACTCTATTTTTCAGGCTTTTGAAAGGATCTCTCAGGAAAAATAAACTATACCCTGCTCACTTTTAACTAATCATAAATTCCCATTTCAAAGAATGGACTAATATTTTCCAAAAGGTGCATTTTGAAGAGATATTTTGCATAATAAGTTGTACTATAGGTCATGGTCAACTAAAAATGAAATCCTGCTACATAGAACTCATTTATTTTCTCAGAAAATTTATATATACACACACACACACACACACACACACACACACATATATATATACTAGAGGCCTGGTGCACAAAATTCATGCATGAGGGGTGTGTGTACTTCAGCCCAGCCTGTACCCTCTCCAATCTGGGACATCCCTCTTGCACTCCAGGACCACTGGGTCCTAACCACTCACCTGCCTGCCTGCCTAATACTCCCAACTGCCCTCCCCTGCAGGCCAGTTCACCCCCAACTGCCCTCCCCTGCTGGCCTGATCTCACCCACAACTGCCCTCCACTGCCAACCTGATCTTGCCCCTAACTGCTCTCCCCTGCTGGCCTGATTGTCCCTAACTGCCTCTACCTTGACCCCTACTACCATGGCTTTGTCTGGAAGGAAGTCAGACGTCCGGAAGATGGCCAGTTGACCAGGTCTAATTAGCATATTACCCTTTTATTAGTGTATATATATATATATATATGCAAATTAACCACCCCTCTGTGATGCATGCAAATTAACCACCCCTCTGTGATTCCCACAAACCACACCCACCAGCCAATGAGGAGTGAGTATGCAAATTAACCCGCCAAAGATGGCAGGTTAATTTGCATACACAAGCACCGGGCAGCTGGGGGCAGGGCAGGTACTTCCTGCCCTGCAGCCGCTTGCACACTCATGGGTACTGGGGAACTAGGGTTGGGGTGGCATGCGCAGAAGCTGGGGGTGGGGCCTGGAGCTTCACCTGCGTCACCATGGCAATGCGGGGGAAGCTCCTGCCCCACTGGAGTGTGTGCGCAGGTGAAGGTTCTCGCTATGTGGCTGCTTGCACGCATGCTGGCACCAAAAGGCCTGTGTCCCGGGGACAGGTGTCCTCGGGAGCCAGCCCACCCTGAGCCTGTAGGCCCACGCCTAGGCCCGGAGTGGCCAGGGTCCCAAAACATGGCAGAGGGTGCACATCGAGCTGAGGGGACTCCCCCCGCCCCCCGTGCATGAATGTCATGCACCGGGCCCCTAGTATATATATAATATGGAGAGAAAGAGAGCTAACTATATTCCTGCATGTCAGGAGAATATAAAGAGTATGGCCCAATCTAATCTAGCCTATATAATTCTTTATCTACATTTACAAAACTACTTTGGAAAATGTGAATAAGTTTCAGTACCCTTACCTGCTCCTCACTAGTAGGAAATGTATCTTACCATGATCCCTCCAATTTCCTCATCTTCTCAGCTTGTCCCTGTCATATAGGTAAGTGTGTCACCATAGGTTTGATCAAATAGTCTACTTTAATTAAACATTTGATTTTTGCAGACTAACATTAAGTCAATCTAATAATAATGCAGAGAGATATATGGCTAGTACTCAAGATATAGCATGTTAGGAATAAAATTAACTTTCTTTTTCAGACCCTACAACTTATATATTCTTGTTTCTACCAAATATGAGTATAGGCATATTAAAAAGTATAGTTCTTATCCTTATAGTGCCTTGAAGTTTAGAGTGCCTTGCAGTTTGCCAACATTAAATTGTGTCATGTATATATGTGTGTTTGGGGGGAGAGAGAGAGAGAGAAGAAAAAGGGGGAGGGAGAATATTTAACAATAACTGCTGGCCAGGCCACTCAATTCTTCCAAGTAGTAAATTTTGGGGCAATTGCTCTAATTCCTGTCTAATAAAATGAAAACTTAAGGATACAGAGTCCTTTCTTGCATAAATTGCCTTTTAATTTGATACTTGTTACAGTGTCTTGGAAAAAATATCAATTTAACTGACTGTTTTTGAAAGAAATTGAATATAATATTTTAAATTTCTAAATATTAACTTGTGCTCAACTGTCTTCGAACATGTATTCAAACTAATCTCACATCCTAAGAAACTGAGGTGAAAGTGACTTCAAGTTATGTGCATTAAAGAAAGGAAATTTAAAGAGAAATAAAGCCTGCCCAGAACTCCAGCGTTTGAGAGCATATTCTCTCTTAATCTTGCATCTCACACCATCGTTTCCAGAGTTTATTCTGAGATTTTTTTTCTTTCTCCTGTTTTAATAATACATTTTCCAGGAAATTGCCCTATAACTGCCACATACGGGAGACAGATGTTTCAAAGGAAAGAGCTATTTTTTAATGAGATATCCTTTAACATATGCAAGTAAAGTCTTATAAATTGTTGAAGAGTAGCAGCATTAAATGAAAAGCAAGGCTATAACAGAATTTGGAAAATGTGATTCTGCAAAAAGCTAATATAATAAAATTACATGTGCTTCTAAAGATAATAATTTATCAAAGAAGAAGATTTTGAGTTCCCAGAGAAATGGTGGGCAATGTGCCTCTTACTTAGACTTACCTCATTCCCCCAAATACCACCTCTTTGATTCCAGTGTTCTGTCACCCGATATTACCCTGATCACTGAAAAAAGTGTGGTTTTTTTCTTGATTACAAGAGTAAATAATATTCACTGTGAATATTTTTTTTTGGGGGGGGGGAATAGCATACAAGGGAAAGTAAGAATTTCTCATGATACCATTACTGGAATAGAACCAATATTAATTTGTCATTTTTTATTTCTAGGTTTTTTTTACTCCTATGCAGGAGGAATAATTTGAAAAATATATGAACATTAATGTATTGGGTTTCTTTCATTTTCATTTACGAGATCGCCTCTGTAGTCTCCAAACTCTAGAGCTGCCTTTGAAGATAAGATTTTTGTCTGAGATGCCCAGAGAAAGATGCAGCTCCTGACATTCAAAAATGGCAATCCCTCGTCCATAAGACACTGCTGAGAAAGGCAAGGGTTTTGTTTGTCTTCATCTTAGGCTCAGAGGGGACAGTAATTGACACTTCTCAATTCGTAGTTGTTCTGCTCCTAGAAAGGGTTTACTAAGTTCCACCTTCTCCTCCTTTAACATGCCCAATGTGGGCTGGGTGAATTAGGGTGCAAACTTACACCAGAGCGACCTCCAGGCCATCAGGAAAGAAAGGCTGGGGGCCTATCTGTTCTGACAGGGTGCTGAGAGAGTGGATAATCAAAATGTTCAGAAGTGGGTGTAGGCTTCAGCTGGACACTTCTCTGTCTTTCCCCACCGCACTCTGCCTGGAGGTTGAACTACATGGAGGGCATCAGAATGCTTCCTTGTCCGCTGAGTCAGCCAATGAGAAATGAGAAATGAGAGAGTGGGTAGAGATTGAGGTGGGAGTCTTTGGTCCTGAGTGCCCTACCTTCCAGTCTCTGAGACTCGGGGCATCCCTCCACTACAACACACTTCATCACACTTTACCGAGTTACCTTCTCAGGCTCTGCACACACTCCCGCCTGTCAGCCAGTCAATCCAGGGGACCATAAAGGCCTTCTACAGTTGTTAGTCACAGATTGACTTCCCATTCTTTGGTAGTTTCTCTAAACGAACATGTTTCAAACCCTATGTTTGAAAATAATCCATCTTATTAAACTCTTCTCAATTTTGCTATTCGAGTAAACCATTTGTTTCCTGAGGAATATCTTAACCGAGACAGAGCAGACCCTTGGATCCTATTTTCCCCTACAAAGTGAGAACTCTTCAGGGGAGGCAATATAATGGGAAATGGGGGATCAATACTAAACATACCTTTGTCCACCTCCATGAATCAACTTCTTGGAAGAGACCTGTGTTCAGAAGGCCCACAGTCCACACAATTTAGATTAAAACTCGAGGACTTGGGCTCAAACCACTATAGGAATTAGTTTTCACTCCCAAGATTTCCTGGATCCTCAACCCCCACTGAAGGGTGGTGTGGCAGTCCCAGTCCCTTTCTATCTATCTATCTATCTATCTATCTATCTATCTATCTATCTATCTATCTACCCAACCACCCATCCTTCTATATGTCCACAAAAAATATTTAAGTATAGTGTATATTATAACCTGCATTGCTATCATGAACCTTTTCTAGGCAGAATGGCTGTGAAGTGGTTCAATGACCTGAATAGCATACTCATGATCAGCAGTTATTTTCCTCAGATGTTAATGAGTACAGAATGTTTTTTTGTTTGTTTTTAGTAAACCAGTATCTTTGATTCACTTATGGATTTGTGAATGAAAAAAATTATAATGCAAATTCAATCATTAAAAAATTAAGTACAAATTACAACATTACAGGTAATCCCTTTTGCTTGTTTATTTTTCACATGGAGACTTTAGAGACTTGATTCATTTCCCACCTCTGCCACCACCACCTCCAGTGGATTATGAAGACGAGGAGGCGGCAGCAGTTCAATATAATGATCCATATGTAGATGGGGATCCTGCTTAGGCCCCCCCAAATTATATTTAACATCAGTCTTTAGAAAATTTAGAGGAGCCCAAGAAGCTCTGAAAGCCGCAAATAATCATCCTGAGGTCTGAGCTGCTGCCTTCTCTCTCTTCCATGTGTGTGATGTAAAAAAAAAAAAAATTTGTTTTGTTAATCCTCACTCAAGGATATTTTTCAATTGAGTTTTAGAGAGAGTGGAGGGAGGAGAAGGGACACAGAGAGAGAAACATCAGTGTGAGAGAGACACATCAATTGGTTGCTGTCCACAGGCACCAGGGATGGAACCTGCAACCAAGTTATGTGCCCTTGACAGAAATCTAACCCTGGACCCTTCAGTCCACAGGCCAATGCTCTATCCTCTGAGCAAACCAGCTAGGAAGCGTGTGATATTTTTTAAAATAACAAGATTACGCCGAACCGGTTTGGCTCAGTGGATAGAGCGTCGGCCTGCGGACTGAGGAGTCCCGGGTTCGATTCCGGTCAAGGGCATGTACCTTGGTTGCGGGCACATCCCCACTGGGGGGCGTGCAGGAGGCAGCTGATTGATGTTTCTCTCTCATCGATGTTTCTGGCTCTGTATCCCTCTCCCTTCCTCTCTGTAAAAAATCAATAAAATGTATAAAAAAATAAAATAAAATAAAATAAAATAAAATAAAATAAAATAAAAAGATTAATCTGAATACGTCGACCTAACAGGAGACTTACTTAACAATGAAATACATCTGAACACTTTCAACTTATTTTTATATTTGAGTGCATGTTCTTTTGAGGCTCTTGGTCTGGTTTCAGATCCCCTGTGTATAAAACCCCCACCAAGCTCCCAAATACCATGCTCTTAATATTGAAACACAATTTTTGTTGCTTCTATCAGAGTCTTTATATGAATACTAGTGACTCGGTGCACATATTCGTGCACATTGAAAGGAAATTAATTAGAAGGTGGCTGGCAGAGTGAGATGGGCTGGACATGCCCTGGAGCCAACGTCCTGCAGTCCCTCCCCAGTGTCTGTGAGTGGGATCCCTTTGGCAGGTGAGGTCCGTCAACCTGGCATCCCCCGAGGGGTCCTGGAGTGCGAGAGGGCATTCAGCAAATTTGCTGTTGTACAGAGTGTGGAACGCAAATGCAAGTGTGCAGGAAACCAGATTTGGGGCCGACAGTGCCCCAGCACAACATAAACCATGGCTGAAGGTGGAATTGTGTGGCCCCGTGAGGAATCGGGCTCCTCCCTCTCTGGTTTTGGGGTGTATCACTCAAGAACCACCGCGGCCAAGTCACTGAAGCTAGGCAGCTCCTGTGTTGTTGAGTGTCTGCCTCTTGGTGGTAAGTGCGCATCATAGCAATTGGTGGGATGGTAGGAGGGACACTTAGCATATTAGCCATATATATATATATATATATATATATATATATATATATATATATACTGCATTTACATGGAAATTAAAATGCTGTTATAAAAAATTTTATATATTTTTTGCCTGTAACTGATTATTTCTTTAGGTTAGTTATCCAGAAGTGTGAAGTAGAGGAATGTTGAAATACTTAAGTGTCTTGAAATAAATAATAGAATATTTTCAAAAAGCCATATGATATAGAGTCCCACCACACCACAGTATGCATTATTTTCCACCTTAATTTTTTTATTTGTAACTCTTCATTTTGAAATAACTGCTGACTTAAAAGTTGCAAAAATATTACAAAGAATTTCTGTATATCCTTCACCTCAGTGCCCTAACCCCCCACCCCCAATGATAACATCTTGAGTAGCCATAGTACAGATATAAAAATTAGGGGGAAAACCACATTGGTATAATACTGTTATCTGACCTACACATTTTATTCAAATTTCACCAATTGTTTCACTACTGTCCATTTTCTGGTCCAGGCTATAATTCAAGATCACATGTTTGCAATTAGTTGCCTTGTTTTGTTTACCTCTTTTAATTGGATGTTAGTTCCTCAGGATGTGATACTGTGAAAGACTACTGGCCAGTTATTTTACAAAATGTCCCTCCATTTTGGTTTGTCTAATATTTCCTCATAACTAAATTTCAATTCTGTATTCTTGACAGAAGAGATGTGAGCTTCTTGGTGCAGCTCACATGTCAGTTTGCCCCATTACTGATGATCTTAACGCTGATCATTTGGTTAATGTGGCTTCTGCCTGTTTTCTCCACTGATGGGTAAATTCGTCTTCACAGTAGAATTCCAATTACTACCTGTAGCAAGAAAGATAGAAATAGAAAATCACCATTTGGTAGACACCACAGGTGGTGGTGTCTGCCAGGTTTCTTCCCCAGTGGAGAAATCTGACCTTTTGGTTGAATTACAATTATTAAATATAGAAAGAATGATGAACATAGAAAATCCCCATTTGGCAAACACCACAGTATATATTGTTTCAAGGAACAATCATCACTGGATGTTGAAAGTAGTACCCAAAATATGATGAGAAACAAGGTATTTACATAATCTCAAATTATCTCTGTGTGGTACTTATTAATTACAAGGGGGGGAAATAGTAACTTTACAGTGGGAAAGCATAGCAAACCACAACACTTTTTAATAAGCATCCTCAGGGGGAAAATGCCATTAACATGAGAGAAAACATTGTTAAATTTGAACAATATGTTTAACATATGCTGTTTACATGCTTTTTCTTTAAGAGACCGCCCATTCACATTTTTTGCAAGCTTTTCTCCTAAATGTATAATTGTGTCATCTTTTGATTTACACCTGCTTTTATGCATAAAAGACATTAACTTATTGTTTGCCATATTTATTGTAGTCCTTCTTAGGTTGTTGTTTGCCTTTTAATTGTCTAAGCTGATTAGTGGAATGGAGAAGCTTTTTATGCAGTTGACTGTATTGATTGTTTCCAGTACATTCTCTTCCAGCACTTTTGTTCTTAACAGAAATATTCCCCCTGCATTTTCCACTCTACATAATGATAGACTGATTTGTTTTTGTTTTTCTCAAAGGATAAAACCTTGTTTCAAAAAAATGTAATATGTAATTCTCCTGTTTTTCATAACTTAATAATGCTGTTCTTATTATTTATTGTTTTTGCAATATGTCAGTATGTTTGTAATCCATCTATTTAACCTGTTGATATATTCACCATAGCCAAAGGGATTTCTTTACCAAGGCTTTACGTCTGGACAAAAGTGCCCCTTATTACTCTTCCTTCTCAAATATTTTCTCTTTAATTGCATATAGTTGATCTTCCTGATAAACTTCAGAATCACTTTGCCAATAACCTCCACCCCATAAAATTTCCCATGGGGATTTTGATTGGAATTGTTCTAAGCATACACTATCAGCTCATTTTGAGAGACGAATATTTTGTTTTCTAAATTTTTACCTCTTATTTATTTAAGTTGTTTTATGTCCCTTTGTGAAAAAAATGGTCATTTCTGTGATATTAAATTTGTAACAACTGTTATGATCATATAAATCATTTATATGAATAAATATATATGAATCACAAATAAAAAAAAATTCATTCCTTTTCTCCCCATTAATTGATTGGATTAAACTGCACATATGTTAAAAATGTTTAGCTTGTGAAATGTTTAGTATAACTTTCTCTAAAATCATCGTACTAATTATTTGTTGATAGTTTAGGAATTGCTGCTATAGTCTTTTTGACACTACTATTACCAGATAAGTGATATATCATGATTTGACATAGAAGACTTCATAAAAATCTTCCAAAGACAGCTCTATTGAGTTGATGTCATTAGATAACGTGTAGCCTGATGAAGTAGAGAATTTGTATCATCCATCTTATTGGTCCTTCTGTCAAATACTCCCAATTTTTTTTTTTTGCACAATTACATTCAAAGTATTTTCTAGCCTCAGCTATATAGTCTGAGGTTTATATATATTAATATCTTTGTTATCAAAGTCACAAATATCATTCATCAGCATGCCCTAGCCATTTGTTGACTTAATTTTATTAATTAAATCACTTTCAATCCAAGGAGACTTGCAGGAATAAATCACGCTTAATAACCAAAGACATGTCTCTATTGTTAAGCCAAAGAGAGTAACATCTTTTTCCTAATGAGTTTTATTAAAATCAAATTTCAAAAACAATTATTTTCTAATGTTTAATTGTTTCCACATTCAATTACTATTAAAGTGAATACACAAAATTTGACATATTTTGCAAACTGTTTTTGCAACTCTAGTATCATATTATGATTGACATCTAAATATTCTTCCAGTTTTATTTTTTTTAATATATTTTTGTTGATTTCAGAGAGAAGGGGAGAGGGACAGAGAGATACAAACATCAATGAAGAGAGAGAATCATTGATCAGCTGCCTCCTGCACGCCCCACACTGAGGATGGAGCCCACAACCTGGGCATGTGCCCTTGACCGGAATCGAACCCAGGACCCTTCAGTCCACAAGCTGACACTCTATCCACGGAGCCAAACCAGCTAAGGCTCTTCCAGTTTACTTTATTTGAATCCCTATCTCTTCAGATATGTTACTTTTTAAAAATACATATTTTTTTATTTATTTCAGAGAGGAAGAGAGAGGGAGAGCAAGATAAAAACATCAATGATGAGAGAGAAGAATTGATCGGCTACCTCCTGCACACCCACACTGGGGATCAAGCCGCAACCGGCCATGTGCACTGACCAGGAATTGAACCGTGACCTCCTGGTTCATAGGAAAGTCAAGGCTCAACCATTGAGCCACACTGACTGGGCTGTTACTTTTATTTGTTTACCTATTTGGCACACAGTACAAATAAGAGGTTTTTCTTGACTGGTGATACAGTGACTTAATTTATATTGTTATCGTATACCCAGACATAGTTATCATGACTTTGATGTTGCCAAATTTTAATGTGTACAAATGTTTCTAAATTTTGGCTAAAACTTCTAATTTTCTCCCTAGATTTATCTTGATAGCATCTGTACAAAACTTATTACAATTTTATTGTAAATATATCTCTTTAAAATATTTTCCCATGTACCAAGAATAAGGTTTGATATTTTGTTCCAGATGCCATTCCTGGAAGCTTCCCAGGACCACCAGAAAACATTAGTAGGTTTAAATACATTGAGTTGCACATAAAACTATTAAAACAGTTTTTGTGTGAAATGCATGTCATCAATAATGGTTGAAATTTTACTGCACTGGTTTTTATGTTTTTCAAAGGAGTTACTATCTTATTTGAATAGGTCAAGGTTTTGTGGTAACAGGGCTCATAACTAATTTTCAATGAAGTACTCCTGTTGATATTAATCATTTTTAAAGCTCTATTTAATGTGTAGTGTCTAAAATGATAATGTATACTACTAAATAGTGCTTAAAATTCTGGTGGTTCATTCTAAATATTTTCATTGGCTTTATCAACCCTCTAAACATGTTTTTTCAGGTTTTATTATTCAAACAATATCATATTAAAATTATTCATGATATCTTAACTTCCCTTACTTAAATATCTTGCTTTACTGGAAACTTTTTGGTAGCAAACAAGGTTGTAGAATAGTAGTGCTGAGAGAAAGGAAGGCAGAGAGTCCTCTCCACTCCCACGTTTAGTTCACATTTTTATCCAGAGATGTATTACCTTTGGATTAACAGGCACCCTCTGTGTTTTCAGAAATACTGCAACCTCACATCTCCTGTGTGTGCGTGAGGGGCGGGAGCACCTGTGTGTGTGTTGGCTGCTATTTGGATTTATTTCTGTTAAATAAATCCCATTAAAAACATTAAATAATCCATTAGTTATCAAACTATGATACAATTTCTAGCAAGAAATTGGCCCTGCTCTGTCCGACATGCATTTTCTATAAGGAGTTTATTGAGATATAATTCACATGCCATAAAATGCACTCTTTTTAAGTGTATAATTTGTGGTTCTTAGTATAGTCACGGAGTTGTGTAACCATCACAGCTATCTAATTTTCAGCACTATAAAAAGAAACCCCTTACCTATTAGCACGGTGTCCTCAGCCCCACCTCTCTCTCTGTGCCTGGAAACCACTATGAGGCCTTCTGTGACTGGCTCCTTTCACTTAGCACAGTGTTTTCAAGATCCATCCATGCTGTGACATATATTGGTACTTCATCCCTTTTTATCACCGAATACCCTCCTGTGTTTTCATAAATGTTTCAGCAGGGAGGTGGTTCAGGAGACAGCAGGTCCGTTATCACTGACTAGCCTCCAGATTGATCTCTGATTTGTCTCTGATCACCATTGGCAACAATAACTCAGATAATAAGCCTCTGTAACACGTTGTTTTCCTTTTTGCCCTGCTAACCACAAAACACAAGTTTCAATTCAATGCCTTCATCTAGTCCATTAAAATCGATATCAGTGGAAAAGAAAAGCTGTAATGTAAATAATAGCTAACATTTACTGAGTGGTTATTATGCACCTCACACTGTGCTTTATATACACCGTTCATGTGAATGAAATTTTAATAATATACATATGAAGTAGGAACTGTTATTACCTTGATTCCACAGCGGAGGACAATGAGGCTTAGCGACATTAAATACCTGGCCCAAAGTCAGCTGGTAACTAATGGAGCTGGGAGCCAAACCTACATAGCACAGACTCTCTGCCGAACAACGGACAGTGGAGAGGAAGGAAGAAAGGGCCAGAGAAAAACAATAGGAGAAATCTAGTTTCACAGTTCACTGTATTCCTCTTCAGTGAATTGTTCATGGCTTTCTACATGTTCTTGCGTTATATCACAGGTAGTTTCTCCACCTCCTCAAATACACAGATACCTCTCCTAGAAAAAGGGTTACTTGTTCTTCTCCACCTCTGCACAGGCCCTGGGATGACACTCATCCAAGTGCAGATAAATGACGATGCTGACAAATACCCCAGGTAAACTGTTCTGAGTGGGCATGTGCGGGCCCCAGGGTGTTCTTCTGGAAATGGGAGCCACACCGGGATGAAATGCTCAGGCATTTAAAACAATATTCTGGAATTTATGAGTCGGTGCTTAAAAATAATGGCCCCAAAATGCCTCAAAATATGCGTGCACCCAACAGCATCTGCCCTCTGAATTTACTGTGGAGTAATAAAAATGTGTAGAAAAGGGTTTGATGCTGAATAGTCTTATTAAGCCTAAGAGCCATGCAAACAGCGAGGACCTAGCATTGGGCCAAATAATGTGCCCCCAGCTGTAATTCTGTCAAGGAGAGGCACATAAACACCCCTGATGGAATTAGAGGCTGAAATGGAGGGGTAAATGGACCTTATTGTTTATAAATACAATACCAGATCAGAGTGTGGGGGTGGCTGTCGTGTCATTACTCCCCAGAAGCAAAAGCACGAGCAATTCTTCAGCTTTTCTGAAGAAAAGTGAAAGTGAGATGCCGAACGTGGGTAAGGAAGGAAACGTGCTGCCGAGAGGAATGAACAAGGCAGGGGAATTCTCCTTGAGGGAAATATACAAACAATACAAAATTGCGAGCATTTAAAAAGATTAGCTCTGACATGGGGTAAGGGTTTTTGGTTTTTTTTCCTTCTTCTTTGTCATTGTTCAAAGCTGAATAGCAATAAGATTGTAAACTGCAGTGCTTCATAATAGAATGAGGCCCCCTTGTATAATGAGGTTCATTATAAATGACATGCATAATTTCTATCCTGTTCTGTGCTGATTCCATCTTTTGTTGCTGAGACAGACTGTTTTAATGGGCCCAAGGAACTGCGCCACACTTAAAACCACGCTGGAAACTATTTTGTGCGAGTGTTTTGTTTTCTTTTTTCTTTCTTTTTTGCAACAGGGCAAGGTACACTTTGGACAAAAAATACCCATCTGGATAGAGTGTCCTTGTGGAACACAATGTATATCATGCAGGACACTGTTTTCAAATTCTCCAGTGATGAAAGAGTGTGTGTAAAGACTGCCTGGTGAGTTCATTTCATCTGTTACTAACCAAAATATGCAAACGGCATAGGGAAATTGTTTGATTAGTGTGGATTTTCAAGGCTGAATATTTATGTCTGCCGCCACTGAAATCTTTTGAGAAAATCAAACGAAGTGAAACATGGTGTAGCCTTTGCGGGGAGAAAAAGGAAATAGCACTGTGGACAGATAAATGAAGACAAAGACAATGCAGGTAAAATATGCACGTGGTCACCTTGGCAATGGACTTAATAATTCCACTAAGTTAACAATGGGACCAAGACCAGGAAGCCTAGTGCAGAAATCCCAGTTACCCAGTCTGTTTCTTTCCCCCTCCCTGCACACATGGCTCTCCCACAGGCCCTGCAGGACACGGAGAAGCACAACCTCAGTAATTCAGCGCCTGGAATATAGCCATGTCTCGAGGGGTCTGCAAACTGCTCAGCGCCCTTCCATCTGTCTACCTGGTTTTCTTCTCTGCTGTCTGATTAGAGACAAGGAAAGAGCAAACTACCCAGGCTTCAAAAGTTCTCTTCACAGTGTACTACCTGAGCTACGCAGGTCTATTCTAAGAGCATCCCCACATGCTTGCCCCAACCTAAGCGCAAGCCAGAGACTAGGTGGCTTGCATGGTACTTTCTAAAGTGCTTCCTTGACTATTTTGAAATCTCTTGAATTACAGTTGAGGCAAAAAGCTACCAGAAGTTTAGATCCAGAACATGCTCCATCCTATCTGCAGTCATACTAGGTATTTGCATAAATATTTAATGTGATGGTGTGATGCATCATATCCAGTCACAACCAATGAACAGGATTATAGATTCCATCGAGAAATCCACACGTTCCTTTGGCATGAGGGCCTCTATCATTTCCCTCCCTTTACCCGTAAGAAGTTTTTATTGCTCGTCACCGAAAAAGAGCTCTCTCTTGGGTTTCTTCCTTCTCTCTTAAATGCACAGTGCTGCTTTGAGAAAGTCTGCGATTCACAAAATGTCTCCTAAAAGGATTGATATCCAAGTTTGAGAGAAGACCCAAGAGAGACTTGCCGAGTGGAGGAAGGGCTGGCTGGGTCACAAGTATAGCACGTTTATGTTGGCAGATGAGAATAACCACAGGAATGAAAATGACTCTATAATTAGAATCATATAAATTAGACATGAAAGATAACTATTAGTTCATCTCAATCATCCCTAAAGGGACCAGCCTAAAACTGTTCCCCGCTGAGCATTTTCCGTACTTCGTCTCTATCGTTTTTAACAGGCTTATAGGATGACGGGCTTTCATTAACTACGTGGACGGGAGCTTTACTGTGATTAAATAACAGGGGATCTTTGATCTTAGCAGTTTGAACACTGCAATTTTAGTGTGGAGTTTGTGCTCACTAGGCATTTACAAAAAACAGGGTGATGTGAATGCTTATATTTCCCAGTGCACTTGAAACTTGCCTGCACACAGACAGCAGTCACTTCACAACCACTGCTGCCCCACCCGCCACACATGGGGACATTGGCTGTTTTTTTTTTTGTTTGTTTCAAGAATCCTGAAATCAATAGTCCCAGGAAATAATCTCTTATCTGTGGGAAGATAAAAACTGGTGATGGATTTAAGGTGACTTCCTTGTATTATTGATCCCAGGATTCTTGAGAAAGAACAAAAGAGGCAGCCTGGGAAAGAGGTGGGTCTAGTTTCTCCTAAAGATGACAGCATCTGACTCATCAGGTTTAATAGGAGCCTTCAGTTCTTGTTCCGTTGCCCGAATGTCATCTTCAGAGAGAACAAGGATCTTCTATAAATCTACCACAGTAGGAGCTGGAGGATGGGAGTAAGATTTCAGTGAAATCCTAAAACACAGTATGTGTAGTGAGTCATTATGTAGAAAACAGTAATTCCTGGAAGTTCAGAATACTTCAGGTTGGACCACCAACAACCAACGGGAGTAAGAAAATCAGAAATGTTGTCCCAGCAGCATTTTGAGTTAGGTTTAGATGCTCACTGACCAGCTGTGAGAACTTTGGCAAATTACTTAATCTCTGTAAAGCCACAGCTTTTCATTTGTAAAGTCATTTATTTTTTCTTTCAACAAATGATTATGAAGCATCGCTATGGGCCAGCCCCACTACCGGGTGCTGAGAATACAACAGCACGCAAATCAGACAGGGTCTCCTTTCAAAACACAAAGAGATTGCCCCATCAGAGATGCAGTGAGGATTAAATTACATCGTATTATGGAGCTTATTGTCTCAAACATGGAAAATGCACATCAAATATTAGCTTAATTGCTGCTCTTATAATATTGTCTGGGATTGCTTGGGCAGGGCATGTTTATAAGATTTCTTTATGCTTATTTTGGAGGACAAGATGAAGGAATGACTGTGTAATGACATATTTGGGAGAATTGGTATCCTCACACTTCTAGTTTTCTTTAAAAAAATCACACTTCCATAAACAATGATTTACTTTTGCTTTCTCTAATTCCTTCCCTTGTCCTTACTTCCTTAACTTATCATGATATGAGTTCTCTATGCACCACTAAATTTAGTTTAACAGTTACTTATTGTGTGCCTACTGCAAGCCAGGTGCTATGGAGACATGAGAAACTGTAATAAGGGGTTAAGAACTTCTGAGAAGGCAGCACGGGAGGTGACAGATGGACTCTGCTAGGCAAAGGGATAGCACCCTAGAGGAGGGTTGGGTTCTTGTCAGGGTTACGCTTGTGATTAGGAAGCTGCATATAAGGGAAGGTCATGTGTATAGAATAACCCTTTCTCAAGCTACCAGTGGTCCCCTCATGACAAGTTAAACAGGCACTTCCCATTCCTTGATGAACTACAGGGCTTCATGACAACATTACAGTATGTGTACTTCCTCTGGGACATGTTCTCCCTCCCCGGATGCCTTAACCCTCCTCTAGTAGTTTTTTTGGTTTTGTTTGTTTGCTTGATTGATTGCTTATTTGATTTTTATTTCTATCTCCCTAATTTTCTTTCTTTAACTTCTTCTAGACTTTTCCTCCCCTCACTTTAAATGTTCAAAATTGAGTTTTGCCAAGTTTGGTTTGGTTTTCATGTTTGGTTCTCTTTTCTTGTAAGAGTTTTCCCAAGATTGTCATCATAATCTCAAAGCACATGCGGCACCTACTCTACCATTTATTTTCCATTCTAGAACTTTGCTAAGTTCCATATACATTTCTTTTATGTATGCACATATGTATGTATGTATCCATCCATCCATCCATCCATCCATCCATCCATTCATTCTACAATTATATGTTCAGCACCCTCATGAAAAGTGTGACAAATACAGTTGTAGGATTTGGGGACATGGTAACTGAGAAGGTAGACAAGAGTCCCACATCCATGGAACTTACATTCTAGAAGAAAGAAAGATGATAAAATAAGTGAACAAATGTATAAAAAGAAAACCTCCGTGAGTCACTGATATAAGAAAAGGAGAATGTTGTGATATGATAGATTCCTAGGGCAGCACCACTCACTATCTCCACCTGGGACTTCAAACACATTCAAAAATCAATTTTTAGTCACTCAACAGGTGTTGATCTCCTACCAGGTCAAGGCATTACAGAAGGGTAAAATTCATTAAGACCCTTCCCAGGCTATTTCCCCGAATGCTTCCTGCTGTGATAAATAGCACTACCATTTGCTGGACTGATCTTCTCAGAAACCGGAGTGTCATCCTGAATCCAGCCTTATTCCTATAGCTCATGTCTAGTCAATTCCTAATTCTGTGAATTCTAACCCTTAAACATATTTGCTAATACAACCATTGATTTTTTAAAAATATATTTTATTGATTTTTTACAGAGAGGAAGGTAGAGGGATAGAGACTCAGAAACATCGATCAGCTGCCTCCTGCATACCCTCTACTGGGGATGTGTCCGCAACCAAGGTACATGCCCCTGACCAGAATCGAACCCAGGACCCTTCAGTCCACAGGCCGGGGCTCTATCCACCGAGCCAAACTGGCCAGGGCCATTGATTTTTTTTTTTTATCTCCGCTGTTACATGTTCAGTTCAGACACTCAGGTTTCAATTATTGAAGTGACGCAGGACTAGACCCTAGTTTATCTTTCTATCTAGGGTTTCTGAACCTCAGTACTGTTGACAATTTGGGCTGGATTTGGACTAAATTATATTTGTGGTTGTGGTAGGGATGTGGGAAATGTTTTATGCATTGCAGCATCCCTGGGAACTATACCCTGGTTATCAGCTGTCACCCATTCCTTCGTTGTGACAATCAGAAATGTCTGCAGAAACAGGCAAATGTCTCCTTGGGGGCAAAATCATGCCCAGTTGCGAACCAGTGTAATGCTTTCTCCAAGATCTATGCATGTTCTGTTCACTTGCCTCCCTGAGATATTTGCCACAATGTTAGTGAGGCCATACCTAACCATCCTATTAAAACTGCAACCCATCGTGTATCCATACTGGAGCCCCACCTATTATCTCCATCTCATTTATCTCCTTCTGTTTTATCCTTAGTACTTATCCCCACCTGGTCCATTTTACCTCTTTCATTTGTTTAGTATCTGCATCTCCTTGTCTATTAAAAAACATAAGTTCCATTTGTGTCTCTTTCGGTGATTTATCCACATTATACTGCCTTAATATAATAGTAACTTTATCAGCTTTGGTATCACCTTCCCATCTCCCTTTCCCCCCAATCTAAGTCCCAAATGACAAAATGTCTCTGTTCATCATCCAGTCATGAAAATAAGACAGCAGTGTCCTACTCACAGTTTCTCATCGCACCCTCATCCACTGATTATGGTCTGAAACCTGTCGCATGACCAGTCCTGCTGGGTCATGTTGGACATTGAGCTTCAGCTGCTACCTCTCCCTTCTCCAACTCAAGCTGTGATTCCAGAAAATGTCAGACAAGTTTCCCATGACCTCTGGCTTTTCTGCATCTTTTCCTTGGCTTGAATTGCCCCTATTCTGTCTTCCCAACAGTCAAAGATTCTGCCCATCTTTCATGTCTCACCTCGTGTTGACTTTTCCACAAATCCCTTTCTTATATTATACAGTTTAGTTCTCTTTTTTCTGTGTTCCCAATACCATTTTTCATACTTTCAAAAAAATAAAATATATTACTGTATAATAGGTTCTGCAGATGTTTGTTTTTTCAATGACCTCCAAGGTCCTTGAATGCAGGAACTGTGCATCTTTACATCTGGGCTGCTAGTGCAGCACTGGACATAGAGCCCCACTCAATAAATGCTTGTTGAATACATGAATGAATCTTGCATTGCATATTATCTTGTATCATGCATTTTTGATGAAATGATACATTACCCAAGAGCCATGGTTATTAAACAGTGTGTTGAAGTGCCTCCAGGATATTTTGCACATTTGCGGGAAATATAACTTTATTATCCATGTGTTGGACATCTCATGAGCTACCAGCTCAAAGTAATTTAGTTTCAACATTAGATCAAGTTATACTTCGTTTCATGACATCATGTCTTGGTAAAGCTGGATTTTTGGCTATTGTGATGAAAAGCAAGTTCTCTATGAACATCAATGTAAACAGAAGAGGGAAGTATTTTATTCAATCCAATCCAAGATTAGACAAGTTGTAAGTGCCCAGCAGGCAGGCACATCCTTTGGTAAGTAATTGTGATTATTTAAGAGTGACGTAAAACTTTTTAAAACATGTTTGTATTATTTTTTAAATGACAACTAAGTTGTTAGGATAAAAACACTTATTAAGATGCTTAATAAATATTAAGTATGAATAAGTATTTAATAACTATAAATCAATATCTAAAGTATACATATTTATTTTGGCCTAGGCATGCTGCGAGGGAAAAAATACTGAGCCATGAATAGAGAAAATTTTGGGAAGCTCTTTCTTAGAGAGAGAATTGCTTGTTAGAGTTCTTATTTATGAACAATTGAAACAGATTCCTGCTGAAGTCAGGAAAATAAATGAATTTATTGAGAGCCTACTGTAGAGTTTACAGAATCACTAGAATAGTTTTGGCCCTGGCCTGGGGCTAAAAGCTTCTAGCAACAATTTCTAAAACTACACCTTCCAGTCCTGTTGAGGAAAACAATTGTAACATTGCCTCTCTTTTCTGGAATGGTGGAGGGGGTGGGGCAAGGAATATTAAGAGACAAAAACAAATATTGAGAGAGAGAGACAGTAATATTAAGATAGATATTGATCTACAGTTCTTTTTCTTAATTTTTATTAAATTTATTTGGGTAACATTATTTAATAAAATTATATAGGTTTCAGAGTACAATTCAGTATACCCTGCTGTATCACCTGGAGCAGTTATATAATACACCATCTGTATGTTGTATTGGAGATTTACCAACCAAGTCATGTCTCCTTCCATCACCATTTATCCCTCCTTTATCCTCCTCTACCTACCCCTACCCCCCTTTCCCTCTGGTAATCACCATACTGTTGTCTGTGTCTGTGAGGTGTTTGTTTGTTTGCTTTCCTTAATTCCTTTTTCACCAAGCCCCCCACACCCCTCCCCTCTGACAGCTGTCAGTCTGTTCTCTATCTATGAGTCTGTTTCTATTTTGTTTGTTAGTTACTTTTGTTCATTAGATTCCACATGTAAGTAAAGTCATATAATACTTGTTTTTCTCTGACTGGCTTATTTCACTTAACATAATACTCTTCAGGTCCATCCATGCGGTTGCAAAAGGTAAGATTTCCTTCTTTTTTTATGTCTGAGTAGTATTCCATTGTGTAAATGTACCACAGCTTTTTTTATCCACTTGGTATAGCACTTGGGCTGCTTCCAAATCTTGGCTATTATAAATAACACTGCAATGAACATAGAGGTGCACATGTTCTTTCGAATTAGTGTTTCAGGTTTCATTGGATATGACCTACCATTCTTATTTCTCCCATCATCTGCTCCCTAGTCAAATCCAGGCAGCCACATCTGGTTGACAGAGATGAAATAATACATCTGTGCCTACCAACAATAGAAGTAGAAAAGGGAATTTCATGCATTTTAAGTTTCTATAGATGCATGTTCAGATTAGAGACAAAAACCTATATATAATTCCATATACAGAAAAAAAAGGAATTACAGAACCTGAGATTCAAAACTGTGTTGTTTTTTAAGTGTTTTGAGTTATTTTCAGATATGTGAATGGCTATGAGGTAGCAGTGGTGTGTGCTTATTTTAGGTGCCTACATAGACACAAAATGAAAACAGGGAGAGAGAGTTGAGTTCAGGACGAGAAAGAAATTTCTGATGGCAAGGCTGTGAGAGGGGGCTACTTTCGCGGCCTGTGCGCAAGCCAGTGGTGACTTGGGAATGTGAGAGCTGATTTCTGAGCACGTGTGTCCACTTACAGGCACGTTGGCCACAAAGACCAAAGAGCATAAACAGTTGAGCACCTAACCTGTATGCAAAATGGCATGAATAATGACAACTATATTATTGTAGAATTTTTCAAAAAATGTATTGTCAGTTTTTACACTCTCCAGCATCTACTGACACATTCTCATTGGTGAAAAATGAAGAATCAGTTTTAATGAGACTTTTCTCTCTGCAAAATATCCTCGCATTGAAAAATTAGAAGTGAGGAAAGAAAACAAGTCACTTAGTAGCCACATGACTCCACATAACTAAGGTTAATTTTTGGCTTACTTCCCTCTAGATTTTTTTCTCTGATTTTATTTTCATTGTTGTGATCCCATTTGACTCCTCTTGTCATATACCTGCTGCATCACCTGGAGCAAGAACTACTGGGTAAATTGGTATAACTATTTTAAGAATAAAGTGGTTTTAAAAATTTTTTCTTTATAAAATTAACCCGTTTTTATCGAAACTATCATTTAAAATTATATGGGCAAATTTAAATAAATTCTTAACACATTAAAATAAACATGTTAAGGATTTTTATACTACAAAAAATCAATTACAATTATTGGCAAGGTAAAAGAGGAATAGAATTTGATGTTCAATGCTATAAATGGCATAAAGAAGAGAAACATGTAGTGAGTAAAAGTACCTCTGTAGCTGATAAAAAATAATGTAATTCCTAAAAATGAAAAGAGGGATTTTTTAAACAAAACTGCACTTTCCCCCCCGAGTGGTGATGACAGCTGCTGAAACTCTGAATGGGAGCTTCGCCTTCCAGAGGATGCTGTCCGTGTCCAGTGGCAATTGGTTTCCCATATGCAAGGACTCCTTCTAATCTGTGTTGAACGAAATAACAAACCAAATAAGAACTGACTTCTAGTGAGTGGGAAATGAAATGTATTTTCAGGAAAAGAATGGTTCTGCCACGCTTCAGTTTAACTCCGATCCTCAGGGAGGAATTTGACTGGAGTTAATTGAAAGCTATGGAGAGACATAGGAAGACAGTTGAGTTAGAACTACTCATAGGAGGGTTGCTTGCCTGCTCTAAGCTTAGGGAAGCACTTTGCTAACAGGAGAATGTGAGTGTTGTCAGTGATAAATCATCCCTGGTGGAAACCCGTCACCAGCTGTTGAGAGAGCCTGTGGTTTGCTGTTGAGTGCTTGGGGCAGACTGGAAGCTGCCTTTGTGTTCTATCCATCCCAGTCTGAGAGTGCACAGCCTTTGCGCAGGTGAATTAAGTTCTCTGTGCTTTGCTTTTCCAAACCAAAGCATGTCAGGCACATCCAAACACACACCCTGGTACGGTGCACACCACAGGTCCCCCTCTTCCACACCAGTTTCAGCGCAGTGAACTGACATGCACCCCTGGGGATTGTTCTCCACGAGTGTGTGGGACACCATGGTCAGCCCACGTGGGCCATGTTTGGCCATGCACGAGATGGACAACCATTTGTCTATTCCACAGGTGGCTGCAGTCTGTGGACTTCCTGCTAGGGCAGTGATGGTGAACCTATGACACACGTGTCAGAGGTGACACGTGAACTCATTTTTTTGGTTGATTTTTCTTTGTTAAATGGCATTTAAATATATGAAATAAATATCAAAAATATAAGTCTTTGTTTTACTATGGTTGCAAATATCAAAAAATTTCTATATGTGACACGGCACCAGAGTTAAGTCAGGGTTTTTCAAAATGCTGACACGCCGAGCTCAAAAGGTTTGCCATCACTTTGCTAGTGAATGCTTCAATAGCCACCTGGGCATCAGCAACACCCAGGAAGGATAAGAATTTCTTGCTATTAAAACAACATTTACATTTTCCTCACTGTAGGTATTGTCTGTCTATTTATCAACCATGAATCAGAATGTGGCTTTGCCAACCCAATCACCATTTGGGCCAGTTGCCACAATCAATACCCATTACTCTGGCCAACTCAATTGTATAGAAATTGTCATTGAGCTAAAAGACATTCTAAGTTACTGGAATGACTGTGCTGAAAATATCAAAACTCAGGCTCTTTTAAACGGAGTACCATCACCTAAAATCATAACTAGCATGGAGTAAGCCTATCTTAATACAGGGGCCGGTGGACAGACAACAGTACTGCAATCTGGAGGTCCAGGATTGAACTGAGTTATGCCTGTTGGTCATGTGACATGAAAATGTCTCTAAATCACCCCGTGTCTCCGCTTTGTGTCTGGAAAACAAAACCACTATTTTCTATGGTTTCCTCCCTTTAGGTAGTGAGAATTTAAAAACCTTAGAATTCTTGGCTCTTAAGTTTTATCCTCAGTCCTTTTGACCTTATCAATCGTGTTTATCTGCTACAATTTTTAATTTTCCTTTCATTCTGTGTTATTCCTTTCAGCCTTCTTGTTGAGTTGTTTATGCTATGCAACATGTTCCTGGTGTTTTTTGCTTTTATTATTAAGTGAATTATAAATAACAATTAAACTGACATCTGCCTTATCTTGCAAACCAGCTGTCTGCAAAAACATAAAATAAGTAATGTGTGTGAAGATATTTTGGAATTGTAAAGCATAGATACACACAATCACTCTATATAATATATAATGCATACATGTGGATGTATGTATATATGTGTATGTATACTATATGTACATACACATGTGTGCATGTGTACATATTGAGAGAGAGAAAATGTTACCAATGAAAGTCTAGAAGAGACAACAGAAGAAACACTGTTATCCTTTATTTTTGTTCTGGCCCTGAGCACACATCCTCCCTGTCTACCTTATCCATCCCAGCAAACAGAGGTGGGTGCAGGAATTAAGCTGATGGGACTGTGACAAAGGGAGCAAGGTTTCAAGCCCAAGGGCACAAGGGAAGGTCTCCTTACTTGGCTGACCACCAGAGTATCTATTACCTCTGTATTCCACAAGTTCTTCAGTTTCATTAGATAAGTTGATTAAATAAAGCCATCAGGTGCCTCCAAACAGCAACACTACATCTTCTTTAATTTCTGAAGTAGTTTTGCCTACTAGAAGCTAAATCTCTAAATTTAATTAGATATTGGGGTTTATTTGTTAGATGCACACTAAAGGACCTTTTTTGACCGTGTGTGTGTGTGTGTGTGTGTGTGTGTGAGTGTGTGTGTGTGTGTGTGTGTGTGTGTGTGTGTGTGTGTGTGGTGGGGACAATACTGTCTTGCTTGTTGGATTACTTTCATTCCCTGCTGTTTGGTATTTTGTGTTCAGGTATTTTTAGGTGTATCCCTTCATATCTTTGGCCTTCATAGAGAAATGATTTTAAAAGTAAGCATCTTAAAAAGTCCTTTTATCTTGGTTCCATATTATAAGAGGTCTCAACCATACCACAGCATTCACACAGACATAGACATGAAGGTGGTGAATTCAATTCAACTTCCCTTCCATTCATTTTATCCAAATTTAATTAAGCCTTAAGAATAAAGACCTTGTCCATGATGCTGTCATAGCTCCCATACCTTTGGAATTCATTCTGCACATATAATTTCTACTCTAAATTTAACACATGACTTAAGGACTAAACAAAGTATATGTTCGAAAATCTGTTTCTCCACCTACAATGCATCCATTTTCCTTTCTACATTGAATATGGACCATTATAAAGATTTTATTCTCTAAAATGTTATGCACTGTGACCCAAGCCTTGAAATAACATTTACTCTATCTGTTCACAAACAGAGAAACAGCCAAATGTTAAGCAAGATGCATTTACAGTAATCCATAAAGTAATTAGGGCCCAGCCAATGTGGCTCCATGGCTGAGCATTGACCTATGAACTAGGAGGTCAGGTTTGATTCCTGGCCAGGGCACATGCCCGGGGTGTAGACTCAATCTCCAGTAGGGGGCATGCCAACCGGCAGCCAATCAATGATTCTCAACATTGATGTTTCTATCTCTCTCTCTGTCTCCCTTCCTCTCTGAAATTAATAAAAATATATTAGGGCCACAACTGTATCACTAACTTAATAAATTTTATGTTAGGCAGTTTATTACTATAATAGCTCATTTTAAAGTAAAAGACAATAACCCTTCCCATTCTTCTTTTACCATATTTTTATTTTTCTAAAAACTGATTTCTATTGACAGTTTATTCACCAGCCAATCTGATACCACAACTGAAAAAAGCTTCTCATTGCAAAAATATCCAGAAACACATCCATATAATTAATTAATTTATGATTGACTTTGATTATTTAAAGGATCTTATTTTAAAGTCAAATTATGTTTATGGAAAGTTAACATTAGTATAAAGAAGAATGATACAACTTTAACCAGATCAAAGACACAGGGCAACCAATGCAGCACTCGTATTATTATAATTTTTTAGTGTCCTATTGGAAGACCACAGATTAATGGTATCTTTTTCCCCTTAAAGTTATCTAATCACTTTGCTGATCATTTGTCAACTTATACTCTATCTTTCAGACTAAACTTTAACTTTCCTTTAGGTTGCTTTTTCTCTATAAAATTGCTGAGAGACTATAATTATTTCATGTCTAAAAACTATTAATTGGCTTTAGTTCATTCATTAATTCAATAAATTATTATGGAGCATGTTCTATTTGTGAGAGGCAGACAATTTCTCCTAGACTACAGATCCCTTTGAGATCGCCTCCTTTTGACCAACTCTGGCAGAGAGTCCTGAAAATTTATTTGAATTATTGTTAAATCAAAGAGCTGTCTTAGAACTGCCATTTCCACCCTCAGTGTAATCCTCTGCTAAATTGCTCCCATTTGGCTGAAGCCCTCAGGTGGAGATGCCTGCAAGAGTCATTCACCAGCAAGGTGATTCCTGCCGTGGGGATGGGCCCTAACAAATATGGAGACTCACTGAGCTTAGAGAGAAGCGCAGAGATAAGCATCCAGAGTCAGAAGCTGTACATTGTCACCTATACCCAAGTTCAGCCATAATAAAGTGATGTTCAATATCAAAGGAAGTTGAGAAGAATAGAGTGTGTCCATACTTAATCAAACAGGTGGCTCAGCATCTATATGCAAGAATGCCAGCCTCTAGGCTCTGTCAGAGCTGTTGAGGACCATGAAGAGCCTGAGATTTTACCTTATTTATAAGCAATGGAGCTAGACTGGCGTAGTTTCATGGATGTTGGCAAAAGACACAAGACTCCTAGGTCTGAGGCCAAAAACTAATATTCACAGCACAATAAGCAGCATGAGCATGCACCTATTTGCATCTGTTTTCTTTGCCCCCATGTCCCAAAGGGTCAATACGATGGGTACACAGCAGTTGCCTTTAAAGGAGAGGAGCCCCAGTCATTATACTGGACAATAAGCCAGTATTCACGCCCTGGCTAGTCTGGCTCAGTGGATAGAGTGTCAGCCTGCGGACTGAAGAATCCCAGGTTCAATCTGGTCAAGGGCACATGCCTGGAATGCGGGCTCAATCCCCAGTGGGGGGCGTGCAGGAGGCAGCTGATCAGTGATTCTCTCTCCTCATTGGTGTTTCTATCTCTCTCTCTCCCTCTGCCTTCCTCTCTGAAACCAATAAAAAAAATTTTTTTTTTTTAAAAAGCCAGTAATCACTTTGCTCTGGAGAGACATTATCTTCATCTTCCAAAGCTGTTAGCAAATTTAATCCTTTGCTCGGAAAGGAGTTACCACTTCTATCTTCTAAGACTATGTGCTACAAACACATTCTTCAAGAACAGAGTTCAGAACTCAGCTATTGGTGACTCTGTCCATACAACACAGAGAAACATGAAAGACCATTGAGAATTACCTCCCAGTAGGGCATTCTTTCTTTCCCCCCTTATGTTTTGTGTAACAGGGATTACATTTTCAAAATATTTAATAAATACCTCTTTCATAAATATGATTTTTCCTGGCAGTATGTGTACCATAATAGCATAAAACAATGGAGAAGTATCTGCTGCCACCTCAGAAAGGAGGGCGATACGATGTGGGAAAGTGTCTGGGACAAGTAGAAGGGAAGCCAGCTCTCTTAGCTTCCCAGAGGTGTACATAGTGCCAACCCCACTATCATAGTTCTTATCCTACATGAAGAGGACCTGATATGCCCTTTCACCAAATATTGAAGAAGTGAATCCAATTATACATTCAAGGACTTGGGACATGACCACTGGGTCCAGCACAAGACTCAATGAGAAGCTTCTGCTGTGAGGTACTATGCACTGATTCTGTGGGGCTTTGTGGTTAGTTAGAGACAAAGACTGGATTAGCACTCCCAAGAAAGAGGGACCCAGAAGAAGTTCCTACATACTCCTGGGCAATGTTGAAAAAGTTGGTTTGGCAGAACAGAGGTGCTTTGGGAGGGAGAAAATTGTTATACATGAGCATATGGAGAATACAGACATAAACATGATTAACATTTCAGGTTATGTGTTTCTAGATCTCTCTCTCTCTCTCTCTCTCTCTCTCTCTCACACACACACACACACACACACACACACACACACATTTTATTTAATATAATATGGTGAATACATGCTATGTACTGAATTTTTTCTCTCAAAATTTATGTTAAATCCTACCCCCCCATGGGCTGGTATTTGGAGATGAGGCCTTTGGAAGGTTATTAGCTGAGGTCAGGAAGATGGGATCCAATGATGAGATTAATGTCCTTATAACAAGAGGATGACACAAGATTCCAAGGAAAGACCATGTAGGACAATACCAGGAAGAGGGCCTTCAGCAAGATGACACCCTGATCTCAAACCTTCAGCTTCCAAAACTATGAGAAATAAGTGGTTTTTGTTTAATCCACCCAATCTATGGGACTTTGTTATAGAGTCCAAAACTGACTAAGATAACATATTTTTACATTATTAAATATTCTTTTTCAACATCATATTGATACACTTAAAGTAGCACATTGTATGAGACAGTCTAGTCTTGGGTATTTTCTGCCACTTTGATCCATTCAAGGTTTATTTAAAATTTGTTAGGATAAGGCTAGAGTAACCCTCTTTAAGACATGCTTTTTCTTGGGTCGAGATGGCATGACCTGGATATTCTGTGAGGCATCTTCTCTCTGGTTGGCTGGCTGAAATTTCTGTCTCCAGCAGGCTGCAATGCCAGCATCTGCTGCAGCTCACAGCTTCCCAGAGCTCTTCTTTCTCAGGCTCCAGGGAGTCCCATCCTGAAGTACAGCTTTATATTTGTCCAAAGACTTGTGAGGACCCTAGGCATTTTTCTAGAGCTCTTTCACTGCATAGCTCCCTTCTCTCTCATGTCCTGCCTACAAATGCCAGCTACTCAGCAGCCCCAATGGTGCGTTGCCTGGGCTGTACTTCCCTGCCTTCAGTCCACAAAGGCCACTAAGCTGAAAACTGGGGTGATCTGGGACTAGCTTGTGCATTTCTTTTCTCTCTAGGAACACAGTCCTATACTTCCTGTTTTCTGATACCTGAAAAGGTTGTTTTTTCTATGTTCTGTGGTTTTGTAGTTACTTATGACAGGGGGGCTATTCTGGTCCCAGTTGCTTATCATGCCCCAAACTAGTTGTCTTGTTTCACTTGTAAAATTGTTCTGCTTTGTTAAAGACAAATCTCCAGTGGACATATACTTAGCTTTCTACATACAGATACCCCAAATAATTTTCTTCGACTACTTATTAAAAATAATAATACTGAGTCAAGATATAGAGTTTATAAAAATTTCCTCTAATTATACTGTTCCTTTTAGCTACCCCAGCATGCTTCATTAATAAATGAACAATTTTAATTGATTCATTTTACAATAAAGGAAACATATGTCTATTGTACATCTTTCCCCCCTTCACAGAGTCAAGAAGAACTATAATGAAAAGAAATCTTTCTCATGGATCTACATTTGTTATCTTTGGAAGAAACCAACCAACATTAACGGTTTCTTATGTATCTTTCAGAGTTTTCTATGTCTATAAACACATATATACTTATTTTCCTTCCTTTGTTTTATGATACAGATGGGAATATATTCTTTGCATTGCTATGCATCTTTTTAAAAATTAATATCTTGAATAGATTTTCATATTTGTTCAGATTTATCTATTTTATTTTTAAACATAGCTCTACTTCCTAGATGTACCATAATTTAATTAATCAATTCCCTATATTGATGGACATTTATAGTGTTTTCACTTTTAGCATTTCAAGTAATGCTACAAGGAAAATTTTTGCAAGCCTTCATGCAGATAATAAAATATACTTCTAAGTTAAGTTCCTAAAGTGGAATTGGTAAGTCAAAATAAATACGCATTTTATTTTATTGGATATTATCAAAATGCTCTCCAAAGAGATTCCACTAATTTTCACTCCCACCAATAACAGATGATACCATCTGATGGCCCACATCCTCTGTACACTGTGAAATACCGTTTTTTAGTCCTTGCCAATCTGCTAGGTTAAAAAAATAGCATCTCATTTTTACTTGTTATTATTTAATTAGGAGTAAGGTAGTGCTTATTTCCCTGTCTTCATATTGGTATTTATTTAAACTGCTTGTTCATGTCCTTTCAATAACAAATTTTAGTGAGGCCAAGCTGGGTCAGACAGCTACTGCTAATTTCATTGGAATTATGTGAACATGTCTCATGAACCATGTGATTTACCCCAAGGAGATGTTTCTGAAGTTGTATGTTTTTCTAGAATTTATGAGGTATTTATTATTTATTTATTTATTTATTTATTTTTCTTGTTTTTGTTAATCCTCACCCAAGGATATTATTCCTATTGATTTTAGAGAGAGTGGAAAGGAGGGGAAGAGACAGAGAGAGAAAAAACATTGATGTGAGAGAAACACATGGATTGGTTGCCTCCTGCACATGCCCCAACCAGCGGCAGGGGTCGAGCCTGTAACAGAAGTACATGGCCTTGACTAGAATTAAACCCGAGACTCTTCAGTCCTCAGGCCAACACTCTAATCACTGAGAAAAACCAGCTAGGGCATGAGGTATTACTTTTAATGAACTTTATTCTCTAAATTAGTAATTCACACCATTTCTCCTTAATTTGATTATACCAATATCTCTCCTTATTGTTACATCTAAAGAATGGGGCTTAAGTCCTTCTTAACAACTCTGGCTGTAAGAAAAGCAAAATTCTTTGTCATTTTTAGACACCTGGATCTTCTTTGACTGCTGTCTGTCATCACCTTACAGTTCTGGTTCCACTTCCTTCCCACATCTGGGAGGGGTGAGGTCGGATGGCCACACTATAAGAGTTGCCAGCTTAATGACAGAATGTCATGTCCCATATTATTATGAAGGCATCTTGGAGCAAGTGTTATTTATGTAAATACTTCAGAGACAAATTCTACATCTTTTGGGACTTGAGTAAAAGCTGCTAAAGGGACTTATTCTTTGGGGCTTGTTCCCCGGCTCCCTCAGGAGCTGCCTAGCATAGCTCTGGGACATAGTGAAGACTGCACTTGAACTTGTACTAGACCGAGCCTCAGATGGAGACTGCCTCCCACTTCTCCTCTAAATCTTGGGCTTTGGCAGCCCTACTGTGTGCCAATATATAATTAACCTACACATGATGTCTCAAGAAGAAGAAAACACTAGAAGTGGCACACAGTCTCCCAGGGCTGTGAAATGAAAGGGTTGGTACTGCTGGCAACAACAGTTCTTGGCTGAAAGACGGTCCATGGCAGAGAAGACAGCTGAACTGTTGGTGTGGACACTCACTTAAATCCATAAGCCCTCACCTCATTAATCTGGTTGATCAGGACATCAGACTGTACCACCTTCTGTGACTAGGCTTTTTTGGTGAATTCTTAAATAGCCTCTTAGCCTCCATGGCGACTCCATAATTGTGACCTTATAACAGTTACCATGGAAAGAATTCCTCGATTATAAATAATGACAATGTGAGTTTCCTAGTTACCAAGTGTATTTATAAAGTGCATTCCAAAGGTACATGACATTTAATTCCAGCCTATTTTTAGAAATTAAAGGATAAAAAAGGAAAACACCCCCTTTTTTTCAAAATAATAGTGCTATTTTTCCAAGGCTCATTATAGAACAGTAGATCTATATGACTATTAGGAAAAAATAAAGATTTTAGGTAATATACCATTCCTGGAGGGTTAAGAAAGTATTTACAATAACATAGATTTCAGCGTTAAGTTAAGTCACTCTGAAAATGTATCAGAATTAGATTTATAAATTTATCTTGGGGAAATGTAATGTCCCCCAATTATGTCATCAGACACAAAAGATGGGAGGACAGATATGCTTTTTACTTTGCAAAATAGTTTTCTTAACAAAAACCATTATTTCTCATGCAGAGCTCTTGAAAACAAAGGCTTACAGAGAGAAGTCATGGACCAGAAAAGGGGAGTGAGGATTCCTAAGGAATATATCCCAAAAGAAAAGCCACTAACTGGGTTTTAAATAACTTCTTAATGTGCTGCAGGAATGCAAGTTCAACAAAGATATGAAAGCAATGGAAATATAGCAATTTCTATGTCTTGTCTAATATTTTGTCTTTCTTGAACACTATTCCAGGAGATGCTTCAAAGAAGTTGGTGTATAATGTTTCTTCAACTTGGTTTCAATGTCTCATAATTGGGAAATTTACTCCTTTCTGAATCTTTTCTCTCAGACTCTGAAACATGAAAATCAGGAACTTAATAACTGGAACCTGTACCATTAAAATTCTTTTCTCTCCATGTATATTTAATGTATTATATATTTGTAAGTTCCTTGGTTCAATTTCAATAAATATTTATTGAACACTGTATTAGGTTTCTATGGGTTCTATAGCAAATCATTACCAAACTTAGTGCCTTAAAAGAACACTAACTTATTATCTAACAGTTCCATAACTCAGAAGTCTGACAAGGTTCAGCAGAGCTGAGTTCCTTTAAAAGGCTCTAGAGGAGAATATGTATTCTTATCTCTGCAGCTTCTAGGCACCCACCTTCCTTGGCCTATGGCCTCTTTCAGCCACGTTTAAAGTCAGCAATGGTGGGTGAGTCCTTCTCACATCACATCACATCGCATCACTCGAACTTCTTCCATCCTCACATCTTTCTCTCATTCTCTCCTGCCTACTTCTTCCTCTGATTAGGGTCCTTGTGATTACACAAGGCCCACCTGGATAGTCTAGAATAGTCTCCCCATCTCAAGGTTCTTAACTTAGTCATATTTGCAAAGTCTCTTTTGCCATTGAAGTAACACATCCACAGGTTCTGGGGATTGCAACATAGACATCTCAGCCTAATATCCCTCATGTAACAAGGTAGCTCCATATAGCCAAGCATCACAGCATGGTTATAATTATATTTTTTTACTTCTTTCAGAGTGTTTTTTGAGAGCAAAAGAATTTCCCAAATTTCCCCAGCAAAGCTGTTCTTTAAGATCATTGGCTACAATTACATCACATTTCCTTGCCTGAACTCAATTTCAATAAAGAGGAATCTGTTTCCAGGGATGGCTTGAGTTAAGCAAGAGCCACTCCAAGAATTGCAGTTGTGCCCCCCTGCCCTAACTTCATGGCCCCTTTAAAGGGTATGTAAACTTTCCTAGGAAGGAGAATTGGCCATAGCTAGGAGGCAGGTGAGCCTTAATTTCTGCCTTTCTTGGAAATCAAGAGCTGTAAGGTCTGATATTGTCAAGGAACTTAAAACTGGAAGAGGTTTCCAAGTCCATCGGGAATAAGGTGAACTGATCCGTCATCAGGCCAAGCTTTCTTTTTTGAAAAAGATCATCTCCTTTATATTCAGATGGAACAAGAGCCAGCTGAATGTAGTAATATTTCAAGTGTTAGTTACACCTCATAAGAAGAGTTAGAAAAGTGTCAAGACCTTCTTCCCACATGTAATTTTTTCAGCATCTACTAAATGTACTATTTCAACTAGAAGCTAGAACTTCAAATAAAGAAACCTCAGTTTGGGACTAGCTTATTTATTTATTTTTCTCTTCTGCTTATTTTGGGATTTATGTCTGAATTTATGCTGACTTTTCTAAATATGTTTACAAAACCTCTGTAGTTCTTTATTATTTTTAATCCAAGCTTAAAATGTGTGTCCCTGCCACTAGGTATTTGATACAAAAAGGCAATTTCTACTTGAAAAAGCAATGGCAAATAGTTCCTGAGGCATATTCGTGTTTCACTGTGGGCATAATTCTTCTTTCTGATTTACACACTGATTATCTATTCAGTGGAAGCACTTAGTCTCCACTTAAAGTGTAGGAAAACTTTCCATTACCATCAACTGGAAGATTGTGAGCCAAGCAACATACTTTATAAGCACAATACAAATGCATAAAACAAGATATCAGGCTTCAACCCCCTCCCCCCAAGTAATTTCATGAGAAAATAATGCTTTTTTAAAAAAAAATAGTCAATCGCAGAAATGGCTTTTCAACTCTTAAAATGTGAGTAGCAAAGTGAAAGTTTTTATTGCTAAAAAGGGGGTCTTGCCCTGGCCGATTTGGCTCAGTGGATAGAGTGTTGGCCTGTGGACTGAAGGGTTTCAGGTTTGATTCCAGTCAAGAGCAGAGGCCCGGGTTGCAGGTTCAGTCTCCAGTGGGGAGCATGCAGGAGGCAGCCAATCAGTGATTCTATCTCATCATCAATATTTCTATCTCTCTCTCCCTCTCCCTTCCTCTCTGAAATCATAAAAATATATTTTTAAAAGAAATCAAAAAGGGGGGCTCAGTTTAGGCTAAAAATAGCAACTCACATGCCAAGGTACATTCATGAATGTTTACTTACAATAAAGCTTTAACAGATACCACATGATTAGAGTATAACCCTTATCCTCTTGAAGTCAACAAAACACAGGTCATAGACTTTTTCCAATCATAGGACCCGTTAGTTCGCTCTCAGGAGGAAACTCTGGGGTGGGACATAGCAACATTTTTATTTTCATGCAGAGCAGAGGTGAGTTTACACAAATAATTTATGGAAAGCTAGGAATATTCCAGAAATGTAGCCTTTTGTGCTAATATTGCCTATAATCACCAGGAAAGTATAGTCCTAGAGTCCGCATCACATGCTTCTGGGAAAATCTTTCCTGACATTTTAGTTCATTGAAATAAAATTTTGTGATCCGCATTTAACATTTTGGTAAGACTGAAAAAGCATCACTGTAACTTACGAAGCTTTGGCCTGTTTGATTTTGATGCCCAATGTCAGCATAGCTGTTTCTCCTGGTGGCAATCCAGGTGCAGATCATGGAAAAGAAGTCCTGCCCCAGGAGAGTTGATATAGTTGCCATGAAAATGCAGCACTCAGGTCTCCTGTCATAGGGAGCATGAATGACTGATTCTCCCAGCTGCTGCCTTTCTGGATGCACTACCACAATCACTTCCCTGTAGGCTGTTCACAGACAATGACTAAACACAGCAAACTTTCGCATAATAATTACACAGGATTCCTCTACTGGGCAACTTTAGTTCAGTACTCTCCACTGTCCTCGCTGATCCTCTCATGGAACTGCACTGAAATCCAAGACTTTTCCTACCCAAGCCCTTTTCCTTTCCTCACTCCTTTCATAGGTGGCAGACCTGTATCATGGTCTTCACGCTCACTGCATTATATCCTGCACCCACCCCAATCCATCTCTCATAGGTCTAATTCTATCTTGGAGACTTTGTCTAGATAGATCTGAACAAATTTACTTTGCTTCCTATAAGTTCACCAAAAGGCACCACACTTGAACAGAATGTGGTCTCTGTTGAATAATAAAGACTAAAACATGATCAATACATGAGTTATAAAATTTTTAAGAAGTACATTTTCATAATCCAATAAATACACAGAGCTAATAAAAATTAGCCAACAGCCAAAACCGGTTTGGCTCAGTGGATAGAGCATCGGCCTGCGGACTGAAAGGTCCCAGGTTCGATTCCGGTCAAGGGCATGTACCTGGGTTGCGGGCACATCCCCAGTAGGAGATGTGCAGGAGGCAGCTGATTGATGTTTCTCTCTCATCGATGTTTCTAACTCTCTATCTCTCTCCCTTCCTCTCTGTAAAAAATCAATAAAATATATTTTTTAAAAAAATTAGCCAACAAAGTCCCTTTAATAACTACATATTGCAAACTTATAAATTTTATAAAACTTGTTTGGGAGGAAAATGGATTATCTCAGTACCTGGGTACAGGTTGAAAATGTTCTGGTCCTGAACTACAGTCCCATTGGGATGGCTCTTGAAATCAATGGTGAAGGGAAATCCTCCCAATGGGCATTGTTTCAGGTGTTTCACCTGGTTGTCCACATTGTGCAAAAAGAGAACTGAAAAAAGCAAGAATTTATGGAGACTCAATATTATGCTTATATAAGCCAGAGGGTTATTTTATAATTTGAAGTCATCCCTCATCTCTCCTAATCCCTTCCATATGAATTCCCACAGTTCTTGGGATAAAGAAGCAAATTCTCAGAATTGCCTACTGGCCTTGTATGACCTAGACCCTCCTGGACCCTGCAGTCACCCCTGCACTCACCGTGGAGGAGCCCTCTGGGACTACAGCTCCTTCCCTTCTACCTGAGTGCCTCCCTTTTACTGCTGTACTTCTGAAATATTTCATTCTTCCCTCTTGACCTGCTGGGCTCTACTAAAACTTCAGGTCTTCAGCTGGAATTTTACTTTCTTAGGAAACATTTCCAGATCCCAGAGAAGTTGCATCTTCTGTGACAAAGATAACAATGTGTCCTGGTTTATCTGGGCAGTTCAGGTTTTCATCAGTTGTCTGGTCACTGACCCCTCTCATTCACTGGTTTCAGGCATCTGGTCCCCCACCTATAATTCATTTTACATACTGTACTTTTCCTTCATCAGAATTACCCAGCTATTGAAAATATGTATGATTTTATTTTTTAGTACCTGCTTCCTTAAAGAAACTGTAAGAAATATATTGGCAATAATATGTTTAGTGTGTTCCATTACTGAATTTCCAACATATGGTAGAATCATGGGCACATCTAAGATGCTCATTGACTGAATGAGAGATTGACTGAAAAAATGGGGCATTGAAATATTATCCAATTGCTGTCATCAAGGACAAAAAGGTTGTAGGGCTTGCTTTAATTTACATTTCTTTGATAACTACAAAGATAGATATTTTCCCTTACTATTTATATTCCATTATGCATTTTTGACTCATATCCTGAGCTCTTCCATTTTTTGTGGTCTTTATAATGTTATTATGTTTGTGAACAATTTATTATAGACACTAATCCTTTATCTGATTTATTTGATGCAGACTAGAAGTGACAGTTATTTTCAATTATTTTTTTTTTATTTCTTTCATTTTTGTTGCTTTCCAGCTTTTATATGATTAACATTTTTATAGTAAAGAGTCTGTTAACCATTTCTTTCATTATCTCATTTCTTGTCTGGCATACTTACTCTAAATTTGTAAGAAATGTTTTTGCTTACTTGTTTTATCATAAATTCTTGGTTATTTTTAAGCTGTTTGTCAAAGTTAATTTTGACATTTGATCTAGAATGTGGATTGAAACAAGTTTATCTCCATTCTCTTTGGCTATATAATAACTTTAAAATATAGCTTGTTACAGATGAACTTTAGTCCAACTCCTTCTACTCCATGACTGTCATAGCACATGCAAAGTACTAAAATGCTGTTGTGTGTGAAAATCTTTGTAAACAAGATGGTCATCTTAATAAATGGTGTGGAATGAGGAATCTGATCATTACCACCAAGTTTTCCCATAGCTATTGGTGGATAAAATTTTAGTCTGGTGAGGGCAGAGAGGAGGCAAGTGGGAAGGGAAAGGAAATTGTACACAGTAAGACAGATGTTTCTCTTTCCATCTGGACTTCAGATGAAAGTTAAAGATGAGAATATTAATCTGACATTCTTAAATCATGTCTTTTCATTTGTTAACTTCAAAAATATTTGTTGATGCCCTCTAGACATGCATACGCACCCTTGTGAGGAAATGTATGCATTTAGAAGAAGGTGAATGGGATGAGGGATGAAGTCTGTGCTTATGCAAATGTACAAGCCTGGCCCAAAGGAATGTCAACCCTCATTCACAGCAGCTGACCCATTGAACCAAAATGGTAGCTCAGAGATGTTTGTGAAATTATGCATTAAAAACAGATGAGAGTGGATAGGGTAAAGCCATCTATATCAGAAACTCCACACATTCTTAGCCAATGTGGAGCACATTCAAGTCTTTTCAGCAAAAGCACACCCTTTTAGACCAAGTTGAAACTTAAGGTGGAGGTTTCTTCTAACAGCATTGATTAACCAAACGCTGTCAATGAGCACAAATTTATAACTGACTTCTAATCATTGGTTACCAAAGGACTCATAATCAACTTCATTTGTATTCTTTCTTTTTCTCAAGGAACTAAGTAGATCTCAGCTCATTTCATTTATTTGAAATAAAGATTAGGTCTCTCATTTGTTTTATGGCTTTCATTTTTGAGAGGAAAAAATGATGAGTGCATTATTTTCAGCAAAAAATGGAGATAGGAAGTCTCCATTAGCCACCATATTGTTGTTGTATTTCTCCTTTACTTTTTGGTTATTGGATTACAATTTGCTCTTATGGATATGAATGCTGCCATTCCCTTCTATAATGAGTATTGTGCTGCTTTCTTGGTTCAGCTGACCTTGTCCTTCTTTCAGATCCTATCTAATAAAAGAGTAATATGCAAATTAACCACCACTCCCTCACTCCATCACAAAGATGGCGGTGGCCACAGAGCTGGAGTGAGCAGGAGGCTTGGGATGCCCCAGCGATGGAGGAAGCCAAGCTTCCTGCCTGCCCTGGCTGGCACTGGGCTCCGCTCAAGGCTACAAAGTTTCAATTATAGAAGTTAAATAAATCCCAGATACCTGCTTTCAACCTGCAGGCATGGCCAGCCTGAAAATGGCCATCAGTCCCTTACCCAGGCTGGCCAGGCACCCCAGTAGGGCCCCCCACCATGAAGGGGCTCTGGCCAGCCTGAAAACTGCCCTCAGCCCCTCACCTAGGCTGGCCAGGCATCCCAGCGGGACCCCCACCCTGATCTGAGGCACCCTTCAGGGCAAACCAGCCAGCCCCCACCCATGCAACAGGCCTCTATCCTATATAATAAAAGAGTAATATGCAAATTGACCCTAACAGCAGAACGACTGGGAATGACTGGTCACTATGACATACACTGACCGCCAGGGGGAAGACTCTCAATGCAGGAGATGCCCCCTGGTGGTCAGTGTGCTCCCACAGGTGGAGCTCTGCTCAGCCACAAGCCAGGCTGACGGCTGCCAGCACAGCGGTGGTGGCGGGAATCTCTCCCGCCTCCTCAGCAGTGCTAAGGATGTCCGACTGAAGCTTAGGCCTGCTCCCCACTGGCAAGTGGACATCTCCTGAGGGCTCCTGGGCTGCCAGAGGGATGTCTGACTGCCAGCTTAGGCCCGATCCCCTGAGGAGCAGGCTTAAGCCAGCAGGTGGACATCCCCCAAGGGGTCTCAGACTGTGAGAGGGCACAGGCCGGGCTGAGGGACCACCCTGAGTGCACAAATTTTTGTGCACTGGGCCTCTAGTAGTGTAATAAAATGCTAAACTTAAAAATAAAAATAGAACTTCTAAAAAGTAAAGAATACCAACTTTTGTTTGCTTAATTTTTAAGATTTAAGAAGGATATTTTGAGTAATTAATGAATTGTAATCTAAAGGTCAGACTCAGGCAATATTGAATCCTATTTTCAGAGACTGTCCCCCAAGTCTTGTTTGTGATTTTGTAAATGCATATCATTCACTCATCAAATCTTTATTGACTATGCCAGCCATCATAATAGGTTTTAGCATTGAACAAGCAGACAGAATTCCCTGCCCCCTGTCTGAGTGGATACTCAGCAGATGAGGTCTACAATATACACCCATATGAAATTCTGTTTCCATAGCCCAGTTTCCTAGGATAGCTCTTATTTTCCTTTCTCTCAGCCTTTTCGGGGAGAAGTACAATAATGCATAAATTTAAAATAGTGTCAAAAACATCTTAGGGACCACGGCTGTTCCTAGAAGATATTGTAGTATTTAAAATCCAGCCAAGCTGATACCACTGTGGCTGATTTCATGGCACCATAACATCCTATGTATTTCTGTAAGAGAGAGAAAACATATTTTGCTGTGGTACCTTCAAGTCAGTTTGGGCTGAGGCAAGCATTCTTTTTTTTTATTGTCTTTGATAATCCAGTATCTACAAATCAAATGTCACGTCTAGCATTTAAGTGTTTTAAAGACTATTTCATACTGAGAAGGAAAATAAAAACGTTATAGAGCATTTGTTACATATGTTACCAAATTGAATTATTACAACCACCAGTGTGAATAGACTGTTTTTTACACTTGAGGGGACTTTGTCCCAAACCCACATAATTAGGGTCATTATAGATTCCCTCAAGGACAAGACCAGAGACAAGAAGAACTAGCCTATGGAATCATGAGTGGAAGTGGGATCCTTTATCTCCCCCCAAAGACCTAAAAGAGAGCAGCAAAGAAGCCAAGGAAGGGAAGTATAGTGCTGCTTTCTTGGTTCAGCTGACCTTTCATTCTGGAATCCAACTTTAGGCTCAGGCTATGAGAAGACAGGACAGAAACAAAGAAAAGGTGGTGGGTTTGGGGGAATTGTGGCTTTATCAAATTTATCAACTTATGCCCATGACTCTGACATGAGTAGCACAGTCAGAAATAGGGCTGAGCTCTTGGCAGCAGGTTTGACAAGAATGGGGTGAGGGTAGAGAGCAAGGCAGTGCCCAGGAACAAGAACAAACCCATCAGGCTCCAGAGAACCAGAATGATGGAAGCCTTGAACACTTAGCACCCAGACAACTGAGGACATTTCTGATGAGTCTCTCTGCCTGGTACTTCAGCCCCCAGAGATGAGATAGCAAAAGACTACTTTCAAACCCCACTTTTTGTGGGGTAAAATCTAACATCTGTCATTGTGTCTGGAACTAAAAAGAAGAGCCCTACATATACTTGTGATTGTTGATGACTAGTAGCAGTTGGCTGAGTGTGAGAAAGAACCTAGAAAGTCAAAATTCAAACCCAGATCTGTCTTAATGTGATTCTTTGCATGAAACAAGGGCTACAAGGCTTAGCTTCCATCCAACCAAAGAAGAATGAGAACGGATGTTGACTAGCCCTGACAGATATTCCTTGCACTGTGCTAGAACTGGCCCAGTTCACCAAGCGAGCTCCAGGAATGGGAGCATAAGGGAAAATTCTAAAACAACTTGTGGCCCAGTGCACGGATTCGTGCACATTGAAAGGAAGCAGGGCCGCACTACCTTCTCTCTGGTTCCGGGGTGCATCACCCGAGAACCACCACTGCCAAGTCACTGCAACTTGGCAGTAAACCAGATTCGGGGATGACAGTGCCCCAGCAACAATGTAACCCATGACCGAAGGTGGAATCGCATCGCCCTGTGAGGAAGTGGGATCCCTCCTCGCTGGTTCCAGGGTGCATCACCTGAGAACTGCCACTGCCAAGTCACCACAGCTCAGCAGCTCCTGCGTTGATCGTCTACCCCCTGGTGGTCAGTGCACAACATACACCCTGGCCAGTCAGATGGGTCGGATGGTTGGACAGTCACCTAGCCTTTATATATATAGATTGCAAAGGATGTTGAAAGTTCAGACAGGGTTTTTAAGCCATTCATGTCACTGTGACGGTATATTTTTGAGGTCAGGGGCCAATGAATGAAGGGAAAGGAGGAAAAAAAACTTCAAGAGGATCCAGCCTGCAATTCTCAAGCCTTCAGGACTTATCTAACCTTCTCATTGTTTGTTTTTTCAACACTCCCCATGCCTACATAAACAAACCTCTTTCACTGTGGTAGAATAAATTTCTCAAATTAAAGTGCATTAAAATACATCTTACTGATAATAGATTGAGATGTTTACAATAAACATATTTAGAAATGTACTATGCTCTTGCAAAGCAAGAATGGAAGTCACTAATATTAAAATTTAATGTCACTGTAAATAAACAGAATATTTTAAGCCAATTGGGTGAAATTTTCATACCCATATTTTTAAGAAATTTTAAATAAAACACCCATCAGTAAGTAACTTTATGCACTCTCAGTCCAGAAAAACATTCTCTTGACTATATTTTATCTATATTCTATAGAATTTTATCTATCTTTGTCTATATTTCCTAAAGACAAACAACTCAGGAACTGAAGGCTTTATTCTTGATATTCATAGTAAGTAACTCTCACACTTGCTAAAGGAAGTAAGAGATCTTGTATGAGAGGAAATTCATTTTGGTCCGAATATGTTTGTTCATAATTCCTATGGCCCACTACTGGCTTTTCTGTTGACTTCCACATATATTTTCTAACTTTCAACCAATCATAAGGGTCTTCTTATTTTAAGTGTTTTTCACCCTAGCATGTTGAAGAAGGATGTCCTTCAAGCATTTCCTTGGTCTCACCTCTCTGAAGCTTAAGCGTGGTGGCAACTTCCATAACTGGCACATATCTGTTCAGTCCCATTTCCACCTCGCGTTATTAGATTCTAATTCAGCAGCCAGTCTTATCTGAAGAAGAGAGCATAGCAAGAGGAAGATGGCCAGATCAGTGTAACATTAGGAGACGTTATTTGGTGTACTTGGTCATGTTAAGCAAAGAGGGGAAGGTCAGGCAAAAAGAAGTTGGGGGACAGCACATTCAATGATTAAACTTTTGCTGTTTACGTGAATTTTCATGTGTCACAATCTCAGTTACAAAACCCATAAATCTAAGTGAAGAAGACTCCAGAGCACACTGCTGCCAATGTCATTTTGAATAGTTGAAAAGAAAAAACCAAGTGGGAAATGTTAGCCATTAAAAAGGATTATTCTCAGTCGATAAACATAAAATGAAGTGATTTTTAGTATGTAGACTAAGGAAGACTGAGAAGCCTGGATTCAATGCCATGTACGCTGGAATACTTTCCTTCCACTAGAATCCCCAGCCACTTCTGGCTTAGTATCAAAAGTGATCATTTGAATGGGCCACAGTGCTAATCTGTCAAAGAACTCATTTCCTGGATTTTCTGACTTTGTTGACGTGATCAGGTTCTCTTTAGGAACATCATGGTCAAACATTTGGTAACTGAGTTTGCACAACACACACCAAATATTCTCTCAAAAGCCTATTTGTTTACCTGTTTGTTCTTTTCATTCATTCCTTTAACAAATGCTTATTGTGCCAAACACTGTGCTTTGTGTGGGAGAGAGTTGAGAGCAAAAAACAGATTCTGTCTATTGCAAATACATATGTCAGCTGAACCCATAATTCAGCAAACAGCAACGTATTTGTTTCATTTTGTTTTCTGTACATTGGGAACGCTGTCTCTCTCTGTGGTCTGAGTACAGGCTGTCGGTTACAAGTTTCACCCTTTTATTTGTTGGTTTCATGGCCTTGAGCCATAGCCTCCCTCAATTTCCTCATCCATATAACTTGGAAAAATAGCCCTAAACTCTCGGGAATTAACCAATTAGGCATTTCAAAGGATTTGAAAATCTTTCATGGTTTTGCTGCATTATTTTATTAGGAGTCTATTAACATGCTTCATCTTTTGTAGTTTTGTAAATTACAAGCAATAAGTGATCTGTCCTTTGTTACATTTACACTATTGATCTTTATTCTTGATTAAATTTACTGTTAAGTGAACCTCTTTTCACTGTTGGGATTTTCCTTTCTATTTCAAAGAATTCCTCAGCATAGGGAAGTGTCTTCCTTCACATGCCACTTTCAAAATGTAGTGTTTTTGTGGATTTTGAAGTTATTCTAAGTGTTTTACATTATTTCAGTACAGAGAAGAGCAAATTTGCTGAGTATAGAATGAGAGAGAGAGAGAGAGGGAGGGAAGAAGAGAGAGAGAGAGAGGGTCAAAGAGAGAGAGGAAACACATTCAAATGCTTCTTACAGATGAGAGGCCTAATAGAAGACAAATATGAAAAGATAGTTCAATGTGTGTGTATAGGTTGAAGATAATAAAACAGAAATGGTGAATAAAATATTATAATAAAATTCATGAAGTTAGAAACATATCTACTATCTGTGTATAGGAGCACATAAATGCAATGTAAACAGTTTCCTAACTATAGTAAAATGAGAAATGATATGGCTGAGCTATTTTTAAAGTAGCACCTTGTTTATAATAATGTTTTTTAATCTCTAACTTCTAATTAATGCAAGATAACCCATCTAGCACATTCTATCATTACCAAATTACCTGTGTCTCATAAAAGAATCACTCTTTATTGCATTTTAAAATCATGAGTGTGTGGAAATTCCTTTCACTGACAGTATTTTCCTAAGTTAACTATAGTACATATTTTTCTGTATATTCTGTAAGACTACCATTCATTTTCACGAGTTATGCCAAACTTTACTCTTTTATAACATCATGAAAAGGGTATGTTCCCCGGCCTTCAGATCAAAACACGCTCCATTTTTATCCATGAATTTCCTGGCTCTTCCATTTAACTCACAAATGCATTCATTCTGTTACACAGTGCGTCCTGGGAGTAATTCCAGGAACAGCGAGCCCCATCCCTGCCCTTTGTTTTTAAAGCAACTTTATTTACTTATGAAACCCTCCCACGGGCACAAGTGGGGTGGCAGCCCCTGCCCAGCATCATCTCTGTGCCTGCCAGGGAGCGCCCCGTGCAGTGTGACCTGGGTCTGCGTCTCGGTAAAATGCGGTGTCCTGGTGTGGCAGTGATCTGTGTGGTCAACAGGAGCTGGCCATTGAATGCTTCAGAAGCTGCAAGGCAGGCAGATCTCTCAGCTTCCCTCCCGGGGCTAAGTGGGCAATGCCTGTCCAGGGGTGGTTGGAATTCACCCACTGACAGGCAGCTTTCTGGGTTCCTGATTAAAATATCCCCTCCCCTAATATTTTGGTCCCTCCTATGACTTTTCATGTATCAGAGAGAAAGAGACAGAGAGCATTCCATCAAAATTTGCCATATTACAAGATGTGATCAGGTTTTTGAAGGAAAGAAATGGTGCTCTGGTGGAGAAAGACAATAGAGTTCACTTGATATAGGGAGGCCGTCCAAGCTGAGATGTGAATGAAGACGTCCCAGTCCTGTGAAATGCAGAGGGGAATGTTCCCAACGTGAAAGAAAGAACAAAAGTGAAGTCTTCTTATGAAATAAAACCTGTCCTGTCCAAAGAAGGAAAATGATGGTATCTAAAGGCCCTACATGGAGTGTAGTTAAGGTGACTACAGGTTTACTTTTGATCTCTCAATGTCTATCGATAATGAAAAGGAACATGTGAGTCAACCAGAAGCAGTAAAGTGAAAAAGACAAAGGTAACTTACGTTTCGGGGGGGTTGGTAGGGGTATACAATTGTCTGCCTTGAATATGTAGAAGTAACAGCACAGGCCATCAGGAATTTGTTTATAGTGGACATCCAAAGACAGAATAAATCAGAGGGGCCCCAGGCAGAGGGATGAAAGCCAAAAGACATAGAGAAACTTAACCCCAAAACTCCAAATGAAGCAAGAGACTTGAGGTGCCTGGGAAGAGTCTGAGGGCAAAGTTCATGTTCAGCCCCAAGAGCATTAATGAACGGCCTTCCAGATCAAGTCCTGGGACTTGTTTGTCGCAACCAGCTTAGATAAAAAGAGGACAAGCTGCCTTTGAGGAGCAAAATTAAAATAAATATTTGCCATCGTGCCAAAGCTTTGAAAGTTTGTCTAAGAGAGCTCTTCGTGCAATTCCATTATGATGTGCCTTGGTGCCCTTTCTTCGTGCTTTTTTTGTGCTCAGGTTGCTTGAACTTGTTGGAGGAGTGATTGTATAGTTGTTCCCAAATTTGGGAAATGTTTGGACAATAGTCTCCAAATAGTTTTTTTGGTTTGTTTCTCTTTTCTTCTTAAGGGACTCCAATTAAACATATTGGAGGCTGTTTAAAATTGCCCCACAATTTAATGATGCTCTGTTCATTTTTTTGCCAGCCTCTTTTTGTTTTATTTGTTTGTTTGTTTGTTTGATTGTTTTTTGCTTTGTGTTTCATTTTGGATAGTTTCTTTTTCTACATTTTCAAGTTCATTGATCTTTTCCTCTGCAGTGTCTAGTACACTACTACTATCATCTAGTATATATTTCTTCTCAGATATTGTAGTTTTCATCATTATAACTTTGGTTAGACTCATTTTTATATCTTCTGGTTCTCTGCCTCAATTTATGCTCAATGCTCAAAAACATGCTCAAATTTTTCCTATAGTTTATTAAATATGTAGAATGGAACATATAGAATACAGTTATAACAATTGATTTAATGTTTTTATTAATAATTGTATCATTTGTGTTATTTTCAGATCTGTTTGGGATTTGTTTCTATTTTTCTGCTTCTTTTCATACCGGCAATGTTTCATTAAATGGCAGACATTGTGTATCTTAACTGTGATGACTATTTCTGTATCCTCTTAAGTAACCTTGGTCTTTGTACTAGGACACAGTTGCATTACTTGGGAACAGTTTGGTCTTTTTGGTCTTGCTTTCACTGGGACCAAAGCAGTCTTTAGTCCAGGGTTATGTGTGCCCACCACTCAGGTAAAACCCCTCACAGTGCCCTACTGGAACTCCGTGAACTGAAAGTGTTTTTCTCTCTGGTGGGTGGGAACACACTCTATTCCTGGGCTTGTGAGAACTTCAGGGCTGTTCCCATGATTCTTTCAGGCAGTTCTTTCCCCAGATGAAGACAGTTTCCTTTTGAGCATGCAATGACCCTCAGCTGAAGACTTAAGGAGACCCCTCTTCAGTGTTCTCTCTCTCTCTCTCTCTCTCTCTCTCTCTCTCTCTCTCTCTCTCTTCATCTCTCTTCTCCCTGGTACTTTACAGAGGGTACTCCATCCACTTTGGCCTCTATGGGTTCTTAGTGTCATCTCCTCTGTTCGGGAAAACAGCTGTTCCTGGGGAATCATCTTCCTATGCTGCCGCTGGAGACACTGTCCTGGCAGTACTGGTGGCAATTACACGGTTATCCTGTTTGTTTCCTATCTCTCAGGATCACTGTCCTGTGCTGGCTGATATCTAATGTCAGAAAACCCCTGTTCCTTATTTTTTACTGTCTCTTTTTGTTGTTTCACTTAGGAGAGAAATCCAGTCCCTGAATCTTCCTCTTGGTCAGAAGAAAAATCAAAATAATCAATATCTATTTTTCTGAAGTTATAAAAGGTATGTGCAAGGAGCAGATAGATGGAGCAGAGAACCATCAAAAAAAACCTGTATCTAATAATGACTGAATTAAACAAAATAACACAGAGTACAGCAGATAATATTTATCAATGGTTTTCAGAGCACCAGCCTCTATTCTAAGCACTTATATGAATCATCTCGTTTAATACTCAAAACAATCTTCTGAGGTAGGTAATTTTCAAAATGCCCATTTTATAGATGTGAATACATCTATAAGAGAAATTAGTTAAATTGCCCAAGAAATTGTAGTTTACCAGATATGGGAATAGAACCCAGGTGATCTAATGTTAGAGTCTATATTCTAACACTATAGAAAAATGACAAAAGTTATTCAGAACAGAATAGTAGCAACTAGAACCTTAAGGAAAAAAAACAAAATATGGAATTTTATTGGCTTTGTTAGATACTCATAATTATTCATATTTTCATAATTATTCGTCACACCCTTGTTTTTTCCAAGGCCAGTGCAGTCTGGGGAGACAAGGCTATGCATCATCATGAAATCATATATGACTTACTGCCTCCACCCCTGCCGGCACACTTTCTCCACCTCTCTGAAGACTCATCCCGAAACCTTCCTCTTTGGTTCTAAAAGTGTTCTAACATTTTAGACAGCGGCCACAAGTTTCTTCTTTTCTGTGTATATTACGAGCTTTTTGTGTTCAATGCACTTCAAAACCGATGCACTTCATTACATAAATACATAGGGAGATACACATCATAGGCCCACCAAGTTTATACAATGTTTCACTTAGGAACATATTTTTTAAATGATCAAGTTTCACCCTACCAATTTTTTTCACAGTCTATCTCTGTCACTATTAAATCTGATGTATGGAGTCGTATGACCTCAGCGCAATGGTGTCGGTGGACTTCATTTACCATTTCTTATCTTTTGAGTTTTAATATAAATTTGTAAAGGCCATAATATTAGATGGGATGTAAACTTGTGGTTGAATGCAGAGAGGCGACTTGTGTATGAATTTTGTGTTTGAGGCGTTACATGTCCTGCAGTAGAGCTCTGAGCTGGCTCAGCCCCTGTAGCTACAGCCATGGCAGCCTCCGCCCAGGACAGGCACATCCTGTTTCAATCATGTGCCTTCTGCACTGTGGCTACAGACCTTTCTCCAAGTCACCTCGGCCGCTCTCCTCGGTCATGTGTCTTCCATCACCAGGGTTGCCATCGCTGTAGCAGACACTTTTCCTTAAAAGTCACTGTACAACTTTGTAGCAACAAAAAAATGTATTTGTCAGAATATTTACTAAGGAGGAGAAATAGAACCAAGATCCTATAATATGAGGGGTAAAAGAGAATGATATATAGTAGCTCCAGGTTCAAAGGTCTGTAACTCTATGGGAAATGCTCACAGATTAGAAAGTGTGTCAGTCAGGATGGTCTAGGATACACTAGTTACTAACAAACACCGCTCACTTCTCAGGGGTTACTCAGGCTGGCCAATAGCACAGGTTTATTTCTTACTTATATTCTATGTCTATCTGGCATCAGCTTCGGCTCTGCTCACTGTTATCATCAATCTGGGACATAGTCTCATAGAGCCACTATCTGGAACGTTGTCAGACTCGTTGCAGAAGACGAAGAGAAAGGAGTGGCACCATGAGCTGGCTTTCGAGGCTTCTGCCCAGAGACAGTGCACATCGCTTCCTCCCACATTACATTGTCCACACAAGAGACATGGCACTCAGCAAGGCAGGTGCTGGCCTTATGCAATCCTCCCAGCTCTCCTACTAGAAGAAACACAGTACCATGGCCAACCCTGATATTCATGGGCAAAGAAGTGCAATGCCCCAGGGGGAAAAACATGAATATTTTGAACAATAAAACAACTAGGGAATGAGGGCTTTCTGCCTCCATCACAACAGGTTCACATGTGACTTTAAGGACTTAGCCTTACATTCTCCCAGTGAGAGCAGAGCTACACATTGTTATCTGAACACAGGTAACAAACCCCAGCACACACGGAATGGGCATTGGAGTAACTAAGTTGTTGCTTCCATTAAGAAGTAGGTTAGTGGGAAAGAGCTGCAGATCCAAAGACCAAATGAAAATGACAGTGGGACCCTCAGGTCCCGTGTTAGCAATTATCACGTGGGTCTAAATTATTCAGATTGGCTTCCGCAGGGTAGTGCTTAACCTCCTTCTCCTGTCCATGTAATGCAGTTGTGAAAAATTCAGAACATAGATGTCAGTCAATAGAGAGAATAAAAATCATGTGCCTACCAGGGATTTGAACAAAAGATTTCTTTTTTCAGTTTAAGGACCTCACGGCCCTGGGGAAACAAGGTAAAATGGAGTTTAATTGTCTCATTTAAGAAACTGAGATTATTTTATTGACATAAAAATTTCTTAGATTAAAAAATATAATCGCTGGGACCATGGACAACACCTGAATTGGCAGCAAGTTGTGAAAGCTTCATTTTCCTCTTCTGAATGTGGAGCTGAAGGTCACTTTAACTATAGAATTAGGGATAGCAAGCTGCATAGAAAATAGCACAGTAGAACTTACAGGAAAAGATCACTCGGTGAAGAATTCTGGATGGTGGGAATAATTTTGAGAGTAGAACATGCAGCATGGAAGTGTTTTAATTGCCCCTCGTGGTTTCTGCAGACAACCATGCTGATGCATTAAACACTCCCCAGCAAAGAGCGTCAAGTTCCCAGGGCAGAGCCTCAGGCTGGCCAACCATCAGTTCCAGGAAACGTCACTTCCTGGGAAGCTTTCCCTGATCTGAGATGGGGCTCTACACTGAAGAGTCCACATTACTGTTGTTATACTTGAGTTCTTGTTATACATCTTTACAAGTAGTACGTTGGCACATGATGTATGCTGTGCAAAGCATTTTTTACAAGCATTATGCGCTGACAAGGGAATATCAGGAAGTCTCTCTTTCTAATTATATATGTAATAAAATTTGAAATTATGAATTTCATAATTATGAAAACTATGTAACCACATGTAAGGGGTGTACCCATTATATTAAGTTTATGAGCAGAAAGCCATGCTAAGTAAGAGAAGACTACAACCACACAATCAAATGTCGCTTTTGAACACCTGAGTTTGACAAATTTAGTTTGGTCATAGCAATCACAGTCATGGTTGTTAAGAGCTGAGGACAGCACCAAGGGCCATGCCCCAGCAGACAATTATTTTATGGATGTGAAGAAGAGACCAAAAGGAATGAGAAAACACCAAGCAGGGAATCAAAGGAAATAAAATCAGGAATTAGGAGTTCATCAAGAATCAAATGCAATAAAGTAAGAATTGAAAATAGAGGCCACTCTATCTGCTATACCTGAAGTCCTTAGTGACTTTTTAAAGAGCAATTTGAGTAGAGTTGTGAGCCCAGTTCAACGGCAATGTCTGGACAGTTCAGCCCCCGCCCATTCACATCCGGTGTGCATGGGTGCCAGGTAGGGTGGACTCATTCTATGTACATCAGTCCTGGTCGTGTGGAATGCTACTCTAACTATGATTTCCTAGACCATGAAGCAGGTTAATAAATGCATTTTACACACTGTAAAACCTCATGTGTGCCTGCATCCACCCATACACACACACACAAATCCTAGGACAAAATTTTCACTAAGTAATACCAGTGCTTACTGTATGCCACATATGTTGAATTTTGTTTCTACTTTATTCTAGTTCATTAAAAACTCAATGATCATGACCAACCAAAATGATTCCACAACCACAAACTGGGATGCTTGCTATTAATATTTGAGAAGCAGATGCCTGGAGTGAGGGAAGGAGGGCCAGCAGCACACACTGACCTTCCTTGAGCTTTCTGCTGAATTATTCAGGGATGTTACAGTGCTGGGGTGTGAAGGCGCCCATCCTCAAAGGAGGCTTGGCAGCACTGAGAACCCAAGGCAGTCACTCCCTGTTGCTGGAACTTCAGGTCTTGGTGAGGGGAAGACGAGAGGAAGAGGGAGAGGGAAGTGGGTGACTAGGTCAGTGGGAGAAGCTGGGCTCCACGGGGCATTCCAGGTCCCAGGGCTGCAGGAAAGAGAAAATGATAACCAAGGATCTCCAACCCCGAGACTCTATTCCTTGCAGGGGCCTCCCCTTTAATCGATAGACATTAACTGAAGCCATGGGACCCAGCCTTCTCTTGAGGGTGTAATTACCCAAGGATGGAGTGATTGTAGTGAAGGAGCAGATAGAGAGGTTGTGGAAACATGGAGGTGCAGGTAGGACATAATTTCTCTCCTTTCCTTACCCTTTCCTACCTTCAGTCTGCTCTTGCAAACATGCCACTGATTGTGTTGCTGTCTACTTTTCCTCAGTGCCACAGGCAAAATTTGGCAAATCCATGATTCTCCCAGGAACTGAAACACAAAGACCACATAGTTTCTCCACCCACTCTTTCGGGTTAGGAGAATGCCTGCTTCCTGTGACTCCCTCCACACCCTTGACCAAGCCACACTGTATCTTAGGAGGTGTGCAATGTACACGATGTGCATTTAGTGGGTGCATACTAGGTATTCAAGGGGGTGTTTTTTCTCATTTCCCTAAAGCTACCTCTTGTGCTACCAGAGTTCAAAAAACTAATGCACATGGAGATAGAGTAGAGCATCCCAGGACATCACAAGGCATGAGGTCTCTTTCCTCTTCCCTGCTAGGGCACACGCATGCACAGTGCACGCACAGGCACTCCCTGGCACATGTCCACTTGGGGCTGCCCTGTTCCAAGTTCCATACTTTGCAGCTTCATTGTTCTCTTGGCTTCTTTTCTTCTCTCTTTGCTTCCAGCTGACCTGGCAGTGAACCCAGGGTTGAATCCTTTGGCCATTTTCTATTTAGTATTCTATCCTGGTCTCTCCTTGGTTACTCTGCTTCTGGTGGAGAAGTTCCCACTGAAAGAGAAGTGCAGTGAAACAGGGGCAGCAGAGAAAGGATGTTGACTAACAAAGACACATCACTTCACGGTCTTGCTCAGAACCAAACTGTTCTCCCTCCAATCTGTCCAAACGCAAGTAGAGATATTTTTTGTTCGTACCAAATACAAAATCCTTTGGCAGGACCACTGACCACAGAAGTCACAATTAAGTCAGCCAAATCTCTGCTCTTTAAGTCAGAAATAGGGCCCAGGATTTTTCACTTTTTAAATTTTTTCTCAAAGTAAATATTTCAAAGAACACGTCAATAAGATGAGATGATTCCCAAATGGAGGTCAGACATGCTCAAATGTGCTATCCCTTGCATAGCTATAAGTAAAGGAATTTTAGAAAAAAAACCCTCCACACACTTTAAATTTGACATAAATATCTATTTCGTGGAGAAATTGTAATGCTAAGCACAGAATCTAACATAATAGGTAACATTAGTTGAGCATTTACATCACAATACAAGAGAAGCTATTAGCTCCATTTTCTAAGGAAGAAATGGAGAGATACAGAGGCTAATTTGTCCAGAAAATCAGGTAGTGAGTGGCAGGTCCAAGATGTAAACCTGGTTCATCTTGCCAATCTGCATGCTTATCTACAGAAATATATCCTCTCAGCATTTAACACCCAACTCTAAGGAGCTAAAAAAAGAGCCGCTGCTTACTATCAGTCCTATAATTATTGTCTTACAGGGTTGGCATGTAAGCAGAATAGAATGAATTGAACAGTTGTATCAAAAACAACCAGATACTATCTATCGGGAGGAAAGCAGATGAAAATGCAAAGGCAATCATCTAAATTAACTCCCCAAGCCATGGGACAAAACTAACTTCACTGGGAGGCTTAGAAAAATTGCTTTTTCCATTAACAAATGGAGGGGAAATGACAGAAATGGGCCAGACTGCCTTGTTTGGAGAAAACATCTCTTCTGGTGGAACACTGTCTGCACAAATCCAAACCAGTTATTCCCACCGGGCGTCAGACACGTCATCAGTTTATCATCGTAGCCATCAATGGGTTTGTTGGGTGGCAAAAGAAAACTCATTTGAGTTTTCTACGTGTAGGCAAGGATAAGGGATCTAATGGGAATGCGCTGTCGGTATTTTATTTGTGGGCAGAGAAAAAGAATCTAGGGCAGTGGTTCTCAACCTTGGCTGCACATTAGAATCACCTGGGAATCTTTTTAAAATCCTGATTTCTGGGCCTTATCCTCCGGAAATTCTGTTTCTTTGTTACTAATGTTGTGGCCCCACCCCAGAACAAAGAAACAGAATTTCCGGAGGATGAGGCCCAGAAATTAGGATTTTAAAAAGATTCCCAGGTGATTCTAATGTGCAGCCAAGGTTGAGAACCACTGATCTAGGGGCTCTGTCTGTTATCCCTTCGGCTTTATCTTTTCTCTCACCTGAAAACTTTGATATCAAATATATTATCAATTTCCAAACAGTTCTGATAACCAAGCAACATATGCGTGAAGGATTCAGTTTATAAGAAATAGACACATGGCCTATTTCTAGGGGGAAAAAAGTGATTTTACTGGGATTAGACAGTCAGCAAACGATATGGTTGCTTAGAAACTTTCCTTTCTCACTCACAAATGCAACATAAAATGGATTCAAACAAAGGGATCGAGAGTCGCTAAATAAAGAAATCTTTCCAATAATCAAATCCTATGCCAAAGATGACATATCCTTTAATATCTGTCCTCAGAGACAACCTTTTGTCTCATATCATGAATGCAAACTTGAAGCCATGCAGAGATAAAAGCACTTCCAACCATTTTGCTTTTGAATTCATAATACAAGTTTAAGGCATCTAGATTAGATTCAAGGCTTTTCTATACAGTTTTCCTTTTTGCCAGTGCTGTTAGGAAATATTCTGGTGGAAACTTTGGCCATTTTATATCTTCTGCTGCATTTTAATTAGAGATGTGACCAGTCAAAAGTCTATGGAATGTGGGATTAAGCAGCACACCTGTCCTGTTCCCAACCTTGCAGGTGAGTGTCTTATGGGTGAGTGTGTTCAGAATTGGTTTCATTACACCTACAAATGGCCATGCTTACTTTGCGTCAGAGGTAAACATCTTACCTCTATTTTCAGATTGGTTGGAATACTGAGCAAGATCTAGAAAACCATTTAACTAGATGTGACCCCAGGTTTCTGAAATTTCCCAAGCTTTTAAAAACATTTTTATTGATTTTTGAGAGAAAGAACGGGAGAGGGAGAAGAAAGAGAAAAACGCCGATATGAGAGAGAAACATGGGTTAGCTGCCTTCTGGATGCACCTTACCAGGGATCGATCCTGCAACCTGGGCATGTGCCCTGACGGGGAATCAAATCGGCAACCTTTTCGTGCACAGAATGGTGCCCAAGCAACTAAGCCACACCAGCCAGGGTGAAGTTTCCCAAGCTTCAATCTCACTCTTCACCTCTGGCTCCCTTAGGCATTCTCACAGGGACAATATTCAGTGGAGAGCCAGTGTCTAGCACATCCAAAGTGCTCTTTATATGTTTGCTCAATAAATACAGGGATGAGTATATATTATATTTCATAGTAACTTTTATTTTTGCATTATAAATTTAGAAACTACTTTTACTGTAAAAGAAATCCAATATTTAGAAAATCATCCAGAATAAAGTTATAGCTTAGTGAATTACCCACCACTCAGGTCCAAAATAGACCTTTAAGAACCCTTCCATGTGTCCCTCAAAAACCCCCTGCACCCTGACTTTTGTGGTAACTTCTTGCAAAACTTTATGATTTATTCACCCAACTGTGATCTCTACATGTTATTCATTAAGTTATATTACTTTGCTCATCTCTTTATTTCCCTGTTAATTAAACTATTGAGAAAATCTGATATACATATAAAGTCTCCCCTAACAGAATCTCTAGTTTTAAAAGAAATTAATGAATACATGGGAACACTTCTTAGTACACATCTCCCTTTCTCTAACTTTCTCCTTTCCCCTCCTCACCTCTGGTGAGTAAACATTTAAATGATTTTTAATTCCAGATCAGTAGTACTTTAAAACAGAGTTGATCCTTCTTGGAAGTGTTTGTACAAAATGCAAAAAGTAATTACTATTATTTACTAAATACTAACTCCTTTCAAATCAGATGGATTTACAAATTTTGGTTGTGAAATTTTAAACGAGCAGCGATAATTGGGCCTTAAACCTACAATTGTTTTCTTGTTTGTAAAAGCACCAAACTGGTGAATTTTGTGATGACAGAACCTGCTTCCTTTCATTTGATGATTATGAATACAGGCAAGTAAATTTTAGAAGTTTTGATAATGCATTTTATGTGTGAATTGAAAATAGTGGTAAACTAATTGATTCCAATTATAGCTTTCTTTTGCTAAGCTAAACTACTTGACTTGGAAACTATATTATTCCATAATTTCTATTGACCTGCCCATGGAAAAAAGAACATACTCTTTAGATATGAAACACCTTTTTGTTGATATGAAATGTATAGCTTGCAATGTGATCACACAGATTCAGGGCAGGTTGAAGTGATGTAGAGACAGATCTCAGAGACTGAAGAATGACCTGTTAAATATATATTTTCAAGTTAGGCACACTTTTCTTCTACAAATCTCTTGGGTAAGCCTTCTTACAAGAAAGCTAAACTGGATCAACAGGAATCTAGATAGTAAGGGTGGGGTGACTGGGGACAGATGATATTGATATGGACTCCATAATCTTTTTAATTCACTAAAATGGAAGTTCATTATCATCACTATTATCATCACTATTTTAGCTAATAATTATTGAGCATATTCTAGGCACTTTACCTACATGTTTCATTTAATTCTCACCATAGCCATATGTGGTAGGTATTTTCCTTATCCTAATTCTACAGATGAATACATGGTAAATATTGATTGTATTAAAAACTTTACACATATTAACTCACTTAACCCTTATTATAACCTGGTAGTTTTATTTTAAAGATGCCTTTTTTTTTTTTCCTGAAATGTAGAGAGACTGTCACGTGTCCAGTTTTACATTGTGTAACAGCCAGGCTTCCAACCCAGTTGGGTCTAAATGCCTCCAGAGAATGAGCCAGTAAGTCTCAAGGCCCCTGAATGAAACTCTGATATAGCCTTCAAACAAGCCTTGCCTTGGGGATTTTCCTATTTGTTAACACAACTTTAAGAGCACTGACTGTGAAGGACTAAGGAATATAGGGGGCTTTCAGTTATACTGTTCTTTGACTCCTGTTAAGTAGTCCCCATCAAAATGCCATGGACGGTGAACACACACCTAATCAAGCAATTTTTAAAAGTCAGGCCCATGTTGGTTTACTAGAGAATGTGTTCTTTCCAGAGTTACATATTGTTCTAAAATGTCTTCTGTCGTGTTGCAAATTTCAGCTTACTCTTGTCAAGTTTCCTGATTGCTGATTATCCCCATGACCGTCTCAAGGCATGTGTGTGCCACAGTTCCTACATGGAAGCAGATTTATCTAAGAATGCAATGTTAAGACAGAAAAATGCAGAAAGGGCTACTGTTCTATGGGTGTATCTGTCAGTTGAAGCATTGAGAATGTCTGGAGAAGGTGCCAACTCTTACCGAGAACAACTGGCCTAGGAATTATGACTTTATTTAGTTAAAATCAGGAGAAAATATCCACAATCAAGCCAATGGAGACAACAGAGCTCATGAGAGTGGTTGTGGAAACTCCACTAGGCAAGCTTGTGATACTGTAATCAAATCTGTCATTTGTGTTTCTCTAATTTTGAACAAATCTTTGCTACATCATTAAGTTTAACTTTCATTGAAATTAAAGTGATAATAAATTAAGGTTCTGTGATTTTCACAGCTTATTCTATATTTTATCAGGTACTTTATTTACAGAGACTTGGCCATGTGCTGAGGGATGCCCTGTGGAAGTTAAAGGGCTAGACTCAAGTCCCAGCAGGTCATCGGTTATCCGGTTATTCGTGTGACTGACTGTGGGCCATCCATTAACCCCTTTGCACCTGGGTCTCCTCATATGCAAAATAAGAGATTGGACCAGCTGATCTCAGAGCCTCCTTTAGTCTAATTGAATGGACCTTGGTCTTCCAAAGCACAAGACCCATGGCATTTTACCAGATGTTTTCCCCACAGTCCATGTAGTAGTAGTAAATAATTTTCTTTTCCTTCTCTGTTACACTCTTGTACTCAAGAAGCCCTAGAAACGTCTATTCACCTGGGCATATGGCTATTACTAAACGTCCCCTTTGACACAGTGATAAATGGAAACAGCACAGCCATTAGTCTCTCTTGTACAAAGGTTAGGCAAGAGTAGACACAGGCAGGAAGTTCTTAAACTACATACTAAGTAAAACTTAATTTTATCTCCCAATTGAGGTGATCTCGGCCTAGATTCTCAGACAGGCAGGACGGACTCCCAGCCCTCGGCAATTGTGGCTTTCACCCGTCTTTCAGAAATTGTTCATTTTCATGGAGCTGGATTCCCTCCTTTCCTGAAGGTGTCATCAAATGCCATAACGTACACGTATCATATTTGCCAAGGATCGCTTAGCAACAGAACCCTATGTTCTGCCAACTTTCCTTTTATGCTGACAACCTAGATTTCACAGAAAGTGTGTTTTCTAGAAGGCTTTACAGATCGGGAAGAGTGACGAAGGAATGCCTCATCACCAACGCAGAGGGACACTGGCACTGGCTGCCCTGGGGTTTCTGGGCATATTCTAGATGCTATTACAATGGTATGCCACTCAAAAACAACTTATTTTTGATCACTGGCTATTAATCAACTGCAGACTGACGTCACTTATCTCATAAAGCTGATGACAAAGTGCTGTATTTGTGAAGAAATGTCAGCTTGACTCCAGCCACACACATTAAAAGCCAGCACAAAACTAATATATCACCAAGGGGGCACTCGTGCATTCGCGATGTTTACTCACCTTATGCAAAAAAGAAGCCACATTATCTTACAGGGGAAATATTCATTGTAAGAACTAGATTTGTCCTGGGGAGGGGGGGAGGAGGTGAAGGATAAAGTACAGTATCTGACACGTTTTTTATCTTAGTTCTTCCACTTACCTTTACTGGCGCTGTATGGGGATAGTAGGCGACTATTGTATGAAACATTACAAAGTAAGAAAGTATTACTACCTATGTTTAAATGTAATAAGTGCTCCCCTTTAAATGGCAGGCCCTTATGAAATGATTTAGTATATATGATTTTAAAAGAGTAATTATGCCAATAACAAAGAACATAATAGACAGAATACTGTTCTTCCTTCTATGAAAGTCACTGTTTCTCACTCATTATCCTACCTACTAATCTTACAGATACTATATATAGTTAATTAATTTTTCCTCATGTTTCTTCATGAGATTATTAGGTGATGATGAGAAAAAAAAGATGATATTGTTCTTTTTTATCATACAAGTCAGACCTAAATGTGGGTTCAAATTAACCATAGGAGAATTGTTCTAAAATTATACACCAATTTTTCAGAATTCCTCACATCTGCCATTGCAATAAATGAACAGAGGTTTCCACAGGTAACTTTCCAGACCAATTAAAAACTTTCCCACACTTCTCTTTCGTGGTACATAGGACGAACTGATTAAATGACTTACTTTACACCCAGGTGATCTGAGATTGAAATTAATTAACCGATGGCACTTCCACAGCCAGTTGATGGGCAAGCTGAAGTTGGACTTCTTTTTCTCTTCCGATGTATGCACTAAAGACAGGCCATTTCTCCAGTGTTTCCTGGTACCTATTTGTTTTGATACTCATTCATTCGACATATACTTATGGGGCATGCGCCATGTGCCAAACATTAGGCTGAGGCAGGAATGTAGTGAAGAGGCAAGCTCTCCTGGATCATTCTACTGGGTGCAGGGCAGGATGTCGCCACTCCAAACAGTCCATGAGTGAGTGAGTACATGAGGTAAATTCTGAGTGGCAAGGGCTAGGAGAAGACAAACAGCATAACATTGCTGTTGCAACTCTCCCCTTGCAAAGCGTGTCACAGCTTGTATTGTTTATGAGCTCTGAGAAAGAGTTTCACCAAATGGCTTTCTGTTCCTCCACGTTGTGGGGTGGACACCTTGGAGGCATGTGTTTGCATCTGCACACGCTCCTGGGTGCCATCGGAATTCTCTACGTGGTTGCATTGGATCCGTCCTAGAACACGAAGAACCCCACTCACATAAGTTGATTTTGTGAGCCCTGTAGCTTTTTACCTCTCCTCTTCTTTTGAAAAAGATAAACACGAAAGTTTTCTCTCAGTACATCTTATAAGGAAGGCATTGTGAAAAGTGACATGATGCACATATGGAATCTGCAAATGATGAGGACTGATTATGACACTGAAGCCATACACTCTAATAGTCAAAGGTCGTAGAAACCTGGGAATGGCCATGACAGAGTTGAAAGAGCTTGTTTTATTTTTTAAAATGGACCAGAAAGTGTTGAGGGTTGATAGAATCACACTGGATATTCCCAGTTATCAATTAATCTCAGTTTGTTGGTGAAGAAAGCAAATTGGAACAGTGAAAAAAGAAGTGATTTCAGCAAGATTTACCTGATTTTAGTAGAAAATTCCCTTCAAATGGCAAAGGACACAAAAGTTTTTTTGATTATTTCAGCCATTATTCTTGAATTATTAATTAAATGCCTATAGTGTTCATCGTCATTTAGGAGGTGTTATGAGAGATAATAGAGAAGGAAAAGATAGAATATTTATTTAGTTTACAATATAGTATATAGAGTCTATATACTATATCAGGAGGTTTGGGGTTCATGCACTTCCCAAAAATTGGCTCCAAGACCTGGTGAGTTGGAGTTACAGGTTCTCAGAGGTAGGGGCAATATTAGCTCTGGAGGCAGTGAAGAGAGCTGGTCCTCAAGCCCTAGAAGTCTCCTCCCTTTTCTGTTCACACCGTGCAGGTGGGCAGTTTGTACCCATATGGAAGTGGAGAGTAAGGTGTGAACCTTACGAGGCTCCAGACTTCAGAGAATCCCACCTGAGCTTAGAATATAACAATTGGAGAGGCTCAAACTGCCAACTCAGGCCATCTACTGCTGGGTCTAGGATGTGCCTTTGAAGATGGATGCAGAGAGAATTTGATAGAGCTGGTACACTGGCCAACTCTAACAAGATAACATTTTGGGTGGTAAAATGGTGATACTCTAATTCTGTCATTAGTTGGGTATTTTTCATTCATAAATCAGAAAATTTTTATAGAATGAAACTTTCTCTCATCAAATCTGATGGCTGTGTTCATTTAGAAAAGGCAAAATAAATGCTTGAGTTTTCCCATTTGAGTTAGTTGTTTCTCTCGCATCTTCTAAACAGACAAAGCCAGTGAGATTTTTTTAAATTTAATAGCATTATGAACCAATGGATTTAAATATTTTTGATGCATTTTGATACAGTTATTATTATTGATGTTCAGAGTGTCGATTGGCCAGTGGGGATTACTTCAAGTAGACTCCTGAGTCTTTCTGCATTTCCCCAGTAATCTTTGTCATGATAGTTACCATGCTGTGAGGAGGCCTGAACTAACCCATTTAATGACTCTATGTGGAGAAGTCCCAAGACTTATATCAAGAGATGCCCAGCTGCCCCCAGCAACTCCATTTTCTGCTCCAGCTTCAAATAGCATCTGACTATAAGCCTGAGAGACCCTCAGCTCACATTGTCCAGCTGAGCCCTTCAGCTGATTCACAGAATTTCTGAGCCACTGAAACTGAAAGATATGAAATGATTACTGTTATTTGAAGTAACTTAGTTGTCTGAGAGTTTTTATAAACCAACAAATAACCAAAACAGAATGTATTAAATATGTGTGTGCACACACATATGTAAACATGGAAAATTAAGTCACTATCTATAGAAAAGGCTATCTATAATTGGAAATAGAGAAAAAGGAATAAGGTCAAGAGGCTTAGAGCTAAGCTTCTTTGTCTGTACTATATTTTGTAGATGTAATTTTGGAAATATGTAAATGTTTTATATAATTATACATAATTTTAAAAATCAGTACCTAAAAACTAAAATGAAATGGGATAAATTAACCTAACTGTGGATTATTATGGTGGCTTAATCACACAGGAGAGTTACTTCAAGTGATATACAGCATAATAATTTCACACTGCCTTCTCAGTGGCATATAGTGCAAGGACAAAAAGAATTTAAAAAACACCCACAAAATAAAACATAAAAACTTTAAGTTATTTTCAGAATCATATTATTAGTAATAATATTGCTATCATTGTCTAAAAGAATTATTATACAATGTCAATATATAATAAAGTAAATAAGTAATTATGTTTCCTTCAGAAATCAATATTAATAATATAAAAAAGTCTAAAAAGAAGTTGTCTTGTTGCTTGAAATCCAAAAACCCACCTGCTAGGTCAAATGAACCAGTTCTGTTCCCTGAGTTGCAAACCCTCCCACCACATTCCAAGAATGGTAGGCAGAGGAGTGGGAAATCCAGAATATACTTTAACTCCTGCTGGGGAGTGTGTTGATGAGACAACAATTCTGTTCTCTTGCTACTTCTCCAATATTTGACAGTGACAGCATCAGGAGAGAATGGGAGTATGTGTGTGTGGCGGGGGAGGGAGGACAGGAGGGACATGGAGAAAGGGAAAGCAGGGAGGAGGGAGGGAAGGAGAGAAGCAAGGAGGAAAAGATAGAGAAAAGAAAAGGAGAGAGGGAGGGAGGGAAGTAAGGAGAAAAGGAAGAAAGAGTGGAAGGGAAGGAGGGAAGGAAAAGGAACACATAAGAAAAAAATAAAAATAAGTAAATAAGCAAGTTTCTTTTGGATTCAGTATCAATGTAAGCCACTTTAATGGCACCAAGGATTGCACACCCTTACTCAATGTACAGTTCTGTTCAAATCTCAGAATTTCAAACAATAAGAAACATAGCACCTTCTAGAGAGCTTGAATCAATTTTATCCTCATCCCAGATGTTTAAGATAAAGTTTAGCACCCACTTCCTATTCCTTCCCAAAAATTAACTGTAAGGCTATGACAGTATCTCAAAAACTGACCACAGGGGTTAGAGATGATTCTAGCTACACTCTAATGATAGTGGTTCCACTGGCTATGGGGAATGGGTTACGTGCCTAGGCAATCTCTTTTTATTTCGCTCTTCATTTTTAATAAAGCTTGGCATAGTCTACTGTCTTTAAAGGGAAAACAAGCCTTACAAGATTGAAATAATGATTCGCTTGTGTTTACAATACCTTTGCTCCACAGAGTTGAATTTTATACAAGCTTTGTGCAATGGGCTCCCTGTACTCCTGCGGCCAGGATCCCAGGGCTCTCTTCTTGAGTGACAACTGATCCTTGGTGTGGGCTCACATAAGAAATTCTGTTGTTAGGCACATCACTGCTCAATAGTCAGAGTGGAGAAATCAATGCTTTTCACCATCTACCTACACAAGATTGTAGGGGCAGAGAGCAGAGTTGCCAAACCACAACATGACGTCCATGTTTTTATTTTTTTTCATGGCTTGTATTTCAAGGAGTCAGAATTTATTGGGCACATCTATGGGTCCAGCATGAAAGAATTGCAACAACAAACAGGCACAGATCTGGGATAAATATTTTGATCAAGGAGAGACTTTCATTCACTTTCTTTGGCAATGTCCAGCAGGTTGTTTTTTTATTACTCATCCTGAACCATTGGGGATTGTTTTCTAAGTTCCTGTACTAGTTACCGTAGAACTGGCTGAAATATGCCTCTACCTTTAAAAAAAAAAAGGAGAGGGGGAGATTCAGGACAGCAATTAAAGGAACACTGAAGGCTGTACAGATCGTCCAGGGGTGGAAGAAATGTGATCTCCCTAGCATTCCTGAATTCCTGCCTGACCTCTATATTCTGTTAAACTGACCTGAGGCCAGTTCTGCCAGGATATCACTTGAGAACTTTTCTAGTCTATTCCTGTAAATACTTCAGAGGTAAGGACTTCTATTATAATACCCTTTCTTAATGAAAGAGTAGTTTAAGCAATCTTGGGCAAAACCATGCCTCTTCATATTCTACTTTTGAAATGATGCATGTACTTATTCCAACCCATTTCCTGGACTAAGGTGATGAAGATCTTTGTTTCCTTTGAGTAAATACGTTTTCTTTCCATCACTACACAAACACTCATTAATATTTACAATATTCTGGAGCACCCTTTCTGAGCCACACGCTTTCGTTTTCTTTAACCTTTCATTCTCCACATGAAATAGATGTTAAAGATTATTTCTCTTCCAAATGAACACCTGTAACATATCTCCAAGCATCTTGTACGATTTGGAAAGAGAAAGTAGTATAATAATTAGCATTGCAAAAATTTCCATTCTTGTTCCTGTTTATTAAGCAAATGTTCTTGGAAAGGCCCTTAAATTGTAATTTGTGATGCATATAGATACATATTCTTGGAATTTTACTCAGACTTTTCTGCATAATTTGCAATGCCTTCAGACACTTACATTTGCATTTAGCTACTCTTCTGAAGATTAATAGAACTAGCAAAATTAATTAAATTATGAACAATTTAAATATAGAATTTTGAACATACATGCCCATTATTTTCCTTTACATTTTTCTCAGCTATCATTTGGCCTGAAGCCTCAAGATTTGAGGAAAGGGAGAAAAAAATCTAAATTACAAAATAGTTTGTATCTTGGTTTTTATCCCTTCCCTCCTTGTCCCTTCAGTATAATAGACTGAGTTCTGCCCCCAGCCTCCCATCCCCACCCCCCTTGGTTTATCGATAGTGGTCAGGATGGCTCTTAAAGGGCAGCACTTGTAGGGATACTAGGAGTTAAGACTGACAGGTTTGGGCTGGGCCCTCTGCTGCAAGGAGGAACAAGGAAACTGCTTCCCAAGTATGTCACCAATCCCAGTGTAACTAGCCTTCAGGGAAGCAATGAACTCTCCAGTCTTGAGAGATGAGAACAAACTTGTTTGCTGATCAACTGAAACTTAGCACAATGTATCTTCTTTTTTCAGTCTGTGGTGAAACCCTTTTTAATAAGTAAAAATTTGTGATTATCACTTAATCTCCATTTGATGATGAATAATTGTACAATGACCATAGTTCTTCTAAACTTCACATTTGGTAGTGTAACACACAGAGCAGTGTTTCCCTAAGTGAGATCCCTGGGCCAACCCCCTCAGCACAGCCTGGAGAGATATTTCAGAATTCCACCAAAGAAACAATAAATCAGAATTGTATAGGATAAAAATGGTAAATTGCATTTTAACAAACTTTTGATAATTCTGATACATACCGAACAAGTGACTAATTGTATTTTATTTTTTTTTAAATATATTTTATTGATTTTTTACAGAGAGGAAGGGAGGGAGATAGAAAGTTAGAAACATCTATCAGAGAGAAACATCGATCAGCTGCCTCCTGCACACCTCCTACTGGGGAAGTGCCTGCAACCAAGGCACATGCTCTTGACCGGAATCGAACCTGAGACCTTTCAGTCCACAGGCCGATGCTCTACTCACTGAGTCAAACCGGCTAGGGCACAAGTGAGTAATTTTAACCATAGCATAAGGAACTATGTATAGTATAATATAAGGAAGCTATGATATAAGTGTTATCATTGTAACTGGCTAATTTATTAATGTTAATAATAGAGAAAGGGTAAAGGGGAGGCCAGACATCATATGGATGGTCATCTGGGAAGCTTCACCAGGAAGCTTCAGCTTCAAGCTCCCCAGAAAAACACCAGTCCATCCCCCGTAGATCACTGAGGGAAGGGATAGAACAAAGGGGAGATGGAAGCATGGGCAGTGACATAGGGAAGGTGCTTGCCTCTTGTCTAGCCTGGGGAAAAGATCATTGCCTAGGAGGGTGGAGCCATTATAAACATCTATAATCTTGGAAGATTAAAATCCCCAGTCAAAGAGTTCCCTTCTTCTTCTTTCTCTCTCTCTATTTTTTGTTTTTGTTTTTGTTTATTCTATTGATTTCAGAGGGGAAGGGAGAGGGAGAGACAGAAACATCAATAATGAGAGACAATCAGTGATTGGCTGCCTCCTGCATGCCCCCCAGGCATGAGTGGCAACAGTGGGAAGGGGGTGGAGGGATCAAACCCTGACCTCTTGGTTCATAGAGCAACACTAAACCACTGAGCAACACCATTTGGGCTCTTCTTGCTCTCTTGTTCCGTGGCTTGCACTCGCCTGTGTGCTTGCCTCCATAGTTACATGGCCTACTGCAGCTGGGAACGCAGCTAAGCTAGCCAGATGCTGAACTGAACTATACTTTAATATGGCTCAGAAATTCTGGGCAGTGGCCTTAATTCTGACCCTGCTGAAGATAAGATTGGACTTCTATGGCCAGATGGACAGATTTGAGACCTTGAAGGGGACCCTCCTTAATTGTACATCATCAATAAAGTTTCCCATGAAACCTCATCCTCCTGAGGTGGGGGTGGGGGGCTCAGAATATTATTTTCCTCATGGCACTCCAAAAACTCCACTTCGACCAGTAACATAAGGACTAGGAGACTATATTTGAACTGTAGTAATTTCCAGTATGGAACAAAAATACTGTGTTTTAGAACTCATTCTTGATGCCTGGTAACAAATAGTATAGTGATGGTATAATGCTTTTCTGTTTTAAAACCAAAATGGAAATATCACAGCATATTGACTGGCACATTAGAGGTTTTCTGTATCATGGTGGTGGTCACTATATGCTCATTAATATATATTCTCTTGGACTCTCAATTCTCTTCTCAACTAAATAAAAAAAATCTGTGTGATAAAGATGAAAGACATGAATGCCTCCCGCTTTGTTCAGGAAAAATGCATTCTCTAGCATGGAAGGGTAAATGCACTGGTACATGATACAAAGGCAGCATACTATCAACAGCACTAATTTGGAAATGCGGAGGCAGGGTTGGTAAAAGGCTCTCTCCAATTTTTCACAATCCACTTTTAGCTGAACCTCTTGAATCTGGCTTTTGAATGACCCTATTAATATCAATAGCACTCACATCACCAAGTTCAACACAAATTTTTTATTTTTTTAGTTACTTGTTCAAAGGAGCATTTAACCTTGTTGATCACAACTGCCTCCTTTATACACTATCTTCTCTTTGCTCTCCGTGACTCTGCATTCTTCTGCTTTTCCTTTCACTTCTCTATTGCTCCTTTTTAATCTGCTGTCCAAATTCTAAGTGTTAAATTTCATTAATCCTAAACTATTTTATCTGCTCTCTATTGTCTTTCCCTACTTAACATCAACAATTGATGAGGTTCAAACTTCCATGTAGACACAGATGGCTTCTATTTTTTTTAATTTATCTTTACTGTTGAAAGTATTATAAATGTCCTCTTTTTCATACCCTGCTCATGCTCCCTCCCCAGACCTTCACACACTCTAACACAGAGATTCAAACTTGTGTTTTCTACTCAAAATCTCCACTTTGCTCTCTCAAAAGCATGCCAAAATGAATAAAGTTTTACTTTCTCTTCACCTCAATCCTAACTTGATACCTGTCTACTGTTTCCAATTGTGAGTGGCCTCTCCATCTTTCCATTAGCCCATCCTCATTTTTCCCCTAGCATTTCATATTTAATCATCACGTTCTGACCTTTTTCCTCCTAAACCTCATCAGCATTCCTCTGTGCATCTCCAGCTCCACCACTATGTTGTTCAAGCTACAATCACCTCTCATGTGACTAATGCCATGGTGTCTTCAGTAGTCCTCCCTGTTCCTTGCTCTATTGTATTTTCTTTAGAAAAAGGCTAATTTGATTGTGTGATCACCCTTTAAAGCCACTGAATGTCTAAGTTCAAATCCACTCTGGACCTGGTTGACTGAGCCCTGCTCCTTCCCAGTCACACTCTCTTTCACTAGAGTCCAATTCCTCAGGACAACCTGTTCCCTCCTGTGTAGGAGCATGCAGACATATTGTTCCCTCTGACCAGATCCATCTTCTCTTACTTTCATTGACCGGTTAACTCTTGATACTTCTTTAGATCTCAGATGAGATATTATTTCCTCAGTGCACCCTTCACTAACCACTAAGTAAAGCCTGGTTCCCCAGAACATACCCTTCCAGAACATACCTTTCCAGAATGCTGAGGAACTACATGTTCTTCCTTCTTATCACAATTTGCACATTTGTATTTATTGTGTAATTATTTGATTAATGTCTGTCTTTCTGAAGAGACTGAGAGCTCCATGGACAAGGACCAAGGCTGTTTTGCTCCTGATCAAGATTAAGGCAACCAACCCTACACCTACTGGTTCTGAGCTAAGATTCAAGGAATGGAGGACAAAGACAGGAAGGCACAGCACTGAGTAAAACCTTGTTATCAACAGAACTGCTGTTGAGCCTACTGTGCGTGTCCCTCCACTCCAACTCATAGGGCTGCCAGGATCTTCTCCTTTCACTGAAAAAGGTGATGACAACGGCCATGAGAAAGGTGATGACTAGGAAGATTGAAGACACAGGTGTGAAATCTGTCTTCCAGCAACAAGGAGGCAGGGTGTGAGTGGATTTACATCATCATCATCATTATCATCATCATCACCATCATCATCATCATCATCATCATCATCATCATCATCATGTCTAGGAATGTCACATCTGTCCCTGAATAAGATTTATCCTTAATTTTTCTTTTTATATTTTGCTTGTTTCATTTCGATATCAAGAATGTTTAGGAGAATTGTTTCTCTCTTTATTTTCAAAAAGAGTTTGTAATGTTTGAAACTGTGTTTGAAATGTAAACTGGAAAATCAGTAAGAATTTGCCTATAAAACTACACTGGCCTGGTATTATTCCTGGGAAGATTTTAAAATATTCATCCAGTTTGTTTAATCACAAAATTTTTCAGGCTTTTTAATTCAAATGAAGATAATCTCAGATTGTTAAAAGCCAGCTCTGTTATATTTCTAGAAGTTTGTTCATATTTTTTATATTTTGATATTTATTATATATTTTTTATATACTTAAAAGAAATCTTTTTAACCTATGCCTATGCTCCACTTTGCAGCCTTATTAAGTATTTATCCTCCTACCCTGCTTTACGTGATCAATATTGTCAGAGGTGTATTTTGCCATCTTTTCCAAGAACCAACTTTTGACATTATTGACTTTCCTGTTTCATCTTTGTCTGCTATTTCATTTATTTCTACTCTTACCTTTATCATATCTTTTATACATATACTATTAGCCCTGCACACAAATCCATGTGCCAGTAGGTCTCTGCCACCCTCCTGTAGCTCCCCCCGCCCCATCCTCCCTCCCCCGCTCATAGCTTGCTGCCCTGCCACTTCCTGTAGCTCTCCACAGCCTGCTTGTACCTCGTTGGCCCACCCTCTTGCTGATCCGTGATCTGGTCATGACCCGCTTGGTCCTTATGCCTCAGGGCATAATGGCTAATTAGCATATTCCTCTCTTATTACCTAGGATTTTTTCTTTTATTGATTGTTGAGAGAGAGAGAGAGAGAGAGAGAGGAAAGAAGAGGGAGAGAGAGAAACATTGATGTGAGAGGGAAACATCAATAGGCTGCCTGCTGCATGCCCCCTACCAGGGATTGAGCCCAAAACCTGGGCATGTGCCCTGATCAGGAAACAAAGTGTATGGGATGAGCCACACTGTCCAGGGCTCATCTCTTCTTTTTTGTTTCTAGGCTTCTATTGTTTTGCTTTTCTTAACTTCTTAAATAGAAATCTTAGGTAATTAATATCTTTCTCTTTTTTTGGCCATAAAAATCTCTAAATTTTCCTATTAAGCTTACTTGAACTGTTCCTCATATACTTTGATATGTGGTATATCCATTATGGCTTAGTTGCATTTTTATTTGCATTTTATTTTTCTTTAATTGACATTTGAAATATGAATTAACAGTTTTAAAATTGTTCTCAACATATGCAGTCTTTAAAAGTTATTTTCCTCTTTTTTTATCTACAACTTGATTGCATTATTAGCAGAGAATGTGGTCAAATTTATTTTAATTCTTTGAAATTCATTTAGACTTATTTTGTAGCATAGTGCATGATATTTATGTAAGTGTTCCTTGTAGTAAGGAAAATAACAGTATTTTCAAATTGTTTAGCAGTTTTCATTATATGCCCATTAAATTCAGTTTGTTAATTGTGTGGTTACAATCTTTTCATCTGTACTAAATATTTTCTGTCTGACCTATTAATCTCTAACCAAGTTATGTGAATATACACAAATCTGATAATGAATTTGCCTATCTCTCCTTATATTTATACTAATTTTTATATTTTCTGGCTATTTTATTACATCCATAAATATTTAGAAATTGTATCCCCTCCTGGGCAATTTAAACGTAAATCAAGATTTAATGACCCTCTTTATCTATAATAATGGTTTTTGCCTTTTAGCCCTTTCCCCCCTGATATTAATATTACTATGTCAGATTTATTTTATTATTTGCCTGGCACACATTTTTTAAACTAATTACCTGAGCATTTCTATGTTCTTATGCTTTTTGGCATATCTCTTGCAAACGACATATAATTTGAATTTTTTAAAGCCATCAGGAAATTTCTTTTACCTAGAAAATGTATTCCTTGTGATTATTAATATATTTAGATTTATTCCCACCACCTCATTTTGTACTTTCTACTTGACCTTCTGTTTTATGTATCATTTGGGTTTTTTTCTTGTTTCTTTTATTTTATAGATTGATATATATGACAAATATACATATAGGGGTGGATAAAAGTAAGTTTACAGTTGTTTTTCTGCAAAAATACAAATAAATAAATAAATGATAACACAAGAATAGACTGTGTTTTGTGTAGTCACAACTGTAAACCTCCTTTTCCACATGCTTCCCGGTCACTTGTTTGCACTTTCCTCTAGGATAATTTTTATTCTTTCTGAAGTTGCTCCTTCAGAAGTACTTTTAGGAAAGATAGGGAGTGGTAAATTCAGTTTTTGTTTTCAAAAAAACTATTATTTCATTCTTGATCTTGAGAGGTCATTTTGTCATGTACAGAAATCTAGATTTACATTTATTTTTCTCTTTCCTTTAAAGATATCATGTGATTGTCTTATTTAAATCAGTTCTGAAAATTTCTCAGCTTGTAACTCCTCTTGTCCCCCCACCCCTCATATTCTTTCTATTTTCTTGGTCATTTCATATTGCATGTCTGATCCTTAGTGTCATGAAGTCTTTGAGAATTAAAGTAGGTCACTTGTGCCTTCTGCTTATTCTCCCCGATGGAAACATGTTTCCTTATGGTGTGGTAATTTATTTTTGTTGTGAGCTAATATTTGGCCAAATGTAATATGTGGAAATTCCTAGAGTCCAGAATGGAGGCTAATTTTCTCCACAGGGGATTTGCTTTAAAATATGCTGGATGCCACTTGCCTGGAAATTTTTCATATGATGCCTCAGCCTGAGGGTTCCTGAGCGTGAGGTAGTGTGCAGTTGAACCCAGATCCACATGAGACCACGCTTGCAATGGCTTATTCTCAGATGAGGTTATTTTTCCTTTTGGGGGTGTTCTTCCTTTTCTCTTACAGGCAGGTTTTTTTCACTCATCGTTTCTCTAAGGTTGCAGTTCCTTCTGTTGTCCTGGCTCTGTGTGAGAGGCTCGAATTCACCTCTGGGACTCTGCAAACATACTCAAAACCCAGGCTCTCATTCCCCCAAGTGGCACCATTATTCTCCAGAATTAGGTGGCCAGCATTGGTGTTTGTCCTCAAACTGTGGCATATTGGCTTCTGTAATTGTCTTCACTGAGCTCTGGGTTCACTTCATTTATGTTTTTTTTATTTCTAGCCCTTAAAGAGTTCTGGGGTGTATATGTGCATGTGCATGTACTTGAATGTGTTTGCATGTGTGTATGTGTGTGTCTATGGTGAGCAACAGGTACTTTTACGTAACATTTATTTTTTATTTATTATTATTTTTTTAAATATATTTTATTGATTTTTTACAGAGAGGAAGGGAGAGAGATAGAGAGTTAGAAACATCGATGAGAGAGAAACATCAATCAGCTGCCTCCTGCACATCTCCCACTGGGGATATGCCCGCAACCAAGGTACATGCCCTTGACCGGAATCGAACCTGGGACCCTCCAGTCCGCAGGCCGACGCTCTATCCACTGAGCTAAACCGGTCTCGGCGACGTAACATTTATTATAAGCACATTTTAGAAAACCTGCTACTCCTGGTCCATCAGCAGATCTTTTTGCAAAAACTCAGCTTTTCTTGTAAAATTGGATTCTCTATAGTTTCTAGTTGATCTTCTCTGGAATGACTGAAGCTGAGTTAATGCTGAATATGATAGAAAGTGCTTGTGTTTAACACAGAGATTGGGTTCAGATAATTCTTAAAACTTCTGTTTGCTTTAATTTCCTCTCTCTTTCACGTCAGTGAAGGGAGTTGGGTGAGTTACAGCATGCTGTAATTACTGATGTATCCAAGGACGCTCTTGCTTTATGTTATTTCATTATTTTCCTTCTCATTGTTCATTACAGACACAGTCCTTTCCATACCAAGGCACCAACTTGAATGTGTTTATTGAATGTCCTTGGATATAAGTGTGTTTTTGAAAGACATGCAGTATAAATGTGATTTTAAACCACACAAATAATTTTGTGCTAAAGATTCTGTTTTGTTTTTTCACTCAATGCTATACTTCCAAGATCTCTCCATGTTGTTAAATTTTGCTTCTCACTGTGGCATAAAATGCAACCATATGCTTTCATCAAATGTACTTATCTGTTCACCTAATGATGGACATCTGGGTTTCTTCCAACTCCTCCTACTACAAACAACACTGCACATATCCCCATATGGACTTACGCAAGCTTCTCTGATGCATAGAGTATATGAAGGCTTGTCTTTAATAAATGCCACCGAATCCTCTTCAGGATGAATGAACCTGATTTCTCTCCTACAAGGAATGAGGGTGCCCATTTGCTATTTCATAACTAGTGGAAGGAAAATGAACCAAATTTGGACCAAGTAGTAGCAGGAAGAGTGATTATAAAAAACACACATTATGGATATATTTTAAATGTCTATTCCAAGATTTTCCTAATAGAATCAACATGGGATGTAAAAGAAGGAGTTAAGGAAACTCCAAGTAAATGAAACTATGTACCTAGAATTGTCATCAATGGAGATAAAAAGGACTAGCATGAGGACTGGATTTTGGAAGTAAGACGAGGTTGGGAACAAGGGGAGGAATTAGCATAGCATATGAACAGGAGGAAACAATGAGATAGAAGAAGGTGGAGTATGCCACCCTGGAAGACAAAAGAAGAAAAGGTGTCAAGGAGGAAGCAAGAATATGCTTTGTCAAGTACATTTGGAAGAACAGGTAAGAAAGTGATGACAGCAGATGGCTAGAACTAACAAGGAGGCCATCGGTGACTTGGGGAGAATATTTGCAAGGTGTGGCAAGCATCTATACTGAATTGGGTTAGAGTGCGAACGGAAGTAAATACAGACATTTTTGAAGACTTTTACTTTTAAATAGAAGTCTATGGGCATAGAGAGATAACAGTTGTTTTTTAAGATAGGAAAATTCCTAGCATATTAATGTGATGATGGAATTTATCCAGGAAAGGGAAATATTGGGGACATAGGAGGGAGGAGAGAATGGCTGGGACAATATCTTAGTGATCTAGTTAGTGCACATATGAGGAGTTTGGCCTTAGATAATAGTATAAAAAGTTTATCTGTAGAGAAAGCAGAGTATTTCATTAAAAATGTTGGGATGTGGTTAGAGGCAATTAATGGAAGTGTGAAACATACTTGTTAGATTAATTCAAGGATGAGAATGAGGGAAGGACCCTACTTTGGGCTTTAGGAGTGAAGAGAAAATGTTAAACAATCATCTAAGTGAGGGAACAAGCAAGTGGACCAAAGAAAAATAGTATAAATACCAGAGGCACCAAGGGCCCCCTTGAGATTCATGACCTTTAATTAATTTAACAGCAGAGCTGTGTGGTGGTTGGTTTTTTCCAGCCAAATAGAGGTTAAATTGCAGGCAAGGATTAGGCAGAGTTCTAGCTAATGTGTGGTTTTGACAGATGATTATCATGAAGCAAAAGAGAGGGGAAGGGGCTCAGATGTATTTAAGGTCATGGTGATCATGATCAGCCATGGAATTTATATTGGAAGATGAGCAAAAAGAGGGCCTTACTAGCAAAAGAGAGGGGAAGGGGCTCAGATGTATTTAAGGTCATGGTGATCATGATCAGCCATGGAATTTATATTGGAAGATGAGCAAAAAGAGGGCCTTACTAGGGATGATGAAACCTCAATTAATAGAGTGTGGTTGTAGGTGGAACCTAAGTATCATTGGGGGTCAGAGAACCAGGCTGAGTGAGAGACCTAGAACGATGGGAGGTAATGGTCAGAGTGTGGTAGACACAGACCTGAAATTAAGATAGAATGGATTATGTTGGGAGTATTAAAGCTAGACTTTGCCATTGGGCATAAAAGTCTGCAGTAAGGTAGGTATTGAGATCAATGGAGGGTGTGTGAGACTCATTATGGATTTTTTAACGGTAGGATCAATCTTGCTTTCAGTTTTCCTGACCCTCTGAACATCTGAAGTTCCCATTTAGAGAAAGACAAAGTCTCATCTTTGAAGCAAAAACTGGCCCTAGTCATTGTATTGAAGTGAGATGGCTTAGTGATAAGAAAAGGTCACATTTGCTGCTTATCTGCTTGTTGTTTCTTTCACCTCACAATGCTCCACATAAACCATAACCAAACATGCAAAGTTGAGTCAACTAATATATGGGAATGTTTCTCTCATGTATTCATAGGACAACAGGACATCATAGTTCAAGCAGGATATTCTGTCATGCCCATTGTTTTCATATAATAATGAATGCCACCTTCTTTCACTCTCAAAAAAGTGTCCTGGTTTGCACAATAAATTAGATCATCACACTATATACTTTACAAGCTACAAAGAAAACACCACTGGAAATACAGCATTTAAAGATGGTGAAGTTCTTTGTCTCCTGTAGCTGCTACAGCAAATTGCCATAGACTTAGTAGCGTAAAACAACAGAAATTTATTAGCTTACCCTTGTAAAGGTTGGAAGTCTGAAATAGGTCTCACTGGGCTAAAATCAAGCTGTCTGCAGGGCTGGTTCCTTCTGGGAAAATGCATTCCCTTGCTTTTTGCAGCCTCTGGAGACTGCTGTGTTCCTTGGCTCGTGGTTCCTTCATCCTTCTTCAAAGCCAGCAATGGTTACTCCGGTGTTGTGCACATTGCATCACTGATACCCTGAATATTCTGTTTCCTTCTTTCGCTCAGAAGGACCCTTGTGATTATATTGGGCCCACCCAAATAATCCAGGATTATCTCCTTATCTTAAGATCCTGGACTATTCACATCTGCAAAGTCTCTATTGCCATGTAAGAGCCCAAAGTTATGGTTTCTGAGGATTAGGACATGGACTTTCTAAGGGGAATGAGAGGACTTTATTCTGCCTACCACAAGTAAGTGCAGAGGCAAGAAGCTGCAATAACAACCAGGTCCCCTGGGAAGCAGTGGTAGCTTTCTTCTCCTCAGAGATGAGATTAGCAAAGCCTGACCAGCAGGAATGTGGAGTGAGGGCACTGAAAGCTCAGCTGGCCCAGTCTCCTGGGGGAGGGAGGGGACTGGGGGTTGGCATGTCTTTTCAAAATCCTGAAGAAATAGCACCACCATAACAACAGAGCAACAAGAAAAACCTTCCTTGGAGACTACATGGAAGGTAAGCATGGATGGGGGCTTGGAGAGGAAGATTAGTTGCCCGGAACAGGCACCGTGAGTCACCAGCACCCACATTGAGAGCATGAATAAGCTAAAGCACTAAATACAGCACTAGAAAGGTTACATATGAATATTCAGGGGGTTATTATAGTTAAGAAAGAACTGAACAAGCAGGACTGAAAAAAACACACACCTGAAAACTATATAATTGTATTAACCTCAATAAATTCAATAAAATTTTTTAAAATTATTGTTCTATACTGTCAAGTGCTTTATAGAGCTCAGAATTCCTTTGCTTTTTTCCTCTTTTATTGTGTTTCAGCCTGTATCTGGGCTTGTAGGAAGCTGGTCCAGCAAGTGTGGGGGGAGCACTCCGATCTTTTTCCCCTAGAGGCCTGGGTTCCTGACTGGCACAATGGGCATCTCAGAAAGCCCACAGGCTAAGCAGGGCTGGGGCTGCCAGATTTCTTCAAATTTTCCTAGTTATAAATTCTATATGTAGTATATAAATTGTCTTTTTTGAAGGGAAACATATGTGGATGCTGAAAGTTGATTAAACAGAATACAAAAGGAGTACTAATAGTATAGCAAATGTTAATGATCACTTCAAGAATCCAGCTAGGATTCTTGTGAGGGAATCAAATTATAGAGTAAAGACATCAAAAAACAAAAGAGGGAGAAACAAATTTTAAACTAGATTATAGAGTAAAGCACTTAGCAATATAAGCAATGATTTTCAAAACCGTGTGTATTTAATATATGTTGGACACTATTCTAAGAATTCTTCATATATCTCCGCTGATGCTAATACAGTACAAATAGGGTTGATTATTTCCACTAACATGAGATGAAATGGAAACTCGGAGATGTATAACTTTTCCAAGGGCATTCCTGGTCATAAGTGACCAACTTCAAAACACATATTAACACTTAAATGTCTTACATCTTTACAAGACTTAAAGCAGATGGCATTTAGAAATGGAAACTTTGTGGAAATGTCGAAGCTGTGATAATGTCTTTATTCTCCCTATGAACAGGTTACAGTTTGAAGAAACTTGAACTATTTGCATATTGACTTCTTGTTCTTCTTCACAGATGAAGTATCTGTAAACATTTTCAAAAATTATAATAAGACTAGTGGCCCAGTACACGGATTCATGCACATTGAAAGGAAATTAATTAGAAGAAATATTTTAATATCGCTATTTGCCCTTTTTTCTATAATAGAAGTGTCAGGTCGGTCACTTAGCCCTTTAAGTGCACCAGAGAGAGTTTTATATGTATCGCGCATGCACGAGTTAATGTTTATTTTTAAATGCCAGTGCGCATCATATGTTCTGGTCAGACAGATGTATGGTTGGTCACTTAGCCTTTTATATATATACTAGAGGCCCCGTGCACAAAAATTTGTGCACTCAGGGGTCCCTCAGCCCAGCCTGTGCCCTCTCACAGTCTGGGACCCCTCCGGGGATGTCCACCTGCTGGCTTAGGCCTGCTCCCCGGGGGATTGTGCCTAAGCTGGCAGTGATACATCCCTTGGGGGATGTCCACTTGCCAGCGGGCCGAAGCTGCAGTTGAACATCCACAGAGCTGGTGAGGAGGCAGGAGAGGCTCCCACCATCGCCAATGTGATGCCTTCAGCCTGGCTTGTGGCTGAGCAGAGCTCCCCCTGTGGGAGTGCACTGACTACCAGGGGGCAGCTCCTGCATTGAGCATCTGCCCCCTGGTGGTCAGTGTGTGTCATAGTGACCAGTCATTCCCAGTCGTTCTGCTGTTAGGGTCAATTTGCACATTACCGCCCTAACAGGTTTGGCTCAGTGGATAGAGCATCGGCCTGCGGACTGAAGGGTCCCAGGTTCGATTCTCATCAAGGGCATGTACTCTGGTTGCATACACATCCCCAGTAGGGGGTGTGCAGGAGGCAGCTGATCAAAGTTTCGCTCTCATTGATGTTTCTAACTCTCTATCCCTCTCCCTTTCTCTCTGTAAAAAATCAATAAAATATATTTGGGGAAAAAAATTGCATGTGCACATTACCCTTTTATTATATAGGATAGAAGCCTGGTGCACGGGTGGGAGCCAGCTGGTTTGCCCTGAAGGGTGTCCCAGATCAGGGTGGGCAGGGGACCCCCAGCTCCCTACGATCGCCCACGCCGCCCCTGCTCCCTGCAATTGACCGCTCCGCCCTAATGCCTCTCGCCCAGGCATTAGGCCTGGGCAGGGGACCCACAGCTCTCCAAGGGACCTCCTGCTCCACCCCTTCCCAGGCCTAATGCCTCTGGCCAAGGCATTAGGCCCGGGCAGGGGACCCCCGCAGCTGCAGCCTCCCAAGATCATGGGCTCCACCCCTGCCCAGGCCTTACGCCTCTGGCCGAGGCGTTGGGCCCGGGCAGCGGGGACCCCCAGCTGCAGCTGCCCCTGCCCTGGCCTAACACCTCCTCTGGCCAAGGCGTTAGGCCTGGGCAGGGGACCCCCCCAGTTGCAGCCGCCTGCAATCGTGGGCTCCACCCCTGCCTGGGCCTTACTCCTCTGGCTGAGGGTGAGGCCCGGGAGTGGGGACCCCCAGCTGCAGCCGCCCCTGCCCAGCCTAACGCCTCTGGCCGAGGCATTAGACCCAGGCAGGGGACCCCCCAAGCTGCAGCCGCCCCCGATCCTGGCCGAGGCGTTAGGCTGGGCAGGGGAACCCCCAGCTGCAGCCTCCCCTGATCGTGGGCTCCGCCCCTGCCCGGGCCTTATGCCTCTGGCCGAGGCATTAGGCCCGGGCAGGGGACCCTCGCTGCAGCTGCCCCCTGATGGTGGGCAGGGGACCCCCCCAGCTGCAGCCGCCTGCGATCGTGGGCTCTACCCCTGCCTGGGCCTCACGCCTCTGGCTGAGGCGTGAGGCCCAGGCAGTGGGGACCCCCAGCTGCAGACCCCCCCCCCGATTGTGAGCTCCGCCCCTTCCCGGGCCTAACGCCTCTGGCCAAGGCATTAGGCCCAGGCAGGGGACCCCCCAGCTGCAGCACCCCCCATCGTGGGCTCCACCCCTGCCCGGGCCTTATGCCTCTGGCCGAGGCGTTAGGCCCGGGCAGCGAGGACCCCAGCTGCAGCCGCCCCTCCCGGGCCTTTTGCCTCTGGCGGAGGCTTAGGCCCGGGCAGAGGATCCCCCAAGCTGCAGCGCCCCCCGATGGGCTCCGCCCCTGCCTGTGCCTAATGCCTCTGGCTGAGGCTGCGTGGGCTCCGTGGGCTCCGGGCAGTGGCTGCAGCCACCCCGCGATCCCGGGCTCCACCCCTGCCCAGCTCCCATTGCTGGCTCCACCCCTACTTCCTGATATCACTGGCCAGTGCGGCAAAGGCCAGGATTCTCCGATCATGGCTGGGGGGCAGGGCAAAGGCGGCCCTGGGGGCCGCCTTTGCCCTGCCCCCCCACCCCCCGCTCTTAGCTCCCCCCTGGGAGTGACAGGGGGCTTCTTCTGTGCTTTCCATTTTGTCTCCCTGCATTGTGCCTACATATGCAAATTAACCGCCATCTTTGTTGACAGTTAACCGCCATCTTGGCTGGTGATTAATTTGCATATCTCGCTAATTAGCCAATGGGAAGGGTAGCGGTCGTACGCTAATTACCATGTTTCTCTTTTATTAGTGTAGACTAGTGGCCTGGTGTGTGAAATTTGTGCTGGGGTGGGGGGGTTGTCCCTCAGCCCAGCCTGCACCTTCTCCAATCTGGGACCCCTCGGACATCCCTCTCGCAATCTGAGACAGCTGGCTCCTAACTGCTCACCTGCCTGCCTGCCTGATTGCCCCTAATCACTCTGCCTGCCAGGCTACTTGCCCCCAACTGCTCCCCTATTGGGGTCCAACCCCAGCAGGTCCAGGGATTCCCAAAGGTGTGGACAGAGTCAGCGAAGAAGGAATGACATGGAGACAGCGTTTAGTTGATCAGCAGCCAAGCCAGGTTCTCTAGCCAGGTTCTGTCTTTATTCTCCTGTTACATCTGTATTTATACCAGTTGATTTTAATCCTATCCATTCTATTCCAAAGGTTAGGGCATTTGTTATCTCCATTCCAAGGTCACTACTCTATTGTTCTGTTAGGCTACAAGGAAATAACCAAAGGAGATTATCCTAAGTAAAGATTATGTAGTTTAAGCGTGATTGTTTGTAGTTAAAGTGATTAACTACCCGCCTGGCACTTAGTTAAGGGGTTTTACTGATTTATTCCCTTCTTTAGTCCTGTTAATCCCTAACTCCAGGGAAAAATCCCCACCTGGGGAAAAACCTTTTTTGGAGAGGTGACCTTGGTTAAAACACATAGCGCTAAGTAGGGGAGCAAACATATTAAGAACAGTATGTCGTATACGCCAGGTCCCTTGAAACATATGCTGTGCAGGGACTATGTTTCTTCCCTGCAGCGACTATGTCAAGCAGCAAGAATGGACCGGCTTCTGGCAGTCCCCCTGCCAACCTGCTGGCCCACAACTGCCCCCACCCTGATGGCCTGCTTGCCCCCAACTGCCTCCCCCTGCTGGCCTGCTTGCCTCCAACTGCCCCCCCCTGCTGGCCTGATCTTCCCCAACTGCCCCCCACTGATGGCCTTCTTGCCCCCAACTGCCCCCCACTGCAGGCTGGCCACATCCCCATCAGGGTGAGGATCCCTGCTGGGGGCATGGCTAGCCTGGGCGAGGGGCTGAGGGCCATTTGGGGGTGGTTTGCAGGCCAGCCAAGTCCCCAGCTTTTTCCAGAAGGTCCCCAGAAGGTCTCCTGGTCTAATTAGCATATTATACTTTTATTAGTATAGATATATAGATTAGGGTCATGGCTGTGCTGGTCAGTTTCTCTGATTCAGAGAAACATTTCTTAAGACTCCAAGTCAAAACGTTTTCCTTGTGCCTATTGGCAGGTGTATTCATTTCCTAGGGCTACAGTACTTAAGTACCACAAACAGGGTGGTTTAAAACCACATATAGTCTCATGATTCTAGAGGCCAGAAATCCAAAATCAAAATGGCAGTAGGGCTGTGCTTTGAGACTCTTGTAGAATCCTTCTTGGTCTCTTCCTGCTTCATTTGGTGGCTGCTGATTTTTTAGCATTCCTTAGCTTACAGCAGCACCTCTCCATTCTCATTCACCTTCAGATGACCTTCTGAATCCCTTCGGAGTCATTTCTTTTGGGTAGGAAGTATTAGCCCACATCTCTGTACAAAACCTGGGGGGACCTTTATGTGTCTCCTTTCTGGGCCCTCTGTAAATGCACTCCCATCTCTGATCTCCAGGCCTGAAATTCCTCAGATGGTATAAAACCAACTCTTGATAACATTAGCACAATTCTCTACCTTACTTACAAAAGGACTAGCATAGACCCCTTGCTCTGCATCTATAATGACAGTAGAACAGGAGATGAGAGCCAGTCCATGTATTACACCTCTAGAGACACATGTTAAAACTGAGACCAGAGTCACACAGGTACTAGTGCCAGGTACCAAGTGTCCGGATATCTTGGCTGCTTTTTCTTCCTACCACCATATTGCATACCAGGTTTATGACCCAGTGGAATAAAACCAGTCTGCCTTAATTTAATTGCTCAGCCTGGTTGTTTACTATCTGTTCCATACCCCCTCTTCATGTAGGAAAAATGAACACAATACCTTGACCAGCCTGAGCTCTGCTCCCTGTCAACAAAGTGGGAGTCATCTTTTCGGAGCTGTGTTTTGCGAATGTACCCAACTGGGACACCGTGAGCTGGAATGTTGGTGACAAATCAATCCCATCTACACCATGCCTATTTTTTCACTGTTTGCTACTGAGTCACTGTCATGTTCTCCTTTACCACAGTGTCATCTCTGTTCTCCTAGTGTGAATCATCTCAATTTGATTCAAGCACACTTTTTCATAATATAAAACTGACTAAGCACCTATTACCACTCAATCCAGAGGGAAATGGTTCAAATAAGGCCTCTCCCAGTTGGAGACAGATCTTTTGTTTTGAAAAGTGGACACAGCTTACAATAATTCAGGGCCCAGGAGATGGCAAAATTATACTAGGCGGGAGGGAATAGAGTTTGCCAGGATCTTAAGACAGGAAGAACCATATAAACTTTCAGACATAACTTTTCCATTCTGCATCCATGTGATTTCAAGGTTGTTACCTTGGTTACCAATTCATTACATCCACAGTGATCAAAGTTTCCCCAAAAGACTCCTATAGGCAAAGGTATGGTGCCCCTCAAATCAACTTGCATTCCTCTTCACTTGAGTCCCTAAAGCATTTCTAAATCCAGTGGCTAAAATAAGGAAGCCATTTGACTTCATTGTGCTCTATAAAGGTATCTTTAGTCATCTCCCCCTTTAATCATCTTCTCTGTGTGAAAATCGATAGATATGATACAGAACTATCCCAAACTGTCTTGACCATAATTCAATACAATCAGAACATCAAATAGATTGCTATAAACTGAGCCCATCTGGCAGGATAAGAGGAAAGAAACCAGTGTTCCTGATATTTGCAACATCTGTGACATTTTATTTTCATGTTATATTTGCATTTTTCAAGCCTATGTTTTCTTTGTTTAATGTGTACCTTGAATTATACCTTGACTGAATTATATTTATGCCTATTGGTTTTCTTTTCCTTTCTTTCTTCCTTCCTTCCTGCCATCCTGCCTCTCTCTTGCATTTTCCCAGGTATGTGTTTTCCATTTATCTATTTTTAGACTTAGTGACATATGGTTGGAGATTACTATTTTACATATGTAAGATCTCAGAGGGTTTATTTTTAATAAGGCTTTCAAGCCACTGCCATTAATTTTTGTAAAATAGGACCAACATATCAGGTTTGGTAAAAGTAGGTTTACAGTTGTTTGTATGGAAAATAATACAATAATTAATAAATAATACAACAATGAACTCTGTTTTGCATATTCACAACTGTAAACCTACTTTTGCCCAACCTTGAATAAATTATCTTTTTTTCTGTTTCCTTTCTTAAACTTTTCTTTCTTCCTTTCCATTACAAAATTCTCCATGTTAACCATCCTTTTTCCCATCCCTGCATCTCCTAGGCATAGTAGGATTCTTTCACTTCCACAGATGTAGCATACTCCTTTTAGCCTTCTTTCTGGCACACTCTTCCCCTACATCTATCATTACTGCTTTCACTGAGCAAACTCTTACTCACCTTAAATGACTTTGCCCTGGGAAACCTTCCTTAGCCCTCTCTGCTCCCTGGAATCCTGTGCTTCTTGATCTGATAGCATCACCCATTGTGTCAAGTTTCTTGAGACAATATAAGCTCCAGTAAGTTAGGGATGATCTCAGACCAAACATTTAGCTTGGTTCCTAGGACAAAGGGTATTCAAAAAACACTTCTGAAATAGCTGAATGAATAGTTAATTCGTTAAGGAGCCCAAGTAGCCAATAGATTATGGAAGACTAGAGGCCCAGTGCACGAATTCGTGCATAGGTGGGGTCTGGCCGGCCTGGCCCCAAGCAGTGGATCAGGGCTAGGCCTGTTGTGAGGAGGAGATGGCGGGAGATTGGCCGGCCCGGCCGGTTGTGGGGAGGGACTGAAGGAGGTTCGCCTGCTGGCCCTGCCCCTGATCGGGCCAGTTTGCTGGCCGCAATCGACATCATAGTGACTGGTTGTTCCAGTCATTACGGTGTTCCAGTCACTGGCTTTATATATATATATATATATATATATTATAAGAAAGAGTGGCAGCCTCGGCTGCAGGAGCTTTATGTTTGTTTTTCCAAAGCTTCCTTTTGTACCTGAAATCAGCTCAGGGTCTGTATCCATCTCCATCTCCAAGTGGCCTCTGGGGAATACAATCCTGCAGAACAGCATGTCTTTAGTAGCAGATCACCTTTGCAGCTGTGGCTCAGGTTCTGACCTACATCAGGGTCTCCAAATCCTGAGTGTTTTGGTCCTGAATTTGGAAGTCAGGGCTCGCCTCTGCCTCCCAACTTCTCATCCACCAGGTAAAGAGGAGTATACAATGACCTCCCCCCCACCCTCCAATCACTTCTCTGAAATGTTGGAAATCTGTATCTGTAATTCTCTACTTAAATCAAGTCACACCATCAGAGGTACTACATTTCTCTGATTTTTCATGGAATAGCATGGATGGACTTTTTAATTTATTTTTTATTGTTGACATTATTACAGATGTTCCCTATTTTCCCCCTCACTTTCCCACCCCCATTCAGCCCACATCCTTTGCCAGGCCTTCACCACTGATGGACTTTTTAAGAACCACCTTCCTAAAACTTATTATTAAAGCTATTTAATGTATAAGTCCCCATAATTTCATATATACCATTTTTGAGGAGCCATAGAAGAAATTCTGCACATATATATATATATATATATATATATATATATATATATTCTGCATATATATCAGAAGAAGATGTGTTCCACCTAACTAGCTGTTTATTTGCTGTCTGTTTAACTTTATCACACTATGAATCATGTATTCATCTTTGATTTGGCTAGTAGGAGGCTCAGAGCAAAATGTGCTGCCCACTTCCCACCAAAGTTGGCAGGGGTAATTCTTGTGTCCTAATCTTACCTGCTACTTTTTCTTCTGTATGCCCTGATAATATTAGTATTAATTTTATCATTTCTGTGTTATAAGTATTTTTTAATCTTTATTTTAAAAAGAAATGGATTTCTGAAGCCTAAATTCTTAGTAAATAAATTTCTCCCCATCATTGTAATAAATAAGGAACTGATAAAATTTTCTTGAGACTCACATCATCTATTACCATTTTTATTGGAATCTATTACTTAATGAAACCAAAGACTTTCTACATCCTTCCTCCCTTCCTCCCTTCTGGTTTATGTATTCATCTGTATGTGACATAAAGTTCTCTTTTCTAATAGGTATGAATTTTATCTTTGTTGAAAGTTGAGCTACTGTTACTGCTGCTCTGTCAGATGGTCCCATGTGCATAAGCTCATGGGTGAAGAGAAAACTTCAGCTCTTGTGGCTACTTATATGTTAGAAGTAGGGATGCTCTCAGAAGAGGCATCACTTTGTTATTTCTAACCAATTCCCCACTTTCAAACTGTGTTCTCCTCCCTCTTTTATAAATATAACTAGAGGCCCTGTGCATGAAATTCGTGCATGGGTAGGGTCCCTAGGCCTGGCTGGCGATCAGGGCCAATCAGGGCCTTCCAACTGCCAGCCGAGGCCTTCTTTCCCCCAGATGCTGGCTGCCACCTGGGGCCTTCCTTCGTTCCATGTCACCCCCTGGTGGTCAGCACACATCATAGCAAGCAGTTGAATTCCTGGTCAGTCGAACTCCCACGGGGGCAATTTGCATATTAGCCTTTATTATATAGGATAAATAATGTTCTTATAGGCAATCAATGCTCATAAAGGTCTTTCATATCTCTTTTGGCCAACGTGATGATGCTCTGAAGTTATTATCACACTCATTTTTCAGATTAGAAAATTAAAACTAAAATGGGATGATCATAAGACTGAAATATTTCTTAATTTGTCCAAGGTCCCAAAGTTGACAGGGACAGTTTAGTATCTTGATTGAGAGCATTATCTCCAAAGATGGCTAGACCTGGGTTCATATCATAGTTTCTACATTGTCTCCATGTGACCTTCTGGCTAGCCTCTTGTCTTCCATTTCCATAACAGTAAATATAGCTAATCCTTTTTTTTTTTTTTAAATATATTTTATTGATTTTTTTACAGAGAGGAAGGGAGAGGGATAGAGAGTTAGAAACATCGATGAGAGAGAAACATCGATCAGCTGCCTCCTGCACACTCCCTACTGGGGATGTGCCCGCAACCAAGGTACAGCCCTTGACCGGAATCGAACCTGGGACCCTTGAGTCCTCAGGCCGACGCTCTATCTACTGAGCCAAACCAGTTAGGGCTAATCCTTGAATCTTCTATAGGAATGTTGTAAAGTTAAGTGAGACAATGAATGTAAAAATCTAAAGTTCCATGTCTAAACATAGTAAGCTCTCAATAGATTTAAAACATTGGATTTGAATCTAGGACTTCTGATTTCAGGTCCAGTATCCCTTTCCATTAAATCATATTCTTAGTCTAGAGATGATCCATTAGCACATGGGAAAACAGACACTGGGTTGTAGAAGCTGTAGTCTTCGTACAGCGTCTCACCATCTACACACCACACACCAGTCCAGCAAGGAAGGCCTGAAAAAGGTTTCAAAACACTTTAACCTTCATAGGAAAATAGAATAGAGTAGACCAGATCAACCCGTTCAAGTCCATAGTAACCCAGAAGAAAGAATTATTGACTTTGATAAGCTAGAACCAAGATTCCAGTTCAGCTTCTTCCATCAATTGCTAGTGGTCAACTGGAGTAAGGTGTCTTAACAAATTCTTTCTTTTTCTTTCAGCATAATCAGCGTAACTTATGAAAAGTCATAACAATAACTTAATAACAAATTATTAAGTTTCATTTGGGCTGAGTGGAAAAGCTTGCACCCATCGGTGCTGTCTTCCATGAGTCCAGAATAGGGAAAAATGTCAGAATATATATAATCTTTAGCTTAGAGATGAAGTTTTCCCTCACCATCCTACCTACTGAGTCATCTTCAGTTACTGGAGAGAGAAGGTCTAAATAAGAGAATACAGTAAAATAGAAGTTAGGTAACAACAAAACAAGATTATATTTTTGGATGGCATAATATTGCTGCAGCTTTGCTAATAATTCAGACCTGAGCTGTGCAAAGTAATTCTCACTGGAAATCAAACATTTGCTTCAGGAGGTTCTGAAGGTGAGGGCAAAACAATTTGTATTTGTTTAAAACATAATGTCATCCATAATTAATGGAATAACTCTGGCTCACTAGAGCTTGAAACTACTGTGTATATTTAAGCTGGATTTCTAGTTCCTAAAATGAAGAATAAATTCACCCCTAAGCTTTTGTTTTAGTTCTTCATGGAAAAAGGTGATTTCCAGTGACTGAACATTGGCTTCCTTTTGGCATGTTTTTTGACTAGTGTTATTTGCTAGTGATAAGAGCAAAGCCAATTGTTGAAATCTGCTTTTAAATGGTGGACCTAAAAGTTGGGATGCTAACTTGAGTCACTATGGGTTCTTTTAATGCTTTTTCTCATAATGTAATTTAAACACTTGACATAATTTTTGTTGTTTTTTTAAGTTTTTTTAAATCAGTTAAAAGGCTGTTGTTTCTATCTTGAAATACATTAAAAAAATAAAAGCTTCCATTTTATAAATAAGTATCCAGAAAAAAATTACTACCCATTTTAAATATTACTGATATCTACTCCTCAATAAATATATACCTAAATACATGGCAATACAACAGGATAGAATGACTTCTGAATTCCTCTTATATGATCATATTCCAGCAGGAATCTCATTATGTATAGGGAACTATTCTGGGAACACACAACTGGCAAATTTTTTTTCATTTATTTCATTAGTCAGACTTTCAAAACCTTGCCAAGTTTTGGCCTACAGTCTGTATATAAGTATTCAGACTTTGGCCTGATTCATATACAGGGATAGAAATTATTCCAAAACAGGAAGATTGTGGGGAGCGACTTAAAAGCAATCTAGGTTCAAGTATTGATAATGGTTCCGAAGAAGGTTAGGGATTCAGAGAGATTTTAAAGAGGAGGTTGGCACATGTTGTGGTAGCATTTTGACAGAAATAGATAAGGGGAAAAAAAGGTAAAATGGAAGGAGAAAAAATACAAATAGGAGGTAGCCTAAGATAATCAGCAAAGAGTCATTTATTCACCCTGCACTGAGTAAAAATCAAATAATCAATTAGATAAGGTGGTAAAGGAATTTGAGACTAAGTTGCAAGGGCTTTTGAAGGCTAGCAAAGGAGGCTGAAATTTATCACTGATGTTATAACTCTTTTGAGTGTGTTTGTTTGTTTGTTTATTTGTTTGTTTGATTTTGAGCTGGAGAGTTCATTAGAACTGTGTTTGGTAATAGTAATTTGATCAAGGTGAAAACTCTGAATATCAAAAAGAAGGAATAGTCAGACATCTGGTGATGGAAAGTCTGTGATGAAAAAAAGTCTCCAGAGAAAGCAAGATATAACCAACTAACATATCAACATTGGCTAGCACTTGTGCAAAGAGGTTTGGCTACATTCAGCTAGAGAAAGAACCAGGGGCTAGATAGGAGCTGAAAGAGAACTCAGACTCAGGTGACAGCAGTGAAATGAACAAGGACAGGATATGAATAATAATAATGGTGTGGCCGAAACCGGTTTGGCTCAGTGGAGGGAGCGTCGGCGCGCGGACTGAAAGGTCCCAGGTTCGATTCCGGTCAAGGGCATGTACCTGGGTTGCGGGCAGATCCCCAGTAGGAGATGTGCAGGAGGCAGCTGGTCGATGTTTCTCTCTCATCGATGTTTCTAACTCTCTATCTCTCTCCCTTCCTCTCTGTAAAAAATCAATAAAATATATTTTAAAAAAAATAATAATGGTGTGACAGGAACATTCAAAGGGCAAGGAGATAACTGGCAGAAAGAATGAAGGAGAAGGATGAGTCGGCTCTGTCCTCCTCTCTCTTTGCTGAAAGATGGAGCAATGTCATTGATGGCTACAATATCAGATCTAAACTCTCTGTTCTCTTAGACCTTCCTCCAGTCCCTCTGACCAGAGAGGAAAATGGTGCCTAAGCTGTCCATTTGGTCTTTTGTACCTTAATAAAACCTAATAAAAATTGTTCTACTGAGCTATGCTGAGTATTTACTCTACCATCATTTTGGGTAAACCCCTTAGCTTCTCTCTGCTTCAGTTTCTTCATATTTGAAGAGACAGGTTTGAGTTGATGCTTTTCAAGTATGTATTCAATGACTATTTCCATCCCCCAAGCCTTCTTTGATTTGTCTAGTAACCTATGCTCTCTCTATTCCCTAATTCTCCTCTATGTCATTTCAGTAGTCACATTAAAATCCCCTAAGGCAGAAACAATGACTTGCACTTCCTTAAGTGCCCAGGCCATTGAAAAAACAACTTGCATATAGAAGGTTTTTGGTAACAAATTGTTGAGGTAATATAAGAGACAAATGCTGAGGAAAATTTCCATGTCTCTCTCATAATATATAAACCCTAGAAAATTCTGCTAAAGAGAATTTTCTCCTGGCATTTTCATCTTCAATTGGAGGGTAAACAATAGAAATGCAGTATTGACAATCAGATGGTAACAAAACTTTTTAAAAAATGGAAAAGTTACAGTATTTCAGTATTTTTAAATACACAATTCTTCTCAATAGGGTAGCATTTTACATAACATAAAATATTCCTGAAGCATCAATACTTAGAAGCGAGGAAAAAATCTGCCCTCTTTTTCCTTTTAGGAAGAAAAATATTTTTAGTTTCACCCTCAAGATTCTTCTTGAATAAAAGCTTAAGAACATTCTGAATGAAAGCCAGGCATTCCCCACATCAGTCATTTTTTCATATTAACCTTGTTAATCACTAGGCAGCTTCATTGTAAAAGGGGGTAGTGAATATTATAAGATGCAAATAAGCAAATGCAGGCAATGGAGACTGTTTTGCTGACAGTCACGCTTTTTGATAGGTCAAACCGAAACCAGGCCTGCAATGCAGGTATGGCCAGCTGTGCTTCCCATAGACTTGCTGAATCATCATAACAAGCCCGTGTTTATAGAGCTCTTTACCTGGAGGAATACCCAGAGGTCTCTGTCAATATCTTTTAAACCTGATGTCCTCTGGAAACTGTAAGAAACCAAGATGATTCCCATTTTTCAAACTGAGAAAATGAGGTAGAGAAGGACAAATTCACTCCTTCTGGAAACTGATAACCGAGTTGTATTGATTTCCAAATGTTTTGGTTTCCAGTGACAGTCTTTAGAGAGCCTACCTGTCTCCAATTTGGCTCCTCACTAATTCTCTAAAAGTGACAGTGCCTTCTTCCCACCTAAGGGGTACTAGTCAAGTCTCAGTTCCTCAGTTTCTTTCCTAAACTTGATATTGCTGAACCCCAGAGACTCTTTCCAAGACCTTTTTTATCCTCCACCAGTGGAGAATGTTTTTTCTCGATTGTCTATCACTGTTACCTCTTTCTCCATTTAATGTATGCAGAAGTCCTCTGTTTCCAGTTTAAGCATTTACCTTTTCTTCTTTTATTCCCTACCTTCAGTGTTCATTCAAATGCTAATGATTGGTTTATTTCATCTACTGTGTGTCAGGCACTATTCTAGGTTCTTGAGATGAATACTACTGAACAAAATAGATGGAGCTCCCTGCCCTCATAGAGTTGACATTTTATCCAAAGGAAGGCAAACAATAAATACTGAACATAACAGATGGTAGATCATTTTTATAAAGTAATACAAGAGAAAAAATAAGTAATAGAGTGAAATGCTTGGTCTTTGACCCCATCTTGTTTAAGCCTGTGTTGTTCCCATGGCCTCCAGGAGAATAGCTCCCACTTTAGACATGCTAATTATGAGAGGAATTCTGCTTAGGGCTTGAGTTTTTATGAAAACATCCCCTCCCATTTTCCCTTACCTTAACATAAAAGAAGTCTGATCTCTGTATTTACTTACAAAGGATTTGAGGATTAGGATTCCCCATTTTCTCAGTTGGCACCTTCTCAATCAATAAATCTTTCCTTACTCCAAATTCTAACATTTTGAGTTTGGGCCGTTCGAAGCACTGTGCATGCAGAGCTTGGACTGGTAATGATTATAGAGCAGAATAAAAGGAACTAGAAGTAATGACAGCAAGGCATCATTTTTAACAGGATTAGCTGGAAAGGTCTCATTGGGAAAGTAAGACTTCAGCCAAGAATTGAAAGATACCTGGGAAGAGTACTCTAGGCAGTGGAGCCAGGCAGTGCACAGCCTCTGAAACAGGGGCTGAATCATCATAACAAGCACGTGTTTATAGAGCTCTTTACCTGGAGGAACACCCAGGTAAAGTGCTCTGTTGGTGTGTTTGCAGAACAGGGAAGAAGCTGAGACAGGCCAGTAAACCCGGACAAGTGGAATAGGGAAACTGAGACAGACAGCTGAACAAACTGGCAGAGAAATTTACAGCAGTACAGAAGGTCACCTTCCTAGAGATAACATCTAGGCCTCAGTTGTATTTCAGTTCCAGGCCTAGAAAAGTGGAAAAACCAGGTTGGGTGATACCAGGACCAGCTGCAATGACTAATAACCCCCTGCTCTGACACTGACCAGTCAGTGAGACCATGACCCCCAAGGGGCATACCTAGAAAACTAATGAATATTCTGCTGAAACCCTCTCCTGAGACCTCCCCTGTGGGGAAGCATGGGACTTGGTTGGAAAGTCTGTAAGGAGGATTCTCTGAAAGGTCGGGGGCCTCTAGGGAGACCTTGCCGAAGGCAGCAGACCCTGCCTTGACTTTTCCAAACAAGTCTGAGCCCTCAGGTGTTTTACTAGAATCTTTAAATTTAGCCTTCAAAATGTCCTTGCTTAAAGGACATTACAGACGCATGTGTCTTCTCAAGAATGCTTATCCTGCTGATGGTATTCAATAATTAATTTTAGTTCAAGCTGTTATTACAAAAACAACTTAAGGAGGCAGAGGAATGGTGCTGTTTGGTTCCTATAACCAAGCAGTCCCTTAGCCCTTTTTTTCACAGAAATGTGTCAAAGTAATCCATTCATCTATCGCTCTGGGTCTGCTGGTCAGCCCCAGCACTCCCCTAAGATTCCTGCCTGCAAGAGAGAGATAAAGCCTCAAGACAAGAGACCCAGTACATGTTACACTCTGAGGATCATTCCCCAACATTTTCTTTCCTCTCTTTTTCCCCTACTTCTTCCCTCACAGGCATGCATTTCCTAAACTCTCAGGGACTCCATGAGACTTGCAACCAGGAGAGCAATGGGCAGCAGCAGCTCGTCCCAGCCTAATCCTCTGATCCGGCCCTAAGGGCCCTTTACTCTGACTTCCCAGAGCGCTAAGGCAGCCCAGCTTAGGCTCTCCTGATGCTTCTTTTATGCTAAGTTCTTCTTGTTTTAGAGTCCCCAGCTTTAATATATGCTCCCTCATAGTCACCTGGACTCACATTGTGAAATGTTTCTTGAACAAAGTCAAGAACCCACACACTACTGGCTGGGCCTATGCAAATCTACCAAGAGCCAGAGCTTTCCTTGGGCACTCAAACCCTAAGAAGTCTAGGAGAAGAGACATGGCCACCCCAGGACACTGAAAAGAGACATCTGGTGATGTGGAAAGAGAGATGAGAAGGTGTGGTATCCTGAAAACATCAAAGCAGAGGGAAGAACCAAATATGCCAAATACTATTGATGGGTCACATGACCTGAGCACTGAGAATTGGGGAGGTCTTTGGGGGCCTAGACAAGAGCAGTTTTTGTGAAAGTGGACATGAAAGAATGATTTATGTGTATTTGAGAGAAGATGGGAAAAGATAATTTGGACTCAGAGAGTAGAGGCAACTCTTCCGAAGAATTTTGCTACAAAGAGAAGCAAATAATTCAAATAACTGGGGTGGCAGCTGGAGGGGAAATAGAGTCAGGAGAGGGTTGGTTTATGTGGGTTTTTTTAAGGTGGGAAATATAATAACATCTTTAGACAGTGATGGTATTCATGGGTAGCAGAAGGAGAAATTGATATTGAAGATGTAGAAAACTGCTGGAGAGATGTTTCTCAGTAAAAGGGAGAGAATGGGAATCAATACACATGGGAAAGGATTGTCTCAGAGAGGAGCAGATGGGTGGTTCATCCATGGAGGCAAGAAGGAGGTATTTTCAGATGGAGCTAAAGGCCAACCTTAATGTCCAAATACTTAAGAACATCTGCATTCCAATGTCAAAAGTTACATATCAAAATAACATCAGACTCATAGTTTATTATTTTTCTAGGCTTTCTCTCCTCTCCAGTGCATTGACTATATTATATCATTTATGAAGGTGCCTTATTATTATCTGAATAGATCTATCATTGGTGAGCAGTCTTATAACTGGGACATGTATCCTGGTTGAACAATATGTTTAGGTAATATGTTAGGAGACATGATAATAATGGAATTATTTTTTCAGATCCTTATTTTGCATAGATTCTTTTTCCTTTAGACTGAAATGATACCCTCACTTCATATCCTCTATTCACATTTGCCCATCCCATCTCCCACTTTATTTTTTTAATTTTGATATGTTTTTATTGATTTCAGAGAGAGGAAGTGAGAAGGTGAGACAGATAGAAACATCAATGATGACAGAAAATCATTGATCAGCTGCCTCCTGCGCACCCCTTACTGGGGATCAAGCCTGCAACCAGGGCATGTGTTCTGACCAGGAATCAAACCATGACACTCTTGGTTCATGGGTTGATACTCAACCACTGAGTCATACCAGGCAGGCTCATCACCCAGTTTACGAAAGAGAGTCATACACACCTATCTTGACTAGACTGGAGTCTGAGGTGAGACTCTGAGCACTGAACAAAGTAACAGCATGACAATATGAGTCCTTTGACAACAAGCAAAGAAAGGTTAGGAAAGATATACGAAGGAGAAGCACCTTATTGCATACAGGTGACAAACACATTTATAACAAAGTCCAGTGCCTATGTATCTACCTACCAACCCACTTTAGGATAGAACTCAGAATCAACATGAAAATCATAGAGGCATGGCTAGTTGAAGTAAAAAAAACAAGTCAAATTTCTTTTCTGTCAGAAAGCAAATCTGTGAGGATTGGCTCATTCTATTAGGTTATCTGATAGTCATTTATATGAATGCAATGGGAAAAAATCTTCAACTCTAAGGATTTTACAAAACTATGCTTAGTACAAATGTACCACGGTACACATTATAGTGGACAGTTCATCCATGCAACTGTTAAACTTGTAAACAATTACCATTTTCAACTTAAACATGTGAGGAAGTACATACATAGCTTTTCCAAATATCTTTAGGGGCCATGGGAACATAAATGTTTGAAGATCCCTAGATTCGCTGATCCTGTCATCAGAATGTTTTTGTATTTTTCCTTTCATGAAGAATGCTCACTGGACTGCCTGGAAAAATAAAACAGAGTGGGGACTTCACTAAATGTTCAGAAAAGTTTGTATCACTACTTCTGTGTCTACTTGATAATAAAAGTTTGGACACAGTGGAATTTGGCCTGTGAGTTGCTTTCATGCTGTTTATCACTGGTGGTAACATCACTGGGGAGGAAACCCATAGTCCCTCCTGCTATCAGTCACTGCAAGCTGCAGAACCTGACAAGTGTGAACAGCCCAAGTGGTCTTAATTCCTTCACATCAGTCTCAGCATCCATGTGCAGATGGGGACCTGCTTAGGAAGTGGTTTGGTTTTGTTCACTGCTATGTCCTTGTTGTCATTTGATTTATATTCACCAAGTGAGTATCATCCACTATGCTTTCTCTAACACAAAGGCTCCAGGTTTCCACAGAATTTCTAGTAACATAAAGAGTTCAGTTTACTCTGTACCACTCTACTGCCCCCCAAAAGTACTTCACATCCCCAAATGATAACACTAAAAATATTCTTATAATAAGGCATTTTTCACAAGGGGGTGATAGCTAAATGAAAATAAAACAAACCCCTCAGCAATTTTATTCAACATAGAGAAAAACATACCCAATTGAGAAAACTGAATGAATTTTGTATCAAATTCATTTTTATGTCTAATTGTTATAATAATGAATTTACAAAAAGATGTGCTCATCAAAAACAAATAAAAAAACATCTTGAGAAACCACATATAAAGCACAATGAGAATTTAAGCTTTTAAAAGTTGTTGTGGGACTTTTTGTGGAAGGAGATGTCCAGTGATCATTCATTCTCTTGTGCAAAAGCCAGAAATAAAAAGGAACAGAAGTAAGGATCAAAGGGTAACAGCACCATTATAGAGAGGACACCTCTACTGTTCATTCACATTCTAAGCAATGAAATGAAGCCTCCAGTGCTGGGTCCAGTGTCTGCTAGACTAGGAGCACAGGTTTGTGGAGTGGCTACTGATCCCTGTCCAAGACATAGAGACAATTACCCTGAGGTCTTTCTATTTGTTTTTCCTTATGTGAAACGGCAGCCAAGAGCTACATGAAACATTCACCAGCATCATTGTAATATCCTGAAAAAGCCAAAGGGAATAAGAAATAACAAATCAGAAGCACTTCAAAAGGAAGGAAATGTAATATGTGAAGTTATTCGTCATTACACAAATAAACACATGGATGAAGAGAACATATATTGGGTGAAGTCTTTGCCTCTAATTTTAAAACATACCTAGTTTGGTGGAACACAGTTAACATTCTATTCTTCATGCAGTTCAAAGGCCATTCAAGCTTGGGAAAAATAATGAAAAAGTACTCATGAAGTACTTTTGCTCACTCTGTAACTTAGGACATTCCAGCAAGCAAATATTTAATTAACAAATCATGGTATCTGGTGCTGTAAGAGAGGTAACAACATGTTCATTTTGGTTTCTAGCCTCGTGGAGTTTACAATCCGATAGGAGAGACAAGTTATGCTACAATGAGATCATTAAGTGACTTCCCTTTGCTTTTAAAATAAAACCCATATTCTCTATGTGATCCTTGGGGATATGTGCTATGCCCACAGCCCCTTATCTCTTTGCTTCTATGCATGCTGTTCCCATATCTCTGAAATATGTCTTTTCCCTCTCTTTGCTTAGATTAATCCAAACCACCCTTTGATCTCAGTTTAGAGGTAACTTTCTCAAAAAGGACTAGCCTGATACTGAAAATCAGATTGGACACTTCTGTAAATCTTCCTCAGTGCATCCCATTCACAACATACTTGGTTTTGTATCTATTCAAATGTATGGTCTGTGCCTCTTCTGTTTCACTTTAAATTTCATGAGAGAGAAAACGAAGTCAGTTCTGTTCAACCTTGGCTATCATTCCCAGCCCATAGTAGACACTCAATAAATAGGGCTTAATTTATAAGCAAATGCATTTTAAAATATGAATTTAAACAACCTATATAGTAAAATTACCTTTATGTCATCATAATTCTATGCAGGTAAATGTTATCATTCTTGATGTGTACAGATAGTGAAACTGAGGCTGAGAGAGGTCTAATTAATAACTGGATTCTGGGAAAATGCTCTTTCCATAGCTCCATAAAGATGTAAGTATCTTGACATAATATATCTGGGTACATCAATCCTGGAGGAGAGGAAGCCTATGAGGTGTGGATGGTCAAGAAGAGTTAAGCAGGATTTACTCTGCTTCTAGGTGCCACATCCTCCATCCTGTGCACCTGGAGATGGACTTGGAGATGAAAAGAGACGGAATTTAAATAACGTGCTCAGACACTAACTAGGTGAGTTTCCAAGAAGCCTTGGGTTTCTGCTCATCTGTAAAATGAAAAGGCTAACAGTGGCCATCATGGTGGAATGCTGGACAGTGATGAAGGCCAGTTTCCTAATTCCATCCACTTTGATCTGAAGTTAGGACAATCCCCAAAGCCATGTCTGGAATCTTCACAATGGACCAGACTTCCTCCCATATGGTGTGGCTGAAGGCATGCTCTGGATTATTGCATGATAGGACACAAGCATCAACAGCTGTCTTCTCTGGAAATAGGGCAAAGAGCTACAACTTCAAATGACAAGCATGTCCCCTTCCATGTATGACTCCCTCAATGCTTGGGGAATTTTTATTTTAACATTTCTAATTCCAGCTTTACCTTTAGAAGTAAAAGTGGTTTAAAGAAAAGTATTAATATTTGTGCAACAGTAAATACAATTGCCATGGGTTCTAAGATACAGACATTAAATGGAGGAGGGTGAAATTTTGTAAAGTCCTCTTCCTTGGCTGCTTTTATAAAAACTTTTTTCCTATAAAAAAGGAAATGTTTTTTGTGAAATTATCAAGCTACCTAGTCATTGTCACAACCTTGCAATGCCAAAATTGAAGGATTTATTGAATAACGGGATAAGAATTGAACATTTAATTTTGCTTTAAGCTCACCCATCAAAAATGTCATTCTTTCTCTGTTTATGGAAACAGAATTCATCACTCAAATTTTAATTAAAATCTTGCCTCCAGTACAAGATCATCCAGCCAATGACACCAGCTAGTGAACTTGCTCTCTCCAACTCATCTATAAGGCTAATTTGTATTATTAATTATCAGTTTTGTTTAATAAAGACTGATCCTATCTAGAGGCTATGCTCCTGGAGGGCAGAATAACTCATTTAGAGAAATCTGGTTGTCATGGTTATCTTCTTCATTCTTGACTATAGTGTGATTTGAGTCTGGGGCTCTCCTTATCTCTTACCTATCATACCCACACGCACACCTACACATGCACACACCCTTTTGAGCCACCTTACCACAATCCAGTTGGACAAAACTCTATTCAATGGGTTAGACTCTTGGGCCTTGGCTCTACTAGTGGGCAGTGTCACTGAACCTTAATGGCAGCTCGCAGGCATTCTTCAGCCACTCCTTACTTTCTCTTTTCAGTGAAGTCCCTTTGGTGGGCGGCCTGCTCACTTGGCATTTATGGATGAGAAGATCTGCAGACGAAGCCTGGCCTCTCAGGGACAGCTCACCGTGATGTCTTCTATGGTGAGTGTCAGCACGAAGCCTGGTTTCAGGGAAGAAAGAATAGGAAGGAAAAAGCCTTGCTTAGATCTCCTAACTTTGCTTAATCATTAACCCACATTATTGAATTTAGCATTCACCAAATATCAGAGGGAATCAGGGGCTTGCCCAGCTATGTGTAAACTACTGTTTTGTTTTGCTTTCAGCTGTAGACTGTGAGTGTGGCAACCTCAGTGGAGATCTTCAGTGAAGAGGAGCAAGGAACAATGCTGCCTCCAAAGCCCACCCAAAATTGCTGCAAACTTCCACATCAGTGGTTGGCAAACCGCAGCTCGTGAGCCACATGCGGCTCTTTGGCCCCTTGAGTGTGGCTCTCCCACAAAATACCACGTGTGGGCGCGCATGTACAGTGCGATTGAAACTTCGTGGTCCATGTGCAGAAGTCGGTTTTCGGCCTGGGCCGGTCTATTTTGAAGAAGTGGCGTTAGAAGAAATGGGGGTTGTCGGTCGGTTGGGAAAAGAGAGAAGTGGCGCAGGCGGCCGCGGGATATGAGCTGCGTGATTCATGCAGGAGTTGAGTGAGCTGGTCAGTCAGCAGTCTCATTGTGCAGTGGTTAGTGCTAGTCGCGTCTGCAAATCGCGAGTGGGTGACAAAAGTACCTACTCGAAGCATAAAGTTACCTTTATTTTTCCAACCAGCTGCAAGTCTTACAGGTATTTTTGTCATCAATTTAAGAATTGTAATTCTTCTGTGTTGGTGGCTTTATTATTATAAACTGAAACATTTTTTAGGTGCCCTGTTTGAGATGGCTGCAAAGAAGAAGCAAAGAAAAACGGAAGATGAAAACCGTGAATTTAAAGTTGAATTTAAAGTTGAATGTACCTACCTATATAGTTTCAGTTTAAAAAATTTGGCTCTCAAAAGAAATTTCAATCGTTGTACTGTTGATATTTGGCTCTGTTGACTAATGAGTTTGCCGACCACTGTTCTACATGTATATGTATATGTATATGTATATGTATATGTATATGTATATGTATATGTCTAAAATAAAGATCAGTTTTAAAATTACAAATATCAGAAAATAGTACTTTCTCAAGTAATGTTTTCGGAGGCATTTATGTGTACCTGAAAATTTCCCACCCATTGAGTCTCCCTAAAAACGAGTTCTGGTGATAGTCCTGCAGTCCCCCTGCTTGAGGAGAGGCAGCATGTTAGACAGGTGCTGATTCTTCCCGGTTAAATGTCATTAAATGATCTTCTCTGTAGGTGTAAGAAAAAGCAGGCGCTCACCCCTTCATGGATTGTTCTGTTATCATCCACATCATATTGTATTATGAAATCTATAATATGTCACGTGTTCTCTCTCTCTCTCTCTCTCTCTCTCTCTCTCTCTCTCTCCTGTGAGGTCTCTGATGGTAGGAGTCATGGCTGATGCATTTCCATAATCCCAACATCTGTTCCAATGTCAGAAATAGGAGAAGCAAGTGAAGGAACCAGTGATGGGCACCAAAGCTGCCCTCTCTCACACATGCACCAGCCAAATGAGATGGTTCAATTTTTAAATAACTTTCTCATCATAGAACATAAGCTGTGTTATCATTATTTTTATTTTGTATAACTTCCATTACTTTTTCCCCACAACACAAATGATGTGATAATAAACAGATTCCCGAATTGGGATTTATACACACCTTTTTCAGCCTCATTTTTCTCTTGGTCCTCTTTCAAAGCACTTGATATATTGGACAATAATTGAGAATGTATTGATTTGTCTCTCTAGATGTGAATTTCACAGTAGCAGATGAGCTTTGACTAGTTTCTGTATCTGGAGCCCTAGAAAGCACCAGAACAGGCTAGGGATTCAAATATTTGGGGTGGAATGAAGGTAAAAACTGAAACTTCTCACACCTACCACCATATTATATAAGTTTGCACTCTCAGACAACTTTTATTATAAGATTTCCTCTGCGGCTGCCCTTGTACAAGTTTGGGAGTTTGTAAAGCAGAGCATGAAACAGAAGGATTGATATGTGCTAATGATGGTAACACTCTCTTCTGGCTATGGAAAAGAGCCTGAGCAAAAGGAGCCTTTGTTTGTAGAAAGCTCTCTCAGAAGTTAGAAAAGCTCTGCTCTAAACAAGGAAGGCATCCAACTTTTCCGATTTGAAGATACAGCTGTGCACATCACCACTGAACTGTGTGGTGTGATGTGGATACATTTAATTATTTATGTTCACGTCAAACATTCTGAGGAAGCACTGTGTTTTCAGATTCTCACTGAGCAGGTTGCAATTTTTTTCCCCCCACAGGTCCCTTTATTTTTATTTATTTATTTCCTCTTGTAGCAACTAGAAACCTGGGAGAAGTTCTATGAATTGAAAAATATATGTCACAATCATACTTTGCTTCAGATTTCCTCGCATTATTTCCTCCTTTTCCAAACAGAAGAATTCTTATGGGGACACTTCACTTTTTCATGGGATAGAATGACAGCTGTTGCTACCTAGCCAGGGTCAGCCCAGTAACCCATGGCCCTGCATCAAGACCAAATGTGGACCTGAGATTTGTCTACTGAAGATACCAGTAAAGACAGTCCAGTTTTTCAAGCATGACTAAGCTAGTTGTGCATTTAAAATTATTAGTGGCCCTCCTGTCTGCCAGTAAGCTCTCTATCTGTTCACCCCGGCCACCATGATGCTAATCCAGGCAACGTTTATCTCCTGCAAGTTTTCAGGTTGCCTTATAGCTGTTTTTTCTGCTTTCTCGCTGGGAGCTCTCCTGTCTGTTTCTGACAGAGCTGTCAGAGCCCAGCTTCCAAAATGCAAATATGATGGTATTACTCCTTTATTTAAAAACCTTTCACTGATCCCGGCTAAAGTACCAACTCTTTAAAAAGGTTTGTAAAATGCCTCACGATCCTGTCCATAGGCCATCCCCTGCTTTGCACACGCCACTCTTCACCTCTCACTCTGCTCCAGCCACGCCGAGCCACCTGCAGATCCTGGAAGACTGTGTTCTTTTCTGTCTCTTTGTGAGCAACAAGAAACTCCTCCTCCCTCCTTCTTTTGGTGACACTTTGTTCTGTGCTCCCATGGTGCTCTGTATGCCCCTTATTGTAACATTTTCATCTAGCTACAGCATAAGTGACCATTTTCTTATCACTGTGTCTCACTGAGGCAGGACTGCACAGCACGCACGGTATTAACAATGCCAAGACCAGGCACAAGTGCCCAGTAGGTGCCCATCCGTGACTCTAAATAGATGGGCTGAATGAGAACCTGCAGTGCGAGGAATGAAGAGGGAGCCCTGGGGAGCACTCATGATTATTGTTCAGGAGGGACAAGAAGACTAAGCCAAACAAGAGAATACGATCTAAGAGACAAACAGGAAGAGGGCCTATCTAGGGTTGTAGAGGCAGAGGGAGGAGTTCGCTCAGCATGGGGGTGGGGAGGGAGTGTTTCACATGGGTAGACGACACTTACCCGCTCACTCCCATGTCAGGAGAAGAGTCCTTTGGACCTGGGTCCGGGAGAAGTTGAGTGCAGTGATGGGGTGGAAGTTGGACGGCAGTGGGTGTGGGAAGTGAAACCCAGGGCCAGGAGGAAGGACGGAGGAAGGGAAGCAAGAAAGAGGGAAGACCGCACTGGAGGATCTGAAGTATAGTAATGCTTTTCAGCAGTTTTAATCAAGCAGTGGGCCTAGAAGTTGAGTTGCACACAGTTGCAGATGGAGAGGTGATGGTGAAATGGAGGCACGCTTTTGCATACAGTGGGTGGGCGCTGTAGAAAAGGTGAGGGACAACGTGGACAATGCACTGGACATGACTACCGTTGGAGAGAGGCATGTTCCTCGCTGGACAGGAAAAGGTGCCTGAAGAGGATGCAAGTAAGAAAGACAAAATCAATGGAGGCGAATAGAGAATAGCAAATAACCTGGTATGTTTATCTCAGTACATTTGGAGAGGAGGCCATCTGTTGAGAGTTATCGGGATTTAGGTGGGAGAGCCTGAGGAACGGGAAGCATTTGGTGTGGTCTCTGTGTCACCAGACACCCAGGGCTCTGCTTAATGAAAATTGGTTCTTGATTCCACACGCATACGAAGCAAATTCACATCCAGATAAAACAATCCCCATCATGCATCCTAAAGTTTCCCAAAGATCTTTTATAATAAACTTATAAAAACAAGGAGTATATGCATATGTGTATTGTAACAGGGCTTTGTATGAAAAACCACTTCAATCGTTCTACCCCTCCCCCACCAAAATAGGAAAAGCTTTTATTTGATTAAAAGGCTTGATTGATAATCTTCAAGAAAAATGGTGCTTTTGAAAACCTTTATGCAAATCTAAAACTAGTCAGTCATAAGCATTTACCATGAACTTTTTCTCATAACCTATAATCCTTATACTGAGAAATTTTTCTTTCTCTAAAATAAGTGAATTGTACCCTAGGAAAAATAAAATACACAACCTACCAAAACAATCATGAGACACATTCTTCTATCTCAAGCAAACCTGTAAGTTACATCAGATCAGATTATAAGAGTTGCCATAAAAACTGCTTTCTAGGGTCATGTTGCATACCTACCTCCATGGTTACAAAACAAATTGAGATGGTAGATTTGGGTACATTTCTGAACCTTTGACCTAATGTTTTTTAAAGACCTTCATAAGTTTATTTTGCATGTGTAGAGTTTTACAGCACTGGCTATTATTGCTTTTGACTTCATTTTTACAAGTTCTATAAATAGAAGGTATTGATGTTTTTGAAGAGGAATTTTCACTATCTTGCATTTTCTCCAGTAAAACTTAAGTAACAGGAGTGTGTGTTTCTGTCTGCAGCTACAGCTACCTTTCACCTTGGAAGCTAATTTCCATTCCCTCAAAAGAATAAACACAAAGGGAATGCATCCAGCTTGTTGAAACAGAATCTCTTGAACGTCATTTCCCATTTATTTTAGAGCTATCCTATCTTTTTTCTTCCCTGCCTCCCTCCCCCCCCCCCCCCCCCCGTCTCTCTCCCTCTTTCAGCAATGCAATGTTCACCACCTGTACCCCGTGCTGTCTTTGTAATAACACATGCATGTGGCTCTTCGAGCTTCTAAAAGATGCTTACGAGCAGTGTGGGATTTGGTCTCGCCCAGCACACAGAGGGTCTCTCATCTGTGATAATTGGAGCCTCTCTTAGCCCAGGCCCCAGGAATCAGTCACATCCAAAGCAGGGCCCTCACGTATCACATTGTTTTGCTGCTGAGTTTTAGGAAGACTTATTCATGTGCAGTTACAAATGCATCCCTGCAGTGGGGCAGGCATAATTCCCCATGATGTGTCGCTATGCAAAAAGTACATTTCACAGTGCTTGCCAGAGGGACTGCCTCTTTTCTCCTTTGCCAATTAAAACAATTTAACCTTTTTCTGAATCCTAGATTCTCTCTCCCTCTTTCACAATTTGATTTTATTTTATAATCTTCAAAATTACTCCCAGTGATGTTTCTAGTCTCATTCCGTTCAATGGTCCCCAAATCGCAGTGTATTCACCTACATCCTTTTTATGCCTCTATCTACATTTTCAAACAACATGCAACGGAGAGTTCTCTTAGCATTATTATGTCCATAGACCACTTAACATATCTGCTCCCTGGGAAGCATTACTGAGGAGTTTCTGTGAATTCTTACAGTAGATCAAAGAATCCGATCTTCCTCCACTGCAGATATAAAAGAGAATTACAAGATGATATCGCAAATTACAGGGATGACGATTAGCCACTATCCTTACCCTGACCCCTCCCAGACGCCTGCCTGCCCCTCCCCCACCCCACCATCTGTGCTGGCTCCTACACCAGAGATTTCTCTATTAACAAAGCCCCACCTATTGATTCTGCTTGAATTCACCACCCTGGCTCCCTTCCCTCTCCTTTTGCCCCCAGAAAACACAATTCCTAGTGGTGATCCCTTTGTCTGCTGAGTTATGGTCTGAAAAGGCATGTCCTCCCCTTCATAAGGGAGGTTCTCAACGTCATAGGGTTTCAAATTGTTCACTCAGGTCACAAATTCGGAGAAAAAGAAAGGGTCTATTCCTTCCGATTTTTTTGCCCCCAACAGTTTCTGGAACCCACATAAAAAAGAATTTAACTCACATTGCATTTAGCCCAAGAAAATAAGAACGCCCTTCCCACTGAATATTGGAGCTTATTAGAAACACCTTAGTTCATCGCACAATCAATGTTTTATTAAAAAATTAATGCCTGTGAAATGAGGTTTTGATACAAAGCTGCGTGGCTGTGATTTTTTATTTTTTGGTTTTAAAAACATTAATCTCTTCAATAATTCATCTTTTATTCCTTTAGCCTTACTAAATATTAAACAGGTTTTAAGTTAAATATTTGAAAACTAAATGCGGCTTGAGTCTCTCAGAGAGGGTACACGGCGACAAGCTCCAGCGTTTTGGGTAGCATTTTTGGCAGATGTGGTGAGCGGCCGCTATTGGCAGATGTGGGTCAGGTGTTGTCTTTGCTTGTTGGGCAGTTGAGGCTTTTATTCGTGCAGCCTCAACTCTGAGCTGCTGACAACATTGCAAAGGGTGACTTGCGGTTGACAACAAAAAGGGGAATTCTGAACCATGGAAGAGGTTACACATTTCATCTGTAGCCACGCCCCCCTAGCTCCAAGAGTGGGGAGTTGAAGCTCCAAGAGTGGGGAGTTGACAGTTCTTGACTGTGGTCAGAGTGGCAGCCTGGCTTTATTCATTCTCCCCGGCGGCTCAGTCACCAGCACATTCCCTCCCTAAGTCTGGTTAACTAAGGCAACAGCAGGGCGCTTTCTTGCTAAATAATCTATATAATTGCATCCGATTTGATCTAAGCCAAGAGATATAAATTCATCTCTTATTTGGCCCTCTGCTAACACACACCTTTTAGTGATTAGCAGTATTGTTTTCACTCTGCTGAGAAACTAATTTTAGAATGTGTGCTTGGGACGTAACTTCCAGAGTAATTTCCCTCCGATGGTTTCTATGCAGTTTATCCACATTGCCTCATCGATGTGAGGCCTTGTCAAGACTGATGACAATTATTAAACTACTGGTGTGTTTTTTAAAAAAACAAAAAAAACTTATTTTCTTTTGAAACAGCATGTGTGTATTGACTGAGAGGTGTGGATTGCTTTGAGTAAGCATCATTGGATTTAAATGTCCACAGTAGTAAAAATGAACGCTTGTTCCACAATGGTTTACCAGAAACCTCACCTTTGAAACAGAAAACTTGCATCTCCTGTTCAAAAACAAATACCTGAGAACAAATGACTGAAGGTCAAACTACACTGTGCTGACAATCTGAATCCAGCCACCAAACAATATCTCAACCTATTAGAAGTGAGTAAACTCTGCCATATCTAAATTCGACCTTCTGCCTGGCCAGCGTCCATAGCCAAGCCCTTAATGTCATCACCCAGGAAACAAGTGGAATGGACTCGTAGCTTTGCGAAGAATGCAGGAACCAGGACAAGGCAGGTACCAGGAGAGGCTGGGGTGATGCTCACTATACCCAGGCTTTCCTCCCTTTGTCCCCTTCCTCATCCCCCATCAGACCTCCCCAGTCAACTCTTCAGCATAGACACACTTTATACTGTAACTGTCAAATAAACAGAGAAGATTTCTATGATGGCAACACAGTTTTTCCCAAGGTAGGGAAAGCTGTAAACTGAGACTGGACTGGAAATACAATGAAAATGCTAATTGAAGACACAGATCCTTCTTTCATGTTTTATTAATGACATCTGCACCATATTTGTAAAATAATTTACATAATATGTTAATTCTCCAAAAGAGGGGAGAATGGAAGCTCATAATTGCATAGGAAATCAGCACTTTCTTTGCCTGTGCCAAAACTACATAATTTCTCAGATTTTTTAAAAATAGAGACCCTTATTGGGCTTAGGTTGCAATTAAAAGTCAGTCAAGATTAAAATTTTGAATCTTCTTTTTTGGGGACGTAGGCTCGTTGGTAAATGTTCATCATGACCTTAGACCCAGTATCATAGTTTTGTCTTCAAGCACTAGGAAAAATTTAGAAGCAAATGAGGCACATGTGGAATGAAACGCAAGACTGCTTTGAGCTCACAAAAGCAATCAAAATCTGGTCGCTGGTACTTCCAGGAGAATTCCTGGATTTCCAGTAATTTTATTCATTAATTTCTTACTCTGGCATTTTTTCCATATAATATGGACATGCCACACTATGACTCCCTTTCTTAACTACAGGGACATGTAAAAATGGCTCTAGAACTTTCTAAGGAAGCAATGAAAATACTGGGCAAAGGAGTCAGTTTCAGGAAAACACACTTCAGGGCAGTGAAACGCCCCATGCGCACAGGGTAAGATGGAAGAGATGCTGATTCGGGGAATCCTGACTAACACTAGTGTTGCTTTTTATTTTTAAAATGCTGGGCTGCAACTATGTTGACAGTGCCAGGATGCTCAATTGATCTTTGCCTTTTTGAAGCTTAACAGGTGACCCTTACTTAATTTTAATGAGTGTTGGTCATCTGGTGCCCATTTCGATGTTTTTGAAAAACAAAATTTGAATTCTCCTTGTTCCCAGTCCACTGCTGCTTTGTAAGTTAGCAAAGTTCCTTTGTAAATTACTATGCAACTTCCAAACCAGTGAGCTATGTAGAATCATTATGATCTGAAACCTGGTACCCAGAAACATCTTAGTCACTGGAAAACCTAAGCGAATTTTTCACTGCTCTCTTTAAACTGATGAGGACCAAACAGGAAAGCAGAGATCCCTCTCTTCTTTGTCTTTAAATTCTGGAGATGCTATGCACAGAATTAAAAGCCGCCACAGGTATAGTGATGACAACTAAATATTCTTAGAAGATGCAGAAAAAATGAAAAAAAAATCTTTTTTTTAATGCATCATCTACTTCCTCTCAAATTCAGTGGCCTCCTAGTACAAGTAACTATTAAGACGAAAGAGGTAGATTCTTCAACATTAGTCCAACGAAAACACTAGTCACATAGCTACTGTGAGAGAGGTCAAATTGCCCAGGAAATAGGTTCTCACCTCACCTTTAACATCAAGCTAGATTTCAAGCTCTTTTCAGAATTCTGTTATTCTAGTCATTCTGTGAGGTTGTACTAGTACTTGTATATGTGTAGATGAATATTTTGATTCCTTTGTTTGTTCATTGAATGTGTACTATGTGCCAGATACTGTGCTCTGTTATAGGACTGATGTCTTGAGAGATCGCCCCTCTGAAGAAAATTTATTTCTCCTTATAATTTATTTCTCAATGTAAAGTTCCTAATATCTAATTACTCAGTAGGCCTTGCCTTTGACAGCCTGGTTTCTTTGGGAAAATGGGGTAATAAAATGGGATGCTCAGTACTTTGGCACTATTATAATAGTGGATTATAATTGTCTAGATTAATGCTACCCTAGTTTATCTGTATACTCAAGCACCTGACCACTGAGCCAAGACACTGCAGCCAAAACTGTGGGAGGCCTGGCAGTTTTTTCAATAATATAATTTAATCCTCATTGAAAAGTTCAACAGATAATGGATTCTTCAAAAACCCTGCCCAATAATTCCCTAGAAACAAGCCAAAGCATCTGACACCAACATCAGTTCTGGTGGAAAACTGCCCTCATGCATCCAGGCTCACCCCTAACATGGACGAGACATTGTAAAAGTAAATTGAGTTCTGCATACCATGTCTCCATACTTAAGAGGTACAAGTCAAACCAAATATGAATGCTTGTGCATTCTCTCTCTACCCCCCTCCCCAGATTTTACAATGGGATCCTAATACCCAGTGTGATGGTAATTGGAGGTGAGGCTCATGGGAGGTGATTAGGTGGGTACAGGTTGCCTCTGCCACCTGGAGGGCTGTGAGTTTTATTTTGTTAAAGACTTCCTTATAATTGTAGTTCCATCTTCACCCCACAGCATTTCCAGTGGAAGATGCCCACGATTGAGATCATTACCTTTTCTTCAGAGCCTTACCTTCCATTTCTATTCTCATTCTCAGTCAATTAAATAAGCATCTATACAATCATACATGCTTGTGTGTGCGCATACACACACACACACACACACACCTTCCATATTTTCAAAGGTCAAGCTAAATGCCCCAGGAAGTCATTTTGTTCCTTATAGCCTCGCCCCAAACTCCCCTTTGAATCTCATCCACCCATGTATCCATCCTTTCCCGTCCCACCCCTCAGGTGGGCATTTTCCTTTCAGTGATTTAAGCCAAGAATACATTTTAACTTTTAAATTTGCATCTAGAAAATTATATTTCATTCCCCATGACAGAACTCAAATTGTTTTCCTCAGCAGAGACTTCCCACAGTCTCGGAGCAGAGTTAGCTATTCCCTTGGTGCTGCCCCAGATCCCAGCTCATACCCACATTGAGGTGCAATTGCTTGCCACAGTGCTGACTGTCTGCATATTTGGCTCCTCTGGGTTGTGTTCTCAGGACAAAGACCTTATTTTATTAATTGCTCTTTCTTTAGTCTCTGTCATTACACCTCAGTTTGTCAACTGATAAATGTAAGCATGGGGGCTTTCTTACCTATCTGACACTCCTTATACATAGATCCTGTCCTGTTTTCTCTTTAATTCTTACGCTCTCCCATGTATAACTGAGGTGCCTGGGAAGTGTCTTACTTCTTGCTCTTTCTGTTCTGCAGCCCACTCTTGGGCCCCCAGGTCTGTGAGCTGCTCTGTCCCATCATCTCTCTGGTGTCCTGCATGCCCTCTGTCTTCCTTGTGACAGATTTGTGTTTCAAGCTTTCACACTCAATGCTGCCCTTGGGTGTGTGCCTGTCGTTCCCAGGTTATCTCATTAACTCCCCATATAATGGGAGGGGATATTTATCTACCCTTTGGAAAAGCATTATTTCTGGGAAAGAGCCTGGATTCCTGGCAGAATGTAACCAGAAGGACCATTGCCCTGTAAACAAAATCACATTCGTGCCGCACCTAAACGGAATGTTCAAAGGGACTCTGTGCCGGAGAGCCAGCACCATGCAGGAAAGAGCACAGGCATTCGGCGAATGCTCATGAGGACGCTGGCATTGCCACCTGCTCTCAAGAATATTGTGGGCATTCAATAGCATGAAGCAAAGGTTTGCCTGTGCTCACACTGATAGATCATGACAAACTGAGAAACTAGTAAAATCTCTTTGTTTGAAAACTCAGCCTGTACAGAACTAAGATTATATTTTCATGGCCAGGCATGAAAATAGGAGACAATATTGATCCAATATTTTTTAAATTGATGAAAATCAAAGACAGTCAAAGAAGATAATTCAGGCTTTAATATAGGGTGGGGCAAAGGTAGATTTACAGTTGTTCATATGGAAACTAATACAATAATTAACAAATAATAATATAAGGATAAATTATGTGTTTCACATACACACAGACCTACTTTTGCCACCAGACCCTGTATATTTCTGGTCAGTCAATTTGGTCAAGGATTGGTCAGTTCTTCTGTCAGAGGCAAAAGGAACTGAACACAGAGCTTGATTCAGGAATTTCCAAAACAATTGAGTTATTGTGGTTTTTATGTATGAGCCAAAAGTGGGGAACTTTTATTAACTCACTTATTTAACCACTGAGGAAAATTTCCTCAGCTTTTCTCTTGAAATCATTTACCTAAAGCATCAAGATATTGTATTTTTGCTTGATCAAGTCCTGTTTGTTTGATGTTTTCAAATGAACAAATATCTCTGTGTATATAAACAGAAACCCGGACTCTTTAGGGTAACCCCCAGATTATAATGTTAAAGATAAATGTTAAATAGTGTTGGAATAATTTAAACAAGGATGTCTACACTCTACGTAGCCGTGTACATTTCATTCGGATGTCCAAAGCTTTCCCAATAGATATGGTAATGTTTTGTGAAAAAAAAAAGCATTTGAATATATTGCCTCAAAGTAAAGTATTTGGATTTTTAAATTTAATATAGTTTACTTTCCTATTCGAAAGAGCAATACCAACTTCCAGTAGTGGAAGTAATACAATTTAGAGGATTTTTTTCAGCTACAAAATTTTAAACAATTCAAATGCCTTAGGACTCATTTTAAAAAATAAGTCATCACCAGATTGCTTACATCAGTTCCTGCGAAGCCAAATTTAAATTCATTTTGGGCCTGGACAAAGCTTTTTATATTAAGGATGTTTTTTCCATTTATTAAATTCATTTATGTGAGAGTTAGCAAAATCTGTTCCCTTGAAGCTTTAAACAGTTGATGATGTTTTCAATGTGTTAAAAAGTTTGTGTTATCTTGCCTTGGAATTACTGAAAAAGGAAAGACAGAACAGACTTGTCAGCTGGTCCAGCTCCTTCTTGGAAATTTATAGTTAATTTCTGGTCTTCCATGGCCCATCTGTGCCCCCATATCCAACAGCGATGTTTTCGAAAACAGTTCCTGCTCTAACAAAACAAGAGTTTATGATTCACTTTCAGACTTTGTTCTTTCAACTAACTTGTTTGTTCAGGAAAACAGATTTCTAAGAATTGCACACACAGCAGGATCTTTGTGCCCCTGTTTTTACTCCAGTGTTGCTCAGATGACATGACTTTTGGCTCATAAAACATGCATTAGAGATAAGTGGAGGAAAACACGATAATTGTGTGGTGGTTTTTCCACTGGCGCACCATCCTTAGCATAGGAACAGTGCAGGCATATAAAATAATCCAGTGACGATGAACGGAAGCTTTTAAAATCATACAAACTGGGGGCAGGCGAGAGGTGTTTATTTCCTGTGTATCTCAGGTGCCTGAACCTAGCAATGGATCAAACTTTGATAAATTTATCCAGGGTATTTATGTATCCAGGGTACTTTTCCTATTTTCCCCAAATTAGCATGGGTTTTACACTCTCCACTTAATTTTATCCCTTGCTCCACACTGGTTCCCTACCTGGAATCTTTGTCTTCTGATCAAAATTAATGTACATATTTTTTACAATAGCCAAGATATGAAAACAACCTAGGTGTCCATAGACAGATGGATGGTTGAAGAATATGTGCATATATACAATATACATATATATGTACATATATGTGTGTATAGATATACATACATACATACATACATATACATAATGGAATATTGTTCAGCAATAAAAAAGAATGAAATCTTGCTATTTGCAATAACATAAATGGACCTAGAGAGGGTATTATGCTAAGTGAAATCAGACAGAGAAAGACAAGTACCATATAATTTCACTATATATGAAATCTTAAGAAACAATAATAAACAAAACAAGACAGAAACAACCTCATAAGTACAGAGAACAAACTGATGGTTGCCAGAGGGGAAGGTGGTAGGGAGAAAGGGTGTAAAAAGTGAAGGGAAATAAGGAGTGAAAACTCCCAGTTATTAAATAAATAAGTCACAGGGATGTAATGTATATTAACAGGGAATACAGTCAATCTACACTAATAAAAAAGATAGATGCAAATTGACCATACCTTCGCGATGCCCACCAGCCAATCAGGAGTAAGTATGCAAATTAACCCAACAAAGATGGCGGGTTAATTTGCATACGGAGCAGGGCAGGATGCTTGCATTGTCGCCATGGCGATGATGCAGGCGTTCTGCACCGCCCCAGCCGCTCTAGGTCTCTGGGCAGCGTGGGAAGGTGGAAGGTGGCTCCGGGCTGGAACAAAGGCAGGAAGGCGGCTCCAGATGGAGCGAAGGCAGTGCTGGCAGCCAGGGGAAGGAAGGCCCATTCTTGCATGAATCTTCATGCATCAGGCCTCTAGTAATATTATAATAACTTTGTACAGTGACAGATGGTTACTAGACATATATTGGTGATCACATGGTAAAGTATCCTATATAATAAAAGGGTAATATGCAAATTGACCAAACGGCAGAATGACCTGTTGCTATGGCATGCACTGATCACCACGGGGCAGACACTCAATGCAGGAGCTGCCCCCTGTTGGTCAGTGCACTCCCACAGGGGGAGCACCTCTCAGCCAGAAGCTGGGTTCACGGCTGGCGAGCACAGCGGCAGTGGCTGGAGCCTCTCTCGCCTCCGCAGCAGCACTAAGGATGTCCAACTGCCTAAGCCATCAGTCGGACATCCCCCGAGGGCTCCCAGACTGAGAGAGGGCACAGGCCGGGCTGAGGGACTCTCCACCCCGAATGCAGGAATTTGTGCACTGAGCCTGTAGTATAACTATAAAAATCACTATGTCATGCCCTAACCAGTTTGACTCAGTGGATAGAGCGTCGGCCTGCAGGCTGAAGGGTCCCAGGTTCGATTCTGGTCAAAGGCATGTACCTTGGTTGTGGGCACATTCCCATTAAGGGGTGTGCAGGAGGCAGCTGATCGATGTTTCTCTCTCATTGATGTTTCTAACTCTCTATCCCTCTCCTTTCCTCTCTGTAAAAAATCAATAAAATATATTTTTTTTAAAAATCACTATGTTATACACTTGACACTAACATCACATTGTATATCAACTATACTTTCATTTTAAAAATCACTTAAAATCATTAATAACTGTAAAAGGATAATAACATCAATATCTTGCTAATCTCCTAGACCTCCACCTACTCTGAGCTCTGAATGCAGGTGGTTGTGTCTTCTAAGTTCAATTGCAAAAGAACTACTTCCTACATATCTCAATGGAGGGGAAAAACAACTGTAGAGATAATGCCATATAAATCAACCAGAAGGCTCCCTGTGTATTTCTAAGCATGCAGGAGAGATAAGGGGCAGAATATTTAAAAAAACAGTTCCTTCCAGCATGAAAAAGAAAAGACAGATATTGCTGGAAAGTTATAAAGTATACTAAACAATGTCCTGTTGTGTCACTCAGCTCATCGTGGCCCCCGTGTGAACTGTCATTGTGGGGAGGAATGCAAATCTAGTTACTGCCTTGGCCGTCCGGGCACCCACAGTCTTTGGCATCCTGGGATCACCTAGCTACCCAGGAAAGAAATTCCAGTCACCTTGAAACTAAGCCTTCACGTCTGATAGGAACTTGAGCTTTGGCCTGAGTTAGGCGAGAGATGAAAAACTAAAAAACCAAAAATATATTTGTCTGGTGCTCTGAGTTAGGATTTCCCGGACATGACAAGTCAGATGCTGACCATGAAGCTGAAGCAAAAGGCGAAGCCCTGGGCCCTGGCTCTGCTCCACCTTCACACCTTCCCCCTTCCAGAACCTACCACCTGGAAGGAAGAGGATGTTGATGAGTTGATGCTTTTTATAAGATGAGCTGAACAGAAAGTAAAACTGAAATAGTGATCAGAAATCCAGGATGCGGATTTCTCACCTCCTGGCATAGGACCATAGGAAGGTCCTTGACCTCTTTCAACCTTAAAGTTCTCATGGGCTACATGAGTTCATTGACAAATGTTCTACTTCCTTCACAGGAATTTTTGAGAACCAAATAAATAAGCACTTGATAAAACTCTGAAAAAAAATTCCAGGTGGTTTTCCTCTCTGTTTTCTATTTAATTTCTTCTAGATTTCTCCAGGTCCCTAGCCCCTCCAATCTCCCTTCCTTTTTGACTCTCCTTCACTCTATCCCTTCCAGTAATTGCTTTATTACCTTTAGTTTATCCTTTTATCTTGTGAAATCTCATTTTTTCTTCCTTTTGTCCTCGTTTTGTATTTTCTCTATCTCTGGTCTCTGTATCAGTCGATTCAGGGAATGTTAATAAAAGAATACCTTACCATTTTACCCTAACTGTGAAGAAAAGGAAGGACAGAACCAGATTAATCTAAATTAGAAATAAAATAAATTTCAATATATACATAATTCTGCTTGCTAGGAAATGAAGGAAAAGACTGTACTTCTTAGATAATTTTAGTACTAGATGATAATCATATATAATTTCTGCTAAAAGCCTTAAATATGAAAATAAATTCATCCTAAGAAGCTAGATTCATTTTCTTTTAATCCACAGACCAATACAATAGATGTGTGTGTGTGTGTGTGTGTGTGTGTGTGTTTCTGTGCAAAAATTTTTTTCTATATACTGCTATTGATTAAAAAAAGTGCATGCCACAAAGGTAAAGAAAAATATAATTTAGAAATTAATGTTAATATTACTGTATTAAAAACTGCAGGAGTAGGTAGTGGGGAAGAGAAAAGAGGAAAGAGGAGAAGCAGTGTCCAGAAGAGTAAAGAGGGAAGAGAGAGGCAGAGAGAAATCTACCTAAATGTAAATACTTGGGTACATAATGTACACCACTAGTTCCCAATGTGTGAAAAAAAAAAAATACTAAGAAAGCTTTACCTACATTTTCAATTCAGCTCCTTGACTCCTCCCCCATATATTCTGAATGGAGAGGTCTGGAGTGGTTTCCTGAAATCAGTGTTGGTAACACACACCCGAGGAAGTTTTGATGCAGGTGGCTCACTTTCAGATTAGTGAAGTTGTTTTCAAATCCAGTGTTCTCTTTGGATTCTGGGAACTTTGAAATGAAGAGCACCGACCGTTGGAGAGGGTTTCCGCATCAGTCCTTGTAACATCTTCCTGGATGATTCTAATACTCAGTCAGGTTGTTTGTAATCATAGCTCCCACACTCAGCTGTGTGACTTTGAATAAATGATTAAATGTCTTTGGGCCTCTGTAGTCTCCTCCATAATTTAAGGGACAATCATCTCCACCTCAAGGGTCCGAGCAGTGGGTTCTCAAGCCTGCCTGTCTTATCTCAATCGTACGGGAGGTTTGAAACCGGGTTGGTCCTACCCCGGCTGAAGGACAACATGTGACAACACACTTGGGCTCAGTGTTGGTGAAGCTCCCCTCAGAAGTTCACACATGAGAACCTGTGGTTTGGAGATTAGATGAGATAATGGTATCAGTGTCAATATTATACGACAAATAATGGAAATCATAGTTGGAATAAGCTGTGTCCTCTCCAGGTGGAAAGGTTCTAGCATTGTACACAGGATGCCTTTTTCCACCCTCAGCACCCCTGTGCAGTAGAGTCTGTGCATTTTCTAAGCATCTCCCACAGTTACCAGCTGCTGGGTACAAGTTCCCTTGCCCAGTGTAGACAGAAAGAGGGACAAGGCCTGTCAGAGGGTTCCCTGGCTCCCTGGCAGCAGTGCCTGTGGATCTGTGGGCGGCCTGGACCGGCAGTGTTTGCTGGCAGCTGCAGGGCCAGCGGCTGCAGGTGAGGGATCATCTGTTGGAAGCAGGCAAGCATCCAAGTGGAACAGAACATTTGGGAGAGAGACAAGCAAAGGCTTTTCTTGGGTCATGACAAGAGAGGAGAAACTGAAAAGATTATATTTGATGTCAATTAGCAAAAACTTTGGTTACCCCCAATGCCATTTTTTTTTTTTTTTTTACTGTCATGGGTTAAGAAGTTGATGAGAAGTTGGGAGCATCTCAAATTCTCCTCTTGGCTTTTCAATTTGCATATTTTCTCTTCCTGAGAGTGTTACTGATGCTGATGTTTTTCGTATTTCCATTTATAAAGTGAGTATTTCTTTGAAATCCAACTGACCTCAGAGTCAATGTACACCAGATATAAACAATCACATAGTGTCTAATTAATAGAAAAATCTCTACAATCACACTTGAGCTGTAAGCATTTCTCCCACTAGGCTATCTAATAGAAAAAAAATTACTTTCTCCATGCCCCATACACAAAGAGCATGCTTTCTATATACTTCTACAATGAGAGTTCCATATCAATTTTATGATCACAACCCACTGTAATAATTAAGTAACAAAAAGATTATTTTTCCCCCAAGAATCAGAACAGTGATAATGAAACAGGACCAGTAATCTTGTTTTAATGAAATGGGGAGTCTAATGCACTGCATTTGCAAAGATGTTAAATCAGAGAAAGCAGTAAAATGTATTCCTGTATCAATAAAACCCACTTCTTTGTGTTCTTATTATGTAAAACAATAAGCCTGGCTCCCTGGAAAAGACAGCTTCTGTCTTGTCTGATTGTGGTTTGTGTGTTTTGTGGTTTTTTTCTGTATTTGTGGGTCCCCCCCCCCCCAAAATATCTTGCTGCCTACTTCATATGTAATTGATGAATAAAAAGTATGTTTATTTAAAAAAATCTGTTCTTTGCACCATTAGATTGCATCGATGGCATTTTCCATGGTCCAACAATATTTGCTAAAGATATATGTTCATGAGAAATTAGGGGAATGGCAGAGCTTAATGCATGAAGGCTAGGAATTAATGTAAAATAAGTGGCATAGTCAAGCTGCACTTTCTAGTAATCCTTTCAAATCTGCATTTCATCCAGAAAGCTTTCTTTTTAAAACCGATTTAATAAGTCAATAATCATTAAATATGCAGAGACTTTTGTGTGCTTCCTGCTTTGTGTTTTATTCCATATTAGGCTCTCATTGGTTTTTCTTTGTTTGTTTGTTCATTTGCTGTATCTGTAGGGAACAGGGTGAGGTTGAAACCTAGTACACTGGATTCCCAAATAGCAGTGGTTTTCCTGCCTTTCGTAGAGAAGTTACGTGACACTAAAAACAAAAGCTGCTATTTCTTCTTCGACTCTTGAAGAACTGAAAAGAAAGCTTCCTGCTGCCAGCATTTCCAGGTCTGAGACTCTGCCCAAGCTGCCCCCAGCCTGCCTTCCAGGACAGCCTTTCTCAGATGTCTGATACCCCACACGCTGGCTCCAGCAGGCCATGCTACCCTCTGCCTGTCCCTACCTCTTAAACCAATTTTAGTTTGCCTGCTTCCCAACTTGACATTTTGACAAACATACAATGGCTCAGAATATTTCCTAGGCTCATTTTCTTGAGTTCCTACCTGCCCCTGTGGATTAGAGGACTAGCTTTTACCTTGTCAAGATGACGCTTTTTAAGGGCATGTCCTGAGAGAGCCTGTTATAGCCTCATTCTGGCCAGAACACACTGGGTACAGAATATAACTTCTTGGTATTTGGCCTCTGGAGTCACTCATTCATTACATAAAGTCTTTATCTTTGTGCATATCCTGGAACAATACTCTTAAATAAATACTCTCAGGGCATTTTACTCCATGGTTATTTACTTTGCATTTCCATGATCTCAATGGAACACAGAAGGAGAGGAGATAGAAGGCTTGGCAAACAATAATTTGCCACCATCTACGCACAAGGGGACAACTGTGAGGGATATTGTTTTGTTTTAAAAGAGAGACACGTCATTGACTTGACATAGTACATTTGTGTGCAGACCAGAGTCACTCAGAAAATTCCATTTGACAAAGCATACTCGTTAACCTCTATCTCAAGAGAACAGAAATCACGTGGTTTAGAATGAGATGACCTGATTCCATCTTACAGTTGTATCTCAAGGCCACCAGCCTTGAGATCTTGGACAAGTCCTTGAGATTTTATGTCTCAACTGTATTCTATAGTTGATGAATACTGATAGGTCTCCCACCTTCTCCTTAGATTCACTCTGTGTTTAAAATGAGGTTCTGTCCCCTGATTTTACAAAAGTTTGAAAATGCAAGGAAAGAATTACAAAGCTATGAACTAACAGCCTGTTTTTAAAATGATTATGCTAACATTTTCAGCCATGATCACTATCACATAATTATTATTAGATTTTTAAAACCTATGAGATTGAAAATTATCTTGAAAGGTCATTAAGACCACACACACACACACACAAAAAAAATCAAACTTTGTTTTAGACACACCCACATTTGTCAATGAAGCCTTTGCTGCCTAATTTAACTACCTCTTCCGCCTACTTATCCTTCTCAATGAACTATGAATGCAGAGAGATCTGCCCTCAACAAATAAACACAGATTCCCATAAAAACTTGCCAAAAGGAAATGCAAAAGAGGAAGAGGATATACGATTTCTCAAGGTTCACTGCATTTGTTCCTACTTAAGCCAAACTGACTTCATTCAGACACTAAGAAAGCTTGTGATGGCTTTCTGGTTAGCACCCAGAGGTAGGCTAACCCGGAAGAGTACTAGACATTTTCCCTGGGACCAGCTGGGGAGGGGATGGTCTCTTTTTTATTTCATTTTTCCAGATAGTGGGAAGAATCCAGTCATTCAGATTCAGATCACAAATTTTTCTGTAATGGCTCATGACTGGGGCAAGTTGGAAAAAGTCACATGTGTTCAGTGACAACTGGGCTCTTCAAAATAAAAAAAGTGGGGGACATATGCATGACTCATCTGTAGCTGCTGGCTACCAATTTTTTCCCCCTCACACACCTAGGAATACAATTGTACACAGCACAATGTCTTTTTAAAAATACTAGCATAGGAACTTGCATACTTTCAACCCAGTTTATCAATGCCAATATGATCCCCTGGTAGAACATGCTCTTCCTTTCATTGGCCTTTCTCTGTCCAAAACATTCTTGGAGTTCATCTTTTAAAAATTTTCTTGAGAGGTTGCAACAGTCTTTGGAATATTCTGAGTGAATAGAATCATCAAATTTTAAGAGAGGGTTTGATTTTTGGAAGCAATCAAATATCTTGATGCCACTTAAATAAATATGATCAGTTCTGAAACTAAACAATATTGTTAATGAAGGAAGTTTAATTATAAAATAAAAGGATTTGCCTTGGAAATTACTGGAAAAAAACAAAACACATGTCTGCAAATAGAGATGTTTTAGCAATAGCAGCATTCTCAGGGAGAATTTTGTAGCTTCCCAAAGTAACTGTCTTAATAGGGCTACAAGTTTAGCTTCATTACTCTGTACTGTAGTTGTCATACTTGTTACCAAGTAGAGTGATTTCTTACTCAGACCTAGTGATAAATCCTAAAGTTGCTGAGACCTTAATGAGGAATGAATTGAGACCAGAAGTGTCTTTCTCCAGAGTACCCCAGTCCCACACACCTGTACCCAGTGGGGTAGTGCTCCCCCATGTAGAACTATTGCTGGAGCACAACTGCTACAGAGAACAAAAAGCAATATAATATGTATGCTGAGATGTCATTGCAACTATTGCCTGACATTGATGGGAACCCATGATAGCAATTAATAACTTATGATAACAATTAATTCAAGTTATAATGACTTTGTGGTTGAGTATAATATTAAAATATTTGTTTTTTAAGTCTGGCTGATATCTGTTAAACTGAGGCTTTCTTTTAGGATTTTGTTTTGTTTTAATCAATAACATTGAAATAGTGGAGGGGGCCCAGATAACCATTATTCAAAATGAATAGTCAAGATCAACCACTGGAGCCTAAGACAGACCCCTTGGGAACAAGCAACAAAGGTGTGCATAGAAATAGACTCCTTCAAATTACTGAGCTAATAATCATAGATCATAAAACAAAATGCACACTTCCCTTACATGAAAGCAATTTAATGAGAGCATCTTGAGAGACACAGGTGAGGGCCTGACATGGCCATTTAAAGTGTGGAAATGGGTGAGAAGTAATGGCTTTACATCTGGCTGGTGGCCAACAGAAGCTAAGGGAGAAGTAAAATTTAGAAACTATTGAAATGATGCAAGGAAGAATCTAGCCAAGATCATCTCCACAAACGAATTAATTTAAATTAGTACAAGCCCCTGGGGCACTTCTAACCAGCTACAATGATGAGAAAGAAAATTGTCAAAATGGGACTAAGAAGTTACTTTCTCTAAAGAAAAAGTTTGAGTTTTTAGTAACAGTTCTAACTTTAAAATAATAAAGCTATGGATTTTATAACATTCAAGATATAGGGGGAGAAAGAGAGATTCTGTTATGTATGTGACAGCAGACCATTTCCCATCTAAAGGAATGGTGAGCAAGGTATCTCATTCAAAAAGCCTACCTAATTGACAGCTCTCACAGAACACACTGGAATTTGGGGGTAAAGATAGAATCTTTCCTCAGATGTGAAAAACAAGCTCTTATTCACATTTTCTATTTTCCCATTGACATGAAAATTGCCTAAGAGAAGTAGATGTCCCTGGGGTACATTGCTTTTCAACTCATATCTTTCCCTTCCCTTCTCATTTTTAGTTGTTCTATGTGTGTGTGCATGTGTATATGTGTGTGTGTGTCCGTGTGTACAGGTATATGCATGTGTGGTATGTATGTATGTTTCTCCATGAAAATAATTCTTAAATGCAGACTTATGACTTTCAGAAGAAAGAGAGTTGAAGCATGTGCCTTTCCTATACTAGATACATCCCTCCTTTGGAACATCAAGGGCTTATCCTGTGAAACTGGGCAGACATTTAAGCAGCATTCAAATTGTCTTCCACTCTGATATTTACTCCTGGAAAGAAAAAATAGTATGAAAAATAATTTCAACAACACTTGACTCACCAAGATTTTAGAATGTGCCTTAAACGAAGGCTGCTTCAGAGAGAAAATTGTGCCTTTGGGTGGCATGGAGATCTATGGGTGTCAGTTGTTTGGAAATGGAAATTATATTTTATGTACTTGTGGTTTCATGTGCAAAACACTATATAAAGTCTATTGTGAACTTGTTTGTTTATATCATACTAGAGGCCTGGTGCACGAATTCATGCATGGGCTGTTGGCTGCCGCCCCACCCCCTGGTTGAACTACGGTCAAACTCCCAGTCAAGGGGACAATTTTCATATTAGGCTTTTATTACATAGGATATTTTATTAATCTCACACACTCTCTTACCCCACAGATCACACTCTAGACTTAGGTGCATATAATCCATTTTCTAATATACCTCATATATTCTAAGAGGGGCATGAAAGGGAGGTGTATACTTCTTTTTCAACTATTAAAATATCTTTAAAGGAACTAGAAATTTGGTTTGGGAGGTGTGATTGGTTAACTTTATGTGTCAACTTGACTGTTCCACAGGATATCCAGGCACATGGCCAAGCGTTATTTTGGGTGTATCTATGAGGTTGTTTCTGCATTCGATTAACATGTGATTCAATAGACTGAGTAAAGAAGATTGCTCTCCCTAATGTGGGTGGGCCTCATTCAATCAGTTGACGACCCTACCAGAACAAAAAGGCTTAGTAAGAGGAAACTCCTCCTGTCTGACTTTTGAGCTGAAACATTGGGCTTTTCTGGCCTTCAACCTCAGGCTAAAATATGAACTCTTGCTGGGTCTCCAGCCTGCTGGCTTTGGACTGGAACTTACATGGTCAGCTCTCCTTGTTCTTCTCAGGCCTTTGGAATCAGACTGAAACTGTACCATAGGCTTTCCTGAGTCTCCAGCTTGTTGATCTCAGATCTTCTAAGCCTCCATAGTCATGTGAGCCAATTTCTTATGATAAACAAATCAACAATCAAAAACATCTTATTAGTTCTGTTTTTCTGTAGGACCCTGACTAGTACAAGAGATAAGAGGGTAGGAAGAAGGTTCAGTTTGCATGATTATATAACACTTCCAAGTCTCTGATTCCTAACCTCTAAAATGGGAATAATGAGCTAAACCATGGAATCATTTTGATGATTACTTAAGACCATTTGTTACTTACTAATTGCTACATACCACCATTTATCCATCACTACAAGCTTTTCATCTTTCTGTCCCCAGTCATATCCTACCACCTATCAAAGAAGCAGCAACATAAGAGATGAAAAAAACCATAATTAGAAAGAAGGGGTCTGAAGCTCTAGCTGGTTTTGCTCAGTGGATAGAGCATGGGCCCAGAACTGAAGGGTCCTGGATTTAATTCTGGTCAAGGGCATGTACCTGGGTTGCAGGCTTAATCCCTGGCTCTGGTTGGGGCACATGTGGGAGGTAACCAGTCGATGTGCCTCTCTCACATCGATGTTTCTATCTCTATGTCTACCCCCTTCCCTTGTACTCTCTCTAAAAATCAATAGAAAAGTACACACACACACACACACACACACACACACACACACACACACGAAAGAAAGTAGGGATCTTAACAAATGTTAGAGAGATGGCAAAGAAACGTTACCTTTCCCTGATCCTTTTTTGTTCCATTCTTTATAATAAATCAAGTTATATACACAAAGACCATTTGTGCACACATACCTAGTATATCAGTCTAATGTATTTTTTTCCCCAATTTTTCTAGAGGAGTTTTGAGTCAGGCTTGTTTCCATTCATAGCTTGTGTGTAGGGTAGACCATCAGTGACGCCAAGGTTTGGAGATGTTCTTCATTACCCATTCTTTCTCTGGGCGTCCCTTCAGATAGTTCCCGATTGGACAGCATGGCGAGGATCCCAATGAGCACCCACAAACTACAAGGTCTTCTAAACAAATAAGGCTTATCTTTAATATGAAAAAACTATCTCTTATTTATAAAAACATATTCTTATTTAAATATGGAGTAAGGCTACAAAGAAAGCATATAGAAAGAAAAACAATGAAGAACAGAACAACCTGCCAGGCGACACACTGGAGATGGAGATAATGCTTGGGGGTGGGGGTGGGGTAGATCATAAATCAAATAGTCTCTTACTATAGAAAAGGGAGTGCTGATTGAAATGAGCTGTCAGTTTAACACTCTGTGGCTTCTCTCTCTCTCTCTTTAATGTTCCAATGTCTCCATCTGAATAGCCAATTTTGATTTCATTGCATTCAATTTAATCTCCTGACATGAATATCAGTCATTAATATGCTACACCTCACTCCATAACCAAATCAACTCGGGTGGGATGAGGTGGGGGGAGTCAATTTGCTGTCAAAATGTAAGATTTAGAGTCACTGTGACAACCCAAGATCTGCCAATAATGGCTGTGACCCCTACCCAAAGGACACTCATTACATACCTGCAGTCCATGAGGGCTGTCAGGTGCTTCACTAGACAGGTACAGCCACACCTGTGCCCATGAATTAATGTGTTCCTAGTGTCATCTTACAATGCTAGAATGAGTTGATATGTGAGCCCAAATGTGTGATGTCTAGAGATCTCTCTTACCAGCATAGTACTTTTATCACTGACACGTGAAATATAAATAAGAATGTGTGGCATTTCTGGCATCAGTTTATTGATTCTGGATGGTTCTGGCTCCTTTTGGAGGTCACTTCCTGGATAATAACGTCTGGAAACGGTAATTTGCCATTCACTCGTCACCAGAATTTGGATTGCTGTAATGACCTACTTGTGATCAAAGAAAAGGTCTTTCCTTTTATATTCAATAGGTGGACTCCCTTCAACAATAATAGATACACACCTTTACTAGTCTTTCCCAACTGGCCAGCATAGGAGGTAGAAAGCTTCAACACTTTCAACAGCACAGCCAAGGTTTTCTCTGTCTCCGGATGAGCCAGTCCCAATAGTCTAATGCCATTTCCTAGCCTGGTTCTTACCAGCATAGTACTTTTATCACTGATACGTGAAATAGAAATAAAAATGTGTGGCATTTCTGTCTTGAAAGGTGACTGGAAATGTGTCATTCTATAAATATGTAATTATGCAAATTTTTTTCCAGAAGAAAGAAGTAACATTTTAGTTTTACTTTATCAGTCATATAGGAAAAGGGATGGAAAGTTGTGGTTTTGTATTTACTAGTAAACCAAATAAGTTGAGTTGTATTCCTTCCACTTTCACATTTTTTTGAGAAGTAACATGAAGGTATTGCAACAAATAAATGTAAGCCTGGGTTTTGTTTGTCTATGATAAAAAGGTAACTAGATTAAAATTGGGAGTTATAACTCATAGGACATCTCTGATTCTTAACCTAGTGACAGAACACTATTTTCAACTGCTTAGGAAGGAATCAACAGAAGAGAGAGGAGAGGGCTAAACTGTGTAATATGATGGGGTTTGTGGTTTGTTGTTGTTGTTTAATAAGTTAAGGAACTAAAGCCAACATCTGAGCTCTATTGCGCTGGAAACTGGCTGGCACACATTCCCAGTCTCTGCAGTGAGAGTATATGCATAATTCATAGAAGTGCTTGAATGTCCAAATACTCTGTGACTGTCTTTCTGAACTGACTTTCTTCATGTACAGATTCTGACCAGGAATTTGTACCACACCCTCACCCCAATCCCTCACACCAGGATAGACCACACATGTGTCAAGAACAAGAAGTAAACACAAATATTTACTTTAGACTCAGCCATACACTGAAATCACATAGTTTGGCATTTATTTGTTCATTTTGTTTTTATGATAAGAAATTCAATTCAACCATTTGAATTTTCCTCAAAGCTAAATCAGAATCAACATTTCATTCAGGCCCACATAGGTGTGATTTCTGAAAAGAAATCTTGGAGACTGTATGCCATTTCAAAAGTCAAAGAGTTTCCTTGCTTCCTCTTCATAGTCAAGAATAATTGAAAAATATGTGCAAGCCACCAATTTTCAGCCATCTCTTTTATTTTATTTTATTAAATTGGTTGTATAGTTTACATATGGATATTACATGCGGATAAAGCATCTTACCTCAAGTCTTGAGTAATATCTGCACCATAAGTAGAAGAAATGAAAAACTGTAAATATGCAAGAGCCTCAAGTTAAGACCACCAAATAGTAATATAAACATTTCGACACCGATTAGGTCTCTGCCTCCAAAGCTCTGGTCAAAATGCCCCCGGGCCCTAGCCGGTTGGGCTCAGTGGATAGAGCGTCCGCCTGCGGACTGAAAGGTCCCGGGTTTGATTCCGGCCAAGGGCATGTACCTTGGTTGCTGGCACATCCCCAGTGGGGGGTGTGCAGGAGGCAGCTGATCAATGTTTCTCTCTCATCGATGTTTCTAATTCTCTATCCCTCTCCTTTCCTCTCTGTGAAAAATCAATAAAATATATTTTAAAAAAAAACAAAATGCCCCCGGGCGCCCCAGGCCTGCCCACTCCCAAGTGTGACAAAGCCATTCTAAGATTTGGGCCAACACTGGCAGTCCTTGAGGGAATCTTAGTAATTTCTTTTATGCCATCTATCTCCTCTATCAGAGGAAGGTGACCAAGCCATAGTTTCCTCTTGCTTTAAACTATACTCTCGATATAAGTTGAAAGTCACCAGACAGGATGCTGGATCTTTCTCAGCTTCAGTTTCTCTTTTTAGAAAACAAAGATGGTATTCTCTTCCTCCTAAGGTGATACTGATGATTAAGTGATTTAGTGTCTGCAAAGGGCATAACCAGGCCTGCAAGCTCACTCCTAGCCCCTCTCCTGGTTCATTCTAATTGGGGCCCAAGAGCAACCAGACAGTTCCACTGTCTTCTGATTCTTGTCTGTTCCTCAGTATACATCTTCTTTCCTCTATTTTTATTTCTTTTTCTAATTATTTTATAAATATATTTTTTATTGATTTCAGAGAGGAAGGGAGATGAAAAGAGAGATAGAAACATCAATGATGTGAGAGAATCCTTGATTGGCTGACTCCTGCACACACCCCACTGGGGACTGAGCCCGCAACCCAGGCGTGTGACTTGACCTGGAATGGAACCATGACCTCCTGGTTCATAGGTCCATGCTCAACCACTGAGCCGCTTCGGCCAGGCTCTAATCATTTTTATTTTTTATTTTCCCTAGCCTTCTTTCTTATTTTAAAGTAAACTTAAGATTGAGATATGCTGCGGACCTTAACAAATGTTGCTCTAATTGGAGAAATAAGGCAAACACTTCTGAAAATGGTGCAAGTGGATATAGAATCAGGTGACAAATGAGTCTCGGAGACCGCCCATACTACAAGACTTCTCAGGTTCGGGGGGCAGGGGAGGACATCATTATGGAATAGAGTAGACAAAGCTTTATGGAAAATGTAAGAAGTGAGCTTTGCTTTTGAAATGAATATGATGTGGATAGGTGTTTTGCAGATAAAATGGTGTTCTGAACAGAAGAAATGGTGTGAGCAAAAGGACAAAGGTTAAACAACAACAAGAAAGCATTTGTTATTTTGCTATTGAATTGTAGGCAATCCTTTTATAATTTGCAACCCAAATGCCCATCGAAAGCTAAATGGATAAAGAAAATGTGATATATATATATATATATATAATATATATATAATATATATATATTATATATATTTGTATAGTTGAAAATTTTATAAGAATATATATATATATATATATATATCCCAAAATTGTATACACAAACTTTGAATAATTATAAATGTGTTTATTAAAATACATTTTATTTTCAAAATTGAGCTATTAGCTATTAAAGTGTGTATAACATTTTGGGGGGCACCCTGTATATAATTTCAACCATTTAAAATCAAAAACAAAAAATGGAAATCCTATGACAACATAGATAGTTTTGGAGGACATTGTCTAATTGAAATAAATGGCACACAGAAAGACAAATACTGTATGAAATCACTCATATGTGGGATGTAAGATAGTCAAACTCAGAATAGATTCATAATGGTGAGTATCAGGAGCTAGGGGAAAGGAGGAAATGCAAATATGAAGGTCAAAGAGTACAGTTTGAGTTATGCATGTAAATGAGTTCTGAAGGTCCACTTGCAGTATAGTGCCTGTAGCTAACAAACTGTATGGTATACTAAAAATTTTATAAGAAGGTAGATCTTATGCTAAGTGTTCTTAACATACACACAGATACTACTACTACTACTAATCTAATAAAAGAGAAACATGCAAATTGACCATACCTCCACTACACCACAAGCTGCGCCCGCCCACCAATCAGGAGCAAATATGCAAATTAAGCCAACTAAGATGGCGGTGGCCACAGAGCTGGAGCGAGCAGTAGGCTTGGATTGCCCCTGGCGATGGAGGAAGCCAAGCTTCCCACCTGCCCTGCCAGCCCTGAGATCCGCTCAAGGCTACAAAGTTTCAATTATAGAAGATAAATAAATCCTAGATACCTGCTTCTAGCCCACAGCTGTGGCCAGCCTGAAAATGGCCATCAGCCCCTCACCCAGGCTGGCCAGGCACCCCAGCGGGGACCCCACCCTGAAGGGGTTGTGGCCAGCCTGAAAACGGCCCTCAGCCCCTCACCCAGGCTGGCCAAACCTCCATGAGGTGAGGGTCCCCACTGGGGGGCTTTACCAGCCTGAAAACAGCCATCAGCCCCTCACCCAGGAAGGCCAGGCACCCCAGCAGGACCCTCACCCTTATCTGGGACACCCTTCAGGGCAAACCAGCCAGCCCCCACCCATGCACCAGGCCTCTATCCTATATAATAAAAGGGTAATATGCAAATTGACCCTAACAGCAGAACCACTAGGAATGACTGGTCACTATGACACACACTGACCACCAGAGGGCAGATGCTCAATGCAGGAGCTGCCCCCTGGTGGTCAGTGTGCTCCCTTAGCGGGAGCTCTGCTCAGCCACAAGCCAGGCTGTTGGCTGCCAGCACAGCGGTGGTGGCAGGAGCCTCTTCCACTTCAGCAGCGCTAAGGATGTCCTACTGCAGCCTAGGCCTGCTCCCTGCTGGCAAGTGGACATCTCCTGAGGGCTCCTGGGCTGCCAGAGTGATGTCTGACTGCCAGCTTAGGCCCGATCCCCCAGGGAGCAGGGGCACAGGCTGGGCTGAGACATCCTGCTGAGTGCACAAATTTTTGTGCACCGGGCCTCTAGTAATAATAATAATAATAATAGTAATAGGGACAGGTAGGAACCTTGGGAGATGATGGATATGTCTACAACCTTGATCATGATGATAATTTCACAAGTGAATGCTTATCCCAAACTTGATGAGTTGTTTACTATAATATGTGCTACCTTTTACATGTCAATCATACCTTAATAGAGTGAATTTTTTAAAAAAGTGTTAGTGTACTTACATAGAGGGTGAGAGAAGGAGAAAGGCAGATTGAGGTCAGAAATTGGTAGATTTTAAATATTGGAAAGTAAAGAATTAATAAAAGTAACATTTTAGAAATGATTAAACCAAAGACCATGCTAAGGATGAATTGGGTGGGGTGGGGGAGGGGTAGCGAATCTGAAGGCAAATCAGCCAGTCCAAAAGCCAAGACTATAAATACAGAAGTGAAGTGATAAAATAAAGATACCTATGAAAATGGAAATACACAGATGTGAAATATGCAGCAGTTATCAGAAAGTGGAAATCAAATATTCAACTCCACATTTTTAAATGTGCATGAGATGGAAAATGTTGTCACTGACAGAAATAGGGAAATGTGGGAAAGGAGCTAATTTTAGTGGAAAAAAGGAGTTTGGGTTTTACTGAGTTGAACTTATTAATCCACAGTGGTTTAATATTACATAACAACTTTGATCTTCCAAAGGAAATTTTACAGTCTAAGGCAGGGGGAGGCAAAAATGTGGCCTACAGGCAAATCCTAGTCTCCAAATGCTTTTAGAAATAAAGTTTTATTAGAACACAGCTTGCCAATTCTTTACATATTGCTTCTGGCTGTTTTTGCACTACCACAAGCAGGTTTTGACCCATTGTGACAGAGATCATATGACCTGCAAGTCTAAAATGAAAAAAAAAAAAAAAAAAAATTGAGGTTGACTACTGGTTGATAATGAGAAAGACACAGGTACCCTAGGGGGCAGAGACAAACTTTCCAAAGTCACACATGTAACCATGGCATTATCAAGGCATTTCAATAGTTTCTAAGGAAACGTAAGCAGATCCCATGAAATGGAATTTGAAAGGCAATTCTGATTCAAATGAAGAAAAGGAACATGCCCAAAAGCAGGAGATTGACTGACTAGTGTCCATCAGATAATCCACAGCTCAGATTTTCTGCAATTTATTTACATAATTTTTAAGGATAGACATACAATAAAAGATACATATAGGAGGGAAAAAAAGTGGCCTGCTGAAAATACTGTCACTATGCTAAAGTTTCAAGGCCCTGAAGTTAGAAAATGTTAATGAGTGACAAAAAGGACCTTGTAACCATATTCAAAATAAAAGGGAGAACGAGAGAGGCATAACAGAATCCAAAGAAGAGTGTGGGCTCTGGAACTGGTCACATCTAGGTTTAAATCTTGGCTTTGTCCTTTTCTTCTTAGGTGCACTTGGGTAGCTTTCAAACCTGTGTACACTGTGACCTGATTGTGGTTTTTATCTGTAAAACACTGACGATAAGCAAACCTACCTCAGAGGGTTGACGTGAATGAAATATGTTTGGTACAGTATGTGGTCTATAACAAGAGTTCATTACATATTCACTCTTACCACCATTTTTTTTTCTTTTTAAAAAATTCCTTTCAATTACAGTTTACATTCAAGACTATTTTGTACCAGTTTCAGGTGTATAGCTTAGAGGTCAGACAATCATATACCTGACAAAGTGCTCCCTTATTATCCCAAGCACCTGTCTAGCATTGAACATAGTGACACTTAACATCATTATTAATTAAAATAGTTTTAAGTATGGTTTGAGAGTATTTTAGAAAGGGAAGCATAGGTTAAAAAATAAACTACAAAATAATATAACAGTATAACATATTTTTCCTTAGTTTTTTTAAGGTATAGTTGATAAATAAAAGTTGTATACATTTAAGGTCTACAACTTAATAAATGACATGCATATACATTAACAAAATGGTAATTTTAAACATTTGTCTGGCAAGTAAGAATAACCTGGAACCTGACAGGAGGAGAACAATCCTATCTTGTGAGGAACAGTTGACATGGGGTAAAATAGACACAGAAGAAACTTCAAAAGTCATCCTGGTTGTGATGGGTTGCATGACTACTCCTAGAATCAATAGGTAGAAGTTATATGGGGCAAATTTCAGATCAGCAAGATCCCAATCACGTGATGCTTGCCTGAGCTTTCTGGAGGAAGAATAATTCATCAAATTAGTTCCCACAATGCCCCAGCCCTCCATAATATGAGTTACATGCATTTTCTCTAATGCTTATATCACTTTGGGAGGTTGAGATTTATCTTCAAGGGGAAGAGTTCCATGGGATTGAATGACCTCTCAAAGGAATATTATAAGGAGAATTCCAGTATTACATGGTAACAAAATCACAGAATTTATAATACCCATTCAAAATCCATGGGCTTTAGCCTTCATGATCTATTCCAGGATGGGCAGAAAGGAAGCAAGAGCCATACCTAGATGGAAGTTTAGAGGCTGGGCACATTGGGAGGCTGGTGTTGGAGAGGGACCACACAGGACCATGCCTGACAGTACACACCTACTAGGGGACTTTTTTCTTTGGGAGGGGTCATGATGAAAAGTAGAGAAAAAGTGTTTCCTGTGGGAAACTTCATTTATGGATCCTTCAGATCTTGTATTCTTAACAGGAGGAGAATGAAGAGACTATAGTTTCTAAAATTTAAAAAAAAGAAGAGGTAGGAATCCAAGATGGCGGCCAACAGGACAGCAGGCTGCAAGATAGTATGTGAGTGAGAGAGCGAAAATAGAGTGTGTGGACATGCGGGGAGTGTCTGTATTTGTAAGTGAGGGACAGCTATATTCCATAGGACTATTGGGGGCTGGAATACCAGGCTCCCCTGGTTGGGCAGCCTCTACTACTGCTAAAATCTCTCCTGGAGCAGCCAGCTCTGCAGTAGAAACCACACCATATTTTTTAAAAATAAATTTCTTTATTGATTTCAGAGAGGAAGGGAGAAGGAGAGATAGAAACATGAATGATGAGAGAGAATCATTGATCGGCTGCCTCCTGCACACCCCACACTGGGGATTGAGCCCACAACCCAGGCATGTGCCCTTGGCCGGAATCGAACCCAGGACCCTTCAGTCCACAGGCCGACCCTCTATCCACTGAGCCAAGCCAGCCAGGGCAAACCACGCCATATTGAAGGGGAGAATGGCTGTGATCGGATGCCCAGCCTTACCTTCAACTGGAGAGACCTTGGATACCTTCCGGAACCCTACAACCACATCACCCAGGGACCAGCTACCTCAGCTGCGAACACATGAACGCTGAGACTCCAGCCTCCCTGGCTGCAGGTGTCTAAAAAGTTTGTCCAGGGAGAGATAAAGTGGCACCGAATACTCGGTACCTTCTCACAGAGGAGTTAGAAGGAACAGCTGAATCGAACAACATCCACCTGGGATTGGCAAATTAAACACAGCTGGTTAGGCAATCTGTGGATGGAAAGGTCAGAGATCACCTGGAGAGAGTTCTGCCTCCTCAGAATCAGTTCGGTGTTTGTTGTTTGGGTGTTTGTTGTTTACATTTTTTTGATTAGTTGTTTGTTGTTTGCATTCATCTCAGAGTGTTTGTTGTTTGCATTTTTTGGATTAGCTGTTGGTTTTTTGACATTTTCTCCCCATATACATATATTTTCTCCCCTCTTTTTTCTTCTCTTTTTTTTCCCTTTCTTACATTTTTTTCCTTTTCTCAATATTATTTTTCCACTCTTTTCCCTCCCCTAATTCTCTCTTCTCTGGTGGTCACCTTTATTCGGGGTTATTGGTATCATGAATACATTTGTGTCAGTGACATGTGCGTTGTGTCTTGTCATGTTGAATTTTGTGCCTTTAAGTCAAAGTAGGAGAGAGAGAGAGTGCTACATAACCTGACATTCTGAGAGGAGCAAACATGGGGAGACAAAGAAACAGCCCCCATACGAAAGAAGAGGAATCACTAGAAAAAGAAGTAAACGAAATAGAGGCAAGCAATATGTCAGAGAAAGAATTCAGAGCAATGGTCATAAGGACTCTGAAAAGGATGGAAGACAAATTCAACAATATTTGTAAGAACCAAGAGGAAATGAAGAAGAACCAAGAAGAAATGACAAATGACATCACTGCAATAATTTCTATAATAGAAAGTAACAATAATAGACTAGAAGAAGTGGAGGACTGCATCAATAAGCTAGAAGACAAGGTAGGAAAAAATACCCAAGAAGAGCAGCCACTGGAAAAAAACTTGAAAAACAGGAGGAGAGCCTAAGGGAACTTTGGGACAACATGAAATGAAACAGCATCCACATAATGGGGTCCTAGAAGGAGAGGAAACTGAGCAAGGAATAGAAAACTTGTTTGAAGAAATAATGACAGAAAACTTCCCTGGTATTGGGAAGAAGAAAAAGCTCACACAAGTCCAAGAAGCTCACAGAGTCCCAAACAAGATGAAGCCCAAAAGACTGACACCAGGACACACTATAATTAAATTGTCAAACACCCAAGGACAGAGTAAGAATCATAAAGGCTGCCAGAGAGAAACAGAAAGTTATCTACAAGAGAACTCCCATCAGACTATTGACTGATTTCTCAACAGAAACACATAAGGCCAGAAGGGGATGGAATGAAATATACAAAGTCATGCAAAGCAAGGGTCTAAATCCAAGAATACTATACCCAGCAAGGCTATCGATCAAAGTTGAGGGTGAAATCAGGAGCTTCACAGACAAAACAGGACTAAGGGAGTTTATTACCACCAAACTAGCAATGCAAGAAATGCGTAAGGGACTGCTGTAAAAAGGAGAAATAGGAAGGGAAGAAGGAACACAGGCATAAAGACTAAAAATGGCGACAAACAAGTACCTATCAATAATAACTTTAAATGTAAATGGATTAAATGCCCCAATCAAAAGACATAGTGTAGCAGAGTGGATAAGAAAAAATGACCCATATATCTGCTGTCTACAGGAAACCCACCTCAGAAAAAAGAATTCACATCGACTGATGGTGAAGGGATGGAAAAAGGTTTTTCAGGGGAATGTTAATGAAAAAAAAGCTGAGGTAGCAATATTTATATCTGAAAAATTAGACCTCGAAGTGAAGGCCATAACTAAAGATAAGGAAGACCACTTCATAATACTAAAGGGAACAATTCAACAAGAAGATATAACTCTGGTAAACACAGATGCACCCAATACAGGAGCACCCAAATACATTAAAAAAAAAAACTTCTTGAGGATATTAAGGGAGAGATTGACAGCAATACAGTCATAGTAGGGGACTTTAATACCCCATTATCACCATTGGACAAATCCTCTAAACAAAAAATCAGCAAAGAAACATCAATACTAAATGACTCACTAGATCAGAAGGAATTAATTGACATCTTCAGAACATTTCACCCCAAAGCCACAGAATATACATTCCTCTCAAGTGCACATGGATCATCAAAGATAGACCATATATTGGGTCACAGGCCCATTTACTACTGCACCAAAAAAATTAAGATACCTAGGAATAAACTTAACTAAGGAGGTAAAAGACCTATATGCGGAAAACTATAGGACACTGAAAAAAGAGATAGAGGAAGACATAAACAGATGGAAGAACATACCATGTTCATGGATTGGTAGAATCAACGTCATTAAAATGTCCATACTACCAAAAGCAATCTATAGATTCAATGCACTTCCCATTAAAATACCAATGGCATATTTTACAGACCTAGAACAACGCTCCAAAAATTCACCTGGAATAAAAAAAGACCCCAAATAGCTGCAGCAATCCTGAGAAAGAAGAACAAAGTAGCTGGGATCTCAATACCAGATATCAAGCTGTATTACAAAGCCACTGTTCTCAAAACTGCCTGGTACTGGCACAAGGACATATAGATCAATGGAATAGAATAGATAACCCAGAAATCAACCCAAACCACTATGCTCAATTAATATTTGACAAAGGAGGCAAGAACATACAATGGAGTCAAGAAAGTCTCTTCAATAAATGGTGTTGGGAAAATTGGACAGATACATGCAAAAAAAATGAAACTAGACCACCAACTTACACCATACACAAAAATAAACTCAAAATGGATAAAGGACTTAAACATAAGACAGGAAACCATAAAAATACTAGAGGAATCCACAGGCAGCAAAATCTCAGACATATGCTGAAGCAATTTCTTCACAGATACAGCTCCTAGGGCAATGGAAACTAAAGAGAAAATAAACAAGTGGGACTACATTAAAATAAAAAGCTTTTGCACAACAAAAGAAACCATCAACAAAACAAGAAAGCCCACTGCACGGGAGAATATATTTGCCAATGTTATCACCGGTTATCACCGATAATGGTTTAATCTCCAACATTTACAGGGAACTCATACAACGTAACAAAAGGAAGATAAACAACCCAATCAAAAAATGGGCAAAGGTCCTAAATAGATATTTTCAAAAGAAGACATAAGGAAGGCCAAGAGACATATGAAAACATGCTCAAAGTCACTAATCACCCAAGAGATGCAAATCAAAATGACAATGCAGTACCACCTCACACCTCTCAGAATAGCTATCATCAACAAATCAACAAATGGTAAGTGCTGGTGAGGATGCGGAGAAAAAGGAACCCTCTTGCACTGCTGGTGGGAATGCAGATTGGTGCAGCCACTGTGGAGAACAGTATGGAGTTTCCTCAAAAAACTAAAAATGGAACTCTCATTTGACCCAGTGATCCCACTTCTGGGACTATATCCCAAGAAACTAGAAACACCAATCAGAAATGATATATGCACCCCTATGTTCATAGCAGCACAATTCACCATAGCTAAGATTTGGAAATAGTCTAAGTGCCCACCAGCTGATGAGTGGATTAAGGAACTGTGGTACATCTACACAATGGAATATTACGTGGCTATAAAAAGAAGGAACTTTTACCATTTGCTACAGCATGGATGGAACTGGAGAGCATTATGCTAAGCGAAATAAGCCAGTCAGAGAAAGATAAATATCACATGATCTCACTCATATGCGGGATATAATGATCAACATAATTTGATGAACAAGCATAGATCCAGAGACAAATGGCAGGGAAGGGGCGGGGGTGGTTAGAAAGCAACCAAAGGACTTATATGGGTGCATATTAGCATAACCAATGGACACAGACACTGGGGTGGTGGGGGCTTGCCCGGGGTGGGAATGGCTGGGGTGGGGGGTTAAGCAGGGGGAAAAGGAGACATATGTAAAACTTTAGACAATAAATAAATAAAAGTAGAAAAAAAAGAAGAAACAAAATTATGCACATGAAAGGAAGAACATCTTTTAGAGGACATGTGGTGTACATTTTGTGTCTTTCCATTTCCTTATTTTCTTTCTTTTTTTTCTCCACACTTTAGTCAGATATCTTACCCTTCAGGACCAAAAAGTTCTGTAATTAATCTGATTGTTTTCATTCTCATTTGTCTTTATGGTCCATAGAAACACAATGCATGGACCTTGGTATTGAAGAAGTGGAAGGTCAGGTGGGAGAAGAGAGGGAGGGGCTTTTTCTTTCTTCTTCCCAAATGACAAGGCTAAGAAACCACTTCTAAAGCCTTTCCATTGACACCTGACCTTTGAAAGCACTGTCATCACCAGCGTCATTTCCTTTGCATTTTCATGATAATTGCCATAAATCTTTGAGGCCCGCTTAACTTCTGGTTGGACCCTGATTTCTTGATTGCAACCATCTTTGCCTGCACAATGGGCTTAGTTTCCCTCTTTTGTACCAAAAAGGGCACTAATAACCCTGTCAACACCAAGGTTGACTCTTACTGAGGAAAAAAGTTAGTTTTTATGTGACTTACTAAGTAGTGTTCAAAATAATTTCTACAATTAAGCTTTAAAAGTATTCTGAAATATAGCAAAATTATTGGAAATTTAAAAAAATATTTGTGTAACCATCCAATGAGGCCACTTGGGATGGTCACATGCATTTGGCTATATCATTCCAACACCTCTTTGAAAAAAAACAAAAAACAAACCAAAAAAAACAAATGTTATTCTCTTTTTCTATAGTCACTTTTATTATTAAGACTACTTTGAAGACGCAACAAAGTGTTTCGGTGTTTTGAGGTGGGATTTTTTTTGGTATTTGCAACATTGGTTTATCTGCCTTTCTGTCTAGTGGTTGTCATAGTTATTGCTTCCTTAATTCCCATGAGAAAAAAAAAAATACAGGAATAGAAAAGTAGTGTCCCCTTACATTGGTTTCTGAGAGTGAGTGTGCATAACATAACCTACTGAATGGAGACTATGTAATGAAAGAAATACATAAGAATGCTAAAGGCACATTTATGAATGCAATGTATTTTACCAATATGGGTGTGCAGACATAGCCACCCTAGGCTGACTTAAAGTGTTAAACAAAACCCCCTCAAACTTAGATGCCCCAAGCATCACTCAACAGTCTAGGACTGACATTTAATTTAGAAAGATGTGACTGTCCTTCATATTTCCTGTGCTCTTTATGAACCTGTTTATCAAATGTATAGAACACTTTTGTTTATGATAGTTTATGATTAATCATTCACCAAGGACCCAGCACTTTGTACCTGTTATTGTCAAGTATTTGTTTGGACTGCATTTGACCCTTTGTACCAAGTGGTCTGTGTTGGAACCTTAAAAACAATCCACTTCAATGAATGTGAGTATGGTACTTCTTGAAATCCTGTGGCTCTGTTGCTATAACATTCTGCTATATAAGAGAGGCCAAAACTACTGTTTCAGTTACAAAATCAAATTTATTGTCACCCCAAAATACATCTTTTCATTTTGAGTTACTTGTAAGCATTCTGTTTGTTTTTTAAATATTTTATTGATTTTTTACAGAGAGGAAGGGAGAGGGATAGAGAGTTAGAAACATCGATGAGAGAGAAACATCGATTAGCTGCCTCCTGCACACCCCCTACTAGGGATGTGCCTGCAACCAAGGTACATGCCCTTGACCGGAATCGAACCTGGGACCCTTCAGTCCGCAGGCCAACGCTCTATCCACTGAGCCAACCGGTCAGGGCACTTGTAAGCATTCTGAAGTGAAATTTTAAACACTGTTTGAAACAATGGATGGCCATTTTGTGGCCAAAGGGTATTGCATGGAGTATATCTCTTTGCAAAAAACAAGAACAGGCTGACCTGATCTGCCCTCATCTTTGCTGTGGGTGATGGTCAAAGTCCTTTGCAAGTAATACACCTCAAGGAAGTATATCCATACATCTGATTACTTAGTCACCAGAGGATCTCAACTTCCAAAACAACAGCACAGGTCAGAAAGAAGAATAGAATGCATTACTGCATTTGTTCAATCAGTCGCTGTTTAGACACCTCTCAGATGAGTCACTGCCTCAGTTTTCATGTCTTCTCCTTCACTCACACAGACAACAAATATTCATTGCAAGGCTGCCATGTATGATATATCTTGCAGAAATCAATCAGGGTGGTCTGTAAATTCCAGGAATTATAATCTCTCTCCGGGCATGAATATGCCTACATTTAACTTTAAAACAAAGTTGTAAATGTGCCTGCCGCATGTCTGATACAGATAATAATTGCCAAGCATTCAGAGCAGTATTATATATTTGTAATCTTTTATTCAGAGACCATTTTACAAAATAAATAGATTTGGGGTTAAGGAATGGAAAGTAAAACTTTGATGGGGGGGGGGGGGGTGCCAGGAAAAGGAAGTAGAGGCAGTAAAGTTAGTGGGCCAAGAATTAATTGAGGAAGTTTTGTTAGACAGGAGAGTTCATTAGCAGGATTAGTTTGAAATGTGACTAAAAATGGAGGCAATGTAGGTCTCTTATTTTATTACTAGTGGCCCAGTGCATGAAATTCACTGTTGTCCTTAAAACCCATCCTCAGCCCCCACCTTAGGTTCTGCCTTTACACCCAGATTAGGTTCTGATTGGTTGGTTTCTATGCCAATCAGTATTAAAAGCTTCGCCTCCTTGGCAGCCATTGGCTCCTCGCACTTCACCCAGATTTGGTTCTGATTGGTTGGTTTCTACACCAGTTGGCATCTCTGGGCCTATCAATGGGCCTGATCAGAGAGGCGGGGCTGATCAGCAGCTCCAGCAGAGGCCCTAGAGAAAGAGAGGTGCGGCTCCTGGCCAGGCCTGGAGCAAAAGAGAGAGGCAAGTGCTGATCAACAGCTGCCACAGAGGCTACAGATCATAACCTGCTTCTCTCTCTGTGCCTGATCTGCAGCCCCCTCGGCAGTCAGTGCTGGGTCGGTGCCTGCAGGAGCGACAGTCAGTCAAGTCTTCGGTCCTTTTGAATGTTACAGACCCTGGGTTTTTATATATTAGGATGAGTTCTGATGAGCTGTTAAAAGATGGGAAGAAGGTGCAAATTATTAGTCAAAACTAGAGTAACTGTTTAAACTCTAGAAGAGAACAGACTACATAATATTTTTACATGTAAAACAGTGATATTGACTGCCCCGACCTGCAGGGCACGCTTCGTGGGTACACCGCACCAAATCCTGCAAAGGAATGAGAGGATAGGAGACGCGAAGAAATGGAGGCAAGACAAAGTTCTGATCAAGCCTCAGTTTTATTCTTTACAGCGAGTGGTATTTATACTGTTTCTAGAGGAGGGGGCAGGCAAAGGAAGTCGTTAAGGATGAAACAGGCTTTGGAATGTCGCAGCTTATCAGCGGAGATGTAGCTTGCTTTGTGCTTAGGGTGAGGGTATGTTATTTAACTCCAGGCTAAATCGCAAGGTTAACTTTTAACTCCAGGCCAAATCGGGAGTTGGCTTGGAGGAGCCAGAAATCTCTTGTTGTAAGCTGGAGATGTATATGTGATTTATAATGGCTCCCAACAATTGACAAATATTATAATATTTTCATACCACTTTTTTTAATTTAAGAATTTCTTCATGAGAAATCTGATGTACTTCTTATCTGATCTCAGAAGGTGCAAATCTATCTAAATAAATCAATAAGGAATTCTCAAAATATTTAAAAAATAATTTATTTAAACTGACATGTCTGCTCTCCTGGGTTATGAGCTTAGACCTCAAAATATATGTTGATGGAAGCAGTGGCAAGTGTGAATTGACTCATTGTTTGTTTTGTAGTTCTTTTTTTTTTTTAGATAAAATCCAATGATGCTCTTTATGTTCAAATCAACAAATATCAAATCTAACAACTAGAAACTATGCCAATATAATAACACCAGGGAAGACTGCTGATTTTTGCTAACAATTATTTTCAAAATGACAAGCGACCCAAAATGTCAAAGAAATTTCATTTCTTAAATATGCTTCAAAATTCCAATGCTTACCTTGGAGGCAAAGGAAGAAGCTAACTTTAGAGGTACTGTGGGACCCTAGCTGGTTTGGATCAGTGGATAGAGCATCAGCTGCAAACTGAAGTCAAGGGCACATGCCTGAGTTGTGGGCTCAATCCCCAGTGGGGGGTGTGCAGGAGGCAGCAGACCAATGATTCTCTCTCATCATTGATGTTTCTATCTCTCTCTACCTCTCCTTTTCTCTCTGAAATCAATAAAAAATCTATTTTTTAAAAAAAGAAGACATTAAAAAAATAATACTGGGAGGGGTTCTGTTCGAATATCCACTTGCATACACTCCACATTTATTCATTCACATATTTATTACTTCCTACATTTTTTCATGAAACATTTATCAAGTGTCTACTACATTCCAGAATGGACTAATCTTTAAAATTAGGTTATCTCAGAAATAAAAGGTTATTTATTTTCTTGCTCGTTGAAGCTGTCCTTTGGAAAGGGACAACTGTAAAACAATGACTAATTTAATCTTCTCTTCAACTTAAATGTACTCCATGCCCTGGAAAATAAAAGAACTAATAAGAAAATTTCCCTCAGACAACTTGCTCTTTGGTTCATCTCCAATCCAGAGTCTCACAGTATATCTATCTATATAAAAGCCTACGCAACCATTGCAACTGAACGGATGACCGAACAGGCTGAGTGGGACAACCAGGCCAGCAAGGGGGTTAGTGAGGGACAACCAAGTGAACAAGCAGCAGGCTGCATGGGGCAACGAGGCCGGCAGGGGGGTTAGTGAGGGGCGACCAAACGACCAAGCAGCAGACTGCATGGGGTGACCAGGCCCGTGGGGCGGGGGGGGGGGGGGGCAGTTGGGGGCAATCAGGCAGGCAGGCAGAGGCAGTTAAGGGTGATCAGGCCAGCAGGGGGGAAGTTAGGGGCAACCAGGCAGCCGAGGGGGGCAGTGAGGAGAGATCAGGTTGGCAGGCAGAGGCGGTTAGGGGTGATCAGACTGGCGGGGGGGGGGGGGGGCAGTTAGGGGTGATTAGGCAGGCAGGCAGGTGAGTGGTTAGGAGCCAGCAGTCCAGGATTGTGAGAGGAATGTCCCCCGAGGGGTCCTGGATTGGAGAGTGTGCAGGCTGGGCTGAGGGGACCATCCCCTGCCATGCACAAATTTCATGCACTGGGCCTCTAGTAACTCTATAAGCTTCTATATTTATCGTCTCCTGGAATGTGTTTGAATAAGACCATCTGTGAATGCATTGCAAAAACATATCTATTATCATTCTAATTCATGTTATGGATGATTCCCTTCATATGTTTGAAAACATGGAATTCTAATATATGAAAAAATACCTCTTATTGCTTTGTTGCCTTTGCTTATCCTTAAACTTTTTTATATCTTCTTTAGGCTATAGTACATTCCAAAACAACAATTAAATCTTGATCATTTACAGGAATTTACAGGGACATAGCCACTCAAAAAGTTTTATTGAAATCTAATTCACAAGCCATAAAATTCACTCTTTTAAAGTGTACAATTCAATGTGGTGTTTTTTTAATACAGTCAAAGAGTTGTGAAACTCTTGCCATTGTGTAATTGCCATTTATCTACTTTCTGTATCTATGGATTTGCCTATTCAGAACATTTTATATAAATGAAATCACACAATATGTGACCTCTTGTTATTGCTTCTTTTACTTAGTATAATGTATTCAAGGTTCATCCATGTTGTAGCATGCATTCTAACTTCATTATTTTTATTTTTTATAAAATATTGAATATTCCATTGTACAAATATACCACATCTTGTTTATCCATCCATCTGTTGATAAACATTTGGATTATTTCCAATATGGCTATTATGAAAAATGCTGATAAAAACATTGTGTACAGGCAGGTTTTTGCATAGACATAAGTTTTCAATTCTCTTGAATACATACCTAGGGGTAGAATTGATGGGTCATATGGTAATTCTATATGTTTAATATTTTGAGGAATTTCCAAAGTGGTTTCCAAAATGGCTGCACCCCTTTACATTCCCACCATCAATGAATGAGAGTTCTAACTACTCCACATCCTCACCAACACTCAAATTTTGTCCTTGCATGTGAATGATGTGTCTGAATTTCTCATAATTCATTTCAAAGCACACTATAACACTCTTTTTGTGTGGAGATAAGGATACTATCCTTTTTCATGTGGACAGCTTCTCAAATCCCTGTGTCATCCTGCAACCAGGATATTAGGATTTCTGAGAGGAAATTCCTTACAGCCATTGCATACTCTCCAAGTGGCACAGTCATTCTCTCACACTTTCCCTGGTACAGGAAGGAGCATGGTCCTGGGGCCTTCAGTGGACCTCCCTAATGCAGACCGAGAATATAGTGTGCAAGCTGAGGGAAATCAGGTGATGCATGTTCTTTAGGGGTGTTAGGCTGAAGAACTCATGATTTGTCTCCCATGTCATCAAGGTTATTTACTAGTATACATTCTAATTGGAATGTTGACTTTTCTTATGATTACTATGCATCTTGTATGAAGTCAGTGCCCAGTAATCTGATAAAGTTTTTAGAGTGCTAAAGGTCAAATATTTTCGTCAGGCGAATTCCTTAGGCAAAATTAAGATGCACAGCATGCTCCAAGATGATATTCAGGAACAACTAACTTAGTGAGTTTCAAGAATTCATGATTTGAATAATATGTTTAATTCACACACCTTTAAAAAGTTAGGACAGATTGCTAATGACCTACAAATACTTGAAATTCTATTGAAATACTATCATGTAAAAATTTATAATGTGCTCGGAGTAAGAGTTCAATCTTACCCATTACGAAGCTAGCATAAGTAAACAACCGTAGCATATGCCTGATTTAAGATATAAATGTATATGCTAAACTGAGCCTGATATTACAAGATAAGGTGAAGGGTCTTTAGTAAATTATGTTGGTATGTATATATCACATGTTACTATTTGAGACTGTTAAATCACACACTCACACACACACGTATATACACACACAAGCATGAACACACAAATTATTGGACAACACCATCCATACAATCTTACTCTCAAAACACTACTCTCATAAAGTGCTTTGCAGGTCCTAGCATGTTTTAGTCCCTGAAAAAAAGTTTGCTAAATAACTCCAAATGTTGCTAAAAATCATTCAATAATACAAGTCTCAAAGTATTAATTTCCCTTTGTTGTTACCTTTTATACTCTTATTGTTCTGGATATTGAGTCAATGTCAGTGGCTGATGATTTTCTCATGAACAAAATGGGGCAAATGGGGGAGGTTGCAGCGTATCTCTACAGACCTATAGATTCTTCTATTTCTAACTGGGCATTGTCTTCATTCTCTGCCTCCTGGTACTGACAAAATCTTTACAATAAATGAAACAAACCTAGCAACACACTTTCTTACTTGCTCAAGATACTATAACCTAGATGAAAGATTATAGCTAGAACCACTCTATTGCCTCAAGTGCATTGTTAGAACTTGGGGGATCTTTATACATGACTTTAACTTGGCTAGGCTACCTACTGGCAGAAGACAATCCAAAAGTTCAGTGTGTCAAATGCTCCGTGAAGACTCTAGGGAGAATTGCATGCCCCACTCCACTCTTAAGGACCTCCATCACAGAACCTCCACCCCCCTCTGCACTCATCTGCTCACATGTCCATCTGTCCCTAGAAGGTAAGCAATGGGTCAAGAATCAGGTCTTGATCATCTTTGTATCTCCAGTGTCTGCCATATGGTAGGCATTTGATAAATGTATGGCAGTTGATCACCATCGTCCTCTAAATCTCTTGCAATGGAAATAATTCTATTGACACTTACACTGAGTGACACGTATTTGTTAGCATAGGGGAAGTAAAACTTTATCTGTATGTTCTTAGGGCCTCCAGCTAGGCCTTAGAATTAAATTCATATAAGACAGACTAACAGGTGAAAGCATGTAGATTTTTGCATGTATATGATAGGACTTATGAAAAAATGAAGATCCAAAGAAGTGGCAAAATGTTAGTGCCCGTATACTAGCTTGAACAAAAAGAGGTAATTGTGGAAGGCAAAGTAACTAAAAAATACAGGGTGACTAAAGGAAGATAAGAGTTATTTTAACAAAATCTGTTTGTACCGATTTCTCTTTGCTTCCACTCCCATCTCTGGTGACAAGAATGTGTCTTCACTCCGGGTTCAAGGGAGAGCAACTTTCACATGGAAGTTTCCTGTTTAAAGGAAGAAATGTGGGGACGGTGTCCTTCTTGCAGCTGCTATTTTCCAAGTGACTTTAACTCAAAATAAGCCTTAAGCCAAAGTGGCATATTTTCAGGGGGCACATTCTGCCATCCTTCATTTGTTTATGTAGATGATGATTATAACCCCTTCATAAGGTTGCTTTAAAGAAATGAATGAATTATAGGTGTGTGCATGTGTGCGTGTGTATGTTTGTGTGTTTTAGAACAGTGCCTGGCATTTCATCAGTGCTACATAAGTATAAATTATTGCTTCCAGTTTAAGAAGATGATCTGTCCAGGTAAATGATGTTTCCACCATATTTTAGTCCAGCCTGGCTCCCTGATATGATACTGAACCATGTCCAGCATGGCCAGGGGTGAACCTGAGGAGGGGTGGTGAAGGATTAAAGAAGACAGACAAGAGAATACAGTTGGGGCCAGGTAGGATCACTGTGCCTGGATGAGGAAACAGTGACACAGCCAGTAAGCTGAAGCTTTATTTTATAGTCGGATCACACAAAGCAAAACAAGGGCAAGATGTTTACAATGTTCTTGTGAATTTCAAATCTATTTCGTTACTCAAGCCTTGTTTTGGAAGCACTTGCTGCACCTCCCACAGCCCATTAGCTACCTAGGAACAAGGGAGGGCTATAAGGTCATGCTTAATTGTGCTAGCAGGGCTCTGCCCTCCAAGCTGGGACTTGTATGTGGCTCTGCCACAGGTCAGTTTGAGGCTTGACCCTATAGCTGCTCCCTACATGATACCACCCAAAAAAGTGTGAAAATTCAAACGTATTTACTTTGCACACAATTTCAGGTGACTTTAATTTAAACTAAACTTGTAGCTTATAAAAATAAATGTATTCATTTAGTTAGTAATCAAAGTCCAAATAAATCCCTGGTCATGAAGCATCCAATTATTCTTTTGTTCTTCCCAACTATGGACACTAGCAGAGGAGAGAGGAGAGGGTTTGCTCTGGGAAACTGAATGTTAGCTGTTTATATGTCATTATATTATCTATTATCCAAGTATTTGTCTTGGTTTGTCTATATTATAAGCTCCTTGGCCATTTGCCTCATTCAATATTAAGATGCTCACCCTAGAGCAGCGGTTCCCAACCTGTGGGTCACGACCCCTTTGGGGGTTGAATGACCCTTTCACAGGGGTCACCTAAGACCATCGGAAAACACATATTTTCGATGGTCTTAGGAACCGAGACACCACTCCTCTATCCATCTCCAGGCGGGTCCACCCACATGCAGATACGCCCACATACGAGTACCCGGCGTATTAAAGGTTGAGAACCACTGCCCTAGAGGCTCTCAATAAGCATTAATTGAATGAGTAATTGAAAATAAACCTACATGCATTTTTACTCAAATCTAAGCTTTTGCTAAGTTTTAACTTTCTTGATCCTTACCATTCACCAAGAAAAAAAAAATACAACCAGTGATAAGTCCCTTTTTAATCTTAAATTCCACTTTCATTTTTGTTTCAATAACAAACAGTACAGGTTTGATATAATTTATGAATTTAACTTTGAACTAAACCTAGAAAATAGCCTGAGCATATGCCTAAACTTCCTTTTGCAAGAATCTCTAATTATATTGGCTCATGTAACCTAGTCTTATTTAAATGATCTATCCTGCTCTTTGCCTACTTTAGGTAACTAGTAAATGTGAATGTGGAAGGGTCTGCTCCATGCTGGGGAGATTTAGCTCAGTGCAGACATAAAAGGTGGAATTCAAAGTAGTTGGTTAAACAATGGTGCATGCTTACTTTTCATTCTCAAACTACCAACATTTAATGTCCAGTTCTGTAACAAAAAACTTAAATCACAGTTTGCAGTTGAAAGAGAGAACATACAGCCTACACTGGTCACCCCAGGCAACCTCTGGGGTGAAAGGAATCCATTCCCACCAACCTTAATTGAGACCCATTTTCTTCTCAGTAGAAACTCTACTTTTTCATCTGATTTTTTTTTTTAACACAGAGAGCTCTATTTACATAAGAACAAATTCAGGTATAGAAGAGTCTTATTAGAAAAAGCAGATTCAAAACTTCCAAAATGAATACATCAATTAAGGGCTCTAGCCAATTTTACATATGATAAGACTAATCAAATTTGTCATCATGAGAACATTTATTATATGGAAAAATCTACAAATAAATGTTTGCTTATTTTCTTTTTACATGAGGACAATCTAGGTAAAGGCAGCTGGTTGTTGAATTCCATAGATTGAGAGGAAAAGAGATTTTCTTTTGGAAATCAGGGAGAGAAGTGATTTTTTTTATTTGCATAATTTGAAAACAACTTGAAAATGGAAATGTTTTCTATGCTCTTACCAGGCGCATGCCCCAAATAAACTATTCTAATTCAATAGTACAGGGTTGTGGATAAATGACATGCTCCATGGGTGAAGCATTCTGGAAAAAAATAAAAGCTTAATGTGTCATCCTGCCTGATTCTCAGGCAGCCAAACAGCTTTGCCCCATCTCCATTCTGCACACTATTTATGTGTTTCCATTTGCATGAACCTACTCGAAGGTTTTGCCCGGTTGATTTTTCAAGTTAATGATAGGGCACTTGGGGAAAGATTAATGTCAGGAATGCAGAGCTTCAGCAAATTGCTGAAGAGTTTCACCATACAATTAATCTCTCTCTTTTCTGCATTACAACAGTGCAAGGGATGAATGCAGGAAGCTGTCATAATGCAGATATCACAGGTCTGTCTTTGAGAGCTGTAGGAGTCAGCTGTAAAACTGATAGGAAGATGGCTCTCTGCTCTAAGAAGGATTTATAAATCCTCCCCTGCTCCCCGTGCCATCCTTCCTTGCCAAGTGCTGTGGTACCTCAGTACAATCTCCCATTCCACAGGCAGCAGTCTTCTAATCAGGACTGTGGGAGGGCGCTGAGATGGCATCTCAATTAAAGCAATGGCATGGTTTTATCTCCACAGATGTCCCCTACTATCCTCCAATGTTTCCAGTTTTATTTTCATTTGACTGGGGACAATTCTCTTTCTTCAATGTGCTGTATGAAACAAATACTTCTTCCGTCCAAGGCAATATTGTGTGGAAGACTAGAGTGATATGCAAAATAGTTAACTGGTTGGTATGCCACAGAAGCAGGCCAATGAGAAGGATGCAGGCCTCAGCTGAATGCCTGTTAACTCCTTATTCACTGGATTGTGGTTTTTCTGGGGACTTGGGAAGTAGAGTAGACTGAGACAGTGGAAGTGAGAATAAGATGCTTGAGGGTAGTATCTTGTATCAAATAGTAATACAGTTTGTTGTTATTTCTTTGAACCTCATCAGTATCCATCACCCTCTCTTTTTAGCTTCTTAACTAGCAATATCCAGGGTTGGCCCTCATAGACATCTCGATCAAACAATAGCCAAATATGTCACTTCTCTCAAACAGGTGATAGGTATTGGTAATCTTATCCATCTTTCTCTCCACCCTACAGAACCAGAACATGCTTGCTCACTATGCCTCCTGAGGAGGGCAGTGCTTTATCAAGCCACAGACATTTATATACCCAGCTATACTGACTATCCTCACTCATGCTAATATCTATGGGCTGTGGGCTGGCAGCCCAGAGAGGTACCCACTGGAATTATCTGAGCCCAAGGATGAGTTTTGAGCTTTGAGAGAGAAAAAATTTTCCCTCTCACTCCAGGTACATAATTCTTGAAAAACAGTTTAAAATTTAGAGGCTAAGCCATTTTTTTCCTAAGTAGCATGACCTCGGAAGGGAGCAGAAATACCTGGAAAATATAGGTGCCAGACTGGTCTCCCAAGAGAGGGGAAGATAACCATCATCTGGGGCTTAGGGAACAAGGAATCTGGGTCCCCAGTAGTATGGCCGTGAGGCTGCCTAGGCCTGGGCAAAGGAAATTGTAATAGCTGAAATGGGCCCTCTTGCTCAACATTTGGACAGGCAATTGTCAAACACAATTTTTGGACAATACATCTCATATGAATTAGTGGAGTATCTCCATCACTAATGGTGGAATAACCTTTGGTGCCACCTTCTAGATTTTGTACAGCTCTCAGAACTGAATTCTTTGATTCCCTTTGCCTGAGATTGTGGTGAGTCAGGGGTTTGACTCAAACCAAACTCATAGAATCCTGCTGAATTGGTCATCTAATTTAGTATGTTATTTCTCCACATATGAATTCTTATGAGGTGGGGAGCTTTTAGTGTAAGGACAAAATTTCATTGTGAACTCTGCTGTCATGCCAGGACCTCAGCAAGCAGGTGGGCCCCTCTCAGCTAGCCAGCTAATTGAGCAGGGTGGAGAGTGAGCCCAGCAGAGCAAATCAGATTCCCTCTCCCATATGCCTGTTGTCAAAATACAGAGGCTGAGGCCAGGAGAGCTAGAGTCATAGACTCATAGACAGTCCAACTACATTATTCACAGATTTTGCATTTGCAAATCTGCCTACTTGCCAGAATATATGTGTAACCCCAAATAGAACAAGCAGTGTTTTCATAGTCATTTGTGGACATGTGCAGAGCAGCAGATTTCTGTCTCCTGACCCACACGTTCCTGGGAGTTCAAACAAGGCCATACTTCCCTCTTAGTTCATCTCTCATACTGTAAACAAGTGCCTTTTCTCAGTCTATGTAGTGCCATGTTTTATGTACTTTTATTCGTGGCTTTACTGTTTAAATTGTCCCCCAAATATCATGCTGAAGTGCAGTCTGGTGTTCCTAACCTCAGGAAGGCTGTGAAGTGCCTCATGGAGCAAACACAGGTGTTACATGAACTTCCTTTAGGCCTGAGTAATAGCACTAAAGGCCATGAATTCAACATTAATGAATCAACAATATATATTAAATAAGGTGTTTTTAAAACAGAAACACACATAAAACAATGTTATGTATTTATCAATTGATGAAAATCTCATAACCAGAGTCTCACAAGAACATAACCTTCTATCCCCCACCAAAAGCAAAGGATTACTATTCACTAATTCAGCATTTGTGGTGATTTTCTAGAACATAACTACTGTGAATAATGAGATTAGACTATTAACTGAACAGCAGGGCTATCAGTTTCTGGTCAGGCTAGGTAGAAGCAAAGAAACATAGAACTGCCATTTGACCCAGTGATCCCACTTTTGGGAATATATCCTAAGAAACCTGAAACACCAATCAGAAAGAATATTTGCACCCCTATGTTCATAGCAGCACACTTAACAATAGCTAAGAAGTGCCCATCAGTAGATGAGTGAATAAAAAAGCTGTGGGACATTTATACCATGGAATACTATGCAGCTATTAAAAAAGAAGGATCTCTTACCCTTTGAGACAGAATGGAGGGACCTGGAGAGTAGTATGCTAAGCAAAATAAGCCAGTCAGAGAAAAATAAGTATCACATGATCTCACTCATATGTACAATCTAATTAATAAAATAAACTGATGAACAAAATAGATCCAGAGACATAGAAACATGGAACAGACAGATGAATTTCAGAGGGAAGGCAGGGGTAGGGGTGGGGAGAGATTAATGGGGGAATATATATATATATATATATACACACACACATGCCATGGACACAGACAATAATAGAGTGGTGAAGGCCTGGGAGGGGTGGGTGTGGTGTGGAGGAGGACAATGAAGGAAAAAGGGGGACATCTGCAATACTTTCAACAATAAAGATAATTTTTTAAAAAAGAATGAAACATGGCTTGAAGAGGGTACTGAGTAGATGCTCACTGATGAGTGGAGATGAGAGGCTGTGATTGCCTGGGTATAGAGACAGGCATGTGGATAGAGAATCATCTTGTTTCTCACTTTCTTTTTTCCCTGCACTCAGGCTGTGCTTCCTGCAGCTGGTTGCTGTGAGAGTCCCTCTACATTCAAGCATAAACACACATGAACTCAAGCAAGCATCAGATGTTTCCCTGTTCCTTTCATACACATTTCTATGGACTAAAACTACCCAGTATTACCAGTAACACCTTATAACAAGATCTACAAATTGAGCCTTACATGAAATGTAAATATCAGTTGATAAGTTATTCTCATCCTTAGCACTAATAAAATGAAAGAAAAATTTAACAGATAAGGCTAAATTAATGACCTATTAATCTTTATTCCTATGCCCTGTATTTATTTGAAATAACTTCTATTTGTCTTTTGTTGTTAATGATGTTGACAGTGTTAGAGTTGTCTCCTATCCCTCCCTCACTTTTACCCCTCTCCAGCAAGTCCCCACCCTACCCCAGGCCTTCATCACATTATTGTCTATGTCCAAGGGCTATGCATATATGCATATATGGTCTTTGATTAATCTCTTCCAGTTCCCCCCACACACCTCCCCTCTGACAACTGTCAATCTGTTCCATGTATCCATTCCTCTGGTCATATTTTTTCATCAGTTTATTTTGATCATTAGATTCCTCATATGAGTGAGATCATGTGATATTTGTCCTTCTCTGACTGGCTTATATCATTTAGCATAATAATCTCCAGGTCCACCCATGCTATCACAAAAAGTTCCTTCTTTTTTATAGTTGCACTAGAGGCCTGGTGCACGAACTTGTGCACCAGTGGGGTCCCTTGGCCTGGCCTGCAGGATTGGGCCAAAACCGGCTCTCCAACATCCCCAAAGGGTCCTGGATTGCAAGAGGGCACAGGCCAGGCAGAGGGACCCCACCGGTGCACAATCGGGGCTGGGGAAGGACGTGGGAAGTTGGCCAGCTTGGGAGGTAACATGGGAGAGCTCCAGGGCGTGTCTGGTCTGTCTCACTCAGTCCCAATCGGCCAGACCCCAGCAGCAAGCTAACCTACTGGTCGGATCATCTTCTCCCTGGTGGTCAGTGCACATCATAGTGAGCGGTTGAGCGGCCTTAGCATATCATTAGCATATGACGCTTTGATTGGTTGAACAGCCGACTGGACAACCAGACACTTAGCATATTAGGCTTTTATTATATAGGATAGTATTCCATTGTGTCTATGTACCACAGCATTTTCATACATTCATCTACTGATGAGCACTTGGGCTGTTTCCAGATCTTAGCTATTGTAAATTGTGCTGCTATGGATATAGGGGTGCATATATTCTTTTTGATTGGTGTTTTGGATTCTTAGGATATATTCCCAAAAGTGGGATCACTGGGTCAAAAGGCAGTTCTACATTTACTTTTTTGAGGAAACTCCTTACTGTTCTCCACAGTCGCTGCACCAGACTGCATTCCCATCAGCAGTGTACTAGGGTTCCCTGTTCTCCACATCCTCACCAGTACTTATTGTTTGTTGATTTATTGATGATAGCCATTCGGACAGGTGTGAAGTGATACTGAATTGTAGTTTTTCCCAATGAAATTATACTTTATTCATTTTTTCCAGTGTTTTGGAGACTTTATTTTTTAAATTTTTCTTTATTGTTTAAAGCATTACAGATATCCTCTTTTTTCCTCCAATGACCCCCTCTTTCCTATTCCCTTCCCCTCCCCAGGCCTTCAACGCACTAGTGTCTGAGTTCTTTGGTTAAACCCTTCTACTCTTCCCGCCCCCTCCTCTGCCCACCCCCCCCCCCACCCCCCCCCCCCCCGTCCCGGCCAAGAATCATCAGTCTGTTGCATGCTTCCATGTCTCTGGATCTATTTTGTTTGTCAGTTTATTTTACTCATTAGATTTCACATATAAGTGAGATCATGTGATATTTGTCTTTCTCTGACTAGCTTATTTCACTTAGTGTAATAAGCTCTAACATGGGTCCCTCCATATTGTCTCAAAGCCTTGGACAGCCCGGTATGCTTGCTTAGCCTACACACAGTCACAGAAGGTTCCTGTACTCACCCACAGCCCTTATACCCTTGAAGATGGTTCCAGCTCCACAAGATTACTGCTTTCAAGGATGGAAAGAGATGAATCTGGAACACCCAGTTTCACAATCTTTCACTTTTAGTTCACTAAAATGTAGTAAATAGGAACAAGTCTTACTTCTTTTATAGAATAAGTGTTACACTTTATACACATAAAAAGGCACATGGCTTAAAGTATGTGCAAAATGCACACAGTGGAGTGAATACAGCTGGGAATATTTGCCCCTACAGTAAACATAGCATATTTGGTACAGAGCATTTCTATTATAAATAAAGGAAGTGTTTATGTAACCCATCAGTTGCCATTATAGTACTAATAAAACCCAACAAATGGTAGAGGTTTTCATCCATATACGAAATATTTATTCAGTGTATCTCTTAACCTAGTGCTTTGGAAACTCTTTGTCTTTAACTCATGAACTGCATGTATGTTTAGTGACTAACATGTACATGAGATAAACTGAACGACATAATTCTATAAGAAGAAAAGCAAATGAGGTCAAGTACAGACATGTAAATTCTAGTTATAAATCTACTCTGTGATTCCCTCAAATGTCTGAGTTGCTACCATAGTCACCAAATGTAAAAATAATGTGACTAAGCAGCCTTACTCACTTCTACTTGCCAATGAACAGCAGGACCTGAATATTCTCTGCCTTCTCTTCAGACACTGACAAGACCTGTCTGTTCTCTATGTGAGATCTGAGCCCATCAGGCAAGCCTCTCTCAGATCCTCTTGTCTAATGAGATGACGCCGCCTTTGCCAATGGATAGAAGTAACATCCCTAGTCCCCAGTATCTTAAGAATCTGTGCAGGGTCCCCCATTAGCCACCTCACTCTCTCCTTACTCTTTCAACAAAATACAATGTTGTGAAGCAATTGTGCCAACAGCTTTCTAGAATTGTTCTGACTGAAATACGATCTTTAGCCTCCAAACTTGCTATTTCAAAATCTCATTTGCTAGTACAGCTCAACCCTCTATTCCTAACCATCCACACAATGTCCACTGCCCGCAGGCAGAAAAGAGTTAGTTGACATGAAAAGCATTCCAGTTTCCTCACATGAAGACATCAATTGCTATGTGAACATCCTGCTTACCACTTCCCATTCAGGCCAGAGAAGATTTTGGCCACTTCTTTCCCCCACGTCTCTCCTCTTATTTTCTTTTCTTAATCCCAATATAACTAATCTGTTGGGAAAAGAGATTACTGGGGCTGAGTGTAGCAAAGTTATGCCCATGAAACTCTCCTCTGTACTGCAGCTTGATCCGCTTTGCAGTTTGGACTGAGGGCTACATGCATCCCATGCACATTGATACATTCTGGCTTAGTGATTGTGGGCAAAACAATACTTAGATGTGTTCCCAAAATGCAAAGCAAAGAAAGTGTGAAAACTTGTGGCTGCAAATTAAGTAAGTATATTGAGAGAGCCATACTTATACAGCTTTGGTTTTGTACAGGCAGATAAAGTATGCTGATTACTTACCATTTCACTAAATCAAAAGGGCTTGTGAGACCTCACCCATAGGAAATGGTGAACAAAGTGGCCTGTGTCAAAGCTGAACTTTCAGTTTCAGGGAAAATTATGGTTGGATCATTGCACTCCAATTCCCGCATACCTTTGTTTTAACTTCCTCATTTGTGAAATACAGTACTATCTTCCTATTTAATGGCATTATAAAATAGTCAGTGATACCTGGTAAATTTGAATTATCTGTGCCCATCTTGAATCTCCAGTAAATAATGAATGAAAGAAAGGTGGAAATCTGAAGGCATCCCTAGGATAATGGAACCAGGAGCTATAATCACCAGGTGTTTGTGAGTAACAAATCATTCCATAGACAACTTGATTGCTTTTTTTGATGGAATTATTATAAGATTTACAGATGAAAGCAATGGAGTTGATGCAACATGTCTAGAATGACAATTTTAATACATTTGATACAGTGTTGCACATAATCCCACTTGCAAAATGTATTTGTGTATGTTGGGACTGTCACTGGAATAGAAAGTAAAGGAGAGACCATCAATGAATAAGAACAGATAATACTGTCTCCTTGATCTTTACTTAACTCTGGCTTACAACAAACAACAACAACCAATGACCTGTGATTTGGGGTTGAAAAATCTGTTTCAAAAGTCAAAAGATTGCCTGTCATACATGTTCACGTTGTTTAATATCTGGAATTTCAGAAATTGTGCAAAAAAATTGCTAAGACTATGGATTACCGACCACAGTTTCTTGAGCAAAAACTAAAAGTTGTATAAAGCTCTGGTGTTATAAAGAAGCACAGCGTATGTTCTTTGACCTCTGAATGAGGACAGTCTAATTGGTGTGTTGGAGGTAGTCACTAAAGAGTGACTCACAGTGAAATGTAATGCATGCTAAGGAGAACATGGGAAGAAACAACAAAGAATTTCAGAGTAGAGAAGGAATGCAAGAGGAAACTCCTAGTGTAAATCAGTTATCAACAGATCCAGGTTCCAGTGAGTGTATATGAAGTGAGTGAAAGGCATCTTCAGTGATCCCTTCTCCCCCTACAACACTTTATAACATGCTTATGCAGTGAAGTCTAAATACAAAACTAAACTAAACAGATAACATGCTAAGAAATAGAAGTCAGAAGGCACAGGGCTTCCCAACAGCAATGCTGTGTGCTAAAGAAAATGGAACAATGCATTTAAAACTTTGAGAGAGCCCTAGCTGGTTTGGCTCAGTGGATAGAGCGTTGGCCTGCAGACTGAAGGGTCCCAGGTTTGATTCCAGTCAAGGGCACATGCCTGGGTTGTGGGCTCGATCCCCAGTAGGGGGTATGCAGGAGGCAGCTGATCAATGATTCTCTCTCATCATTAATGTTTCTGTCTCTCTCTTCCTCTCCTTTCCTCTCTGAAATCAATAAAAATATATTTAAAAAAACTTTGAGATAAAATAATCTTCAATTTAGAATTCTAAAATCCATCAAAATATCAAATGCAAAGAAAGATAAATAGCATTTTAAGTCATGCAAGGACCAGGGAATAGAATTCAATGCAAAAGGGGGGAAAAGAACTGCATACATCTCTAGTTTGAAGGGTTATATGACAAATGAAATGCAATTATAGTACACTATCTGGCTCTGCAAAGGATAATGCAAATGTCCAAATGTAAATAGGCCTACTTGACCTACCTAAACGTTGTGATATAATGTCACTGTGAGGATGTGATAGATAGAAGAGGGGAGGAGTTGCTTATGGGAGCTCAAGTTATCATACCAGAAAAAGGTAGATGATGCCTAAAATTAATAAATTATGACTCAAGATTACAAACATATGAAGGAGGTAAACAAACTGAGGAAACCTCTACAAGGGCTGGAAGTGATCAGCCCTAGGGAGTGGGATTGAAGGACAGGGAGCTGTTGGGTTTTGTTATATATCTTTATTACTATTTGATTTTGTTTAATTATGCATGTATTATTTGGGTAAATATAAATATTTAAAAGACATCAAGCCCTACCTGTGAAAGAAAAAAACAGGGAGAGAGAAGAGAAAAACTTCACGTGGTTGATTGTGTGTGTGAGAGAGGGGGTGCTCTTTAGAGAAGGGTCTATCAGTGGGTGGTTTCAGCAGTATGGGCCCGGAAACATCACATGGTTGTTCAGATTAAAACATCCAGATCCAGCTTTAAGATTGGTTGAATCTGATAGATAAAAAAAGGTGAAGCCAGTGATATCTTTAAATGATGGATCCTAGATTCCTCGGAAAGTATTGGTATTTGTATTATTTTTTGATTTTGTCTTCCTTGAAATACTACCTCTCATGAGCTACTAGTAAAAATAAAAACAGTTATAATCATAATGTGACCTTTGTGGAGTGCTTATTATATGCCAGATCATGAGCTAAGCACTTCACATGTATGCCTTCATTCACTCATGACACCACGAGATGGGTCCTACTCTTCTCATTCCTACTTTAGGAAGATTTCAGTCCCCTGCCTTGGTTGCCTTTCCTCTTGGGAGTCATGGCCGTTAATGCCTCAGGGATGTTCTCTCCTCCTCAACTTCTCTTGACCCAATGGGAGCCACTTTTCCTAGGAGGTTATTCCTACCTGTGTCTGACTCCCAGAGAGGCAGCCTGCAGCCAACTCATAAGGGGTGCAAAGGCCAGTTTCTTGCCTCAAATTGGGACCAACTTTGCACTTCAATTCATTCTCCAGACCTCCCATGGAATCAGATGGAATGTATACTCTAGCGGAGACCACATCCTTGCCCTGGCCTATTTTACTTACCTCCTTCCCTTTCTTCTGAGAGGATATCCTCCGGCAACTAAATGTATCCAATTGCCCATTCCAGGTTCTGATTCTAGAGAACCAGACTTTGAATGGAGTTTATAGATGACAAAATTGAGGTACAGAAAAAGTAAGAATGAGGCCACTCTGCAAGGTATGAGAAGGGTGCTGAAGCAGCTCAAGTATTAGGTTCCAGCATCCCTGAAGCCTTACTGCCACTCCTGTCATTTCACTACATTTGGTCCAATTGAGTTTCGGTCCCTTCCAACAGAGTCCTAAGACAGCCTCCTTGACATAAATGGGGAAGTTCAGGGGCAAACCATTATTTTGTTTTAGTGACAAGATAATGAGCTTGTTTGTGGACACATTTAGATGCAGATGTCCAAGAAATGAAGAAATTTGTGCAACAGGCTTTTGCTAAGAGAGAGAAGAACTGATGATGTAAAAAAGGGAGGTAAATCTTAGGCTGAGCACTGATGCTTTGCACTGAAATAAAGGTATGAAGGGGGCTATTTCCATGGAAATATTCATGCACTGATATTGGGAAAGGATGTCAGATTCTGTAAATAAAAGTAAAGGAACCTACTTAAATATGAATTTCCCTATAAACAATAAACAAAATTTTAGTATATGTTCCATGCCATGTTTGAGTCAAACTTCATTCACTTAAGCACCTGTGTAAATGATATAGTAGTTGAATTTCTGAGATGGTAAGACACCACTATTTTTTTTTCCTTTGTAGTTAATGAAATTGCTAATATATTTTATTTATATTAATTATTTAATTTTCGGTTTAGTACTTGTCCCATATTTGTAGACTTCTTCCTTTTTTAAAAAATTGATTTTTTTTTTTACTCTTTTCTCCCCTCTATTTGTTTGGAGTTATACATTCTTTTTATTCTTTTGGTGATACTCTAGAAATTATATTATGCAACATTCATGTATTCAAGTATGAACTTAACCAAAACATTTACCACCCCAAATTATATGTAGACTTTAAAATAGTTAAAGCTTATTATTCTTCATCATAATGGAAATGTTATTTTTGACTATGTAATTTTTTTCTACATTTGCTCCCATAAGTAACTATGATTATTGTTTTACATCCTAAATATTCATTTAAACTAACCTACACTTTTACCACTTTCTGCTCTTTACCCTTTCTTTTTATCTCAGTTGTCTCATCTGGCATCTCCTTCTTTCTGCTTAAAGTATATCTTTGAGAATTTCCTTTAATTAGAGTGTCCTGGAGTCAAAATCTTTCAACATTTGTTTTCCAAAAATTTATTTTGCCTTTTTTATATTAGAATATTTTGCTGAATCAGAAATATAAGCAGGCAGCATTTTTATTTTTTGCCAGAAAATTGAAGATATGCATTGTTCTTCTCCTAATAGTTCTGTTGTTGACATAACAGAAATAATTCTATTATTCCTTTGAATATATAAATTGAGTATGAAATCTAAGGGATGTTATTAACATGTTGCCCTTGACACAAGGGCATTGATACTGCCAGTCCCAGAACTAAGCAAGGCAAACAACTTCAATTCCCAGCACTATCAACACTTCCTCTAATCTCAGATCCCTGTATTGACATCAAGACCAAGCCTCACCTATTATCTGGGACCGCCCCTCTCTCTGCTAATTAACTCTGAGGCAGGGAGGCTACTTCCTCTTACAGTTTTTCAGTGTAAAAGGACATTAGTTCTGGAACCTTCGGGATTTCCTTTTTGTCTTGGGAACTTGGCTATCTCTTTTATTTTTGTTCTGCTTGTACTATTACTTAGAATGCCCAGGTAATTGTAATAGGATTGTCTTATATTAATTTTGCCAAACACGTTGCTGGAACTAGAAGTCCCAATACATGCAGTGTTTGTCTAACTGGTATTTAAATTTTTCCAGAGCTTGACAAATTATGAAAAGCTTCCCAATTAATTCAGTGACACTTAGATAAGCCTGATGTGTGTGTGTGTGTGTGTGTGTGTGTGTTTAAATTGTACTCACAAATAAGGAGGAACCACCAGCCTTTTTTCTTTATGAATAGAGATTTTTCTTTAATTAGCAAATTTATCCAGCAGCATATTTCATGAAAAATACAGCATCATCAAGCAAAATTTATTTTAAGAATGCAAGAATTGTTTAGTACTAGAGAACATATTAGTATCATTCAACATATTTCAAAGAAAAATTACTTAAAATAGCTATAGGATAATATTAAAAATCAGAATGTTAACAGTCTATGGAGAAGAATTCCATTTTTATGCAAGAAAATATGTATTATATAAGCTCCTCCTCCCCCCCCCCAAAAAAAACAAAGGCCAGACAAATAAACACTAAAATGGTTATAGTGCTTTCTTCTAGTGGTAAGATTACAAATGACTTTTGTTTTCTTCATCATGCTTTGATGTGTTTTCCAAATTCTCTGCAATAAAACAGGTATTACCTATCAGAAAATATTGATGTAATAGTAGAGTTTCACTCTCTGTCGTTAACCAGGCAAATCTAACACCTCATTCAGGCAGTCAGAGACCTCACCTGATTATATTTCTCTCCTAACAGGTTTCCTCTAACAGTTTAAAAAAAAAAAAGACCTTTAAAACAAGTGTTGTCACACCTAGACATCATAATCCTTCTCAAAGCATTTTTAATGAAACTCTTTCACCTACATTCTTATTTCCATCCTTTACACTATCTGTCAAATCAAATGCTTTCACTTAAATAACAGTTTAATTCCATTCCCTCTCTAAGATATTCCGATCCAATAAAACACAGTATCCTTATCCTTTCCTCAATCTCTACAGCCCTGAAATCTCACCACACAATTTGGTATTGAATAAATAATAATTTATAATTGTCTCTGCTGTTATTTGCATGGATATCCAAAAGCAGGTTGTTTATCAAAGCACAAATGTTTTCATTGTTTTTATGTTTTTCATTTATTTTGTGTCTCAGTTACCAGCACATGCCATAATTCAATATACAAAATCGATAAAACAGGTGGTAAACCTGGCTCATTGGGTATTAGCAAGGAAACAGCACTCTTAAGAAAAAAATACAAAAGAATGCCAACACCTTATTTGGCTCTGCACTGCAGCAAGATAAACAGCACAAATAAAATTTAAAAGAGAAATGCATCACAAAATTATATGTACCTTCAGCACAATTAAATAGATCATTTTTTTAAAAAAATCAAAATGTTAATAAAATATTATCAACTTTTTATTTTAGTTATAAGGGAGCTTGGGAGAAAAGTAATAACAGACAAACAGTAATCTACTGGTAAGGGAATTTGATCAATATAGGCATGGGCCTAAAGAGGAAATTAGAGAGGAAAGTCCATGATGCTGTTTATACAGTAGGTAATTAATAAAGATTTAAGTAAGTATATGAGTCAACAGCCCAGTCCTCTCTTCAGAAGAATATTACAACCAAAATGGATGGTGATTTGGATTTTCTTCTACTAACTTATCTGATTATGTACTTTAATGATTCTATTAATTCTGTATGTTTGGACCCCCTAACCAGTGCCCTGGAAAACAATTGGACATTAGGGTCTCTCTATGAGCCTGGAGTTGAATAAATAAGATGTTTTCATTTTTTATTTAATGTTCATTTAAACTGAGTCTCCATATTCATTGCCATATTGTCATATGGCATCATCATGTGCCATCAGTAGAAGGCAGCTGTATAAATAAAAACATAATCAGTAACCCAAGAGCATCTGAAGTCATCTGGCAAGTCATACACGGTGAGGATCACACTTGGGGAAATGCTGCGGAGAAGGATCGTGTCTACAATCACAGGAGTATGGCCACAGAAACAAGCAGATATCAGTGGCTTTCAATGTTCAACATCTCACAAGTCACTTGTAGTTTACACACAGGTGACTACGTGGCTTCCTGAAGGCATCCCATGTGATATCAGAGAGACCTCTTGGCAGGTGAGAAATACAAGGTGCTGTGGGTTAGATAGTATCCTCCTAAAATTCATGTTATCCAGAACCTCAGAATTTGAGCTTATTTGAAACAGGATCTTTGCATATGGATTTAGTTAATTAAGATGAGCTCATATGGGAATAGGGCAGAACCCAAGTTCAAGTGCCATTATTAGAAGAGGAGAGGACACAGAGAGACACAGGAAAGATGCCGTGACAGTAGAGGCAGACATTGGATTGGTGTCTCTATAAGCATGGACTGCCAAGGATTGTCAGGAGATATCAGAAGTTAGGATGAGGCAGCAAAAAGGATCCCATCCTACCTTAGTGCCTTCAGAGAGATGTGGCCCTACTGAGACCTTCATTTTGGACTTCTAGCCTCCAAAATGTGAGGCAATAAATTTCTGTTGTTTTGAGCTGCCCACTTTGTAGTAATGTATTATCGCAGCCTTAGGAAACGGAAAGGCATGGTGTGGTCCCCAAATGAGGGACTGTAAGTTGGCTGCTGAAGACTGTGCAGAGCAGGTTGCTGATGGAATAAGAAAAAAAAGGAGAGAAATTAACAATGGTGCCCAGGAGAGGTCTGACCCACTGGCCGAACCTGTTACTAGGTCAGTTTGGTTCATTACCTAGTCTCTAAAAGCAGGTGCCTATTTTCACGTCCCAGACTTGCTCGTGATGTGGGCTTTGCCTAGAGCCACTTCTTCCCTCTTCATGAGTTCACATTGGCCAGGTGAGTTTGTATTGCCTCCCAAAACATATCACAGTTCAATGAACTCTCTTTCCTCCAAAAGCATTATTCCCTGATTTTACATAAGATGCTGAACCCAGGAGAAGCCAAATGACTTACTCAAGTTCAGGCAGCTGGGAAGAAGAATGGACCAAATTAGAATCTTGGGTTCAGTTGCCTTCTTTGTAATGCTACACTAATACTGTTATCTTTGCATGTCTGCCTCTTAACACAGTGAAAACATCTTCTCTTTAGCAAGTTGTTTTCCAGTGAGTAAAGCAACAATTGAACTGCTTCTTAGTGGAGCAGAGAAGAGGCATTAGATATATTATGCCTGCCACATGTCTTTTGTGATACTAAATTATATTTGATTGCTAGTGATTTCACTTGCAGCAGCAAAACGGATCCTCTACTGTACATCTGACTTGTCACTAGAGTTGCACAATATTATTGATTTAGACATTGACCCTAATATCTACCAGGGCTCCTCTAATGGTTGGTTTAGATTTATAAATTGATTATTTTGATAGTTACAGTTGTACTGCTAAACTTTTCACATCCAGTGAAAATGGGGTTGCTATAGTCTCATTATGAAGCCCATGACTGATAGACTGGATTGAATTGGGTGCAGGCTGCAATATCCAATCATATAAGGCTATTGAGAAGCTGTGTGCTTGTTTTATGATTTATAATAATTTTATAGTCTGCTATGTGCGGAGATCATATTGTTCCTGGCAGTTAAACACAATACCATAATTTAGAGAAGGAAGATTTAGGGTTTCTAACATTTTCAGTTAGATAAATTCAGACACCATGGATTCCCATTGAGGCTAGGTCTACAGATTTATTTAAGTCCCATCAATGTCCATTACTGTATTCCCAACTATCTTTTGTCCCCCTCTATCTTTCTCTAACAGGATCTATTGACCATTTCCTTTGTTTACTATTCATTGGATTCAGTCCTTTGAATCTCAGCATGAGCGAACAGACGTAGGTGAATTTTTCTCACCAAAATCAAATATGTATTGTCATGTTTTGATATATTGACATTGTCTTGTGTGGAAAAATGTCTATGGATTATAATTTTGTTTATTTTTCTATTTATTTATTGGTATTCTCTGAGAAATTCTTTTTGTCTTTAATTTTGATTCTATTTAAATATTGTCTTTCATTCACATGATTTATTATTAAGTCACTATGTTAGAAACAAAATCTTTTATTCTACAAAGATCATTGAGCATATCCCATGCCCAGTGCTTGCTACTGAATGCTTGAGGGCACAAAGATTAAAAATACAACCTCTCTGTATCTATGAGTTTGTTTCTGATAGTTGCCAGAGGAGTGGGGGTGGGGAATGGGTGGGAAAGGGGAAGTAGATTTAAAAATACAAACTTCCAGTTATAAAATAATTTATGGGTACGTAATGTACAACCACAGAGAATATAGTCAATAACATAGTAATAATTTTGTATGGGGACAGATGGTTACTAGACTTACTTTGGTGATCACTTTTAAGGTATATAAATTTTGAATTACTATGTTCTATATCTAAAACTAATATAATATTTTGTCAACTATAATTAAAAATAAATCTAAAAAATAAATAAAATAGAACAATAATTTTTTAAATAAAATAAAAATGTAACTCCTGCCCTTGAGGAACTTATGATCTAGTGAGAAAGCAAGCATATAAGGAAATAATTCAGATTTATTATGTATCAGTTAGGAGTAGGTTTCACTGCAAATAACATTGACTTAATAAAATAGAAAATCTCTATCTGTCCAGGGCTGCCATGGTAGGTTTGCCACCAAAGACCTAGGGACTCACCCTACTTCTAGCTAACCACTCTATAATCTCTAGGGTGTATCCTTAGCCTCATGTTCCAAAAGAGTTGCTAGAGCTCCAGAAATTATAAGTGCATTCCAGGCAGCAGGATGGAGGAAGAACTATGAAGAAAAAAAAAGGCATACACAAGTTATCTTTTAAGCAAGGTTCCTAGTACTCTTAGGATTATTATTATTTTATCTTTAATAGAAAGACAATTCTTAATTTTATTTGAGCCAATGGCTACTGACTAGTAGAATTACATTTTGCAATGTGGTCATATGACTAAGTTCTGGCCATGAGATGTAAACAGATGTATTGATTGACAGTTCTACGAAATAACTGCTCCCCCCTGCCAGCCTGATTGCCCCCTAACTGCTCCCCCCTGCCGGCCTGATCACCCCTAACTGCCTCTACCTCGGCCCCTGACACCGTGGCTTTATCTAGAAGGACATCTGGAAGATGTCTGGAAGATGTTTAGTCTAATTAGCATATTACCCTTTTATTAGTATAGATAGATGCTCTCAGTCTCACTGGTCAGGGATTAACTCAAGTCTGTTACCCTCAATATGGAAATCTCCACAACTACTTTTTAAAAATATATTTTATTGATTTTACAGAGAGGAAGGGAGAGGGATAGAGAGTTAGAAACATCGATGAGAGAGAAACATTGATCAGCTGCCTCCTGCACACCTCCTATTGGGGATGTTCCCACAACCAAGGTACATGCCCTTGACCAGAATCGAACCCGGGACCCTTTAGATGCTCTATCCACTGAGCCAAACCAGTTAGGGTTCCACAACTACTTTTAAAGAGAAGGCCATCTCCTAGTTACCAATATTTAATGGAGTGGAAAAGAGTGGATTGTTTTGCTCCCTTTAGAGGAATGATATATTTAGAGGATTGTAAATATCCATGTTTTTTTAAGCTGTTCTATGCTATATAAACAAATGCCTTGGTTTCATTTATTCCTCAGGTTATAAACCATCTATGCATTTTACTAGTGACATTTAGTTCTCATTATCGCACTTTCTCAAATTTGTTGTTTCTGTTCCTTTGAATGATTGCTTCTTTTTTCTTTCTTTCTTTCTTTTTTAATGTGTCCACCCTCTATGGCTTCCTGTCATCTTACCTAGAGGAAAACCTGTGCTTCACTCAGGAACAACTGAAACAACTGCTATCAGTGTCCTCAGCCCATTGCCCAATCTAAATGGGAAGAGAGAAGGAAGCTGATATGGACTGAACTGTGTCCCCCCAAAACTCATATGCTGAAGCCCTAAACACTATATGGGACTGTATTTGGAAATAGGCTTTGAAGAAGTCATCAGGATAAATGAAGTTATAGGTGCGAGGCATTAATCTGGTAGGACCAGTATTCTTATAAGAAAAGAGACACTAGGAGTGTCAGTGCACAATAAAAAGGCCACGTGAGTACCAGCAGAAAGGTGGCCATCTGCAAGCCAGGGAGAGGGCCCTCACTGGAGACTAACTATGCTGGCACCTTGATCCTGGACTTCCAGCCTCCAAAACTGAGAACATCAATGTTTGTTGTTTAAACCATCCAGTCTGTGGTTCTTGGTTATGGCTGACTAATACAGAATCCAACTCTCTAAATCAGAGACCACAACAAGTGTAGCATCATGCCTAACCAATACATGAAAGTAACTTTTCCTATTGTGGTAAAATATACATAACATAACATTTACTATTTTTACCATTGTGAGTGTACAGTTCAGTGACGCTAAGTGCATTAGCATTCTGCAACCACCACCGCCCTCCACCTCCAGAATTTTTTCATCATCCTAAACTGAAACTCAACTCCCGTTAAACCATAAATTACCATTCTCCCCTCCCCACAGCCCTGGTAACCACCATCCTATTTTCTGTCTCTATGAATTTGACTATTCTAGTTACCTCACATAAATGGAATTACACCGTAATTGTTTTTCTGTGTCTGGATTATTTTACTTAGCATAATGTCTCCCAGGATCATTCATGTTGTAATATGCATCATAACTTCCTCCTTTAAAAAAAAGCTGAATGATATTTCATTGTATTCATATACCACACTGTGTTACCCATTCAGCAAATCACTTATATTTGTTAACTCCTTTCTCTTACTTAGATAACTTCTTTGCTAGGTTACACTTTTTCTTGTTCCTGGAAATCCATTATCATCCATCCCAGACATATGAACTCTGGGGTGAGTTTACACACTCAGCATTCCCCACAAAGGGCAAAAATCTGAAGGCATTTGTGTTATCATGACTGGGGGTACTGTCTAGTCGTGCGCCAGTCATGATAACACAAATGTCCCCAGGGATGTTGTTGCGCATCTCACAATGCACAGGACAGCAGAAAATGGTTCTGCCCAGAGTGTCATCATGCCAAGGTTGAGAAATCCTATCTAGAAGGCCCATATTTAAAATGGGATTCAACGGGATTATTGAATGCTTCAACCTACCTGTTTCTTTGCTTCAGGATTCCTTCATGGGAATCATGAATAGTCCACAATCATTTCTGAATATTCCACACCAGCCAAGAAACAGTGCATCCTCTCTGTAAACCAACTCATCTTTCACTTACTTGATGCTCCTTGCCTTCTCCCCTCACAGCAGACCTGTACCTTATGCCTTCTTGGCAACCTCCCATCACTCTCTAGTCCCCTGCTGATAATCTTAAACTTCAAACATTGTCTAGATTGGACTGACTGGCCAGCTGCTTCAACTGTTACTAACACAGACTTCCTTCACCCTCTGAGCTTCAGCTACGTCTACCAGGGCAAGACCTACCTTCGGGTCATCCTCATTGTTTTCTCTCAACCCGGTTGCTGGGCTCCACACCTTGTTCTCACAAAGCTTTTTGAACCTATTATAAATGCATGTTTTCTACTTTTAATTAGCCCTTCTTGCTGTGCCACTATGATTTCCTCAATGTTTTGTGCCTCTGCTTTTCCCTAACACATAATCTATAATGACTGTCCCCACCATGTTTATTTTTTCTTCAAGCTCCCAATTCTCCATATCTCTTCTAGATAAATGATTTTACTTTCAATTTGCTTACAAAACAGGTCAAGAGCCATGAGAACTGCACTCCATCTTCTTCTTCTCCCTTTCTAAATAACTATTTTCCTTATCTTATGTCTCTCCAGTCTTTATCACAGCAGGGACTTATTTCTCTTTGCCTACACACACAAAGCAAAAGTCCTAATTCTTTCACTGCCAAATTTCTCAATGATTACTACTTATTCATGTCCATAACTAGGTACAAACATCTAGAATTATTTATAATTATAGACTTCCTGGCTAGCTTAGTCTGGCTTCTGTGTCTACCCACTAAAGAGAAGTTGCACCAATAGGCATCAGTGAATTTCTCATTCCCCAATTATGTTTATCCTGTACTTACAGTGACCTCTCAATAGCATTTGACATGGATGACATAGTCATTTTTAAACTTTGAGCTATTTATTTAAGTTCTGTGATTTTAAATTACCTTGGTTCAATTGTAACCTCTTTGACTCTTACTTCTCTATGTCTTTATTAACTTATTAACTTTTGTTCTCTTCTTCCCTCTAGTTTCTTCATAAATATTAATATTTCCCTAAGCTAATTCTTTCATCTCTGACTGGTTTGTTCCTATATTTTCTTCACTAATAAAATCACCCACAAGCAACATCTCTCACTCTAAGACATTTAAAAAAAAAGTTTCACTTCTACTTCATTATGAAATTAAATTCAACCTTTTCATCCCTACTTAAATATCCCTTCTGTCTCTTTACTTCTATTAATGTCACCCTCATTCTCTCCATCCCCCACACTGGAAGCTCTGAATCCCCTCTTTTTGTTCCTTAGGGCCAAGAAGTCATTCACCAACCCTTGTCCAGTCTCCATCTAGTCTCTGTCTCTGTCTATCTGTCTCTCTATGCGCCTTATGCACCTCTCTCTCTCTCTCTCTCTCTCTCTCTCTCTCTCTCCATCCTATATAATAAAAGCCTAATATGCAAATCAACCAACCGGCAGAATGATCAGTTGCTATTATGTGCACTGACCACCAGAGGGCAGATGCTCAACACAGGCGCTGCCCCCAGCCCACAGGCCCCAGGCCAGCCAAGGCGGGTGCCAGTGGAAGGGGAGGCCTGATCACCCCACTGGTCACACTGCAGAGAGAGGCGACCAGCGGCAGTGGCAGTGGGTGGGGCCAGCAAGTGGACAGTGCCAGGACGGCCAAGGTGGGTGCCAACAGGGGCCCCTGATTGCCCCACCAGTTGCCCCACAGATTGGCTCTGGTCTCTGGCCAGGCCTAGGTACCCTACCCATGCACGAATTTCATGCACCGGGCCTCTAGTATATATATCACTTTTTACTTCATGGTACATTTAAACTCTCTTAACTAGTTTTCTTGTTACCATTTTTATCCTCCATTTTTATGCATTGCTTTATGTATCATATCCCTTGCCCTTGTCTAGTTAGCTATGAGATGGATTGGGTTGGGAAAAGCTGAGCCAGGTGAAGACAGAATATTCATTAATCTAAGCATCTAGCTATGAAAATATGATCAAGTCTGACTTTCCTAGCAGTAGGTACTTAGAAATGTGAGTCTGGAGAGTTGAGTGACAAACAGAATACTGAAGGTAAGTCAAGTGTGTGTGGTGTGTGCATGCCATTCATAGAAAAGCCAAGGATTACCCACAATAGTAAGCATGGTGGGAGCAGGGACTAGCTGCATCTGTATCCCTGGAAACCAGCAGGTTCAAGCAGGTGGGCAGTGAGCTTTGGGAAGATACTGCAGCAGACACCAAAAGTTGATTTATGCACAGATTGGGGCTTGTTGGTAGACAGCCTAAACTCCAGTTAAGCTAAGACATATGAGAGGTAGCCTGGAAACACAAAATACAATACACTTCAGGGATGTGTTTGCCAATGTCAAAACTGGAACTAGAGCAAGACTGAATGGTGAGCAAATGAACTACTGAATTAGGACTACCACCAATCCCCCTGCCTGAGACCATGCTGGGCAAGGCTGATCCAACAGTCACCATTAGACAGTGGTCATTGTTTGGAAAGAAGTGGGAAACTAACAACAATAACATAAGCATTGCATCTACTCCTCTCCTATAGGATAGTAATCAAATCCCTTAGCATTTCAAAAGGAACCCCCAAAATGTAGACTTATCTTTTTAATTTTGGATTCCAACATTTTCCTTCACAGAAGCCCTACTTCAGTCAATCCTTTAAACTTTCAAATATACATTTTAACTTTTCCATTATCCTTTCTCTCTCTGACCTATCCCAACACTATCCACTATTTAAAAATCAATGTTTCCACTCCTTTCCTAATGAGGCCTTTCTTGATCAAACATTGCCCATTGTATTTCTCTCATCTAAACTCCCAAAGCAACTATTGTCTAAATAATTTATTTCTCAGTTAATCATGAATGTATTACATTAAGGTGATCACTTGCCCATTGTTTCGAGGGTATCTTTAACTTCTCATGTGATTATATCTGCATCCCCCAGTTAGATTGGAAGATCCTTGAGAACAAGAAACAGATATCATTTTTGTCTTTGTATGTCCTAGAGCTCTTAAAATAGGGTTGTTAACCTAATAAGTAATTGCTAAATATTTGTAGTTCTGATTTCATTGACACCACCTCCTTCAAAATACTAAAGCCCAAGAAAGATGAATTTTTTCCTGTGTTCATGTTTTAGCCATATGTTTTATGAATTACTCTCATTTACATTCCTCTTCTGATAAAAGCATTTGCCATAGTAACAGACGTTTCTGGTGATGCTCAATCTTTAGTAATAAGCAGGATGCAGATTTCTTGGAGGAAGCTAAAATGCATACACTGACAATTAAAAAGCCAATATGTTGGGGAAATATACCAAATGATTATTTTTCTTTTGTTTTTCCTCTGAGTCTTTATTTAAAGGTCTTTTTCAAAAGATAAATATTGTCACTCATTTACTGTGTATTTCAAATTGCTCAAGGTTTTAGGGCTTTGCTTTTCATGTTTGTTTTTTACATAAATCCAAGAACTTTGAACAACTGAATCTACTAGGTCTGGCAAGAATACCCTACAGCTTGATATAAATTCTTTTTTTCTTCCCTTCAAGATGAGAAGGCCAAGATGGAATGAGGCTCAGGGGGAGAAAGAACTGTAGACAGATTAAGCCTACATTTTTTTCTTAATAAAGTACTTCATGGGAGTTAGAGTACCCTGTCTTGGCCTCTGCTCCCCAAATTCTAGAGAGACTTGGTAATTGTGTAATACTGTGCTTGTCTAGCTAAGCCTTGTGTCATTCACAGATTTCATTGAAAGAGAGTTTAAGAAGTTGCCCTGATCTCTGTTGGCCTGCCTCCCAAGATCTCTCTTATTGTGCAGAAGTTTGTTCCTCTCAAACACGTGAGCCCCTGTGGATTCCCCTGCTTGGCCCTCCCTCCACAGTGGGCAATGGTGCAGCCTCCAGAACACCAGAGGAAGTGCATCTCATCAACACAGTCTTGCTTTCTCCACCACTATGAGGTCAGACAAACTAAGTAGCTCTGATTGTCCCTCAAGAAAGTCTGCCTTCAAAGGCTAAACTTCCTGGGGGAACTTAATTATGAGAAGCAGCCGTGTTCCTTTTGGCTTTTTTTAAATAAGCTGAGCTCCTTGCTGGTGGAGAAAAACAAGAACATATTGACAGATTGATTTCTTTTCATATACTGATTTCCATCATAAGCATAAAGTCTGTGCTGCTCAGAAGCAGGAAAAAAACACAGGCTACCAATTTGGCATATTTCATTTTCATATTTCCAGGGCTCATGTCACATTCAAAAAGGATGCAGTCTGACCAAGGTTGAGGAGAGACGGCAAGAGTCTCACCTTTTCCTTCCAGGTCATTATTTTTCACACTGACAGTCACCTACTTTTTCTCATCTCTTCATATTATTGAATTGATTTGGAGTTTCTATCTTTCCCCACCAATCATTTCATTTTTGTTAGGGTCATTGCATTTGCAAACTCTTAGGTTTTGCACATGGGGACATCGTTTATTGAAATGAACTACTCTTTGGGAGAAATGAGGCCAAGTTAGGTTATGCAAAAATAAAAATTATTATTTTTTTGTTGGTATATTCATGATTCCTTCACCCCACCCAGGTATCTCAATATCAGGAGTCTTCATAACTAATTACATGATCATTGCAATGAATTCAAATTGTGCAATTGGTTCCCGCAAACACCAAACACATTATTTTTTTGTTTGTTTGTTTTAATCCAATGTTTTTTACTATTATTGCCAATAGGCTAAACACTTTTGAATGCTCTGTTTACAGGTTAGCTGATCCAGCTCAAGTCTCTGTAAATGAGTCTGGATCGACCCCTCTAAGTCAGAAAATAAGAAGATCTCTAATTTCCTGATGTTTCCAGATATTTTGCTCTACATCAAAAATGATTGCCTCCGGAGGACAATTGCCCTGTCAAATTTCTGAATCATGTCACACCAAAATGTGAATTGGTGCCTGGCAACTTATAGAACACTTTAGCCCTAAAATGTTCCCATTTTTTTTAAAGGAAGATTCCACAAAGACATTAAACATATTTGTAAAATGTAACATTTTTTTGCTCAGTTTCATTTTATGGGATAAATTTCTGGAAAAAAATCAATTTATTAGAACCTATAAATTTTCCTTCTTGCCTCTACATAGGAGAATGTTGATTGTTACAAGAGATTTGAAGCATTTGTAGGCATCGGGAGGGTTCCTGGTGATTAGATCCTCCACTGAAATCCTGGCTGGTCAAGGAGAGTGCCCAGATGTTAGAATGCCCAGTCACACAGTGATGTACAAGCATGGAATGGCGAACAGATCTCTGATGCTCAGGCAGGTTATCAGCTGAAGTTAAGACTTTTAAAGTAGAAGGCACCGCTTTATTTGAACCCTCTGAAAGCCCACCCTGATGAAGCAGGAAAGCTTCCCCAGGCAAGGGCTTATACTGTGGCTGGGCTGATGTCTTAGGGAAACAGATGTTGGGGTACAGCAAGTGGCACCATATAAATATCCCCCAAATAAGCCTTAGGTAAATTTTTCCAAAGTTCCTTGAGACAGAGAACTATAATAAACTAAGAAATTAAATAAAATATGTGTTTCATTAAAACAGCATAGTTAGGAAAGGAATAAGCCAGTAAATAAAAGCTACTTAATAATTAGGATGCTGGGGGGATAAGGTCTCTGAGACATTTGGGACAGAGCAGCAGCAAGGTGTCTATTGGTCTACAGAAGTGCCAAGGAGCAGGACTAGCTAGACAAGGCCTGGAGGAGCCATGGGGCCCAGCCCTGGCAGACATAGAGGGAAGCTGCCCTCCCATAACCAGGAGGACCCAGGAGCATCTGGATCCAGGGCCCAAGATGAACACTACCTTCTGTGGATGAGCCGTTTCACTGAGTGACTGGCTGACTTACCCCAAAGGGACCTTCTGGATGGAGAGGCCCCACCTCTCCTAAACCTAGGCCTTCTGTGTCCAACATTATGTCACAGTAATATCATCAATTGTCTGTCATCCCAAGGTTAATAATGAGAGAAAAATGCCTCCAAATCTTTAAAAAAAATTTAGTACAATTGGGAATGAAGAGGTAAGTGTGACAGAAATGGCAACATCTCCACTAAGACTTTTACAGATGTCTGAAAATTGACAATTACATAGCAGAATACTTTATCTTCTTCCTTCAACCTGGTTTCACCCAGTCTTTCTCATCTTAGTCAATGGCACCTCCATCTATGCAGAAACCCAAGAATTGCCCTCCCTCTGTTCACCCTTCCCAGCCCAGCACCACCATCCCTTTCTCTCCACTCCCACCATGACCACCCTCCCCCATCTCTCCAATTGACTCCGACAACCTCTTTCCTGTCACCTGGCTTGATGCTTGTCCCTCCACAATGTGTCAGCCCATAGCAAGTGCACTTGGGCTTATCTGCAAGCTCTATGGCACATCTGCCCCATTGCCACCACCTAGACAGAGACCTACCCCCATGTCACCCAGACATCACAGTAGCCTGCGGCCTCACCTCCTCAGCACTCGGCAGTGGAATACTTTACAAAGTGAAAATTGGGTCATATGGCTACACTACTTAAAATCTTTCCCATGGCCCTGACGAAGCTGTTGCCACTCAGCCATTATATTAGTTTCCTGGAGCTGCCATACGAAAGTACCACAAATGAAGTGACTGAGAGAACAGCAATGTATTCTTTCACAGTCCTGGAGGCTAGAAGTTCAAAATCTACATGTTGGCAGGCCTGTGCTCCCTCAGAAACTTGTAGGAAAGAATCAACCCTTGCCCCTTCCAGCTTCGGATGGCTACTGACCATCCTTGGGGTTCCTTGGCTTCTATCAGCTTCATTCCAATCTCTGTCTCTATCTTCACATGGTCTTCTTCCCTTTTGTGTGTTGGTGTCCAAATTTCCTTCTTTGTATAAGGATGCCAGTCCTTTGATTAGGTTTCACCCTAACTCACTTAGTTTACTTCAGCAAAGACTATTTCCAAGTAAGGCCATATTCATAAGTTCTGGGTAGACATGAATTTCTGGGGCACTGTTTCAAACTCAGAGTCACATCTGAACTTTCCTCCCTGATGTCTCCGTGCCCTGGGCCCCTCTCACTTCCCCTGTGCTCATTGCTTTCTCTGGAGAGGCCTGTAGATTCCTCATGGCAGGGTTCTTCTCATAGGTCAGATTTCAACTTAGATAGCTCTTACACAGATAAGATTTTCCAGTCACATTTAAGGAGGTCCTAATTTTTTTTAATTGATATTTGACTTGATATTTTCTCTTCATTTCCCAATTGGAATGCCATATCCCTGGAGGTAAACTCCTGTCTGTCTCTCCAACCTGGGCTCAGTGCCAGTGGGTGAGCATCTCCCGGGATGGACATATTAACTATTAAATATCTTCATCTTCTTGTCAACCCATTCCTGGAACAAAGAGAGGCAATGCTGCAAAGTTTGTACCCTGATTTCATTTTAGTGTGTCTGTGCTTCAGGCATCCCTGTGTGCTATCTCTTTACACTGGTGTCCCAAAAACTTTTTCAAAAAGCTCGAGGGTTTTTTTTTTGACATCTCTTTCCTAACCTCTACCCATGACATTTTAATGTCATAGATATATCTGTGTGTACTATGGTCATCAAAAGCCCACAACTATTGTGAAACCCAAGGATTTTTTTCTACCAAAAATTAGTTTTCACCCCTTGGGGACAATATTGCCCTGTTGAGAATATATGCTCCACACTGTCAATGATTTCCCCATCCCATTTTTAAAAAGAGGTGCATGGAGATCAACTACAGCTTTTGAATTTGTTTTTCCTATTTCCAAATGAAGTGGTTCTCAATGAATGATCTTCCTTATCTTAAAACTTTGTGAGATTAGTATGGTATTTCCATGTGTACAGAAATTCCAACCTCTTCCCATGGATGACTGAAGGGTTTTGAAATGTGATGCTGGCTGATCACATCTTCCCTTTGACGTTAGTTGAGGATTGAGTGAGGGAGGTGAGAGGACAGGAAATGTGATGTTGAATGGGTGCCAAGTGACAAGTACTGTCAGGCAAGTTATATGATGAATAGGAAAAGAAATTCACTATTTAATTAAAAAAACTTTTAATAAAAAACATTTAAATATCTTAGGTGTTAAAGTAGTGAATAAAATACATATTAATTTTAACAAAAACAAAGATCCGATAGTGTCTTAGCACTTCCTTAACATAGGAACCTTTCTGAAGTTTTGCAGAAGAAAGCAAAAGTTTGTTTGTTTCTTAGTTGTTTCTGTGAAGAAGTTAGCCCCCAGGCACAGAGTATTTTCCCTACTGATGCGCAGTCTACCTTTGGTTGATGTCTCCACAGTCTGTGTTTGGCACCAGCATTTGAGAGTGGGCCATATGCCAGTCCAGCAGATGGCCGTAACGATAAGCATATGTCCAGGAACAGGTATGTGCACTGCCTTTGAGCATTAATCAAAACCCGCCGTCTCTTGTAAGTTGCAGATGTGGTTCTTACAGCTCATCCTCCTGTGAGAGGTAAGTGAATGTGCCCTCTCAACCTGTGCCCAGAGCTGGCTTAGCAATGTGAAGATCAGAGCAAAACCCTTCAGCTGCGGATTTGTGGTTCCTGCAAACGCAGCTGGAAGAAGAGGCTCTCAATGGCACCTCCTCCAGACCACTCTTCCCAGCAGATGCCCGCCAGCTGCAGGTGAGGTTCTGCAGCTGTTGGCAATCATCACTGCCACCCAAGGGTCAGACTCATGGGCCATGCATGGTGGAGCCTTCCTCAGATGCTTTCCAGCTGGAATACCTGGTGGCTCTCGTGGATACATGGCAGCCAGTACCCATTTGGGCTGGTCTGTCACTACACGTTCTCACCTCCAACAGCTTTTGCATTTCAGATCCTCTCCCACCGTGAGGATGCAAACTAGCCAAGGAGGCAGATTTGTTTCTATTTTGGACCACTCACTTGGATGTATTTACACTCTTGTGAATTGATGCTGTAAGATTGGACTTTCCTGTGTTCATTGGCTGGATTAAACGCCCCCTTCCTGATGCTTGGTCAGAAGAAAAGAGACAAAGCTCACAGGCAGAAGTTGGAGTGCAAGCTCTGCCGCCAGCTGCACGACCTTCAGCAATGTCTGATTTGACTTTCTGTTTCCAATACTGTGCAGAGCTGTGTATGTGGAAGCTGCCCAATGAATGCTTGCTGAAGAAATGAATGAATGAAACTCTCAAAACTACCCTACATTACCCCCTAGTAAGTTCAGGACTGACTGTTTCTGCCTTTTTTTTTTTTTTTAACAAAAAGTAGAAGTAAAAACATTGGCTAAGAATGAGGGCTATAGGTTAAGGTAATACTCTTATTGTGTTCTCATAGCAATTGTGTGAGGAAGGCAAGCATACATTATACCACATTAATATAAAATAAATGGTGACCTTTAGAGTTTCACCCATTCATTTACTTAGCAGTGTGCTCAAGGGAAGGGACTGTACAATGAACTAGATAGGCAAGGTTAAGTGCAGCAACTCCAGGTCTACGTTATAGCAGGGATGAAGTTGGGGAGGTGGGTGAAGGCCTGGGAGGGCCTTGTTTTTATTTAACCTGTGGGATGAGAATCATTGTCTTCAGCTTGGAGGCTTGGAAAAAAAAATTGAGTTGTGAAATAACAGGGAATTTCTCACTGTGCATCCTGCTACATGAATGGCAAGGCCATGTGATTTGGAGAATTGGTAAGTATTAAATATAAAGCCATAAATTTCATTTTCTCAAATTTTACTCTTTATAATTGGAGTCAGCCAACTTTTTCTAAAAAGGTCTAATAGTATATATTTTCAGTTTTGCAGACCATACAGTCTCTCTCCCAACTATTCACTTTGCTTTTATAGCATGAAAGCAGCCATAGATATCACATAAACAAATGATTATGGCTGTGTTCCAATAAAACTTTATTTATGAAAACAGATGGCTGGCCACATCAAGCCCATGGGCCTCTGTCTGCTTACTCTTGGTTTATAGCATGGAAACAAAGCTGTCATGATAAACAGAATTTTCATCTATAAAATATGACTTAGAAGAATTTGTATAGTATACATGATATATGCCCTTAAAAATATAAGTTCTAAAGTATGATTTTAGAACATGGGTTTTCACTTTGAAGTGAAGAGGGTCTTTGAATCCCTTAAAAATTATAAGGAAAATTTTGTGTAACTATTTTTCTAGAGGCCCAATCCATAACTGCCAGGAAATTCTCAAAGTGTTTAATAAAAAGACTAAAAACTAGTTTGAAATTTATGTTTATTAGTTTGAAAGTAAACATCATTCTCAAAATGGACAATTTTCCATTTCCTTTCTAATAACAATTATACCAGCTGCTGTATCAAACTCTAATCCAGACAAGCATGTGTTAAACCTCCTAGTAATCACCTTTTCTAAAGTATTTGATTTCTTCAGTCATATTTCTAGACATAAAAACCTCAGATATAGAGGCAGGGGAAGGGAAAAGAAAGCAGTTTTTAGTCACAAAGCAAAGTTGTCAATTACTTCTTTCATAATATCAATGCTCATCAAACCTTTTTAGCTCTGCCCATCAACTACAATTCCCTCAGGGTCTCATGAAACCAGGTATATTCCCAGGAGGATCAATTTCTTTTAGACAGGTCAAACAGGAAATAAAACAAGATTACTCACAGGTAGGGGAATGTTCTTAGAAATTCCTTTTTACTATTGTTTGTTTTTTACTGAACATGCCAAAAACCACACCTTGTAACCCTGGGAAATTCATTTTTCTCAGCTATGTAAAGGTGTCTCAAAACTCCAAACTGTGGTTTTCTACAGATGGTAACTAGGGCATTGGAAGCTCATAGAAATTTTTTCATAAAACAGAAACCAGCATTGTGCACATAATTGCCTCAACAGGAAAAATAAATCAAAATCAAGTGCTACATGACTGCCAAGGAAGCATAGAGTAAAGGGAAGACTCAGGGCCTATAAGATAAGTAAAGATTTTCAAAAAAGATAAAAGTTATAAGTATTTTGATTCATCACACAAAAAAAGGAGATAGGATTGAAGAATCTATTTCTCAAAACCTTATAAAGTTTAATCTGGCCAAACCCAGATTAGCCAACAAAATATCAAAGAAGAAAAAAGTTGAAAGACTGATAATACCAACTTTAAGACTTACAATGGAGCTACAGTAATTAAGACAGTGTGGTGTTGGCAAAGGAGTAGGTGAACAGAATAGATAACTCAAAAATAGATCCACACAAATATAGCCAAATGATTGTTGACAAAAAAGCAAAGAAAAATCAATGGAAAAAGGCTAGTCTTTTTTAACAAAGAATGCTAGAACAAATGGACATCCACTTGCAAAAAACAAATCTAGACCTTTCACAAAATTTAACTCAAAATATATCAGAGAACTAAATATAAAATGCAAAACTATAAAATTTCTAGACGATATAGGAGAAAATCCAGATAATTTTGGATTTGTTTATGACTTTTTACATATAATTGTAAAAGCATGACCCATTAAAGAAATAATAGATAGGTTGAACTTTATTAAAAGTTCTCTACAAAAGACATTGTCGAGAAAATGAGAAGATAAGCCACAGCAGACTGTGAGAAAATATCTGCAAGTGACATATCTGATAAAAGACTGTTAACCAAAATATACAAAGAACTCTTAAAACTCAACAATATGAAAATGAACAACCCAACTTAAAAGATGGACATAAGATCTGAATAGACACTTTACCAATTATATATAGATGGCAACTAAGCCTATGAAAAGATATTCAACATCATATGTCTTTAGAAAATTGCAAATTAAAACAACAATGAGATATCACTATACACCTATTAGAACGGCAAAATTCCAGAACACTGATAACACCAAATGTTGGTGAGGATGTGAAGCAACAAGAACTTTGAATTATTGCTGAGAGAAATGCAAAATAGTACAGCTACTTTGGAAGACAGTTTTGCAGATCTTTGTAAAACTAAACATACTTTCACCATATGATATGGCAACACACTACTTATAATTTACCCAAATGAGTTGAAACCTTATGCCCATACAAAAGCCTAGCAGCTCTATTCATAATTGTCAAAACATAGAAGCAACCAAGATGTCCTTCACTAGGTGAATGGATAAACTGTGGTATATCCAGACAGTGGAATATTATTCAGCTCTAAAAATAAGTTCACTATTATAACCAAAAGTCCTAAAGAAACCTTAAATATATACTAAGTGAAAAAAATCTGAAAAAAGCTATATACTATATGATTCTAATTATGACATTCTTGAGAATGGCAAATCTATGCAAAATGTAAAAAGATCATTGGTTACCAGGGGTTGGAGGGAAGTGAGAAGGAGTGATGAATAGATAAAGCACAAAGAATGTTTAGGAAAGTGAAACTATTCTATTTTACACTATAATGATGGATATAGATTATTATACATTTGTCCAAACCCATGGAATATACAACACCAATAGTGAACCCTCATGTAGAGTATGGACGTTAGATAATTATGATGTGTCAATATAGGTTGATCCAATGCAACACCTGTACCTTTCTGGTGGGGAAGTTGATGGTGGATGTATTAGTCAAGGTTCCCCAGAGAAACAAGATAACAAGATCCACAGAATGGAGAGAGAGAGAGAGAGAGAGAGAGAGAGAGAGAGAGAGAGAGAGATTTAAGGAAGTGACTCACATGATTATGGAAGCTGACAAATCCCAAGATCTGCAGTCAGCACATTAGAGACCCAAGGGAACAGATGATGTAAGTTCCAGTCCAAAGCCAGCAGACTTGAGGCCCAGCAAAAGCTAATGTCCTAGTTCTCATCCAAAGACTCCCTCACAGAAATGCCCAGAGTAATGGTTGACCAAATATCTGAGCACTCCATGGCTGGGTGAAGTTGACATCACATTGGGTGCATCTGTGCATTTGTGGGAGCAGGCGATTAAATGGGAATGCTCTGTACCTTTTGTACAATCATTCTGTTAACCTAAAACTGATCTAAAAACTAAAATCTATATTTAAAAAAATATCAGAATTAACAGCACATTTCTCAAAGAAGTAACCTCTGAATGTAACTATATGAAAAGTGAATGAATCTTACAGAAAAAAATTTCAGTTAAGTGGAATTGATTAACTAGATTTACCAGATTGTTTAAAACTGCCCCCATAACAGGTATGAACTCACACCCTTATTGCATAATAATAATTATAAATTGGCAATTTAAATTCTCTGATAATTATTCTGTTGGTATTATGGATGGGAATTTCTGGGTATAGATGAAAGTAGACAAATAAATCTTCAGTCAAGATAATTTTGCTACCTCCAGTCTAGATAACAGGAGAGGGGGCCTTTATTTTTTTTTTAATTTTTTTTCTTTTTTTTTTCATTAGTTTATTTTGTTTATTAGATTCCACATATAAATAATATCATATGGTATTTGTCTTTCTCTGACTGGCTTATTTCACTTAGCATAATACTCTCCAGGTCCATACTACACTACAGTCTACCTATAGATTCAATACAATTCCTGTCAAGATACAAATGGCATATTTCACAGAACTAGAACAAATATTCCAAAAATGTATATGAAACAAACAAATAAAAACACCTCAAATAATCTCAGCAATATTGAGAAAGAACAAATTTGGAGGAATCATGCTACCTGGTATCAAAATATACTACAAGGTCATAGACATCAAAACAGCATGGTACTGGCATAAAAACAGACTACATGGAACAGAATAGATCAATGGAACAGAATAGAGAGCTCAGAAATAAACCCATGCCTGACAAAGGAGGCAAGAACATATAATGGGATAAAGATAGTCTATTCAATAAATAGTGTTGGGAAAATTGGTCAGATACCTGCAAAAAAATGAAACTATACCACCAACTTACACCATACATAAGAATAAACTCAAAATGGATTAAAGTAGCAGTTCTCAACCTTTGGGTCGCAACCCCTTTGGGAGTCAAACGACCCCCCCACAGGGGTCGCCTAAATACATCCTGCATATCAGATACCCACACCACGATCCATAACAGCAGCAAAATCACAGCCATGGAGTAGCAACGAAAACAACTCCATGGTTGGGGGTCACCACAACATGAGGAACTGCACCAAAGGATCACAGCACCAGGAAGGCTGAGAACCACCGGATCAAAGACTTACTATTAGACTCGAAACCATAAAAGTCCTAGAAGAAAACATGAGCAGTAAAATCTCTGACATTTCTCATAGCAATATTTTTTCTGATATATCTCCTTGGGCAAGGGAAACAAAGAAAAAATAATGAGACTATATAAAACTAAAAAAATTCTGCACAGCAAAGTAAACCATCAACAAAGTGAAAAGACAGCCCACTGAATGGGAGAACATATTTGCCAATGATACATCTGATAAGGGGTTAATATCCAAATTTATTTAAAAATTCATACAATGCAAAAGAAACAATCCAATAAAAAATGGCCAAAGGACCTGAATAAACACTTCTCCAAAGAGAACACACAGATGGCCAATAGACATATGAAAAGATGCTCTACCTCACTAAGCATCACAGAAATGCAAATTAAAACTACAATGAGATATCGCCTCAAATCTGTCAGAGTGGCTGCCATCAATAAATCAACAAACAAGTGTTGGTCAGGATGTGAAGAAAAGGGAACCCTTGTGCACTAATTTGAGAGAGACATCTATTTGTTGCCTCCTGCATGCACCCAGACAAGGGTGGGGAATTGAGCCTGCAACTGAGGTACATGCCTTCAACTAGAATCGAACCCAGGACCCTGCAGTCCTCAGGCTGACGCTCTAATCATTGAGCCAGATCACCTAGGGCCCCATTTACTTTATAGTCGTCTTTTAAACCAGTGGTTCTCAACCTTCCCAATGCCGCGACCCTTCAACACAGCTCCTCATGTTGTGGTGACCCGCAACCATAAAATCGTTTTCACCGCTACCTCACAACTGCAACTCTGCCACTACTATGAATCGCAACGCAAATATCCGACATGCAGGATGTATTTTCATTGTTACAAATTGAACATAAGTAAAGCATAGTGATTAATCACAAAAACAATATGTAATTATATATGTGTTTTCCGATGGTCTTAGGCAACCCTGTGAAAGGGTCGTTCCACCCCCAAAGGGGTCGAGACCCACAGGTTGAGAACAGATGTTTTAAACACATAAGCCGTGGCAGAGACCCTTGAAGCCTCTTGTGGCTCTCCTCCCCACGTACTCTACAGAGATCATTGCCATCCTGAATTTTGGTTTTATCATTTTTATCTGTTTTTATTCTTTTGCTGAGTGTGTGTAAGTCTAAAAAATATGTAGTTTGTTCTTACTTTAAAAGTTGTATACAAATGGAGTCATACAGCACGAATCATTCTGTAGCTTCTTCTCACTCAGCTTCAGGTTTCTGAGATTCAGTTCTCCTGATCCTTGCGGCTCCGGTCCCCACTTGCCCTGATGGGATGTGTACCACTCGATGTGAGGCTCCCATTTGCTTATTTACCCAGCCTCCTTGATGAGCATTGAGGTGGTTCCTAGTGTCTTGCTTTTCAAACAATGAATATTCTCATTTGATTGTCCTTTGCACATGTTAAGTGTTCTTCTAGGTTGCCTTAACTAGTACATAGGTAACTAGTACATAGACAGTGATGGCGAACCTATGACACGCATGTCAGAGGTGACACGGGAACTCATTTTTTTGGTTGACTTTTCTTTGTTAAATGGCATTTAAATATATAAAATAAATATCAAAATATAAATCTTTGTCTTACTATGGTTGCAAATATAAAAAAATTTCTATATGTGACACGGCACCAGAGTTAAGTTAGAGTTTTTCAAAATGCTGACACGCCGAGCTCAAAAGGTTTGCCATCACTGACATAGGATATAATCATAAGGATATAATCCTTACCTGAGGATATTTTTTTCCATTGCTTTTCAGAGAGAGTGGAAGGGAGGGAGGGGGAAAGAGAGAAAGACAGAGAGAGAAACATCAGTGTGAGAAAGAAACATCAACTCGTTGCCTCCCGCACAAGCTCCAACTGAGGGCAGGGAACAAACTATAACCCAGGTGCATGCCCTTGACCTGACCAAGAATGCAACCCAGGACCCTTCGGTGCATGGACCAATACTCTAAGCACTGAGCCACACTGGCCAGGGCTATAGCATAGAGCCCACTCACTTCAGGGAACCCAAAGACCTTAAGTGTTTGGGTAACAATGAGAGAAGGTAGATTGTAGTAACAGTTACACCAGATTTAATGTTGAATCATAGCTCATGAAATCATAAGTTGGCAAACTATTGCCTACAGCTTAAATATGTCCCACAACATGTTTTTTGCAAATAAAGTTTTATTGGAACACTGCCTAGGCCAATTGTTTACTTATTATCTGTGGCAGCTTTTTGTGCAACAATAGCAACTACAACAGAAAGCACTGGAAACAAAGCCCAAGACATTTACTATCTATAAATAAATTTAGATTACAGAATATAGATAAATATCAGATTGCTTCCCTAATTTTAGTAATATTTCTGAGGCATGTAAAGATACAAAAATAAGTGAAGAAAAATAGAAAGTGATAAATGCATTGTAAACAGGTAGATGGGGGGTCTAAAGTGCAGGTATCAACTAATTCAGAGGCTGAGCAATAATTAGATCTTTCACTTTAAGCTTCCCAGGAAGAGGTTAAAAGAGGAGAAAGAGTGAGGGGGGAGGGGGAGAAGAGAGAGAGAGAGAGAGAGAGAGAGAGAGAGATTAAATGAATACTTCCTTAAAGCATTTGTGAGAGGAAAATATTTTTAAAAATCTTTGAATGTCTGCTCTTTGCACAGGTTGTATATCTCCTCTCTTGGATGGCTTCCAGATCTGAGCACCATGAAGGCATTAACTTATAGTAAATCCAAATTACAGAGGCACAGGGACCAGTCTGGGTTTAAGCCTTGTGACACCAGATCAGAGAGAAATTGTTTATACCCCTGACAGGAAGATCATGCTACATTCAGATGGTGTTCTGGATGAATGGAAGCCAGACACTTCAAAAGGCAAAAGTGGGAAGGAAAATATGCACAGGAAACTAACTGAACAGTGGAGCTCCCACCAGCCCCTCTAGCCAGGCAGACAAAGGGGAGGGAAAATGAACAAAATGGCAAGCAGTGATTGCAGATGGAGATTCTGCAAAGTCTTGGGCTTTTATTTTTATCAATTGCACAAAGAAGAAAGATTCCTCTACCCTCTATTCCCTAATGAATATCCACACTCATAGTTGGGCATGATAGGTCAATAGTCAGGTCTGCTGCCCAGGGGAAAGACAATAAGAGTTATAATGAATAGCCATTAAGAAGATCTTATTCCCATGTCCTGTTTCTTTAAAATTTAGGTTGTAATTTTTAAAGATTTAGACTGTAATATGCAAAGTTATAAGGAAATAGCCACACACACTATGTGGCTGCCCTCTCCTTTTCTCAGCCTCAGTTTCATCACCTACAAATTGAAGGGATTTGAATAATAATATTGAACCTTCCCTTCAACTCTTGAGATTTATGACACTATTGCAAGACCAATGAGTTATGACATCCAAATGTTTCCTTTGATCCCATTAGGAATTTCTCTCTGTAGAAAAAGTGACAGAATGGATAGTTAGGGCCCTGGCTCAGATCATTTGGGCAAGATAATTCTGACATTCATAAATATATATTCTGCCTTGGCTGGTGTGGCTCAAATGGTTGGAGCATCACCCCATACACCTGAAATGTGTCCAGTTTTATTCTCAGTCAGGGCACATACCCAGGTTGTGGGTTCTATCCCCAGTCAGGGTGCCTGTGGGAGGCAACCAATATTTTTCTCTCTCTTTCCCTTCTTCTGTCTAAAAAGAAAAGAAGAGAAGAGAAGAGGAGAGAAGAGAAGAGAAGAGAAGAGAAGAGAAGAGAAGAGAAGAGAAGAGAAGAGAAGAGAAGAGAAGAGAAAAATCAGTCATGCTAATAAAAAAGTATATATATAGTTTTTATATATGTCCTGAAATGCACAGGATTCTCTTATGAATCCAGACTTTGGAAACCACTATTGTAATAGCCAGCTGAGATTCAGCAAAGGCAACTGTGAAGTTCTCAAGGAGGAAATTTAAGTCTAAGGCAAAAAAAAAAAAAAATGGTATTGTTTGGATTGTATTTCCTGCCATAAAGTTGGAGTCATGGTTTTCTTTTCCAAGCCGGAAATGAAGTGTTTCCTTATTGCCAAAAGCCTGAGATAAAGGGTTAAAAGTCCCAGCACTGAAAGTAATTCAGAAAACATTTACTTAGTATTCAACATGTGATAGGCAAGGTGCTAAAACTTTACATGAATTTTCTAATTTAACTTCCACATCAATTCTACAAATAAAAGACTGTAGTTATCACAACGTTACATTGGAGTAAATGGACTCTCAGGTTAGATCACTCTCCCAAGGTCACACAGTTAAGAAGGACCTTGAACTCAAGAGGTTGGACACCAAGGTCCACATTATTTTTTTTTTTAATATATTTTATTGATTTTTTACAGAGAGGAAGGGAGAGAGATAGAGAGTTAAAACATCGATGGGAGAGAAACATCGACCAGCTGCCTCCCGCACATCTCCCACGGGGGATGCGCCCGCAACCCAGGCACATGCCCTTGACCGGAATCGAACCAGGGACCCTTCAGTCCGCAGGCCGACGCTCTATCCACTGAGCCAAACCGGTTCTGGCAAGGTCCACATTCTTGACCATTAACACCACATCTGCAGCCCGAAGACAAAGGATTTGAATGTCCAGAAATAGTGTCAGAAAGGGACATGCCCAGTTGAATGACAATTTAACCTTTCTTCTCAGAAATGAAATTTGGACTAAGGTAGATCTAAGGTTTATGCCCAACAGTCCTAGAAGGCTGAGACCTGGGGCTTATCCTAGGGCCCTGGTCAGCAAACTGCGGCTCACTAGCCACATGCTGCTCTTTGGCCCCTTGAATGTGGCTCTTCCACAAAATACCATGTGTGGGCGTGCACATACAGTGGGACTGAAACTTTGTGGCCCATGCGCAGAAGTAGGTATTTTGTGGAAGAGCCACACTCAAGGGGCCAAAGAGCCGCATGTGGCTCGCGAGCCGCAGTTTGCTGGCCACTGTAGGGGATCCCTACAGCGTGTCACCTGAGCCCTCTCAGAAGAACCAGTTCTAAGCACTGCATGTTTCTTCAGAAGACTGGACATCATGAGCAACTGGCTATTTGAAAACTAGCATTTAAAAAATGTTATAAAACATTCCAGTTATAAGGAAAACTCACATGAGATTTGGTAATGGAGCTACATTTAAAATCAAAATGGATTATCTTCACATAAGGAAGACAAAAGTACTGTTTTCCAATTAAATTATAGTGATATGCATATGCTCTTTCTGCAATTGTTATTTAATCTATCTTTCTGGGTCTCTGATGGTAATACTATGTATAATTTACAAAAGTGCTTTTCCTGGTCAGGAGTACATTTTGCCTTGTATGACCATATTGTGATTTTTTTATTGATGTCTTGAGAACCAATGAAATTAAATATACTGCCATTTCACTAAATGTGAATACCTGCTCAGATCCTATCCTATACTTCTGTGTTTTGCTACTGTAGTGCATGTTTACTTATGCCATATTCAATAGTTTGTCATTAAACATGTATCCTTGTTTAGAAAGTTCAGGTATTTATGTATTTTGTTTTTGAATATTACCAAGTTACATTTATTAATTAATACATTTTAAAACTTTGTGCTTTGTCTTGAGCTAGTTGTCATAAGTCTAACAATGTCAAAAGTCAGACACTTTTTATACCTGAATTTTTAACCATGTAAACTTAACTTTAATAAGACATAACATTGATGATATTCAATCATTTTCATCTACAAAAGTGATCATTTTATGCAGTTTTACCTAATATATTTGGGTGAACAAAGAAAGCAGAAAACTGCAAACATCTTGAAGCTAATGAATGAGAAATATTGGAGTCATATACAGTTGGGCAAATATATTTTTCTACATCAATATGAATGGACATACACATAATGATGCCTGCTATATCAGACTGCCCATGATATTCTTAACATGAGGAGTTAAAACCACAATTTGATTGCATATCAGAACTGCCAGGAATTCTTTCAGCCTAAGGAAGCGATCTGATGATAGCAATGTTGTAATACAGTCTGTGGTGACTTCACTTAAGACACAGCGTTCTGTTCTTGTCAGTTCCTGTTCATCTAAATGTAACTCTTGCAATGAGGAAGAGAATGAAAGCAGCAACCTAAATTAACAACGTGGGGGTAGGGGTGGGGGACGCAAAGAAGTAAACTTAATATGGCTTGCAAATGTTGAAGAAGAATAAGAATGTACCTTCTTTAAAATATGCTGACCAAGTTCTAGAAGGAACCCTCGGACTGTGTTTGTGTGTGTATGTGTGTGTGTGCACGTGCATGCAATGCGCATGCACATGTGAATGAGTGCATGTGTGTAAATATGTAACTATGTGTGACTGTGAGGTGTGTGTTAGCGGATGTGAGTGTGTCTGAGTGTGTGTTTCTATATTCATAGAAGATGAGCCAGAAAGTGCCCATTGATTCAAACTGAACTGGCTTGAACTTGGACACACTGGAATTGTATCAAAGGCATCCCCAGAGATTTTGGAGAGGAAATGAACCAAATCTCTGTTTCCAGTTAGGGCGGAATTAACTCTATAATTGAGTCTGGCAGAATGACTCGGTAAGCTAGGAATTTTGATAGACGGTGTTTTGTGAGCTAAGCCAGGCTGAAGTTTCAACATAAATGACATGCTTGTTTCCAATTTCAGGGGAAGAGTTAAATTCTAAACCCAGGATGTCTTCATTTTCCTTTTTTCCTTTTTGTCCTTTTGAACTTAAAAATAACATGCAATCAAATGACCAGTGAGGGATTTCTCAATGGAATCTCCCAAAGCAGCAATAGATAAAGGAGAAAGCATATCATGAGTAGAATGCAGGGGAAGGAGTCCCCAAGAGTCTGTGTCGGGCTGAAACAGAATTAATCTGGAGCATCACAACTCTCAGCCATGCGGGTCTTCCAGGAACCCTCTTTAGGAATTCCTTCCTGGTGGAAGTCCCCTGGGCCCCAGGTTACTCCAGTGTATTCAGAGAAAGCATAACAATCAAAAGTATCATGGATGGTCAGCTGTCCCTCTGGCCCAGTTAGGGTGATGTGAGCAGCGCTCTGGAGAGATCAGGGTTGGTTTATGGGACCGCCTCACAGTACACCAGAGACCTACTCACAGGAAACACTCAAGGCTCCTCTCTTGGTTGAGACTGAATACTCTAAAATTAAATGTCTTGTTTGGCCTGTTGGCTGCCTCTATGAAAGAGCTGGGTAAATTTTTACCCCTCTAAGACTTTTCCTCTTTTCTAAAAGGGAGATAAGTATAGCAGCTTTTGAGAGGCAAATATAAGAAATGAAATGAAAAACGCTTAGGACCGAGCCTAGCACTTGTGAATATTATTAACAAGTTGCTTTATGCAGCCATGCATTAAGAATCAGTGGCTGGGAAGCTTGATCAGCTAAAGGCCTTGAAGTCCTTTGTGGGAGGGAGAGCCAACTGGAAGCCGCAGAAGGAGGCTCTGTGGGAGAGGGCGGGAAGAGGAGCAGAACCAGGAAGGAAGAAGTGGTAGTTTGCCATGGACGCCTCCAGAGTAACCCAGAGTACACTGGGCTTCTCCAAAATCCCAAAGGAAGAAAAATATGAGATGGCTGCTTCGCACACACTCAAAATTTATCTTCTGCATTTTCTTTTAAACTGTATATCTAAAGAGACTTCTGCTAATCCAGACAACAGGAACAAGAAGTTGGTCTATGATGATGTCAAAAGTGGTAAAACTCCCTTCGCCAACGGCACCTGTCTTGGCTAGTTTTTTGTTTTTTTTAAAAAAATATATTTTATTGATTTTTCACAGACAGGAAGGGAGAGGGATAGAGAGTTAGAAACATCGATGAGAGAGAAACATCGATCAGCTGCCTCTTGCATACCCCCGACTGGGGATGTGTCCGCAACCCAGGTACATGCCCTTGGCCGGAATCGAACCCGGGACCCTTCAGCCCGCAGGGCGACGCTCTATCCACTGAGCCAAACCGGTCAGGGCTGTCTTGGCTAGTTTTGATCTAAAAATCCTTCCCCCAGTATAAGCTACAATGCTGAGGAAACTCAAAATGTTGTTGAAGGTGTTCTCTGCAAGTTAATTTGTCTCTTACCATGCAAAATACCCCCTTCGGTATTACAGTTTCACCTACCAAATCACTCCGTTTCCTTACCCCCTATGCATTTCCTACTTGAACACCTTTCTCATTCTGCCTCGGCTCTCTTCTTTCCACTGTCCCATCTTTGTAAGAAATGCATACAAGAGAAGATAGCTGTCCATTTTTACTGGTGAGAACCAGAATGAACAAGCACAGAATTTGTCACTGGCTGTGTCAGCAGATGGCTATGGAGTCAATCATCCAAGAGTTGAATGAGCCACAGGACCATGGCTCATGCTTGAGGCTGCTATGCAATCAGAATCCAAACACTGCATTTTTGCAGGACTTTAAATCTCAAATTTGCAATGTGAAGCTTTGGTTTGTATTTTTAAAAGAATTAAGTCCTATGAAAGCATTTATGTTAAAGATAAAGTAATTTAATTTGACAGAGGAAATAGTCTCAGTAGATTAAGAAGGAAGTGGGCACAACTTGGCACATTTTCTTTATTCTCTCTTATCTTAAACCCTGTATCAAAACTGTAAACAAAAGCTTTTCTTTTCATATTTATGCGCATCTGTCCAAGTTGGTGATATCAATATGCCTCACATGTAGTGATATACATTTGCTTACTGGGATAGACTGGATTAAAAACTGTTCATCTTTCTGGATGGGCTTCTGCAAGCTACAAATTCAGAAATCCTAAAAGCAAATCTTAGTGGAGTAAACACATTTCTTTCTAGCAGTGCTGTCATGGAAGGGAATGCGTTTCTCTGGGACCAGAGCCCACACACTTCACTTCAGCTATAATTTTAGAGCATTACTTTTATATATATATATATATATATATATATATATATATATATATATATATTCCAAACTTACACCAGTTCAGTTTTTATTTTGGTAATGCCTTGCCAACAGTAGGGAAAAAAATTGCAGCCAGATCTGGTATTTTTCCCTGATGAATGTTGGTACAGATAAACATACCCTCCTTCATGACTAGCTCATATAATTTCTCATTACTGCTTTAAGCAATGATGGCCACAGCTCAGAAACATCACTCACTTGTCTCAGGAGATCAATCCCCGAAGCATGTTCAGTGTTTAACCTTTTCAGTAAGGGCACATTGATAGAATCAAGTTCCATAGAAAATGGAGGAAAATCTTAAAAATATAACATAGTTGTTGTTGTTTTCAGATGACCAGTCTAATTTAGCTATCAAGCAACAACTTCATTTGTTCCAAAATGAGCACTGTAGTTTTGAGTCTACTGGTCATGGCTGCAGTTTGTACAATAGTATAATGTGGGACCAGAAGGAGAAGTTGCCCCAGAATGCATTCAGTTCAAGTATGGAACAAAGTTAGTTTGTTACAAATATAGGAAGTGTGTGCAATGTTGTTTGCATTCCATGGTTTCTACATACCTGTAACCTGCAGTATTTTATAATAATGGTCCTCCAAGCAGGTGTAAATTATAATTAATTAATTTAAAATTAACTTAATTAAATATATATATATCCAAAATATGAATGTTAAGAATTTATCAAAGATTTAAAACAGAAATTTTACAAAGCTAATTAACATAGTCTTATATAATCATAGGTAAGTACTTAAAAAATGAGGATATATTCCACAATTGAATATTGCTGAACTAACAAAATAGTGTTGGATATAGTTATTTGATGATGGAAAATATGTTTCTCAACTAGTATTAAGTGGAAAGAAGAAAATCAGGTTACAATGTTGTATTCAAAGTATGATTTTGTCACTAACAATAATAATAACTGAGATTCTCTCCGGGCAGGGGAGTCATGGGTTGTTTTTCATTCTTTTGGTTATTTGTATGTTGTGTTTTATCTAGATTGAATGTAAGTGGCTTTTTTTGTAGGAAGAATGTCTTGAGCTTTAAGGAATGCAGCAGCATGCCTGCAGGGTGGACACGGGCAAGAGGCAGCTTGCTCTGGGGACAGTAGCTTGAGATTTTGCAGTGAGCCCTGAAAACAGGTGTAAGTTGCAAAAAGTTAAAGAAGTTAAAAACAGAACAATCTTTCCTTCTGAAAGGATTTCTCAGGAAAGATGTGCTCACATAAATGGGTTTCCTGTCCTCCAGGTAGACATCGCCCAGCCCCAGACCTGTGCTGGGTTGGACCCCTGTTATTTACAACTGGAACCTCTGGTTTCCTGCCTCACCCACCCTTCCACGCAGGTTAATCCAGCCCCTCCCCCGTTCTCTTTTCCTTTTTCCTTTCACATCAGGAAAGACAGAAACATTTATTCTAAAAGCTACAAGGGTCTCTTAAAAGTTATTACACAACCAATGAGTTTTTCAGAGAAAAAGGTGCCTATTAAAAACACAAAAGCCTAAATCAACTTGTTTAAAAAAATTATTTTTGCACAAATGACCAACATAGTAATTGTGGTTTTGCTCTTACTGCATCCTGTCATGACCCACGTTGGGAAGAAGAGTAAACAGGCAATGCTTTAACCCTGGTTATCTGAGTACCCTTTCCTAAATGAATGGTCCCACCAGAAAGCCAACATGACTAACCAGACTCAGGCTGCACTCTATGGAGAAATTCAATAAAAGCAACATGTTGCACTCTTTCTTGTACAGCCAGAACTCTGCTGGCCTCACCCTCAGGTCCTGCTCCAAGGTATCCATACTCTTAAAAGTAGCCATGTGGCCAGGGCCTGAAGATCCTCACCACTTCCTGTGCCCACTCATCATCTATTTCTTCCTTCAGTGAACATGATGGGCTAGAGCTAGACAGTGGCTGAACAGTGAAGAAAGAAAAGTAAATAATATTCCATTTCTACTTTCAAGGAGTGCTCATCAGGTAGAGAGTAACAGCTGTACAAATAAATAATTGCCATAAAGTTGTGGTTCCTAGAGTTGGGTTTCACAGATCAGTGAACTAAAATGGGGTGAGGGATGGACATGGACAATAAAGAAAAAAAGAGAGAGAGACAGATTTAGATTTGCCAGTTCAGGACAACTTTTAAAATGAGGACAATTTCCTATATCCCTCCCTATCAAATACTACCATCATTTTATTTTTTTAAATGCATTTTAATGTGAAAAAGAAACAAGAAGGACATAACCAAAATAAAGGCTGGTTCTTGCCAAAAGAGGATAATTAGAAAAGCTATCTCGACCTATTAGTCACTCTATCATTCTATCAATCTAAAGGTCTATGATTGTCATCATTTTTCCATTTTACCCTGGATTAGGGAGCATTGCTTGATGTAACAACATAGTCTAATAATTGGTATTTGGAACCAGAGCAGGACAATGTTCTGGTAAAATAGATGTCCCCGTGTTTGAGTGGGACCTGTGCTGGGTTGAATAGAGTCCTCCCAAAATTCATGTTTACCCAGAACCTCAAAATGTGACCTTATTTGGAAAAAAGGATCTCTGCAGATGTAACTTTAAGTAAGAAAAAGTCATATTGCATTAAGGTGGGTCCTCATCCAATGAATGGGTCCTTACATGAGGAGAAAGCAGAGACACAGCAAGAACACCATGTGAGGAAGGAGGCAGATACTAGAGTAGTACGTCTACAAGACTAGACACAATAAGGATTGTCAGCAGAAGCTGGGCAGAGACATAGGGCATACTTTCACTCTGAGTCCCCTGAAAGAAGCTAACCCTGCCAACACCTTGATTCTGGACTTTGGGAGTTATAAATACAGACAGGTTGACAGCTAGGGCCAACCCTGGAGAGCTGGATTTGAACTGGAGGAATTGGGGGGAACTAGTGGTTTTTGATAAAAACACAGATGCAAATGTGTGTGTGCATACACACACTCACCAGCTTTGTCCACTGAGACCATCATACCTAGCACCCAGATCTTGGCTTCTAAATCCCTTTCTCCTCTCAGAAGAACCAGTGCTCCTCAGAGAACTGGCTGATTTACCGTCCAGGACAGGGAAGGGCTGAGATGAGTCTGAAGCCTGTTGTCAAGCTAGATGGTGAAGAAGTACTTAAAGAATAATGACACAGGCCTGTTTGCAGGGATTCTATTCTTACAGTCTCCCAAATCTGAGAACATTGGAGCACCAAGATAAGTGATGATAATAAGGTTATAATCCACTCACCCTAGCTGGTTTGGCTCAGTGTTGGCCTGTGGACTGAAGGGTCCCAGGTTCAATTTCGGTCAAGGGCACATGCCTGGGTTGCGGGCTTGATCCCTAGTAGGGGGCATGCGCGAGGCAGCCAATCAATGATTCTCTCTCACATTGATGTTTCTATCTCTCCCTCCTTCCTTCCTCTCTGAAATCAATATAAGTATATTTAAAAGATAAAAGATTTTGATCCACTGGATGAAATGGAAACCATGAGGCCACTAATAGAGGTAAATACAGAAACAAATAAATTAAATGTTGGAGGAGGAGCAGGATATGTTAGCATAGCTCTCCACTCTCCACCCAGTGCATATTAGTTACAATGGGGAAAGGAGTGAAGAAGCCAGCAGACATCACCACCATTAAGCAGTCAGTGAACATGATCACTAATGCGACAAATCTCTCCTGTGTCCTTCCCGTCAGACACATGAACAAAATCTAGTCATGAGGAAGCATTGGGCAGGCCCAAAATTTCCCCAAAATACCCAGCCTGTAATCAGCACAGTGCCAAGGTGATGAAAGTCAAAGAAAGATTGAGGAACTTTCCCAGGATGGTGAGACGTAAGGAGATATGACAAGTAAATATAACGGGTGGTTCTGAGGTTGATCCTCTTGTTTTAAAGGACATTTTCAGGGCAAATGTGAGTGTGGCATGAGAATTAGGTTGTAGTAATGTATCATTATTAGTTCTCTGATATTGTGGGCTCTATTGCGGTTATGTGAGGGAATATTACTGTGTTCAGAAAACACACTAAAATATTCAGGGGTTACAGCACATCATGTAGGCAACTTGTTCTTAAAACATTCAGGAAAAGAATTTATTTGTGTTATACTTGCAAATTTTCTATCAGTAGTTTATAATTGTTTAAAAAACTCTTTTAGACTTTCTATAGGTAATACCTTGATGTATGAAGAGGGGATAAAAACTTCTGGTAAAAATAAGTCCCCGGAACTCCTCTCAGCCTCTGCACCCGCCTGGGTGTTCCTATTTCCACTCTCTCTAGCAGTGACCTGGAGTGGTTCCCAGGTCACATGCGGGCTGGCTGGAATGACACAGGCATGCTGTAGAATGTCAGTGCTGTGCATGGTGATGAAAGCCTGTGCCCTTTGCCAGCGTCCTAAATAAAGGACAGTGAGACCAACAGATGATGTCCACCGACTGTCAACCCAGGAGAATCAGCGAAGGCTGACTGGCTCTACCAGAGTGGATCAAGAAATATCTGTCCTTGGAATCCAGTCAGATGAGCATCCAATGAGAAGGGACCAGGGAATCTTAGGACCGGGCCTAATGGCGACACTAAAAATAACTAGAAGGACCATTTATGCTCTGTGCTAAATCCTGTCCTCATACTATCTCATGTGACCATTGCAACCACCCTTCAAAGTGAATACAATTAGTACCCCCACAGGAGATTTAAAACCTGAGGCCCAGGAAGGTTACATAACTTGGCATATGGTGGTGGTTGTTACACCTGAAACTAACAGATTATATGTCGATTACATACATAGCAATAAAAATAGATGAATAAATAAATAAATAAATAACATGGTGGAGGTCATTCAGCTATTTAATCATAATAGTAATCCTACAAAGGGGACAATTATTCTCTCATAGATGAGGAACCTGAGATAAAGAAATGCTTGGGGTCTTGCCTGCTGTCACGCAGTTGGTGAGCAGCTTTCTCATTGAGTAGCTGCTCTCTGAGCCCTGCACTCCCCTGACCTTCAGGGCCTTTTTTAAGGAATTGCATTCATTGACACAGTCTTTGTCCCTGCAGCTAAAGTCAAGTGAGCACATTTCAGTACAAGTTATCTTTTAAGCAGCTTGAGGCAGTGGGACAAGATTCCTAGGTTCCACCTCCACTGCCCGAGGTGACGGCCTTCTGCTCAATTCTCTCCACTCTTCCTGGACTCAGACAGCATTCCTTCCTCTTTCCCAACCTCTCCAATGATCTTTCTGGGCTTTAGGTTGACCCCAGATTCATCACCTTCAAGCATGTCAAGTCATATCTTGTCTTGACATTCAAACCTCATACCCAGTTTGCTCAAGATAAGGGGTGCTCACATTGGGGAGCTCAGCATTAGACATCCTTGCTCTTCTTGAGCCTCCCCCGCCCCCCACTACCAATATATAAATAATGCAGTGTTCAGGGCTGAACATAGAGTCAATATCTGTTAGGACTGACTCCATAACTGATGCTGCTGCATGGAGGACACTCCCATAGATACAGGGGAGAAACATGGCAGCAACCACAGCTCCATGTCTCGGCTGTTACTGCTGTGGGGGTGCAGAATGAATCATCCCAGGATGTGCTCTGTGGTATGCAGATTGTTTTGAACTAAAGGCAACCTTAGCCACAGGCTCAAGAGAAACTTCCGCCTGACCCCCTAACTACCTAGAAGAATTTGAATTAGAGGCCTTTCCCGTAAGAGATAATCAGAGATACCTTCTTTTGACCTATCATTCAGAGAAAACTTCTATTTACTAAAGATCTGCTCTTCTTATCATCCCGCAATAACCTTTTCAAGCCCCCAAGACATCTTACCTCATCCCTAGCTCAGGATGCCTTCTACAGCCATGTTCCCTTTCTGTCTCTGAACATCTCTTGCATGTGGGGTCTTTGACTCTCTCATATATACAGGGTTCCCATACATACATAAGTATTAAATTTGCTTATTTTTTCATGTCTGTTTGATTAGACCAGCCAGAAGGACCTTTGGGGTAGAAGACAGTTTATTCCTCCCCCACACCACTAACCTGCCAGGCCATCTCTTTTTAACGTGGGTATTGATGTTGTGACCCAAGATGTCCCCTTGATGTCTAGCTGAGTGCAGGCTGAGCACCACATGCTACAGCAGAAGGAAGCTGAGATCTGAGGGAAGGAAGGGCCTGGGGACAGCTGTGGTTCTGGGGATAGCCCCACAGTGTTCTTTCATCAAGTCTCTTCTCCATTCATCCCCCAACATGCACAGAGGGCCTTCCACATAACCACTTGCTACAGACGGAAGGAGACAGGGAAGTTCAATGTTCCCAAGGAGCCAACATGGGGGAACTCTGCAGGGAGCTTCCCTGTACATGATGCCCTTCAATTCAACTAAAAACATGGTTGCAACATGTCTTAGGACAGGAAATGAAAGGCTGAAATTATAAGGGGTGATCCCAAATATGCAGCCTCCACAACTAGCTGTGAGTCAGAGTTGAGGACTTCTCTCTTCTTGAACCCTGTTTTCCTCAGCCATTTTTTTCCTGCTCCTTTGTGGTGTCTAGTCATCCTGAGGAAGGAAGGCCATACCTTGATGCTTTACTCTTTCTTGATAGCAATCAGAAGCCATTCTGACTAATCTGGAATCTGGAGAGTGTTCTTCCACATTCACGCCTTTTCTGCTTCGTGTTTAGGTTAAAATGTTTAAAGTAGATGAGGGATATAAGTGAATATATAGGATATAAAATGCTGTAAAAACATAAGGCCTAAGTATTATTTATCCTAGTTACTTTTAGAAGCATGAGGTGGAATGGCTATTAAATGAATTAGGAACAAAGTTACTTCTTTGATCTCCTTATTAGCCACTTTCAGTGATCCTTGCCTTGTTCATTACAACCCACTCAGGAACCTTCAGTTCCTCTAATCCAACCCCACGTAGGATGACCACAATTCAAAAGCTCCCTTTGAATCAAACAGTGCTCCTAGTGATATTAATAGTGATGATGATAATACTGGCTAGTCACCACGATAAGTATTTTAAAAAAACACTTATTGTATCACCCAACATATAACAGGCATTTTTATTACCTTTTATTCAGTATCCCTAATCCTCACAAGAAAGACTATGCCATCAACAGAGGCCACAGGTTATTCACTACATCTGAGATATTTAATGGCCAAGGGGAGTCCTTCTCAACCCCTGGTGCTAACCCAGTTAGTCCCCTGTGGAAATTTCGGGAAATACAGACCCTAGGCTGGGCCCCAGAGGTTCCAATCCAGTAGGTCTACAGGGGGTCCCTCCTCTGGGGGTATAAAAGCTCCGCAGGTGAGTGGCCTCTGACCCAGATGCATTATTCATGCCCTCCTTTTGTCTCTGTCAGGGCCATATTTTCAGGCCTTTACAGAAAGCTCCACCTCCCTTTGCATTAGTGGCTTTCTTACAGTTCTAGAACAACACTCTACATTAACACAGGAAGTGGACTCTGTACACAGGGCGCGGATCGATGGGGACATGAAGTCATCAGATCAGCGTGAAGAGAAGCAGAGAAGCAGCAACAAGGCAGAGCCCTGCACTTATCAAAGATTAAGGGCTTTTGGTTTCATTAAGAGACAGACTCTGTTTTCCCAGCTTGGTTGTTGGAGGCTCTGACAAGATATCACACAGCTTATCCCGCCATTCAGCAACATCCCCTTGTTTTAGTCCATGTCTGTCTCAACCTGATTGTAAACTGTTACTGAATTAATGTTGGTAAGTTTCTCCCTTTCCCTCTCCCTGTCCCTGTCCCTGTCCCTCTCCCCCCCCACCATCCTAAATAACACGTTTGATTTTGAAAGGACACTGTTCTTTCATCAGCTCATTACAAAATTCATTCCTTTGCGATTATTTTTTTAAATCACAAAGCAGGTCTGTATTTCTTATCAAAGGCTTCAGCGCAGTGGGGATTGTCTGTGTGTCTCACTCCCTACATTCACCCTGTGTCCATCGGCATGTTTCAAATACACACCTTCCCCTCCAGTCTGGAGTTGAGATCATTGTGGGAGGCACTGCGCGGAGGATTGCTTTTTCTTTTCTATGCTTAAGTGCACGGCAGCCAAAACAAGAACATAATGACACCTTGGAGTCGGTGAGAGCACCCTGGCCTCTCGCTCTTGTGGGCTCAGCATTGTTTCACAGGAACCGCGGAGGAGCGCTTCCGCCACCAAATCCATTTGGCTCTATTTAGGAACTAAGTACAGGAAGGTAGTTATTGTACAAGATTAGTTTCCTGTAGGCCATAAATTGGCAGTAGCAGAAAAATACAGGATGAATTTATTAGCGTGCAAGGTCAGCTCAAAAGAAGACAAAGCGGAGCGATTGTGCTGTTCTCTTTCATTTAGCCCACCTCCCAAACCTGGGGCAGGCTGAAAAAGACCCTTTAACTACTTAATTGCTTCTTAATAGTTTTAAGCAAATTCAAAAGGCTGTGCTTTGCTAAGTGCCTGGAGGTCAGAGCTGCCTGGAATATGTTAGGAATGCCTGTTTGGACTGCAGTTTCTGAAACCTGATTAGAAGTCCCTACAATCTATGGCTTTGTGAGGCTGTTGGGTTTGTTTCTTTTTTTTTTTCTTCCCCCCCCCCCACCCCCCCTTATTTGGTGTTGACTGACTAGGTATTTACTTTGAAGCTAGAATTTTACATTAGGGAATAAAAGAGCAGTTTCTAACAGAAAAAAAAAAATCAAGTCAAAACTGTAATTGCTTCCAACCAGAGATATGATAATGTGATAAATGTCCCTGAAGATATTTACTTTGAAAAAATAGGAACAAGTCTCGAAAGAAAGAAAGAAAGAAAGAAAGAAAGAAAGAAAGAAAGAGAGAGAGAATACTTCTTTGAAAACATAGTCACAGGTAGCTGGAAAGATGGGAGACTCTCCTTCGAAAGGCATTTCTATGTTTAATGGAGAAGCTTCATTACTTGAGCCTTTACCATGTTGGAAACATAACCCTCCTTATTTTCTTTTGATATTTTTCCAAATGGCTTAAAACTGTCAGGTAAAATTAGGCCCCGCCGGTATGAGATGAAGTATTTGGATCCGGTTTTCTAGTGCTTTCGCATGAAAGGTTGTAATTCAAATTTTAATTATACCCGAGATCTGCAGTGAGTTATGTACGGGAGACCCCTCCTCCACTACTCTGAGGCCCTGACACCCCCATCTCCGCTGAGCCTCTGTGCTCCCCTTGTGCAGCCCCTCTGCGCCATAAGGCAAGCGGAACAGGTGGCCTAGAAGAATAAGGTAGAACAGGTCGCTCCTCTCTGCTCCTTCCTAGAGGATGAAAGCCTGGCTGGGAACGTGCTTTCCTGGGTCTTGGGGAACCGTCACACTTCATGCAGCATAAAGGCATGGTGAGCAACACGTCATCGCATAGAAAGGACTCCATTAGCACTCTCCAGGATTTGTGGCCCCTGACCCCTGGGGCAGCACCTGCTTGTGCCCAGAAGCCTTGAGGCTTGCCGACCCAGGCTGCCTGCAGGGGTGAGAGCAGGCAGCATCCAGTTTTGGAATTTAAGTGCTTCTCTACTGTGTCCATTTTTCCAAGCTGTGCTGTCTTTAATTTTTTTTTTTTTTAATTCTCTCCTAAGGACAGATCTTAAACAGATGTTCTCCATGTGCTCAATGGCACCCTTCCCCAGGGCGCAGATGAAGGCACACAGAACAGGTGAGCCATCTTCTGCTCAAGGCCCAGCTGCTCAGCCCTGCTGGGGACAGGGGCTTGCGCTATTCCTACATCCTAGGATTTGCTGAAGGACTGAATTGTATCTTGGCTAGACTTCCCATCCTCCTTCACTCGCTCTAGGAGAACGAGTGTCTGGGCTGAGCTCAAGCCCCAACAGTGTCCGTCTTGCATCAGCTGGAAACTCAGGGTCAGGTCAGACTCAATCTCTGGTGACATTCCCCGAGCCAATTATCACAAAATAAACCCAGAAGTTGAGGGAGAAGCCAGCATCCTAAATTCTACCAAAGAGAGACTTTGAAAGGCCATCCAAGGCCAAACACTAGTTGGGCAGTTTCTTTATTGCCTCGGCAAGTTGAGTCTCCCCACAGCCCAGATCCACGGTCCCCATAATTAGGACAGTTTTCCTTCCCATATTGTTTTGAAGTAGGTCTTAAAAATTCTTGTAAACATCAATCCAACAAATATTTAGACTTAATAACAACCATAGGCCTGCCTCTATGTTCTCTGCTCTGTATGAGACAACTGAAAAAAGGCAACTCTCTGCTGGATCTCCTGAATTTCTTTGTCCGGGCCTCCTCAGATACATGCTGAGTTCCTAATTCTGTTACTATAGGGAATATAGGAGAGAATGCTACACTCAGAAGCAGCAAACCCTCATGGCAGACTTCAAAAATGACACAGCAAGCCCTTGCTGAACATGTGCTGCACGGTGGGCTGAGCTGGAAAGAAAGAGCATAAGTTGAGCAACACACAAGCCTGCACTGAAGGAGCCATCTCCTCTTTTCCTTGCTCCAGGCTGTGTCCACAAAACAATATAGGAGGCTGCAGCATAGCCAAGGGTAGAAGGAAGGAGAATGTTTCCTCCTCTAGAAACCCATGGAGGATGCTGGCCTTACAGCCTACAATTACACATCCTCCCCCTGGTGGGTGATATGACCTATGGAGCCAGCTGGAGCACACAAAGTGGCTTTGGCTCAACTGTCTCTTCTTACTCAACCTCACCCCTCCCCTGGCCCCACTCAACCCAACACCCACATCTGCTGTGATGTTGCATTGAGTGGGTCTGTTTGAGTCCCTAGCCATGCCCAGGTGAGAGCACCTCCACGGGTTATTAAGCACGTGGGCCCCACCAGGTACTCAGCCTCAGAACAACATGTGACTGTGAACTTGTAAGGCTCAGGGAATGGAAAGGGGGAAACAGAATCTTCAGGATCACCAAGGTCTTTCTGGGGACTCTGTTTCATGTCTTAAAGACTATCAGACACAAAAGATTGGTTCTTTTCATTCTCCACTCCCCCCCCCCCCCCCCCCCCCCCCCCGCAACATACACACACACCGTAGCTGGCTTTCAACCCAGGAAAAATTATGTGCTGCCTGAGTACTGTAGCTAGCAAATGTGTTTCTCAGAAAACCCTGTGTTTCCTCTGTCCAGAAGGCACAGTCTCGGGGAAACAGGAAAATAACAACTGCAGACCAGCAACAGTCACCTAAGGGCATGGTCAAAGCCACTTTCAAACCAACAAAATACACAGAACCCAGGCAGGATAAAAACAGCAATGTAATATCATTGAGGAAGCAAAAAAATTCACTCAAGAAACACAGGAGCATTGATGGGCAACATCTCAGATATTACTGTGCTAGGATGAGCACATTAAAAAACAGCATATTGCTTTGGTATATTTTAAAAAAGATCTCCTTATTATAAAAATAGAGAAACAAAATGAAGCATATTGTACAATGAAAAATTACTCAATCATAAACAAATAAAGTATTGATAAATACTACAACATGGATGAACCTTGAAACATTATTCTAAGTGAAAGCAGACAGGCGCAAAAGGCCACATACTGTATAATTCCATTTATTTGAAATATCCAGAATGCCCAAATTAATAGAGACAGAAAATAGATTAGTGATTGCCAGGGGCTGAGGTTAGAAAGGAATGGGGAGTGCTAAATGGACAAGGGGCTTCCTTTTGGGGTGATATAAATGTTCTGGAATCAGATAGTGGTGATGGTTGCACACCTTTGTGAATATATTAAACAATTGACTATTAAACACTTTATAAAAGGGTGGATGTTATGATAGCTAAATCATATCTCAAAAGAAATAAAATGAAATAAATAAATAAATGAGGGGCAATAGGAAACGAAAACAGAAATTACTTTCCTTATCCATTATACCTTTGCACAAAGCCTTAACATTATACTACTTTTAGGCAATAATCTCTTTTGAGGCAAAGGTCACTGGGATTTGGGCCAGGACCCAACGTTATAATGAAACTTTCTAGAGGACCTCATTTTCTCAGTCTCCTGGCCAACTCACATGTCCCTTTTGAGTTTTTGTTTTAATGAACCTGCAGTGAAACTAAGAGGCATCTAGAAGGAACTGCCAACTTCGCCAAGACCTTAGTTGTTTGAATAACTTTGGCCTGGAAACCACGCACGTGTGTATATTTCATAACAAATCCCCAACTCAATGAAATGTGTTTTCAGTTAACTAGTGTCATGGGACTTTCTCTTTGCTATCCATAGGAGAGAGCTTCCTTGCCAACTTGAGTGGATGTGTAGGCAAGAGGGTTTCTCAACCTAGGTATGCTGCCTTTATGTTCCATTATGCACATTTCCCGTGCCCCGGTGGCAACAGAGCCTCTTGGCTCAAATCCCCAATTTCCACACCAGTAAGTGTTGAGTAAGAAATTATGTTTCTTAATTGCTTAGGCACCAAGGACAGATAAACAGGGGAAATGGCATGGTGTTTCTATAGCCACAGATCTTGAAGACATGAAGTGGACCTAAAGAAAATGAGACTATGAATGGACAACAGAGACTGTATTTTTCCCCAGTTCTCAGGCATTTCAATGGGTCTACCCTTTCTAATGGACCCCACTGTACCATGGCAGGTAAAAGAGACAAAAATATAGTTCCCAGGGCCACAACTATGTTAAAACTCACCCAGTTCCCTGGTTTCCACTTTATTATTTGCACAAATGTCTGCCCCTTCTTGCCTTTTCATCCATGCATAAGCTGCTCTTGGCTTTCTGACCTCTCTTCCCCTCCTTCTCACCTCTGCACGGCACAGGGCACAGCGTAGCTGACTGTGACCACCCCAAGCAGTGCCCTGTTGACTTTTAAAGTGCCTCCCGGAGAGGCTAATCCTCAACACTCTTGTCCACCAAAAGGAAATAAACAAACGAATTCCTTCCACATCCTGCTGACCATAATCACGGAAATTACCCAGCGTGGCAACACTCGAAGGAAGGGGCACAGTGCAGACTGATGGAGGGTCCTGCTTGTTCCTTGGTTGGTCTCCATCTCAGTGGTCTCTGATGGGTTCACCCCAGCTTTCCCTAGCTTCCGGGGCCTAGGAAAAATGCCTGCCACACAGTAGAAATGTAACGCGTGTGTGCTGAATAAACAAATGAAGGTGGACAGCATTTTATAGCTTAAATTTGAGACACATAAAATGAAGCTGTGAGCCCCAGTGCTCCTTAAAAGTTAAGAACTGTGATTTCTGATCCCAGCGCATAGCCAGGAGTCGGGAGACCCGGGCTTGCATCCCGGTCTCTAAAACACAGAACCAGATGAAGGTAGACAGATTAGGGAAGGCAGAAACTGACAAGGGATCCCAAGAGGGGGTGTGCAGAGTGGAAATGTAGACAAAAGGATAGTGGGCTGAGCACTGCCTGCTGGGAAGGTCATGTGCATTTCCCACGCTCTGTGGCAATCATCTGCTCATGAGTCCAGCTTCTTCCAGTGAAGACCAAGTCTTATTCATATATGGCATGCCTGGCACATAGCAGACACACAGTGAATAGCTGCTCACGTGAGCTGAGCTGCCAATATTATTTGAAGAAGAGTATAGTTGAGTCAGAGCTGTCACTATCAGTCATCTCACATTTAAAATAACATATTTTATTTGGTAAAATTGTTTCAAGATTGTCTGCCAGGGCAAAAGTGAAGTCATGTCTTCTTGCCATTCCAGTGTAAAAATAGAGTTAACAAGAATCACAGCACATATAATCTGGCTATAATTTTGTACCTGGGTCTCTCAGAAACCTCCAGATTACTTCCTGAAGAATCATGATAGTTTGGTAAAGACTATTAGCAATATAATTCTATTGACCCCTATTACAAAATTAAAAGTAAAGAAGGAAATGATTTGTAATATTAACACACACACACAAGTATGCCAGATGAACAGATTTTGTTCACACTGGGGATAATAACTTCAAATACTCTTGTAAAATTAGAAGCAAAATTTGTTAGGTATTTTTTTTAATTTGGCAGAGTGATGTTGTTCATGTTGTTGAACACCATATAATGATGATAAGTGAAGTGTCTGTGCATGCCAAGTGCTGGTATAGCTGCTTGACCAGTATTACCTCCCTGAAGCTCCCCACTCCCAACCAGATGGCCACTGCTATCACACCTGATTCAACGATGGTGAAACGTACATCTAGCTTGCGAGTTTCAGAATTGGAATTTAACTCAGGGGTTCTGATTTTTGTTGTTGTTAATCCTTACCTGAGGATATTTTTCCATTGTTTTAGAGAGAGTGGAAGGGAGAGGGAGAGAGAGAGAGAGAGAGAGAGAGAGAGAAAGAGAGAGAGAAACATTGATGTGAGAGAGACACCTCAATTGGTTGCCTCCCACATGGGCCTGAGCAGGGCTGGGAATCAAGCCTGCAACTGAGGTACATGACCTTGACCAGAATCGAACCCAGGACCCTTCAGTCCACAGCCAGACGTTCTATCTACTGAACCAAACAGGCGAGAGCTCGGGTTCTGATTTTAGCACCCCCTCTCCAAGTTAACTTCTCCAAGTTTGTGTGGTCCCAGGACAGCTGTCAGGGTTGGCAACTCAGGGAAAGTTTGTGTATTTTTTTTTTTACATATTTAAGTATACTAGTACAGAGCTTTTGCTGCATTAAACAGAGTACCTACCAAAACCTAACCTACATTATTGTAGTGGGTACTAGCATGGCTCTCTTTGCATCCTCAGCTTTGGTACTTACCAACTGGGTGACTTTGGCCAAGCTATTTGCTGCTCTACCTCGGTGTTCTCTGTAACATGGGGATGATATCAACACTTATATTGGAGTGTTGTGAAGAGTAAATGAATTAGCACTTGTTAGATGCTTGTAAGAGTGTCTGGCATGTAATAAAGGGTCATAAAGGTGTTTTTTAATTAACAATAAATTCTTGTGGCAGTTTTGGGCTGGAGAAAGGACAAACATGGGAAAAGCAGCAAGCTGAGAAAAGACAGGTTGCATCCACCAATCTGACTAGAGAATGAGGCATATAAACTATTACCAGATCTGGAGTGAGAGGCCTGGACCAAGAGGGCAAGGAGTTTGGCTGAAGCCAACGTTTTGCCTGGGAAGCATCATGACCTGAGTTGCGTTTAGGAAGTTTGAGCTGGAAGGGATGGATTGGAGAAACTAACACCAGAGGTAGAGAAAACGGGTTGAGAGTGTAAGGCACGGTCCATCTGAGAATCAATGAGGCCTAAGGCCAGTGGCATTGATGACAGTAACAGGAAGGGAGAGAGAAGAGAGGAGAAAGGCTGTGCAGAGAGGATGAGAGGATTAGCATGAAGAGCTCCCAGGGTGATCTTCTGATAAGAAACTGGGCATGGAGGGTAACAAGGCTTATCAGAAAAAGAGGGGAGTTAATGTGAAAGCAGGATTGAACTCAAAGGTTTTGAGTGGTTTATGTCAAAAGCAAGAGCAGGTAGGTGTTCAGGTGGAGAGGGACGCCTTGCAGTTGAGAATGATAGACTGAGGTTCTGCAGTCCAAGAGATTAAACCAGTGATTTAGGGATCACTTGCCTAGAAAGGAAGGTTGAAACCTTAGAAATGGAAGTGATGGATCGAGGAGAGAACAGATTCAGAGACAAGTGTCACAGAAGGAGCCCAGGAGAACAGCTGCATCTAAGAGATGGGAGGAGGAGAAGAGCCGGTAGAAGCAAGAGAGGATGAAAAATAGCAGTGAACACAGGGTAACAGGCGTCAGTGGGTAAGGGGCTTCCTGGAAGGGGAGAGTTTGTCAGTTGGGTCAGATACTGCAGAGATGGGAGAGAACAACCAGGCTAAGGAGAGGTCATGAAATCGGTCAACAATGCAGTCCCTGGTGACATTCAGGAGAACAATTCAGTTGTTCAAGGAGTGCAAGTGAGTAGATGGTAAGAAATAATGCATGGGTCTATGATTCCCAAACTACAGTGGCTCTCAAAGGGTGGTCCCCAGACCAACAATGTCAGCAGTACTGGGAACCTGTGGAAATACAGATGATCAGCCACCCGCCCCCAGCCGACCTACTGTGTCTGTTTCTCAGGGCTGGGTAATTTGTGAGTGTGTGTGTGTGTGTGTGTGTGTGTGTGTGCGCGTGCGCGTTGTGTGTTAGTGTATGTATGTGAGTATATGTGTATGTGAGTATGTATGGTATGTGTGTGTGTGTGTGTGTGTGTGTGTGTGAAAGAGAGAGAGAGAGAGAGAGAGAGAGAGAGAGAGAGAGAGAGAGAGAGATGGAGTGGAGGGGATCTTTCTGCTTGAAAATAACTCTTTGAGGAAACATGTAACAAAAGTTACCATAAATTCAGTATCAATTGAATAGAGTTTATAGTCTATTGGTCATGAGACTATCTATAGATAGTTGGAAAATAGTGCACTTGTGTGCTGTACAGAGAAATACAAGCAAAACTGAGGAAACTTGAATATGATTGGTGGGTTGTGTCAATGCCAACATTCCAGTTGTGATATGATACAATTATTTTTCAAAATGTCACCCTTGGAGGAATTTAGGTAAAGGTTATGCATGTGGTCTCTTTATATTATTTTTTTAATTGCATGTGAATCTATAATTATTTGAATAAAAATTTCAATGAAAAATGGCAATTGTTGGTCATGGCTTTTCATATGTGTTTATTTGTTTTGAAAAGCAACTTTTTATACTTTTAACTAAAGAGCTGTGGTGGCATGCAATGCAATTAATATAAATGTTATTTTCTAACATGAAAGTTACTTACCACAAAACAATAAGCAGTTAGAAAGATCAGTTAAAAATTAGGGAAATTTGATTAGAAAAACAACATCCAGATGGATGAGATAATGGATGAAAAAGATGACTAAAAAAAGAATTCATTCAAATACATGCATTAGATAAATATTAGATAGTTGGATTCTTGCTTGAAAATTAAGATAGATTCAAAGCCCTTTATTGTAGGATTTATAAATCTCTCCTTTATAATAAAAACTCTACTACATTATTCAATTAATTTCTTCATTATCTCTAGGAGAGTTATAATGTAGGGCTACAGAAAAAAATACAGTTAAATTATGTTCAAGACCCAACAAACCTTATTTATAAATTACATTCCCAATAGTTATTTTCTATACACCCCTGAACAATTGTAACATTAAATGCAAGCTTGACTAATCTCTCTCTCTCTCCCCCTCTCTCTCTCTCTTTCTCATCCTGTCTCTCAATTGTTAGACTGTCTCACTCAGACCACACAATTTAAAATTGCAGACTCATCACCCCCTGGCACCTTCCTTACTCTTTCATCTGATTTAATTTTTGTCTTATTTCTACAGCACTTATTATATCTTACCATACTATATTGTAACATATTTATTATGTCTATATTTCATTATATGCCTTCCCCTTCTTGGGAAATAAGCTTAATGAAAACAGGGATTGAGGCAGGGAAGAGAATAGAGTGGTGTGGGTACACTGTCACATCTACTCTTTCTCTTTACACCTTTGCTTCACAAGTTAAGCAAGGCTTCTTATAGGGGTCCTGCAACTTCAGCTTCCATATCTTTACACCCCAGGAAGCCTCCTGTAGAATGCCCATCTCCATGCTCTGAAGTCCCATTCCATCTGCAAATCCCAATTCCATAGAACCCCGTCAAGCAGAAGTCAGCTTTCTCATGTAGCTTTAGCCTATATATATTGTACAGCCTTGACTGCTGTCCGCTATCAGGGTCATCATTTGTGGATTTTTTTTTGCAGCCCTTCTGGGCTGTAAATTACCAAGGACATAGCTTAGTCTTGGTCATATTTTAATACCTTTCTGTATTTGTCATGATATTATGCCCTCAGATGCTCAATGACACTGCTAAAGGGACAGAAGGTTGACTCCTCTGTTCTCACCTTGGTTTAATTGCTCACACCATATCTATGTGAAACAGTGCCAATAAGAGCAAGAACAAGCCACACACAAACTTTCTTTTTCCTTTTAGTCTCTACACAAACATTTTGAAGTGAGCATTAGAGCATTGAATGCTTAAAAGTCCTTCAGTTAATAAATAATATTTATGGTGCTCCTTAGATGCCTCAGTTGGAGATGGGAGCATAGACGATGGAAAAATGCAGCTATGGGCTCACTGTAACTAATATATTTGCTGTAACTAATTGTACTTGAGTTCCATTGTAGTTCACTATTTTAATTTATTTCTCTCTAGTTTTCAAGGCTTAGATCAATCTACAAAGTAGAGACTACCTGGCTTTCCAGATCAGGACTACTAGGGCAATATGGTGCCTTCTGCTTACCTTTACCAAGAGTCTAACCAACTACCATCACTAATCCAAACAGCATGTGGATTAATGTGCATTTCCAACAATGGATATGGGTCAGTGTGATCAGTTCCTACTCTCCAGTCACCTGCCTCTCATCATGAGCCACAGGACACACTGTGAAATAGCATTCAGGGCCAGGCCACACTCCAAAAGCTTTTGGGAAACTTCTCATTGTATAGGGAAACTGGTCATCTGTCCTCAATGGGGACTGAACAATAATGGCAGCCACATCACCACCATCCTCTTTTTGGCTGCAAGAAATGCAAAACTTAAAAGATTTTTTGGCTTTAAAATGTTCCATGCAATAAATAAAGCATATTTATTCAAGTTGTGTTCCAACATATTAATTTATAGTGTCATCTTTACATCAACTTTTAAAGTACATTTCAGTAACACATTTACTTTTCTTTTTATAGGCAATCATGGCTAGTTACTGTGTATATATCTAAAGCACATAATACTTTTTAATTGGAGTAACAAAATCAGAGAAACACCTTTAATTTGGAAAAATTTCAAAATTGCTTCTTTGTAATAAACTTATATAGAATAAGAAAAACAGGTTTATATTGTAACAGTGTATTTGTTTTGTTTGGGGTTTGGGGATGGGGAGAAGAGCTTTTTCTGAAATAACATATCATTATCATCATCTACTGAACTAAATGCTTACCATATAATAGTTATCTTACTTATCCCTCAAAAAAATTCAGGACTGATCATTTATTTATATTATTTTCCAGGTGATAAACATGAAGTCCAGAGTGGTTAAAGAATGACTAAGATCACACTGCTGACAAAACTCAGATTGTATGGTTCTAAATTCTATGCCTCTTCCAGAACATCTCATTGTTTTTACACGCAGCCCCTCTTCGTGCACACATTCACACACATGCACACACACACTGCCTGGAAAGTTTTAAATACCATGTATTCATTTTAGTTACTCTTTTTTCCTTCCAAAAAGTTACTTTTCTCCCCAAAACAATTTTTTTAAGCAGAGGGTGCTTCAGGATAAAAATGATATCTTTCAAATGGTGCCTGACCCAGACACTTCCAATTTCCTACTAGAATACCCATGAAAACACAGAAAAGGATAAAAACACAACACAGAAAATCAGGACTGCCTATCAGCCCACAGCCAGAATCTGGGAGACATGCCAGCTAAGGAGAAAGACAATAGAATCAGATTGAGAAACAACCCTCAGCCAGTGTGAGCCGAGCCTGGAAACCAGAACCCAGGCAGCCTGGACAAAGGGGAGGCCCCCTCGCTCCTCCTCCTCCTGCTCTCTGTCCTCGCCCCAGCTCCTCATTGAGTGGGAAAACTGGTCACCTGCCCCGCTATAGCACAGCTGCTGGCTTTTGAGAAAACTAGAGTGATAAGTAACATAGGATCAGTTGCTTATAATGTTAAACCCCTTCTTACCCAAGGAGAACTTGACAGATGTCTCCCCCTCCTCCCGCACCCTGTGAGCACTTCATCTCTCCAACTTCAGGCAGCGTGAACCTGTGGTTGTCTCTCCAATCTCACAATCTGCCAAATGGTCAGCCTTCTTTATCTAGTGACTTCTGAGCCACTAGAAAGGTCTTCCTGCTCCAATCTTGCCCCATCCCAATAAACTCTGCATTGCAATGAACAAGATCTTCATAAATGCCAGTAGGAACATCTTCTCCCCATGGCTCCCCATAGGCATAAGCTACAAAGCTTGAGCTCACCTTTGCAAAGTCCTCTCCCTCTAGTCCACACCTGCTCTATCCTGGCCTCTGAAAATCTCTCTTGCTGGGATCTCCCTGAATGCATCAAGCTTGCTGTCAGCCCTTCACCATGGAGCTTTCTTTTGGTTTCTCTGCCTAGAATGCTCCCAGGGCCCTCTCTCCTCCTTCACCTGACCCATTCCTTTTCATCCTCTAAGACAGCTCAAGGAAAACTTTCCCACCAGCCAGAGCTGGGAGGAATTTCCGACACAGCACACACCCTGAAGACATGTCGGCCGCATCACATGCACAGTTGTGCTAAGATCTGTTACGTGTCTATGGCACGGTAACCTGCTGGGGAAAACTTCAGTCATTCATTCAAAAGTAATTTATTCAGGCCTATGACAAACCAGGCACTCACTGGCCATACAACAGGGAAGGCACACGTTCTGGAGTTTTGATGCTTAGAAATAAGCAATCACATAAATCAGTGACATAGTTTCTGAGAATGATGGGTACACTACAGCTGTAACTTTCTTTTTTCTATCCTTCACAATCCAGCCTGGTTTTGACGAAAAGTACATGCCCATACATTTTTTTGAAAGAGTGTGAAATGATAAACATCAGCATGATGATGATAATGAAGTCCTGAGTAGAGAAAAATGTGTTTAGAGAACATGTGATAAATAGCGGAAGAGAAGTACAAAGAAAACATATAAAGGCTGCCAAGAATATTTAACATTGAAGATATGTAGAAGTTTTGTTTTTGCCTTTTTAAGAAAATGACAAAAAAAAGACAGAAGAGACACCAGATGGGGGAAGGTGATGGATGAGCTGATGAAGAAGAAGGCAGTGTTGAGTGCTTCCTCCAAGAGTCACAGAAGGTCTTAGTCAGCTTGGGCTACTATCACAAAACACCACAGACATTTATTTCTCACTGTTCTAGGGCCTCAGGATCTGAGGTGGTTGGATTCTAGTGAGAACCCTCTTCTGGGTCACTGAGGGCACCTTCATGCTGTGTCCTTACGTGGTGAAGAGAGAGCTGTGGCATCGATTCTTTTTCATAGAAAAGCACCAATCCCATCATGGGAGCTCCACCCTCACATCCTAATCTAACTCTACTTCCCATAGACCCCCAACTCAGAATACCAACACACTAGCGGGTAGGGTTTCAACCTATGAATTCTGGGGGACACAAGCATTCAGCTCATAACAGTGAAATAACTTTTCCTCTGAAAGGAGCTTAAAAGAGATATGTAAACAGATGGAATTAAGTTGGTGAGGAGTGATCTGCAAGTTGAGGGGTGGGTCCTGCTCATTTCTTTTTTCTTTGAAGTCTCAGTGAAGGTCAGCTGCTCAGTGGGGGTGTGGGTGGGGTGAAGGAGCCAAGCAGGCAAGGGATAGGCTGGAGAGTTAGAGGAAACTGTAAAAGTTTAAAATGAGCCCTGCGGAGAATGGGGAAGGCAGCTTTCCAGAGACTGGAAGAGGACCTCACCCCCCACAGCAGCACCTGCTCCCAGCTGCTTGGACACCACCAGTCACAGCAACATCACCTGACATCACCGTGTGATTTTCCCGGGAAGAGCTCTGCACGCTCAGGTGCACGAGGGAAGAACAGAGGTGGAGAGACGGGCTTGCTGCTGAGAAGAAGGTCGTAAGCCAGCAGGTGCTTGTGAAGCAAGCCGAGCACAACAGGGGTTGGCGGCTCCAGAAAATGATCCATGCCGGCTGTCTAGTGAGGTACGTGTGGGAGCAGGTCAGCACCAAAGGAATAATGACGTTTGAAAGTTTTGCTTCAGAAAGCAAAGAAGTTGCCTTGTTTAAACTACATAAAGTCAGTGAATATGGAAGATAATTTGACCCTGTTCCCAGAACACTTAAGCCTCACCCAGCAGCTTCCGCTCTTTGATTTGCTTTTATGGTACATGAATTTCCTAATATATTTCCTAATGTGTTTCAGGGCCTAACTCACCTGTTAGCATTGAACTTTTCTCACATTTCCAAGAACTAGGGTAATCCATCTGTGTAATAAAGCCCCGCTCCAGGACAGACCTGCAATAGCCACAGATGTGGAATCGTCACAGGTATTATGGGCACCCTGAGAGCAAGAGAGGCGCTGAGCAAATTGAAGTCGCATCTCAGACAGTCTGCTTGAAAAGAGGGACATGTGGCTGGATAGGAAACCAGCAAACGTTTGCAGATGGGAAACATGAGAAATGACCTTCTGATTGCTTTCTTCACATTAAATTTCACTGATTTATTCTGTGGTTCTCTGAATCCCAGAGGATAAAAAGACTTAGGCATTGTCTAAGCCAGTCTTAGTACCGGCTGCCTGTGGAAAGCCAAGTGTGAGGCAGAGATACTGCTCCTGTGTGAAAAGGAACTTGGCCCACAGTCAAGTCTAAGTTTGTAATAGGAGCAGGAAGGGGTGAGTGTGTTTTCAGCACACCAGCAGGTCGACTGGGGAAAAGGTGATGTTTACTGCGGGGCTCGGGAAACCTGGACGTTCTGCAGTCAAAGAGCTGGAACTGCAGCTAATGACGCAGTATCACTGCCATCGGCCCCGGCCAAGGCGGCTCGGTTACGTTTAGGCAAAAGGGGAAACTTAGGCAACTGTCTGAAAAAATAGCAGATTAAGATCTGAAGCCCAGATCTGTGTCAACAGGCGAAAACGAAGGGAAGGGTTAAGAAGGTGCACAGGGGAAGGCGGCCCTGAGTCCGTCATTGAGAGGAAGCCCAGCCAGCCCAGGTTGGATTTGCCCTCCTGTTGGTTACATTTGCTGAAATCCACTCAGAATGAATCCCTAGGGCAGTGGCTCAGAACCTCGGTGGGAGGGAGGGAGGAGAAGGGGAGGAAGGGAGGAGATTTTCACAAACCCATATGCTATTGTATAGGGGACCATCACACTTTCCACATCCACTTGTTTACCTTCCTGAAATTTGCCATTTACTGAATAATCATGACCAGCTCATTACACATCTCTTGGAGCAAATTGAGCCTTTTGAGGACAAATATAAAGGTTGTTGGACCAAAGCCACTGCAGCAAATATGGACTTTTGTGTTTAAAGTGTAAAGTTGTGGCTGACATGTTAGGGTGTGATAGAATGGCCAACATCAACTGGAACACTGAACCAGGGGGCAATCTGATCCATGAGAAGAACTAATCGAGAAAGAGAGAGACAGAGAGACAGAGAAAGAGACACAAAGAGAGAAAGAATCTATTAAACCGACCCCTATTTATTTTCAACTAGAGGCCCAGTGCACAAAATGTGTGCACTGGTAGGGTCCCTAGTGGCTGCCGGCTGCTCCCAGGGCCTCCCTCCTTCCCCCAGCCAGCCCTGCCCCTGAGTCGAGGGAACAATTTGCATACTATGTGTTTATTATATAGGATAATACATTTCTAAGCATAAATTGTCTTGGAAAAATACCTCAATTTTGGTTTTTAACTATTCAGTGAAGCCATTATGTCTAAACAGGAGTTCTTAAAATTATTTGGGGAGTGAAACATCAAAACATTAAGAAACATAATAAAATATTGATATCTAACTCTATTTTTAAAAGTAGGATTTTTCTTCTTAGTGCTTAAAAGTATGTCAACATTGAAAGCGTGAGATACAAATTCACAACTATGAGCTCAGCTCTCCATGAAAATCCAGCTGTATTCTGCTAAGGGTTTGGGAGTTACACACTTTTTCTTATCAGTTTAAGCACTTCCTGGCAGATAAGCAGTAGCCTGTGTCAAAGGCTTAAGAAATTGTTGGGGAACTTTTTAAATTGAGAAAATTCTATCCATTTTCTCAACCTTGTGTGTGCAGTGGGAAAGGTCCTTGTTTTACTTTAATTGTAGAATCCTGGATTCATCCTGCAAAACACACATTTCCCCAGGAATACACTTGGAGAGCCATTGTCCTAAGATGGCTTTCACTGCCTATGCCTGTCTTACAACATATTAGAATGCATTTTCTAGAATATGTGTTTTCTGCCTGCAAGATTGAAGCCACCGGTACTCTTTACTTGACTCTGACCTAATTCTCTTTTTTTATCTTATTCCCTGTACATTTTGTGAGACGATATACATCCCCTTTGAAAGAGATATAAATAAGTTACTTCGATACAACACAAACAAGAACAAACATTGACCCCACCCCACCCCCGGAACACAAACTTTAGAGTCTAGGAATTCAGAGTTTTAAATCAGTCATTTATTCAGTTTTTCATTTCTATAGCAAATAATTAATGGGAGCTTGTTCCATCTATGCTAGACACCATTCCAGGGCTCTAATAAAGCACCAGATAAAATATGTCACGTGCCTGTTCCCATGGAACTGAGGTTCTGGAAGGAGTAAACAGAGGACAAACAGTTAAATAACACGTAGTAATCCACGTGGCAGGTGGCAGTAAGGGCTATGATTAAAAACAAGCAGGATATGGGAGATGGAAAGGGAGGTTTTGCTTAGGGTGGTCAGGGACGGCTCCCCAGATAAGGTGACATTTAAACAGGAAACCAAAAGAAAAATTCAGAGCAAGGCATGCAGCTATCTGGGACAAGAGCATTCCAGGAAGAGGGCTGGCAGGTGTGGGGCTCTGGGCAGGATTTGCTCTTTAACCCTTCTAGAACCAATGTGTCCCCAAAGCCTTTGCCGTTGTACACAGCCTCCCAGTGACTTCCTTTATAAGTACGGAAGTCCAAGTCCTGAGAAGTGAACTTCTCTGTCTTTTCAAAATCCCCGTATTGCTTCCACCAGACACACCTGTGTTCTCAACCCCAGAGGAAGGTTTCCAAAGCATCCTCTTAATGGTTTCCACTGATTTACTTTCACTGCGTGGGGGCAAAGAACGCTGAGCTCGCCATCATCCTCAGTGCAGCCTCACCGAGACTGCAGTTGGCTTTGAGAGGCACCTGGCTCCTGCCAATGCTCAGCTCAGTGTTTTCCTGCAAATTGTTGGAGAGCTTCCTCATTTGACCCAGATTTCTCTGAAAGTGGCAGCTAGGAAAACAAGTGAGCGAATAGGAGCAGGGTCCCGGCTTCACTTGGACTTGGTTTGTGACCAGGGTGGGTCCTCAGAGCACAGGGCCACGTGGTTGTTGCCGAACGCCTGGGTTACCATGGCGCTGGGTCAAATCCCCTGCAACTTTGCAGCAAAACCAGCGCCAGAACAACCCAAATACTGCAGCAGGTTGCTTCCCAAAAGACTGACACTGTGCTGCTGGCATGGTGGTTTTTCCTAGATAATATATTAACCAATGTAATCCAATAAAGTCAATAAAGATTAGATAGATAATAGATAGATAGATAGATAGATAGATAAACTGTCCAGAATGTATTTCATCTCTCACTACCAATTACAAAGCAAAATCTCACCCTGCCCCTGGACAGGCCTCAGTTTCCATTTTTCTTCTGCCATGAATGTGGCAGTGGGAGCGGAGGGCTGGCACACTCACGGAACTTTTGTTAAAAGCGGGGTACAAACCCCTGCATCCAAATGGGTGACTTCACCGACCCATGCAATAAGAAATACCTCAGGGGCCATTACTAGAAAGTTACCTTTTCACAGAAATGCAGAAAGTATATTCATAATCGATTGAGGTAGCGTCCACCTTCGTATTAAGGTAGGTGAGGGAGGGCTGCCGAGGCTTGTCTTGTCCCACCTGACCACACTGCACTGTGTCTTATTCCACAGCCAGGCCTCCTGGCCACGCCGGTTTGGAATCGGACATCAGGGGAAAACATAGCCTCGCAGTAGCAAATATGTCTTCTCTGTCACAAAACCAAAACTAAGGCTGGTGCAGAATGGGCATGAGTTTGAAATCCACCCCCTGCCCACCCCACACTGTGTGTTCCGAAGCTCATGCGCACCTGCAGTGGGACCCCTGCCTTTCACCCTCAGAGGGAGACCATCCGGCAGCGGCGTCGGCTGTGGAACTTCCCCACTTTACAAAAACCGTCCTCTAAAATCTCTTAGAACGGATGGTGAGAAGGAGGATGGGCCTCTATAGAATGGAATGTGTGAATTCTTTAAAAAATATCTAAAGCCAATGGCAAAATGCTGATAATATCAAACCTGAGTGGTGAGGGCATGTATGTTCGTTATATTAATCTATCTTTTCTTATTTTAATAAAAAAAATCTATTTTAACACTGACTATATAATAAATAGTAATTGATGTTTGATAATAAAATCTATATATATAAAGAGCCAGGGTCCGTCACATCTAAAACAACCAAAGGCTCAACCTAACGCCCAGGCTGCGCATGCAGCAGGCTCTGGTAGGTGGGGACTTGGGGCAGCGGGTACGGAGCAGGGGGAGGTGGGGCTGGTACTCACACTCACTCACAACCTCACACACGCACAGACACACACAGCGCCCACCAGCTCATAGCCTTTTCTCCCTTTCTTTCCCTCCCTCCCAGCTCACTCTTGGAACCTCTCTCAGAATGAGGCCCCAGGGTGGGTGGAGCTGCCCCCACTGGCCCCACCCCCTCCCAGCTGGGAAAGAGGAAGAGGGAGAGAGGGAGGCAGGGAGGCCTGGAGGACTGCTGAGAAAAACAAAGAGAGACAGAAACTGGGAGAGACTGGATGGAGAGATGGAAACAAAATAGCAATATTAAAATATTTCCTCTAATTAATTCCCTTTTAATGTGCAAGAATTTCATGCACCAGGCTACTAGTACATTTATAAAAACACCACTGGATGTTTTGAGTTTCAATTTATACTGCTAAGTATACTTGTCTATTTTTCATTGATGTCATTTGAAGTTAATGTTTAGACTCCGCCCTCCTCTCCCCAGAGGCTCCTGAAAAGCAGAGGGGTCTACTTGTCATTAATTGGTGATATTGAAAGAGAATGTAATGGAAAATTCTATAATATTGTACCATCTTATACCATCCTGCCACCCTTTTGGGACCAGAAGTGCATCCCCTGTGCTGAGGTCTGCCAGCTGTGTGGACACAAACTTGGAATGGCAGGTTTTGCCGCCAGCAGACATGGTCCCCAGTCCCAGCAGGCAAGAGCAGCTCTGCAGCCTGGAGAAAATGGGGTGAGGCTCCTGGACAGATCACAGACGCCAGGGCTCTACCGTGAAGGCAGGAGATAGGTGCAAGAGCATCAGACCTGAGTATTTTCTCCTTTCTGTTGTTTTTAGTTTAAACTGCCCCCAGAGAGACCCTTCAAAGGAGAATGCATCAAACTATGCAAAAGCAGGAGATTTTTTTTTTTTTTTTTTTGTCCACTGGTGAGTTCTTTACAAATCATCACTAGCCTCAACATTACAAATTGAGTTTGAGTTGAGTTCTTGGGGTTGTGTGGTGTATTTCTCAGCCACCAGCTGCTGTTTAGATTCACCTGAGCCCTGTTAGTGCCAAGAGGTTGTCTGATGCTTGTGGATTCCCAACCCCCATCCAAGTCAGTGGAGACAAACATCTCCGTTACACACAGGTGCACCCTCCATCAAGAGAGAGGAGAGGAGACACTGCGGTGGGAAGGAAGCCTTAGGGGGCAGCTTGGCCAGCCTGGCTGCCTTGGTAGAGTCCATCTTATGTCCCTCCTGCCCTCTGTGGCTGCGCCCAGAGCTGCACATATGTCTTGGCAGGGGGGACGGGGGCAGGGGACAGTGGCTCAAAACCACTTATTCTAAGATCTTGAGGAAGAAAGATCTCTCCTGACATCATTCTCACCTTTACCTCAACTCACAGGTAGAAGGAGAGGGTGCCTGCCATCCACAGCAAGGAGTGTCGGTACACTCACACACAAATATTTTGTTTAGAGAAAAAGGCATCTGTTAAAAATGGCTTAGCCGCTCTAACCGGTTTGGCTCAGTGGTTAGACTGTCGGCCTGTGGACTGAAGGGTCCCGGGTTTGATTCTGGTCAAGGGCATGTACCTTGGTTGCGGGCACATCCCCAGTGCGGGGTGTGCAGGAGACAGCTGATTGATGTTTCTCTCTCATCGATGTTTCTAACACTCTATCCCTCTCCCTTCCTCTCTGTAAAAAATCAATAAAATATATATATTTTTAAAATGGCTTAGCGAATTGGAATTTCGCACCATTCTTTTCTTTCTCCCCGCCCCCCACCCCCACCCCCACCACATAAATAACACATTTAGTGCCTATTCCGAAATTCTAGTTGGGGCTTTAAAGAAGTTAAGAAACCCTTCGGAGGCTATCTATATGCCAAATCTTTCCGGATTGATTTGCTTCCTTATTTTTCACAATTACTACCACATAGTGCCTTGACTATGTTCTTTTCAATGCTTAACTTCACAGGAACAACTTTCTTTTCCTATTGATAGTTCTTTCTCATTAAGTATGGCAACCTAGCCACGTATCTGTTCAAGTGTACAACAAATGTCACAAAATACTGCACGCTATAAATGATGAGTCTTGTTCTTTTCCATGCCAGGCTAATGTAGTTGAACCAGATCTATTTTTTAAATGCAAGTCATGACCCACTAAATTGATTTAATGACCTGCAAATGGCCAGGACTTGGCAGCTTGAAAACCACTGTTTTAGTGGCTCTCTGGGTTATCATAGGGGTGAGATATGGTGAGGATGAGGGGAGGGGCCTCATTCCATGCCCCATCCCTTACCCCTGTGTAATATCCCAATATTTCAGAGAACAGATAGCAAATACTTGAACTAATAAAACTACTGATACCAATGGCATAAATTGTGAACACTAAGCCACAGTTTTCTATTTTTGTGAAAATATAAAAAATCTCAAATTTTCCACCAAGACAGAAAATTAACACATAGAAAACTTGAATTCCCTTTCCTTTATTCTATCAGTGCTCACTCTGTTCTCCCAATTATTTTTTTCCTCTAAGTCAGAGGTTGTCAAACTGCACCCCAGGAGCCAAATCTGGCCCACGCCTGTTTTCATAAAATCGTACTGGAACCCAGCCTCACTTATTTGTTTGTGTGTTGTTTGTGGATGTTTTCAGGCTACAATGGCAGAGTTGAGCAGTTAGGACAGAGAGGGCTGACTCACTAAACCTAAAATATTTTCTACCTGGCTCTTTGCAGGAAAAGATTGCCCACCTGCTCTGAGCACTTGGAAAACAACATCCCTCTGAGAAATCAGAAGCTTTGTTCCTCACACAACATTAGTTGGCTCAAACCTATTCACTGTTTACTGTTACAAACAGTTTACTGGGATAACAAGGAGGTTATGATTTCTATTGCTATTTAGGATTTAGAGCAAATAAGTGATGAAGTTAGACTTAGAAATACTATGTCTTATTGGTTTGAAATGGACGCTTTCCACTCTTAGTTGAATTTGCTTATTTTTTTAAAAAAGGTAATGATACAGGAAAGTAACTTCAGGTGCCTGGAATTATGGTCTATTTTGTTGTCTCCTATGTAATTTTTAAAGTACATATAAAATTCACAACTCACTTTATACTGTATTTATGTTAATGTCAAAATTGCTTACCATCAAGTAAAATTCATAGTCCAGGAAGAAAAGTGGTATATATTGCAGAGGTTCAAGAACTGGTAATAATAGGTCATTATTTCCCTTAATAGTGCTCTACCTCTGGTGAAATCACGGCCATAAGGCAAAAGGAACAGTACCAGCAATCAAGGGCCATCACAAACCTGCTGAGGAGTTTTGGAGCCAGTGGCTCCCGAGGGCTGGGCTGGGGGTGCCACCCAGGGTGCAGGCCATGAAGAACTTAAACACAATAACAAAACCCATTAAAATGGATCTGCTTTTATTATCACCATAAGCTCATCATTGCAAACACAGTGATAAAATACTCACATGAAAACCTGTGTTGACCTAACCTCTAAACAACTACAGCAGTCACGGCTGAGTGTCGGTGTGTGTTGCACTATGTCCCTCAAGCACTTATATTCACATCTTAACCCTTGTGACTTGATTTGGAAAGAGCGTCTTTGCACATGTAATCTAGAGAAGATGAGGTCATGGTGAAGTGTGGTGAGCCCCTACTCCAATGGAGCTGGTGTCTTGACAAGAACAGAAGGGAAACAGATACACTCGGGGAGAAGCCCGTGAAGATGGGGCAGAGACTGGACTCAGTGTCAAGAAACACCGATGGTTGCCGGCCACCACCAGAGCTGGGAGAGAGGCCTGGGCCAGACTCTTCCTCAGCCCTCAGAAGGAATCAACCTGCCGACACCTTTAGACCTTGGGTCTCCTGAACTGTGAGATAATAAAATGCTGTTGCTTTAAGGCATCCAGCCTGTGGTAATTTGTTACTGCAGCCCTAGGAAACTAATACAGATATGTAAACTTTCATGACTGCATTTGTGGGTTTTGTCGTTTAATAAACATCGCATTCCTCATGAAAGTTAATCCAGAGAACACCAGGGTATACAGTGGGCCCCCATACAGGAGGACTCAACTACCTACTCTTGTTTGGAGGGGAGGAGCCTACGGGTGCAGCCCAGTGCAAGCTTGCTCTGGGTGCTTCTCCAGCCTCTGTGGTCATACACATTTGTGCATGCAACCATAGAATCTAAATAAAAATGATTAGGAAAGATACACAACTTGACATATTTCAAGCTGCCTTTCAGGTTGACCATTTTGAACTTTCATTTATGCTAATATCTAAAGCAGTTGGGCATTGGAGAAACTGCTAGATGGAATATGTTTTCTTGGTAAGTACATATTTTAGTTCACAGAATATTTTACCAATGTTGGAAAATATTTTCCAATAGAAATATACTATTTTAACAACTCACTTATTTTATAACTAAGAAAGAAATCAAGAAAACCATTATTATTTCTGACTATTACATGACCATCTCTAAAAATAATTTTGCTATATGAGAGAGGGGAGTGTTAAAAATTACCTGAGTGGAGGGTCAAATATCCTAGGGGTGCCTCTGAGGGGAAGCAGACCCATTAGCATCCCACTTATCACCCCCATGGGTTCTACTGCCTCTCTTATTTATGCACCTGTAACCACGTATATGCTGGCATTTGGCTAGATTTAGGGGATACAGAGATTACAAAAATAAACACACATAGTCTTTGTCTTCAAGCAGCTTATAGTTTATTCAGAAGACTAGCATGTAAATGATTATACATGGCCATGATTTATACACAACCTAGTTGTGCATCTACTATAGAATGAATGTTTGCAAGCCCTTCCCCAAAACTTATATATTGAAATATAACCCCCACTGTGAGGGTATTAGAAGATGGGCCCTTGGGGAGGTGAATAGGTCCTGAGGGTGCATCCCCCATAAATGGAATTAGTGCCCTTGTGACAAAGATCCCAGAGAGCTCCCTCATCCTTTCCACCATGTGAGAACAAGTGAGAAGACAGTCTATGAACCAGGAAGTGGGGCCTCACCAGACACTAAACATTCCAGCACCTTAATCTTGAACTTTCCAGCTTCCAAAAATGTGAGAAATAAATTTATGTTGTTTATAAGCCACCCAGTTTATGGTATTTGTTATAACAGCCCAAACAGACTAAGACAACATCAAATCAACTCTGACTCTATTTTAAAAACATATAGGCATTCACTCTGGAAGATAGTTTGGTAGGTTCTTATAAAGTTAAACATATCCTTATCACATGACCCAACAATTATATTCCTAGGTATTTACCCAAGAGGAATAAAAATGTGTTCACACACAAAAACACTATATATAAATGTTTATCGCAGCTCTTCTCATAATTGCCCCAAACTGGAAACAACTAAAATGTCCCCCAACAGGTGGATGAATAAACAAACTATGGTATCTTAGTATAACAGACTACAACTCAGCAATAAAAAGGAACAAATATGAAGCACACAATAGCTTGGATGAATCTTAAAGGCTTGTGGTGAGGGAAATAAGCCAATATCAAAAGGTTCTATACTGTATAATAACATTTGTATGACATTATTGAAAAGACAAACTTATAGTATTGGAGAATAAATTAGTAATTGCCAAGGGCTAGGCATGAGGGAGGGTATCGCTCTAAGCAATAGCCTGGGGGCTTTTCTGGGGATGATGGAACTATTTCATATCCACTGTGGTAAGATCACAGTAATATATACATGTGTCATAATAGATGGAATTGCACACCAAAAGAAAAATGTAAACTTTATTGCATGGTTGAAGGGTTTAAGTGGTAGAGAACAAAGACTTGAGAAGGAGGTTAAGACAGGGCTGTGAAGAGCTGCACAGAGGTTTTTAATGAATTTTTATTGTAATGGGGAAACTAAAGATTTTTAATCATGAGTGAAAGATGATTAGATTTTGGTTTTAGTAGGATCATTCTGTTGACAGTATAGAAGATAGATTGGAGAGGGTTACATTGAAGAAAAAGAAATCAATTAGTCTTCTATTGCAAGAGAGATCAATTAAGGGCAAGGGATAATGAATTCAGCTCTGCACATACTGAGTTAGAAACATTTATGGGGCATTGGAGCAAAGATGTCTATAGGGGGTTGAATATATGAATCTGAAGCCACGGAAAGAGGTTTGAGCTAATAATAGTAACAATTTAATAGTTTAAGTCATAAGTATGGTTGAAGTTACCTTTGATGAATTGTATGGAGGGTCAGGGGGAAACAAGCACTTTGGGAATGCGACTAGAGGGATCACAATATATGAGTCTGAGAATTGTATTTTGCTTAGCAAATTTGGAAGATTGAAGAACATTGCCTTCAAAACCATAGCAAAAGGGTAATTGATCTAGAATTGAAGCTGCAGACAATTAAATGAGGATAAAGCCATACAATTCTCTCTTAGAAAAGGCAAGTAATGAGCAATAAGCAAACAAAGCCACCAAATAACTAGAGTGGAGAGAGAGCACAGACTCAGAGAATTCGGGAGTTGTCCTCATGGCTAGCAGGAGGGCTCATGAATGGGTGAGTGGTGAGCGAACAGTGAAGTGATATTTTATCAGGACTGGCAAGTGTGAGTAGAGCCTAGAGGCACAGAAGGGGAGTTCTTTTAGGAAGAGAGGAGAATGGGCTATGAAAACAAAGTTGCATTTGGGCAAGCTCAGTTGCACAGGCCTTGTGGATAAATAAAATGGAAGATAAAGCTATGCAGATAGGCTGCAGCCACACTTGTGCAAGGCCTTAAGTTATTTTGCCTGGAATTTGGATTTTTCTCTAAATGCACTGAGCGTTCTCGAGGCTCCAGAGGAGCAATGTGACTAGGCTTTTGGAAAGAGGTTCTGGTGCCTGTGTCTTGGGGAGAAACATCAGCAGAGAGTCCATCACGACAGACTCCAAAGGAAAGAGAATGGGCCTGAGGTAGAACAATGTTGATGAGGACACAAAGAGAAGGGAGGAAAGAATTTAAGAAATATTTCATGGAGAGACTTGATAGGTCTGAGAACAATGAATTGGAAGGCATTAGAGGCAGGTCAGGCTCCGTGTGGGGGATTGAAGTGAGGAAGGAGACACCATAGGTTATAGACTGATGTCATCAGCTGCTATGAAAGGCAGTGGAAGGACATTTGGACAATTAGGACAGGGTGAGTGTCAGGTGTCTTTGCATGTGTTCAGAATGCCTTTGGAAATTCAAATCTATCTGGTAGATAGAACTACATCAAGATATAGGTGTATTATTGGAAATCCCCAGTGTGCAGGCTTGAAATTATCAGAGTATAAGAGATTTCCCTAGAACACTTACTCCTTATGGCTTTGGCAGTGAAAGAGGAACCCAAAATCCACAACGGAGGGATAAATGGAGTGGGGAGATGTGAGAGTAAACAAATCATCCTTTCTATCAAAGAACAGTTTACTAGTAGACAGCCACCATTTTGGGCTGCGTAACTTGGCAGCCGCCATGTTGGGCGCATGGCTTGCAGCTCCCCTGGGGGCTGCCATCTTGAAACAGCAAAGGCCAACCCCTCCCTTTGAATTAGCCAATCGTGAAAGACTGTGTGCCTGAGCTCCAATCAAGAGTAAGGGACAGGTCACACAAGTCAGGGATTATAAAGCCAAGCAGACCACCTGCTCGGTGTGCACGTGCTTCCAGACCATGTCTGCGCACCCTTCTGTGTAGAAGTAAAGATGTTTGCCTTGCTGCCTCGCTCCTGAGTGTGCTTCCTGTTCTACCAGGACCCCTGAATTGGGGGGGGGGGGGTCGCCTTATTTCTTACAGGAGACATGAGTTTTTGACAGCTAATTATAAATTTCCAGAAATGGGTTTGCAGGTCATTTTAATTCTCACTATGTTTAATACAATGTCCAAGTACTACAACATAAAGTGGAGACTATTAGGATAACTTGTTTCTGTGAGATATTAGGATGAGAAAATAGAGAAAAAATACTCATCCATGGTAAAATGTCTTCTATCTCAGAAAGGTATATATATGATAAAATATAAAGCTGCCAATAATTTTTAAACACTTGGCCAAAGACACACTCTGTGCCTATGTGATCTCTTTTTCCCTTGTTTTCTATTGCAATGATTTAAGAGGCTTTTGTTGAATTGTTTTCATGTCTCTCACATTTTCCTTAAGGTCTATGCCAAGTTTTTACTTCTTCGAGGTCATCTAACCCTGATCTGCTTGCTCTTGACTAGTGAGTCAAACAGCTTTCTTCACAAAGATAGGTTCAAGCATTAGATGAGATGGGTATTCTTGTTGGTGTGTGTGTGTGGGGGGGGGGGGGGTGGTTTTTCTCTTCTCTTTTGGAAACTGAGCTCATTTTAAAGGAAATCTGTTTTGTGTGGGTCTACTTTGGTCATCCTTAGAAGAGAAAAGAGTACTTTTTCACTGTCCATTCTCACTGACTCCTGAATCTATTGTGTTCTTGGCTAACTTAGAACCTCAAAAAATCTTACTTTAAAAATGCAGAAACTACAGAGGTTACACACTGATTATGATTTAGAGTTAAAGTCATGCTAAATAAACAGAATGAGATGTGGAATACAAAGAAGTTCAATACGATTCAAAATCTACTGCTCTGATTCAAATAAAATTTTAAGAAAGAAAAGTGCTGCCCAATCCAATTAGAATTCAATGTGACACACTGAACAGACAACTCTGTTTTTTCTATTTCTTAAATTTCCATTTTTTAAAAAGGATAGATATAAATACTTAAATAAAAACATAACAGCACTGGAAAGAAAATGGGAACTGTAGTGGGGCCGAAACGTTGAAAACTTCCCAAGTGAGCCTTGGGAAAACACTGAGCTCAAAGTAAAAAACATAAAGACTTTGCCAGGAGCCAAAAATCAGGGGGATTTAGAACTGGGGGAGGGGGGCAGGTGTCAGTCATTCAGTCTCCTCTTACCCATCCTAAAATAGAATATATAGACAAAAAGAAGATAAAACTCTTCCCCCAAAGATAAACCCCAAGCACTGTTTCCAAAGAAAAAAAATTTCCCAGTGAGGTTTTGGGGGCTTAAAAGAAGCAGATCAGAGTGGAAGTAACCCCAAACCTTTCCATGAGCATGAGGAAGAAAGACAGCTAGGCCACTGGGAGAGAAATTACTAAAACTGTGATCTGAAGTATACAGCAAGGGGTCCCAGGATGCCATGGTGTTTTAACTTTGGGGGGTAAACACAGCCGTTCTGAAGAGCTAACAGACACCACGAGAAATGATTGTGGTAGGCAGTTCATAGCCTCAACTTGAGATTGTTCTACATTACTTTCCATGATATCATATCTTTTAGAAGCAAGATTTTCAACAGCTGCCAGACACAGAGCAAGTGCCACTAGAAAATCAAGGTGGAACAGAAAATGTGGCCAAAGGTGTCTGATCTGAGTGCATGGTCAGAGGTACTGTGCAGTTCCCACCATCCACACACAGCCCACTACTAACTAACAGGGCTTATTTAAGCTCAGAGATAGATATTTTCTCATGGAATTTATATGTATTTGTTTTCAAACAGCTAAGTTGTTAGTACATAAATAGTTAATAAGTTGCTTGGACCTAGCTACTTAGGAAGAGGATTGTTAGAAAGTCCTATTGGCTGCTGTGAAAAATCACTGAGACAACGACTAAGCCAATGGACTAAGTAAGCTAGGTCTGTGCCGTGTTATCAACTCTCAAGGAACAACTGCTCCGTTTTGGCACTTGTCCCCAGAGGGGCATGGAGAAGGAGGAGGTCCCCAGGATGTCTGCTGCTTGTTCTTCCTGCTGTTGATGCCTCACCCACTTATATGGGGCCTGTAGTTAGTTAGCCATTCAAGGAAGAGGTCTGCTCAGGAAACAGATGTGCATACTACAGAGGAAACCCCGAATTACCACCTACGTCAATCAACCTGGGCCTTCATTCATAAAAATGAACCAAACCAAGGGCCATCCGAGACAGAAGGAAAATAGTAAAGTGGGAGATAGTGATAATGATGACCAAATAAAACAGCTCACCTGAGAGAAAACAGGAATACTAATACTAATGCTAATTTAATTTGATCCTGAGAGATTAGAGAGGAAATTGCACCCATAAAATTAGAATTGGCTACAATTAGAAGAAGGAGGAGGGGGGAAGGGAAGGAAAAGAAGAAGAAAATAGCACTCACAGGAAAGAAGGAGGTACTGGTAATTAAAATAGGATTACTAACATTTGATTGAAATACCAAGCTGCTTATATAGACAAGGGCTCTCAGTCACTGTGGAGATTGGACAGCCGGCAAGTAGCATCAAATAATCCCCCAGTTCAAAAAGCAAAAATAAACATACATGAATAAATGAAAAAAGTAAGTCTTACAAGGTATGTAACTTAATAGAGATTTTTTAAAACAAAGAACAAAAATGTTAGTGGAAAGAAACAAAAGGAGAAATAATTGAAGCATCTTCTCCAGAGCTTCTATATAGTGGTCCAGCAAGGACAGAACAGGATGAGGAAAAAATACATTATCACCTAAGTATATCCTGACAAGAATGTACCTAGAAAACCAAACATAAAAAGAACACTGTAAAAGCTTCCACAGCACAAAATAGGGGAGGATAACGTGATAGGAAGCCAAATGGGAGCTGTAGAAAGCTAGGAAAACTCACAAACAATTTTGAAAGGATCTAGAAGAGCTTAGCTTTGGATCACTCTTCTTCAAATGGTAAGAGTGAGTGACATGGGATTACATTTCCTTTGCTACCTGTTCAGTCACATACCTTGTTTTGGAGAGAATAAAACTTGGCATGATTAAAATACTATGTGCTGACATGGAGGGACATCCATAATGTGAAAGGAAGAAGCAGCAGAACAAATGGATAATCTTATCCTATAGAAGCTAAATATTCACACAAGTACATATAAATTGGGCAGAGATATGTAGGTAGGTAGATGGTAGATAGATAGATAGATAGATAGATAGATAGATAGATAGATACTAGTAGGTAGATAGATAGATAGATAGATAAATATAGATAGACATTTTAAAAGATACAGAGGAAACACATGGGACTGGGGAGAAGAGAAGAAGCCATTAGCATTTTATCTTGCTCAATATATCCTTATCTCCTCCTCCTCCTTTCTTCTTTTTTTTCTTCCTCTTCTTCTTCTTCTTCTTCTTCTTCTTCTTCTTCTTCTTCTTCTTCTTCTTCTTCTTCTTCTTTTTTCTTCTTCTTCTTCTTCTTCTTCTTCTTCTTCTTCTTCTTCTTCTTCTTCTTCTTCTTCTTCTTCTTCTTCTTCCCCTTCTTCTTCTTCTCCTTTTCTCCTTTTCTCCTCCCTCTTTTTAAAGAAAAAGTACAGATTAGTTTTGAAATGAGGATAAAAAAATCATCTCACTTTTACTAGAATAAAAGCAGAAAGAAGTACATGATAGATAATTAATCAATATTTGTTGAACAAATGAAGGAATAAATATTTTTTTTTGACCAACAGAAGTGTATTTCTATTGGAATGTTTTTAGTGTTTTCTGAAATTCAGGTTTTCTACCTCTTCTTATGTTATATTTGGTAAACATATTGTCCTAGAAATTCATTCATTTCAGCTAAATTTCAAAATGTATTATCATATGGCTGTGCATAATACTTTTTTAGTTTTGAAACTTCCTACTCACATGTTTTTTTATTTAACAAACACACATAGACTTTATTAAAAATCCTCTTCCAGGTACTTTTACAAGTGGTAACACACCTCAAGGAGGAGTGAGGAGTCTGAGGCACTAGGAGGTTAGGCAGTCTTCCTGGAGTCATAGGTAAGATGGATGAAGCTGAGGTCATCAGTCTGGCTCTGTGTTCTCACCATTGAGCTGCACTTCTCCTCTGCCCTGTTCACATTTTTAATGCTGAATATTTGTATGTTCCCACTCTTTCTCTTAGCCTCACCAATGATTTGTCACTGTTAATATTTCATTTTAAAGAATCGGGTTTTGAATTACTATATTTATTCTATAGGTTTGCTATGCCTGTTGTTTTGCTTCTGGAGTGGATTGGAACACTTATTTATATCCTTTGTTATTTATAGATCAAAATCTTTAGAAGTCTTCTCCTAGCATAATCTAGGTTGCATCCCATATATTATGGTGTGTGATGTTTGCATTTTATTGTCTCCTAAACAATCTCTTTTCACTTTTAATATTCTCTGCTACTCAAGGATTATTTAGAGAGTATTTATAATTTCCACATGGCTTTAGTTTTTACATAGGACTTTTTATTATCACTTTAATGCTATTGCTCTTGTCAGAAAATATGGTCTAGGGAAGGTATTGATCTCTTTTTTGAGACACAGGCTATGATCAATGTTTAACTATACAATGGACATTTGAAGATATACTTTTTACAAAAATTGAGTAATTAAAGTATATTAGTTACATTATTTGATATTTCTCTTTAACATTTGTCTACTTAACACATGTAAAGAACAGGAAAATTATTAACATATTCTAACTGTGCTTTCCAATTTCTTATTGTATTTCTGACTGCTTTTATTTTATACTAGAGGCCTGGTACACCGCATTCGTGCACTAGAGTGGGGGGTCCCTCAGCCTGGCCTGTGCCCTCTTGCAGTCTGGGACCCATCAGGGGATGTCTGCCTTCCGGCTTAGGCCCGTGCAGGCCTAAGCCAGCAGGCAGACATCCACCCAGGGGTCCTTAGCGCTGCTGTGGAGGCAGGAGAGGCTTCTGCTACCACTGCTGTGCTCATCAGCTGTGAGCCCAGCTTCTGGCTGAGCAGCGCTCCTCCCGTGGGAGCACCGCTTAGCCAGAAGCCGAGCTTGGTGCTCCTTAGTGCTGCCTCAGAGGCAGGAGAGGATCCCACCACTGTCGCTGAGCTCCCCAGCCATGAGCCCAGCATCTGGCCTAGCAGCACTCCCCCTGTGGGAGCACACTGACCACCAGGGGGGAGCTCCTGCATTGAGCGTCTGCCCCTTAGTGGTCAGTGTGGGTCATAGGGACCAGTCGTTCCACTGTTCGGTTGATTTTCATATTAGCCTTTTACTATATAGGATATTTTGATACTATGTCATCTGGCTCATAAATATTCCTGGTTATTATCTCCTCATAATGAATTGTACTTTAACAATCAATTTAAAGTCTCTTCAATAAATGGTGTTGGGAAAATTGGACAGATACATGCAAAAAAAAAAAAAAAAATGAAACTAGACCATCAACTTACACCATACACAAGAATAAACTCAAAATGAATAAAAAACTTAAATGTAAATTGTGAAACCATAAAAATCCTAGAAGAAATCACAGGCAGAAAAATCTCAGATATCTCTTATAGCAATATGTTTGAGGATACAACTCCTAGGGCAAAGGAAACTAAGGAGAAAATAAACAAATGGAACTACATCAAAATAAAAGGCTTCTACATAGCAAAAGAAAACATCAACAAAATGAAAAGGGAGCCCACTGTATGGAAGAACATATTTGGCAATGATACATATGATAAAGGGTTAATATCCAAAATATATAAGGAATTCATACAACTTAACAAAAGGAAGACAAACAGTCCAGTTGAAAAATGGGCAAAAGACCTAAATAGATACTTTTCCAAAGTGGACATAAAGAAGACCAAGAGACATATTAAAAATGCTCAAAGTCACTGATTGTCAGAGAGATGCAAATTAAAATGACAATGAGGTATCACCTCATACCTGTCAGAATGGCTACCATCAACAAATCAACAAATGACAAGTGCTGGTGAGGATATAGATAAAAGGAAACCCTAATACACTGCTGATGGTAATGCAGACTGGTGCAACCTCTGTGGAAAACAGTATGGAGTGTCCTCAAAAACTTAAAAATAGAACTGCCATTTGACCCAGTAATCCCACTTCTGGGAATATATCCTAAGAAACCCAAATCACCAATCAGAAAGAATGTATGCACCCCTATGTTCATAGCAGCACAATTTACAATAGCTAAGATCTGGAAACAGCCCAAGTGCCCATCAGTAGATGAATGAATAATAAAGAAGTGGTACATTTACACCATGGAATACTATGCAGCAATAAATAAATAAATAAATAAATAATAAATAAATAAATATAAATAAATAAATTAAAAATCTCTTACTCTTGAGACAGCATAGAAAGACCTGGAGAGTATTATGCTAAGCTAAATAAGTCAGAGAAAAACAAGTATCACATTATCTCACTCATATGTGGAATCTAATGAAAAAAATAAACTGATGAACAAAATTGATCCAGAGACATGGAATCATGGAACAGGAATCTCAGAGGGAAGATGGGGGAGGGTGGGAAGAGATCAAAGAACTTGGATGCATATATGCATAAGCCATGGACACAGACAATAGGGTGGTGAAGGCGTGGGGTGGAGAGAGGGGGTGGCTAGAAGGGGCCAATGGGGGAAAAGGGGGCATAAGTAATACTCTCTGATGCACAGTTTATTGGGATCAGACATCCTAATCCTTTCTCTCTGTCTAATCAACACCTCCTAATACAAATATGCTTTGCCTAGTTTTGCATATGAAAACCTAGAAGGGAAGATCCCGAACTTGGGAAATCTTTTTCTCTCTCCATAAAGTTTAGCCTTCAGGCCTTGTGTGTCTCTGTGCACTCAAATGTTTTAGTTAGCATGCCAAAAGCTGCTTACCCTTATATGTATGCATAAACTTATTATTTTCATTATTGCCAATCACCCTCCTCCTTCCCCCACCACCCCACCCCACCCACGCCTACCCGGGACAGGTGGCTGCCCAGGCTGAGAGGGGGAAGGCCATATACCGCGAGGTGGAAAGCAAAAAATTACATCAGTGTATCTCAAAAATATTCACCCTATCTTGTAACAATTGAAGAAATATGTAGCACTGAGGTGTCATAACACAGGGGGATCTGCCTAATCTGAGAGGGAGTGGGTAAAAGTTTCATTAAGGAAGTAATGTTTGAGATGATTGCTGACAGGGTTCGTTCCATGACTTTTAGGGGACTTACTAACTGTCCACAGACTGAAGAAGTCAAGAACTGTGAGATGGATTGTTTGGGGGATATCTAGCCGAAGGACTCCCTGGCCTACACCCTATTCCTCTACATGCCGCCACTCCCAGGTAGGGAATTTAACTCTCCCAGATGTGCTCAGAACCGAAGCAAGCAAAATGAGGATCATTCTCCACACACCATTATTCTCTTTTGCCCTCTGTAATTTTTCCCACCAGCATGGGAACCACCTGCCTTGTGTCTGAAAAGCAGTTGAGAAAATGTCTTCAAACACAGTGGAAAACTCTGGATTATTTTAGGGGAATGGAGCATAAGATAGAATCGCCAATCTCATCTTTCCCTGGTCGTCTGTCCTGGAGATTCCCCTCAAAGTAAGAGGGCCTATGGAAAGGGAGTGGAAGTCCTGCAGGGACCATAGCTCCAGAGGTTTCAGGAGGGCCTACCTGGTTTCCCCATCAGTGGAGAAATTATGAATGGGGGAATCACACTGGACTAATTTTACCTTACATTTTCATGTCTTAGAACTGTGAGTTAGAGAGACAGATCAGGGCGTGTGAGTTATTTCCCCACGTTGTGTGTGTATGTTTCTGATCAGCAGAGAAGTTCCACATATTAAAGCCCTCCCATTGAGCCCCGCCAAAGGACTGCACAGCTGAGCCTCGACCTCTGAGAAAGCATCATAGCCAATTCCCTGCAGGCCCTGGCACCCTCAAACATTTTACCTTGGCATGTGGACCAGGATCTCACTGGAGAAAAAGTATCAATGGGAGGTAAATGCTCTTTCCTGAAATTTAATTAAAGAGCACCAGCAGGAGAAATCATGATAAAAAAAATAGGTAAAATTCATGAAATAGTGTTGCCCCGGTTTTTTAATTTGTTGATTGATTTTTTTTTGTTTTGTCTTAGAGAGAGAGGAAAGGATAGAGAGGAAGAGAGAAAGAGAGAGATTTGTTGTTCCACTTATTAATGCATTCATTGGTTGATTCTTGTATGTGCCCTGACCAGGGATTGAACCCACAACCTTGGCATATTCAAATATTCAGTCAGCACTCTACGGAGCTAAGCTACCAGGGCTTGTTGCCACTGTTTTAAACAAAACAGCACATGCATTTTTTTACATGTAAATTTTTATTTCAAAACATCTGATGCCAAAAAAGTCTTTCACAAGTGATTTTTTTTAAAAGAGCAAATCAGGATAGTCATCAATGGGATATTAATTCTGGGTGAAGTTTTCCACAAGGGGCTCCTCTACATATTGTTGACGATGTTTTAATCATCTCCCCTTGGTCTCAGAGGAACACAAAATCAAGTATTGTGCTGAACCTTGAATGTTATTAGACAAGCAAAATGAATTTGGAGCCTCAGAAAACACCTAAAAAGGGGGGGGGGGGGCATGTTTTTAATGTCCCTGAAAGAAATACAGCAAGGAAGGATTATTTAAGGCCAGAGGTAGACAGACATTCTGCAACTGACAGCCCACATCACCCCCTCCCACTAGTCTCCTGCTGTTGTCAGTGCCCAGTGCCCTGGGGAAAACACTTTGTTTTCGCTCAGCTTTCTGACATCATATGATGCAACCTGATGCAAAGTGATACGCATCTTGTCACAGGAGAAATTTAAAGAGAGGAGGGAGCAAGTCTGCAGCTGGTGCGGAAATTCTCTAGAGAACCCGGGAGTGGGAGCCGAGGGGTGGCAGGGAACCTCTCGGGAGTGTTCACGGGAAACTGTGTGGTTCCGAAGAGAAATCAGGTTCTTGTCCTTGAACACCAGAGTGGGTATTATTGCAGGCAGGGGGTCATGAGGCACCTCCCTGGGTATAAAGGGCAATGCTTATTTCAGAACGCCTGTGTAAACATTGCGGTGCCATGGGGACGGGCTTGGAGGAGAGCATTCCTAGCAACACTATCTGCTGAGAAAGGGGATACACAGGAGCCGGGCAGTGGTGCGTGGCGCCCCTGTCTGGGCTGGAGGCCACGAGGGCTGGACGGGGAGCCTCTTCTCCTCCCTCCCCTGCTTCCCAAGGAGCACAGCCGGTGTGGCGAATGTCACACCAGGCGAATGCTGGCAAGGCCAGCAGGGAACTGAGTGAAGAGAATGAAAGCTATGTGGATATGTGCTGTGGGGGTAGAGGCGCAGACCCAGCTTCTAGCCCGACCCCTAGGAGGTAGCCTGGTGACAGTGATGTACACGATCCTCCTACAGCCTCAGAGGCTCAGGTAGAGCCGCTTGCTCTCTAGATCTTGCATAAATATGTGGCACCTAGCACACTGCTGTCCACACAACAGACAGCCAAGTAAGAGGTATGACTACATGAATGAAAAGTAGTTACTACCCGTTTATCTATGGGTAAATAAATGAACTGAATAAAGAAAACTACACACCAAGAAGATACTGTGTGAAGCTGGATCTTAAGGACTACTTTGTGATCGAGTTCATGTGTGTAATAATAAAGGCAAGCACAAACCACGGACCATGTGCCAGGCACTGATATAAGTGCTTTACAGATACTAAAGCATATCAACCCTCGCAGAATCTCCATTTCACAGACGAGGAAGCTAAAGCCCCCAAGATTAGGCAGCATGCCTGCGACCAGAGAGTGGGGGGCAGGCCTGAGATCAGAGGCCGGGGGAGCAGGTGGTCTTGGACTTCAGGGAGCTGAGTACCCAATCACTGTTCTCCAGCACTCTCCTCTGTAGCATTTTAGATAGCGGCAGCAATTTTTAGAATCCCTGTTTTTTTCTTGGTTGTCACATTTGCTTTTCACTTTATCTTGTTCAGATTATGACTATTCCAGATATGTTTCAAGCTTCCAGGTTATGTGGCTAATAGCCCAAATAAACCAGATTGTGTCTTGTTTATTGCTCTTTAGACAGCACTACAAAGCTGGATGTTAAACCAACTTTCCTCTAAGGTCAATCAATGTGAAAGAATACTTAAGTTTGGAAACCTCCGACCTCACTATTTACTTTAAGGCTCAAACATAAACAGGACCCATGAAAGTACTTCAAATGCCTTTCAGGGGCTCTGAACTTAAGGGTTACCATCATCAGGGACTTTTTCTTAAGATTTTATTTTAGTTATAACAGAATTAATTACAAAATTCAAAAATATTTTGAGAAATTTTTCTCTAGTAAGGTTGTGAAAACATCATAAAAACAAATATGATGTAGCCACTAAGGACATCCAGGTGTTTCCAAATATCTAAACATTTGGAATTGTATGCAATTAATAGTTGTGTGCAATTATCATAGAATATCTTTATAGTCTATGGTTTTTAAAATGCTTAGCAATTGATTAAGCAATTTTAAAAAATTATTAGCTCTTGAGAAAGACCTGAAAATATAATTGTTTAACAAGTTGGAAATGGAATCCTATTAATTAAAGATCTATGTAAATCATACCTTGGGTGTCATGAAGGAATTAAAGCTTTGCAGTCTTGTTTCCTGCACACTCAAGGTAAAATAACATTATGAGAAGGGGGGGAGGGGGGGGTACTGAGGCATCCATTTATCCACCATCGATCATTTATTGAACATGCACCCTGGGCCAACCACTGTGTTTGTTAGGCATTCAAAGATGAATGGGGCAAACTTTCTGTCCCCAAACTTCCTGTCCACAAACTCTTTGTCCACAGGATTCCTTTCTGAAAGCTTCCTGGTGGGAAAGAGAGGTGAGAAGGGTGAAATCAGTGGTTACTATGAGAACCCAGAGCCAGCTGGTTAGGTCAGGGAGTCTCTCTGGGAGAGGTGGACATCTGAAGACAGGATTCTGTACTAAAGGGAAGGGATGCTACGATTGCTGGAAATGTGCAGTGGAGCGTGTGGGCGGGGGCGGGGGAGGGGGGGACGGAGACCTACAAAAAGGTAAGAATTGTGCTGGCTCTTAAAGAACTGGTGGAAATTAGATGGTCGGAGGAAAGCAGTGAGGGCCCAGAAAGCAGAGGGGACTCCTTGGTGATCCAATGTTTGGGTAACAATAATAATAGAAATCGCCGAAACCGGTTTGGCTCAGTGGATAGAGTGCCGGCCTGCGGACTGAGGGGTCCCGGGTTCGATTCCCGTCAAGGGCATGTACCTTGGTTGTGGGCACATCCGCAGTGGGGGGTGTGCAGGAGGCAGCTGATCGATGTTTCTCTCTCATCGATGGTTCTAACTCTCTCTCTCCCTTCCTCTCTGTAAAAAATCAATAAAATATATTTAAAAAAAATAATAATAGAAATCAGTATAACCAGAGAGAATAATTTTAGTAGGAGAGAAATAGAAATGTTCAGAAAGGCAGATTTGGGTCAGAATATGGTCATTCAAAATATTAGTCTACTAAGTGTTATCCTGTAAATAACAAGGAATAGGGAATGCTTTGAAAAAGAATATTAACATAAATCAATAGTTAAAAACATACTAACAGAGTTGGAAATGGCCTCAGAGAAGCCCCTGCCCAGCTCTCCTAGGTTGGAGGCTCTGTGTCTAGAATGGTGACCTACTTGGCCCTGTGTTCCCCACAGTTCGTGACAGGCAGTAACGCTTAATACATACGTAATTAAAAATGAAAGAAGTCGCTGCTGTAAAAAAGAAGGAACTCTTACCCTTTGCAACAACATGGATGGACCTGGAGAGCATCATGCTAAGCAAAATAAGCCAGTTGGAAAAAGATAAATATCACATGATCTCATTCATTTGTGGAATATAATGAACAACATAAACTGATGAACAAAAATAGAGCCAGAGGAAAAAAATATTTTAGAATATAATAGAAGTAATCCTGTTATTTGCAGATTTTTAATATTTCTTACAACTTTTGTGATATCATACTATGTTAGTATAGTTTTAGTAATATTATTATACTTAACATCCTTTTTTCTTAAAATATTAATGTTTACTGCATGTAATATTATTATATTTAAGATCATTTTTCTTGAATAATTGGTGTTTATTGCATGTAACATTATTATATTTAAAATAGTTTTTCTTGAGATATTGATGTTTATTGCATGTAGCAATATTATATTTAAGATTGTTCTTGAAATATCAATGTTTATTGCATGTAACACTTTTATATTTAAAATCCTTTTTCTTGAAAAAAATGAATATTAAAGTTAAAAAAATGAACTCTAAAAAAAAATGAAATAAGCAGAAAAGTAGAGCCCAGAGTAATCGATCTAGTGACTTGCCTAAGGTCACCATGCAATGATCAGACCCTAGGCCCTCTGTTCACCCTCACCAGAACCCAGTCTTGCCTCATTTCCGAAACCAGGAGAAAAGTATATGGCTACTCTACTTTTGTGTAATTTTTAAAAATTTCTCATTAAAAATGTTTTTAAATGAGGGTGAAAATACTCATTAATAAATAAACAAGTGATTCAAAATTGGCTTACAGAGCAACATTCAGAAGAAAACCATGAAACCTGAGAATTGGCTGACTAGGGCATCTTCAGAATTGCGTCCCAGCAGGTGGATGCAGGGTCCAGGAACATGAGTGTGGTAGCTGCCCCAGGTCATTTGGGAGTTTATCACCCTAGAAGTGGGGAAGGCTGTGCAATACCTTCTTTGCTATTGCAGGAGTGTCTGTTGAACAGAACGTTGCCACATTGCTTTGGGGAGAAAGTATTTTTTAAACCCCAAACTTAAAAACAATAATAATCAGAGATATAAGTATCTCAAAATTGGATTACTAGGAAACATTCACCAAATTTTACAAATCAAGACTACTGATTTAGTTTTGCTCATATACCAAAATAGATCTTTACACCTGGGCTCAGATCACTGCAACCAATGAGCAGAGCAGGCTGGGAAAGCAAGCCGCTGTGAGCACCTTCTCTTCCCTTACAGCCCCGAAAGCTAACCATCCATATCTGGATGTTTACAATACATATGTGCGCATGAATATCAAACATCTCAGACAAAGTCCCTTTAGGAGACCTATTCTCATATTGTTGGCAAGTCAAGTAAAAAGTAGACCATTGTGACCCTAAGAGCTAAAGAAACCTAAAACCGAGCTGATCTCCCTAAACTGTGAGCAGAGTTGTGTGAATTAACTTTACCATTTGCTATTTTTGAAGGATAAACATGGAGAAAGCTTGAAATGTGATAAGAGAATCCTTTCTAACCTGAAGTTCTATATACACATTCCTGGTTGTATATCCAATGTTTGGTGTTGGCCTACCATAGAGAAAACTCCAGAAATATTTTTTCTTGAACATAGAAATTATTGTTATTATAACTCTTATTATACGAGAATAAGTTGAAAATACTGGCATATCCTGTGTATATATTAATGTACATAGTTATATATAATATACATTTTATTCGCTCAGATTTGGACAGGAAAAAAACTTAGTGAGTAAACCCTGGCCCACTGGATACTTCACATTTAAGTGTGTTCAAATACCTGAGAAAGAAGGGAACCAAACTTGCAATCGCATTTTAAACTCAAAGCATAAAATACGCAACTATGCTTATGAATGTATAAGCACTTGTAGCAGTCCAAAGTCCTGGAAATACAAATTCTTCTTTCACACACTGTTAAGATGTCATTTAGGAACTGAGTCGTTTTGATGTTTTTGTTCAGCGACAATCTGTAGCTAAGACACAGGTGAGTAACCTAGATTTTAGGCTGAAATTATTGTGATGTGATGCTTGAAAGGGAGGAAATGCCTCTCAGAGTCATTGGCTCTCAGAATTGGAGGGAGTTAAATGCAGGGGGGAGCTCAGAGTGGGCTGTAGCTGAAGTTAAATGGCCTGGAACTCAACTTACCAGTGAGTTAAAAAATAACAACTGTCCTCCCTTCTCCTGCTCCTTTAATTGAAGTATTTTCTATCTGGAGGCCTCTTTTGAAATGCTATCCTCCTGGGAGTGGTCACACCTTGAATTATCAGCTAACACTTTCAGAGAGATTAGCAGACAGCCAGAAGAGAGAAAGAATGGCATCTAGGGAAGTGCCTGGGCTGGAGGGAAGGCTTGGCCTGGGAGAGAAAGGTTAAGGAATCAACACATCTGTTGATTAGGTGCTAAACAGACATTCGCCCACTTAGAGCTTTTTGGTCTACAATGTAGACATTCAATCTCCGGATGCTATCATTCCACCAAAAAGATAAATGATTGCCCCTGCTTTGCTGTACGAGCCATTTCAGCACAATTTCCCAGATTACCTTGGAAGTAACTTGAATCAGCTTGGGGCACAAACAAAATAAACCCTAAATACAGTTGTAAATTACTGACTTTTTACTTCAAACATCTTTAGATCCAACTCTGAGGGGTGTTTGTGCATGTAAGATCAGACTTTTAAAAGATTATAAATGGATTTTAAGGTAAAAGACAGTCAACAGAATAGCAAGTACTGATAAATCTACATACTGAAAACTCAACAGATTATTCTAGTGTTGCAACTAAGATACCCTAGAAAAAACTATTGCTGAAGGACTCTATTATATAAAAAGTTTATGGTCATCACACCATCACGCCGTAATGACCGATCAGCAGGAGGCTTCGTGCGTGCGTGCGTGGCAGGCACAAGCAGGTGGGTGGGGACTTGACTCTGGAGGACTTGACCGGAGGCGAGGGTGGGTTTCTGGGTCCCTGGGTCCCTCCTCCCTCAGTGACAGGCAGCAGAGGCCTGGGGACTCTTTCTGGGTCCCGCCAAACCACAGGACTCTGGGTCCTGGGTCTCGCACGATTTTGCACGCTGGGCCCCTAGTAGAAAAATAGGATTCCTGTGTTTTAGGAATCTATTTTTTTCCTCTTTTTCCCCACAGTTACAAAAAAATTTTTTGTGATGAAGACTTCTAAGATCTACTCTCTTAACAACTTCCAAATACGCAATACAGAACTATTAACTACAGTCACCATGCTATACATTACATCCCCATGTCCCAGGAATGTATTTTTAATTTTGTTTACTACTCTGGATATAGTATATAGACATTTAAAGATCTACTTATATTGATCAATTTAGGGCAGAAACTTGTCACAATACTTCTTGGAACCATATCACATAGAAAAAATAATTTGTTGAATTTTTTTCATAGTTTTGTCTATAGATTTCATAGAGGCAATAGAGCTGCACAAGCTTCGCAAAGTTTAACTGACCTCTTTGGGTCTATAACTGTATTGAAAAACCTTAATGGCCTTAAGTATTACTAAAAGTTGCTGAGTCTGGGCTTTGTGAATCCAAATTTTGTTGATATCACCTCCACTTCTCCACTTGTGTTCATCACTATAGAGGATATCAAAAGTAACCTCCTACTCCATTTTCCCATTGATTTTTATCTTCAGTTGCCATGAAACTTGTTACTATCACTAATAACAAGGAACAAAACAGAGGTGAATTTGACTTGGTTTTCTTTACTTTCAACTCCATCTGATCATATTCATGAGCAATGAAAGAGTCAAAGCTCTTAGTATTCTTAAATGAATATTGGGATTATTGGAATGCAATTGTTAAGAGAAAGCATACTTGTTCTTTAAGTTTAAATGTGACATACATAGGTGAACACTGGGGATGAAACGACAAAGGGATAAATAACAACAGCCTTTGCCTTTAAAGACTTCATCATGTGGCAATTTGTGAACTGGGTCTGACTTACGAAATAACTAGTAATACTGGAATCCTGTTGAAAAACACTAAATGGTTAGGAGACTTAGCTTATAATCTCAATATTGCTACTTACTAGTTGTGTGACCTTGGACAAGTCACTGTGTCCCTCTTAGCTCTAAGTTTCTGTCCCATAAAATTTGACATTTGGCTACAATGATCAAAATTGTCTGACTCCATGGTAAGAGTCAAGTCCAATGAGGGGGGAAGCTAGCATTATGGCTAAAGCACCTATCAATTGTCAGATGTCCATTACATCATTTAAACCGCCTCAGTCCTGTGCGTGGTTTATCCCACAGGACTCTGTAGCCAGTTTTCCACCATATCCTCTTTGCTGAAGGAGGAGTCTACTCTCATTTTAGGATCTTAACCATTGAAGAAATATAATTGTTTAAATACATATACTAATTGGTAAAACTAGCCATATTTTAGGAAAAAAGGGAGAGATACTCAACTTCTCATTACATAAAAAATTCAAAATATCAAGTCAGATGAGAGAAATACATAATAAAGACCAACACAGCCCCTGGATTTACCTTGTATTTTATCTTGTTAGTACAAGAATTTCACAAAATTGATAGGAACAGTAATTCAATTGATCTGATTTGAGTAAGGCTGCCAAAAATGAGAGGCAATCTCTTGCTTTTAGATTTTGGACTTTAAACAATTATTTTAGGGGAAAGTTCTATTAGTTACCTATAAATGCTATAAATCTATTTTAATTTTCCTGAAATCTTTGTATGAAAATCTTTGTAATATCAGTAAGTCTTACAAAAAGGATTCAATGTTGAATTGCATGAAAAATAAATCAGAGAACTTGCAGTTCAATGCAACACGGATGAATTTGAAAGGTATATTGCTAACAGGGGCTCATCAAAATTTATGATATATAATCTATAATGCCTGTTTTTCAGAGCCTCAGTCTGCTTCTTCCACAACATCAATTACTCGGTCTGCCATGAGAAAAAGATCTTCCTTAGCAGCCTCATGGAGGGCTGGGGGCAGAAGGGCACCTGAAATCCTCCATCTCCACATTTTCCTGATCCACGTGACAGGAAGCCAGGCTGATTCTGAAGCCACATTTGTATGCATGTTGTAAACAGTGACCTATTCATAAAAATATAGACTGCATTGCACCAGGCTGTCTTTTGTTTAGGACCAAAACCCTCAGTTGCCGGAAAAACAACCAATCCTATTTGCTCTTCAGTCCCAAGGTAATGGCTGACTAATGAGATTACCTTCTTCATTCTAGCAGATTTTTCTGCTTCTGTGGAGACTGGAAATATGAGAACCCCTACTTAATTTAATGCCCCCTGAACATTACAGTGATTTGAAAAAATCATTGTTGTTTTGATGACATTTTTGACATCTGAGACACAAGAGCAGTTCACAGTGGGGACACCTAGGGCTCAGATTCAGCCAGCGGGGAGGACTTCATGAAGCTAGACTGAGGAGAATAATCCACCAAACGGGTAAAGGGCAACAGCTCTGGAGTACAAGGTATGGGTTTGAACCCTGGATTGCTACTAGCTGTGTGGTCTTGGGCAAGTTTCATAACCTCTAAGTCCCAGAGGCCCGGGTAGCACTAAGGTTATTGGGAGGTTTTTAGGAAATAATGCATTAGAAGAATTTTGAAACACACCTTGCATATATTAAATAGATAAAGTACATGACAATAGATAGGTAGATGAAAGATAAATAGACAGATAGATAGATAAACTTTTTTGTTATTGCCATTTTTATTACATCACCAGGGCTACCATCACAAAGTACAGTACTATAGACTCAGTGTTTAAACAACAGAAATGTATCGCTCATGGTTCTGAAGTCCAAAATCAAGGTTTCAGCAAGTTGGATCCTTTTGAGGGCTGTGATAGACAATCTGGTCCAGGCCTCTCTCCTTGTAGTTGCCATCTTCTCCCTGTGTTCTTTCATATCATCTTCCCTCTGTGTGTGGCACTGTGTCCAAATCTCCTTTTATAACAATACCTTTTATAACAATACTTCATATAGTCATCATTTAATGGAGATGGGATGAGGGCCACTTCAATTACTTTATTTTAGATTAACTTCCTCTGTAAAGACCCAATCTCCAAATACAGTCACATTCTGAGGTTAAGACTTCAACATGTGAATTTGCAGGAGACACAATTCAACCCAGAGCACTGTTGTTATAGATTATAATAGTAATTGTTATTATTACTATTATTATAGTAATTTTTGGAGCAAAGTTCATTCATTGTAGGGAAGTACATGATGCCTTTGACACTGGGAATTCTTACACAACACCTGGAATGTAATAGATACCTTGGCTACATGAATGAATGAATGGATGAATGGTGGGTGGGATACTAGTATCATTAAGGATTCATATCCAACTGGACTGGAGTAAATGGCAGAGGTCCAGCATCTGGGGGGATGAATTGTGAACATAAATAAGAAAGCCCACCAAGAGCCTGCAGTTCTAAGGCCATGGGAATAGAAGGACAAAGCAAAGATATCTGTCACAGAAGAAATAATATCAGAAAGAAATTAGCAAAAAAGCAGGGTTAATGCTGACCTGGGTTCCCTTCCCACCTCCCCCACCTAACAGCTCTATGACTGGGCAAATTAATTAACTTCTCTGAAGCTTAAGGTCAGTCAAAGCTGAATGTCCTGGAGCTGGAATAAAGATTCAATGCGGTAATGCATATAAAACACCTAACTAGAGCCTACACATCACATGCACACAAAAATGTCAGCGTCTTTTTCCCCTGCAATTATATGAAGTTCCACAATCCTGGACCTTCCAGATGGCCATAGGCAGCCTAGTGATCACCACTCGGGAGAGCTAGGGAAGGGCTCAGGGCACTGCTCACTGAGAAGGCTGTAAAGGCAACAGCTCGCTGGAGACAGCCCAGTCATCCATCTCCATCTCCTCAGAATCTCCCGAGGAAGCTGTCCTTAGAGGTGACCCAGAGGAAATGGTCTTATTTTGAATTAGGTTACATTGTCACCGAGCTGATAGCATGCGGAAACAAAAGCTTCCGGGGAGTGGAAAAGGCTCAATGGATATTTGATTATACTTGAGATTTTTTTTCACTTGTTTTGTTTGATTTTAATGTAAGAGAAAATCTGTTTTATTTCAAAGGGCAAACTCATTTTCCTAAGAAATTATAATATTACTTAAAATATACCTATTAGCCAACTATGGTAAAATCACAACTTTGAAAGGAGAAAAAAGACTGTCCTTTTATAAAATCAGTGGAACACACACACACAAAATCCAATTTAAAATACCCAACTCAATGTGCTGGTTATAAATATGACTGTAAGTAGCCTGTGGGCTACTTCTGCTTTCTACAAAATATGCTTTTCTTTTGTTTTAAGGAGTACTTGGACATTCTTATGGGCAATAGCAAATTCAGGCAAACGGATCACTTACACAGTGACTCTGGTGATTAATAAAAAGAGGCTCTAGAGCAGTGGTTCTCAACCTTGGCTGCACATTAGAGTCACCCGGGAATCTTTTTAAGATCCTGATTTCTGGGCCTCATCCTCCGGAAATTCTGCTTCTTTGTTATGGGGTGGGGCTGGCCCCCATAACCACTGCTCTAGAGCAAAAGGACTTTGGCAAAAGGAAAAGAAGGGGGAGGGGAGCAAAAAAATTATCCTATTGATTTGGCAAGATAGCCTTATCCTTAATTATTCTTGAAACTTGATTCATAGTTGATATTACATACACACATATATGTATAGATTTACTTATATAGTAAGTATATATACATATGTTTTATATGTATATACCACATACATACTTTGGGATATATATATATAAAACTAGATGCCCAATGTATGAAATTCATACACGGGTAGGGTTCCTAGTGACTGCCAGCTGCCAGCTGCCGACCTGGGCCTCCCTTCATTCTGCACCACTCCCTGGTGGTCAGCGCACATCATAGCAAGCGATGGAACTCCCAAGGGGACACTTTGCATATTAGGCTTTTATATATATAGATAATTATTCATACCAAATGTATTTCTTAATATTGTAATAACATCTTCATATATAGTCACTATTTAATGGAGATATATTAAGACAGAGTTTATCACTAGGACTAAAAAGCTGGAGTCTTTCTCAGCATCTGCTAGGGTTCAAGAAATCTGGAAAAGGGGCTGTGCATAAATTAATAAAGAGGCTAGAGAAGAAATATGAATTTGGAAGGCATTTTGGGGGAGCCAAAGGAGGCTTAGTTCTAGTAACCAAGTTCCCCGAATCTCTGGACCCAAGGCTTTTTATTCCCACATTTTGCCCTATAGCAAAGCAGATATACATATCAAAGGTAAGGTTTGGTAAACAGTAAAAGATTATCAGGTTGGGGGAAATGCCTACAGCTGTCTGGCAGCAGGCAATAACAGGCAGATCTTCAGCCCTGCTGAAGCCTCAAGTTCCATCAACCTTTTGATGAACTTCTTGCATTTATGACCTGCTGGAATTAGCCTCCAGCACTAAAAGACTATGCTCAGAGCTGGTCTCTCATACACAACAGAAATGGAATATTTCATAGTTCTTAGTATCATTTAGTTTAAAAAAACAACAACTGTAAAAGAGAGAGAGACTAGTATATAAGAAATATTGTTGGAATCTAAAGCAAGAATTTATTTTTAGGGAAAACAGGTGAACTGGCAATACCTGTGTTAACAAAGGGTCATTAGCTCTTTGACCGTATTCTGTTTAAGAGTTCTGATAAGGGATCAGCCCTGGGATTTTGAAGGGTCTGATGTCATCAGGAACCATCCAGCTCCCATTGCAACACTTATCCACCGTGGTTAACTCATCCTCTCAGAACTTGTTAGGACACAGAATAGCTCCAACCAGGGTCAGACTTGAGAAGCCAAACAATAACAACAACACAGCCTTCAGAGATCAGCCCTGGCGTCTGAAACCCAGAGTAGGTTCAAGTTCTCTGTGAACTGGCAGCAGGCATGGCTCTGGAGCAGTTTTACCGACAGCCTGTTCACCTTCGGCTGGTTGGCTAAAGGAGTGAATTTTTCTGCCTGTTGAAGATCGTCTCTGATCTTGTTCCCCATATCTGAATGACAACTTTTAAAGCCAGAGTGCAATCACCTGGCCACATTCCCACATCCCTCCATCCACCAGGCATTCCCAGTGGATTCAGCATGGTGCTGAGGGCTATGGAGGAAAGAGACAAACCTGAGATACACCATCTCCTTTCAGCCAGATGGTGTGACAAGGAATGATACACAAAACCAAAAAGAATTCATCAAAAGCATTCTGATTTTTATTTTGCTTTTCAAATACAAATTCTGGACGGAGCCAGCCCTTGTCCTCCAAGGTACCAACTAAACAGAAAGAGCTAACCAAGTCTCATAGTGTTGCGCTAACAGCACAGCTTTTGTGGGCATCAGAAAGACAGAGAAGAGGAGGTCGGAAAGGACCGGAGTGGTCAGGGGAAGTAGAGTCCACGTAGGCAAAGGGATCAGGGCGGACTTTTAGAGCCCCCCAGATCTATACACCAACCTTTCCCATTTTCTCATTAGTACTTGTCAGCATCATATACCCTTAAAATTCTGTGCAAATGAAAAATATTAAAAGCAGTTCAGCAATGAAAGATAATTATTTCAGTGGAAGAGGTTTTTGTTTTTTATAATTTCCTCTTTGCAGAGAGCCAGCCAGCTCTCGGTTACATCTGCCACCGATAGCCTTTGCTCTGTTTACTTTAAAGAATAAGCCACTGTTTGATTTGGTTCCTCATTTTCAATATGTAAACCCTGGACTCTTGATTCTCCATTGAGGGAAGGAAAAACAAAACAACAAGGCTCTTTAAAATCAGAGCAGTGGTTACTTACAAACACAGCCTCAATATTTTATATAACAGTCACTTAGGAAAATGCATGAGAATTTCCCAGCTGGCAGCCCGGAATTGGCAGATGTAGTTCCACTGAACCAGTCACTTTTTATTGGGCTGTCAGTTCATTGGGTTTTTCTGGCTGCATTGCACCAGAGTGCGTGTTTATTTCAAAAGGTTGTTCACCTATTCCACGGTTCAAAGGGACCATTTGTTCCCTTAAAGGGCCACTGTAATGATAGATGAAGACATGGCTAAGGAAGATGAGCTAGAAGTGTAAGTGGGTAAAACTAATAGGAAAAACTAGGAAGACAAATCACAAAATACCGAAGAAAATAAAATAAAACAGAATCCTCATTTCTTAATTAAAAAACAACAAACACATGAAAAAGCCAAAGTAAAACAAACAAAGAAAAACTCCTCCACAGCACACCACACTCTAAGAGTTTTACTGTGTACTGAAATTAATAATCACACTTGCTGTAAATATTTCACTTATTTATTTTATCCGTATTCCGCATTGGCAGCCTTTTCCTGTTGCCTGCTGGATTTAACTAACTTGAAGCAAAGAGATTTATGTAAGTTTCATTTTATACATAGATTGTGACAGTCACCGACTGAATTTCAGGGTTTGCGTGACTGAATGAGCAGTGTCTTACCCTCCGCCTTGGGTTGAGGTGAAGCGGTGTAATGAAACCACTGTGAATGTGTTACTTCCCCATCCCATGGGTCTGCCCACTTCTAGTGAACAAAAAAACTAGATAGTGTCTCTCCACAGTCTATTTTTTTAATCCAGAAAAGCCATTCTTGTAGCAAGGATGAGGGAAACTGTTTTCACACAAGTAACAGGTTTATTAGTTATGATCATGTTTGACGAAAACACTGCTTGGTCAATGACGCATCTATATGCAGATAAAAGTGGTTGCTGTTACTTGGTTTTACCACATTAAAATATTTTATTTAAGTGAGATTTTTATAATGATATCACTGTGGTTTTCACAAAGCTTTGGCCTATAAAAATGCTGCAGTTTACAATTTATAGGCTATCACCTACCTGTATTTTTGGCAGCCAAAGGAGAGAAAGCACAACTGCTTGGAGCCGAAAAGCATTTGAATAAACTTCACTTCCTTGTCAAATGACTTTCAAACACGAGTCCTTTCTGAGTCTCATTTTCCTCAAATGTGAAAATGGGGCAACATGGCCTAGAGCTCCGGTAACCGCTGAGTTTACGCACACAGGAGGGCTGAAGCACTGCCTAACACCTGACAGGCACTCGGTCCAGGTTAATCAGTGCCCTCCCTTTTGGAAACCTCTGCATTGTTCAAATGACAAACACCAGCACTGACAGGTGTGTCTGGATCCCTCAGCAGGTGCGCCAGGGTTGGGAACAGAAGTCAGGCATCTTGATCTCTGTATTTACAACAGACTGACACCCTTGTGTGTCTCATTAGGCTCACCCCTGAAAATCTAGACTCGGGAAGCTCTGCTCTGACCTCTTGGGACAAATGCAGAGCTGGGGACATGAATGCAAAAGTGGCGGGGCAGGGGGTGTTATGGCTGAATGTAAATAGTTTTTCCTGTTATTTACACTCTCCAATGAAAGTGGGCCCTGTTCCCAAACATGGTGTCCACTCCCAGGCCTTGTACCAAACAGAACCTCTCATACAAACGGCACTAATTGACTGAACCCCAAGTGAAGCCAAATTCAAAGCTTTTATTTTTGAAACTACAAACAGAACTACAGCTTTAAAAACACCAGGAAAATAATCTCAACAAGACATTACTACAGGAAAGATGTCTGAAATCTTTTTCACTGTGGAAATGCTATAGGTTTCTTCTTCTACTTTCTAAAATTGCTGACTTCATTATTAAAACAATAACTTAATCCGACTGACCATACATGAAGCCATCTTTTATTTACCCTAAGATCTCTCAATCAAATGGAGAGATAATCAGTGTTATCAATTTAGGTATTTCTTCGGCATCCATTCCTGTGACACTTTAAATCTATGTCTCTATGAGAGAAGTGCATTGATTTTTTTTCCCACAGCAGGATTTTTTTAGCTCCAAGAATAGCTGAGCGTTGCAAAAAGGAGCAGCTGCCCACAAGGAAGACTCTGCTTGGTTGATAAGATAGTTTAAAAGAAAAATCACCTTATTGCACATCCTGAATAACTGTCACACGAGGTCACGAACACTGTTTGATTGGACCATAGCAAAATGTTTAATGTATCGAATTCTCCAGAGTTCACGATAACTGCCTCACCAAAGGCCTGGACTTAAGTCTCAACCCTTCCTTCACTCCTTCACTTACAAACCTGGGCCTGTGACGATGGCAAGCAGCCTGGGCAACATGTGTGTAGATCCAGTCAGCTGGTATATTGTCCCTACAATGGTCTTAATTATAACATATCTGCCTGGGCTGTAACTGAGTATAACATAATTATTATAAAAAATAGAATCCTGGATAGTAGTCACCTTAAGATAGGGTGCAAGAACTTAACCAACCCCTGAACCTGAATTTGTCTAAGTGATTTTGTAAATCCTAGGAAAAAATTAAGTCAGGTGTTTATCCAAGAACAGAGATGTGTCTTACACATAAATGAAGAATGTTTTCTTGACCCTCAGGTCTGTCTCTTCCCTACAGTGATGAGTAGCCTCAGCCTTGAACAGCAAACTTGCAGATTAATGAAGATAGTAAAATATATCTCATCCTCCTGCCTCCAGGTGTAATATTTTATTCATATAAGAGCCATGTGAGCCTTGATTTATATGGACTTTCATTAATAGGCAATATTCAATCACAAGGTTTCCTCTTGTCATCTCCAGGCTTCCTTAAATTCAACACCCAGTCACGAGTGTTGATGAGCATTCCCTTCTCTTCTGGTAATACTATCCACCCCACCCCACCCAAAAAAAGAATTAAAAAGGGAAAGGAAAAGGAAAAGCAAGCAAGAAAGGTGGCCAGACAAAATGTTTTGCTGTTTCAGTGTCGTTACATGCCTTGTTCTCACCCGGTAGGTGTCTAATAGAACCTCAGCGGAAGCGATTGTCATTCAGCTGAACCTGGTAGAGTCCTGGCTTCCACAGTCACAGACATACAGCACTAGGTTTGCAATGAGCTATTTTAAATTTCAGAGGGGTAAGATGTGGTCTCCATTGTGATGTCATATATTTAAAAATTTATAATTTATTTTTGCCATAAATTGTGAGTGCTTTCCAATTAGTCCTAAAATTTTAAGAAGCTCCAATTGGCCCCCAAAGAGAAACTAGATAACATATTCATCATCATTGGTATTCTCAAGTGTTTGATTTCATTAGGTTCAGAGCATTCATTCATTCATTCATTTGCTTCAGAAACACATATAGACAATAGCAAACTTGCAGGAAAGGTATAAAAACCCATGGGAGTCCCAAAATTATGACTATTTTTAACTTTCTAAAACATTAAAACATAACTCAAGTACATACATGTATCTGCTAAAAAAAGGAAGTGGTATGCTCAGTTTCCTGGTAGATTATGACAGGAGGATAGGACTCCTGGGGATTTGAAGTCCAGTATTTTAATCCTCAGGCTATTCTAAGTCAAGTGCTTGCCAATGACATTGGAACAGGAATCCCCATCCAAATGCAGCTCTGGTCTGATGAAAGCAGAGGTGGGGTGAGGGCAGAGACATAGGCAGAGGCTGCTTACCCACAGCTGAGCTGTGGCTGCCACTGCCAGAGAAAATGGAAGGGTCGACCTCTCCTTATGCAACTTCTGAAATTAATTTGGTGCTTAAAATCAGAGGTGCATCAAAACATGGATCACCTGAGGTTGCCTTTGCACTAACAAAGGCATCTCTTCAGTGTGGTGAGTCGGTGTGATGGCCCAGGGCCCAGCGCAGTGATTTGAGAAAATCACCCAGGGCAACAATTAGGCAATGAGTCGTCTGTGGCTGCCAGACATCTCACTGAATATTGGAGGAAAAGAGAATTTATATGTAATCCAATTTAGAACAACAACACAACATCAACAACTTAGTGTTCCCAGTTCTGCCTGGGAGAAATCCAGCCCGGGACTGGAGAGAGCTAAGAACAGTGCACCAAGCAGGAGGCCTGCATTCACAGACCAGTGAGAGTGGAGTTGGCTCTCCAAGCTCTGCCATGCCATTGATCTCACAAAGTTTAGTTTCCTCATGTATAAAATCAAATACCTACCTCATAGGCTTTGTGAGGATTCAATGCCAGCACATAAGCGCTCAGCAAGTAATGGTAATTGTCATTATCTTCCAGGTTGCTGTTGTAGATTCAACTGAGAAGCAAAGGACATGGAGATCTTTGACCCATCCCTCCTCTCAAACAATTGAGAACCCTGATATTACCTTAATCTAATCACGAGGAGCTCTCTACATCAGACCTCAGAGGAGAGACTTGCAAGAAAGAGCTAAAGAGATGTAATTATCAGCTCAAACAGGAGGGAAATTTTAACCTCAGGGTACCCTTGCAGACCTGTGAAAACCTGAAGTATTGGAGAAGGTTTAAACATGGAAGAAATAGGGAGAGCCATACAAAAATTAATCTTAGCAGCAGAAAGGAGGCAGCTACTTGATTGATACTAAATGGATGAGTGTTCCTCAAACACATGGCTCATTTTCCAATGAAGAACCTCAGCCCTCCCATGAATGGGTTGAGAGGGCGTGATCACTGGTCAAGGAGAAAGAGATGGGTGAGGGCAAATGATAGGGTGGCTACCCTTAACTGGGGTCCACCCAGTCTCTTGCCAGGCATCTAATGAACCACCTTAACAGGGAGAGGCATGAGTCAGAGACAAAGCAAGTTTCCCTTAACATCTAACTACCTTTTATGCCACATATTTATGCGGTAGGCAATTTGCTGGCTGCTTTAAACTGGTGATATTTCTAATTCCCACAGTGATCCTAAAATATAGCTATTATTGAATCAGTTATCTGGATAAGAGAAACGAGGTTAAGAGCAATTGAGTACCTTGCCCAGCTCAATAGATAGGGTGTCCCCCAAAAATGTATACACACTTAACAGCTGATATAGCTCAATGTTTCTGCCACTGCCAAAGAAAATGGAAGGGTCAACCTTTCCTTATGCAACTTCTGAAATTAATTTGGTGCTTAAAATCAGAGGTTCATTAAAACATGGATTACCGGAGGTTGCCTTTGTTCCTTTCTTTTCAGATTTAACCCAATGGAATTAATAATTATTAAAAGTGTGTATTCATTTTTGGGACACCCTGTATATTGATATACATAACACTTTGTTTGCCCGGAGTTCCTTCCCATTTTTAAATAGGGTTCTGAATGTAGGTGGGCAGGAGCACTGTCACAAAAGAAGCTGCCAGCCACATAAGCATTACCTCACAAGGTACTAAGTGACTGGTTGGGGAGTAAGCATGTGAGTCTTGTGGAGCCAGAGTCATGTTGAGGGAAATTTGTATGAATATTAGGGAAATCTCTTTCTGAAATTACTAACTCTAAAGGGGGTGTTGGCCCAGGACTTCCAGGAACTTTCTGTGTCAGGACATCAGCACAGAGGAATATAATGTGGAGAAGTGACAAGAGAAATGGATGCCTGGGAGCATCATTGAACACAGGGATCCAGCAGCACCAAGATTTCTGGGCCAGTGGTCTTCAGAGGGATCCTGGAGCAGAAGCAGCATTTGGAACCTTGTTGGGGATACAAATTCCCAGCCACCCAGATCCCCTGAATTAGAAACTCTGGGGTTGAGGCTCAGTGATAACTCTTCACAAACCCTCCAGGTGAGTCTGAAGCGCAAACCATTTGAAAACCCCTGCTCTTGATCAATTCATGGAGTTTTTAGTTTCATGAGTCAATAAACTCCTGTTTTGTTGTTGTTGTTGTTTCACACAGACTTTGATTATAATAAAAGAAACAAAACCAAGATAGTTCTTATTTTCACATAAAATTAATTTAAAGTCATTTTGTAAATTGCAAGCAAATTTTAATTATTTTATAACTAGAGGCCCAGTGCATGAAAATTCGTGTACTGGAGGGGTCCCTCAGCCCAGCCTGCCCCCCTCTCACAGTCTGGGAGCCCTCAGGGGATATCCTATTGACTGCTTAGCAGGCCTAAGTTGCAGTCTGGCCTCCCTCTGCAGGAGGCAACAGGACTGATCAGAGGAAGGCGCCGCCCCCATCACCCCACTGTTGATGCCACTGCCGGCCACTGCAGCACCAAGGTGTTTTCATCAACACAGACTCCAGTCCTTTCACCATGAAAAAATGACAACTTTCTTTAGCCATTTTCAAGATGTCTCTTTCATAGGATATGACCTTTCTTTCTTTCTCTTTCTTTCTTTTTATTATCACTTGAAGATATTTTTCCATTGATTTTTTAGAAAGTGTTGAAGAGAGAAGGAAAGACAGAGAGAAACATCAATGTGAGAGGGACACTTTGATTGGTTGCCTCCTACATGAGCCCTGACCTGGGCCCTGGCCAAGGAGGAGCCTGCAACCTAGGTACATGCCCTTGACCAGAATTGAATCCGGACCCTGCGGTCCACAGGCTGAGGCTCTATCCACTGAGCCAAACCGGCTATGGCAAGATATGACATTTCTTAGCCCCTCCAGCAGCAGACCTTCATTTTTTCCTCCAGGAGTGAGGTGGAAAAATCCTACATCCTCCTCTTGGATTCTTATTACCCAAGTTACCAAGAACACTGCAAGTGGCATATCAGGAGCTTAGCCAATGAGCGGTCAGAAAAAGTGTTTCCTCTGCAGCTCACACGTAGAGGCGGGACTGCAGGCACTCCGCAGCTGGCAGGCCCTCTCCTCTCCGGGCCTGCCCTTGGCCACAACGACTGCGGGCAGGCCTGCCCTCTTCTCTCCAGGCAGCGGCCTGCGCCCTCCGTGGCTTGCCTCACCACACAACAGTCTCCCACCCACCTGCACATGCAGCCTCCTCCTGAGTGGTCATGGCTGTTATGGTGTCCCGGCTAATTTGCATATTCAATCCATACGTGTCTTTGAGGTAGCTTTCAGTTTTGTTTGTTTGCATGGGAGTCAAGACATCCCCTTGATGCTTGCAAGAAAGAGGCAATTTGAAGCTACACACATGGAAATACTCGATGACCCAGTGAAGCATACTGCTGGACATGTGGAAGCTGAGCTGCCTGTCCTACAAGAGAGTTAACCAGAAAGCAGTTAGCAAAAGCAGTCTGGGCCACAGAAAGGTGACTAGGGCCAGAAGTGTAGATCTGGCCATTGGACAACATCATAATTAAAACAACATAAAACTCTAACAAATAACAGAAAACAAAAGAAAATGAAATCTTTGAAGAAAGAGTTGAAAGATGTACCTGAACTACATTTTTACTTCTACTAAAGGAGTTGAGAATAAAAAGCCCAGAAAGATAGCGCAGGATATCAGAGTAAAGAGAACAGTGAGTGAGGAACAGTGCTTCCTTACTTCCATGGTGGTCAGCTTCCTAGAGTGTTCCCAATGAAGCAGAACATTGGCAATTGTTTAAAGCACCTCCCAGAGGTTAAAGGGTATGGGCTTAGAAGGAACCTTGGATTTGCCAATCAAGGATGCTGGTGAGCTGTTTTGGCAGAGCTGGGGAGATGGGAGCCACACTAAACTGGAAAGTGATTTAGTAGATGCTACAAGTGGTTGTCCTGGGGGTGAGAGGTACACATGGATGGCAGAAGGTTAATGTAAAGCCTTGAGGATGGCTTGTTCTAGGAGAGGGGAGGTTACTTCGGGTGTATAAACTGAGAGGAGAAGTGAGTAAAAAGCCATGAAAAATCAAGGAGATATGGGATAACCTATGAGCCAACATCCTTGAAAAAGTAGGGAGGCTCATGGGTATAGGAGTGTGTGTGTGTGTGTGTGTGTGTGTGTGAGAGAGAGAGAGAGAGAGAGAGAGAGAGAGAGAGAGAGAACACACATGGCTCAGGTTAGAGGTGGGCTGAAATCAATTCCTGGGTTCTGTTCTTTCTACCCATAGATCTGCATGGTGTCTCTCCAGAGGCAGTCATCTATTCATCCAACAAATGTTCATGAGCACCTACATACCAGGCAATGTGGCTATGCACAGACAGTTAGCAACTCTCAATGGCATAGTTGCAGGGTAGAATAGGGGCTTTATCTCCCACCTTGTATGTTCTGTTCTCCATCAACCCCTCAAGTCGCCTCAAATATATCAAATACATACAGATTATAAATTAGAACATTGTTCTTGCTATAAAATTCAGCAAGGATCACTACCTTTCTACAGGTCTCTGTCCTTAGAAATTAAGGGCAGTGACTGCCTTGGAAGGCTTAGAGAAGAGTACACAGAAGACCAATACTGTGTTGCTGGTGGAAATTGTGTTCTTTCATGGGATTGTGGGGAAAGGTATTTCATGGACCCAGGCCTAATATGAGATTGTGGTGCGGCAAGATTTATTCAGGAAGGCTGTCCCTGAGTTTCCAATGTCCCATCTCCGTCCCATCAGCACTGGAAAAATTCCAATCATCAAGGTCAAAACAAAGGCCACTGTCTCTAGTCTAGAGTTTCTTTTTCATATTAAAGCTTAGTCCTTTGGAACCTGCATGGACTGCCCCCAGGCCGGTTGGCTTGCTAGACCCACATAGTGGCATGTTCCTAAACAAGAGAGTACACTAATGAATGGGGCTAGTGAGAGAGAGAGAGAGAGAGAGAGAGAGAAAGAGAGAGACTTATTTGTTTTCCTGGGGTTTATATCATCTCAGGCTAGGGAAAGACCAGGAGCTTTTCCAAAATAACCAATCAACTCTGCAAGCTTTTGCAGGCTTCTGATGGGCCCACACCCTGACCAATGATCCCTTTCCCAGGTTAGGCTGAAAGGTCTCTACAGTCAAGTACCCCTTCCTTTGCCATTTTGAGTTCTATTACATATGTGCTTACTTCCCCCTACTCCACCCCCCCCCCCCCCACCCCTCCTGCCTCGAACAATTCATACTGGAGTGCTCCTGGGAGACTTCCTGTCCACTCTGAGGGATTAAGTCTCCTCTAGGGCAGTCCCCTATAGTGTGTGTGAAGCTGTAGCTTCCTGGGGAAGCAAACAGGCTCAGTGTCCCATTCAACTCCCCACCCCATTAGGCTCAACAATGTCTGAGTCCCTTTGCTTCCTTGCTTTAATATCTAGCTACCTACAGTAACAATTACAGAAGCTGAAAGTCAAGTGAAGGAGGCAGACATTCAGTTAACAGTGACAACACCAACTGTGTAGAACATGCTAAGAGAAGTAGACCGGGGTGCACCTCGGGGTCATACGATTCCATCAGGGAGCAAGGAATGTTCCCAGAGGGAATGAGAATGTCCTGAGCATTGGAGGCCTAATATGAGATATCCAGTCTGAGAAGAGAGTTAACTGGATGTACTAAGAGAAGCAGGAGGGAAGAATGAGCAAGTTCAGAAAAACCCAAGACATTCTGCATGTCCAAGGCAAGAGGGGAACTAACTCCACAGGACTGTAAGTCTGAGCTAGTGCTTGAGCTTTCTTCTAAAGGCCATCAAGAGCCTTTGGGCAGAAAGTCAACTCTGCCAGTGTGGTAGATGGGAAAGAGGCTGAGGGGTCATAGTAACAATCCAGGCAAAAGATGGGTGCTAAGTGGTGCTCCAAATGGAGGCAATGGCAGAGGAAATTGGACAGGACGATTCTAGGGAGACAACTGGGCTAGAGGTGGGTGTGCAGAAAAACCATGAAAATGTGTGCAAATTTGCATATATGAGCAAATTTGCTTTTCTTCCTGGGGAGAGTTAATTCTTTTAGAAAGTCTGTGGTTCAAGAAAATGTCCATATATTTGGGAGATGCTTGCATTGAGGTATGGTAGCAATCATTTCAGATTGAAACTGTAGTTTAACTCTAACCCTGTTGTTTGGCTTACCAATAGAAAAGTTACTTTGATTTTCTGAATTGTATAAATCATCCCATTCGATTGAATGACTACCCCATTGATTGTTATCTTACTGGTTTTAGAAAGCACATTCCTCTACCTGGGAACCAGGACAGCACAATTATCCCAAGACCCGAGGGTTCCAGATAATGTGTTTCGGTCAACTCAGTGGTCCTAAGACCAGGACAGTGCAATTATTCTAAATTGCCTCGATGGCTCTAGATAATGACTTCCTGCCAACTCAGTGGTTCGAGACCCGAGGGCTCTAGATAATGTGTTTCTGTCAACCCTGCGGTCCCAGATGATGTGTTTCCGTCAACTCAGTGATCCGGAGACCCAAAACTGTAATTAACATGCTTAATTTCTGCTTCTGTAAACTGCTTTTTTTGCGAACCAGGTTCCTCATTCCAAACCCTGAGATGTAATCAATACCTTTGTGATTTTTTGCCTATATAACCCTGGAACTGTGACCAAATAACTACTATGAGATTTGGGAATGACCCCTCATAGTCCTGGATTGCAGTAAATGTGACTCTTTAATTCAACTTCTTGAGGCGTCCTTCTGTGATTCGAGGGGTACATTACAACAGCATGTCTGTTGGCTGGGACTGGGTAGTTTATTGGATAATGAGCGATCACAGCATCATGCCCAAGCTTCTGGCTTCTCCCCAGGGTGTCTCCTCCACAGTTTGCAGGCATGTTGCTCTTGAGTTGTCTGTGAGCCATTGAGAGGGCGGGAATCAGGAGGTGCACATGCATTCACACGTGGGCAAATCTTTGGGCAGCTGCACGTGTTCTTTAATGAGGTTAATTGTTCAAGCACCTAGTGAAGCTGTTTCAGGTCAATGTAGGGAAGACTTGTCAGTTCTGCTTCTCCACTCACCTAGCCTTGGAAGATCCATGTGTCAGCCAGAGAGTGATCCTGGGCACCAGGAGAATGCGATACATTCTGCCCAGGTCATGGTTAGAGACCTCAGCCCAGGAAATGAGCCTCACCCCAGGCCAAGTACAGAACAGTTTCCTGAGCAGCGCGAGGCAGCCTGCTTCACACATTCCAAAAGTAGCCAGCGGCAGGAAAAAAGGAAGCCGCAAAAAAGAGAAAGGAAGCTGGCAGTCCCCCCACCACTACCCCCACAATTCAGCTTTCAGATCCATCCGGAACAATTGCCTGCAGCCACTGGGAACTCTTCACAAAGCGGGAACGTCTATTGCAAATTAAAAACAACAGCCTGCCAGTCAAAGGAAATGTTTCTAAGCACAGAAAGAGGGATACCACTGGGGGGGAGGGGGGGGGGTAAAAGGGCTTTGAGCACTTCTTCGAAGCTGCTCACACACAAAAGCACCTCTGTGCCTTTAAACAGGAACTCCTGTAAGTGTCCCCGGGTTTCATAACCTGGATGCTGCCCGCAGTGATGTGGTTTGGAAATTAACCTTGCTTTTCTTCCCACTGCTGTTTTACATATTAATTAAAGTGTTTTCCTCAGATCAGGAATGCCTGCAGGCTGGCTGGGTTCTGCAAAGGCAGTTCATTCCCTGCTGCTCCGCCCCAGCCACGGCTGTGCAGAATTCAATGATTAAAACTTTCCCAAGTCTGCCGTAGACCCCCGTCTCCCTTCACTGGCTTCGTCGTAGAGAGCACACACTTTAATGTGTCCTTTAAAAGTCATTGTTCCTTTTCCCCAAAGACAGATTGTGCAGAGCTAATTTAGGGGAGTGTGTTGTAGAAGACATTGCTGAGAAGGTGGCCAACTATTTTCTCCAACTCTAGTTACCTCACTCATGAGTCCACTTCTTTCTTTTTCTTTTTCCATCAGTGCTTGGAAAACATGTGTAAACAACTCACATTTTATGAATAAGTTGACTTGTTTAAATTTATTTGTTTTTAGAGAAACTGGTGGCTTAAAATTTGAAGGTGTGGGAAGATCAGATCCCCCAATGTGTGCAAGTGTTCAACAGAGTTCAGACCCCAATCGCCTGCTCCATTGTCAGACTTTTTATGGCCCCATTTTCAACTTTGAATATCATTTTTTTAATGTGCTTAAGATACACAATAAGGCCAGGATTAATTTTCTACCTAGGTACGAGTTAATATTTCTGCCACTCCAGATAATAAAATTAAGTCATAGTTACTTCCTTAGGTTTTGGTTACTTTAGCCCAATACATTCTTTTCAATTTTGAATTATAATTTGGACTGTATCCATGAACTTCTTGGATTATGTTAAATAAACACTTTTTTTGTGATTTTAGATAACCATTCTTTTTCTATAAAATCAAGTGTTAAGTAATCTAAACTGGTAGGCAGTTAGACAGACAAGATCAGAGCAAGGGTGATAGGCCAGATGCAGAAAGTCACCAGGGTGGAAAACCTCAGGTGCCTAGCAACAGGAAAAACTGGGAAAATAAGGATCTCACCCCCAGGTAACCTTTCCTCCCCTAGCACAACGTCCTTCAGTTTAGACCCCATGACCTTTCATATCATTGGTCATGCAGTTTGGACCCTCCCCTGACCTTTCCTCCCCAAGCATATTGCTAGTCATGAGGGTTAGACCCCCTCAGAGGAGGAATGAACAAGGGAGCCGGATAACAGGCCTTAAGCATTAAACCCCCAGGACAATGAGGTTCTGACCCTCATCAAATACATCTAGGCCTCGGTTGTATTCGAACTCTAGGCACAGAAAAGCAGCAAAAGCCTCCCTCTCATGACCTCAGGACCAGCTGCATTGACTAATGACCCCGCCCTAGTGCCAACCAATCAGTGGAAACCAGGACACACCAGGAATGCTGATGAATATTCTATTGAGAATAGAAGACCTCCCCGCCCCCCTGAAATCACCACCCTTAAAAGCCCTTAGGAAGGAGGACCCAGTGCCTCTCCCCTCTCCCACCTTCACTCCCTATACTCCCACCCCAGGCACTTTATCTCCTGAGCACATTTCTTCCACCACTCACTTCTTCCACCTCTGTGAGTTTCTAAATAAACTTTCTCTTATAGTTTGAGTCTTGGCTCTGAATTCTTTCTTAGCCAAACTCAAGTACCAAGGTTGCTGAACCAAAGTGTGGTCTGACTATCCCAGGTAACACTTGGTGCCATTCTAGCCACCAACAAAACTATAAAATGCAAAACTATAAATTATAGGGGCTATAAAATGTAGGGACAATTGGGAATCTGTAATGAAAGTAATTAAATTGATATACCTAAAAGCAGAATATTCCAAAATTGATATAAAGGATATTTTGTAGATCCCAGTACAGAGAAGTATATCTTGTTGATTTATTAAAAGAAAATAAAGCTACTCTCAATATTTTCCTGCTTGGTATTTATTTGTAAAATTCAAGAGAGAGTAATGAAGGTCAGGGTTCATTGAAATGAGAGTTTAGGGGTAACCTCCATACTATCTATCAATGGTAGCATCAGAAATTCTATTACTGTTGACTTATTCCTTGAAAACATGTCTACAGTAAACCCTCCTGCATGTTGTACATGTGCCAGGAGAATGGCAGAAATTCTGAACTAAGCCACTTAATTAATAGGAAATTTAGTGGCTCCTGGGCTGTAAGTCAAGAGACAGGGCTGCTTCCTATCTGGAGGAGCCAGGAGTCCACCGTGTCCTCAGTCTCAGTTTCTTGCCAGCATTAGTTTTGTCACAACACTGAAACCTCTTGGTGTCCTGGGCTGATCCGCTGAGAGCTTGCTTATGTCCACTGAGTGATCACTTCCAGAAGAACTTTCATTTGGCTGGGAAAGCCCTCCATGCTGCCCCTGGGCATGCAGCAGTCCTGAGCCATTCAACAGCACAGTGGTGGCTCAGTTGCCCCTCCCAGAGGGAGCTTTGGGTGGGACCAGCCTCCCTCACTGCTTAAGGTCTGCCTGGATTTAGCTTTCTCTTAAGAAACGTTTATTGAATGAAGCAGACTGAGATTTGTAGCAAAGGAACAGCCTGTGCAAAATTGCAAATCCCCATCACAAGAATAATCCAAAGAGAGAGAAACCATTGATTACCTGTCAGGAATGTCATCAGGTTTTCTGCCCCGAGAAGGACATAAGCTGCAACCCCTTCTGAGGCTTTTTTCAATTCCAACATCTGTCAGATGTTATACTTGTTGAAAAAGGAACGACTTGAACCCAAATCCTTGCCTCAGGGACAGTTTAGTGGATTCAAGTGGTTACTTTGGAAGGCAACTCCACAGAGCCCAGTGGGGAGGTGGGGAGGTCGACAAGGAAGGGAAGTGTGGTGAAGGATGTGCTTGGGAGTGAGTTAACACGGGGGCAGTTGGGACTCCAAGTGGCGGAGGACCACATAAACAGGGAAGACACAGCTCAGGGTTTCCCTCAGGCAGGACCATGGGTGAGGTGGCAGGGACCATGGGGCACAGGGAGCTGCCCTTTGTGGTGAGCAGAGTGGGGGTGTGGTGGGCCCCAAGTCCTGCTAAGGTGACTCTAAGAGACGCAGCAGAGTGGTTACCTGGGAAAGCACAGCAGGCAATGGGAACAGGAGTTTCAAGGAGAAACTTTCAGGAAGAAGCTGGGAACCAAACCAAACCAGAAAGCTTTTCAGGACACGGTTAGAGTTTTCCTCCCAGTGAAGTTGGGACACATCTGACCTATTTTCTTAACAGGATCACAGTGGTTCTTAATAAAGAATAAATCAAAGGGGGGCAGGGGAAAAAGCAGGGTGACAAGTTAAGAAGGAAGCCAAAATCCAGGCCAGAGGAAGCAGCCAGGCCAAGTGACAGCAGTGGGAGCTGAGGAGCCTTCAGCAATGGACAGAGGACCCATTTGAAGGGATAGCCCCCAGGACTTGCAGCTGTGCTGGAGACCAGGAAGATTGCCACCTGCCACCACATTTGGCCTAAGCAGCTGAAAGAATGGAGCTGCCATAGTGTGGTGGGGAGGCGACAGGAACAGTAAGGTCGGGGATTAGGAACTCAGTTTGGGACATAACCAACTTCCAATGCTCACTAGCCATCAAGTGGATAATTTGAGGAGGCCGCAGGGATACACAGATCTGGGAATGTGGAGAGCCATGGGCATATAGATGGTTTCTGCATATTTACAGACATGAGATTGGATGGTGTGACCGTGGTGGTACGTGTAGAAAGACAGAACATATGTCTGAGGCCCAAGGCTGGTGGGATAACTTCAAAGAGACTAAATGAGAGCAGGCAGAGTTGAAGGAGGAATGCAAGCAAATGTGCTGTCCTGGAAACCAGAGACGCATTCAAAGGAGAAGAAAGTGGCCAATGGTCAAATCTACATGATTGAGGAGAGAGAGAGGGAGAGAGAGAGAGAGAGAGAGAGAGAAGGGAAGGGGATGGGAGGGGAGGGGAGGGGAGGGGAGGGGAGGGGAGGGGAGGGAAGGGAAGGGAAGGGAAGGGAAGGGAAGGGAAGAGAAGAGAAGAGAAGAGAAGAGAAGAGAAGAGAAGAGAAGAGAAGAGAAGAGAAGAGAAGAGAAGAGAAGAGAAGGTTTGCAGATGGTATTCTTTTTCTGTTTAGTTGCCTTGACCTGGGGGTGGGGGGTGGGGAGGCAAGGGGAAATGGGGGTGGGGGGAGCTGAACTCTGCTGCTTCTGACTCAAACTGTTATTTTATTCCTTATAATGTCCCCACATGTTTAAAGAAGTGAATGTGCATATTGTGGGATTTAACATAATTTTCAATGAATGAGGGAATTCAGGTAAAGAATTTCTCAAAATGCTAATATCAAATGGTCAGATCTTCTAAAGGAACATCTAGGGTACATTTTATGAATAGGTTTATTAAATCCAAGAGGCCCCCCAAAGGATACACACTCATGATATATTTGCCTGTTACACATAATCATATCTTTCAAGAACAGCCCTGCCAAAATATACAGAAGAGTGTTGCCGAGTTACCCAAAGTGGCCACAAAAGCTATTTATCAAAATGCAAAGTTAGTTTCCTACAGAACTGCCTTTTCATACTAACCCACAATCCCACAAACAAATGATTTTGAAGACCCAAAAATTCACATTTTTTGAGAGATCCAACGCTATTGGTACAAAAACTTCAATCACCGAGAGGCCGACGCCACACAAGGTTTAAGCTCCCTGAAGCTGTTTGGTCTTTCTTAACCACATGGCACACCTCCCCAGTTCACTCTTTTGGATGATTTGCACATTTCTAAAAGGATTATCCCTGAGTTATAAAACCATAGTTACCATCATACTTCTATAATCATCACTTATTATTTTGAGTCAATTTTCTAAATATTCATATCCATGAGTTTCAAGATTCATGGTAGATGGGACAGTCACTCATTCCTTCCCTCAAGAGACATACACTTTAGTAGAGAGCTAAAACAGGTACCCTAATTCAGGGGCAAATATGGGACAAAAAAGTGATGTGGATCAGTCATGTGTTTGAGGGGATCATGGAAGAGGTAACAATGGAGAAAGACCTTCAACAATGGGCAAGTTTTTGCCAAGCAGTTAGGAAACAGGAGAAGCATGAAGACAGAAAGGTGTAAATATGCAGAGAGGACTCCTTATTCCTGCCTGCCATGGGGCTGCTGCAGCACAGGAGATGTGCAGATGGGCTACAGGCGATAAGGCTGGAGTCCAAGCTGGAGCTTTAAGGGCCTGCAACACTAATATGTAGACTTTGGACTTGGTAACAAGGGGAAACTGTTAAGGTTTTTTGCATAGAGCGGTGACATAATCCAAGCTGAGCATCAGAACCATTAGTCTGTCTCTGTGCAGAGGTGGACTAAAGTGAGATAAACTGGAACAAGAAGTCCAGGCGTAATAAGCAATGTTATCAGTGGGAATGGATGGATTCCAGTGACATGTCAAAGACTGAAACTGATTGGCTGTAGGCAGAGTGAAGGAGGCTGTCAGAAATAAGCTGCCCACTCTAAGTTTTAACCTCCCTGATTCAGAGAAAATGGTCAGGAGGTGGAATTGGTTTTCGGGGAAGACAACGATCCAGTTTTGGGCATGTTGAATTTTTAAGATGCCATAAGGGAAACTCAAATTAAGGCATCTCACAGGCAATTGTACATGCAAGTGTGTGGCTTCTGGAATTTGAGAGGCAGTTGCAGAGAGAAACCAAAGAGGGAGGTCATAAATAGAGAAAGAAAATGAAGAGCTGAAAAGGTCACTGATGGAAACTTGGAGTTGATGAGGTTATAGAGCAGAAGAAGCAAGAGGGGGTGAAGGAAGATGATCATTCAGCAATCAGAGACCAAGAAGCGAGGGCATGGTGACTGTGTGTACAGGTTTGGAATCAGACAGATTGGAGTCCAAGCCCTGATCCTGCTCTTCTGTGGTCATAAAACCTTGGGAAATTGGTCTCAACTCTCTGTCAGCAATCCATCATGTTTTAAGTGAGAGTTGTTGTGAGGGTGAAATGAGAAGAGGGGTGTTTGGTGGGAGGTCTGGCTCACAACAAGCACTCAAGAAAAGGTGTCATGACTTCATTAAGCAGGGATGATGAGTCACAGGGAGCTGCTCAACAGCAATGTGTTATTGTTTTGGTAAGTAGAAAGTTGTCAACACAACCATTTCACTGGCTGGCATAGTGGGAGCCAGACTACAAAGGGCTAGGGAGGGAGTGACTACGGAAATAGACAGGCATTTCTGTCTTCTTTTCTTGACCTGGAGAAAGTCTTTTTTCCTTCCTTCCAATTGTAGCTGACAATTTATCTCTTGAAGGTTTTCCTTGACTCTTCAAACCAGAATTAGTGGCTCCAGCCTTTGGTGTCTTGATAGGTCTTTGTTCTTTATATTAGGTCCCAGTGACACAATCTATTCATTCATTTTCTTACATGCATGTTTTCCAGGAACTCGCCCACACTGATTAGACTGAGAGTGATTCAAACTGGAATGATGACTGACTATGGATGACGCAGCAGGAGGACGAGTGTGCGAAGTGGGCGGGGGGGGGGGGGGGGGGGTGGTTAAGAAGAGGAAGAAGAAGGGAGCTCTGATTGGTGAATGCAATTACGTGGAAATAAGGATCATTTCTACAAAGCCAGGGCCACTGTTGGGTGGTGAAGACTGAGGAGGTGGACTGAGAAAGCCCATGCAGTGTCCTTGTCATATAACAGGTTCAAATGATGTTCTGAGGTGTTAAAAAGACAAAGATGTAGAAATAACAAAACATCAATGAAACCCAAATTGAAATTAGAAATTTAACGTGGGGTATCATGTGCAACCCTATGCCAGAATGCCTCTTACTATAGGATCACTTAGGGGCCAGGAATTTGACACCTGTCAGGCCTTTCATGACTGATCTCCTCACTTCTTCAGGATGAACATGGATGGAAATGCATGTGAAGCTATTGAGGGAGGATGGACTGGGAGAATAGAGAGAAGGGAGGGACTAGTGGTAACCATTGACTGGTGCAAAAGTTCAAGAGGAGTACCTATTGTCATATGACTTTACAAACTAAACCCAGAACTTCAATGGCAGACACCAATAAACCTTCACCTTTGCTCTGAAGGTTTTGCTTTGAGTTTGTGAGTCAGTTGGGTGACTTCTCATCTAGACTGGGTTCTCTTATGTGTTTGGGACAACTGGACTGACTGGTGTCTGCTCCATGTGGTCTCTCATCAGCCAGCAGACTAGCCTGGACATGTACCATGGTAAAGGCAGGGCTCCAGGAAAACAAGAAAAAGCTGCAAGACTTCCTGAGGACCAGGTTCTGTCACTTCCTCCACATCCTACTGGCTAAAGCAAGTCATAGCCCAACTAGACTTTATTTCTTGATGAAAGAAACGTCAAAGTCACATCTCAGGGGGTTGGGCATAAGGCAAGACAAGAGAGAGGAGTATGTAGGACCATTTTGCAATCAATTTACCACAGGAAGCTTGAAGAAGAGAAGGGGAACAAAGAAGATTGGTAGATGGCCAGGCAAGGGACTTCGGAGTTTGAGGTCTTGGCAATGGATCACTTTCAACTCCTGGTAAGGCCTAATGAGTAAATCTTGGAGTTGCTTGTTGATACTATAATCTGTCATGCAGAATGTCATTTAATGAATTGGGTAAGAAATCGTCATCATTTCTTATGATCTATTCTAATGCTTGTGACCTATTATAAAATTAATGAACTTCATGAAGGGCTTGTGCCTGGAACAAAGTAAGTGAAAAGTATAGATATTTGCTGAATGGGTATAATTTAATGACCCATGAGATAATTCACTTATAAGAAAAGTGAGACCCAGCAAGGTAAGATAATTTGCTCAGTGTGACACAGGAGAAGAATATTCTCCTAGTCTTTCCCATCTTCTTTTCACTCTTTGTTAATAAGTTTTATATGCCTGATAGAAAAAAAGAAAATGATTGAAGTAACAGTAACATTAAGTCATGTAATTTTTATTTACCCCATCTCCCCAAAGAAGTACTGAGGCTAATGTGATACATTATGTGGTATGAAATAGAGTATCTTATTATATAAGAAACCAGATTCCATGCTAATTACTTAACAACATGGCTTAGAAAATCAAATCCAAGAACATTGTTCAATCATTTTATTATACCGTATTTATTTCAGCATCAGGATTTTCCATGACAACTCATTCCATATTTATTCAAGGAAGGTTTTCATAAAAAAGGATCCTTGTTTTTATAGTCTTAATCTGTTTGTCAGTGTTTCCCTTTGTCAAGAAGAAAGTGGAGATCCTATCCCCAAACTGCATTATAGCCCTTTGCTAAAAACAGCCTCAAACCACAGAGGAATGATGCTGCAGAAGATAGTAAAAAAAAAAGAAGAAGTAGTTCAAAGACAAGGTTCCACAATGAGCATGTGCCATGGAAAGAGATTTGACTAGAAGCATCTGTAACAGCAGCAGAAGTGATCAGCAAGTAAAAGCTGAGGGTGCTGAACCTGGATTTGTAGGCATGACATTATAAAGGAAAACATGGGATCCTGTTTATCCCATAACAAAGCTTATTATTATGAATTATTATATAAATTAATATATTGGTTGTATTTAAAACTTCATGTCTGTGTGAATATTCAAATATGTATGTATGTATGTATTCTAATTCAAGTGAATGGATAAATTAATTATCTAATAATAATTGAATCATTCTTTTCTCCTTTCCCATTTTCAATTCCTCCCATAACTCTAAAAAATATAAAGGTAAATTAGTGTATTGATTACAGACCTGTACTAGTACGGATGGGCATAACAAATGATTAGCCACTTGTCAACCATGGAAAGGAGTGTGGATTCTCCTTCAGGTGTGCTGGAAGCCACTGGGGAATGATTTGATCTGACTTATATGGCGTATATCTCACTGAGTTGTATGGAGAATGAAATGGAGGGGGTGGGGTGAGGATAATACAACAGGGAAGATCACTTTGGAGGCAGCAATGTGGCTAAATCAAGAAACGATGATGACATGAACTATGAGGGGAGATGGTGAGAAGGTTAGATTAAGGGCAGGACATCCTTTTAAGGTGAAGAAATTAGGATTTGCTGAAGTGTTAAATGTAGGGTATGAGATAGAGGGTAGATAACAAGATGGTTCTCAGCTTCTCAGGCCTGTGTGTTTGATGGATGATGGTGCTATTTACTGAAGTAGGGAAGACTGGTGGGTGGGACGGGCTGTGTTAAATAAGAGGTCTTTTTTGATCATGTTGATTTCAAGGCATCTGTTAGACATGCAGGTGAGATGTTCAGTAGACTTGAGTCATTGGCATATAGATGGTATTTGGAGCCATATGTTTTTGTAAGATCGCCATCCAAACTTTGTGTTTTGGAAGGAGGTGGTAATGAGGATATTTGGCAAGAAAAGCAGAATGGGGGATTCAGGAGGAGGAAGAGCAGGTCTAGGCAAGAATATGATTTTGTTTTTTGTTTTTATTTGATATGTTGAGCCTGAGGTGTCTGTGATACACCCTTATGAGTTGTTCGGCTTAGAGTTAAGTGAAGTTGAGACTCATGAAAATTAGAGTTGAGGACTGGAGAGAGTCACGATATAGTGTTGGGAACTGAAGAATTAGGGTGCATGAGAGTATCCAGAAAGGATGTCGAGTAAGGTGAGCAATGGGACAGTTAAGAACACTGATTCATAGCACAGGAAGAGGGAAATGTGCTAATGAGAGAAGCTGTGTCACACAAACTCTAGTCAAGAGAGGATCTGCTTCTCATGTCCGGGTTAGCATCACTGTCCCTTCTTACCACCCATGGAAATTCTGTCCACCAAGCAGTACAATTGTAAGAAAAGGGGGTTTGATTCTGTAAACACTCCTAAGGGGCATTTGGGTAAATATGCAGAAAAAGAGAAGGAAAGTCATACCCTGACCACAATGGAGTAAAACCCTGGGGATAAGTAGGTGTAGGAAAGAAACTCTTACCACGACTTTGCTTAACTTCTCATCATTTCTCCCCAAACTCCAGAAGACTACTCTCACGTGGACCTCTGTGACGTGGTGACATAAGGAGATGCTTAGGGAGAAGGCAGCTGCTGATTGTGGAGTTTTCTTCCCCTGCTTCAGAGTGGTTTTGCAGACATCCTTTTCACTGCACAGTGCCATTGGTGGCACCATTGGATGAGTTATGCCAGGAAGACTGAGTCCATCTTGCCTTAGCGACTCCTCAGCAGGGCCCAGGCCCTCGGTATGTCTGCCTTAGGGGAGACACACTCAGATAACCAGTTACAGTTACCCCTGTGCCATGTCATGAGTGAACCTCCCGGTTCCACTCTGGTTCATTAGCCCATTATTGTGCCCATTTAGAAAGGCAGATTTTGAAGATGAGTGAAATAAAAGGTGGAGAACACGAATTTTTAAGAGTTAGCTCCTCTTCCCAATGTGTGTATCCACTCACTCTGTGCTTAGCATTATACCCCCTTGCTGCCCAATGTGTGGTCCCCACACCTGCAGCATCAGCATCAGCATCAGCTGGGAGCCTGATAGACATGCAGAGTCTCAGGCTCCACCCCAGACCAACAGAATCAGAATCTGCATGTAATATCTGTGTGCACATTAACATTGGAGAAGCACTACTACAGAATCTACACTAATAAAAGAGAAATATGCAAATTGACCATCCCTCCACTATGCCCACCAGCCAATCAGAGTGATATGCAAATTAACCCAACAAAGATGGTGGTTAATTTGCATACACAGGCATGGAGGGAAGACTGAAGACAGCACAGAAGGAAGGCAAGCGCTGCAGAAGGGAGCGAAGCAGCGGAGAAGGGAGGGAGCGAAGTGGCAGAGAAGGGAGGGAGCAAGGCGGCGGAGACGGGAGAAGGAAGCGAAGCCCTCCTCGGCAGGCTTGGCTCCCTTCTCTGCTTTGCTCCGGCCTCAGGAAACCCTATTCTTGCAGGAATAGGCCCGAGGAAGCCCTATTCTTGCAGGAATCTTCCTGCAACGAGCCTCTAGTATTAAATAACACTCCACTTAGGTGTTTCCAAAGAAAAACCTTCAAAGAAACTACACAGACTTCTCACCTTTCAGTAAAGGGTTATTTTAGGTGTGAACCAAAGAGGCAAGGCAAAGCGATGCAGGTTGCAGAGATATATTGTTAGAGATGATGTGGCCTGCATACCTACTTGGTACAGCACTCTCTCACTCCTTTAAGAGTCCCCTTATATATGTTCACTATTTCTAGGACCCAGCAGCAGTCCAAGAGATTTCCCCTGTACTAGCTGCTGAGCAGGAAGTTGAGTGACGTTTGTCCAATGTCGTGCAGGACACAGACCCAGGCTCTGAGTTTTTATCCCAGGATCTTTGATGCTGTAGTTCTTGCAATCTCATGTGTCAGAGACTGAGAGGAGCAAACTCTAATATTGTCATTGACATCTACTAGTTTGGACATTTACCACTGTGTCTCAGTTCAGTCACTTCCACATACTTGTCACAAGTGGGTATTTTACAAATGTCTTATTACAGCGATTGTAAACAGGGTGACTTAAAAACAGCAGAAATCTATTGCTCACAGTCTGAAGGCTGGAAGTCCAAGCTCAGGATGCTAACACAATGATGGCCCACTTCTGGGTTGCAGACTGCTGATTTCTCCTTGTATCCTCTGATGGCAGAAGGGACAGGAGAGCTTTCTTGAGCCTCTTTTATAGGGGACGAATCCCCTCCATCACCTCCCATAAGTCCCACCTCCCAATACCAGCACCTCGGGGCTTCAGCACATGAATCTGGCAGAGACACAAACATTCAGTCTATAGCAACAATTAAAGATTAGAAAGTATTCTACAGAATGACAAAAACTATTTCAAAATATATTTTAAGTTTACTTACTAGTACATGTATACCTTTGTGCAGTTCAAGATTTATAAGTCTCACCTTCCTACCTGACCTTGAGTGCAAAGAAAACAATTAAAAAGTTTTATTTTCTTCCCCTTGATAATAGTTTAGAGAGCAGCACAGTGAAACTCAGGAACCACAGAAAGGAAGAGGGCACGTGAAACCCCTTTTCCACTGAACTTATTCTTAAGCAATCAAATGAAAGTGCCTATCAGGCTCTGCAGTATGCCAACCATCTGGCCTTTGCATCCTTCCTGAGTCACCAGGTAAACAGCTACTAGGCTCCCTGTACAGGCTGTCTTGATCTGCTGCTCACTGCCCTTAGGTGTGTATATTTACTCCCAGGGTTGAACATATTTCAGCCACACCTGGATGCCTCCAGGTAATTGGGAGAAAACTTTTAGTGGAAGGGAAATAACATAGCTATGAATAATTGGAATGTGGGAATGTGTGTGCAGGGGAAAGTGAGTGGGAGGGAGGGGGGGTTACTTACTCTCCTCAGAATAGAGCAACTTTGCTTCCTATTGAGAAAGTGTGCAATTGGAAGGAGATAGACATGCTAAAAGGCTCTCGTCACTGCTTCCTGCTGTATTCAATTAGGCTTCTAGAGGATGCCAGAAGGGAATTCCATTATCAGTGGCTCCAGGATTTACCAGAACTCTGGAGGACAAACCCAGGGGGCTGCCCTCTTGCAAACATGGTGTGAAACCAAGGCAGGATGTCATGATTAAACCAGATGCAGAGGTACAGTAGTCCCCCTTACCCGTGGTCTTGTTTTCTGTGGTTTCGGTTACCCACGGTCAACCATGGTTCAAAAGTACTAAATGGAAATTTCCAGAAACAAGCAATTCATAAGCTTTCGATCGTGTGCCTTTCTGAGACTATGATGAAATCTTGCACCCTTCTGCTCTGTCCTTCCCCGGAATCATGAATCATCCCTTTGTCCAGTGTATCCATTCTACCCACCCGGTCGTCATTTAGAAACCATCTCAGTTATCATACTGACTGTCACAGTATCACATATAGTATCACAGTGCTTGTGTTCAAGTAACCCCAGTTACTTAATAATTGCCTCACCATGCAAGAGTAGTGATGCTGGCAGTTTGGATATTCCAAAGAAAAATCACTAAAGTGCTTCCTTTAAGTGGAAAAGTGAGTCCAATACAATAAGATATTTTGAGAGGAAAAGAGGCCACATTCACATAACATTTATTACAGTATATTGTTATAATTGTTCTCGTTTATTATTGGTAATTGTTGTTAATCCCTTACTGTGTCTAAGTTATAAATTAAATCTCCTCATCGCTATGCATACATAGGAAAAACATGGTGTACATAGGGTTCCGCACTATCTGCGGTTTCAGGCAGCCCCTGTGGGTCTTGCTCTGTATTCCTCAGGGATCAGGGGGGCTGCTGTGTTACTTTAATTTCATATCGCCATGGCCCACGTTAGACGTACCCGCTTCCTAGGGAGTCTTCAAAAGTCAGCTAACTTTTAGCAACCACAGGGGAGGTGATAAGAAAAGGGAACACGGAGCTCTCCGGAGCACTACGCGCTGGCCTTGCAGTCCACGGGCCTGTGCGCTCTGGTGGGGGCAGTGGTGCTGTCCTTGCAGGGATGGCTGGCTCTGGCCCCCGGCCCGATGTCAGCGGCTCAGGCCAAACAGATGAAAGCAGGAAGTGATGACTGCGAGCCAAGAGTTTAATGTTTTGAAAAAAGGGGCTGGGCGGGAGGAAGGAGTGCGAGTTTGCTCTGAGAGCAGTAAACAAAATCTTGGCTGCCTGCCAGGGAGGAGAGCTTGACATCCAACAGATCCTCGAAAGCTCAGGCCACCGATGGGGCCTCCTTAGGGCTGCGAAGGGGGCAGCGGGAAGGGGCTGCCGGGCCAAGAGCAGTGGGCATCCTTGCCCTTCTCGTGCCTCAGGGGGTAGGTATGGCAAAGAGGAAAAACCCAGGATGGTTTTGGTGTCTGGGGATAAACCCAACCCAGGCTCAGCTTTCCTAAGAGCAATGGGATGGCGGTGTCACCCTGAGCTCTTGCCAGCAGGTGCTCTTGGCCGGCCGGGAGCTTGTTCCCAAGAAGGTGAAGGTTCCATGGCCACCCAGGCAATGGCCACCGGGTCCTTTATGGAGGGCATGGCTTTGTCTTAGCCAAAGGCTTCCCTCCCTCTGCTGCAAGTGGTCTGAGAGCTGTGAGAACACATCTGCAAGAAGAAAAGGAACTTGGCAAAGACAGACCCCAGGTTTTTCATCTACTGCCATTGTCAAGTTTGGTCCTCTGGCTCATTTTAAAAATAAATATATTTTTATTATTGATTGAAGAGAGGAAGGGAAAGGAGAGGGAGAGAGAGAAACATCAATGATGAGAGAGAATCATTGATTGGCTGCCGCCTACATGCCCCACACTGGGGATGGAGCCCACAACCCGGGCATGTGCCCTGACCTGGAATCAAACCCTGACCTCCTGGTTCATAGGACAACACTCAACCACTGAGCCACACCAGCCGGGCATTCCTCTTGCTCTTTAGGGGAAATCTGCTCACCCACAGCCAGCACGACAGTTATAAACCAAATTTCTAATCTCAGCAAATTCGCTGTGGGCGTGACGATTTCTGGCATCCTCAGACATCACAGGATGATGCAGTGAGGTGTCACGTAAAAACACATCCGGAGTGATGACACCTTTTTTCAAAACCCAATATCTGATTATTTTAACAGAACATGCCCTTCTCCCTCCTCAGCACGCCAGTTAATACTCATCACCATGTGAGAACAGGGACCGTGACTTTTGTGCGTTTTGCTTTCTTTTGGACAGCAGACGTCACTGATGATGACAATAACTAAGATATGAGATACCAATAATTATCGCAGTGGATAAAGAAAATAAGGGGCCTAGTAATTTTTTTTATTAAACTGACTCATAAAATTATCTTCAAAGTAGGGTGGTGGACTCGTCAGCATCAAGATCTTGTTAGCATAGGGCCCAACTCCTTCTAACTGTGGAGTCCATCCAAGGCCTCCGTGTGATTAGCCAGCGATGAAATAGCACATGTGTTCTCCTGCGGCAGAGTCCAGCCTGGTCACGGCAGGACACTTGGGCCAAAGACAACAGCCTATCAGCACATGGCCACGTGCAATGACCATGCACGCTGGCCCTGAGAGCCTTGGCTCCCACGCACTGTCCTTCAGCATGTCCATACGAAGAGGATCATTGCGCTGTCAGCTGTGGTTTCGGCGGCAGCTCTGGGTCTCTAAGGAAATCAAGCACTTTTTTGAAACAGCAGAGTTAAGACCGTTTCCCCCAGCAGAAGCCTGGTTCCGAGCACTTTACTATTGCCTGAGACTTCACTTCCAGCCCCTCTGGTGTGTGTGGACATCACACATTCCTCCTGCTAGGATACACACTGTTTATTTTAACATCCAGCCCACTAGGTCCTGCCCCTTCACTTGGAATATATTTGCCACCTGAATGAATAACCCTTCAAAGCCAAGGGAAGTTTCTATTTGTTTGTTTAATGCTGTCCTTCCTCCTAGCTCACCTGCTCTCTGTATTAAGCAGTAAAGCAAAGCTGTCAATAGTCACATTTATTTATTGATGTGTTTATTTATTTATAAATAAATATATTTGTATTGATTTCAGAGAAAGGGAGATGGAGAGAGAGAAAGAAACATCAATGATGAGAGTGAATCATTAATTGGCTGCCTCCTGCACGCCCCCTACTGGAGATCCAGCTTGCAATCCGGGCTGTGCCCTGACCAGGAATCGAACTATGACCTCCTGGTCCATAGGTTGATGCTCAACCACTGATCCATGGATGCTGGCCGGGCAAAACTTAAATGGCACAACTCTGATAGATTATGTGCATAATTAATTCTCATTTAAACATGAGCGTTAAATAGTGAACGGTAAAGAGTGGAATGGTGGAGCAGGAACTAAGTATTTGGCCTCCCCCTTGTTTTTCCAGTTGGTTTAGTATGTTCCTGCTCCAGGGCCTTAACACATGCTGGTCCCTGGCCTTTGATGCTCTCCTTCTGAATATCCACACAGAGCCCCCCTGCCCCCCATGCCCCCCACAGGGCTCTGTGTAAGTGTAACCGCAGAAAGGCCTTCTCCAACCGCCCCTACAAGAAATAGTGCTCATCCATTCACTCCGGCTCTAGCCTGCTCTACATTTATTTCCTGTCTTATTTATTTTCATCTCATATTTTATATTTATTTACTTATCTGTCTATCACTAGAAGGGAGTTCAGAGAGTGCCGGGACTAAGATTTCTTCATCACGCTATCTCCTGTGCCCAGAAAAGAACCAGACGTGGAGGAGAAATACAATAAACATTTGTTGAAGAAATAAATAATGGAGAAGAGATGTTCAAATATGTATTTCAAATATGCAGTTGTATACTGCTTCTTGCCTTCTCAGTTACCTAAAGGCAACCATCTTCACAGTTGGACAGGGATGGCTGTGCTTTTCTATACCTTCTGAGAAGGGGGATAGGCTGAGTGGATTTTCTGCATGACCTGCCCTTTCTCATGGAATTCCTGCCATGAATTCATGTTAAATGAATTTCCCTGTTGTCTCTGGGCAGCTGAGTGAGGGACCAGAGCTAAGACTGTTCTACCACAATTGAGGTTCACATGTAATCTTAGTTGATTTAAATTTGTACACTTTTCCCTGGGAAAGCTGTGTTGTTCTCACAACAGAAGATTATGTAATTTTTAATAGACATAGCCATATGTGTATTTCCTATTCAGCATTGCCTACGTCAAAGGAAGTGCATGTTAGTGAAGCCATTATTCTGGTATGCTCAATGCTTTTAGCACTCGTCCACAAACACCCTGCCTTCAGACCAAGTCCTTTCACTTCAGAGTCCTGCTATTTTTAAAACTCTTCAAAGGGAAAGAAACCTAATAAAAGGCATATATTTAAAAAGCAAAACATATGATCAAGTTAACCCAAAGGCAGCAGCTGCTTTTGAAGTCAGAGCTACATATATGAGATTTCAGAGGTTGCTGTCTACCCAATTGTCATTCTTCTCATCCTCCTTAAACTAACAGCCTGAATGAATTCTGCAGTGCAGTGTTCCCAGTTCCAAGTCTGCTGTTTCCCAGCATCTCTTGCAGCAGCTTTTATAACGTGTCTAAAGTCCAGCCTATAAGACTTGAGCAGAAGGTTCACTTATAAAGTCACTGCCTAAGTCAGTAGGGGAAACTTTTTTAGTTTTTTCCAGTCACCTTATATGTTGTCAAAGCAAATGTGATGGCTGCAGGAGCCACCTCAGACCATGAAGCCAACTTGAAGACAAAAGATGTGCACTGAGGATGGCAAAGCTAAATGACAGAGGAAGCCTCGATCCTAGGAAACTTGATACCCACATTGGAATGCCCACATTTGGTCTAAATTTACCTGAGAAAATAAAACTTTACATCTTTAAACTACTGTTGTTTTGGCTTTTCATTATATGTAGCTAAATATGATTCCCATACATGTTTGGCATTGGGGGAGCATGGAGATGCAATATTGGTCACTTACTATAATTCAGAGAATGTATTTTAATTTCCTGAGCAATGTTATGCCTTCACAGAGCCAATAAACAAGGTAAATATGGAGAAATAATGCAATATAATCATTAAAAACAACAAACTCATACAGGTATTATTCTAATAATATAGAAGAGCAATGCAAACATTCAAAATATTGAACCAATATTTGTTATACATCATGTGTTGTGTTAACTCTACCAAAACATAGTGGGGAAAAGCGGGGGCCAGAAAAACAGCTTTGAATTTAGACTCATTGTTTATTAGCTGTGGGACCTTGAGCAGGTTATTTAATCTTTCTGAGGTTCGGTGTTCTAAATAACACTTAGCCCAAGAGGGTTTGTGAATGTGGAATGGGAATGTAGATAAATGTCATACGACAATTTCTTCAGAGTTTTGGTAGCTTCTGCATCTACAATGTGATTCTTTCCATCAAGGAACTTTCTCATACATAAATAGATGATAGAGTGAAACTTGGAAAATCCAATGACAGAGGAGTGAGCAGAGTATTTTGGAATCCAGAGAAGTGAGTAGCTAGTTCTGCTTAGGTAAGCTGAAAATAGGTTGTGTTTTCATGAAAACTGTTCACCAAATATTTCTGGATTACCTCCTTCTGACACATGACAAGGTTGTCTCCCATCCTTTTTGAAGACTTGGCCTTAAGATCAGCTTTGGCCAAATGAAAACATGAGCAGCAGCAACATGTCTCACTTCTGAGTGTAAATTTTAAGAAGCAGTGAACAATTTACCATGTTTCCTACTAACTGTCCTGTGATTGTGGAGTAAATGATGGTGCCTTCATCAGCCTAGGTCTCTGGTAGCACCATAAGCCAGACCCCATTCCTCCCTCCACCCATTCACATTGGAGATATTGCGAGTGAGAAATTTGTGGGATGTAGTTCTAAAATCAATGAATTAAGAGCAAAAACAACATTGACACAGTACTAATACATATATTACAAATGTAAGAAACGGGGTAGACATGGCTGAAATGTTTTACTGACTCAGGAAAAATTTCAACTCATGATGAATGCAAACAGATGAAAAAGGAGCAAGATAAAAAGACATTTAGAAAGAAGCTAAAGATATGGATATAAAGATACATTAAAGATAAAGCCCATCAAAATGATCATTGCCCGTAAGGTAGAGGACTCAATACATTAAAAATAAAAAGTATTCAAAGGTATAAAACAAGGACGTTATCTTGACAGAAAGAAAGATCTGTATCTGCAAACACAGAGGTCACAGTATTGCCAAGAGTATTTGAAATAAAATACTCAACACTGAGACATACCCTGGTTAAGTTACTGAACTTCAAAGAATAAAGGTAGAAGTTATCAGGCATCTAAACAGAAAGGAAAAGTCAGTATGAGAGTAAGACATCAGCTTAGGTAATATTTCTATTTACCAATATTCAATGCCAGAAGGCAATGGAGAAATGTATGTAAAGTTCTTGAGAAAAGAACATAATGACCTAAGGATATTCTACCCAACCAATTTGTTGCTCATCTACAAAGGCAACAGGCAAATATTCTCACATATGAGAGAACTTAAGCAATATAGCATATAGAAAAGTTTCTTGAAAAGTTTTGAGTTTTCTGTTTGTTTGCTTTTAGTAAAGAAAAACAGACAATTCATAAATGGATCAAAAAGTAAGCATGGTTAAAAGACCAGTGGCAGGAAATGAATCACTTCAAGTTGAGGTTGAAATTTTAAAATCCTGTTGATTATATTACAGATGTAACTTTTTTAGCCTCGACAATGCAAAAATAATAATGTAACTAACACATATAAGAGAGAAAAAGAGGAAAGAGGTGGGGAGTGAAAATGATCATGCTAATGGCCTCAGATTCTAAAGAATTGAAGGGATGATGTGTAACATTTAAATGTGTATATTTAAAAATGCATCAAACTTCTAATATTTTGCATTAGCTTTTCTTGAGAGATCCTTTATGAAATAACATCTCTTGGTAAATAAACATTTATTTCAACTTCAGCAATTCTTTTCAGTTCATTGTTTTCTTTCATCCATGAGCTGAGTACCATTCATGTAATTTAGTAAGGCTTGGGCACAGACTCACAGTAAGGGTGGAATGCCGAGGAGAGGGCCATGAAGGGAAGCCTAAGGAAGTAGGCAGAAGCTAATAATGAAGTACTTTGTGTCTACCAGGCTAAGAAATTTTGTCTTTTCCTATAGGATAATAGGGATGGAGAGGGGTGGGATAAAGCCAATAGATTTTTTAACCCAACTGGAGACCTGCTCACACGTGTATTTTAAAAAGATCATTCTGTCACTTGGTTGCACCATGTTTTATAATCCCTTGAAGTGACATGAATTGGAGATAGCATGGTTTTTCAAAGCCAGATGATAGTCAGGATTAACCTAAGTTCCTGATCTTTCCTTCAAGTTTGTAGATTTTCCTTCAGATTCATAAACATTACGTGGGTACAAACTTCCGTTACAAAATAAACTATGTAGAAGACACACTATAAGAATTTTCTTTTTCCTGCTTAAATCAAATGCTAAGTAGTATGCTAATCCTCAGAGATGCCAGGACAAGGAAAAGAACCAGGATATATGGACTTTCAGGCTGGGCCCTGCACAAAGCCTCGGGACTATACCATGAGCACAGAAGAGAGTAAACCCCCTGCTTCTGGAGCTGTGAATTGTGGAGGCCCCGGGCAGTGAGAAGAGCTAGTAGATCTTGTATGGCCAACCTGCCCTCTCTCATCCTTCAAACAAAGATGGCTACAAAGTCCTATTTTTTAAGGCCTCAAGGAATGTAATCTAAAATTCATTTGACAATAATATTGATATTTAATAATCCTCATTATTATCAAATTGTTTCTTGTGGAAAATGAACACATTTTTCTCACTTTTGCCCCCTTTTTTTCTGGTTATTTCTTCTTCTGAGAAGGTCACTTGACAAAATCATTTGCTTAGCATAGTCTCTAGTGTAATCGATGCTGACAAATCGCCACAGCTTTCTCTTTTTCAACTAAATAGTCCTTGCTCTTTCAGGCACCTTCTAATTCCCATCCTTTGTATCTTGATGATCTTTTATAAAATAGCTTACAGCCTGAGCAGTGTGGCTCAATGGTTGAGTGTCAACTATGAACCAGGAATTCACGGTTCAATTCCTGGTCAAGGTATATGCCCGGGTTGCAGGCTCAATCCCCAGTATGGGGTGTGCAGGAGGCAGCCGATCAATGATTCTCTCTCATCATTGATGTTTCTACCTCTGTCTCCCTCCCTCTTCCTCTCTGAAATCAATAAAAATATATTATAAACTAGCTTCCAGTGTTGCACAGGATTCAATAATAAAAACAAACATACGTGAGAAACATAGTAGTAGAATTATGTTCACAGTCTTGAAAATAAAAATTCTGTATACATAGGTCAGCATTACTATTACATTTTTGATAATGCGCAATTATTTTATTCTACTTGTGCTTCATTAGAAATCCTCCTTTTCAAAATCACTAGAGATTGGGAGTATGAGCACCATGAATGGAGAGAACACATTTGAAGAATAATTGTATTTGGAAAGGGTTTTGATCACATGTTGGTTTTCTACTGCCCTTGGAACTTCATCCCTTCTGTGTGTGTTCCCACCACCCAACTTCTGTTCAGTATCTAGCAGACTGGTGCTTCATGGGATACTGACTGCTTCTCAGCCCAGAGTGTGAATCCCTTTTAGTGTAAATCAGCCACAGTGCAGTCTCCTTTCCCGGGGACCAATGTCAGCATGGGCATGGGACCCAGTTCTGTTCAGTGGACTTAAGGCAGAGCTGGGTGAAGTGGGCGGCTTTGGGCCTGTTTGCTTCACTCCAAAAAGACACCAAAAGAAGCAGGATTGTCTTTATTGGATATTATTATTTGAGGATATGTTGTTTGGAGCTGTTGTAACTATCTTATAAACATGAGGGGTCAGGTCTGAGAGATAAAAGCCAAGATCCTGAGGATGGCTGAGTGAGTAGAAAGATGAAAAGATCCTGGGCCCCTGATGATGTCACTTAGCTGTCTTGTGAATCTAAGCCCGAATTTCTCATTACGTGAGATGATAAAGTCCTTTATTGTTCAGTGGTTTGCCAAGTGTGGTCCCAGACCAGCAGTATCAGCATCACCTGGGAAATTGTTAGAAATGCAAATTCTTGGGTCCCTCCCAGACCAAGTGTAAAGAAAGGCTAGGAGTGGGCCCCAAGAGCTGGTCCAGAAAGCACGCCAGGGGATTCGCATAAGCCCCCAAATTTGAGAACCACTGGTTTAAAAGCCATTGAGTTGGGTTTCCTATTATTTGCAGCTAAACATATTCTAATAATTACAAGTACTTGTATTATATGTATCTTTTCTGGGAAACTCTATCAGTTAATTTGATGTGTTTGGGGTTTTTTCATATTGAAGTCATTTGCACATTTAGAATGTTGTGGATGGGAAGATCTGGAGAAATGAGAACATGTTGTATATTCTCTGATAAGAGTCCAGGGCCACTCAGGTAGGCGGGTCAAGAGTTGAGGTAGGGTTTTTAAGGTGAAAGGAATTTTGGTAAAAATTTAGAGCTTTTAGAGTTCCTAGGTAAATAGAGGAAATTCTGATATAGTAGGGGAGAAACAACTTCTAAAGTACATCTCCAAACAGAGGAGCCAGTGCCCAAAAGAGGGCAGAATTTTTCTACATGCAGTGGCAAAGGCTATGAGAACTTGAGGGCTCAGGTGGATTCAAGAAAAGTAGTTTCAGCCCAACTGGTGTGGCTCCGTGGTTGAGCGATGACTTATGAACCAGGAGGTTGCTGTCCAATTCCTGGTGAGGGGACATGCCCGGGTTGAGGGCTTGATCCCCAGTGTGCGGCGTGCAGGAGGCAGGTGATCAATAATTCTCTCTCATCATTGATGTTTCTATCTCTCTCTTCCTCTCTGAAATCAACAAAGAAATGTATATTTTTTAAAAAGAAAAGTAGTTTCAGCATGACATCAAGGAGATGCCAAGGAAACCACCAAATTGCTACGTGGGGTCCTTTGGAGCTATGAGGTGAAAATAGGCTCAAGAGACAAGAGCAGAAATGCAAGTAGAAAAGTCCAAATTTAACAGGAGAGTCTGGAGGGATGTTCAGTGTTTTCAAACTGTCCACCACGTGAGATTACAAAGTTCTGTTATTTAGAGACCACTGTCCAAGCAAGAATTGTAAACACATTTCACTTAGTTGTGTAAATCAGAGAAATGTGGAAGAGCCGCACAACTGGGGCGAAGATGAAGACACGACATATTTTAAAAGAAGCAATTCTGCCTTTTGTCTTTCAACTGGTGGCATCTAAGAACTGCCATATGTAATGCTGGCTTCACTCAAATACTAGTACACCTCGTCAACACAGGGTTAGATGTCAAAATGAATGTACAGTCTGCCTAAGGCCACCTGGAAACTTGCTCTTGCTAAGTGACATTAAACCTGGGTCTATGGCTTCAAGAGGGACTAACTATGGTCTGCAGATCAGCTCAATGATATTGGACTCCTGAGTCTAATGACAACACCATGAGAATATGACAGCACCAAAAAGCCATCTGCACCTTCCAAGCTGACTACTAAACCATCAATGGGTCAGAATCCAACTTCCTACATCAATGTGATGCAATCTTTATCTTTCATCTTGTTAGAACACTTAGCTTCCTCCTAAAAGTTTATGAATTGGTTTTGAGTATTTCCAGACCTATGGCCATTTGAAACAACTCTTCACTTTTTTATTTGTCATTGGCTCTTCTGGGAAAACACATTTGCCAATTCTTGCTTGAAAAGGCTCCCCTGGAGTGACATCTATCATTTATCCTCTTGTCATTACACTTCAGGGATATCTAACCTTGCAGATCATGCCTCCTTCTTTGCCAAACAGGAACCCTCAGAACAATCCATCATGGCACAATAGGTCACATTGTTCCCTGCAAGTTCCTAAGCACCACATGGTGCATGCCAGTCATGTGAATTAAGAGCCATTATTTTAAAATCATCTTCTAAATTCCTCTGCTTTTTATTTGTTCAAAAGAGATGGCACCCATGTTACTGCACTGCTATAATTTTAGGGTAAAAATGTATAAAAATATTTCTGACAAGGAAGAAGCATTGTCCTTGGTAAAAATCAATAGTTATGTTTATATTTTCTGCCTAAATTGCACCTCGTGGCTCTGTCTTTACTTCTACGTGTTCTCCATGTACGTACGCATGCGTTTAATCCTGTGTGCATCTCTGGGAGGCTGCATGGCAGAGTGCACTGGTGCACAGATTCTGGGACTGCAGTTCTGGGTTTGACCCCCGGTCCTGCTGTTCATGAGCTATGTGTCCTCCAACAACTCATTTAACCTCTTTGTGCCTCAGTCTCTTCATCTATAAGATGGGGCGATTCTTAATACCTGAGGTTGTTGTGAGCTATAAAGAATTTAATATTTATATAGCATTTAGAGCAGCATCCAGCATCTTGCAAGGATTCTGTTTTGTAAAGTAAAAGTCTTTTTTTGTTTACTTAACACATTTTCTTTTAAAAAATTTTGTGATTTGGGGATTTTCTGGTTCCCAGAACGTATTAACATTGAGAGGCATCAAATGTTTTTGTAGGAGCCAAGTGTTTACTGTTTACTCCAAAACACCAGGAGTGGCTTCATGTTAAATCCAGAATCCACCTTGAAACAAATATCCTCAAGGCTTTATTCATTTCATAAATAATGTATTTTATTTTATTGCATATGGCTATTAAGGAGAGCATCCATGATCAATACAGACTAAATACAATGCACTATTCTAGTTCCATTTATTCTTGTCTCCAGCAGCATCACATTGACCCTTATATACAGCGTGTACAGTGGAAGACAGAGCAAGATTAGTTAAGTCTTTTGTCATATCACAATAGCAAGAAATATATTTAACATCTTGATATTCAGAAACAATACGTACCCAAAAAAGAAAACACTGTTTAATAACTGTTAAAGTTTATATAGCAAAAAATATTTTAAATTTAAGGTAAGTCAGGCAAAATGTACAAAGTCCCCAATATACATTGTGAAGTTTTAGCAAACATAACATTTATACATTTTGGTTCCATTCTGTAAACTAAATTAAAACTGTAAATATTGCATATGCCTTTTTTGAAATGTACAGGATAGAGGAACATTTAGCATATTACCGACTTTTCATTTGCTAGTTTGAAGTTGCAGTATGAACATGAACCATTGGTATAGAGGCATGACTACTCTAAGTATAGAGAGCTACTTAAATACCGTCATACACTGTATTCAGCAGGGCCCATATTCAGTCCTACGTACCTGGGGGAGTCACATAGCAAATACCGCCCGAGTCCTAGTCCCAAGACTAAATCAACACTTTAGGACATTTTATACATTTTTATAAAGTATGTCTATTATACACTGAAATTGACCTTCAAACTAACGTCGTACGCTCTATGCACTGCTGTGATGTGTAATTTTAGAAAAGTAAAACTTTTAAAAAACGTCCAGGGGGATCACTTTACATTCAACTTTGTCTTGCAATACAATCCTCTGTTCTAAGAGTTCAGCATGGAAGCAGGAAGACGTTTGCATTGCCATTAAATATATTCTTAAGACATTGAATTTTTTGGTCTTCCTCTAAAAAAAGCCTCATTTTTAGTAATGCATTATTCTATAGCGATATATATCTATATATTTATATATAATTTTTTCTCCAAAAAAAAAAAAAGAAAGAAAATAACAAGTTCACACCTCCAATGAACTAGTGTAACCTCTTCAGGACTATCAGAGAAGATAGGCACTGGGGATGCACCCATGGGAGAAAAAGGTCTGGAGCCCTCCATCACGTGTCAAGGGAGCAGTGAGATGACATGACGTTCTGCTGGTCAAGGGCAGCAGTTTTAGGTGACACCTGTGAGAATCGACACAACACTGGTATTTTCAGAACACTGAAAACGTAAGCGTAGTCTGGTCAGGAGTTTGCCAACACGTGACATGTACTGTGAGATTGTTTTCCTTCTTTTTTCTTTTTCCATTAACAACGCAGGGCCCGAAATGCCTCTTTTATCAGTTTCTTTCCTCCACCCCCCTCCCTTGTTTTGTTGTACTGTTGTTCAGGGAAGCCTCGTTGGCCCACACCATAGCATTATAGTTAAGATAATAAATACATTTTTAAAAACTCTGCTAAACCGGTGACCACCCTTGAATTGCTGGCATGCCTAGGTGAGTTTTTGGTTAAAGAAATGCAAGCTCAAGATTAAGGACAGCAGAGACATTTGAGCTTGTAAATAGGATCAAAGGCTTTCGCAATTTGAAGTACCTACATAAACATCTACATAGAGAAGATTAAACAACTCTGTTAAAAAGAGATATTCAGCCCCTGCCCCAACACCTCCCCTCCCACCCCCAATACCCAATACAGTTGATGATTTCCAAAAGTAGGCTGCTTTAGTTACATATAATTATTATTTATTAATCCATCTTCAACGTCCAATCACAAATTTCATTCCCATAGAGAAACGTCAGCCCCACACTGGGCTCTGTCTGTGAGTAAACACGCAGGAACCTGGATTGGAGTCCAACAAGCAGCTGTGTACTGGGACCAGTTGAATAAGGCTGATGACCACACTGGCGCCACATTCAGCAGAGATACACGGAGGTCCTGCCGGCCCCCAACCCCGCAAATCCGGCTTCACCTGGAACTGAGGTAGGACTGTGATAGTTTTGAGTGTATGCCAGTAAATACCAGATTTTACCACTTTAATGGGTATTGGTAGAATCTCCTAGCATGCCGAGGGACAAATTGGCTTTGCCAAAATGAACGTAAGAAGAAATTAAGACACTGGCCACAACTTAAAAGGCCAATGAAAACATCCCATCTTCTTGAGAATTACTTCTTCGGCAAATTGTGTTAAAACAACGAAACAAAACACAACACAAACAGCACAAGGATGAATGCCCCCTATGGGAACCAATGAGGGAGGCGGCCGTTCTTGCCTTGTTGGTTTCATGTCTAGTACAGCCGCAGATGTTTAAAACAAAGTAATTGCTCAGATCCAAAAGAACAACTGTAAGCAGCTTCAAATGTTTATAAGATGCTGAGCCTCTTCTTTTCCATGTGATTCTCTGATGTGTGATGTTGTGGGAATGAAGCCAGGCAGGTCTTCACTCTGAAAAAGACAAGAAGTCAGTCAGTAGTGATTGTCAGGAGAACATGACGATCCTGAGTGAGAGAAAAACCCTTCTTAACCTGCCTTTCTAATCTGTGACTTTCATAAAATGATGCACTTTGGGAAGCAAACATTTATTCAATCCCCTCTTCCAGAAACAAGTTTGATGGGTACAGTCCTATTCGGTTTCCCTGGAGGCAGAACTACTAAGTTTAGAGTGAGTTGTGAGGTCCAGAGTGAAGCTCACATTTTCAATTGAAGAAAACTATTCACATGTGCTGTTGTGAGTCATTCCATTGAATGAGACATAGAAGCATAACTCTACCCTTTAAAGAGAGGGGCTGTGTGACCTGGCAAGGGCCCCTCTAACTGCCCTTCTCGATTCTTTGAGGGGGAAAACCCACTGCCCTCCTGACAGGGCTGCTGAGAAGACGAGAAAACATGGCACACGTTAAAGTACATTGTAAACTACACCGACTGCCCAAAATGTATATTATAGTAAGAAAGAGGGAGAAGTAATGAGTCCTGCTCTCAGGAATTTGGATCATCTACCCTATTCCTAAAACAACCCAAGATTTCAAAAGCTCCTGCAATGATGCACTTGTTACATACTCTTCATCTATCCAAGTCTCCATGTTCCAGGTTAATTTACTTCCTTGCTGAGCGTGGAGGGGGCATGGCATTGAACCCCAACCAGCCATCGTTGCTACTGCCCTTCCAGACTAAAGACTTTAACTGTTTTCCAGTTTCCAACATTTACAGCATATTCTTACCGGACTTGTTCCTTCTTTAAGGGACAGACTCTGACATTTCATAGCATAGTACCTTTTCAAAAAAGCTTAGGCTCTTCCACAAACATGCCAAGTTGTTCATCTCCCCGCTCTCCATAACTCCAGCTACTAGATTACTGGTGAGCACTGCTGGTCACGCCCTGCCCTTGTTCTTCCTTGCAGTTGTATTTCCATAACCTGCACTTCTGATCATTTAGAATTCTGATCCTAGACACCCACCACCCTCTGGTTTAATTCTTTGTAAATCTCGTTCTCCGCTGTTCATCTTGAGTTCAGAGGACCGATCCCAGCAAGAGAGAAATTTCCAGTGTGTCCCACAAGGGAGTGAGTGTGTGACACCTCCCAGGCTCTGCACGCCAGGCAGGCAGTTCCCTGGTTCAAACTGAAAGCACCGACTGCATCGTGTGGCCAGAAAAAAACAAAAGCCTGCGCAGACTGGGTGCTGTCAACCTGCGAAGGAAATACTGGTTCTTTTCATGACTGTTTTTAAAATGTCCCTGCAAGGAGGCAGTGCTAAGTGTGTCTTATCCTTTTTAAAAAGCGTCACTTAAGTCCTTCAAAAAATATAATAGGCAAACTGTTCTACGAACGAAACCTAACGGAAAACAGGACCCAAACTGTCCTTTGAAGGAAAGAGGTGTCCTCCAGCTATTTCACTCATTATTATTGTGACTTCCGGGTCTAAGAGAGGCTGCACTGAGAATATGAACATTTTAAGGTTCGCACACCTTAAAAGCAGGCACTTGCTAAAATGTACCTGAATTTGCCTCACTCTAAAATGACTGCATTTTGTCACTCAAGCCGTGATTGTGAGACGAATCCACAGACCACCCCAGAGTAGTCAATCCAGACCCCACAGATCCACTTAACAAAAGATTTCTATTCACAGTTTATTTTTACACTAATGATTAGCTAAATGTGGCGAAACTGTCTCCTGTTAACTCCATACCCATTTCTTGAAAACAGCTAAACAAGTTCTTTATTTTCCCCCAATTTAAAACACATAATCATATAAATGGGGGGCTCATGATTGCTGGAAATTTACTTTCCATTCTCATCTACGAAGTCAGAGGGCCATGGCCACTGTCACTCCATTTTTCAAGGATGCTTTGTTGCTATGAAACAAGTCCTATCACTAGATGTCCGTGAGCTCTCATCAATTTGAACACATACTTTTATTTTCTGAAGTACGATACAAGTATCATGACCTTAATTTCTATGCATTACCATTATGAAAGAAAAGAGTTGATAATGGCAAGGAAATCATTCATTCATGCTTTTATTCATAAAATAACCTTTACAAAAAAATTCTAGTTTGGCGCAGGGCCTCTCTAAGGCATATGGGATATGCATGAGTGAGAGAGTTCCTATCAGAACGGGAGTCCCACGGCAGCCCTTCTCTTGGGAGGGAGTGAAAGCAGGCCTTTGAAACATGTGCAGCACTCTGGAAATGCCTAGACTGTAGAGGATTGCCAGGCTGCAGTTACCAGCAAAGGAGAAAGCTATTCCAAAAGCACAGCAGAAGCGAGGGCTGTCAGCAACCCAGTGATGCAATTTAATGTCGGGACAGTAAGGAACCCAATTTCCCAGGAGGGCGAGCTGCACTAGGCCTCTAAGGAAAGGAAGGGGCAGGGAGAGCCACTGATGACTGAGGTGCAGGCACACGCGTGCGCGTACTGTCGCAGGAGGAGGAATCTGCTCATGGCACCTGAGACAGGAGCGAGCAGGCTCAGGCCAGGGGGGCCAGAAGGAGGACGGCCACCAGCTCAGAGGCAGTTGCGTGGACATGAGGTGTGCAGTGCTTCAAAGACATTTTTGAATATAGAGATGTGCAATAGAGCAAAGACTACACGGATGCAACCTGTCTCCTCTTAGGATACAGAACAACTGCTTTCCCTGAACACCTCCTATCACTGCAAAGGGAGAGAACTGAGACTGGTGGGTCTCCTCATGGCTCATGGAACCTCAGTCCGTGCCACCCAGCAGCCTCCACTGAAACATCTGTAGCTTACCACCAACTCCCTGGACATCCTCCCCCACAGGAAGTACCCACAGCAAACATAAATAGAGCTAGCCATCAAAGGCAATCCTTGCTGAGATATAAAAGAAGAAAAGGCTGTGGATACCTCCAAATCGGAGTGAGATGACTATTACTTGCTGAGCAAAAGGATTCTGACAAAATCTATGGAAGGTAAATACGAAGAATGCACAGAGGAAAAAGGGGTCTGTTTTAGAAACCTAACTACAACTTGTTAATGTTATGGAAAGAAAGCCGGAGATAGAAGGTAAGTGTCTCAACTGAGATCTAAAACACCCTTTTCCAATATGGGTGGGATGTAAATCTCTGGTGCACGTGCCAGCAAGGGCTCTGACCTAGGAACACAGGAGGGAATCAGCCAAAGGAAAAGGTGGCATGGGAACTCCTCAGGAAAGATGCCAGGGCTAAAAGCATTAGCATCAAACCAGGTCTGGAGGCCACATGGAAACCCTTCTTGAGGGTCACTCCCCCACCCACAGGAAGAAGGGGAGAGAGGCAGGAGCTGGAACCTAGGAATGTGAGCACACTTTTGGTCTTTTTATTTAAAGTAAGTTAAGTTATCCCTCCCCTTGCAAATTAATCTGGTTCTTCCAGACAAGGAAATAAAATGTCTCCTAACACTACTACTGTCCTGATAAATTAACTTCCATGGAGGGGTTCCTAATGATGAGATTCAGCAAAATTTTATTTATTTGATTATCTATATTAATTCTAGTAGAAGCAAAGAACAAATGATTAATTTTAGGATCACTGCACACTGAATATTCATTAAGAGGGGAGGCATTCTTTGAACACATTAGGAGCAGCAGCAAAACAAAAGAGAATATAGCAAGAAGCATGTGTTGGTCATGAATGCAATTACTGAACAACCTGCACCGATTCTGCTCCTAGAGGCAATGCAGCTAAAAATAAACTTATTGATACTCATTGAATCTGTCATATAATTACACACTGTACTATTCTGCAGCTTAGACATTGCTCTGTCCAGAATCCCATTCACAGGAGCATTGATCTAGAGTTACTTGATTTAAAACACAACTTTCAGCAAAAAGATTAAAGTTGTTCCATATGACAGGTCATGCAGGCTAGCTAGTCCCCATATTTTATTTTTCTGCTCTGTCACATATGACAAATGATGTTCATATGAGTACAGTCCCAGGTTCCAGTTAATTCCCTGGAGACTACTAATAATTCCACCCCACTTCTAAAATATTGAAGAGCAATCAGAATGCAAATGACAAGAGTAAAGGTGGGGTCCGGTAAAGACCAAACCTTCAATCTGCTCTATTTTACAAGATTGATAGATAGATAGATAGATAGATAGATAGATAGACAGATAACTGAAAAACTTTGCCATTAAAACAAGTGGGAAAGCTCCCTTTCCCTAGGTGGGACAAATGTTAAAGTACTAACATTCCACGCCACTTGTCTGCTGGGCTCCATGATTCCAGTCACATTAGTGGAACATACAGTGAAACATCAGGTCTAGAATGTAGAGCTCTGTGGAAGGCTCCATATATAGCTCCATGATACAACTCCATGTAGGGCTCCTCAACACCTCCATGGAGGGCTCCATACACAGCTCCATGGAGGGCTCCATACACAGCTCCATGGAGGGCTCCATACACAGTTCTATGTAGGGCTCCATATACAACTCCGTGTAGAGATCCATATACAGCTCCATGTAGGGCTCCACATATAGTCCCATGTAAGGCTCCATGTAGGCCCATATGAAGCTAAGTGCAGAGTTTCATGTGCAGCCTATGTAGACAGTCCCATGGAGGGCTCCACGGCACTGCTGCAGGGAACAGGGCCTCACTGGCCTCACAGTAAGCAACACTGGACCAAACAGAGTACAAATCCATTTAGTAGGTAACATTTTCAGGCATATCCGAATTAAGAGTTCTACAGACATGATTTGCATGACAAAATGAAAAAATATACTTAAAATAAAAATTTATATTTTGGTAGCAACTATGATTAAGAAATGAACTCTCTGGTGAGCCCACACCTGTCCTTCAGGCCCATTCAGACCTTTTGTGTAAAACATAGAATTATGGAGGGAAAAATAAACTTTTTCTAGGAATGAGAAATTCCTAGAAAAATAAACCTGATAGTTCAGTATCTCCATACTTTACTGAAAGCAAAACACTCTTAGAATATACAAGCAAAAAAAAAAAAAAAAGTTAAGGTTGGGTGTGATAACGAACAAGCCAGAGATTCTAAGAAAAACGGTTACTAGAACTTTTCTTTTAAATTGGAAAAAAAAATCACTTAAAAGGAAAATATGGAAGAACAAGTTTCCCTGGATAAATTGGGGTAGTAAATTACTTTACCAGCCCTACTTGTGAAAGAGTTAAAACGTTACATGAGCTCATCACTTCCACTGACAAAACCATTTCATTCTGAATGCTTGTTATTAAAGAAATTTCCTAGCATCAAGTTGTAACTTGATGTTAATGACACAATATGAAACAGGATGAGACAATGAGAAAATCTAGTTTTCATATAAGGCTTGGGTTAATAAAAGGTATCTCTCCTTTTTTAGCTCCTGTTTAATCCTTCACATACGACTTTGTCTTAATCCCCAATGACTAGAGTAACCAGGCCTCCTGGACTGTTAGCTACACACTTCCAATGTCCTCCACATAGTCAAGCGTTCACCCACAGCCACTGTATTAATTTTATATTGCATAGCTTCAGCCAACTTTATATCAGAATACCTAAGTTTTCGTTTCTTTTCTGTACTTGTTATTAAAAGGACTGATGTGTGCATCCTATAAGCTACTCTTCTATGGCAAGGTTTTCCCACCACACCTGCAGCAGCAGTGTCCAACGTCATAGGAGAAATATTGTTATTTTTCAGCACAAATGCCCAAGAGGCAACAATGCCTCTAAATTGCCGGTGGACCCTTCTGTTCAATTATAAAATGTTAGACCTTTCTAGGTAAAATCCAGGTGAGGGAGCATCAGTGATTTGCCCAAAACCTCACAGCTGGTCAGCAGGGAGGAGAGTCCTTAACTTCTCCCAGAACTTTCCTCACTACTCCTCTTGGGGCCATCAATGCCAATTTCTGAAAATGATGAAAAGGGAGTGAGGCTGAGGAGGAGGCCTGGAATTTTCACTTGGGGACCCAGAGTTTAGACATTTACACAGTACCATGAGCTCTTTACACAACTCTTCCCAGTGATACAAAACACTGCGCAGACAATGAATCTCTGCTCTGTGCATCTGTCTCCCCTGCTAGGCGAAGAGTTGGACCATGCCTGTCCCCAGCATCTGGCACAGTACTTGTTTGGTCCTTACAAAGCTTTGTTGAATTAAATTGAAACAAAAACCCATGTGGTTTATGCCATTTCTCATAGGCAGAAAGGCTAAACATTTTTTTTTTTTTAAGGAGAACAAAACTTTAGAACTGTCTGAGGCCCAAGAGAAAAGACCTTAAAAGAATGAGAGTGGCATTCTAAGACAGAGGTCAGCGAAGTATGGCCAAATCTGGCCTGTTGCCTGTTTCTGCAAATAAAGTTTTATTGGAACACAGCCACACTCATTCATCTGCATTATGACTGCTTTCACACTTTAATAGCAGAGTTGAGTATTTGTTAGAGAGACTGCATGCCCCACGACATAAGGAAGACAATGAGGAGAAAGAAGGACTAATTTGTCAAAATAATACTGTATATTTCCATCTGTATATTACACCTGGGAACTAACTGATACCCCCTTTGAAAATTATCTGCCAGTTTACATAGTTTAGAAATGCAATACTATCTACTAAAAACCATGCTATCCGATTACGGACCCTGCTGAAAATAAGGAAGCAAGTTATGAAACCATTTATGAAGCTGGCACCCTTTTGGAATTAATTTTCCTTACCTATGGTTCTTCTATGTGGTTTCTCATGCATAGCACAAAAATACTGAATAACTCTGATTATTACTAAATATATCCCACACTACCACTCTCTCAACTTTAACAGAGGTAAAGTTATACACATCAGATCTGTGATGCAAAAGGGCCAAATCTTTTCTCTTCCTTAGGTCACTGGAAAATGTGAATATAAGCATTATGTTTCTGCCCTACAAAATGATAAGAATATTTGGACTAAATGATAACTTGCCTAAAAGTTGCAAATAGCCTATGTATGGTGTAATTCTTTCCTCAAATTTAACACATTATAGTTATGATTTTATACTGATGTAAAAAATGTGTATTTTATTTACACTATAAAAATGTTTATATTGCTTATATCTGAAGTTCTCAAACCTAAATGCTTTTCCTATGAAATTAGGTAATATAGAATAACAATATATTCAAACTATATCCATCCCCATTAGCTTGTTGTTACAAATGAACCTTTCTTTCAAATGTTTAAATATTTAAGAGTGGCTACTACATTTTTTGCTTTTTTTAATTTCATGATTAACTTCTTTTTTTGTTTTTACCATTGAAATTGAAATACGCATTTTCTGAAGCCTGAAATTATGCCCAATGCAGCTCAAATACCTTCTATAATATCACTAAATGTGACAAACTTATGAGACACCTAAATAGGTATATCCTTGGGATTCTAAAATATAATGTTTTTCATATTTAACAAAAATGCACTAATTTGAAAATGTATTAAAAATAGGTATACCCGCCCTGGCCGGTTTGGCTCACTGGATGGAGCATCGGCCTGCAGACTCAGGGTCCCAGGTTCGATTCCGGTCAGGGGCATGTACCTTGGTTGCGGGCGCATCCCCAGTGGGGGGTGTGCAGGAGGCAGCTGATCGATGCTTCTCTCTCATCGATGTTTCTAACTCTCTATTCCTCTCCCTTCCTCTCTGTAAAAAATCAATAAAATATATTTTAAAAAAATAGGTATACTGAAGTGCTTGTCTTTCACTACAGGGGAAAAAAAAAGATTAAATAAAAAAGGGAAAAACTGTGATCCACTGCCTCCCCTTTTCCCCACCCCACTAGGCCACTGAGAGGGCCAATCCTCCCTCTAGATCAGCGGTTCTCAACCTATGGGTCGCGACCCCTTTGGGGGCCGAACAAACCTTTCACAGGGGTCGCCTAAATACACCCTGCATATCAGATATTTACAGTAGCAAAATTACAGTTATGAAGTAGCAACGAAAATAATTTTATGGTTGGGGGTCACCACAACATGAGGAACTGTATTAAAGGGTCGCGGCATTAGGAAGGTTGAGAACCACTGCTCTAGGTACTGAGCTCCCACTGGGCACAAATGTAGTGGCCTCAGCAGCATCTGCTTCTAAACTGTAGGTAAATTCCTCCCAGACTATGGTGTGTAACATCTGCATAACACAGGATGTCAGCTTTGCCTCTTGGGAGGAAAACTGTATCTAATTTAACAGCCCTTGTGAAAATGGGCACTCTTTCAGATCTACCAGTAAGGTCAAGGCTGAAGGTCAAACTCTACTCAGGAATTGAAGTGCATAGTCTCTACCCGGCACAGGTCAGAGTACTCATTCCATCATCAGTTACCACAAAAGCATTCCTGGGAACTTAGGAATGACTCAGGGCAAGCTGTTCCCACACCTTAAAACCACATGCCAGTCCCATGGCTCAAGCAGACGTGGGTGTGGAAAGCCACTGGCCCCACCAGACTTAGGGTCCTGGGGCTCAGGACCCACCACACCAGCCTGTTAATAGGGACATTATCCTCCTGCCCTGAATTTTTCACTGGGTCATCGTGAAACTACTAAATGAAATTCTACGTATACAATTTATAAATAACACAAATGGTATTATAAATAACATATATTATAAATAACATATATATATGTATATTTTCCTATGCGGCGAAGCACATGCTACTGGCATGACTTGCATCTTGTGGTTGATCCTTTTGCTTTCTTCGTGCACCTTTAAATGATGTACACATGTAACCACATGTTTTGTTTTGAACTACAAAGACTTCTTAAGCCTGGGCAGCCCTTTGCTGCCAAGGAAAGCCTGCTCCTCCCACCCTGCTCTTTGGGCTAATTTGTGGAGCCACAGCCGTGGTATCTGAGTACATTGGCCATCACAGCTTTTTCTTCATTCAAAATTATATCCATGAATGACATCACGAACAATTGCAAATTCAGCAGCACACAAACAACTGATGAATACACAAAAACAATGGCAAATAGCTCCCGGAATAAAATGAATAAACTTGTTTTAATGGGAGAGAAGCAGAACAGAAGTAGAATTGTTTTTCTGGGGGTAACTCTAGGTCATGTAAAGCTAACAGTTCTCAAACGCTGCACAGGGCGCCTTGCCTAGCTGCTTTCTTCACGCCCCGTGGATGGGACAAAACGCCCAAAGAGGGGCTCCATGTGTCCCTGGGTAGGCAGCTGCACCCAGGGAGAATGCACAAATTGCTCTTCGTGTCGCCTGTGCCCAGCCTGCACGATGGGTTATCAACTAGCTGGGCTCTGATTAGTTGGGGCCATAGGGCATTGCCTTTCTGTTTTCTCTGGCTTCTATACAAAGATGCACCAAAATAGAGATGGACATTTAAATTCCTCTGGTGCAGATAAGAGACGGAGCTGACCCAAGTCCACCGATTCAGTGTGCATGCTCCTCACACACAGGCTAAAGGGGGGGGGGGGGGGGGGAATGTGTGTGTGTCTTTCACACGCAGCTCACCAGCACTTCTCAAGCTTCACACCCTCCGCTCCAAACTCATTCCACAGTGCTTTCTTAAGGTGGAAATTCTATGAAATACCTACACTGATTTCAGTTTCCAAATCAGCTGAAGAATTAAGTCAGTTTGTTCAACAGCCTGAATTTAGCACCCCTCACAGGAAAGCAGAATATCCGGGAGACCCTGGGTCAGGGAGAGCTAGAAGTGAGGCTGCACACGGCACTGACGTAGCTCCAAGAGATCTATTTGTCCAAGGTGTACCCCAGGAATTTTTAAAATAAATTTTCATTGATTTCAGAGAGGGAGGGAGAGAGGGAGAGAGAGATAGAAACATCAATGATGAGAGGAAAAATCACTGATCCACTGCCTCCTGCACGCCCCACACTGGGGATCGAGCCTGCAACCCGGGCACGTGCCCTGACCGGGAATTGAACAGTGACCTCCTGGTTTCATAGGTCGACGCTCAATCACTGAGCCATGCCGGCCAGGCCCCAGGATTTTTTTTTTACAGACAAAGGCACCGTGTTGCCTAGAAGACAGAGAACCAGATAGCAGAAGGCCTCCCCGAACAGTGCCTCCCTCTAGGCCAGGAAAGGCTCTCCAGCATGGCCGTGGCATGCCGGTGGGAGGAACTTTCCATCCTGGGGTTTTTCCTTAAAAAAATAAGAGTAATAACAAGACCTGCCCTCCAAGGAGGTTCTGAGGATTAAATACCATTTGAAAATGTTTTATAAATTATAAGGTGCTTTACAAGTATGTTTGTGTAATCAAGTATGCAATTCTATGACTAAACACTGGCACTTTGATTTCGTAGTTTATCTTGTGCAAATTTCTGGCTGCCTTCCCCACTTCAATTACACCTTTAATACACTAGAAAACTTTTAGGGTTCTTCACATCTTATGTACTACTTTTGAGAAATGGAAGACTAGACATAACCTCACTAAGGAAGAAGACACGATGACAAAAGGAGGTGACTTCACTAGAAAAGTTTCAAAATACTACATTCTGTTCCAAAGAGACTATAGCTCCCTTTCACAGTTAAATATGAACAAACATCCTTACGATCGACGGCTGACCAGATTCTCCATGGCCTGTTGTTACCTCTTTCACGTCACTGACTCTCACCCAGCTCCCTCTATCTCAGCCACACAGGTGGACTTTTATCCTGGAACATACTTGCAATCTTCAGCCCCAGGGCCTTTGCATGGCTACTCATTCCCTTTGCCTCTATGGATTCTCCCTCTAAATACCCACAAGACTTGCTTCTTCACCGCCTTGAAGTTGTCACCTTCTCCTTCTCTCCTTCTCCCACTTTATTTTCTAGACCCATGGTCGGCAAACTGCGGCTCTCGAGCCACATGCGGCTCTTTGGCCCTTTGAGTGTGGCTCTTCCACAAAATACCACATGCAGGCGCGCATGTACAGTGTGATTGAAACTTCGTGGCCCATGCACAGAAGTTGGTATTTTGTGGAAGAGCCACACTCAAGGGGCCAAAGAGCCGCATGTGGCTCGCGAGCCACAGTTTGCCAACCACTGTATTTAGACCATTTATCACCACCTATAATACTTCATATTCTGAACACATTTCAAAATTAAGTTTATTTCCTAGGTTTCAAAGGTAGACTTGAAGACTCAGTACCTTCTGCTTTTCTTTTTTCTTTATAGCTTAGAAACCAAACACCTTTCTTGTAGCCTGTACTTTAACATATTTCAAAGGAGTGAAATATTTAAAAAAGCATTTAGCATGTAACAACTGGCCTCTTTGTAATGAAAAAAATATGGAAGCGTAATAGTTTGGTTAAATTTGAAAGGTGAAGGGAGATCTAACCCTTTCTGCCTCTGTCCCTCCTGCCCCAAAGCCCAGCCTTCTACCCTCCCCAGCAGCCCTTAAGTGAAGTTCCTGTCGTTTTTGTTTGTTTGTTTTTTCTGGAAAGAACAGATAAAAAGTGGGAAAAGGTAAGAATGACAGGAAACTCACCTGGAGCTGACTCCATCAGCCTGATGGGTTGGTAACACAGAGCTGCCCAACCAAATGGGCCTGCCCTACTCCGACTACAGTGGCCACTGTGGTGGAAGGCAGGGGGTCCAGCAGCAGCAGGCTTTCAGAGCAGGAGGCACTATGGGTGGAGGGGGCTGCTGCTGGCCAGGAGGCCTCCTCCGCACAGGAGGAGAAGGGGGCTCTCCTGGATAGATCATGGATGTCTGCAAAAACGACGGGATACACACTTTTACAAAAGGCATCAGAGCCACCCAGGTGCCAGGTGCTTCGTAAGAAAACGCAATCCTATTGGGAAGTTATTAGGATGATTAAAAATTAAGCAATTCTGAAACATAAAATATAAAAAGAACTAAGACCATATTAAATGTGTGTGGATTCTTTCTGAGAAAAACAATAACTAAAAATGTTTACTTTCTGTGGAAAGGCCCAGTTGTGTGCAACCAGCAGTATGAACCCCATTTTCTTTTCTTTTTTAAAAAATATGTTTTTATTGAGAGTCAGGGAGAGGGGAGAGACAGAAACATCAATGATGAAAGAGAATCATTCATGGGCTGCCTCCCGCACGCCCCTCACTGGAGATTGAGCACGCAGCCTGGGCATGTGTCCTTGACTGTAATCGAACCCGGGACCCTTCAGTCCTCAGGTCGACGCTGTATCCACAAAGCCAAGCCAGCTAGGGCATGAACCCCATTTTCAATGTGAGCTCTCTCGTGGGTGCAGCTGTGAATGTCTAGGGAATTCACAGGAAGAATTCCTATCACACATTAAAGAGGGAGTGTCTTTTTAAAGCAATACTTAAAGGCGAGCCAGAGAAGAATCAGCAGGCACAGGAAAGGGAGACCAATAAACCAGCCCTGGGAAGTTTCTGGAATACTACCACTGCCAACAAAGACTGGGCACAAAGAGAAACACTGGAATTGTGAGGAGGCAAGACTGCCAAAAGCTTAGAGCAGGCTGACACCTAGGAGCTAGGACCCCAGCAAAATCAAACCTATGGTTTCTCAGAGAAGAAAACTGATCCAGAAATGCAGCCTCCTCGAATGCACCCCAAGTCTGTGTAGGGAGGGGGCTCAACGTCTGGTTCCTTCAGAACTTTTGAGCAAGGGCACCCACAGCTCCAGCAGGGACGTCCCATTCTTTGTCTTTGGCCAAGAATGCCTGAAGAGTGGACACCTAACGTAGGGCTCACAGTGGCTGCCCAGAAAGCAGCTGGAGTCGGGTGCTGTCCAAGTGGACTGTAAAGGCGCTGAGGGGACAGAGGCTTGTTTCAGACTTGCCTGTATCTCCCAGAACATCTACTCCCGTGTTGGTACACAATGAATTCTCAATAAACCGACTGGCTTCAACATCAACCATCTCCTAGCTTTAGGAAATGGCTGCACACCCCCTGACTTCGGAACGTTCCAACTGAACTGCAGGGACCCCGGAGCTGTGAAGATGAATGCTTATCGCCCGGAGTTATTCTAGGAACTTAATTAAATGCTCCATGCCGGGGAAACGTGGATATTTTACTGCTGCGGTTATTTCACTTGGAACTGAGACTACTAATAAACCAGCATTACTGATAAGCTAAACTGCAAATAATGATAAGAGGCAAAACAGAATTAAGGTGAGTCAGTTCTGTGGCATCTTTATAATTTTGATAGGACCCTAAAGACAAAAATGTCATTTGGAAGCTACAGAAATGTTAAACTTGAGAAGAAAATGCTCACTCCAAAACTTTGCCAAAATAAGTAAAATTTTAAAGAATTTCTATAAAGTCATTCATGTGTATAAGTTTGTCAGGCTTTGCTGTTTAATATATCCACACCATTCATTATTAAAAGTTTTAAATCTGTTTACTCAACTAGTTCAAGTCAGTTTTCTAAAACTGACTATACAATAAATTTACACTCCTGAATTTATATGATCCTAAAGAAGAAAAATATTAGATCTTGCAGTTTTGCAACTAACATATTTTACTAAAGCACAGCTGAATATTTTCAACTGAATTGTGCATTTTTTAGAAGTCTACTTGGTGAAGTAGAGGTTTCACCAAATTTATTTGATATATAGAACTGGAAGAGCATAGATATAGCTTATGGATTTGTTTTGTTCCCTTTGCATATGAAAAGTGTTATTTTATGTCACTTTTCTGTTGGAAAACAATAAAATAAAACCCCTATGATCATATAAGAACAAAACAGAAGCACAACATGGCCAAAGATCACTTCAGTAATCTTTTTTTAAATGCATCCAGGGGGTGGTATAAGAAACTGGCCACTATTACCTTCCTTTCTAAGAATTTCTGTTGTCTTGTAAGTTCAGAACCCAGTGATGTCCACAGTGTACCAGAATGCTAGTACATCCATTTCTGATCTTCAAACAAAACCAAGCTGCTCATCACATTCTAATCTATGCCTTACTGTCCAGAGTTCCTCCAGCATTATTTGCTTCATTTTTGTGCTATTTGCAAACTTTTCCCCCTACTTCACAATTTCCCTCCAACTCATCCATCCACCAGGGGCTCTGGAAGCCAGGAACAAGGCAAGGGATGCAGGAGGCCCTGCTGGGTGTGAAGTGGGCCTGGCAGGGGAGTGGCTGGTGGTGAATCTCACATGATGGGCTTGGGGGTGGCCTCTGCAACAGACCTGGGAACTCATCGGCATCAGACGGCCACTTACTTCAGTCCCTACTTTCAGTGACTTTCTACCACCAGCACTGGGCAACGTAATCAGCGCTCAATTCCCAGGCCCTCAGCGGAAAGAGAGATTTCACAGACAGCTCCAAACCTCACGCAGGGAAAGCCTGCTGGGCTTAAATGTGAGGATTCCCTAGAGAGCACATCAGAATCTCCACCCTGTCACCTTTTCTGCCTGACTTGCTAAGTGATCAACAGATAACCTACCGCAAGGATATTCTGAACTTTGCTTTCTTCATAACCTGAAGAGTAGCTTCATCACGCCATTCATCCCCAATGGAAGGAGAAAGCCTTGCCCTATTTTGCTGATCCTGTGTGACAGACAGTCTCCAATCCCATGCCTCTTGTCAACAGAGATGCTGGGTAGAGCACTTGTACACATTGCTTATAACGGCAGGCGCATGGCCCTGAGGCTGCCATCTGCTAGGAAGGAAGTACTCTCTCCTAGGATGCTGCAGAGGCTGACAGCGAATGTAAACAAAACCCTGAGTCACCGCACGAGCACGACGAGGCCATGGGTGCCCAATTACATTTCTGAAAAATATGGGTAGCTTATGACTTTTTATGTTTGCTTAGGTCTTCTTTATTCTTTTGCATGTGGGGTTATATTATAGTCACATTAGCAGAAAGGTAGCACCTTTGGGAAAAACATTTCACTTCATATAAAAACTCAATTACATGTTTTCATTAGGAAAAAGGGGGGGGGGGGCGCCTTTAAAAAAGACACTGGTAAAAGAATTCACTCCGCAGAATACCTTGCAACAACTGATGACTTACTTATGGGTTCTTAGGCAAATTCTAAATTAGTTAGTTTTCAAATAAACTCATCATTAAATAGGTTAATGACTCATTTCTTAGGAACCTGTTAATGGACTTATTCATAATGAGGAGTATATGATATACTACTTATAGAGTAAATGCATCTTAAAGACACCTCAAGTAGCAACCGAAACACTAAATGACCCCTTAGTGGCCCAGGGTGAACCAATCTACAAAGAGCAAGAACTTACATTTTCCCAAATAGAGGCCTTTTGATCTGAATTATCCACAAAATTTTATTTCTTTTCCTTTTTATTTCACAAGCACATGAGAGTGTTTAGCAAAACTTCACTCTTCTGCCTCATCAGTGACACGACTCACATAGTCAGGAGCAGCCCTGGTTCCCTGATTAAAACATACTCCTGATTTAGGAACACCTCTGCATTCTCTATTTCTGCCCACTAGCATACCTTGTCTATGCATGAAAGAATTTACTGAAATGTTCCAGAGTAAAAAGATGGATACCACTTCCCCAAATACTAAACTGTTCTAGAGGGAACAGGCCATATCCTGGGAGAAAGTTATTCATCGGTACACAAAGACTTACAGAGACAGAGAATTCCCTATTCTTTCTTGATAATATTTACAAACATCCCTACCAACTAATTAAATCAGTGACCTTGGAAAAGACTCCTGACCTCCCTTGGGCTCTGTTTTCACAACCTTAAAAATAAGTTACATTATACCAATGGTTCCCCTACCCTTTTCCCTCAAAACGACCTTGTATTTTTCCCTGGTTGTCACTACACTGTGTGGAAAGAGTTTTAATGTATTTGGTGGTGGTAGTGATGGGGAGGTATCTTATCAAGTATAATATATATATAGTTTGCTTTTCTGAAACAAAAACAGCAGAAGGAATGTAAGTTTTCCACCTTGCAGACCACTAGAAGTCCTGGAAGCGAGACTAAAAAAAAAAAACACACCCTGAACAGATGACCAACCAACCAACTTGATTTGACCCTAAAATCCCCTGACAATATGAGAGCCCTGAAAGTAGTATCAAATCCTAAAATCTTCAGAGGGGACTTTCCTTCAATGTCCGGTCTTTCTGCTTAACTGTCTCCATTTTACTCCAATGAATAATGCACAGAGAAATTATCACCCAAGTGAAATAAAAAACAAAATGTTATAGGAAAATGCTGGTGAAACAGCATCTTTGTATGAAGTCCAACACTATTCCCTTTGGCTTGAGAATCTTGGGTAAATCACTAGCCCTCTTGAAGCTGCAGGTTCCTTATTTTAAAAATTGGGGCTCCAAGTGGCCCTGTCTATGTCATTAAGGTTTTTGGATGTTATGTGATACTATACATATGAAAATGTCTTAACACTATGAAGTAAAGAAAAACACCTTTTTGAATTTTAGGCAAATATTCTGATACAAAGGGGAGAGGGGCTTGCACTTATTTTTCAATATTGATGAGAATAAAAAAATATTGATCAGAATAATAGTTACATTTTTGTCATCTCCAATTTCAATAGCGTCCTTTCAAAATCATTCATTGCCCACCAACTTTTGGTGTTGTTAGTTATACTTAGAATTTGGAGGCAAAAGATAGACTGATTTAAGTAACTACTTTTCAATTTGCATAGAAAAAGCACTATGTCACATTCACAAATACAGTCCAAGTTTAAAGATACATTTGCTTGCTCAAGTTTTATAAAGTTTCTGGACATGTAGAAGTGACTTTCTGCAAATTTAATATTTTTCTAGCTCAAAAGAAATCAGAATCCCTAAACTGACTATGTTATCGGGAGCCTAAAAGTTTTAACCAGATTCTATTTCAGCAAAATTAAATGAATTCAGTTCCAATACCATGCAGAGAAGTATACTGTATTCCTTGTGCCCACAAAACAATATGCAACATAAACTCTAACTCTCTCTCGTCAAACTTTCTTCTGTGCCTTTTATTTTAGTGCATAGTTAATGTAAGTCTCTGTAGCTATCAAGAAAGAAATCGAATAATCAGTAGCAATGATCAATCTCAGCATTTCCTCCACCTTGAGTGATAACTTCACCAGTTCACAAAAAACCTACCACTCAACTGTCTATAATAATCTACCGTGAATGATTCAAAATAACCACTGCAATCCCTGAGAACACATTCAAACCAACCGAGTTAACGCAGAAAGAATGTTCCCATTTAAATTTGGATAGCTCTGTTTTCACAAAACCTGCCACTGACAAATAGCATGAACTGATTATTACGGAGGTCCGGAAATTTTTTTTCCATTTGTCTACTAAAACGGCAACATGAAAATGCCTTGCCTGACTTGTATAGAGACACACGTTCTGCCTGTCTGCAGTACAGTCTGCAGAGAAGTCCCCATTATAGCAGCCCCAGGGAAGGGCTGGCTTTGGGGCAGGGCCTAGCGCTTTGCTTCCCTCCGAGTATTTCCCCCACTCTACTTGGCAGTGCCGATAAAAGAGTAAAGTTACATTTTCCCTTAAGTTTCTAAGGTGAAATGGGAACACTTGATTCTGTGCTACCCAAAAAAAACAAAACAAAGAAACCTCTCCACTTGCCAAATCTGATACCAAAAGTTAACTAGCTCTTGGAACTATGCTTCTACAGAAAATGCATTAGTGGGAATTTTAACAGAAAACCCATTATACCTGAGCTGTTACTAAAACTTCTGCAAGTTCTTCTCTTCAGAAAGACATTCATTTAAATACTAATAGTTCTAAAGGATATAACACCTTAACTATCTAATAAAATTCCTTTTGGGGGGGGGGGGTCTGTGGAACTACAGAAGTACCATACACTACAAGTTTTTCCTAATGTTTGACAACCAAACAAATTAAAACAGCGCAAGGGTGACCATTCTAATTAAATCAACCCCAAAGAGTGAAACTCCGGGGTTGAACAATGGATGATTCAACTAATGAAAGTTTAAGAGGTGTGTTTGCCTTTCACTGCAGCCAGCATGAAGAACCAAAACTGTCAATTTAAATAAATGTATATTCTAATTATACATTTTCATCTTGACACCATTTGACGACATCTCTTAATATGTAAACAAATTTTTTTAAAAAAGGTAATCAAAAGTATGGTCTTAGTATAGTTTCAGGATTAGGGCACTATTTTCCTTAATTGTTATTTTATTATGTAATTTAAGACACTCTTTCCTTACAATTGATAATTATCTATGAAAAAAAAAACAACAACAAACAAAAAAAAGTTAAAAAAGAAAAGAGGGGAAAAAACAATGGTTCCTGGAGACTGAGGTGGAACTAGCAATCAAACAGAAAAGGCAAACATTTCTTCAATAGGTATTGATTGGCTCCACTCAGACAACTATGAGTTTTTGTCTTTTCCTAAGAGAACACCCATTTACAAAAGCATCTTTCCTGTATATTCTCACAGTTTCAAGGTAACAAGTGTCAATAGCGTCATTAGATGTGTTAGCACATTTCTTTAGAAGAGCTTCACCACTCTTAATATTTACTATCTCCTGGCCCTCCCAGTGGCCCTGTGACACTGAAGGGAGAGGCTTATAATGATCCCATTTTACAGACGGAGAAAGTGAGAAAGAGGGATTAAATGGCTTCCCTCTGGTCACACAAAGACTAATTAAGATCAGCAACTGGAAACCTGGTTTCCTGATTTCTGGTTTAGTGTTCCACATACTATGTATGCTTCCTTCTACGAAGTACTATTTTTGTAAAGGTTTCTCTTTCAATAAAGGAAATAGAACAAGTCATGTGACTTTCATTCACGAAAGCCTCTGTGTTTTCATTAGCATCTTCGTTAGACAACTACGAATGGGGTAGGAGCAGGGCACATTATTATCCTATTATGACAAAGCTATCCAGCTAAAGCAGAAAAACATGCACAACAGAAAAAATAAGGGGTATTGTTTGTCAAGCAATCTCACTGGCGTTCTGAAAGTGTTCAAGTTCTTTGCTTTAAGACTTCAATAGGCAATACTTTTAAACATACATCCTGACTGCACTGTTCCTGTGGAAACATTCCTTATTCCATGATTCCTTTACCATAGGCTATGAATAAACAGACCCTTCTACTCAAACAGAATTTAAATACAGATGCTTCCAGTGGCAATTCTTACCTAATCTGCCTTGTACACATAGAAAAAACAATTTTAGAATAAAAATCCCACTAAAAACGAACATTAAAATACCTTATTTTTGGTATGTACCAATCTATAATCAAAATACAAAAATATGTAAGAGTTAATTTTTAGAAGTAGTTTTAAAGCATAGTAAATTCAGTAACATACTTCCAACTTCCCCAACAACTACAGGCTAACAGATTGGTTGGATTTTTCTACATGCACACAGATAAAATACACGGTAAATAACCTCCCCTACTTACAAATGAGATGCAAACTTTAGACTTAAATTTTTATTTTCTCTGGACTAATATGTCTACATTATGTACATCTATCTCAAGTGTACTAACTTTTAATTGGCTTGAGCATTGAAACCTCACCCCCACTCTCAATTATATTGTAAACAACTATCAAAGATTGCTGGAACCTTAGTTTTGGTCACCACTTATGCAAATATCAAACACTACCCAGGGCCCCCAAATGATTCTGCTTCAGTATAACCAGTGCAGTTTTCCCATGCAGAACCCGAGACGCTCGATGTGGAAACAAATATATGCCACTTCTGAGAGCCAGAGCAGTGCACGCAATAACCCAGGAAGTTCTTTTTCTAGTTCATCTTCAAAGAAATGCTTTGCACGTCTTCCTTCTAGAAATTATTCTCTCCAAGGATTAAATTATTAATCTCCTGTGAGCTTTTTATTTATGAGCACCCCAAACAAATGTCTACGGGAATACATGAGTTAAATACAAGTGGATGCTCGTTCTGAGTTTCTAAATGTTCGCCTGGCTTCACAGACCACAGTTTAGCCTGCACATTAATTAAGATGACACCCTCCTCTTTCCTGTTCTACTGTTCTCTGTGTTCAAATGAGTTTACTAGAAACCCATTTTGGCATGTGATCCTTTTTTTTTTTTAATGTGGTTTTGGCACAATGGATCAATTGCAATTATCAATTTTGTTTAAAAAGAACCCTTTTCCTTCTTAAAATGGTGTTTACCACACAGAATTTGGAAAAACAGCAACCAAAACGATCTCTCATCTTTGTTCAGCCACCATGAAACATACAAACTGCTGTTTTGATTTCAGAATCCTGAATCCTATAGGTTGAAAGGAATTTTATACTGGTGGGAAATCTTAAACAAAACAAGCTAAACAGGGTCTCTAGCTAAACTTATCTCTTGCCGTTTAAAATTTTCCCTAGTCTGAAAAGGGCATTATATCATACACGAATCACGTTTCTCAATGTATCTACTTTATCAAAAAGGCCTCGACTCCTTTTAGGCCTGCAGTCGCATGCACACTCCAGCTCACTCCTCCTGTTACTACAAGAACCCACTCCTGGGGCCCTCCTGAATCCAGTCCAGGTTTTTACCGCCTACTCCACCAAAAACAGTAAAAGGTGTTATGTTCTCAGACTGTTTTTCTGATTAGAATCAGATTTCAGCAGAATGTACTTTCATGTTCACTGTGGCATATACCCATTTGGGCATACCAAATAAATGTGTGTGTGTACACCCCACCCCCACCACCACCACTTGATTCCAGTTATACGGTGTGTTTATATGGTTTATGTCTTGAAAGGCAGCTAATCCTTAACTCCATGACACACTAGCAATTTTTCCGAAGTACCTGTAGTGCTTATTGTAACTCCAAGGAAAATGACCTTCAGCTGAGAGTCACCATTTAAGGGAAACATTCTGACAACTTCCAATTGATTTAATTAGATACTGAAGCACCACATTCCTTACAATTCTGTGACTCTTTTCATCTTTTATTCTATGGTTTTAATAAAAACGTAAATAGCTTTTCCTCTGTTATATTACAATAACAGGGCACTTACCCTACAGCTATAATTTTAAATCCCATGGATATTATCAAACACATGCTGCATTTAGACAGCATTAAACTGATCTGTTTACTCTAAGAAAAAAAAAGAAAAAGAAAACGGCATATGGATCCCCAAGCCACCTTGATCATCACCTTGTTGTAACCCCTGCAAACTGTTGACCTTAGAACAGCAACCATACTATGTGTTCTGTGGTTCCCACAGTGCCTCTATGTTACTAGCAACCCTGCAGAGAATCAGCTACACAATTAAAGAAGAAACCCTTGAACATCCCTCACCCTTTTATTTCTCTCTCTCCCCCACATCATTCAAAGTTTGGGACAGTCAGAATGCACCGCCAGCTGCAAAGCAAGCAGTCTCTCTCTCCTCATGGATATTTGATGAGAATGTGAAGAACAATACAGGGTACCAGCCTATCCGATTGTTCTTGAAAAGCCCCATGATGTTGTCTTCACTTGTTTTCTCTAAAGCACTGATTCTAAATCCTGGCGGCATATTATCACCTGGGCAACTGAAAAATGCTCCTGCCTCCACTCTGCCCATTGGATGTTTTATTTGAGTGTCTGGTGTGAAGCCCCATAGGTTATTTCTCATACCTCCTCGGGTGGGTCTGACCTGGGACAGGGTTCTCAAAGGACAGCAGCAGCAGCACAACCTGGAGACTCTCTTAGAAATGCGAATTCTGGGCCACACCCCAGACCTACTGCATCAGAATCCCTGGGACTTTGTACAGCCCAGCCATCCTGGTCTCAGCAGCCTCTCCAGGTGACTCCCAGGTATCCTCAGGTTTGAGAACCACTGCTTTTAAGCTGTGTTTAAGCGGCATTTCTATTTCAGCCCCTTAGGAGAAAAGGAACGTCTCTAATGGAAAAGCCCCTATAGTTTAGTGTAAACTGTAAATGCTTCACTGTTCCCTTTAGCGGCCACAAAAATGGGTGCTCATTTCCTAAGTGACTTTCGAGCCTGTTTTTATAAACTTTGAGGCTCAGCAAGAATCAGCTGGGGCCCTGCTCCAGGAAAACAGAGAGAAAAATGAAGGTTACAAGCCTGGGAGAAGTCAGAACTTCAGGGCCCTTCCTAGCAGAACTTTCCCACTCTCAGATCAAGAAGACGGGTTTCAGGTGGGGACCTGGAGAGCATGTCCAGTGTTAATAGGTGGGAAGAGGACTGTGAGAAAGAAGAAACGTTTGGGGCCAAAACAACAACAACAAATAGTAGTTCCCTGAATCGGAAGCTTCACATTCAACTCAAAAGATGCTTTGACTGTTCTTGGCAAAGTCTTTGGGGAAAGAGGAGGACACAGGAGCCTAAAGTAAAACAAAACAAGAAGCCGGGGCCAATATTTTGGCATTTAGGTCAAGGTACCAAAAGAGGGAAGAGGAGTGAACCCACCAACGCTCACCCACTTTCCCACCCTTCCTCCCACCGCCACAAGGTGAATGGCCTCACCTTTCACAATGGTGGCCTCCTTCAGGTGATGGGACAAGAAGTCAATGCTGGCATAGGTGTTGGAGGGCAGCGCTCCAGGGCCTGGCCCTCCACACACCCCACCGGTGCTGCCAGCCCCCACAGTGCTGATGAGACCCCCGAGGCTACGGGTCCGGCCCCAGGCACTCTTGTCGCCTGGCTGCGGATGCGGATGCAGGTGTGGGTGCTGCTGTGGAGACGGCAATAGCCCCGGCTCATCCCTTACATCGATGGCAATGTAGTTGAGACCATTCTGGAAGCCAGCTGAGGTCTCCCTGCGCATGGGAGAGCCGCTGCCCCCGGGGCAGCCAACCAGGCCCCCAGGCTGACTTGGTGTCCATGGCCGCGCCTGCTGGGGGAGTGGTGGCTGCGGCTGCCGAGGGGACGCAGGGGGCTCGTCACCCCCACCAAGGACGCCGCTGCCACTCCCTTCGCTGCTTTTCCTGAGAGAGACATTTTCCACGGAGGCCGAGTTGTGGCGCTTCGGGTTGTGAGCAAAGGACGGCGACACGGGAGTCACAGTGGTGGTGGAGGAGAAGGTCTCAGAGCTGTGGCGGCGGCGGCCCCCCTGTGGGTCTGCACGGATGACCTTGGCCCCCCGGTGGGGGTCTGGGGGCTGGCCAGCCTGCAGGAAGGCCTCGACCCCAGACACGTGATCCATGAGACTCAGCCTCTTCATGCCGGACGTGGGGCTGGTCACGCGGGCACCATCTGGCTTGGGGGGGGCCACGATGGGTTGTGGCGGGGTGGCAGCCACGCCAAAGGCCATCTCGGTGTAGTCACCATTGTCCCCAGTCTCCGAGGACGAAGAGGAGGCAGCACTGGGGCCCTGGGATGTGGGTGCAGGAGGCAGGCGGTACAGCTCCCCTGGAGGGGGTGGCGGAGGTGGCTGCAGCTGCGAACTAGAGGAGGGGGCGGCAGGGCGCGGGGGCAGCGGCGGGTACCCGGAGGAGGCCTCAGGGGATAGGAGGCCATCCAAGGAGCCCACGGGGTCCCCGCTCTGGGTATCTGCCTTGGGTGACTTGGGGGAATTGAAGTCCAGGTTCATGTAGTCAGAGAGCGGGGAGCGCTGCCGGCTGTCACTGCTCGTGCCCGGGGTGCCAGAGCCCAGGGACGAGGCCGGGCTGCTGGCAGACAGCAGCGAGGAGGACGAGGCCGCCGAAGCCAGCATCATCGGAGGGGCCGGGGGCGACAAGCGCGCTCCAGCCTCGCCAAAGTCAATGTTGATGTACTCGCCCGGGCTCTTGGGCTCGGGCGGTAGGGGGCACTCGTGCATGCTGGGCAGGGTCTGGAGCCCCTCCAGGGACAGGCGCGTGGGTCTCACTGCCCGGCAGCGCTGGCTCAGGAAGCCCTCGGGGCGGCCACTGCCACTGCCACTGCCACTCTGCCTCCCTGCAGAAGGCACTACGGAGTGAGGAGGCTGAGCGTGGCTGCCCCCACCGACCCCAGCCACCACGCTGCTGGCCGGGTGCGTGGTCCCCACGCTGGCCTGAGGCTCCAGCCTCTCCTCTTCCAGGATGCGCCCCACGGGGGAGCTCATGAGCACATACTGGTCGTTGTCCCCATTGCAGGTGTAGGGAGCCTTGTAGGAGCGGGGTAAGGAGCTGTAGCAGTAGCCAGGGACGCTCCTGAGCATCTCTCCAGCGCCCTGCAAGGCTGCGGTGAAGAAGTCGGGTGGGGTTCCCGCGGTGCCCGCGTCGCTGGGGGACATGTTGAGGTAGTCCCCGTTGGGAAGCTGCTTGCTGTCAGTGCTCTCCGTAGGCAGCTTGGTGCCACACCACATGCGCATGTAGCCACTGTCCTCAGGAGAGCTTTCCGCCGGGGAGCTAGCCTTGTAGCTGGCCCTGTTCACCGGAAAGGCCCTGCCGGCCACATTGGTGGGTGCCAGCGCTGCGGGGCCGGTGGGGGGCAGAGCTGCAGCAGCAACCCGTGGGTGCACGATCTGCTTCGGGGCAGACACGCTGGTGGGGCTCATGGGCATGTAGTCGTCACTCTTGCAGCTGCCACTGCCACCACCCATGAGGGCCGCTCCAGGGGTCATGGGCATGTAACCATCATCCGTGCCCAGGTTGCTGCTGGAGCTCCTATGGGACCCAATCTCAATGTCACCATAGTCCTCAGGATAAGGGTGATAGGCCACTCTGGGAGAAGACGTGGGGCAGGATGGGCAGAGGCGGCCAGAGCTGCCAGAGAAGGTGGCCCGCATCAGGGTGTATTCATCCAGGGACGCAGAGGAGGGCTGGGGCACCGCCCGCTGCCGGGCAGGTGTGGTCAGGGAGTAAGTCCTCTTCCTCAACCCTCTGTCCAAGTCCTGGGCTCCATCCCCTGAGACTCGACGGTAGGGGCGGCCACAGTGGCTCAGGGGCCTGTCCATGGTCATGTACCCGTATAGCTCGCTCCCACTCCCATCTTTGGCAGGCGGTGTCTCGGCGATGGACTCAGGCGTGTTGCTCCTGTGGCTGCAGAAGGCTCTCACGTCCCCAGGGCTGGAGCCGTACTCATCCAGGGACATGAAGCCGGGATCGCTGGGGGAGCCAGAGGCTGAAGCGCTGCCACTGGAGGGACGCTGGCCCGCGTGGTGGTGCAGGGGATGCTGCAGGTGCGGGTGCGGGCCCGGAGGCAGCGGGTAGGAGCCTGAGCCATGCCCGCTGCTGGACGACAGGCTGCCTGGGCTGGTAGCTGCTGGGGGCGAGTGCGCCACGGGCATGGACATGGAGCGGCTGTGTTGCAGGGCGCCCCCTGCCGGCGCCAGCGTCACCTTGCTCGCGCGGTTGCCGCAGCCGGCGCTCAGGGTGTGTGAGCGGCTCAGAGGTGTACGCACCGGCCCCGGGCTCAAGGGGCTCCCGGCCACCGACACCGGCCTGCCGCCCGCCGCCCCGGTCCCGGCCGCCGCGCCGCCGTCGCCCTCGCTGGCCGTGCGCACCCGGCATGAGTTGCACTTGGTGGCCGGCGGGGTGGCAGCCAGGCTGTCGGTGCGCGTGCGGCGCACCAGGCCCGTCTGGCTGGGAGGCAGGTTAACCAGGTGGTGGTGGCGGCGCGCGCCGGGGACGCTGATGGGGTGAGTGGCAGAGGAGCCAGACGACTGGCTCTTGCTGCGCGGCCGGAACTCGAAGAGCTCCTTGAGCGCCTTCATGGCCTCCAGGATGGTCTCATGGATGTTCTGGGCCACCACTGAGTCGTCAGCCTGCATCCACAGTTCTCCGGGGCCGGTGACAGCCGAGCGACCCACCTCGATAAAGAAAAAGCTGTCGGAGTGGCCGCAGCGGCGGATGTTCATGAGCTGCAGCGTCACCGACGGCTGCTCGCAGTTCAGCTTCACGAAGCCGATGGTGCGCGCAGACAGGCACAGGCGGTACACGCCTGTCAGGTTCTTGCTCTGGCCCAGGCCCTTGGGCTTCAGGTTCACCTGCCACACCTCGCGGTAGGCGGCCGTGGCGGGCGCCACCAGCCCGTAGCTGTCATCGGAGCCGGCAGAGCCGCCCAGGGTGCCGGGCAAGGAGGCGCTGCAGGACCCGGCGTGGATCGCGGTGGGGGCCGAGTCGCCGGCACCCGCGCGGCCCTCACTGACCAGGTCGGTGAGCGCGCGGTACCAGCCCTCCTGCTCCTGCTCGTTCTCGGCTGCCACGGCGAAGTACTCGTCCTTGGTGTAGAGGGCGATCAGGTACTTGTGCTTGGCGTCCGCGCGCTTGTTGATGTTCAGGCAGCAGTCCAGCGAGATGACCCGCTTCGGGGCGCCCGCCTTGCTCCGCCACTTCTTCTCGCTCTCATAGTACTCGAGCCGCGGAGGCTGCGGCGCCGGACCCCCGCCCGCTGTCGCCTCGTCGCTGCTCGCGCCGGGCCCGCGCAGCACGAAAAAGCGCTTGTGACCGTGCTTCTGCTTGCGCAGGTAGCCGCACTTGCGCACGCTGTGGTTGTTGTTGTTGTTGTTGTTGTTGAGGTTGGGGCCATCGCCGCCCGCCGGCGCCGGGGGCCCGTGCAGCGGCGGGCTCGCCATCCCGGGCACTTCAGGCCGCGATGCCCAGCCCAGTGTCAAGGGGCTCGGGGGGAGCAGAGGGGGCGCAGGCGGGGGCTGCTCCCTCACCCCTGCTCGCCCGCTCGAGCCCACGTCCCTTGGGCCCAGGAGGTGGGGAAGGTTCGGGGAGGCCCGCGGGGGCCGACACCGAGCGGTGGCGCAGCACCCTCCGCGATCCGGAGCCCCAGAGGATGCCCAGCGCCGGCGGTGGCCGCCGCCTGGCCCGGCTGCCCGTGGCCGCTGCCTCCTGGGCTCTCGGGCGGCGCCTGGGGACTCGCTGGCTGGGCGGAGAGTCGGGGTCCCCTAGTCGAGGGGCCGAGCCTAAGGCTCGCGCGGCCGCACTAGTCCCGCCGCCGCACCGCGCTCGGGGTGCCGGGTTGCGCCTGGGCACGCCGGGTCCGCGCTGCTGCCGGGACTGCTGCTGCTGCTGCTGCTGCTGCCAACGGCGACCAGGGCTCTTCGCGGTCCCCGCCGCACTGTGAGTAACACATCGCGCACCGAGTGACTGAACTAAGAAGAGCAAAACAACATGTGACTCGGCGTTACGCAGGCACACACTGCGCGGCCGCCCCGCCCCGCCGCCTGCATTGGCGCCGCGCCTCCCGACGGATGGCACGGGCGGCCAATGGGCGTGAGGCGCGGGGGGGTGGACCGCGCGCCCCCGCCCCGCCCCCCTTTCTCCCCGGCTGCGTTTCCCGCCGTCCCCGCCCTCTCCCGCGGAGGCTGGGGCCGGGGCGGGGTGGGGGCCGGCCCAAACCTCATTAATCAGAGGCTCCTTGTGGATGCAGGCGGAGGAGATGCCACCCAGGGCGGGAAAAGGGGCGCGCAGAAGGGGCGGGGGCCAGCCGCCGGGCGGAGGGTCCTTCCCTCTCGCTTTTACTCAATTAATTGGGCTCAGAACGTCCGCCTGGGAGGAGATCGGAGGAGAAGACACTGCAGGGGACGGGGGCCGGTGACGATCCAGGCCCGATACCGCCCTCGGCTCTGGGCGCAGGGAATGGGGTAACACCCCACTTTGGCCCTTCATTGCCCCGCCACCGCCACACTCGCGGCGGGCAAGAAAGGGTAATGAACTTGACTGCCCTCTCGTAATCCCCTCCTACCAACACACACTTCGGCGAGCGGATCCTGCGCCCAGACTCAGGGTGGGCGCGCGCCCGCCCGCCGCAGCGGGTTTGCGCCTGGGTGGTTCCTTGGTGCCCCGCCGGCGGCTTGTTTACGATCATCACATTAGTCACCGGTGAGCTCTAGATCGATATCAGCTTCGTGCCCCTTCCTGGAAGGAGAGCCGGGGTGCGGGAGGGGCCGTGGGGCCCCCAACTCCCCGCCACACTGGTCGCGGGTGGCTCCCAGGGCCCCACCCTCCAGGGGTGCCCTTCCCCCGCACCGGGTCTAGGGCTTTTTCCCGGGCGTCATCAGCACCATTCACTTGTCTTGAGAAGTTGAAATTCTCTGTTAGGGATGCAATAGAAAGAGGACGTTAAAAAAAAATGCTGTTTCCATCGTGCCGGGAAGAGGGTGGGCTCCAGCGAGAAAACAGCTTCGTGATCCTGGTGCCCATGGCGGGGTAACCCCTCCCCCCCCCCGGGGTACCCCTCCCTCCCCGCACCGACCCTGGACTGCCTGCACAGAGGCGCTGGGAATGGGCGGCTCCAGACCTGTACGTCCTTACCAGGCAGCAACTGCTGCGTTGAAGATGCCCTTGAATAAGTGCTTTTATTTTTATATCTGCGCCGCTTTTGACTTTCAAAGTGGATTACAAATAAGGACCCATACAATGGCTTCTCGAAAATGACAGAAGTGAGGGCTACCGGTGAGGGTGGGAGTTCCTGGGTTGAGATCCTATCAGGCTCAGGGGCTTGCAGAAACTAAGAAAGCTAGTAAAACAAACCCCTGTCTACTTAAAAATAAAAGTGTCTTCATGAAATAATTTGAAACAATAATGTGGCTATTTTTTTATTAAGCCCTGCCTTTGAATGTCCTCTGTAGTCTATAGCAGCCTTTATTTTTTAAAGATGTAATGAAATCTTAAATCTAAGGAAAATAAGTAAAGATTGTAATTTTTGAAAACGTGTTATATTATAACATATTATAATGTAACATATGTGTAAGAATGTGGCAAAGATTCTGCTGGCTAACATGTGTAAAGAGAACCCTACTTACATGAAGATCATAGCATTTATAGCAAGCATACACTTATGAGAAGCATGAATTTAGGAAGAATAATAAGTGAGGCAAACATAATAGAATTTGCTCAAAGAAGTATATTTGAAGTTGCACCTCCATTTGAAACCATGCTTTAAAAAATACGGCTAGGAATGCCATTTGTAAGTGTGTGTGTGTGTGTGTGTGTATGCATTTGTGTACATATGTATATATAGGTGTGCATGTAGGCATGTGTGTATGTGATGTGTGTCTGTATGGGTATGTATATGTATATCTATACATGTATAATTGTGTGTATGCTGGGGGACCCACCTTTATGGACATTGTACTCTGGCTTTTTTATTCTTTTAGACCCTGTTGCTCTTTCTATGTTAACAAATGTTGCCTAGCAATATGTCTACTCAGATGAAAGGATTCTTATCTTAGGGCTTGAAGAAAATGTGGTTCCGTTTTATTGGCTTTGTGATGATTTACATCCCACTATAAGGGATGTTAACAGGCCTGCCTGTATGTTCAGTGATGCTAACTAGCAGACAATTATCATGGGGCAGCCTCTTTTCAGCATCATGCAATAATGCTTTCTTCTGCAAAGTACCCTTAGCAATTGTTTCATGTTTTCTTTTTGATTCAGACTTTAATACATTAGATTTTCACATATTTATTGAATATTTACTTGCTGTGCCCATCAGGTGTTCACAGCGTCATCTGTTTTTTCCCTTAGGACGATTCTAGTGTCAAATGCCAGTATTCAGGTTAAGGTGTCAGGGGCTCTAAGTTGGCTGTTTGCACTTTCCCCCATGTACTGCCTCAGTCACCAGTTCGGGGCAGAAGAGGGGAGGGGGAGGAATTATCACCTGTATCAGTGGTGTTCTCATAGAAGATCACAAATCTACAGCAAAACTGCAAACTACTTGTCTTTCCGACATCTTAGAACCTCTAAATACAAATTCTATTCTTATTAAGAAGTCAGTTCATGAAACTCTGTAATTGGAAGTATCCCAGTCTTCCTCCTCCACGAAGGAACTCGTTGTCTTTCTCCCTTTCTATTGCCAGATAAGCTATTTATTTCCTTAAAGCTTGTTCGACACCTTGTGATTTTCCAACTGTTCTCCCATACTCTTTCAGCAAAAGTCAGCTAACAACATCTGCCAACCTGCTCTCCATGCAGGCTGGGTACTGCTTGTGTGGCCTGTTGCCAGCAAGCAGCCTGGATGACATTTTTTCTCATGGTCCGGGATCTTTCATTGGAAGTCCTCTTTCCTTTCATGGATAACAAAATGGCCATATCTCTTAGCAAGGAGTGTTTTTGTTGTGTGTGTGTGTGTGTCTGTGTGGTTTTTTTTTTCATAAAATTGTATGCATTGACTCTTTTTATTTTAAAAAAAAGTCTTTCCTGGGATAATTTAATTGCCTTTCAGAAAATAGTCCATTCATTAAAATATAGATGTTAAAATGTATAAAAATCTATACTACTTATAATAGCAAGCATCATTTATACTTTCTCTGTTTCATATAGAAAGGGCATGTTAGGAGGAGAAAAGTAGATAACATTTCAGTGCTTAGGTTTTTTTTTCTTTTTAGTTCATAACACTGTAACTGCTTGACAGTATTTTCTATCTAGATTAACTCTACCTGAAAATTTACTAGGGAGATCATTAAGTGGAATACTATATGACCAGTTAAAATAGCTTTAAATTAAAATGTACTTTAGGAGGTATAGATTTTAACTTCAGAGGTTTATGTCACAGGATATATTTGTATTTTAAAAGAATGGCAACATTTCATCACATTTTGCTTTATAAATAAAGTACTTCAGTAACTCATTTAATAAGTTTCCCTTTCTCTGATGAATGAGCCATGCAAAGACAGAGTTTTCCTCATCTAGGATTCATAAGGGGACTTTCTACATTATAGTGGCTAGGTTTTTTTTCCTTCACAAACATATTTGCTAATATGTTTCAACTGAAATTTCGCAAGAGTTTTGTAACATGCTAATTCTGAGCAGCAGTGCTTTATATGAAAGAATGTAAACTGTTGTTCAGATCACTTGTTATCTAATGTATGGCATTCCAAATGTCTAAAGCAGCGGTTCTCAACCTGTGGGTCGCGACCCCTTTGGGGGTCGAACGACCCTTTCACAGGGGTCGCCTAAGACCATCGGAAAACACATGTATAATTACATATTGTTTTTGTGATTAATCACTATGCTTTAATTATGTTCAATTTGTAACAATGAAAATACATCCTGCATATCAGATATTTACGATTCATAACAGTAGCAAAATTACAGTTATGAAGTAGCAACGAAAATAATTTTATGGTTGGGGGTCACCACAACATGAGGAACTATATTAAAGGGTCGCGGCATTAGGAAGGTTGAGAACTACTGGTCTAAAGGATCAGGATTTGTTAATAGATCATATCAGTTCCTTGGAAATTGTAAAGACTTTCCACTTTAGTATTTATTTTGATCATTAAAAATACTGATATAGTCCAGCTGATATGGCTCAGTGGTTGAAGGTCGACCCAGGAATCAAGAGGTCAATAATTTGATTCCTGGTCAGTGCACATTCCCGGGTTGTAGGCTCAATCTCCAGTAGGGGGCGTGCAGGAGGCAGTGGATGGATGGTGTTTCTATCTCTTCCACTTCCTTCCTCTTTAAGAATCAATAAAAATATATTTAAAAAAATACTGATATATTTCCAATAGTCTTTTTCTTAAATATTCATTTAGAGAGGAAGGATTTTCCATAATAAAGGAATATTTCATGTGCATATAAACAGAGCAAACTACTATAGATAACCCACTTTCACCGATAACAATTAATCCTGTTTTGAAGAATACTCATTCAGTAGGCACAGGAACAGCTAACCGAATATTAAAAACATTTTTGTTTTAAATATAATTATGTTGAAGAAATTTAAACATATAAACGACCAATTACAAAGTGACTACAGTTAGTAACTTAAAATTCTTATTAATTCACCACTGGATTTTGCTATGTTTGAATGTTGAAAATGTATTTCTAGATTTTTAAAAAAATCTCTCAAAGACTACCCATGATTGAAATAATAATTTTACATTATTGACCGTATGACATTACTGAATCATAAAAAGAGCAAAAGGTTTCTTCTTAGAACACTCCTCTTCCTGGGAATGCTGTCCCTGTAACCTAATCACTCACATTTTGCATGACTAAATTGATGCCTGGTGTGGTGATGGCTGTTCGTGTTCTAGCTCCTGAGTTAAAAACGTTTGTTTGTTGTTGTTGTTTTCTATTAGAACAGAACAAAATTGCCTGCTTCCCAATCTGTAGCTCATGAGCAGGTGACAGAAGAAAAAGTCTCTAAAATGACAAAGCTATTTTCTAGGAGAGGGAGGGGGGATGAGCAGTGAGGATGGCTGGTAGTGTCCTTGAACCGAGAGCAAATGTTAGGAAGGGGAAAGACCAGCCCCCTGGTCATTGATCCCACTGTTTGTTCTAAGAGTTAGCTTTCACCTGTTTTTCTAAAACTGCTCAGGAGGTAAATAGGACACGAGCTACCTTTTCCGCCAGATGCTCTACTGTTTTTGTGGAACTGAATTTTAATCAGAAATCTTCCACTTTTCTGCCGTTCACGTGCTGTTTCCAGGCTTGCCTTTGAGTCTGTTTTCTTGAGTTGTTTTGAAATCCAACCCAAAGATAACAGAGGAAATGTGACCCGCTCTTGTGAATGCTGCCACCAACTGGCAATGTTTCTTCCCAAGGCAGAAACCGGCTCTCCTGCCAGTTGTCACAGCCAGAGTGGTGGCTGCTTTTTTTGAAAACTGGTTACAACCTAACACACATTTTTTGGGGGGGTACAAATCTTTAAATAAATTGATAGAAACAATTTGAAATAAAACAAAGAAATATTGACAATGAGTGACTAAGAAGGATATCAGATGACAAATAAGGAATGGATACATTAGTAAGTTTACCAACTTATTTTTATGGTTGAGTAAGTGTTAAGCTAATGTGTTCACATTTTCTAATACGTTTTATATTTCAATTTGCATATTTACTTACCAATTTGCATATTTACTGTGCCAGTTTGTAAGATTTTAGAAAACTATCTAGCCAACAAAATAAAAACAAACAAGAACCTACACTCATGATTGTTTTGGAATATTTGCTAGAGCAATCCTAAGAGTTACAATCAAGATTTGCTTTTCTTGTAGGTAAACATTTAATTATATTTCTCCCCTAAATTGGCCTATCAATCTCATTTTTCATTTTTTTAAGAGTAAGCCAGGTCCTATTAAAAAGCAAAATTTGAAAAAAGTATGGATGGGAAATAAAATACATTTGAAAACTATAAATAACGGAAACATTTTAAAACTTTAAATGACAAATAGCAGTTAATATGTCAAATGTAGCTATCTTTTTGATTAAAATAATTTGGACTTATGTACTCAGGACTTATTTGTCAACTCTAAATGTATAAATTACATCTTTTATCTTAATTGCTTTAGTCTCAGTCGTTAGACAATGCAAATGATAGAGATATTCAAGTTAGTGATGGTATTTAGAGCTAAGTTATCTAAATAGAGTGAGGGGATCAGAAGACAATTTATTTGCTATCAAACATGTTCTTCAGGTACCTTTATTTGTGGGTGAAAAAAAAGCTTGTATATAAAATAGCAATAATAAAAATAATAATAACTAGTGAGAGTAGTTTACCAGTGCATTTATGTAAGTTAAGCCATTTGATTCTTACCAGTCTATGGGATAAATAAAAAATATATTATCTTCCCATAATGCCAGTATTATAAATATATGATAAATATATGATTCTAACACAACTGAGCATGGAGCCTAGATCTTTAAATTCCTCTACTGGGTAATCTTTTCTAACCTGTCCTGTGAGTGTACATACATGTTTAAGAAGCATGATTAGCTGTTTACATATGCCTTATGTTTTTTGCCTTGTTTAGAACAATTACAACACAAATGATATTAACTAAAGTGACTTGAAGAAATACGGATTAGTGAGGTTCACAAGAAAATAGATAAAGCAACAACTTGTGAAATTAAAACAGATGCCACCTTTTGCCATTTCCCGGGGACTGTTAAATGTTAAATAGAGATTTCAGTTTAGATAAACACATTCTAAGAATTACTACTGGAAGTGTAAGCATCAGCCTGTATTTCGAGTTTGCTACTTCTTAAATAAGATGTCAGCTTATTGTCTTACTAAATGAGAGAAAAAATAAAAATTACATTAAATTTTTCTTAAAATTACGTTTTATATTGCAGGAATGTCTTTTTAGATAGTAAAGAATATGAATTAAAAAGTCATGTTATCCATCCTGAAAAGCAGCACACAGAAAATAAAATATATGAATATTTTGAGACATGAGATTTTTCTGTTTTTATTTTGATAAATGTGTACCTGGTTTTAAAACTTGTACAAACTAAAAATGTATCCCAATTTCAAAGTTGCACCCAAATCCTTGACAGTATAAATTAAAGGGAAATTAATATGCAGATTGTCATTGACCCTCATTACTTTCCAGTTATACAATAATTAAAAAGTAGGATTATCATTTATTATGCAGGTGGATTTATATCTTTCTCAAGTCAAAATATAAAAAAAACAGCAAACATTGAATTACTAAACATGTGTTAAGTATTTGTTAAGTATCAAGCATATTTTAAGGAATTATCTAAAACAGGTCTTTGCCCCTTGCATTTTCTATCTAAATAATAAGGCACTATTTTTCTTAAATTATTTATGTTTGAGTAACAACTACATGTTTAACGATATTGAAGTCCTTGTCGTTCATTTTCTAAATAAGACACATCCATTTAAAAGCTTCTAAGGGTGTTTAAACTCAGAGGGTGCTTTCAAAGTTATCAGCTGAATATTTTGCAGGGAATGAAATTGTAAATAAAGTCTCTAAATTTCGTTTCATGGAAATTAGTTTTAATGAGTCAAACATCAATAATTCTATTTAATCTATTTTTAGGTTAATTTTTAAAAAGCTAATGTTTTATACTATTGATTTCTTCTTCTTGTACCTTTGTTAAATAGTGTTACATAATTTGGAAACAAAAATTGTTATATGTTATTAAAACCATCATCTGGCATTTTTCTTCATTTCCTTAATGCTTTATTTTAATTCCTAATGTTGCTATATTAGCCTCTTCGTACTAATACTGCATGGTAGATAAAATGGTTTTTATCTTGACCCCAGGAAGTTTCACAAAGTATCATATGTCACATCATATTCAGAAAAATTCTAGGAAAAGGTGACATGAAAATATACTAAGAAAAGAAGAACTGGACTTCATTTTGACTAAATAGAACTAAATTTTAATTAAAATTTTGTTTGCACTTAAAAGAAAGGGAATAAAGTAAAAGGTAAAGTGGGACAACTTTAAAATTCATGTTATTTTAAAGGTTATTTTATTTGATTGATGTTAGGTATTGAGCAGGTAATATCCTCATTGGTTTGCAAGCGATCCAATCCTGCAGCTTCCTGTGGTGTCTCCCACAGCCACCTTGCTGTTAGGCATCTTCAGTGTGCCCCACAGACGCATCACCCTGGCTGCCCCATTATTCAGTGTTCAGTTAAAGAGTAACAACTCCATTTGTAACTATACTGAAGTCCCTGCCACTCACTTCCAAATGCTCCTTAAATATAATGAAACTATTTGCTATTGGTGTCTCACTGTTAATTTGCCATTGGTTCTTTTTTAAAAAGTTCTTAAACAAGTTCACTTTTCTCACTTCTAAATGGTGTTTGCATCCTAACTAATTTTATAGGAGGGGAAAACCCTTTTTAGTCTCCCTGAGTTTGTTTTCTGGATAGTATCCCCAATCATGATTGGATTACAGTTTCAAACATAATAATGCGTAATTGCAACATTCTAATGGTTATAACCAAGTGCCCGTTTTATAAATAAGACATATCCATTTAAAAGCTATTAAGGGCACTTACACTCAGTGCGTGCTTTCAAGGTTATCAGCTGAGTACTTGGCAGGGAATGAAATTGTAAATAAAGTCTCTAAATTTCGTTTCATGGAAATTAGTTTTAATTAGTCAAACATCAGTAATTCTATTTAGTCTATTTTTAGGTTAATTTTTTTTAAAGCTAATGTTTTATACTATTGATTCTGCCTAGGTCTAGAGTACAAGGAATTATCTGCTTAGTATGGAATAACAGTGAGGTTCCCAATTACATAGTCTGGTAAATTCATACTAACCCCATGAAATACTGAATTCTTTTAAATGTGTCAATATGTTTCAAGCATCTACTTTGTGTTAAACACCATGTGTGTGGTCCTGTGGACACCAAAATGCAAACCTACAACAGCCCTTCCACCTGTATCAGCTGGTAGGGAAGTCTTCCATTTCCCAAACCTTTTGCTGGGCAAGTGAAATTTGCATGTCCCTGACCTCCCTTTATTCAAGCCATCTCTAGGGATTGCTTTGCAGCCAATCGCCTTAGCCCATAAAATAATGGCTCCCTCCAGGACAAACAGCTGGCTTACTAATTTCCTGCTACAAAAGAGGTGGATGCCTCAAGCCCAGTGTGTCGGCTGTGAAAATGCCCCTGCAGGGGTAGTGTCCATCGAGCCTCTCCATGTCACCTTCGTCATGCTTGGGGAGAGCAGAGCAAGAGGAACAGAAGCAAGTTTCTGGCCAAAAATATTGGATCTGAGAAGCTCATGTCCTCCGCCAGCATGCCTGTCATAGCAGCAGGCTGACCCATCAGTTTGTAAAAAAATGTGAAATGACGCGCCCCCCGCCCCCACCCTCATTTGTTAGAGAGCAACCAAAGGACTTGTATGCATGCATATTAGCATAACCAATGGACACAGACACGGGCGGTGGGGGCTTGCCCGGGATGGGAATGGCTGGGGTGAGGGTGGGGGTCAATTGGGGAAAAAAGAAGACATATGTAAAACTTTAGACAATAAAAAAAAAATGTGAAATGAAATCTCAGACCCCACAGTACCCTCAGGAAGTTCCCAGTACCCTGGGAAAGAAAGAACCTATAGGCAGATAGCCAATTCAAAGGGCTAATTGTGCGAAGTTCAGAAATAGGTCCAACTGCATAGGGGAGATTTGTGTATTATAAATTTTATTTCATTGGGGAGAAGATAGATCATGGGTTTGGCATACTGGAAAATAAGTCTGAAGACACATTAAAGTTGAGTCCCTGGTTTTCCACTAAAATGTCAGATGAATCAAAGTTTTAAATATTAAAACATGAAACCATAAAATTTAGAAGAAAATGAAAGAACTATTGAAAGATGCGACTTTTTGAAAAAGAATTCTGTGAAGAAAGACAGTAAAAACAAAGTCAAAGTATAGATAGTAAACTGGGAAGAAATTGCAGCTAGTGTCACAGATGAAGTGCTAATTATGTATGTGTGTATATATGTATGTATGTATACATGTATGTATGTATGTATTGAAAAGTTTTGCAGTGAAATGGACACGTGAAAGAACCTATTGGAAGTGTTTGGGAAATAAAGGAGGAAAAAGCATAATACTTTCTAGGTCCATTGTGTTGTTGAAAATTGTCAGAATAGAATAAGACGATACCATATGATTTTGCTTATGTGTGAAACCTAAAAAACAAAGTAAAAATAAACAAAGAAAACAGAAACTAACCCATAGATACAGAGAACAAATTGATGGTGTGAGATGGAAGGGAGGCTGGGGGAATGGGTGAAAAAGGTAAAAGGGACTAATAAGTACAAATTGGCAGGTATGAAAATAGTCACAGGATGTAAAGTACAGCTTAGGGAATATAGTCAATAATATTGTAGTAACTATACATGGTGTTAGATGGGTACTAGACTTATTTGGGGTGAATACTTTGTAAGGTATATAAATGTCTAATCACTATATTGTACACCTGAAACTAATATATTGAATGTCAACTGCAATTGAAAACTTAAAAAAAACAAAATTTAATTAAACATAAAATAAAGGCAAGGGCCAGTTAGGACAGCCCGGTGGGAGCAGGTGGTTGGCTTGAGATAGCTTCTGCTGTGGGCAGATGTCTGTTGAATGGAAGGATGTATGTTAAAAAGCTCCTGTAAGAGAATAATAAAGAGGCCAAAACGACATATAAAAGTAGGTGAAGGATCTAAAGACAAAGTTCACAATAATGAAAATAAATGCAAGAAAGTATTAAACAAATGAAAGTTTGTTTAACCTCTCTCATAAGATAAATGCAGATTTAAACCACAGAATGCCACAATCGTTCACCTATCAGATGGGCACAGATCGAGAAGTTTGATAACACAGCTCATTTGCCAGAATGTTGGGAAAGGTTTCCACACGGAGTTGCTGGTGATACAGACCGACACAGCACCTATGCAGAACTATTGGACTATATCTATCAAAATGACAAATGCTGACATTCCTTGGCCCACAATTTAACTTCTAGAAATTACTAGTGCATATATGAGATGGTTTCTTTACATTAATATTTATTTAATTATTGTTTAGAATAAAAACTCATGCACATGTGTGAAATAATATTATTGAAATATCTTCATTACAGTTTTGTCTAGAGTAGCAAAAAATTGGAAGCAAGTTGAATGCCAACAATTAGAAGTGGTCAAATTTTAGATAGATGATAGATAGACAGGTAGATAGATGATAAATAGATAGATAGATAGATAGATAGATAGATAGATGATAGATAGATGTAGATCTATATCTATATATCTCTATCTCTACATATCTATATATATTTCTATATCTACATATCTATCTATACCTCTTTATCTATCTATTTATCTATTTATCTATCTATGTATATATTCATACCAGAATATTGTGCAAGTATAACATGAATGAGATAGCTTTATTTATGCTGACTCATAATATTTGAGGATACAGTGTAAGGTGAGAATATAAATCACAAAACGGTGTGCATAGTAGAGTGATACATTTTTATTTTTAAAAAAAGCAGTGTGCCTGTACATATACACCTTGGAAGCATACTCACAAAGCTGGCAACCCTGTAGACCCGGGAGGGGCAGGGGATGGAGACAGGGAAGGACTCACATTTCACCAAGTTACTTTTTCGATTTTCTGAATTTTGTAATGCAAGAATCTATTAAATCTATTAAATCTTCAAAGATGTGTTTTAATTGTTAAAAGGTCAGTAGGCCTTGGTGAGAGTTTGAGTATGAGGAAGAAGGGAAGAATCAGGAATGGCTCCTGAAAGATGTGCACAGTAACTGTGCACACAGCAGTGCCCTTGATGTGGGAGGGGAGACTGGCCGAGGAGAGAGGGTCCAGAGGGGGAACTGAGAGAGTGCTTCTAGACACCGGAAGCTTAACATAAATATCGCAATCCGAGAGGAGATATCAGGTAGACCATTGGAAAGGTTTGGATGGGAGGTATCAGTTTGGGAGTCAGGGGCATACAGCTGCCTTTGAGTTTGCAGGATTAGCAAAAATCTTATTCGAGAGATGAGATAGAGAAGACCACCAGGATTGTGCCCAGACCACGTTAACATTCTAAAGTCAGGGAATCTAATGAGTCCCTGACTTTACCAACAAAATGAATGAATTTACCAACAAAATAAGACCTGAAGCGTGGAGGCATGGAACAGGCGAACATACCTCGATGTGGGGTGGAGGAAAGGAGAAGAAATAAACCAAAGAACTTACGTACTTACAGACATAGCCCATGGACAGGAGCAATAGGGTAGTGAAGACATGGGTAGGGGCTGGGAGGATGGGAGCAAAGGCGGGGAGGTGAGATATCTGTAATACTATCAACAATAAAAAGTTTATTTAAAAAATAAAGTCAGGGAGAGGAAGAGGGCCCCAAGGAAAACATTCTGGAAGAAGCCTTCCTTGAAGCAGGAGAAAACTAGCAGGTGAGGAATCCCGGGATGAGCAGAAGGGAGTGAGGTGGAGGGATCAGCGGGCCGTGGACAATGAAGCTGAGTGGTCCAGCAGGTGGGTCTGGCCTCCTGGAAGCCGCCGTTGACCTAGACGCACTCAATTTCCTCCTGTGAGGTGTTCGTGGAGATGGGGAGGCTGGAATGCAGCCCAGAGAAGGCACAAAAGATGTCCAGGTTTCTGGAGATGACACTTAATGAGGGAAGTACTTTCCATTATGGGCTGAAAGTCCTGAGATGACAGGAAAAGTGGGGACCAAGAAAGGCACTGAATTCCAAAGAAAGGTAGGGTAGGGACTAGCAGCATCCTCAGGGAGCAAATGGCATTTGGGGCCCCCCACATGGAACCGGGCTTCAGACAAGACCCAGGTTTATAGTGGAATGGACCCTTGAAAGAACCTACTGGGGATACAGGAGGGAAATTGGGCTTGCTGAAAGGCAAGGACCAGTCAGGATAACCCATGGGAGCAAGTGGATGGCTGGAGGGGCTCCTGCTGTGGGCAGAAGTGTGATGCCTGGCAGGTTGCGTTTTAACAGTGTCTGTGAAGATACTAATTAAGCTGTAGCCAGAAAGTGAAGCCTGGCGTCGGGGGTGTGTGGGGCGGGGCACTCAAGACCCACTTTCTGTGTGTTGCTTGTGTTGGCATTCATGGTAGGTGCAGCAAAGCTGTCACGGTTGAGTAGAGGGGTTCCAGCCATGGGGTTCTTAGTGTGGGGTAGGGAGGAGTAATATAGGTTCATCCTTGGTAAAACAAACAAACAAACAAACAAACAAAAACTCTACCATCCTGGTGAGTGATGTTAATAAGGGGGGAGGCTGTGCATGTGTGGGCCAGGGGGAAATCTCTGTACATCCCTCTCAATTTTGTTGTGAACCTAAAATTGCTCTTAAAAAAATAAACACTTAAAATGTAAAAAAAAAAAATTACCACGAGGAAGTACTAGATGTCACTGTGTGTTATAATTTAACATAGTTATTTTATATAATGTGAATTTCACTTTTAAAAAAATCTGCCATGATTAAAGCACATCACCTCTAAGAGAAGGTTCAAGTAACACCATGGTTTCCCTACTGTAATAACTAGATAAACATAACATTTATTCCAAAATATGTTCTTTCAAAAGAAGGAAGGGAAGGACACTAGAAAAAAAAGGGTAGAGAAAAACTGGCAAGGCCAGGATAAACATGCAAAGCCCTGACATCCCCAAATTAAGGAGAAGAGAAAAACCATGTAGTGCCTGTAGTCCCACCAGATTTTTTAAAAATGTCTCTGATAAATTAACAAGCTTTCTTTCCTAAGGTGGTTTTGTGCAAGAAGGTGCCGTGCTGAATACTCACTTTGGATCACCTGGGATGCACTTGAAGAGAAGGCGTTATGATCATGCGTTAGAAATGTCTGAGTGAAAGCTATAATTTGATTGCCGAAAGAGGCTTTTAAACCTCAACTACATGATTATGTCACAACAAACATACATTTCTCTTTCCAATTGATTTCCCACACTATTTTGCAGCACACACATAGTTTCATGTGTGGCTTTGCAACCTACTGTACAACTTCAGTGTCTTAATATACACTTGAAGACACTGGCAATGATTTCAGCCATAATGTAACATACCACATACACTATATTCTGATCATTGCAGAAATAAGTGCTGCCCTGGCCGGTGTGGCTCAGTTAGTGCACCAGAAGGTTGCAGCTTCAATCCCCAGTCAGGACACATACCTAGGTTGCTGGTTTGATCCCGGATGGGGTGCATGTGGAGGCAATGGATTGATGTATCTCTCACACATGGATGTTTCTCTCTCTCTTTCTCGCTTTCTCTCTCTCCCTTCCTCCCGCTCTAAAAAATAAATAATCTCAATAACTAATTGCTTTTTGTAGAAAAATTTTAGACTATGAAAAAGTGAATAGAATATTAAACTTAGTAATAATTTAAAAATTAGTTATAAAATTAAAGTCATATAAATAAAAATTAATTACAATTTTATATCACCCAGAGACAACCATTGTTAGCCCTTGGAGGACTTTTGGGCATAAGATGCATATACATTATTATGCAAAATGGAAACTCTACTACATATGCAGATATTAGTCTGGTTTTATATTTTTGAATGTCATCAGTTTCTTAAAACATGATTTTGTATGGCTACACACTCATTCCTCCATGCAATTGTACCATGACTCATTTAACCACTCTCATACTTGCCCATGTTTTGTTATTGCTAATTTCTTATTATTAAACATTTTTAAAAACTTAAAAAAAAACTAAACTGAACTGACTAAACAGTAGAGGTGGGGGCAAAAGTAGGTTTACCATTATGAGTATGACAAACACAGAGTTTATTCTTGTAATATTATTAATTATTGTATTATTTTCCATATGAACAACTGTAAACCTACTTTTGCCCACTGCTGTATTTTGGTAAGTAAGTCATCAGACATTTAGTTGTGCAAGTTAAAAACCTGCTAGTCGTTCTTGCTATGGTTATCACTCCCAATCCCAAACCATCCAAATTATCTCACAAGCCTATTCGCTTCTTCCCACTATTCCTACCCCTGTATCAACACCTTGTCTTAATATTTTTGAGTTTCTTACTGGTCAAGTAATATACTAGGAACTTGTTATCTCTTTTATATCTCACTCTCTAAGAGGCAGATGTCATGTATCCTCTTCCAACTTTTCTCTCACGTATTTAATGGGATTTTTTTTTGTTTACTTTAAAATTTTTTGCATTTTGCAACATAGTTATATTTAACATTTATATCAATTTTAAATAATTTTAAATCACTATACTTATCTGTACACCTGGAAAATAGAATATCACCAATATTTTGAAGCCCATTGCCTGGACTTATCACTATCCTGAATGTTGTTTTACTATTCTTTGATTGTCTTTAAGATTTTATCACATATGTATGTAAATAAAATAATATATTTCTGCATTATGCTTATATTTAAGCATTATCATACTATTTGTATTATTCTGCAACTTGCTTTATTTACTAAACATTATATATTTTATTGAGATACAATTTGTATACCATAAAGAGGTGTAAGTCAGTGGTTTTAGCATACTAACAGAGTTGTTAAATCATCACTACTGTCTAAATCTGGAATATTTTTATTACTCCAAAAAAAACCCCTTATACCCATTAGCAATTCACTCCTGACTCTGCTCTCCCCAATCCTGTTGACCACTAATCCACTGTGTGCCTCTATTCATGTAGCTTCAGTTCATTCATTCAAACCGTAATGAATATATAACAATTTTTCACTTCTGCCAATGGAAATTTAGGTTATTTGTAGTTGTTTTACTTTTAAAATTTTTATTTTAACCTCACTTGTAAAAATATATATTTAACAATTAATTTTTAACAATTTAAGCACTATTTTATCATATATTTGTACATACATATATGTTCTAATGCACAATGTTTTGGACACAGGAATGGAATGGACTATCTTAATTCTGCCCACCTTTAACTTTAGTGCATATTTTAAAAATATTTTTAAAGTGAGTATACAAATTTAAAATTCTACCAGAAGGGCGTAATCGACTTTTAAATTTTCCTGTTTATATGTTTGTAAAATAATATCTCATTGTGGTTTTAACTTTTATTTCCTGCAGTTACTAAAGAGAGTGAGCACCTTTTCATGGGTTTCTTGGCCATTTGCAGTTCCTCTTCTGTGAAGTGAATATCAAGTTTTTGCCCATTTCATTACTGGGTTGTTGGTCTTTTCTCACTGATTTGTAGGAATTATTTATATATTCTGCATATTGATACTTATAAAAATGTACTTCCCTGACTTGTCATTGTCTCCTCATTTTCTTTATGTTGTCTTTTGAATGAGAAGCAATTCTAAATTTTAATGGATTCACATTTATCAAACTTGCCCTTTGGGTTTTGTACTTTTTTTTTTGCTTGTTTGTTTCATTAAAATATATTTTCTACCCTTAAAGTCACAATCATATACATATTTCTATATTTTCTTTCTTTCTTTTACTTTTTCTTCTTGGGTTTAAATAACCTGCATTTTATGTTTGTGTATGGTGTACAATAAGGGCTCGGTTTCATTTTTTTTCTTCTTTTTTCTGAAGCGTGTTTTGGATATTTGGCTTTTCTCCATGAGTCTGAATTACAAGTCTCCATGTTTGTACTGGTAAATAGTGTGCTCTCTCTTTTTCCCCACTGTCATTGCTTATTGCTATGCCAGTACCACACGATGTAAATTACTGCAGTGTTTATTTTATTGTGTGTGTGTGTGTGCCGGGGGGTGGTGCTGGGGGGGGGGGGGGGGCGGTCCAGAGAGGAAGAGAGAGGGAGAGAGAGATAGAAACATCAGTGATGAGAGAGATTCATTGATTGGCTGCCTCCTGCACACCCCACACTGGGATCAAGCCCACAACCCGGCCATGTGCCCCGACTGGGAATCGAACTGAGTCCTCCTGGTTCATAGGTCAACACCACTAAGCCATGCTGGCAGGGCTGTTGGTTTTTTGTTTTGTTTTGTTTTTAACAAATCTCACTGTCTGGTAAAACATTTCCTTCACCTTCTTCTTCAGGAGCATCTTGAATATTCGTAATCCTATTTCTTATAAGTTTTAGAATCAGCTGAACAAGTTTAATGAACCACCTTGTTAAAATACGTTTGGGGAGATTGGACACCTGTAAAATATAGGGTTCCTCTACCCATTAATATGGCACATTTTCCAATCTAATTAAGGGATTTCAAAATATATTTTAATAAAGTTTTATCATTTTCCCCACAGAGCTCTTAAACATATTTTGTTAGATTTATTCCTAGCACCTTTTCTATTTTGTTGCTATTGTAAATAGCACCTGTATAAAAGTTATATTTACTCTTTGTTGCTTGGTTATAGAAATCAACCTGATTTTTACTTTATCTTATACCTAGAAATTTTGTTAAACCTCATTATTAATAAGAGTAATTTGAAGATGTTTGAAGGGAATGTCTTTATAGATAATATACAAACAGTGGAATTTTAGTGTCTTCCTTTCAAACTCTTATTTTATTATTTTCTTCATCTTACTAAACTGTCTATAGCCACCAGTTCATGGTGTAAGAACAACCTTGTCTTAATGATTTTTGAAAAGGAATGTTTTAAATTCTACCATTTGTACAATGTTTGCTCTAAGATTTTAGTTGATTCAAATTTTATGCTGATAGTTTTAAGCTGAAGGGATGTAAACATTTATCAAATATTTTCAGCACCCACTGAGATGGCCTTAGGATTTTCTAGTTTAATTTAGTAGTATGGCAAACTACATTGATTGATTTTCAAATGTTAAGTCAAATTTGCATTTCTAGAGTAAATCTAACCTAGTCAATTTTTAGCTTTGGGTTCCCATGAAAACAGACCTTAAGATAAGTTCAGGGTGTCTGTTAAGTCTCACATCTGGTTTTGTGTCTGAAGCATCATCGTTTGTTTGTTGGTTGTTTGCTGACTGTCAATCTTTGTGCCTAAATGTTTAAGTTACCTTCTCTCTCTTTGGAGGATGGATACATTTTTGTGTCTATCCTCTCACTGAGCGGATCTTGGAGTTTCTAGCTGCATGAGAAGGTCCAGTTAGATTCTCCACTTCCAAGATATCTAAGAATTTTCTTCTGCTTCTTTGTTGATTTTAAACCCAAAGCACAAAGTTTCAGGAAATTGGCAAACCATTATTCATTGCACTGGTTCACCACTATCCTCCTGCCCCATTTGGTTTTGTCCCCTGGGGATTTTTCTTATGTTCTTTCAAGATCATGTGAACTTAAAAAGATTCAGACTTTTATTTCATTTTATAACTTACAAGTACTTTATAACAGACATTTTTCAGGATGCCAAATTTATAAGTTTGCTGGAAAGGGAAAACTAGAGTATTTAAAACAGGGGTCCTCAAACTACGGCCCGCGGGCCACATGCGGCCTGCCGAAAACATTTGTTTTTTTTTTACTTCAAAATAAGATAGGTGCAGTGTGCAAAGGAATTTGTTCATAGTTTTTTTTAAAACTATAGCCCAGCCCTCCAACGGTCTTGAGGGACAGTGAACTGGCCCCCTGTTTAAAAAGTTTGAGGACCACTGATTTAAAATATCCAAATTCAATCTAGAAACCTTCATTTTTACACTTAAAAAATGTATAACTATTTTCATACATGTGCTTTTAATAACATGTGATGTGAATACTATATCACACCAACAGATAGCAATATTAAGTAAAATATATTTGAACAAAGTTACTTACAATTCTAAAGATATTGAGTCTAATAGGATGACTAATTTTCTCAGTAAGTTATATGTGAATGGAAACTTTTTTACAATATACATTATATTTTGTAATAAGGGAAGACAAAAGGCAGGGCAGAAATCTTCCTTCCCTTACTCACAGATTTAAGTAACATGTACCTGGAATGAGCTGACAAAGACCTAGTTTTGAGCACACTTGTTACCATCACTTCTGGTTGGTCGGGACTACCACATACAGCCACACACTACTTCAGGGTCATTGTACACTATGAAGTATGGTGGTCCCTGGCTTTGTGCAGAATGGTGGCCTGGTCTTGTAGCAGATGACATACTTGAGCATTTAGTTATGCACTTATGAAATGAGAATCATGATGGTAGGGTTGATGCAATGAACAAACAGGATAGCGTGCATGAAATTACTCTATAAATGTTATTATTACCTCTGTGTGCATCTTTGAGAGAACTTACAAAGTTGGTACAAATTCTGTTGGATTTCAGCCCGACCTATGTGGCTCAGCAGATGAGCATTGACCTATGAACCAGGAGGTCATGGTTCAATTCCCAGTCAGGGCATCTGCCCAGGTTGCAGGCTCAATCCCTGGTTGGGGATGTGCAGGAGGTAGCCTATCAGTGATTCTCTCTCATCATTGATGTTTCTATCTCTCTCTTCCTCTCTGAAATCAATAGAAATATATATTTTAAAAAATTCCGTTGGATATTAGCCACTCATTCAACTTCATAAAGAATTTAACATTACATAATAAAGTCATACAAACCGTCGGATTCAAGCCAAGGGCACCAGAAAAAAAAAGTTCGCTCTTCCTATTTTCCTACTGTTCCACTCTCTTTTAATCTCACAGCGAGTTAGGCAGTGTTATTTTTTCCACTCTATCTTTCTTTTTGGGGTACCTATAACATTTCTTTAACTCAGCACATCATGAAGTTAAAGATAGGATCACAAGAACAGAAACTACCTTTCATCTTGCTTTAAATTTTCCCACCTGCCAAAGAAGAATGTCTAGCCCTTTGCTGCATTTGGCAGGCAAGTCCAGGATCTTTGGAACATGTTCTAAAAGGGGAGAGATTGAGGCTCTCATGGGCACATCCTCCCAGCCCCTGGGATCCTTAACCCAGGGGCCCTCTGATGTCTGAGCCAGGACAGAAGGACTCGCCTGCAGTGGGGATGGGGTGGCACAGGTAAAGAGGAGATAGTAGGAAATGGAGGGGGGAGAGGAAAGACAGTTGACAACTCAGTTTTAAGTATTTTACATTCAATGTATCAATCCTTTAAGGTATTTTGAGTAAAGGTGATGAGGACATGAGAGAGGGTCAAGGATGAGGGCCAGTCCAGGACGATTGAATGGAAGGACATACATTGCTTTCAGGACACCTGCCCCTACTCCCACTTCATGAGGCAGCTGACTCTGCTTTGAGGGAACGGCTCTGGACCTTGTGGTCTGCAGTCAATAAAACTCCGATTTTTGGCTGAGGCCATGTTTGAAGTGTATGGCCTGCCATCCGAAGAAGGAAAAGCCCTCCCTGACACACCTCTCCAGAGATGGTCGTGCCGCACGCAAAGCCATTGGTCAGGTGTCAGTGCCAGCGGTGCTGAGCCAGACTCTCCTGCAGGAGGGCAGCTGGCACATGGTTTTTAAAGCCATGTTTAGTTTTCATAGTCTCCGACTGTCTATGCAGTAAAACAGATTAATTGCTCTTTTAGGGCAATGAAAGTGCTTAATGGGGTAAGGCACATTGAACCATAAGTGCCTGATAGGTTTTAGTTATGGGTGGATACAACGTGTCTGGACAAGGACCAGATAACTCCATTCCAGGGAGCCCAGCGCTGTCCCCTGGTGCCATTGACACGTTGCTCTTCCTGACTAGAATCCCTCCCTTCTTTCCCGCCTCACTCAGGACTGTTTTGACAGCTCTGTTCTACATGCACTTTCCCTCTAAACTTTATCAGCCAATTTAGCATTAAATCACACACCTTTTATTATGGATGCTTGGTTCACCTGTGTTTTAGCATACTGGTTAGGAGACAGATTCTCCAGGCAGCCTGCCTGCGTTTAAATCCCAGCACTGCCACAGTCAGCTGTGTGACCCAGGCAAGTTACTAGCACCCTCTGAGCCTCAGTTTGCTCATTTCTAAAATGCAGATAAAGGTCATTCTTACTTCACAGGTAGAAGCAAATAAATTATATTTTTGACATATGGGGATCACATAAGCTAATTTTTGAAGAGTGCTAAAACTGTCTGACATACAGAGGCATATAAGTGTAAGCAATAGCTATGCTTTCAGGGTAACCTCAGGGGAAATCTCAGGGCCTTCAGATTCAGATAAACTTGACTTAGAATCCTGGCTGCAACCCATCTCTTGATGGTTTTGTCAAAACCATGTGGTCCACAGAGCGTAGAATATTTACTATCTGGACATTTACCAGCAGTTTGAGCCTGATAGAATCCATGTGGGACTCCTAGTGACATGCTGGAAGGTGCTAGCACACAGACATGAAGAGTCCCCCTCCTGCTCCCCGCCCCCCCCAGTGTGCCATCACTGTGCTGAGGTCCAGCTGGGACTCCCTATCTCCATGGCCAGCAGACACACCAGAAGCTAACACGTGGCCAATGGGTGGTAAAAATGTCAAACTCTTGGTAAGGTGTATGCAATAGCAGTCTCTCTTGCTGGTTAGTATTAAGTAGATGTGCATTGAATGGAACATGTGAAAGTTAAAATATTTGAATCCAATTTCCAGTGTCCTTTACTGACCTCGGAGGGTTGTACAGAAGCCCCTGTGGGTAGACATGTCTGTGCCCTCAAGGTAACAATATGTCGCTAAATGCACTGCAGGGCCTCAGCTGCATAGCACCTGATGGTTCTCAGTGGGATTACCAGAGACCCCAGGGGCCACCACAGGCAGGCATGGGCCAGCACCTGCCCCACCCTCATTGGCATCCATAGTGGCCTCAGGCTCCTCATTATAAGAGTCAGGTGTCCTGAGATGGCCCTGACCAACTGTCCTCCAAAGTGTGTGTGTGTGGGGGGGCTCTTCCTGTGCTGGCAGCTCCTCATTACCTGATGTGTTAATGAGCCCAAGTGCATCAGCTCATTTCTGGTGGAGTATCTTAAATCATAGATCTTAAGTCTCTATGGATTTAAAGATGTTTTCCTGAATTTAAAGATGGCATGGCAATATCTACCTTGTATGATTGTTTTAAAAATTGAGATCCTTTATGTGAGGAGGCAGGCATAGAACATGGCCCTTGATAAACACCTAGTAAATGGTAGCTATAATATTTCATATAGTCATTCAACAAACATCCATGGAGGGTCCACTGTATACAGGTGCAGTTTTAGGACCAGAAGATGCCACAGAGAGCAAAGAGGGGCATGGCACCTGACTGGGCAAAGTTTTCAGTCTAATTGGGATTATAGAGAAGTTAATGTGTAAATACACATCAGTGTGGGCTTTTCTATTTTTAGGAGGAGGGGTAGGGTAGTAGAGGAGAAGCCTCTCAGAAGGATTAAATGTACTTTCCAGGGGAAGTGCTACCTATGCTGAGATCAAAGGACAAGTATGACAGTAGCTGGAGAAGTAGGGAATTGCATTTTAGGCAGAAAGACCAACTTGTGCAAAGCCTAGACCCAAGAGAGAGTATAGTATATGTGGGGAGACAGAAAAGAGATTGATCTGATGGGGGCAGCCTTGGGGAAGGGTGTGGGATTGAGAGAATCTAGATTCTTGTTGCAAGATCAATCACTGCCCTTGATCAAGTCAGAATCATTTGTTTCTCAATTTCAATTTTTTCATCCATAAAGTGTGTGTGTGTGTGTGTGTGTGTGTGTGTGTGTGTTTCTTTCTAGGTATATTAATCAGACTAGACTATGCTCTGGTAACTACTAAATCATGATGACTGAACCCAACAAGGTTTATAGTTCATAGTATGTGTCCTTGCAGATTGGTGTGGGTTCAGCTCTGTCAAATTTGTGGAGGTTCTGCCCCCTGAAACTTGTAGCCTCCTGTTTCCCAGCCAACAGAAAGGAGAGTGGTGGGCTCAGTACCTGCTTCACACATTACTTCCTCTCACTGCCTGTGGCCTAGGACTTGTCCCACAGCCCCATTCCCTTCGGCATGTTGGAAGGGAAGTCTTCCAGGTGCTGGAAGGAAAGGAGCCAGATACCCATGAGCACAGTAGTCTCTACCATTGGTGTCCCTAAGGTGCTGCAGATTCCGCAGATGCTGGGAAGTTCATCACTGGCGCTTGACATCGGAAGTGCAGGTTTGTTTGGCTCACTGAGCATCTGTTAAACTCATCCTACATGCAGGAACCCTGGCCCCTGAGGACCCAAAGGGAAATGAGGACAGGGCTCCTTCTCTCAAAGACACAACATTGAGTGAGGAAAATGGGAGATATACCAGGGATTGGTCTCAGTACGTTGCCTATATCATTATTCTTATTTTATAGACAATGAAACTGAGGATCAGAGAGGTACTTACCCTAAAATCAAATGGCCAGTAAGTAGCAGAGGGAAGATTCAGGGCTGGGAGGTTGAGCTCTGAAGGCCATGCTGAGACACCCTCCCGAAGTTTTGTGATCCGCACAGCCGCTGGGGCAGATTTGGATCCAGTAGTCAATGAATATTGCCAGTAACATGCTTTTCTACTTTCTCATTATTAGCTAAGCAAAGAGTACCTTATTGGGCCTACTGTGTGCAATGTACTGTGCTAATGTTGGGGAGGGGAGGGACAATGAAGCATGCCACATGAATTCGGATCCAGGGATCCTTTAATAAAATTGGATAGGAAACAGATGAAATAGTAATAACTACATTGATTAAACTTTTATTATAAACCAGGAACCCAGATTAGCATCCTGTGTTTGTGCTTCCCCCTCTCTTCCCAGTAGAGCAGCTCTGGACAGAGAAGATCAGGAGGGGAGGAGATGGGACAGAAATGATCAGTGACTGGCCAACCTGAGGCCAGCTGTACCTCTAAAATTCTTGAAGGAGCTGAATTTGCAGGGTGCCCTGATTTTGGGGGAATGACCAATAGATTCTTGAACAGGCAGAGTGACAATCAGAATCCTCAGAAGACCTGGAACTTAGCCCACTTCTCAGAACCTTCATCCACAGATGGTTGTTGTCTTCCAGTCAGCCCCTGGTTAGAGGCGCTCCAGGGAAGCCTTTCCTGTATCCTGAGTCTGATTGCAAATGTGGACTTGAACCACCTCAATATATCACTGAATGTGCCCTGGCACCAAGCACTAGGCTCAGTGTGGTGCCTGCCAGTGTGACGGGCTAAGAGGGTTCCTGGAAGTACCTGGCTGCAAATTTATTTGAAAAATTGGCCTAGATAGAAATGTTTTTAAGCTATTGTTCTTTGTCTGTAAATCTTTGGAACAGCTGTTATATATTTTGCCTCAGAACATATGGTGGAATGGGAAAAAGTTATTGTGAGATCCCAGTAAAGCCCAAAAGGAGTATCGGCCAAGAGGGAAGGAGGGGCATCAACCAGCAAAAGGTTGGGCTGAGTATTGAAAAGAAAGGATACCGACTCCTTTGCATTGGAACCACATTTAACTAATGGAAAGGAAGGGTTTCCATCTATGTTGAATCCTTGGCAGTCCCTTGGGGCCCTCCTGGTCTTAGCCTGAATGTCACTGCTCCTTCTCAGGACTCCAGGAGCACTCCTCTGCTGAGTGCTGGGTCACTCTTGTTTGCTGCCATCATTCCTTCCACCGTAGGTCCTGGCATCCATATCTACTGATATCCATTCTCCCATTCTTCTCCGTTTTATGGTAATTTTGAGGAAGCATAAAACCACTTGGCTGCATGTGCTAAGGACTCTCCAATCTTGTTTGGAGCTCAATGTATGTCAGTCATTGAGTTCCAGATGATGGGATATGATGGGTGACACTTTTAGGACAGGTCTTTCTAGGGAATGGACATGAGCCCCCTTGTTTTATACCTTTTGGAACCATTTGGACTCGGGGGTAAAAGATTTGCATTGAGAATGGAAGAAATGCCCTGCCAGTTCTGCACCAGCTACATCTGGGTTGATATGGAGCACATCTAAGGCTCCTGTTTTGAAGATGTTTGTATGAAACCTCCAATTCTCTCAACCTCATCTCGGATTCTGGCCACAGTGATGGCTGGCAGTTCAATGAAGCTACATCTTATCTCATGCTGACAGCCCCTCAACTCAAACGCAAGGCACCCCTCTCTTGATCTTCCCTGAGCTTTCCTGGTACTGAAGATGCAAGGCAATGTCTTCTCAGCACTCATGCATACGCTTCCTGGAAGTGCAGGGGACTTAGCATACCATACAGAACTCTCAAACAATGGAGGGGGGAGCAGATGGACACGTGTGTCTCTCTTTCATACCACAACCTAACAGTGATGGTGAACCTATGACACGCGTGTCAGAGGTGACACGCGAACTCATTTTTTTGGTTGATTTTTCTTTGTTAAATGGCATTTAAATATATAAAATAAATTTCAAAAATATAAGTCTTTGTTTTACTATGGTTGCAAATATCAAAAATTTCTATATGTGACACGGCACCAGAGTTAAGTTAGGGTTTTTCAAAATGCTGACATGCCGAGCTCAAAAGGTTCGCCATCACTGACCTAGGAGATGGTATATTATGTGGGCTCATCCAACATGACTTGTGACACAGAGACAGGCACATGCAGAGGGAAGACAATGTGAAGACACACAAGGGAAAACCACATGACGTTAGAGACCAGGATTGGAGTGATGTGTCTACAAGCCAAGAAACCAAGGATTGTTAGCAACAGAAGTGAAGTGAAAGATATGGAACAGAGCATGGTCCTACCAATACCTTGATTTCAGACTCCTGGTCTCCAGACTTGGAGAATAAATTTCTGTTGCATTAAACTATCAGTTTGTGGTCATTTGCTATAGAATCCCTAGGAAACTATTACAATTAGCCTAAACCATTTTTGAAATGTCAGATAATTAAGAAGCAATAAGCCCTAACTGGTTTGGCTCAGTGGATAGAGCATCAGCCTGCGGACTCAGGGTCCCAGGTTCGATTCCGGTCAAGGGCATGTACCTTGGTTGTGGGCACATACTCAGTAGGGAGTGTGCAGGAGGCAGCTGATCGATGTTTCTCTCTCATCGATGTTTCTAACTCTCTATCCCTCTCCCTTCCTCTCTGTAAAAAAATCAATAAAATATATTTTTAAAAAAATAAAAAGAAGAAGCAATAAAAAAACTACTGGGCTTACCCGACTGGTGTTGCTCAGTGGTTGAGTAGCAACTTATGAACCAGGAAGGCATGGTTCAATTCCTGGTCATGCCCGGGCTGCACAGGCTTAATCCCCAGTAGGGGGCGTGTAGGAGGTAGCTGATCAGTGATTCTCTCTCATTGATGTTTCTATCTCTCTCTTCCTTTCCCTTCCTCTCTGAAATCAATAAAAATATATTTAAAAAATAAAAAAGACTACTGGGCTTATTTTAAAAGAACTAAAGAGCCAGCTTGACAAATTCCCACTGACCAAAATGGTGCAATTTGAATTTCAATAAGGGTAGAAATGGCAAAGATTGACATATATCATATAGGATTAAATCCTTGTGATTATAATATTTTTAAAAACCAAATTGGTCACTTTTTTGAGGAGAGTATGTAATGAGTCCATTATCTGGAAACCTCAGTGAATAAGTGGAAAGAATCAAGCCCTTATTTTGTTTATCCTATAGCAACTATATACTCCTAACTAAATATTAGATGAGGTTAAAGGTCTCATAGATTTATGCTAGCTAATAAATGAAAACAAAATGGTAAAATTAAAAAATAACTATTTTCCAATCTCCACTGAATCTATGGATTGAAGCACTGAGTACTAGTAGCTGCTACCATTGAAAGGGAATGAAAACCAAACATGAAGTTTCTCCTGATGATGGAGCACAATGCCACCACTAGTCTTGCCAAAGGAATCAGACCCGAATCAGATCACACCTCTGAATTCAGCTGCTTACAGTGACACAGAATTATTGCTGTATGCAACTGGCAATCAGCAAGTTCTGGAAACACAACAGGATAATTGACCTAGATTATTCAACAAATGAACTGTAAGGAAAAGAAATAGCCCACATTCTTAAGAAAATGAATGGGATTGGGGGATGTATAAATTTAAGATCATATCAAGTTTAAGTACAGCAATAAAAAATGCAAAGAAATGATTAGTATAAAAGTGCCAATAGCCGTGACTTTGAAGGGGGCAAGAGCTTGTAACTGGGGTAAGGACTCATGCGGGGCTTCTGAGAAGACTGACTTAGTTCAATTTGTTGACCTAGTAGCTGTTACAAACACAATGGCTTTGTAACAATTCATTAACCTCCACATTTGCAATATACTACGGTATCTGTGTTTTATGAGCTTGTCCCAAAGAATGCTCCTATTTTCTTATTGTTTTCAAGCTGGTAGCAACTCATTGCCCTTTCTTTAAGAGTCTTCATCGTCTTTTTGATTATTTGATAAAGTTTACTTCTATGTTGAATGTGTCTTTATCGAGACAGATGCACACTTTTCTGTGTGGATTGGGAAAATGGTCTGACTATTGGTAGTAGTGAAAATTGGTCATGAACTCGCACATGGAAAATTACTGGCCAGAGTACATCAGGATGATAGCAGTGCATGGGTTCCTGTGCTGACTTGTCTATTTATGCATTCATCAAGCACTTGTTGCCAAGGAGTGGGAAAGAGACTATTCAGGACCTCTATGTAAGCAGAGGGCAATTCCTAGGGGATGCCAAGTAGAGGTAGGGAATTGAAACACAGCGGTAATAAACCTGGCATTTACAGGGGCCTTTCAGGGGAGAAGATAGTAAACAGTACCCCAAGGCCTCTGAAATGAATGAGAAAAGGAGGTATACATGTCAGGACTCCTTCGTGTGTAACTGACACAACTTAAGCTGAAAATCATTGTAGTGGAATATTCAATTGAACCTCTCAGTGCCTTAGAGATTCGGGACAATGGAGCAGGATTGCCTGCATCCGTGGGAAAAACCATAGGTGTTGCAGAAAGTTCTTTCTGAAATCCTTCGCCAATTACTCACCACTGGCCAATGTAAAAGAAGAGGCGAGTTCAAGGAGACTAATTATTGAGCTGGCTTTCCTCAAAGGTCTAGTTTGGATTTCCTGTCACTTGCATTCCCAAGTCAACTAATGGATGCTCATGAGAATCTTTGAGCAACAAGGACATGCTTTCAAGAAGAAGAGACTTCCTGACATGTAAAGTCTCACCAGTCCTGCATTGGGTCAAGAAGTGTGCAGTCAGGACAGGAGCTCTGGGTGGGGGAGAGGGGCACTGAGAGGCACCCCCTGGAAATGGTGGGCACATTTGAACAAAGAGACTGCTGACTGTTACCTGGGGAAGCAGTCAGGCAGGAAAGCTGTGGCCGCCCACAGTGACAGGACCGAAGGGCAGAGAGCGCTGCAGTGGGAGAAACACGCTCTTTCCAAACTGGGTGGGGTGGTGTGTGTGTGTGTGTGGGGGGGGGGGGGGGGCCAAGGCTGCCAAGATTTCCCGTTGACCAGATGGATACCAGGAAAGGTCACTGAGCTGGAGCCCAGCTCAAGGACTTCTCCCCAAAGGGCTGCAGGGAAAGCCAAGTGCCCGGGAACAGTCCTCAGCTGAGGGTGGGGCTCCTGAATCCAGAATATAGAAACACCCGGCGTGTCGACATTTGCAAACAGCAGGAATAAACAGCTAGATTATGAAATATGTTTAAGGAACACTCTCCCGTCCCTCTGGAGAAGCCAGAGTAGTGAGCCGAGAGCCGGAACACCAGGCGTGGGAGGACAGATGCCAGCCCTCTCTTCATCGCCGGTTCCAGGGTTTCAGGGAATCCCTGAGCTTTCAGGCGGGGATGTCTGAACAGGAAGAGAGGGGAAGGTTTTGTGTCGATCAGAGTGGGATTTTTACTGTCTGAGAATGGGAACGTTCCAATAACCAAGGGTGACCAGAAAAGTTATGGATTGGTTTAAGGTATATTTAGGAGGCAGAGAGGGGGGACATGTAGAAAGTGTTTGAAGTTAATGGTGCCTACTGGTTGCACTAGCTTAACTAGAAAAGACTTACTGGCCTACAGCACCAAGTTCAGCAGTTGAATGGACTGCACGTTTGGATCTGGAGTTTAAATGGTGTACTATAATCTCTCTCTCTCTCTCTCTCTCTCTCTCTCTCTCTCTCTCTCTTGTGTGTGTGTGTGTGTGTGTGTGTGTGTGTGTGTGTGTTTCTCTCCTTCACCTTCTCAACTTATTTCTGTTTCCTTTTTCTTGCTGGCCCTATTACCTTCACGTGGTAGGGAAGATGGCTGTTGGCCACCTCCCCCTTCGACTTCATGGCTTGTGATCTGAGGGGAGAAGGAATCTTTTTCTCCCAGTGGCCACAGAAGAACTCTGGTCCTGCTTGGGGTTTGTCACTACCCCTTGAACCCATCCCTGCAGAGGGTAAGTGAGGTACCAGGATTCACCAGACTCCGTCTCATCCCCTTTCTGTGGGTGGGGACAGTTGGTCCCAGACTTAATCATCTAGCCAGAGTCACATGGGATGAGTGAAGGAATGTTCTCAGGTGGAAAGAGAAGTGTGGGGTCAATGAAATAACATGTGTCCACTGCAAGCACAATGAACTGGAGAGTCAGGCACCAGCCGACGTACTGTAGGATCAGTCTGTGGAAGAACCACAAAAGGCTCTTTGATTCAACTTCAGAAAAGACTGGAAGTAAAAGTACACTTTGCTGCCATCTTCAATGGAACGGAATTGAGGTCCCATCTCCTCTCTAGTGTTTGTTCCTTGGTGTGTATAGCTGTGAGATGCTGAGTGGAGGGAAATGAAAGTACTGAGGCTATGTTAACATTTTCAAAATAGGTAAATTGCTCAAAGGAACAGTGTATTGAAGGCAATAACCAACATGCTCAGCAATGCTGGAAATTCCAGAGCACTCCAAAGTAGATATTGAAACACAAAATTAGGTATGGCCACTGGCACAGATTTCCCCACATATGACTAATATTTTTCTTTCAGTGTGTGACAGCCAAGGGAATGCAAGGGAAGGCATTGTCCATAAATTATCATCAAGCATCTGGTATACATTTTAATGCAAATGACTACATGGGAATACAATTCCTTTTCACCATAACCCCCTCCCCTCCTCCAGCAATCGCCTAGTAACTCTGCATTTGCTTACATAACTAAAAGAAAAGGTAACTGTAACACTTTCTCTTTTATGCTCTAACTCAGTAGCAAAAGCAAATAGGTTAACATAGAACATAGATAAATAATTGGTTACTCTCTATTCTAATATTACTTGATTTTTAAAATGTGTTTTGTAAAACTGTCCTAAATGGCCATTAACAGACACATTAAAAGAACTACGTTTCAAAGTTGTTTCCAGCACGGGTGACTTGAGGGACTTTTAAGTCAAGTAATTTATAGAAGTGGCAGCAACACTAGACAGCCACCAACAACTTGAATTCTGCTTCTGCTTCTATGATTTAATAGCTATGTAATTGTGCACTTACCCTAAATATTTCCTCATCTAATAACATGTGGGTATCTGTCTAGATGCTTGCTAAGGCTCCTTCCTGTTCTAAAATATTACATTTTTTCTATAGTGTTTAAATCCAGAAATCTAATTTTGTAAGTAACACAGCTATTGAGCTTTACTATTTCAATTAGCCAATGTATTGGATAGAATTATATGTGAGGTACTATGCCAGGAAATGCAAAATAAAAATTAACTTCAGTGGGATCCAGAATTCATTGTTTCTCCTACTTTTTCATGGTTTCTCACCCCTCTCTCAAGCCATTACTTCCCTCTGTACCCAACTTTAATTCCAAGATCAACTTACATTTTTTATTGTCATGCAAACACTTTTATTTCACTTAAAAATTTCAGTAAGTCAAATATAAACACATGTTGAAACATTTTAGATAACAAAAAATAGGCAACCACTCTCAGATTTTTAAAAACATAAGTAAGATCACAATAGCAGAAACCTGTAAAGTACCTAAATGTCCATCAATAAAGAAGTGACTAAATCAACTATAACATATTCATGCTAGGGGGTATCATGTGCAACAATTAAAAAGAATGAGAAAGATCTCTTTCTCTGCCAAGATCCATTTATTATCACTCCCTTGGAAATACCCTCAGCTGCCCCTACCTTGCCCATCTGTAATGCACCCACTTGAACTTAAGTGCAATTCTCTGTCACTGGGCAGCTGTACCAGAAGACCACGCTGGTCTTCTGTGAAATTCACAAACACAAACATAGAGTGATCCCAGGATGGCTAGACAGTCATCAGCATCTCTATGACCCAATGTCCCTTCCACTCCCCCTGCCCTCCTCTCTCCTGAAACCTCCATCACCTCCTGTCTTATCCTGACTCTCACTGATGTATAAGTTTCCCAGGGCTGCTGTGACAATATACCACCAACTGGGGGAACTTAAAACAATAGAGAGTTATTCTCTCACAGTTCTGTGGCCTTGGATCTTTGGTGTGACAACACAACAGTCCAATATCTGCCTCTGCCTTCACATGGTGTTCTTCCTGCATGTCTCTGTATCTTCTTGTAAGGCCACCTGTCATATTGGATTAGGGTCCACGTAATGGTTTCCTCTTAACCTAGTCACACCTGCAAAGACACTATTTCCAAATAAAGTCACACTTACAGGTACTGGGGATTAGACTTCAACATATCTTTTGCGGAGGGGGCGGGTGTTGAGGGGGACATAATTCAACCTCCTCAGGCAGACTTGTTCCTTTTTGTTTCCTCTGTATAGTTTGTTTTTACTCAGATGACCACTTGGTTCCTTATTTCATTCTGGGAGGAAAAGTGAAGGGCCTTTCTGTGGCCTACAAGGACATAGAGCAACTGGAACTATTTCCTCTTCTGCCTTCCCTCCTAACGCCCTGCCTCTTCCACTGTTTCAGCCAAGGTGGTATCTTGGCACCCCAGGCAGGCCTCCCCTTGGGGACGTGGCTCGACCTTGCTGATCTTACCCTGGACATCTTCCTGCCTCCTTTAAGGCTTTGCTCACATGTCACTTCATTGGTTCTCGTTACCATTTCTACTTTATTTTTTGTAACAGAAGTCACTCTGCAACTTGCAATGTAATGTTTATTTATTACTTCCACTGTTTGTAATGCATTTCCCACTGTTAGAATTTACACCTCACATGTGTTGTTTAACTGATACACTAAATTGTTTGGGTACTACTAGGTCTTTAATAACTGTTGAATTTATCAGTATATGCAACCAGTCTTTCCAAACTTTTTTTTTTAAGAACCTGTCAAATATTTTGAAGGACATATCCCCCCTGAAAAAAATTACTGGTTTATATTTTTGTCTAAAATGATGTAATGAGCCACAAATTAGGTTTAGTAACTAAATACTCCAGTACTAAAAATTAATATAAAACAAATGTAGAGAGCCCAGCCTGGAATATATTATTTTTGGTCAAAAATTAAAAAATTAATTTTATTAAGACAATTTGTAGGAAAATATATGGAGATATTAAAAGTAAAAAGTACACATTACCTTTTTTGTGACTGGAAAAACAACACATAGGGTTGAGGGGATTTTGTTGTTATAATTTCAATTAGCGAAGTTGATATATCATGTTATTCTCTTGGTACTTGCTAAGCATGCATCAAATATTCACGCATTTTAAGACACTTTCTTGAAGCATTTACTTTTTTTCAATCTAAGTATCATTGAGACAATATTCCTATTTATTAGAAACATTGTTAAGAAAATTTCTGTAGCTCATTATATTATATGAAATGTCAGTAACTACTTGTTGGTTAAATTTCAAATAACAAATAGAACTTGGCAAAAGGAGAAACCTTGTCATCTGCAAAAGTATATCACATAAAACTGTTTTCAGAATAAGTAGATTTCTGTAGGGAAATTCTTTCTCTTGTGAACTATTTGAAGTCAATATTCAATTTAATAAATAAAGGATATGGTTAAAAATAATTAGGAATAACATTTATTTTAAATAACATTCTATATGCAAATAACTTTCATAGCAGGATTTATATCACTATACTAAAATATGTCAATTTGGGATGATTTAATATTATTCATAATGATAATAATGTGTGTATGAATATAATTTTCAGCCTAGAAAACCATATCAATGCATATGTATAGAGTGCACTGTTAAGAAGGTATTGCTTGATTAGACAAAATATCAACCTAAATTAATAATGAGATCAAATATGTGTACTTGATTTACTTATCTGTAGTTTTGGGGCTGTCCCCACCCCCCACCACTCAACCCTACCCTTACCCCACCCAACCTTTGAGTCCTATAGTTAAAACAGTCTTCCTGACTCACAGGTGGGATTAATCGAATTCAAAGCTGTTTAAGGAGTCTGATTTGAATGGCGGTAATAGGGATATATTTATGACACAAGTATTATGAGAAATAAGTTGGTTGCCATTTGGTATAAGTTTAAAAGCAATGTCTTATACCTGTCCAATGTTTACAGTGGAAAATAAGGCTCTCCTAGCAAAGACACTTAACATTATTTCAAAGATACTAAATTGTATAACCGTGAGTATACTCACAGAAATGAAGCTAGACAATGGCCATATCTTAAAATCTAGGCAAAAAAAAAAATGTCTCCTTGAATGTTAGGGCATGTGGAAAGACTCAGCTGTTGTTTACCTTGAAAAGCTCCTTAAATTTAGGTATTTACACCATTTGATAAATAATACAGTAGTGTCTCTGAAAAGAAGTTTCAAGTCATCATTCTGTTTATTCATCTCAAGCCAGCTTTTCCAAAAATATATTTCCTCCTGTATTTCTTATCTGGGGCTTTCAATAAGTCATATGGAATCAAAGTAAAAACACATTGTTACCAATGACAGGTTCACCTACACAGTTAATAAATTATTTACTTACATCATGCATATATCCAAAAACTACCATTGTACCTAACTGGGTAAATAAATGCTTGTGGAATATATAAAACAGGGTATGGTCTTTTCATCTAATGTTGTGATTGGTGAGGAAGAATTTATTTAAAGTGAGGCATTATAATGGAGTGATGAAGCTTAGAATAGTCATTTCAGGCAGTACCCAACATGTGGTCTGGGAATGTGGGAGTTTAGGAGTCTGCAGTAATTTGCAAGGGTTCAATATGTCCACATTTTTCTAGCTCTGTGACCTTGAGCAAGTTAATTAATCTCTTAAGGCCTCAGTTCCTTCATCTTTAAAGTAAGTATACTAATAATGTGCACTCATAATGTCAAGTGTGTAATTAACACTACGCTTACCACATAAGTACTCAGTAGCCACAGATCAAATGATTTTATAGAATGAATAAATTCTATTTCTCCATCTGTGCTAATAATTTTACAATTTTGAGATGTTATTGTAATTACTAGATCACACATACACTTAGTAGACATTCTGATGATATTGATAGAGACAGAGATAGAGATAGAGTTAGATAGAAGTAGAGGTAGAGATGATAGGGATAGGGATAGGGATAGGGATAGGGATAGGGATAGGGATAGGGACAGAGACAGAAATATTTTTAGAATCACAGGTTGGAATCTGCAGTCCAGAGAGAATGAATACTAAATTCAAGGCCACAGAGTTTGTGAGAGGAAAAGTCAGCATCCAGCAGGTAGAATCCCTCTTTTGCCAAATGAGAAGGGAGGATCAATTCAGTGTCTTTACCACTGAGGTTCACCAGTGATCAGGGTTATGTCTGTTTTCAGATAAAAACTTGAAAAAAATGGTGTGGGTCATATTTCATTGTTATAAGCATATCATAGGCTTTTTCAACTCTGAAAATTATTAAATTGATATTTTAATAATCCAGTCCATATGGATCAAATGAGATTTGTCAGAATAACAATGCAATTTTACAAATAGATTTTGTTTGGTATTATTGTTTCATCCTGATTTAAATATCTAAGATGTTTATGTTTATCAGCATTACTCAATTTTTTCAAAACTTCCCCGTTCCCCTGTCTCCCGTCCCCCGTCCCCCATGACTTCATTAACTGCAGCCTGAGCTTCTGAGGCAGGAGATGAGGTACAATCATGGTCCAAGTCAAATAGAATTTAAGCATAATTGTCAACAAACGTTTTCATTATTGCCAGAACCCAATTGCTATAACACTACTAAAAAGCTCATAAATTAATTAAAACTGTGTGTTCTGCACTTTCCCCAAGAAATCTCCACGGAAAGTAATGCAAATGGTGTGTAGCTTTTGATGAATTATGCTGCTCTCATTCCTAATGTAAGGTTGAGTTTCTCATTATTAAATGGTCATGTGCCAAGATAGTTGGTGGCCTAATGGTCAATTAAATTTCAAATGGTCTTTAAAGACCAGGATTAGTTATTTCCCTTTATTTTCAATTCTGTAATAATTGCCTCAAATCCCTGAGAAAATGTTATTTTATTTTGTTAATCCTCACCTGAAGATATTTTTCCATTGATTTTTAGAGAGACTGGAAGGAAGGGAGAGAGACAGAAAAAGAGAACATCAATGTGAGAGAGACACATCGATTGGTTGCCTCTCACATGAGGCCCTGGGACCAGAGATTGAGCCTGCAACCAAGGTATGTGCCCTTGATTATGCCCTTGACCAGAATTGACCCTGGAACCCTTCAGTCCCCAGGCCAACACTCTATCCACTGAGCCAAACCAGCAAAATCCCTGAGAAATTTTTAAATGCACTTCATTTGCAGTCAGGTTTTGAGAATTATAAAATACTGCTTTCCAAAAATATTTCTTACAAATGAACCTTTTTCATCATTAGACAATCATTAGAATTATGATGTAGTGCAAAGCAACAGTAACAATGCCAACATGTCAGAAATGGAACATCTTCATTTCACTATTGAAGACATTTTAATCCTGCTTCATTGTTTTACATTTACAATTTGCATGTCTCAGAGACAAACGCTTCATGGATTCAGCTTGTGCCATAAGCATAGGTCTTATAAGTGTGGCCACTGAAAACAAATGGCTTTCAAAGGACTCACATTTGGGAAAATACTTGAAAATTTCTTACTGGATTTTCCCGTTGTCTTATATTACTCATTTTACACAAAACTTTAATGTTCGTGGGAAAAAGTACCTAGATTTCCTGCACCTCCAATCAGACGATGCAGGAAGAGTTCCAGACTCCTGGCCATAACCCCACAGTGAGCCCATGGAGCACCCTCTGATTACCTCTGTTATGATAATGGGGATTTGTGTGCAACACTGAAAAGTACCTAGAAAGCCATGTGTTTAAAGTTGAAAAAAACACGAGTTTCTCCTCTATTATAACTTATGTTTGAAAAATAAAAAACCCCACACATTTTGAGAGGTCAAGAGATCTGTCACACACAGACTTGGACATGGATATTGACTACACACAGCAAAAGACGTATTACAAATTATGGGCATCCTGGCATTTGGTTGATGTGCATGGAAAGCCTGGATCTGGTGACTCAGAGGAGGTTGGGGGAGAAGGTGTGGGAGTCCCTGAGCCTCTCCAGATGTTAGTGCTGCTCCTGAGTGTAATTCTCCCAGAGCTTGGTCACCTGCTGCCAGCCCACTGGGGTACCTGAAGAAAGATGGGGAGAATGGGCAAGTCCCAACTAGGAGAGAGATTTCAGGACTTTTTAAAAATTACTTTTTTTGTGACATTATTATAGAGTAACAAGAAGTTGCAAAACCATACGAAGAGGTCTCTACAACTGCTCCCCTCCATGGATGCAATGGTACTTTATCCTGATGTGGCATTATCCTGCTTCTGACAACCCAGTTCCATGACTAACCATGTCCCATGCACTTCCCTTACACTACTGTGAAAGGAAGAGCCATTTTTGGACCACACAAATAGCGTTACCCTGGGAGAAACAAGGGGGAAACACGTTGACATGGGGCACAGTCTCTTGATTGTGAGAAGATTCCAAGGTATGGCCAGGAGAGCTGGTGATGGTGATGGTGAGGAGGACACAGACATGATTCATATTGTTGCCAGGGGTCCCCAGACCCTGAAAGGTGTGAATACGGATATAAAAACCAAGAGCAAATTATTTGGGTTGTCACTGACATATGTACCAAACAACCTGTTATCCAGTGTTATGTAAATGACATGTTCCATTCTTAAGAATAACTTGTCTAGATAAGTAAAGGTGAATATTTTAATGTCTGAAGTATTAATTTGGCCACTTAATGGACGGCTTTCCACACTAAAATGTAAATCTCTCAGCTTCTTAAATTATATATCCCATACTTAATTGAATATTTTCAGTTGACACAATGTGTACTAGAAAGAACATCACCCCCGTGTGTTTTTCAAAGGAATTAGGCTTTCATAGTACTTTTGCTTCCAATGAGCTGGATCACCAAACAGCAAAATAGCACTTTAGCAATTTCCTTGATCTTCAGGGTTTCTGCTTTGATCTAGAGGCATTTTAGTTCCATCTAGAACCATCTAGAATGAGCCTTTCTGGGCTTGCTACCCAACCCCTGTTTTCACTAGAGAAGCTTCTCATTTATCTTTGCTGTTTATTTCGTAATATTAAAGACTATCCTAAAATTTTGCTTGAGGACAGGAACTGCTGATAAGATAGATTTTGACAACCAAATCCCATGATCTCATTATGATCATGTGAATCTAGTTTGCCATAAGGTAGTGTTTACAACTAGAATATTGAGATTTCTAAGCTGTTAAATATGTTCCCAGTAGATAATCTAGGTGCTCATCATTCTCCATCTCTTCCATGTGTTGCCCTTGACTTCTGGTGAGAATAGAATTTCAGCCAGTAAGAGCAGCCCGCTCCCACTTCCTCTTTCCAATTACAGGTTTTACTATGAACAGCATACCCTGGAGGGAGGAAAGCAGTTCACACTCACAGGAGGTGGAGACCCACTGATAAACATGTATCTGTTGTTCAAATCAACAGAGACAAAATATGAATAGCTTGAATGAGCCAAGGTTTGCTTTTTGAAAAACCCACTACGTCAGCACACCATAGAATGAGGAAATGACACTGTTGATCAAGGTAAGGAAACATAACTGTCTTTCTGTAAAATTAATTAACAAATCAGCAGTTGACGTAACACTCTTTAAATTGATCCTCTCATTTTCCAGAACAGAGCTGTACTCTGTTGCCATCTGGCCTTTTGACGCACCAGTGTTGCTCACATCATCATGTTTTCTTTCTTTCTTTAAAAAAAAAAATCTCAAATGAGTCAACTGTGAACTGTGTCTCCTATGGCAGTTTGATTTTCTTATTAGTTGATGCAATGGAAACAAGTAAATGCCTAACCATTTAAAGAATATTTTTTTAAAACCAGGTTCTTTGGGCAATTTTCTCCAAAACCCACACTTCTTCCTCATTGTTATCAAAAGTGCACCATAATTCCTGAGGTTAAGACACCAAAAGGCAGTTTAATCCAAATTATTCTGGATGCTATATTTTTAACAGAATTCCAGGCATATGTAATATTAAAAACTAGAGGCCCGATGCACAAAATTCTTGCAAGAGTAGGCCTTCGCAGCCACGGCTGCCTGGATCCCTCACTCACAGCCACGGCGGCTGCAGCCCTGGCTTCATCCTGGAAGGACTTCCAGAAGGACATCCGGTCTAGTAATTAGCATATTATGCTTTTATTATGATAGATTATGTCTCCAATGTTATAATGAAATTAAAAATATGGCACACTCCATGGAAAATGGATCATTTCTTATGAAAATGCTTCTGTGATATTTTAGATTCTAAATAACATCCTCACTCATTAACTAAATCAATGAGGAAATAGTAATTGGTAGGAATATCAGCAGTGGACCCATCCTAAGGAAATGTCCATAGGTTAACTTTATTTTTACTGTATAAGCCTTGATTCTGAAAGGCTCTTTCACTAAAAGTAAAAATTATGGAACAACCAGTCAGAAAAACAAATTGCCCATCTGTGCTTTTGCTGATCCTTAGTAAGAAATGAGTAAAAGGGCGACATCTTTTGGATACTCTAAAATGATTAACTTTTTAAACTCAGAATTTTTCCTTTTGTGGCTTCCTGGAGATTAATCAGCACCTGTAAGAGTAGAATTTTGCAAGCAGGCCTACTTCATTAGCATTGCAAGACTTCAGACCTTTTACCAAAATTCTTTCCATCCACTTTCCAAGCCAATGACAACATTGTTCTATGGGTGATGGGCCTTGCACTCTGATCCATTTTGAGGCAATTAAAAGATTTTTTTAAAAAATTATATTTATTCTTTTCCTCTCCAAAAATAAAAAGAGTATCTTTGATATTACATAGTGTTATTTCAGATATAGTAATGACAACATTACTCAAAGAGTTACATAGTGTCCATCAAAGATTAATCATCCAATCAGGGAAGACTCATGACCAAATTTGGAGAAAGAAGAGATAAAGTTGTAGTTTGGTGGAGGGTGAGCATGTGGGTCACCATGCCCTTTACGTTATCAGGGAGCACACTCCTCTCTTCTGTCTCTTCCATACCCTGTTCTGCTGTGTGGCCTTCTCATCAACCCGCTTCTCGGAATTCCTCACAGTCATGAAGGCTGCCTTAACCACATAATGAGGGCTTTCTGGCTGATAACCTCATCCTGTCAGTTGAGTTTGTCCAGCTTGCACATGTCCCCTGTGCAGACCAACACAGAGACAACACTCTGACCTGTGGCAGGTGGAGATAAGCATTTACTAACTCAAGTTTCTTACAAACACAAGGAAGAAGAACAGCCACAATTAGAAAATGAAAGTGAGAGTTGTTTCTGGAGAAGGTGCATTTGGCAAGACCCATTGGATGAATGATGTTTTAAGAAAGAGAGAGAAAAAGCCATGTTATCAGCAAAGCTCAGCAAGAAAGAAGCACATGGTGGCCCCGGCACCCCAGTCATCCTCTGACCAGCACAGCCTTTCTTGAATCCAGAGCTAGATTCCAAATAAACTTCAGACTGCCTCTCCCCATTCTCTTCCGAGGTCAGCCACCGAGGCCATCTGGGTCCCCCCACCAAAACTACTGAACATCAGTTGCAATCAGAAACTTGAGCCAACCAGGTACTTTCTGCATAGTTTGAACATAAATGAAATCTAAATACTCTTTCTCACAGTCTTTATCCAAAACCCCCTAACAGCATCTATTTCTCAACAATTCTCAAGAATTAATTAAAAAATTTGTATGACCATATAAAATTATAGACTGAAGTTATTATTTCTATCAATAGACTAAAAAAACACATGTAATTTTAACTATTTTGCACTCAAAGATATTCTTCTTTCCAGGTATTCATACTGATTATAAGTGGAAAATGTTTAATCCAAGGAATGCATAACATAAACAACAAAAGTCCAGACAAGAGCTTACTTGGTGCATTTTCTGAAGTGCTGTGTTTGTTAACTTGCGTGGTTTCTAGCCATCTCACAAACACAGACCCTTTACCACGGACTGAAAATACTTGTTACTACGTGCTTGTGAGATGGATGTTTTTATTTCAATGGTAGTTTAGTATCAAAGTGAAGGTGGACATGATTCCATTTGCCATTTTGAAGTCTTATTTCAAAGGCTTTGAAGGGATTAGAATTTCAACAAGATGAAAAGCTAATTTGTGTATCCCAAGCTGTACATATCAGGTAAAAATTAGGAGGTGAATAGATACAGTGATATAAATGCATAAGTAAATGTACTACTTCAGAAACTCCCTTTCAAACACTACAGGCAATGCTTCAATTTCACTAGCATTTTTTTTTTCCTGTTCAGTGGGGGAAGGCACAAGCCTGTGGAAAAGCAGTTCTAATTATGGCCTTTCTGGATCCTTCTATCATCTGAACCCATAACATTTCTTTGCTGTGCTTTGCTCAAGGGACTGTGGGACGTTAATGAAAGAAAGAATGCAGCATTTCATATGCCAGATAGAATGTAGCATTTCATTAAAAATTATATTAAGCCGTCACTCTAGTATATGAGCAAAATTGTTTAAGAATGAAATGTGAGGGTGGAAGAGGACCTCAAAATCCACTTCCCTCAGTTTTCTTGTTGCATGAACAGAACTGGAGGCTCAGAGACATTGGCTTGTGCAGCCACCTCATGTTTTTGTAGATGGGGAACAATGTTATGCAGTTAGTGGGAAAACATGCACTTTGGATGGAATCTGGGACCAGGCGTGAATTATAACTCTGCCTCTTTCTAGCTCTAGAGATATTACCTCCCTGGGTCTCAGTTTCCTCATCTGTATAATGGAGACACCATCTATTCTATAGACATTAAACAGAATGCCATATGTGAAATGTCTGATTTATAGAGTACATACTCAGAAATCTTTCTCTAAAAGCAGATTGGGCTGCAGATGGGCTATGGCAGCCTGGCTGACTTCAGTCTCGAGTCATCCGATTGTACCAGACATTCTATTATGCCCTCGTCTGGTGTGATCCTTCCTTGGACAACCCTGGATGTTTTAAAGCTACGTGAGAAGATAACTAAGGAGGTAACTGTGTGTACCCATATGAGGAAGGTGGTTGATTGTCTATGAGAAGACCGGTGACTCTTCCTGGAGGGCTGACCAAGATTGACCTAACTGTGTGAGTTTCCATTCATGGCCAAAAGGTTGAACATCTGTATGGGTCTTCCTGTTCATTGATGACATCTAGCTACAGAACGCTCTCATCTTTCCCAATCCAGCTTTTCAGCCTTCTAACCCTGATGACCTCCCACCTGCCATGAACCTAGTGTGGAAGTGATGTCCTGCATTCCCGGAAAAATCTCCTGGTGTCTCTGTGAATTAAGGGTCCCTCACTCTCTGGGTATTTGAGGAAAAAGAGAGCTTCAGCTTTGCAAAATGTCAAAGACTTTTAAAATAGTTTCCCCCCTTGATACAAAGAAATTTCTCTTCATCAAAGAATACTGCACAAGCCAGAGAAACATGAAGAAAATTTAAATCCTTCATAAGCCTACCAACCTGAGATAATTACTAATTATTTTCTTGTTATATTTGGGGTCATAATGTAATAGAGATTCTAACACACTTTATTATTTAATAAACAATGTACGGCCAGCTTTTTCTTATGCCATTAAATATTCTTTAAGCATAACACATCCATTTTGGGCAGAGCATATACTGAAATAAAAGACATTTAATTGAAATCAAGAAACATCAAAATAAAAATTAGTGTACTTGTCTTGAATGAATTAAGTATTTTGTGGATAAATTAACCTGGAACAACCAGCCTGAGGGCGGTGTAACAGGAAACATTTGCATTAGTATTGCATTTCAAATGATCTCTGTTACATAACTTAAGTGGTATCTGAGACTGACATATAACTTAATCTAAGAAGGCAGCCTCTTTTTCTAATTGAGACAACCAATATCAAAAGAACAAAGGCAGAGGAAGCATTTAAAATATACTAGTATAATTATGAAAGGCAAAAGGGCACTTATGAGAAAGCAGGAAGCATGTTTAGGAATGATTAGCCTCAGGGTAAGACAATGCAGCCCCCATTGAGCGTGGGGTCTACTTCCTGTGGTCTAGGAATCACAAGCTTAACTGTGGGGCCTGGACAAGAGCCAGTGTGGGCACCACGAGCTGGCTGTCAGTGTCCGTGTCCTGCTAATGATCTCCAGGCTCTTGTTCATCTCAAATACTTCCTAAAGAAGTGTGTTTGTTAAACAAGTAGAGCAGTGATGGCGAACCTATGACACGCATGTCAGAGGTGACACGTGAACTCATTTTTTTGGTCGATTTTTCTTTGTTAAATGGCATTTAAATACATAAAACAAATATCAAAAATATAAGTCTTTGTTTTACTATGGTTGCAAATATCAAAAAATTTCTATATGTGACACGGCACCAGAGTTAAGCTAGGGTTTTTCAAAATGCTGACATGCCGAACTCAAAAGGTTTGCCTGAAATTCTGTTTCTTTGTTACTGATGTTGTGGCCCCACCCCATAACAAAGAAACAGAATTTTCGGAGGATGAGGCCCAGAAATCAGGATTTTAAAAAGATTCCTGGTTGATTCTAATGTGCAGCCAAGGTTGAGAACCACTGGCCTAGAATGTAGCAGCCTCCTCGTTGGTGCTGGGGACACAGAGACACGGGATACTATCTCTGCTGTCCGGGACTCAGGTGCAGTGGGACAGACAGGACATAGACACATAGCGACATTGCCACTCTGAATGAAGGTTTTGGGACACACAGATGAACTAGAGCACAGGGTGTCTTAGGGAAGGGATGTTTTTCCAGAGGTATTACCTAAACTGTTCACAGAATGAGGAGCTGCACAGCTGGGCAAGCAAGTAGAAGAATGGCCAGGTTTTGCAAAGCCAAACTAAAGCAAGCGCTGAGAGCTCACACGCAGTGTACCCACCCCATACTCTGAGTTCCAGAGGAGGCAGGAAGACAAGTGTAAACCCTGAGCCTTGTCCTCAGAATTAGCAAACCAAGTCACATTCCCTATGGTTTAGCCATCCCCTATCCCCACTTCTTTCTCAAATATGTTTACAGTCACCCTCTGAGAAGGACTCACGGAGGTCACGGAGGTCGAAAAACAGCAGTCAGCTAACCCTAGAGGGCCAATCTTGGTTGCACACACACACCTGTTTGCAAATCTGGTCTAAATCTCTCTCTGATGTGCATTTAAGATTCAACTGTGCCCGGTTGGCATGGCTCAGTGGTTGAGTGTTGACCTCTGAACCAGGAGGTCATGGTTCAATTCCCAGTCAGGGCATATGCCTGAGTTGAGGGCTCAATCCCCAGTAGGGGGCAAGCAGGAGGCAGCCAATCAATGATTCTCTCTCATCATTGATGTTTCTAGCTCTCTCTCCCTCTCCTTTCCTCTCTGAAATCAATAAAAATATATATTAAAAGAAAATGATTCAACTGGAACAACTGCATATTATTGTATTCCACTCACTCTGTTCTGTGGAAAGTCCCTGCTTACTTTGGATGGTGATGTTCATGCAGTGGTGGCATTGGTGACATTTACACTACAGTTACTTTACAGCTGTAACTTGAGAAGTGCACTGGCGGGGGCACTCTATGGCTCTAGAGCAGGGGTCCTCAAACTACGGCCCGTGGGCCACACGCAAATACAAATATTGTATTTGTTCCCATTTTGTTTTTTTGCTTCAAAATAAGATATGTGCAGTGTGCATAGGAATTTTTTCATAGTTATTTTTTTAAACTATATTCTGGCCCTCCAATGGTCTGAGGGACAGTGAACTGGCCCCCTGTTTAAAAAGTTTGAGGACCCCTGCTGTTGAGTCACTGGGAGGGTGAGACACGAGCCTACCCAGCACAGCCACCCAGGCCCTATTTCTCCGTGCACTGCAGGATTTCTTCCTCAATGTTACTAGAACCCATACAGACAAAATACTTTCAGCATCAAGAGCCCATGGAGTTTATAGCCAAAATATTATTAGTGGTGTCAAGATTGCGGCATATACACACACACACACACACACACACACACACACACACATAGCAGAATAGAACTTCCCTTTATCACAATTATAAAACTAATTTAAAAGTTTGGAATTGTAACATTTACATATTAATATTATAAGTGTCTTTATTGGTGGTGTTGTCTGGAGAAAGCATTTAGATCTGCTCTCTTTAGACACTTTTGTTTGAAGATGTCATCAACATGCAACTCACCCATACTGTCAAGGCCAGCATTTTTTTTCTCAGTTTTGCTTCCACGAAGGCCACAAGGCAAAGCCACTGCCTGCAAAACTAGGGCTGCACTGCACTCATCTTCTTTTAAAGATAAATGGAAACTAATGAGAAAAACATCAAGCAACAGATAATTCCTAAGAGGCAAATCAAGGCCAAACAAAGGTGCTTTCTTCAGTGGACGTTGTTCATAATCGTTGCTAGGTGATTGGGAATCTGCACTGGGAATTCTGGTCAGCACCCCTGTGTCTTACTGCTGATGGAGTAGTGCTGGTAGCTTAGCTAGAGTCGCTCTTCTGGGGAGCCAGGGAGTGTCACATGCCACAAAACACCCCACACCTATGCTGTTTGCCCAGGTGAACTGGGAATGGGGGAGTGCAGGCAGCATCCTGAGAAAGGTCACATCATGTACTTACATGGTAATCTGTGGGCTTATCTCAAAACAGACTTCTATGCCCCATTTACTTTGCTTCTGAGAACTATTTCTGAGGTGCAAGAAAAACCCTAACCAGACAGCCTCTCAGAGTTTCAGTTCCCAAGCTTCAGTTTTGCATGGAGGTATTTGTGCTACATGACATGTTAGGTATTATGGTGATTAAGGGGCTTACTCTGTAAGGCAACCGTCCTAACAAATTTTGCAATGATTTCTTGAAAAATCCACAAAAGATCCCTAGAGCAAGGTAAGTACGATGAGAGGGGGAAGCCAGGTCCCTTGCACCCCAGGTGTTGCTGGGAGTTCGAGCTGAGCAGAGCTGGGGGAGCAGGTGGAACAGGAGACAGCAACCTGGTGTTTTGAGGACTGCGGGGAGAGTGTCTCCGGGGCCAGCTCTGGGCATCAAATGGAGCCAGGGAGAGCTCTTCTCTCCTCCCCTCCTCAGAGTCTGGCTAGCTTTTACTGATCCTGGAGTCTGGCCCTAAATATCCCTTCTTACAGAACCTTTTCTCTGCATAGAACTTACCTTGCTACTGGACTCACCCTTTCTGCCCAGTCTCTTGGGCAGTGGTTCTCAACCTGTGGGTCGAGACCCCTTTGGGGGTCAAACGACCCTTTCACAGGGGTCGCCTAAGACCATCCTGCATATCAGATATTTACATTACGATTCATAACAGTAGCAACATTACAGTTATGAAGTAGCAACGAAAATAATTTTATGGTTGGGTCACAACATGAGGAACTGTATTTAAAGGGCCAGAAGGTTGAGAACCACTGCTCTTGGGGGTAAGTCTGGTGCCTCACTGTGTTCATCCCCTGCCTGCTACTGGGCTTGGCACTTAGAAGATGACCAGCAGACACCCATTGCCCAGGCAGGATCAGTGTCAGCCAGAGACTCTGCCCACCGAAGCTGGCCAAGGGACACCCTCCAGGCACCTCTCAGCAGCGCCAGGGACCCCATGGGTGTGGGAAGACCTTGTTACTTAACACCTGTGGTTCCTCCTCCCAGGGCCAGTCATCTTGATGGAAAAGAAACACAGCCCATGCTTCTCTGGACATCAGGAATGTGGCAGAGAGTGTTGGTTTTTACTAAAGTCACCTAAAGGGAACAATACATTCTCACTAGAAGTCCTAGCGAGGTAGGGGCTTAAAGCTTGCAAAGTGGGCTTGACCTCTAGCTGGGCCACAGATACCTGGTGCTGTGAGGGCCAGGAAAGGAGTCACAGGAACAAAATCGGCAGCTAAGTTCATGGCACCCTTGTTTTTCAGGGCAGCGAGGCAGGGAAATGCAGGAGCCGATGAAGAGGAAGAAGCAAGTGGCCTAAAGGTTCCCCTTTTAGAGCATAGCGCAATCACCCTAAGAATTCCAATGTATGTCTTCACATAAAAAATCTAATAGATTATATTTTTAGTGTAGTTTAAGTTTATAGAAAAGTTGAGTGGAAAAATACAGAATTCCCATATATAGTATCCCCTCTTCTCTGCGGTTTTGCTTTTGGCTATTTCAGTTACCCATATTCAACTGCAGTCCGAAAATATTGAATGGAAAATTCCAGAAATAAAAAAGTTCATACCTTTTAAACTGTGAATGGTCCTGAGGGGCATGGTGAGATCTCAAAGGATTGCCACTCCGTCCCTTTGTCCAGCGGATCCATGCTTACATGTTCCCGGCCTGTTAGTCACTTCACAGCCATCTCAGCTATCAGATCCACTGTCTTGGTATTGCAGTGCTTGTGTTCAAATAACCCCTGTTTTACTTACTAATTGCCCCAATGTGCAAGGGGAGGGATGCTGGAAATTCTAATTTTGCAAAGAGAATCCATAAAGTGCTTCCTTTAAGTGAAAGGTGAGTCCAGTACAACAAGATGCTTTGAGAGAGAGACCATAGTCACATAACTTTGATTACTGCATATTGTTACAATTGTTCTATTTTATTATTAACTAGAGGCTCGGTGCACAAAAATTTGTGCACTCGGGGGGAGAGGGGGGTCCCCCAGCCCGGCCTGTGCCCTCTCGCAGTCTGGGACCCCTTGGGAGATAACGACCTGCTGGCTTAGGCCTGCTCCCGGGTGGCAGAGGGCAGGCCCAATCCCTAGGTGCAGCCCCTGGTCAGGCTCAGAGCAGGGCCAATTGGGGAGTTGGGGCGCCGCCTCATCATGCACAGAGCAGGGCGGATCGGGAGGTTGCGAAGCCACCCTCAGTCACGCTCAGGGTAGGGCCTATTGGGGGGTTGGGGCAGCGCCCCCTGTCACACTCAAGGCAGGGTAGATGGGGAGGTTGTGGCGCCACCCCCTGTCATGCACAGAGCAGGGCCGATCAGGGGGGTTGGGGTTCCGTACCCTGTCACACACAGAGCAGGGTCAATCAGGGGGTTGAGGAGCTCCCCCCGTCACTCACAGAGTAGGGCCGATAGGGGAGTTGGGGCACCGCCCCCTGTCACACAGAGAGCAGGGCGGATCAAGGGGTTGGGGCGCTGCACCCTGTCACACTCAGGGCAGGGCCAATGGAGAGGTTATGGCTCTACCCTGTCACACACAGAGCAAGGCCCATGGAGGGGGGTTGGGGTTCCACCCTCTATCACCCACAGAGCAGGGCCAATCAGGGGGTTGGGGTGCCGCCACTGTCACACTCGGGGCAGGGCCGATGGAGAGGTTATGGCTCTACCCTGTCACACACAGAGCAGGGCCTGTGGCGGGGGGGGGGGGGGGGGGGGGGGGGTTGGGGCCCTGCAACCTGTCACACACAGAGCAGGGCCGATCAGCGGGTTGGTGCACTACACCCTGTCAAACACAGAGCCGCAGGGCAATCAGGGGATTGGGGAGCTCCCCCCTATCAGGCACAGAGCAGGGCTGATCCGGGGGTTGAGGCGCCTTCCCCTGTCAGGAACAGAGCAGGGCGGAAATGGAGGTTGTGGCCCCACCCCCTGTCACACACAGAGCCGCAGGGCAATCAGGGGATTGGGGAGCTCCCCCCTATCAGGCACAGAGCAGGGCTGATCAGGGGGTTGGGGCGCCTTCCCCTGTCACACACAGAGCTGCAGGGCGATCAGGGGGCGCTGCCTCCTGTCACGCTGATCCCGGTGCCGGGAGCCTCGCTGCTCTGCTGATCCCGGTGCCGGGAGGCATATTACCCTTTTACTATATAGAATAGAGGCCTGGTGCATGGGTAGGGGCTGGCTGGTTTTCCCTGAAGGGTGTCCTGGATCAGGGTGGGGGTCCCCACTGGGGTGCCTGGCCAGGCTGGCTGAGGAGCTGAGGGCTGTTTTCCGGCTGGCAGTTGACTAAAAGCTCCCAACCGCTCCTTCTTTTCTTTTTTTTTTTTTTATTCTGGGCCAGCTTTAGCTCTGAGGCCTCGCTGCTGAAAACATCGATACAATGTTGCGGTCCGGGGCTGACTGAAAGCCGGTTTCTGGGGTTTTGTTTAGCTTCTATATTTGCAACATAGTACATAGTTGCTTAGAGTTGCAGCTGAGAGGCTGGCAAGTTAGGTGGGGAACGTTGGAGCCTGCAGTCCCTGGAGCAAGCAAGCCTCATGTTCGTTTCCAGCTGCCTGGCTGCCAACCGCCATCTTGGCTGACAGTTAATTTGCATAAGGATATGCTGATTAGCCAATGGGAAGGGTAGCGGTCGTACGCTAATTACCATGTTTCTCTTTTATTAGTGTATATTATTTGCCGGAAGCCGGTCCATCCTTGCTGCTTGACACAGTCGCTGCAGGAAAGAAACATCTGCACAGCATATGTTTCAATGGACCTGGCATATATAGCATACTGTTCTTAATATGTTTGCTCCCTTTAAGTGCCATGTGTTTTAACCAAGGTCACCTCTCCGAGAAAGGTTGTTTCCCCAGGTGGGGATCTTTCCCTGAGGTTAGGGAGGGGATACAACCCCTTAATTAAGTGCCAGGCGGGTAGTTAAGCTACATAATCTTTACTCCCTGGAATGGAGATAAGAAACGCCCTAACCTTTGTAATAGAAATTGACAGGATTAAAATCGGCTCGTATAAATACGGATGTAACAAGACAATAAACATCAGAACCTCATCAGTTCCTAACCAGAGCTCCGACCAGAACTTTGGCTGGAAATCCTGGCTATAGGTCCTGACTAGGCTGCTGATCAACTGAAGGCTGTCTTCGTGTCATTCCTTCTTCGCCGACTCCGTCCACACCTTTGGGGACCCCTGGACCAGCTGGGATTGGACCCCAGCAATTATTGTTGTTAACCTCTTATGTGCCTAATTTATAAATTAAACTCTATCATGGTATGTATAGGAAAAAACATAGTATACATAGGGTTCACTCAGTACTATCAGCTGTTTCAGGCATCCAATTGGGGTGTGTGTGTCTTGAAACATACTCCCTGCTAATAAGGAGGGAGTGTTGTATTCCCTACCCTCCCTAGACATGCCCCCAACAGTTTCCCCTATTATTAACATCTTGGATTGATGTAATATATTTGTGACAACTGATGTGTCAATGTTGATACCTTATTATAAACAAACTAGAGGCCCAGTGCACAAAATTCGTGCATGAGGGGCGGGGGAGAAGGGTCCCTCAGCCTGGCCTGCACCCTTTTGCAATCTGGGACCCCTAGGGGGATGTCTGACTGCTAGTTTAGGCCTGATCCCTGGGCCTAAACTGGCAGTAGGATATCCCTCTTGCAATCTGGGACCACTGGCTCCTAATCGCTCCCCTGCCTGCCTGCATGATTGCCTCTAATCCCTCTGCCTGACTGCCTGATCACCCCTAACTGCTTGCCTACCTGCCTGATCGCCCCTAACCACCTCTGCCTCAGCTCCCGCTGCGGCTGGCGGCTTCGTCCAGAAGGACATCTGGAATGATGTCCGGATGGTCGTTTGGCTGCCCAGTCTAATTAGCATTTTATGCTTTTATTATTATAGATGTCCATAGTTTAAGGTTCACTCTTGGAGTTGTATATCTGTGGACTTGGACAAATGTATAATGGTGTGCGTTCCTTATGTGGTATCATACAGAATAGTCTCACACCCTAAAAATCCTCTTGCTCATCACTCCTCCCCCTTAATCCCTGACAACCACTGATCTTTTACTGTCTCCATAGTTTTGCCTTTTCTGAATGTCATATGGTTGGAATCATGCAGTGTCGCCTTTTGAGACTGGTTTCTTTCACTTAGCAATATGGTTCCACCATGCCCTTTTATGGCTTGATCATTTCTTTTTATCACTGAGTACTATTCCATTGTAAGGATGGACCCTGGGCTGTTTATCTGTCTTCTCTTTTTAAATGAAGAAAATGAAAAATTTGGAGAAAGGTACAAATAAAAATCCTTCCTCCAGCCATTAATTTTTTCCTTTTGTTTAATTTCTCTACTTTCATGGACCAAAATAATAAACAGATCTAAATGTAATGAAACTAGAAGTTGGTGAGTGGTGGGGTTACTAAAGTGCAAGTTTGTTGGTTCCTGTTTCAATCGGGGCCTGCCCCGGGTACATATAAATATTCTGTGACCTCATTTATTAAAAACAGTGTGGGCCCAACTGCTCTCTCACAGGAACGGCTTGGAACACTAAACCTAACTGCTGCATTTCATTTCACCAACGTGCTCCAGGATATGAATCAGTAGAGCTCTTTTATTCAGCACCCATCTTCCCAATGACACCAAACCTGGTGTTCGGCAGACATAACCTTCGTCCTTAAAGAAATCTCAAACACCGAGGTGTCCATCTGAGTCCTGGAGAAAGTAGACCATCCAGATGCTTGCTGAATAACATCAAGCTTCCACACCCAACCAGCCTGCACTTAGCCACTTTCTATCTCATATTGGGGTGTTTTAAAACATCCAATACTTTGTTCTGTAAAAACCATTTAAAGGAAATTCATTTAGCAAGTGTTACTCAGCTAACTCACAGGAAAACAACATAGATCTTAAACACATGCAATAATAGGGCAAGTGAACCAGCATCAGCAGTAGGGAAGGAACTCAGCCCTCCCCATACTCTGGAAGGACAGCAATTATCTGGTGTCACAAGAGAAACCACTGGGTGGCTGAGTGCCCACCCCAGCTGACGGACATGAAACCCAAGACAGGAAAAGGGAAGTCCATGGAGGAGACTGGGGCTGGCAGGTGGCGGGGCTTGGGAACCTCCATGGCGTGCAACAGGAAGCAGAGCAGCTCCCTCTCCTCACTCTGAGTCACTGGTTCAGCTGGGCTTGTGGGGTGAAGGCTACAATGCCCTTTTGCCCCTCCACCCTCCCCCAAACCCTGCATACCATGAGGCACGAAAATATGTCCTCTTGGGTGTATGGTCACCCTTTCTAAGCAAGAAAATTCCGAGTCCATTGATATTAGACCAGAGTTACATGCAGGAACATCAAAGTATTTAAATATATATAACTATAGTCCACTTTCAATTTCCCATGCTAATGAGATGGGAAGACCGAGTGAAATTCACAGAAGGAAATTTAGACTTCAGAAATGTGTACTGGGTATTCTTGATCTCTTTTGATTCTCTTCTACAAACCAGCAGGAGGTGTGATCATCCATATTTTTACAGATAATGAAGTTGCAGCTCAGAGAAGTCAGTTAAGCCACTTAAAGTTGCACAGCTAATAAATGCCAGAGTTGTGATTAAACCCAGGTTTGTCAGTCCTCACTCTATTCTTTTCAATGCCCCACACTGCCTCCTAATCAAGCCCATTATTTAGTGGTTTCAACTTTTAACAAATCTCTTAAAAAATAATAGGCCAGAACTCCAACTTTTTATTTGGTTCTGAATAGCTGGTAAAAGGGCAAAAGAATTTAAGGGATGGCAAAGTTAGGCAGCAGATGAAAACCAAGCAAAATTTCAAAACTGCACAAGTGTTCCATAAAATACCAAGAATTCTTGATGATCTAATCCCTCTTCCAGTGTGCCAGCTGAGAACACATTTCTTAACACCTGTTCTTACCCTCTTGTCAGACCTTGTTTTCTGGTGGGTCTGAGGTGGTAGAGGACACACCCCAATTCAAGGTAGGGATTTACTTTGCAATTGAAACAAAAATCTTCTAGTAGATCACCATCGATCACTAATGCATCTGTAGGTAGTCCGAGGCTAGGTGGGAAGAGATCAACCAATGAACTTGAATGCATATATGCATAACCCATGGACACAGGCAATAGTGTGGTGAAGACCAGGGGGTAGAGGGCAGCAGGGGGGCTAGAAGGGGTCAATGGGGAAAAAGGGACATCTGTGTAACTTTCAACAATAAAGGTAAATTTTAGAAATTTATTAGTTAGAAGACAGAGTATTAACATTTCACTCTATCTCACTGAGGTAAGCAGGTATAGCCAATGCTTATATTAGTAGAGTCTTGCCAAGCAAGCGCTCATTTCAACATACTCCCAGACACAAAGTCATGGCTCTTCATTCTTTAGTAAAAACCACCACTTTTTACCAAAATGTTGTTTTTCTCTTGGGAGGTAACAGATGTATGAACCTGGATGCAACTTGCAGGACAAAGGTCACTCACTGTCTTTATTTATTGTATTGAGATATAATCCTAATATATAAAAAGCCAGGGGCCCTCATGACTGAAACAACTGGGCGGATAACCGAACTGCAGGCTGCATGGGGCAACCAGGCTGGCAGGGGGGTTAGTGAAGGACAACCAAACGACTGAACTTCAGGCTGCATGGGGCAACCAGGCTGGCAGGGGGGGCAGTTGGGGGTGACCAGGCCATCAGGGGGGGCAGTTAGCAGTTAGGGGCAACCAGGCCAGCAGGGGAGGCAGTTGGGGGTGACCAGGCCAGCGGAGGGGGGCAGTAAGGGGCTACCAGGCCATCAAGAGAGAGCAGTTGGGGGTGACCAGGCCAGTGGGGGGGGCAGTTGGGGGTGACCAGGATGGCAGGGGGGCAGTTGGGGGCGACCAGGCCAGCAGTAGGGGGCAGTTAGGGGTGATCAGGCCAGCAGGCAGCAGCGGTTCGGGGTGATCAGGCTGGTTGCAGGGGTGGGGGGCAGTCAGGGGTGATCAGGCAGACAGGCAGGTGAGCAGTTACGAGCCAGTGGTTCCGGATTGTGAAAGGGATGTCTGACTGCTGGTTTAGGCCTGATCCCTGGGACATCCGCCAAGGGGTCCCCGATTGGAGAGGGTGCAGGCTGGGCTGAAGGGACCCCTCTGTGCACAAATTTCGTTCACTGGGCCTCTAGTCTATAATAATAAAAGCATAATATGCTAATTAGACCGGATGCCAAATGACCTTCCAGATGACCTTCTGGACGAAGCCGGGGCTGGGAGGACCAAGGCAGCCACCATAACTGTGAGGGCTGAGCCCCTCACACAAATTTTGTGCATCGGGCCTCTAGTTGACATATAACATTGTGTAAGGTTAGGGTTCATTACCTGTGTGTGTGTGGTGAGAATAATTAGAATCTGTCTTCTAGCAACTGTGAAGTTTATAATATCATATTTTCAGTTATTATCTCTAAGCTGTGCATTAGATCTTCAGGACTTATTTATCTACTAATTGCAAGTTTTTACCCTTAAAGAATATCTCTCTAATTCCTTCACCTCCCTAGTCCTTGGTAAGCACTATTTTACTCTCTGCTTTTTTACTTTCACCTGGAAGTGAGATTATACAGTATTTTTCTTTGTCTGGCTTATCTGACTTAGCATAATGGCCTCAAGGTCTATCCATATTGTCAGAATGTCTTTAGAAAAAGGTTAAAGTGTCCTAATTCACCCTGATGGATACAAACCTGAATCAGATGTACATCTCAAGATTCCTGATCAAAGATTCATCCTCACTGCCAAGAAGCACATGGCAGTTGACATAGGGGGAGCATGGCACATAAAGAAACTCCTTAGGAGTTAGGGGTGGGAGAGAGTATTTCTAGCTGAACAACTGGAAGGTGTCAAAAAGATGGGCCACAGAAGCAGAAACTGGGACAGTTGGGCAGGAATTCCCTTCAAATGTTTTAATTATAAACTAGAGGCCCGGTGCAAGACATTTGTACACTGGGGGTGGGGTGGGGGGTTTGACCCTCAGCCCGGACTGTGCCCTCTCACAGTCCCGGATCCTCCAAAGGGTCCTTAGCATTGCCACGGAGGTGGGAGAGGCTCCTGTCACTGCCACTGGGCTCGCCAGCCATGAGCCCTGCTCACAAGTTGAGCATCTGCCCCCTGGTGGTAAGTGTGCATCATAGTGACCAGTCATTCTGCTGTTTGGTCGATTTGCGTATTAGCCTTTTATTATATAGGATGTATATACTTTCTGAAAATTTCTAATTTGGCAGGAATTCCCTTCAAATGTTTTAATTATAAATGTATATACTTTCTAGAAAATATATAGGAGGATAAAGGATAAAAATGAAGGCCAAATGTATGGGCATTTTTTTTTTTCTTAAGTAGGCAGAAATGGGGCATTATGTTGGAAAGAATGTCTTGGCTGAAAGGCCTGGGGTAGGAATGGTGAGTGATCTGCCCCACAGTCGTTTGGGGAGACTAACCCTCTTATTGACAATTTGGCTGGCAGATCAGGCCTGTATTTTGGAGGGTCTTAGTACCAGGAGACCAGTTTGGACTTTATTCAATATGACATGATGGTACTTGGGGTGTCATTTTAGGGTTTTAGGTGGGGCTGTCAATGTGTGCTTCAGAACCTGAATGTGGGCCTGTGAGAAGACCAGCAAGGCTGTCCTGTAGGGTTACAATCCCAGAACGCTATGAAAGGTGGTGAGTCAGAAAGAAAGGTATGAATGAAGACACATCTATTATTCTTTTCCATGGGTATTGATAACCCATAGTTCCTTACAGAGTTCAAAAGTTAAATTTTAGTATTTAAAAATTAAAATATAACTTTATTGTGGCACATCTTATTATTTCTTAAGAAACCATTTTAAGGTGTGATAATATGTTACATATTCACTTTACCAAATATTTCCGCATTTGGTTTAGTTGTAATAGTTCCTCTAGTAATTCTCTTACTTATAATACCCTTTCTGGTAAATTACCTGTAGAACTTTAAAGTTTGCTCATTAATTAAGTAAAACAGTAAATTTTTTTAAAAAATTAAATTTAAAATAAGAAATAGAGTAAATAACCCTTGTTTATATCTTCCCAATTTTATTTTTAGTATAATAAACCATTTCTTTCTTTTCATCAATCCTTTTCTTGGGGAATTCTACACTTAAACATACATAAGATAGTTAAGCCTCATCTATTTTCTGATCTAAAAGATGGAAAACTATTATTTTTAAAATCTATTTGGATTGTCTTTAAAAAATAATCAGATTTCTTTACCAATAAATTTATTATATATAAAGAGCTGACTAAGTGACCAGCTTTGGTGCCATAGCATTTAGTGTTTTTAAAAATACCCAGAATAAACTTTTTTCAAACATCCTCATTTTTTATTTTTCACAACTGAAGAAAATTTGCGATTCTGCAACCTATGAAGTCTCATTGATAGACTAGTTTCTTATTTTAAAAGGGTGAGGGGACATACACAAGTGCAATGGTGAAGGTGGCTGTGACCACGAGATGGTATTGTTTATTATTGGAATATCACAACACCTATCACAGGAAAGGAGGGCAGGTGTGAACATTGTCAATTCTCTGAGTCCGATGACATTTCCAAACAGGAAATAAATGTCAATAGTGTAGGTAAACACTTCAGCCCACACAGTTTTGTTTTCTTTTAATTATGGGGGGAAATTGCTTTACCACTTAGCTGGGGTTGCCCTAAGAACTTCTTAATTTACTACCATGGGTGCCAGCTCATCTCACGGCGCTGGCCTGTGTCTTCCCCTGATGGAGCTTAAGATAATGCTTTCAGGAGAGAATATGCCAAGAGGGCAATATCCACTAATAAACCTTAACAGTGGGACATTTTGGAAAGAACCAAAAGATATTTGAAAGAAAGGAATAATTTCTAAGAACCATTTGTAAACTATTTTTAAATATACAGTGGTGAGGTCATACTCCACGGGTAAGGTATAACATCACATTCTTATCCAGAAGATATAATGTTCCTAATTATAATCTCAATCTATATATTTAAAAGCCTAAGCGACTGTTTGAGTGTTCAACGATTCAACCAGTAGCTATGATGCTCATTGACCACCAGGGGGCAGACGCTTAATGCACAGGCATGGAAACATGGAACAGACTGATGAATCTCAGAGGGGAGCGGGGAGGGAGGTAGGTGGGAAGAGATTAACCAAAGATCTTATATGCATACTAGAGGCCCAGTGCACAGGTTCATGCACAGGTGGGGTCCCTCGGCCTGGCCTGTGGGGACTGGGCTGAAACTGGCAGTCTGACATCCCCTGAGGGGTCCCAGATTGCGAAAGGGCACAGACCAGGCCAAGGGATCCCACCAGTGCACAAATCCATGCACTGGGCCTCTAGTAAAATATAATTTCCCAATGATAATTTATCAATAAAAGGCCAGAGTTTTTCTTGTGTGTTTCATAGGAGATGATTTATCTCGACAGTCCAAGTAGTATTCAAGTTACGACCACTGCAGCCATCAAACTTCTGTATATATTGTGGGCTGGCTTCACAGTGATCTTTCATGGCCAAAGTTTCTGGCTAGAAAAGAATCATTCAACAAATAGTCCAAAGTAGACAGTTAAGGATGTTTCTTTCTGTGACACCCACGGTGTTTCACCTGGGGCCTTCTCATGTAGTTTCATCACCCATCTGCAGGTTGATTTTGGTTGTCTGAAGCTCATTCTCCAGTACCTTCCTCAGGGAGGGACAATGAGAACAATATTCCCAGAGTTTCTACAAGTTTTTAACTACAATTTTATATTTGAAAGTTAGTTGCTGAAATACAAAATCTTTGACTCACATTTTTTCCTTGAGTATCATAAATATTGCCCAAAGTTGCTGTTGAAAATTCTGAAGACAGTCTGATTTTCTTTCCTTTATAAATTGGCTAATCAATGGGTATAAAATCTCAATTATGTGAGATGAACAAGGTCTGGAGATTTGCGATATAACATTGTGCCTATAGATGACAATAGTGTATTGTTCACTTAAAAATTTGTTGAGAGTAAATCTCACATTTTGTTCTTAAACATAACACAAATACAAAATAAGAAATAAAAAAAATAAAAACATTGAATAATCCCTTTGCCTAGATGTCCAAAGGGTTTTTCCTCTCTTCAAAAAAACTCTTTAATTTTATGGCCCTGCTTGTTCAATATGCTCAGGAATGCAGTGGCCCATTTCAGTGTATATTTGTCTTACTTTTTATTTCAGGAAATATTGATTGAATTACAGTTTTTACTCTTTATTTCATCATTTTCTTCTTTGGAAAATTCTATTGTATTAATTTTAAAACTTCTTTGCTTATCATCTATTTTTTCCACTTTTTATTGAATCCCTTCCTTTTTTTAACTTACATTTTTATTGATGTTTGGAGAGAGAAGAGGGCTAGAGAGATAGAAACATTGATGAGAGAAAATTCATTAATTGGCTGCCTCTTGAACATCCCCTACTGAGAATTGAGCCCACAACTGGGGCATGTGCCCACAACTGACCTGACTGGGAATGGTACCAGTAACCTCTTGGTTCCTGGGTCGATGCTCAACCATTGAGCCACACTGGTTCAGGCTTGATTTTAAAACATTTCTTCCTTTTTATCTCTATAAAGGCATTGTATAGTTCTAATTTAGCTCTCATTACTAAAATGAATTTTCTTTTAATTCTAATTTACCCCTGAATACAATTACCAAATTCCTGAGTTTTACTCATTCTAAGTTACAATGATCTTCAATATTTTCTATTATTTCCTTAATGTCTTTTAGTTCATGTTGAGATATGTAGGTTTCATTTTTCACTAGTTTTGTGAACATGTCTTTCAGATGTGTAGTCTCATTATCTGTAGGAACATTATTCTGTTCCTTCTCCTTTTTCTGAGAGTCACTTTGTATGGAGTTATGCTGTGATACTTTTATGTTGCTCATTTTTATCTGAAATGAGTTTTTAGGAGGGAGATGGGTTTGAAGAGCATTTAGTTTCCCTCTTTCCTTGTTTTCAGGGGTTCAGGATGTGGCTGGTCCTTGTTGAAATTTCCTGGTTGTGCTCACCACCAGCCTCCAGCTCCTCCCACCCCCTCTCTGATTGTCTCGGGTTTGCTCATTTGGATTCTATCCCCAGCAGCTTCTCCTCTATGTGGGGCTTTGTCCTGGAGGGATCTTGGCCGGCCAGGTTGAGAGTGGACCCCTTGCCCTCACTCACAAGTTGAGTTTGCAAAGCCTGTCCCATTTTCACCACTGGACCCGGTGTTTTCTGGTGAGAGTTTCCAGGCTGCTGCCCGTTCTGCTTTCATCTCCATCAGCTGTCCCACGGCCTCTGCCTGCCTCCTCTCAAACAAATAATGATCCACCCAAGTTTTATGGCTGTTATTGGTCCCTCTCTGACATTCGGAGGGTCATGGAGATATCTTATTACCTAGTTTTTTTGCAGACATTGTTCGGTTAATTTCTGCTGTGGTCTCCTACTTGTACTGTGAGGAGTTCTTGTTTGTTTGTTTGTTTGTTTTTATTAGTCCTCATCCGAGGATATTTTTTCCAGTGATTTTTAGAAAGAGTGGAAGGGAGGAAGGGGTGGGGAAAGAGAAAGAGTGAGAGAGAGACAGAGAGTGAAAGAGAGAGAGAGTGTGAGAGAGAAACAACGATGTGAGAAGTAAATTTAAAGAAAAGAATTCAAGACCACACACTTGCACACATACAGTTACACAGGACTCACACACTAGCATGCTCATATATGTAGGCACACATATGCACATGTGCACATACACACATATGCACATATGCCTCTGAAAATTGAGGCAACAAATATGGTTTTGTGATATATCATGAAGCACACTATGTTACTTTCCTTCATTCTATTAATATAGACCAATTAAGTTAATGCATCCCCTGGCATGTCTTAATTCCTGGTAGATCATATTTTACTGCACTCCTTACGTTTGCTTTCATCTTCACTAAATTAGAATGAAAGTGAAATCCATTATGGATATTACAAGAAAGGCTGCCTTAGCAAAGAGAAGAATGTTCTCTCTCTCTCTCTCTCTCTCTCTCTCTCTCTCTCTCTCTTGTTTTTCCCCACAAATAGGGATTGTTCTTTGGGATAGGGTCAGATTTAAGATGCCACCTGCTAGAAGGCCGTGGGCAGTGGTATGCCCTTGAATTTTAGGAACCCTATCTTGTCCTCTTCTAATATTCATACCACCAGTGCTGGGGCTCCACTCCCAGAGTTTCTTATTTAGAGCAGGGCTTCAGCATTGATGCTTTTGGTGTTTTAAATCTCCACAAATGATTCTAAAGTTCCTTGGTGCAGGGCCACCTGCCATCTCCAAAGAGGGAAATGGCTGGTTGAGCCTCACTCACGTGGCATCAGTCTGGCTCTGAATCCCGAGTCCCCATTTTGCTTGTAGGATTACATTGGTCCCACCTGGATAACCCAGGGTACTCTCCCCATCTCAAGGTCAACTGATTAGCAATGTTAATTCCATCCGCAACCTGGATTTCCCCTGCCTTGGGATGTCACTTATTCACATGTTCTGTAGACATGTTCATTATTCTGTCTACCACAAAAAAAAATATTTCTCAAGAAAAAATGGCTCCTTCTGAACTTCCACATATCTCAAAGGCCATTTCAGTGTAGTAGTAAAATTATGGTAAAAGCCTATAGATTCTTTTAATTGCCTATAACACAAAGAAAGGACACCATGAGAATTCCAAGTGAAACAAAGCTGTCACTAAAATAGGGGAATGATGGATAATTTGGGGTTGCATTATTAACCAATCAAATTTGATTACAGCCAAATCACATGTTCCTAACATTTTCAGGAACAAACAGATCCTTAAAAAAGCTAAACTTTAATATTACAGGAATGTAACTTAGCATGCTTTTATGTTTCTTTTTAACTTTTATCAGCTAGGTAATGAATAAACGGGATATTAGTTTAATAACAAGCTTAATCAGATAATTAACTTTTGTATATGCACACACATAGTATAATTGCTGGTAGCCTGATTATTCATTTAATATTTCATCTTTTCCAATCTATTGTGGGTACATTCAGTTCTATAAAATCTCATGATAACTCCTTGTTAGGAAATAGAATTTCAGTCATAATTACTCTAGCACCGAATTTCCCAGGGGAAAAAAAATCTAGAGTCATGTAAGTGTAGAAAATGCTGAATTAAATCAAGGTAAATTATTTTCTTTACTGAAGGCTTGCTTACAGCCTAGACTTGCTGATGTTCATTGTAAATCTCAATGAGAGACTTCTAATATGCATTATTTTCAAAACTTCTTTGAACAGGAATCCCTTCTTGCATAGTGAAAACTACAAGGCATTAACCAATCAACATTTTTTCACAGGTAGGAATATCTGGGATAGCCTAAACTATATACTATTGACATATATGAAATTTATATGTCAATGGAATTTTAATATATTATATATATATATATATATACATACATACATATATGAATACACAGAAAAGTGTATTAAAAGTGAAAAGTGCAAATGCAAAAATGTCCAGTACACAATTAAATGTAAGCTCTGATAATATAATTACTAAAATTATCAGTTTATAAATATCTCCTGATAGACTGGGAGCTCTTTGAAGGCAGGTCTCTATCTTAACTTTGCATGCCTAATGTCTGTAAATATTTGTTGAAATAAAAATAACAATACATTTTTAAAAGTAGCATGTTATTTTATGTTATATTGACACAGATTATAAGTAAACCAAAAATACATTATTGAACAGAAAGTTTTAAAGCTAGGTACAGGGTCTCAATAAATCTTTGTTGGAAAAAAATGGATTAACAAATGAATGAATGAAGGTTAAAATTTAATTGGGGATATCAACATTAACCTACTTGAAAGATGCATTAGTCCAGGTTCTCCAGAGAAACAGAACCAACAGGATGGATAGATGGATAGATGATCAGATAGATAGATAGATAGATAGATAGATAGATAGATAGATAGATAGATAATCTATATATATAAAAAGCTAATATGCAAAGTGTCCCCTCGGGAGTTCGGCCGGGAGACCAGGAGTTCAATTGCTCACTATGATGTGTGCTGACCACCAGGGGGTGGCATGGAACGAAGGAAGGCCCAGGCCAGCAACCAGAAGGCCCTGATCGTCCCTGATTGCCAGCCAGGCCTAGGGACCCTACCTGTGCATGAATTTTGTGCACCAGGCCTCTAGTAAGCAGATAAAAAAGAATTTGCTCACATTATTATGGAGATTGAGAAATCCCATTATGTCATACAACCTCTGAACTAGATTTTGCATTTTGAAAAGAAGGAAACAAAATTGGATAAATAAGGTGAGCCCAGTTATGGATGAAAATGGTGGCACAGGCACCGTGGATCCTCTAGGTCAGCGGTTCTCAACCTGTGGGTTGCAACCCCTTTGGCAGTCAAACGACGCTTTCACGGGGGTCACCTAAGACTATCCTGCATATCAGATATTTACATTACGATTCATAACAGTAGCAACATTACAGTTATGAAGTAGCAACCAAAATAATTTTATGGTTGGGTCACAACATGAGGAACTGTATCTAAAGGGCCAGAAGGTTGAGAACAACTTGTCTAGGTGCTCTTCAGAACAGGTGCTCCCCTGTTACTCGTGGGAAGGAGGTAGAGGTTCTTGGGATGCCACTGAAATAAGACTTTTCAGAATCCCCACAGGATGATGAGAGGTGGTAGAAGATTTTATTGGCGAGGAGTTACATTTCTCGGCTTCCAAAGTCCCCTCCCCTTAAGCAAGTCCTGGAAAGGGTGCAGCTGAGAGCCAAAAGCAAGGCCAGTGTCCAGATGGGTGTGGTTTAGCATCCAAGCCAATTAAAGCCCATTAGTCCATGTGTGGAGTCCAACATGGCAGTGCACCATGTGGGCCAGTGCATGAGAGAATTTACTTCTTTGTTTAGAAGCTTAAATATTCAGTTTTCTTGTGTTTGCAGTGGCCATGCCCATCCTGGCCACTAATTTGTTCCCAGGTATGACTGGTAGACAGATAGGCACCCTCCCACAACACTCAGATCTTACTGAGCATGAATCTAAACTACCTTACCCAGCCAACATTGCTATGAATCTGGAGGTCACGGTTTGATTCCCGGTCAGGGCACATGCCCAGGTTGCGGGCTCAATCCCCAGTAGGGGGATGCAGGAGACAGCTGATTAATGATTCTCTCTCCTCATTGATGTTTCTATCTCTCTCATCCTTCCTCTCTGAAATCAATAAAAAATAAATAAAATTATTTTTAAAAGCTTAAACTGCCTTTATCTAGTTCCTTCTTCCATCTATCAGCAGGAACAGACTTAGAGAATGTTCAATGGAGCTTTTTTTGGAAAAACTGTATAAATGGCATGACTATATTACCTGATCTCCCCTTCTCTTCTGGTAAATAATAATCATGTTATTATCATGATATCAACAAGATTAAACCTCAATTAAGGAAGGTAACTCTGCAGACATAGGCACAGTGGCCTCAAAGGAGAGACTCTGGGGGCAAGAGAACCAGCAGGAAACAATGTGGGCAGGGGGTGATTAGAGGGCACAGAATGGAAAGAAAGTATTTAACTTGAGGTCACTTTCAGGGGAAGAAATAACAGCAGTTCTTGGCAGAGGAAGAAGAGGATGAGAGACATGCAAAGTTGAAACTTGAGTCAAGGTTTCTAGCCTGGGTGCTGGGTTGATGAGAAGTCCACTAAATTATGGCACACAATAAAAAAGTTGTCTCCTTTTCTTTTCAGAAAGAGATTAAGACATGAGCTCCTTGGTCAATTCAATAACTCCTATCTCCATCTCAATCTGCAGCTGATGTATTTGAACTCGGGACTAGAGAGGCAAACTCTGAAACTCTGACTATCAAAAAACAAAGCTCTCCAAGGAGCTGGGAGAGGGAACACCCCTTGACCACATCTTTTGATTTCAGATACTAGATTTATTTTTCATACACAGGAGTAGAAATTCTAATCTTCTGAGTTGGAAGCCAACTCATACTTCCCTTTCTACTTAATCTTGTTTATCCCCAACTCACTCTGAGCTGCTGCTCTCTTAATGCTTCCTGCTTTAGACCTGCTTACAAAATACCACATTGATACGGCCTGACCTTCAGATGACTCATTTCATTTGAAAAACTGTTTCTAAGAAGTACATATACTTTCCAAATTACCATGAGCAATAACAGACTCCAGGAGATTTCAGCTCCATGTTCTTTTATTGAGTGAGCTTGCAAAGGATCCATGTAAAATGCTGGTGAGGATACCAAAAATGCTTTGAACAAGGGGAGGAGGGGGCCTGTATTTCCAGAGCTGGCAGTCTAGTGAGTCAGGTAGAGAAAGAAACAAGACACTGTGCATGGAACAAAACAACTGGAGCAGTAGGACCAAAATGGGATAGAATCTCAGAGAAAAGGCAGAATATGAGATCATGATGGGGGATGGGGAAATTTTCAGAGAAGATGCAGAGATAAAGCATAAGTAATAAGTAGGTTTTAATGAGAAGGGACAAGCATTCCATGCCAATGGAATAGCAAAAAATCGTAAGAGTGAGAGGGCCGTGCTAAACATTTTGTGACCAGGCAGAGCTGAGCCACATAGTGCATGAGGTGTTGAGGTAAGGTACAAGGGTAGGGCTAGGTCACGGGGCCTCAAATGCCACGATAGTATGTTTGGACTTTATTATATGGATTGTATTAAGCTACCTGAAGGAGTTTATGGATGTGGGTGAACCCTACCTGGGTTTTAAGAACAATTTTATTTGCAAAGGTGAGAGATCAGAAGCATTGAGCTTTGCAGTCCTTTCTGAGAAAGATCGATGAGAACCTGAGCAATGAAAGTGAAGGTACAAGAGAAAGAGAGAAAGGATAAATGGAAGTTCTTAGGACCACAGGAAGGAAAAGACACCTTTACAATATTCTGAAGAACAAGTCTATCCCAGTGATGTGCATCCGGGACCTCTAACAAAGAGTAACTCTACTGTCCACATGTTGGGCTGCCCTTTGCTTGACTGATACCAAGTTGCATTAGTAAAGCATGCATTTTTGCCAATGTCTACATATGTTTCATAACTTTAAAGCTCTTTTCACCCTGGCCGGTGTGGCTCAGTTGGTTGAGTGTTGTTCCATGCTGAAAGGTTGCTGGTTCAATTCCCAGCCAGGGCACTGAGAGTTTTTATAACTTGTCCTAAGTATGGAATAGGTTGTACATTTCTTTAGGAAGAGACCATTTCTAGGCTTGTATATAATAGCAATAATAAAGGCTTTGTACCTACTAAAAAATAAATAAAAACAAAACTCTGCTCCTTCTTCAGAAGACCAATGGACAGAATAAAGTTCACAAGTACTCTTTAATTACTCCCAAAAATACAATAGCAGTCACCAATCAACAAATAAGGAATATGATTTTTTGCAAGCATTCATAAAGATTTGCCTAAGCTGAAAATATCCTGGACCATAAAACACATCTCAACAAACTTCAACACATTGAAATTAGAAAGATTATCTTATGTGACCATAGTGGAAATAAGCTAGAAATCAAAAAATATAACCAGAAACTGACAAACATATGAGTTAAAGAAAATATCAAAGGTAATTAGAAAATATTTTTGGCTAAATTATAATGAAAATATAATAATAAAACTAGTGGGATGATGTAAAAACTAAATTGAGAAGGAAATTTATAGCCTTAACTTTATATATTACATAATATAGTTATATATTAAATTTATATAATACCACCAGGTGTTCTGAAATTATGAATAGCCAAAACAATCTCAAAAAGAACAGCAAAATTGGAAAACTTGTACGAGAAGATATTAAGTCTTACTAGTCGCTACAGTTATTAAAATAGATTACCAGTCACAAGGATAAACAAGTAGACTAAAAGGACACTAGAATAAGACCCATTCACATGCGTTTGTTTAATATAAGAATTAAAGTGTCATAGTAATGCAGTAGGAAAGGATTATCTTTATAATAAATGCTATAGAATCAATGGTGTGATTGTGTTTTACAAATACATTTTGACTCCTACCACACACCATACACAAAAATTAATTCCAGATGGGTTGTAAATCTGAAAATGTAAAGTATCTTTATGACCTTGGAGAAGGCAAACTTTCTTAAACAGAATGCAAAATGTGCTAGCCTGAAAGCGGGGGGGAGGAGATAAACATTTCTTCATTAAAATTAAAAATGTCTTTTCATGAAAAGACATATTAAGAAAACTTGAAAATGCATACTACCAAGTGGGTAAAAAATTTGTGATACATATGTCTAGTAAGAGACTTGTCAGAAAATGGAGAATTCCTGCATTATCTATAAGGGAAAAGAAAGTACCTTAAGAAAAAAACAAAACCCTGGACTTGAAATGGTGCTTCATGGTACTTCACGGAAGAAGCTATTTAAATAGCCAATAAGTGTATGACAAGATGCTCAAACTCAGCATGAAAATTAAAATAAAATTAAATAACAGTATGTGCCCTAGCTGGTTTGTCTCAGTGGATAGAGTGTTGGCCTGAGGACTGAAGCGTCCCAGGTTCGATTCCAGTTTGGGGCACAGGCCCGAGTTGCGGGCTTGATCCCCACTGGGGGTTTGTGCAGGAGGCAGCTGGTCAATGATTCTCTCTCATCATTGATGTTTTTATCTCTCTCTCTCCCCCTTCCTCTCTGAAATCAATAAAAATATATTTTTAAAAAGGTACGGATTCACTAGAGTGACCACAGATATAAAAAATAGAGAAGAAAAAAGGGAAGGAAAGAGACTCAGAGACAGAGAGAACAGAAGGAAGCACGTAAAAAAAAAAGGGAAAAAACAGAGAGAGAGAGAAAGAAAACAATTCAGAATGCTGGTGGACATGCAGAGCAATGGAACTCTCATCTAAAACTGATAGTAGCTTCTAAAGCTCAACATAGGCATACTCCGTAATTCAGCAATTCTACTCCTTAGCACATATTTATCCAAAATGGATACAAATGTACACCAAAGACATAAATGAAAATGCTATTTGCAATAGTCCCCAATTACAACCATTATGTCCTTCAATGGTAAAGTGATAAATTGTGATATATTCATATGTGGAAAAATAGAAATAAAAATGGATGATGTGTATCTATACCCAACACAATGAATGAATCATATATTAAGGAAAAAATGTCAGACACAAGCTCTTACATATTATATGAGTCCATGTTTGTAAGTTTCAAAATCAGTCAACTAATCAATGTTGATTAAAATAAGGGTAGCAGAAGACTGGTGATTATGAGGGGACATGAAAGTGGCATCTTGGTGTGCTGGTCATGTTCTGTTTCTCCATCTGGATGGTGGTTAGCAGGTGTGTTCACTGTGAGAAAGTTATCGATCTGTATGCTTATTACATGTGCACTTGTCTGAATGTATATTTTACTTCAATAAAAATGTAGCAATATTAAAACAGACAAGAAAAAATTATGGATACAACGTGGGTTGCTGAATCTATCATCCATATCACCTCTTTATCTAATATTTATTTATCATCCATCTATCTATCATCTATTATCTATCCATCTATCTATCATTTTTCTATTCATCTATAAATTCATATTAGCTTCCTAGAGCTGCCATAACAAAATACCATAGACTGATGGCTTAAACAATAGATACTTAATCTCTCACCGTCTGAGGTCAGAAGATCAAGGTCAAGGTGTGGCAGGATTGGTTCCCTCTGAGACTGTAAGGGAGAATTTGTTCCTCTCATCTAGCTTTTGGTGGCTTGCTGGCAGTCTTTTGGATTTCTTGGCTTGTAGACATATCACATTACATTCTAAGTGTATGTGCTTCTGTGTCCAACTTTCCCTTTTTATAAGGATACAGTCATATTGAATTAGAGCCCACCCTAATGACCTCATTTTCATTTGAACACATCTGCAAAGGCCCTATTTCCAAATAAGGTCACATTCTGGGGTACTGGGAGTTAGGATTTCAACATATGAATTGGGGGACATAAGTCAACCAATAACACCATCTATTTATGTCTACACACACACACACACACACACACATTTAAGAAGGGCCATAAAATATATGCATTCTTTTAATAAAATCCTGGCTTTTGATCAAAGCTTCTTACTAGAAAATACAATTTTATTCCAATACATACTGGCAAATTTTTATAGCTAAGTTCAAAGTACAGATGTATTTTTTTTAAATTTACACATGACCTGGGACAATGAAAAAATGTAGCCACAATAACTTTTAGCTCTCAATGTATGACTAAAACATTGAAAGGAGTCCAACATCATTTTTAAGTAAAAGTATTGGTCCTTAATCAAAAATTACTCCGTGGAGGAAATCATGTCACTAGCAGAAATTACAACTAGATTCAATTGCTATTTCTGACTGAGTTACACGGAAACATGTCAGCTTTCTAGTAAAAATTAAGAAAAAATTGTTAGAATTAACACTACCAAAGAGTTTCGAGTGATGGAAATTCTGATTCGTGTGTGCAGATCATTCCAGAGCAGGGCTGTGGGGTGATAAGAGCCAGGTTCCCACCCTGTGCTGGCAGCGTTGTTTGTGGTCATGGGGGCTGCATCTACCCCACTAAGAAGCGTGTGCTGAGCTGAGCTGTATAAATGTTACCCTGTTCTTGGCAAAACATCTCTGCATGCTTGTCCTATGAACTGTGGGTCAATAATGGGATCAGATAGGAAGCAACAGTGCTCACATCTGTATGGCTCTTGGGAGGAAGCAACGTGCTCTCATTCAGGTTATTTGTTCTGATCCCCTGGTCATTCTCCGGGTTCAGTAAGGCGACTTGACCATCCTTACCTTAAACTACGTTAAACCGATGAGGAGACTCACCTGCCTCCTCGGGGGCCTATGAGGTTGACTGTGGCCGTTCCTGTTAAGTGCTGAGCACAATACCTGGCACATAGAAAAGGCTCAACATATCTAGCCTTAGTTTTTACACTGATTTTTATTGTTATTACCTCCCCAAGATCACGTGGCTCATAAAATTGAGAAAGAACTTGACCTTAGATCCTCAGAAACTCCTCCTATTGCCTTAAAGTATTAAAAACAATAAGACTGAAGCAAAGGTTGAGACTCCTGAGTGCCGAGCGGGTCACATCTAGATAAACAATAGGATGGCTTTATGCTGATTTCTACCCACCAGTTGGATCCACTGTTATGTGAGTGTCTAAGATATATGAGGCAAAAGTCTAGCTGTGGTCATAACTCCTCAGAAAATCCCAGCCCGCGGGAGCTGCACAGGAAACAGAAACAGGTTCCAGCCAACATAGGTGCCCATTTGTCAGGGAGGTTCATGGCAGGTCGCGAAGCAGACCTGGCCCAATTGCCTCTGCTACCGAGAAGCTGAGGAAAATACCATTCGTTTCAAAACTCTCCCCTCGCTCATTCCCGGAGGCAGACACTGCAGCCTCCTCTCAGACGGAAAGCGAAAGGCCACGTTTCTGGGAACCACACAGAACAGGCCCTTGAAAAATAATCAGGCATCAGCTGCATATAAACCATCTGCAGCTCATAGACCACGGGGCGAAGCAAAGCCACGGAGGAGAAGACGATCGACCCAGGAGTCATTTTGTCATCTTTCTGGGTGAGTACACACATGACACGAGTAGAAGAGAAAGTGGTTTCTGAAGTTGGAGGCACCAGCATGTTGCCAGGCAATGAGCACAGACCGGGAGCTCAGACAAAAGGCGGCAGAGCTGATCCTCCGCTCGCTCACACACAAAAGAGCAGATGCTGCGGGCCTGGGAGGAGGCCTCCCGACGCTGCCCAGAGCTCGGGCCGGGTCCCTTTACAAAGGGGAGACCGCCATTCTCTCACTGATCCCCAGAAGGCCCTCCTTGTGCTGGGAGAGAATAAAGGAGGAACTCTGAAAAACTGCACCGAGCAGAAACCAGACTAGAAACAGACGAGGAATCCAAAAGGAATCCCACCGGATTCTAAAGGGCAGGGGTGGGGCTGGGTGCGGAAGCAATGACTCCCTTTTCTCAGGAAGGCTTCACAGGAAAGATGGGATGATTAATGCCACGCCCCCCCCCCCCCGCCCCCCGACCGAACTGTTAGTAATTTTGTAACAACCATAATTAATAAAAATGGTACAATAACAGCATCTGGCTTCCAGGAAGACAGCGCCAGCATCTCTCAGGGTAACGCGCCGACCTTCCCATCTGTGTCCCCCACCACGGGGTGAGGCCGCTGCAGAAGGTGCCCGTGAGCTGGAGGAAGACAGACGTCTTACCTGTTCTCCCAAAACTGGCTGCTGGTCAGAAGGACCTTGAGATGCCCCGCGGTGGGTACCAGATGGGTCAGCATCTCGAGGTGGGTACCAGATTGGTCAGCATCTCCCTGACCTTGTGAAAGTCACTGAACATCTCAGCCCCAGGCTCCTCTCTGCGTCACATAGAACCAGTTCATGGGGTTATTAGGATGGTTAATGAGTTAATATTGGTCTGAAGTTTTAGACTAGCACCTCTGTGCTGTAACCACGCTGTTGGTGTTTGTTAAATAACAGGGAGGCCCATCCCACACCTTTGGAACAGAGCCCCTGAGACTGAGACTTAGGAAAGTCCATCTTAGGAAGTTCTTCCAGGAAACTGAGTGGAGCTGCTGCATAGACAGTCAGTTCAGAACCTTTGGATTATGGAAACTGCCCAAAGTCTAGCGCAGTGATGGCGAACCTTTTGAGCTCGGCGTGTCAGCATTTTGAAAAACCCTAACTTAACTCTGGTGCCGTGTCACATATAGAAATTTTTTTATATTTGCAACCATAGTAAAACAAAGACTTATATTTTTGATATTTATGTTATATATTTAAATGCCATTTAACAAAGAAAAATCAACCAAAAAAATGAGTTCGAGTGTCACCTCTGACACGCATGTCATAGGTTCGCCATCACTGGTCTAGCAACTCCTCAGTGACCGTAGAACTAGGAATGTCCTCCCATGGCCCCACCGGTTACCTCTGGGATGCCCTCTCCACTCAGCCTCCTGCCTGTCCTCTGAGTCCCCTCCTCTCTCTCTCAGGTGCCCTCGTATACAGTGGAGACCTGTCTGGGAGTTCCAGCGACACGGTTTCACAGCTCGGTGCCTCTGTGTGTATTGGTTTTCTGCCTGCGAGGCTGCTCTCTGCTCTTTGTCAGACAAGCTCTTCGTTATTGTCATAACTCTCTGTGATGATGAACTTGGAAATCTGCATTGCATGCACACACATCAAGTAGCTCATCACTGTGCACTGCACTCAGCTGATTTTATTCATTCTGTCATAAAATATGTATGGGTTTTCTGCTACGTGCCCAGCCACCGGACAGAGCAGCCCCCATTCCGTAAAGGGAATAGGGTAGGAATTCAATATGTGTGTCACAAGAACAATGACAAGAGAGGTACGTGACCCCTATGTTGGACAACAAGGAAAGGCTTCTAAGAAGAAATGATGCTTCAGTGATAGTTATCAGTTCAGGACTTAACCAGGTCGGGGTAGAGGAGGGGGTTCCAGGGAATAAGCTGAAACTGTCCCCTCCGACAGCCCCTGAGCCCATAGAAAGCCGACCAACCATGTGTACCTGGCCTGTCTTCTCAGCACCTAGCAAATGCTCAATAAATGGTTAGATGAACAGCTGGCACAGCAGCTGGGGCACATATCATAGTTTAGAGGGTGACGGGAAAGATGGCTTTTTACATTTTTATTTCATAACTCAAACTCAAAAGTCCTTCCTGCAGAAAAGCAGGGAATGCTGACTCCCAGACCAAGAGAACACATGCAACCTCAGCCCGAGACATCAGGATGAAGAGACAAATCAACAGTGTTCCAATTTCCAGGCCCTCAATGTAGGTGGGGAAAAAGTAGACACAACCCACCATGTGTTTTTGCTGGTTAGTACTGTCAAGTATGGAGGCAGCAATCCTGTATATGATACACATTTTAAATGAGAAAATACCTTGCAGTTTTATTCAAAACTGGCAAAACCCAGGGCATCATAAATATAGACATATTTTTTCTCAATTTTTATTCTGGAGTCACCAATGTAAGTTAATTTCCTATTAATTGTATAGGTCAATTAGAATCTTACCTCGCTAAGGAGCAGCGAGCAGAGTGGTAAAGAGCCAGCAGGCAGGCGGTAAGGAGTGAGGGATCCTGGATTGTGAAAGGGATGTTTGACTGCTGGCTTAGGCCCAATCCTCCCAGTAAACATGGACATTTATTTAATACGTGTATCTGTCTAAATGGTAACCAGAGAGGGTTGCAACTAACCCTACACCCCTTCGTCCTCTGTTTGTCTTCTGCTTGTTTCATAGGGAAGTCTTTCCTGAACTAGAAGACTCAACCAAAAATACATGACCTCCTCAGAGGCAAGGAGACATATAGTGACTTAGTGACTTGACTGCCCAGTTGACTTTCTTCAAGAAATGCAACGCGTGCCACAGGGTCTCTCTCAGTGAGACAAAGGAAAATAAATTTAAAGTGAGGGAGGAGCGGTCTATTGGCTTGGGAAGGGCACAGCTGAGAGGGGAGGTTATTTCTTAGAGGCTTATGGAAAATGCTGGTTGCATTTATTCTCTCAAGTAATTGCATAAAGACCCTGCTAATGTTTCTGGCACAACAACCCCGAGGAGGTTAATTTCCAGACAATGAAAGGTGAGAAGGCTGGAAGGGACACCTGATCCTGTGCTGTCTGGGGGCTCTCAATCAATTTTAATTGAATCCACTAATTGAATCACCCACATCCCTTTAAAAGGGATCTAGAGATGATGGAAGCTGCTCTCTGTTTAGGCACACTTTCCATTTCTCATGGTGTGTCAGCGTCTATCATTGTGTTTCCAGAAAACATTGAGTTTGTTCCCAGTGGAGAAAGAGCAGGCAGCTGGCCACAGGTAACCTCACCTGGGATGAATAAATTGTTATGTATCTTACAAAATTTCTCAAAGACAATTTTTCAATAATGTCCCCAAATGCTTTTCTTGACATACTTCTAGTATCTTTCACATCAGCCTCCCATTAGTGTATTTGTGGGGAGGGTTGGGAATTCCTAACAGGGCAGACCCTGCTCCTCTCCCTTCACCCCTGCACTGACTCTTCCTCCTCCCCTGAACTGACTCTCCCTCCACCCCTGCACTGACTCTCCCTCCTCCCCTGCACTGACCCTCCCTTCACCCCTGCACTGACTCTCCCTTCACCCCTGCACTGACCCTCCCTCCTCCCCTGCACTGACCCTCCCTTCACCCCTGAACTGACTCTCCCTCCACCCCTGCACTGACTCTCCCTTCACCCCTGCACTGACCCTCCCTTCTCCCCTGCACTGACTCTCCCTTCACCCCTGCACTGACTCTCCCTCCTCCCCTGCACTGACCCTCCTTTCACCCCTGCACTGACTCTCCCTCCTCCCCTGCTCTGACTCTCCCTCCTCCTCTGCACTGACTCTCCCTTCACCCCTGCACTGATTCTCCCTCTATCCCTGCACTGACCCTCCCCACCCATGCACTGACTCTCCCTTCACCCCTGCACTGACTCTCCCTTCTCCCCTGCACTGACTCACCCAGGAAGGAAATGGTGGCAGCCACCCACAGAAGGGCCAACCTCCAACTCCTGACCCTGGAGCTCAGATAATCTATGATGCAGGAATGTGGTAGCAGATAAGAGATGGGGTGATGGGGGGGGAGACATTTTTTAAAAAGCTATTGAAATAGTGATTTTGCATTGTTTTGGTTAATGTTCACAGGGGCATAAAGTTCTGCTGACAGTAGTTCTACAGTTACTCATTCACCAGACTCTCACTAAGTTCTGTGGCCAGATACTATGTTGGGCGTCATGGCTACCATGAAGGTAAAGGGGTTCCCCACCTGTTCGTGCCCAACCACCAGCCTTTCGGGCCTGACCACTGAGCACGTTCCCGAAGGCTTTACTGCACCTGAGACCCCTGGCCGCAGAGGGGGTCAGGACACTGTGGTGTGTGATTACTGCCTGAGCCTGCGTGGGGTAGCTGTCTCCCAGTGCCACTGAAGCCACACCTGGAGGAGGCCACAGGCAGAAATGTACTCCACATCCTTGAGCAATTCATTCTTTGTTGGCTGCGCCCACTCTGCAGTCATGCTTCCACCTAAGCTATTTGCATGCAAGTCCAGTGTTACAATCTGTGGTGGTGGTGGTGGGGGGCGCTAAGGGGGACACAGAGACCCAGTGAAGATGCCGCCCTCCAGGTTTTTATAGAATAGGGAGGGATACAAACAGGTAACTGCATTAACCCTGTGTGGGTTCACATGTGAGTTCACAAGGTATGTGCAACAGGTCCTGGAGGGCTACATATGTGTGACAGCTCGAAGGACACTGATCCATACGCCATGCCCCACACTTGTGCCTACATGGACCCCAAATCCAAGCCTTCCCATGCTTGCTCCTCCCTGCTAAGGGTTATTTCCTATTTCAAAGTTTGATGACTCTCTTGCCACCAGTTGTGTCCTTCCCGCTTATCCATCTAGAGTTTACCCTCCTGTAAGGGACAGCTCAGCTTCCATCTCCCTTGCAGATCTATTTCTAACAACCTCAACACAAAGAGAACTTGGTCTTTTATATCACTCTATTGCTTCAATCCTTTGAGTGGGTCCTATCATAGATAGTTTATTTGCCTTCTTCATAGGCATGCCACCTTGCCCCCAAATGAAGGCATAAGCTTTTAGAGCAGGTTCATGTTCTCTATTTCCTTGTAGCTTCCATAGACTTCTGCATATAGGTTTGTTTCATTTTGTTTTCATCAGGAAATAAAGTTCTGCTGATGCTCGTTCACCTTTATTCATTCATCAGACATTCATCTGACTGCCCAGTAAGTGATGATTGGATTATGGAGTCTCTTATCTTTTTGAAGAACTCCCATTATGTAAATATGCCCAAAGACAGGCTTAGGAACACTTACCACTTTCTGTAGTGGGAGGAATAAAAACACTTCTATGAGGAAGATGATGCTTGTGTAATCCAAAGGGGCCTATGTGTAGCCCTCTCTGTTTTCTCCCACTGTGTACCTAAAGCACCATGGCCACAGCCTCCACAGTGGAGGATTCCACTTGCTATGTAAAACCCTTGACCCTTCACCTATTAAAACTTCACCAGGCAGCAAGAAGACTGAGAAAGAAATCTGACAGATGAGCACATAGCTGACATTGCACCCGTTACTAAATCGGTAGAAAGGGTAGGCCACAATCAACTCCAAAAAATCCTTCTGTGTCTTAGGGCCAAAAAGGGTTGGGGAGCTAAAGGGCAAAGGAGAGGGACCGAGGGATTGTGACAGGAGAGAAACAGACTCATCTTGGTTGGGAATTCTATTGCTAAATTGCTTTTTCATTTCTAAGAATTTGCTCCATCTGTTGACCTCCTAACACTGTCTAGACAATTTCAAAGTATTACATAATTCATAGCAGCTGAATATTTTCCTGTTTATTACAGTTAGTCTACAAAGGTCACTGATAAAATAATCGTTTTAACTTGTATGAAAAACATCTCAAAAATCCAAGAAACTTAAGAGCCAGCCACACCAGTACTTTTTGAGACTGATTCATGGGTAAAATAAAACCACAGCAGGCCTGACTGCTCCTGGTTTCTGGCCAGGTTTTGACAGGTATCAAACTATTAGAGCCAGTTCATCTCTACATGAGTAAAATGAAGACCATTATCTGAGGACGGCCTTTTCATTTTGTGATGGCCTGCGGAGCAGGAGCTTAATGCTGGTGACACAGGACAGGCTGCCCTAGTTAGAAACCATGGCTGAGTTCATGCATAATGCCCTTGAAAATAACATTTTTAGAACATATTTAATGGAGACACTGAGTACTTAGACTAAAAAGATAAAAGAAAAGGGAAAGCAATGCAGAAATAGAGAGGAGAGGGAAGAAAAGAAGGAAGAGGAAGGGAAGAGAGAGCAGGAAGGAGGCAGGGAAGGAGAGAAAGAGGGAGGGAGAGAGGGAAGGAAGAGGAGAAAGAGGAAAGGGAGGTAAAGACCATGGAAATGAGGAGGTTCATTCGTTTGGTATTGTTTTCACTTAGAGTCACTTGCCAAGATTTGCCCTCAGAAAAATGGACACGTGGGTTTTCAATCACACCCACTAGTTGGAAGCTGTTTTGCCAATCCTGAGCTTCCAGGTTCCACTCTTCCATGGAGTGGGGGGTCACATGGGGGTGCCAGCCTCAGGGAGCTCATGGGGCACAGCAGGCATGGCCATATGGAAGGCCTGGACTTGGGACAAATGGACTCTCTTTGAGTTTCCAGTCCTCTCTTCACCCAAGTATCTAAGAACTAACAGAGCATAAATGGACCTTTTTCTAGTTAATAATGTATTTCCTTATTAATGCCATCACTTTTTATTTACATGAGTGAAAGGAATTGCTGTGAGATTCAGGAGACTGGAAACCAGGTCGACCAACAGATTGATAACCCAGAAATCACCTTCTTCAGGTCCCTGGTAACCCATTGCCTGGCCTCAGAGAAGTCCATCTCTGTTTCTCTGAAGGGGGCCCATCAGCGTGTGACAACAAGAGCAGTGCCACTGCCCTACTACTAATTCTGAAGAGCAGCCCTGTGAACCTGTCAGGTGAGCACTCATTGTTCATGAGGACATTTGTGTCAGAGCAGCACGACTGTCACACAGGGGACTTCAAAGGTCACTGGTAAAATAATAGGGGGGAAACAGACAGGTAACTGCAGAAAGCATGTTGTTAGCAGGGCACACCTCTGAGGACTCATCTTCATATGAAGGGTAGTTTATGCTGCAGTAGTTGATCTAGAATACCCACACATAGATTCCCAATGTGGTCTGGGCTTCCTCACAACATGGTGGCTGGATTTCAAGGGCAATCATTGAGAGACAGAAAGAGAGGAAGAAAGAGAGAGAGAGAAAGAGAGAGAGAGAGAGAGAGAGACCATAATGCTTTCCCCACCTAGCCTTAGAAGAGATGTGCAATCACTTTCTTCACATTATGTTGCTTGAGGCAATTGTAAACATGGGGAAGGAATGTAGGGTCCCATCTCTAAATGGAAGGGTGTCAAATTGCACTTTAAGGACATGTGGATGGAATACGTATCAGTGTGGCAATCTTTGGAAAATATGATGAGCTAAAAAGTCTATCTGGCTATTCACTTGCTTTAGCACATGCATAACTGTATTTTAAATACTTAATAAGCTACTTTGTGTCTTTTCTTAAAATAATTAGGATTTTAAAGAATTAGAATTCTCTCATTTTTGGCAATGTATTTCTATTATTAAACTTACTAAAATTTATGACATTTCCTATTCTGCAAACATTTGTTTCTAAAAATGTTAATAAACTCTTTTTGTTCAAGTTAAAGATGAAGTTCTTGCAGCAGATAATTCAATAATATCTTTTTAAATTCAGAAAGTCAAATAAGCATATGTGTAGACTGAATTTAGCATAATTTTTTTCCAAAGGAAAGTGAAAGGGAATTATAGTTCTATTATAAGAATTTAGTACAAGTTGGAAAATTTATGAATAGGGAAACTTTAAGATGCATCCTGGAAAAATCTGAAAGAGGTCTAGGATATTGCTGGAGAGAGGGGAAACTTTCTGATTGGAAATACAACGCACGTTTCAAGGTTGATGATGATGTGTGAAGAACATTGCTAGAGTCTAGAAATTATAGGGAAGGATACCTGCTAGGGGCCCAAAATCAAATTAATGTCAGATGATTTTAAACAGGAAGAATAATATTTATCTCAAAAATCACACATTGTTAAAAATGTAACAGAACATAAGGAACTTTAAAAAGACATCTTGTATACAGGAGTAATGTTAAAAATATTTAACAGCCTGGCCAGCATGGCTCAGTGGTTGAGCATTGACCTATGAACCAGGAGGTCACAGTTCGATTCCCAGTCAGGGCACATGCCTGGGTTGTGGGCTCAATCCCCAGTGTGAAGTATGCAAGATGCAGCCAATCAATGATTCCTTCTCATCATTGATGTTTCTATCTCTCCCTCTCTCTTCCTCTCTGAAATCAATAAATATATATTAAAAATATTTAACAGCCTCTTCACATATATCCTGAGCATTTTGTAAGGATACTGACCAGCATGTGACACAGGAACACACCCCCTGCCTAGGAATCCTATCTGGATGCAGCAGAGCACATTCTTTTCAGGAACCATCTGTCTAGGAGTCAGATATAACCTCAATACATCAATGGACCCAGCCCTGTATTTTTACGCAGGTAAGGGGTTATTAGATTAATTTGTACAATGAGGCAACTGTGTGTTAGAAGCTTGAAGAGGATTGCTCAAAAATCACACAGAACCTAAGTTGTATAATAAGATCAATAACCCAGATATGCTTCTTTCTAATATATTTTACTGTCATTTCCCTCTGCTAGTTATGGTGTAACACATTCAAAGTCCAGTATATACTTCATATCCAATCACTTTGGGTAAAGAATAGGACAGTTGCCATTAAAGTTCGCCTCCAACATTAACATGTCAAGTAATCTGAGTCCTGGGCTTCATCTTCCTCATCTGTGGGAAGAAAGGCCCATTAGATCAGCTTTAACCTTACCTCCAGGCCTTAGCTTATCAGCTCAGACCAGAGATGTCTTCCATAGCATAGATGCTAAAATAGACCTTTTAACACCTAAAATGTTCACCTGGAGAAGCAACAACAGTCAGATGTGGGGCAACCCCAGTGCTGATCAGTGTCACTGCATTAAGTCTGTTGTATGGCTGAGAGGGACTCTCTATTCATGTAAAACAGGCATGTCAAGGCAATTCACAATGAGACAGTACTTAAGTATTAAAACCACTCATCCGTCCCAACATGTTCATGGGCATGTGTCACACCAGTGTTGGGTTGGCCTTGAGTCATGAAGGCCATGGCAGCCTTGGGAGCTCACATGAGCTATTACTTCACAGAATGGCAATTGGGGGCATTGTGGGCGGGGGAGAAGGGGTGGATAAAATGAACAGCCAGGGCTGCAAATGGTGGGAAAGGAGAGCGGGATGTTTAATAGACTCTAACACAGGTCACAGGAAAGAGAATGGTGGTGTGCATGTGTGTGTGCGGGGGGGGGGGGGAGGGGGGTGGCAAGCGGGGGGTCTGAGTGCACCTTTCCTTTCCTAAAAGACTTTAAAACAGGCAGTTATTTATTTATTGGATGGTCTGCTCTCACAACCCTGTTCCCACAGCAGCCAGTGCTTGGTGGCATCATGAAAAGAGCTCCGCCCTCCCATGGCTCAGGATATCCCTCCAGCTTCTCTCCTGGCAGCTACATTTAAGTCATGTGAGGGAAAGAACGTCATACAGAGCTCAGAGTGGCTGAGGGCAAGGTCATGGCCCAGAGAAACTTCTCAAAGAAAAGCACCCGAGAAGGTAGGAAATCGAGACCAAAGACAAGCTCCAGTCAGGGAGAAGCATCACTTCCATTCTGTTAGAAGTGGGACTGCAGAGTCAACAATATGACTTAGATGCCCAGTGGAGTTTGTTTAGTGGGTGTGTCACATTACTCTCCCCAAGGAAGAGTCCCAGGCATGCTGGCTCCTGTGACCAACGGGCATTAGCAGGTTAGATGGAGCAGCACACACATGGTGTCTCCTCAGTGAGGCAAGGGCAACTGCCACACTTGCTAAACATGTAATTTTAGGTATATTTAAATAAATTCAATTTATGGTAAATCATCATCCTGTAATAAGGTGCTGATCCTCTCTTTAAAAAAAAATCTTCACTTCAATGTTTCTAGTGTTTTAAGATCTGTTCTTTATGGTCCTCTTCTTGATTAAACCAAGCATCTCTTCCTCACCCACACTCGCCTTTTAAATCAAGGCTTAGCCGTAACCAGTTTGACTGAGTGGATAGAGCGTCAACCTGCGGACTGAAAGGTCCCAGGTTCGATTCCGGTCAAGGGCATGTACCTTGGTTGCAGGCACATCCCCAGTAGGGGTTGTGCAGGAGGCAGCTGATGGATGTTTCTCTCTCATTGATGTTTCTAACTCTCTATCCCTCTCCCTTCCTCTCTGTAAAAAATTAATTAAAAAAAATTATATATATATATATATATATATAAAATCAAGGCTTAAACTAGTGTATATAGTAACATTTTATGTATCATTGCTCAATGTCACACAATTAAGGATGCCAGGCATAAGGTTAGAATGCCATCCCCAATCAAATATTTCAGAGAAATTTATCCAAAAAGACACGCATTATATACTTATGTCTACAGTGCTATGCAGAACAGTATTGTGAGCATAGAGAGGACAGAGAGGGGAGGCAGGCCAGGCTAACAGTCTCAAGAGGCAGAGTTAAGCTACATTCAGGACCACGTGTGGTGCCGTATCAAAGGTATCTGTGTTCTTCCTTTTCTTGGTGTTGCTTCCAGTAACAACGGATCTCAGTGTCATCAGTTCTACACTTTACTCCAGACACAGTCCTAGGGGGGCTCAGGTCACTGTGCTTGGCCATGCCGGTAGGTAAGCAGATTTCAATTCCTCCATACTTGAGACCGCTTGTGCTTGATAATTAGTGAAGACTGAGAATACCAGGGTTTTGGTCTATATTTGAACCCCAAGTGACTCTCCTCTGTAAGGGAAGGGCTAGGTGAGAGGAAATGTCAGCCCGAACATTCCAGGTGTCACGTTCGGACACGATAAGGCTACCTGGAGAATTCCACACCAGAATGCCGGCAGGATCAGCCTGGTCACAGAATGTGAGTCACTCCAAGGAAAACACTGCAAACACACAGCTCACGGTCCCGAGGAGTTTAGCTTCAAACTCAGTTCAACCTTTAAAAACAGATGTAACAACATCATTGAATAAAATTCCAAACAAACATTATATAAATGGAGATCACTCATCGTCAAGCTCAGTTGAAAGTAGCACATTCTTAGTTTTATTTTAGAGTGTCTGTGTGTGTGTGTGTGTGTGTGTGTGTGTGTGTGTGTGTGTTGAAGGCAACCCAAATGCAGTTTGGAATGATACAGAATGTAAACTAACAAATAAGCAGATATATAGGTCATGGATTAGAAAAGTGGGATAAGCTTCAAGAAAAATTAGTTTGATAGCTAAGGTGAGTGGTGTTTTATTTTTTTTCTCATCAAAGGAAATAATAGGCTGTATTCCATGGCACCTGGGTTTGGTATTTAATTCTCTAGGTGCCATATTGAGCTGGAAATAGGACAAACATGCAAGTGGTATTCAGACTATAGTGCTCTTTATTTTGAAAAGAAAAGTTCAGCGAAGTTACAGAAATAGCCACTTTAGCATCAAGAGCCCTCATTTCTTCATCAAGAGCTAATGGCAGGGTGAAGTCAAATGTAGGCATAAAAGATTCACAGATTTACCGTCTCTCTGCATGCCTCCCATTATCGACGATGCATTTAGGAAGCAAAGACTGTGCTGAACAGAGGTTCACCTAAGACAATCCAGTTAACCCCACATGGCTTAGGATAGCATTTCTCAGCTTTCACTGTGGGCACTCATCCTGGGGAGCTGGTTAAGATGCAGATGGATTCTGTAGGTCTGGGTGGGGCTTGAGAGTCTGCACCTTTGAGTTTCCTGCTGATGCCCATGCCTTGTCCCTGGACCACACGCTGAGAAGCAAGGCCTTGGGAAGACTTTTAGGCCTGTTTTCAAGAGACACATGTTGCCCATTCACCGTGCACCAGGGACCAGGGTCAGATCCAGCCGCACAGAGGTAAACAAGACCCAGCTCCTGCAGATCCAGGGGACGGTTTTCAATCGTGAGCTTGATGTTGTAATAGAGGTCCCCAGAGGTTACCCTGGGGGGCCAGGAGGTTTGTGTCTGCACCATGAAGAGATTCTGCGCAGCGAATTCAGATACAGCCAGAAAGGGAAAGGTGGCCTGACTCTGTGGCGTTGGCATGTGGAGGCTGCCCCAGACGCTCCCTTCAGCGAAGGCAGCCCAGGTCAGTGTCCTGTCCCTTCAGAGGCTTTCAAATGTCACAGATAGGATGTGGTCAGGAGCTAGAAGACAGGCGCTATTTATAGAGTTTATCCTCCCTTCATTCTTTCTAGTTTATGTTGCTCCAAATAGATATTTAATTTCTTAATGACCCAGTAGAATCTTGGGAATGTATTTATTTATTTTAAAATTTATCTTTAATGTTGAAAGTCCAGCCTACACCTCCTCCTACTCACCAGGGTCTTGGGAATCAGGAATTGGGGCCATCCTCATACGCACAAGGTAACACGTTTTCCCTTCCCCAGGCTGTGCCTTCCGGAGTGGGGTACCCCACTTCCGGATCCATACTCTCTGACCTCCATGTCTATTAGGAAAAAACTCATAAACACATGGCATGTCCTTCCAATATTATCAGAAGTTTGGCTGTTGTCCCACTAGATCTGTTTTTACATACCTATTTTCGAACACAAACATTTTATCAACTGATTTTTGAATGCTTGGAAGTTTCTCTGTAATTTTGCAATTATTATTGTTAGAATTTTAAAGTAATGACAGCTTCCTTATCTATCTACATAATTTAGGTTGACAAATGTGCAACAAATGTCTCAAATATTGACAATGAGAAAAAGGTAGCTAAGTAATTCAATTGATTCTATGTATGATGATTTTTGTGTCTGGAAAATATAATTCTGTAAACAAAGCAAGTGTTCCTTCTAATGACTGTAAATATTAATATTCTACCCTTTTAAAGAAAATATAATGTGTTATTTTGTAATAATGGCAATTCAATACAAAACAACAACAACAACTAGCATGGTGACAAAAAAATGTGGAAAATTTTCTGCTCATAAAATGATTTATAAAACCCATACGGAGAGGGTGATAGGAAAGAATGAGAAGTCATTCTAATATGAGAGTGAAGCCTGCTTGTGGGCTCAGCTAGATGAACTGCATGGCTTGTTGGGTATAAACCACACAGTTGAGCAAGCCACCTGAGCAAAGGGCTGGTGTGGTTTCAGCTGTTTGTTGAACATCAGCACTGCTGCCACCTTGCTTTTGTACACTGAGAGGTAAACAGAGTGACCCTTTGGAGACCTGTGTTCTCCCTCAGCCCAGTCTGTTTCCCCCTCACAGGTCCAAGGTCCCTGAGCCATTCGAGATGAGCCAGAGGAGACGGCCTTCCAGGGCCTCCCTTTCCTTCTCTCAGAATGGTTTACGCAGCCTAGATCATCTCCCTCTGAGAGAACAGAAATAATCTGATAAACTAAGCCAGACTCATAAACATTACCTTAAAAATTTATCTTCCCAAGTAAAATCAGCATTACACTTTTCCTATATCTCTGGACATGATTAAATCATGTGATGTATGTTAAACATATTTTATGATATATTAAAATATATGATTATTTATTATATTGAATGTAATTATAATGGTAGCAGAGGCAACAATAGCTACCTATTAAGCCAGCGGTTCCTAAATGTGTGCAGGTCAAAACCACCTGGGGGTCTTTTTCAAATTGGCCTAGACCCGTGGTCGGCAAACCGCGGCTCTCGAGCCACATGCGGCTCTTTGGCCCTTTGAGTGTGGCCACGAAGTTTCAATCGCACTGTATGTGCGCGCCCGCATGTGGTATTTTGTGGACGAGCCACACTCAAGGGGCTGCAGTTTGCCGACCACTGGCCTAGACCAATTCTATATAATAAGAGTAATATGCAAATTGACCCTAAAGGCAGAATGACCAGAACAACCGCTCAACCAGTCACTATGAGGCTCACTGACCACTTCTCAGTCCCTTTCCCCAGCCAGCAGGCTCTGATCACCCGATGGCAAACGAGGAACCAGGGGTGGGTGGCAGGGGATGCAGGTGGTGCCAGGCCAAGGCCCCCACCCCATTAATCGCCCCACACACAGAGGGCAACCCGTGGTGGGGGTGGGGCCAACCAGGGGGTGGAAGGACCACCTCTTGGCTCCTCCCCCTGGCTAGCAGGCTTTGATCACCCAATGGCAAACAGGGAACAGGGGTGGGTGGGGGCAGCTGGGGAAGATGGCCCTGATCACAGGCCAGGCCTAGGGACTGTACCCGCACACAAATTTCATGCGCCGGGCCTCTAGTTAAATAATAATCATAGGACCCACAACTCCCAGTGGTCGCTGGAGACTCCCAGATGATTGCAATGTACAGACCAGCTTGGGAACCAGTACCAGATGTCTTTCCTAGGGGCCAACACTGAGTGGGTGTTTTCAATGGCTTCCAGGTAAGCAGTGATTTCATTTGAGGTCGCTGAGATGATCAGAAGTGGTGCCATTGGCCAGCCTGACATCAAAAGCCACACACTTGCAGCTGCACTTGGAAATGACAAGTGTCTAAAACAAAGGGCCATTGGGGCTGCGGCTACTTCAGGACAATTCAATGAATGAATGAAAAATGAATGAATGAATGAATGAATGAAGGTTTTGGAGTGAGAGTTTCTTTCTGGCAACAATTTATGGTTCTTTAACAATGTTGATTGAGAAGTTGTAGTGTGTCAGGTAAGGCCCCGGGAATACAATGAGGAAGATTATGTGGCTGCTTCTTTCGAGCTGGGTACGGAGGAACAATTAGAAAACAGTGTGGTCCATGCCAGGAGAGCTGCATGGTTCCTACAGACGACCCTTAAGGGTGAAGGGGATGGCTGAATAGAAGAGGTGGACATTCACCTGGTTTTTAGAGCGTGAGGAGGAATTTCTGGGATGAATAAAATGGAATATTCCAGGCAGTGGAAATAGAGTATGCTAAAGGCTAGGAGCCCGAGTTTGTAGAATCCAGAATAATTTCCTGCAAAGGTGAGTGGGTGCAACAGTCATGACAGGGCCAGAGGCAAAAGGCTGATCCTGGGAAAATTACTCATTCATCTTGTTCGTCTTCTCTGTGGGGCAGCACTCAACACCATTGGGGTTTAGAGAGAACACCTGAATGGACTTGGGGCTCTGTGGGTGGAGGGAAGGCCACTGCATTCATCCAGACCGATTAGCTGACAAAGGTGATGCAGTACTGACAGGCATCAATCAGGACTCTCCATGAGCCAGAGCATAATGGGCAAGGGACATACTTATCAGATAAAATGGACAGGATTTGAGGAGTGACTCAAAGTAGGCTTGAGAGAGAGGGAGGAGTTGAAAATGGCTCTAAGGCCTTTTCCGTGAGTTACCAAGGGATGAGCAGGGCCTTCGTGGAACCACAGAGAGGGGGAGTAGAAGTCTCTGGAGGAAGAACACATACCCCACTTTGCACTACCTGAGTTTAGATAATTTAGGCATGGGGTGGCCCCCATGACCTCTGTAATTAGCTAATATTAGTCAGGTAATTGTGTGCATTGTATTGAAGTCTGAGATACCTCCATGGAACGGTGGCTTTGGGTACCCAATGCTACTTACTGGGAGGATGGCCTTTCTATTCCTATCAGAGATGCCAATATAACAGCAGCACCCCTGCCGGTAACAGCTATGTAAGAGGTGAATGTTGCAGATCGATCAACATGCAATATGTTAAAATAACTCGTGCTTCTGTAGCATTTATTTGTGGCAGGCACTATTCTCACATCGAATCCAACCCATTGAACAGCCCTATAAGGTAGGTGTTATTATATTTAGCATCTCTATTTTAAAGATGGGGGAACAGGCACAGAGTGGCTTGCCAAGCCTCCCAGCTGGTAAGAGGCAGGGATTTGCATTTATGGTCTGGCTCCAGAGTTTGTGCCTTTAACCTTTACACTCTGTTGCCTTTGTCAGGAATGTGTTGCTTAAGGAGATAATGCTATCAAGATCTTAATGGCCTTGGAAAAAGAAACCAGATTTTCTATCTCATCTTTTAATTCTTTCTTTAGTTATTCCAAAGATATATATAGGGTCCATGATTTCTCCTCAAGAAGAGCTGGTAAGAATTTAACTCTCCTCCACAGTATAAATGACTTTGCTTCTGAGGGTTTGACATCCGTGGAATACACAAAACTGCTGGAAAAAGTTTAATTCAAAATTAGTTCCTCTCAAAGAGAAAGAATTTCTGTGTTATTTCCTCAGAAGTACAGGATGAAATTTCATGTAAACCTCCAGGGTTTTTATTTTATTTTATAAATTCAGACTCAATTATAATGATCTCAGAGCACAGTGGGAATTTAATATATTCTTTCTGATGAGAAGATAGTGATTTCATACAGACATATTTAAATTAAGATAGATTTTTAATTCTCACCTTCAAGAATTTTAAAGAAGCAACTTCCTCATAAAAATTATATGTTTTTGGTTTTTCTGTACAATTTGTCTCTTGGTTAGCAGTGGGAACTTCAAGTTTTTGTGTCTAATTCTCACCTAAATAGCTGTGTCACTTTGGGTAACACCTTTAATATCTCAGGCTTCTACTTTGCTCATCTGTATGTCAGAATAGATAACCTCCAACGTGCTGAGTACATCATTCTATACATAGACAAGGCCTGCCTGATACCAACAAAAATTAAGGAGCACTTTTTTTCTAAGGTAGTCCATTGTACTAGGTTTAGGATAAATTGCACAATATCAGTAGGTAACATGATTAGTGATTAAAACTAACAATATCAAAAGTATCAGAGGGAAAAAAAATATTTCAGAAGTAGGCAGTTGCCTCTGTCTTGTAGTTTGAAAGCACCAGAAAGATGTCCCTTACCAAAAAAAAATATATGTTTTTTAGACTGGAACCACTGTGTGTAATATCAATCCTTCTTGATAGGATGACATTTTTAACTAATTCACACTACATGCTAATGCATCACCAAATACATCATTTCTAATGGGATGGAGAGTGAAGTACAAGAGCAATGTAGGTCTAATAGCATGTGCCAGAAGTGGGGAGGTAGGGCAGCCCCAAGGCATAGTCAAGAGTCTTCGGCTGTCTTAGGACCATTAGTCCATAGCAATAAAAACCAAGATCTGAACATATTTAATCTTATTCAACAAGTATCTACTCAATATCTTCCCTAAGTCAAGCCCTAGTTGTCAAGCTCTAGGTGCTGTGGGTAGAATGATTGTAAGGCAGGTGGAGTAGGTATGTCTGCTGCTCTTCCCTCTCTCAATGGCTTCTCCGCTTCCTCTAGGTGTGGTTGTGTGGCATGTCTTGTAAACAAAGTATAAATAGAAGTAACCTGTGTCTTTTCTAGGCAAAAGTATTTTAGACTTGGTGCATGATTATCCATTTAATTCCTTCCAGGTTCTTGCCTATGTGCTCCAGCAGCAAAAGATGGTAGTGCATCTCCCGGCCTGGTAACTACATCCAAGCATACAGGACTGTGGTTCTGAGGACCCATCTAGATCTAGTTTGATATGAGTGAAAAAATGAATGTTTGTGGCATTGAGCACAGAGATTTTCAGGTAATTTTCAAGTGCAGCATTGCCTAGACCAAGGGTCCTCAAACTTTTTAAACAGGGGGCCAGTTCACTGTCCCTCAGACCGTTGGAGGGCCGGACTATAGTTTAAAAAAAAAACTATGAACAAATTCCTATGCACACTGCACATATCTTATTTTGAAGTAAAAAAACAAAATGGGAACAAATACAATATTTGTATTTGCATGTGGCCCGCGGGCCGTAGTTTGAGGACCCCTGGCCTAGACCATCTTATGGAACCCACAAATAAAGTCGCTGGCCACGCACGCGGAGTCCATACTCTAGTCATTCTATGTGGAGAAAGTGCCTTGAAGGAAAGTGGAATAGAAGAGGCCTACGTTGATCTGATGTTTAGGGAACTTTTTATTGAAGAGATCAGATATCTGAAAAAAAAAAAAGCATAGAAGATGGTTTGTGCGAAGATGGAATGAAAAGCATTTCAGGAAAGGAGAAGAGCGGGTGCAAATCTCCAGAAGCCAGAGGAGTTTGGTTTATTTGAGGAACAGGCTGACAGCCAGCATGGAGCAAGGCGAGTCTTGGGCGCAGATGAAACAGGATGAAGTCACAGAGGCAAGCAGGCCCAGATCATGCAGGATCTTCTTGCTCAGATAAGGCTGAGATTTAATGTGAGTCCACATTCAACCAAAGCCATGGCAGGTTGCGGAGCAGGGGAGTGATGTGACTCTATTTATAGTGTAAAGATGTCAATCGAACTACTATGTGGACTACAGATGGCCAGAGAGTAAGAGCATAAACAAGGGCTTTCAGAAGATCATTTTAGATATTGACCATGTCATGAACCAGGGGAATAGCCGTGAGATCATGAAAGTGTTAAATTCAGATTTATTTTGGAATTAAAGCCAAAGGACTTGCTGATTACTTAGCTTTGGGGGGTGTGAGGAAATGAGAAATCAATATTAACTTGTAGTTTCATGACCTAAGCAACTTGGCAAATGGAGTTGTTATTTTCTTAGATGGGGAAGATCTAGGTTTGAGAGGCTAGAATTGGGGGGAGGAGAGGAAAAGTCAAGAATTTTTTCCTAAATACATACATGTCTACTCAGATATACATGTCAGCTACCATCTGAATAGATACACATGTCAGCTACCAATTTGAATATATGATACTGAAGTTCAACTTAAAAGGGCAAAGCTGGAGATAGAAAGGTTAAAAAATTGAAGAGGAAGGGAGGGAGGAAAGATAGATAGGCAGCTAGATGGGAGAATAGAAAGACACCAGAGAACCTATGGTATTTAAATCCACTGATATGAATGAGACACATACAACATGCATAGACAGAGAAAGGCAGAGCCCCAAGCATTGAATTCTAAGACACACCTACATTTTTAGACCTATGGAAGAGGAAGCGGACCCTACAGCGCAGACCAGAAAGGAATGAACGAATGGTAAGAAGAAACCCAGGAAAGTAAGTTGTCTTGGAAGGAAGCAAAGAAAGCATTCCAAGGAGGGAGTGATCAATTACATCAAAGACTGCTAATGGATAGAGTAAGATAAAGCCTGAGGACCAACCTTTAAACTTGTCAGCATGGAGAGCTTTGATGTTCTTAACAAGAAATTTTCAACTGTGTGTTGGGGTTAAAAGCTCTATTGGGTAAGTTCAAGAGAGGTTGAATGTTGCTACACAGAAAACATTTGAGTTCACTCCAGTTCAGTGCAACACACTGGAAAACTATTCAACAGTTTCTTTAAAAGTTAAAACTACACCTATCATGCAACCTAGCCGTTCCATTCTTAGATATTGACCCAACAGAAATAAAAACATATGCCTCCGTAAGTACTTGTACACATATGTTCACAGCAAATTTATTTCTAGTAAACCCAAACTAGAAACAACCCAAATACGTAGTAGACAGGGTAAACAAAATTTGATGTATCCATACAATGGAATATTACTCACCAATAAACCGGAATAAGTTAGTGACGCATGCAACAGCCTGGATGAACTTCAAAGTCAAAGTCATTTTGCTAAGCAAAAGAAACCAGCCACGGAGGATTCAATAATATACTTATGTAAAATTCTATAAAATGTAAGCTAATCTCTAGTGACAGAAATAACATCAGTGGTCATCTGGGGTAGAGGGAGGATTAGGTTGCAAAAAGACACAAGAAAACTAGAATTTTAGAGATTTTAATAATGGGTGTGTGTATTGGTATCCCATTTTGGTTTTAATTTGTATTTCCCTAATGACTAGTGATGTTAAGCATTTTTTCATGTGCCTACTGTCCATCAGTATATCTTCTTTTTAATGTATTTCTGCAAATATTCCAATATTTTTTATTGGGTTGCTATCTTCTTATACTTTTTAACATAAAAATTTCCTTTTTTGTGTATGCCTGTCATATCACACTTGGTCATGGAGAATTATATATTTGATGCTCCTTTATTCTATTTACTATTATTTTAAGTAGGGTTTTTATGTTGATAGTTATAAATCAAACCTTACTTATGAATTTAGATTCATGTGAGGTGTGTGTGTGTGCGTGGGCGTGTGCGCATGTTTGCATGCCAGGGTGATTATCACATTTTGATATTGAAGCTTTTTTTACTTTATATAAAAGAAGTCTTTTTAAAGCTCTGTAATGGTTTAAAGAGGCCTGGAATTATCCTTGAAGTTTGGAAGGCATTTGGCAGTGAAACTGTTTGGACCTGACACTTTTTTCAAGGGGTAGCAGGTTTCATAGAAACAATAACGACACTTGTATGTTGCTAGGAGGTTTACATGATGAAATAATGCTAGTAACCAGGCTCTTAAAGGCTCAAAGTGGATGTCAGTTTCAATGTGTTACAATATCAGAAGAGTTCCCCAGTCCCAAGAGCTACATTTTGCCTTGCAAATAATTTGGAAACAAGGGAGATTTAGAAGAACAGCAAGTCACTAGCCATTACACCATTCTAAAAGTTTTTACTCTTAAAATTCTTAAGAATGGGAGGGACTTTATTGGGAAATTCCAGAATTGACAATTCCCCTTTGTTATATTTGCATGTCTCCAAGCAGAGATACCATCCATCATTAGCCTCAACTAGGACTTAAAATTAAATTATATCTGACTTACTTGGTGTGACTTCCATGATTTACCTATATTTTTTCTGAATTTAGTAATCCCCTAAGGCTTTTTCTTTTACATCATCCTTCTTTTGCTTCTTTCGAGGTTATTGGTGCCTAATGCTTGAATTCCCTTCTCTTACTTTTTGTCATTATGTATTTCTTATTACCAAAGCCCAACTCCTTTGCTTGGTGTAAAAAAACTGCAAGCAGCCTGTTCACATGTCATGGGCATCGTGGGCAAATACAGTATGTTCTTTCTATCAACCTTATTGATGTCATTTGCTGAAAATATACCCAGATCTAATGAATAGAAGAGCTGAATTAGCAACTGACATAATTCACACACACACACACACACACACCCCTACCTCATTCCTTCTAGAAAAAAACATTGGGTCATTAACCTGTGATTCAGAATATGCTTCAGTGACCTCAGATGGTAAATAATCCCCATGTGCAACAATGTGAGTGACTGTCCATGACTCTCTTCTTTATAGTACAAGGGACAAGAGCATGTTATGGTTTTATTGAAAATGCTTTGTCATTGGTCTTATTCATCAACATGTTATTAAGATCTTTGTTAAAATATTAGCTTTTTAAAGCTTTGTCAGGTCTTATAAACTCCAGAATTAGCATTTCATCTCAGTGTAGTGGAATTTTTTTTCCTGTATAATGAACAATCATGTTCCAGGTGCCCTGTGAATCCATGGTAAACTAATTAATCTTTGTCTAAGGGTGTTAATTAGGATGGTATTTAGGCCTATGTCTTCCAAACACTCTAGGGGCCATGACTTACTCACAGGTCCTCAGGTTGACATAAAAAGCTATCAACTCACATACCTCTGTGAGTAGAATTTCTGACAAAAAATTACACATTGTAATTTTTGGCAAGCAAAAAAAAAAAATACTGTGATCTTAGTGAATTCCTTGTGAAAGATTACAGGATTTCCTACTGAGATATTATCCTTGGTAATACTCCTTATTGATAACAACTTGAGGGCATGGTAGGCTTATGGCTGAATTGAGCCAGTTTCATAAAAATCAAGTGTAAGTACTGAGTCACACATAGAGACACTCCAGTCTGTTCATCTGACTCAATGGCACAAAAGTCAAAATTTACTTGGGAAAATGATCTTCCTGAAGGAAAAATTATGAGAAAATGTTAATGTCAGGAAGACTTTTCAATAACCTATCAGAGAAAATCCTGTATGGGCAAAACGTCTCTCCATAGAGATAGTATTTAGAGAACAACTATTAACAGTAAGTGGGTGGCGGTTACTTCCAAGGCATTCTATCTTGTGTCACTTAATAAGGCTGGAATCGAAAGCTGTAGAAACAAGCAGATAACCCATAAACAAGGCAGAAACAGCCAAACATGCTTGGCAAACATAACTGCATACCTTTAAGGCTATGGATGAAGTAACTGCAGAGAACAACTGAAGTTAATGTGAACTTCATGAATTGTTTGGTGGAGGCACTTGGCAGAAGCAGAGGGTACACAAAAGAATATCATGGGAATTATTACTTTAATGTGGAAAAGCTATGGAATTTTGCCAGTTTTCCAATGATTTTATAAGCTGTGACATTTATAAAAACCATAGTATGTTCTATGCTTTTGAAATTATAATAAAAATATCAATAAAACTGTCTGGGTAGAATTTGTATTCTAGCTATGGCTCTTAAATATAAAATACAAGTATGTATGCACATAAAACAAAATGTACTTCATTTATTTTAATGTTGCATTTTCTTTTTTAATTAGGACTTTTGTTTACATTGATCTACAGGTAGAAAATGCCCTGCTATTTCATATTATGCATATTTTTAATTATCTTGCAGATTTGGGAATCTAATTATTTTGCAGGCCTTCCTTCCTTCCTTCCTTCCTTCCTTCCTTCCTTCCTTCCTTCCTTCTTTCCTTCCCCCCTTCCCTCTGTAAATCCAGGCAGTCAGCGCACCCACATCATTGAGCACCACCCACAAGTTAGTGATTCCCTGACGTGCAGGCCCTCATTAAACAAGTTGTTTCATGATAATTTCACTAACTGTTCCATGGAACTGATGCTGTTTGATAACTATTTGATATTCAACAAAGCTTACGTAAGTATCTAACGAAAGTCACTTACGATAGAGAAATGGGATTTCCAGGAAATCTACTCAGATGCATGCATGTTATTAAGCATAAATCCTAGTCAGGAGTCTCTGAAACAGCCTTTGTGACAAAGCAAAAGATGGCAAAGCATAACGACACATTACACAGATCTTTTAAAAACTGTATCCACAGGGTGCTAATCTGAGACACTAGAATGAGCATCTTACACATGCTTTCCTTCCTGCCCCAAACAGCAAACTGCCAGACAGGCAGTGATAGGAGATGTTTCTCCCTCCTCCACTGCCTACTCCCTGCTCTGGGAACAGCAAACTTGGCAGCCAATACCCTTCTATAAATGAATGTTGTTTGAAAGTGACAGTACAGTACAGCCACCTCTACATCAACACATCACATCACCATTTTTCATATTCTTATCATGTCTGCATAAAAATAAGAAAAATGAAGAAGCACTGAAAGTCGGGAAAGAACATGGAGGTGTGGGAAGGGACACAGGAAATTCTGGACAACGTAATTCCCACCGGACAAGTGTTATGGAGGTGAAGAGAGGCGTGACCAAGCCTGGAGGGACCTGTGTGTATCCTGTCAGTTCAAGGTATCAAAGGACCAACCGAGGCACTAAGATCTTCTCTGCTGACTACTCTCAAGGGAAACTCAGCTGACTTCGGCAGAGAGCCCCGAGCTACCTCCATCGAATCCTGGTGTTGATGTGAAAGGACGTCTCTCACCACACAGCCTAGGGGCGCTGGGCTGTTGGCACTGGGTCTACGCTGCCTTTGGAAAATATTGGGTCAGAATAAATATCTCTTCAGGATGACTGTATACACATATGCACGCACACAGAAAGCGTGGGAATAAGCTCACAGGTAAAGGATATGGAAGTCATCCCTTAAACTGTCAGAAGCAGGAAAATCTTCTGAAAATCGAACAGAACACCCAGAAAAATGCTTTCTAGACTGTTTAATTATCTTTTTTAAAAATATGTTTTTATTTATTTCAGAGAGAGGAAGATGAGAGAGAATCATTGATTAGCTGCCTCCTGCACGCCCCACACTGGGGATCGAGCCCGCAACTGGGGCATGTGCCTTGATGGGGAATCGAATCACCTGGTTCATGGGTTGATGCTCAACCACTGAGCCACACCAACTGAGTGATTGTTTAATGATCTTAATGGGATGCAAGAAAGGTCTCCAAAAAGCCAAAGGAAAAATCCCTAAGGTGTAAGGGAGCGTGGATGAGAAAATAAAAAATTAGAACAATTTAAGGAATACAATAAAGCAAGTAAATTGGCACAAGAAGGAGTAAATAGTGGAATTGATACTGAAGAAAAAAAAAAACAGTTATATGGGGCAAGCTTGAAAAGTTCCTCCAGGATGCAGAAGAAAAGGGCAGCAGCATGAAGAATAACTAAGATATTTTTATGCAGAGAATAAAAACATGATTGAATAAAAACAACTTGGAATAAAAATTGAAATACATAACTAAAGAAAAATTAAACAAAATATACACCTGAAAATATTGAACTTTTATTGCAATCATTAAAAAAATTGCCACATGCATGCAGGCCATAAACAAGTAATCTTAAAAGGAACAAATATGAAATTGCCTTTTGATTTCTCTTTTGCCAAGTGACACATTAGAAGACAGTAGAGTATATACGATACTGAGTAACATTGTGAGTGGGAGAAATAAAACAATGGGCAGAAAATTAAGCAAAAACTAATTTAAAAAAAATAATGCCATGGTATAATTTAACAAAATTTTAGGATATACAAGAAAACAATCAAATGAGACTAAGGTATTTAATATTTATAAAGGGAATAATCTAAACTGAAAATAAAAAATCCATGAATCTTAAAGCATCAAAAAATATAGTATCAAGTGGTTCTCAAATAAGTCTAGAGAGGAACACTTCATAAATTATATAAATGTCTAGCCACTATGCTATACACTTGAAACTATTATAAAATAATATTGAATATCAACTGTAATTGATATATAAAAATCATTTTAAAAATAAATAAATAAAATACTACTGAGGTTCAATTTGAAAATGAAATATCTGAAGATTGAATATTTGGGGCTGAGACCTAAAAACTACTACATAAGTTAAGGCAAAGCAGTCAAATAATACTGATGTAGTCACTGGGATCAGTGGTAGATTTGAAATAAAGACAAGCTTTTTTTTAAAAAAAAAAAGATAGTATCAAAAACTTAAAGTAGGATTGGTTAGCTTCAAGGAGAATGTAATATAATGTAATATGCATTCTTTCTATACGACTCCACAACATAAGCACATGCTCCGAACATTTGCAAACTAGGTATTATTAATTAAAGGTTGCATTTAATACTCCAACCCATGAGCATGAATTACTATAAGGACTTTTATGAATAATTGGACACTATCTATTGAACTTAGAAATGTGCATATCCATCGAACAGTTGCACTAAGTCATTTCTCTGTGCACATCTTAAGGAAACACTCCTACATGATCACAATGAGACATAGTGAGAGAGGTTTATTACAGCAATGCCTGTAATAGAAAAAAGTAGGGAGAAAGATAAAAAAAACAGGCCTCAATAAGGGTGAATACATACAATGTAGAATAGGATGGATTTCTATAGAGAAATTTAAAAATATATAACTAAACAAAATGGTATATAACTCACTCATGCTAGTAGCTCTGGAAGTTAGAAATGACCATTAAAGGAACATTTAGCTTTGCTTATAATATTAATTTCTTTTTCTATGTCTTATGAAGAATAAATACATTGATCACATGTGCATTTATAAAAATTACTGGAAGAAATACAAAATAACAGTAACAATTTTTCATTCTGAATGATGGAGCTCGCATGATGGCCTTATTATGCTTTGTGTTTCCTTTTTCTCATTTTACTAAGACATAGAACTTGGGAATAAAAATTCTAATAAATAACAGGCAAAAAGGAAATAAAAACTAGAGTTAGAGATTGTTTTTAAAATAAAACATTGAGACCACTAAGTAGCGAAATTTAACCATTTTTTTATTTTCTTTATTGATTAAGGTATTACATATGTGTTCTTATCCCTCCGCCCCCCACCCCCACTCATGCCCTTACCCCCCTGGTGTCTGTGTCTATTGGTTAGGTTTATATGCATGCATCTAAGTCCTTTGGTTGATCTCTCCCCCTTTCCCTCACTCTCCCCTCCTTCCCTCTGAAGTTTGACAGTTTTACCTAAAGCTGTATTCAGAGAAAAATAGTTCATCCTTAAATATGTTGATTCTTAAGAACTAAAGAAATAGAAATAAATCTACCATTTAATTCAAGAAGATAGTGAAACAAACCAAAAGAAAACAATGGCTGTATTTTTATATAAACATTAAGATTATAAACATTGATTCTAATGTCCTCATGAACACACTGGATTTCACATAGGGTGTGACAGAAGACAGGCTAGAAGTCTTAGTCATTATATTATAACGTGTGCATGCCTCTTTGGGAACATATTGTTTTCTGGGCTCTGATGAGAGAATGGTGAGAAAGAGGGACAAGCTGAAAAAATAATTCTGAACTGAACTCCCAGTTACCTCCAAGTCACCTTTTTATGTGTAGGCAAGGAATGGGGTCAGTAGGGAGAGGGCATTCCTGAGCTATCATAGTGGCTAATTTTCCTGGAAAGTCTCTGGCAGCCACCATGGAAAATCTGCAGGTGATATGAAGAGTAATTCTTCCCCCTTATGAACTGAGAGAGCAAGAATGGGTGGCATGGGAAAAGCCCTAACCTTGCTTCATTTGTGATGAAATTCTATCTGGAATTTCCTGTGGTATGAAGACAGTGAGGAGACAGATATAGGGCTCCTTGAAGCCTGGGAAGAATTTGAATTATTGTTGGTGAATGCTAGCCCCATAATCACAAGATAGAAAAGGCTTGTCTGCAGTTTCTATTCTAATGGATAATACGCTCTGTGCCTTCTCTCCTTGAGATGAAAACACTTTGTACTGATTCTTACATGAGCATTTGTGTGATTTTCTTTGAGACAAAAAACATTGAATTATTACGTGCATTCAAGGACTTTGCTTTTGCTTTGCTCTTTCTTATTTTCAAAACTGTTCTTATAAATATCACCAGAGCCTAGCATAATTTATTCAGGGCCCTGTGGAACAGAACTTTGAATTAGTAGTCTTGTATGTCATAGTATAAATTTTTAAATAGATTTTTTTCCTGTGGAAAAGTTGAATCAAGAGAATGGAAAATATACCAAAGGAGTTTCTTTAACAAAAGAAAGAGGGGGAAGGAGAGGCAGAGAAAGAGGGAGAGGGAGAGGAGAGGGGGAGAGGGGGAGAAAGAGAGAGTCAACCAATGGTCATTGGCACCAATTCAATGCCAACAGGAATCCCCAATTTGGGGTACCATGAAGAAGGAAACTTTATTCAGTGCAAACAAGGACACAGCATGGCTGTGAAAACAGCCTGCCAAAACAGTTCTGGGGTTAGGCAGCCCTGGGGCCAGGCCCCCAATTCTGCTCTGCTCCACTCTGTGGCGGTCTTCATCGCTCTGCTTGGGAGATACATCTTCAGTGTTTCAGCTCTATCCAAGGGGAGCTGGATTATATGGACAGAAGTTCCCACCCCTAGTCCCTGATTGGTCTGTCTTCATGCAAATGAGGTATCCAAATCCTTACAGTTTGATTTGTCCAAAGGCACTGTCCTGATTGGTCAGAATAGTGCCACTCTGGTCAGAGCTGCACAGCTCTGGTAAGATGGGGAAAGCCTCAATCATGTTGGTTGAAATAAGATCCTAGGAAACCTTTATACGTGCTGACTCCGATGGCAGAAACATCGTGGAGGCACTCATTTGAGCACAGAGGCAAGCAGTTTAGCGCAGAGGCCACTCTTCGAAGTCCAGTTTGCTTCAGAGACCCCTGTGCAGAAATGGCTGCTAGGCTTCTGCTTTTTTTATTTGAGACCGATTAGCTATCAGGAGCCCTTCTTAGTAGATGTCTTTTTCCCCCTCAGCTTCATAAAAGAAAGGAAAAGAGAGGAAAATCCCAAAAGCAGGCTTTCACAAAGGTCCATATAAGATTGTTTTACAATCAACTAGCTCTAACACTGTCTATGAGGAGGACAACCTATTGTGGCACATTATATAGTCCCAAAAATGGCCTCTGCAATATTACCTATTTCGAATGTCCTTCTACAATATTAATTTGCTACTCCCCCATCAGGACTTATAACCTAATTCCTCTTCCCCTGAATCTGGAACCTTGGAAATGTTTCATCTCATAGAGTATGGTGGAAGTAATACTCTAGAACAGGGGTGGGCAAACTTTTTGACTCGAGGGCCACAATGGATTCTTAAACTGGACCGGAGGGCCGGAATAAAAGCATGGATGGAGTGTTTGTGTGAACTAATATAAATTCAAAGTAAACATCATTACATAAAAGGGTACGGTCTTTTTTATTTTTTAGTTTTATTCATTTCAAACGGGCAGGATCCGGCCTGCGGGCCGTAGTTTGCCCACGACTGCTCCAGAACCTCCAAGTCTGGATCATGAAAAGCAACACATCTCCTGCCTTAATCACTGGAACACTCACACCTGGAACCCAGAGCTGTCAGGTAAGACATTTGACTACCCTGAGGCAGTCATGTTCGTAGGAAGATTGAGGCAGCCATATTGGGAGGAAGCCCAACCATCTGGGGAGGCCAAGTTTTGATCTTCTAGTCAGCAGACCTGGTCTTTGGATCATCTCAGCCAAGGCATCAGATGTATGAATGATCAATCCTTTAGATGATTTCCAGCCATGGGATCACCTACTAGTCTTTCCAGCTAAGGTCTCAGAGCAGAAACAAACCATTTCCTATGAGCCCTGTCTGAATTTTAGAACTACACAATTTATGAGCACAATCAACTACATGATTTAAGTCACTAAGTTTTGCTGTAACGAGAACTCCTGCGGTTTTAATTGTGTACCCTCAAATTTCATATCTCAGAATATCACCTTACTTGGTTATTTCAGATATAATTAGTTAAGATGAGGTCATCTTGGAGTAGAGTGGATATTTAATCCAATATAACGGTATCCTTATAAAAGGGGAAAATTTAGACACAGACACCATGCAGGGTGTGAAGATAGAGGCAGAGATGGGGTAATGCTTCTACTAGCCAACAAATGCCAAAAATTGCCAGCAAACCATCAGAAAGTGGGAGAGGAGCCTGAAACAGATTCTCTTTCATGGTTCTCAGGTGGAACCAGCCTTGATAATACCTTGGTCTCAGCTTTCTGGGCTCTTGAACAATAAATTTCTGTCCTTTAAGTCACCTAGTTTGTGGTATTTTGTTATGGCAGCTACAGGGAACTAATATACTAGTACTCATGAAAAATTAGATAATGTTATATAAGTATACATTACCATTTTTTGTTAGTTTGGCCTAAAAAATACCCATTTGTCAAGATCACTTTATGCATTGTTAGCTTTACCTAAAGAGTTCTATAGATAAGTAACTCTACCAGATTTGGGTTATCCATTCATTTTCTTAGCCTTCCTTTTGCATTTTACAAGTTTGTGGCTATAAATGTAGCTCAGAATGGAAGCTATGACAAAGCCTTGCTAAGAAACTCTTCAGGTAATACACTGTCATTCAATCAGAAATAGTCTACCTCATTCCACTCTTAGATGGCCCATGTTACTCTGTTTTGTCCACAACATGTTGAGACACCTTGTTAAATACCTGCTTAAATCCAAACAAACTCTATCGATGAGATTTTCACCCTGTGCTAATTTAGTAACTCAGATAATATGACTTAACATGTGTTAATGTATGTGTGTGCAAACACAACCACATGTACCAGCCATTAACATGTATAATCTCAAGAGCAAAACTCTATTACACATTTTCAAAGGTGGGAGAATATGGTCAAAGCAGGTAAATTTGATGCCTATTTCAGAAAAATAAATAAACAAAACAACTTTAGAATGGACCATTAAAAGGAAAACTGTGATAAGTAGGCACTAGTAAGGGATCATTTTTATCAAACCCACCTCATTTATAAAATAGAGTTTAGGCTATTAGAGACATTTGTCCTTATCTATGCTTCTAGCTTTATTAGCTACTTAGTTAATGACAGAAAAAAAGGTGGCTCAACTGTGATCTGCAAATAACACAAAGCCAGAAAAGGTAAAATGAATGACATGTCTTATAAAGGACAATTAAACCCCAAAATGCCAGTCAATCACTACCAAAAAAAATCATGCAATTATAGTTTTAGGAATTCTACAGGATACCTGGCCAGTGCTGCCCTCAAACTGTCAAAGTCATGGAAAACAAGAAAAAACTGAGAAAGTGTATGGTGGCTAAATGCAGAATGGTCCCCTGGATGGGATCCTAGAACACAAAAAGAACATTAATTACAAACTAGTGGTATCCAAATAAAGCTAGGAGTTTGGTTAAGCTAATGCACCAATATCAGTTTCATAGTTTGTACTACAGTAAGGTAAGATGTTTACAATTGGGGGGACTGGGTCAAGAATAGAGGAGAACTCTGCAATATCTTTGCAATGTTTCTGTAAATCTAAAATTATTGCAGAATATACCTTTTTGTAAAGGGAAGTTAAAGGCAGAAGGGTGGGCCATACCACAGTATGAAATTAACTGGACAATATAATGAACTCATTGATTGATAGCAGCAGGCACTATATGGTGATAGAAAGTAGTACAGTGCCTTCCTTTAAGACCATCCACAGATTCCTACAGTGAAGTGAAAAGTTCTAACCACCTGAATGGATTTGTGCTCTAGAATTGCACTTAAGAATCTTAGTTAAGGACAAACTCAGTATTGAGCATGAGTGTGCTGTGATTGAAAGGAAGCTAATATAAAGTCATACTGCATTTGTGGGATTCCAGGATGTGGGTAAAGATGAAGGCCCCAAACTTGCAATGCTATCCTGAATGGCGAAGTCCTGGAGATGAGAACTGTTGACAGGGAGGTTGTGTGATCCCTTGAAGATTGCCTGGGTTTACTTGGAAGAGCACTGACACTGTGATCTAGAGCCGGCCTAGCCAGAGTGAGCGGTCTCCCCTAGATACTGGTGATGAAGAGGATCGAGCTCGCCCAAGCCTTACTAGTAGAGTTACACTGGCCAAATGTCTGAGATTTTTCTGCATGATCCCATTCTTACTCATTGTGCCTCATTTTCAGACTACATTTAGGATTCCAAGTTTCACTTTTTGAGAGGGAAAAACTTAAAGAGGAATAACAACAGGGAGAGCTCTGAATTATTCAGTTGTCTAACAGGGCCGGATATATCCGCCATGCTGTAGTCCTGGATCTCAATGAGGTGATTTTCACAACAGGTGCCGCTGGCATTGAGAGGGTAGAGGCTAAGATGCAGCTAACATTCTATTGTGCACAGAGCAGTCCCCTGAACAACAAAGGCCCACCTTAATGTTAACAGAGCTGGACTGAGAAGCGCTGATCTGCAGAGCAGTAGGACATCCATACTCTGGAACCTGTCCCTGCTGTCAGCTTTCATCCCATTGCTCAGCAGATCCACAGAGCACGCTGACTCTGGGTCCCATGCCAGCTTCAGCCCTCCCATCAGTCGCAACATGGGCTAGAAGTAAAAATAGGCTCTTTGGAGTTCAAAAAGCCATCTCTGATCCCAGCTGAAAGCCCTCATGCCTCGGCCTCTGGGTCTTAGGATGTGATTTAATCTCTGAGACCCACCACTTCCCTCGTCTGTGACATAGACATAGAACCCTCTGCTCCAGGCAGGTTGTCAGAAAACACCTAGATCTTTCTCTTACTGTGACCCCTCCAGGGTTTAACTGAGGCCCATGGAGTCAGGATGGAAGTGTATTTTAAAGAGTTACTTATAATCCTATGTATCATGTGTTATGTGTTAAAAAACATTTTCTGGAAAGGGGTCCATACTCATCAGCAGAAGGTCAAAGAGCATCCATGCCACAAAAAGCTGAAGAACTTTGATATGTTGGTAAAAATGTACACTAGGAGTTTATACAAACCAATCCCAGACCACCTACCAGTCATTGCCATCCCAAACCATGAGCCCTCAGTTTCTCCGTTTCCAGTTCTCTGACCCATGGAGCACTACATCTCAGCTTCTGATACCAGGTAGGTTCCCCTTGTGGAAACAGGTTGTACTCACCAGGCTGAACTAACCCAGACAATGTTCTTCAGTCATGGTGCTCAGTATTCACCAACCAGTATCATTGGTAATGTGTGCCGCGCCAGCACAGCCAGGTTTGGTGAGCCTGAGAGGGGGCGGTGAAGGATTAAGAAAAGACAGACAAGAGAAGAAAGCTGGGCCTGGGTGGAACGCTGCATTCTCTAATGGAGAGGCGGCACCACAGCCTACAAGCTGAGTCTTTATTTTATAGCCAGATTTCACGAGGCAAAGTAAGGGCATGGTTACAATGTTCTCTCGGGTTTCGCTGCACCTCCCCCAGCCCATATCACTCAGCCGCATGGGGCTACAGGATGGGATCATAAGGTCAAGCTTACAACCATAGCCTTTGGCTACAATTGTGCTGGGACTTGCACGTGGCTTTGCCAAAAGAGGATCATGCCCTCTCATTAGTCCTAGGCTTGAACCTGTCTTAATGCTGTAGCCGTTCTCCACAGTAACGTTGGGATGCACCATCCCTTCTGGCCTGGGCATCCCCCAGGACTGCCCCCCTAGAACTGCCCTTCTCCGGTCTGGTCTCTCCCCTCTGAAGCAGTGATTGCAACGGTACATGAAGTGAGCACATGCTGGATGCTCAGTAAGTACTGAGTCCCTGTACCAGTATAACACCCACATATTCCAGGGTGCTCAGGCAGAATTGACCTAGATTTTCAACCAATCCCAGCCTACCCTTCAGGACCAAACTTGAGGTACGCTAAATTGGTACCTCTTCCTGGAACAATTCCTGCTTGCCTAGGCACAAAACTGGCTAAATCTGACTCTTCTTAAAAAGATTGATTCCTGCCTAAAATATCTTACTGGCTAGAGAATAACTAATAAAAATTAAGTATGTATTTGAGATCGAAGTATAGTCATAAAGTAGGTGGCAGAGAAAGTGGAAGCCAGGTTGGAGAAGGTGCCCAATGACAGATTAAGGGGCTTCAAAGCTTTCCTCTGAATTAGAAGGAGTCCCCATCCCCTCCATGGGCACTGTCAATAATCAAGGGTGGGCTTGACAGAACATATTTTCATGACTTCCCCAAATGTTCTCCTCCAAGTAGAAGCACGTGGCTGTTTTGAAAACTAGATCCAGAATGCCTGCCCATCGACAAATGTCTCTAATTTCCCTTTCGGGTCCTGCCTTTCAGCAGTGTTGCAGATCACAGGGAAGCGCTGGAGGGGCTGCTTTGGACTTCTTTGATTTTTGTCTGGCTGCTTTCCACCTTATCTTCCTCCCTGGCTGCAGTTTTTAAAACCTTAGGCATTTTCTGTTCTGCTTCAGCTGAAATCTTTAGTCTGGTCCCTGGGAGTAATTGGCTCGGCGTTGCATCTGCAATGCACATTCGTATCTTTGGCAGAACAGAACTCTACTACCCTATAGTTCAGATGATAACCAGATTGATCCATTACTTCCTGCACTGAGATTACCAGCAAAGTGGGGTTTTGTTTGTTTGTTTGTTTTTGTTTTTCCATTGGACTTTTGGATGTAGGTTTTCCTCCAAATTCCGAATGTAACTAATTTGCTTTGGCTGACCTCCAGTACCTAATTTTAGAGTCACTCTTGCATTTGCCTAGCAAATTACCGAAGTTTGTAGGAAATCATGTGAGTCTACTAAAAACCAAAGCAGCAAAGCATAGTGATCAAAAGTTTAGACTCTGTGACTAGATTGTCTTGGGTATGAATCTGCATGGTGTGAACCTAAGCAAAATTAAGTCAGTTTTTTAAATCCTGGTTAGCTCTGTCTGCAGATCAATGCAGTGCCTGGGATGGCAGTTCCCTTTAAAAAGGCATTGCTGCTTTGAATTTATTCTCTTTTATACTCCTGAAATGTTCAGCTTTCAGATAAGTCTGCAAGTAAAAACTAAATTAATAAATACATAGGGAAGCACAATATTCGCAGATACACTCACAAATGTATCAGTTCATAATAAAACTTTCCCTTTAATCTCCGTTAAATGCAATACCATGTTAATAAGACCCTTCAGGCTATGACATATTTGAATAGGGCCCATTGCTTTTCTACCCATTGCAGTCTATATTAAGTGGCCAGGACCATGACCCATGGCATGACAAGAGAAAGTCCAATATTTTTTTCATATTCCTGCTCTTGGTTGAAGTCCAGGAAGAGAAAAAAATCTCAGGGGTGAGATCTCCCTCTATGTACACTAGCTAAAGGAAGTTGTTTTAAAGGGTGATTTTAATTGATGGTGGTGGCGTATATTTTCACATTTTTGTTTTGCCCTGGTGCGTGTTATGGGGTCTCACCCACAGGAGGTGCTCAGTGAGTATGTGCTGATTTTCTGAGGCCAAAATGAAGCTGGGGGGTGAGGAAAGATGCCAGCTGGTTGAAACTTGGTTAACTATTCTGCACACTCAGCTTCCAAGTGATTGCATCGAAACAGGAATTTTTGTTCGTTTAACTTGCTGTTGGAAGTTGCTGCTACGCTGTCCCCTGAAGCTATGAGCCTTATGTAAACAGGTCTGTCTGTGGGTTTGTCTTCCATCCTCAAACATTTGCTGAGTGCTCTCAGTGTACCGGCCTATGAACACAAGAAGAGGGCACTGGGTCCCCTCCTTTTATCAGATTTAGGCATTGTTTCTCCCCAGGGTGACCTTAGAACTACTTAGGAAATATTTATGGACAACTTGCCTGACATCCAACAATATAAGTAAGAGAGATTTTTTTAAAAAATTAATACGATTTCACTATATATTGGTACAGCTTTTGTCAGACATATTTGGTACCTAAATGTAATTGCTTTGCTTTACTAAAGACATAGGGTAATACATCTCAAAGGGCAATACTTAAGAGTGGCATGAAGATGGCATTCCTTTTAATATGCTTAATTTGAAAGTGATAACTATTATACACATATCTTTTGTTTGCATTCTAATTTCTATAACAGCTTTCAAAATAGCATTTCTCAGTGTATATATCATACATACATATGACTATTCACTAAATAAAAATCCCTTTGTGGAAATTATGAGCTCTTATTTATGAAATTCTAGGAAGTGCATTTATGAATTATCCCAGCTAATAAAAGCAATTAGATAACAAAAGGTTAAAGAATGAGAAAGCTGTTAAATCAACTCTTTCAATTAATGATCTCCAGGAGGACACTTCCCAAGGGCCACATCAAAGCAGAAGACTTGGATAGATGAGTGATAGATTTGCATATGATTTGTATGTAATTTGTATGTCATTAGCATATGTGTGCTGAGCTCTAAAATCTCTTAACTTTTCAAGATTTTAATTTCCCTTAAGGTATCTTCTCTTTTCTAAGGAGATGAGTCCATTTACAAGTGCAACAGCCCTGTCTGAGTATCTTATAGTGAAAAAAGATGGAATTATGACAAGCCAGTTGAAAGGTAATAGGGACAGTGAGTATCACCCAGAATTTTTTGCTGTGTCATTAATAACCTAAGGTTTAGAGAACATCTTCTTAGATGAGTCAGAAAGAAGAAAATTATACTTCTAAGCTTGCTTTGGCTAAGAGTGTCTAACTTGGTTACCAAATAATAGATTTAGAGTTCAAAGTTAAGATTTTAAATTCCTAAGTCCAAATGTACAGCAAAAGAAACCATCAACAGAGAAAAAAAGAAAAAGTATGAAATGGGAAAAATACCAAATTTGTAAACCATATAATTGATAAGATATTAATATTCAAAATACACACAGAACTCACACAACTCAATAGCCAAAAAGAAAAAAAAAATTAAAAATGGGAAAAACCATGAATAGATATTTTTCCAAAGAAGATATATCTATAAGGCCAACAAATACATGAAAAGGTATTCAACATCACTAGTAATTAAGGAAATGCAAATTACAGCCACAATGAGATATCACTTCATACTTATTAGAATGTTCATCATCAAAAAGACAAGAAATAACAAATGCTGGCATTGGTGTGAAGAAAAGGGAACCCCTGTGCACTGTTGGTGGGAATATAAATTGGTGCTGCCACTACAAAAAAGCAGTATGGAGGATCCTCAAAAAATTAAAAATAGAACTACCCTGTGATCCAGCAATTCCACTTCTGGGAATATATCCAGAGGAAATGAAAACACTTCTAATTCTCTAATATTATGTATACATACGTTTAGTATTATTATGTCTTCCTGGCTAATTGACCTTTTATTTTCATGCTATGTGCCCCTTTATCTACACTAATAAAAGGGTAATCTACACTAATAAAAGACAGACATGCAAATTGACCGTACCTTTGCTACACCTTAAGCCATGCCCACCAGCCAATCAGAGTGACTATATGCAAATTAACCCAACCAAGATGGCGGCCAGCAGCCACAGAGCTTGAGCCAGCAGGAGGCTTGGTTGCCCCAGTGATGGAGGAAGCCAAGCTTCCCACCTGCCGCGGCCGGTTCTGAGCTCCACTGAAGGCAACAAAGTTTCAATTATAGAAGCTAAATAAACCCCAGATACCTGCTCTCAGCCGGCCGTGACCATGGAGCTGGAGCGAACAGGAGGCTTGGGTTGCCCTTGGTGATGGAGGAAGCCAAGCTTCCCTCCCGCCTGCCCTGGCCGTCTCTGAGCTCCTCTCAAGGCTACAAAGTTTCAATTATAGAAGGTAAATAAACCCCAGAATAAAAAAGAAAAAAGAAAAAAAAGGAGAGGCTGGGAGCTTCCATCGCCGGTGGGGCTTGGCCAGCCTGAAAATGGCCCTCAGCCCCTCACCCAGACTGGCCAGGCACCCCAGTGGGGACCCCCACCCTGAAGGAGGTGTGACCAGCCTGCAAACACCCATCAGCCCCTCACCCAGGCTGGCCAGGCACCCCAGCAGAACCCCCACCTTGATCCAGGATGCCCTTAAAGGCAAACCAGCTGGCCCCCACCCATGCACCAGCCCTCTATCCTATATAATAAAAGGGTAATATGCAAACTGACCCTAACATCAGAACGACTGGGAATGACTGGTCACTATGACACACACTGACCACCAGGGAGCAGACGCTCAATGCAGGAGCTGCCCCCTGGTGGTCAGTGCACTCCCACAGAGGGAGCTCTGCTCAGCCACAAGCCAGGCTGATGGCTGCCAGTACAGCGGCGGTGGTGGGAGCCTCTCCTGACTCCTCAGCAGTGTTAAGGATGTCCGACTGCAGCTTAGGTCTGCTCCCCGCTGGCAAGTGGACATCCCTGAGGGCTGCCGGGCTGCCAGAGGGATGTCTGACTGCCAGCTTAAGCGGGCCTAAGCCAGAAGGTGGACATCCTCCGAGGGGTCCCAGACTGCAAGAGGGCATAGGCTGGGCTGATGGGCCCCCCCTCCCTGAGTGCACAAATTTTTGTGCACCGGGCCTCTAGTATGCTAATAAGACCAGGCGTCCTTCCTGACAAAGCTGGTCCCAGGCACCAGCAGCTGCTGCTGCAGCCCGGGAGAGGAGGAAGCCACCTGCCCTGTGGTCCTGGGCACCTGCGGCTGTGGCCCAGGTGAAGCTGGCCTGGGTCCCGGATGCCTGTGGCCGGAGGAGGGAATCCTGGGTCCCAGGTGCGGGACTGCGGCAGAAGTGGTTAGGGGCGATCAAGCCAGCAAGGGAGCAGTTAGAGGTAATCAGGCTGGCAGGCAGAGGTGGTGAGGGGTGATCAGGCAGGCAGGCAGAGGGGTTAGGGGCAATCAGGCAGGCAGGCAGGTGAGTGGTTAGGAGCCAGCAGTCCCGGATTGCGAGAGGCAGTTGGAAATCCCCCGAGGATTCCTGGATTAGAGAGGGTGCAGGCCGGGCTGAGAGCCCCACCCCCACCCCCACCCCCGTGCACGAATTTCATGCCCTGGGTCTCTAGTTTATGATAATTATGTTTTTGATCTGAAATCTGCTTTATCTGATATTAATGTAGCCACTCCATCTTTCTTTTGATTAGTATTTGCATGGTATATTTTTTTTCTGTTTTTGTTTTTTACTTTTTGCATTTGAAGTTGGGTTATGTTTTTAAAATTCATTCTGACAATCTCTGTCTTTGATTGGTATGTTTATAGCATGCTTGTGTTTAATAGAATGACATAGGTTTGGTTTTAGGTCTCGCTTTTTATTATTTATATTCTGTTTGCTACCTCATTTTTAATTTATTTTCCCCTTCCTGCCTTTTTTAAAAGTTAAACATTTTCTAGTATGCTATTTAAGATGATCTATTGTGCTTTTTTACTACTGGCAAATTTTTAAAACTCAAGAGGAGAATAATCTATTATATTTACCAGATGCTTTCCATTTTCTATATTTCTGATGTTCCAAATTTTCTTCTCATGTCATTTTCCTCATGTCTGAAGAACTTCCTCTAGCAATTCTTTTAGAGAAAGTCTGCTGGCAAACAGTTCTTTGAGTTTTCCTTCATCTGAAAATGTCTTTACTTCACCTTTCCCGAAGGATTTTTTCCACTGGATATAGAATTCTGACAGTTCTTTTCTTTTAGCAATTCAAAACTGTTGTTTATTTCCTTTTTTCTGGCCTGCATAGTTCCTGATAATAATTCTCAGTCAATCAAATCATTGTTCCCCTGTAGATAACATGTTGTGCTCTGGCTAGTTTTAAATTTTCTCATTGTCTTTAATTTTCAAATGACTGAGTATGGCATTTCTGGGTGTGGAATGGGTTCTCTGAGCTTCTTGAATCCCTAGATTTATGCCTTTCTTCTATGGAAATATTCCTATTTTTGGCAGGTCAATGATCCTGTTAAGTTCCAGGCTCCAAGTTCCAACATACCATCCAGAGTCTTGGTTCCAATGTCAGATCACGTCTTGCAGTACTACCCAGATCTTCTCTGAGTGAAGGCCACCCAGTGGCCTCTTAGGGGTGTGGGCAGTTTGGTCAGTTCTCAAAGTCGTTGTCACGCTCTTTAGAGTCAGAGCTTTGCCTGCACAAATAAGAGATGGGTCCAGAACTTCATAAACAATTTTACAGGGACTCCTTCTCAAGGTCATTCTTCTTCATGATCTTCCCATCACCTTCCAGTTTCCTGAGATTCCTCTGTTTGATGTTCTGCCCCCAAAACTGGGTCTTTCTTTACCCCATTGTGCCCACACTTCCTGTGACTGAAGCCAGGCCTGGGTCGAATGGCAGGAGAACAAGAGCTAATAATAATAATAATAATAATAATAGTAATAATGGCAAACTCCCCACTGGTTTGGTGGCACATGTATATTTGATTTTCTTCCCCAGTCTGTCTGCTTCAATTTGCTTTCAGAGTCTCTGATAGCTGCTTCACTGTGGGAGAGACAGGCTGGGGTCTGATACTCAATGTTACTGGAACTAATACTAACCAAGACAGCAATTTAGAAGCATAAAGAGCACTAATTTTGACGGTGATAAATATGATGGTGATGTATGCAAGAGAAACAAATAGTTTGACTTTGTTCATTTTTAACAGTTATCCACTTCATTTCTAAAATTTGGATGCATTGTAAATCACTGATTTTGTTAACTATTATGCAAAGGCTTTTCTATGTTAACAGAAACATGCGAGTTCTTCCCGCGTTTTCATGAGAGGTAACTGTACTTTAAATAATATACATTGGTTTATGCTCATTTTGGGTACCATCATTTTCAAAATATTGATGCCCTCCAGTCGAACAAATCTCACCGTGCCTCATGTAATTTATTCCTTCTCATCTCACTTGGAAATGCCTCTGGGGATTCTTGATCTTTTCTGTCTTCAAAACTCACCTCCTTGGGGCAGCCTCTTATGAAAACCCCCAGCACTCTGAGTCCTCCTCTGTCCACTTAGACGTCTCTGGTGGCCCTGTCATGCTGGACATGCCAGCAAATGTGCCTGCCCTGTCTGACTCCTCCTTTTTGCTGACACCACTCCATCCATCATCCCTGGGGGACCCAAGGGATGCAGTCCATGGACTTACCAGAGAAGTTGCCTGGCATAAAAAGACAAACTGGGCCAGTCAGAATCCCGCTCTTGGGAGTTTAGATGTGGAAATAAGAGAATAAAGCAACTAATCAAAGGATCTGTAGTTGGAAAATTCCATGAGGTAGAATCGGTGAAAGAGCAGGATATTGGCAGCTGAAACTAAGAGAGGAGGGAGGGCAGTGACGAGAGAGAGAGAGAGAGAGAGAGAGAGACCGCACAGAGAAGGTGAAAGGCCACAGTGAAGAGACAGAATAGAGCAACAGATACAGACTCAGAGATGCCAAGAAACAAAATCAGGCAGATGATGAAAGGGGGGCCCAGGCATGGCCCCTCACTGGCATTGACTGGCTCCCGATGGCTTCATGGCTCAAGTTCTGGGAGGGTCAGTGGAAAAGGGCAAGCTCAAGGGCACCATCTCTGCTCAGCCTCTGTGAGTATCTCATTCAATGCCCCTCTGAGTTAGCTAAGTGATGCGCTTTGCTTCCTCTGATAGAACTACCTCAACCAATGCTGCAAATGAATACAGGGTGGGGAAAAGCAGGTTTACAGTTGTTCGTATGGAAAACAATACAATAATTCATACATAAAAATACAAGAATGAACTGTTTCATGTACTCACAACTTTACATTTAATTTTACCCCACCCTGTATGTTAAAATGGTACTTTATGACTGTAGCCAGACTAAAGTTTTAGGGCATTTAATTTCCTCTTAAGGGCTTGTGATCTTTTTGGTTTTATTTATCTGGTTTCTATTTCTTGGGCAAATTTTAAGGGAAATAGTTCTCTGTAAAAATACTGTACAAATATGTTACTATCATTGTACAAATTATTTTTAAATTTAGGTTCTGTCCACTGATGACAATTAGTAACCTTTATGGCTTTCAAAATCTTGTTCAGTGGAAATTTCAAGCCTCTTCGTGGCTCTTCTAAAAAAGTTTTATTTTATTTCTTGTATTTTACAATGGCAAATGCAAGTATAATAAAAGGCCACAGAAAAGTGTCTCCACTCTGAGAAAGCAATGCACACAAAGGAGAAATGGGGCATAACCAACCGCCAAGGCTGCCTTCTCTGAGTGCCTGGTGCTCCCACTGGGACATCCAGGGTCCAGGCCCGGCAGCTCCACCAGCCATGCCAAAAAGGAAACCTCCCCTGGACATCAGGGCGGCTGAGCTGACCTCCTCTCCACTGGGAGTCACCTCACACATAATCCTCAAAGCCGCTGCTTTTCATCACTCTTGCAGCTGACTCCAGCAATGCAGCTGACATGAGACGCCTCCCGGTGGTGCCCATCATCTGAGTCTGCATCTTCCCCCAAACTACACCCTTTCCACTCAGGCTCAGCATCACAAATCATGCTCTTCAGAGTCTCTATCTCCCTGGCTGCCTGCCGACATCGTGGCTAACCTCAATTTTAACACATTCTGCTGGCGCTGAGGGTGCCATTAATTTTATTTTTATATGCCTGTAAATCTCTTTTAGATATGTGTTCCCTGGTCACTTGATGGTCATGATTAGCATATTTATGAGCCGAAGCAATCAGAAACCCACATCTCAATGTAACTTAGAGCCGGAGATACCCAGGAAGCCAGGTTGAGTCCCAGAGTAGGGACAATTCTCCTTGAATTTCATATGATAACATTTGTGGTGATGGTTGCATCGTGGCTTCTGTCATTCATAGTGGATTCTAAACCAACCCAGTTATTCAAAGGCAGTGGTGCAGATGGCTTTATGATTTAGAGGTGTGAACTTTCAAATACGCCCAGGGGAAATGGAATTTGCATTCCTGGTATGGATTGGGAATATCAATGTGGTCGGATCCAATATCTCAGGGCCAATGCCACCAGCACCTTTGATGTAAACCAGAGTGGTTCACAATTACTTCACTGCCTGCATATACCGAGGGCTCCAAGGAAGCTTTAAGCATAAGCACTTTTATCACTTGACAGGTTTTGGCCATTATCTAGTTCATGGAAAAAGGGGCCTCAATCAGGCCCCTTTTTATCTCCAAGCCAGTGAACTTAGGAATTGTTACTTAGAGCGCTCATGTTACTCCCTATAACACAACAATAGGAAATGTGAGAGTTGTGTTAATGATTCCTATATTGTTTCCCCAAACATCCTAAATCTGGAATTGTAATAAATATTGTATTTGCATAATACATAAGAGGAAAGAGCTGAGGTTATAGCAGAAGAGGAGAACTTACTATATTAAACTTCTTATCTCAAAACACATAAAGCTAGAGAGTGGCAAATATGAATCCCAAAGATGCTATCATTTATAATGCGAGTTTCTCACTTGTATTTAAACTATAAATCAATTTTGTAAGAAATTATTTGCCTACACTTTCAGTAATATGTCCACAACATAAAGAACAGGGCGTGGAGAAGAAAAACGTAGTCATATGTGGCACTGCTTTGTTGTTCTGCCAACTAGCCAGTGCCAAGGAAAGAAAAGCCATCTATATTAAGCACCAGATTTAGATGGTGAGAGACAACTACTTCATCTGCACAAATAACCAGTCCACAAAGACAGTGAACACAAAGTGGACTAGGCTAACCCCTGGAATCAACCAGTATGTCTCTCAATAAAGTCTCTCAAGAGACGGTGACACCAACTGCCCTTTGGGACAGGAGCTGTACCCGAGGAGGGACCTCGGCCCCAATGCGATAAGGCTCTAGCGCTGCCATCTCTGTGTGGGCTGGTGACCCCACCCTCTCAGAATCACATAAAAGGGGCTCAAACGTTCAGAGATTATTGTCTTGACCTTTTTTCCAACATCAGCGCTGAATAAGCAGAAAGAATGTGATCTCTCACGTATTTTCCTTTGAGAGCAATAATTTGTGCTTTTATTCAAATGGAAAGAATGCACCTTAAGTGAGCGGACACACCATCCGACTTTTCAAACATAAGTTATGTTGAGCTGTTTTATCCAAGTCCCTCACATTCAGATGAACTGAGACCACAGACACATCATTTTCACTTTTTGCCAGGAGTTTTGTGTGACATAATGTGAAAAACGTGGATGAAATGAATTGATTTCAGTTTGCTTCCTGCCTTCAGGTTGATTTAAGAAAGAAGAAAACAGAGACTTGCCCGCTTGGTTTTGGCACAGGGGCTGGTTCAGGGAGTATGCTTACTGAGTGTAGTCAGTTAATTTGCTAATTCACATAGTATCCTATATGGAAAAAATCTTGAAAAGATGATAGCACATGCCTCCCCCCATGTGTTGGGCTCATCATGGCAGTAGCCAATGCTGACACCATGATGGAAGGGCCTTTGGAGAGATGGGTCTGAGGAGCCTTCAGATGTGCCCATATGTGTCGCATGGTGTGCCCTTCCAAGGTGTTCAGTGAAGACATACTTTTTCCATGGGCTTTCAGATATTGGATTTGTACACCTATAGAATGCAACATTTCAGGTTTGCTATCCTTGATTCCATGGATGCCATATCCTTTTCCCTTTCAGTTTCCAGGTTTTTCTGCCTAACTTTGGCAGGTGCTCTCCTCACTCCACATGGCCCACTTCCAGCATGACCATAACAATCTTGGCCTCAGAGAACATTCAATGAAACCTAAAAAGGTGTTAACTACTCTGGGTTAAGGTGCTAGCCTTCCTATTAAGTATGCATTTTAATAAAAGTCTCTTTGAACTTAGAGGAAAATAACTCAGGGGGAAGTCTTAAGTGAATGAAGGAGATACTTTTTTGGCGAAGGGACGGTGTTAGCACCTTTAACTCACATGCTATGATCAAGTGCCCATAATTGGAAACATGACCTGTCCCCATTCATGGGAAAATGTAGGGCATCTTTTAACCAAAGTATCAATGAATAATGCTCTTATTTTAATTCAAAATTGTTTCAATAACTAGGACATCATTTGACGGTACTAGATAAAGTTAATTGGATAGCATGCTTTGTGTACTAATCATGAACAAATTGGGATTTGGGCCACTAAATGGTTCTCTGGTGGCCTGGAAGGAATTGGAGAAACAGATCGTTGATGTGTCATTACAAGAGGAAGGCTAGCACAGATCTGAAGGCTGCTCTCTTCTTACTGATATATTTGTACCCAGAAACCAATTCACTGACTGTACATTCATTCAGTCTACACCTTCTAGAAGTTAGTTTTTATTGATTCTTAACAACCAAAATACTAATCTAAGATCTCTACATTGGAGCTTCTCAAAAGGACAGCTGGAAAGTTGGTAACATGGAGCCTATTATATTACTATCCTTTATAGGCAATCAAAGGGAAATCCCAGGAATTAAAGGCTGATTAATCTCACTTGGGAACCAGGAACACTGACTGAGGATGTAATTACAGGCCGTGAAGCCAACATGGGTAGCATTATAATCTGAGTGCATCTTCGCCCAATTTCTTAGGAGAAAAATAATTACTACTGTGAGTTCGATGAGAATTTCCTTGATGAAATGTCAAAAAGAGTGTGCCTTTTCAATTTGCCACAGTCACACTCATCCTTGTAAATTTCCCTCATTGATAAGTTTCTCTACTTTTCAGATCACCTGAGAAAGTTTCTGGTAATGGCAGTGATGATTGCCTCTTGCCAAGGCTTAGATTTTTTTCTCAGTGTGTGTGTATGTGTTGTCTAATGTGAACAATAATTTCTATTGAGAAAAAATACAATAGAAGGTGTGTTCTGCAAGTGTCTGGGATGTGGAATTTTCTATATTGTTGCTATATCTGAAGTTTATAGGTTTAAATGAGCACTATGCTTGGAAAAAGATATGACCCAACCCAAACATAGATATACTCTCTTGGTTTCCCTTTCAGTTACATGGATTGATTAATAGGTATATAATATAAACCAGCAGCATTGCAATCAATACAATGAAACAGTTTTTATTCATCAAAACATAGAAGGAAAGAAAACTATGGCAATTGGAACAATGTCAGCAAGGCCCCCAGCATTGCTGCATGGTTCCATTAACACTTCACCCAAATCACCTGGCTCATAAAACTATATTTCACCTCCAGGATAATGCAGCCAGAAGGGCACACCTGCTCATGGGCCATGAGTGATAGCAAATATGTCTTCCATTATTTATTACATTCATTTGGCTTTTTAAAAGATCTGTATTTTGAAATGTTTTCAGAAAACTTCTATTAATTTGGCCGATTCTCTGTTTTAGACACCTGTTGATAAACATTTTTCAACTATATGCTAATAGTTGTGAATTACTCCCTCTGCAATGCTCACATTCTTAGGTTAACATTCAAGAAAAACGTTCATATTTCTTCCTTTCTCTTTAGAGTTTACCTAGTCCTTTGATACAGTGGCTTCATGGAAGTGCACACCCATTTCCATGAACATTTTCCAAAGTGTAAGGGGCACAAATTATTTTAAGTTGCTCTATCTCCAGATGCCACTTTTCATAGGTGTTCTTCTCTCAAACCTTGCACCTGTGCAAGCTGCTTTTCTACACCCATTTTATAATCAACTATCCCCCACTTTATATAAGAAAGCTTCCTTTTCTCCCTTCTCAACCGTATTATGGTACATTTTCCCAGGGCATAAACCTTTCCTCCTCTATGCAAAGAAAGAAAAGAAGGAGAAGTAGCAGTTGGGGCACTACTTTATGTTGTTCCCCATCTGATTCATCTTCTTCCAGTTAAAATCTAACTATAAACTTAAAAAGGGACTATTTGGACCCATGATGAGATTTCTGAATTTTGAGCTGTTGTAGAGTAGAATGTGATAAGGACAACTTTGGTTAAATGGCATAAAGCTTTTCATCTCCCAATTTTTTGTCTAATTGTTGCTCACCTGTGGTAGCCTACTAAGAGAATACAACAAACAGAGTAAAAAGAAGAAATACTGAAGATAATAGTACCTCATCTCATCAGGGCAAAAAAACCCCCAGCAAACATATATATTTAAACTATAGTTCAGTACTTAAAACAATAGAAATAAAAATTAGGAATTGAATTGACACTGAGCCCTGTCTCATTCTATCAATAGATAATTGTCATCAGTGATTACATAAACTAATTGATAAAAAGCCCCATCCATTTCATCAACAGATACATTTCCAATAAAAGTTCATTTTTTATGTTTAATAACGATGTATATTTGTTGTTTTGATCATTTTTATAGTTAAAAAATTATAATGAATTTAATGCAAAAGAAAAGTGTAGAGCACTATGGTCATTAAAAATGATTAGGAAATACAGAGCATTTAAAATTTTTATATACAGCTTTTGAAAAGATTTATGTAGGCTGACTAGTAAAATATATTACATGAACATAAATTTCTGTGGGAAAGTACAATTGAAATCAAGAAAAGAGAATGGGAAAATAGTCAGCTATTAAAATATTTGTTCATATGCCTTTTAAATGGATAACAGTAGATATTAAAGTACTCAGATATTTAGATTCCACTGGTATTTTTTATGATTTATCACTTTTATCTTTCAAAAGTAGTACTTATTGTACACCAAAAATTATAATTTTCCAAACCATTAAAATTTTTGAATAAAGTATTACTTATCATCTTTAAAAAGAATAGGTAGTACAGAGTTTTTCAAACTTCTCTTATGCTGGCAAAATAGTTTTAAGGCTGCTTCTCTGGAATACTATATTGTAAAAGATAAGAAATTGAAAATTTGCTAGGTCATATTCTATAGTCTCTGTCTGACATATCATAATTTAGTGAAGAATGAAGTTTGACCTTACAGCTCTACTCATTGGAGGAGCAAAGCCAGAGAACATTTATTTTGTTTCAAAGTGATTCCCTGAGAAGGGGACTTTCTCCTCCTCCTGTTGAGATGCAGACTTGACCTTGGGCCTCAGGATTTGGTGCAGTCTGTGACCCACCCTGTGGAGCCTTCCTCCTCCCTAAGATCAGGAACTACTCTGCATGTGGCTACTACCTCCTCATACAGCCTCTATTTTGTGAGTTCAACTGAAGTTAACATCAGGAAACAAGCTTTCTCCTCCCATGAAGGAGGATGGTTGTTATACTGTTTGAGTAAGATTCTCACTGAAGTAATCGATCCCTTTTATTTAATTTCATTTCCTGCCATTTAATTCACAAGGAAAAAGAAGTTTGAGGTGTAATGAGCCAACTTTGATAGGCAATGACTATATTCAGGAAGAGAACAAACATACATATTATTTAGGGGTTGTTTTGTAATAAAACAATCTCTAAAGTACAAGAAGAAATTCCACTAGAAGGCCAACTAATAAAATATAAAGTGAGAAAAGATTTAACTTTGGTCGTTAAGCAGAAGAAGCTGTTATTGTCTGGGGAGATTTTGCAGTCAGGCCTACACCTTTTAGTGTTTTGATAAAAGTGACTATAAATCACTTTTCTGAAGAGCGTTTTCAATGATTAACAGTTGTGGCTGTTTTCTGCAATAAATGTAGAAACAGTGTTAAGTAACACTGTTGAGAAGAGAAATATGTTTTAAAAGTTCATGTTTATAGAACAGTGGTTTAGAGCAGCGACTAGAAGTCAGATGGACAGTTCTCCATGTTCTTGAAGTTGAACACTCAGTTCTCAGTGCAGTTCTAGGTTCTCATTATGTGTGAATAGAAACAAAATTTCCATTTGCATGTTTCTCGTATGGGTACACAAAGTTGTATGACAATGTCATATGATGCTAAGCACTGAAATGAAAGATAACAGAAAGGGACAGAGTGACACGGGTTTTTATCAAGGAGGCCTCTCTGATAAGAAAAGAGATAGAAGACTAAGACATAAATGGTGTAGTCATTTTTCATTTTGTGCTAACAGCTCAAGAAAGTAAACAAAGGCAGATTAGAACTGTTGGAAGCTGAAGACAAATATTATTCAAGGGATATAGATTTCAAGTTTACCTGAATTCCAAGGGTTATTGAAGATAGAGTCTGACTCCAAGTTAAAAATTAATTTAAAAGACTAAATATTGATAGATAGATAGATCAAAAGATTTGAGATAAGATAGGTATAATAAAATATTAATAGTTGGATCTAAGTATTAGATATATAGACGTTTATTTTAAAATTCTTTCAACTGTCCTATATGTTTGAAAATTTTCATAATAAAGTGTTCTAAGGACATATTAAAATAACACATTAGAAAAATTTATTCTGAAGCATAGAAACAAATTTCAGGTTAGAACAAATCATAAATAACAATCATCAAAAATAATTACTAAAGTTCATCAAATTTGCATTGGTGTTCATTTATTTAAATTTTTATTCCATACATTATCTCTGTTAAACTAATTTAATGTCACCTTCATTCAGTCTGTTTTATTTCTTAAGATAGTTTTAAATTAAAAGGAAGGCTAATGTCTCTTTCAGTTAAAAAAAAAAAAAAGGCAGCTATAGATGATACAAGGATATTGAGACTATGAAACTACCCATTATCTGTGCACTGGGTAGAAGTATATTCTAATTTCATGGAAAGCATCTATAAAACAGACAACACAAAATTTCCAGTATTAAATACTGGTAGAAGTGCTGAAAGCTCTCATACTTGGATATTCAATTAGTTACTTAAATTTAACAAGACCAGTAATAACTGTTAGATGACTTCAATAAGGTAAGCTGGCTCCACGCCCATGTTAAATGGCATAGCTCTAAAAGTTCCAAAACCACAGTAGCAAAATGATCTTCCTCCTCCAAAAAAAGATGGAAACTGTAAGGTTCACCTGGCTGGTGTTTCTCAGTGGTTAGCATCGACCTATGAACCATGAGATCACAGTTCGATTCCTAGTCAGGGCACATGCAGGCTCAATCCCCAGTGTGGGGCATGCAGGATGCAGCCAATCAATGATTCTCTCTCATCATTGATGGTCTATCTTTCTCTCCCTCTCCTTTCCTCTCTGAAATCAATAAAAATATATTTTTAGAAAAGAAAATGTAAGGCTGTGCATATTCTAGACTGTTCAGAGGATTACAAATTAGAAACTAAACAGGAACTGCTCTAACGAGTTTGGCTCAGTGGGTAGAGCATCGGTCTGCGGACTCAAGGGTCCCAGGTTCGTTTCCAGTCAAGGGCATGTACCTTGGTTGTGGGCACATCTTCAGAAGGGTGTGTGCAGGAGGCAGCTGATCGATGTTTCTCTCTCATTGATGTTTCTAACTCTCTATCCCTCTCCCTTCCTCTCTGTAAAAAGTCAATAAAATATATTTTTAAAAAATAAAAATAAATAAAAATAAACAGGAACTTTCAAGCACCAGAGTAAGATGGTATCTCTTTAAAAATAAAATGGCCCTATGAACATTGTGGCCAAAGCTAATTTTTATGAGAAACTTCCCTCACATTTCTTTTCAAATTCTCTTAAATACAAAGAAACAAACAAAATATTCAAAAGAAGTGGGACACAAAAATGTCAAGGTCTGCCAGACCAGAGGTGTAATTTCTAAGAATCAAGTTAAATGAGGATGGAGTTATAATTTGATCATGCACAGGGAAATCAAGCAATCTCCACTTGTTACCTCTGTCCTTTGCATACCTAGAAGGAAAGAACATCCCCACCCAAACAGCTTCTTTCTGAGACATCTTGGACCATTTTGATTCCTTCCCTCCCACTATATTTATATTTATTCCATTGCTTCCAGTTAGGCAAAGAGAGCTTTTGGACAGCAATTTCCTTGTGGAACATAGAGCTGGCAGAGAAAGGTGCTGAGTTTTGGGAGGGCCACTGGAGCAAGGCCTTCTGGAACTTGTACTATGTTAGTTTATTATTTCTAGCAAAGGCTATTTCACATTATCCAAAAATAAATTATGCTCCCAATTAAGACGACTGCAGTCATAGAAAACCACACCTCAGTGGAGCAGATCCGCAGCAGATGGGTGATTGATAAACACCAGAGAGCTGGCTAAAGCAGTGCCAATAAGAAAGGTTAGGGTCTTTACAATTAAGACAAACAGAAAAGTATATAAATATTGAAATCTAGTTAGTAAATTTGCTTTTCAGATGGGTGTAGAATTATGAAAGTAGTTTTTATGTGTTCCAAGACCAAAAACTAAATGACAGCCAGGGCTCTCATTGCCAGAGTAAAACGTTACAAATAAAGACAGGGGGAAGGCTAAAATGAACCCCAGCATGTTGAATTGGAATCAAAGGCATGACCTAATGGACATATGGATGGATGGATAGATAGATAGATAGATAGATAGATAGATAGATAGATAGATATTGAAACACATAGATAGGCATATGTACATTTGAATACATATAAATATTTTCTTGATCTGTCCATGAAAAAGGCCTAGAAAATCTACAATGAATGACACTAAAGCATCAGTGAGCACAGTTAGAACACATATCTTGGTTTCTAAATAACATTTTCCAATGATAACTAGAGCTCTTTAGAGAAATAGCTATTCAAATGTTGGGGCAAGAAAAATATAAGATGAACCTGGAATATCTTATGCTGCCAGAAAGTAAGGAAATGCCCACAAAATAACAAAGATGTGTCAAAGCACACAGTAGCCTATTCAAAAATTTTCCAAGTATTAAATACTAGAGGCCAGTGCACAAAATTCGTGCACTGAGGGGGAAGGGGGCTTCAGCCCTGCCTATGCCCTCTCACAGTCCAGGAACCCCTTGGGATCAGACCTAAGCTGGAACTCAGATATCCCTCTTGCAGTCCAGGGCTCTCACAGTCCAGGACCCCTTGCTCCTTACTGTCCACCTGCCATGGAGGCATGGAGGTGGGAGAGGCCCCTCTGCTGTTTTCACCAGCCATGAGCCCAGATTATGGCTGAGCAGGGGTGGGGGGGGAGGGGTGGAGAGAGGGGGAGAGTACGGCTCAACAAGAAGCTGGGCTTGCTGCTTCTTAACGCTGGCCCCACCCCCCCAACCCCCGCCCACTGGTGGGGTGGCAATCTGGGGCCAGGCTGGCTGGGGGAGGGGATGTGGGAGGTTGTGTCACTGTGGTTGCACCCTGTCCAGCCTGGCCAGGTAGCTCAATTGGTTAGAGCATTGTCCTGATAAGCCAAGGTTGTGAGTTTGATCCATAGTCAGGGCACATACAAGAATCAACCAATGAATGCATAAATAAGTGGAACAATAAATCGATCTCTCAATCTCTCTCTCTCTCTCTCTCTCTCTCTCTCTCTCTCTCTCTTCTCTTTGTTCCTCTCTCTCTCTAAAATCAATAAATAAGTCACAAATTGACTTGTAACAAAAAATAAAAGGAAGATTATCAATTGTCTATGTTTCCATCTTATGAAATAAAAAAATAAGAGCAAGTAAAACCTAAAGCTAGAAGAAAAATAATAATACTATGAAACAAAGATCAGAAATCATTGAAATAAAAATAATAGAGAAAAATCATTGAATGTAAAGATGGTTCTTTGAAAAGATCAAATAAATTGATAAGCCTCTAGACTGACTAATCAAGGTAAAAGAGAGAAGACAAAAATGATCAATATTAGAAATGAAAGAGAATGTTACTACCTATTTTACAGGTATTAAATGGATAATAAAGGATTTCTATGAGAAATTTCATCCATGAAATTGACAAGTTACATGAAATAGACCAATTCCTATAAATATTACAAAAGCTCACTCAAGAAGAAACAGATAATATGCTTAATCTTATGCCTATTAAAGAAATTAGATGCAAAGCTAAAACCTCCTATTATAATATCCCAGGCCAAGATAATTTCAATGATAAATTCTACCAAATACTTAAGGATAAAATAAATCCAAAGCTATACAATCCCTTTGGAATATAGAACACTCCCTACCTTGTTTTATGAGCCAAGTATTATTTTGATACCAAAAGAAATCCAAAGCACTATTAGAAAAGAAAATCACAGACCAGTATTTCTCATGAACGTAAGCTCAGAAATCTTTAGCAAAATATTAACAAATCAAATGCAGCAACACATAAATGGGATTTTGCAACTCTGTATGTACACTAAAAACCATTAAATTATACACTTTAATCAGGTGAATTTAGGGTATGTAAGGTATAGTTTAAAAAACTATTTTTTAATAAATAACTTATCCTATATAATAAAAGGCTAATATGCAAATTGTTCCCTCAACCAGGAGTTTGACCAGTGGGCGGGGCCTGCTGGCCAACTGCCTGTGGCTCCTCCCCCTGGCTGGCCCCACCCCTGATCACCCCCTTCCACCCTGATCAGGGGTGGAGCTGGCTGGCTAAGCACCCACAGCCCCTCCCCCTGGCTGGCCCCGCCCCCAATGACTCCCCACCCTGATCAGGGGTGGGGCCGGCCCACCAACTGTCCACAGCACCACCCCTCAGCTGGCCCCGCCCCCGATAATCCCACCACACCAATGCCACCCTGATCGGGGCTGGCCGGCCAGACCCCACCCGTGCACAAATTCATGCACCGGGCCTCTACTGTTTACATAAAATTCAGTACACAAACATTTATAGCAGCTTTATTTGTAATTGGCAAAAATTGAAAACAACCCATATATTCTTCAAACAGTAAGTGGCTAAACAAACTGTGGTACAATCACACAACAGAATGCTACTCAGCATAAAACAAAATAAACTCTTAATGCAATATGCAGGAATCATAAATTCATTTTGCTAAATGAAAGAAGCCAGGCACAAAAAGCTACATGTTATAAGTTTTGTTATGGAACATTCTTCAAAAGGTAAAACTAAACAGATGGAAAATAGGCAGTTGTTAGCAGAGTTTGGGGATTGAAGAAGGGCTTGAGTGAGTACAAGGAGCAAAGGAAATTTTGAGTGATGGAACTGTTCAATAGTGGTGGATACATGACTCCGTGCACTCATCAGAACTCATAGAACTGTACATGAAAAACAAATTTTATTGCATGTAAATAAAAATATATTACAATCTCTGACATTCAGCCAAAGTAGGAAATTATATCATAGAAATAAAACACTAAAATAAATGAATTAAAGCATCCAAATCAAGGAGTTAGCAAAGATGAAATTATATCGAAGGAAACCAGATAAAAGCATAACATAGAATATGAGCAGAACCGATGAGGGGAAAAAAAAGCAGTTCCTGTAATTTCAATAATATTGATAAACTCTGACTATCCCAATCAAGGGAGGAAAGGAAGAAGGGGCAATGAAAGCATAAATACAAAATTAAAAGTAGCCAAGAAGAAATAGTACTCAAAACAAAGGACATTTTTTTAAATAAAAAAACAACAACTATTGCTTTGTAGAAACATATTTTGAACATTATAAAAAGTTGGACAACTTACTGTGAAGTCCAAAAAGGTCAACTACTATAGAAGAAATAAAGGAAAATCCCATCCCTAAAAAATCAGGCCTAGATGATTATGCAGGGAAGTTCTACCTAAACTGTAAAGAGCAGGCCATTCCAATAACACCCCAAACAATGAACACCCAGAAGTGTAGATCTTGGTTTCTAAGACATAATCCCTCTGCACAAATGGACCAGAATGGAGACTGGCTGCTCCCAGGACTGAGGCCCACAATCCAACCACCCTCCAACAACTTGCAAAGCAAGAGAGCATTCAAAGATTAATGGAGAGAGGTGCTTGAGAATGCAGGAGCCAACTGAAGGGATAACCACTGGCCAAATGTGGAGCAATTAGAATATAAAGAATCACAGTGACTGAAACTGTTTTGGGGAAAAATGATTTAATAAGTACAAATGAAATAACTCTGGAGGGAAGATGAGAGAAAGAGAGGAGAGAGAGAGAAAGAGAGAGAGAACATGCCACTATTGGACTTAGTTGTCATATATAGAGTTCACATGTCCAACCATCTTGGTTGATGTCTACAATAATTAATATTGCTTCCTTTCACTTCCCTGAATATTTGAAAAAAAAAGTATATTATAAAAGGCTTCTGGCCCTAACACCGTAAGACCATAGACCAAAGACCAGCGCAGGTGGGTGGGGCCACACGATTTCATATGCTGGGCTTCTAGTCCTATATAATAAAGAGGTGATATGCAAATTGACCATCACACCCTCGCACAAGATGGCTGCCCCCATATGGTCAAAGATGGACACCCCCATGTGGTCACAAGATGGCAACCATAAGATGGCCAGCAGGGGAGGGCAGTGGGGGCGATCAGGCCAGCAGGGGAGGGCAGTTGGGGGTGACCAGGCTGGCAGAGGAGGGCAGTTGGCGGCAATCAGTCTGGCAGGAGAGCAGTTAGGCATCAATCAGGCTGACAAGGGAGTGGTTAGGGGGTGATCACGCTGTCAGGCAGAAGTGGTTAGGTGCAATTAGGCAGGCAGGCAGGCAAGTGGTTGGGAGCCAGCAGTCCCGGATTGTGAGGGGGATGTCCGACTGCTGGTTTAGGCCCGACCCCTGTGGGATCAGGCCTAAACCGGCAGTCGGACATCCAGATTGGAGCGGGTGCAGACTGGGCTGAGGGACACCCCCTCCAGTACATGAATTTTGTGCACCGGGCCTCTAGTATTATATAAAGTTGGAAAAACCAAAAAAATCAGAGATGAAATAACCAGAGATAAAGCAAACGTGCTGATTTGGACAGAACAGTTGAAGATGCAGCTCAGTGGGAGAAACAATTTGGAAATTTTGCATATGTACTCATTACTAGCAGATATTGAAAATTTTTACTAATTTTTAGATGTGGTAATGCTATATTGGTTAAATAGGAATGTTTTCTAATTTTTTAGAAGCTTCTAATGCATTTTATGGTGTAATATCATGATTCCTGAAATTTAAAAGATTTCAGCATAAATGTGAAGCAATAAAAGTTTGAAAATAAGGATATACATTTGTATTTCCTTGATTTACATGAATAAATCTTGAAAGGATATAGAAAAATTAATAATGGTGACTACCTATGGTAGTTCATTTTATTTTATTTTGTCTGAGAGAACTGAGAGGATGGGGAAAGAAAAGATAGAAGTTTCAAAGATATGCCTGTATATACATTTGTAAAATATATTTTTATTCAATAAAGTAAATAATTTTAGGATTAGAAAACTTCAGTTTTTTAACAGATCAGGAATGAAAAGTAAAAGAAATTTTTAGATGCCTGAATGATTTCATTATATGGGGTAATTGAAATAATATTTTTTTAATTTTGTTCCCTATAGAGAAACCTATTCTTTTTAAGGTTCCACAGAATAATTATAAAAATTGATTATGCATCAGTGCACATATGAAAAACCCCAATGCATTTCAAAAGACAGAAATCATACAGGAAAATGCTCTGTCCACAATGAAATAAAATTAATCTGCGTTCAAAGACAGATTTATATCCATAAAATCTTTTATTATTAAACAGGAAGAAATGAAAGTAAATGAAAGCATTCAGTCCAGGAAGTTAATATAAGAAAAACAAAGCAAGAGGAAGGAAGTAATTTTTAGAAAAGAAAATTCATGACAAAAATAGAATAAAACCAGATTTGATATACACATTCAAGAGCTCATACTTTGAGAAAAAAACTAATTAAAATTTCAAACATCTGGCAATCTTTTCAAGAAAAATGAGAAAACACACATACACAAAATAAGGAATGGGAAAATAGCTAGATAGAATATTAAATTAATAATACGGTAAATCCTGTCATAATAAAGATGGTTAACTCTTTCTTGCAGAAATGGATGGTGTTTTCAGGAATGGTAGTTTTCCATAGCCTATGAAAGACTAAGTATACCATCTAAATGTATAAGCGGAAAAAATTTGAAGGATTATCAAAGCGTCACTCTCCTAAAAAGGTGCCAAGCCCAGACATTTTGGGCTAAGTTCTTTCCAACTGTCAAGAAACAGATTATTACCATAGGATGTATACTGTTCTGGTGCCGAGGCAATTACAGGAAGCTTCCCAATTTGCTTTACAAAGCCAGCACAATTCCGATCCGAAAACCTGACAAAAGTGGCACAAAAAAGAAAGTGGCAGGCTATGAATAGGCTTATTAAAATTCTAAATAAGATACTAGCAATTCCAGACCATCTAAATTAAAATGACAATAGTTTATGACCAAGTAAAAATAAGGTATTTTAATATATCACATTAATAGGTTTAAAAAACCATGTCATCATCGAAAAAGATGCCCCCAAAAGGCATCTGAAAAAAACATACACCACAAACCAATATCCATTCTTGGGTTAAAGAAAAAGAAAAGAAAAGAAATCTTTAGAAAAGCAGGATCACAGGTTACTTCTCTAACAGGGTGTCATCTCTTAGACTTCCCAGATTTTAGTCAACAAATCACTTACATTAAGATCATCTAGGTGTTTGTTTAAAATGTACCTGGATATTTGCAAAAAATAAAAAAAAAATTTATTAAAAAATGTAGATGTGTAGTCTTTTCTGTTGAATCAGTCATCTATGGCCACAATAATGCTGTGTAACAAACCTCCCCAAAACTCATTGGCTTGGACCATAAGTTTTTATCTAGTCTGTGAACTGCATCTGAGATGTATAGGGGAGATGTTTCCTCTGGGGCTCAGTGTCCAAAATGGTACAGCCACAAGCCTTGGAGCTCTGCTCCACACCCCTCTTCCTCCTCCTGGCACCAGGAGCCAGCCTGGACAACCCCTCATGGTGATAGCAGAGAAGCAAGAGACCAAGCACAAGCACAAAATCCCCTTTCAGGCCTCTGCTGGCATCACACCTTCTAACATCCCATTGGCCAAAGCAAGTCACCTTGTTAAGCCCAGTGTTAAGGAGTGGGCAAAGCATCTCCAGTGGAAGTGGGGTCCAAATTCCAACAGCAAGGGGGGTGGATAAAGGAATGAAGGATCAGGCCATATCTGTATTTTCCAAATTTCCTACAAGTATCATGTTACTTTTTAAATGTTTCATATTAAAAATATTAAGATTATGGATTTGAGAAATGTTAAGTATCTTCTTCTGCAGGAAAGAGAGACCCCACCACAGACCTGATCTTGGGCAGCATGGTCTGATGCTGGGTGGAAGGTAGGGAATCTGAGAATGAATGTGAGTTTCTCTGTTTATTGAAAGGGGGAAATGGACAAGAAAGAGGAAAGATGTGCTCAGATCAAAGGTGTGGGACAGCTTGGGTGGCTGCTTGAAAATAACAGTTAACTGGAACAAGATTTTTCCAATTGTAGTTTGTAATTCATTATTGGATCCAGATAATAATTTAGTGAACCATACAAACTTTTTATAATGATTCAGAATACATTAGAAAACAGATTTGAATGCAGAGTGAATGGAAGTATGACCATGGAATATGTTCTGTGGTGCAATATAAAATGTCTACTTTGTTCACTGAAAAACTTTCTGTAGAAGAGCCTTATAAGAAAGCTCTGGGAGCCTGGCCGGAGTGGTTCAGTTGGTTGAGCACTGTCCTGTGCACTAAAGGGTTGCTGGTTCAATTATGGTCAGAACACATACCTAGGTTATAGGTTTGACCCTCAGTCAGGGCACGGGCAGAAGGCAACCAATCGATGTTTCTCTCTCTATTTCTTCTCTCTCTCTTCCTCTCCCTTCCTCTCTCTAAACATGTCCTCAGACAAGGATTTAAAAAGTCTTAAAAAAAAAAAAGTAAGCTCTGGGAAAGGAATAAAAAAAAGCATGCTTAGGCTCTACGAAGGATGATTTGGATAGCATGACCATGTACCCTAAATTAACTCTGATAGAATTATCCAGAGCATCCTCTAATTCTCAAAAGTGTTTCAGTTGGGCCAATATTTATATGGTCAACTTAGAGATAGGTGAATCTAGCAACTTTAGTAGGGCCTAAGTACCCAGAGACAAGGGGCAGACTCCTCAAAGATTTCCCCAGAAGGGGGCCCCTTGAGCACCAGAATCCTGAAGTCCATGCTGTGATGGTCAGTCCCTGCACCATGCTCTGGTCCCCAGTGACTTAATCAAATACTAAACTAGGTGTTGTTGGGGATGAACTTTGTAGAAGTGGTCACATCTATAATCAGCTACTTTGAGTAAAGCAGATAATGTGGGTGGGCTTCAGCCAATCAGTTAAAGGCCCTAAGAACAAACACTGAGGAATCCCTAAGAACAAGGAATTCTGTCTCAAAACTACAACATCAGCTCAGCCCGTGTGGTTCAGTGGTTGAGTGCTGCCTATGAACCAGGAGGTCATGGCTCAATTCCCAGTCAAGGCACTTGCCCGGGTTGTAGTCTCTGATCCCCAGTGTAGGGTGTGCGGGAGGCAGCTGATCAATGATTCTCTCTCATCACTGATGTTTCTATCTCTCTCTCCCTTTCCCTTTCTCTCTGAAATCAATAAAAATATATATTTTTTAAAATGACAACATCAAATCCTGTCTGAGTTTTCAGCCTGCTGTTTGTACGATGGATGTCAGACTTGCAATCCCCCACAATCAAACAAGCCAATTTGTTAAAATAAATCTATATCCATATCTATTTAACTATCTGTCAATTTATAGATCTACTAGAGGCCTGGTGCATGAGATACGTGCACTCAAGGGGTCCCTCATCCCAGCCTGCGTCTTCTCACAGTCCGGGAGCCCTCGGGGGATGTCCAACTGCCGGCTGGGCCTAAGCCAGCAGTCAGACATCCTTAGCGCTGCCGCAGAGGCAAGAGAGGCCCCCGCCACCGCCACTGTGCTTGCCAGCCGTAAGCCAGGCTTCTGGCTGAGTGGTGCTCCCCCTGTGGTAGCACACTGACCACCAGGGGGCAGCTCCTGCATTGAGCATCTGCCCCCTGGTGGTCGGTGCACATCATAGTGACTGGTCGTTCTGCCATACAGTCAATTTGCTTATTAGCCTTTTATTATATACTAGAGGCCCAGTGCACAAAAATTTGTGCACTGGGGGGGGGTCCCCCAGCCCGGCCTGTGCCCTCTCACAGTCTGGGACCCCTCGGGAGATAACGACCTGCTGGCTTAGGCTTAGGCCTGCTCCCGGGTGGCAGAGGGCAGGCCCAATCCCTAAGTGCAGCCCCTGGTCGGGCTCAGAGCAGGGCTGATTGTGGAGTTGGGGCACTGCCCCGTCATGCACAGAGCAGGGCGGATCGGGAGGTTGCAATGCCACCCTCAGTCATGCTCAGGATAGACTGATTGGGGGGTTGGGGCACCGCCCCCTGTTATACTCAAGGCAGGGTCAATGGGGAGGTTGCGGCACCACCCCTTGTCACGCACAGAGCAGGGCCAATCAGGGGGTTGGGGCACTGCCCCCTGTCACTCACAGAGCAGGGTCCATCAGGGGGGTTGGGGCACTGCCCCCTGTCACTCACAGAGTAGGGCCGTTAGGGGAGCTGGGGCACCGCCCCCTGTCACACACAGAGCAGGGTGGATCAGGGGTTGGGGCGCTGCACCCTGTCACACTAAGGGCAGGGCCGATGGGGAGGTTATGGCTCTACCCTGTCACACACAGAGCAAGGCCCATGGAGGGGGGTTGGGGCGCCACCCTCTATCACCCACAGAGCAGGGCCGATCAGGGGGTTGGGGCACCACCACTGTCACACTCGGGGCAGGGCCGATGGAGAGGTTATGGTTCTACCCTGTCACACACAGAGCAAGGCCCGTGGGGGGAGGGGGTGTTGGGGCGCCTCACCCTGTCACACACAGAGCAGGGCCGATCAGGGGGTTGGTGCGCTGCACCCTGTCACACACAGAGCCACAGGGCAATCGGGGGATTGGGGAGCTCCCCCCGTATCAGGCACAGAGCAGGGCTGATCAGGGGGTTTGGGTGCTGCCCCCTGTCACACACACAGCAGGGCGGATAGGGAGGTTGTGGCCCCGCCCCCTGTCACTCACAGAGCCGCAGGGTGATCAGGAGGTTTGGGCGCTGCCCCCTGTCACGCTGATCCCAGTGCCGGGAGCCTCGCTGCTCTGCTGATCCCGGTGCCGGGAGGCATATTACCCTTTTACTATATAGAATAGAGGCCTGGTGCATGGGTAGGGGCCGGCTGGTTTGCCCTGAAGGGTGTCCTGGATCAGGGTGGGGGTCCCCACTGGGGTGCCTGGCCAGGCTGGCTGAGGGGCTGAGGGCTGTTTTCCCGCTGGCAGTTGACTAAATGCTCCCAACCGCTCCTTGTTTTCTTTTCTTTTTTTTTATTCTGGGCCAGCTTTAGCTCTGAGGCCTCGCTGCTGAAAACATGGATACAATGTTGCGGTCCGGGGCTGACTAAAAGCCGGTTTTGTTTAGCTTCTTATTGGCAACATAGTAATAGTTGCTTAGAGTTGCAGTTGAGAGTCAGGCAAGTGAGGCGGGGAACGTTGGAGTCTGCAGTTCCTGGAGGAAGCAAGCCTCCCTGCTCGCTTCAGTGCATGGCTGCCGGCCGCCATCTTGGCTGACAGTTAATTTGCATAAGGATATGCTGATTAGCCAATGGGAAGGGTAGCGGTCGTACACCAATTACCATGTTTCTCTTTTATTAGTGTAGACTAGAGGCCCGATGCACAAAAATTTGTGCACTCGGGGGGGGGGGGGGTCCCTCAGCCTGGCCTGTGCCCCTCGAAGTCTGGGACCCCTCAGGAGATAACGACCTGCTGGCTTAGGCCTGCTCCTGGGTGGCAGAGGGCAGGCCCAATCCCTAGGTGCAGCCCCTGGTCGGGCTCAGCAGGGCTGATTGGGGAGTTGGGGCGCCGCCCCCTGTCATGCACAGAGCAGGGCGGATTGGGAGGTTGCGATGCCACCCTCAGTCATGCTCAGGGTAGGGCTGATTGGGGGGTTGGAGCACCGCCCCCTGTCACACTCAAGGCAGGGTCGATGGGGAGGTTGCGGCGCCACCCCCTGTCATGCACAGAGCAGTGCCAATCAGGGGGTTGGGGCGCTGCCCCCTGTCACGCACAGAACAGGGCCCATCAGGGGGTTGGGGCGCCGCCACTGTCACACTCAGGGCAGGGCCGATGGGGAGGTTATGGCTCTACCCCGTCACACACAGAGCAGGGCCGATCAGGGGGTTGGGACACCGCACCCTGTCATACACAGAGCTGCAGGGCGATCAGGGGGTTTGGGCGCTGCCCCCTGTCATGCTGATCCGGTGCCAGGAGGCCTCGCAGCTCCGCTGATCCCGGTGCTGGGAGGCATATTACCCTTTTACTATATAGAATAGAGGCCTGGTGCATGGGTAGGGGCCGGCTGGTTTGCCCTGAAGGGTGTCCTGGATCAGGGTGGGGGTCCCCACTGGGGTGCCTGGCCAGCCTGGATGAGGGGATGATGGCTGTTTGTAGCTGGTCACACACCCTTCAGGGTGGGGGTCCCCACTGGGGTGCCTGGCCAGTCTGGGTGAGGGGCTGAGGGTTGCTTTCAAGCTGGTGGTTGTTGACTGAATCTCCCAACTGCTCCTTTTTTTCTTTTTCTTTTTTTTTTTATTCTGGGCCAGCTTTAGCTCTGGCTCTAGCTCTGAGGCTTCTGCGTTCTATAATCGAAACAATGTATAACTCCAGCTCTGAGATACCGGCTGGCTGAAAGCTGGTTTCTGGGGTTTTGTTTAGCTTCTATATTTGTTAGAATGTTTCAAACTGCCAGCTCAGAGGCTGGCAAGTCAGGCGGGGAACGCTGGAGTCTGCAGTCACTGGAGCAAGCAAGCCTCATGTTCGCTTCCAGCTGCTGGCTGCTGGCCGCCATCTTGGCTGACAGTTAATTTCCATAAGGATATGCTGATTAGCCAATGGGAAGGGTAGCAGTCGTATGCTAATTACCATGTTTCTCTTTTATTAGTGTAGACTAGAGGACTGGTGTATGAAATTCATGCACTAGGGGATGTCCCTCAGCCCAGCCTGCACCTTCTTCATCCCCTTGGGGATGTCCGACTGCCGGTTTAGGCAGGGATCAGGCCTAAACCAACAGTTGGACATTCCTCTCACAATCCGGGACTGCTGGCTCCCAATCCCTCGCCTGCCTGCCTGTCTGATTGCCCCTAACCACTTCTGCAGGCCAGCCTGATCACCCGCTAACCACTCCCTTGCCAGCCTGATCGACGCCTAACTGCTCCCCTGCAATTATTGCCCCCAACTGCCCTCCCCTGCAGGCCCGGTTGCCCCCAATTTCCCTCCCCTGCAGGCCCGATTCCCTCCAACTGTCCTCCCCTGCAGGCCTGGTTGCCCCTAACTGCCCTTCCTGTACTGGCCATCTTGTGGCTGTGGGCACCGCCATCTTTGAGGGCAGGGCAGTCAATTAGCATATTCCCTCTTTATTAGGTAGGAGGATATCTCTATATATCTATAACTCTACATATCTATATCTATGTATCTAGTTAATCAATGAAGAGACAGCAGAATTCCTGAATTCTTTCTTCTTCAGGATACCTCAGTTTTGTTCTAAGGCCTTCACCTGATTGTATGAGGCCCACCCATATCATTGAGGGTAATCTGCTTTACTTAAAGTCATCTCATTGTTGGTGTTAATCATATCTACAAAATATCTTTTTTTAAAAAATATATTTTATTGATTTTTTTTACAGAGAGGAATGTAGAGGGATAGAGAGTTGGAAACATCAGATGAGAGAGAAACATCGATCAGCTGCCTCCTGCACAACCCCCACTGGGAATGTGCCCGCAACCAAGGTACATGCCCTTGACTGGAATCAAACCTGGGACCCTTTAGTCCCCAGGCCGACACTCTATCCACTGAGCCAAACCGGTTAGGGCTCTACAAAATATCTTTACACCAATATCCAAACACCAAATATCTTTAGACCAACATCTTTACCCTGTGCTTAACCAGATGGTACCACAGCCTAGCTAAATCCGCAAACACAATGAGCCATCTCAAAGTCACATGGCTCTGGATCCAGGCAGACCTGGAATGTGTGCATCCTGGCTCTGTGACCTGGCCAAGGGGCCACCTCTAGAAGCCTCAGTTATCTTAGTTTTAAAATAAGAATAATAACAATTATGTAGAACAATTATTGAAAGAATGAAGTGCATCCTCAATAAGAGATAGGTTTTGTTATTGTCCCAGTGACCACCCTGGGGGACAGCGAAATGCTGGTGGCAGAGGAGAAAATAGGACAAGCTGTGAGCATCATGTGCCTGCTCTGGAGGAAACTGTTTTCTCTAATAACTCGAGGTGGTGGCAGTACAGACTTCCGGTTTGGGAGACAGGCTCCCACTGAGACGTGCCCCTGGGACCTGTCCCACTTTGTCACAATTCCACCAGCTACCAAACAAGTGCCTGATTATGATCTGAGGTTGTCTGCCTCTGCCTGCAAAAGAAGAGTGGCTCTCAGTGGAGTCAATTAAGGCTGCAGGCTTCTCTCCCCTCCTGCACCCCACGCCCAGAACTCTCACACACAGCCTCGCTGTCATTACCTCATAGGCCTGGCAGGACAGAGTCCTGTTTAAACCCTAATTCCTTTCTAGGAACAACCAGTTGACTGAAACACAGTGTTTTCCCAGGAAAGTAGGTCTACGAAGCGGATCCTATTACAGCACATCCAGGTCAATGTGAATGAAAACCAACAGAATTCATAAAGCAAATAAAAAATAAACTTCAGCTGCGTTAACTCCCTAGACTAGCCTCAAAACGCAGGTACTGGTGGATTCTGTGGGGTGACGCACAGTTTATACGCCTAGAGTGTTATGATGTGCTACTTAAGTCATAGCTGACAGGGTGCCAGGGCTGTATTCGTTAGAGAAAACAGATCAGCATTAAATTTCTTTGCCGTTATGTAACTGCTTTTACTTAAAGGATTACTTGTACTCATACAAGAATGAGCCATCTACCTTCTTAAAGTACCGAGGCTGTTTCATGAACTACAGACATACGCATATAGATTTCATATGTACACGTTCGCTCCTTTAATTGATGACAGAAATGGGAAACTTACTTACCTTTGTGACCACATTCAAAGGCTTCCCTTTGCTTTTAGCTTTCTGGATATTTCATTTGATTATACAGTAATTCTGAGCCCCTAATAAGATCATCAATCAGCAAGATGAAAGGGATAACTATGAAATTCTGTGGAGCACCCATTTCAGTGCCCTGACACGGATCTTTCTTTTTCTAGTGAGTTGAAAACAATTCTTGAAGAAAAAAAAACATTTCAAAAAGAAAAATATTTTTTCCCAGAGATTTCAAACAGGATGTTATTACTTCTGGTTCTATTACATTAGAAAACCTTTATTAAAACCACCTTTCTCTGGCCTTTTAAATGGAGAGGCATGTAGCAAATTTGGCAAATGCAAGAATACTTCTGTAATGCTGAACAGAAATGCATGGGCACTTGTAACATGAAGCATACTGATGTGTTTTAAAAATTCCATCCCCTTTCTATATACCTCATTCTCTTTGCTTCCTGGAAAAATGACCTTTTAATCAAATTGAGATTTATCATCAAACCCTTGGAATTCAAGTAACAAAAGGGAGGACTGACTTACCATTAATGTGGTAACTTCCACCTTCCACTCTGGGCAATTCAGTATCCAAATTTGCTTTATTAAATCCTCTATTTGCTAGTTTGGTGATCAACAAAACCTAACCTAATTAATTTAGAAATCAGGATTTCAGATTATGTAACATGGCTCTGATTGGGCTGAATAGGGCTAGAGAGAAAGCTGGGTTCTGAGATATTGCCTTGACCTATTCATTTATTTTTCAATATTTGTCACTTCTGTTGTGCATATATCCTGCCCTTAATGAGTTTTTGTGTATTGAGGGAGTTAAACCAGTGTATGTTAATCAATTATCTATTAATAAGGCTGAGTAAAAAAAATTTATTGAAATAAAAAAAATAAATGATTGGCTCACAATGACATGGGATTCAATAGATATGGACCTGTCTGGGCTAATCTGTGCTGGACACACTCTTGTGTCTCATGTGTGATCAGTCTAGAGGAGTCTGCTGACCTGGGCTATATTTACCATCTGTCTGGGGCTCAGCTATGAGTTGGCTGACCTGGGAAGGTCTCAAGCACCACAATGAGAGAACTCATCTCTGTTCCATATGTCCTGACTCCTCTGGAAGACCATGGCTCAACAGCCAGGGCGAGGGCAGCCCCAGCAACTCAAATACTTTTGAGGCTTCAGCTTACATCATGGATGCTGACATCCCATTGGCCAAGGGAAGTCACATAGTCAACTGAGAGTAAGAGTGGAAGGGATCTGCAGGGGGCATTGGCAAAAGGCTTGGAAATAGAGAGAGGTGGAGAACTGCGGCCATTTCTATAACCTAGCACACTTGGTGCCTAAAGATGAGCTTAAGTGAAGAACAAAACCATAGGCAGGCTCAGAGAAATGAGACAGAGAGGTCTCTGACTGAGTATCTGAGAAGGCTTCCTGCTGGAGGTCAGAGGCAGACACACATTGTCACATCACAGATGCCGTTCAAGCTACTGATTTCACTCAAAATAGTGAGGATGCCCAAAGTCACGCCTCACTCACCCTGCACATGCCCTTGGTCCCAACCTGGACTGCACAGTCTGCTTCCTGTCTCTCAGCAACCTCAGTGGCCTCAACTCTATTCCTATCCCTCTGCAGCACAAGATTCCAGCTCATAATGGATGGGACAACCGCCTGCTGAAGAAAACTCAGAAAATGGGCAGGTTGGAGCCATTAATTATGGTTGGTCTCCAACTTCAGCTTGACACTAAGCTACATTTACTAATGATTGGAAACTTTCATTCAATATGGCAAGCTCCCCACTGTCCTCTAACCACCCCTCTTTTCATCGTCTAGACTTGTGAGAAAAAGTGGAGCAGTTTGTCAGCTGCTGCAAAATCCTGCCCACTGCCAACAATATTTGGTGGCACCCTTTCCTTCCATCTTTCCTCCCTCCCGCCTTATCCCCCACCCTCCCTTCCCTTCCTATTCCTTCACCCCTCTTTACTTCTCAGAAGCTCAGAACCTTCTCATATTCAAGAATAACCCTTTCAGCCAACTGTGTCCTCAGAGATGTTGGTGCAGAAATTATCCCATCTCTCTCCTCTATCATCAAATTTTTTATTTTTTCTCTCTCTTCTTCCCTCCCCCAGCCCCCCAATCTATGAACTGTCTCTCATCCTAAAAAATAGAATGAAATAAAACAAAGAAATAAAAGCCCCATGGACTTGGTGTCTGCTCTCTAGCTATGCTGTCTCTTTCCTGCTTCTATCAGCCAGTGATTTAAAAACTAGTCCACACTTTCCACTTGCTCATTACTCATTCATTCTTCAAACTCTGTAATCTGGAGCACATCACTGAAACTCCTATTGCAAAGGTCGTCAGTGACCTCATTATTCCCTAATTCAAGAGATGGTATTTTATGCTTATCTGTCTGGTCATGTCTGCCGCCCTTAATCCTGAGTATTTGATATTTCCCTTTGCTTGAAAAGCCAGTTTCCTTCTGATCCACTTTTTCCTCTCATCCCCTCCCTGATTGTTCTTCCCCTGCTTCTTCTGGGCCCCTCTCTGCTGATCCACTCACTTTTGAAATTCCCCAGAGAGTGCTCTCCACAGCAGACTGTTTTATCACATTCTTTGTGCCTTTCATGGTCAAATGACATTCACGTTGCTATTTCTAGTTCTAAATTCTTCCAAGAGTCATAACTCTGTCTCTTCCATTGTTGGCTTACTATGTAGACACAGATGGCTCTAGGTGTCACACACCACGTGTCACAACTGAACTCTTCATCTCAATTCACTATTACTTCTCTTCCTCTTATTCCTCCAGCTTATCTTCCTTCTCTCACTCCTCTTGGGCTTCCTTCTTTCCTTTTCTGCAGACATATTAAAATGCAAATCCCATTTTCTTTCTTTCAACCATATAATTTAATTTAAAAATGGAATGTTTTTTGAAGGGAGAAGAAATTTCAATGACTTTGAAAGTTAATCATCTATCATTAAAATCTGTGCATCTCTCTAAAGAAATGAATTCCTCCATGTTATTATAGATGGTTAACTATCCTCATATCCTGTGTCATGGGTTGTATGAGAATCAATTAAACCAACCTTGTTTCCTGTTTTCATAAGCTTACAATGAATGTGAGAATCAAAGCAACTATATGTAAAATTTAAATGATTGTGACATCAACATAAATGGAAACTAAAAGATTTTCAGTATATAATCATTTTGTGTTATTTTTTCCTGTATTGGCAAAAGTATAGCTGAAACTTTATGAGTAGGATGTTCAAACTCAGCATAGAGAAGGAAACACTGTTTTCCCTTCACATGATCTTAACAATTTTGAGAAGGTGTGGTGGACAGACCCCAAGGTGATGCCCAATGATTCACTCCCCTGAGTGTGGGCAGTACCTGGAACATGATTCTCATGATGGAGCATAGCAAAGGTGTTGGGATGTCACTCCTGTGATCATACTATTTTTGTTAGGCTCCATCTCGCAAAACACTGGGACTAGAGGTTCTATTTGGTGAATGAAGAAGTAGGTAGGTGGCTATGTTGTGGGAGGCCTGCATAGCCAGGAATTGTAAATGATCTCTTGGTCATATAGCTGCAAGGAAATGAGCTCTGCTAGCAACCAATAAGCTTGGCAGAGACCCCCAAGCCTCACATGCGATTACAGCGCTGGCCAACACTTTGATTTCAGCCTTGTGAATTGTAAGACTCTGAGCAGAGACTCAGTTAGGCCATGCCCAAATAGAAGATGTAAATTTAGGAATAGATATAGATGTAGATCTCCATAATCATAGGGTAACTTGGCAGCTTAAAAACTCAGGCAGGATTTTTTATGCTGCATTCATAAGGCAGAATTATATCTTCTCTGAGAAACTTCAGTTTTTGCTCTTAAAGCTTTCAATTGATTGAATGAGGCCCACCCACAAGATAGAGTGTAATCTCCTTTACTTAAAGTTAACTAATGGTGTTAACCACATCTACAAAATATCTGTGCAAGAACACCTAGGTTAATGTTTGATTGAAGAATAATACTATAGCTTACCCAAGTTAACACATAAAATTAACCATCTATCCTATATAATAAAGAGGTAATATGCAAATTAACCATCACGCCCTCACAAGATGGCTGCCTACAACCAGGCGGGCAAGGGGCAGGGGATCAGTGAGGGATGACCAAATGACTGAACAAGCAGGCTGCATGGGGCGACCAGGCTGGCAGGGGAGTTAGTGAGGGACAACCAAACAACTGAACAGCAGGCTGTGTGGGGCAACCAGGCCGGCAGGGGGGGCAGTTGGGGGTCACCAGGCCAGCAGGGGGGAGGGGGCAGTTGTGGGTGACCAGGCCAGTAGGGGGGGCATTTAGGGGTGACCAGGCTGACGGGGGGGATGCATTTGGGGGCAACCAGGCTGGCAGGAAGGGCAGTTGGGGGCAATTAGGCTGGCAGGGGGGCAGTGAGGGGAGATTAGGCTGGCACGCAGAGGCAGTGAGGGGCCAATTAGGCAGGCAGGCAGGCAGATGAGCAATTAGGAGCCAGCAGTCCAGGATTGTGAGAGGGATGTCCAACTGCTGGTTTAGGCCCGATCCCAGGGATCGGGCCTAAACCAGCAGTCAGACATCCCCTGAGGGGGTCCCAAATTGGAGAGGGTGCAGGCTGGGCTGAGGGGATACCCCCATGCATGAATTTCGTGTACTGGGCCTCTAGTATATATATAAAGAGCCAGAGTCCATAACACCCCAAACGACTGAAGGCTCGACCAAACACCAAGCTACTTGTGCAGCAGGCTTGGATGGGAGGGGACTGGTGAATGGGCTGAACTGCTGACCTCTCAGAGAGAGAGAGAGAGGCAAGGGCTGATCAGCAGCAGAGCCTCTCTCTCTCTCTGAGAGGTCAGCAATTCAGCTTGATCACCAGCCGTCTGGGGCAGCTGCTGATCAGCCCTGCCTCTCTGATCAGGCCCAGAGATAGGCCTGGAGATGCTGATTGGCATAGAAACTAACCAATCAGAACCAAATCTGGGTGAACTGAGAGGAGCCAATGGCTGCCTAGGAGGTGGAGCTTTTGACGCTGACCGGCATAGAAACCGGCCAATCAGAACCAAATCAGGGTGAATTGTGAGGTGCCAATGGCTGCCTAGGAGGTGGAGCTTTTGATGATGACTGGCATAGAAACTGACCAATCAGAACCTAATCTGGGTGAATTGCAAAGGCAGAACCTAACGTGGGGGCTGAGGAGGGGTTTTAAGGGCAACAGCTATTTGGTGTAAGGCAGGGGTCCTCAAACTATGGCCCGAGAGCCACATGCAAATACAAATATTGTATTTGTTCCCGTTTTGTTTTTTTACTTCAAAATAAGATATGTGCAGTGTGCATAGGAATTTGTTCATAGTTTTTTTTTAAACTATAGTCCGGCCCTCCAACTGTCTGAGGGACAGTGAACTGGCCCCCTGTTTAAAAAGTGTGAGGACCCCTGGTGTAAGGTGTAAGAAAGCGGTTCAATTTTTTAATGACTGGTTTGGCAGTATAGTGCATGTGGCTGGCTATCAGTCCAGATATAGGGATTATATGTTTTTGTCTGCCAAAAGCATCTCCTCCTGCTGAAAAAGGCTTCCCTCCCCCCCCCCCCCATTTAAGCAATCCTATCCTATATAATCTATCTATACTAATAAAAGGGTAATATGCTAATTAGATTGGGTTGACCGGCCATCTTCCAGACATCTGACTTCCTTCAAGACAAAGCCATGGTGGTGGGGGATGAGGCAGAGGCAGTTAGGGGTGATCAGGCCAGCAGGGGAGGGCAGTTGGGGGCGAGATCAGGCAGGCCGGGGGTTAGGGGCAATTAGGCTGGCAGGGGAGGGCAGTTGGGAGTAACCCAGTAGGCAGGGGATGGTTGTTGGGGGTGAGATCAGGCTGGCAGGGGAGGGCAGTTGGGGGCGAGATCAGGCCTGCAGGGGAGGGCAGTTAGGGGCGATCAGGCAGGCAGGCAGGCAGTGGGGTTAGGGGCAATCAGGCAGTCAGGCAGGTGAGTGGTTAGGAGCCAGTGGTCCCAGATTTTGAGAGGGATGTCCTGATCCCTGTGGGGATCGGGCCTAAACCGGTAGTCAGACATCCCCCAAGGGGTCTCTGATTGGAGATGGTGCAGGCTGGACTGAGGGAACCCCCCCCCTCCACAAATTTTGTGCACCGGGCCACTAGTCATAACTATAAAAAAATATAAATTCCAAATTGATAAAAGATTTAAAAGCAAAATACCAAAAAAAAAAATTAGAATAAAGCAAGTTGAAGACTTTTTTTCTATAACTTTGAGTAGGAAGGTCTATCTAACCATGACTCAAACATCAAGGAAATAATCAATTAAGATAAATGACATTTTTTAAATAAATAATTGAGATTTATATCAGAAAGGGCTCATTTTATAAATATATAAAAATCTCCCACAAACAAATGAGTTTAACAGCAAAATAGGGAAATGGAAAAAAGATATGAAAAGAGTTTACAAAAATGAATAAGATTATTCTCAAAATGACCAAAATACACTCACTTCATGCCTAAAAAGGAAAATGTAAATTAGATATACATCAAGAAATCTTTTTTTTTTAAATTGTAAAATTAGCAAAGGTTTAAAATTTCCACATCACAGTGTTCTGGGAAAAAAATGCTACTTTCCTACACTGCAGGTGGCAATGTAAATGAGGACAATCCTAAAGTGACATGCCAACACCTATCAAAATTACAAAAGCATATGCCCTATGACATTTTCAGAAATTTTTCCTACAAAAGCACTCACATTATGTGATGCCTTTTCCTGGATATATAGTCAAGTTCTTGGGAGTGGTACAGGGAGGAATGGAAAGATGGGAGAGATTCTATTTCATACTTCCAGTCCTCCTGGCACCAAAAAGAACATCAGTTCTAATTCCCCACCGGAGAATGAAGAATAATAATCACGTAGAGCCGAAACCGGTTTGGCTCAGTGGATAGAGCGTCGGCCTGCGGACTGAGGGGTCCCAGGTTCGATTCCGGTCAGGGGCATGTGCCTGGGTTGCGGGCACATCCCCAGTGGGAGATGTGCAGGAGGCAGCTGATCAATGTTTCTCTCTCATCGATGTTTGTAACTCTCTATCCCTCTCCCTTCCTCTCTGTAAAAAAATCAATAAAATATATTTTAAAAAAAAAATCACGTAGAGAGCTGCAAAATGCCACATTCTCTCCACCCCCATTGCATTTTCCAGTGGCCCTCCATAGACACAAATGCCACTAACCATTTCACATGGGTCTTGCATCATGGTCCCCATCAATTCTCAATTCTTATTGTCAGTCTCTTCTTCACCCCAGAGCTCAGATTTTCTAAGCGTGTGCTTCAAATGACAAGCAAAATAGTGACAGTGTTTCGGTGCTTACATTGGTCTCTACACAAACACACTTGTGAGCTGAATTGTGTTGAAGTCCTAACCACTGGCAACTTATTTGGAAACAGGGTCCTTAAAGATGTAATTAGTTAAGATGAAATCATACTGGACTAGGGTGATCACAATCTAATATGACTGGTGTCCTTAAGAAGAACACAGGGATAGAGATAAGTCCGTGTGATGATAGAAGCAGAAGTTGTGGTAATGCTGCTACAAGCCGGGGAACACCAAGGATTACTGGCAATGCCAGAAACTGGAAAGAGGCGTGGAAGGATTTTCTGAGGGAGCCCGCCCCTACAGACACCTTGATAAAGGACTTTGACCTTCCAGAACTGTGAGAGAGTACATGTTTGTTGTTTTAGGCCTCCTACTTTGTGGTATTTTGCTAGGACCGCCCCAGGAAACTACCTCAGGACTCAAAGGAGAGAACTGAACTGTTGTGATGAATAAATGAATGCCTTTTGTATCAGAGAAGAAAGCACCTCTGAAAGGCCGAGTAATGACTCAAAGCTGATCTCATCCCGCCCTCAGACCCTTCACCCAACCCCAACTCCAAACACACAGTGCAGAGTGGGAGAAGATGGAACAGCTGTTCAAGGAGGATTCTTACCCTTGAAACGATGCTGCTGCTCTTTGAATCCCCAGACACTGCACTCACCGCCCTGGGCCTCTGTCTGAATCATTATCTTTCTTTACAACAATCCACTGTCTGCCTCAGCAAGCCATTAAAAAGGTTGGTACCATGTTTAACAACAATAAAGGAAGTATGGTAGCTCCATTTTCAACTTAATATAATGGGGCTCTGGAAAATACATCATATATTTCTTTTCTTAGTGTCATCTTTCCTTACATTCATGCACAAGTAATAACATTTTTTAAAAAAATTTCTAAGGTAGTTACTAAACCCTGATCAATGCAGAGAAGAACCATATATCAATACATTATTCTGTCTCATTTATCATCTGCTCTGAATACTTAAACCACAAGTGCCTCCAATGCTTCAAAAAACTCACCCTCGCCTATTTTCCATGGAGGGGAGGAGTCTATGGCATTAACTTTAATTCCACATACAATATCCTACTGATGTTTCCAGAACATAATCTCAAAATATTACACTTCCCGCACGAAACATTATTCACAGTCAGCTATCATATCTTAAAAGTAAAAATGTCTGCACACCTGCATTTGATAACCAGGTAGTTAAGAAATACTGTAATAAATTTGGGCGCCTAAGAAGAGTATAAAATACTTTTAAGGTGAAAACGGCCTTGTGGAACATGCCACAATACATGTTGTCTTTCCATGAGCCGGCTCCCCAGAGGAGTGGTCATAAATTATAGGGTGTCCTCCCACCTTCTGCCACTTTCCTGTGCTCTCCACACGGGCCCTCGAACTGAATGTCTCAAATCCTTCGCAATTCACGCCTGATGGTTCACAACTGGGCAAAGGATCTCTACGAAGGGAAAACAGAGTGCTTCACCCTCCACCAGCTGAATGCTCAGGGGAGGCTACGTGTTCAGGATCTGGGAGTGTGGAGGACAAGAGGATCTCACCAAACCCACGGGGTAACATTCATCCTCGGACTAAAGAGGAGAAAGGAGAATTGCAGTCAAGCCCTTCCATATTGACAGGCATGAACTTGGCTTTCTCCTCCTGGCTTTAAAGAAACTCCGTGTTGTTGTTTTTTTTAGTTTCTTCCTTCATGTAAACGATCCCGTAAGCCACTTTTAATCGGAGGTTTTCAAAAATGATGTCGTTTCTTTCAAACTGTCTATGTTGTGTCATATTGGGAGCCGAGACGCCAGTAGCCAGGAGAGCAGAGAGCGGAAGCCCTTATCTGGATAATTCAGAAGAGAAAATAAAAACCTCCTTCGCTCCAGATTGCCCAAATCACTTATGAGCTAGAGAAAGGTGTTGTCTGAAAGAGCCAGGAAATTGACACATATTTCCTTCTCCCATTTGCCAGTAAAGATCCGGCCAGACTGAGCGCCACAGTCAGTTTTTCATTCTGGATTAAAATATAACAAATTGACACTAATAGAGCGCTGTCTGGGAATGAAGGAAGACGTTGTCTCCTTTGAAGCTGATGGGGAGCAGAGTTCAATAATTGAAACAGCAGAGCTTTGCCTCCACGGTCCCTGCTGTTTTGTCAATAAGCACAGGGAGGCACGCGAGCACATACCTTGTTTTAGAGTATGATTGTGAGGTGCATCATAATCCTTTCTTTCCAACAAACGCGTAGGCTTCCATCACGTCCTTTCCCAGTATGGTCCTTCCAAAAACTGTCACACGCGTGGGTTAACAGTAGACTTTTCTCTCTGATCGGGTTTCCTTCCACCCATCGACCTTTCCGGGTCACCGAAGGGGCTTCCTTCACGTTAGACAGGCAAGCCCTCCACCAAGAGATATTGCATTTATTGTTTGTTTGTTTTAATTTTCTAATTTGAGTTTTCTTTTTAAAACCAAACAGCCTTGCTCTAAATAATACCTTCCATAAAAAGATATTGAAAACGGTATCACTGACTGCAGCTTAAAATACTAAGAACAGAGCCACACCACATGGATTTAGACAAAAATATGAAGAGGTGTCTGGCTGTAAATCGATTTTATAACGTGACTCTCGGGCCTCTTTAATCGGAAAGAAGCTGAGGCACCACGTTATCACATACTACAGGTTTGTCGCACGGATTCAATTAGTCTGATGTGGTTTTTGTCCACACGGAGTGCTAAATGGGCGACAGAGCTATTCTTGGGACATGCAATGAGGCTTGGGGGCCATCTTATTGGCATAAAGGGGTACAGGGATACTGTTTTGTGCAGAAGAAGCTCTTATTTATTTTGCTACCCCCAAAAATGGGTGGGAGCTGATCCCCAATGGGGAAAAGATACACATAAGAGGTAGATGGGGGTGGGGGCCATTAGGGCAGACTATGGGCAAAACAGTGGCTTCACCCCTTGTGGAACTCACTGCAATCCTCCTTTACAAGGAGATGATGTGAGAAAAGGGAGATGACCAGAAGCTGAATGAGGACTAGTGTTTTGTATACCTTTAAAGTAAGAGGATCAAACTATTGTTTTTAAAGGAACCATGCTACAATTACTAATTAATTATTCTGAAATCATAAATGAAACTTTGGCGTTTGCTGCATTGCACAGGTAAGCACAAAATATGTCACGCTCAAAAACAAAGAAACCCACTGCACTGCTGACTTTATTTGATTTACTAGTACAACGGTGTTTGGGACCCCGCTCCCAGCGCTAAGGAAGCTGTCAGAAAAGCTCATCAGTAGCAGAGCACACACCCTACTGTGCTTTGGGGGGCCATTATGTTTCTTCAGAAAAGGAATTTAATGAGGGTGAGTTTACAAATTCACTTAAGCTTGTTTTCTAGATATTCTCCTACTGCAAGAGCTAATGCAGCCCCTAAACGAGGCATTTATGCACCTTTCTCACCGTGGAGCTCAGGCCTGTGCTGAAAGTCATTTCAGCCAGCTGACTGGAATATCTGAGAAACCATCAAAACATAGCTCCAAGGGCTTTGTGCCCGCCCTGCTGACACGTCTGACATTTCAAATCACAGAACTATAAGAGTCTCAAAGCCATTCTGCAACGGTGTCAACCAGCGGCGGAAACGCGTGTCTCCCCAGCCATGTCATTCTTTATTTGATCAAAGATGAAAGCAGCCAGTTTTGAAATGAAAGTGCATTGAAACATCTGATTCCTGGGACGTATTAAAGACTGCAGAGTCTAGCAGAGAGCAAGGGGAAAGACACAACCAGTCAAGATGGGAAAACACTTTGTTTTAGAGGAAAATTCAAGAATAAAGTGAGTCTGGTGTTGCCTATACAAATCTATTGTGCCACTCCAAAGCAGTGAACTATTATATAATTTCAGGATTTCAGCGCTGGGAGACCCTTAGAGATCTGGGACATGGGGAATATGGCATCCAAAACTCTGGAGACACCGGCTATAGCTTTTTAAAAAAATACATGTGTGGGGGGAAAATTAGAAAATGACAGTTTCTATTAGACTTGTTCTGAAATACATATTTTTTCCTTATTGTTTCTTCAATGTATGAAACTCCTTCTTTAGAACCCTTTGATTTGTAATCATTTTGGATACTCAGAAAATTAATTGGTGATATATGAAGTAACTGCAAACTTATTACTAAACCATTAATCCATACAATGTTCCGGGCTTAAAGTTCTTGTTTGTGTTTCTCAGGAAAGTAATTAAAAGGGGTAGCTTTTACTGATATATAATTTTAAAATCAATATGTTTTAAAACTCCTAAATAAATAGTTTAGAAGCCTAGATCTGCTTGTGTGATTTAGAAACTCAAAATGTTACATTTTGTTTTTCAGATTACAAAATAATAAATTTCCAAGATAATCCATGTATGTTTTAGTCATGTCAAGGAGGAGAAAATGGAAAGAAAATGCCACTTGGACATATAATGCTCTACAACAATTTCTCAACCTGGAACCATTGACATATTGAGTCAGGTAAATCATCGTCATGGAGACTGCCCTGTAAATTACAGGGTATTTAGCAACATCTCTGGACTCAGTCTACTAGATGCCAGTAGCATCCCCTTCTCTCCCGTGTGACAACCAAACATGTCTCCATACATTGCCAAGTAAAGTATTCCTTGGTAGCGAGGGGTGAAATCACCCCGGTTGAAGAACCACTGCCCTCCAGAAAGGGATATCTAAAAATTGGTGCATTTAAAGCAAGAATTGGAGTGGTCATTCTTAAGTAAACAGCTTCAGTCTCGGGAATCTCATTTTATTGAGGATTTGGAGTACAAAATTGTAGGTATGATCAGTCTATTACAGAACGATGTTATGGTGATTCATTCCATCTTGGAGAGAATTCACACTAATATTAAAACACAGATAATAACTGAGTATCTAATACTCTATCTGAAGAGTGTCATGTAACTGTACCAATAGCTTTTTGAGGATATAATGTTTTTATTACCACTTTTCAGTTGAGGCATAGCAGTCTTAAAGAAAGCACAGATATGACTTCTCACACAGCTAGGATTAGGGGAATGAAGAACCCAGACTCACATCTAATGAACCCTCTGTTCTTTGGTCTTCTCCACCATCTCATTGCCACCTATAGGTCTCATTGGTGGTCAGTCCACCAATTTACACAGGTCGAAAGTAACATCTCTCTAGAGCTGCCCCAAGCATTCCAATCACTTCAGCCATGGAAAACTGACTATTTTCAAAGGTCAGTTAAAATATTATTTCTTTTTTACTTTTATTCAAAATAAAAAAGAAATCTAATGCTAATAAAGTTAGACTTAGATTCTTGAATTACCGAGGCATCCATAGAATATACACAAGCAGCGTCCAACCCCACACAGCCTAATGGCCGTGAGGAAATCAGAGCATCTGGCAGTTCAGATCCATAGCCAGCTTTCAATGAGGCCTCATGACTAATGAATAAACATTAACATTATAAATGAATATCAATAAATATTATGTGTGGGTGATTAATCATATGACAACAAAAATAATTGCAGGAGCACATGTCTAGATCAGACAAATGTTTAGAGTTGAAAATAATAAAATATGTCTTGCCTATTAGAAACTACAAGACCAATATTTATATAGAATCTTTCTCTTCTACCTTTTCCATTAATATCTTAGAAATTATGGAGAGGTGAGGGACAGAAAGTAAAAATACAAATTTTTAACCATAACAGAAATTAATCAATGAGTGTTACTAAAAAATCACAGTGACTAAATCCTGAAAGTGTTCATCATTTTTAGGTACATTTTCTGTGCCACACAGTGCTTGACATTGAAATTATGGAAGTGAACAAGTCAAATATGGTCTGCATCTTCATGAAACTTATAATTTAGTCAGTAAACAGGTAAGTGAATTTTTGAAAAATGAAAGTGTGGCAAGTGCTATGAAGGAAACAAAGAATGACTATAATAAAAACTAATGGGGGAGGTACTTTTCATGATACAATCAGGAATGACTTTTCAAGAAATGAAGGTTAAACTGAGAACTGGAGGAATACTAAAATCCAGCATGGGAAGAGGGAAGCAGAAAGCATTTAGGTGGAAGGGCAACATGTAAAAGATTCTGAGGCAGGAAAGTGGAGGATCTTGAAGAAGGCAAAGATCATGCACACAGTTAAGTGAGGAGCATGGCTTTCAAGGAAGGTGGAAAGGTCAGGTAATGTGGGGCCTGATAGGCAACAGAAAGAGCTTCTCAGTGTACTGGGAAGCTGTTGAAGTGTCCTAAGCAGGGAAGTGAGAAAACCCAGTGAACTTTGAGGATCTGACTGATGGCTGTGGGGCAGGAAGGGTGGTAGGGAAGATGGGGGGATGGTCAACAGGGGGATGTTAGGAAGGTCTTGGGATGGAATAGATGAGACAGGAGTGTGGCTTGGGTAAGGGATGGGAGAGAAAGAAAGTGGTTGGTAATGACACATCACTTAGGAAAAGACTTGAAAGGGTTTGCTGAAAGATGGACCACAGGGACAAGAAAAAGGAAGCAGAGAAAACAAAGATGAACCAAGGAATTCTGTCCTGAACAGCCAAGGGGGATTGTGATGTCATTCATAGGAATGGGAAGGACTAAAAGAGAAAGTGAGAGTTTAAGAAATCTGTTTTGAATAAACATGAGATATGCATGAGACTTTGAATTAGATAAATTGGACACAGAGGCTTGGATCTCAGGGAGAGACAAGGGCTGAACATGTAAATTAGAAGTGTAGGATTTGGAACTATGGTAATGACTAAGCTCATCTGTGACATGGCCCAGGATGGAACTCCGAAGAATGCTAACATTGAGAACTTGCAGAGGAAAGAGGAGCTGGAGAAGGAGAAAGAGAAAGAGAGGCTCATGAATTAAGAGGAAACCCCAAGAGTGCAGTCTCACAGAGGTTAAGCCACACAAAGAGTGTGTCCTGTTTATTCAACAAATATTGCTGGCACAACTATGAAGTTGGGCACTTTTAAAATTGTTTGTGATACAATGGTCAACAAAACAGACAAGTCTTTTGCCTCTTGGAGCTTCTGATCTAGGGAGAAGATTTGTTCCAGGAATGTGTGATTGGTTTGTGTTGAATAACTCTGAGACTTGAGGAAAAAGAGGACACAAAAGCATTATTTAGATTTGCAGGTCTTTGGTAATACTGATGTGAACATCCAGATTTGAGTTGCAATCAGTGTCCAGATCATGAGGCAATGCAAGCAACATATGTGGACTGGTCTTTTGAAAAATTTGGCTATGTGAGGGGTGTGGACAGGTTAGCCAGTCTAAAGAGAAGTGGAGTCATACATGTAATCATTTAAATATAGAAGACTCTAGAGCACGTGGAATGCTGATGGCAATTATCTTATGGAGAAGGAGAAATTCATGTGGGATGAAGAGGACCAAACCACAGCAGCATTTCTTTAAGAGTTTAAGGGTGGGTGGTGGCCAGAGCATCCACAAAGAGACAAGCTCCTGATATGGAGAGAAACAGAAAGAAATAGGATGGGTCAACACAGGTAGATTTATCATTGTGTGCCTGGTAGATGAGTGCATTCTCACTTGATATCCTGGTGAAGTGTGATATTAGCTGACCAGCCAGGAAAGAGGGCATGAAAGGATCAGCATAGATGAGAATCAAATAGGCTTCAGGAAGAGTAGGGGGGATTTTTTTAAAAGAAATATAGCAGGCCCATTTGAAGGTTTGCAATTGTGAACTCAGAGTAAGACCAGGTGCCTGGTTGTGTCATGTTCTCTAGTCATGTTGACCACTCCACTTGAGTGGCAGTCGACAGTGGTGAGAGTCATCCAAGATTGGGGTGTGTTGGGTGAGTGAGGCCAAGGAAGAGAGGCAGGAAAGTCTCAGAAGTCAATGGCATTTGTCAGGGATTAGTTCTAAAGGTGAACCACGGAAAGAAAGGAATGTGAAGAAAGAACTGGGTGACAGACAAGAAGCCAAGACTCTTTAGGGCCTCAGTCAGATTCTAGAGCCGAAATTCTACTCATCTCCGAAGGGTTTTACCAGACTTAGACACATGATTCCTATGAAAATGTGATAGCCTGTGGCCCAAACAATGATGATCTCAGGTGTTTAACTAGCTTGTTTCTGCTCGATGTCCCTCTCTCATTTTTTGTTATCTTGAAATCATCCTACTTTTGACAAGTAGGCAGGGCTAGTGGTTTCCTATTAAACAGAACTGGAGACACTGCCTGCAAGTAGCCTCCAAACAAGCATACTGTCTAATTTACCTGGATTAGTACCTGGTATGTACCATCTGAAAAATGAACAATTGAGCTGTAATAATACATCTGTTCCCTTGAAAATAAACCTACATTGAGATGCTCAAAATATGGTATGTAACTGAGAAAAAGGAGCGTACTATGGCTGAGAGAAAAGGATTCAGTTCAATATGTTTGGGGAGATGAGGCCAGGAGAGCATGTCTCTGAATGGTCTGGGTGGAAAAACACAGTAAATAATGCCAGTTAACAAGAGGACATGAAAGGAAGTATGGATTCCACCAATGTCTTTCATTTTGCAGCTTTAACTCTATCCCCAGCTAAAACCATTATTTTTCAAAACTGCTCTAAAAAATGCAACCCAAATGGAAATATTGTGTTTCAGCATGGCAGGAACTAAGGTCTAAGCCTGACATAATGTGTCTGGAAAATCAGAATTGCTTTTCTAAATGATCTCTTTTATCTTCCTGTATGTTCATTTGTAAGTAATTAAATGCATGCACGCACACACAAACACACGATAGCAACTCAAAGAATAGTAATGTCATTGACAGCAAAAGTAATAAACAGGAGGAAATTAAAAGAACCCAATAACGCCCAGGAAAAAAAAAAAAACATCTACCAGATTTAATCAGAAGAAATAAAATATTCTCCAGGCCCTATTACAAAGATCCCTTGTGCAAAAAGAAAAAAAAAAGTGGCATAAATGGAACAATTAGAATGGATATGGAAAGGGGGTGGCAGATACACAGATGAGGCAGGGATACATCTGTACAGAACAAGTATCCCCAGCAGAATTCAAATGAGAGAGTCAAGCAAGAGATGTGCCAGATGCAAAGAGGAGCAGTAAAAATGGAGTAATTGAATCTGTCCACTGCTGCACTGCCAGGAAGCCTACAAGTCTCCCAGGCAGATCCTGGGCCTACCAGGCACCTTATTTCAGTTAATCGTGTGCTCCTCTCTTCTGCCATCATGCGTATCTCATACAGAGTCAGGATTCTGAAGATGTGACAAGCCATTGGCAATGATTATTCACCTCGTAGACATGCATCCATCTTGCCCTACTGAGCAGACAGGACTGATCTTTCCGGTAATGCAGAAAGGGATTAGACAATTTGACTTCCCCATTAGAATACTTCTCATGCTCAGTGAGAGATGGGTTCTTGACAAATTGATTATGGCATCAAGCATTTAGCAATATTATGAATGTCTGTGTTTAGTGAGTAACCTTGTCCTTGAGACATTTATTAGAGCATGCAATAGACAGCTTCATAATCAATCACCTAATCTATATGGGGAAAGAGGGTGGCTGGGGGCTCCCTCCTCCTTCAAATACACATACCAAATGGTGGAGATATTAATGGAGTACTTACTATGTTAGTTCCTTACATACATTTTTCATTCATTCATAAACTAATGCTATACAGTGTCTATGCTTTGTTGAGCACCAGAGGGTTCCAGGAATGAGATGGGTAGAATTCCTGTCCTCATTGAACTTGAAGTCTAATCTGGGGGCAGTCTGCTGACAAAGTCCTGCTCTTTCATTTATGTATCACCATTTATTGTGTGCAAGAGGTGGTGATGCATAGAGCTCCTGCCATGATGGAAATATTCTGTAATTCTTTGCTGTTCAGTATGGTAACTACTGGTTGCATGTATTATTGAGCCCTTGAAATGTGGCTCATGAAGCTGAAACTAAATTTTTCATTTCATTATTTTTAATTTCATTTAAATAGCCTCATGTGGCTAGTAGCTACTCTACTGAACAATGAAGAAGGGAAGCAATAACCTAAGATATTCTACCCACCTCTATCAACATATTGAAGATGTTGTCTGGCCATCATCCTACAATACATGTGCCTACTTACACACTCATTTTACCATCTCCTTTTTTTAATTTCCAAAAATTAGATTACCCTCAACATTCTCTTCTTTTTGCACTTACCAACTTGCTTTTTGCACTTACCAACTTGCCATGAATACCTTAGAAACATACAATTACTTTAAATAGTTTTCCCACTTTTCAAAATTTGTCTAGGAGCATACACTTATTTTAAATCTGCCGGAGGCTGGTCCATCCTTGCTGCTTGACGCAGTCGCTGCAGGAAAGAGGCATCTGCACAGCATGTGTTTCAGTGGACCTGGCATATGTAGCATACTGTTTTTAATATGTTTGCTCCCTTTAGCGCCATGTGTTTTAACCAAGGTCACCTCTCCGAGAAAGGTTGTTTCCCCAGGTGGGGATCTTTCCCTGAGGTTAGGGAGGGAATACAACCCCTTAATTAAGTGCCAGGCGGGTAGTTAAGCTACATGGTCTTTACTCCCTGGAATGAAGATGAGAAACACCTTGTAATAGAAATTGACAGGATTAAAATCGGCTGGTATAAATACGGATGTAACAAGACAATAAACGTCAGATCCTCATCAGTTCCTGACCAGAACTCCGACCAGAACTTTGGCTGGAGATCCTGGCTATAGGTCCTGACTAGGCTGCTGACCAACTGAAGGCTGTCTTCGTGTCATTCCTTCTTCGCCGACTCCGTCCACACCTTTGGGGACCCCTGGACCTGCTGGGATTGGACCCCAGCATAAATCCTTGCATAATGTTCTCTTTTCTTGGTGGACCCTAATTTACTGACTCAATTTCCCATTTGAGGAAAGTTGGGTTGTTTCTAATATTTTGCTATCACAAATAAAGATGTAATAACATCTGTGTCCATAGGCATGTGATTATTTTCTTTTGAAAAAGTTCTCCAAATAAAATGGCTGAGTTAAAAAAAAAAAAAAGGTAAACCCATATTTAAGAATTTGATTCCTATCACTAAGTTGTTCCCTAAAAAATAAAAGGTAACAGTTTACACTCAACTGCAGAAAGCCAATCTGAAAGTGTTCTCTGCATTGAGTCTACATGTTTTTCTGTAATTTCCCCCAGTGTTCCTGCTCTAACACTCACAGTCAACTGGAATAAACCTCACAGCTCATCAACCTGACAGGCTGTGACTATTTCAAGACAGCTAACACATCTCCCCAAAGTTTTATCTTTTTAGTCTAAATATTTCACATCCTTTAAACATTCCTCATAAGAAATGTTTCCTAATCCAGTTTGTTCATGCCCCCATTAAAGTAGTGTCCAGATCCAAATAAAAGCTAGATAATAATGAACTAGCATTTAATGACTACTGATCACGTGTGAGATTCTATTCTAGATGTTTTTTACTTGCTTCGAATATATGACCCCTGCTATAAAATGAATTGTGCTCCCTCAAAATTTATATGTTGAAGGCCTAACCCTCAATGTGACTATATTTGGTGATGGGGCCTTTATGAGGTAGTTATGGTTAAATAAGTTCACCTTGGCAAGGCCCCAATCCAATAGGATTAGTGTCCTTACAAGAAGAGACACCAGAGTTCTCTTCTGAATGTGGGGACAGTGAGAAGGGGGCCATCTGTACTCTAAGGGGAGAGATCTCATCAGGAACTAAATTGACCAGCACCTTGATGTGGGTCTTCCAGCTTCCAAAACTGTAGGAGAAAAAGTTGTGAAAGCCACCCAGTTTATGGTACTTTGCAATGGCAGCCTGAGCAGACTAGGACAGCCCCCTTTAATCTTCAAAGTAATCTCAAAGGCACTTACTATTAAAACATCCACATGGAAATGGGGAAACTGAGGAACAGAGAGGTTAAGTTAGCCAAGATCTTCACACAATTAGGAAGTGGCAGAGGTGGGATTTGAATTCAGGCAAATTGACTCTGGAACCCAAACTCTTATATTCCATGTTGTATATATAAAGTTTCTTACCTCTAGACAAATTCTGTCTAGTCAAGATTAAAGATGATCATCTCCCTTGGCCTATAATTGATACCTTTAGTAATGCAGCTCAAGTTGCAGTAGCTCTTTTGGCAACCTCATCACATACTTAACATTTAGTCTATTAAAACCTCTAAATTCTGTTTCACATAAGCTTCAGTTAAGCCACAGTTTCCTCACACCTGAAAGGCAACTGGGGTTTTTGTTAGCAAATGTACTCATCATGACTTAATTCTATCCAATTATAGAATTGCTCCACACTTCAACACATCTAGATCTTTTGGGATCCTGGTTCAAATCCCCCCTCAAGCTCTTGTACTGCTCAAAAATTCAATAAGCCTGCTTTATATAAAGGAACTGTGTCTTATAACCCATGAAATGCTATGCATAATTGTTATTTAATATTTCCATTGAGTCATTGATTAATGTGTTCATCTCAGGGACAACAAGGGAACCCTGGAATATAAAACTTCCTTCATAAGTTTTTGGGGCTACTTTTAAAACCATTCTCCTCTTTGTTAAATATTATAATTTTGCGTGCCCTACCTTTTTTTCTTCCTCCACTGAAGTAAAATAATATCAGCATTATTTTTATAAAAATGTATTTTTCTTTAAAAGAATAATAGTATGTATGTGACATATGATAAATTGTGCCATACTTGCATAACACACTACATAAAACAAAGATTTTGTTGCTCTTTGCTTTCTATTTTTGCATTACGAAAACAGTATGTACATGTTTTTGTTTCCAAATATAAATACTGCACGTACTGTCTCCTCCCCAAGATGCCAATGTTTCAGCTTAAATGGGGAATTTCCACCTTCCTGCCTCCACTCTCCACCCCCACCACCCTGCTGGCCCACTGAGAACCACATTCCTCCCCAAGAGGAGCATCTTGAGTGAGACAAACACTGTCTTAGACTGGATCATTGGCGCCCCTACAATAACACTCGAGTATTGTCACTTCCCTTCAAGATGCCCAGAACTGAGCAGAGCTCCGAAGGGTGATGGACAAGCAAAGTTTGGGCACTTATATGCTGTGGCCAGGGGACTCTCTTTGGAAAGTTTGGGGTCTTTCTGCTGCTACATTCTCCCTTCCTTTTTCTTCTAGGACTTTTTTGTAACGTGCCCAGCTCTGGAGAAAACATGAGACAGCCCTGTAAGAGAGTAAATCCACAGGCAGTAAAGTATATAGGCAGGCTACCTCACGTAGTCAGGGTGGCACCCATGTGAAGCACACAGGATTCCTTAGGGAACATCTAGCCCCGTCCAGAGTGCTATATCCACCCCCGGTCCCAACCCTGGGGTCACTTTCCTTCCTTGCTGTCCTTCAGGCATCTGAGCAAGCAGATTTCTATAATCTCTGAGTCCCAAGTCCACCATTTTGGCTTTGCTGGCCACATCAAAGCCTTTACATTGCATTTCAGCAGATCCACCCCCAGGTTTTCCTGGCGAGTCTCTCTTCTGGAATGTGAATCTTATTCGGAGCCTTAATTGAGCCTCCAAATAATATCTTCACTTCAATCCAACTATTCCTTTTCTCTTTCTTTAATATCCTGAACCCAATGTTGGTTTCCAGCAGTCCAATCTCCATCACAGCCCCTAAAAGACAACTCACATCCACCAGGCATAGACTGACTTGTAAGTGCGCATCCGACACCAACATTCTGTCCAAGGAGGTACATCAATCATGGCTTCCCCACAGAGTGAGGGGACATGCCTGAGCCCCTGCATTTCATTGGATCACAGGCTAATCTGTAGGTAAAATGCACATGGCATATCTGTGAATCCTGACCGGCTGAAAGTATTTTTAAGTTTAAGAAACTTAAAGGTGGCAGCTACACACCACCCTTCCTGGTAGAGACTGATTTCAGAAGCCACCTCAATGTACCCTGAGACAAGCATCCCAGTGCCTGTGACAGAACACAGGCTTTCCCTATCTCTGTTTGGGTTATTTGCCATCTACTCTTACTGACTCTTACGAGTTGAGTTGTGTTCCCTTTAAATTCAAATATTGAAATATGAACCACAATGCCTCAGAATGTGACCATATTTAGACATAGGGTCTTTGTATAAGTGGTTAAGTTAAAATGAGTTCATTAGGCCCTAATCCATTATGACTGATGTCCTTATAAGAGGAGGAAATTTGGACACAGGTTGACACATAAGGGGAAGACAATGTGAAGCACCTGGGGAGAAGATGGCCATCTACCAATCAAGAAGAGAGGCCTCTGAAGGAACCAGCCCTTCCCACACCTTGACCTGGGACTTCCAGACTCCAGGACATTCTTCTGAGGAAACAAATTTCTGTTGTTTAAGCCACCCAGTCTGTGCCACTTGATATGGCAGCCCAGCAAACTAATGCATTGAAGATGTGTGATCCTATTTTTACCAGATGGTATGACTCAGCAGTATAAGTACCTCTATGTGGAGTTTTACACCCTAATGGTCCTCTAGGCTCACATTATCAACAGTAATAGGGGGACACAAGCCTTGTGGTCACCTTTGGTTGTGATCTGAACAACTGGACTTCTTGGCAGAAGGGCCCAAGCAGGTGGGATCGCCATCATTTAAGGGCTCCTAGAGCATGCCCTTGGCGGATGCTTCTCTATACTCTCTGCCAGCGAGCCCACCTATATATCTCAGAGCAAATCCATTCATGGCAAAAGCAGGAGAAGCGGCATGGTGACTCTTAAATCGTGTGCTAGCTAAAAGTCTGTATTCTGTTGCTGCTGGAAACCTTACTCCCCAGGAAGAAACGGTGACCCATATTAGTCTCAGATGTGATGCATTTGGAGGTGACAGGAATCCTTGCTGACATCCAGTGGGAGGCTTCCTCGTTGGCTTGGCTGGTGGAGCTGCCAGGCCTGGACCTTGGATGTCCCAGTGGGCATCACCGGGCACTCCGAGAAGACAGCTTTTGGCCATTGGTCATGCCTGATTTCTCTTTTGTGTGCATTGCTTTTTCAGAGTGGAGAGGATGGCCTATGACGCCAGGACTCCCAGCTAGAGTTTCCTCCAGCAGTTTTGTCCTGTGCCAGGAAAATGCAAAGCAACTCAGCCCCACGCATTCTTACTCACCACACCTCTATCACAGGAATATACAAAGGAACTCTCAGGCTCCCAGACAGGGTCTTATTTGTATATGCAAACTATTCCCCTTCCCACCCCCTAAAAAACATGGTGGATTTTAAAAATATGAATATTTCTTTTCTCAGGAAAAGCCAATGTCCAGGAAATAAATCAGAATTATAGAAAGAGGCGTGTCCCTGGAAGCTGGCCTGAACATGGAGTGCAGCCTGTATATGTTTATAAGAAGTGCCCTGGGCTGAGCACGGAGACACGGGGCTGCCATGCAGGCACTGCGACAGTCTGAGCACCTGGAGCTCCTGTGCCCTCCAGAGTGGAGTGGGGCAGCCTTGCTTCCCAGTCCTGCCACCATCAGCCACCAGGTGGATGTGGGCCTCCCAGGAGGGCAGCAAAGGGCAGACAACCCAGGTCATTTGCCACTGGCACCACCAGTGGCTGGGGCAGCAAGTGGTCATTGACAGGGGCCTGGGCAGCACTGTACTGGGAAATCTAGAAGTTGATGGTTTACAATCAGAAAGTGTTTCTGCAGGGCTTTGTTTTATAAAGTGTAGAGCAGAGCTTTTCAAGTTTTTTTTCCTGCGGCCCAGCCTATAATGGGAGGGAGCCTATAATGGGAGGATACAGCCAAGAGGAAAAGTGAGAGGCACCAGCAGCTGGGAGCAAACCCATTTTCTTCTGCTTTTACATATAAGGTATTTTTCAATTGAGATATAATTGACATATAGCATTATGTTAGTTTCAGGTGTACAACATAATGATATGATGTATGTGCTAATATATATTGCAAAATGATCACCACAGTAAGTCTAGTAACATCCATCACTATATATACTAGTAGTTACACATTTGTGTGTGATGAGAACTTTTAAGATCTAGCTTCTTAGCAACTTTCAAGTATACAATAAAGTATTGTTGACTATAGTCACCATGGTGTACATTATATCCCAAGACTTATTTACCTTATAACTGGAAGTTTGTACTTTTTGAATATTAGGTTTTTATGTAAAATTTTATTTGAAAAACAGGTTCTATGGTTTTAAAAAAATATGGAAGAACCACCAAGATTCATTTTATAAAACAGGAAACAAAAGCCCTAAAAGGGGAGAAGTAACTTATCCAAGGTCAGCAGTGACCTAGACAAGGTCAAGCTGGACTTGAACTTGGTCTTAAGTCTTCTTCATCCAGCCCCCAATAAGGGACCATCAGAGTCTGAACCTGGAGGCCTGGAGCACAGAGGAGGCTGGCTCAGGGCAGGGACATGGAAAAGAGGAGATGAGGCTACAAGCAGGGAAGACCATGCCTGGGGCCAGGCACCCCTGCTGCCGTCCTGGCTCCGAGGGTCATGCCTATGTTTTCATCTATCCCTCCCTTCAGACCTCACCAACAAGGTGGCAGGAGCCACAGGCAATAATAACAAAAACATGTGGGTGTTCTCTACACAGACTGGGCCAGTGTTAGTATAGAGGTGTTGTCTTCCCTTCATCCACATAATTTCCTCTGTGCCCCTCACTGTTAACTCACCATTCCAAGCACACAGCACCCCTTTTTCTCCCAGGGTTCCCCACTCTGGTGCCCCATACCATCTCTTGTCTGTCGAATACCATGTCCCTAAAGTCATCATCTCTTTAACCTCACTCCACTTTAAAACTTCTCTTTAATCCCAGCTACTTAGCAAAATGCAAGTGAAAGACCTTTAATATCTCACTTCAGTGAAAGCAATAAAGACAGCTCAGACTTCTACAACAAAAACAACACATGTGCACACACAGACACACACACACACACGCACACACTCACATAGGCTGACTGCACTACCAGTTTCAATAGGCAGCCCTTCCTAAGTCATATTAGGACTGACCTGCTGTCAGATTGACCCTAGAACACAGACTGCAGAGGAGGCCCTGTCTCAGGGCAAGAGATGAGGTCTAACCAGGTGCAGGGCATAAAACACAAAGCACCCCAGGTGCTTGAATCTTGGATGTTCCCAGAAGCATCGAAGTTATAAAAACAAGCAGGCAAATAAACAAACCAAATCCCTCTCGGTGGTGTCAGAGTTAGGGTGCGGGGAAGCAAAGAACACAGAACAAGAAGGAAATCTTCCTTATTTGCTAGTGTTTTCACGGTATCTTCTTCCGGATAATATTTTTTTAGCAAGAGCATAATGTGCTTGCTTTTCTTTCCCCAGGGCTTAGAGGTTGGGGATGAGGAGGATGAATGAACTCTAATTTAGAATTCTAAGGATATAAATATTGAGAAGTAAATGAAGATGATAATTTTAGGATTGTGACTAAAATGCCCCCACATCCGGGAACTGCCAAGGTGCAGAGCGGGCAGCATTTGTTCAATCTAGTAGGATATTCTCATTATAAAAATTGAAATTAACTTGTAGTATAGACACTAAGGTATCTTGTACTTTGTCAATAAAAAGACAGCTTGTGCAACTCAGAGTACTGAATTTTACTACTCAACAGCCAGAGCGTTTGTGCATGTGAGTGTTCAGAGAAGTGTTATCCCTGGCTGAGATGGGGATATTCAGATGGCATTCCCATTTAAACTCAGTTTAGCCATGTAAACAAGTGTACATTCATTAGCTTGGGACTGAGCAGAGATTAGACCAAAGTTGTTAAAGTTACGACAAAGTTAGTGTAGCTATCGGTAGGATTGATTGATATAGTGTCTTAAATATTTCTAAATCAAGAAGACATTTGACTTCTTCATTTCCTTTAAAATGATAAATTATATAAATTTTAAATTTGACTCCAATAAAGTATGCAAGTATATTTACTAGGGGTTCCATAACAACAAAACACAAACGGGTCAGCTCAAGCAACAGTAACTTATCTACCAGTTAGGGGGCTAGAAGTCCAAGGTCAGTGTGTCTGCAGGGCTGGTTCCTTCTGAGGCTGTGAGGCAAAGGCAGTTGCAGGCCTCTTCTAGCTTCTGGTGCTTTGTGGCGACCTTCTGTGTTCCTTCCTTGGCTTGCAGAAGCATCAGTCCAGTCTCTACCTCTATCTTCACATGGCATTCTCCCTGTGTGCATGTCTGTGCCCAAATTTCCTGTTTTATGGGGCATCAATCACACTGGGTGAGAGGCCCAACCTATTCTAGTGTGACCTCATCTTAACCTAACTGATTACAACTGCAATGACCCTATTTTCAAATAAGGTCATGTTCTGAGGCACTGGGAGTTAAGGCTTCATCATATGAATTATGAGGGAGTGGGAGGGGACACAATTCAACCCCTAATAATAAGTAATCATATTAAATAAATTAGAATAGCCCTAGTTGGTTTGACGCAGTGGATAAAGCGTCAGCCTGCGGACTGAAGGGTCCTGGGTTCGATTCCAGCAAGGGCATATGCCTGGTGGCGGGCTCGATCCCCAGTAGGGGCATGCGGGAGACAGCCGATCAATTATTCTCATCATTGATGTTTCTATCTCTCTCTCCCTCTCCCTTCCTCTCTGAATCAATAAAAATATATTTTAAATAAATAAACAAATAAGTATAATTCTACCTTTACCAGTCATGAAAGTGTCTATTCACAACTTGGAATCTGTATCTTCTAGTCCCATTGTCATTAAAACAGGAAATGGGACCTTGCTACTTTTGAGCATGTAACAAATTCTTAGAAAGGCTTGCATCCTTCTTGTAGGAACAACTTTTTTCAGAAGGATGAGTGAAGTATAAGCAGAAAAGACTTTTTTTTATAAAAGGAATAGATACCAGGAACATGTCTTTCTAGACTGGTCTCTGAAAGCTAACCAGGCAAACGCCTGAGTTTTTCATTAACCATAAGGGGCACTCGGGTTCCAAATGGAAGCCCTGAAAGGTGGGGCATCATGGGTTTCCCCTCGATGCCTTGGAGGCCTCTCAGCCTGGAATATCGATAGGCATGTGGGCTTCAGGCCAGCTCTGTGGGAACTCCTCTGTTTCAATGACATACTCTGTGTGTTGTTCTGCAATTTTAGAATAGGCCCAGCTGATCCTTAAGGTTCTTTTTGACTTTTTAATTATATTATCTGAATAACTTTTGCTAAATCCAGTAAATGCAAAATGTCAGAAGCTATTATTCAGATCTTGAAAATGCATCAATAACATTTCAGCTATAGGATAAAACGGTAAGGAGTCATGTGAAAAGGCAGTTAATTGAAAACAGAGGCCAATTGGAGCACATTTTATGATATAATGCCATATGAGATTCAGATAACAACAATAGAATATAATGCAGGCAATACAATTATTTCGCACAGAATTTTAAGATAATTATCTGCTAAATTATTTCAAGGAAAGGTTGACTAAGTCATTGGCAACTTCTCTGTAACAGGTAGCTTAGGAAATTCACATTCTTTCACTTTTAGATGTGGCATATTCCTAATGCATGCAAAAAAAAGAGATGACAATAGGTTTTAGAACTTTTTTGAACTTTTATGCATAAAAAGTAGTTTATATTTTATTATAGATGCTGTAGCTTCTTTTTCTTTATACCAGGCCTTTTTATATTTGGTTTCCTTTCTCGTCATTCTGCTTTTCCATTATAAAAATTGTTCTAGTTGCTCTCCTTTGCTGTGGTGGAGAATTGGCGATCTGAATTTGTGTGGAGCAAAATGAGAATACCAAAGACTAAAATAATCAGAAAGTTTCAGATAAACATGTGGAGGGCATCCGGTTTCAAGGTGAAGACATAGAGAGTTGGAGCAAGTGTTGCTCTCACTCTTACAGGAAGAGAAGAAATGTAGCGAACTGGTGACTCATGCCTTCTCTTGGGCCTGTCAGAGAACTGGGGTTACCGGGCAAACATCTCACCTGCAATCTTGGAAGAGACTGGAATCTGCTTGGAGAAGTAAGACCTGCGCATCTGTTTATCTGGGGCAGAGACACTACTTGGCTATCATATGAGCCATGGCTATGGACTAAATTATGTCCCTAAAATGCATATGCTGAAGGCCCTAACCCCCAGTGTGATGGTATTTGGAGACGGGGGCTTTGGGAGGTAATTAGGTTTAGATGAGGTCATGAATGTGGGTCCTCTTGATAGGACTAGTGCCCTTACAAGAAAGGCCCCAGATTGCTGATTCTCTGACCACATAAGCACCTGATCTCCAACGTCCAGCTCCCATAACTGTGATTTTCAGCAAGTCAAAAAGAACGGTCTGTCACTGTGAGGAATGATGCCCAATCTCTATTCCACATGATGTCAAGTGTTTATCGGACATTTTAACAAATGAGCTGGTGGGATAAAGGTGCCTTGTTCTCTAATTTCATCAGGAAAGTTAACCGAGCGTCACTTCCAGAGCACAGGTCATGGTGCCTTACAACCACGCTGGAGAGGGTTTCTGGGACCCAGTGACCCTAGAACTGCCATCAACCTCCACCATTCTGCACAACAACGGAAGAACTGGTTATGCTAATACCAGACTTGAGGTCTTACAGCCTGAGATAGCATGAGGAGACCTCAAGACAGGAAAGCTGATGACCATTGATGAGGGATGTGGAATCAGTGGGGAGCTTTTCTCCATTTACATTGAATGTTCAAGATTAAATTCTTCTCTCACCATGATCTGTGGGTCCAAACCCTGCAGAATTAGTGATATCTTAAGGCTTCCTAATGGATGCTATTTTTATTTCCAGTATTCACAGATTCACATTGTTTTGGCCTACCTCACTGTATTTCAGACTCACAGACCTTGGCATGAAACTAAAGTGAGGAAACACTGAGCGCTGGCAAGACATTCCGGCTGTGTTACTATTTTCCCCTTTTAGCACAGTCTACAGAATTGTGGAACTTAAATATTAACATTGTTAAAGCACTTCTTGCCTTGCTACAAAGTAGTGAAAATTCTTGGTGAATCTAAACGCACACTTAGCATGTACTGGTGCGAATAGAAAGTGCTTGATAAAATGCTAATTTTTGACTGTGTAACTAAAATGTAGGACAATCCACAGGAGAACAGAATGAGCATGTCCTTTGTCCAATAATAATAATAATAATAATAATAAAAGATGGCTATGTGTGGAATCCTAATTAGCCATATGTGCAAAATCATCCTTAAAAGATGATCAGGTTGGACCTAAGTCAAACATCAAATTTACCCATGAAAAGTGCTTGATTCTACTCTACCTTCCAATAAAGTCACCCCTAAAGTATCCCCGTTGGATGAGATGTTATAATGCTTTAAAATATTTCCAGGATGGATGGTATCACCACTTCCTGTGCTGGGGCCACAGCATCCAAAACCAAAGTGTAAAACTGCTAGGCTCAGTGGTGTCATCTCACCTCAGTTGCTGGATACAAGCTGGTGGAAAGTGTTGATGCTTCCCTGTCAATCATTCCCCAATACAGTAAATATATTCTGCAGAATCTGAGTTTTATTCATGTTGTTCTTTGAACAAAAAAATCAGGAGTTACTCTATTAAAAGTAACCACTAAAAATGTACTCAACACTTAGCATCTGCCTGTCATTGTGCTTTGTGCTTCTCAACTATGACCTCACTTACACATCACACCAGCTTTCTCAGGAGGGATTATCAGCACCCTACCTTTACAAATGAAAGAAACTCTGACTTTCAAAGTGTATATAAGTTAACCAGAATCACAGAGCTATTCCCTTAACTTTTTCTGAGTCTCAGGTTCCCCTTTTCCTAAGAATTTTTATGAGACTAAATACTTTGAAGGGTTGTTATGGAAGAAATCGTGTACTATAGCCCTCTCCACAGCAACTTACACACGTTAGGCATTCAATGAAGGGTGTTCAATAAACCAGAATGTTTTATTAACTAGAATATACCATGATCCCAAACAGAAGGCCTAAAGAGAACTCAAATACATATATGTACAGAATGTGGAGAGACCTGCTTTAAGGTTACCGAAGTCTTTAATTACACTCCTACGGAGATTGAAAATGCTGCTGCAATGCTTTTGACAGCGAAAGACAAAGTGCTCTTGTAGCCCTCTCAGCCCACAACGCTCTGCGTAAGGGAATGATGTCTGATAGCAAATGCTGAATGAAGGAAGAAATCGTTGAGTGCCCAGATGGAGAACTGTGGAAATAGGCCAAAAGCTTGTCAAAACTTCAACAAGGTTTTAAAAAATCACAAAAATCATTTAACCACACAATTTTAAAGTAAATCCTGACAATTTCCTTAAATAAGGGCTATGCTGGTTTTAAATATATTGTATGAATTCAATTGTCTAAAATCAACTTCATTGTGCACAGACTACCATAATTTTTCATAGAAAATTATCATAGATTAAACTCTTATAAAAGCCCACCCATAATATGTTATTTAAGAAATATTGATACTTTTCCAGAGTGTTATCATTTGTGTCACTCAGTTAAATATTAATGGCAAACATTCTAATCTGGGGGAAGCAAGCAAGAGCCTAGACTTCATTTTTATTTTTTTCACGTATTTCTTCAAAGTATCTGTAACCACTAGAAAGAAACAACTTTATATTTGCACATTGACAACCAAGCAAGACAATAAAAAATATGTGTTATAATTCCCTAAATAGGCTTTTTTTAAAAGGCACTAAACGAATTTACCAAAATACAACCAAATGACAAATCAACCTGAAACTCAACTAAGAACGAAACTGGTCTTGCTTCCTCAGCACTTAGTTGAATTGAAACGAAATGAACGACAGTGTAAAAAGGCTAGGGGCCCGCAGTGTCATTGCCATGATGAGTGTCATGTGTCTACCGATTGTGGCCCAAAGCTGAAACAAAAGGGCCATTTCTTTGTGGGAAGATCAAATCTACTGTGAAAGCACGCCTGAGAGCAGGCCATGCCACCCAAATGCTGTGACATGGTCACTGAATTCCCCGAGTGACCAGCAGGTCTGTACCCAACACTATCCTCCCACTAGCCCCTGTTGCAACGTGCTCTCTCAATGTTCTCCTCTCGGAAGTTCTTGCTTCCTTTGGTTTGATGCCTGCTCATTAAATACCAGGTCCCCGCCGTTGCTAACTGACTTGCATTGCTCTGGGAGGCTGTTTTTGTAACAAATTTTCTTCAGTGTCTCCATGCCAGCATCCCTCTACCTTCTCTTCACCTCAGTTCATCTCTGCTGCAAACAGACAGCAGCCAAATTTGAACCAAACCGAATTTAACATGTCTGACATTGATTTTGTTTTTACTCAATAAGTTTATAGACTCCAAAAAAAAAGGTTTTGATGGGTGATATCCATAATTATTTTGGCAAATGGCTCACATATCTGCCCACAGTGTTCCTATCCACTCCAGGAACAGTCAGAGATGTTAACATCTAAGCATACATATTCGGCAAATGCTAAAATTCACATTTTGCAGAGTAATCTGATTCAAAATAATAAAGTATTTATCCATTCAACAAGTATTTCAATGCCTTCAATATACAAGCACTCTGCTAAGTATTTAGGTAAAATAAAGGTGAAATGGTAGTGTTGTGGCATCCAGAAACTTGTGATCCAGTTATGAGTTAGTTATGTAAAGTATACAAATAACTTAATTATATGCCCCCCAAATATAATACAGAATAACAGAAGTATATAAGAGTGGTGAGAGTTCATATGAAAAAAAAAACCTCATTGTGGGTAAGTGAGGGTCTTTATACAGCCTATGGGCCAATAGGTTCCCTGATCTATAAACCTCACTTGCATAGTTTGAGTTTATTTTTTTTTATCTTCTAAAATTTCTTTTTCTTAAGTTACATTTGTTGTTGCTACTATCATTTCAGTGAATTATGTAAATGATCTTATTCTATGGATGTTAAAGTTATGAAGGCAATTTCTGATTGGACGTCAAGGGAGAATTTTTACTCTGAAATAAAATGTTATTTAAAAAGAAATTAAACTTGATGTTCTAACATTTAGGAGAGTGATTTTGCAATATACTTTAAAACATTAACAGTATTTATACCAAAACTCAGCAACTCCCCAAAATCTCAGAGTTGTAACGGAGGCTAAAGTTCACAGGATTTTAAATATATTTATTCAAGTTCTGTACATAATAGAGAAAAAGTGGAGTAAGCCTGAGTGTCCAGCAGTTGTGGCATACTTAAGTTATCCACACCTGTAACATGGACTGCTCCACAGCCACTAAAAATTGCATTGTAGAAAGTATGTAATGACATGAATAAGTTTTGAAGTTATATTGTTCACTGAAAAACCAAATAATAAAGCTGATTGCAATGTATATTAATATCTTCAAATGGATGGAGAGAGAGAGAGAGAGAGAGAGAGAGAGAGAGAGAGAGAGAGAGAGAGAGAAATGGTAACTGTATCTCCAGGTGCTGGGATCAAATTCAGGTATGGAGCATCTGCTTATCTGTATGTGTTTTTTCAGACCATGAACATGTATTGCTTGGAAAAAGAAACCTGATTAATTTAAAATAAACCAATTAGTTTCCAAAGTAAAAACAAAATGGAACAAAATACAAACGTAAAGTACAGAAATGTCCATTACAAAAACTCCAGATCAGCTCATTATTCTGACCTTGGGAAATTCCTTCTTAATTTTCTTTGAAATATTATAGCACCTTCAAGTTCGGGGCATTACTGCTAGCCTTGTAGCTGTCACAAGCTTCTGAGAACGGTAGCACCAAATCCCGGGGGCATGGCCCCCACCCCAAGGTTAATTTTGAAGAACTGAACTTTGAATTAGAAGAACTACTCCTGGGGCAAGTATTCTGGAATACGGTGGGGGAGTAGAGTGGGGGAGCAGAGCTATTTGGGAGATGCTCTCATCTTCAAAGCAACAAACCCTTCTCCTGCTTCTCTTCCTCCCTGGGCTTATCACCAGCAGCGGAATAGCTTCTAAGGTGAAGACTGTACTAGCTTCCTGCAGAGGGTCCTGACTCGTCAGGTACTGGAAATGGTCCCACTGTCTTCCCCACTCCTGGAGTAAATACAGTTGAAGAGTCAAACCCTACATGGCCGGAACTCTGAAAATCCTTGAGAGGGGAAAACTATAAACATTAATCATTTGCTTGCTTTGACACCTGCTTCTTCCACTTGTCAGCCCTTCATAGTCCATCTACTTCAGTGTCCATGTCTAGCTTGTAGCATTGCTAAGAAACCCACAAGGATAAAGAACCAACAAAAAGATGGTGTATGGCTTATGAGAAAAGATTAACAGGTGGTGGGGGATTCAGTAAATTTCCTATTTACTCTGAAAGAGATCTATCCCAGCATGCACTTTCGAGTCCCTTTTCTGTAGACTAAAACACACAGATGTCTGAGCCAGCCCTCCATGGTGTAGGTATGGCCCACAAAATACTTTCATTTTCCTGCAGTAAGCATACTCCAGCAAAGTCCCTGGGAAGCACCTTGAATCATCAACTTCTGGTAACAAAAATAAATGAATGACAAGCAATCTAAGTGTATAAGGACAGCAGGGAATGAAAAAAAGAACAAACAATAAGAAATGTCAGTTAAAAAGAAAGCTATGAAAAGTAGGCAAAAAGAACAAAAGGATTTGCATTCCTTCAGCCTTTCCTTATTACTATTGTTGAAATCTAACTATATTTTTTGAAAGGGAAGAGGGAAGGAATTTATACCTATTTCCCACCTTCCAGGTGCGTCTTCTGTTATTCTGCAGTTTAACCTTGCACCACCATTTCCCAGATGAGAAAACCGAGGCCTCAAAATCCAAACAGCCATAAATGATAGAGCTGAGCTGGAACCCAGGGCTGTCTGCCAGACTTAGAAGGCCTTGCTGTTTGCACCAGATCACACAGAGATGCCTTACGTCAGCTGGTTGGTTAATGATCAAGTAAGTTTTCATTTGTGTGTGTCCATGGGAAGGATATGCAAAGAACCAGCCATTTGGGGCATCTGAAATGATGTTGAGATTCTTAAGCTCATTCTAAGGTTCACTGTTCATCTTCACTATTGGCATTTACACTGTTGAAAGCACACACCTTTCATTATACTGGAGAAGCTGAGTGACATTGTCCTAGTTTGTTTCTTTTCTAGTAAGCTATCAGCACATCTAAAATAAAAATTTCAAGTCCTTCTTCGAATAACAACTCTTGAGTAGAGATATGTGTTCTTCACTCATTCAACCAATACTGATTGAAATTTAGCCTTTGTAAGTAATACTGGTGTCACTTCTTCGGTATTCAGGTATGGAATTCAGTAATTATGTGACTATTTTAGCATTCAAACTAATTAAAACAAATATTGCTACTATTTTGTTTTCCAAGATGGCTGGAGAATTTGATAGCGAACAGCACATTCTGCATATTTCAACATAATTCCCTTATTACGGGTGAAATTCAGTTCCACATTAAAGGGTATCAGTGATTCTGAGTCAAGATTCCACGTTGCAGTCTTGTTTTCTGCTATTTAGTTTTTCATTTGAAGCTGAAGTCTCAGATTTCCCCTGCCTTTCATCAATTTATTTCAGAAACTCCTAGAGATTGACACTTATGCCCTAGGGCCCGCCTGTGAAACACAGGGGCATAGGTGTGTCCCTGCACATTTTTATTTTATTCCTCAGGACCGAGAGCTATTTGAAGAGGCACAGAGATAACCCATGGAAAGTTGTGGATATTTTAGCTGATCCCATGTAACAAGGCAGCTTAAAGAAACAGTGCCTGGGCCCTAACCAGTTTTTCTCAGTGGTTAGAGTGTCATTCCATGGACTGAAGAGTCCCAGGTTGGATTCCAGTGAAGGGCACGTACCTCGGTTGCAGGCGATCCCAGGCCCCAGGGATCCTTCTGAGCATGCTCTCTTTTCTTTGACTTCCCCATACTTTGTCCTCCTAGATTTGATCAGCTCATCATGGCCATGAGGTTGGTGGGACAGATTCTCTCCCCATTGTGAAACTACATTCATCATAGCACTCAGTTCTTCAAGATATATTCCATTAATACTTTTGGAAGGGCTCTCACCACCTTTAAAAAGTATCAACTCCTCAGTCCAATTTCCAAGATCCTCGATAATCTAGATTCACTAACCTATCACCCCCTTTTTCCAAGTGGCTATCAAATTTACTTCAGGGAAGAGGGCTCCTTCAATTGGGCTTCATTGAAAACCTCAGGAATGAGGACGGGGCCCTATTTCAAAAGCCCTCTAAGTGCAGCTTTGAGACAGAAGCAGAGTTTTATAATATAATCACCAGTGTTCTAGTTTGGTTCTTGGTGCTGCCTGTGAAGTTTAAATCTCATGACAATGACTGATGTTGCTTCTGTGAAATTTATCAGAAGATCCAGGCTTAGTGAATTACGGACAGAAAGAAATCATGTTACAGCAAATATTTGGGCGCAGACTGTCAGGAGTCTAGAACACCCTGGCTTAAGATCTTTGATTTTGTTTGGTTAAGTCATAATATATGTGCTATTAACAAAACACTGTGCCTTCTTGTTTGATGTTCAAACAATCCCTGTGAGGCTGGTAGATGGACACAAAAGTCATCATGTTGCAAAGTGGAGAATGAATCTCAGAGTTTCCCCGTCTATTGACCAGTCAGAGACAGAACTCAGGTGTCCTGTTCCAGACGTAGCCCAGATATGGGAATCAGACAGTTGGAAAATCAGCTCTTCAACCCCCATTGTTATTTTAAGTACAAGTAGAAATTCCACGAATAACTGTTTTAAAGAGTTTGAATTTACAAGTTTTGTAAATATGCGCCATCATCCTCACACTTGTCCCAGATAAATATGTTATTTTTGCTATTCTGCAACTATTCAAGCTTCTTTTGACTTTAATACTTTTCTGAATAGCAACCTCTTTTCTTAATCTTGATCCGTGGAATTTCCAGTAGAGTTGACCTCACCCCAGATCCTTGTGGTGGAGTAGCTTATAACCCATTCCTGCCCAATAAACCCAGTGTATTCTCCCAGCCATAGTGCCTGATTCATAGATGGCCATGACCCACATAGAACAAATGACACTTTTATTGGCACCGTTAAGAGAGGGGCACTCTCTTTTCTCTGTGAGGTTTAAATGTTAGTGGAGCTGGTGGAAGTCATTTGGCACCTCATGAAGTCTGAATATGAAGCCAACAGTTGGGAACAATAGAGCCAAGAAATGTTGAGAAGTTGCATCCCAATGACATAATTTGGGCCATGGATCTAGCCATGTATGACGTTAGCTTTACCCATAAACTTGTTTGTTATAGGAGGCAATAATTTCCCTCCTCTTTAATACAGAACATTTTGTGTTTTTAGTCTCCCACAAACTTTGATACAATACAGATATTTTGGAAGGAAGTAAAGTAATAACTAAAGACAGCCATGCTCATCAACCACAGATACTCCAGAACTGCAGTGAGTGTCCTGGGCCTCCATCAACAACACAGCCACCACCTCAACCAATTCCCAACCCCCAGTCACCTGAAATTGGTCCTGCCAGACAGTCCCCATGCAAAGCTCCCTGAAGATTCTCAATGCCCCTGGAATATCTGACTTTATTAAATCATGATTCACATCATCTTGTTTCATGTTTGGTTCTGAAAGCATATACCATCATTCAACAATTGAATTCCCCAAAAATATTTATTTGCAGAAACCAGAACATAGAATGTTAAAAATAAAATGGGAGAGAAATGGTAATCATTAAAGATCTTTAAAGTCATTCCCCCATAAAAAATCAAAAAAAAAATCAAAGTCAATCAAACTTCTTATAAAAAGCTATGAACAGTTATTTTACTGTGCTTATTTTATGATTGTTTTTTTTGAGTAATTATTTATTGTACCGTTCAGTCTTGGTTTCAGGTACATAGCAATAAAAGCAGTTGATATATTTTAATATGTGTGGATTTGTTTATAAGGTAACTCTGATTAAGGCTGAAGGCTTTAATTAAATGAACAATTAGCTTCAAACATGAATGTTTACATAAAAAGAAAATAAGTTAATTAATTTGGATAATTATTTGCTGCTGTGAACATTAGCCTACCCTGGGCTTTACACAGCACCAGCGGTATTATGCAGTGCAGTTAAAGAATGAGTGGGGAAATGGCAGGGTCAGGATAAAGTTCCAACTAGGGGAGAGGCTCACACTTCATTATTCCTAATTAGAAAAGGCTCAGTCTGTAAGTTGGCACCCTCACTGCCATCTACCCTTCACCCACATTGGCATCTAATGTTCAACCTACAGGCTGACCTGCCTTCTGTCCTATAGGCTTTCACTACCTCACCTCCTCCCACCTGCTACCTTAATGCTTTAGAAGCTGAAGTTATGCTCAAGAAGACAAGGAGAGAGAGAGAGAGAGAGAGAAGAGCAAGAGCTGTGGATTTATTCACCAAAGGTAAAACAGCAGAGAACTGAGATTGAGGTGACACTTCAGTTTCTCTTCAAAAGACATGACTTTCAGCCCTGGCTGGTGTTTCTCAGTGGTTAGAGTGTCAGCCCTTGTATTGAAGAGTCATGGGTTCAATTCCTGGTCAAGGGTACATACCTCAGTTGCAGGTTCCCCAGCTCCAGTAGGGGTGTGTACAGGAGGCAACCAATTGATGTGTCTCTCTCATGTCCATGTTTCTCTCTCTCTCCCCCCTCCTCTCTCCCTTCCACTCACTCTAGAAACCAATGAAAAAAAATACCCTTGGGTGAGGTTTTAAAAAAAAGAAAGAAAGAAATCCATTCTATATAATAGCTGTTAAATATGGAAAATATGCACAAATGTTCATTATAAATTCACAATAACTAATCTTTTAAAATGAGGATTAAGTGGAATATATATTAATGTAGAAATATGCACATGAGATAATATTAGAGAATTTTATAAGCAGAATTTTGTGTGAGAAGAATTTTGTAGAAAAAACTTTCATAGAAAAATAAGACTTTTTATATGGACAAAATACACAAGGTATTTATGGTTATGTTTGCCCATAGGTGGAAGAACCATGGCTGATTTCCCCCCCATTTCTCTTTCCTAATTTTCAAATGTCAACACTAGGTATGTATTACTTTCACATTTAAAAAAATGTTAGTTGAGGGTTTTGACTTCTTTGCATGGATGATTGCAAAATGTCCTCCTTATCTTTAGTCTCTGCCCTTGGCCATCTTCCATGTTACAATTGGTGTTGACTAATTACAACACAGACAACATTAGATAATTTCCCCTTCATTAATTAAGAAAATGTGGATGTCTCCTCATTGCTTATCCCACAATCTTCACTCTCCTTAGGCTAATATGGAAGATCCTTCTCAATCAGCCTCTGACCTACCCTGAAGATGAATCCCCTTACAGCCTGCCAATTATGTAAACTAATGTCTACTGCCCTGGTGATCCTAGTCAACTGTATTCATCCTTCATTTTCCTCGTTTCTCTTATTCATTTAATCCTCCTATTTCTGTGGAGTATTATTATTATTCCAGCTTCTATTTCTAGAACCAAACTTCAGAGCTGTTGAGGAACAACCCTCTCCTAAATGGTAAACCATAGACAGAATTTAGGGTGCTCTGCTTCCTAACCAATCCACTCTACTATCTCCATCACAGTTCCAAGAATATGGTATATACTTTCACTTCTATTGTTGGCATCTATTGTTTCTCTTCCAGGAATGCCTTTCAACTTTTTTTTTTTTTTACTGTTCAACAAACTCCTACCCATTCTTCAAGGTCTGGGTCCAACTGCCCTCAATATCATTAAATCATTTTTTCAGGTAAAATTAACTGCTCCTCCTTCATGACTCCACAGCACTTGGATTTTAAATCTATTTTATCACTGAGTGTGGCCAATATTTTTTTAAGTTTTTTATTTACCTTTCAATCTCATTAGTTTGAGAGGTAGAGATGATTTCTTTCTTTTTTTTTCTTCTTCAGCATCCATTAGCATCCTGGGATATAGATAACATTCAATAAATATGTGTTGATTTCATTAATTTAGCAGGAGTTGGTCCAGCTGCTCACTTTGCTGTTCTCCAGAGTCATCATCATCTGAAAATATACAACCTACCCACCCTGGTAGGAATGAAACATTCACATGAAACCAATATTTTTCCCAATGCCTATTAATATTATTGGCACTTCTATTAGTCTATGTATTTCAGAGTAATTAAATACATTCCTTCTTTTAGATGTCAAAATCATACTCAGGATGAAAATAATAATTAATAACATGGATATAAAGGAGCTTCTCTGTATTGTAGGATGAGGTGTGTTATTTGTGCTTGGAGCAATAGAATTCCTTGCTCAGTTAGCGGCTTCCTGGGGGAAGGCTTAGAAAGGATATTGATTAGTCCCATTTAGAGAAGGTACAAAGAGAAGGTACTCCTCTGGTCCAGGGAGGGTGAAAATAAATAAATAAATATATAGCTAATATGCAAAGTGTCGCCTCAGGAGTTCGACCAGGAGACCGGTAGTTCGATTGCTCGCTATGATGTGTCTGACCACCAGGGGGCAGCATGGAACGAAGGAAGGCTCCGATTGGCCCTGATCACCTGCCAGGCCTAGGGACCTTACCCATGCACGAATTTCATGCACTGGGCCTCTAGTATGAGAATAAAAACAAACTCAGTATATCATAGGAGAAAGGCTTGGGAGGAAACAGGATCTGCTGGGAGAAGGCCCATCCTGAAGAGGGGCAGGCAGGCTGCCTAATTCAAGGGAGGACATCTGTGGAAAGAAAACATGACTTCGTGTTTTCCAGCTTCAGCTCTGGCACCAACAAAATTACGGTGCAATGAAGGCTGTTCTTAGGGTGGACACAGGTCACTGGATTCTCTAAACTGTGCAGACATTCGGGGACCCACAAATAAGGGAATAACTCGATAGAAACCAGAGAAAAGGTTTTTCCAGATCTGGAAAAACCCAATTGGAAATACTTTATAATAAATTACTTATTTATTTCTCTGTCTACAAAACAGAATAAAAAATGGATTAATTGCTTTTTAACAAACAGGGTGATTACCTAGGCACTGGTAGCCAAAGCTTCCATTTCCAGAAACACCTTAAACTGAGGACCTGGCACTGGAGGTGTCTGGCGACAGGCAGACGATGTCCTCATCACAATTCATGTTGCAAGGTTGAAACCTCTTACAGAAGGATCATGAGAGCCTAAGAAGAAAGAAGACATTTTCCTGGGTCTCTAATTTTTACGTGAAACTTGCTGGAGACCTTAGGACATGAAATGATTTCATATTCTCTCTTTTATGCAATAGAGTCAAATATTATGGTGTAGTTATAAATGTAGTGTATAGCATTATGTTCAAAACACAGTTATTTTCTTTCTCAAACCCACCAAATGAACTGGGACTAATTTTGCATACTTCCCTGACACATCACTCACGCTTGGTTATTCATATCCTGGGATCCCTGCCATTGAGTTCAGGCTATCTTGATTTACATAAAAAGACAATTTACTAACTAACTTCTGAGCTGGTCAAACACACTGTTTTCAGGCAATTTGGAAAACTTCAAAACTCTATGATGGTGCATACATAAAAAACTCTAATTATGGTGCATACAGAAGCCATGGGCATGAACACCTTCATCCTTTATTAAAGCACTAGTCTTCAAACATTGTACTTTGTTGTAAATATAAGGTGGGTTTTTAAATGTATTCATCTACTAAGTAGTTTGAATAGAAAAATAAAAACTTGAAAATGTATAGTTATCTAGCAGCTCTTGTTTTAAAAATCACAGCAAACTTATGTTTCATTATACTTAGAATTTTGTCCAAGTGGAATTCATGGTGGGTAAATGTCAAATCCCCCTAAGGTTACTATAAGACAGAGGATCTTGCCATCCTATGCTAAAGTCATTTTTTCTGTTATTTCCTAAAACATAGGCAGTAAATATGATAATTTGTTAATGGTATAATATGATACTTTTAATATGCTTTTGATCATCTGGTCTTATGCAAAGAAAGGTAAATGGACACCAAATTCTCCCACTTGAAAAAACATCAGCAATAGTTGCCTCTGGGGGTAAGAGAGAGTGGGGTTAAGTGTGAAGAAGCTTGAGGGAACTTTCTGGGTCACAGTGGAAATGGGTCATGCCTTGATAAAGTTTAGGTAACAACAATGTATTCACGTGCCAAAGCTCAACACATGCATTAAAATTTGTGTATTTCACTGAATGTAAATTTTATATCAAAAGAAAAATTAGTAAATAAATATTGAACTCTAGTTAACTATATGTATGTTGGGATATGTAGGAGAAGGTATACTAAAATTTAGGTTGAATTTAGTAACAGAGATAGATAGATGATAGATAGATAGGTAGATAGATAGATAGAAGACAAAGCAACTATAGTTTAATGTTAATGACAGAATCTAGGTGGTGCCTATTTAAGGGTTGATTAAAACTCTTTCCATTTCCTGTTTTTAAAAATAGTTTTATAGTAAAATGTTAGAAAGTTATTCCACATCATCGCACCAGGTTTGAACTTCAATATGAGTTTCTTCTTAACAGAAAAGCTTCCCTTGCCCATCATACCCAAAACAAAATGTACTGCCGAAACCGGTTTGGCTCAGTGGATAGAGCGTCGGCCTGTGGACTGAAAGGTCCCAGGTTCGATTCCGGTCAAGGGCATGTACCTGGGTTGCGGGCACATCCCCAGTAGGAGATGTGCGGGAGGCAGCTGATCGATGTTTCTCTCTCATCGATGTTTCTAACTCTCTAGCTCTCTCCCTTCCTCTCTGTAAAAAATCAATAAAATATATTTTTTTAAAAAATGTACTTATTGCCTAAGACATAATGTGAAGTTAGTTTACAGAGCATAGGGATATGTCAGTCTCCAAGAATCTCATGGCTGAGTGGAGACAAGATTTAAATCTGTGCTTCTCTCTTTAAAAACAAACAAGCAAAGTTTGTGTTTGCAATCTCCTACCGAAGTCTAAAGTTTCCAACAGTCTTTTTCCCCCTCCCTGAATGCCGAAATACCTTCAGGGGGAAGCCCATGCAACGTTTACTTAACTTAGAGAAAAGTCCACTTGGTGGAATAACTAGCCCTAGGGTTATCAAATAAATGTTCTTCTCAATCTGTTTGACTTGCTCAGAGATATTTGTCTAAGGCATCACCCTGAGTAATGCAATTCACCCCTTTGCACACTTCAGTGGTTTCTCTACCCTGTATCATTTTTTGTACAATAGCCTACTGAGAGTTTCTTCCTGACAAATCACCTGTTAGATCACTCTGCCCACCTTCCTTCCACCCTATCTTCTCTCATCAAATGGCCCTGTCACAGAGATGAGAAATTCCAATACAGGTTGTGTATTGATGGCTTCCTTCTCCAACTTTTTAACTAATTCGCACAATGGCTTCCGGTTGATTAAAGATGAAAGAGCTCCATCTAGCTATTTGGGAAACAGGAAGTGTATCCAAAGGTGAGGGCAGGAAAGGAATTGTTCCCATGCTCTTCCTTTCCCAGTGATATCTGTGGAAAACAATTAACTTCAATCCCTTCTTAAAGCACTAAGAAAAGCAAACCTCTGTGATCTGCAATAAGTACTAACTCAAGGTATGTTAGAGCAAAACTTGGTAAATGTCGTGAACTTCTTCAATGCAACCAAATTTCAATTCTATTTATTCCCATTCTCTCCCTCAAAGATATTTTAAATGGAATATTTGGTGTGCTCACCAAAACCTGCAAGAAAAACAGATGCAAAGTTTGCAAATGTTTGAGTTCAATTACACTAATTCCTGGTGACTATGGAGGAAGAGAATCAACACCACTTTGCAAAAGGATGTCAAAAGAGCTTAGGCTGGTCTGGCGCTGTCACTTTCACAGCTCATTAGGCTATTCTCTCACCATTGTTAATCCGTGTGGCCCCAGGTCCCTGGCTGCCAGCTCCCAAAAACTGGTCAGTAATTGGGTATGTCTATAAAAGAATGCGATGGCATACAACACAGGGCATATAATAGGATGCCCTGACATTGCGGTGATCGGCTTCAGCGTAGCTCTGATATGAAATCGATGGCCAAGGACTATGGTGAAGAGCTGTGATTCCTCCGAGATTTCTCCAGTGGCCACAGAGGTGGCATTGGGGGAAGGAACTTCAGCCGAAGTGGCCCTGCCATTGTGCTGCAGGAGGTGAGCGAAAAACAGGGTAAACTCACCGGAAACATCCCGGTGACTTTGGAAAAAGTCCAGGGGAGTCACTTGACACAGGGCTGTTGGACTGTAGCGTATCATTCTGTGTCTGCAAACGGCGTGAAGCAGGGACACATGCACACATTGGCACCTATTCTGAATGTTGTCCCCGAAGGAGGAAAGCAGCTGGGGGAGCTGAGTGGAAACGCCTGTTCAGAAGAGGCTATTTTAGAAGAGGACTTGCAGGAGAAATGCCAAGGAGGTTTAAGAAGTCAACACGCTTCACGGCTGCCTCCAGGCGCTCATTTCCAAAGAGCACGGGCCCCTGTGTTCTCTCCAGCCTGGCACCCGGTGAGCTTTCCACCTGAGATAAAGGTCAGGGTCATCTCAGGCCATCTGCCCGATGGCTAACAAGCCGCCACTCTGCTTCATGGGAACTGTGTGTCCCCCACTGACCTCCTGCACTGCAGCGGGCAGGGGGCAGCAGGCAGCCGGGGAGAGTCCCCGTCCTCCAAGTCAGGAGGCGTTAAATATCTCCAGACTCCAGGACAGAAAATGAGGGGACACCACCTCAGAGTGGACTAGGAAACCCGATGCAGGAGGCACTGGACGAGGTGAAATAAAACTAATTTATTTTCCTCAAAAAGACCAATGGGTGTGAGGTACCTCATTGTCGTTTTGATTTGCATCTCTTGGATGATTAGTGACTTGAGCATTTTTTCATATGCCTCTTGGAAAGGTAAGTATCACATGATCTCACTCATATGTGGAATCTAATGAACAACATAAACTAATGAACAAAAATAGATCCAAAGACATAGAAGCACCGAACAGACTGTCAAACCTCAGAGGGAAGGGAAGGAAGGGTAGGCGGGTGGGAAGCAATCAACCAATGAACTTGTATGCATATGTACATAACCTAGGGACACAGACAATAAGGTGGTGAAGGCCTGGGGTGGGGGCCGAGGGTAGGCTGGGAGAGAGGTCAGTGGGTGAAAAGGGGGCATATGTAATACTTTCAATAATAAAGATTTAAAAAAAAAAAAAAAAGACCAATGGGATTTTTACTTGTTTAAAACAATGATCCCAACTAAATGCCAGGTTGTTTTCCTTTGAAACACTTGTCTAATAGCGACTTCCGGAACTTATGTCACCGCCCCCGCATCCCCAGGCCGCATTGCATGGAAGGAGAGCCACAGCGGAGTCGTTTTAAACTTAGTTTCAGGGCAGGTACTTAGCTGAGATATAATTACTTGACAGATGAGAAGCTGGGTATAGGAACTGTCTGACTCGTCAAGTTCACTGTCAGTGACAATGAAAATCACAACCCTGGTGAACTGGTTTAAGTGCCTTCTGATCCAATTCAAAAACAGTGTGCATGGGACACCTTTCGGTTATCCATCCTCGGGAGTGGAGGTATTAATACTCCAGCTCCTGACAACCATTGCTTGAGGCTGAGCCAGGGTAGGCAGCGCCCCAGTATTTCTAACCTATTGTGGCCAGAGCAAGCTCTTGCAGCCAGAAAAAGCCCCAAGGCAAAGAGATGCTGGTGATAGCTGCTGGAAATTAAACCTTTATGTACTAAATTAATAAGAGCCAAAGCAATCCAGGCAGGTAAAACTCCTAACTCCAGTCTGTATTCCATTTTAATTAGTTAGAAATATGTTATGGCTCAAATCAAAACCTATCTTCTTTCTTTGTCCAGACTAAGAAAAGGCAAGAACATTTATTTCTCCAGTCTGCAGTTCACTTCATTTCCCCCCAAGCTAAGCTCTGACTCCCGGGATCTCAGAAATATCTGTTTGCTCACAAGAAAGGATGTTGACTAACTCATGGCATCCATTGAATTTGCCCAAATAATTAAAGAAAGGATAATCATAGGTGGAGAATCAAAATGACTTTGGTTATAAAATATTCTATTTCCAAATTGCCCAAATATGAGCTGGCCTATGGTGTACATGAACTACTATAAGAGAAACACACATGGATGCCCTTTCGTGGAACATTCCATGGGAATTAAATCAGATAAGTCCCCAAGGGACCTGAGCCCTGGGTTCTGTTGTTGTTGGATATGGGAGAAGAGGGAGAAAATGTCCCATAGATGCCAAGGTTGTAGGGGCCTGAGGCCTTTTAGATCAGTCAAGTCCTGGAGTAAGGTCTGTCAGCATTTGTACACCGTCAAGTTCCCCAGTGCTTAGTAGAAAAGAAGAGGCAGCCATGGGGGCAAAAAGTATAAATTTTAGAGTAAGAGTGAAGTGGTCCAGAATAACAGGAGAATGAGGGTTTGGTTTAGGTCTTGCAAGCAACTAGCAAGGGAGATTGTGAAATGAAAACTTGAGAGACTTCTAGGAGAAGTTCTGGAAGAATTACTGAGAAGGAGGAATGTGCCTGTAAACATGAGGCATAAGGGCTTAGTGTTGCCATCTCAGAGAGAAGTGTGTACGGTGTTGACCGTGGGCTGTGACCTCCGGGTGCTGAGGGTGCTGAATGTGAGACGGCAGACCCAGCACCCGGGGCCAAGAGGCTGCAGGAAAACAGCTGGCCCTCCCAGAGTCTCAGGTCTCATTCAGCAAACTTTCAACCCATTTCAGTTCTCATTTCTCTCGGCCATGACAGAAGACGTTCGATTTCAGAGCTGAAGTTTGCACTTGCAGTATAAGCTCTGACTCCCACATCCACATTCTTTCAAAATAGCCGCAAGTCCCACAAGGGGAAAGACAAAGTGCTTAGAAATGATAACAAGTAGGTTCAGGCTATTCAGTTCCCTGCACACTCAGATCTCCCAGCGTCTGTACAATTTTTACTACCTGCTTGACATAAAAAATAATGTTTGTCCCTGTATATCATTCCTATAAAAGTACGACAGCACCGTTTCCCAAACAATTACAACTTGTACTGCATGTACAAATCAGAGTATTAAAGCATCATATTTTTGTCCCTTCCAACATCCATAAAATCTCATGGGCATATCATAACCAGCAGAGTGTTCTCTCCTATCATAGTAATTCATTATGTTATTAAGAGGCTGTGCTCTCTGTAAATGTGCAGCAAAATTCCCAATGTCTATCCCCTACATAACCCAATCTTCTGTGTTTCTCTAACCAAAGAATCAATACCACAAACTGTCCTTTCTTTATATACCTGCCACAGTGAACTGGGGCCCTATGGATATAACTTAGAATTTCCACTCACTTCCCATCTTGGACAGTTTCCCAATTAGAACTTACTATTTGAACATCAAAAGCTGTGTGTGTGTGTGTGTGTGTGTGTGTGTGTGTGTGTGTGTGTGTGAGAGAGAGAGAGAGAGAGAGAGAGAGAGAGAGAGAGATTCTACTGTTGATAAGAGTCACAAAACTCACCCCCTGTCTGGAAAATATTCTACAAAGATAAGTCTACCATTTTCATGAGCATACCATCTCTCCATTTGAAAAGCCCCATGAGGGTTACCCCAAAGGGGATACCCTCTTAATTGCCATGACAACTTAAGATTAGAAGAAGTGATTTGGGCCTGAAATAACTCATATCAGGAATGTGAGGGAACAAGGGTCCCAGGTGAAGAATTAAAGTATGTGTGACCTCCAATTTATCTTAAAGGCCCAGTGTGATCATTAATTTTACATCAACTTGGCTAAGCCATGGTACCTAGATATTTTGCCAGAGATATTGGGATGTTTCTCTGAAAATAGTTTTTATATGAGATTAACATGTAAAATTGGTAGACTTTGAGTAAAACAGATTACTATCCAAAATGTGGCTGGGCCTCATCCAATGAATTCAAGGCCTGAATAAAACAAAAAGGCTGACCCTTTCCCATCACAGCATTCTCTTGTACTGTGCATTTCAGTACATCGGCCAACTTCTAGTGAAGGCAGTCTACCCACTGAGTCAAGGCAGAGCCCAGCTCATTGCAATGTCTTAAGGAGATTAGGAGAGGTCCAGAAAACGAGTCCATTTGTAGGTGCTGGGAGAAATATGGTCCTGAGCAGTGGTCACCACCCTTTCAGACCTCACGAACCACCAGTGGTCCATGGACCACCAGTAGGTGACCACTGGTCCTGAGGGTGATCCCGCAGATAGGAGATTCCCAAAGTTGCCACCACAGAAGTTTACATGTGGAGGTATTTTAAGACATTAGGAGGTATCATAATAATTGCCAATATTGACTGAATGTTGCCCATGGGCCAGACACTGTTCTGAGGAATTTACAAATCATGCCTCATTGAATCTTTCTGACAGCCTCCGAGACATGTATTTATTAAGATCTCCACTTTACACATATGAAGTGAAACACAGAGCAGTTAAGTAGTTTCCCCAGGTCACAAGCAATTAAATGGTGAAATCAGGAGTCCAGAGACCCCACTCTCAATCACCAGACCAAGTGTAGGTGATATTGGAAACCTAAGCTTCTAGTTGAGAGTGAGGATCTGACCCAGTGAACTCACAAATGGTGTCTGTGCTAAAGGAAGACAGAACTCCAGTCTTAGGAGTGGGTATGATAACAGAAACAGGCAAAGGCCCTGTCCCAGAGAGCCAGCCATCAGAACTAGAGACAAGAGAAGGCTGGACCTCATGCTAGATTTAAATCCCAGGTTCCCCACTATTAGCTATGAGACTTGGAACCATTTTTAAGACCCCTCTGAGCTTCAACTGAATATCAAATATAATAATATGCATTTCACGTGGCTACTGTGAAGATTAAGTATGAAAATAGGATGGTTCCAGAGAAAGTGGGTGACAGGAACAAAATATAACCCTGGTTATGATGAATGTGACATGTAATCTCAGCCAGACACACAGTGAATGTCTGTTGGCTGGGTCTCACAACCACATTAAGAGTTCGTAGAGCATTTGAGGTCCAGTTGGCCTTGGAATCAGAATGGAGCTGGGACTGGGTGAGGTGAGGGAGCTGCCCGATGGGCAAGAATAGAGTAAGCACCAGAGAGTGAAGACCTTCTGAAATCTCGCTCCTTACACATCTCACTCCCCTCACCCTAGTCTGGGTCCTGGACAGAGTAGGCCTGGAGTAAAGTTGTGTTGGATGGGGAGGGGTATGCCTATAGGGAGGAACAATCTGAGAGGAAACAAACTGAGGAGATTGGGCCCTAGGCTGATCCCAGGATTCTAACAACTTCCTGTGAGTTTAGCTGATATATATGGTCAAAACAATCCAGTCATGCCTCAAAGTGGAATTTTTGGCTTAATCATTTCGGTGGTTATCTGTACTGCCCTAATAAATCAGCCAAACATCCGGATTTATGCTACAACATTAAGAGGTTGACTTGACCTATGAGTTGATCTATTGATATAATAAAGCACTGTATCTGAAAGAGAACATGAGAACAGCCTTAGAGATTTGGATTTCCATGTTATATGTTGGTCCATTGGGTAATTTGCTGACACAAATAAATCTTACACATTACACACTCACATGAAACCATCTTAAAATCCACTGATGAGTACACAACAGACTGTAACTAGCATGCACAGTTAATATTTGTAGCTACACATCAATTAAATGTCACTAAGAAATCTTGTGCTTAAGCACAAACACTCCATACCACATTCTAAATTATTTCCACTCAATTTCCATAGCACTAAATCACTTTAAAACACTAGGAAGTTTTTACTACCAGGACATTTTTACCAAGCTTTAGCTAAAAAGGAGTTGAAATGACTGAGGTAAATTGGGTTATATAATGGAACAAGTAATAGATCCTAAAATGAGATAGCATTGCCAATCCCAGCCATAATGGTTTCTATTGTAATCATCCTAGACATGCTCTATAACACCTAATGACTCAACAGCTCCATGCTGGCGGCACCTGAAGGAGACTTTCTCTCTGCCAGAAAGACTGTGTATTAAGTATTATGTCTGGTTTAGCAAGGAGATGACATACCTTTGCTCATTTTTAAGCAAATCAGTTTCTTATGTCTCTGACTCTATCACACACATAGTCCAGAGAAGCAGTCTCAAGCCCTTTCCAAAACATTGCTACATGTGCCCTCAGCTGTCTGTCTCTGATTTCTACCTCCTCCCATTCATTACCCAACCCTATCCTCCTAAGAGAACTAATATCCCACTTATGATCCACTCTTCTCCACTCACTGAAGACTCACCTACCAAGTCTCACTTAGATTCAGTGGGTCCATGGGATATACAGATTGGATGAACCTCAAATCAAAATTAGTATCTCAACTCTATTCCACAAGGAGAATTCAGGCAATGATTTTTCATTTTAAGTCATACATGATTATTATGCCTATTAAATTTTAAAAAATTAACATACCTGGACCAAGTAACTATAATGAAATAAAGAAAAGCTCTGGAACCAAGATGGCAGCATAGGTAAATGCTGGTACTCACCACCTCCCACAACCACATCAAAATTATAACTAAAATACAGAACAACCATCATTCAGATCTGCCTGAAATCTGGCTGAAGGAGTCTTACAACTAGAGAAGTAAAGAAGAAAGCACATGGAGACTGGTAGGAAGGGCAGAGGCATAGAATGGGCTGATCCAATGTCCATTTGTGGCGTTTTTTCAATCGGGAGGGATATCTTGGCTGCAGAGGCCTCCCATGAGGAGCAAGAGGTCCCAATCCAACAACAGACCCCAAACCCAGCATTCCAGAGCTGGGAAGAGAAGTCCCCATAACTTCTGGCTGTAAAGACCAGTGGGAATTGTGGCTGAGTGACATGGAGCCTGCTGGAGACCCAAGCAGGTCCTCTTAAAGGGCCAGTGCACAAACTTACATGGACTTTCTCCCTCTGAGCTTCAGTGCTGGGGCAATGGTTCAACTAGAGGGATCCAGGGACATATAAGGAGGAACTGGATTGTCTAGCATCAGAGCAAGAACTCAGGGGCCAACTTTCTCCTAGCCATGGGTACTTGCAGGAGTCATAGTTCATGCTGAGACCTCCTCCATCACAGAGCTGACTGGCAACCATATCTGAGTTTCCATTAGCTTGGCTCAAACTGTTCACTCCACCCTGGTGATTCCCTAAGACCTCACCCCATCCAATTTTCAGCCCCTCCCAAGCCATTTGCAGTAGGTTTTCCATATGAATGGCCTATCGTTGCTTAGACTTTAGACTTTCCAAAATTCACTCAAACAAGCATCAGCTGGCATCAGCATGCCCCATGTCTAACAATAAAAGGCCTAAAACAGCTTAGCCTTACGTGGGCACTGCCAAGCCCAACACAAGTAGCAGTTTGCTATGTAGCTCCTGCCAGGTAGCTACACATCAATTTCTTTGCACCTCCTGGGAAGCCCCAGAGTGAGTGCACCTGGTAGACAGCTTCAGACCATACCAGGTTACAACTCTACATATCCATGGGTGACACACTCAAGGGACAGACTCAGTGAGCACCAAAGTCCCACTAAAGCAAGACCTGCTTCATAGGGGTGTCTCCTGCACAGCAGTTCTTCCATTGTAGATACAGTTGGTCCTCACTGCCAATTGGCCTGGAGGTCAAGTCCTTCCTGTGATGCCAACAGCAATCAAGGCTCAACTACAAGACAGTGCACACAGGGGTACACCTAGAGCAGGGGTCCTCAAACTATGGCCCGCGGGCCACATGCAAATACAAATATTGTATTTGTTCCTGTTTTGTTTTTTTACTTCAAAATAAGATATGTGCAGTGTGCATAGGAATTTGTTCATAGTTTTTTTAAAACTATAGTCTGGCCCTCCAACTGTCTGAGGGACAGTGAACTGGCCCCCTGTTTAAAAAGTTTGAGAACCCCTGACCTAGAGTGTCCAGCTCAGGCGACTGGGGAGGCTGATCCACTGGGCCCTACAGGACACCTACTACACAAGGCCACTCTACCAATTCCAGCAGACATAGCAGCTCTACCTAATACATAGAAACAAACACATGGATGCATCCAAAATGCTGAGACAAAGAAACATGTCACAAATGAAAGAATAAGAGAAATCTCCAAAAAAAAGAACTAAATGAAATGGAAGAAAGAAAACTACTAGATACAGAGTTCAAAACAATGGTTATAAGGTTGCTCAAGGATCTTAATGAGAGCTTCAAGGGACTTGGTGAGACTTTCAAGGATCTTAGTGAGAATTTCAAGAACCTTAGTGAGAACATCAAAGACATGAGAAAGGACTAGTCAGAAATTAAGTATATACTAACTGAAATAAAGAATAATTTATAGGGATTCGACAGTAGAGTAGTGGATTCTGAGAATCAAGTCAATGATTTGGAATATGAGGAAGCAAAAGCACCCAATCAGAAGAGCAAAAAGGAAAAAAAATCCAAAAATATGAGGATAGTGTAAGAAGCTTCTGGGACAACTTAAAGTGTACCAACATTAGTATTATGGGGTGCCAGAAGGAGAAGAGAGAGCAAGATATTGAAACCCTATTTGAAGAAATAATGACAGAAAACTTCTCCTACCTGGTGAAAAAAATAGACTTATAAGTCTAGGAAGCGCAGAGAGTCCCAAACAAGAGGACCCCAAAGAGGCCCACACCAAGACACATCATAATTTAAATGCCAAAGGTTAAAGACAGAGAGAGAATCTTAAAAGCAGCAAGAGAAAAGCAGTCAGGAGGAGGAGGAGGACGAGGAGGAGGAGGAAGAAGAAGAAGAAGAAGAAGAAGAAGAAGAAGAAGAAGAAGAAGAAGAAGAAGAAGAAGAAGAAGAAGGAGAAGAAGAAAATATAAACAATAAAATGGAAATAAATACATATCTATCAATAACTGAATCTAAAAATCAAAATAAATGAACAAGGAATCTAATGAACAAAATAAACTGGTAAATAAAATAGAACTAGAGGCATGGAAACATGGAGAAGACTGATGAATCTCAGAGGGGAGGTGGGGGTGGGTGGGGGGTGCGGGAAAGAGATTAACCAAGAAACTTATATGCATATATTCATTACTTATGGACACAGACAATAGGGTGGTGAAGGTGGTAGGATGGGAACTGGGTGGAGCGGGGCAATGGGGGGAAGATGTTTATATATCTGTAGTACTCTCAACAATAAATATTTTAAGAATAATAAATAAATAAGTGCTCTGATTACACATGAACTGTATCTAGCATAATAATAGCAAATCATATGACAAATGGTTTATACAAGATTACCACAAGTGTTAGATTCACAAACAAGAACTATTTAAAAATTTGAGACTTATTGGAATGACCACTGAATAATTTTCCCAGAGTTTGGGATAAGAGATCAGAAAGAGTACAGTGAGAACATAGCCCCATGATTAGATCAATGGTTTTTACGACTTTCATAAAAACTGTTAATTTTATTTGTGCTTTTTCTAAAATTTAGTCTTAAATTTAATAGTGGTGAGGTCATACCCAGTGTGGGTCTCATGCCTTCTCATTTTACTTAATAAGCATTATTAGAGTTCTATGGTAAGAAATATGGATCCTTCAAATTAGTAGGCCAAATAAGGTAAATATAGCCTCATTGTTAGGAATTCTTTCAATGACATATTCTAAATTTCTACTAAAAATTCTAATAGTTCAAGACAAACAACATCAACTTTTATCACATTAATTTAAACCATTTTATTATATTAATAATTACTTAAGAAATCATCCCAATTAGGTGTGGTGAAGGAATTGAGAGTTGAATTAGTCTAGCTAATCTTTAAATGTCTTTTCAGACACACCCACAAAAATCATTTAATTTCTTTTTGGTTTTATTTCTTATGAGAAGTATGGTAAGTTATAATATCTGTATTTTCCACCTCATAACTAACACGGAATGTCACTTCATAGAATAAAAAAGGAATAATGAAAGCATAGTGAGAAGTTCCAGAACATCCTACTCAACAGCTAATATGCCAGCTACTATTAAGGAAAGAGTCAATGCATACTGGGTAGCACAGGACTCAGGAGTACTTTTTCCTTTCAGAAGTAGTGGGTGGAAAGTTTCAATGAAAAAATGACCAGGGTTACATTATACTGTAACATTTTGTTCTCCTAAGCAGTCTTTTAAAAGCATATTCTTATTCCAGGGTTCATTGCTCAAGGAATTTCAGACTGATTTGCTGCTCTTTATGCCTGAAATACAGGTAATATTTTGAATTTTTAAAATGCATTTCATTCCTGCATTCTGAGAGAAGGCATTGTATCAGAAACTTTTAGACACTCAGTTAATGATCCATAATAAAATCCCATTATGATTCAGGTTTGTCCATATTCAACTTTATAAACAACTGATAAAAATCTTTTGTTAGTTAAAATCTGGTACTTGGCTTAGTCACTTCCAATCTCTGATAAAGGAAGAAGTAGCTAGTCTCAGCCCTCTAATAAGGAAACAAAGCTCTAGAAATCTTGAGAAGGTATATATGCCATCTAATATAACCCATCCATCAACCTGTTCTAATTGGGAATTGCTCTATGGTCTCATGAGAGTTTGTATTTCAGTCTCTCTTTAAGGGCCATAGATCAAAAAGCTACTTGCCAGTTATTTCCATTGTGAAGTTATTGTGTTTTATCTCCACTGTATTGTTTTATGTCAACCCAGTATCAGAGTAGGTTGAGATGAAATGGAGATAAAGCTGCTTCTTAGTATGGATGCCTTTGATTATCACTCATTTCCAGCTACTGCCACCAGCTCAGTTCTACCACGTGGCTAAAATGTGTCCTAAAGATCAAGAGAATGTGCCTTTGATTTCAATTCGAGGCCTTTACTCTTTTAACATTCTGGTAAACTTATTGAACAGATCATCATCCATGGACATATCACCTTAATGGAGAAAGAAAAGAATGAATATGTTTAGAGACATGGGGTGGATATAAATTTAGAGGGATCTTAAACATGGTAGCACTTTATCGGTCAGTACAAAGACAGAGCTGTGAAAATCAGCTTATGAATTACTGTCGAGAGAGCTGATAGGTTCTTCTTTTATTCTAAAACCTTGAAGCTACATCATCATGTGAGCTTGGGACATTTTTAAGATAACATTGGCCGTCTTGGTAGAACCTGCCTGGTGATAGTCATTGGTCCTCACCATGTAGCTGACAATGGGAAGCCATGTAAGAAGTGACTTCAAGAATGCTTACAGATAATTCAGTTCTGTTCCTCTCCATTCCCAATTGTGGGAATTAAAGGCACAGTAAGTCTGAGCTACCCATCAAAGGACCAACACTGGCCTGGAAGAGGACATGCCAATTAGGAGAGGGCTAGGTTCACTAAGGGATTTGAAAGAGTTTTCCTGATATGATTTCTGGTATGTCCAGAGCTATTAATCTCTTGCCTTTGAAAAGCAGTCATTTATTTCCATTTTTCCTAACTGTTTTACTGTTGTCTCTTAAGAATGCTGAAACTATCTTGATTTATTGCGTTCATCCATCAAAAGAATAGTAACAACACACTCGTTCAGCTATTGCTCTGAGGTCACAGATGTTAAGTCAGGAGTATGGGGCTCTGGGTCCTAATATGGAGAACACCTGTTTATAAGGCATCATTTAAAAGATATTGCCACATTCAGGCACCAAAATCCTCACAGAAGTATTTTTAGAAGGCTCAGAGTTGGATATATATATATATATACATATATATATATATATATATATTCAACTCTCACAACACTTTGAAGGTATATACCTTTAAAATCACCCAAAAATTATTTTCAACAATGGCAACAACCCAATTGCTTAGCAAGAGAGCAGGCAGGTGGTAAGAAGGCATTATTAAACCAATTCACTTGGAACCCACACAAAAAAAACAGCTCAAAAGGAGAGTCTGGTCCAATCTTTAAGTAAAAAGAAATGGGTGCTCCCTCTCTCCTCACAATGGATGAGTATTTTACACACTTGATGCTGATCTGTTTTGTGTTGTTTTTTTTATCTGTTTTGCAAAGTTTCCCAAGGCTTAAATTATTGTACTCTTCCTCCTTACTGATATGCTTGCTTAAATAAAGGCAAATGTAATTCATCTAAAATGGTTTATTCTCTTCAAAAGCTTGTATTCATCATGAATTGCTTTGGACCAGAAAATACTGTGAGGACAGACTGTCCCAATTTTATTCTTCATGTTCAGGAAATAAGCCATTTGAAGGAACATTTTTTTTCCTAAGTAATAAAAAATCAACACACTAAAGGAAGTAGTGAAACAAAATGTGGTTAAAACTCTTACTATTAGAACTATAATTTGGAGGATAATCTTCATGAGGTCTATTTGCATTTAAAAATGATGAAACGCTGGTATTTTTACAAAAATTAGTAATGAGAATAAAACCAAGTAAATATGTTACAATGCCAACTTAAAAGACTATATGGGTTAGAAATGATTGGGAGGGAGTGTACTTGCTTATGATAAAGGTGGCTTTGATTGATCTTCTTTGATCAGTAAAGACTGGAAATTCAGAAACATGACACTCCCTTGATGCTGACAATAAAAAAGGTAGTTATCACTAAGAAAACTATAAAGAAGATCCAAACTATATCAAATTTTCATGGGAGAATTGAGTTTTAACATATGTGACAGGCATATTTAAGATAGCAAAGACAATTACGCCTCCAATTCTAATAGCCAATGAGGGAAAGCATTGCTGTCCTTGGAAATGGGCTGGAATTGGAATGCTCCAAGAAATCTCAATCTAAAACATCATTTCTTGCTCTCTCATCAAGTGGTTCCTCCAATAGCCAACATTTTCCCCAAGCATATCCAAGAAGCACATTCAGAGGTTCTGACTACCACTGTGGATGACAATCTCCCACTCTGCCAGCAACACTCACTCTGCAGCTGGTCCATTCTGATCCTCTGATCTATAGTGCCCCATAGGAAGCAAGGAGAAACAGGGGAAAGAGAATTATTAACTCATAATATGAGTCACTAAGTTATGAAAGTGCAAGACTTTTTTAAAACCCTTCCTGTGGCCCTAGCTGGTTTGGCTCAGTGGATAGAGCATCGGCCTGTGGACTGAAGGGTCCTAGGTTTGATTCCGGCCAAGGGCACATGCCTGGGTTGTGGGCTCTATCCCCAGTAGGGGGCGTGCAGGAGGCAGCCCATCGATGATTCTCTCTCATCATTGATGTTTCTATCTTTCTATCCTTCTCCCTTCCTCTCTGAAATCAATAAAAATATATATATATTTTTTAAAAAACCCTTCCTGTGGTTGAAGAGATTGGGCAAGTCACAAACAAGTTATCAATATGTCTTCTTTTCCTCTTCTTCCTGAGTTTCTAGTCACAACAGGAGACTTTGGGCATGGCCCTCTTCATTCTTCATGCAGATAATGAATTCTGATGTTTGGAGCCCACAAAATCCCCTCTCTCTAATTCATAATTTTGGTGCAAAATGAACACATCTCAGGAGAATCCGTGACAAATATGACCCCCTAATAAGGGCTCCAGGACACATTTTTAAGGGATTAAATGTAGCTTTATTTGTAACATAAAACATTCCATCAAGTGTAAAGCAGAGAATTTTAAAGGGGAAGAAACCCAGTCTCATTACAACTTTTCTTCCCTTGGTCAGAACTTGTTGGCCCTTTTCCCCATGTGTCTTCTTGGGGATTTTCTTTCCCATAAATAACTTCCTATAGGGCTCAGCACTGAGTAAGAGTACTTGCTCCCTCCTTTTAAAAAGGATTAAAATTAAACCAAATCCTCATTTTCATCACTGTATTCAAGAGACAGGATTGGTTTTATTTCCTACTAGAGGCCTGGTGCACGAATTCATGCATGGGTGGGGTCCCTTGGACTGGCTAGCGATTGGGACCGCTAGAGGTTGTCCAGGGAGAGCGGCCACAGGAGGCTGGCTGGCTGCCATAATTGGGGCCGATGGGGCTGGCCAGCCAGGGGGAGGGACCGTGGGAGGTTTGGCCTGCTCAGGGGAGGGACCACGGGAGGTTGGCTGTGAGAGCACACTGACCACCAGGGGCAGCTCCTGCATTGAGCATCTGCCCCCTGGTGGTCAGTGTGCGTCATAGTCACCAGTTGTTCTGTTTGGTTGCTTAGTCTTTTATATATATAGATTTTTTATGTTGAGAAGAGCTGAATTGAAGATGGCAAGCATACACACAGGAACAGTGCCTGAGGAATATGGCATTTCTTGATTTCTGATGGAGCAACAACAGCCCTGATCATAGCCCGCAGAAGGCACCATCATTTGCCCATTTGTGGCCTACACTTAACAGTATTCTCTGTTCAAGAGATTATATGAACAACGAATTGAATTTGTATTGTTTTCCATCAGGACTACACTCCAACAGAGAATCTGCAATGTTTTGGAAATAATGCACTATTTTCATTCACTCAGTGCCATGATCTCATGAAGGATTAAAGAGGATAAAAATAAGCATAGGTGGCCTCACCTATGATATCATTTATCTTCACAACAAACTTATGAGATAAATCTATAAGGCTTGAGAAAAATTAAAAGGCAGCTCTTATCCACACCCAAAGAACATTCCACTATCAGCAGAACAGGCTTTGAAAACTCAAAGTAACAGTAATCAATGCAGAAAACTCTCACTGGTTGGGATAAGCACACAGGTGTGAAACAATGTCCTGGGAGGGACAGCTCTAATGTGTGGTCATACAACTCACTGAAATGGGAACCTGCTTCATGATCTTGGCAAATGTAACCCAACAAAACAAAATAATAGTGTTTTGTATTACTAGATGAATGAATGATTGAATTAATTTAGTAAAATAATATATGCAAACATGCTCTGCAAACTTTTAAAATAACCAGCTTATGAGTTATACTTATTGTTATAATAGCCATTTTGTAGACTATTTCAGTGCACTTTTATTTTAGAAACTACCAAGGACACTCCGAACTGGGATTTTTCCTAAGTGGGATTGTGATAAGAACATCCTCCAATTTCCCTTCCAAGACCCTTTCTCCAAGCCAATATTTTAGGGCCCTTTTATTATTTTCTCTGGATCTCATCTTCTCTTGTTGCCAAAAGGGCCATACAAATTATCTCATTATCTCTTAGTCCTTCCAGCATGGTGGTCTCCTTATCCCCGTAGACCTTTCACCTCCCTCTTTCCTCTGCCTGAAGAGTTCCTCCTCCAGATGTTTCTAGGCCTGGCCACCCATTGTTGTAAACTCAGCCTAAATGTCATTTTCTCACAGAGACTCTCTCTGCTCGGTCCTGCCTAAAGTCACCACACCCAGCACACAGTCCCAGAACTCCTTTCCTCTATCCCCATGCTTTTCTCTTCTGGGTCACACTTGTTAGAACTTGAAATAATTTTGTTTATGTTTCTCCCTATTATATTCTGGCTCCACAAATTGGGGGGGGGAGGGGCGGCTTTATCTGGTTTGTATCCCCAAATCCTAGAACTGTGCTTGACATCTAATAACTATTTATTGGATGAATGAATACATCTTGAACTCCAAAACTAGTAATCTATCCCCTGCCACACCTAAAGTAAGGTTTTTCTGACTATTCCATGCTTCTCTCAGCTAATAAAAGGCTGCCTACATACAAAGGGCTGTGTCCTTTTGAACCTTGACCAACCCTCTTGTCTTTCCATGTGTCATGCGGCACTTTCTCTTTTCTGTCCCAGGAGTATGATGGGAAATGTATGCTAGAACAGAAAAATAAATGAACAGGAGATATAGCTCAGCATGGTTTACAGGCATGTACTAGAAAAGCTTCACCCTTTTATTTTGTTTCCTAGCCTATGAAACAGATAAATTTCACATTGAAAAAATAAGGCTGAGAACTGGGGTTCCCTAGGATGAGTTTTCAACCTGCTCTTCTATTTACTGGGATAAGCTGGCCGAGGCTCTCAGAACCCCTTGTTTTGCTCGCTGGGAGGGCTGCATCTGACAGTGAGAGAGCACAGATTCAGCAGCACCTGTTCGACCCCTGTGAGGTGGTCCCTTTCAACATGACGTCAGTAGCACTTTAAACGATGCCAACAGAAGGGTTCCAGCTGGTCATGGAGCTATAGGACACCCTTATTAGGATGTGAGTCATATAAATATAGAAGTGTACATAACATAAATATAGATCTTCTTACAGCACACTCAAGCTGTATTCTCTGCACAGGGATAAAGAGCTCTCTCAGTTTAATAAAGAGGATTTTGCCCCAGGAAGTGCAACATTTTTGCAGTTTCAATTACAATTACAAAGAAAAAGATTTCAAATGAAAAGTTAACAATGAGATTTAAGATGAACGCATGGTAGCGTTCTATGTTTTTAATCCTGTTTTTCTGTTTATTTTGTAGCACCTTGTGCCTTAACCATGTTTTAAAAATTGAGAAAATTAACCTTCCCATGAAATATGAAAGTAACACTAAATGAAAAACAGATCAGAGCACATTACTTTTCCTCTGTTTACCTGCCCTGAAAGTAAACGTGATGGTTGAGAACATCTGGCAGGGGGCCAAGTGATTGCTTACCACAAGTAAGTCCTGAACTTCTTGAATATAAACTCTCCAAATCCAGAAACCAGCTTTCTGTTGCTTTGGCCCGATTCCACAACACGACTCATTTCCTTGGGACTCCATCAGGAAAGTTAAACTCAACCCTTTACTTTTTTTCACAGCTTTCTATTTTTAGATTACAAAATTAGTATCTATTCATTGCAGAAACCTTGGAAAACTCATAAAAACACAAAGATATTTTTATGATCATCTGATACTCACAATTCCACTCCCCAGAATTATAGTTACCATTCACATTTTGGTACGTCTTTATGGTTATTTTCCTGTGCTCAGATGCACACATCAATTTTTCTCTCCCTATTAGTGTCTTTCCATACATATTATGTGGTTTCACTTAGCAGTACCTTATATAGTTTTGCCAGGTTTGAAATATCCTTCTCTGGCCTGATGTCCATTGATTACATAGTATTCCTTTGTTTGCATTATTACCATTTCTCCAAACTCTTAATTTTGGAATCTTTTGCTTGTTTTCCATTGTATCTTCTTGTCTGTCTACATATCTATGATATAAACTACATTAGAAACATACTTGTTTTATTGCACCACTTTGCTTTTATTGTGATTCACAAATGTTGCTTTTTTTTTACTGCCTGAAGGCAAAACTCTCTACCAGCAAAAAGATTATAACTTTCTTTATCATGATACTCACTTTATTGCAGTGGTCTGGAACGGAACCTGCAATATCTCCAAGGTATGCTCGCATATATAACGTATACAAAAAATTTACTTGCAATCTTTAGAAACTATTGTCAAAGATACTATTACTTGCCCTACCCAACATCTATTTCCTCTTCTTCCTTGCTAATATGACTCTAATTTTGTTCAATGTGAAAATATCCCTGACTAATATGACAAAGTCTGATGCATATAGTGTGAACAGAAGGTTCCGAGTGACCCTTTTGATGTGGCTCCCATCATTCCCATGGTCTTATGCATTTGCTTTGTCTACTCCTGTCTTCTCACCTGGAAAACAGACATGATGAGTGGAGATAGGCAGCCACCTTGGACCAAGACCTGAAAACCACCCACTAAGCAGAGTGTCCTGGAAAACAGGAAGAAGATTGGGTCCTAATGCCATCATGGGGCCACCAACCAAGCCCTTGGCTCTTTACCTCCAAATTTTATGCTATACAACAAAAATAGGCTTCTATTGGATGGGAACCATTGCTTTTTTTTTAACTTTCTGGTATTCAAAACAGAATATAATTATCTAACAAATTTGCTTAGTATAAAATCTTTAAAATGGAACTGTCTAGGGGTGTCAATATTTTATAGACTTTAGATTCTTAGTATCAATTTGCTTCTCAGAAACTTTTTATTGATATTAACTCTGACCAGCTACATATGAAAGTGCCCATTAGCCACAATGTACTTTATTGTTGCTTTCATTTTAATTTCTTTGCTTATTTCAGTTCCAAGTGTTTTCATAAACTTTCATTTCTTCTATAAGCTTGTACTCTTGCATTCTGTTCATGCTCCCTTCTATTATTTTAAAATTTAAGATCAATCTAGGGCTTTTGAATTACAAGAATTATTAGAAGGAAACACGTAGACGGTTACTAAGATTGCATGGATGCTTGCAACTGCTGGAAATCTCAGTCCTGAGTGAAAGCATTCCAGCCTAAACACAGGTGGTAGCTCTAAAGTTGGTGACCCATCCTCAGTAAATGCAGCCACCCTGACTGGAAATGTGGGACTCTTGCTGTGGGGGGAGAGCTCTCCCAACCTCTGGTCAACCCTAGCTGCTGGCGGTCATGCGCTGCTTAGGATCCTTCTGTAGGTAAATACAGAAGTTTCCCTAAAGATTTAGAGACAAGAACCACAACACTTTTTTACTGTCTCATTCCTGAGATTCCAGATTCTTTGCTCACCTCACATTCCTATTGTGAAATGTTTGTATCATCTAGCACATAAATGGAACCTTTTGTCATTCAGAAAAATTGAAATAGCTGTGTAGTTTTTCCCCTTACTTTCTCAACATTCAGGGGAGCTTAGTTAGACAATGGCAGAAAAAGAGTTCTTGGATCCTTGAAGATTAGAAGGTGAGTGATCATTCCCCAGCACTTTCGTCTAGTATTGCCAAAGTGTTTTGCGGTAAATTTTAGGGAAAGCCTAGAGGACCATTTGTATTATGTAGATGGAGACAAAATGCCTCTTGCATAACTCAACTCGGGGAATCAGGTTAATTTTTTTTCTCTTACTTTTTTCAACAATGCCTAGGTAAGGTGATTTAGGCAAGCATCCCAAACAAAAGAAACCCAAGTGCTCTGGTATTCCATCAATTATGGAGGGGGGTAGAAATACCTGGGGACAGGGAGAGATTGGCAGTACATTAAGTGCCATGTGCAGTGGTACCTGGGCTGGTTCCACTCCGTTATTTATATGGCAATGAACACTCTAGCCATGAAGCACTTTCTCAGCATCGGTTATTACTCTAGTGTACAACAAAGGGGGCTGAGATATCTGTGACTTCTGAACATCATCAGCTTCAACTGAACATCTACACCGCACCCAGCATTAACCACTGCTGAGCAACTACAGCGTGAGCATGTGGCTTGTGACCCGGATGCAGTAATCTGTGGCTCTTGTGTCTGCTTTCTTCTCTGCCTTCTTAGTCAGGCTCTTGCCATCTCCTACATTAATTATTGCATCAATCCCACTGTCCTCAGCCTCAGTGGCAGCCCTTCATTATTTTCTTTAGTTTTTTTCTTCACTATTTTCTTTCTTCATTATTTTCTACTAGAGGCTCCGTGCATGAAATTCATGCACTCAGGGGGGGTGGTCCCTCAGCCTGGCCTGCGCCCTCTCGCAGTCTGGGAGCCCTTGGGGGATGTCTGACTGCCCATGGGGAGTGGGCCTATGCCAGCAGTCAGACATCCTTAGTGCTGCCATAGAGGTGGAAGAGGCTCCTGCCACCGCCACTGCGCTCGCCAGCCATGAGCCTGGCTTCTGGCTGAGCGGCACTCCCCCTGTGAGAGTGCACTGACCACCAGGGGGCAGCTCCTGCATTGCGCGTCTGCCCCTGGTGGTCAGTGCACGTCATAGCAACCAGTTGTTCCACTGTTCGGTCAATTTGCAAATTAGTCTTTTATTATGTAGGATAGTATTGTGCCATCCTCATTGTTCCCCTGGAAACAAATGGACAAGTGAAAACATAAATGAGTTACTAATGCAGAGGTATGAGGCCTTGGTTTTGCTTCATTTCTTCATCATTTCACCAACCAATTCTCTTCCTCCCTTCTTGCCAAATTTAGTTAAAGATCCACCTCCAAGAAGGCTTTGAAAATGAAGCCAGCCTAAAGTCTGTCATTTCAATACTCTTTATTGGATCTTCTAAAACTGCATTGCTTTAGAATAATTACATATTAGACCCTTAAAGAAGTCCTCTGCTTCTGTCACAGATAATCTCCATCTTCTCATTTTCAATAGCTCCAAATCACCATTGATTCTGCCTTTATCTTTGTCCTCAAGTACATTTACCTTTAGAATTACAAAAATAGGGACTTCTCACTTTGGAAGATCCATAGGTACAGTTAAATATCCTACAGTTACAGATTAAAAGTCAAAGTCTGAGAAAGTTCTAGGCCTTGTTCACTGTCTCACTGCTGGAGGGAGGAGAGCTCTCCCTGCAGAGAAGCTCATAGATCCCATAGCTGGTGCTCGTATTGTATCACCTAGATTCCTGATTGACCCTGTCCTGATACCATCACTGTGCCTGTCCCCCAACTGTCCTATCCCCAAAGGGGTCCTATTGGTTGATACCAATTATATATATAATTAGTTTCAGAGAGGAAAAGAGAGGTAGAAATATCAATGATGAGAAAGAATCATTGATCAGCTGCCTCCCGCACACCCCCTACTGGGTTCTCTTGGTTCATAGGTCAATGCTCAACCACTGAGCCAAACCGGGGGAGGGGGGGCAATACCAATTCTTTAAAAATATGAGTTTAATTATGTCACCTTCAATAGTTATTGAAGTCTAAGTTTAGCATTTTAGGTTCTATATTATTTGTTCATAATATGTATCCCAATCTTTTGTTCCAGTAAAATTAGTGCACTCACTTCACAATTTCTCCCCACTTTGCTTTCTTCAGGTCTAGAATGCTTCCCCAGTTTTCCCTGTCATCCCAATATTTCCCACCTCCAAGAACTAGCTCACAGCTTAGCATACTTCACAAAAACCAACCTCTTCTTCCTTTAGTGTTCAGAATGCATCTAACTAGGTACTTATAGCACACACTAATTGATTACAACTGGATTATCAGTTCTTGGCAGTCAAGGACAACCTTTTGCTTTCCCCTCACAGCATCTTGTAAAGAGTAGACATGCACTGATAGTGACTGTCGCTGAATGATGGCATTGGTCTTCACATAATACTGGATATGCTATCATTCTCTTCTTCTATATTTTTCTAGAATGCTTTGATTTGCATGCAATAATCAGACAGGCTTTTCTCCGAGCACTTCATTTGGAGATTTTTCTTGTCATATTTTCATTTCTATCTATAGAGAATTTATTGAATATGGTTCCCTTTATAGTGATCAAGCAACTCATACCATTGACCCCATTAATAATGATGATGATGATAGTGGTGATAAGAAGTGATAACTACTGTTAGGGAACAATATTGAGTGAGATAATGGCTCAAGAGCTCATAGTCCATAGCTGACATATAACCTAATGCTCAAGGTCTGCTAACTCATATTATTTTCTGTTTTCCCAAGAGTTTCTTTTCTGACTGCCACTTCAATCTTCCACGAGAATCAGTCAAAGATGACAAACATTGCTCCTTCCTGATGCCTTTATTCATGAAGAACTTAAAAGACAATTTTCTTTTAAAATGAAGTCATGGGATGTAAAAGATGGTCCTGTCACTCTTATTCTTTCTATTTTTTTTCTTAGGATGAGAGAGATGGTCCCTTAACTATGGAGAATTTAGATATTCACAGATTTGTGACAGGCACCAAGGAAATAAATATGAATGAACAAATGATTTCTGCCCTCAAGGAATTCACAGTAATAGAAGCAGAGGTGTACATACATTTTGCAATGTAGTGTAGTAAATGCCATGAAAAATATTAGGCCAAATTTCAGCATCGCCACAGAAGAGGAAAAATAAACTGCCCCTGAGAGAGTAAGGAAATGCTTATTGGAGGAGCCAAGGCTCAGCTGGGGTTTGAAGGCTGAGCAAGTATTCACTCATTGAACATAAAGGGGAAAGACACAAAGAGAGGACTTTTGTAAAGACACAAAATTATGATAAGGGAACTCTAAGTTGGGGCTGTGGGTAGAACATTAAATGCCAATCATGGCAATGGAGGCCTTAGGTCGGCCAGAGTGTCAAGGTCCAAAGAAAAGACAAAGGAATCAGGACTTGATCCTGTAGACAAGGAGGAGACATTGAAATCCTTTAACTGGAAGTAAGGGAATCATATTTGCATTATTTAAAAACTCCCCCCAGCCACAGGATAAAAGATGATTTGAGAAAGCAAGATAGCATGGTGGAAGACCATTGTGTGGTCAGAGCAAATAGAGACAGGAGGCAGTGGAAACACACAGAAGCAATTAGAATTGGAGCCTAGTGGTGGCATAAGGCTGTATCTTAATCTGATATATTCTTCTTGGTTGATGGAAAACTTGGACAGTGTGCAAACATTTGTGACAAGGAATTGAGTGAGATACTAATTTACATTTGTTTTTCCCTGCATGGGCATACATTTAAGGTGTTTTTTTCCCTCCCCTTTGTGTTCTAAGTGTAGCCTTCCTGGTCTAAGATGTGTCGATAATAACTTTGTGCTTCAAGGCAATTGGGAAACACATAAAAGACCCTCCCTCACCCTTCACTCAGGCATGGGTTTTGAAAGTATGTGCTGCTTGAAGAAAACTGGACCCAACATTTGGGGATGAAGGGAGGGAGCAGTGGTAGAAGTTTCTGGAGTGCTTGAGATTTGCATTCTGCTCCCACCCAGCAACCTGAAAAGGGGCAGACCCCTCTGTATAGATGTGGTATCGTGTATAGATGTGGTGGAAGCAGATAGGAGAATTGAAGTTGCCTGAAAAATTATGGCCTAGGGAACCCCAGAGAGCAATCTTCATACCTATGCATGGTGCTGAGGAAACACAATTTTCTGCTTCAACTACATCATGTGGGCTTGGCCAGGAGCAACTCAATGACAACCATGAGAAATTAAAATAAAGACCCTCTCCTGTTACTAGGCATCCCCTTTAAATGTGCAATCTTAGTGAGAGGGAAGAAGGCTCCTAAGCCTAACCAATATGGGTAGCTTTGTTTGGCAGTCAGAGTCCTGTATTCTCTCTACTCATTTATTTTTGTTTTTCTAACCCCTCAGCAGCTTCCCATCTGTCTGGTTGGATAGAGGGAGCGATTCTGAGAACAGAAAGATGCTTTAGGTATATTCACAAATGACTTTTTAATCAGCATTTATTTCTTTTTTCTGGATTCTCAGGCCTTGGTACTTTTGTAAGTAACGATGCCTTTATGTTGTTCTATATTTTGGAAACTGCTGAGAACCTTTATACATTCTCTAGAGATCTCACCATAGGTTTTCTTATTCCTGGCTTTTTCCAATGTCCCTATGGAGAAGGTCAGCCCTGAGGATGAAAAATGAAAGGTGACATTGTGTGGCAGTTAAACATGGACTATAAATTATCTGTGTTTGAAACCTGGCTATGCCACTTACTAGTGTGTGACATTAGATAAGTTATGTAATCCCTTCACCTCAATTTCTTTTTGTATAAAATGCTAGTTCCTCCTTCTTGAGCTTGTTGTCAGGACAAAGGGCATAATGCATGATGAGTTCTTATCCTAACACTTGGCCCAGGGCAGTAGGAAATGTGAGTTAGTGGTCATCAGTAATTAGAGTGTTCTGCCCACTCCCACCCCCACATCAGTTGGGATCCATAGCCCCTGTGGTCCCTCACACATTGCTCCCCACCGTGGAATAAATTTCACTTCCCCTAAGAGGATGGCCTCCATGCAAAACCTGCTGAGAAAGGAGAGAGGAAACCCCACAATGTTTTCAGTTCCCAGATCCCGGGCACACACAAAGCCATTATCCACCACTGAGACTCTAAGACTCCAAGGAATAGAACTAATCTAGGAGCCAAGAAGGTGTGTTGCAAGCTGGTTTCCAGAATCTATCAGAAGCCCCTCAGAACTCTCAGAGGCACCCATCTCTGATGCAGGAGACTCGCTTCCTAACATTACTGCATTCATTTCTCACTTTGTTTCTCGGAAAAGCTGTGTGATTCTTTGTGGGCCAGGAGCTTTGCCATCGATTTTCTGGGAAACTAAGTGAATGTTCTTTCTGCCAATCTGAAATTGTTTGGTGGGTGGGTTATTTTTTTCCCCTTTGCTCCTTTTCTTCTTTATGAAAGCTGACAAATGGGGAAGAAAAAGAAAAAGAAAAGAATAAACCCAGTATCACAGGATGCTGGGAAAATAGCTTCTATTTATAGCCTGGTACATTTTCAGACATGTAAACACCTCTGTTAATCGCTGCCCCTGCAGCAAGACCCTGGGGATTATTGAGCTGCCCTGGAAAGCTGGAAACCATATACGGCAGAGGAGTGAAAGGTTTGACAAGGCTAATTGTGCTCCAAGTTGTTTTCAGAAACAGTGGGAATGAGGTCTGTGTCCCGCCTGAACCCGCTGAATAGCAGAGGGCCACACAGGCCTCAGACCCCTCTCAGAGAAAGCAGAATCTTGGCACAGTGAAAGTTTGGCAGGTGTAATCAAGAATGGCCTGGCCAAAACACCTCTAATTGAGCAAATCTAGCTGACAATATAATAGCAGAAATTCTCACTTTGAGTGGCAGCTTCACCACATATTAGCTATGTAATATTGGGAAGCTCCTTTGTGAAACATGAGGCTCAGTTTGCTCATCTATAAACTGGAACAATTATAGTGACCTCAAAAGGTGAACATGAGGATTAGATAAAAATAATATAAGTGTAAAACATCAGACACCCTACAATGTGCTAGCCACAATTTCTGTCAACCAATGCAAAGTTTCTAGACTTGAAAAGAACAGTAAAGTCTGATTCTAATAAAGAAAACAGTAGTACAAACAGATCCCTGAAATGACTCAGAAAGAAAGACTTTAAAACAACTGTTATAAGGATGCTCAAATTTAAAGGAAAATGTTATTACAATAAATGAATAATTGGAGAGTCTCAATAGAGAAGTAAAAACTATAAAATTGCAAATTCTAGAACTGAAAAGTGCAAACTTTTTCACTGATAGTCTAAACAACAGACTGGATGCTATAGAAGAAAAGCAAACTTGAAGACAAATCAATAGAAATTATTCATTCTGAAAATAAGAGAAATATTTTTTTAAAGTGTCTTCAGGTTAGGATATATGTATAACCCATGGACACAGACAATAGTGCAGTGAAAGCCTTGGGAGGGGGCAGAAGCAGGGTGGAGGGGGTCAATGGAGGAAAAAGGGGGTCATCTGTGATACTTTCAACAACAAAGATAAAAATTGTAATTTAAAAAAAGAGAGTCTTAGGGGCCTATGGAACAACAGCATAAAGTTTATCATACATGCAGTCTTACATACATGGGACAGTGCTGAAGATTAAAGGACAATTTTAAAATCAACCAGAGAACAGAAACATACTGTTTCCTACAAAGAAACAATAATATGACTGGTGACAGACTTCTCATTAGGGAAAAATAGAGGCCAGAAGTCAGTGGACAACAACATTAAGTATGAAAGAAAAAAAGAGCGTCAACCTGGAATTTTATGTCCAGTGAAAATATCTTTCAAACGTAAAATAGTTTGTAAAAACAAGATATTTTCAGAGAAACAAAACCAGATAGAATTCATCACCATCAGATTTGCTCTAAAAGTAGATTAGGATGAAGCTAAATTAGACCCCATGGGAACGAACATCCACAGAAAGGCATGAAGAGCCCAGAAATGTCTCTACAGTTTTACACTGATCTACATAATCCAACATGTGCTAAACTTCCTGGAATAAGTTTTATGCAAAAGGTAAAGACAATTGAGACTCTGCTCTTAAATGAATTAATTAACAATCAATTAATTGTAAATGCTGAAATGTTCTCTCGCATGGCTATGAGATAGCCCCTCAGGAAAATCTCTGTGGCCATTGAAGAGCCAGAAAGAATATGGCTTGAACAATGAAGAAAAATAACCAATTGTACATTTATATTATTGGCTTAAAATTCACCATTGGAAATCTTGCTCAATCACCATGAGGACACTTCAAGCATCACTATAAATATGCTAGATTTCACCTGGAAGAGTGAGTTTGATATGGTTACAGGAAGCATGTATGTATCTCTTTGAAGTAGGGAGAGGTCCTCTAAAAAAGTAAGAATGATGATGTAACTAAAAACAACAATCAAAGAACTCATATACACATATTCATAACCAATGGACACAGACAAAGTGTGTGAAGGGGCAGGGACTGCGAGGAGGAGGGTAAAGGGGAGGAGAATTTGGGAGACATCTGTAATATTGATAACAATAAAATTAAATTTTAAGAAATTATCCTATTTCTGTAAGCAAAGATAAAAAAAAATTTAAAAACATCAACATCTGACACACACTCTGATGAATATGTGGTATTGAGTAAGCCAAATGGACTTAGAGTTCTTCCCATTACAAGCTTTTCATGACATATTCTAAAATTTGTTCTTCTAGGTTAAAAACAAAAAAAAACATTTCTCTACTAAAATAGATTTTTTTTTACAATTTCCATCAGATGAAGGCTCCCCCTGAGAAAGCAGGACAGTGTTCCTGGTGAGAAAGATGACAGGACACCATCATGAGAGTGAACTGTGGTCCACCAGCCCAAGAAGATCTAGCTTTGGTGACTTTTTACCCAGCCAACCCGAGTCTGGTTTTGGCTTGAGTTCTAGTCCCTGTGGCCATAGACCGATACTGGAGAGGAAGGTGGGCACTTCCTTCACTCACTGATTTGCTGATGAAATATTTATTTTGTCCCCTGTATATGCCAGGAGATCTCAGAACTCCAGGGATATGCAGTGAAGAACGCACAGCCCCTGAGACAATGGGAGACAGCACCCAGACGGATGGACAAGTAAACTCCAAACCCCAACACAACATTTCCTGCAGGTGGCCATCCATAAAGCCAGAGTGTTGGGTGATACCTGGAGAGACCATAAGCCTCTTTAGCATCAAGTGGCCTGGAAAGGCTCTACAGAGAAAGGGAAACATCGGTGCAGACTTGAAGGGCATTTAGGAAGAAACCAGGAAGCCAAAGACATTGTTTTTCCATCATTTTACTTTAAGGGCAAAATCAAAGGATATAGAAAGATCATCTTTTTAGGAATCATACATATTTCTGTTATTCCTTCCAACTGGTGAAAGAACTTCATTCATTCTACTTTCTGGATGCACCGAGGGAAAACACTTGAGTGGCTTTTGATACTGATGCCTAAATGCAATAATGAGTGAACAATAAAATTTCATTAATACAGAGTTAAAACCACACTTTTCAAAATGTCTCTATTTATATTGAAAAAACAAACAAACATTTGTTTAATTTATTTTTGGTCCAAGAAATAGAGACATGGTTTAGGCACAGATAAATATGGTTAAGAATATTCTTTTTCCTGGTATTTCATATGACAAACAGTGGCAAGAAGGGGATCATATTTAAAGTTTTAATGTATGGAACCATGCTTTTGTTCTCAGGTCATTATTCCCAACTTGGTTCCAACCATTCTTTTTTAAAATCACTTTAAAAAGTGACAAGACTGCACAAGTGACTCGAGGGCCACAGGACGACCTCAAAATCCTGTTTCATTTCCTGGCTGCTGCCTAAAAGTTCACATTGTGTTTCTACCATTTATCTTAAGGATTTGACTCTATTAACATGTAAAACCTCCACACAAAAAAGAGTGATGCTTAAAAACTCCGCATCTTAGTGAAAACACGGTTTCAAAGAACATACTCCCAAAGTGGGAAGTGAGAGAACAGAGCATGAGGACCCCAGAGGGTTAGGACTTGGTAGGATACAGGAAGGTGACACTGGGGGATTTAAAAGATCACTTCTGCTCTTTTTAATATTTTCCCTCAGATTAGCCTGGCTTCCAGTATGGATTTGGATAACATTATACACATTCCTGCCCCCTAACTCCAATATTTTGGGCTTCAAATCAGACTTTATCTCAATTGCACTGTATTTTTATCACAATATGGAAATACAGCAGTAATACAGATGAGAATTAAGCATTACAAAAAGAATAAGGAATGCCCCAGAATGTCTCACGTATTTAAGCTACTACAAAGTACTGAAGCGCTCCCTAAAGAAAACCATAAATAGCTTTATATTCACGACAAGTAACATTAGTGTTGCATGATTTGACCCTTGTCCCAATAAAAAGACAAAGTATGTAAGTGAGTCGTTCACAAAAGAGGAACTACAAATGACTAACAAACATGTAAGAAAAGTTTGAACTTACTGAACTTTAAAACAATAAGTATCAACTTTTACCTAAAACATCAGGAAAGTTGAGAGAGATTGCACACTGCTGTGAACCTATGCAATTTTGTATATATCATATTTGTACAATCACATTTTGAATGTCCTTTATAAAACTTTGTAAATGTTGTTTGTAAGCATTGCCTTGGGGAAATACTTGTATGTAAATATATATTTGAATAGAGCAAATATTGGTGGAAATATAATAAAATGTTAACCATGGTTGTCTCTGAGCCTTGGGGTGATTTCCCCTTCTTTGTGCCTTATTCTATTTCCCCAATTTTCTATAAATAGCATTAATAATAAAAGAAAAAATAAAATGGTTTCAGTGACATAGTCCTAAATGTTCAAATATCTTCATTGCCTGTCCCAGGACTTCCATGGCATACCATCTTTCAGCCTAAACAGAGTGTGCTAATCAGTTTTTATGCCTATTGGTGGAACAGTCTGGAAAACATTACCCATTGTTATAATAATCAAGAGCACTATTTTCACTTCTGTGTTTTATCAGATGATATTTTCCTCCATTGCTTTGCTAACATTCAGAGATTTGGAAAGTATATTTATGAGATAAGACTAACTTTTTTAAAAAAACAAATTTTATTGACATTAAGTGTAGATGCACATGCAGTTGTAAGAAATAATAGAGAGAAGGCCCATGTACCTTTGATCTAATTTTCCCCAATGATAATATTTTCCAAAACTATAGTACAATATCACCACCTGGGTGTCAACAGTTCTACAATCTGCCTTTTTTATTCAGATGTCCCCAGCTTTACTTGTACGTGTGCGTACTTCTATGCAATTTAATCCCTTTGTGTATCCACCACCACAGTCGAGACACAGAGCCCTTCCAGCGCCGCAAGAATCCCTCCTGTTGCTCTTTGGCCAACATGTTTTTACCTCTCAGATTGCAGGTCATATAAACTATCACTAGCCAATTTGTGCATTCACCTCTCTGTGTTTCCTATTTTTATATTATGCATTTGAGTTTTACAGTCAGAGCTTGTCAAATGAGTAAGGTGTGTCCAATATCCTAAAACTTTGAAATTACTCTTAAAGGAAAAATCATTTAGGCCAGAAAAGGTAGGGAGGAAAGTGTATGGGGCAGGGGGTGTTAACTTCCCTTCCTGGCTGTACACTACATACAATGGAATAAACCCTGACTCTATGAAAACATTTCTCTATAAACAAGCTGGTTGGACTAGAAGAAGATGCTTTCACTCAGGAAAGCCTTTTTATCAAAAAAACTGGAAGATTTTTTTTTAAATGCCCATTTTACCAGGCTTCATTTTATAAAATTCTCTAAGTGGAAAAAATAGCCTCTGCTATGGTCTGAATGGGTTCAACTAGGTGTCCATGTGTTCACATGACAGCCTTAGTACTTTCTGATATGAAAAGTGTTCTTTAGAAAGAAGGAGGAACCAAAAGCTCAAGCTCTGTATAAAGTTTCTGACCACTTTGTACCAGAAGCATGCTGGCCATGGTTACTGGTGATAAGCAGGGAAGTCAGAAATTGGACATAGCTCACCATCCAGAAGTTTCTGAGCTACTGATAAGTGTCAGATGTGCAATCCCAGGATGAAAAGCTCAAGGGAAGATCCACGCCAAGTGCAAACCTTTCCCAGGAGCTGGGCCAGGAATGTCCCTTGCTGTGGCGTGAGTTCAGAGGGACACCTGTCACTAGAAAGTATCTTCACTATCCAAGGACAGTCAGGCCTGTGGTTCTGGAGTTTCTCACTCATCTATGAACCCAGAAGCCACTCCATGGTTCAGATGTGACTCATTCAATTGACCATTATTGACCATGAATATTGTAATGAACACACGCAATTGTAGGGATATGCAAAATGGGACAATTTCAAGGAACAGCTGCATAAACAAAATGTGTTAGGCTAACAGTCTGTAATATACATTAGGCTAATCATCATTTAAAAAAACAAAATAGTTGTTAGGAATAGGAGTACATGATCTAAAACTCAGGAAGGGATTATCTCTCACAGAGCAGCCCCAACCTCTTGGAAAATGCCCCCTATGAGGAGCTCAGGGTAACATGGCCCTCTGTTACCTTCTATGCAAGAGAGTATAATGGTGGTCTGCTCCAGTGGTGTATTGGTTGGCTAGGGTTTTCATAACAAAACTAGAGGCCCGGTGCATGACATTCATGCACTGGCGGGGGTAGGGGGGAGGATAGTCATTAGCCTGGCCTGTGCCCTCTCACAGTCCAGGACCCCTCAGGGGATGTCCGACTGCTGGCTTAGGCCCGTGTGGAGTGGGCCTAAGCCAGCAGTCGGACATCCCCCTAGGCGTCCTTAGCACTGCCACAGAGGCAAGAGAGGCTCCCACCACTGCCGCTGCTCTCACCAGCCATGACCCCGGCTTCTGGCTGAGTGGCACTCCCGCTGTGGGAGCACACTGACCACCAGCAGGCAGCTCCTGCATTAAGCATCTGCCCCCTGGTGGTCAGTGCGCATTATAGTGACTGGTCATTCCGCTGTTTGGTTGATTTGCATATTAGCCTTTTATTATATAGAATACCACAGACAGGACAGCTTAAGCAACAGAAACTTATATTCTCACAGTTCCAAAGGCTGGAAGTTCAAGGTCAAGGTGCTGGCAGGGTTGGATTTTAGTAGATAGCTGTGTCTACTTTCCACTTTCCCTTGTTTCTCCTTAAGGATGCTACACAGATTTTTATTCCATCATCTTTCTTTGCTCCACGAAGCCCATGGAGTTTGGGGGAGGCTGACTCTACACCATGTCAGAGAGTGGCTAGGTCAGCCTCCCCCAAACTCAGAGTAACCTTTTCTTCTCCTGGACATCATGTCATTTGACACACGCAGTCAATTAGGTTTACTTTCAGGAGTGCTGTTTAGAGTTATAGGATAGAAAACAAAGGGAGCATCTTTTAGGTGAAGCACAGTCTCAGAAGACAGTGCTTGACCAACTCTGAAATGTCTCCTACTCTGCACTTGCAGCTGCATGGAATCAGCCAGTTTGACTTGGTTTATCTGTTATCTGTAAACCTAAACAGTCCTAACTGATATGCACATACAAAAGGAAAGTCCCAAGAGACTTAAATCATTTTGCATTTCTTTTGAAAACGTAATCTTTTGATAAAGACTTGGTGTTGAGAGGCCTCAACTTGAAGCTTTTCTGTCAGTGAAGAATGCAAAGGACTTGGCATCTGAAGAATTTAATGGTGTGGTACTTGTTGTTGAGAAACTTAATCTTAGGAAGTTGCTTATTAATTTTGAGTCTCAGATTCATCTGCTGCAAAACTAGGGGAAAGGTATATATCTGGAGTTCTCATACACCCTTATCCCAACAATGAATGTGGTTGACTTGGTTAAAGTGTAAGGTAAACGGTAGATATTAACAACCTGGGCCAATATTCACTTAAGTGGAATAATGGAAGATAAAGCCAATTTACCCCTTCACATAAAATGTTTGCTATCTTTGACAGAGAATCAATAAGTGCAAAACTTCCAATATAAACTACAGATGAGATGCATGGCACAAGTTTACTTCTCACTCCTCCCACATGAGTGGCGAGGACTGAGACCTTCCATGAGAACCAAGGGTGGCTGAACAACCTCAGCCTCCACTTCCCCCCCCCCCCCGTATTTTTTTAATATCAAATAAATCAAGGTTACAATGACATTATTCATTCCTTCATCTAAGTAAGGTGGGAAGTCATGGAAACCTGGAATTCTCCTTTTATGGAAGTGTGTTTCCACTTGGTAAACACTTTCAGACATAGTGACTATAGAGTTCATGGAGAAGAATGTAAAACACATGCGATGCCTCAACTGTGTGTTTTGTGCATTCTCAGCATTCGACATCTTTTGTCCTGAATGTTTGATCTTATTTTGTCACTAATGCCAAATGTTTAACTCAGAAAGCTAAGATTCAAGAAGATGATGAGGGCTGCTTTATTCACCTACACATGTTCATTTCTTTTTGTTCCAAAGGGCATCACAACATATACAGGAAGGGGAGAATGCACTCCCTGGTGTCCCAAGTAAGATTACATGCAACTAAATCACAAAGACATTAAAGTAATAAATCTTCCTTTGTGTGGAAACCGAACCATCACACAGTTGCTATCCCAAGGGAAGGCAGGGTGGAGAGAGGGGAGGAAAGAAGGAAGAAAGAGGTGGTTGATGGAGGTCATTAATTTTTTTCCTTACCAAAAAAAAAAAAAAAAAAAAAAAGCCATAAACCTGCTGCTTCCTCTATTGCTCATTCACTGCTGACCATTAAATTCTTTTGCAAAAGTGTGTCCCTTGGGTGAATCTGCCTCAAAACTAAAATTTGCATGGTTAAGTTAACGCAAATCCACAGTTTGAAAGATAAAACTTCTAAAATGAGATCTTACAATTACTGGTGGCAATCTCCCACAAAAGTGAAAATATAGTGTGAATAAAGAAATTTACTTACCCTTTGTCCAGTTTATATCCTTTTTAAAGCCAACTGTTTGCTTTCAGGTGTTGTCATAGAGAACGGAAAAAGTCCTTCTTATAATAGAAACCTACCCACTTCATATCCTTTGCCCGGAAAAAAGACAGACAATAAATAAATTGAGGTAGAAAATTTCAATAACCTAATGCTGAATATTAATCCCAAGTGGAAGCATGCCAACATTAAAATATAACATGCCATTTTAAAACTACTAATGCTGGAATGAACAGTAGCCTCTCTTAATACACTAGAACATTTTCCTGCAGATAGAAGCAGCAGGGAACAGGACTGCATGCCCCTGGACGCCAGCACCCGCCTGCCAGGGACCTTGCCAGACCCAAGCTTCACATGGCATGTGTCAAGGGCGTCCCAAGACAGGGACTCTACCACTCCTCATGAAGGTTAGTCAGAGGAAATTGTCATCTAATAGTCACCAATATTCAGTGTCCCAGTAAAATCACAGACCCCTTTTGCTGGCAAATATAACTTCTAGACACCCCCCCCCTCCTCTATTTCCCCATTCAGAATCTATTCATCCACTGTCCATCATTGTAAACACATTTCAATGTTAAACAAAATAAAACACAAATACAAAGCCAATTTATCGCTTCTCTCAAGAGCATTCTAAAGTCAAAAATGTTCTCCTAATAATTATTCACTTTCTTTACTCTTTAATTTTATTCTTTATACACAGTTAAAGAATACCATGTTTAAGTACCATGGGGAGAAAAAGCTTGTTTCAAATTAAAGAAACAAAAGGAATGAAAGGAAAATAAATAACTAGAGTCTGAGAACTTGCTGGTGTTCAAGATTAAAAGATATTAGGACCTTGCTTAAAAATAGTGAGGTACTCTGGTTCTGTGATTTCAAGTCAAATAATTTGACATTGGCACTTCGAATATTTAATATTCCCAGCATGCCAAAAAGTGATATGCGATGTCCCTTGATAGCTCTTAAGGGTACAGAGTATATATATATATATATATATATATATATATATATATATATATATATTAGAGGCCCAGTGCATGAAATTTGTGCATGAGGGGAGGGGGGGTCCCTCAGCCCTGCCTGCACCCTCTCCAATCCGGGACCCCTCGGGGGATGTCTGACTGCCGATCCCTGCGGGATTGGGCCTAAACCGGCAGTCAGACATCCCTCTCACAATCCACGACTGCTAGCTTCTAATTGCTCACCTGCCTGCCTGCCTGATCACCCCTAACCACTCTAGCTGCCTGCCTGATCGCCCCTAACCACTCTGGCTGCTGGCCTGATCCCCCTAACTACCCTCCCCTGCCAGCTTGATCGCTCTAACTGCTGTCCCCTGCTGGTCTGGTCCCCTTAACTGATCTTCCCTGCTGGCCTCATCGCCCCTAACCACCTCTGCCTCAGCCCCGCCACCATGGCTTTTTCCGGAAGGATGTCTGGAAGATGTCCAGTCTAATTAGCATATTACCCTTTTATTAGTATAGCTTAGAGGTCTGGTGCACACCAGTGGGGTCCCTCAGCCTGGCCTGCGGGATTGGGCCAAAACTAGCTCTCCGACATTCCCCCGGGGGTCCCAGATTGTGGGAGGGTGCAGGCCAGGCCGAGGGACCCCGCTGGTGCATAATCGGAGCCAGGGAGGGACGTGGTAAGTAGGCCAGCTGGGGAGGGACTGTGGGAGGGCTCCAGGGCATGTCCGGCCCATCTTGCTCAGTCCCGATCTTCCAGACTCCAGCAGGAAGCTAACCTACCAGTTGGAGCATCTGCCCCCTGGTGATCAGCACATGTCATAGCGAGTGGTTGAGCAGCCTTAGCATATCATTAGCATGTTATGCTTTGATTGGTTGAACAGACGACCAGAACTTAGCATATTAGGCTTTTATTATATAGGATATATTCATTCACATGTAAGCTACCTGTATGTTTAAGGCCACAATAAATTAAACTCAGTGCTTTGATGCATGAACCAAATTCATCTAAGGTTTCTAGGAATTGAAGTTAAATCAAATATTGCATAAAAAGTGGAAGAATTCTACTTCAATCCCTTCTTTTACCAACCTTTATTTTTACAAAGTCCAGTGAAAATATTTATCATTGTTTTATAAAGTTCAAATAATCTTGAGTTGAGATCAGATAAGCAGCTTTATTTACCTCACTCAGTTTCATTCTAAGATTCTGATTCTTTTCAGGGGATATTCATGTTGGTCAGTAACTGTTTTTTCATTGAATTTTATTCAAAACACAATTTACAATGCTCAACAATAAGGTAACCATGCATCCCAGGTCACACGGTTTTCCTGGCATCCATTGGGGTTAGCATTTTAGCACTCTCAAAAGTGTACTGGTTTGGAAGATAAACATACGTGGTTACTCTAGAATGTCCACCCAGTGAAACACCGTGAAAACAAAGGGAGAGGCTGTGGATCAGACACAAAAGCTCAAAGAATTACTAGAGCAAGACTTGACGAATGCCCAGAGCCTGTCCACTGAAGGAGGTATTTATATGAGCACAAGAAGAGAGAAAAAGGAGGCAGGAAGGCACCAGCTCTGCAGCAGAGGGCTCTTAGGGCTGAGCTTGGTTCTACACACTGTACAACAGGCAAAAGGAATGTGTGGTTCATTTCAAACTAAGCAGTGCTGTGAATTGAGCCCACGCCAAACCAAGATGATATTACCTTTGGTGTTTCCACCTAGAAGATTCACAAAGAAGATTTCAAGACCCCCTTGAGAAGTTAAGGCCTGGAACAGCTCTGGTCTCTGGGGTCTGATCACACCATGTTCCTGGCCTCTGTTTCCCATATTCTGTAAGCCACAGAGAGGTTCCAGGCACACAAACTATTCAGGTAATTGAGTGAAAATTATAATGTTCTGGTCAGAGTGATATGGAGAGTATTAGATGAGAATTGTTACCTATGGAGACCTGAAATATTTCTATCAAGCCTTTTTCAAGGGAAGACTCAGAATGATTTTTCTAAATAATATGTAAATAAAATTAATGGGTGAGGTTTTCAAATCACAGTTACCCTTATGTACACACACACTATTCTAAAGGAGGCTAGAAAAGAAAGTTCATGGTCTTACTTGAAGGAAATAACAATGAATTTTAAAATAATTAGGGGGAAAACTTTCTAAGGAACAAATGAAACATGAGAAAATCTAATTCTCCTTCTGAAATACATTCCCCCTCCTGTGAAAATGACTAGTTGGCAGGGAGTACCTCATTTGATTAGAAAGGAAAAATCAACTTCCTAAATACAAGTCTCTATGCTTATTTTGGCTCATAAGTGCATTTGCTACATCTGATAAAGGGTTAATAGCCAAAAGACATAAGGAACTCATACAACTTAACAAAAGGAAGACAAAGAATCCAATTAAAAAATGGGCAAAGGTCCTAAATAGACACTTCTCCAAAGTGGACATACAGATGACCAAGAGACATGAAAAAATGCTCGAAGTCACTGATCATCAGAGAGATGCACATTAAAATGACAATGATGTATCACCTCACACCTGTCAGAATGGTTACCATCAACAAATCAACAAATGACAAGTGCTAGTAAGGAAGTAGAGAAAAGGAAACCCTAGTACACTGCTGGTGGGAATGCAGGCTGGTGCAGCCATTATGGAAAACAACATGGAGTTTCCTCAAAAAATTAAATATAAAGCTGCCATTTGTTCCAGTAATCCCACTTCTAGGAATATATCCTAAGAAACTCAAAACACCAATCAGAAAGAATGTGTGCATACCTATGTTCATAGCAGTACAATTTACAATAGCTAAGATCTGGAAACAACCCAAGTGCCCATCAGTAGATGAGTGGATAAAAAAGCTGTGGAACACTATGCAGCAGTAAAAAGAAAGATCTCTTACCCTTTGAGACAACATGGAGGGACCTACAGAGTATTACACCAAGAGAAATAAGCCAGTCAGAGAAAGGCAAGTATCACAGGATCTCGCTCATATGTAGAATCTAATGAACAAAATAAACTGATGAACAAAATAGATCCCAAATAGATAGAAGCATGGAACCAACTGTCCAATCTCAGAGGGAAGGCGGGGTGGATGGGTGTGTGGGAAGAGATCAACCAAAGAACTTGTATGCACTTATACATAACCCATGGACACAGAGAATAGGTAGTGAAGGCCAGGGGCAGAGGGTGGAGGCAGACTAGAAGGTGTCAATGGGGGGAAAAAGGGACATATGTAATACTTTCAACAATAAAGATTATTTTTAAGTGCATTCGTGCCTCTCTGGATATGGGAATCTATGATGACTCACCATAAGTGGAGGCTATCTGTGGGCAAAAACATGAGGTAGATTTTAGATTAGAGGAATAACACCTCCAAGATCAGCCCCACCAACATGCCCCTTCCTTGCATCACTGGGGGAGTCATGTGCCATGTAAATTTTCAAGTGAAGTTAAAAAGTAAGCTGGCCTGCCTTCTGCTCAACAAATGAACTGCACAATTCTCCAGAAAGAATGAAGTACAGCAAAGCGAGACTTGCAACTGTATTTCTTAAGTTTGAGAAAAGAAGAAAAGCTAGTGCTTTCCAAAGTCCTCATCAGTTCTAAAGTGTCGTAAGGACTGAGATTTTTCTTAACATTCTAACTCCACAGAATTGGTAGCTACTCGTATATGTAAATACAAGTACAGGTACAGCTGCCATGATCTGTTTCAGTTTAAAAAAGAAAAATATTAAAATATATAAAAGTAGGCCGGCCAGCATGGTTCAGTGATTGAGTGGCGACCTATGAACCAGGCGGTCATGATTCGATTCCTAGTCGGGCTTAATCCCCATTGCAGGCGTGCAGGAGGCAGCCAATCAATGATTCTCTCATCGTTGATGTTTCTATCTCTGTCTCCCTCTCCCTTCCTCTCTGAAATCAATAAAAAAAATTTTTTTGAAAAAGAACATTATAATTTTCACTCAATTATCTGAGTCATCATTCAGGTAATTGATAAATAGTAGAAAACAAATGTACACTAAAACTACAGCTCCCCTCCATCTCCTGGCCCTCAGTGTTTGCCTGGGGCCACGAGTAGAGCAGGAGCAAAATTATAATGGAGCCATCTCATTAATTCTTACCTTTTTAGCAGGATTCTTTTAAACAAATCTCTACGCGTAGTAATCACACGCTTTTTCGTGTTGTATGATGAAGAAAACTAAAACTCTGTTTGAGCCCATGTCCCTCCCTGTTAATCACTATTGTTAAATATGATGGTGGTTTTCTTAAAGTTGTTTAGTCTTCAGAAAATGCAATTACAGGTGGGAGAGTTAGGGACTTGTTAGAAGTCAATCACATACCATCTTGTGATTCCTTATTTCTCACCACCGGTGGTCCAGTTGGTACGGAAACAAAAGGGACCATCAAACATAGCTAGTGTAGTGTTCTTAGTGTTCTGAAAGTCTAGTGATGTTTTCATTCAACAAGACCTCCTTCTTATCCCCCACTTCCCTCTTTCCTAGTAAAAAATTTCCAACAGCATTCATTACCATTGGGGAATTTAACTCACAAGCAAACGCCACTTTCCTTAAACACGTTAAGCGCCCTGTCAGTCACCGGTGACTGATACTATACTTTCCATCGGGAAGACAAAGCAGGCTGGGCGCTTAACGCATTTAACTTACCTTAAGAATCAAATAGAAGTGCTTAGGCCTGATGAAATCTAACCCAAAACAGAGTCACTTAAAATTCTCTGCTAAACCTCTTCTATTTTGGGGGGACTTCTGAACAAAGTAGCTTCTAAAAACCGAGGACAGTCTCCTCCCATCACTTTACAAATTAATGGGATGTTGAAAGTGTGCAACATTTGAGATCTGCACTACGTTATGTGTCTAGATAGCAACTGTGCACCTAATGACACCCAGGTGACTACTTCCCCAGTCTCTTGAGCTGCATAATGCTCATTTCCAATCTCGTCTCGCCGCCTGTGATAGGCAGTAATTAAAGATGCGAAGTATTTGTCACTCATACCAAATCCCACATTTAGTTTCTCTGAGTCTCCCGACCCCCAAGGAGAAAGTATAAACAAAAGTGTAAAATCTGACCTGCTGTGCAAGGACACTCTTTAAATATTCTGATGGGATTCTAGCCTGCTTCCCCGAAGCTAATAATGTGGTTGTAGGAAGAATGAATGGCCTTGGTTTTCTTGATGAGTGATTGTTAGTTTCAGGATCAGGGAGCTGTGCTAGCACTTTAAGGCCACATTGCTGTGCTGGAACTCAGCCTGAGAATCACTGCACCGAACCCGTAAACACAGACAGAGCAGAGCCACCTGAGCCTGAAAGAGCTGGCCCGTGACGCACAGCTGCTCTACGCCCGCACTTCTCTACGCACTCTCCCTACATGCCTCTCCCTTGTTCAAAGTGAGCCTGACTTTTGCATTTGGATGCTTCCATGCACAGTTCTGCACATTACTTTCTAGGAATCCATTAATGGCCCTTCAGAATCCCTCTATACCAATGCATGATGCATTGTATTTATGGTATCCTTTAAGGAGTACATACATTTAAACACAAGAAATTATTTAAACAAGTTTGAAGCTGTAGGAGCTGCACAGGTGGCAGGAAGGAGAAACCCAGAAGACCTGTGTCCTGTTCACCTTGAGCTAACCTCCCACACCCCTCCCTTGCTTCTCACAGAGCTGCTGAAAGTAATACAAAATTATATTGTATGTAAACTGTAATTGAAACATAAAATTTAAGCCTGGATGGTGTTGTTCAGTGGTTAGAGTATTGCCCCAAAGACCTGTGGGTTGAGGGTTCAATTCCCAGTCGGGGGGCAAGTGTCTGGGTTGCAGGTTTGGTCTCTAATCCCAGTCCAGGGCGCCTGTAGGAGGCAACTAATCGATGTGTCTCCCTCACATTCATGTTTCGCTCTCACTCTCTCTCCCCCTCTCCCTCCCTCTCTCTGTCTCTAAAAATCAATGGAAAATGTATCTTCAGGTGAGGATTAACAAGGCAACATTTGAGACCTACACTGATTCCAGAAGTGTCATTTAGGACCTTTGCCCATGCTTTCATTGGATCATTTGTCTTCCTTTTGTTAAGTTGTATGAGTAAGGCATGTCCTGTGCCCTCAACGGTGTTGCAGTCTAGTCAGGGGCAGACAGAAATGTGAGTGCGCCTGTTGCCCCACATCTTCACAGATTTATTATTTGGGAGCATTTTTTAAATTAATCACCTTCGTGGGTTTGTAGTAGTCTCTCAATGGTCTTTTTAACATATATGACCTGATTACATTGAGCACTTTTCCTTATACTTACCAGCCATTTATGTTTTCTTCTTAACGAATTGAATGTTCAAGCCTTTTGCCAGTTTTTATTAGTTTTGTTTGTCTTCTTATTATTGAGTTGTAAATATTTTTAATTTAAATTTTCTCAGTTACAGTTCACACTCCATATTATTTTGTATTAGTGTCAAGTGTACACAGTATGTGGTTAGACAATCATATGCTTTTCAAAGTGTTCCCCCCAATATTTCCAGTACCCGCCTGGCACCATACAAAGTTATTACAATAGTATTGACTACATTCCCTGTGCTGTACTCTACATCATGACTATTTTGTAACAACCAATTTGTACTTCTTAATCCCTCACCTTTTCCACACAACTCGCCCACTCCTCTGGCAACCATCAGTTTGTTCTCTATATCTGTGAGTCTGTTTCTGTTCTGTTTGTTTCTTGATATTGTCCTTTAGATTCCACATATAAGTGAACTCATACGGTATTTTTTATATATTGATTATAGATCTAAATCCTTTGTCAAATATATGTATTACCAATATTTGCTCCTAGTAAGCCACTTGCCTGATTTTCTTAATAATGTGGTTGATAAAATCAAAGCTTTTTATTTTGATCAAGTTTAATTTATTATTTTGTTACGGTTCATGCTTTTAGATCCTAAGAAATAATTGCCTACCCTGGAGATGCTCTCTTCTTTTTTCATGGAAATACTAGGGGCCCAGTGCACGAATTCATGCACCTTGAAAGGAACTGTGGGCCGTGAGGCTGTGGTAGGCACAGGGGCGGGTCTCAGCCCATCCTCCACGCTCCTGCCCAGTTCCTCCCACCACTGCCCCCGGTCCCCTGTCTGCCAGCAGTCCTGGTCCCACCACTGCTGCTCACACCCGCTGATGGTGCCGAGCAATTGGGACCGGCGCTGGGCACCAGCAGTGGGTGCAAGTGGTGGCTCTGGCACCACCAGTGGGTGTGAGCTGGGTCATCGCCGGCAGTGGATGTGGCTGCTGGTCTCGATCTCCCCTCAGGAGCAGGGGGAGGTGGAGAAGCCCTGAGGGGCAATTGGGGCCAGCAGCCGCCACTCACACCCACTGATGGTACCAAGCAATCGGGGCCGGCACTGGGCACCGGCAGTGGGTGTGAGCAGCTGCTCCAGTGCCAGCAGCAGGTGCAAGCCAGACCAGCGTCAGCAGCAGGTGTGAGCGCCAGGTGGGACTGCAGCTTGCAGGAGCAAAGAATTTTCAGTAACCACCAGAGGCTCACCCCAATGACAGTGACCAGCACCCCGCCTTGTTCGAGCACCCCCACTCACCTGCTCCACCATCCTGCCACAGCCAACGCATGCCATGTTCTGCACATGTCTCCTGGTGGTCAGCACATGTCATAGCGACTGGTTGTTCGGTTGTTCCAGTTGTTCCGCTGGTCAGTCTATTTGCATATTAGCCTTTTATTATATAGGATAGTTTTTAGATATGTGATCCAACTCAAATTATTTCTGTGCTTGGCCCTGTATTAGTTCTCTAGGTCTGCCCTAACAAATTATGACAAGCTGAGTGGCTTAAAGAAGTATGAACTTACTCCCTCACAGTTCTGAAAGCCCAAAGTCTGAAATCAAGCCCTGAGGAGGGCCACACTCCCTCCAGAGGCTCTAGGGGGAATCCTTCCTTCTCTCCCAGTGTCTGGTCCTGGTATCCTTTGGCTTGTGGCTGCCCCACTCCTGTCTCTGCTCTGTCTTCCTGTGGCTTTCTTCCCTGAGTCTCTCTCTGAGAAGTCTTCCTCTCATTTCTCTCATAAGGACACCAGTCATTAGACTTAGGGTCCACCCTACATCCAGAATGATCTAATTTCAAGATTCTTAATTATATGCATAGTAACCCTATTTCCAGATAAGGTCACATTCTGAGGTTCCTGGTAGATGTGAGTTTTTGGAGATCACTAAAAAAGATATGAGGTAGAAGTTCAAGTTTACTTTTCTCCACATGGATACTCAGTTTCAGTGTAATGTGTGACAATGACTTTCTTTCCCCAGTAGAATTACTTTAGAAGCCATATGTTGTTTGATGATGATGATGTTCAAATAGTCCATATTCTTACTAAATTTTTGCTCTTCTGGTTGTACAATCACTGAGAGAAAAGTGTTGAGGTCACAAAAGTGTTGAAATCTACTGAACTATATTTGTGGATTTGTCTATTTTTCCCTTTAATTGTGTTATTTTGCTTCATGTATTTTGAAGCTGTCATTAGGTGCATACACATCCAGAATTATTGTGTGTTCCTTATTAAAGGAACCTGTCACAATTATGAACTGTCTGTATCTCTGATCTTATACTTTGCTTTGATGTCTGCCCTGTCTAAAGTTAGCACAGACACTATAGCTTCTCCCAGGCTACCAGGAAGCTCAGAAATGAACCAATAATTAAACATAACACAATCTGCTTATTTATTTGTCTTTTACCCATTACCTTATTTTTTTTACTTTAATTATAAAGTGTGTAGGCAATGCATCTGGAGAAAACCATGAATCCACAAACGCCCAATTAATAGAATCAATTCCTTGCATTTGATTCCTATTGTCACTATTTGATTTCACATCCCTGTCTTGTCTTAACTGGTCTCACTGTGACTATCCAATCTTCCTTAGCTATACCCTGAATAAATTCAACTGAATGGATGTCTCTCAAATGTTTGCACCCAAAAAATCACTTTGCACACGTTTCTACAAAATGAAAACTCTGTGAGATCTTCCATGTGCTTCATTCATGTTGTGGCTTCTGCAGGGCCCAGCGCAATGCCCTCTATGTAGGCAGACAGTAAATATTTATCCAATGTGCTGTTGTGACAGGGCAGACTGTAGATTAAAACCCTGGCTTAGTGAGGAAACCACAGTCTCACCAAAATGGCAGTTAGTAAGCTTGTTCCATTTCAGCACAGCTCTTCGCCTGTGCACAAAACAGATAGAAAACAGATAAATCAGTGACCCTCTCTCCCATCATGAAACCCAGCCAACGCTTTGCAGCAGGTGACTGACCGCAGAGTCAATTATCGCTTATTTGGCAGCGATATAGTCAAGTGGCTCATGCAAATGTCTCTCCTCGCTGAAATTCTGGGCTGGAAAGCTAGACCCCAGATCACTGGCATTTGGCACAGGAGAAATTTGTTAGAGTTCTGAACTATCGTACTTGCCCCTTCTGTATATCCAAGCCATTTTTCACTTCCAGGGGAAGTCTTTAATTCAGGCTTGGGAGTGGCTAAGATACTGGCAGCTCTTTGTTCTCTGAGCTTATAAAACAGGAAGGAATCATGGTAGAGTCCTTTTGAAGAAGGGAGTCTGATTGTTGATAGTGAGGATAAGAGCAAGACATAGCAGATATGTTTTAGCCTCATCACTAAAAGATATTCCACAACCCTCATGCCTTTGCCAGAGTTGAGGTGCCATAGAGCTGCTGATCCTTGTCCATAATTCTGTCAGTCAGCTTCTTAGAAAAACAACCAATAGGAGATCATAGATAGGTAAGCAGATAGAGAGATAGATAAACAGAGTTTAAGGAATTTGCTCACGTGATTGTAGGCAGCTGGCAAATCTGAAATCCATAGGACAGACCAGCAGGCTGGAATTGCAGAGTGAAGTTTCTTCTTCTGGGGAAACCTCAGTTTTTGCTCTTAATGCCTTCAACTGATTGGATGAGGCCCACCCATCCAATAGAGGCCAATCTTCTTTGCTTAAAGCCAACCAATTTTAGATCTGAAGCATATCTACAAAAATACCTTCACAGCAACATCTAGGTTAGGGTTTGATTAAATAACTGGGGCCTATAATGTAGCCAAGTTGACACACAAAATCAACCACCACAGTAATCTTACAACGTACAGAATTAGCAAAGAGGGGCAGCATCTAACAGAGCAAATCTTAGAATCGTTCCATTAAGAAATGCCAAAAGACAATATCCAGTTTTATGTAGTCAGCAACACTTAATAAAAGTGTGAGGCTTGTAAGATAAGAGAATTCAAAGGGAAAAATCCATTTGGGAAGATTCTTCATGGCCAGGGGGTGGTCTGAGCTTCATCTTGAAGAAACTCTAGGATTCAGAGTAAAGTCATAAGACCCCTCGTTTAGGTAACCTAGAGTGTAAAATCAGCATGGTGACTTAGGTCAGGAATAGAGTCTTAGATTTTGAGTTTATAGAAATAGAAATGATGTTATAAAGGATTCTGCCTATTCAACATAATTATCCTGAAAGAAGAAATGGATCGTGTTTTCTGATTATGATTTTTTGAAACATCTAAACATGCCTTACAAGTTCAATAACACTTCCAAGTCTGTGGTTGCTTTTGTTCCTCAACAAAACCTTGTGATAGCACAGGATCTATGTCATGATGGCCATTATGTACATGAAGATGTTCTCAGCATCATACAGATGGCAATTAGCACAGCGGGGACCTTAACCCAGCCTCTGAGTCTGCAGACAGCATTCTCTCTCCTGTGCCTGCACAATGCACTGTGCGACACCAAAGTGGTATTGGGTGAAAAATTGCCTAAGCAAGTGTTTATCAAAACAAGTTTTTAAAGGGATTGGTTTTCGGTGTCCTGGCAAAAAATACAAAAGGCCATTAACATGAAAAAAAAAAAGACTTAACCTTGCCAGTTATTAAAGAAATGCAAATTAAAACAAGATATCATTTCTCACTTTTCAAATTGATGAAATGTTGTTCTTTGGTATTTGTAGGCTCAGTTGCTGCCTCAAACGTCAACTTCCGTGGACTATTCTATCACTTTTTTCATAACAACATCTCCTCTAAAGCTCCTTAAACGTGTCTTAATGGGGTGTCAAACAAGCTTATTCTTGCATCCAAGTGTATCTTAAATAGCCAGGGAGAGAGGGAATGGTTTCAGTCACCCACATAACAAGGATGCAGCTGACCCCTCTGGAGCCAGCTGGGAAACATCATCAAAAACAAAACAAAACAAACCAAAAAACAAAAACAAAAAACGGCAGCAACTGCATTCTGAGGACAGGGAGACTAGGCCCCATGCTGGCAAGGATGAGATTCTTCCTCTCGCCCTAATTGTTTTTGAGGTTGCTACAGTACGGCTATTCACCTAGAAGGAACACATGAACATGTTAAATTACATGTGAGCTGCAAACATAAAAGCCAGCCTGAAATTGAGGAGCCTCGCTGGGTCTCTGAGTTGCATTCCTCCTCTGACCCCTAATTATGCCGCCCAACCTCTCTGGTCTGTGATAATATTAATTTGAGGATCCCAGCAAGGTAATTACATTCTTAGCAAATGAAAAGCCCACATGAACAGCACTCCACTGCACACAACAGGACTATTGTACTCCTTAAAATTGTTCTTAGAGGATAAAAAAGAAGAAAAAATTGTTGAGAAGGTTGATATTTTTGTGTTTAGCAAATAGCAAAAGATGGCCAATATAGCAAGAGGAAAGGATAGGGCAGCAGAATAAAATCAATGTTGAAAACATATTATCTCCCAGAAGTCAGGAAGGAAATGATTAGGATATATGAGTACACAAACAACATAGCCCACTCCCCCACCAAAAAAAGAGGGGAGGAGGAGTTAAATTAATGTATGATTTTTTAAAAAATACCATAAATAAATTTTAAAAGAACATTTTGCAAAAAGTATTTGGGATATAGAAAGCAATTCAAGGCCCAATTTCCTTCCTGTACAAATGTTTCTCACAAATAGAGAAAGGCAAAACTTAAACCACCTCATATAAAAATAGATAGTTAAAAATATAAACAGATAAAATAAGTAAAGATATTCAACATCATAATTATTAAGGAAGTTTCAATCACAATAAGTTTTTATCTACCAGATTTTTAAACTAAAGACCTTAATAAACTTACTTTTCAGTAAGGCTTGGGATAAACAAGTAAGGCTAGGAACAATTAATTAGGTGTGGCTTTCCTGGAGAGTAATTTAACCGTAGCAATCAACAATTGAAAATGTGCATCTCCTTTGTCCTAGCAATTCCACTCCCAAAAATGTATCCACTGCTTGAACAAGTATGCAGATCTGTGTTCCACAATGTTTACCTCAGCTGTCTTTGACCATGGGAAACAATTGGAAACAAGCTAAGTGCTCGTGAATAGATGTCTCTTAGATTTACTATAGACATTATTGACCATCCTCCCAAAGAATACCATGCAGTCTTTTAAAAGAATGAGACGTGGAGAAGAGCCTAACTGATACTAAATGGGCTGGGGGGTGGGGAGGAAGAAGCAAATTGCAAAAGAGAATGTGTAGGGCAAAACAATATTTTAGTAAAAATTTCTGGAAGGTTGAATACACAATACGTTCATAGAGGTTGCAGAAAAGATAAATTTTACTTTTTTACTTTGTGCCATTCAGTAACATTTGAAATTTTGCCCATTTGAAGCATGCATATATTACTTTTATAATAAGAGACTAACTTAAAAATTAGAGAAATTAAATTAAAACAGTAAAATAATCCTTGTATAGTGATATATTTTAACAGATCTGAATTTAACAAAATACCTTGGCTTGGAAAAGATATAGGATGAAAGAGGCCCTTTAGCATGATAATTTTAGTAGAATCCCTTGTTAAATGGGATACCTTGATTAGGATATAAAGTTAATCTTTAATCTTAATTAAGATGTAAAGCTAAAGTATGACCGTCCTCTAACATGCTGCATTATATCACATTAGTTAAGCTTTATTTCATAGCTCACAGTAGAGCACTCATTCCTCTACTGAAGGGAGCTATATCGTAGTTATGTATTGATAATAAATTACCAAGAATTTATTTTACCATCTTCCCTTAAATTTGATATTACTGTTCCCTCTTTTCAAAACAAACAAACAAACAAACAAACATGTTTTTATTTATTTTTAGAGAGAGAGGAAGGGAGAAGGGAGAGATAGAAACATAATGGGAATCGAGCCCCCAATCCTGGCATGTTCCCTGACATGGAATCAAACCAGCAACCTCTTGATGCATGGGGTCGATGCTCAACCACCGAACCACACTAGCCGGGCATACTTTTAGAAAATCATGTACTCTTCATATTATTTTCAGTTTGCCAAATGCAAGCCTTTCATCCAAAGTGAGGTTAGAAAATAAAGTTCACTTCTCTTTTGTGCAAAGCATATACAGATGCTCTGAGCACCTGTCTTGTAGATTTCTGTGATGAGAAATTACTTCATTGCTCCTGGACATAAATGTCTGTTCCTAAGCTATCCAGTCCATGACATTGTACTTAATAAATAAGAAGTGTTCACGTGTTAACTGTGGTTCTTTAAGGAATATATTTAAAACACACACACACAAACAAACAAAAAAAACTCTTTCAGAGAGTTATCTTCTCTTGCATTTCCTGCTTGCAGCCAGAGTTCAGTCTTCAATCCACCTCACAACTTCCAAATCTGGATTCATCAATTTATTTTCTCAATCACTTTTTAAATTCTTTTACTCCAATCTCCCAAAAGACTCTGAAATGGAGTAGATGGAAAATAGGGAAAATATCCCCACCTATGACCCAAATCACCTTTTATAAAAAAAAAAGAAATTACAAAGTGTTTTAGGTAATTAAAAACAGAAAATATTATTTTGGAAGTATCCATCAACTATGACTGCTTTGCAAAGTTTTAGTGATAATTACAGAGCCTGGAGAATATTCAGTGTAGAGCTTATTCAAATGCCCATCATTCTGCCTTGAGGAAGAAACAATTTCTCTGGAGATGGGATTCTGAAGGGTCCACTGGCCTACCCCATTCCTGCCTCCAACCATGCCTCCAACCATAAGAGTAACATTTATTTTTAAAGTTGCAGATTATCTCATACAAACAGTGATTTCATTTTTATAAGGAGAGATGCTTCAATCTATCTTAAATTGGCAAATTTTTCACATTGTTAAAAAAAATACTAATGAAGGCCAAGAGCACTTTTGTTATAACCCAGGGACACTGACTGCATTGGCAAGCTTATCTATTTATGTCAACACTTGTTCTATTGAGACATTAACTGCACATTAATTTCTTATTCTCCTTTAGTCTTTCTAGGTTTTAACTGAGGACTGTAGTGATTGCTTTCTTGATAACTAAAATTCTTTGAAAACAATGGTGAAAGGATTGTCTATTTCTCTCCTCCTGGCAACCTCGCAGGGCTCTGCCTCTCCAGCAGCAGGCTTGACTGTTTCTCATTCCTTAGTCCTTCCATTCTCTTCAGCACCATCTTTTCCCTCCCACAGTTCAGAATCCCTGAGTCTACAGAAGATGCAGTGTCCTGGTTTTACAAGAACCAGCCCTATATAGCCCACAGGAATAGTTCAGGACCATGAACAGTTACCTACCTGACTGTGGCAGCCCCCACCCACCCCACCCCACACACAACTTCCTGCTCCTAAAATTGTACCAATGAAAACCATGTTTCTGAAGTGTGGTCCCACAGAACCCAAATCCCAAGATGCTCCCCAACAAAAGTTCTTGGACATCAAATAAGTTTGGAAAACAATGCATATTACATCTACCACACTTATATGAGAAGTAAATAATTTGAATTTTGACTCTGGGGAGGTCTCTCTCTCTCTCTCTCTCTCTCTCTCTCTTACATATATATATATATGTAAGTGAAACAGAGTTTATAGAGTTTATTCTTATATTATTATTAATTATTGTATTATTTTGTAAACCTATTTTTGCTCACATATATATATCACATATATCACATATATATCACATCTATACTAATAATAGACAAATATGTAAATTGACCATACACCCGTGGTGCCCACAGTCAATCAGGAGTGAGTATGCAAATTAACCCAACAAAGATGGCGGGCCTATGGGCAGCATGCACATGCGCAGGTGCAGAGCAGCCAGGGGCTGGGTGGGACACCTGCCACGTTGCCATGATGATGTGGGGGGGCATTCCCGCCCCCTAGCCGCTCCAAGCCTATGTGCACAGGCGCCAAGTGATCAGGGTCCCGGGGACACCACTGGAGTGTCTGGTACTGTCAGCCCGGCCTGGGGGTGGCTGAAGTTCCCAGTACTTTTGGTTTCTGTAGCCCCTGGACCGGAAGTGGAAACCAAGAGCATGGGGAGCACCAGAAATTCTGGGAATAGTAGTTCTGGTGGCAGGCCCTGGACCGAAGTGGAAGCCCAGAGCGCGAGGACCACCAGGAATGCTGGGAATCGTAGTTCTGATGGCAGATGTGTTGTGGGATCTCCTAGACACTAGAGCAAAGTGAGCCTGGCGCAAGTTACTGTTGCAGGTAAGGAATGGAGGGAAAGCAAAGGTGAGAGACATAAGTAAAGTCAGGGTGTCTAGGAAAAATTAAAAGGAAGATATCCTGCAACTTCTAGGAAATCTCCACCAATGGAGCAAAGAAAAAAAAAAGACCTCTATTATTCTGTGAGCACCAAACCAAACTGGGTTGGGGTCTCAGACAATTTGCTCATATGATTGCAAAGACAGACAGAAACTCCCAGATTGGAGAGGGTGCACGTCGGGCTGAGGGACCCACCCCCCATGCACAAATTTCATGCACTTGCTCCAGTGGGCTGCTAGGACAGTAAAAAGCCAGAAAGCAGAAAACACAGACTGTGGGCATTTTAATGGCTCCTATGCCCTCCATATGGGCAAAATGTCACCAGGCATTCTCCCCAAAACACCACCATCACCAGTTTAAACTCCTAACTCTGCAATAGAATCCATGATAGGGGGAAGGGGGAAGCTATCCTATCTAATAAAGAGGGAATATCCTAATTGACCCTCACGCCATTGCAAAGATGTTGGTGCCCACAGCCAATAATGAGGGAATATGCTAATTGACTGCCCCACCCTCAAAGATGGTGGTGCCCACAGTCACAAGATGGCCAGCAGGGGAGGGTAGTTGAGGCTGACTGGGCTGGCAGGGGAGGGCAGTTAGGGGCAATCGGGCCAGCAAAGGAGCAGTTAGGCATCGATCAGGCTGGCAGGGGAGTGGTTAGGAGGTAATCAGGCTGGCAGGCAGAAGCAGTTATGGGCAATCAGGCAGGCAGGCAGGTGAGTCATTGGGAGCCAGCAGTCCCGGATTGTGAAAGGGATGTTCAACTGCCGGGATCAGGCCTAAACCGGCAGTTGGACATCCCCCGAGGGGTCCCAGATTGGAGAGGGTGCAAGCTGGGCTGAGAGACACCCCCCTTCCCCTCCAAAGCATGAATTTCATGCACCAGGCTTCTAGTATCTACACTAATAAAAGAGAAACATGGTAATTAGCGTACGACCGCTACCCTTCCCATTGGCTAATCAGCATATCCTTATGCAAATTAACTGTCAGCCAAGATGGCAGCCGGCAGCCATGCACTGAAGCGAACAGGGAGGCCTGCTTGCTCCAGTGACTGCGGACTCCAACGTTCCCCGCCTAACTTGCCGGCCTCTCAGCTGCAACTATGTTGCAAATATAGAAGCTAAACAAACCCCAGAAACCAGCTTTCAGTCAGCGGGCTTCAGCCAGCCTGACCGCAACATTGTATCAAATACAGAAGGAAAAACAAAGGCCAGAAACTGGCTTTCAGCAGCCGAGGCCTCAGAGCTAAAGCTGGCCCAGAATAAAAAAAGAAAAGAAAAAAAGGAGCGGTTGGGAGCTTCAGCCCCTCACCCAGACTGGCCAGGCACTGCAGTGGGAACCCCCACCCTGATCCAGGAAACCCTTCAGGGCAAACCAGCCGGCCCCCACCCCTGCACCAGGCCTCTATCCTATATAGTAAAAGGGTAATATGCCTCCCAGCACTGGGATCAGCATGACAGGGGCAGCGCCCAAACCCCCTGATCGCCCTTTGGCTCTGTGTGTGACAGGGGGCGGGGCCACAACCTCCCCATCCGCCCTGCTCTGTTCGTGACAAGAGAAGGCGCCCGAACCCCCTGATCAGCCCTGCTCTGTGCGTGACAGGGGAGAGCTCCTCAACCCCCTGATTGGCCCTGCTCTGTGTGTGACAGGGTATGGAGTCCCAACCCCCCTGATGGGCCCTGCTCTGTGCATGACAGGGGTAGCGCCGCAACCTCCCCATCGACCCTGCCTTGAGTGTGACAGGGGGCGGTGCCCCAACCCCCCAATCGGCTGTACCCTGAGCGTGACTAGGGGTGGCATCGCAACCTCCTGATCTGCCCTGCTCTGTGCATGACAGGGGGTGGCGCCCCAACTCCCCAATCGGCCCTGCTCTGAGCCGGACCAGGGGCTGCACCTAGGGATTGGGCGTGCCCTCTGCCACCTGGGAGCAGGCCTAAGCCAGCAGGTCGTTATCTCCCGAGGGGTCCCAGACTGCGAGAGGGCACAGGACGGGCTGGGGACCCCCTCCCCCCCCCCCAAGTGCACAAATTTTTGTGCACCGGGCCTCTAGTATATATATAAAAGTCTAAGTGACTGTTATGTCGGTCCACCGAAAAACCAGTCGACCGGTCACTATGACATGCACTGACCACCAAGGGGCAGACGCTCAATGCAGGAGCTGCCCCTGGTGGTCAGTGCGCTCCCACAACCAACCTCCTGCGGTCCCTCCCCCTGGCCAGCTCTAGTCACCCCCATCAGGACTGGGCGAGGCGGCCCCAATGGGCTCTGATCACCAGCCAAGCCGAGGGACCCCACCCATTCATGAATTCATGCACCAGGCCTCTAGTTTTAAATGAAAAAGGCAGCCATGGAATGGGGTATTACCTTAACAAACAAGCTCTAACACCCTGGGGAAGCTAAGGTGCAGGTGGCAGTTACATATTAGAGTGAACGAGCTCATCAGATAACCCTCCTTAGAGCTACTGATCAAGCTTAGTGCGTGGGGACATCTTCACCGGAGAAGTCAGGAAAGCAGACAGCTGTAGGCGTTCCTGTGTTGGTGGGTAATAGAGCCTCACAGAGACAACCATACAGGGTGTGGCCCCAATGTTTTGCTGGGGAAGAGGCAATAACAACACTGCAATATAGAGAGATGCCACGGAGCTGAAGACACTAGGTAATATTTTTAAGTACATATTCTACAGTTGGCCCTGTTTAGAAAGCTTCCCATTTATTAATTTATTCATTACACACAATAATCCCACGTGGAAGGGAAGTCACCTCCATTTTACAGATAAAGAAACTGAGGCAGGTAGAGGTTGAGTGCCCTGCCTTTCACTACACAGCGAGTAAGTGGTGAAGTTGGGACTAGAAGCCCGGCAGTCCAGCTCCAGGTCCCTGCCCCTTACCCAGGCTCCATGCAGGCTACATCTTGTGGATTGTCTCTTCCCAGTGGAAAGTCAGAGAGATCAGTGCCAAGGAGCCAGCATCTTGGAAAAGGTGGTAGTGCTGCTCAAGTAGAACCACTTATTTTCTCCCTTCCTTTCTGGAAAGGCTTCAAAAATGAGTTCTCACTGTCATGCATCCAAGTGTAGATGGAAGGGTGTCCCTGAGATGGTAGGAAATTGGATGTTCCCCAATCTGAGGCCCTGAGCGTCATGCTTGAGAGACCCCAGAGTTGGGAGCGTGCGTGGGCTGCCCTGGAGTTGGACTTCCAAGATTGCACAGACCTTGTGCAGAGGGGTCCATGTGAGGGCACCTGAGGAAGCCCTCGGCTCCCCCAAAGCAGTGGCTCCAATGGAGCAGCACTGACTCTGAGAGGCTGCAGCAGGGGTGCTCAACCTTGAGCAGGCCTGGGGACCCCGGGCACCTTGTTAACACACAAGTCATTGGGCCTCCAGAGTCTCTTATTCAGGAGGTTGGGTGGGGCTGAGAATTTGCATTTCTGACAAGTTCCCAGATACTGATGCTGCTAGTCTGGGGACCTTAATTTGGGTACCACTGGCGGGTACTCCCAGTGACTCAGTAGCCACGCATGTCCTTCCATGTGCCATTCTCACTCACCTCCAGGCCTGGAATCTGCCCCACTCGACTCCATCCCTTTCCTTCCGGTTAATTTGCTCTCATGACCCCTTTCTGGGCTCAGGGCAGAGGCGCTTTTCTGGAAAGCTTTTCCTGACACCACAAGTCTGGGGTAAGGACCCCTCTTCTCCTCAGACTGGTCACATTGGTGGGTACACCTCTTTACTTGGTGGTTAGACCACACCCAACCCACACACCACAGTGTCCCCTGATTTGGGCAGTGTCTGCCACATGGGACAGATTTGATAAAAAATTGGTTGAGTTAATGGACAGAGTCCCCTAGCTTGAGGCCATCCCCTAGAAGAGGACATTTGTGCATCCCCTCTGAATGGAGTTGGCTCTCCCTTGAGGTCTTGTGGCTTTTCCAGTCTTGCCACTAGTGTCCCTTCCAAGCCTAACTACCCCGAACCCCTCCCTGTGCTGCCCCTCAAACCTCACAATTCAGCCAAATGCTGGGCAGTGTAGACAGGGGACCACTGTCTGAACTAGACCACTTCTGCGTGTGAAAAGGAGCACTCTTAATAGTTCATTCAGGACCAGAAGACATACATGTGGGCAATCCTAGGAAAATCAGCAGATAGGGCCAGCCCAAGTGTAGAGGATCCTTACGGAGCTGCTCTGTTGTGCATATGAGCAGTCTTACTCTTTGAGAAAGGTGTCCGTCCTTCGTAGAGTCAGTTGTGGTCAGGTTGACAGAGCCACGGGGTGTGAAACCCAGAAGCCCATGACGAGGTGAGTGTATTGCCAGGACTCTGGGGACCCTAGTGTCCCTGGCAGGCATCTGGCGAGGCTTCCCATATAAAGCATGGTAGGCTTGCTAACAGGGAGATCAGGAAACTAAACAGGCTTCATCCAACAAAACTCCTTAGAAAGTGGGTGTCTTAGTCTGTTTGGGCTCCTACAACAAAATAACACAGGCTGGGTGGCTTATAAACAACAGACATTTATTTCTCACAGCTCTGGAGGCTGCAAGTCCAAGATCAGGGGCCCAGCATGGTCAGGTTCTGGTGAGGGCCTACTTCCAGTTTCAGACTGCCACCTTCTAGTGTTGTTGTGTGGTGGAAGGGATCTCTTTTATACTTTCCTCTCAATAGCCCCTAACTTCAACATATGAATTTGGGGAGGTAGGGTGCAGGACATGAGCACTCAGATTATAGCAGTTGGAAAATGAGGGGGAAATCAGGAAGACAACAGTCCTGAGGGACCCCCCCGGAAGTGCCCCTGATTTGAAGATTACCACGTTAAGCTGCCACTGGAAACCACATGTTGGCAAACCTGGCTCCCATGTCACCATGGAGGGTTGACAAAGGCTCAAGGGTCTGGCTTTCCTGTGGGAGCAAAGCAGTGGCAGATGGGTAGAGAAAAAAAGTGGACCCTGCCTATTTCAATATGTTGGCTAGGTATCTACAGAAAAATCGGAACGATAAACTCCTCACCTATTTCTCTCTCCTCCTGCACAGGTCACTGCTATTCCCAGACCCTAGCGCTTAGGTTGGGACCCTTCAAACACACCGTTAAAAACAGCCTAGGAACCAAGTCATCTTTTATTACCATGTTCGTCTGGGGAAATCTGTTCCAAACTCCGAACAACAGACTTGCACGCGAACGATGGGACATAACCCATTTGCAAGGTGGAGCCGAATGGAAAACAGAGTGCTGATCCGACCCCGGCGAGGAAAACAACCCATCCCGTTCTTGGCTGACAGTGATGGGAATTGTTGTGTTTTAAATAAGACAGGAACAAGAACGGCTACACTTGAGACTTCAGAGCAAAAGATGTTTCTTTATAAGAACAAAAAACAACCACATGTGCAATAACAAGCCATCCTTACTGGTCACTCAACAGGAAAAAAAGAAAGACTGAGAAAGTCAGCCCAGGGTTCCCAAGGAAAACTAATTATAAAGATTTTAAGCAGATGAACTCTAGATCAAAGCCCAGAGTCCTCTGATAAGGCAGTGTACTCATTAATAGGACACAGTGTCATCAACTTATTTTTATCTCAGGAACCGGAATATTCTCACCATCACATGATCATAGTCACACAGGTGGCCTGAAATTAGGGCAGGTTTTGTTTTTCTCTTCTTGGGAACAAAATGGTAAGTCTTTTGTTTTGTTTTGTTTTGTTTTTAAATATTTTTATTGATTTCAGAGAGGAAGGGAGAGAGAAAGACAGATGGAAACATCAATGATGAGAGAGAATCATTGATCGGCTGCCTCATGTACATCCCCCACTGGGGATCGAGCCTACACCCTGGGCATGTGCCCTTGACTGGCATCAAACCCAGGACCCTTCAGTCTGCAGGCTGATGCTCTATCCACTGAACCAAACCAGCTAGGGCAAAAATGGTAGGGTGTTTTTTTTTGAGAAAAATAAGAACTCCTCCTATTTAGCAATGCTTTCTTTTTCCTTTTTATTTTTTTACTGTCTATAGACAGTTGTGTGTAATTAAACAAGAAGCTTCTAAGAAAGAATAGATACAAATCCTCCACACATGGATTCAAAATAAACTTTAAAAATACAAATATCACCATGCTATGTGTTTAAAAAGCTACTTAGTCGTTTCCTATGGTTGTTGTAGCAAATTACCATAAGTCGGTAATTTTTAAACAATACAAACTTACTATGTAATGGTTCTGGAGATCAGAAGTTCAAGGTAGGTCTCCATGGGCTCAAATCAAGGTGTTGGCAGGACTTCCTTCCTTCCAGAGGCTCTAGGGGAGAATTCGCTTCCTTGGCTTTTCGAGTTGCTAGAAAGCACCGGTTCCTTGGTTTGCAGGCCCCTTCCTCCTTGCTCACGGCAGCCGAGCATCAGCGGCCAAGTCCCTCTCACCCTGACATCCCTCTGCTTTCCTGTCAGTGGGAAAAGGTCTCATATCTTAACAAATTCTAGGCGCACCCAGATAATCCAGAATGCTCTCCCCATCTCAAGGGCCTTGATATCTTACCTGCAAAGTCCCTTTGCTACATAAAGTAATACACTCGCAGGTTCTAAGTATTAGCACATGGACATTATTCCGCCTACTGCATCAGTGTAAAATTTCTACTCGTCTCCCCCTTCCCACTCAAAAATTAGCATGTTTTTTTTTCTTTCAGATTAAGGAAATGGTTGTCTGTGATCTACACTGAGGAAGGGAAAAAACACATACATCTAATTTCACTATTGCTCTATTTTTAACATGGAGGATTGGGAGTGGTGTTTGTCCAAAGAACCTTAGCGTTGACAGGAGCTAAAAAGGAATCCAAGGGTCCCTTATTACAAAATCCAAACGCCTGCCTTAATTTGTGTTCCTACTACACTATTTCACACTGGCTATCCCTGGCAGCACCCGCTAAGCACATGCACTTTCTTGAAATCTTGACCTCCTAATTTCCATGACATGAGCCCTTCTTCTATTCCTTTCAGAACTGGCTTCTTTTCCTTCTTCCTCTCCTGGCTCTTTAGCCAATGCCTGACCTAATGGTTTCTGGAAGACCGCACTTAGTCCTACTCAGTCTTTGGCATTTGTTCCCCTAAATGAGTCCACTCACCACGATTTCAGCTACCATTGATAAAGGGATGGCACAACTAGCTTGATCTTTAACTTGTGTTCTCCCTGGGTCTCCACATTGAACTTGCCAAGTGTCCATTAGCCATGTATGTACCCCGATCTCCGTCAGGGATGCAGTAGAAGCACCATGACAGTGTCATAAATGATGTTGTTATATAATTTCTGTCATCAAACAGCTCATGACTTGGAGTTGGGGGTGGATTTTTTGATTTTCAGTTTGTTTTTGCAAAAGTATCTTGGCCCATAAGGTATTTGAAACTGCTCAATGAACATAACTCTCTGCTTTTACAAACCATCATGTATTTTATAGCCACTCAACAATTTTGGTCACTAAATTATTTTTTGCTTCCGATACTCCCTGAGCAAGATATTGTGCATATAAAGCTTTGGTTCTCCCTCCTTACATTGTACTTTAACTCCATTAAAATTTCTATTTTAGCATGAACTTAGAACCATCCTCAGTCTGGAAACCCATTTTATTGACACTGACTTGAATTTGTTACAGATAGATTTTTATAATCTGATGTAAATTGGCCACAGTTGTCTCTTCAACACTGAAAAACATCTAAGAATGTCTCATTAATTAAGACATACTTTGACATTTTCTGTATGCATTTCACACAAATTGACAGTTACTCTTTCACCAAACCATTTAGTTATCTTATTGTATTCATTTCAGCATACTCAGTAATCTGAAAAATGTGAATTTCACTCGGTTTTGCAATATTTCCTTCTTTACATCACATTAATTTCATTGTGAATTGGCATGCTTCTGTTGATATTACTTTAAAATATCTTACAACATACTTTCCAAGATTTCCAAAAATTGTGATTATTTGCTGATGAAATAGATTGCTCCTGTCTGTCTAATGGTATTTTCCAATAAGTAAAAGTTTTCCAACTATTCATTTCTTTTTACTTGTTCTATTGTATTTCTTATTGCTTTGAGGTTTATCAGCAACTCTTTTTCACAAAATATTACAAAGATAAAGTGGCTTCAAATGTATTTTATTTTAGAGAATTTTTTTTGCAATCAGAAATACCTTGTATTTTTTACACTTCTCCACTATAAAACATTTAAAAATTAATTCATTTTTATTTAACCATAAAATAATGCATTCATACACTTTTTTAAAGTACACATTTTTTTCTTTCATTTCTCTGGTACTTTCCATTATAATTTTTTTAACAATATGTTTAACTCTATTGCTGTAGGCAATGTCATTTGGCTCACCCCTTTGATGTTAAATTAGTGTATAATAATTACATTCTACCCTGTAATATTGGATAAATCATTCACACTTTATCTAAAGGACTACATTAAAACGAAAATACTGTAAATAGCATTTACAATGTAAGGAGTATAAAAACATTGCCACTGCAGAAATAAATGATGTGATCAGACTCTTGGTGCAGGAAATGTCACCATACATCACTGAACCAAAGCCACTTGCCAGAGAATCACCCATTCATCAAACATTGGAAGGGGGGAGAACCATCATTTAAATTAACTTATGTTCTTTTTTTTTTTCTTTTGCTTATTTTATTTTGTATTTTGTTCTTTTGAGCCAACCTCAGCTATCACCATTTCTTATATTCCAGATGGTGTTCTCTCCTGGATTCCTGTTTCACATTGCTCAAGTAGATCCCTGTGTATGTACTTACTTCCCAAGTGTTGGCATGTATAAAATCATGTTCTTATTTTGCCCTGACACTGTGTTGGCTATTGGCTCAGCACAGAATCCTGGGTTCAAAACCACTGTCCTCAGAGCTTGGCTAGGCAAGCTCCTGCTCCAGGCCTTCGTGCTGGCTGTGGTCTCTGCCTAGAACGTCCTCCTTCCAGAAGCTGCACTCGCTCCTCATTCCATCTTTGGGATCTGTACTCCGAAGTAACTTCTGAGGGAGCTTTTGCCCGGATACCTGTCTACCCTGCCACCTCCCTCCCCAGCCAACACTTCAGAGCTCCTTCACCTTCTTCTCCTTTTCTCTCTGAAGCTCTCACACCATCTAACACTGAACACGTTTTACTCATTCATCTGTGCATTGTCGGTCTTCCCCCACTAGAATGTGAGATTCATGAAGGCAAGGATATGTGTCTAGAACAGTGCTTTGCACCCAGAAAATATTAAATAAGTATTTTTAAAAGAATAAATAAAGTGTGAAGCCACAGTCCTGTTGTCTCCTAACTCCACTACCAAAAAGAAGTCTGGTGTTCGTGTTACTTGTGTTTCTTTCTAAATAACCTGGTGTGTGTGTGTGTGTGTGTGTGTGCGTGTGTGTGTGTGTGCGCGCGTGTGTGTGCTTTACTCACTGCATAAGCTCTAAGGGTTACCTCTTCACCTTTGTTCTTCCAAAATTACATGCCATGTTTCCAAGAATAGCTTTTTATTGATAAATTCTTCTTCATTTCCATCTGGAAATGGAAATCTCTTTCAGCTCAAGGGCATTTTTCCCTATTATTTCTTTGATCTACTCTTCCCTTCCATGAACTACATTATTTTAGTCTTATCTTCCTGGCTTCCAAAAAGGTGATAAAACTCAAAGTTCACAAAACTAGTCAAAACAAAGGAAAAGAAATAGGCCAAGGAATTGTCCCCAAGATGGGGATTATGTAAAAGAGAAGGAAACCTCTCTAACAGATTTGAAGTAAAATTTCTTGGTTTTGCTGATCATAAAAATGTATGTTTATTATAAATCCAATAGTAAAGTACCTTTCTGAAAACCTAAATTTAAGATATCTGAGGCTTCTAGTTTATTAGATTATAAATCTCTGATTACTTAAAAACAAGTACAGAAATTCTAGGATCTTTAGAAACTCTGATTTTTAAAAAAACTGCCTTAAAACATTTTAGATTCATAGTCTTTAGTAGAAACCAAATTTTTAGAGAGCCTTGTTCATAGATGATAAATGTACAAAGGAAAAAAAACACGTACCTTTGGTGCCCTGCTACCTGCTTAAAATACCAAAGAAAGCCCAGCACTGCCTCTGCTCTGTGTCTCATCACGCATGCCAATCATTATGGCTCCCGCCTTTGTCTTCAACCTTGACAACTCAGTTTTAAAACGCCAAGTCAGACCCTGAAATTATAGTGGGGAAGAATAAATGGTGCAGAAAAACTCAGGCATGTCACAATCCTCCGTGCAGAGAAGCCTGGAGATCAGCATCTAATCTTTACATAAACTCGGGTAGAATTCACATCCGTCAGATAGGGCAAATGTTCAATAACTTTCAGCCATTTTTCATTCTGTTTCTCCTGGCTTCTTGCATGCTTTTAAAACAACAACAACTATTAGTACTTTTCAAAACGGGTAAGAAATAAATCCTAAAGGACTGGGTTTCTCTAAACCCTAGAGATTCAAGGCAAACCTTTGGGAAGTTCCAGTAGTCTTTAGGGCATTGGGTTCAAGCTTCAAGCCCTAAATGCCCTGATGATGATGGGGTTGTGGAGAAAGCAGATTCCCAAGGGTCCTCCCCGTCCCCTGGACTTTCTTGTTCAGCCCTGACACTCCATAAAACGCCACTCCATCACCTCTTCTGAGAGCCTTATACACCTGCCCAATGAAGAGAGGAAGTGACGCAAGCCCCGCCCCACTTACTCCAGCAAGCCCTGCCTTACAGATGGCAAAGCTGATGAGGACACCTTTTGAATGGCAGGAGGAACCAAATCTCCTAAACACACACACACACACACACACACACACACACACACACACACACTATGCATTTTTTAAAGTAGAACATAGTAATTTTACATGCTTTGCTCATAGAGAGTAGCCAAACACATGTTGAAACAAGAATCTGAAATGCTGAAACAGAATAGTATTGACTGAAAAGGTCAAGGGTTCAAAGAGACCCAAAGATACAAATTTACAAATGTATAGATATCAAAGCGTGTGTGCCTTTGTGTATATAACAGTTGTTGGCCATCCACTTGTGTTTGTTAATTGGTACAGAAACATTAGAAAAAAATGAAAAGATAGTGATTCTGTTTAATTTTTTTAAAAAAATCATAGTCTCTTTTTCTCTGACAGCTCATAGGCTTTCATGCTAAGATTTCCATTGAAACCATCAAAAAAAATTAGAATCCTAATAGGCTCAACCAAATCACCGCTAAAGAGGATCTTAGGATTTTTCACCCAAATTCTTTCATTTCCTTTTCTCCCCATTCACCATGATCTGTAGAGCTCCAACTCTGTACCTTTCTCATGACACAGAGAAAGAAACACGTGTCAAAACAACCACAATACCTACTTATTGGGCTTGCAGAGAAATCAGCAAAAGGTGAGTCTAACTTAGTCTATGTTGAAGGAGTTTAATAGTTTCTACTATATTCTTCTAAGTATGGTCAGAAGATAAGAATTTTTTTTTATTTCCTGTATTAACAGGTACAGATCTAATTTTTAGAAATTTCTCCTTTTCTATTTTTGTTTCTGTTAACATGCTAACTTAGGTAGAAAATAATAATTAAAAACATAAAGATGAGCACATAGCAAAAGGGGAATAAAAGATAAAACCTTTGTTACCATCTGGTGCTCAGCCTTGTGTATATGTGTGTGTTTGTGGCCCCACATACACACATATATACATTGTGTTAAGGACTTTACATACACTAATGCAGTCACTGCTCACAAAAGTCATGAGGATGGGAAGCATCATTTGCCTACACAGGTGAGGAACCTTGGTCTCAGGCAGGTTATAACTGAAGGACCTCAGGACCCGGTATGGTCTCACCAGCTCCATTGCCCTAGGACCGCTGCTCCCTGCCTTTGCCACACCCCTTCTATACCTGAGGAAGAGCCAGGACTACCCTCCTAGAATCTCCTTCCCCACTTGGTTCCAGGCCAGTGTCAGCCACAGAGAAGTTCTGAGGGAACAGAGGAGAGGCTACGTTCTATCATCAGTAGACACAGTTGCTGTTTGCCGAGTGTTCCCCAGTGCTGCCTTGTTCAGTTAACCTCTCCTTTATGACTCCTTGCAAAGATGCACCCTGATGATATCTGTAGCTAGGACACCCCACAATGCATATAAACAGAGCCAAGTAAGGAAGTGATTGGTGGCAGAGGATGGAGAAGGGAGATTGTCAGACCAGACACCAAGTCAGGACCCCTACAGTGTCTCAAAGATAGGCACCATAATTCTGCTTCATAGATGGAAAAACTGTGAGTCCTCACAATCAACCCAAGGCCACCAGCAAACGAACGTCAGATTGGGGATTCAACCCTAGTATTCCCAGAAGCCATGCTCCTTGGCTCCCTGCCACTGCAAGAATGGACTAGTGAGCCCTGGCTGGTGGCTCAGTTGGTTGGGCATCATTTTGTGCACCAAAAGGTTGCTGGTTTGATTCCTGGTTGGGGCACATGCCTGGGTTGAGGTCTCAATCCCCAGTGGAGGGGGGCATGAGGGAGACAGTTGACCTCTCTCTCTCTCTCTCTCTCTCTCTCTCAATTTTTTAAAATCTTTAAAAAAAAAGAAAGGAATGGACTGTTGGGTGTCACTGGTGGTAAAACAGATTTCTGCAGAGTTTTGGAGTAAAATAGTGGAGGGGAGCCCGGAATGCATGAAGAAAGCCTTTTGTCAAAAAAACTGAAAAGGAAGAATTGGAGCCTGCAAAGCAGGCATTCTTCGGTGAGAGGTATTTCCAGAGAACATGTAAGGCCAGCCCCAGAAGCAGCATGATCTAGGTACCAGGTTAGGTGGGCTCTGACATAAAACACTCCATCCAACACCAGCCAAAAAGGTCGGAAGTTTCTGAAACCTGGTATCCTCTGAGTAGGAGGGACTCCAATGTTTGGAACCCATAATCCGATGCAGCATCTGAAGCAGCAGTACTCGAGTACAGTGCTCTGTAGAAGATACAACGGAGTCTAACGTGGTATTAAGTTTACTGTTCCCTAAGTCTGGCCCCTTGAATTTGAACGTCCATGTACCTGTATTTTCTCTCCCTTCATTTCTAGTACTATAATAATGTGAGTCTTTTACCTGTAAAACTAGCTTATAAGTTATTTTGGACCCTCACCAGATGCCTAACCTTCTAGTCATGTAATGTTTCTGCCAATTCTGCCAGAAAGACCCTAAGACACAATGGGAAAGTTGAATTGAATCCGTCTTCCAAAAGATGGACCAGATACCAACAGGAACTTGCGCTCTCTAAATGTGAAAAAGCAGCCTGACTTTAAAAGTCTCTGTGGCCAGTGTCCCCAGAAGACACAAGATGGGGCTGACATGCTGTTCGTTATGTATTATGTTGACTGAGTGTACCCTGTGTGTCTGGGTCAACATACGTGTATGCCTGTCTGCTTGGATGTTTCTTTGCCTCTGCTTGTCCCTTTGTGCTTCTGGGTGTTTGTCTGCCTTCCTTTCTCTCTTTTTATACTTCTATTCCTTTTATCTGATCATATTATATAACTACAATATATCTTTATTAATTTTGCTTGATCTTTGTTCCCTCTCCTTAATTTAAATGTATGATGACTAGAACACTTAATTTGCTTTGTAAAAGGCAAACAAAAGGAAGTAGCTTTTTATTACAGGCATTAATTGATTTTCCCTGCAGTGTGCTCAGTGAGCGAGAAGCTCCCCTGTCCCTGGCTTGTGTCTATGAGGAAGACAACCTGGCCCCGTTGTCACTTCTGTCCCTGCATAACCTGAGGAAAGGGTGCCTTTCCCGGGGGAGACCCTGGTGACACGCCAAGGCATGGGGTCTGCTAGCCAATGAGGGACCTGATGCCATCATCTAGGACCTAGACTCTAGGTAAAGCATGGGAACACATGTGATCTGAGAATGTAAAGAAACTAGAAGATTCAGGGAAGCTCGGTCTCTGATGCTGTGATCTTATAAGAAGATTTCAAAGTTCATTGTGCAGAAAGAGTCATTGCTCAGGTGGTATAAAAACAAATACAAACCAGTTTAATGAGATGCCCGGAGACCATTGACCATGCTGAGAGATTAAAAATCAACAGATTTCCTTGTGTTTATACATCTTCCAAAAAATCTCATTACGAATGAACTCCTACACAAAAATTCACAAAGCATTCACCTGGTGGAAGCTGCTGAAGTATTGGGTCTTGATTAACAATTTATAATAATGTTTTCAACTAAGAGGCTAACTCCAAAAATCGGTTGTTGGTATACCCCCAAGGAAGGGAAAACGTTATTCCACTCCAGGTTTTAACTTCTGTTTAGCAGAAAATTGCATGATCCTCAAACTGTAGCAGTCGGTAATGAGGCATATGACACTTGGATGCTGTGAGACAAGCACAGGGCTACTTTCTGAAACATCGTAGTGAAAAATTATTTTACATTTTAAAAACCTGGATATACTATGCCTTAGAATATATCATTCTCATGGTAAGATAAAGTGTAATATTTCAAATAAAGTCTGTTTACCGCGGGATGCCCCCTTGCCTCTGCCATGAGGATTGTTGGGAGCTCTCCTGTCTCCCTCCTTCCCTCTTTCTAACATAAATACCAGTCCTCTTGGCCTTTCTTCTCAGTATGTTTCCTTTCAGTGACTTTATGTACCTATCTCAACCTTATAACCATTGAAAGGGTTTTGGAAACCCTTTACCTGATGCCTTCACTTGCAGGTAAAGAAATATACCTGCGTGTCTGAGAGATGCCCAGTCAAGGCCACATGGCCAGTTCATGCAGAGAACTGTCCATAGCAAAATGTCCTAATCCCCATGCCTCTTCATTGCTTGTTCTCTGGTATTGTTTTCAGAAATGCTCAAGCTCCACTAACTCATAAGAAGTTCATGCTCATGCCACCCACATTTGGAGGATATATATCAAAGAAACGAGGGGTGTTTCCGGTAATATTTATACTATACCAGCAACCTTAGACGAGTTCCCAGAAATGAAACTTTCACATGGATAAGTTGGTCATTTCCCCTGAAGAAGCCTGGGGCCACTAACATGCCAGCAGGCAGGAAGCTGTCCAATTCGAGAGCCAGCCTGGAGAGTTCGATGCATATGATTAATTAGCTGCTTCAGTGATCAGAGACCAAGGCTTGCTTCTTTAGGTCTGCCAGAATGGACACTCTTTGACACCCTATTCTATTTATTCATTTAGTGTTTTACTCAATAAGTACAGCCTGGAGGGAAATTGTTATCTCTGTCTTTGGAGGGCAGTGCATCTCAGTTTTTATCCTTCAGATGGGGTCCCAGTAGACTGTATACCAACTACCTAGACTTCCACTTTCCTGCTGATGAGTTTTCAGCAGTTTGGTGTTCCCCTCAAGTCACTGTCCCAGAACACGATGTCAAGGTGCATAGCCCTCTTTCATGGCCACCAGGAATAACACCATCAAATTGTAGGCACCAAATCCAGGGTGAACATGTTGATAGTGGACTCTTTATTGACTAGACACTCCGTGCATTTTTCACGGAGAGCTCCTTTGCTTCTTCACTCACCATGGTCTTGATCATTCCCCCTTGCTTTCTATGCTCAGGAGACCTGCAGATCATGACTTATAAGTGGTTACTTATATTGTGGGATTATGAAGCATTGTTAGTGCTTTGCATTACTAAAATAGCCCAAAAGTGAGACAGTGCAATTCACTGATGTATCACTTTGCTTGTGTCTTCATGGGATCTTTTGTTTCACTTGTAATGCAAAAAGTGCCCATTAGAAGAAAAAATTTCTTTCCATTCATAATGCTGGTAATTCATAGATTATAAACACATGCAAGAATACTTTTAAGGACAATGCAATAACTATAAAAAAATGTGTGTGTGTAGAGGAAAATGACAAAATACAATCACTAGTTTTATTTTTTGCTATTTCAAATTGTCTGTTTTTAAGACACTTTCTAGAAAATCTTAATATTTGGTAGAATGTATTTCTGTTAGGCAACTACCAAGGAGTATGATTGCTGGTAAAAAGCTAGTTAAGCTTTGTAAGAAACTGCCAAACTGTCTTCTAAAGTGACTGTACAATTTGCATTCCCACCAGCAAACAACCAGGAGTCCCTGTTGCTCCACATCCTGACAGTATTGGGCTGTCCTCACCCCTCTCCACACTTCAGTTTCCTCATCGAGGAAAGCTGACTGAAGCAAAACATCTCTAAGGCCCTTCGGTGTGAGCATCCATGAGCCTATATTCTGTGTGGTTTGTCACGTTAGGCTGTTTCATGTGCGTTACCTGATGCTAGTCAATGCCCATTGGTGCATGTTTGCTGAGAGTTATGGCTGGCAAGGATGGTTTGGAGACTTCTATGGGCTTAACTGTATCTCCCCAAGATTCGTACGTTGAAGTTCTAATTCCAAGCACCTGAGAATGTGACTAGATTAAGAGATAGGGCCTTCAAGAGGCAATGAAGGTAAAATGAGGTCATAGGGGTTGACCTTAATCCAGTATGACCAGTGTCCTTATAAGAGATTAGGACACAGACACACAGGGAAGACCACGCGAGAACACAGGGAGAAGATGGCCATCTGCAAGCCAAGGAGAGAAGCCTCAGAGGGAACCAATCCTGCCCACACCTTGATCTGGGCCATCTGGCTAAAGACAGGATGTTGGATTTAAAGCTGCTGTTAGCTGACCTCTGCTCCCATGCTTAACCAGTCCTTTCTCTTGTAGGACTAGCGAATCCTGCCCTCCTGCCAGCCCCAACTCCTCGGCGCTGGTAGGAGTTACACAATGCTTTGTCCCTCGAGCCCTTAGCAAGGCCAGCCAGGTCTGAAATGGTAAACAAACCTCAGCCTCACACAATAGTGACATTTACCTCCCGCTTGTTCATTCTCAGAATCTTCCACAGCACTCGGAATGTATTAGTCAGAGCCCTTTGAAAGCTGATGCAACGTGGGCCTGGAACTCTCAGGAACAAGGCGTGATTGTGCTGGAACTGGATTGCACTCCCGAGAGCTGGGAGCCATCACCTGCACGGTGGGCTGCAGACTTGTGGAGAGCGGGGCCTCAGTCAGCTAAGGGTCAGGATGGAACCGCACACACGCACACAAGGCTGGTGTGTCCATCATTCATTTTCATTGCCCATCATCCCTGGTTTGTGCTTTCTGATCATTCTCTCTGCTCTGTCCCTGGGTCTGGAGATGAGGGCTTATGTTAAAAGCCAGGCACCCTCAGGCCGATCGTCACCGTGAATGGAGGATGATCTCCTAGCTTTATGGATTGCTGGATGTTGTTTTGAATGTTGCTGGGTCCTCACAATACACTGGGCAGGAAATGAATGAAGAGAATGAGAGAAGACAACCCAATGCACAGAACTCAAAACACCTTCCTGGGCTTGTCTGCTAGGATGCTCATTTTGTTCAGCCTGTGGTATATGACAAGTGATAGCTCAGAAGCTCCTCTGCTTCCCTGAAAAGCACCAGCCTCAGAACAGGCAGGAGATGGAGAGTTCTCTGCTTAGAGAGGAGGCTTCCAGAGCTGGGATAACCAGGGCTAGGAGTCTCCCTGATATTCTATCCCTCGGCTCTGTGCCCCACGCCCTGTCCCCATCTACCATCCTGTCCTCTTGTCCACATAGCCACAATATAGACCCTGCTCATTTCCCCAACATCTTATGAAAATTTTCAGACATCAGAAAAATTGAGAGAAGTTTGCAAAGAACATTCATGTACTCATGTCTCATACACTTAGTCATATATCTATTGATGTGTGACTACATTTTATTTTTATATATTTTGACATAAGTTGTAAGCATAAGCATACTTTACTCCTAAACACTTTAACATATCCATAACTAGAATTCAATGTTGGTTTACAGTTGCCCTTTTCAAACCCTATCATTCAAATGTAATAATGCATGGGGTGATTTTTTTTTCCTGTAGAAATTTCACAATACTTCTAAGAAGAGCTGGAACTACTCCTCTGAGGAGCAAATACAGTGCTGGAAACTCCAGTCTTCATAGGCAGGAACCTGTTTCTTTTCTTCATTTACAGATATCAGAGTTGCAACTGAATTAGGTACGTTGGGTTCAACTCCTCCTTGTTATACATGAAAAAAAGAAAACAGGTTCAGTCCAGAAAGGCCAGGGGATTCACTGAGGGCACAGAAGAAGCTTGACACAGAGTTGGGGGTTGGAACCCAGATATCCCAAATTCAACTTCCTCTCTCTCCCTCCTCCCTCCTTTCTCCTCTCTCCCTCCACCCTCCTTCTCCCTTTCTCCCTTCCTTTTCCTCCCACGTTTTCCTCTTCCTCCCTCTCTCTTCCCCTCTCTTTCTCTTCCCATCTCTCTCCTTCCCTCTCACTCACTTTCTCTCTCTCCGTCCCTCCCTCCTCTCTCTTCCTCACTATCCTCTCTTCTAGAACTTGGTCATGATTATGATCCCATTTTCCCAAATCCCTTCTATAAAAAATAAGAGAAAAGATGCTGTGACATGAAGAAAGAAGGTGGAGTTGTCTCTTTATAGACCCTTTAAGGGGAGGGTTGGTTTGTCACACTCCTTCCCCTTGTGACTGCCCCATGGGCTTCCTTCAGGTGTTGGATGGAGGCTGTGGTGGTCACTGCAGCATCTTCGTGCTCCGTGATGGACTCTGACATCTCAGCAGTGATATAAAACCAGGAGGAACAAGAGAAACATGGAGAAGAGAGAAGTCCCACAAATAATGGTCTAATTGTTTCAGCTTTCTTGTTATTTTAACTCCAAATAATTGGGGGATTTCTGGGCAAAGTTAAAATTGGCACTAGAAACAATAAAATCTGAGACAGTGACTTCACTGGATAATAATTTTGCTTTAGGAAAACCGCAACAACGAAAGAGCTAGACCTTGTAAATTCTTTGTGCTTCACACGACCTTATCACAAAGATGCATGGTTACAACCTCCCTTATTTTATAGGTTCACCTACTAACATGGCAAGTTCTTCTTGAAAAAATTACTATTGAGCTGCATAAAGCCTCTCATTCTTTCCATCTAGGAGGTCGGTAAACTCTTCAGGAGAAACGTTATATATGTCTTGGCTTCCAGATTGCAACTGGAGCACCTTCTGATAGGAAGAGGGCCAGCCTTCCGAATGGGCAGAGTGGGGATCAATGACCCACCTGTGCAGCACACACCAGCTAGGGTCTGCTCTTACCCACCCTCAAGAACACTCCTACTTCTTGACCATTGAGAGTTTCCTTCTTATAGGTCACTTTTTTCTCAAAATACAGCCCCTCCACTTCAGGGCGAAGGGGTAGTTAGCAGTGGGGGGGGGGGGGGGGAGGAACGACAGGAATTGCTGCCAATGTGGATCCCTGGCTCCTCCTAGTCCTATTGAGTCAGAATATCTGGAAATGATCATTAGAATCTTTAAAGGAACCAGGGGCATGAATAGGAAAATCTAACTCCATTTGTAAATAGCAAAGAGAACACATGCACTTATTATCAGAGTCTTTCTTCCTTTGTCAATCATTAATGACTGAGTCAAGAAAAAAAATTATAAAGCATGGAAGCAGATATAGATCGGCGCTTTTCAAAGTACCTGCAGTAAAGGAACAATTTATATATTTTTAAGTTTCCAAGTCTTCACTGACCAGTATGTGGTACTACCGGACTCATGCCATGCTCAACCTACAACACAAATTCAGCAACACCTGCCTAGTTTGATATATATTGCAAACTTCAGTCTGGTCCGTGTGCTAGGATGGTTTGGTGATGTCAGATTACTGAAAATGTTTCTAAATGCTTATTCTTGATTTCTGTACATAGATCTTGTTGTAGACAGAGGAATTCCAGAATCCAGACAGGTCCACAGACCCTATGTTGAGAAGCCTTTCTATAGATGTTTTATATGCAAATAAAGAAATTCCCACCACACTGAACCAAGAGACCAGACTGAAAAGTAGGGGTAGTGACAATCAGGAGATGCCCACATTTGCATCAATACCAGGCAGGACAGAGCTCCCACCGGCCACTGTAGCAGCCACAGAAATCAGCAAGACTAAAAATAACTGTCTAGTTAGATAATAGCCCCCCCCCCATCATCCTCACCTCACCTATGGTGGATGGCCTACCCTTCAGATATTACACCAGTATAAATCACATCCCTCACGCCTTCTATACACCTGACTCAGAACTGTTTTATAAAAGTGCTCCCCTTGGTACCCAAACTTCTCCCTGTCATGCTTTGGTACCTTTTCTATGAAACACAGTCTCCCTTATAATCTTAACCAAAGTTCCCTATACACCCTTCTCTCCCTGAAGAACCAGTTATCTAAGAGCCCTGACGAAAGAATGCTGTTCCTTTCCCTCAAACTTCAGTATGGATGCGAAGACTATGTCTTCACACTTTCTCTTCCTTGTAGCTGTCTGAATATAGCCCCTGCAGTCTCTGGAAAAAGATCTTGTACCCTTGAAATTTGTGCTTTTTTGATCCCATCATCCCCACCACTGTTGTTTCTCTACTACCCACCTACTCACCGAATTCATTGAAGAGCTGTACAGTTGGCCTTCATTGAACTGGACTGATTTGGTCTTCATCTCAGGTACAGATGGGCTTTGGGGTGACTCCAGTGCCCTCACAAACATGCCATCCAACATCTCAGACACTGGAATGCCTCATCTCTGATCACCTCACTCTATTACTCTTCACCTTTTTATTTCATGGTCACACTTATGATCCTATGATCACCCAGAATGTCAGACCTTTGATATCATAAATTAAAACTTGCCTCTCTGATGATAATCTCCTATTCTTCTAGGACCTAGAAGAATGGTCAGCAACAGAGCCAAATATCAACAGTACAACGATTGAAATTTCTTTTGAGAGCCAAATTTTTTAAACTTAAACTATATAGGTAGGTACATTGTTATTAACTTAATTAGATTACTCCTAAGGCTTAGGAAGAGCCACACTCAAGGGGCCAAAGAGCCACATGTGGCTCGCTAGCCGCAGTTTGCCGACCACGGTTCTAGGTCATTAGCTTTACCAGTCCCAGTTCTTCAACTTTCTCTGAATGTCCCATTCATAACTGCTCTCCTTCCTTCCTACCAAGTAACTCATTTACAGTCACTTCTCTACTCTGGACCCATGACCAGACCCTTTCCCCAGCTCCCCAACAATGCCTCAACTCCCTGTGTCATTGTATGTGTGTCCCAACTGCCTCACAAAGTCCTAACAAGCTCAGTTCTCGGACTTCTCTGTTTTTATACTATGTATTATGCCAGAGCAGGCAGAGTCACCAAAAATTTATGGTCACCAGCCTGGACTGGAATCCCAAATGCTATGACCAGCTCAAAGAACCTCTCCCACAGGCACTGGTTTGAGGAATGGGAGGGTTTGATGAGATGAGGAAGAGGTTACAGCACAGCAATGCAAATCACTTAAACTGGGCATTAGAATCCCTTGTTCTTACATGCCCTTGGGCACTTCACCTTAGTGCCTTCCTCAGCAGAGTTTGGCTGCCCATCCCACTCACTTTTTGTTTTTTTTTAAATAAATTTTTATTGATTTTTAGAAAGAAAGAAGGAAAAAGAAAGAAAGAAAGAAAGAAAGAAAGAAAGAAAGAAAGAAAGAAAGGAGGGAAGGAAGGAAGGAAGGAAGGAAGGAAGGAAGGAAGGAAGGAAGGAAGGAAGGAAGAAGGAAGGAAGGAAGAAGGAAGGAAGGAAAGAAAGAAAGAAAGAAAGAAAGAAAGAAAGAAAGAAAGAAAGAAAGAAAGAAAGAAAGAAAGAAAGAAAGAAAAAGTTGTGGGGGGGGGTTGATCAATTGCCTCCTGCATGCCTCCTACTGGGGATCAAACCAAAACCTGGGAATCAAAACAGCGCCCTCTTGGTGCATGGAACTAGGCTCAATCAACTAAGCCACACTGGCCAGGGCTTTTGTTGTTGTTGTTTTATTCCTGCTCACTTCTTATGCAGAACAATTAACCACCTGCTGGTCTGTAGGTTTTTTTGTAAAGATTGTACATGGTAAGCCCTCAGGGGTGTACTTTCCTCTAAAAAGGGAATGTCTACTTGGCTCCCAAATTAAACAAAGACCTTCACTATCTCCATTCCTGCAAGAAATAATCCTGCAGCCATTAAAATGCATACATATTATATTTTAATAGCAACTAGACATAGGCTCGGGGAGGGTGGAGAAGGGAGGAATGACTTCCATGTCTTCCTCGCCTATCACTGACCTAGCACCTGCCACGGTGCTCATATCTATTCATGAAAAACACATTGAATAAAAGGAGAGATGGACAGATGGATGCACAAACAAGTAAGTGATGGGGTGAATGTGGCATCCCAGGGAGACTGCAGCGGTTTTCAAACTATGTACAAAAATTACTCAGTGCCCTTCCCTTCAAAGGGAGAGCCTGGGTCCCTCCCTTGGGTGTGGACTGCAGGGAAAGACTCACTTCTGACAAGTAGGATGTGTTGGAAACAACAATGAGTGACTTCTGAGATTCAGGCATGAAAGGTCGTAGCTTCCTCCCTCCTGTCTTGTTTGGATTGCTGACTCTGAAGAAGCCCTGTCTGAGAATACTCAGGTAGCCCTATAGAACGGCCCATGTGGCCAGGAACTGAGGCCTCCTCCAACAGCCATGGAGCAGGCCCCTTTAAGCTGTCAGACAACCTCGACCTTGCCTGCAACCTCCAGGAGAAACCCTGAGCCAGAATCCCCTGGCTACGCCACTCCCAAATTCTGACCCTCAGAAAATGTGGACATAATAACTTGTGTAAGCTGCTGATTTGGGAGTAATGTGTGTTGCAGCAACTGATAGCTCATACGGACACTGAGTGTAGGAACCAAGAAAGGGTGAAGCAGAGTGCACAGGACAAAGGCTCCAGGACCAAGAATAGGACTTTGCCTCGGCCGCTAGGGGCTAGAAAATGTCACCAACCCCCAAGGCACTGGGCTTGCCCCTGGATTACACACGTCCCATGTGCACGAAGCAGGTTAAAAGCCATCGTTACGCCACGATACAGTTCACCCGAAACGGTGCTTGGGCTCTTCACAATCCTTTCATTCTTATTTTGCCAAGTTTCAAGTTAAAGAACCCCATTCAGAAGCTATTAAGTTGGAACCTTTGCCAAGTTCCCTGCTGCACAGTCAGAATCCAAAGGAAAACTGTCCTGGGTTTGGATATTTCCAAGGACACTAACTCCTATCTCCACATTTCTTTTGCTTGCCCAACTAAAGTGATTAAATATATCTTTCTGACAGGAGAATTTAGGAGATAATGGTAAAAAAAATAAAATAATAACTAATAGACTTGGAATGCCTTCCGTCACATGAGCTCACCACTGAGTGCCATCCCTTTTCTCGCTCTCTCACCTGCTCTGGGGACATAGATGTGCATACAGTATGTGTCCTTGCCCACTGGGCTTCTCGTTTCCCGGCCGGAGCAGAGGGAGTGGCTTGGCTGTGGTTTTGATCATTTCTCTCTTCTCTTGGTCTTCTGGGGGATCCAGGAAGCTGGGTAATCAGGGATCCTTTGTGGAGGCAGCCGTCCTTGCGGGTGCTTTGCAGTCCCCACAATCAGAAATTAGCAGATGGTCTTAATATCTTACCAGCATGGGAGCCCCCACCACAGAGGACTTCGATCTCAGGCCCCCTTGGTTTTGTGTCAGGGCACTGTGTCAACAAGTTTCAGGGCCAAGGGCTGATCATTGGAAACTTGCACTTTCTCACCTCTCTCTCTCTTCTCACCATTCTCACATTCCTTCATTTACAGCACATATTAAAATTCACTTCTCTTTTACCCATCAATTAAAAATTAGCATCAGCCAATGATTACAAAGAGCATTGCCATCATGATTAGCCACTGATTCACAACTACCCTAATACAATTAGCCTATCTGGGGAAATTAACTGTGCCTCAGCCTGACATCTCCAAATTGGCACATCTCTGACGAACCTTCAAGATGACTAAGGCTTTCTGAGGAGAAATTAGACAGCAAGATTAAACTATTTAGTCTGGAAATAAATGTTATGAGGCTGCTTAATATCTTCAAGCACCATGAAACCTTATATCTCCGATTCCATGGAAGACAGACATGGGAAATGAGCTGATGATGTGTTAGTCTGATGGGAATGATAGTAATAGCTGTTCAGAGGAAGGGGGCGGTAAGAGAAAGGGTGGTACCCAGAGAGATGTTGTGGGCTCTCTCTGCATAATTTTTTGGCTTTCATCTCTTTTCACTGGGTCGTTTTTAAATTATTAAATTAACTCATGCTCACGTTGTGTATTTCCCAGACACAAACTAATGAGCTTGTGTGTGAACTCATGTTACCTCCTTTTCCAAACACAAATGAGATTGCATTTGGTAGACTTTTGACCAACTTGTTCCCATCTTAATAGACCAGTGTCTATAAAGCTACCTCATGATTAGGAAGCGTAGACTTTCATCGTATGCAGGTCCCATCGCTGATTTCACCATTGCCTTGTTGGACAGACCTTTAAGGTATTTCCATTGTTTATAGAAACCATGCCTATCTCCTTGGGCACTTACATGACTGCATCCATAGAATAAATCCCTAGAAACAGAATAGCTGAATAAAAGGCAAGTTTACTTTTAGCCCCTTATAGTTTTTGAATAAATATTTATGTCTTCAGACTGATGTTTAAATAACGAGGGGTCCTCACACCTGAACATGCATTCCAACTGCCTGGAGGGCTAGCTAAACATGAATTGCCAGCTCCCAGTTTGGGGTTGCTGGTCTGTAACATTTTGTTCTGGGGCCCAAGAATCTGCATCCAGCATGAGGTCCTAGCTGATGCTATTGCTGCAGGCCCAGGAACCCCACTTTGCAAACCACTAGATTAAACCACCTGCTTGCTTTTGGGAGAGAGCACGTAACATCTGACCTCTGGAAGCCAGAGTTGGTGTCCTCTTTCTTACGAACACACTGGGACCATACATTCCAGAGCCTATATGTTAGGCTTCCTGTCCCCATTGCTGCCAGGGTGAGTGGGAAACAGGTCCCTGGGAAGGAGCCAGCAGCCCACTGCACTGGGCCTGGAACTCTTGCATTTCAAGCCACCCTACCCACCCCTGCTCCTTCTCAGATGGTAGCCCCAGTGCCATATTTGTCTAGTGCAATTTAGCATGTCTTCTGTGAATTTTCCCCCTACCTCTGCCCCCTTCAACTTTGAATTACAAAAGGGCCTGCCAAGCATGCCATCACCATGAGATTAGACATCACAGAAGTGGTACCTACATTAAAGATGCGCAGGTCAAGATGAAAGCATGAAAATGCCAGGCAGAAAGCATGGAAAAGCTGCCCAAGGGAAAGGATTGAAGGTTGAAGCTGGTGAGGTTATGGCACAGCTGGTGTTCACATAGGACAGGAGGAGCTTTATCCCCAGTGCCTGGCGTTGGGAGGGCTCTGGGACCACGTGGGCTCGACTTTGCCTGATGGTAAAGGTTCCATCAGTGGCACCACAGGGCATCTCCAAAAGGCCACACTGGCTTTGAGGATTGTCTCTGCATTACTGGGCACAGAGAGGCTGGACCGGATTGCTGACCACACTCTAGGAGCAGGAGATGCTTGGTGCTCTGAGACGAAGGGCAGCAATTGGATCCGAGCCCTGGGTCAGCACCCAGAGATCCAGGCAGCTAACCCCTAGGAAAGAGGCAGAGTTGCTCCACCCACAGGCTTCTGCAGAGTCCTTCACCCTCCTGAGGGAATGCTGAGCCATTGGGGGCCCCTGAGAAACCGGAGCTGAGCAGACCCCAAAATAGGACTGCCATGCCTGAGCACCAGGAAACCAGGCGGGGCACCGGGACCGCCCCAAAGGCAGGTTCCAGCTGGCCCAGGAACATCCTCAGGACCCCAGGGTGGCCCCCTAAGACTGTATTTCTTTTATTTATATCATTTATTATGATATTCTTGAAACTGAGACAGTAAATGTTATAACCCTCATTTTCTAAATGAGATCAATAAGACCCAGTACATTTGGTCGCTCCACACAGAAGTGGCATTGCTGGGCCAGAACCGAGGCCCTTCTTCCAATGGCAGCCCCTTCCTCTCCGATCTGCCCAAGCAGTACCCAGATCCATGAGGGTTTTGCTTGCATCTCCTGTCTTCAGGTTTGCTCACGCCCTGCACTGAGGGATCAGGCTCACAGGGCCAGCCGCCGCCCAAGATGCCCCTGTAAGGATTAGCACATGGAGGCTGCTGTGTCACATGCCCACGGCCACATGCTTCGAGCATTTTCAGGTTCAAAGGGTGGTGCCAAGCACCGTGAGTTGTTGGCATTTCTGGCATCCCTGGTGACTCTCTGTGGACACAGGGTGAGTCACCAAAGAGGGCGTCCCCTTTGCCTACGTCAAGAGCATAGCTGGGGGAGGTTGGGACAGTGTGCCTCCGGGACACAGCCCCTTATATAGACCTGGCATGTGGGCACAGGGCAGGCAGCGCACATCAGCACCCCCATGTCACTCTGACGAGCTGGAGCCCTCTTGTCTGGGGATTACCCAGGAGGCAAAACACACTCTCCTGTCATTTAATATGCTGAGGAGTCATTAACGCGATGTTAGCAAACAGCTAAGACTGACCCAAGGGCAGGGCAGCCCAGAGCTGCCTTTTCCCTGACCTTCAGAACCGGCAAGAGCAGGTGATCTAGGGAGGCGCTGGGCGTGTGTGCAGCTCGTGTGAGAGAGTGTGTGGGTGTGTGTGAGTGTGTGTGCCGATGAGCACTGTGTGTGAACGCTTGTGTACTGTGAGTGTGCACGCATGTGTGTGAGTGTGTGTTGGTGAGTGTCTTGGTCCGATCAGGCCCTATAACGTAATACCACAGACTGGATGGCTTATAAACAGCAGAAATTCCTTTGTCACAGGTCAGGAGGTGGAAGTCAGGCCCACGGTGCCAGCCCAGGGAAGGTGAGGGCCTCTTCTGGCTGCAGACTTTTCACTGTGTCCTCACCTGGAGGAAGGAATATGGGAGCTCCGTGGGGCCTCTTTTAGAGGAATGCTAATCCCTCGGAACCCTATCTAATCCTAATCACCTCCCAAAGACCCCACCTCCTCATCCCATCATTCTGGGGGGGGGGGGGGGGGAAGATTTCAATATGTGAATTGGGGCGAGGGGGGGGATACAAGCATTCAGATCATAACTGAGTGTAAGTATGTGAGCATGTGTGTGTGAGTGCACATGTGTGTGTATAGTGCACATGTGTGTGTGAGTGCACACGTGTGTGTATACCAGGTATGTGTGACTGTGCATGTATTTGTGCATGCCCACCCCCCAGGGGTGGGGTGGGGTGGGGCGGGCAGTGACATGGCAGGAAGATGAGCAGCGACAAGCCCTGAGTGAGGGATGCAGGGCAGTGACCTGGCCTTACCTCTGCAGAGCCATCCTCCTGGGAAAGGGCATGTCTTTGGCAAGGACGCTCCCCTGCTTTATGCGGAGTGTGCTGCCACCTAGAGGACGGGGCGGCCCCTGCATGCCGTGGAGAAGGACGGGCTTCCTATGCTGAGAGTCAGGTGGCGGTGGGCAGGGTGTTTTGTCTCTGGACGCGTTGGGGGCAGCAGGAGGTTGGCAGGAGCTAAGAGCCCCAGTCCCTTCAGAAACGATCCGGCTGTATCATCTGTCGCCAAATCATCAGACCTTAGCCCGCCTTCCCACGCCCGCGAGGGCGGGGCTTGCTGGTTTGGTGCATTCAGAGGGCAAAGGCCACATCTCCCTCTCTCTGTCACACTTTATCTCTACCCTGGTCCTCACTGGAAAGTAATCTTCCAACACCGTTACTACTTGTAAGAATTAAGCAGAGTCTCTGCATGTAAATGAAACTTCATTTTGTTGTTTTGTCCGAAGCTGCCTGTTCCATCCCAATGCCCTAACAAACATGTTATGGAAATTACCGGAGCCTTTTATAGGCATAAGAAGACCCACTAAGTGCCTTCCTCGTGGATCCGGGTCCCCTCAGGATCTTGCGACTCTATCAGAGACAAGTTCTCCAACTTCCGGAATCACTAGTCTCCACATTTCTTGCTTCAATCCCAAGAAAATTGCATTATATCACTTTTACTAGTAAACCTAATTAATTCTAAAAGCATACTTCTCTCTGCCTCCTCAAAGAGTGCTTACAACATAGATTGATGGCTTATTATTATTGTTTGTTTAAAAACAACCTTCAGATTTTTTTCTGATTTACTACAGCGCTGGTTTTAAGAAGTCGTTATAAGTACACACGGATTAAACCTTCGGAAGGACTCTGCTTTGCGCAGGTGGCTCCGTGACAATCAGAGAGCCGTTCTTGTCTCCAAGCTCAGTCCCACACACAGGGCTTCGGGCCTCCCACCCAGTTCTTCCTTCTATGGAGACAAACCTCCGTTCTCAGCCCTGTCCTCCACCGAGGAACCAGTCCCAGCGGACAAGAAGGCGCTCAGTCAACCCCAAGCCTTCCTCCAACCCCAGGGAACCCCAGGCCCCTGCTTTGCCTGCCAGTCCGATACTCCTCATCACTCACCATCTACACAAACTGAACGGCCCCCAGCTTTTAGCACTTGGGCCCGGTCTTCTGTTGTCACTGAACTACATAAACAAGGCAAAACCACAAGGAAGGAAACGGTCACAAGGTGTCAGAGACTCTTCGAACACATGGAGGAAATAAGGGGAGAGAAGGCACTTGTCAAGTCTGGGTCTTTCTTAGGGCGTCCCTCAAAGGAAAACAATATTTCCACAGTGCCCATCCATGAGACAGAGGCTCTGGAAAGTAGCCAATAAACGAGGTCAGACTCTCTGCACGTTCTCTTTTTTCCCCTCAGTACATTCATTCACAGTTACAGTCTATGACTATGGGGCCTAGGATGTCGCATTGACAAGACAGAAGAATCGCACTTGCCATATGGGCCAGAATAGGAAGATCCAATACCTTGGTCTCTCTGTCCTGTGATCAATCCCTCTCCTATCCCCCCTTCCCCCGCCCCCAATGACTGCAAGCGGAGCCTTTTTAAATAAAAATTGGACATGTATCTCTCCTTCCTAAAAACTATGGCATTTTCCTAATGTCTAAATCTGTAGGCCTCCATGGGCTGTATTAGTTATCTATCACAGACAATGAATTACTACAAAATGTATTGCTTTAAACAACGTTTAGTATCTCCCAGTGTCCATGGGGCAGGAATTCAGGAAAGGCTCAGCTGGGTGTGTTTTGGAATGCAGGTTTTGCTTTTATTCAGGTTTTCTGCAGACAACTGCGACTGAAAAGAGAGTTTGTGACTCATGGTTCCCAAGAGGAGGGGGCTCACCACGCCACGCCATGCAGAGCCACCCGGGGAGTCACCAGGACGCAGGCCCTGCCAGACACCGAATCGACTAACACCTTAATCTTGGACTTCCCAGCCTTCAGAACTGTGAGAATTAGATTTCTGTGGTTTATAAGCCACCAGTCTGTGATATTCTGTTACAGCCGCCTGAACCAAGACATTTGCTATCTCTGGGAATTAACTTGCCCTGAGAGGGACAGTCTCTCCTGTGTCAGCAAGGTCCCAGATGTCAAAACATTAGAAAATACAGAAAATAAATGGCATGATTAATATAGGGTGTTTCTGCCTCATGGCTGAAGGGAGCTGGAAGACCCATTTTTAATATCATTCCCACGGCTGTTGGCTGGAGGCTCTGCATCTCATTACGTGGGTCTCTCCACAGGGCGGCGTGAGTGTCTTTACAACATCCCTCCTCCACAGCGAGGGATCCCAGAGAGAAAGCAAAGAGGAGCCACGGGGCCTTTAATGACCTTCGCTCCAAAATCACAGATCATCACATCTGCCTGTTCCTCTTGGTGAGAAACAAGTCATTGAGTCTGGTCCACACTCGAGGGGAAGGAAATTAAGCTCCACCTCTGGGAGGAAGGACTATCCAAGAATTATGGGCATATTTTAAAGCCACCACACAGACGATATTTCCATCGCATCCCTCTGCCTCCCTGAGGCCCTCAGCCCCATCCCTTGCTTTTCATCCAAGAACTCACATCGAAAGCAGGTAGAGAGATTTTTCAAATCCATATGTCCAGCACCCACCTCATCAAAACCTTCAGAGGAAGAGTCCTGCATCCACCCTACACTCCAGGTGTGTGAAGGGAGATGCCCCATGGAAACAAGATTCACTCTCTGACTGGGAAAACTGCCCTGGAGACACGCTGTGTGTCTGCCACTGCCCCAGCGTGCTTTCTTGGTTGCTTTCTTGGTCTGCCCTGCCCTTCTCCCTCACTGTCTGGGGTACACTATACTCATCCTCAGCCCGTGTCAATGCCAACTGCTAGGGGAACCCCTCAATCACTCCAGACCTACCTCCATGAGGCCCAAAGCACGTGATGGTAAAGTCAGACTGTGTGTTTTTTTCTTTCTGGCTGCACTGAGAGCTCCCCAAAGGGAGACACGGCGACATATTCATACTCGCATCCCCTGGGGGACAGTCCAATTATGTAGGGTCAATGAATGATGAAGAAGAAAAGGTAGGCCTCTGAAAGCATCTCTAAAAGATGTTTATGGAGAGAGTAGGTTTCCTTCCTAAATGTTAGCTCTGTCCTCCAAACATTAAGTTCCTGCGATTGTGTACTTATATAAAGATCTTATGTAAACTCTCCAAGCACTGGTTTGTTCTGATTGAAGGTGTTTGTTCCCTTGTGCTCCTATGGGTCAGTCTCCTTTCTCTGTCTTGCAGCCCAATTCATATCCCCCCTCCCCCACCGCCCTGGCCCGCACCAGGCTCACCTGCTCTCTGCCACCTCTCCTGACTCTCTGTGGTCCAGGCAAGGTCTTCAGCTTCTGAGACCCTATTGGCCTTGGATGATTGATCCTCCCTCAGGTGGTGTCTTCTATTGCTGTCTGGTCATGTTATGTGCTTTGTCTGATCTCTCAGCTGTTCCATAAATTCCTGAAAGCAGGACTCTCTCTTCCACTCATTTTGTCTTCTATGCGCCAGCCTTGGTTTTATACTTGGCATTCAGCAATTGTGTGAATTGATAGATGTTTTTATCAGAGTCACCTCGAAGAGTAACATATTCTACCTGCTGTGCAAAGAGGTGATAGCAACTTCATAAAGTTCTTGCCATTTTTCAAGAAAAATACAGATATAGGATGTCCTCAGTGTGGTATCCAGGCGATGGGAGATAATAGGCTCACTCTGTTCTGAAGTGGCTGGGACACATCTGGAGCAATGAGTTTAGCTCTGGGTGCCATTAGGAAAGGTTAAAGAACATAGGTAGTTCAGGGAATGACTTACATTTTTCTTTAAAAAGAACAACACATATTTAAGTGCATTCTCCCACTTAATCGCATCACATTATGAGATAGGCAGGGTGGGACTATTCCTTTATTAAAAATAAATCGAGGCCTAGACAGAGTAAGTGACTTGCTTAGGCCATAACTGGACTCTTCTCTTTCCTCCACTTCAAGGTGGCCTCTGATTGGCCTGAAGAAAAGCAGTCAAAAGTAAGACATGTAAGTTGTCCGCAGATACTTCAAGGGTGTTATAGGAAAGAGTGAGGAGTCGATGTGTTCTGTTCTGTAGGACATAACCGGTACCACAAAGGCACAGGAGTGGCCTGAAAACCTGAGCATTTAAGCAGATGCTACCTGCAAATCATCCAAATGCAATCTAAGACAAGCAACTGGAGCTGATCAAAATGTTCAATGTGTGCAAATGGCAGAGTACGTGAGATTCTAGCAAGTGTCATCCTTTATGGAATACCATAACGAATTGAAATATTTCTTTCCATTATATGACATGTAATTTGTACTAGCATGTCTGTGTGGTAGGAGGAAAAGGAATTGTTACAGAGCTGCAACGAGATATGCCTTCATCTTCATAAGGTTTCACAAATCATTTTACAAATGATTCTCAGTTGCATATAAATTTAAACATACCTTTTCTGAATAACCCAGCAATTTCATTCCTAGGAACTTACCCAAGAGAAAGGAAACAAGATTCACAAAGCCACATGAATATAGCAGCTTTAAACATAATGGCCCAAACTGCAAACCAACCAAGTGTCCACCACCAGGAGAATGGATAAACAAACTTTATCCACAATGAGACACCACCAGGGATGCAAAGGAACCAACTGCGGATACACCTATAGGCATGATGGATCTGAAACACATGCAGGACAAAAGAAGCCAGACAGTAAGAGTGCCTCCTCTAGAAGTTTGAGAACAGGCTAAGTGGATGTGGAGTGATAGAAGTCAGACCAACGGTGTCCTGGGGAGAGGGGATTGGAATTGACTGAGAAGGGGAACGAGGTAACCCTTAGGGTGATGGGAAAGTTTTGTATTTTTATATGATTTGGGTTATATTGGCGTATGCACTTATCAAAACTCATTATAATACTTAATGTTCATATATTATGCCTCCAAAATGTATTTAATTATCTTTCGATAATTTCCCTCACATACTTCACAAACTAGAGGTATGGTAGCTTTTGACAATCAGGAAACAAAACAAAGGTCAGAACTGTAGCAAAGAGCCCAAGTATGCGCTGTGTGATGTTGGGTAGGTGCTCAACCTCTCTGAGGCCAGTGCTCTCATCTGTCAGCTGGGGATAACAGAGTCTGCCAGGCAGGGTGAGGGTGTTCAACAAACCCTCTATTACTTTTCTGAGGCTGCTATAAAAAAATAAAACAAACTGAGTGGCGTAACACAAGAGAAACCTATTCTCTCCTGGTTTGGGAGTCCGGAATTCTGGATTCAAGGTGTTGGCAGGGCTGCCCTCCCTCTGTGACTCTGGGTATCCTTCCTGGACTCTTCCAGCTGCTGGTGGTTGTGGCAATCCTTGGGGCTCCTTGGCCAGCTGCTGCATCACTCCTATCTCCCTCTCCATCATCACGTGGCATTCTCCCTGTGTGCCCGTGTCTTGGCATGATGGCTTCTTCTTTGCATAAGGACACCAGTCATATTGGGTGAGGGCCCACTCTACTCAGCATGGCCTCCTTTTATCTAATTACATCTGCAAAAACCTTATCCTATATAATAAAGAGCTAATATGCAAATGGTCATCACCCTCTCACGCCGTCATGCCTTAACTGCTCAGACACTCAACACTGGGGAGAGAGGAATGGAGACCAGCCAGGTTGTGGCCAGGAGAGGGACAAGCCACCTGCCCCACAGTCCCAGTCACCAGCGTCTGGGGCTGCAGCCCAGGGGAGAGACAATCTGCACACCCCTCAGTCCCTGCAGCCAGGGAGGGGGACAAGCCACCCACCCCGTGGTCCCGGGCGCCTGCAGCCTGAGCAAAGCTGGCCCAAGTCCTTGGTGTCTGCAAATGGCTGGAGGAGGGAATCCTGGGTTCTGGGTGCAGGGCAAGGCAGAGGTGGTTAGGGGTGATCAGGCAGGCAGGCAGGCAAGCGGTTAGGAGCCAGTGGTCCTGGATTGTGAGAGGCAGTCAGACATCCCGGATTGGAGAGGGTGCAGGCCGGGCTCAGGGACCCCACCCCGCCCTCCCACCACCCCCCCACCCCTGTGCATGAATTTCATGCACTGGACCTCTAGTTTCTAAATAAGGTCACATTCACAGGTAATCAGATTTAGGATGCCAGCATATCTTCTGGGGAGACACAATTCAACCCAGAATAGAATGTAGTGGGGGGCTGAAAGTTCTGTGTTGGTGAGTGTAGATAAAAGTCCATGAGGCTGAGTCATTATCCTATTATGAATCTAGAATTCTAATTTCAAAGGATCTATACATTGTGTGAAGTGTCTGATAAGAAGCCTTCCCTCTGCAATGGTCAGGATAAGGATTTAAATTTTCTCCACCAAAGTTGAGAAGAGTCACTGAACTGTAAGCCCAAATCACATGACCAAATAAAGCAGCGACCCCAGTAACCTCCTAAGTCATGTGGGTTCAGATACACCTGGGCTTGCCTAGCCTGTAGTGGGAGGGACCAGCAGGGCTCCCTTTCACGTGAACACCACAACCCCAGGAAACCACATTTTCTAAGGAAATTAAAAGCCAAGAAGCAAACAAGACTGATCACAAAGACTCTGCAGGGATGTGGCCTTGGAAACCCCCTAACCCAGCCCCATGGGCACATAATTGGTCTCAGGAAAAAAATAGCTTAAGTAAAAACTGTGAGAGCTCTTCCACGCAGCACTGTGTTGGAAGCCTCCGAGGAGTGTTGGCTCAGGAAGGCCCTGAGATCGCAGCTGGTGCCTGGTGGGAGGTGGGAGCTGCCCTTTTCAGATCACAGCTGACCACAGACCAAGGGCTGATGGTTTAAGGCAGCAGTTCTCAACCTTCTGGCCCTTTAAATACAGTTCCTCATGTTGTGACCCAACCATAAAATTATTTTCGTTGCTACTTCATAACTGTAATGTTGCTACTGTTATGAATCGTAATGTAAATATCTGATATGCAGGATGGTCTTAGGCGACTCCTGTGAAAGGGTCGTTCGACCGCCAAAGGGGTCACGACCCACAGGTTGAGAACTGCTGGTTTAAGGTCTACAGTTCTTCTCAGCTTCCCCAGGTCCCTCTCATCAAGCAGTTGGTGAAACCCATAAACATTCAAACCCACTTCCCGGGAAGCCCCTCCAAGTGGGCGGTGGGGGCACACTTCCTGCTGCCCATTAGAAACCCAACCTCCTTTTCACCTGCCACAGCGCCAGCCTTCGCCCTGCAGGGATGCTGAGCCCCGCATGGTTCCCCCAGAGCCGTGTGCAGGAGGAGGGAAGCCTGGAGGGACTGTGGAAACTGAAGGCAAAGGGGAGAGTGTCCCCCCAATGTCCCCAGGGGAAACATGAGAAATCACTGATTTCTTGATGATTTGTTTAGTTTCTGCAGTACCATTGGTATCATAATTCAGGGTCATGCTTCACCTGCACTGTTGTAAAAACCCTTCCCGACTTTGTCTATAGAAGAAAGCTCTGCTTCGTGAGTTCCCAAAATCTGACATTTCAAGACAATTTTGAAACACAACTCATCTGTAAGTTTTCTCTGTGGGGTGTTTGCATATTAAACACGTGTCCATGCAGGTTCTCCAACGTTATAACAAAGCTTCAAAGGATGGAAACCTATGTCCTCTGGGAAGCTTCCATTTTGTTCAAAAAGGGACCGCCTCAGTGAGGTGGCATTACAAGGTGGTGAGGTCATACACCACAGAAGCCCAATGGAGACCCACTTGGAACTGCAAGAAACTGTGATTGACAAAAACTAGCAAGACAGAGTTCCCGGGAAATTTGGGATTTGCAGTCCAGCTCTCACGTAGGGAAGTTCTTGAGATTTGTAACCACGGGGGCTGCCTCCTAGGAAACTGTGAGAGCCTTTCTTGCACCATGGTTTTGCACTTAATGGACTTTGCCTCCCATAATTCAGGAAAATGCTTTTGTTGCGCAGGCGGAGGCTGATTGCTGTGGGGAATGCACGTCTGACAAAAGGCCCCGCGCCCTTGGAGCTGTGGCTGCCGCGGCTCCCAGGCCTCCCCCACTCCTGGAAGCGGCTCTAAGCACAGATTAATGACTGGATGCCGCGGAGCAGTGCAGTCCAGCCATCTCCTCGAGGAGCCGAGCTAATCTTCTTAAACCTTTGGACAATAGCCGGGCCAATCACCCAAATGATGCTGTCAATTTGCTTTTAAAGCCCCACTTCAAAGAGGCAGATCCAAAGGGGACCATTGAAAAGACAGCGATGTGGGGAAGTTACCGCTATGCTGCCCAGATGATTAATATTAATAGGGCACATACCACCCAAAGGACACTGTGGCAGTGCGTCCTGGCGGCTCCTTCTGAAAGGAAGTCCTCAAGGAATGCAGCGTGTGTGTGTGAGTGTGTGTGTGTGTGTGTGTGTGTGTGTGTGTGTTGTTTTCAGCAGGCTTGGAGAAGAGAATGATTAGCCAGGGTCAAAGGCTCTGTAGCCAGGCCCTGCCTTTGAAATGGGCTCTGAGCGTTGAATTCCTTTCCTGCTGCTCTGGCCAGATCTCTGTATATAACAGGCTCACTCAGGAGTCCTCGCTATGTATCCAAAGATCCTGTATTAGTCAGTCTGTGCTGCATAATAAAAGGAATTCGAAACATTTCAGAGGCTTCTTTACATGACCTTTGGATTTTGCACTCACTGGCCCACAGGGGTCTGGGGTCGCTCTGCTCTGGTGTGGGGTGTGGGTTGGCTGGGCTCAGTCAGCTCCACATGGCATCACCCTTCCTGACCTGGTGGCTGCCTGAGACTCACTCTTCTCCCGGAAAAGGCGGGGAGAGCATGAGGGATGAGCAGAAGCGCATGGTGCCCCTGGAGTCCTTGACATGGAACAGGGTCAATCCCGACACTAATGGGGGCCCACACACTGCGGTATGGGTGCTGCAGGGTCCCCTTGATGATGAGGTTAGGCAGTGGTTGGCAAACTGCGGCTCCGCAAACTGTGGCTCGCGAGCCACATGTGGCTCTTTGGCCCCTTGAGTGTGACTCTTCGACAAAATACCAACTTCTGCGCATGGGCCACGAAGTTTCAATCGCACTGTACGTGCGCGCCCACACGTGGAATTTTGTGGAAGAGCCGCACTCAAGGGGCCAAAGAGCCACATGTGGTTCGCGAGCCGCAGTTTGCCGACCATGGGAGTAAGTGAGGACTTGGGAGCAGCGACTGAATTTTCCCCAGACCCTATACCCTTACAACAGAAGGGCTAGAGACACACAGGGACCACTGAATAGACCAGCAGACAGGTTTTGTCAGAATAAAAGGCGGTGGACTCCTAGACAGCGGCAGTGAGGCTTCACCTTCTAAAATCCCTTTCTTCACTGAGACACCACCAGCCTGTGAGAGCCCAGCATCTGGATTCTGCTGTGTCAAATCACTTAGAGAACCATTATCTGGGTCCTCAGAGCTTCCGTCTTGGCCCATTACCTGACTTCATAACACCCTGAAATACAGGACCGATGGCTCACTCGAGATGCAGAGTTAATTGGGTGCCCACTAGGTATGTTTCAGCTCTGTGCAAAGGCCTTCGCACTTAACATCTGACCCTGCCCTTAGAAGTTTAGAGTCCAATGCAACAGTGCTTCCTACATTAGCACACTGTGGCCTGAGCCATCAACGCTGACACTGAGCCAAGACACCTTTGACCCCTGGACACAAAAGGAAATCTCTTCTCCATTGGAAATGCAGATGGGAACACCCAAGCGCAGCAGGAAGCCAGGTCACATCAGAAAATCTTCATTTGGTGATTCTCCCAAGCAAGTGTGGGCGACACTTCTGTGACAACGAAGCACAGAAACCACCAAAACATTTAGATAATAAGAGCGTGTTTTCTTGCCCTGACTGGTTTGGCTCAGTGGATAGAGCATCAGCCTGTGGACTGAGAGGTCCCGGGTTCGATACTAGTCAAGGGCATGTACCTTGGTTGTGGGCACATCCCCAGTAGGGGGTGTGCAGGAGGCAGCTGATCGATGTTTCTCTCTCATCGATGTTTCTAATTATCTATCCCTCTCCCTTCCTCTCTGTAAAAAATCAATAAAATATATTAAAAAAAAAAAAAAAAAAAGAGCGTGTTTTCTTTCCTTTTCTTACAAAAGCATCTGCCTACTTGTTTGAACCGATAGGCCGTAGGACAGGCACCAATGGTCACATCTGACTCCTAAACTGGTTAACCTTTAGAAATCTCCGTATAAAACCAGCCCAGCCTTTGAGTGGCCATCTCGCAGGAATTTCTATTAACAAGGTGGCGATGAATTGTGTGCCCAGGCTCTGAGAGGCCACCAGATCCCCTACAGATTTTCTCTTGCTTTCAACAAGTGTCGCTGAAAGAGGCCCAGGATGGCGGGCGTGGCATTCTCCCTTTAATTCAAATAATTCACTTATATCTATTGGGGAGGGAACTTGAGTCTTCTTTGGGGCCTCTCCTCCCTTCAGCCTGCTCTTCCCCGAGCATTCAGTGCCTGTCAACAGAGCCAGCCAGGGATGGAAACTGCACAGAGACTCTCTTTTGCTTTGCTGGGACACTTCAGCTTGTTCTCACGGATCTTTCAAAGGAACGAAATTATCTGATCATTCCTGGAAGCAGTTAACATGTGGAAGGGCATATCCTGCTTCAGCCCGCAGAGTCTGTCTTTCCGAATCACATGAGCAGTCGTTTAAAACATAAACAGTCCTTACATAACCTTCCCAGGAGGTTAGAAGGAACAATACAAGACACGGAGGTTCTTCCAGCATGATCTGCTCTACTGCAACAGGACCCCTCCGGAGGGGACTTTTTAAAATTGTTCTCTTTATTTTTGAAAGTATTATAGATGTCGCCCCCCCCTCCCTTTTTTTCCCTCCATGACCCCTTCCACCCTGTACCCACCCCTCTCAGGCCTTCGCCACACTATTGTCTGTGTTCATGGGCTATGCATACAGGTGTGTAAGTTCCCCGGTTAACCTCCCTGTCCCCCAACCCTGCCTTCCCTCTGAAATTTAACAGTCTGTTCCATGGGGGCCGCCCTCTCTTTGGGTTTTCTTTTTAGAAAGAAATGTCTATGAATCTATTTTGTCTCTGAATGTATCTATTTTGTTCTTTAGTTTATTTTGTTCACTAGATTCCACATACGCTTGAGATCATGTGACAGTTATCTTTCTCTGACTGGCTTATTCTGCTGAGCATAATACTTTCCAGGTCCTCCATGGTGTCGCAAAGGATAAGAGATTCTTTCTTTTTCACTGCTGCATAGTATTACATGGTATAAATGTACAACAGCTTTTTTTATCCACTTGTCTATTGGTGGGCACTTGGGCTGTTTCCAGATCTTAGCTATTATAAATTATGCTCCTATGGACATAAGGGAACACATATTCTTTCTCTAAAATATGCATTCCTAGTTGCAATATAGGAACAAGGCAGGTGATCCTACTCAGGGTTATTTTGGAGTCTTGGAAGTAGAGGGGAGCAGAGATGCTAAAAACAATAGTGGAGGAGCAGTGGGTCCCCTAAGTAGTCACCAGTTCCTTAGGGGACTGATGCTTCCGAATATGGAAGGTGATCTCACTTTGAACTGCTTGTGAGGTCATGAAGGTGTCTCTGGTGTAGACAACCCCCTTCCTAAAAAGGAGATTGGATTGTTTGCACAGAGGGGAGTTGCAGTTGTAAGTTACATAGTCTATCCGCCAAGAAGCCCAAGGAATAGGGCAGATTCTTCACTTGAGCACCAACATATCATGACCTAATGCCAAAAGAAGAATGGTGAAGTACTCAGCACTGTGGTTGGTTGGTGCTCTTCACCTCTCGGTAAAGATGACACAGAGGCCACCATCTACCTTGTCTGATTGTTGTTGTAAGGCTTAAATGAGATGGAGCATACAAAGCATATACTACCTACCTGGCACATACCAGGCACTCAGTAAGTGGTAGTCATCAAGTGAGTGTACTGTGAATCTGACAACCTTCCCTACCCACATGGAAGGTTGGGTTATTCATAATTATCACTCAAGACAGAAGGGAAAACAATCTAGGCTACTTGTTGAGACTTTGGTGATAGGGAAAAATATGACTTGTCTTCAGTCAACAACTTCTTAAATATTATCTCAACAGACAGTTAAAGTTTTGGGTTGGGGAATAAGAAAAGTAGATTTGTTAACGCAGGTAGCTCTTAAAGAAGAGGGTGGGGGAACAGACCTCATTCAATGAAATGTTTCTCAAGGGCAAGCTAGCAGGTAGGGCCAAGGAGGCTTCCCCAGATGGCTGTCCTCCAGAGAATGGATGATTATCACCTGTCCAACCAGTTACCCATACTGGCAGCTATTTTCCAGGCAGAGTCCCAATTTCCTGGGCCTCACTCCCACCCTCATCGGGCAGTTAGGATGGAATCACCTTGCTCTCCTCTGAAACTTTGGCCCTCCCTAACACCAGCTATAAATAGAAGCAGTTTGTTTGAAATATGGGTTCTCTCCTTAGGAACTAAACTATTCCATAGCATAGACCCCTTTTCTAAAACAATAAAAAATGTAGGCAAAGTCTTCATTGAACTATTTTCCTTCCACTGAAATAACTGGATGTTTAGCTTTGACAAACAGAAATAGCCTCGTTGTCACATAGTCACAACATAGAACTTTTATATATTTTTTATTTTCCAATTTATATCTCACATATGTGAACATGCTACCTTCAAGTCAATCCTAGGTTAAATCAGAACCTCTTAACCTTTCAATTAAAGGCAAACAAAGGCAACTCTAGGCTGTCAAATTGTGAATAATAAATGGAACCATTACTGGGAAGGTTTCAGATTCTGATGAGCAGAAAGATCGTTTGGGAAAATCTATAGCAAAGAGTAGTATAATTATAACTCAGACTTGTGTGGCTTTCCATCCAAACTCATCTCCAACCCTAATGTGATTTTCTAACAATAGTACTCCTCCAATAACAGACAGCCCACAAATAAATGCAAGCTTAGATTCGTTTCCTGTCCAGTTAAAAATAAACTTGCCAACATTTGAAAGCAGCATAGAGTCCTTCCTAACAATAAAAACAAACTCACCCATGCTGTTGGGCCAAAGCTTTGACATTTTAAAAATCATTATAGTAAAAAATAAGCTCAACCTGTAACATGAGCTATTGTTAGAAATCCTTTGAGAAAGATGCCTCAAACAGAGAGCTCACTTGCTAAAATTAAGTCATTCTACTTGAGCATCATGATGGTTTGAATTGTGTCCTGCAAAAATATGTTGAAGTTCTAACCCCCAGAACTGCAGAACGAGACCTTATTTGGAAATAGGGCCATTGCAGATGCAGTAGTTAAGATGAGGACATACTGCAGTCGATGGGCCCTAATCCCATATGACTAGTGTTTTTATAAGAAAAGGAGAATTTCATGTGATGATGAATGCAGAGTTTGGAGTCATGCATCTAGAACAGGGGTGGGCAAACTTTTTGACTCGAGGGCCACAATGGGTTCTTAAACTGGACCGGAGGGCCGGAACAAAAGCATCGATGGAGTGTTTGTGTGAACTAATATAAATTCAAAGTAAACATCATTACATAAAAGGGTACAGTCTTTTTTTTTTTTTTTAGTTTTATTCATTTCAAACGGGCCATAGTTTGCCCACGGCTGATCTAGAAGCTAACAAATGCCAATCACTCAGAACCCAAAAGGGTGTCTCCCCCATCGCACTGCTGCGGTGACCTCATTAACATTGCCGATTTGCCTTTTCCAAACATGCCTTTCCTCAATCAGTTTCTTCATTTAGGAAAAAGGAACTGAGTGTGCAGGTTCATCTCTAAAGAGAGTCAGAGAGCCAGGAGGAAAGTGCACAGTGACTTCATGGTGCATGCAGACTTCACAGATCCTCTGGGGTGCATCCTGGACGGGACCAGGGGCTCAGCACACTGCACAGTGTGCTCTTGGCTGGACTACCAGGGCGGCCCTTGGGGAGAGAGCCTGCCAGGCAGAAGAAAGATGGTGACCTATTTCACACTGGTGAGAACAGAAATGCTGGTTGCTACAATGACTCCTGACGTCACTCACTTAGAAACACTAGAGCATGTGGCCAATATAACATCAATGTCTTAGACTGCACCATGCAAATGAGCCAATGATGAGCCTCCACCCCCAGCCAATGCCGCTGGACATCAGGTGACTTCGGATGTGTGACTGAGCCCTGTCAGTAACACATAGAGCCATCTGAGGAGCCCAACCCAAATTGCCCACCACAGAACTGCCAGCAAATAAATGGTCTTAGTTCATGTTTGGGGTGGTTTGTTATTCAGACAAAGCTAACTGAGACAGATATCTATCCTCATGTTTTCCCTGGTGATGAACTTGAACATAAAAGTGAAATGATTGACACAAAGTCTAAAAGGAAGAGTGACCTCGAACAGACTGTCAAACTACAGCAGGAAAGCCGGGGAGGGTTGAGGGGCGGGAATGGGCCGGGGGGTAAGAGATCAACCAAAGGACTTGTATGCATGCATATAAGCATAACCAATGGACATAAGACACTGAGGGGTAGGGGAGGCTGGGGGATTGTTAAGGGTGGGAAAAAAAGGAGACATATGTAATACTCTTTGTAATACTTTAAGCAATAAAACAATTAAAAAATAAATAAAATAATAAAACTAAATTAAATTAGAAAAAATAAAAGGAAGAGTGAAACACCAAAAATAGAATTCAGCCCTTGAACTTCCCTTGATGGTTCAAAGTGCAGGGACACCCTGGGATGTGTCAAAATTGTACTTGTAATTTAGGAGATCTATAAGGAAGGGTCTTGTTTTGAAATTAAGTTTCAATATGATTGAAAAACAGATTACTTGAAATTGCCTAATTTTCGATCTGTTAGAAGCAATAAACTCCTTTGCCTATACAATTGTATTCAATTAAAGGGAACTGTCCCATTTGGAAAGGACAGTGGGAAACACAAAGGTGGGATGAGAGCATCTATCATTAATATAATAAAGTAAAACAAAACAAGACAAATATAAAGCAAGGGTTCTGTGTTTGGCTTTTGTAATTACTATGCTCCTGCATGAACACCTTAGAGAGTGTGAACAGACCAGCAAATGAGGGGTCTGTCTTTGTGTTTTAAGAGAGACTTTCCTTCATATCATTCATCCAAGACAACTAGGAGAATTGAAAGGCTATGAAGGTTTATTGTCATTTTCCCATAAATCTGAAATTATAAAGCAGAACATTCAGGGGATTTAAAATGGATGGTTGCTGTGTTGATTATGCTTGAATTATATCGCCCATAGCTCCCAGAGACAGCCTGATAAGGCATGACTTAATCTACGGAACTTACTAGAGCACTTGGAGTGTCCGCTGGCCTACTTAAGAAATAATCTTGTGGTGACGAAGGTTCAGTTTCCTGGGACACTGTGTCATATGACCCATCAGGGATCACACAGCGTCAAGAGGACGTAGTTTGCAATACAGCCTTCTATTTATAACCAGTCTGCTAGCAATGGCTGAATGATGAGAAACAGATCATCAAATGTGCTGGGAAGTTGTAAGGGCCCTTTTGATTCTTCCTTAAACCCCCAGATGTGTGGCCACCGGAGCACCGGGGGGAAAGACCCAGGTGGTGTCTGCTGGGTCAGACTCACTCACGTGCCCGATTGTCTACCACACATCACATTCTGTTCTAAGCATTTCACACAACCCTATGAAGTTCTACAGATGAGAAAAATGAGGCGTGGTTAAATACATAGTTGCCTAAGGTCATTCAGAAAACACAGATCGTCTAGTTTCAAAACCTGTACATTGCTGTTGGACACAATGTACCATAAAAATGTGTCCAAATGAGATAAAAAGCCAATATTTGAAAGTGAGCTTAGTAGAGTAGTAGAAGTTTTCCATTTCCTCCAATTGCTCCAAACTGTGCTTGAGTGAAATCACCTGTCCTATCCCTTAATAGTGACTTGGGAAGATAATAGACCTTCCAGGCTCCCGCCAGTAAGTAGGGGAAGTCCCGTCCTACACTGGTAAATGCTTTCCTCTCTCACAGTAGGACGCCCACCTGATCCCTGGTCCCTGCTCCAACAGTCCTTCGATCTGGCTCCGTGGAATTCAGAATCCCTGAACTTAGATGAGAAAAAAAAAAAAGTGCAGCATTATGTTCACCAACCTCTGCCGCATTTCTTTCAATTATGACTGTAATCCACAAACCATCATAGTATTAGCAATATCTGCAACTTGGTCACCAACAGAAAAAACAGATATGATCACGTTATATAACAAGAATTTCAAACATTATGAAACATTATATATGCTCATTAGTGCTTTTAAGATGTGCTTATTTCTGCCTCTAGGTCATTTATTTAATAAAAAAAAAGTACAAATAGTACTATGTCAAGAATTATAATAGTTTGATAAATGCATTCATTCTAATAGCTTTCTTTATAATAATCCATATGTATGTTACTATATGCATTTTTAAATAAGCTTTTTTTTTTCTGAGAAGAGTTCCATAGGCTTCACTGCCCAAAGTTGTCCATAGCACACAAGACAGGCAAACAAATAAGATGTCCTTGATGGGGGAAACTTTCTCCTTTTATTTATTTATATTTTTTTTTTGGTCATGGTCCTCCAGGGCTGAGTCCAGGTGAGAGGAAGGAGGGGGCCTTCAGCTGAGCTGTGAAAGTAAAGGCTCCTCTGAGAAGCCACCTGCCATATGGTAACCTTCTCACAAGACCACCAGCTTCTGTTAAGACCCTAGGCTGGCTCTCAAGGGCACCGTGGATGAGTTTCTATAACACCCTCTTGTTAGGTCCTCAGCCCTGAAGAGCCAACTCTGGCTCGTTCTCTTCCCATTCCAACCTCAGCTCTTGTACCACAAGAATCTCACAGCTTCTCGGGGCCGGGGTCCCCTTCCCCAAAGCCAGCCCACTTTGGAGAAGGACAGATCAAGCCAACTTCTTTCCTCAGGCTCCCAGACAAAGCGCACAACTCCAGGCACAAGAAGCTGTGGGCATGCAGGTTGTGTCCTCTCACCCCTGTCCCTCTCTGCCTCTTTCCCCAACTCCACAGGGTGCTGGGAGCATGAGCCAAATTCCAACCGGGCATCAGATGCCATACCTATTAGAGGCATCCACCAAGTCAGAAAGGCACCCTTGATCTCCTGGTGTGGGGGCAGAGCCTTGGCAAGCACCTTCTCCTCTCCAAGAAGAAAGAAAAGCAGGAGGCCCACCTCAGGGCTCATGGCTCCTGCTCCCTGTTCTCCTGTCCTCCTCCTGGAAGGGGCGCTGGGGGAAAGGGGTGATGGAGGGATCCATGACCTTTCACCTGATGGGAACCTGCCCCCCAATTGTTGGCAGTTGTCTTCAGAACATGCGACACTGGATGCCTTTGTCTTCAGTTTGGGGTTGTAGTTCCTAGTGGGGGCAGCAGGAAATGTTCCACTCACTCGGCATCTTGCGGCGGCAGCAGGAGCTAAGGAAGGCTCCACTGAGAAGCCACCTGCCAGATGGTAACCTCCTCACCAAATCACCAACTTCTGTTAAGGTTCCAAGACCCTGACCCCTGCAGAGCAGGGCTAGGCCTCCATGTTCCTATACTTGACAGGAGCATGGACAAGGCCCCTGGCAATGACAGGATGGAAGGCCCAGGCATCAGGGACAGGGTTTCTTTCCATTCAGAGGCAGGCTTTTTAGCAGAAAACCTTCCAACAACAGATGCCTATGGTGCCAATGATGTCTTTAAAAATATGTTTTAACTGTATTTTTACCGTTGTAATTCCTATTCACAAACTCTGGTGAAAGAGTTCACTTGTGTATTTGAAATAGTTCGCCATCTACTCTCACCTCCCTACTCCATCTCATTAAAAAAAAAATAAAAAATGCCTGGCCGTGGCCACGGATCCTAATTAGTACCTAGTGATTTGCTTTAGGGTAACCTCATTAAACACTGAATAAAAAGGGGCAGAGTTGCTGCCAATTTTAGCCAACCTTTCTGCTGAGGTGGAACCCTGCAATCAGAAGATAGGGGCGCCACCTGCAGTTTGTCCTGGAAATTTCTCCTGGATTCCAAGAGATCTGACGTGCAAATACAGGCTGCCTCACTGAAATGGCTAGCAAAGGCGGCTTCAGTTAACAGTCTACAGAATTTGCTCATTTGCATCAGAAAAAAATAAATAGCCCTTAAGGCAGAGTGCCTGGATACCTTTTGTGTGAAACTTGCCCCAAGCAGCGAGTCAAGAAGCAAACAAGGACGGTTCCTGGGGAAAGGGTGGTAAAATGTGGAACCGAATTCGCGAAGTCACCTGAGCTCCGCTTAAAACTGGGCGTCTATAAAAGGTACTTCCTGAGCGGGGCTGAATGATTCCGTTTCCCGGTGACTCAGCCAGGCTCGGGATTGCTCAGGCGGTGGGAGAGGGAGGACAGATGCCGCGCGGCGGGGACTCAAAGCCTTGCGAACGCGCGGAGCTATTTCAAGAGATTAAATCAGGACTGGGGAGCGCAGTCCACGCGCGATCTCGGGAAGTACAAATAGGGCGTTAATGAGAGGAAACACTCCCCACGCAGAGGCTGCGCGGGATGATTCAGAGCTGCTAGAACCAACCTCTCCTGGCCAGGCGCTCCCACACTCAGGGAAAGGGAGGGAGGGGCACCCAGCCCTCCTGCGGGTGGGTGCAGGAGAGACACAAGCTACAAGCCAACTTTAAAAGAGCTTTGTGTCCTGGGGTGACCCTGTTCCCCAGCCCGCAGGCGCTGCTGGTCAGGCTCTCATCCTCTCTCTCCCTCCCTCCTCCTCCTCTCCAAAAGCCGGCTCCTCCTCTCTCTCTCCCACTCCCTCCCTCCCCCCCTTCCTCCCTCCTCCCCCTCCTCCCCTCACTCCCCCCCCCCCCCCCCCCATTTGGCAGACTTAATTAAATGAGTGGTCAGAGCAGGTTTTCTTTTTAAGTTTATTCTTGTTGCTGCATTGAGAATGGTCTGAGAAGGAATGGACAAGAAAGTTTTGGACAGAGCAGTCAGGTGGTAATAGGTAAGAGAGATCATGGTGAACTGAAGTGGTGGTAGCAATAAGATAGGAGGAGTACTGGACAGGTGTGGAAAGTATTTCTAAGGTAGAATTGATAGGTCTTGCTGATGCGTTGAATGATCTTTTACCCTCTCTGCATCCACCCCCTTGGGCATTTAACTTTGAAGTGTCCTCTGCCTCTGTCTTGACCATGTGCCTGGCTTTGGGTAATAGAATAAAGCAGAAGTGCAAATATGGTGCTTCTAAGTCTACAACTCGAGAGGCCTTGCTCTTTCTTGTGTTTCTGTCATCTCCATGAGGACAGTCCTGCGGTAGCCTACTGGCATGGAACAGATACGTGGCAGAGGCTTGAAGTGCCCAGTCAGCCCAGTTGAGACTCATCTAGATCAGTGGTCGGCAAACTCATTCAACAGAGCCAAATATCAACAGTATAACGATTGAAATTTCTTTTGAGAGCCAAATTTTTAAAACTTAAACTATATAGGTAGGTACATTGTTATTAACTTAATTAGGGTACTCCTAAGGTTTAGGAAGAGCCACACTCAAGGGGACAAAGAGCTGCAAGTGGCTCGAGAGCTGCAGTTTGCTGACCACGGACCTAAAGCAAACTCATCTGCAAAACTTCACTAGGGTGTTGCTTCCTTATTCCAGGGTCTATGGTCAGGGGAGGGGACTGGGGTGAGCGAGTCTGAGTGCCAGGAGCATGTACAGGGAGAAACCTGGATGGCTCTCCTCTCCATCCCACCTCTCAGGGCCCGGTGTCCACTCAGGCAGAGGTGTGCGGACAACCCAGATAGAGGCACATAGCATCAAGATGAGAGTCAACTCACCAGGAAGACATAATAATACTAAATGTATGTATACCTGATAACAGAGAGCTTAAAATAAAGCAAAAACTGTCTTAACTGAGAGGAAAAATTGAAATCTCTACTAACATTAGAAAACTCAGCACTGATCTCTCAGTAATTGATAGGAACTTAAAATGTATATAAACTTACTAAAGAATAGCACCAACCCAAGGGATTCTAATTCACATTTATATAACCATCTATCCAACATCAGTTGAATGCATGTGATACATGGAGAACATTTGCCAAGAAAGATCATACCTGGTCACAAAAGAAATCTTAACAAATGTAAAATTATTGAAACCATGCATAGTATGTTCTATGATCATATTGAAATTAAACCAGAAATCAAAAACAAATATAGCAGGAAAATCTACCAACACTTGGTAATTAAACAACACACTTTCAAATAAACTGTAGATTAAATGAAGTATCAAATTATTTTGAAGTGAATGTAAGCAAAAATACAACTTAACAAAATTTGTGAGATGCAGGTAAATCAGTGCATAGAGGGAAATTTGCATAGCATTCAATGCTTATATTAAAAAAGAATACAAGTCTCAAATCAATCATCTAAATGTCCACCTGCAGAAACTAGAAAAAAGGGAGCAAAAATAAACGTGAAATAAGAAATGAAAGAATATTATAAGGTTATGAGTAAAAAATATCAATGAAACTGAAAGTTGGGGAAAAAATCAATGAAACCGAAGATGGTTCTTTGAAAGATCAAGGATACTGATAAATTTCTAACAAGTTTTACAAAGAAAAAGGATGCAACTTATCCATATCGGGAAAGAAATAAAAGATGTCACTATAGGTTCCATAGACATCTACACTAATAAAAGAGAAACATGGTAATTAGCGTACGACCGCTACCCTTCCCATTGGCTAATCAGCATATCCTTATGCAAATTAACTGTCAGCCAAGATGGCGGCCGGCAGCCAGGCAGCTGGAAGCGAACATGAGGTTTGCTTGCTCCAGTGACTGCAGACTCCAACGTTCCCCGCCTGACTTGCCGGCCTCTGAGCTGCAACTCTAAGAAACTTTGTAACAAATATAGAAGCTAAACAAAACCCCAGAAACCAGCTTTCAGCCAGCCGGGATCTCAGAGCTGGAGTTATACATTGTTTCGATTATAGAATGCAATCAGCAGCGGAAGCCTCAGAGCTAGAGCCAGAGCTAAAGCTGGCCCAGAATAAAAAAGAAAAAGAAAGAAAAAAAGGAGCGGTTGGGAGCTTCAGTCAACAACCACCAACCTGAAAGCAGCCCTCAGCCCCTCACCCAGACTGGCCAGGCACCCCAGTGGGGACCCCCACCCTGATCCAGGACACCCTTCAGGGCAAACCAGCCGGCCCCCAGGCCTCTATCCTATATAGTAAAAGGGTAATATGCCTCCCAGCACCGGGATCAGCGGAGCTGCGAGGCCTCCTGGCACCGGATCAGCGTGACAGGGGGCAGTGCTCAAACCCCCTGATCGCCCTGCAGCTCTGTGTGTGACAGGGTACGGCGCCCCAACCCCCTCCCCCCCCACAGGCCCTGCTCTGTGTGTGACAGGGTAGAGCCATAACCTCCCCATCGGCCCTGCCCTGAGTGTGACAGTGGTGGCGCCCCAACCCCCTGATTGGCCCTGCTCTGTGGGTGATAGAGGGTGGCGCCCCAACCCCCTGATGGGCCCTGCTCTGTGCATGACAGGGGGGAGCTCCTCAACCCCCTGATCGGCCCTGCTCTGTGCATGACAGGGGGCAGCGCCCAACCCCCTGATGGGCCCTGCTCTGTGCATGACAGGGGGCAGCGCCCAACCCCCTGATGGGCCCTGCTCTGTGGGTGACAGGGGGTGGCGCCGCAATCTCCCCATCGACCCTGCCTTGAGTGTGACAGGGGGCGGTGCCCCAACCCCCCAATCGGCCCTACCCTGAGCGTGACTGAGGGTGGCATCACAACCTCCCAATCCGCCCTGCTCTGTGCATGACAGGGGGTGGCGCCCCAACTCCCCAATCAGCCCTGCTCTGAGCCCGACCAGGGGCTGCACCTAGGGATTGGGCCTGCCCTCTGCCACCCAGGAGCAGGCCTAAGCCAGCAGGTCGTTATCTCCTGAGGGGTCCCAGACTGCGAGAGGGCACAGGCCAGGCTGAGGGACCCCTCCCCCCCCCCCCCCCCCCCCCCCCACCGAGTGCACAAGTTTTTGTGCACCGGGCCTCTAGTAAAGATAATAAGGGAATACTATGAAAACTCTACGCACAAATTCAATAACTCAGAATAGACTAATTCCTTGAAGGGAAAAACTATTCAATTTATCCAAGGTGAAATAGAATCTGAATAGTCCTATAACTATCAAACATTGAATGTATAATTAAAACCTCCCCAAAAAGGAATTTGAAGGTCCGTATAATATCACTGTCAAATGCTACTAAATATTTAAAAGAGAAATAACACTAACTCTACATAATCTCTTCCAGAAAATGGAAGAAGAGGGCATATTTCCCAGATCATTTTTTGAGAAAGGCATATTTGATACAAAGAAAGAGAGAAAGAAAGAAAGAAAGAAAGAAAGAAAGAAAGAAAGAAAGAAAGAAAGAGAAAAAAGGCTAAAAACTACTTTTCCTCACTTACAAAAGCACAAAACTCCTCAATGAAATATTAGTGAATCAAATCCAGCAATAGAGAAAAATAAATAACTAATGCACCATAACCAAGTGAGCATTGTCCTGGAAATGTAAGACTGGTACAATCTTGGATTATCCATCATATTAACAGTCTAAAGAAAAAACATAAGATGATACAGAAAATGCATTTGATAAAATTTAACATTCATTCTTGCTAAAAGAAAAAAAAATAGATCTCAAATATAATGCCATGTAGATAAAAACCTACAGTTAACATCATACTTAATGGTGAAAGACTAAATGTTTTTTCGTTAGTATCAAAAACAAGGGAAGAATATCCTTTCTTACCTCTCTTATCCAACAGTTACTAGATGTCCTGGCCAGTGCAAAAATGCAAGGAAAAGAAAAAAAGGGGGAGAGGCCCGAGTATGGAAAATAAGAAATAGAACTGTCCTTATTCACAAACAGCATGATTGTTATATAGAAAATCTTAACAGAGCAGGGGGAAAAAAAGTCCCCCTAGACTAGAGCTATAAAAGAGAATGTAGGAAAGTCACAGAATCCAAGGTTAACACACACACACACAAAAATAATCATATTGCTTTAGATTAGGTAAGTATAATTTAAAAAAATGTTAAACATGTTTGATCATTTAAAATTTACAATGACTCTAAAAAAGTAAACACTTAGGTGTAAATCTAACCTAACGTGCACACAACCTATATGCTGAAAACAATAAAATAATGATTTAAAAAATCAAAGGAGCCTAAAAAAATGGAAAGACATACTACGTTAACAGAATATAAGATTTAGTGTAGTAAAGATGATAATTCTTGCCAAACTAATTGATGGGTATAAAGTAACCCAAACCCAAATCTCAGGATATTCTGTTGCTGAATCTCAAATTTATATATATTAAAAAAAACTACAATAGCTAAAACAATTTTGAAAAGGAAGTACAAAATAGGAGGGAGGAATCACACTGATTTTAATACTTAATGTAAAGTTAAATTAATCAAGAGAATAGTGTGGGTAAGGCAGTCACAGAGATCAATGAAGCAGAGTAGAGTTCAAAAACAGACCCAGACAAAATATGGTAAATTGATTTTAACAAAAATGCAAAATCAATTCAATAAAATGATAGCTAACTAAATTTTGACAAGAGTGTCAAGATCATCTAATGGGGCCCAGCCAGTGTTGCTCAGTGGTTGAGCATTGACCTATGAACCAGGAGCTCATGGTTCAATTCCCAGTCAGGGTACATGCTAGGGTTGCGGGCTCTATCCCGGGTGGGGAGCATGCAGGAGGCAGACAATCAATGATTCTCTTTCATCATTGATATTTCTATTTCTCTCTCCCTCTTCCTTCCTCTCCGAAATCAATAAAAATACATACATATTTTTAAAAAGATTATCCAATGGGGAAAAGAGAGTCTCTTTAATAAATGGAACTGCAACAACTGGATATCTATGTACAAAAGAATGAAGTTAGTCTTCTAAGTCATGCCATATACGAAAAATAACTCAAAATGAATCAATGACCTAAACAGCTAAAGTTATAAAATTCTTGGCGAAAATCATAGGAGTCAATGTTCATGACCTTGGATTTGGCAATGGATTATTTATTTATTTATTTATTTATTTATTTATTGTCTAAAGTTTTACATCTGTCTTCTTTTTCCCTGATTGACACCCCCCGCCCCCAGCCATTCCCACCCTAGGCAAGCCCCCACCGCCCCAGTGTATGTGTTCATTGGTTATGCTAATATGCATGGATACAAGTCCTTTGGTTGCTCTTTAACCACCCCCCTCACACACACACACACACACCTCCCCTGCCATTTGTCTCTGGATCTATTCTTGTTCATCAGTTTATGTTGATCATTAAATCCCACATATGAATGAGATCATGTGATATTTATCTTTCTCCAACTGGCTTATTTCGCTTAACATAATGCTCTCCAGTTCCATCCATGCTGTTGCAAATGGTAAAAGTTCCTTCTTTTTTATAGTGGCATAGTATTCCATTGGGTAGATGTACCATAGTTTTTTAATCCACTCATCTGCTGATGGGCACTTAGGTTGTTTCCAAATATTAGCTGTTGTAAATTGTGCTGCTATGGACATAGGGGTGCATATATCCTTTCTGATTGGTGTTTCTGATTTCTTGGGATATAGTCCTAGAAGTGAGATTACTGGGTCAAATGGGAGTTCCATTTTTAACTTTTTGAGGAAACTCCATATTGTCTTCCACAGTGGCTGCACCAAGTATGCAGTCCCACCAGCAGTGCACGAGGGTTCCTTTTTCTCCACATGCTCTCCAGCACTTGTCATTTGTTGATGATAACCATTCTGACAGGTATGATATGGTACCTCATTTTTGTTTTGATTTGCATCTCTTGGATGATTAGTGACTTTGAGCATGTTTTCATATGTCTCTGGGCCTTCAGTATGTCCTTTTTCGAAAAGTGTCTATTTAGGTCCTTTGCCCATTTTTTGATTGGATTGTTTATCTTCCTTTTGCTAAGTTGTATGAGTTCTCTGTACATTTTGGAGATTAAACCCTTATCTGAAATAGCATTGGCAAATATGTTCTCCCATGCAGTGGGGCTTTCTTGTTATTTTGTTGATGGTTTCTTTTGCTGTGCAAAAGCTTTTTATTTTGATGTAGTCCCATTTGTTTATTTTCTCCTTAGTCTCCAGGCAATGAATTCTTTGATATATCAAAAGTATGAGAAAGTGGATAAACTGTACTTAATCAAATTTAAAAATTTTTGTGCATCAAAGAACAATATCAAAAAAGTAAAGAAAATCCACAGAATGAAAGAATATATTTACAAACCATATATCTGATAAGGGTCTGTATCCTGAATATATAAAGAACTCTTACAACTAAACAACAAAAAGACAAGCAACCTAATTTTAAATGGGCAAAGGAGTTGAATAAATACTTCTTCAAAGATACACAAATGACCATTAAGACCACGAAAAGATGTTCAATATTAGGGAAATGAAAATCATAACCACAATGAGAGACGACTTCACACCCAGTAGGATGGGTGTAATCAAAGAGTGGAAAATAAAAAGTGTTGGTAAGGATGTATTCTTGGTGGGAATGAAAGTGGTTCCGCCTCTGTGGAAAATAACTGGGCAGTTCCTCAAAAAGTTAAACACAGAGTATCCATAGGATTTAACAATTCCACTCCTAGGCATATTCCCTCAAAGAATTGAAAACAAGAACTCAAACAAATAAATGTATAAACCTTTTCGTAGGAGCATTATCAAAAGTAGCCAAAAGGTCAAAACAGTCCAAAGAGCCACCAACAGATAAATGGATAAAACCCTGTGTCATATACATTCAATGGAAATTGTTCAGCCATAAGAATTAATGAAGTAATGATACATGTTACCACATGAATGAATCTTGAAAATATTATGCTAGGTGAAAAAAGCCAGACACAAAAGTCACAAGTCCCATTGTATGAAATCCAGAATAGGTAAATCCAGAGTCAAGAAGCAGCTTGGTGGTTGGTTGCTGGGGGCGGGGCGGGGTTACTGCTGAATGGGCATTGGATTTGGATGATGAAAATGTTTTAGAACAAGATGTAGGGGAGGGTTGCACAACAATGTGAATGTACGAAATGCTACTGAATTGTTCACTTTAAAATGGTGAACTTTAAGTTATGTAAATTTCATTATTAAAAAACAATTAATAGATTGCAATATAAATATAGTATGTAAAATAACAAAGCTTTTAAAAGAAAACAGGAGAAAATCTAAGTGACCTAGGATTAATTAAAGAGTTCTTTAACTTGATATCAATAGCATGTCCCGTAAAAAATATTGATAAATTGGACATCATCAAAATGAAAAACTTTAGCTCTGTGAAAGATACTGTTAAGAGGATGAATTTGCAAATCACAGATCCAACAAATAACTTATAATCAGAATATCCAAAGAGCTTTCAAAACTCAACAGAATGAAAAGAAACAAATATTTTTAAATGAGCAAAGAGCCCTGGCCAGTTGAATAAGAGCCCTGGTCAGTTGGTTGGAGTGTCGTCCCATACACTAAAAAGGTTGTGGGTTCGATCCCCAGTCAGGGCGCATATGGGCATATGGGTAGTAACGGGTTGACGTTTTTCACACTGATTTCTCTCTTCTCTCTCTCTCTCTCTCTCTCTCACACACACACACACACACACACACACACACCTTCTCTTTCTAAAATTAATAAACACATCCTGGGAGAGGATTTAAAAAATGAGCAAGGAGTTAATAGATATTTCAAAAAAGAAGATAAAAAGAAGATATACCGATGGCCAAAAAATGCATGGAAAGATGTTCAACATCATTAACCATTAAAGAAAGCCAAATTAAAACCATTGTTAAATGGCACTACATACTAATTAGAATGAGGCAGGGGGTTGGACTGCAAGTCTCACTTAAAGTAGGAAAGAAAGAAGATAGATTTCTTTTTCCCTGGTGATCTAAGTTTCAGTTTCAACTTGATCTAAATATGACCCATGTAGTGCAATACTGCGTGCTCAAGAAAAAGCTCTAAATATTGTTATGCTCTTGGTATTCATACCCACAGAATTGTAGTGAGGATGAAATGGGATAAGTTACAAGCATGACACCTCACTGCTTGATCAGGAGATGTCAGTCAAGTTCTCATTTCGGTCACCTCCCTCCCATCGTCGATAAAAGGGAGGAAAGGGGTAGTTAGGTTTCCTAAATATACAGTATTGGATAGGAAAGAAGAAAACTAAAGTCAGCCCTAGCTGGTTTGGCTCAGTGGATAGAGCATTGGCCTGGGGACTGAAGGTTCCCAGGTTCAATTCCAGTCAAGGGCACATGCCTGGGTTGCGGGCTTGATCCCCAGTAGGGGGCTTGCAGGAGGCAGCTGATCAATGATTCTCTCTCATCGTTGATGTTTCTATCTCTCCCTCTCCCTTCCTCTCTGAAATCAATTAAAAATATATATTAAAGAAAACTAAACTAAAATCATTTGGCTTGGTGTCTGCTGAAGTTACGGAGAAATATTAATTACCTCCATATTGTAGCCATTTTAGAATATTTTGTTTCTACACGTAAAACTGATTTATCATAAATTATAACTTATTATGTACAGTTTGGTCGATATAGGAAAGTACAAAGAAGATCATATCATACCTTGACTCTCAACATTCAGATCCTGTGCATTTTATACCTCTGTTTCTGAAAACAGTTTCTATGTCTTATTTTTTAAATTACCCTAGAGTGAAATGGACTTATTTTGACATACAGTTCTATGAATTACAACATATGTATAGGTTCATGTAGCCATAATCAAAGTAAGTACACAGAAGTGTTACATCACACCAAAAAAACTCCCTCTAGCTCTCGCTATGTAGGCACACACATGCCCACTTCAACCCTGTCAACCAACCACTGAACGTCTCCCCATCACTATAGATTTGTCTCTTCAAGAATGAAATAACAGAGTGTGCAACCTTTTGAGACTGTCTTCTTTCACTCAGCACAATGCATATGACATTCATTTGAGTTGTGTGTATCAACAGTTTATTCCTTTTTTCTTGCTGAGTGGGATTACATTGTATGGATGTACCACACTTCATTTATCACCTTTGAAGCACATTGGGTTTTCAGTTTGGGGTGATTATGAATAGAGAATAAACATTCATGTGCAGGTTTTTGTGTGAACATAAGTGGGTTTTTTCCCTCTAGGGTAAGTACCCAGCACTACAATGGCTGAGTCATATATAAGCACATATTTAATGCATCCATCCCTAATGGATCCGCTTTCAATGGTTGGATATGGGTGTTATTCATCTCTATTTATCTTGCAACTTTCCACTTCTTAAAAAGTGGCAACCCTTGGTATTCCTACAATGAATGGAGAGGTGGATGGGTGGACATTGGTTGCCTGGATGGATAGATAGAAGGGATGGGGTGGGGGAAGGAAGAGAGAGGGAGGGAGAAGACCATCCTTTTATTCTTTGTAGTAATTCCTGTAAATGATGCCCAGTCTATGACTCTTATTTGGAAGAACTGCAAACTAAATATGATCTAAGGTAAGCAAAGCTTACAAATTTATTAGTGGCTTGTGCAGAAACTTTCTTTTTCATGTTTCTGTAGCAATACTGGCGACAAATTCATAAAAGCTTAATTTTTATACAAATAGTTTTATTACAAATTTGAATTTTTAAAGAAATACACATTTAAAGAAATTACATCAAAGGCCTTAGTAGTCTTAAAAACGTTTTGGAGACTTTTAGTGAAAGATCATTTCAGGCATAGTGGCCCGGTTCTGCTCTCCTGCAATCCAGCCGTTTCCCTGCTGAAGTCTGAACACAGCTCAGAAAAAAAACACGGAAGCCGCCTGAACGTGCTGACAGGTAAAAACACTGATACTTTGATTTGACGGAGCTGTTTTTCACACGGGGCTGCAGAATGAGGAATACTCAGCAAATGAAGGCCTTTTAAGGTTGTTGCTTTTGAAGTCAAGTCATTCAGTTTGTGGTTAGTGTTTCAACCCTGAATATATTTAATACAGAATAAAAACAATAAGCTCAAAGTACATATTTCACCATAATAGACACCATATCCATGAACCTGGGTTTGGTTTTGGCAATACACATTTTTTTTTTTTGGTTTGGCGGTGAACAATAAAAATTGGTGTTTCACATTCAATACCCTTGTGTTTAAAAATCTATGTTAAAGGACAACACAGTCTTTTAAAGGAAGAATCTATGTAATAAGCTTTATTTTAACAGTGGAACTGAAACTAAAAACTTGACCTGCCTAACTGCTGACATCTATATAAATTACTAATATATATATATATATATATATTTCATTTCTGCCTACTTTTGGACCATCTTTATTCCACAGGATATTGGTGATTTCTGCAAAAGCAGCTGCGTAGTACCACACATAGCAGAAAGACCTAAATTTATATTTGGGGATCAAAACATGTGGCCACTGAGCCCATAATTCCATTTGGAGGTTCGAAACACCGTTTTCACGTGACTATTCTTTGTACAGACCAAGGGACTTGAATTTTGAAACAGCTAGACAGTGACATAAACAAACATTTCATCCGGGGGTGAAAAATGACTCTATTATCATACAAGAATGAAAACGGGTGTTCACACAGTATGGAAGGCCCCGCACACCTCCTAGCACCCTTTGGTTTTCTGATGGAGTTCTCATTTCACACATCAGTGCACCGGATTGTAGAACAGACTTATATTTTTATTTCGTCAAAAGTGCCATTTGGCATGTCACTATGGACAGCTTATCGATGTCTCTGTTTCTCCTTCAGCAAGTAGAGGCCAATGAAGCAGGGTGTGTTAGTTACGCGGATTCCTATAAGGCACTTTACGGTTTTCATACTGGACAGTGAGGTACACAGGATATATTTCTAGGGTTCGTTGCTGTTAAAAAAAAGAGGAAGGGGAAGAGGAGGGAGTAGCACCATGTTGTGACGTTAGCTGAGAGGTGGGCTTCATTATGTTCTTCTCATACAGACTTGGCAGCGGCTGACGTGCGTGCGCAGCTCCCCGGCCTTCAAGGTGGACGGTGTGGGCTTCCTACGATGCAAAAAACAGCCAGCTGTCACTTCACTGCTTGTCAAAACCTCAAGCAAATTTGTCAGCCCTCCCACCTGCCCGGAGATCTCCTAGGGGTCAGATGAGGATGGGTTCTGGCCCCATGACCAACAGCCACCATTATTCAGCCTGACTCTGAGCAGGCACCTTGCTGGGGCATCACATGGCCTTCATAACTCACGAAGCCATGCAAGTTATCACCTGCATTCCCCATCCCTGGGCCCTGAGGTTAGTGACGTTCCCAGGAGCACATAGAGAGTGAAGGTACCCCACGTCCGCTTGGCTCCAAAGTCTCAAACACCCCCCTCTCCTCCTCCCCCAGCCCCCGCACCACCTGCCTCCTTGAACTATAGTTTAACTTTGTCTTCTCAACCTGATTATAAACTCCTCCAGGGGAAGAAGATACTGTTCTTTTTCTGCAATGCTTCACAAGTTCTCATCAAATATTTACGGAATGCTACAATGAGCAACAAATCTGGGAAAATTAACCAGCCTTTGAAATACTTTTATAACGTTTGAAGGATTTGTATGCAGGTGGTCTGATTGATGGCCAAAGAGAAAGGAAGACATTTAGTGCCCCAAATGCTTCCTTGATCCTAAAAATCCTACCTTGTTCTGACTACTGCAAAGGGAGAGACTGAACTAAAATTGACAGATAAATTCTATTAAAACCGAAGGAATCATATAAGCAGAGTACTTTGCCCTAAAATTGAGGCTGCTTAATGTTAGTAACCTTTGGTGAAAATCCTAGTGCCCCCAAACTATTTTTAAGGTAATAATATTAGGATATCTCCTAATTTTGTTTAAAAAGCATTTTATTTCATTGTACCAGGATATGGTTCAAAAATACCCCCATTTTTACCCATTTACCCTGTAACACAAAGCTCCAGGAGCTGACTGATACATGCATTAAATGCCCATTTTGGTAGCTAATGGGTATATTCTATCTGTAAAGGTGACATCAAGTTTCCAGTTGCCTAAAAAGTCTCGTGCAAGCTCCCAATTAGGAACCTGGTGATGTTTTGATGCTTAAAGAATTATGAGTGGCAAGTGTGTAGCTTCAACTTGTATGATCTAAACTACAAAGAGATGGGGTCATAGCCGAGTTCCACAAAATTCTCTCCCAAAGGGCAAAGACAGGAGGGCTTATCTCCAGGGGTGAGAGGCATTTATTCTGGGAATGAATATTAAGTAACTGCTCAGGCTCCACCGGCCTCCTACATCCACTCCAGCAGGGGCCGCAGCTAGAACTAAACAACAGCTAGAGGCCCCCTCATGTGCTACTGTCCATTGGGGACCAGGCGGGGCTCCAAACTAACTTCAACAAGGTCAGTAGCCTCCTGGGATAGTCATTTGAAAGGTGAAATTTTGGCAATGGTAAAGGAAGGACAAGAAGGCCTTCCCTTTCCATTTCAGCTACATTTGTACTGAAATTTATTTTTATTTGCATGTGTCTAAAAAACAAAGTCATGTTAAGCCACTCAGAACTACCCAACACATTAAATTCAGCCTTGTAAATGCAATGAAATGACTGAGTGTTAAAGATACGATATTTTTCAATGCTCTTTGAAGATCTTAATTGCTTTAATTACATTCTAGTGTGTTCACCTAGAAAAATGAAAAATGACCTTTGTTCTTTCACGGTTCTTCAGTCAATGAGAGAATTAAGCCCATCGCCTATGCGCTCTGCCTTTGAAAATTGTCTCGGCTCTCTGCCCATGTAGAACAGAATCAGATATTTGCTACTACACGTGGACGAGAACTCCCAATTACTGCTTCATAACGATCTTTGAGACTTTGTGCTGGAAGGTATATGGATCAGGGATGATTAAAAATAAAGACCACAACCGGGTGAGGGTGCTACAAGAGAAGGTCATTCCGACTTACTTGAACATCTCATTTCTCTCTATAGTGGCAAGCCAAAAGCTGTAAGCATTTGCATAGTAATTACAAGTCCCACGGCCGTGGCACTCGATGAATGGCGCACTTCTAAACTCTTCCAGACAGGACCCGGGGGATGCGAGGGCTTGACCAGAACCTTCTGCACCAGCGCTGGTGTGCTGCGGAACAAAGGGATCATGTGTCAGCAATTCCCACTCACCAACAGCAGAGGGCGTCACTGTCTCCAGGGAGGAGCCAGAGTGCTCCCTTCCAGGAAGCCAGCTCTCTGCCTCATGCAATCACCAGGGAACACACTCATGCCCACGCTGCGTACACACTGGGCACGGCATTACTCCTCACAGCACCAGAAACCAGCCAGCCACTCCTCCCAAAATAGGAGATGCCAGTCCAGCTTCATTAGAATTTAAAGAAATGCTTTTCTCACTATGTCTTATTTTTGTAACAGTGAAACCTCTTCCAACTGGGGAGATGCAACAAGAGCCAAAATGTGTAAATGACGCTATAACCAACTGATATGACATCAGATTTTCTAAATTAAATTATATCCTATATTTGCTAGATTAGATGCTATATAGCCTTTGAGAAGGTAAAGAAAAATCATCAATTTTTTTTTTTTTAAAGAGGAAATTGAACAAGAAGGAGAGAAACGAATAACTACGATTGTAACTGTTAAATTGCATTTTGGTCTAATGGCTTACAATGGTCATGTGGAAAGTATTTGTGCGGGGTCATTTACTGGGAGTTAGTCTAGTAGAACCTGATCTTACAAGTTCAGAGCCTTCATAGACTCAAGCAATACTTTAAATCGAGGCAATAAAATAAGAAACTACAATGGGACCTCAAAGAGGTACCATGTTTCCTGTTTTAATTGGTTTTTCAGGAAAAGGGAACATCCAGGGCATCTGGCATCTGGGGCAGCTGGGTGATAGAGGGGCAGTCTCACCCCACATGAAGGGTGTGGACACTCACGCTCCCATGTATAGTGTGGAGGAGGCAGCACACTGTTAGCCAACATTCTGTTGCTCTCCTCCTGACTCGAGTTTCTGCCTTCAGGCTTGTGTGCTTTAGTAAATGTGTACTTCCCTCCTCTTCTACCTGACTGTAGGAAATGGCAGCCTGTCCTCCCAGCTACCTAGTCCCAGAGCAGCCCCTCCCAAGGCAAGAGGAGGGCCTGGTTGGGCACTGGATGCACTGCAGTTCCCAGCAGAGCAGGCCAGACCCTGGGGATCAGATGGAAGATGGGCCTAAGCAGGAGGAGCCACAGAACTGAGAAGGTGGCAGCATCAGAGAGTAGAGGCGGGGTGTTAGTAGGGGGCTTCCCTGGGGAAATATGGAGTCTCCCAAATACTTACCATCACAAAGGAATAGCCAATCCAGAGTGAGGACCACCCGTTGGGGCACTGCGGGATCTGAATGGTCTGGCTGTGCACAGCCATCACCATGGCTGGCGCCTCACACACAGAACACCTGAAAGGGACCAGAACAAAGATACTCAGCACAGCTGAAGGGATGGCCCAGGATGAAGCCTTTACTTGTTCATGCCTTTTCCCATTATTTGCAGCCAATCTCTTCACTAGATCTTTCTGATTCAATTACATGTTTATCAAATGCATAATGTGCCCACTGCTTTGCACTCTCCTTGGTGTCATAAGCCTGTCTCTGTATTAAAATATTAAATTCAAAAATACATCCAACACATACGATTTCACTATCTGCTTTGTCAGAGTAGGAAAATGGGAAAGTCACGCTGTAACAGTGGCCATCTCCCAGAGGGGCGGGGGCTACGATATCTTCTGCTTTCTCTTTTGTGTTTCCAGTTTTTCAACAACGAGCATGTATTTCAGCAAACACAGTTAATGCTTGGTGAAATCCAAGTGCTACCAGCCATTGGTTTTAAGCTAGGAATCACCTGAGATATAAGAAACGCATTTAGTGACTTAGAATCGCCAAGGCAAACAATGCACCTGAGGCTGGGTGTCCACATGAGCCTCCTTCAGGAGACCTGTTCCAGACCCGGAGCCAACACACCAGTAACGAGACCCTGTCCTGGGCCAAGGCTGTCTCTGGGACCCCTGAAGCTGGAGTCAGTCCCAAAGAACCCTCCCCAGGACCAACACCTCCTAGCCAGGCTGCCTCACACACAGCCGTCCAGGAATAAATTAAAACAACCCACACTGCTCTGACTCAGACCCCCTCAACGAAGGGAACCCTTTGATGATGAGATAATGTTTTGTTAAAAAAAAAAAGAAAGAAAAGAAACACCAGCAGGAAAATAATTATATTCAAGTCACAAAATGAACAGAGTGTTAGCAACGCTGATAAATGACTATAGATGGTGTTAATAATTACACCTAGTTATGCTGGAACATTTGCATGAAAATGGATGAGGAGTGGGAAGAGGACCTAAATTAGTCATTCGATTTTCCATGGACTTGGGAGGGGGGGGGGGGGGGGAGAATGTGTGTGCAATTTTCTATTTTCTTCACACAAATGCAGATGAATTAAAAGGCTCGGTTAAGCGACAGTTACTGAAATTGGCCTTATACATCTGCCACCATCTGCCTGCCAGACACAGAATCCAGAAATACAGCACGAAGGAAAGGCTTGCTCTGGGCTAGGGGGGCAAAAGGGGGCTGTACAGGAGGTGGTCCTGACCCTGTCAGATGGCTGATTAGGAAACACAGAACCATAGTTAATGAGCTCTACGGTCCCTTAAAATTCACAGTCTAATTCCCCATATAATTTGTGAAGAAATTGAGGTCACAGTTAGATATGTCAAAGCCAGAACCAGAACTTAGTTCTTTTTGCTCTCAAACCAGTGGTCTTACTAATCCAACAATGAAACAACCCATAGTTTTATGATTCCTGCCTTTAGAAAGCCAGAAAGTTCTTAGAAGCCCTCAGAAGAAATATATTAAATCCTGAGAAGTTGCTGGGAATCTAAGTTAAGTAACCATGGAAACTGCTTCTGAAGAGGCCAGGAGAAATGGGCAGCATTATTTCCAAAAGGAAATGTGAGGTATATATATATATGGTTGAAGGAGTAGTGAGCTTAAAGGATGCAAGTTCCCTTCACGCTGAGTTCCTATGGGTCAGTTAACAGAAAGATGTAAAAAGCCTGAAATGTACAATACTGGGCCATTTAAATGACTCATGCTTACAGACCCAGGGGCTTCTTACTGAAATCAATGGGACCACAGAGAAAAGCAAATCTAAGTCACAGGCTTCTAAAGCCCTGTTTTTGGAATATTCCACATACATGTCAGAGCCCTGGTGCTCTCCACCAAATCAAGGTCAAATGTCAGTTTTATCAAAAGGTAAATAGAAAACAAAAATGAAAAGTCATTTTCTACCTGTTGTCCACGGGAAGCTAAACAAAAACACAAAGGCAGTTAGTATTCCTTCTCACACACTCAGCACGGTTCTGAGCAAGGAAAGTCTCATTCCAGAACAGTCCACAGCCCCACACGGACACTTAGAAAGTATTGTCTGTGTTTTGAAAAATGCCACTCTGGAAGGGTAATGCATGATTTTCCCCATTTAAGACTCATAAATATACGTTTTCTTAAAGCTGACAAGAAAAATCAAAGGAAGTTGTCTGGAGATATTTTAATGTAAGGCAATAAAAAAACCTATGATTTTCCTATTTATTAGGCCTTTCTGGTTCCAGGATCCTACATGGAACAGTTCTCTTAATAAGACTGTGATCTCGCCCAGCCAGATCAGTGGTTGAGCATCGACCTATGAACCAGGAGATCACAGTTCAATTCCCGGTCAGGGCACATGCCCAGGTTGTGGGTTGGAGCCTCAGTAGGGGGCGTGCAGGAAGCAGCCAATCAATGATTCCCTCTCATCATTGATGTTTCTATTTCTCTCTCCCTTTCCCTTCCTCTCTGAAATCAATAAAAATATTTTTAAATGGTTATGATAAATATAATGTTATGTGTGTTTTACTATAATTAAAAATAATTAAATTATTCTGATAATGTCATAGGGGTATGAGCAATTCAGAAAAAAGAACATGTTAAAAGGCTCCTTACAGAGATCACTATTTAAGGGTGGTGGGGGGGGTGGGAGTTAAAAACACTTTTCTAATGCTTGCTGAGGACTCCAGTGACATTGCTTTGCTCATGGGAGGAAAGACAACCAACTCATGAGTGAGTCACATGAGGTATGAATTCTGTTCCAGAGCTGGGCATTTGAAAAAAAAAAACACACAAACACCTCTGTCTAGACTACAAGCAATTTTTTTTCTTCAATTATACATCTGCTCGACTCACCTGCTAATAAACGGTCTAATATTGTCCCCGGCGATGGGTGCCATGGACATTGGCATGGGCTCCGGGGTGGACAACCAGTAGGAATAATCATTTCGGGAGGCAAAGTTGCAGACATTGTTGATGTTGCAGAACAGGAAGGGCATGGTACTGAACTTGCGCAGGCAGCTTCCAGCCGTGCCTGGAGGCGCAGGGAGAGACGGCAGGTGAAGGGTTTGCTTTCTAATTCACTGTCTACCTCTGTGTCACATGGTTTTGAGCTGGCTAATAATGAAATATGTATATTCAACCTAATCATTAAAATGGGAACAAAATTCTTTAAAAATTATAATAGAAGGTAGTAAATATACCAAAGAGACTAATATGATTGTAAATGAGCATTAAATTAAATGTAAAGTAATCAAGAATAGAGAGGTACTAAAAAGAATTATGTGGGACATTCAGATTGAATTCTAAAAAATATTTAACACGGGGTCCCTTGTACAATGGGTATGAACATAGTGGACACTGCCTTTAATGGCAGTTTTGCCAAAAATGCAGAGATGCTCTTTGTATAGACCCTTGCTGTCTGATGTTAAGACCTAACCTGGATTTTGTGTGGAGGGTATCTGGAGGGGACTAAGGAAATGACCACAGGTATGAACTTTCTGCCGATCTAAACTAATTCAGGGACACAGCTTAGGACACGCAGAAAAACATTTGGACAGAATATCATGGGACTTTTTAAAAAAAGAGCCACAGTAGAGCTGCTCTATTTTAAGCATGCAAACTTTCAAGTGTGTATTTCAGAAATCCTGGTCCTACTTGATAAATTGAAGAAGAGATCAAAAGCTTTGTTAATTTAAAATTTTTCAAAGATTCAGCCTTTAAATTTTCTGGGCTTCCCATTTAGTAACACAGTAGCTGTTAAATTGATGGCTCATTTGGCAAGGATGGAGGAAAATAGGGCTAAGCCCTCTTTTCATTAACAAGGTCTTCATGGCACCCTGAACTACAGGACCAGAGCTGAATACAGCTCTCCACCACGGAGGCCCTCAACAAATCCATGTTGGATGAATCATGAATCTATAAATGTCTCACCTAAGTCCTGTCCGTGGGCCCTTTCATTGCCTTGCACGTAGAGCAAAGAGTACCCATTGTAAAGAATTTTGGTCCCGGGAGGACACTGCGGATCATCTGTTGTTTGACTGTGCCTGGTCACAAGGAAGCCGTGATCAACGGATGGGGTTCCTGGGGGACCCATGGATCCTGGCAACCCATCAGGGCCGGGTGGTCCTGGAAATCCTCTTGGACCTGGAAGATAGAAGAGAAGTTGGGTTCCCTAGTCACAGAGAAGTTCCTCTGAAAGGCTCCAAGCAAGACCAGTCAAACACAACAGCCCACCTTCTTCTTGCTGCCTTAGCTTTTCTTTTTTATATACTACCTTATGATGTTTTATGAACAAAGCAGATGCTCAAAACAATTTAGTCCAATGAATAAATAAAATATGTGAAAAGGGATATATGAATAAATGGAATAAATGACGTGATTCCATGCATGTGATGCATATAGCATTTGGAGGCTTCTCTAGGAAAGAATTATTATAGAATTATTCAAACAACCTCCTTTTAAAGTGGCTTCTCTTCCATATCGGCCCAAAGCCTGCGCATGGAAACAGGTCAGTAAGAAAGCATCCATGCCGTGGGTCCTTCCGTCCCCTGCAGTAACTAATTATGCCACCTGCAAAACTGTTCATACACCTTCTGCTGGGCTGAGCCCTTTGTTCAGTCACCTGATGCCCCGAACCTTTAGCATCTCGGTCATTTATGGGATATTTGAGTTCCTGCTTCCTAGGGAAACAGACCAACTTTACATCAGGGCAGACGAGGGCCCTTTGGCCAATACTGGCATTGTCATCTCCTTCCCCTTATGCTTTGCTGAAACGGAATTTCTGAGGCTGCAGCCTGCTTCCCTCATAGAAAACCACACAGGACCATCACTATTGGCCTCCTTTCAGCAACATCTGGGAAAGATTGTGCTTTGATCAACGTCTGCCTCCCCACACAGAAAAAGTGATGACAACCCTTTAACTCTTCTATAGGATCCAATTTCTTCTAAGAAACAGACTTCTTTGGAACTCTTCCAAATAACATTTTCAACTCCATTTTGCAGTTTTCTGCACACCAGCTTCTAACCCAAAGATACAGTAATAAGGTTGGGAGACTACGGCAAACCTACCAGGAGGTCCAGAGGGTCCCCTCTCTCCTTTCTGGCCAGGGGCACCATCAAAGCCGGGACTACCTGGTGGTCCAGGTATGCCCACTGCTCCTGTCACACCTAAAGGAAGAGAAAGAGAAGTTAGGCTCCGAGCCTAGAGAGCAGAAGGCTGTATCTTTCACTTCCCCTTTGAAATGTGCTCTCTAACCTTCTGGAAGGCAAGCAGGAGGCCTCTGACTGCAGATAAAAGTCTTCCCAGAGAAGCAAGATTGCTTCCTGCAAAGCCCTGTACACAGTTCACCAAGCAGCTGCCAAATGGACATTTGAATGGGTGTACGCTGCATCATCCCATTCAGAGCTCTCCCTAGTTTCTTGCTATTATTATTGCTATTGTTTGGCAGATCGTTTTGGAAAAGGCAGGCTGTGTGGGCTAGGCGGGAGCTATTTGACACATTTTTAATCTTCTCAAGTGTGTCCCCCTTAACCATATTCCACCATCTCAAATAATTTTTAGGCAACAGATATACTGACAATGGATAATATATCTTTTCATGTGTACAGTTTAATCTGAGGTAGTTTAAACTTACATTTTCCTATATGCTACCTTTCAATTCCAAATGTTTTCATTCTCCTTTATTTTTCACTCCCTCCCCCCGCCCGCTTTCCAATAGCTCTTAAAATAGGAAGCATTTAGCCCAAATAAGATTGTGCTTTGAGAGATTCTAGGTTAGGATGCCTGGAAACAATAGAAATTAGCACAAGTCTTTGACAGTTGGGTAGAGCTTCTGAACCAACTGCCGAGAGCTCCAGTTCTTACTGTTTTAGGTGGCTGCTCCTGCCCCTCCTTCCCCCCACCCCCGATATGTCCTAGCTGGGAACAATGATGTGGTTCCTTTCACCCATGTTTTTCTAAGTGATGTGCTAGGTTGTATGTTCTTCTAGCTATTCCTGTATTTCACTCTGGCTTTTTTAGGTACACTCAAAAACTTTGTTTGGTTTTGATATGCATTAAAGAAAGGTAAGAAAATCATATTCAAACAGGTGATTATGTAGTCATTACCCAGAGACACATGGGTGAAGAGGAAATCCTGACCTCTTCCCTCCTGACCCTCACTCCTTCCCTGCACAGCCCAGTTAATCTTACCTTGCTGTCCTTTGGGGCCTGGAGGTCCCTGAAACCCTTTCATACCGGCAGGACCTTCGGGACCAGGGCGCCCTGGCTCCCCTTTGACAATTTGGTAGGGACCCGGGGGCCCAGGGGGACCTGGAAGACCTGTGGGAAACAGGGATACCACTGATCAATTTCACAGTCAACATATGGTGCCAGAAAAAGCTTCCAAAGAAGAGTCCCATGTGAAACCCAATCCAAATAGAATGTTTCTCAGATGGAAAATCATCAAAAACACGAGTAATCATATCCTCATAAGTCATACATGTTATCTGCACACATGTATTATTTCACCTAAAATCCTGAGTCCTGGGGCATGGAACACACATTGGGGTCATTGATGCAAACTGCCTGGACTCCCTGACGACCACCATCCAGCCCTCACTTGAACACTGCCAGGAAGTGAAGTTCATTCTCTCCAGGCATCTCTCTTGTGACTTGGATAGCGCCCATATTTGCAAGGAGAAAGTTTTTCTCCCACTTATCCGAAATCTGCCTCACTGTACATTATAACCACTAGTCTTACTTTTTAATGGTGAATAAACTTAATCCTTCTTCTGTGTGACAGATCTTGAAATATGTGCAATAATATGAGTTTGCAGAGGAGTCTGAGGTCTGCCTCAATCTCCCTTCTTCAACCAAGCATTCCCTAATTCTCTCACTCCTCCCACACACATTCCCCCTTTTCTTTTCTTTCCTGACATGCCCCTTCTCACTGCATTTCAATTGTCCATTCTCTCCCTTGGAACAAGGTTTAAAAAACTCAACACAGCTCCAGAAATAAGGTCTGACCAGCAAAGATTACAATGGGATGCACTGTGCTTAATTAAACTACTTCCAAAATTATCCTGTGCTTTTCGGAGCCACTGCACACTGTCGATGCCCAGTGCGGGGAAGAGGAAGACCCTTTCCTATGAAGAACTCCTTACTGTCCAACCAGAATTCATTCAGCCTACTTGTGCAAGATCGATGTTATTCCTATTATGACTTCAAGTCACTGATTTCAAGATAAGTCACTGGTAAAAATGTCTACCAGATTAGTCAAATACAGCAATTCTGACTAGCTACCAAAGAATTTGGTTGATTATTTTCTAATGACCTTTGAGCCTTTTCACATTGGTAAAACCAAACACCCTAATTCTGTGAGTTCAATGGCTTCCATATTTCCTCAAATCCGTAAGGCACCTTTCAATTCAGCACATTATCGTACCTTTAGATCCAGGGAAACCTTGGTCTCCTTGATCTCCTTTAATTCCCTGAAGGCCAGGGAGACCTTTCTGACCTGGAAGAAAGCACAACATTGTCTTTGTACAGGATCATAAAAGATATACAAGTATGTATATGCATAGGCACGTGTAAAGATACACACATGTGCATATGCATACACGCATGTAAATATACACGTGCATATGTACACACATATATGCATGCATGCATATACATACACACACAGTGAAATTTTCCCATTTAGGCTTATGGAAGAAAAGAGTATTACTGCTGGTCAACTATGTAAAACTTTTGATGAAACTCTTCTTTCAAGAACCCAAAAATCACATTTCCAAACATGCAACAAACTGCATAATGGTCACAACCAGTGGAGGGGCACATGATACTGTTTTTGGTCACGTTCTGATTCACACATGTTCCCAAATAGACCACAAAACCTGCAGGCTGAGCACTTGTTTTATGGACCTTTCATTCATATGTATCTGATTCAGCAGTAAAAATCACAGTGTCTGAACACTGGTAGGAACCCCTACATATTTTCTCAACACATTAATAAATTAATGAATGGCCAAAATCCATGACTTCTTAATGATATTCAAATAATTGAGATGCAATGATCCACTGATTCTTAGTAAAAAAAATCAGAACATCTTTATACAGCCATTCATAGCATTATACAAATTGGGCTGTCACATAGAAATAGTATATTTAATTTGAAGAGAACAAGACTTGTTCTATAATTATACTAGTTCTATCAATATTAAAGTGCCAGTGGTTAGGAAGCTCTGGGAATAGGTAAATGTGTCTTTAAGCAGCATCACCTTTACTGTCTTACCTTGAAAACCTGGAACTCCTGGAGGTCCCATATCACCCTTAGCACCTGTGATTCCTGGAGTACCACCAATCCCCTAGACACACAAAGAGAACATCAGTTGGGAATCATTCAGGAGATGAACAGTAAGACTCTCAAGTAACTAGTCATCGGGAAGCTGGGATAACCCCTCCATGTTCTGCAAAGTATCTTTGTGGATAAATGGTGTCTTGTGGTTCTTGAATGATGTAAAAAGAATGCCCAAAACTCTATGTACGTCAAAACAAGGTAACTGAATCAACTTGCTTCATTCACTGTGTCCCCTCTTCTTGTCCATCTATGTGGTAAGTTCTCAGAGCAGGTGCAAGTCTGACATTCTGCTGTCCCACCCCAGATCACAATGCCATGAACAGAGTTGGGACTTCCTAAACATTTATCATGGCAACACATCAATCTACCAACACCAACTACCTTTCTGGAAAACTTTCCTCTAAACACTCAAGCATAGTGCTTTTTCTTTAGAATTAGCTTCATATCTTATCTGAAAAGTGATTTTAAATATGGAAATAAGATAAAATATACTAAAGAAGGATTATTTTTCTTTATAACAATATACATGTATTTTAAAAATATTATCTCATATTCTAGCTGCTAACTCAATAGTTTTTTTTTTCTAGTTCCTTTCTCGATATATAAAAAATTATATTGTTTCTAACATATATTGGTTTCTTTGCTTTAATTTATTTTAATAGGTGCCATAACCAAAATAATATGCACAAATATATACAGTTGACCCTGAACATTGCAGGGATTAGGAGTGCCAAATTCCTGAGCAGTGAAACATTTTTATAGAACTTTTGACTCCCCCAAAATTTAACTACAGTCATCTTCAGTATTCGTGAGGAATTGGTTCCATGACCTCCTCCAGATACTAAAATCTGAGGATACTTCAGTTCCTTATATAAAATGGCATAGTGGAACAAGGCATACTATCAGCTCTCCACATCTATGAATTCCTAATTACAAAATAAAGTATTGTTTTCAATCTACAGTTGGTTAAATTTGAGGATGCAAAACCTGGGGACACAGGAGCTAACTATATATATTTTTTTAAATCCACATATAAGTGGACCTGCATCATTCAAACCCATGTTGTTCAGGATCAACTATATACAGGCATGTGTGTGTGTGTGTGTATATGTGTGTGTTTTAAGATATGTATGTCATATGAGTGCATATATATACACACACACACACACACACATATTTATACATCAGTACATAGAGAGACTAGAAATGTGGAGTATATTTCTATGTTACTGAGGCTTGCTTTTTGCATCAAGTTTGTAAGTAGATTTTTAAATCCATGCATTGAACTGTGTTTTCAAGTGGTATAACATTTCTCTTTAATGGTCATTGTAAAACTAGACTGCAAAAAATGTTTAATAGTTGCCTACTGTGGTGCCAATAAAGATGGCTGATGACTGGCAAGAGAGAAGGAACTGAAGGAACTGATCCAGAGAGGATTTCTGAGTGTAATACATATGCGCGTGCACGCGAGCGCATACACACACACACACACACACGCACACACACACACGTGCATATTATTTTGTGATTCTTTTCAAAAACAAGACCTATAAATGGACAACTTACCGGCATGCCTTGGAATCCTGGGTCTCCCTTGGGTCCTGGAGGACCAGGGGCCCCGGGCCAGCCTGGGTTTCCTCTGTCACCTTTCAGTCCATCAATCCCAGGGAGCCCTGGAGGCCCCATTGGTCCCGGAGGCCCTAATGGGAGACACAAAAGTCACACATGTCAGGTGAGGGGGTTTTTATGTATGGGTATCATTGGCCCATGGTTGTCATCGCTGCCACCCAACTGTCGCCAACAGCATATACAGCCACACCATATCTATGGTCACTCAACTGTCCCCAACTATATGTAGCAACACAGCATCAAGCTGTGTGAGCCCCAAGAAATCAAGGTGCCCTAGAAGGAAGAACCTGATCTGCTCATTAGGCAGAAAATGTTGATATAAGCACTGCCCTCTTGGTGTCCACAGGCCCTGTGTTGCTGGGTTCAAGGGCAGCGATGCTGCAGCACTGCCCGAGGCCGTGAGGGGGAGGCCTGCCAGATGTCATCTGGCCTAAACAACCAGCACAGGTGCCATTCGTGCTCCAGCCCTTTCCCACAATCCTCTCTCCCCTCTCCCTTAATCATGTGTCACATATACTGAATCCCTTGACAGAAAGGACACAGAAAAGCATTGGCCCAGACCAAAATACAAAAGGCCCAATGTCTGAAGCAGTTTCAAGTTGAAATAAATGCTGTCAACGTCTAAATAAAACCTCAATTGAGAAAGTATGTATTTAAATCTCTTTTACACTTGTTGTATATTTGTACCTTCTGATTCAGCCCCAGTTCTGCCCCTGGCCAGACACCTTACCTGGCAGGCCAGGCTGTCCCTGCGGGCCCCGGTCTCCTTTGGGCCCCTCCACGGGGCGGCCCGGAGCTCCCGGCAATCCTGGCTGTCCTTGCGGCCCTGGAGGACCTGAGAATCCTTTCTCTCCTTTGGATCCAGGAATTCCTGGGCTCCCAGCTAATCCTGGGAAACCCACTTCACCCTTTGAGCCTAAACAATAAAAACAGATTGAGATCATGAGAAAGGAAGGAGAGAAACCCCAGAATATAGGAGGTAGGGGCTGCCAGAGGCTCCAGGAGGAACACTGGGGCTGGGTGCCCTTTCCTCTCCTTGTTATTAATTAACACTCCTACCACAGCCAACCTAACGAGGAGTCAGCTTAGGATACCAGAGCCTGGCCCTCGTTCTTAGCTATTATTCTGTATACTTTTTAAAGGAAGTGCTCTATGCCAAAAGCATGTGAGTATATGCTCAGATAAGCCTACAGTCAGTAGCACTGCTAAAGTTAAAGGCTTGTTCCACCAAGAGATGAATGGATAAACAAAATACGTTATGTCCCCACTATAGAACATCACTCAGCAAGGAAAAAAAATGACCTATTGACACATGCAACAACACAGGTGAATCTCAAACTGATTACTCTGTACGAAAGAAGACAGACTAAAAGTAAAATACCGTAGGATTCCATTTATGGAAAATGCAAGCTAATCTATAGTGCCAAAAAGCAGGTCAATGTCTGGAAGCAGGAAGAGGCAGGATAGGGGATGACAAAGCAGCACAGAAAACTTTTGGGGGTGATGGGCTTGTTCACTGTCTTGAATGTGGTGATATTTTCATGGGTGCATACATATATCAAGACATTAAATCACACACTTTAAGTAAGTGCAGTTTATTGTATGTCCATAGTAATAAAACTGTTTTAAAAGTTGTGCATGTTTCTTTTTTAAGTAAGAGCTTTTAGGGAAAAAAAAAAGAACTACATGTTTAGTTTAAAATATATTACCCCAAACCTTCCAATAAAATACAAAAATTCTAGGATTATTTCAAGGTGATTAGGAAAAAATAAAAAGGGAAAGAGAGAGGGCCATCACCTGACCTGATCACAGAGCCCCCCTCCTGACTCCCTCTGCTGTCTCACAAAGCAACAAATCCAAAACACAGTGCTCTGTGTCGTGTTTTGTCACGGGCCAGAAAACATGTCAATTAGATTATTCCAAACCCAGTATCTACTGTCTATGTCCAACTACCTCACTGCAACTTTCACCCTGTTCTGCAGGCACCATGTGCATCATCGGTGAGTGGAAAAGGAAGAACACATTCAGCGTACGTTACCTTTGTCTCCTTTGGACCCTGGGAACCCTGGGACGCCTCTTCCGGGTATACCTGTAAGAGGAGGGCGAGAAGCAGTGTTCATCTTTCCTAAAAGAGCCGATCTGCAGGTACAGTACAAAGCAGTACCAATACCCTGCACCATCTGCAGAACACAGAAATTAGTTCATTGCACTATGGGAGTGAAATTATATTCCTATAGTTGTCCTAAGATACCCTTGACAGGATAGACATAATTTAGTACTTTTTCCTAAGTCCCTTTCAGCTCAGAACCATTATGACACTTAGCAGAAATAATCTGTACAAATGGGCACTTATTTCCTACGACTGTCTGGAGACTCACAAATTGGCTTTTCTCAGACAACCATCCAACTGACAGCTATTCTCAAGAGAGGTGGGGAGAGCCAGAGACACTTGGGGAAGCAGCCACCGGGGAGCCCACAAATGTGAGAAAGGGCTTCAGGGAAGATTAAAATGGGGGGAAGAAGGTGTGGAGGCATTTTTAAAGAATTCTTTTTATAGGAAAATGAGTGTACGTAATATAAACATAAGGTGCATAGAATGAAAAAACGAACTTAAAAAAGAGGCCGACACTAAGAGCGATAAAAGCCCCTGGATGCTCCTCCCCAATGACATTTTCCTCCTTCCATTTCCCTGACAATCCTGGCTGTCCTCCTGCTACCTACAAGCAGGCATGCAACTGTCACCCTCCAAACTAGCAGCCAGCACTGTTGCCTAAGTTGCACCTCCCACCCCATCAGGGACAGAAGCAGGCTCTGGAAACAGCAACTATCCCTGGGACCATTAGCGAGGGAGACGCCAGGCAGAGAAGGCAGTGGTCTGGGCTTTTGATGTGTGCTCATTCACTCACCACCAAGAGCTCGAGCAGTTTCGAGGACAGATTTCCGTAACTATTTGTGAGAGAAAGAAATAAACAACCCCCTTCCTGCCTTCTCTGTTTCCCACCCAGACCTGCTGCCCTTGCCCACGCTGCTGTTTTCGGGGCTATACGAAGGAATGGCCTTGGTGCCACTTGGTACCCAGCTCCGATCTGTAAGCATCTCGGGGAGATGCTTACTGCAGAGAATAGTCCCATTCTGAACAGGAGCAGCAGCTGGACATACCTGGTTCACCCTTCTCTCCCGCCGACCCTGGAAATCCATCATTGCCGGGTTCCCCTTTCGGGCCGGGTGGGCCTGTCGCACCAGGCTGCCCAGGATGACCTTGAAGAGAAAGGTCATGTCAGTCAGGCATGGAACCTGTGACCACATGCTGTGCATGTGAAAAATGGTACATTCCCAGGCACACCTGGTGTCCCCAAGTTCACTCCTGACATCCCTCCACACTGCTAGCAACACCACCGCTCCTGATGCCAAAATGATGGTGAGAGTGGAGAGAAAGTACATCAAACTCTCTTGCCAACCCATGTAAAACTCCTTCTAGAACCAACTGGAGTGGAAATAGCTATAAACCTCGTTCAGAGACTTTGATTCTAATTCCTAACGGGTGGCCAGACCTTGAAAAGGCCCTGTCCTGCCCCCAAGGCTGTTTGTTCATCTGGAAAGTGAAGTGATGGCCTTGGCTTGTCTCTAATCATCCAGAGGTAACCCAGTGATATCCTGGGCCCACAACATGCTGTCCGGGGAGGGTAACTCCCCGGAAGCTTGATGTCCCACCTCCCTGGCTATCACCTTGGCCTCTCTTCCAGGAGCCCCAGTGCATGTTCTAAAAAGTGGTCTCTACCTGGTTCTCCTTTGACGCCAGGGACACCATCCAATCCAGGGAAGCCTTTGTCACCTTTTTCTCCAGGCAACCCAGGGCTTCCTAAAAGAAAAAACAAAGTACCAGCATGCCCATGACTTTGGGTTTTCCTTTGTCATCTCAGAAGCCCAAGCTCAGCGGAAGGCTCCAGCCCACCTACCTGGATAGCCAACACTTCCTGGTGATCCTTTGGGGCCCGGAGGCCCGGGCATGCCTGGGAGCCCGAGGCTTCCTTTTTCTCCCTTCTCTCCAGGACTTCCCGGAAAACCTGCTATCCCTTGATCTCCCTGTGAGTAAAAATCAGGGCCATTAATATTCTATCTGCCCCCGAAACAGGTGTCTGTAGATGCTTTCCAGATCATCCTATACATTTTGGTGCAATAAAGATTTCCATGTGGGGTTCATGTCCAGCTTTCTAACCAAAGAATCCAAGTCCACACCTGAAAACAGGAAAATCCAACGACCCAGAGCACAAGAGCCAACTGCCGGCCTACTCCTCATGTTGCTTCACGCTCCCCCTCTCTCTTTCCTTCTCCGGTGACAGCTTGCTGCCCTTGCCCCTCAACAAGTTTCCAGATTTTTCCTTGGGACAGGGTCATGAATGGAAGTAGAGAAGAGAGGCAACTTATAATAAGTTGAGGGAAACTGTTCTCTGTTATGGTTCACTGAATGTGCTGAGATGCTTCCTGAAAATTCCTAAGGAAGGATTTCCACTTGGATGATGGGAGGGGCGGTTTCCATGCAGGCTGCTGTTACCTTTTCCCCAGGCTGTCCCGGAATTCCAATGCCAGGCCGGCCTGCTTGCCCCTTCTCCCCTTTCGCTCCTTTCTCTCCAGGTAAGCCAGGGGCCCCCTGCGAGCCGGGGATTCCAGGCACACCTTTCTCTCCAGGTGATCCTATAAACACAAACAATGGAAACTTAAATGTGTGAGGAGCAGGTGCTAATAATAAAAATTTAAAAAGCACCTTGACAACCAGTCACGACGAAGGTAAAAGAAGATGTGTCCCTTCATTTATTCATCTATCTGTAAGTCATCCTGGCAGATGCCAGTCACCCAACCCATGAAAGTCACACAAGAAGACATTTCTGTATTTTAGAGACAATTGTTTCATAAAAAGAGATAAGAAATCTGCTTAGTATATTTGCTTTCACAACCATGTGAGAAATGGTTTTTATGTTCTATATTCTACAATCAACTCTCATTATCTGAATGAATCAGAGGGGCGTGAGACAGGCCTTGAAAAGTACACGTGTACTTGGTTTCATAATGTATGTGAGTAGCCAAACATACTTATAAGTGAGTGCAACCAGAGACCGAGATGTTTCCTGTCTGGACGGTAGCACCCTGTCTGCATTAGCACCCAGATCAAGCTGAGTCCTAAGCTCTCTGCCTTCTCTCATGTGCCTCCTCTCTGGCTGCTGTCATCAGAGCAAATGCTGACAACAAAGTGCTGATGTCAGTTCAGGACTAGGGCAGAGGGGCCCAGAGAATTCTGCTGAGTTAACATCAAAGGGCTTTAGCGGCATGAGATCATCAAAAGTTGATGGTCTACAGCCCATGTTTTGTTATTAAATTGTGACTTTAGTTTTTTAACCATGGTCATAGTCTCAGCCAAATTCTATTCACCCCCAGCTAAGAGACCATAAAGAAATGAAGATATGCGCTTGTGTAAAAGACACATCTGCCTGGATTATGTCCTCAGCCTGCAGCAATGCATGTGCATGGGCTAAGAAGAAGACACCTCTTCTAAACCCATCGTACCTGGCAGGCCCATTCCACCAACCGATCCTTTTGGTCCGGGAAGTCCTGGAGAACCTGGTGTTCCGCTAATGCCTGGATCACCTTTAGGTCCTGAAATAATAAAGAGAAAAACCAAACAGGTTAATGCCTACGAAATGTGCCCATTAACATTTCCTCAGCGTGAGGGACTGACATGCTGGTGAACTTGAACTCCACTTCATACCTGGCTGCCCAGGATGCCCTGCTTGGCCGTCCTTTCCAGGCAGTCCTGGGGTCCCAGGGTCTCCTTGAGATCCTTTGTCACCACTTGGACCAACTTGTCCTACAGAACACACATGAGAAAATAGTGAGGAGCCATGCCTACGTAAAATAGGGCAGTGTTGCAGAAACACGGGCTGGTTATTGATATTACGGGTGGAGAACCAAACCACTGGTTAGGCAAGTCGTTCTATCTCCATTGTTAAAACCTCCCTCCAGGTTACCTTTATCTCCTGGATCTCCCTTTTCACCCTTCATGGTGCCCATGTCAGTTTTATCCATGGTTCCAGGTTTGCCAGGGAGACCAACAGCTCCTTTTTCACCCTTGACACCAGGGTCTCCCCTGGGTCCTACTGAGCCCGGAAAGCCATGATCCCCTGTAGAGGAAAGAGAAGGCACCCAGTGAGATGTGACCAAGTATCTCAGAGGCAGTGACAAAGTGTGGCATTCTTTCTGGCTCGTGGAAACAACTGAGAAAGAAAGTGTAAAGCACTAATGGACTATCCAGAAATGGCATTAAATGGTTAAGTGTTACCTTTGGTTTTGAGTTACCTAGAAGAATCTGACCCTGGTCAATGAACAATAAAGCCACTTTCTAGAATTCATTTTTTGCTAACAATTCTAATATTTGTGACTTCACTTATTAGTTTAAATAATTTTGATTTTCTCTCCTCCCTAAATACCTTTATCACTCCTGTTCATGGTGCCACTCAATTCTATACAAACTAATAGAAGAGGAATTTTCCTGTTCTACTAAACAAATCAATCAATCACCATTTTTATGTCTCACATGCAAAGTCATTTTTTTAAAAAAAAACGTTATTTTGGACCAAGTTAAAATAGCAAGATAAAAAATAAAAATTAAGACATGAATTTGCCCAGTTTGTTATTTGAGTCTAAGGATTCAGTTCCTGTGACCTCACGTGACTGAAGCTTCCACCATTTCTCAAAACACACACACACACACACACACACACACACACACACACACAGAATCTCAACTGTGTCAATAACACCTGAAACTTGTCTCCTCTCTAATTTGTTGGCAGAGCACACACACCATGAATTCCTACTGCAAGAGGAATCTTCCAGATCCCTTGCTTGATCTTCTTAACTTCTTTCCTTTGCCTCTTGAAATGAAACATCATCTATAACCATTGCAAAATTTCCCAAGAAGCATCGAGACATAGACATCAGACAGGCTTTTCTGAAGTTATCAGATCCCTACCTTTTTCACCCGGAAATCCTGGCGTGCCCGCTGGTCCTGGAGAGCCAGGCTGCCCTGGGGTCCCCATGACGCCCATCTCTCCCTTGAGACCTGTAGCCAGATGGAAGGACTGTGAATGCTGATGACATATAGTAAGGGTCATGATGAGGTAAGGTGTCGCCTCAGCATCATTTTGGGGCAGAAGTTCACAAATCATTTACCTTGAAACCCAGGAAGTCCTGGCGTCCCCTGCTGTCCAGGAGGACCAGGAAGCCCCGACTGTCCAGTTAGGCCGGGGAGCCCTTGAGTGCCTTTATCTCCTTTGGGTCCTGGCATGTCCAGACCTGGGAATCCGGGGAAACCCTTCTCTCCTTTCACTCCAGGTGGGCCTGAAGGTGGGTGAAGAGCAAATAACCTTTAGCACAGTGGTTCTCAACCTTCTGGCCCTTTAAATACAGTTCCTCATGTTGTGACCCAACCATAAAATTATTTTCGTTGTTACTTCATAACTGTAATGTTGCTACTGTTATGAATCGTAATGTAAATATCTGATATTCAGGATGGTCTTAGGAGACCCCTGTGAAAGGGTCCTTCGACCGCCAAAGGGGTCGTGACCCACAGGTTGAGAACCGCTGCTTTAGGAGAACTTACAGGTGTGTGCAATACACCTCAGTGAGCTTAATTGCTACTTTCTGCAGAAAGTATGTGAATCCTCCCCCGCTGGAGGTTGGGCTGGTTGTCACCTTCTCAGAGAGAGATGTTTGGGGTCACAGAGGCAGTTGGTGGATAAACAATGTCCCAAGAAAAAGTCCCTCCTTCCTGCCATCAGTAGTCAGTAATTAGCACTCGAAACACCACCCCATCTCTCCGCAGTGTTTAGATCTAAGACTAGCTTCTCTTCGCACTTTTCACTGATTGTCTTGCCATAGTCCACCATCACTGTCTTAGTTCTACAATTATTATCAAAGGCAAAGGAAGCTTCTAGACGTCGACTCAGATTATTCACAACTTATTAACTCTTCCATGGACAGATAAGACATACACACCCTCATTTTGAATTTGAAAAAGTTATTGACTGCACAATAAAGGGGAGGTCTTATAAACCAAGCCCAGTGGGAGAAGAAGAAAGACACCTTTGACTACATTTAAGCAAACAACCAAACTTATTTCCACAAATAGAATTTACTTTTCGCCTTTTTAGTCACAGATTCTGCTAACTTCATGGGAAACTCCAGCATCAGCTCCTGTGCCGTTATGAATATGATTTGGGGAAGAAATCATTCTGGAAGAATGTCACATCACCTGAGGATCCTGGTGGTCCCTGTCTTCCGGGGGGGCCCATCAATCCAGGGGGACCAACTCCAGGAACTCCTGGAGCTCCTTTGGGACCTTGTAATCCAGGAGGTCCTGGGTCACCTGGTTGGGAAGAAATTGTGAGTAAACTGCATGGGGACCACAGCATGTTTCACAGCACACTCTACCTACTTGTACAATAACCCACAGCAACAGAAAGCCATTATACTCTAGGCCTTTCATCATTCATTCACCAAACACTCAGAAGCTAATAGGTGCTCTGAGGACACAAAATAAACAGACCCAGTCTTTGCCACCGTCCAGATTTACTTGTAAGAAGTTACCTCTGATTCCCTGAAGGCCGGGGGGCCCGATGGCTCCATGCTCTCCAGGAATGCCCGGTCCCCCGATGTTCCCCTTCTCCCCAGGTGTGCCAGGAATGCCTGGAAGACCTGGCGCTCCTTTGAGTCCTGGCAGACCAATCCCGGGCTCTCCCTGGAAAGTCCCAAACACAGAGAAGCAAGTTCACCAGCAAAGCCCATGACTTTATCAGCCAAGTGCAAAAGTGCAGACTGTTAACTGATTCTGTGGTGCACTTAATAACACCTGCCCAATCCGCTTCCATCTGCAAAGCTTCCTCATACCTACTATGTCCTTTCGATCTCACTATGAGCCAAAAACGTAGGCAATTTTTATCGTTTTCATTTTACAAAGAGGAAGAGGCAACCCCCTACTCCCCACCCCCCACCCCAATCACTTGTCTGAATGTGATTGGTGGCCCAGCTAATAGATATTTTCGTAAGAAGAGGAAAAGTTCCAGGACAGGAACAGGACACCCTTTATGTAGTTTTTGCTTTAATGAAGGCTTTCACATCAAATTAAACATTTAAATCTATTTTATGAGTCAAAGGGTTTTGACAAATGCAGATGGTTAAAAATAAAGGAAGTATCTTGAGGGCCCGAGAGTGCTTTCCAAACAGCCCCAATGTAGGCGCTGACATAGGCTGTGTGAAGCAGTAGGTGGCCATTATGTCCGTCACAGTGCCCTCTGGTGTCCACTGTTGGTGACAACTTCCAGATGAGGACTCTGGACAGGAGGGGGCATTGGTGACTAATCTACACATCCCAGCAGGAAATTTGCAAAATGCCAGGAACTAAATCCAAGGGATATTTGAAAAAGTACAGTGTTTTAAGTCATGAACCAAATCCTTAATTCCATGTGCATTTGGTGTTTACTAACCACAGAGTTAAAGTGATCCACCCGCCACCACCACTGACTAATGTTCAAATCAAGTGTAGGTTAGGAGTGTTTTATAAAGATAGATTTCCGTATGCCTCTCTTCTGTCTTAGCCACAGGGAGCAGGGACACCAGGAAGTTAGGTGTTTCTCAGGAAGGAGCTTCCCAGGGTCACTGAGGCGCAGCTGCCTCCCTGCACCCCTGCCCAGTCCCCACAGCTTTCCCTGCACTCCTCACAAAGAGGAAACAGGCCAGTGAGCTCTACATCAACAAAGGACTGCCCTTGGCCCTTTCTCCCTTTTAGGACTGATGCCTTCGGGTAATTTCACTTCCCTTCCTCACCATCAGAACAGAAACGGATCTATCCAAGAGTCAGTTGCGCTTACTGAGAAGAATTTCAACTGTGAGCAAGTGGGCAGAGGGGATGTATGAGGGCAAGGAGAGTCCTGAAGTCACACTAGCCCAGGGGTTCCCAACCAGGGCCATTTTGTGCCCCTCCCTCCCCCGCGATGACATCTGGTAATATCCGGAGATATTTTTGGTGGTCACAACTAAGGTGGGTGTAGTGTGCTCCTTAAGTATCACGGGGGAGGCTGCTAAAGATCCCAAATGTTTGGGGCAGCCCTCGCCACAAAAAAAATCACTGGACCAGCAAGTCAATAATGCAGAGGCTGAGAAACGCTATGCTAGACCTTCCTGAGGGGCTAGTATATCTTGTAGGACAATGGCTTTCAAACAGCTTTCTTCTGCCACCTACAGTAAGACAGACATTGTATGTTGAGATGCAGTATACACACAAGCAAGAACATACTCATAAAGTGGAAACAGATGGTTTTTCCCAAAACATTTACAACTATGTGCTGTGTACTTGTGTATTTTCTACTCTATGCTATTTCATTAAAAACCAAACATGCTGATCCCACAGAGCCCGTGAGATTACTAACCCACATTGTGTGTGTCCAATTAATCACAAGGGTGGAGGACACAGCCATCCAGAGAACACTCAGTACCCACCTTTTGGCCAGGTGGACCTGGGTTGCCAGGGAAGCCATTAATTCCTGGGCGACCTGGACTCCCAGGAAGTCCCAGATCTCCGGGCAAGCCATCAACACCTATTTTGAAGAAACAAAATAATAATGAATGTAATAATGCTATTTCCCATTTTCTTCCCTTCTTTTACACTTGCTCAGGGGTAACTGAACTGATTGGAGGTGGCCAACAAAAAGGAAGCCCCATAGAAGTGGTTCTAAGAGGAAGATGAGATCATCTGGTCATGGCAGTGCCACCAGTGCCACCTGAGGGGCAGCTCAGAGGCTGTGGACCACTCAGACCAATCCCAATCCTTCCTTTCTTCTACTCAATGATGTTTTCTTTCCTGTACTACTCCCCCAAAACAAACACAAACACCTTGGTGTTAGCAGACTAAGAATGGCACTTTAAACTCTTACTACCCAAGTGTGGCCATGCTTTAAGAACAGTGCTGTTGCCCTGATAGAGAGCTATGGAAGCTGGTCCACATTTTCACCAGACCTCCTGTGATTCCTGGATGCATTCAAGTTTGAGAAGCACTGGTTCTCAAATGGGGCTGCACCACACTGGAGGCACGTGGCAACATGTAGAGACTGGGTCCCAACCCAAAGGTTCTCACAGGCTTTCACACAGCTGCCCACATGGCTCCCGTGTGCAGCGAAGTCTAAGAGACTCTGGTTTACATCCCTCCTGTGGGATGTGGCAGTCTGTGACCTGCAGTCATTTATAAGTTTGCAGAAGCACACACCTCAACGGCACCTGCTGTGGGGCTGTTGTGCTGAGGGGTCCCAACAGAGAGTGGACCTAACCGCCCACCAGCATCTGCACCTCCAAGCAGCTTTGTGAGGGCTTCTAATGAAGACCTTTATCAGTTAAACTTTACCTGTCATGATGGCAATAGTATGGCTCTCATATGGAATATAGTGGGGTCCATGAACATGGAGAAGGCCTATGCCTTCCCCCATGAACTTGGAGGGTCATTAAGGGCCTTCTGCTCTTTACACCTGACAGAATTAACCACGTACATGGGTGGTTATTATGTGGCTCTAGGAGGAAATAGGCTGCTGTCTCTGGTCCGCCAAATGTCTAGGCTGTAACCATGACAGTAGGTGTGATGCATGCCTCTAGACAAAAAGCCAGGAGGCTGGACAAGTCTTTAAACTCAGCGTAGGCCAAATGGCCAGTGAAACTGGGGCCATGATGCCCATCCAAATGGGAAAGACACGCCCCCCCCCCCTATCGCTCATAGCACCTTCGCAGTCCTGACCATGTTCATCATGGCAAGTCTATAGGCCAGGGTCTACCTGAAGGACTAGTTGCATACGAAAGCAACAAAAAAGAGTGAAACTGTCCTCTTCACTTCCTTACAACTTTCAGAAAGAAGTACTGGTTCTAAAATGTCAGCACCCTGTGGGGATACTAGCCCCATGTGCAGAGGCCTTGCCATCCTCGGACCTGCCCCATGACCTTCCTTCTGACTTCCAAGCCCAGTTGGCTGGAGGTCCCACTGGCTGTGTATTTCCTTCACTGATGACAGAGAATTTCCTCTGGGTGAGTTTAAATGCATGTAGCATCTGCCAGCTTCCTGGGCAGCTTCCAGTCCCCTAATATTCCAACTCCACCAACCAAACCACTGTGTCGCAGGCACCATTTCACCCATGGCTTTAGTGACTGACATCACTGCACTGTGAGGTCATGAGCAAGCCTTCCCATATCTGCACGGTCACTACTCGCATAGCGTCTTCATGTCCATTGCCTCGTACTCTCGTCAGTTCAAGTAAAGGTGACCAGAGAGAGCACAGCCCATGGTGCTGACCAGCCAGGGAATGAACATCATCAAAGCTACGGTCCAACTCATGGTTGAGCTCATCCTGCAGGCTTACCTTTGGGGCCTGGAGGCCCTGGAAATCCAATCCCCGCCTGACCGACAGCACCCTTCTCTCCTGGGAGGCCAGGTCTTCCTGGGGTTCCAGGGAAACCTCGGTCACCTGTTGTGGGCAAGACCAATGATCAGCATAAGAAAAACCGGAGAATGTTCCAATTCCACCTCCAGGTGAAGTAGAACTTAAAAGTACCTTGGGGCCCTTGGAAACCTGGGGAACCCGGAAGTCCATCTGCTCCAGGGGGGCCAGGTAAAGGCATGACTCTTCCTGCTTCACCCCTGAGACCTGCAGGAAAAAAGCAAGGACATCGCATGAGCCCAGCATTGCGTCCTCTGAGCGTACTTTGTGTACCTGGACAGACACCTCCATCTGCACACCTCCATTTCCTCCCTCTATTTTTCTAGAATCTTTCACAGAGTGTTGTTCCTCCTCACCCCAAAATGTATGTCCAGAGTGACCTAGATTTGTCTGACTAAAGAATTCCTTCATGGTCCAAAGTAAGAATCAAGAAAAGCTGAACGGCCTGCCATGACAAAAGGTGAGATGGGCCTGGGGAATTTCTTCTTTAGTCTGTCTCAAAAAGTCAAAACACTTACTGTTCTCTCTCAATTTTTCAGCCAGTACTAATTCTGAGTTGCATTGAGAGCAACCTAAATTATGTTCATCTGGTGGTAAGTTATCTTCACAACGTGCCAAATGGATGGTTATGCATTACTGGTAACAGTGCAGCTGGACAGATGTCTGCCGTCAAGACCATCACAAACTAGGAGGTGCCAGCCCAGCCCCCAGGACATTTGTGCATAGGAGATGTGCTGGGCGTCAGGATTTAGCTATTAAGAAAGGACTAAAGGGATCATCTCCAGGAATGTGTGCAGCAACTCTTCACATGCCTTACGAGAATTCAAGATACGCAGGGCCTCCCAGTGACAGCCAACACATTCTTGAGCTATAGAGTATAGGAAATGCCTCTCGACTGATTCCAACACGTATTTGCTATCAGTTCTACCCCAGATGGAGACTTTTATGGTCACCAGAGTAAACAGAGTTCTGGCGGATCAAAGAAGGTCAGGTTTCTAATCCAAAAGCTGAATGGGTCTGGGTGGCCAAGAAACTCTACAGAATATGGAAAAAGACCAACAGCACTGCCAACAATGCCTTCTTCCCCATCCTACCAGGATGTATCTAGAGGTACCCCAGTTGGTTTTTCTGATAGTAGTTTCTGGCCAAGAGGGAGGTCTGATTCCATTTTGTATCTCTGCAAGTTTTCAGATCCCAGAAGTACAAAGAACACTTAATATGTAGATTTTGGGATCAGGAGCTGAAGGGAAGTGATCAGTGGTCTCTTTTCTAATACTGGGGATCTTTCTAAGTCAAGCTCAGTATTTCCCTGCCCCAAAGGAGTGACAAAAGAGACATTTCTTACTAAAGAGAGAACAATTATCAGTGGAGTCACAATTTGGTGCTAAGTAATCAATGTTCTCACAAACAATGAGAATGGTAATAATAACAGATACACTAGGATGCTAAACTTGGACTTCCATCGAAGACTTTCTGGGTCAGAATGCTTATGAACTTTATATTATGTCTTAATAAGGAAATAGTTCCCAATGGGCACAGGAATTGATAAAACTTGGGCTAGATGTATGACTGACGACAGAATTGGCAAATCCTTAAGCAAGAAGGCCATAATGTAATTGCTTCTACAGAGTTCTTGTTGGATAGTTTGATTACCCAGCTACTTAGTTATGTTTTCCAATGTTTACTAGTCACACAGTTTTAATCACCCAAAGTCCTTTCATTCATTGTTTACAGCTTTGAAAACATGTCTTAGTGAAGCACACTTCCTTTTCTCCTTTTATCCAAGCCATTCCCAGCCTCTCCTCTTCCCATTCCAGGATTTTCTAGGGAAAGATGTGAGTGTTCCATTTCTACCCTGAATCATATTCTACTAATAACTTATTGGGAGCCTATGTGTGCAAGACCCGGAGCTTTCCCTTGTATACCTCTGCCCCTGATAATAAGGCTGTAATAGAGCATGCCTGTGGGAAACCCACACATAGCCCTTTCTCCACGTGCTCTGCCAAACCCTGGACAGTGAGCTCCAGGGGGGCAGGGCCATGTCTGTCTTGCTTATCATTCTGATCACCACTTAGCATAGTGCCTGGCACACACAGTCACAGAAAAAAACAGTCAGCAAGTGACTAAAACCAACATGGAATTAAATATCAATAATGAAATTGACACTGTTATAAAATTAATCAACAGGCAAAGTACACTCTGTGGAATAACCAGAACCCAAAATGGACTGCCTCTGCCTAGGAAACACTGAAAACAGGTGAGAAAAAAAAAGGGCTTATGTTGAAATCACTCCCACATCAAAGGTTGACTTTAGCTGGTATAGCTATATATTTATTATAAGGAAAATCATCTATATATTCAAATGCTTTTTAGCCCAATCCTACATACTATCTGGCCCATCCTATATCATAAAAGCCTAATATGCTAAGTGTCCAGTGATCCAGTCAGCCATTCAACCAATCAAAGCATAATATGCTAATGATATGCTAAGGCAACTCAACCGATTGATCGCTATGACATGCACTGATCACAAGGGGGCAGACACTCTAATCGGTAGGTTAGCTTGTTGCTGGGGTCCAACTGATCGGGACTGAGCGAGACAGGCTGGACATGCCCTGGAGCCCTCCTGCAGTCCCTCCTCGGTGCGCCAACATCCCGTGTCCCTCCCTGGCCCCGACCCTGCACCACTGGGGTCCCTCAGCCTGGCCTGCACCCTCTCGCAATCCGGGCTGAGGGACCCTCCACCCCAAGTGCACGCATTTCGTGCACCAGGCCTCTAGTCTTATATACAAATGAATGTACAAAAAGGCCAAAGAAGGACTTGCCCAGGTCACCTCTGGAAGAACTGAAACCAAACCCACATGCCCACATCACTGAATCCAGGACCGCTGTGCATCTTTGTGCTGCACCTGAGGTCCTCGGGCCTCACCTGGCTGGCCGGGGGGTCCAGGATTTCCCGGGAAGCCCGCTTGTCCTTTGTCACCAGCGGGGCCACTTGGGCCATACCCTGGAGGCCCAGGAGGGCCGATGTCACCACGACTGCCAGGAAATCCAACTCCTCCGGGGGGGCCACGGTCTCCTTTTAATCCTGCTGAACCCTGAGATGAAACGAGAAAAAGAAATCTTATTAGCAGACATACCAACACTCCCGTCCATGTCACATTTTTACACACTCAGTAGTAAATAAGTACCAGGGTTTAACTGGCTTAAGCTATTTATTTACTGTAACCCTTCTACAAAGATCAACTTGTGGTTAATAAATGAAACCAGCATTCTTTTCTCTAAGTTGAGCAATCATCCTCCCTCCCTTATCCTACATAAGGAGACACTTCAAAGAGTGAGGCATTTATGTCTGGAATCTTCTTATAAAAGATGACCTGAACACCATTCACTTGAAATTTCACCACCCTTCCGACATGAGAAAATCTTTTCAGTTCCCCCCAATACATCAGAAGACAATGATCCATTATTATCTCATTATCAAGTCAACACCATCAACACCACCAGCATAGGTTTACAGACGAGTTTTCCCATGAACCATGAAACAAGTTCACTTATGACAATTAGCATTTAAGTGAGAATATGTAAATATGATACAAATTATTCTCATTATTTGCATGGCCATTTGTACAGTGCATGTTCAGAGTCTGGAAATAAACATACCGGGGAGCCTTTGGGGCCGGGCAGACCTGGATGGCCATCTCTTCCAGGAGACCCTGATCTGCCTGGCATGCCGGGTTGTCCTGGGAAACCTGGGTCTCCTTTATCACCTTTGAGTCGAATGTCGAAGTAAATCTCACCAGGCTCTCCCTTGGCTCCTGGCTGGCCCATCAGCCCTGGTGAACCTTGAGGGCCCTACAAGGACAAAGCTTTATGAGACATTCACCCCTGGAGAAATTCATCCATGGAACACACAAGCATGGCTGGTTACACAGCCAGTACGAAATCAAGAAGCCACCTCCTTGAAAATGGTGACGTGTTTAGATTTTCTCATTCATTTACTAGAAGCCATCCAATAGCTATGACAAAGCCCTGATCTGACCTCACTTCTTGTAAACACTTCAAATATTCCTTTTAGGGATTCTGAACAGAGACTGGAATACAAGCGGGGGAATAATGGTGTGGCACTGGGTACCCAGCTCGTGGAATGGTTCTTAGGTAGCTTTCTTGCCCCTTACAACTGCTAAACATTCACAAGAACATTTTAGCAACTGTTGGAGGGCAATGAATGTGTAAGGTCCTGGGCCCAGGAACTGGAGAAATGGCTTCTAGGTGGAGATGGTGGTTAAGAATCAATGAGGGCTGGGAAGAGCCATATTTTCTCTAACTCTAGTCACTGTTGAAATTGTCCAGGTTTAAGCTTACACTCCAAATTCTGGAGGAGAGGTTTCCAGGACACTGGGAAGGCAGGAAACTCTGGGAAGGGAGTGCAACAGAATCGACTTTCCCAGGAGACAAACGAACATTTTTCAGTTCCTGGAAAGTTAAATCTGCAAAGTATACCCACATCCGTAGAGGGTTTCTCCACCAGCCACTCTGAGAGTTGGGAGCAGGACCAAGGCTTTCTATCTTTGTGTCCTTAATGTCTGCAACTAAGGAGATATTGGGGAAAGTATATGTTGAACTGGTAATATTCACCAATAAAAAATAAATACCAATGTAAGAAATCATTACCAATGTATATTTTTCTCAATCCAGAAGCATCATTATGTTATTTTACAGTGATTATTGAGAAATATAGTTTTCTAATACTGTGAGCAAAGGGTGAGAAAATATAATTTTTTAAAATAAAGATGACCTTGTTCACTATCATTCAAGGGAGGAATCTGAATTTTTTTGAAAAGGAACATCTATGACCCTAGGCTATCTCATGGGGTTACTTTGCCACAGAACTTCTTAATCCTAAGCAATTCAAAGGTCTTTTGATCCACATCCCTTAAGATAAATATGGAAGAAATCAAGTAGCGCCTTGAAAATTTAGCACTGGCTGCACAAATCCGGGAAGATCCAATGGCTATGTGGTGTGCTTCTAAAAAGTGGTGCCACTGTGGGGAAGCCAAGAGGAGTTCATTTCAATTACCCACTCCCAGCAACCAGAGCCTGCCCCTGCAGCGTGGGCTTCCACATCTGTCAGGAGCCAGACTCTTGTGATCTGTCCTTCTTCCCCAAAATCAAACACTCAGCTTTTAAAAGAACATGTCACCGAAGTGCCATCTACATCAAATGAAAACTCTGAGCACTTTTAATCTACATCCCGGTATACTCCATGGGTCACTGAGTACTACTTTTAGCCCCCAGCCAAATTTGACATAAGAACCACACTTTTGAGCTAGTTAAACCATACAGCCTGAAATAAAAGGAAAATTACTCTCTTCTAAATTAAATTATTTACCCATAAAACAATTTTTAGACATTTTTTCCCCATCTACAGAAAGCAGCTCCTGATGGGGAAGGCATAGGATTAAAATTTTTGTGGTACGTTTTCTTTACTTTCTTCTTTATCATGACTTCTACTCAACCATCCTTCTCTCTCATCTCCTTCCCCTTTATCCCTTTTTATTAGATTTGAGGCTGGAGAAATGGATGTCTGGACTAGGTTTCGGGCACAGTGGAGGCAGGAAGAATTCCAGAAAGGCCAAGTAGATAAAGACTATGTCCAGAGGTTAAAAGCATCCTTTACTGCTGCCTTCAAAGTTTTTCCGCCTTTGATCGCCACCACAGCCAGGGCTTCCCAGCGATGGGAGCTTCTAATGGATTTAGAAATATTTTCAACAACTGCAACTTCTAACTTATCTCCCCAGGCCCAGGGAAGCTCTGGAAAGCAGCATCTCAAGACCCAACTTCAAAAGGAGAAAACTATTGCTAAATCCCAGCTGTTCCATTCCCATTTCAACTCCTTTTTACCCTGACCCGCCTTTATAGAAGCATCCTGTAATATTTTTTCTTAAATATGAGTGTTAAAGTGCTACAACAAAAAAGAATAATGCTAAAGACTTGAGGTTCAATTTATGACAAAAGGAAAGGGAAAATGGGAATGAACGTAATTTGTAGGAACTAGTTAATGCTTACAGAACTTCTAAGAACCAAGAAAATATGAAGAGAACAATCTCCTAAGGTTCAAAAGCTTTAGACATAAAGCTGATTATATGAAATAAAATAATGTCCTTCAATAGTTAAGATTATTACTATTCTTTTCAATTGCTTCTTTTAAAACAAACTAGAAGAGCTAAGAAGCTGTTATTTTGATTAACTGAAAAGTTTCACATCCATATGATTGAGGTATTTCATTTTAGATATAAAAAAGCATCTTTAAAATAGAGTTCAGTGTTAGGAATTTTCAAAATATGTATCTGTTAGAAAAAGAATAAAAAATATTTCAAATTCCTATAAGGACACAGGTCGGTTTCCCTCCTTCTCTCCCTAGAAACTATTGGTGCTAAACTTATCCATGAACATAAGTTTGTAGATTATTTAGAATGATAAGCAATAATTGTGCAGAAGGACAATTCAACTCAACAGTGTCACTGCTAAGAGGTAACCCTTGGTGGCATCATTTGTTTCAAGAATTCCCAGAGACCCTGAGGGAAAGGGACACACCAGCACTTGGCTGCACCTGGACACAGGTACATGGCAACTGAATTCTGACCAGGTGAGAAGAAGGGCAGTTGAGATGCTGGTTCTGGATTCCAATAGTCCTGCTCATTCTCAGGGGAATGAGTGAAGAGGAACACAGGGAGCAATTCTAGACTGCTGGACCAAGAGATACTTTTACCAGCTCCCAAATACGGCAGACACTGTATTGCAAATGCAAAAATATACACCTTCTAATATGGACATGAACTCAGACAGGCATACTCACAGGCAATCCTTCCAGACCGTCCCTGCCAGGTAGACCTTTCTCGCCCTTTGCCCCTGGCTGCCCCGGGAAACCTTTCATAAAAGACCGAGAAAAAATTACAGCACATTATTGATGAGATACTTTCTAACTACTCAAAAGCTTTTTAAATTTTTTTGGGACTTAAAAGAACAAAAATAAGAGATGCAAAGTACAAAGGTCTTTATACAAAATGAATGATGTTTTAAGAATCTCAAAAAGTAATAATGAGCCAGGCCATGGTGGCTCAGTGGTTGATGGTCAACCTATGAACCAGGAGGTTATGGTTCGATTCCTGGTCAGGGCACATGCCTGGGTTGTGAGCTCGATCCCCAGTATGGGGCAAGCAGGAGGCAGCCAATCAATGATTCTCTCTCATCATTGATGTTTCTAACTCTCTCTCCCTCTACCTTTCTCTCTGAAATCAATAAAAATATGTATTTTTTTAAAAAAAGAAAGTAATAATGAAAATGCTCAAGATGAGCTCAGAAAAGGAAAAGTGACCTCAAATGCATAAAGGTAACAGTGAAGTGGGATGGCTCTGAATCGCCTCACCCTGCCCCAGATCACTTCCCCATAACAACATTCAGTTAACTTCTTTAGAGATAACGAAATTTGCAGAGCTGAGTAAGCCATATGTTGCTATCCTTTTATCAGGACATTTTAATGACAGTGAATTTATAGGACATCTTGATAATTTTCAACAAAGTGGACACATCCAGGAAGTTGAGCATAACAGTCTCATTATTATGCTTTAGTTCTGACTGCAGAAAATCAGGTCTCTCGTGGAGTTAAGATACGTCTCACTGTGAAGGTTCCAGCCCATTGAAGCAAATTCTGACCTGGTCCCTTTCACATTTGGGGGTCTTACCTCTATCTCCTGGGGGCCCCTGTGGCCCGGGGGGTCCACGAAGTCCTGTTGTGTCACAGACAAGGCAACCCTCTCCTTTTTGACCTAAAAAGGGAAACACAGGGTACTTTTATGTAACACGTGAACAGAAGTCCCTGCAGTGTGGTGACAGAATAAAAGGGCAAAGAAGGCCGTCATTTTAATAATGACACATTCAAATGTGTGCTTTCTCAATTACCTAACCCCTGCTCCAGATGCCTCTGCTAACCTGCTGTGTGTCCCTGTCACTGGGCACACATATCGCTCCTGGACTTAAACCCAGGTAACAAACTGACAGATGATCACTGAGAATAAGAAGCCCCCAAAGCAAGAACAAATAACTGACCTGACATTGAGATGGAAAAGTGGAGAGGTGGCAGCACAAAAAAAATGGAAGGGAATGTCTTTCTTTGGAAATTTTAACATCTTATGTCCTGACTTTCAAACTAAGCTCAAAGGCCTTAGGGTATCCTAAACCCTAAAATGTCTGGTTTCTAGGCACAAATCAGGTTTAATGCAGAGCAGAGTGCATGTGGAGATGCCCATGTTTGGAAGTCAGAGAGCCTGGTCCGCATCACCCTTGTGCCCTTGCCTGGATGGGCGCTCCCAGCCCCAGGGACGGCTACTGCACACTCCTGTCCAGCAGGCCCGAGGGTCAGGGACAGCAAAGGACCAATGCAGGCAGCCTCGCGTCCCTGAGCTCTGGGCACGGTGCACTGCTTCATTCTGAGTTCTTCCCAGGGGCAGAACAGCAGCCCAGCCATGGGACAGACACGAAGTGCAAGTCTGCTAACATCTCAGCTACGTTCTGGGCGCCCTAGGTTCCGTGGAAGTGTGCTGTGAGTCCAGCAGTGGGCGGGGAGGGGCACTAGCACTGCAGTCTGGGTGGGCTGACGGTTCTCGAGCAGAAGCATGAAGACACGGAAGAAAGAGTCTTCTCTTAGGATTCCAGAGACGGATAAACAAAATCACAGTGCAGAGAACCTTCTGACCATTGGCTCTGTCATAAAATGTAGCAGCCCACCTCAGAAAGGACTCCCTACCTGGTAACTAGAGCGATTCATTGAAAGACAAGTTACTCTCGATAAGCTAGAATACATTTTATTTTCAGTACAAACTGCACAATTCAACTGGTTCACTTTTCAGCTTTCTATGGCAGGAGACTGAGAGCTGGTTAGCATATTTCTTATTCCTTTAAACCAGTTTTATGGTTTTATTTTTACTATTCCTTTCTGTAGCAAGGCTAATTTTGCAAAGATACCTAAGAGGGCCGTAAAGAATCCATCCATCACCGGACACACCAGTGACTGGGGGAATCCCCACCCCAGCTCCAGTGACTTCTGAGATCACTTCCATCTAAGGTTCTGTAACTTGCATGGCTGCCGAAATTCTAAGATTTAGCTGAAACTGTTCTCCATGAAGCATTTGTGTTTTAGACTCTTGAAGAGTAAAAATTCTTAGCAACCTAAAGCCAGAAATGGTACACAATGGGGTCGGTTTGGGGAGCAACCTCCTATTTGTTCTACCCTTGGGTACTGAGAGGCATACACATATTGGAATATCCCTTATTTATTACACTCTAAGATAGGACTGTTGGTGCAGTGATAGCCACTCTGTTTCCAAGATGGTGAAGGGATTATGATATGTCCTGGGTTGGTGTTATAGCAAAAACTTGGGAAGAATAAAGATAAAACTGAGAGCACTGGGTAGAGACAGCTGGTCCATGAGATTTGCTCACACTGATTATGGCTTAGATGGGTGGTGAGCATCCCAAGTATGCATTTGTGATTGGGCTTGAAAGATGGGCCTCCTTTGAGAAGGGAACTCTCAAACTTTGAACTGAAAGGTCACAGTAAGACATCAGTCTGAGAGGTTCACCTGCCAGCCATGGAGAAGGCAGCAACTCTGACATCAGGGCCCTGACTCTTCACTGTCTCCCAGGTGAGAGCTGCCTCTCAAATCCAACAACAGGAAAATCCCAGCAGAGTTGTAGGGAGGCACATCCTAGAATGGACTTTGCGGGGAGTTCAAATAAAGGTAGACTACATCCACGTCCACCCAAGCCAGTGAGTTTGCAGACATACTAGTATATTATAGGCCCTAGAACAACCATCATTTTTTTAAAAAAAAAAAGTAATCTCTTACCTTTCTCTCCAACTTCACCCAACAATCCTGGTTGCCCTGGAATTCCAGGAGGACCCGGATCACCGACTGGTCCAGGCTGGCATTCCACTTGTCCATCTGAAATGGATTTTTAAAGTTATAGGATCATCCCTACCCAACTGAAGCTAGGTATTTCCACACTCTGTAACTCAATCTCTCCTAAGGAACCAAACTGTCTGGGGGCTACTTGGTAAGTATTAGAAATCCAGCTTTAGTTTGCTCACAAACAGGACCAGCACACATAGCATCCATCCATCTACTCAGCACCGCACACCAGCACTTCTGAAACGTCTATTTCACAATTCTAAAACATATCTCGTTAGCACTGTCTTATACTTTATTTCATTGTTATCTTGCCAAGTACACACCATCATCCTTATTATACAGATTAAGAAATGGGGGCTCAAAAAAGTTAAGTGGTTTCCCCATCATCATACATCTGTGACATCACAGGGAAGACTTGAGCCACTTCACTTCTTACTTTTCCTAAGCAAACTTTCAGCAAAGCAATAATTATTTAGAGTTGCAGACTGTCCATGGAGAAATGTCTCTAACTGATAGTTCCTATTCAATTCTGAGCATCATTTATGTGACTCTAGATAAGCTAGAATACATTTTATTTTCAGTACAAAATGCACAACTCAACTGGTTCACTTTTCAGCTTTAGACGCCAGGAGACTCAGAGCTAGTTAACATATTTCTTATTCTTTTAAACCAGTTTTATGGTTTTATTTTTACCATTCCTTTCTGTAGCAAGGCTAATTTTGCAAAGACACCTAAGTGGGCCGCCAAGAATTCATCCATCACCGGACAGACCAGCCTTCTGTACTGCATGTGAACTCGGGAGCCCCTCAAAGACCTGGGCCAGCCCTGCCCTGCAGCCTGTCCTCAAAGGGACACCACGTGAAATGGTCCCAGAGGGAGCTTACCTATGTAGGCTGGCGGTCCAGGAGGTCCGGGGCGCCCAGGAGGGCCTGGGAGTCCATCTCTTCCACTTGGTCCTGGCAAAGACGCCCCTGGATATCCTTGGTCACCTTTTTCTCCTCTTTCACCAGGGAAGCCGGGAGCACCAATCTGCCCAGGTATCGGGATGCCTGAAACCAGAACAAAACCTCACCTAAATAATCACAAGTTGAATGTCAACCGCACAAACTAATTTTCTTAACTGTTGAAGGAAAAATGACCAGTGACCATCTCTGAAAGGGGAACTGCTGAAACAAGTAAAACTGAATCTAACTGGCAGGCTTCTCACCATGTAAATGCTGACAGTCAAATGCTTCCTACACATTAACTTGAAGGAAAAGGTCAGAGCCAGGCAGAGTAGGTGTGACTCAACAAGAGACATGAACAGTCCCACCGGTTAAATACATTTCTAGCTACATGCTAACCTGTCCCTTACAAAATGAACACCTTTCCCATGAACACATCTTGTTTTCATAACTAGAAAATGGTGCTACAGAACTGTTAAGCATTTTATGCAAATATCTAATGTACATGATAAAATGTTCAGAATGTAACCACAGAGAAGATTGACAGTATCCTTTAAAATTCAGTCCAAGGTGCTCACCTGGGGGGCCTGGCGGGCCTTGTTGTCCTGGGAAACCTACAAAGAGAAAGAGTTGGACAGGCTGAGTCTGGTGCACTTGTGATTGATGGTTTATATCTCTGTACCCAGGAGTACCCACTGCCAAGGGGAACAGGAAGGCCGAACGCGTGGAAATGCGGTGCCCCTGAAGCTACAGAGATGCCAGGAGGGGGGCCCCGGATGGACAGTGTGACAATGAAACATGAGCTCGAGTGAGACTCGGTCACCACGCGGTCCTGCGAGGCACGCAGATGTTTTCAAGGTGCAAACGAGTGCAGGTTGAAAATGGAAGAAAGAGGAAGAGAGGATGAGAGAGACAGGGGGAGGAGAGGAGGTAAGAGCAAGAGAGGGAAAGACAAAGGAGAGCAACTTACCTTTGGGCCCTGGCTCTCCTCTCAACCCCGGAGACCCTGGGAAGCCCCTCTCGCCTTTTTCTCCCAAGGGTCCTGGGCCGATCACCTGAATTACAGAACACGAGATCACCACAGGGCCTGGCAGGGGCTGGTGCTATAGATGAAGAAGCTAATGCTTTTCCTGTCCTTGCATGAAATGTGAAAGAGAAGCAGTCATGGGGCAGGGGGAGCCAAAACATACAAAATAAATATTCCATAATGTCCTCCTGCAGAGAATCCACCAGGCAGGAGCTTTACCAACGAGGTAACGTTAGAAAAATATTAATTCCAAGGTTTAGGTTTGGAATTTCTAAATGTCCGTACAAGCCATAACGTGAGTAGTCTCCCTTAAAGAGTGCTAGCAGAAAACACTTACATTTCCTCTAACTGTTTGCAACAGAACACTCCAGCGTTTTTACTAGAAGAGTTTTCTCCTTTCTTTTTTATTAAATGGTCCAAAGTGGGGACCTCCTTAAGGCCCTAAGGATGGAAGGCAAAAAGAATGCACTTTTGCCTCGTTAAAAAGGAGTGAACTTACCCACTCAATTCTAAATTACTAAAATTCAAAGAAAATGACCAAGTCAAATGACTTCATTATTACCCTTAAAATATAATTCCTTTGTTGCAATTAAGTTACTGAATATTATTAAAATCTGCTGATGAGGTTAAGCTAAAAACAGGTTACTTGAATGCTGCTGCGGGATCACAAATATGGAAAATGGAGTCATAAGTATATATGGAGAATTAAAAGAATTAAGAAAGCTTGAGAAGTTAATCCAATGATCCTATGCCTGGAAATGTAGCTTAAGGAGAAATGACTCACCACCACCACCCATCACCCCCATACACTCACTCTCGCACACAATGGTTTTTACAACCATTCATCAACACAGTGCAATGGCAGAAAATAAGAGAATGGTAACATTTTCATCATTTTAAAAAAGCTGTGGGGATGCCCAGCTTGTGTGGCTCAGTGGGTGAGCATCAACTGATGAACCAGGAGGTCATGATTCGATTCCTGGTCAGGGCACATGCCCGGGTTGCAGGCTCGATCCCCAGTGCGGGGCATACAGGTGGCAATTGATCAATGATTCTCTCTCATCATTGATGTTTCTATCTCTCTCTCCCTTTCCTTTCCTCTCTGAAATCAATAAAAGTATATTTTTAAAAAATAAAAAAGCTTTGGGGCAAAATGGTTAAAATAATTATAGCAAAACACTGACAAGATATTGAAAATGATTACTTGAAGATCACTTGAAAACATGAAGAATGTACTTTTTTTAAAAAAAAGTTACATACAGTGATTATGAGTATGTACAACTATGCATATGGACAAGGAGTAAAATGTTATTTGCAAAAATGAAAACTGTTTTTGCTTAGAGCAGTCAAATTGTGGATGATCTGTCCCTTTTGATAATGTTTTCCTCGATGGACCATTTAAATCAAAAAAGTTTCAGAGTATGTGGCTACTATTCTTACCCACATGCAGAAATGATCAAAATTTAATAAAAAGTAAGACCCAAACTCCACACCATAAAAAATATAAAATTATTAGTTCAGATTGTACGCAACCCCTTTCCATAAAAATGTCGGTCTAGGAATGCTGCGGAGCCTGTGGCCTAAGCAACTGCTTGGCCTCAACTCCTTTCCTTTCTTCATTTCAAAGGCTCTCCAGCCCAGCAAACATTACTCTTACTCACAATTCCAGGTGGGCCTGGAGGACCTGCTTCACCTTTGTCTCCCTACAAAAGAAAAAACTTAACTTCAGCATTTTTTAGCTAGAAAGAGTAGTGATCTTTCAGAAAGCAATTAAATTTTGCAAGAAATATCTTCCTCTCAATACCTCCCATCCCGATTAGCTTAAAGTGCTCTGTAATAACTATAACAAAAGCAAATACATTTCATTTTGCTTTGCATAAGGGTGACATATGAGGATAAAAGTTTCTACAAGACACTAATGGGAAGCCAATTAGTCACATGACAAACAAGCTCTCGGTTTTTGTTCTGTTGACTGTACGCTCCCTCAGAGAACTTTACCTGAAGAACTTTACAATTAGCAAAACATGAAGAATGTATTTTTTTTTAAAAAGTTACATACAGTGATTATAAATATGTATAACTATGCATATGGACCAGAAGTAAAATGTTGTTTGCAAAAATGAAAACTGTTTTTGCTTAGAGCAGTGAAATTATGTACTCATTTGTAAGCTGACTTCGTACACAGTTGGTTTACAATAAAATTAAAATAAATGAAATAAAACGATATGAAAGATTCTGATTTCTTAGTATATTTTTCTTAAAGAAATCATTTTATTTGAGGTCTTTAGGTGTAAGAATGTCCAAATTTGCATTGGAAATCGTAATAAAGGATACTTACGGTTTTTTCTTTCCCCTTAAAATCCAACATTATTTAAAAACATTAAGTGAATAAATTCTGGTCACTTTGAGGCTTAATTTAATCCATATTAGATGAAAAACCCCTCAAAATTAATTTTATATATTGTTCTTATATAAACATCGTAATACTTTTAAAAGTCTTAAGATATGCCATTATTCCATGAATGTACTTTTTTTTCTTTTAAACTAATGAATTAAACTTAGGCATTAAGTCAAATTGGCTGTTTTGGTTTTTCATAAATATGAGAAGAATTTTAGAAGTATTTGTAAAACTTAAAAAATATCTTAGCTAATATATTCCAAACATATTTATCTTTTAAATTCTACAAGATTTTACTTACTCAAAAAATTAAAGCCTTTGTATAGATTTTCTCCCTTTGTCCCTGGCTTTGATAAGCAAACCTTGAGGTCCTTTCCCTAGTTTATCATTCATTGTTAGAGATAAACATTTCCAAATTACAGCTGACCCTTGACCAATGCAGGGGTTAAGGGCAATGACCCCCACACACAGTCAAAAACCCATGTATAACTTTTGACTCCCCGAAAACTTACCTCCTAATAGCCTACTGTTGAACCTTACCAATGACATGAACAGGGGATTATCACATATTTTGTATGTTATATGTATTATATGTTTTATTCTTACAATAAAGTAAGCTAGAGAAAAGAGTTATTAAGAAAATCATAAGGAAGAGAAAATACATTTACAGTTCTGTATGTACTTATAGTTCTGTATGTACTTATTGGGGGTGGGGGGAATCTACTTGTAAGTACACCCATGCATTTCAAATCCATATTGTTAAAGTGTCAACTATATTTCTATTTTAGTAGAAATGTGTATTACCTAGTCTCATGATTAAAAGAAAACAATAAAGCAATGAGTTTTTTCTGTCTATCAGAATAACAAATATTTTTTAAAGTTTGATAACCAGCAGTTGCCAAATGAAAGGGCCCGAAACTGATAGAGGTGCCTTTCTGGGGGCAATTTGGGGGCACATGGCAAAAGCTTCCAAAAGAGTCTAAACGTTGACCCCAAACATTATTTTTAGGAATTTATAACAGGGAAATGAGCAGACCAGTGAACAAAAATAAGTTGTAATTATAAAAATGTGGAAGGGGCCTAAATACCAAGTAGAAGGCATGGACAATAAAAGAATAAATGTATAGCCCTAGCTGGTTTGGCTCAGTGGATAGAGCGTCGGCCTGCGGACTCAAGGGTCCCAGGTTCGATCCCGGTCAAGGGCATGTACCTGGGTTGTGGGCACATCCCCAGTAGGGGGCGTGTAAGAGGCAGCTGAATCGATGTTTCTCTCTCATCGATGTTTCTAACTCGCTATCCCTCTCCCTCTCCCTTCCTCTCTGTAAAAAAAATCAATAAAATATATATTTTTAAAAAGAATAAATGTATAACTACATTTATGGACATAGAAATATATCCACTTCATAGTATTATGCAACAAAGCAGGATGTATGATGCAATATCATTTTTTCAAAGCACATGTACATATGTGTACATAGGACAATTACCAACTCTGACCATCTCTGAGTGGGTAATAGAAAGATCCCATAAGCTATTTTTCTTCACAATATCTTTTTGCATTTTCTGGGGGTGGTTTACAATCAGGAAAAATTAATCTACTACAAAAAAACTTAACATCTCATTTTTAAAAAAATGTATGCATACAAATAAAACCAATATGTTAAGTTGTGTTTTTGCTCACATGGAGCATAAATAACTGTAATTCTTTGTGAGTCCATAGGCCACTATTCTAGTAAAAATTTCTGAACTGACCTACAAAATGAAGGTTAAAAACTCAAAACAGTGCCCCTATTTACCTTAAAGCCTGGTTGTCCTGGTTGTCCTGGGAACCCTGGGGTGCCGGGAAACCCCTAAAGGAAACAGGAGAGGCAACAACAGTCGTCAGCTAGTGGAGGCCAACAGCTTCCTTTTAAAAATCACAGAGAAATACTTACTGGACTCCCCTTTTCTCCTTTTTCACCATCTTTTCCAGGCTTTCCCTGTACAATAAAAATTTAAATATTAGTATTTCATCAACAATCACAGCAAATATGCTGTAACAACAAGGCTCTGATTCAAATGCAAGTTCATTGTCATCTTTCATAGGAAGCCTCTGTGTAAGCTGATGCCATTACAACAAGGAATAGAGTGTACACTGAATAACTACGAAAAAGTTACAACAGAAGAGGACTTTTCCATTTAAAAAAAACAAATGGAGCCTGATTAGTTCCAAATCTTCTAAGGTACCCTAACATTTGGCAGCATAGCTACCACCAGAGAAGGTTCCCTATTGGCAAGTGAGCATTTGGTAGCTGCTATGCAGAGCATTGATTTTAGTGGAGGTTTTCCAGCATTATTTCAGGGGAGAAACTGAAAACGCTCAGGCTACTGGAAACTGGGAGGGTGTCCTTTCACCAGGACTCTGGGGGTTGAGAAGCATCTGAGCATCTCCACTCCAGGATGTGCATCTCGGATCTGGGTGGAGGTCCGAGCTGGCCTGGGAAGGTGGCAGCGAAGGGCACCAAGGGCGCTGAGCAAGTGGACAGTTGGCGATCAGTGGGGAACCAATAGGTGGGCAGCTCTTCAGAGAGGCCCCCACCCAATGCCAGACTGTCTTGGGGTGTGAATAACAAAGGGCCTCAACCTTCTGGGACTTTTTTTCAAGTGATGACAGGTCTCCGTATTTCTACCCAAGGGCTTCAGAAAAGCCCTTAGGAGAGGAAAGGGAGAAACCAGAAAAGCCCTCCCAGTTTCTTCCATTCTTCTGTGTGCCTGAACCTGTGATTCTAGGAATGTAAGGAAAACGATTTACAATAGGAATAAAAAGACTCTTAAAAGAACTTACTCGGGGTCCTGGCTTTCCAGGTTCACCTTTCTCTCCATACCCTGGCACTCCCTTGGGGGGAAAAAAAGAGAGAGTTAGATTCAGTCACACATTTAGGTAAAATATTAAATTAAGTAAATATTACACTTAAAGTGAAATAAGCTTGTAACTTAATTCCAATATGTTAGTTTCCCACAAAATAATAATGATCAACAAGAATTTAGTACTTACCGGAGATCCAGGTTCACCTTTAATACCCTAAAAGAATTTTAAAGAGAGAGAAGTCGATCAGTACTATCTAATGGCTATATCATTTTTATATGCGACATTGAACACGTGAAAGGAAAAAATAAACCTTTTCCTGATATAGTAACAAAGAAATTTACATTGGTCTCCAGCATTCACGTCCTCACCTTGACTGGATTATGGATTTTAAAAGGGTAATTAATTATGCTTGATCCACAGCTGGTGTCCCTTCTGCTGATCCAGCTCATCCTCCACTGGGGTGGACTGAAAAAGCCCTCACTTGAGTGAGTCAGCCTCAAACCAGGCTTTCTCCTACCCAGGACCAGCTGCCTCTGCTTTCAGATGCCCATCTTTTACATGATGAATAGTCTATAAATCTGTTCTCCAGGTCAGGGGTGAACACAGCTGGAGAAACTGAATTTTGACACAGTTTCTCTTTATCCCCTGGAATTTATGCAAAATTAGCAAGACGACATTCAGTGGACAAAGTCGTTTCATACCTTCTCTCCTTTAGTGATATGTTCTCCTTTTTCTTCCCTTTGAGCCTCTCCTGGCATTCCTGCAGGGCCAATGACCCCCTGATCGCCCTGTTGATGCAAACATTGGGAACTAGTTAGGCAAAAAATAATTATATATTGAAAAAAAATGCAGAGGAGGCCTAAAATAAAACATCTATCTTAAAAGTGTTCTTACACTCTTTTCTCATCCATCCTTGCCTTAGCAGAAAATGAAGTTTCAGTAGGAAGAGGGCACGATTAGTATCTAAAGCCAGAAGGAGACTTTCATCTCTCAGGGGTCACAAAAGCTACTGTCTTGAGTAATAGCAATGGAACCTGATCATCTATAGGACACATGTATGAACGCATGTATGTACAGACCATGCATACATATACAAACAGCATATATGTGTGTATATATACACATACTAGGACACATGTATACAAGCATATGCATACTCGTATACTGTCCAATTGCATTTTGATGTCCTAAAAAAGACACAAATTGCCTAATAGAGCCTGGGAAGAAAGGAGGTATCTTTAGGTAAACCAACAATACAAGAACCATCAAGAATTGTCTTCCTCGGCCATCCTAAATGCTGGGTACAACTGGAAGTATAGTGAGTCCCCAAATGAGTGAGTTCCAAAAAATTCAACTGTCTAAATTCCAGGATTACTTTGTTGTATGTGAAGATTATGAAAAAAGTGGGCCAAAATTTGGGGTAGAAAGCAGAGGCCACCTGTCCAGGACACATCTGCCCATGCCTCGGTTGACTTGGGGCCTCCTGGTGGCCGTTGTCTACAATGTCTTGACCATCCACAGAAAAGAACCTTGGCCAGGCAGGTGCTGCCGTAATTCCAATAATCTCCACTTGGTTAGTGCCCATTTCGGGAACTGATGGAGAGATCACCAGAGAATCAGAGGTCCACTGATGTTCTTCCTTCTTCCCAAGAGGGGGTTGCCTGCTCTGGTCTATGCCTCCTGCCTCCATGGCTCATTTCCTCCCCATTTTGGTATGATGACCTTTGCTTTTGCAGGGTTCAGTATAGTTACACTATTAACAGTCAAGTCCTAAATTGGAGTCATTTATAATAAAGTCTAGGTCTGGTCTTATCACTGTCTGAGAACATTTTGATTGAATTGCATATGTTCAATCAAGGGATTAATGGCTTCATTATATTCTCTCTGGGTGAGATCACACATAGAGTTCAGTGACATTTAGCTGTGCATTTTAAGGAAGACACTAACAAACTCAAGAATGTGCAGAGAAAAGTAACTATGGGATAAGAGCCCAAGAGTAGGTCAAGAGGCAGAAACTCTATCATGCTTGGCACTGTAATTTTAAACATGAAAACTCCCCAAAGCAATATGTACTCACTTTTTCACCTTTTGGTCCTTGAAAACTTAAGCCCATTTGACCCTGTTGATTGAAAATTAGGCTTCCATTATTAGAGTTGTCTACTTTGCTCAAAAGTGTCTAACAAATATCATATAAAATGCAGTATGATAGTAGATTTAAGGCAATAGCTTTATCCCACAACCACCCTAAGATTTTCAATGAAGTTGTGATCATATTGTATTAAATGTCTATAAAAAGTTTCTAAAAGTATTATTGAAAAATAGGTCTATAAAAGCCTTTTTTCTTAACTTAAGGTTTTTAAACTCTGGCTTCATAAGACTAAGGGAAAAAAATCAATGATTCCAAAATAATGACTAAGGGGTTGGTAGATGGAAAAAAAGATCAATGGACGAAGAGATCAATCAAATAACCAATTGGTAGGTTAGATAGATGGATGAATAGATGGATAGGTAGCTAGACAGATGTTAACTATAGAGATAGGTAAAGAAGTTAGAATTTTCCAAAAATTTTTAACAGAGACTTAAAGAATGAGCTATGACAATTTCATGACAGTCATACACTAATGCCAAAGAAAAACAAATGACACAAATCTTTACCTTTTCACCTGGAGGGCCAGGAGGGCCAGGGGGACCCTAAAAGATAAAGCATTTTAATTAAATACAGTTTACAACCCTGGTAGACTTTAAATGCTTCTTTGTACAGAAATTATGTTACGATCCTATGGTTAAAATAATTTATTTGTTAATTTTTTTCCTGTGCTCTAGAAATGTAAAACTTTGAAAGTAACCAGAAACTAGTCTTATATGATTATTAACAGGAATGTAAATACTTAAAAAATCTTTGGCACTGTCCTGTGGAATCCATTGATCTAAGAACATGCCAGCTCACAAACAATGGATGAAATCACCAGCCAAACTCTCTATGATTCTACACTTTCCAGTTTGGAAATGATGTTTGTCTAATTTGGATATAATTTTTTATCTTAAAAAAAGCTGAATGATTTCTTCCAGCAAGTAGACTATAATGAAGTCAAAAAAACTTGTGTTTGCAACAAAATTTCAGAATGCTTTCTATAACCATTTAAAAAGGAAAAACTGGTGATTCTTTATGTACATAAAGAATGCCATCAGCACAGTAAGTCTAGTAACCATACGTTACTAATCATTCTTTACTTATAAATATTTCATACACTTACAAGAACATATAAGACGTTTCATGTGCAGGAATGAGTATAAGAAGAGTTGTTGAATTTTATCCACCCTCAAAAAAGAGTAAATTTAAAAGATAAGCCTCAGGACTCTCAGGCAGGCTAGTGTGAGGATAACAAAATAAGTGCATTATTCATTCCTGGTAAACATAAGTCTTGTTAATATTAACTCTCTCATGATCCCAAATATGTATATGTGAGCAGATGACATCCCCTTTCTATTGAGAATTATCAGCTGTGAGGGAGGCCAATGACAGTGATGAGCCTTCTGGGATGTTATCTCTGGGTGCTCAGTTGGCACAATCTTTGAAATACTGTGTAGCTTCTAGCCATCACCTGGTCTGTGTCCTTAGCCCCCAACAGAGCAGACCCACAAGTCCATCTCTAGGGCTGAATCTCCTTGTCCACCTTGAATTCAGCCTCTTCAGGCCATGGATCACTGGCATCACTCACATAATGAAGGTGTTGTCTGTTTGGGGGCTGTCTTGGCATGCAGTGCTATTATTATCCTGTTCCCACAGCTCTGGGAATGTGTGGACCATAAATGCAGCCAAATATTTTCATAAGAAATTCATCCACCCAACCCAAATCAAGGGAGATCGCCACTGTGTAAAGTTTTTGTTAAATTGTATTTGTTTTCACACCTCAAGATAGTTGTTCTTCGAATGACTGCCTCAGGGAAACATCCCCCCAAACTTACTGGTGGTCCGGCATATCCAGGAGGGCCTACGGGACCTTGCGTCCCTGGGAATCCTGGTGAACCCTACAATGTATTGAGAAAGAAAAGAATCAAAATGCAAACCAGGAGGAGACTCAGCATGGGATTATAATTATTCAGCAAATGCTTACTGGTATTCCTGGGGGTCCGGGAAATCCTCTTTCACCTTTTAGCAGCATCCCGGGCACGTGGCCAAGTATTTCACCAGGATCGCCCTATGTGATGAAAAATAAGACAAAGTCTCGGATACTGGTATTTGTGTAGAGAAACTTAAAACCTATCAAATATTAGGCATGCATTACTGGTATGGAACCAGCCCATGTCTGGGGTTTAGACTCTCTCTAAGCTTCAAATATATAGATTGGCTGTCTCCCCATTCATGCTACTCTCTTAATAACCAGCGTTCAGTGTTGCACAGTCAACTCAGCTGCAACCAGGACTGACTGTCTAGACGGCAAAGTGAAAGGATCAATGACACTTCCACGGGACTGTCCCATACAGACACGAGAAATACTAGATCAGGACCCAGTCTCTGGTCAAGAGACTGTGTGACCACAGGCCAGTCTGACAAAACAAGAACTGGATTTCAAGGAAAGTATTTCAAGATGAGCATTTTTATCAAAGCAGAGCATTTTTATGATGGTAAATGTCATGTGTTCACTTAGGCCACATACCGAGGGGCCTACGCCCCACCGGGACATATAGGAAAATCAAGCTGAGAGGGACCATGGATTGGCTCTGAATAAAGAGGTCGTGACACCAGGATTTAACCTAAGGCAAATGGGGGTCTTCCTGACATAATTATGGAATGTATGATAGTGACTCCAGAGTATAGGCAACATGAAAAAGGGTTGTATACGTTGTATATAAGTCAAACCAGATAGATTAAATATGAGACCAACTTGAGTTCTTTTTGGTGGCCCTGTCCTTATGTCCTATGGCTCTGGAAAAGGAGCATCCAAACTGAGATGTCTATGCAGGTAATTAATCTGAACTAGACTCACATCTGTTAATATTTACACTGTGCTGCCTATTCCTGCTTATTTCCTATTAAGACAGTGTACCTATGTCTGAACTTTAGTTTCTAAAATTTAAGTAAATGACTTATATACCTTTTTAATGGAACAGAGTTTAGACCAGGGGTCCTCAAACTATGGCCCGCGAGCCACATACAAATACAAATATTGTATTTGTTCCCGTTTTGTTTTTTTACTTCAAAATAAGATATGTGCAGTGTGCATAGGAATTTGTTCATAGTTTTTTTTTTTTAACTATAGTCTGGCCCTCCAATGGTCTGAGGGACAGTGAACTGGCCCCCTGTTTAAAAAGTTTGAGGACCCCTGGTTTAGACAAATGTGTCCATAGGCAATTGGCCCACCAAAGTGATTTAAAGTAAATTTACTTTCACAATCATCTGTTTTAAACAGACTTCTGTAATGAATCCAATAAAGTAAAATAATGTACCTTCATTCCGGGTAACCCTGGTGGTCCCTGAAAAAAAAAAAAAAAAAAAAAGGTTAGTATTAGTTTCGTTTTTCTCAAAACATCACTAGGATTAAGATATAAGACCAAAATAAAAAAACAAAAAAAAAAAGGGCGGGGTAAGGAAAGGAAATGAAAAGAGAGAAATTCTAGTCAAAGAAAGAAATTCTGAGTTAAACAACCTCATACTCACAGGATTTCCAGTGAATCCAGGCAAACCGGGAGGTCCCAGGGGCCCTCGTTCACCCTGAGGGGACAGCAGACAGTCACTCACAAGTACCGGACAAGTCAGGCGGGACCTCACTCCAGACACCCTGGTCAGTTACGATGTCCCACCTCATTTGTTAATTAACATCATTTCTTAAAAACTGTTGCAATCTATGTTACTGAGTGGTACTTCACAACAGAAGAGATATACTTGAAAATATAATTAATAGGAACAGGATTAAGGGCAGCATTTTCTTGTTTGATTTAGTAATAGATTATAGGTAAGAAATACAATATTTAAAGCAATTTTAGAGTAAAATTGTCCAAAAGAGAAAGTCGTAATTATATCATTCTTAAACATTAAATATGGGAAAACTGCATTTCCTAATCACATAAAGAAAGTGTTGAGACAAGCAGCTTTGCAGTGATGGCAACTGAACAACTTGGCCTGATTTCTCAAGATGCAAAGTCAGGTGAACAGGCACAAAGGGAGAAAGGTCTCGGTTTTGAATTTACCTTTGTCCCGTTGCATCCTGGGATACCACGGGGACCTGGGGGGCCGTCTTGTCCAGGAATACCCTGCAATTAATAAAGTGAAGAAGCAGCCAAAATTTAAAAACCCCTGATGATGCCATCACTCATCAAATGTCTCATAGAGGAAGCAGGTGCACTTTATATACATACAGGAATTCCTGGGTTTCCAGGGTAACCGGATATTCCTGGGGGTCCCTGTAAGGATGGAAGTGAAAAGGTTTCCATGAGCATTGGGGAACCTCTTTTCCTCCCACTGCACCCACCTAAAGGTGTCTACCCTAACTGTTGGCATTCAGAACATTACACTGAGCAGACAGGGGCATCCTACCGGGGAGGCAGCTGAGGGCTCAGCCCAGGGAGGCAGGTACCCCAGGCTTTCAGAAGCAATTCTCCATGGAAAGCTGACTATGACTTCCTTCTAAAATCAAGGCTGCCCATGCACAATATAACTCTGCCCTCATTTCCTTCTTTGTAATTTCTAGGTGAATAAATAGATAAACATCTACAAAATTCAAATTAAAAGCTCAAACCGTTGGGAAGAAGAATGCATGGGATAAATCAGCTCATTGGGGGGGAGAGACAAGTTCTTCCTAGTTGAAATAGGATCATCTCCATCACAGAGAGGTCCAAGGACAAATGCACCCACTGGTCACTGTCACACTCCCCTTCAGCAAGTACCAATAGCAGAATCAAACTTTCCATTTTACAGCGCAATTCGGTTTTTCTAATTCCCGTCAAAGATCTTTATTTTTGCATCTCTCAGGTATGGGAGTAGCCAAGAAGTGTATGAAGAAGGAAGAGAAAGTTTAGCTCTGGAAATAGTATCACTTCACTATTAAATGAAGACATGTTTCTCCCACGACTCCCCCAAATTCAAATATGTCTACAAGAATCCTTGAGGAAGGACAGATGGGGAGGAACAAGTGTGAAAGAGAATGAACAGCAGCTCCGCTTATGCACAGCACCAGTGGCAAGGACTGGAGGTCAAAAATGATAAGCTATGGCTTATTTTAAGTTCTTACGCCCTCTACACATGCTGTCTGGGCCCTGAGGGAGAGGAACAAAGAGAACGGAGAGGAAGGGAAGGAAGTCTCCACAGTCATTACCAACGTGACAATTATACTCACTCTTGTCCCTTTTGTTCCTGGCAGTCCTGGTTCTCCAGCATCTCCCTGGAGCAAAACAGAAAAACCATTATGACCACTCGTTATAACAAGAATACAGATCAGTGGCTGGGAGAGGTCAATGGCGGGGGGGAGGAGACATATGTAATACTTTCAACAATAAAAACTTTTTAAAAAAAGAATATAGATTATTTCAATTCTACACCCTCACAGCTTTCATCACCCAGGTAAGCTTACCTTCTGTCCAGGTGGTCCCTGTGGCCCCTCAGGTCCTTGCATTCCTGGAAATCCAATGACACCTTGTAACCCTGGGAGGCCTCTTTCACCCTGCGGAGGAGGAAGGAGTTAATATATTCAGTGTCATTATGAGACCCAATCAGATAAGATTTTGTTACAAAAAGTAGGTGGAAAGAAATTGAAGAAACAAGTCAGGAATCAGTGTCTCTGAGCATCATCCAATAGTGCATAAGTTTACAGTGAGCATCTAAAAAGAGGTGCTGAAATGAATTCCTGTTTCAGGTGGCTTTTGAGGGCAGGAATGCAATACCTGGCCCAATGCTTTCTTTTTTTATTTTTATTGATTTTTTACAGAGAGGAAGGGAGAGGGATAGAGAGCCAGAAACATTAATGAGAGAGAAACATCGATCAGCTGCCTCCTGCACACTCCCCACTGGGGATGTGCCCGAAACCAAGGTACATGCCCTTGACCAGAATCAAACCTGGGACCCATCAGACCGCAGGCCGACGCTCTATCCACTGAGCCAAACCGGCTAGGGCCCAATGCTTTCTATATACTATATTCTAAGTGCTAAATAAGTTGTTGGATAAATAGATAGCTGGGGATTACTTTTCACTGAATTGATTATAATCTCATCCAGTTAGTGGAATCTTCTTCGGACCAGTAGACCCAGCACTGAGATTTTGTGAGTAGACTATCAGTCAATTTTTTTCCCCTAGGTGCAAGCAGGAGCTGGGCAGGCAGAGCTCACGGTGTGAGTTACAGCATGATGCCGAGCCTTCCCTGTGCAATCAGAGGTCTGAAGATGGGCTTTCCTAAGTGCCTTTAAAAAGTGGGTTTGGGGTTTTTTTGTGGGTTTTTTTTTTTAGGTGTTTTTGTTTGTTTGTTTTGTTTTTTGCAAAGGTTGGATCAAAGTTCAATTATGGTCTCTGCTCTTGTGGAGCAAAAATAATGGGAAACATTATTTTAAAATAATAATGAATTTGGACTTTAATGCAATCTTACAATACAAAGTGGGCAGATTAAGTATCAGTGGTTAGTTAGCTGAGTTTTAAAAGCAGAGATTCCAGGCGGGATTTCAAACTGACAAGCTATGCCTTGCATAACACAAACATTTACCAGGAGTTACTTAAAACTCTTTCATGATTGCAAAAGGAGACAAAGCAAGAACTTTCAAAGTCGTCCTTCTTTCCAAACCACTCGGCCAGTCTGACACTTGCTGGTGAACGAACGGCCTGCTTCGCTTTTAGAAACGCGGAAATGTGGATCTGAACTTAGGACTGCAGCCACTGGGCGTCCATGGGTTGTAGTTTTAACGAGAAGGTAGGTCAGGAGTCCAGAAACAGCGAGTAGAGATAATAGTTGATATAATAGTAGATGGATTAAAGAAAATGAAGCCCTATACTTTGGCACACCCCTTTGGACCATCAGTATCCAGAGAATCTACCAGAAAGAAGAGAGGCTGATATGTCAGAGCTGTCAGCATAGGATTTGACCAGAATGCTGGCTCCTCTTCCCCGACGCCTGTGACAGCTGGGAAAGAAAAACATTCTCAGACCAAGACTTGATCAAAGGTGAAGCTACTCAAATAAACTCATTATTCACCTATAAGAATAATGAGATACAGCTGCAGAAAATCCTGATGACAGCAATATATGGCACCTCTTATCATATCAACCTCTTCCCTTTTATACAGATGTGGGAAAACTCCACCCAGAATAGAATTGAACTGAACTGCAAACAACTGGCTAAAAAAAAAAAAAAAAAAAAAAAATTAATGAACATTGAATTGCATACCCCAAATAACCTGAGATAGGAAGGAAATGTGAGCGGCACGTCAACATGAAAGCTTTCTAGTGCATCTGGTGGAGTATTTTTAGGACTTAGTTAATATTGGCGGTATCATTATGAGACCCAATGCAGATAAGATTTTATAGTCCCCATTTTAATCATGGAATACATGGAGGCCCAGAGCCAAGACTGGCTGATTTCTACAAGTTTCTCATTGAGTCAGCTCCAAAGCCAAAAATAGAAATGAGGTCAGCCTAAACCAGAGTCCATGTTTTTTCTAGGTCACTAGAGCAAGCTGGTTCCCAGCAAAATATGAAACAATTCACCAACATTAAGTTAGTCCCTTCTCTGTCCATTCCACAGATCGGGATATTAGCATCCGGTGCTTAGCCGACCTGTGACATGTCACTGGGTGACCCCTGCATGCTCCTGGGAACTGAATACAGAAATTTCAATTCCCAGTCCCTGCTTTCACCACAAGAGCACATTCTTTCCCAAATGTCACCAGAATGCTTAAGCAATCCATTTATCCCAGGAGTTTTGAAATTAAGTAGCTAAAAAGGAAGTGACGTCTTCGTCGACATGGTTCTTGCCATTTCCCACATGGGTTGTTTTTTGTTTTTTTCTAATCTTTCATTCGGACATAAGTGCACATGAGTAATCTAATGTCCCATTCCCTGTCAAGGTTACTGTGGGCACCAGAGCAGAGCACACAGACAGGAAAAGCATTCAAACAGCTATACAATTAGCTGCCAAACATCACGCGCTGTCTGCGGGCCAACTTATTCCTCCAAGCTTTTAGCAAATCTCCACTGGGGTTAGAGGAAGAGCAAAGAGCTGGACCAGTGTGCAAAGGTTACTGGTGCCAGTAGTTTCTGAGCCAGACTTTGCAGCTGCAACAAGCAATACTGCGGCTGCCAACCCCCTTATATTGGAGTTCGAGGCAGAATGTGCACTGTTAGAAAAAACTGAGAAGGACCCTTAGTCATCTGTTTCCCCTGATGTCCTAAAGGCAAGGTCCCAAGGACATGGCAGCCACATAACTGACGCCAGACAGAAGTGAAACCCACGCCCACTGTTATCACAGCAATGAGAACTTAAAATGGAGGAGGGGAGGGGAAAGAAGCTTGTAAAATATTGCACAGCTTTGATGCAATGGCATTTCATAGTTTTATTCTTGACTGTCAGTGTCATGTATTGCACTGGTCAAAAAAAGAAATAAATTTCATAGACCAACAGAGGTGATTACTGCTATATTCTCAAATGGTGCAATTCAGAATTTGAGGAGGAAGGACAAAATGCCACCATCTATAAAGATGAAAGAATACAGCCACAGAGCATAATCTTAGTATCAAATCAGCTATTCGAAATTAGGCATGAAATAGTTTCACGCACGGAGCAACTTAAAAATTTTGCCTAATATATTATCCAGAGCAAGGACATACTTTCAAAAAAAATCCATAAAATAGGGGAAAAACAGGTTCTGTTATAATATCCGATTATTTCGCTTCCTTGTAAAAAGCTTAGGGAAACATCTTTATGATGGAAATCAAATGCTAGAATATAGCCCCACCTCTATTTAAGTCAGAAGTAGAAATACAAAATAAGCGCCAAGGATGGCGGAAGTTGAAATATTGTGAAACTCCTAACTTTGGAGGACGATATAAATACCAATACAAACACTGAAGTTAAAAATTTAACTGGAATAAGCAGTCAACAAGAATCTTATCATCAGTGGTCAGCAGGGGATCACAATCTTGGAGTTAAATATTTTAATTTTTCATATTTAAAAATACCATGATCATGGATGTCTACAAGGCAGGAAGCAGAAGCAGAAATGCCGCCAGACACTGGATGTCCTCCCCCAGGCGGACTGGCCACATGGGCAGAGCCTTGTACACGTGCTTGGGTTCATTCACCAGAACGCAGAACAAATTCAACCAGTGATAGTAATTAGACAGATTTTTTTCTGTTGGGTTTCCCCTTTTAGAAGTAAATACTTTAAAGGCAGAGTATTGTTTTATTCATTCACAGCATTAGGCACAAACTTTAAATTCAATAAAAGTTGGTGCACGAGCCTGGCAGGCATAGCTCAGTGGTTGAGCATCATCCTATGAACCAGGAGGTCACAGCTCGATTCCGGGTCAGGGCATATGCCTGAGTTGTGGGCTCCAGCCCCAGTGTGGGGCATGCAGGAGGCAGCCGATCCATGATTTTCTCTCATCATTGATGTTTCTAGCTCTCTCTCCCTCTCCCTTCCTCTCTGAAATCAATAAAAAATATTTTTTTTTTAAAGTTGGTGAACGAATGATGAACCAACCAATAATATAACATAGATTCTACCTATGTGTCCCAAAGACTTTAAAACATACTAAAATACAATTATTGGGCAGGATGGGATCCCTGAGCTCCCTCCCCCAGTCTGAAGGCCTGTGGGCACCGCTTGAGACTGACTAATGTATGCACCACTGGCCAAAGAAGCAACGGGGGAGAAAGCCACGGTAGGGACATGACACTGGATCAGCTGTTTCTTTCTGTCATCTGGTGCCTTGAGATTTCTTTTTCCAAACAAGGCTGCAAATAATTGAGGGGATGGAAGCGTTTACATTTGGAGCCAGAGCTCACCAAGCATTCAGTGATGAGGAAACGATTTCAGATGACGGGTCACAGTCAATGGGTGACTGCGGAACTCGGCCAAAAATTCCACAAGTCCAATTCCTTGAGCCCAACAATAATCAGACATCTGCACAACCATTTCCTGAATACCAATACTGCTGGGAAAGTGGTGGGAAGGCTACGGTCAGTGTCAGGGGGTCATGGAAAATCTCTGTGACGAGGCCCCGCGGGGAGCTCCATCCATGCCAGAAAGCTTGACATTATGGCAGAAATATCGCCATTGATGCAGAGGAGAGGAGGCGAGAGGAAATACACAGCTAGAACCCCGAAAGGCCCACTTTCCCTCAGGGGAAAACATGAATATTCTCCTTTGTGCTATGAAATGTATAACTGGATTCTTAAAAGAATGTGTATATGTCAACACTACATTTCTTTAATGAATTAGATATAATATGAAGATTGTTTCATGCAACCACTCTACCATTACTAATGTTTTCTGCACTTAACATTTTAATAATAGAGCAGGGCAGAATAATATAATCACACACAAAAAGCATGGCTACAAATCTTTATCTTATTCCCAAACTCTTCGTTTTCTCTCTCAGACCCTGGCGATGTTTAGCTTGAGACAGTCAATGTTAGGAATCTTTAAGCACTGGCTTGCCACCAAATATGTGGGTATATGTTAAGAGCTTTAGCAATTATATATGGAGAGAGGAGCATTGAAGAGATTGTTCCTAGAAATGAGGACATTCCCCATCTTTACAAATTTAAAAGGTGAGAAGAATCAGAAAGTGTTAAAAATGAGGCAGGGGGGAGCAGCTAATCTTCACATACTGTGAGATCCATTCTTTCTAGGAGCCTCTGGAGCCATTCTGCCTCTTCTGAACCACAGATCCCACCTGGCCTCTTACCACAGGCACCTCGTTTCCCTACCTCTGACCATCATCAGAATTGCTGTGACTTGCTCCTGAGGCTGCTGAAGCTGCAGGTGGCCAGCTTTGTATGAAGGATGGGACAGACATAAGAGCTGAGGTTTGGGAACAGGAGCCCAGCTGGATATGTAGGAAGGAAAGCGAAGAGGCCTTTCTGTGACCAAGCCTGGACTTCCGTTTTTGTGCTGGACTTCCTGCCTCAGGGCTGAGTGGAAAATCCCAACCCCTGTGGGTAAGATCCATCTCCTGGGTAAGTCCACCTATGCCCAGCGGATGGGTCACCAGCTTCACACTGCCCACAGACACAGCACAGTTCTGCATCTCCAAGTGCCCAAGTTCAAGGGTAGATTTCTATTGGATAAATCCTGATATCAGAACATTATTTGAGCCCTTGATAAATTCTGACACAATTCTAGGAATGTCAACATTGCTATGAAGTTGGTTGGTAAACCTAAGTGCTCAAATCCTACATAATACAAAACTAGCAGAGTGATGGGTACCAAGGAAACGCACAATAAACATTCTTGGATTAACAACATTGACAAAGAAATAAAATTCTGATCTACAAAAATTCACTTTGCTCATCAGTTGGAAGAGAAGATGAATTATAAAGAGTTCTTCAGAAAACAGTTTCTGAAGAACTATCATTCAACATAAAAATAACTCGAAAGAGCCCTAAGTGCTGTCTTAATATAAACAATTTAAAACTCTTCCCCTAAAGTCATCTAAAAGCAAACAAACTGCCCAACTTCACTAATCCAGTAAAAACTTTCTAAAATGATAAGCAAACAAGTGCTGACAAATTGTTGGCAGCAACAAAATTAAAATTTTTCCAAAAGTCCCTCGGAACTATAAAAGTTCCAGACATTTCTCACTCATTAATGCTGACTATCACTGATGGAGGACACACTTTAAAGCTATAAGCAGTAGCAAGGATCTTTAACAGCAAATATTTTCTTTCATAATTTGTCCCCTAATGCTCTTTCTGAAAAAAAAATAATCTAAAATACTTTCATTCTTACTCCAAAGCAGTAATCTGTTTAAAATATTTTAAGTATAAATATTGTAAGTCACGCCCCTGAAGTAGTCAGCTTCCCAAATTAGAAAGAAGAAAAATAGTATGATAATGTTTTTCCAAAGGCTTGTGGGTGTATTCAATCAAACCCTGTGTATACAGCTAATCTTTAATCGATAGCTTATTTCCATTTCCCCAACAAACTGCAACCAAATGCAGTGTGTTCTCTGGGAAACATGTGTATTCTTTGGCTTCGCTCTCTATTAACACGTTCAAATGTCAATGTGAAGGTTCAAACTTCGTTTTCCTGCAGACACCCCACCCCCTGCCCTATATCCTTTCATCCACATTCGTTTTCTTCTCTGCTTCAGCCAAAGTGCTGGCTTTCAACCATCTCCCCAGCTCAAGCAGTGTCTCCAACCTCCAGCTTCCAGCCCACTTGGAGCTGCTTCTACCCGAGAAACTGGGATTCATACCCCACCCCTTCCATCTCCGAGCACTGGGAGCACATCCACAGGAACTATCAGCTAAACATACCTTCCTTGCGAAGAACTCCTACCCCCGAAATGACTTGAAGAAAATTACTACACCTAATTGAGCCTATTAAATTAAAAGGCAATAAAGGTTAAATGGGCTTTGGGAGTAGCTTCTGTAGGGAAAGCCCCCATGGGGCTCTGGCTCCCTGCCACTAGAGGGCGCTATAGGACTACACATTTTTCCCCAAATTAAAACTCCCCCAGTGGAATGGGAAGTATTCATCTTTTTCTTAAATATTCATTATGTCATTAATATTAAATATTCAGTGCCATTGAAGATATTAGCGTGGGCATAGTTGAGAGAAATCAGTTTGATAATGCGTAAAAGATAAAACTCTAAGGGAAAGGAAAAATTTTAGTTAGAATTTAAAATGTAATTAAAATTAAAATAGTAACCCGAATTTCAAGGCTATTAAGTGACAGGTAAATGTTGTGGCCCTAGAAATAATGTGAATTGTGGATTTTTTCAGATTGTTTTTCCATCCATTTTATAAATTAAGAGTACATAAATCTAACAATATGGGGAGGGGGCAGTAAATTCAGTGTTCTAAATGACTGCATGGAAATAGTATAAGCTGAAAAAATAAACCCTATAAAACAGATATAAATATGATAGCAGGGAGGTCTCTAAGAAATTATTACTAAACATCCAACTGCCAGTAAATTTTATTTAAGAGCTTTTCTTTGGTACCTTCTATTACAAATGTATAAGAAACATATACTTAAGGTAATTTAATCCAGTTTCCTGGTTTTCCCATTTGTAAAGTGAAAAAAAAAATCTGTTCAATCCAAAAAAGGTGATAACAATCTTTCTTGCTAAAAACTCAATTTATTGACATGGAAATCAAAATCATAAATGCTTCTGCCTAAACCTATTACCTTACATCCTGCTTCTCATGTAGAGACTGAAAATCATCTTTTAAAGCAGAAAAATCATCCAGATATAAAAGGTGCTTCACTGCAGCTGGGAACCTTACTCACTGTGGCTCTGGAAGGTGGTACATAGCGGGCAAAAGCCAGCTGCAGCTCCGCGTTGGCCCAGCAGGGGGAGCCATGTCTAACACGCACAGAGCTAAATAAAACTTAGTGGTAGCAAAACCACTCAGCTAGAAATAGACCCTACAAGGACTGAACGCTTACAGTCGCAGTCGGGCACTGAAAGCAACGGTGCCTGCCTCAGAGTCCTGGGAATCTGCCTGTAAAAGTGTACCTTTCCTCACTGTGCCTTTTCTCTTTTCCATGAAAGTTTTCAAAATTCTATGTCATGACTTAAAGAGTTTGGGAAAGGAGAGGAATTGCAATTAAATAAATAATGGACAACAAAATAACAAGAGGTTTGCTTCTTTCTGCGTTTGGACAAGAAAAAAAAATATATTTTTCTCAAAAACACACTTTGTTTTATTTTCACTACTCCACACCAGTAACCCTGAGATTTAAAGGATATGTTCTATCTTATCAGCAAATTTGAGAAACACTAATGAGTGCACAATACCTAAATAAGACTTGGAGGGTTTTCATGTTACCATAGTTGGGGATGTTATTAACTTGAAGTTGGAAACACATCTGGGCGTGTGACAGGGTTCTGGAAGTGTGCGCATCCTGAACAAAACTGGGACACAAAGTCAGGAAGTGCCACAATCTAGGTCATGATTTTTTAGGGGTCTGTGCTAACAGAAAAAATAAAAAGTGCAGAAAACATATCCTGACCATAATAATTATAATAATACAAAAAGCATGCAAGATATTTTTCAGGTTTAAACCTAAAAGAAATTGCCAATTGTCAATGAAGAAAAAAAGATTTTTTTCTTTAAAAATGTGTTAAACACAATTATCTACCAAAATTGAGTTTTATGGGTGCCCTGCCAGGAGGCATTCCTTGGTGCCCAGCACCTAGCACAGATGGCATACAGTAGGTGATCACTAAATACTTTCATGAGTGAATCAGAAAACACAAAATATTAAAGATTCCAAGGAAATAATATAAAGCTACCAAGTGGGTGCAGGTTTAGAAATCCTACTTTCAAACTTGACTGCAAAATAGGTATTTTATTTATTTATTTATTTATTTTTTAATAATTAAATCTTTATTGTTCAGATTATTACATTTGTTCCTCTTTTTTCCCCCCATAACTCCCCTCCTCCCAGTTCCCACCCCACCCTCTGCCCTCACTCCCCACCCACTGTCCTCATCCATAGGTGCATGATTTTTGTCCAGTCTCTTCCCGCATCTCCCACACCCCTTTCCCCCCCAAGCATAGTCAGTCCATTCCCTTTCTATGTCCCTGATTCTATTATAATCACCAGTTCACTCTGTTCATCAGATTATTTATTCACTTGATTCTTAGATTCACTTGTTGATAGATGCGTATTTGTTGTTCATAATTTGTATCTTTACCTTTTTCTTCTTCTTCCTCTTCTTAAAGGATACCTTTCAGCATTTCATATAATACTGGTTTGGTGGTGATGAACTCCTTTAGCTTTTCCTTATCTGTGAAGCTCTTTATCTGACCTTCAATTCTGAATGATAGCTTTGCTGGATAAAGTACTCTTGGTTGTAGGTTCTTGGTATTCATCACTTTGAATATTTCTTGCCATTCCCTTCTGGCCTGCAAAGTTTCTGTTGAGAAATCAGCTGTCAGTCGTATGGGTATTCCCTTGTAGGTAACTGAGTTTCTTTCTCTTGCTGCTTTTAAGATTCTCTCTTTGTCTTTTGCTCTTGGCATTTTAATTATGATGTGTCTTGGTGTGGTCCTCTTTGGATTCCTTTTGTTTGGGGTTCTCTGCGCTTCCTGGACTTGTAAGTCTATTTCTTTGACCAGGTAGGGGAAGTTTTCTGCCATTATTTCTTCAAATAGCTTTTCAATATCTTGCTCTCTCTCTCATCTTCTGGCACCCCTATAATTCTGATGTTGGTACGCTTGTAGCTGTCCCAGAAGCTCCTTACACTATCTTCACACTTTCGGATTCTTTTTTCATTTTGCTTTTCCGGTTGGGTGTTTTTTGCTTCCTCGAATTTCAAATCTTTGACTTGATTCTTGCGCTCCTCTGGTCTGCTGTTGGGAGTCTGTATAATATTCTTTATTTCAGTCAGTGTATGCTTACTTTCTAGTTGGTCCTTTATCACACCATCGAGGGTCTCATTAGATTTCCTGTACATCTAATCAAGTTTATCGACAGACTCTAGAAGCCTTTTGAGAGACCTCAAAAGTGTGGTTTTGAATTCTATATCCAGTAGCCTGCTTTCCTCCGGTTCTGTCCTTTGTGGCCTGTTTCTTTGTCTTGGCATTTTTTTATGCTTAGCTGTGTCGATAGAGTGGCTTTCCGTGTTAAGTGTCCCAATTACCTGAGGTAGACACTCTTTGTGCACCCCCTTGTGGTCTCTGTGAGCAGTCTTGTTGTAGTCAAGCCTTGATTGTTGTAGGTAATTACTACTTGACCTCCAGGCCAACTGGCTGTGAGAATCAGCTGTGTTTGCAGTGGGAGAACTTCTGTCCTCTAGGGAGGTGCTAATCTAGCCTTTGCCTGAGGCTATCCGGCAAATGGCTCTGTGCAGGGCATGGGTGGGGCAGGTCCCAAGGGATCAACAGGGCGGAGGAGGGAGCAGTTATGGCTGCTCTCAGTCCGTCCCCAGGGGCTCTGCCTCTCTGTCCCAGCAACCGCTGCAAACCTCGGAGGGACTGAAGCCAGACAGTCCCGCTTCTCCCGAGTCTGGGTCCCTAGAGACTCGCCCAGATCTGGAGCTCAGAGTCTGAGGCTCCCTCTGGATTGAAACAGACAACCACGCCCTCAGCCACCAGCCCATGCTGCGCGCACTCCGAACCTTAGTATTTTACTTCAGCACTGCGCCTCCTCTGATAATCGGTTCCTCCTAGTTGTAGAACTTCCACTCAGCCAGCTTTCCTGTGGTTCTGGATGATGTCCGTTCCGTCTTTTAGTTGTATTTTTGAAGTGGTTGTTCGAGGCAGCAAACTCCAGCGTTAACCTATGCCGCCATCTTGGTTTCTCCCAAAATAGGTATTTTTGCTCAGGGTTGGTGCACAGAGCTTTTGGGAATCTTACTTTCTATGTTCTCACTGTAGTGCCTGCATTGATAATGCCAAGTGGTGGGGAAGGAACCTTGGCCTACGGACCAAAATATTTTGGTCCTAGCCCCAGCACCCAGCACTTAGATTCTCTGAAAATCAGGTCTGCCGTCTGTAAGACAGTAGGCGGCACCTGCCTCCTGCCCCCGGGTAGGAGTCCTTGAAGGGTCACATTTGATCCAGTACTCAGTTACTTTGCATTGCATGAAACATGAAACAAATATGATGAACTAAACTCTTCTAACTCTGGTTTATTTAAACACAGATAGTTTGCATTTATTAGCAAGATTCCTATGCTCATCAACTCAACTGTTTTTCCTATAAAGCAACAGACGATTTTAAAAGAGAATGAGAATGCAGTGTCATTTTTTTCCCCCTTCCCACTGGTCATGACCCATGAATTATTTCCTTCTTGTTTTTGTGGCTACATCTGACATTTGAAAGTAAGAATTCTTGGGTATTTAAAGAATCTGACAGTTTTATGAAATTCCTCCTTATCTTATGCACAAGGTTTTTTTTGGTGTGTTTTTCCTTAATGAGTACTTCTGATATTAATGCTTTTCAAGCACAGGATAGTCTGTGGATTCTCCCACGGCGGCCTGAGTTGCTGTAAGTCCCCTGCATCACCGACTTCTACCCCCAGGACCTTCTCTTCTTTCTAGACTATCAGTGTCTGATAACACACACATGTTCTGATATCCCCAAATTACTTCCTTACCCTCCAACAAAGTTACTTGGCTATCGCCCACCACTAATCACATTTTCCCCCAGCATGCTGCAATAATTTCAAGACTTCATTTATCATGCTCAGAATCTCAAAGATAAGAACAGGCTCAAGGAGTTATAAAACATGAGCAACCAATGTGACACATATAATACAATACAGCCCTGGTGGAGCTTGAGGCTTTACAAAACCCACTATTAGCTTAGCCTCATTGATTTGAAAAGGCCATGGTCAGCTCAATCTGAATTAGTAACTGAATTTAGCTATTTTCAGTCAATGCCGTTAATTCTTTTAAAACCTATACAGACACTCAAGGAAAGAAATTCAGCAAAATGCTGAAGGGTGTTTTTTTGTCAAGGTTTTTGTTTCAAAACTGAATAGATAAGAAAGAATATAATTGCACAATCAACACAAAATAATGGTACATAACTAATACAATAAATAGCTACTTCTTAAATACTTAAGAGTAGCTTTCACTTAGCAGGTATATCCCTTGCACCTCAATGTTACTAACAAAATTCGCAGGCCTATTTTCAAAAGATAATGTGAAGATATCTCCTGGTTATGGCCAAATTATCAAAAAATCTCAATTAGTAGGATCTTATTTAAAGCCACTTTTACTATATTTTGTAGAGGTTTTAAAGGTTCAATTTACAAGGTAGTTTCTTGCTTTTTATTCTTACTTACTTAATGCCAGCAAACTAAAATATTATGCTCGTTGGCTAGAAGCTAAGATGAAGACACAGACAAATTGCATTACAGTTTGTAAATTTAGGAGATAATAACATTCCCATAAAAAAATAGCTTAGATTGTAGAGTTTTAAAATGTGTGACATTTTCCCACATATTCTGTATTTAAATTATTTTAATCAGTTAGAGGAGAGAAGACCCAGTGTGTCAGTGTCATTTACAAAGAGAAAGACAAAGAGAGGGAGGGAGGAAAGATACCTTAAGAGAAAGGTCAGGCCACACCTGCTGTCAATGTCCCTCCTCTCCCCACTCTGGGGTCTGTGGCATCTGACACAATGACCACAATGATAAAGGCAAATTCTCTTTGGCAAGAAAAGGCTGACCAGTCTCAAGTATCCTAAAAAGTGACCTTCCCTGTCTCCTCCCCAGACATAAAATCCCTAATTTTGTGAAGTTTCTGAGGTCCCATAAGAATTCCAAACCAATGAGTGCCCACTTGGCCACCTTAAAAGAATAAACAAGTTCCCAAAGTCAGTGCCTCTCTACAGTGAGAAGCAGCACCTTCTGGGAAGAAATAGATGAAAAGCAACCACACGCCAGCAGTTTGATACTCCACGTAAAAATGCTGCCGTTGGTTGTTTGGGTCCAGAATTTCGGAATAACAATATGGGAGTAAGAGGGAGCCAGCTCTATGTCAGGGCTCAGGAGGAGCAGAGTCCTGCTCTGTGCATGGTTAGAGCCAGAGCTCCCTCTGTCCTTCCAGGTTCCCTAAATATACCCCAAAGGCAAAGCCTCGCCACCCTGCACTTCTGGGACACAACCATCTAAAGCAGTGATGGTGAACCTATGACACGTGTGTCAGAGGTGACACGTGAACTCATTTTTTTGGTTGATTTTTCTTTGTTAAATGGCATTTAAATATATAAAATAAATATCAAAAATATAAGTCTTTGTTTTACTATGGTTGCAAATATCAAAAAATTTCTATATGTGACACGGCACCAGAGTTAAGTTAGGGTTTTTCAAAATGCTGACACGCCAAGCTCAAAAGGTTCGCCATCACTGATTTAATGCCACCCACTGTGTACGGGGTATCCGATGCCAGGAAAACATGACGTGCCATAAATAAGGAAATAGACACTGCTCCTTAAAGCAAAAGACTCACAACGTAATAACTGCTGAGCAAATGACAAATGATTTGCTTCTGAGATATGGTTACCTACACTCGCCTGGAACCCAAACTTAATTACGTGATGGGACACAGGCAATGCCTCAGGAGAGAGGTGCCTGTGTCAGGAACGAAATACTTGACAGCGTAGACAATGATGTGTATATTCTTATCTGTCACTGGTGAAGCAAATTACTTTTTAAAATATCAAATTTTAAACTAGACTCACTGAGTAGATTACTGGGTTTGAAGCCTAACTGACATGCAGAATATGTTATTATATTCATCCTATGTAGACACCTGGTTTACTCCTCGCGGCCCTTCATGTCTTCCCACGAGGCAGAGCCTAGAAGGGAATGCGTCCCCAGAGGATGAACAGCCCTCAGGTTGGGGAATTTAATTTTAAATATTTGAAAGGTAGACACTTTGGGCTAAGAATATAACCTCACAGAGGCAAGTAAGTGAGATACGAAAGGAAATGAATGGTATTCCCACGAATATTTTCATAATTACAATCTATTCAATTCTTGGTACTTACCCAAAAGTAAGACGAAAGAAATGACACCTGACCAATTGTCACTAGGCCAGGGGCAACCATCAGGGCAATTGTTTCAGAAAGTCAGGCACGATTCCAGTAAAGTTATTTAATACTAGCTCTGCCCTCCCAGTCCCACAGAAAATTTCAGAAATAAAATATGAAGAAATGAATAGATTTGTAGATGGAAAAAAAAAAAGACAGTGAGTCAAGAATCACAAAAGTTCTCAGCCATAATTGTTTCAACTCAGGGGAGAGAGACCAGATGGCAATTGGGACGCAAGAAACTTAAATTTTCACATCCGCAGGCTTGGAAAACGAGTGTTGAAGGAACCTGGGAGAATGCTGCTGACTCATAGTTCCTCTTTTTCTCAGCATACATCATTGAGAAAGTATTCAAGACTGAGGAAATGTCTACTTGTAAAGCAATAACCCATTATGGGCCTGACCTTCCTCCGCTCCAGATTAATGGAGCGCTCTGGCATTTATTGCATACCACAGCTCCTCTTGGAAAAATAACATTTTACTCTAGAAAGGTCGGCAAAGCACAGCACTGAAGTACCCTCTTGCATTTACAGGAAGACCTGAAATCAGGGGATAGACGGCATTTAGTTTGGAAGTCCAAGTCATTCCTGATGCAGGCCTTCAACTTGAAATCGGAATATCTAGATTTTTTTCAGATTGAGAAACAGACACCCAATCACAAGGACACGAATAATCGCAGCTGTCATCCATCTTCATCTTTAGAAGACAAGTCTGTTAAGGCGTGTCCTACGCCCTAAGAAGCAGTACAAGATAAATCCCATCCTCACGTAAGCTCCCAAGCTCCCTGTCCCCCCCCCCCCCCCCATGATGTCCACACTGCATGTCCCTCCACTCAGACCGCTGCCTCTGTAAAAGTCACGAGAGCTCCTCACTTTCAAGTGGCTACTGGCTCCACCTTGCTGGCTCTGATTCCACCCTCTCTACTTGGTCCTCGCATTCTCCCTGCCCAAGTCCCACAGCAGCTACTTTCAAAATTGCTGTTCAAGAAAAAAAAAAAAAACAGGCTTGAAGCCAGAGGGCAGGGAGTGGTCCCACCAGACAGCAGGGTAAGGGGTGTGGGAGGGTCCAGGAAAAAAAGTGTGTGTGCACGTGTGTGCATGTGGATGCATGCCTATGTGCATGAGTCTGCAGGCATGCAAATGAGAGACAAAGAATGTGTGTCACAAGAGATGTGCCATGAGATATTGGAAAGTAAAATAGCTTTACCTGTGCAGGTGAGCGGAGAGGAAGGCAAGCCAGATAACTAATGGGAAAGGATTAGGAATTTGCAGTGGGAGGAGGATAAAGAGCTGCATTTTTTCAAAGAAAAAGGGGTGCAATATGGATCGTGAAGCCAACAGTGATGTCCCCCCAACTCGGTCAACACTTAGGGTGTTGACTGTCAGATCTTCAGAATGCCGTGCAAAGCCAGACCACCCTGCGAGGCAGTGGGGGCATCCACCCTGAAATCTGGCTTCAGCTCATGTCCTCATGGCCCTGGACCCACAGGGCTTAAGGAATGAGTTCTCAGCAGAGACCAGCAATCGACTGTCTATAAAAAAGAAAAACATTGCCCTACTTTATGACTCCCCAGTCATATTTCAGAACGCTATTATTAGCCTTTGCTGGAAGTTTGCCCCAGCCATAGATTACTTCTGCTTTGGCAGGCCAGGCATTCAATGAGCTGTCAGGTCACCCTCTCATGCAAAGAACCGTGTGTCTCACATCCAGACAGGATGCAGCGCCCAGGAGGCTAGGATGCCCCCACTGGGTCCTTCTGAGACGGCGTGGTCACCGCCTCCCCAAGTGTCCCAGGGCACAGCCTGTGTGGTCTAGAGTCTGACAAGGTGATGCTTGCTCTTCACCAAGTGCCTCTGCGTAGCCAAGACACCACAGCTCTGGTCCTCCAGCTCCTTATGGGGAGAGGCGGAACCAAAAACTCACTGCCCACCTCAGCCATGGCAGGAGGGTAGCCACAGCAATGTTTACAAAATGCCATGGACCAGGAGAAAAGGTGCAGAAGAAAACATGTCATTCCCCGGCCACCAGGGTTAGGAGACAGGCAGTCTCGGAATAAGACTCTTCTAGGCCTCGACCATGAAATTCTGGTAAGATGGGAGAGAAGAGGCCCAGCTTAAGAAACCAGCAATTCCCGAGGGCTTAGAAAGATACACCTTCTGCTTTTTGCCAACCAACTTCACTTTCATGAAAATATGCTCTTTAATGATTTGGGATCTCTTGTGTAGAAGTGAGAAGATAAGTTTGGGGCAAAGGGGCAGAATCGTCCATGGCAGTTTCCCATCCCCAATCAGGGCAAACAGAACTGGGGGGTCTAACTCACGTGCCCTTAGTGTGCTGAAACTTAGGTCCCTGACCCATAACCCCAGCCCAACTCTGATCCCTACGGGGCTCATTCTCACAGCACTGCCTTCTTTTTATCCCTCAGGGTTCAGTGCTCAATTGGGAGTCTACTGATGCTGTTTTCCTGGTTTAATGTTTCCTTCTGCCATGGGGTTATCTACTTGTCTAGCTAACCATGGCCTAAATCCAAAAGGAAGAAAGGGATGGAGTGAGATGTTGGGCATCATCGGCTCACTGGATCTATTACAAATAGCTTTAATTCCTTTACCAATCTTCTAGGGAAAACTATTTCAAAAACCAAGCATTTAGCCAGATTTCAAGACCTCAGAATCCACATCAACTGAAAGCCTGGGATTTCGTACCTAGAATCAGTCGACTAACATATGGCCCTCACATGTTACAATGAGGCATCCATAAAAAATTACTTAGACAAGTCCTGGGATTTAACCAGACAGGTATAAGAGTTTCAGCTCTCATTCATTACCAAATGCATCTTTCATCTCTGTCGGTTGGCATGGAAGCATTCTGGATGGCACAACCTCACACTGATAAAGGGGAATTCCCATTGAAGGAATAATTTCATGACAGCATTGTAGAGATGGGCCAAGAACCGTTATTAGCTCCTCATGTTGGATTTTCATGTGAAGAAATCCAGAGTCAGCTAATTTGGGGCCAGCTAAGCATTATACCTTCATGAAACTCTGTGGTTCAGCAATGGAGGCAGGCTAAACCTCATGGACACGGTGTTGGGTATACCTTTAACACATCTAATGGGTTTGCCAAAGGGGAAAGAAAACAAAGGGGCACCACTTCCCCAGGCATCTGGTTAGCTCCTTACCTCTGACTAATTCTTCCTTTGTTTAATTGCACATTGTGCTGAACCACTTCACAAGCATGCGGGTTCTAGCAATACCATTTTTACGGGTGCAGCTCTCCACGCCCACACTACATCATTATCGCCATCATTACGTGCCGTCTGGAAACCAATTCTGAAAGCTCATGATGTGGCACCAACACACAGGAAGGAGAGCCAAAGGCCCAGGGTTGGTTTTCAGTCTTCCATCTTGAATTAAAACACGCAGGCTCATTTGGCTCCTTCTAAAAAAGAAAGCTCTATTCCTGCCAGCCAATATTTTAGGATCATATTTAGAAAAAATAATTTTTTCCCTGTGAATAGTCAAGATGAGGACTGTCTGGGTCCAGCATCACTGACGACAGCGTGCACTCATGTGAGGTGTTCTGGGCTTGAAAAGTCACAGGACTCAATATTCCATTCAAGACATTTCATTTTTCTACCCCTCCTTCTAAACACGGCGGGGGGGGGGGGGGGGGGGGGGGGGAAGGGGGATCAACTCACTCCCTAGCCAGCTTGGCTCAGTAGATAGAGCATCAGCCTGTGGACTGAAGAGGCCCAGGTTCGATTCAGGCCAAGGGCACATGCCTGGGTTGTGGGCTCGATCCCCAGTAGGGGGTGTGCAGGAGGCAGCCGATCAATGATTCTCTCTCATCATTGATGTTTCTATCTCTCTCTCCTTCTCCCTTCCTCTCTGAAATCAATAACGATATATTTTTTTTCAATTCTTTAAAAAAACTCAACTCACTATTTTTAAAGCTGCTCTTGAGGAGGTACGTTCCAAATATAGTTGCAAATAAAAAAATGTAGATTTTTATCATTGTAATCTATCCTAGGTTTAACAGGTCTCAGAAGCACATGGCAGAGAAGCAGATTTTGTGTGATGGAGAGAAATAAGAAGATGAGATGGAAATTGGGAGAAATACAGCTCACTGTCGGCCTGTGGTATGGGAGAGTGTATATTTCAGTGACATCTAATGGTGAGCCTTATGTGCATAGTAAGATCAACCACTTTGCATAAATCCATTTCTAGTGGCTGTCCAGGTATGTTGTTGATATTTTGTCTTTGGATTCAGGCATAAATTTTTAAATTCTTTGTTTTCAGAGAGCTACCAAAAAGGCAAAAGTAGGTGAATGTGGAAACCCATATTGATTCTCACCACGAGACTCTGCCAGATGGTGATTCATGTGCAATATGTGGAAATAGGAAATAGGAGACATCTGGAAAATATCTTGGCATTACAAGACACCACAAAAAAAACATGGATTAACCCAAATAACCAGCTCACATGCCACCGGGTCCTGCGGTGAGCACCACTGGCCCCCAAAGTGGTTAAAGTAGACACTCGGGAGGGCTTACATCCATGACAAGGCAGAAAATCAGTGACATTTCTGAAAGGTTCCCTTTTAAATAATATCTAGAACAAGAAGAGTTGGCTGGGGGAAGAGAGGCATTTGGACAACACTTATAACTGCATGTATGTCAGGAAAAGCAGATAACAACAGAAGCCTGCAGAGGTATTTGGGATGTTAGGGAAGTGAAAAAAAGGAGAGGTGGTTTCCCTTATATGTTAAGGGGCAATGATTCTGGAAATGGAAGATAAAATCACGTTGACTAGAAATTGGATGATGTTTCCAGACAGACCTCCCAAGTGAGTACATTACATTTTCCCTCCACCAAAAGCTTCCAAAAGCTACAAACACACTTCCTAACAGTGGTGCTGTGATTCTCAAAACATCCTAACATCTCTTTAACTTAGGTTCTAAGAGAGCCTCTGTCCTAAGTGGGCCAAGCCCATTTCCCTGGTCTTCTAGTCTTCCTCTGTGAATTGAGAGTCAGCCTGTCTGTGCCTATGCCTTTACGTCTAGGCATCTGTCCAGGACTGGACCAGCAAGCAAACTCTTTCCTCATATTTATCACAACTTCTCAATTCAACTACACACAGATGATATTTTAAATTTCCAAGTTATTTTACGTATAATATCTTCCACTTGATCCTATGGGCAACACTAGAAACTTTGAGGATCAAAGGTCATTTCCCTTTTTTTTATAGGTTAACTTGATCAGAATGACTTGATGAAACACCCTCAGCTACCAGACAATGGGACTCACACTGGAATCAAGGCCTTTACTCAACAAAATATTCTTTTCCTGAAAGCTGTTCCTGATTTGAGAAATAAGTGGTGTCTGTGATCAACTACGTTGGGGGAACTGTACCCCAGAAGGTTCAGAAGCTTCTCAAAGGTCCTAGAGTGGAAGCAACAAACATCCACTTAGCCATCACTCAGTGTTGTGCAAACTTATTTGTTCTTGGAACGCTCTTCCATATTCCGTCCCAAAAGAAACATCTACTAACAACCCCAAAGTGGTCTGAGGATCACAGTTTGGGAAGGGCTGAACTAGACCTGTCTGACTTTTGTGAATGCTCAAAATACATAAAAATAAAGATATCCAATCTGTCTCACAAATATTAGAAGTAATTTCAAATACACTTGATGCACTAACTAAACAAATCTTAATTTTATTAAATAAGCCTCCTAATATTTTATACTAAGTAGCAGCTTTTACTACATTTTTACTTTATATATTTCACTTCTTGGAAGTAAGGAAATGGAATTTCTTTTGAAATAGACTAGGTTTTGAAATTTTCACTAATTTAAATGTACTACAGTGCCTCTCACAGAGTAAGTACTTTATACATAAATTATTGTTCTTAGTAGTAATTCACTATTAGTCCAAATCAGTTCAGTGATCCAAAGTTTCAAAGAGTCTACACAAAAATACTTACTTTCAGAAAAAAAATTAAATATCCAGGAAGAAATATGATACCTTTAACATTCAAAACAATGGTTAATATAATTTAATGTATGGGGAAATTTTTTCGGTATCCTGATAAAAAATAATAGAAAGATAATCTTGTTCTTTAATAACGCTTGAGGACCTTAATCTATAATACACAGATACTAAGAATAATTTGGAATGAAAAGAGAATAACTACTTGATAAATAAAGTATAACATACAAAGCACTGTTCCCGTTAATGATATAGTCTTTGACTATGTCCAGAATGGATCAACTGCATAGCTATACTCGCCTCCTGGGAAATCAAGAAAACATGCCCATTAAGTAACAAAGGTGCTGCCTTGTAAGCAGAGTGAGAAATTCCCTACAGGACAGAGTATATGCCAGGATTTCCTGAAGGAAGGGAGTGGAGGGGCCGATCCTCACTATGTACGTGCTCTTGCATCTCTTGAGACAAGCCTAAGAAATCCTCACTTCCGCATGCCCTCCACTTAGGGTTTTGTTCTCAATGTTGTACAGAATAAACATGCCCTGAATGGGATGGAATAAAAGCTGGTTGTTCTGGGCTGGGCTTCCCCTGACCTCCCTCAGGTGGGGATGGGGTTCAGCCTTGGCAGATAACCTATGATCTGCTTCATATCAAAGACAAGGTGGCTCCCTGTGGTTATTTGTTTAACCCGGTGGAGGCCCTAGTGGATGCTCCCCTAGAACAGGAACTGGGAGTTCTTCCCATGGTCCCGGAGGAACAGGCTCATTTCTTTGTGGTCCTCCAGTGACCCTCCATCACTACCCATTCAGAGAAAGGCTTCAGAAGGTCTGTGTGCCTTGGCAGGTGGGCAGGGATCAGCATATACACCATAGATTCAGTTTTAGAGCAGCAGGAGCTTGCTCAAGACTCGAGGATACTCTGAACGACAAGTTCATTGTGTTGATTCTCTCAGATCTGGATCTTCTTATCTTGAAGAATGGAAATTGATTAGAGCTATGATAGCACTTAAATCCCATTACTCACATCTCATTCGCTATAAGAGATTGGGCCAGTGCAGTGGCTCTTGATCCAGGCTGACTTCACTCCCTGCTCTCCCCAGCTCCCAGGAGACATCAATGGGGGAGGGAGGGTGCTCCTGGCATCTGGTGGGTAGAGGCCAGGGATGCTGCTAAACATCCTGCAGTGCACAGGGCACTGCCCACAACAAAAACATTTTCCTATCCAAAGTGTAACAGTGTCAAAGCTGAGAAACCCTGGATTAGTAAAATGGGCATAAACATAATAAGCATAAAAAGCGTTCAGTACCATGCCTGACCCTAGGTAGAAGTCCAATATACCAGTACATCAGTCCCCTACTCTTTCTTGCTCTGATACTCCAAAGCCAGGATTTTTGTCTCCTGGCCAAAATCTGCTGTTTATAAGCAGGGGCTATAATTTAATGTTAACACGCAGACAGACAGGTGTATATGTAGGAATGATGTTGAATATCTGTTGACTCTGTTAATGTATAAAGGAGCTAAATAGCCGGTAAAGCTACAAATCAATTACCATAATAAGAGAAAAGAGTATCCTGCACAAACTTAGTGCTAAAGCAACATTAACTTCTTTCTAGATCTCCAGGGCCAGAAACAGAATTACTTCCAGATTGGCCAGATTTCTCCAACCCTTTTTTAAATCAGATAAGGTACACATTTTAGGCAAAATGACAGAAATTCCATTTTTGAAGTTCTCTGCCTTGAATGCAGTCTGGGACTATACTCTCTGACGACTCTATTACTGCCGTGCAGACCTGGCGTGTGGAGAGGGACTGCGATTTATAAACCATCTAATTAGTAATAACAGAATAATGTGCTTCTTTCCCACGTTGTTGGCAGGGATCTGGATATCAGCAGGTTAAAGTATTCTGAGAAGATATGAGATACCCACGCAGTTCCCACCATCCGTTAGAATCACTATAATTTTGGTTAATTAAGACTCTGTGTTTCCAAGACTGTGTGGCTTGGGAATGTCCCTTTCAAGAGTCAGGAACTATCAGACTTTTTCTATGGTAGCATCTATCAACTGTCCACAGAGTTGCTTTCTCTGATTAGTGTAGTTCAGTTCAGCATGTATCTTTATGCATATGTGGGAGAGGTGACTCTATTCTATATCCAAGCAAGTCTGGTGAATTAGTGAACACAGAATTTGCCTGGATCCTATTTGTCTAAGAAGCTGTCCCTTTATTTATGGTTCTAGGACCTAGAACGTGGGTCACAGGGATCACTCCCTTCTCAGAACAACTGCAGCATTTGTTGGCTCTTTCATTTCTCCTAGAACTTGATAATTCACTCTTGTTAATTGATTTCATGTGCATATGCCCTGCCTCTCTAGTCTAACTTGAAGTTCCTTTTTTTGGACACTCCAGGGTCATAGAATATAATGACAGCTTTACACAAACATGGACTCCCATGGTTAAAATACTTGAAAGACTTCTTATGCAAACTCTATTTTAGTAAAATATAGTTAATTTCCAAGTATTTATCGGTAACTTCTGGGAAAGTGTAGCCTTTCCAATCATCTCAAACAATTGAGAAAATAAGGTTATCAAGCAAAAGAGGAGCTTAAACTTCTGGCTATTTCTGAGTAGACAAGCATTCAAATCCCTAATCAGTTTAAGCAGATAACATTCCTACACTGCTGAGGCCTCAGGAAGAACACAAAGCCATTGTGTACAAACCCAAATTAATTACCTAAGAGAAAACATCTGAAGGGATGAGTGGCCAGCCAGGGAAGTAGGAAAATAAACAGTTCAGCAAAGACGCTAAAATCCAGTGAAAGACTCATGAATCTAACTGTTGAACTCAGAATAAGGTACCTGGTATTATACTGATGACTATGAGATTATAAATTGACCAAGGATCTGCCACATTAACGTTTACTTAGCTCTCTGGAGAATATAAGTCATTCTGTCAATTAATCACATCTCCATGGAAAGCAGGACTTAGCCAAAAGAGATTTGGCAATTTGTACTGGAGATATTCCAATTTCCACTGGTGGATTCTAAACAGCCAATGTATCAAAGTGTTTTTCAAGGAGATGTGGAAAAGACATGTCTCAGAAACAATGATTTCCAAATTTCTAAGGCAGTAACCCTCTGTCCCAGTTGAGTAACTTTACTTCTCTCTGGGTTATGTGACTCCTATTACCCTATTTTTTCATACAAGTCAAAATTAATTTAATTTGTGGATATTTGAGAACAGCAAGAAAACTTCTACGAGAATTAAAGACATTTGTTAGTAGCTCAAAAGTACGTCTGCAATTTGAACCACTAGATTTAAATTGTGATTCTAAACCCTTTATTCATTTTGCATTTATACCCAATTAGCATGTCTAGGACTTGCTTTGAGAATGGGTTGGAGTTGGTGGCAGCTGCAAAAGACCAACTTCTCTCACTGACCTGCCAGCCAAGAACAAATTTCTTTGTTGCCTGACCTTGGGAAGAGAGAAATGGAACCAGATCTGAAAGCTCAGTCAAGCTCTAGGTGTATCACATCATTAAACTAATTATTTTAACATCACTTCCAAGACAATTAGTGGAAGTTTAAAATTTCCTCTTTCCGTGAGAGGAAGGGCCGCTTCCTTGCTCATGTTATGTGAACCACGGGACCTGAAATCTTTATGCTCAAGGGGACAAAAGATAGATCTCTGATTTTGTTAAAAGGATATAATTCTAAATCAGTTAGCTATGCCCCTAGATTTCAAGAGGCCTTCTGAATCCATTCAATACTAGTCTTTGAATGGATTAATTTATAGCTTCCCTAGAAGTTAAATAGTCTTTATTTTACAATAACAGAAAAAATTTGAAAATGGGCAATAAAGGAGACTGTTGAGGGAACAAGGTCAGGCCAGGAAAGATCCAGTCGGCCCTAGATACTGGATGTCTGATTGACTTTCTAGGAAGCACAGAAATCTATACCTTCTATCCAGTCCCAACAGGAGCTCTGTGGTTCCCCAATTTCAAGTTTAGGAGGTTGCAGCAGCAGGCTGACCTGAGCCCTCCTCACAAGAAAGCATCACCATCAAAGAGCACGTCTTCTCCCTCGACACTCTCCTGCCCTTGACCTTTGCAAGCCCACATGGAAGCAGGGCCCGCTGCATGTCTCCATGTCCTGATACACACAGACCTGGACCAGAGGAAAGGAGAAGCCACAGCAGGGTTTCATCAAGGCTCGTTTTTTTGTTGTGGTGTGTGTGTGTGTGTGTGTGTGTTGGGGGGGGGGGATGTTTTAAGACCCTTTTCTTGTGAGATTGGGTACCAGGTGCTGTCTATAACTCAGATGTGACCCTGTCTTCTCTAAAAATGTTGGAACAACTCTGAACTGAAATGGACCAAGTCCCTGACTAGCTGTCATCAAGTTATGAAAAAGTCAGCTGAAAATATGTGGAAAGCTATACATGGATAAATCTACTCTGGTAAAAATTAAAATAAATCTGACTAGAAAAGGTAGGGACAGAATAAGAATTCTGAAAACCACCAGAGCCATGTGGGGTGCCACCCAGGCCTGCAGCTGCTAGACTCGAGTGGAAATCCAGGAAGTCGGTGGAATGGACCCTGTGTTTTTCAAGAGAGAGAAATGCTAGCTCTGCCGGCCCCTCTCCAAACCCTGATGCTTTACCTTGCAAGACAAACGTAGTGCTAACCTAGGCTTTCATTTCCTACTTTTTATAGTTTTAAGGATTTTTTGTTAGTTCTGTGTGCTTGTGTGTAATTCAAGCTAGACCAGTGATGGCGAACCTTTTGAGCTCGGCGTGTCAGCATTTTGAAAAACCCTAACTTAACTCTGGTGCCGTGTCACATATAGAAATTTTTTGATATTTGCAACCATAGTAAAACAAAGATTTATATTTTTGATATTTATTTTATATATTTAAATGCCATTTAACAAAGAAAAATTAACCAAAAAAATGAGTTTGCGTGTCACCTCTGACACGTGTGTCATAGGTTCGCCATCACAGAGCTAGACCATTTTAAAAGAGGGGTCGGGGATCTTTGTTTTATGAACATAATTGCCTCTACTTTAAAATAACTCTTGAGAATGCAAACTGGACCCAGTTAGAAAAACTCCCCAAGAAGAGAATGGACAGCCCCTGAAGATGAATTAGAGGTGATAAAGTTGATAATGAAAGACATAAAAATGTTTCCATATCCTCCATTTATTCAAAAACTATCCAGGTAATATTAGTGTCAACAACTGTCAGCATCTTTTTTAAAAGAATAATGTTGGCATTTCAGCAAGTAGTTAAAAAAAAATGACACCATTTTCTGTAAAACAGAATTCGCTGAATTTCCAAAGTGTGAGTCTGGGACTCCATACATCTTCAGCAGGCCATGAGTGAGAGAAAAACGCTCGTGCTAGCCCGGCTGACACCTTCAACTCCCCGAAAGCAGGCAGTGGTCCACTGGGGCTCACTCCCTTCCATATGACACCAACCGCTGAGTGCTCCCACCACATGGGAGGCCGACTGGTTTATTGGCCATGTTTTCCCACTGCCATGCCTGGTTTCCATGGTGACTCCCAGACAGGTTTAGGATGCTGCACTATCCCTGCATAAAAACCATATAGGCACCTTCTCTCATATCTGAAAAGCACAGATATGACTTGCCCTTTCAAAGAAAATGATCCCTGGTGTTTAAATGAGAGGGAGAAGTGCTTGCTTAGACAAAAATATTTTCATTTTACATTTGGGAAACAATAAATATTTACTGTCTTTCGTAAATGAATCTAGACAAGTACGTTATAAATTAAAATCTAAATATCAAAATAAGCAAACAAGCGGAACAGAAACAGACTCACAGATATAGAGAACATTTTGATGGTTACAAGATGAGAGGGGAACTGGGGAAAGATGGGTGAAAAAGGTAAGAGATTTAGAGGTAGAAATTGCTAGTTATAGTGTAGTCATGGGGGTGTAAAGCACAGCATAAGGAATATAGTCAGTAATATTCTAACAACTATGCATGGTGTCAGATGGGTATGAGATTTCCAGGATGATCACTTAGTAAGTTTCATAAGGTCTACTCACTGGGGTGTACACCTGAAACTAATATAATATTGTATTTCAACTGTAATTGAAAAATAAAAATGATTTTTAAAAATGTATAAAAATACTAATTTGAATAGAAAGCCCACAGGTTCCATAAAACATTCTTCTTTTCTCAGAAAAAGGCCAAGTTTATCTCTTATACAGTATTCCAAAGAACACTGTTGACTCGACAGGCTTTCTCCCAATACACTTGTTCCCTCTAGAATCAAAAGAGGAAAATGAACCAAATCCCTTTTCCTACATTAATTGCCACTAATTAGTACAATCTTTGGAGAATAACTGTTAAGATTCCTCAGCAACAATGTTAAACCTGATTTTGTTTCATTTGTACTGCTCTGGGGAAATTATTAAAATAATAATAAGGCTTTCACGTGAAATGATGATTATTTGGTGGCTTAAATGTAGTTGCTAATACATTCCACACTGATGGCAATTCAAAAGGAATTGTAGTTATTTAAGTTTTGGCTACTTACCTTTTGTCCCTTCACTCCCTGGCAGTCACATTTCCCACAGCCGGAGCCAGCACATCCACCACCCTGGAAGGAAGAGGAAAAAAGTCTTTAAATAGAAGAACTCTTGCAAATTGAGGTCCACATCTGAAATGAAATGATTTTGGCATCTTCACCTATTAATGGGGAAAGTCCTACCCTGTTATTATGGGCACAGTTGTAAAGTATGTGACATCTAGATTTGCCCTAAGGGGGCTGTCACGTATTTGTCCTATGGTTCATCTCTCTTGACCTAATAGACAGAAGAGCAATCCTGGGGTAGGACGCATCAAAGCATAACTTAGTCCAAAAAGTGAAGACTGTCACTTATACTTCTGAAGTGGACTTTCTAAGAGATTATGTGAATAGGACACAAGGCGATGGAAATGTCACACTTCTGCTTTAGGAGTGGAAGACGTGAGACCAGGGACGGTGGCTTAGCAGGGCAGAGTCCATGCTTCGTCCCTCTCATTCCCAGGGAAATACAGGCATGCAAAACAAGATTTGGGCAAAGAGGAAGTAAATGAAGGGGCTTATTTTTTAAGCCCAAACCCTAAAGAACTTCTTTCAAACCCAATTAAAGCTTGAATATTCAACTAAAGAACATTCAAAAACAAAATGTCCCTTGTAGTTCATTTCTAGCATGTAAATCAATGTTAAAATTGCACAGAAAAGAATTCAAACATGTAATAAAAGCTAGAGAAGAAGGGAACTAATGTGTTCAAGTGCTACAGTCAGCTATCATCCCCATTTTACAGATGTGAAAACTGAATTAGGAGGCTTAATATAACATGGAAGGATGAGGCTGAAATTAGAACCCAACTTCCATTATGTAAAACTTCCAACACAATAAAAGGTAAACATATGACGGTACCTACATAGAGTTGCAATTTCCTTAGAAGAACCAAAATTTTAAACCAAAACAGGCAGAGGTATTGTGGACAGAATATAAGTGGGTATGACAGAAATAATTTTCAGGAGCCTATAAGTCTGAGATAAAATGTGTAGCTAAATTTTGTTTCGGGTGATAAATTTCTTAAGAAGAAAACCATACTGTTAATCATATTGTGATCAGGTGAAGTCTATTTTTTAAAACAGTATACTCATCTTAGCTCCATTGCTATGGAGATATTTATTTTAAGTTGCATCAGAAGATATTTATTTTATTCATGAAACCTAGTCAAGTCCCTCCAAGACAGTAAGCTGTTCTTAATTTTATATTTTGGAAATGGAGACAATTGACAGCAATCCAAACCCTGAGATTATGATTCTGTTTCTTTCCCTGGATCACATTTTGGGCAATTTTCAGCATGCACTCTCATAATGACCTAACATTTTTAATCAATCCATGTTCGTTCGCAGTTTGCTGCACATTCTGGGTTTTCGTGACCAAATACATGAGGCTGAAATCTTAAACCTGTCCTCTGGAAGGCTCCAAAATGCACAAATACAAGCACTGAGAGACTCAAGAGGTGTGCCTCCCTCAACATCACCATCTCTTGTTCAATCTCCAGGTGAGCACTATTTGCTACATGAGTTCCCATAAAAGGTTGACTACATGTTTCTACTGCGACATTTATCATGTTCCTTATAGCCCTTTATATGTGTGTCTCCCCAACACCCAAAGAGCACTTTGAGGGCCGGACCAGACCCTCTCCATGAGCCTGCTATAGATTGTGTTTCATCTGAGACTACACCAGTTGTAAAACTGACATTAGGAAATAAAGAACAACATTGACTGAACAATGACACATCATCAATTGTTAGATTTGCCCAACTTCAGAATTGTTAAAACACCAATGAATGGGCATCTCAGAATTAATGAAATAGAGTAGTAGGTACCCGATTACTGTCGTTTTGTTGATGGTGATGGTAGTATCCATTTAATCAACCTTAAATAACAACCATAGACAATAATCCACTGGCATGTCAACTCACAGTGTATTACTGCATAGCATCACTGTGGGGGGAAACTACAAAAAGGGAACTTAGCAATGATTGTGAGACCATTACAGATTGCATACTAGATAAAGAAGAGTGGAGGTTCTCGGAGTGCTTGGGTCCCTGGAGCTGCCCAGAGAGGCTAGGTGAGTCCTCAAACCAGGAAAGCCCAACAGGTGAGGCAGCTCCAAGTCAGAAGCTCCAGGTTGGCCTCCTCTCTTTTACTACCTCATTCCCCACATCTTTCCTGCTTCTGAGCCAGGTTCAGAAACACCTCTGCTCTTTGAACTCCACTAAACTCCATTCCACTCCTACGGGAAGGAAATAGCAACTAGGTGAAGGCTCATTTATTTGTATAGTCCGAATAGGAACTCTCTACCTACCACACAGACTTAGTTGGCAGAAACCCATCAACAGCCTGAAGCAGTGCGGGCTTTTCTACTCAGAGTTCAATAACATTTCTTTAAAACTTCCAATTAGGAAATCCAATGGCTTAAGCCGAAAAGGACTTTCTGGTAATTCTTGGTTTTTCTCTGGTGATTCTGGGTTTTTCTCTGGTGATAAAATCTCAGAGGCTTATCTTAATTTAATTTGAGGGAAGTTATAAAAATGAATTTCCTGGAACTGTTCCCTTAAGCTATCAGTAAATGCCTTAATGACAGGGGACCCCAGATAAGAGGTTACAGGGGCACAATTGTGGATGTTGGGGTCAAGTTGCTTCATGAGCCTTTGCTACAGAAACATACCTAGTCTGGCGGTAACAAATAATCAGTTTTGCTTTGGACAGCACTTCAGGTCATGACAAACATTGGGGAAAATCTAAAATGAAAAATAAAGGACTGCCCTGGCAGGGTAGCTCAGTTGGTTAGAGCATTGTCCAGATACGTCAAGATTGCAGATTCAATCTCCAATCAGGGCACATACAAGAAGCAACCAGTGAATGCATACATAAGTGGAACAACAAATTGATGTCTCTCTCTCTCTCTCTCTCTCTCTCTCTCTCTCTCTCCTCCCGCCTTTCTCTCTCTCTTTCTCTCTCAAGCCAATCAATAAATAAAAATTTAGCCCTAGCCGGCTTGACTCAGTGGATAGAGCGTCAGCCTGCTGACTGAAGGGTCCCAGGTTCGATTCCAGCCAAGGGCACATGCCTGGGTTGCGGGCTCAATCTCCAGTGGGGTGCGTGCAGGAGGCAGCCGATCAATGATTCTCTCTCATCATTGATGTTTCTATCTCTCTCTCCTTCTCCCTTCCTCTCTGAAACCAATAAAGAAATATATTTTTTAAAAAAAAATTAAAAATAAATGAAGGACTATAGCCTTTTTTTATAGGCTCTTAGGCCCGTAAGGCCATTGCTTAACCCTTTATAGAAATAAAGGACCCTCATCCTGTCCCCACCAGCTTATATCAAGCAAAATTTTCTCAATTCTCAGACCAAAGACATTCATGGCTCCTTATCTGCTTTATTCATTTGGGAAATTTTAGTACCAGTTCAGGCCCTAGAAGGCAATTCCAAAGAATCGATAGTTCTTAAAACATTTACATTATGGTCAACTTTTCAGAACAAAGGGCATTTTTTTAGACCAGGACATTTGCTTTACGTCTGGGTGCCCTAGTATGTAAATGCCTCTGTACAAAACAAACAAGACAAAACCTAATTTTTAGAAAGCAAACAAAAATCTTGAGCTGCACATTTACTTTGCTAAATAAAATCTATCTTGAAATATCACTGTTCTGGTCCTTTAAAATCGCTGTCACATCATGGCCCATGCTGGCTATCACCTTAGCATAGATAGGTATTTTGTGATTCAAGAACACACTGCTAAAAAAAAACACGAACGACACTCCAAGCTTCCCCTTTTAATCAGGTGTCATGCATGATTTTAAAATAGTTAATTAAAATAAAAGTTTTGCATAATGCAAATTTTAATCTTCCGGGTGAATTACTAGAATGACTATATTTGAAAAGGCACATAAACTATAGGCGTTACTCAGATTCACAATTTCTTTGGTGACCTACATGTTAAAGGCTATGTCATAAATTTCTTGACTTCCTGAGGAATTACATTTTGCATCTGGACCTCTCAGCAATATCAAAAGATATACGCAGTCTCACAGACTCAACAGCTCCCTACTGGCTGCACATCTGAGGGAATTATGAGGCTGCTCATTTTTCCCAACATCTGAAATAAATTGGGCCCCATCAACTAGTTCCCATCTCATCTGTTTCAGATTCTAGAATGGGAAGAACTTGTACATTTTGTGAAGTACATACACTCTTTCTTTCTGCCTTTCCCCTCATTGGAGTGCTAACGTCAAGGAAATTAGCTCCAAGTCCCTACAGCAATGCCTGTGCTTTCTTCCCGTAAGGCCATTGCTTAACCCAAATTGTCATGGCAGACGAAATCAGTCATGAGGAATGTGGATGAAGATCCCAAAGGTCAAAGAATTGTGAGTCTTGGTCTCTCTTACAGAAGTAGACCAAGCATGTCAAACTCAAAGGTTAACACGGGCCAAATAAATGAGGCATGCTTGAAGTAACCCATTGATGGCCAAAACCTACGAGGGTCACCCAGACCAATGGAGAAAAGAGAACCCTAGAAAACTCTTGGGAAAACATTGTCATTCATACCCTTAAAACTGTAGAAAAATGTAACGAAAACCACATCAATCTTGACAGTCCTTTTAGCCTCTTTCCAGTAGACCATACAGCCAATAATTTACCATGAGAGTAGAATAAGTGACCTCCAGATGGAAGCTGAACTGAATTTTTTGTATTTGAAACAGAAAAAAAATGCATCATTCTCAGTGAATTCTGTCAGATACACGTGCGCACACACTACTTCAATAGCAGGGATCAACTTGAAACACAAACAAATAATATAATCCGAAAGGACTGCGAAAGGTACAACAAAATAACCCCTAAAGTAAGTAACTTTTAAATTATGTGTGGGTTTCTTTATACTTTTGAGGGTATGATAAGGCAATTCATATTATCCAAACTTTCTTTCATGCTCCAATTAAAGATTTTCAGAAAGTCAAACCATCAGCATTAATCCGATAAAGTATGTTAAGTTCTAAAAATTCCCAAAGATTTACGATATAGAGCATTTGTGCCAAAGAAGGAAGGGAAATGATGGAGGTCAATGACTTTAATTTGAAATGAAGCCTATTTCCGGTCTTTCTCTGATCTACAGACCAACAGGGAGTTCTTCTCAACATTAAAGTGAGTTCCACGTGGTGCAGATGCAGGAAGGGGAGGTTGGCCAATTCTGTTTGGAGAGTATCTTTTTTACTTAACTAAGGGATGCCAACTGATGTCTGTGTGTGTGTGTGTTTGTGTGTGTGTGTGTGTGTGTGTGTGTGTGTGTGAGAGAGAGGCGGGGGGGGGGGGGGGCACTACCATGCCAATTTGTTATCTGTGACACATCTACTGTAGGAATGAATTAAGCAGAGAGAAATCCTGAGTTTTCTGGTATTTTTTCCTGCTTCTGATGGGAGATAGGTCTTTAAATCACAGCGTTTCACAATTTTTATGTATTTCATATCCCACCAAATAGGGACATGTGGAGATCTGCCAAATTTAAACAGCTTATCTTTCAAATTCCTTTTCACATTCCAGATGCTGTGCAAAATGTCAAAATAGTTTTGTGGTGATATTACTGCCCCAATTTTCTCTCTGGTGGTAGCACTTCTTCAGGGAATCTTTTTGAATAAGTATCCATCCAACTAAAGAAATATATGGAGACAAAGAAATATATATCAGGGCTACTTGAGTAGGAATTAAAAGCGTGCAGAAACCAAAGTGAAACTTTCAGACCCGCCTGGGGGGATTCTCAAGAGGGCCGACCACTTTGGAAAACTGTTTGGCAGCTCCCCACTCACACACAGCCTTCCCAGCAATTCCACTCCTGATGGATGCCCCACAGCGACGCCTGCCGGCGTGCATCAAAAGACATACTCACGTATTTTTATTACTAAGACTATCGTAATTAAACTATCTTTGCCCTTATCACATACTGCTGGAGTTTGAGCTTTTCAATTCTATCATTTTAAATTATATTTCATTACCAAAACATGTTGGTGTGGTATATAAAAGATGACCATCAAAAAAACAAACAAAAACAACAGGTAACACTCTTTTGGATAAGAAAACATCATAAAAATATAGAGTATATGTGGAGGATTTAAGTATTTATATCCTAACTTCCACCCTGATCGTGATTTTAGCATATGCTATTTGTGGTCATTCTTGTTTTAAAATTTCGTTTACTACCATGAGTTTCTGGGAAATGACTTGCTACACCTCCATGCATCCCCACCCCGAGAGGATTGCCCTGAAAAAAAAATCTTAAAACTTTTTTAGCAGAAGAGCACACCATATGGTCCCACTATTGTCAGTCCAAGGACAAGTGAAACTATCTTCGGTGAAAGAAGTCAGAAGAGTGGTGACTTTGGTGAGACTGACTAACAGGGGTACGAGGGAGGTTTCTGGAAACATTTTGTGCTTCATCAGGGTGGTCATTACATGGGTTTCATCTGTAAAACCATGGAGCTATGAACTTACAATTTTGTTCTTTTTGTTGTACTTCAATTATTTAAAAAGGCATACTCAAGAGTGTTCATAGCAGCACTATGCACAGCAGCCCCAATTTGAAACAACTGAATGGATTAATGCACACTGGCATGCGTTCACACACTGGAGCCGTCTACACACTGTGCATACCCTGGCGGCAACGTGGATGGATCTCACCGACGTAATACTGAGCAAACTGAAGCCAGGCACAAAAGAACACACTGGGTGATTCCATTTATGGTGACATAAATTTCAAAACTAAACAAAACGAAGTTGGATAGTGGTTACTCTTGGGGGCTATTAGTGATGGGGAGGAGACTCAAGGGGTTTCTTGGCTTCTGGAAACATTCTGGCTCACGAGCTGGCTTCTGTTTCATGGGTGGAGCTCCCTTTGCGCAAGATGCACTGAGCTGTGTATTTCTTTAATAAAACGTATCCCCCCCAAAAGTGTGCACAGAATTATAAAATTATTTTTAAAAATAGAAAGCAAAATAATGGCCAAGTGTTGAAGTACAAATAATAATTTCTTAAAGAGCTTACATTTGCACATTTTTGAACTTCCAAAAATAGGCTTGGCATTGCAGATTTAAGGGTGCTTAAGAGTCCATGTGCTGGTTCATTATTACATTATCTTCATTTTGTTGTGGGAAATGTAAGATAGATGTGATTCAAAAGATGTGAAAATAATTCTTCACCATTAATTCAACAGAAAGGAGAATTTAATTAAATTAAATAACCTTTCATTTCATCCAATCATGGAAAACATGAAAACAGAACATCCTTACTACTTTTTAAACTTATTTCTGCCCTAATTTGAAAACAACTACGAGTGTTGATACATTCTTGGCAAAAAAAACAAGTTCACATGAAACACTGGAGAAACAAACTGAACTTCTAATGAGCAGCATCTCTTTCTCTCTCTCTCTCTCTCTCTCTCTCTCTCTCCTCTCTCTCTCTCTCTCTCATAGTGTGACTAAGGATTGTGCATGTGAAATGCATGCTGGACTGTTTCTCATTAGAGACTGACTCTGCAGGGCCTGTGCAGGGCTCCCAGAAAACAACATGCGTTGATGAAATGAGGGTGTTTGCTTGGCTCCTCTGACCATCAACATGTGATTGCAGTTCTGTTCTTGCTTTCCCCCATCGGACCTTTTTTGTTGACTCGCTTTCATTTCTTTTCTTCCCTTTCCTCCATTCAGTGGGGGTGGATATTAAATGTCCCTGCCTAGGAATAGGCTGGGCTGTAGGAAATGACCATGAGGCCCAGCATTTCACCTCCAGGTCACTGGTCTAGTCCAGCTGCAAACAGAAGTGAGATAAGTAGTTGACATGTGACCACGGTTCCGTTGGCTGTGTGTGAAACGAGTTGGTGGGCTGAGTGTGTCCACTGGAACCCACGGGTAGAAACACTGCCTGGAGGTTTGAACTGGGGAAGTCACGGGGGCTCTCCTGATAGTTGCTGACTCACTGACCTGATGTACAAATGCAGAGGAGTTGACTTGAGCAAGTTTCCAGCCCAGGGGTCCTCCTACGCTCCCTGGAAAGTTCTCCCAGAGCAAGCAACTGTCCAGGGCAAAGGAGTGGATGTAGAGACTTTTTGGCCCCTAGGTGAAACTCAAATTTCCCAGTTTCAGGGGAGAAATATTTCATCAGTAAATTTCTCACCTTGGCTATTCTCTCCAAGTTCCCTGACCTCTTTTCTCACCTGCTCCCCCTTCCCCCCAATACAGTCGTCACCTTTCCTTCCCTCCAGGCCCCCCACCTTCCACACTGACTCATCCCATCAAAGATGCTTTAACGAGAACCACAAATAAACATTTTCCAGCCACTCTGAAGAACAGCAAATTTTACCCAGCCAGACATGAAAAAAAAAAAAGTTGGACTATTTCCTCCAACTCTGGAAAAATGTGCAACTCCTCTTTTGGGTTAGAGTACATGGAGCTCTTCTAGCTATTTTTATTTCTCATCTTTCCTCTCTCTATGGCTTCAAAATACAAACCAGTCTTTGCTCCTTCCCCACTCCAGTTTGGCCGCTGCCTCTCAGATATCCACCTTTATTTCAATCCCAAGTCCAGCTCTCACAGGGTACATCAGCAGGAATAGAAGCTATCCCAGGTGGGACTGGGTCATCCATCCACTTACGCTTAGTCTCAGTGCCCAATTTGACCTAGAGGATCACTTGGAGTGCGGGAAACGAGTTAAGTCGGCTCGCGTGAATTGCGCGTACTCCGCGGGAGCCGTCTTAACTTGGTTCATATAGATTTGCGGTGGAGTGCGGGAAACGTGTAAACTCGGGCCGATTGTAACTGCGTATTACCAAATATTTGTTTGTTTGCCGTTCACAAAGATACCTACCTGCGTATGCGAACCGTTTCATACCCATTGGGGTAATAGGTATCATAAAAATCCCTGATTTTGCGCGGGAAACCTAAATAATTGCCCGAGCCATCTTATATTTTGGCAGGAAATTCACCCGACACCGTAGTGGGATGATAGGATTTTAATATCTATTCTGCACCTGGCATAGGCCAGGCTCCCCTAATGCAGAGAATGCAGAGATGAACATGGTACCGAGTGGGATGAGGAGTGAGAAATTACAATACAATGCGCACCACAAGAGAGGTGAGCAGCCCCACAGACACACTGAGGAGGAGTCTTAGGCCCTGTCCAAGGGACACAGATCCTATTGGAGTAGTGAGAGAAGGTAGGCATGGGGAGGAGGCATTACTATAAGAAAGAGGCAAAGGTGAGATAAAGCACAGACCAAGAGCGCACAACACCTGGCCTGTGGAACAGATGGTGGGCACAGAAGGGTCACTGCCAGTAGTCAGGACAGAGCCAAAAACATTTTCCAAATGGAAGTAACAGGGGAGGTTGGGGATGTTGCTAATCTTGGAAGAAAGTACTGATTTAAAATATTGTTTCAGAAAAAAAAAAGTGGTGATCTTGTTACCACTGGTTTAATTAAACTGTTTTTGAGTTATGTGAAGATTTTTATTCCAATGTCAAGCTGTGTATTTCACATTCTTCAAACTTTACTTAAGTCATGATTATATTCATCGATACAAGAAATAATGTAAATCCTTGTGCAAGAAATATTGTTAATCCAGCAGACAATCCCCAAACTTCATTTCAGCCAATCATTTCAACTTCCTCCCCCATGAAATGTTCAACTAGAGCTATTGACCTGAACATAAACTTGCTCGATGTTCATGTACTGTCCTAGGTGATGGGAGGGGCCATGAATAAGACATGGTCTCTTCCTGCAGGCACATTTTAGCCTAGGAGGAGAAAAATAGCTGTAAAACTGAATAACTTGGGAGGATGATTATTACTGCTGCTATAAAAATGCAAGGTGCTGAAGAAGGAAAAATTATTTTGGTCTGGGATAATACACTGAGAGAAAGGGATAAAGATGGAAGAAGAGAATGAGCATTTGATTTCGTAACCACACCATGTCAGAGACTGGCCAGACACTTCATATACTTCATAGAGGTGGCAGGTGCATGGAACCCTGAACTCTGGGTGAGATGTCAGAGTCTAGAATGGCAAACATAGGCATCTCAGAGGGAGGAAGTAGTGTGAACCAATATGGAGATGGGAGGTACAGAGGATTGAGAAATACTGAGCAATCTGCAGAGGATTGAGTCATAGGAACATATACTGGTGCAGAGGAAAACGCTGATTTCAGCCATATGATGAAGGGTTTGCATGCCACTCTAACACAGCTAGACACCATGCTCCAAGATGGGGAAAGACATAGAATATTTTCAGTACCAAGGAGAGTAAAATGGATATTCTTTCTTGTTGGATAGAATCTAACCACGCACTATGCATCAAACAAGTACATTATAATATTGGTTAATTTGCTGCTACTTGCATTGCACAGAGACTATACACTATCCTGTTATGATAGCAATCACAGCAGTTCACCTTTCTTGTCAGATATGGGACATGTTTCTGAAAAATATGCATGTTTAGGCCAATCCCAGCCAGTCAGAATGAAGCTAAAGTGTAATTTTCATACCTGCACTCCGTCTCAAATACCAGACTCATTTGTAAAGACACTTTTCAAAAATAAGTGGCAGAACCTGCCCTCTTTATAAATGACAGATTCTAAAATGCTGCAGTACAGTTCTTCAAACTCAGAGGAATCACTTTTGGGAAACATCAGACACACACTATCCCTCCCCACCAAGGATAACATGACTTGCTTTAATCTTTAAAACCAAGTTTGAAAACTCAAGCAAAATGTAAACACATTTCATGGAATGAAATTTCACGTAATAAACTCTGTGGAGTAACAAATACTCCGAAAGGCAGTGTGGCAATGCCGCTCTGCATTCGACAGAAGGTCAAAGACCCTCTGGGAGATTTCGATGTGACCTCCTCCAGCAGGGCCACAACTAAAACCTTCAACAAGTTCACCGAGCCTTTATGGAAGATAATGGATGGTGGACCCAGAATGCTACTTTGCAAGCCGTAAGTGGTGCTTTCAAATAACCTACCTAAAAACACAAGTACTACACTTATGGCTAAAGAAGAAAAAAATGGGGTAAACCACAGAAGGAAGTTGAACTTTTGCTGGTCAAAGCCATGGTTTCCCAATGACACGCTGTGGTATTCACACTGTGGGTGTGAGATGATGCCACGAGATACCTCTGAGGTTCTTGTGAAAGTCATCATTTTCAAACCACACTTCCCCACTATATTCCTGAGCAGAGAGAGCCCTACTCTTAAAACTTAAAAAAATTCAAGCTGTAAGTTGTTGAAACCAAATGGTCTAAACTAGTGATTTTTAACAGGTATGCCACAAGAATTTTTAAAACATGCAATACCTGACTAGGAGCACTGTCCTCTTTTCCCTGAGATGATCAAATTTAAAAATGACAACTGTCAGCATAACAAGAGCTGTCTGGTGTGAATGAATCAAAATTATACTTTTTTTGCCAGATCAGCAAAAATATACTTTTTGGTGTGCCGCATAATTTTAGCAATTAGTTTATGTGTGCCATGAGATGAAAAAGGTTGAAAATCGCTGGTCTAATCCCTTGACAAATGTAATACTACATATGTATATCAACATGTCTTACAACTTGTAAAAACCTTCTTATCTTTTCCATTATAATTTATATATATATATATATATATATATATATATGTGTGTGTGTGTGTCAGAATTAAGTCATTCATAATGTATTAGAAAAATAAATATAAAATAAATAAAATATGGACAATATAACTCATTCCATTTCCCTGGTCCTTTGATTTGAATGACATACACACAGCCCTACTTTATTTTCTCACATTCATTAGATACTTACTAGTATTTCCCCATTACATACTGCGTATACGATACAACAGTTTTAGAAGATTTATGGAAATAAAAATAATTTTTCTAATGACAAAGCACTTATATTAAGCATGTTAACATCTAAAAAAATTTTAGAAAGCCTTTTGCTACCACTTACAGTGAATTTTTAATTAAACACAATCCATGTTGAGTCAGGGTGAAATAGTGAACACAGTTCAAAACAAATACTTTCTGGTGTCATTTATCTCACTGGAAAGAGAAACCATATTTGTGCTATTAATAACTATATTTTCACATTTTCATGATCATCTTTTATGCTGACAAGCAGCTAATCCTCTTTGAAAACCTTTAATGTCTTTGCTATAAAATGTCAATACTAAAGTTCAAATTTCTATGTTAATCTCTAAGTAAAGGTTTATTTTTAGAACAGTCCATTATTATTTCTGCATTTGAGGGAACAAGGCATTACTCAAGAGGGGAAACTAACAAGAACAAAAGCAAATGAACTGAGAGGGAATTATCCGCATAGAATATGGGAAAGACACCCCAAAAGCAATGAGTTAAACCAGCTCTTGAAAGAAATTAAATATGAATGATCCAAAAGTTAATACATCTATTCAAAAAGAGAACCTGGCCAGACATTACATGAAAAATAAAATCCTTAGGATATTACAATAATAATGATGCAATCAAATTCATGATGATCGGTTAATTTTTTTCTCTCTGTAAATAGAATACCTGACAGTTAAGAGCATCAGCATAAATTTTTCTTTGGGTTAAAATAGCTGATTTGAGAAGATGGTAAAAATGACCTCCACTTCCAATTCACTTTATGACTTGCAGATACAATACCAGGTGATAATGCCATTGTTTTGAATTGCTTTTTCTTTACTTGTTCCTAGATATTAGATTCCAACGCTAATCTCTCCTGTGTGGCCACAGTTACTGTTCTCTTGAATTATTAAAGGGATTTGGGGTCGTAAATTAATCTCATGTAAAGAATCAATACCATACATACCTAAAACATATGTTATTAACTAATGTTACCCCAATACATTTGTTTTTTAAAAATCAATAGCATCCTAATTAACTCAGAAATTGCAATATGTCCAGGCCAATCGTATATTTGTAGTCTATTACTGTTTGTAATATAAACTTTGTGCTTGCTATTGATCCTACTTTCACAGAGAAGTATAGGCTTTATATGTCTCTGTGCATGTCTCTGTGTGTATATACCTGAAAATATTCCTTTATGATAGGCAAATTATTAAAACCACTTATTCACCTTTTTCATCAATTCACAGTGTACTTCTACATCACCCTCAACTTAGAAATATATATTTCTTTTGAAATCAGACAAATGCAGTTGTTTTTGCCAATAAAAGAAATTGAGTTATTGTTTTGATTAGGCTACTCAGAGAATAACTATAAGGGTTTTCACCTACGTGATTAAGATTGATTGATGGCTTATTATGTGTTAGGTCCTGTGGTACAGCAACTAAGACAATGAATGAAGTCTAAACTGGAGACTAACAGAAGTGTATCCCTTACTACATATGCTAAATTAAATTAAAAGGTATGTGATTGAAATGTACTTAAAGTTAACAGAATCCAATCCACAACCATCTGAATGAAATGTATTTTGAATAGATAGAGTGCTATAGATTGAAAATTCCTTCCATAGTCTTACCTCCACATATCTTTAAAAAGACTGACAAGAAGTGAATTCATAGTATAGGTTGTGTTTCCTCAAAGGTTAAATTTACTCAGGCTGCACAATTATTCAACCACAACTTGTCTTTGCATATGAAGTAGAAGACTGGTTGAGTGGATTACAGCGTAACACCTTTTTACTAGTATCCAACAAATAAAAATAGGCAAAACAAGTTGATAAATTAATTTTTAAAAATACTAGCTTCTCAGCCATAGATTTCAATTTAGATTTAACTGGAGCTTTTGATAATCTTACCATACCAAAAAAATAATAGTAATAACACTATGGTTTTAATATATATTACATATATTCTTTTAAAAATTCACTATCATTAAATCTTTAAAAATGTAAAAATTAACTTATTTTCAGTATAGTTTTAGTGGTAGATGCATTTCATAGCGTTAAAAATGAAAAATACACATAGGGTATATGCAGCCTTGATCTACTGGTTCACACGTGAACTACTGGTTCACATTAACTAGCAATACTGAGCAGCCCAGAGCACACTGCACGATGTCAAAGTCCTCAGCATGACATCTGGGTGCCAGGGCCCACTGCGGGTTCTGTCATTTCCCTCTGGCCCTGGGGTGATTTCTGCTGTGTGCACTTTACTGAACTTTCAGAACCACACATAATTGGGGTTTTTCCATCTCGTTAATTTGTGTATTTTACCTTTTTAAGGCAATACTCTCCAGCCTTTATTTTTCTTTGACAAACCATCATTTCCTCCTCCTCCATCCACCCGATCATAATTAATTTATATTGTTTTTTAGCAAATTGGCCCTAATTAGGTGGTTCCATTGGTGATCAACCCCATGATTCACTCTGTAGTCTGACACAACATGTTTATTCTAAACTTTGTGCAAATCTAAAACAAGTTGTTTGAAAGTATTCCATCAACAATAATGCTTTTCTAAAAAGGCTTGTCCACAAAGTCTAGGTGGAGCAAAACACATGAAGGGAAATCTTATTTTAGCCTAAGGAGTTGAAGGAATCAAGCGGTCCATCTCTCCTCTTTTGTTTTACTCTGTTGACTAGACAGGAAACTGACATAACACAGGCCTTCCTCCTTTGAAAACCAGAGCAAATCTTTACTGAAACAGTTCATTGCACCAAGAAGAGGAAAAACTCACTGTCCGGTCATCTGTGAATGGTTTTCAAATGCTTTGGTCCATAAAAAAAGTAGAAGTAAAAGTTTCTTGTTAAGAATGTATTGAGAACGTGAGAAAATGTTACAATTTTAAATTGAAATGAGTCAAGCATTCTTCTTGAATTCTTTTGATGTCATGAACACAGAAATTAGAGGTCGACTACTGTCAACTGACATGCATTGCCAGGTAGGACCATTGACCAAAATATCACACTCCCAGGCAGCTCCTTTTTCTCCATGTGTGAGATGTGCAGCTGTTGCCAGTTCCTCTGAATGTTGCTGACCTTGAGAGACTACGTCACCATGCAGCCCAATCTTAAATCTCTATCCTGATCTCTGAAGCTGGGGACTACCCTTCTGTTCATGCCACCACCACCTCTGCACCCCCACCCTCTTGTTACCACTACAGAGGATGGGCCCACCACTTACCGAGCTCCTACATCCTTAGTGCTATCATTTAACAAAGACCAGGTATCACCACAGAGACTACAAGACAATATCTTCTTTCCTACTCTCCTAGAGCTAAGTGTGGAATTCATGGGTCTCATACTGACATGAAGAGTTAGTGTTGCTCTGTTTAATGAGCACGGTTTCAGTGGGAGGAAATGAAGAGCTCTGGAGATGGATGGTGGTGATGGCTATGAACATGCTTCAAGGTGCTGAACTGTACATTTAAAAATGGTTAAAATGGCAAGTTGTAAATTATGTATATTTTACCACAATAAGAAAAAGGTTTTTTAAAAAAAAGTTTTCTTCAAAAACTCTGCTAACTCTCCTTAAAGCCTCAATGCTCTCCGAATAGCATTCTTGCTGGAGATTCATGCCAATCAAAAGAGACAGCCTGTCATCCTTGGGAGGGAGAGATGAACCCACCAGAGATTTCTCAGCTCACATAAGCCTTCCTCACATTCCTACAGAATGGGCTGCCTTCTCTAAAAACTGGCAACCAAGTGCTTTGCTGTTGGGTTCTAATTTTGGATTCTCTGAAAAAAACTGTTGTTTGCTCCCTTTCTACCTACCAGATTTGGGGCCCTCCTTACTTACTGTGGCTACATTCTCCTGGAGCACTACCATTTGTGTGTGTGTGTGTGTGAGAGAGAGAGAGAGAGAGAGAGAATTGACATACATCAATCACTGCATAAAGTTAAGGTGTACAGCATCATTTCTTTTTTTAAATTTTGTTTTATTGCTTTAAGTATTACAAAGAGTATTACATATGTCTCCTTTTTCCCCCCTTGACCTTCCCCTGGCCTCTCCTATCCCCCAGTGTCTTGTGTCCATTGGTTATGGCTTATATGCATGCATACATTTATTATATTTAGGAAAAGAAAGCCTAAGTACTTCTTTGACTCTCCAGCAGCCCAAGAATGCCCTAGCCTTTGAATCAAGTATCTCCTCAAATTCCTCAAAATGTATTTAAGGCTCAATTTTCATAAACCAAGAAGGAAGACACAACATGCAGAGAGATGGCTCTATTTAAATCACTCCTAGAAAGCACTGCTATCCACTGTCCCCAAGGGAATCCACCCAAAGGGGATACTAAGACATTTAGGCACACATCAGGGATTTGCATCAGCGGGGACTGACCCTGGCATCTGGCTGGAGTGTCATCACTGTGAGAAACTTTGTTTGAAAACTGCGTTACCACTCCCTATGAGATTCGCCACACAAAGACGGCGGGCGTGAGGGAAATCAGTGCAGAGGCATTTGGGCCCTTGGCCAGACATTGTCTCCTAACAATACACACATTTCTTCCTATTTTCATGCCTAGTGCCCTGTCCAGTGCCTGTCACGTAGCAGGAACTTCAGCACGCATCTGAACAAGACATCTAAGGAGGCCAGAGCCACGCAAGGACATACTGACTGTCTCAAGGGTGACAGTGAGATGACTCATGCAAGACCACCACACAGTGAGTCCACAGGGCAGAACGGGATCTACATTCCAGCTGTGAACAAGTGAGAAGCCAGAACACACAGAGTCCTGGTAAAGAATTTCAAAAACACACAGGAGCTCATGGCTCCCCCCTCCATTCCGCCTGCATGTGGTTCTACACCAAATTTCAATAAAATGGAGTGTGTTGTCTTTGAACCTATATGGGAGGAGGAAGGGAAAGGAGCCAATGTTGTTTTTTTTTTGAGCACCTAATATGAACTTTAGAAACAGGTTCTCATTTAATCATCACCAAACCACGAAAGGTGCTCCAGTTCCACAGATCTGGAGAGCCCAGCAACACCAGCCATGAAGTGGAGGGGATAAGAACTGCACAACTGCACGGTGGCCTGATCCCAAAGTCCTGGCTCTTTCCACAATAAGCTGCCTCTACGAAGGTCTTGAACCATCAACCCTCCCAATAGATGACAGTATGAAGCTGACTTCAAAACATGCTTGCCCCCCTTCAGGTTAGTGATAACTGAACTATCCAATATACAAGTTGATGTATATTTACTTATAGTACATCCAAAATGTGTGCATTTTAAAATCTTCATATTCATCTCTCCTTCTCACTCTGAATTCTAGCCTTTATTTGGACAAAATTACACAGAAATCAACAACCTCTGAGATGCTTTCCATCCCATAATCATGCCACTGTGCTGAGAGGAAATACGGTGCACAGGGTTTGGAGTTCAGACAATGGGAAGGGAAGTATAAACAAAACATTTTCAGGGGAAACACATGTCTCCTGATTCAGCTGCACTAATGAATAGCACCTACCTGGAATTTCCAGGTTAAGGGTCTATATTTCCAAGCTGTCTTGATCTACTGCCCTACTAAATTTTCCACTCAATCCTAATGATTTTCCCCTCTCAAGGAATAGGATATAAAATCTTTACTTCATTTCGAGTGTTGCAAAGAACCAATCAACATTTTCTGCTCCACAGACTTCATGAGCATAAGGAGCTCCTCAGAGTGGAGAGTGGCGGGCCAGAGTTCTGCACTCAAAATTATGAATCTGAATTTCAATTAAATGACTCAAACTTCTCCCCAGCAGATAGCTCTAGCTGGCTCAACCCTACCAGCTCTTCAACCTTCCAGAAGAAAGATATATCCTTTATGGATATAATGTGTAAAGCATTCAGTGAAAATTGAGTAAAAAAAATACACGGTATATCCTTCTCTACTCCAAGACAGAGAGAAAACCATCTGGACCCTTTATGGAATGATATTATACTTCATCTAGCACTTTGCAATTGGGAACTTAAGTTCCAATGAGAAACTAGAGAGTACTATGCAATCAGTAAGTACTGGGAAATCACCCAATCATTCCCAATAACAAGTACAAAGCAGATCATTAAGGGAAATTGAACATCTCCCCCTTACAAACCTACTTTGAAACCTGCATTAAAAATGAGCAAGTTTTGTATTATCATCAAAATGGAGTTTATGTTATTTTTCTAATGAATGAAAAACTAACTTTACCTCATGTGTGGGATAATAAAAATCTCACCAATTGCATAATTAATGAAAATGTAAATAGCTGAAATGGTGTATTATTTTGAAGATCATTTCTTGCAAACACTTATTAGGGTTATTTTATGAATTGTACAGAAATGTAAGCTTGGGCTATGTACATTAGGACCAAGTAAAAATAACATCTAACTATGAATCTTAAAAAAAATCCAAAATTAAATTTAAATGTTTACTATTCTTCAACAAAGAAATAAGTAGGCCAGATTTTTTTTTTCAAAGCCCAAACATCTGTAAAAGTTGTATCAAAAGACAAAGTTCAGAACATCCTCATCCCGAGAGCTGTTTGGCAGTAATGCAGGGCAGCAGCTGTATTCCCAGCATGCACTTTAAATAAGACAACTTTCCCAACAGATGCCCCAGGCCATGTCCCCCACCCTCTTCCAAATCAGGAATTCAGTACAAGGGCTGAGTTGGCATTCAATCCACACTTCTCACGAGTCTGGGTTAATTAGTTTCTGAGGTCGAAGGCCCACAGACTGTAGTCCTGATTCATGGGAAGAACATAGACTAAACTTTGAAGGAGTTGCAAACCATAAATGTAAGCTCTCAGCTCTCAGGAACATGTTTGCTGTTCCCGGGAGAATCATTAATTCTATCCTCTGGAATTAACTCAGTCAACTGCCCAGGCTGCACAGGCCCCTGCTGAAAACTGAAAACTTAGCAACTATCCCTCTTTACCCCCTTGCAGCCCAGATCCAAATACAGGTTTCTGATAACTCCTCAGAGGGACAGAGGGAGGGTAGGAGAAGAGGAGGGAGGGGAGGGAGGAGAAAGAAGTAAAAGGTTAAAATAATGTATTTTGACAGATGCACTGTCATGCCTCCCTTTTCTGAATAAATCAAGAAAGAGCAATTCTAGTCCCATAAATTAATTCTTTAAATCCAAAAATAATTCATTTTTTTAGAAAGTAAACTGTCTTCACATACTACTTTGGTCCACTGACTCAAATGTATTAATATAAGTCTCTCCCTCTCTTTCCCCTCTTTCCCCTCCGCATCCCATTACTCAGGCATTTCAGGGGAGTGGGGGGCAATATCCTCTAGAGCAGTGGTTCTCAAACTTCCTAATGCCGCGACCCTTTAATACAGTTCCTCATGTTGTGGTGACCCCCAACCATAAAATTATTTTCGTTGCTACTTCATAACTGTAATCTTGCTACTGTTATGAATCATAATGTACATATCTGATATGCAGGATGTATTTAGGCGACCCCCAAAGGGGTCGCGACCCACAGGTTGAGAACCGCTGCTCTAGAGCTATGAGCTAACAGGGCCACTGGCCCCAGACCAGATAAGCTCAGGGACCAAGGCCTCTTGAGTTCTTGGATGTTCTTTTGACACTTTTCCTACTGTATCCTACTTTGTTTTAACAGATTTTTCTTTACCTCCTAATCTGATACTAAAAACCAGGGTGTTAGAATGCCAGGCACTCTGTAGAGGCACTGGGTTTGACAACATGGTCTCACCCTCAGCCTTGAGGATTCAGATAACTTTGCATGTCCTTCTCAGGTCTCAGCTAAGCTCCAAATGCAAGTTCAAATGTAAGCAATCTGGGAGCCACGTGAAGCATGACCTCATTTCCTTCAGTGAGATGAAGGGCAGGATAAAGAAAGAAAGGTAGGAAGGTAGGAAATCACAAAAAGATGAAAGAGGGAAGAGTCAACTGCAATAAAAATTTGATTTTTTTCCCCATGTGCGAATTTCATAATTCTCCTACACAGGCCAGTTTGCGTACATCAACAAAGCCAGAAAGGCCTGGGATGTGTTCTAAATAAGGCTATCAAAGAAGTCCAAAGCAAAAGGATCAAGGAGGTAAGCCACAGTTCCCATAGTAAGAGAGTGCCCCATCCTTAGCTAACATTGTATACAGTTACTGCTTGTATTGTTAGCTCAGAAATGACCCACATCTATACTTTCACAAAGGATCAAAGAAACCGACACGTGAGCACCACACACAATCAGATCAGAGTTTGACATTGAAAGAAAGTGCAAAAATAATATTAGAAAACTATATATTAATCTTGCAAATGCTTGAAAACATTATATTTTAGAGCAAATTGGCAATGTGCATGTATATTGTGGATGCCCTTCGACTCAGTCCATATGAATGACAAGTAATAATGATTTAAAAAAAAAGACTAGAGTCATCCTAAATGTGTCATAAAAATGAACTGGACTAATTGAGAAAAATTTCTAAATCTGATAACATACTCATGACATATTGTTAGGTGAAGAAAGAAGGCTAAAAAGATGTTTACATGGTTTGATTTCAATTTTATTTTAAAGCTTTTTAGCATAAAAACTACAAGAAAGCAAAAAAACAAAAGTGCAGCCTATTCTGATAAGGGCACACTCAGCCAATGGGCCTAACAAAGCTGACCACTGGCTACAACGGTGACATGGCACCATCGCTAGCTTTCAGGAACATGGAATCAGGTAGAGACCCCTCAGTAGTCTCTACCTCCTTGCACATTCTGTGAAGAAATATAGTGAACAAGTAGATTTATTTTCTGAATTACTGTTTGCATTCCTGCAGTACTGTATCCTGTAGGCAAGTCTTAGATTCTGGGAGCTGCCCAAAGACGACACTTGAGCCAGTCATTTTAATTCAATTTCAGTCGGGGCCATTCCTCATCATCAGAGGAACAGATTTAGACTGAACACCAGGCTCAGTCGTCTTTACAGGAATTCCTGAGGACCAACCCAGAAACCGACATGCCCATCAGGGTGACCCTTGGGGGGCAGGAAGAGCGTGGTGCACACCCATCTGTCGGTGTTGTTCCTGAGTTAGTCACGGATGCCCAGCACATGGAGGAATAGATGCCTATGGTGACAGTTCCCAGCCGTTACACAGCAAGCACGGACTGAGCTGGCAGCCAGAGTGGGGATGCCTGCATACCCTGAAGAATGAAGTCATGCGCTGGCCTGCACCCGGGAAATCCTACACAGCAAAAGATCACCACCGAGATAAAGGGCTGAAAGCTATTCCCCAATTCAGCGGTTTCAGTGGCAAAGTCTGGCAACGAGCTGACAGAATGCAGCATCCACATAGCATCAAGCTCCGGGCAACCGCTCAAGCACTTAGAGAGATGTCAAGTCAACTTCCTCTCCGCTGTGAGATGGACATGTCACGACCAGCTTCCTGAGCGAGCCGTCACTGTCGGCTTGAATCATACTGCAGGGGAAGCAAGACAAGGCCTCCAACCCCAGCATCCTCCGCCCCAGCCTTGGAGTTATGCGGATGGAGATGTGGCCCCCGAGCTGGGTGCGGGTGAGAAAATGCCTGGCGGCCTCCAGGAAGACCGGCCAACGTAGCGATGAAATGCACATACCACCCTGGACGGGACGCTGGCACTGGGAAACACACTAGAAAGGATTTTGGCTAATCAACAAAATTTTAAAATAAACAGTATTTCGGATATAGAATCATAACAACGTTCCATTTCCTGACTTCCATAAATATGTTACATTTAGTGAAAAGATATCCTTATTTTTGGATATAAGGCTGACGTGTTTAGGGCTAAGGGGGAAAACTTCAACAACTTACGCTCAAATGGCTGGGAAAAATGTAATTATAACACTGTGGAAGGGAGAAAACACAAGTGAGGCAAAATGTAAGTAAGTAATGAATCCAGTTGGAAAGTATTCACTGTACTTTTATAATTCTTGCAACTTTCTTATAAGATTAATTTTTTTTTAAAAAAACCGTTTTTAAAGCTAGATAAAGAAACATTAGAAAATTGGAATGGAAAGCAAAATTTTTAATTGGGTGTGAGGCAGCTGAGTTGCATTCCCCTGGGGACAGCAGCCTGGACCAAACATACAGCAAGCCGTTTGGAGCTAAGGATCGGCCACAAAGAAAACCTCACAGCGAGGGCAATGGCTGCTGACGAGGCCACAAATGACACAGTGCAGTGCACCCTTAGGAGAAAGGATTTCCAGTCACCCAGCGGGTACGGTGGCTTCCCTGCCATCCCCACTGGCCATGTCAAGGGCAGACAACGTGCAGACCTCCTCCGTCCTGGCTTGTCAGGCCTGGAGGTGGGTGCAGAGTGCGAGGAAGGAGCAGCCCTGCCTGGTGGTGCTTGCTGTGACACGGCTGATGGACCACTCACACTTCAGCACCTCGAAGGAGGACAGAGGAAAGACTTGGGAAAGAGGGTTACTTGGGGCATTAAGGATTCCCAGTATAACGGGAGTATCCCGCCTTGGATGACACCCACAACATAAAGACGGATGTGGTTTTCTTGGACACACCCTGAATTACACAGCTCTAATCTGAGGGCTGCCCCGGGCACAGATGCCATGTGCATGGTTGGGAAACAGAGAGCCTGAGGAATCTTGCCAAAGCATCTCTGTGCTCCCAGGGCCAGCCACCTGCAGCCAGCTTTCTCTTCAGCAGTCCTGATCACTCTGCAGGCTCCCCCACATATGGGGGGTGGGGGGGGGGGGGGGGTAGTGCTGGCTCCTTGCTCTCCAGGTTTGCAGTGACACACATTGAAAAAGCACTTGGACAAAGGAAACTACAGAGTTGGAAGTAAACGGAACTTCAGCAAGGCATGAATAATGACAATGATGTCGTCTGCAATATTTCTGGATTTTAAGACTTCAAGGGTTCCCCAAAGCAGTGATGGCGAACCTATGACACACGTGTCAGAGGTGACACGCGAACTCATTTTTTGGTTGATTTTTCTTTGTTAAATGGCATTTAAATATATAAAATAAATGTCAAAAATATAAGTCTTTGTTTTACTATGGTTGCAAATATCAAAAAATTTCTATATGTGACACAGCACCGGAGTTAAGTTAGGGTTTTTCAAAATGCTGACACGCCGAGCTCAAAAGGTTCGCCATCACTGCCCCAAAGCATAGCACTGGAATTGCTTCAGAATAAGGAACCTAACAGCTGTTTCACGGGTAAACACATAGTCCTATAAAACATCTAGGCTGATGCGTAGTAGGTCAGAGCTCCAAGCTCCTTAGAGATCTTTTATAGAACAATGCCGCCATGCCTTAGACTTGACACATGATCAGCACCTGGAACACAGATGCCAAAACCAAGAGAACAAAACAACTAAATACAGTTGTCACAACGTCATGCATCTGATTCCAGGGAAAAGGTTCAATAAGCCATGACTAAATGCCCACTATATAAGACACGGTGGCCGGCCTCTATGAACATACAGACATCTGCCTAGAGAGCAGAAGGCACTGCCACACCTGCACAGGACAGGAAAGATGACCTACAGATGCCTCTCTCCAGTGCTTTCATGAGCCTTTGAGAGCCTCAAGGCCAGGCTTAGGATCTTGGACTTGACACAGGATGCAAAGATGGCAGGAACTGTTTGGATGAAGAGAGGAGGGACAAAGGGATAGACAGGGAAAGACTTGGCATAACCAGATCTCTTTAGGAAGGAAAAGGCCATCCTTGCCTAGTCAGGTGAGTGCTTAACAAAAACTTGTTGAGTTAAAGAATGATAGTCACTTGGCTTTCCCAGAGGATTTTAGTGTGATTTGGCAAGCAAAAAAAAAAAAAAGATTTTGAATTTCACACTCAGTTAAATATTGGCTGTGCACAACTGGCCGAGTAGCTTAACCTCTCTGAACTTCAGCACTCTTGTCCGTGAATATGGGAATAATCCCTACCTCTTAAGATAATTGTGAAAGGACTTACTGAAAATGCAGCTGGCACATGGTAGGCCCAACGAATCTTCCTTTTTCTTTCGCTAATCTTCCAATAGAGGGCAGGTTAAAGCAAGGAGGATGGAGCTTGTTTGAAGCAGTGTGGAATGGGAAGTGACCTCAAAGGAGGAGAAACAGAGCCATGGCCTTCAGGGGCCCAGCATTGGGAAGTCACTGGGTGTAGAGGCCACATCTTCACACACCTCGATGGCCCTCTGGCCATCACCGAACACCTCCCAGAGCACAGTGATGGCGAGTCTTAACCAGACGACCCTGAGCCATTTAGAAAAGGCTCAATTATACAGACGCTGTGCTCCCTTAAGAAAGGGTTATGCATAACCTATTTTACAAAATACGCTGATGGCTAAAATTTTAAAAATTATTATAGCACCTTAAGAAAGCATCGGAGCATTAGCTCATAGCCAAGGAAAGAACTCATTTCCTGATGTCAGAAAAAATAAGACTTTTCTATCCTCCAGTGTGCAAATCACATGGTTAAAAAAAAAAAAAAAAAACATGTTTATGGGATTATTTATTAATATAGGAAACTAGGATAACCAAACTAAACACATTTATAAAATCAGGAGTGCCTATATTGTTTTTCTGTAGCATAGTTCCTGCTACACTATAAACTGACCTAAAACTATTTTGAAAAATGCTGACAGGTTGGACCTGTTTCATAGGCATTAAATGAATACAGAAACTGGGAAATGAAGGACATTTGGAATGATGATCAGATCAGTTAATTACCTTATTTCATATATTTATAACAATCAGTGTCAGAAACTATTAAGAAAGCATAAAAGTAAAGGCAGCTTCCGGAGCTCACTAGACATCAGCCATGTCTCCTTGAACTGAACTCATGAGTGCGGGCCACCTCTATCATCACTGGTCATCATCGCGACAGCTGGTGGGACAGGCGTGCAATGGCGGCCCTGAGCCCTGCAGTGCAGGTCCTCGCTAACCACAGGCCACAGCGAGGCCCAATCGACTTAGCCAGAGGACACTAACCTGAGGGCCCTTTGTGGGAGTTTCTGGAGTGAGTGATTACACTGTGAAGATCATATTTCAAGGTCCAAACCAAACAGAAAAACAGGATCTCCCCAGGCTGCTCAGCTGGGGGAATGGATCCTTACGCCTCACAAGATTGGTAAATAGCTGAAATGGCAGCAGGACACTGGGCACCGTGAAGCCAGAAGCATGTAAATGCTCTGACAGCTGCAGTGGTTGTGACCTAATTCTAGGAGATGCCAAAATGAAACCAGACCTGCGAAAGGACAATAGCATTCCTCTTTCCCACCCTCCTCACACAGCTGCTGGCTGGCTTAGGTTTGAAATATTTGACTCAGATCAGTCAGATGTGGCCGCAGTTCACCTGGATGACGAGAGAGACTTTGAAGCTACAACAAAGGCAGGTCAGAGCAGCTTGGGAGCTGAAATTGGTGCCTCCTCTTTACCGAGAAAGCACAGATAGAGAAGCAATAGGAAGATTAACCCACCAGAAACTGATCTGTGATCGTCAGGCCATCCACTCAGAGTATATTAGGGATTACTCTTTAAAGCTCTTTTTTAATTAATAACTGCAATTTTCCTCCAATTTCCTCATCAGATTAACAGGGAAAAAATCATGTGAAATAACATGGAATAACTAAGAAGATAGTATCAAAACTGACAAAACAATGATAGAAGCATCAACCTTGCCAGAAATCATCCAAGGCTATCATACACACAGGTCAGGAAAGGAGAGCTGTATTATCTCATACAGCTTCTTTTATTTTTATTTTATTTGATTGATTGATTTTTGGAGAGATAGAGGAAGGGAGCTAGAAACATCGATTTATTACTCTACTTATTTATGCATTCATTGGTTGTTTCTTTTATGTGCCCTGACTGGGGATAGAACCCACAACTTGGGCTTATCTGGGCAACACTCTAACCAACTGAGCTACCCAGCCAGGGCCTCATCCAGCTTTCACGGCAACTGTGGTAGGGTCATTTAATGGCTCCATTTTATACGGGAAGAAACTGGGGCACAGGGTGGGTGAGATGCGAGTCCAGGTTTCTCGGACATCCAAGTCCTGTTGTTTCCACCTCTCCACACAGCCTCCCTCGGAGCCACATGACATGGCAGGTGACATTGCTAAAATTTTGCCCTTTTCGGAGACGTCCATTTCACTAACAGTGACAATGAGCTGCACCATTAGGAAGGCTAGACTCAATGACATCACAGTAGCATTATGCACACCTAGCTCCCATAACTTGGCTTCTAAACACTGTCCTCCCATGCGGGAAGCCAGAACACTTAGGAGGAAGGCTGATTTGGGGTTGGGGCAGGGGAAAACCAGCATAAGCCTGGAATAGATATCCTGTGCGAAACACATGAGGAACGTAAAACGCTAACTCTGCCTTTTCTGAAAAGGCATCTCACAAAACACATTGGACTTCACATTTTTTTGCAACAAAAACACTCTCCAGACTCGGAATGTCAATCACGTGCATCTTTCTAAGAAATGCCTTAACTTACAGAGAGATCCCTGGACATGCTGAGCACGTGTGTGGTTGCTCATCTCAGCTGTAGGCGTGGCAGGTGCTGCCCCTGTCTCCCTGTGTTCTCATCTCTTCCAACCTCCACTGCATGCTCCCTCTCCCACATCAACAGCTCTCAGCATCATGCACACAGATGTTCGACCATGGTGAAACTTCCCTACAAACGAAGGAGGAAGAAACCAGGGGAGGCTGCTACCTGGCACCAAGGATCACTGACCTAAGCCCCCTTTATTGCCAACACAAACATGACCGGCAACATTGGGACAAGGTGGAACTTGATTTTTCTTTACACCCTGCACAGTTTAAAGGGAAACCGCAAATAATGTAGCCTTTGCTGTGCAAATGTGATATAAGTGATGTCAGAACTGTGTGCCCCATGCCTCCCACCGTCAATAGGCCAGCCCACAAGAACTGATGAGGGCGTACTGGGCTACGCACATTATTTCTCTGTGCTGACAATGCATAACCCTAAAGCAAAGTGAAGCTTTTCTTTTACATTTCTCTTTTCTGTGAAAAAAAAAAATAGTGTGTGAGTGCAAAATTTTAAATAAGCATAGTTAAAACTTTCAAAATCTTACATAAGTATATTATAAAGTTATTGAATGGCTGAACTTGTCCCAGAGAACAAGCATTTTGAGATCCAGGCTACCTTTCAGGTCTTTTTGGCACAATTGGTTTGGTTAATCACTCACTCATTATGAACAAAATAAATGTCTACTTAACCCCTACTATTGCCAGCGACTATTCTAAGTCCTAGAATGGGGAAGTGAAGCTGATAAGGTCCCAGCTATCTGGAAATGAATATTTAGAAGAACCTGAAAATCTATTATGGGTTTGTCCTAACGATCAATGAAATGATACATGTTTCTAAAAAGGTGTCATTAATTGCTAAGAACCGCTTAGAGCGCCATCCACAGCATTTTGCAGACAACAACCTTTTTCACCTCCATGAGTTCCCTGATGCATGCTCAATAAATTGCAGTTGAATAATTAATAGAATCAACAAGCAAAATATGTTTTAAGGCCACATCCCTTCCCTTACGTCAAGGCCTCAGTTTAAAGACTAGATCTTAAACTCTGAAAGCTCCAGAGAATACTTTTTATAGACGTCCATACCTTCTCCAAAACACGTAGGCCAAATTTAAATCATTGAAAATTGCAGGGTAGGTGGGGAAATACGCATAAGGATGTATGCGATGGTTCCACCTTAAGAAGCCTTTCCTTTGTCCCATTAGTTATTAGAAGTTCTGCTCTGAAGAACCAGGAGGCCTCCAGGGGAGGCAGATCTGGATCTGGATCCCGCTGCATTCCTTCCCTGCAGTGTGGCTTTAAGCAAGTCACTGACTCCCCCCCGCCGCCAAACTCCACCCCCCAGGACTCTGAGTTTCCTCCCTTTAGAGTAGAAACACTATCTAACCTGCTGAGTTAAAAAGATATATGTATTCAGGTGAGAGAATGTGATGGACACTCTACACACCAGAGCTACCTCCAGCATCATCACGGCCATTAAACTGAAACGCAGTGAGAGGAACCAAGAACCATCTGGCTGTGGCACTGATAACCACAGCATCTGCTCATTAAATCATGACATGTTAGAGGAGGAGGAAGCCATAGGGATCCACTGGTTCACTGCCCTATGACTGACATCCAAAATGTGCCTGGGCCCAAGTCATGAGCATGCAAAGAAGTAGGGACAGGACTGTAAACCATGGTGACAAATTGTGAAACAGTCGAGCAGATCTCAGTAAAACATCTGCATGATGGCTCTATTGTTGACCCAAATATTTTGTCATTTTGTTTCCAGAGCCCTAATTTAATAAATTATGACAGATGTGTGATGAGCCTCCTGTTGGGCCCCTGAGGAACACTGCCTGGCCTTCAGGACAGATCCTCGGTGTACAGCCAAATGCCTCCACTCTGCCAAAGCACGCCACACCCTGAGCGCTGCATCCAGGTTACTTGGGAATTCTGTGTATGATGTTTAATACAGGATAAAGCTAAATGTCATCAGCAGTAATTAATTAATATATGAAACATAATTATAACATGTAATATAGGGTATCCCAAAAAATGTATACACACACTTTGAATAATTATAAAGGCAGTGTTTATTAAAATATATTTTATTTTCCAAATTGAGCTATCAGCTGTTAAAGTGTGTATATATATATATACATTTTTGGGACATCCTAATTATTAATAATAAATGGCTCTGTTTTAATTAGTACGCACTATATTAGATATATCAATGTGCTAATTATATGCAAAATAATACTGAAAAATATCAGACTATTGCTATGGTATTCCGTACCAACCAATCAGAACAGACATTTGCCTGGAAGATCCAGTCCTGCACTGTGTGCTAGCTCTAACGATAAGTTCTTACATGTCATCAATACGACACAGCATAAAACCCTATGAGATGAAGGGCCCCAGTGCTTTCAGCTTGGAACAGAGATGGCAAACTGGTGGCTGGACTCAGCTTGCAGATGTCTCTTTTCACTCGTACCACATTCTAGAACTTTTTAAATGAATACTTTAAATGTGAGACTCAGTGACTATAACTTTTCTCTAGACTTTAAAAGCAGAACCACACTGGGCTCCTTCTGCTGGGACGTTGGCTTTGTCACACAGCTTGCTTCTTACTTGATGACCTCCAGTGTAGATCCTGAGTTTACGGTGTACTAATCGAGCTGAGATGATTAAAACTCGCATTCCAATATCTGAACATTTTTCATAGGGATGTCCCTCTGGAGCCCATTCCAGGGCAATAAGATACTCTCTCAGGTATTTCCATTCTGACCTCCCTGTCTTATCAACACTAATGTTTCATTTTCAACTAATTAGTCATCTCTGAAATATCACATAATAATCGCATCATTTAAAAACTAGCTGCTGACATCAAATTTGCTAATCTACTTAATTCTTTATTTTCTCCCATTTTTTCCCTGAAAGCTCAGATATAATGACTCATCTTTTCTGAACATCTTTTTATCCGGGATTGCAAAGTACTTAATGTAATAATCCCTCCTTAGAGTTACCATGACAACTTGGTGGCCAGGGTACCAGCAACACATGTCCAATCTTCTTTCTTCCTCAACTATGCAGGGACCACACCTGCTTCCTAGGGTCTGTGATCTCTTCTCAGATTTCTTGGAAATGGAGCCTTTCAACTCTGTTTTAGCTCTTCATGATGATTCATTCCATCCTTTACACAGTTGGCCCTTGCACAGATTTTATTCCTTCCTCCCTCATATCTTCCTTGACCTAAGTCTTACATGTTGAGTAAGTTAAAGTTCACCAGCATTTTTAGTTTCTTGACATTTCCACAAATATTCATTAGGTTTCATTTTCCTTTAATTCCCATATCATCTTTTAAAATTGTTAGTACTTTCACTCTCTAATATTTTTTCAAACTTTAAACATTATTACCTTTTTTTATCAATATGGTAATACATCTTAACGTTATTGCATTTGACGGAAAATTTTTAAGATTATTTCATACTTACCTAACCCTGCCTAGTTTTTAAAACTATCACAAATAGAATTCTAGTTTTCTCATTGCCAGCTCCCTTCTCTGAGATGTACATGTATCAACAAATTTTAAATAATGTCTTTCTCCTTATGATTCAGAAGATCTCAAAAGTAAGTTTCAAGAGTCATTTACAATTGTGGTAGCTGGGTGTAAATTATGGTGCAATGAAGACATAGATATAGAGAACTTTTTGTTGGTTGCCAGATGGGAGAGGGGTTCGGGCAAAAGAGAGAGATTAAGAAGTGCAAATTGGTTGTTACAGAATAGTCATGGGAAAGTAAAGTACAGCATAGGGAATATAGTCAATATTCTAATAACTAGGCGTGCTGCTATAGGGGTGTGGGATTTATTGGGATGATCATGGATTAAGTTATGTAATGTCTGGTCACTGGGGAGTACAAAAAAATAAAAATATATATTTTTTAAAAAGTTAAAGTACTTTCAACTAAAACAGTGCCTACATTGTCAGGATTTTATATTCTCCTCATCTTCTTCCAAACCTATTTTCCACTTACTTAGCTTTTTCCAGAATTTATTCACAGAATATGTATGAGTCCACTTGAAATTTTCATTCCCTTTTCAGTCTCTCCTTCCTTTCCTTATCGTTTTATTTTTATGTTCTGCATTCTGAAAAGATTTACTTATTTGAAAGAACTATACTTCATACTATACCCTGGATTCATTGAACTCCTTTTATGAAACCACTTTGAAGATTTTTTTCCCTTTGTGTGTATGCTCTTGTTTAATTCATTCATTCTTTCATTCACCCGATGTAAACCTACAGAGTACACTGTCCTGACTGCAAAGTTGTTTTTAAGTTTTCCTCCTAAAGGTTACTAGTATCTGTTTTCTACATGTTCAACAGGTATGCTTCTGATTGGTATCAAGGCCATGTCCTCTTCTTTTTTTTCCCTGTGTTCCTCTGTATTCTCCAGAACTTACATCGGCTGGAATGGGGTTGCAGTTCAGGGAAACTCTTTTCCCAGACAGAAGTTTCGATGCTATCACTTCTCAATCTGCCTATCTACCATCAGAATGTTGCTTACACATTTGCTGCGTCACATTTCGGCAGCTCAAAGGCATCCTGCTACTTTTTTTTTTTTTTTTACCTAAAAATCATGTCCTGTCCTGTAAAATGCCTTCCTTTAACCGAGGACTATGCTAAAACCCATGTCCCCCACCCCCTTCTCCCACGATTATTGTCCCACAGCCTTCAACTCTCTTTTTAAGCCAAAAGCTTTGAGCTCATATATTCCTCTATTACTTTCTGCAATCATGTTGTCACAAATATATTATCTGGCTTCAATGATGATAATTTCCCAATAAAATTTGTTTTCAAGTCGTGGTTTGTTTGTTTTTTTGTGCTTAAGTGAACAAGGTATTTTTAATGAACAAAAAGGATCTATATTAGTTTCCTGGCCACTGTAACTTCTATGCTTCTATGTCTCTGGATCTATTTTGTTCATCCGTTTATTTTGTTCATTAGATTCCACATATGAGTGAGATCATGTGATACTTGTCTTTCTCTGACTGGCTTATTTCGCTTAGCATAATACTCTCTAGGTCCCTCCATGCTGTTTCAAAGGATAATGTTTTCAAGTCTTAAAACCATAAATTATTTAATAAAATTGCCATAGACTGAGTGTTCATGTCCCCCCAAATTGTAAATGCTGCAACCCTAACCCCCCATCTATAAACTAGGAAGCGGGTCTCACCAGACACGAAGTATACTGGCACTTTGATCTTGGATGTCCCAGCTTCCAGAACCATGAGAAATAAATTTCTGTTGTTTACAAGTTACCCTGTCTATTGTGGGGTTTTTCTGTCATAGCAGCCCAAACTGAGGCAAAGATCCACTAGCCAATGCTTTTTTGTACCAAGACAAGAAATTTTTCTGCTTTCACTAAGATATATATTATACTTTCTACCTCTCATTTGGTTATTCTGGTTTCTAAATTCCATTTCTCTTTATTCCCTTTATGTACTGGAAATTATTTTGTCCTCCTCCATTTTTACTTGCTTCCCTTTCATTTTCCTTCTGTGAGTGTGGTCAGTCTATACTCATCACACCTTGTGCCTGAATTCCGGCTCCTTTTGCACTAGTTTGAACTGACTAGTACATTGGTCTTTGCCATCCCTGTCAGTGAGTTCACCAACATGTAGCTTTTCCTCCTTCCATGGTTTCCCCAAATAGTAGTTTCTCCATGCAATGTGAAACAAAGTGCTTTTCATTACCCTATGGTTCTGATTCTGTATGAAGTGTTTCAAATAAGGCCATAGCTGCTTGGGATCATCCAACTGTCTTCAATGTTTTTTAATATTTTGTTTTGCATGTACTTTTTTGCATTTTCCCAACCAGTATTTTCTCATATATACTGGACTCCCCCCGTTTCTTACAAAACCATGCCTCCCTGTATATTTTATATATTATTGCGTTTTATATTAACACGTCAACAATGACTGTTCCCCTCAGAAGGCGAGGTCTTCTAGAGTTTACTTCCACACTTTTCACCCTTCACCACAGTGACGCATTCCAGTGTTGCTCCTCCCCACAAGATGGGCTCATTCTCTGAACTCACATAACACTCAGGTTGGTATTCTGTGACATCATTTAAATAACTCAGCTTTCCAGGCAGTTCCTTGAGTGCACAAGCCATGCAACATATTATTTAATTTACTTCCTCATCTCCGGAACTTGTGCTAAACACATTCAATCTATTCTTTGTGGGGGTTCTGGGGACCACATACACACCTCTAGGTTATAGGAGAAAACCAAAATATTCCATACTCTTACTACGTATGTCTTTTCTTGCAGGGGAAAACTTCCTAGCATCAAAAACTTGACCCTTAGAAGGATTTAACAGGATTTTCTTAATAGCTTTTTTTCTCCCCAAGACTTGATATATTTAATTTTGCTACTGTTGTTCAGTTTCTAGCTAGTGCCCATCTCATACTACTCTTTCATCCTCAACCCCTAACTTTCTTTGCATTATTATTATTCAATGAATCTCCCTTTGGCATCTTTTGCCTGACTTCCATGGGCTGTCATCGAGAAGGTTGACCTGCCCTCCCTCACTGGTTGTGCCCACTGTCTTTGCCTGAGTCTTGCCATCATGTGCCAGGTACCCCAGAGAGCTCCCACCTTATACTTGCTTTAACGGATGCTAGTATCTGCACATGACTTAATTCTCTTTGGCTCTCCCTTCTTGAGACCCCCTTTCTTGACTTTCTCTTCTATATTAATCTTTTGTTTCTATTGGCAATTTCCCTTTTAATTCGGAGCTCGTTTTTATTTATAAATCCATGAAAAAATGATTACATTTGCCAGACATAAATAGCTCAGTGTTTTTTAAGGCTAGATTTTAAAAGAACCAAAATACTACATGTTTATCTGCCCAATGAACAAAGAGGAGGCAACTGACTGTTCTTGATCTGCTATGTGTTTACAGCATGCCACGCTGTGCGGCACATCCAAATTTTCATACACAGCAAAAATGCACTCTTGGTGCTCCTTACCCAGCAATGGTCGAGCACAAATTTCACATAAAGGTCAAAAATGTATCTCAAAATCTTAAAATAAAAGTCACATTCCAAACTTCAGAATTCTCATGAATGCACCACAAAGTCACCATTATGCTATTGAAAATGAAAACAATTAAGTGCTTGTATTACAAGGGAAATATTCTAAAAATGAATTCTATAGTAAAACCAAGAATCTTCAAGTTCTTGCTCACAAATCATTAGTTTGCTTTGGCTTAATTATTTTACATGGCATGATTTTTACACATCACACCTCTGTAGCCAGAGACCTATCCCACCCCTACATCTGCAGAACCAAATTTGGTGTGTTGGCTTTAAAAGTTGCCTCTAAAAATGCCATTTCCAATAATCCTTGCAAACCTCTCTCAGCTGTTCCATTCGGAAAACTTGCAACTGTTGATAATACTCTAATATAAATCTGTAGGTGAATTTCCTTTCTTTTTAAAGGAAATTCTTTGTTTTAATCAATACACTTTATAAAATCCAAAATATCTGGCTGATGGTTTCTCTCTTATTCTTCTCTCTTCTTCTTCTTCTTCTTCTTCTTCTTCTTCTTCTTCTTCTTCTCTCTCTCTCTCTCTCTCTCTCTCTCTCTCTCTCTCTCTCTCTCTCCCCCCCCATTGTGTGTGTGTGTGTGTGTGTGCGCGCGCCTAATACATTTAATTATTTACTTAGATTCTCATATTGAACTTTCTTTGCTTCAGAAGTGACCCAGTTCTTCTTATTTTATTTATTTATTTTTTGTCCAGTGCTTTTGAATCAGTTAAAAAGAGTGCTTTTTCTCCCACTCCAACCATGTGGCCCATTTTTTTAGCCACTTGGACTTAAAATCAACACTACAGTGCTAAACTTTCTCAGTAAACAGAATATCCTTTGGCTGGGGACCTCAACATCTTTGATACCATCATTTAGTTTGTGTAGTTACCAAACATGGAAGATTCTCTCTCCAGTTTTCTCCTCCTGGGATAACAGCTGTAAGAAGCAACATTGTTATGTGATGACAAGACTTTAGGAAGGGTTACCCTCATCAACAGCTGGAATTACTATTTTTTTAAAAAAACAAAACGTGAGAAACAGAAATATCGGACATTTTTCAACATTCCAAAACGTACTCTGCAGTCCTTAAAGCATATTTTATGACATTATTTAAAAACATTTTATTAATATTAGTTAATCCTAGCCCCTTGAGAATGACCAAGGGAAAAACCAGATTTTTAGTAGGCTGAAACAACCAGATTGTTTAGAAATTACCATTAAAGATAAAAAGTATTTCCCTGCTATAATAGTGACAGAGCAAAGTAAAAAAACGGAGGGGGGGAGCTTAGATTTCTAGCATATGGGTTCGTACAGAAATTCAATTTTATCTAAAATCTATAAATAAAGTAGTGAAGAAGACTAAGAAATCAAAAACCAAATCATAGCATTCTCCATCAGAAAGTGAAGTGCTGCCCAACTGGTATGGATCAGTGGTTGAGCATTGACCTATGAACCAGGAGATCATGGCTTGATTCCTAGTCAGGGTATATGCCTGGGTTGTGGGCTCGATCCCCAGGGGGGTGGGGGTGGGGCGTGCAGGAGGCAGCCGATCAATAATTCTCTTTCATCATTGATGTTTCTCTCTCTCTCTCTCTCTTTCTCTCTCTCTCCCTTCCTCTATGAACTCAATAAAATATATTCTAAAAAAAGAAAGAAAGTGAAGTGCTACGTACAAAACCTCTACTTTATGGAACATGTAGTTACTTTCAAACAAAAAAAGTTTACAAAAGATGACTTTTCTTCTCTCATGTTAAGGCAGTTTACCAGTCTGTCAAGATGTCATTTCCCACTCTCACATGCTAGCAGACATCTTCAACCCACCCGTTTCCTTCACCCATCACACAGTCAACCAATGAGTCCTGTGGATGCTTTCTTTACTCTTTATTATCACTTTCTAATTATGTCACGCATTCAAAGCTGATCACCGGGGGCTCTTAATACCATCTTCATTCCTGCTTTTCGGCCATCCCTACAGTGGCTGCTCCTATCCACATCACCCTGTCTTCTTTTCCCACGTAAATCCATTAGATTAGCAATGGCAAGTAGGCTTCTTCTCAAGTGTTGGTTCCTATCAGTCAAGGGTGGCTACTGGGAACTTTGAATTGGGAAGATTTTGAGGCCTTGCCCAAGGTCATCAAGAAGGAATGCTGTACACAACTGCAGGTCCCACCTCCAGGGCAAGGCTCACCAAGCAGCCCAGACTCCCCTTAGGGTATGCGCCATGACATCATGAGTCATGCATGATATGCCTGACAAAACCAAGACCCGTTATGTCCGCAGCCTCGAGGGCATCTCTGTGCTGGCTTCCAGCAACCATGAGCTCTTTGTCTAAGGACTCTCAAACTTTCTGCTGAAAAATCCATCTGGGAATGTGATCCTCTGTGTGATGTTCACTAGTCTGTGATTTCTGGAATTCAATATTGTTCTTTCTTGTGTGTGTTTTTTAAATCAGGGCAACAACCAGATTGTTTAGAAATTACAATTTTAATAAATACAGTCCCCCAACACCTCTCCACATTTCAAATACCAAAAAAGAGAGACAGTGATTCTGATCTCTTCTGGGAGCCCTCCAGGATCTTGGACCATCACTCACCTCCGGGCATAAAGATATGAATCAATTTAAAGTAATTAAGTGGTATATTTTCTCTCTCATTGTTTGTTGAATCAAATGGCTTTAATCTATTGCTTTGTTTGAAGAACATTTTTCTTCATAAGAAAGACAGAAGCTTACATGATTTTCTGTGTCATCAAGTAATAGAATCTGTTCAGAAAAGATGAGTCATCAAATCAGATTTCAGGGAGATATTGGAGAAAATAAAAAATAATATAGACTAGCAAATTTTATGTCAGCAGCCGGGTGTGTGTGTGTGTGTGTGTGTGTGTGTGTGTGTGTGTGTTTTAATATATTTTTATTTATTTCAGAGAGGAAGGGAGAGGTAGAGAGAGATAGAAACATCAATGATGACAGAGAATTACTGATTGGCTGCCTCCTGCACACCCCCACTGGGGATTGAGCCCACAATCCGGGTATGTGCCCTTGACCGGGAATCAAACCTGGGACCCTTCAGTCTGCAGCCCGATGCTTTATCCACTGAGCCAAACCAGCTAGAGCAGCTGCAAGTTTTTAAATCATACATATGTTTCTGCTATTTAATAGAAATAACTAATTTCCAAAAGTGAATTATATTTATGTTGACAATATAAGGAGATGGGAACGTGGGCTGTGTCCAAGGCATGATACGAAACCATTTGGAACCAGCAGGGAGGATGCAAAGGTGTCTGGGCCCTACACATGTGCACACACACAAAGTACACGTAGACGCATACATGCAACATACATAGAAGCTCCCCTCAAAGATATCCTACCATCTGAAAGCTTATGGGGTGACACCAGGCACACGTCCCAGGATGAGACATTGAGCAGTGAGCCAGGACGGACTGGGAGAGCAGCCTTGGACAGCAGCACTAGGCACCAGAGAACAGCACCCTAGAGGCAGTGATGGCTGCAGCCAGCAGCCAGGACCAGGGGAATGACCACTTCAGAGCAGGTCCACAACCTGTGGGCAGCCCCCACAGAACACAGTCCACCTGGGGCCTTGGGTGGAAGGGCTTGCAATCCACCTGCTGGGCTGCATCTGCCCAGGGAGGAGGGCTGGCAATTTCCTCACTCTTACAAAGCATCTTCTTTAGAATTCGGTTGTCCTGCCAGGGCAGAAAGAAGAATTCTGGAAACCTCTTCCAGAATACCCAATCTCACTGTCAGATGAGCACAAACCATTCCTGTCAAAGGGACCGGGATGAGGCATGACCCAGGCCTGTCACTGTGCCTGGGGGTGGGGAGGAGACAGCTTCAGATTTAACTCAGACACACTATGTTCATTGCCTGGAAGAATGTTACCTGTCATCCCCTAGAGCAGTGATGGCGAACCTTTTGAGCTCGGCGTGTCAGCATTTTGAAAAACCCTAACTTAACTCTGGTGCCGTGTCACATATAGAAATTTTTTGATATTTGCAACCATAGTAAAACAAAGACATATTTTTGATATTTATTTTATATATTTAAATGCCATTTAACAAAGAAAAATCAACCAAAAAAATGAGTTCGCGTGTCACCTCTGACACGCGTGTCATAGGTTCGCCATCACTGCCCTAGAGCAGTGGTTCTCAACCTTCTGGCCCTTTAAATACAGTTCCTCATGTTGTGACCCAACCATAAAATTATTTTCGTTGCTACTTCATAACTGTAATGTTGCTACTGTTATGAATCGTAATGTAAATATCTGATATGCAGGATGGTCTTAAGCGACCCCTGTGAAAGGGTCGTTCGACCACCAAAGAGGTCGCGACCCACAGGTTGAGAACCGCTGCCCTAGAGCCTCTTTCTTAGTGTCTCTCTGATTTAAACATCTGCCACACGTAAATCCAACATGGAAAAAAGCCAACGTTCTGGAATTCTGGAGCCCAAAGCCACCACTCTGCCTCTAACGTCTGAGGAATGTGATGATCCCGTATCTGCTTGACCAACATAAACTATGCCCTTGCCCCAAATCAACAAGTATGACCTGAAAGCTGTTGGGACCTTCTGGCTTAACCTTTGGGAAAGTCTGCATGATATCCTCGTCTTAGCCCCCAAGCTCTTAAAGAACAGAAAAATCTAATTCTCTCTCCTCAAGAATGTGGAAGTGGAAGCCCATGTTTTCAGCCAATTTTTGTATAAAAAACACATTATCAAATACAGTTTTCTAACACAGAGCCTGACTGATCTAATTCCATAGACGAAGTTCAAAGATACAAAACATGCCCTGTAGCTCTTTTCTCTCTATAAAAGGCCTTTTAAATGAACAGAACTATAGCTCGGACCTCCTCCTGTTGGTATGGAAAAGAGCACCTTGCGTGATTCTTTGGGGGCTTCTCAATGTATTCACTTAAGCAGGGCAATAGGGACAATGCTGATGAAGATGACCATGCCCTGACAGCTGAGAAAAAATACAACCCTGGACTGGAGTTACCATGTTCTGCCTATTTCTTCTTCTCCAAGTGAACTGAGCAGCTACAATCACCAGGCAGCGTACTGTGGACAGGAGACAAATCTAGAGATGATACAGCCTATGCTCCAGAGAAAGGCCCTGTCAGCATAATCCTATTAGCACAGAGGAGGGCCACCTGCTGGGGCACAGCTATGGGGAAGAGCATTCCTGAGTGTGTTGGGATCTTTTTGTGTTTAACATGTATGAGTAAACAGATCAACTTTCTGAAATGAGTTATTTTTAAAATTAAAGACTAAGGCGCTGGCTAGAATTATTTTCCTTAAAATGTTCAAGCCAATAGGCATAGATTTTGAATAAAATGTGTATTCTGAAAACATGAACATATGTTGGAAAAGCAATAGGATGAGCTCTTCCATGTGCCCACAGAACCCTATCCAGAGGGTACAGTCACCGTGACTGTCAGCTGGAAGGTAGAGCTCGGGCCTTAGTGCCTTCCCATCTCACTAAACACATTTGCAACACAGAAACACTCAGTGAGCACTGCTGGGTGACGCTGGGTAAAGATGATGGGCCTGTGAAGTGCACCCAGTGAGAAGGGATAAGGGAACAAAGGAGGCCGTCTATGAAAATACAACTGCTAATGCTACTAATAATACATCTCTACTAATACCAGTGATGCTTCTGTTGTTACTACTACTACAACCGCCAATACTGCTGCTGCTAATACTTCTACTAATATATCTGCTAATACTAGTACTGCTGCTACTGCTACTAATGATAACACATCTGCTAATCTGACCTGTAGTAATGCATCTACTAATACTCCTGCTAAGACAACTGTTAATACTGCTGCTACTACTACTGCTAATAAAAGAGCACTTGAACTAAGCTACCATTTAATAATCATGTCCTTTACCCCAGGCCTTGTGCTAGACCCTCTGTGAATTGGGGCCCTAGACTCTCACAGCATAGAAGGCAAAGGTGCCAACATCAACCCAGTATGTGTGAGAGATGAGTCTAGAGAGGCTTTAAAAGGAGGGAAAGACCTGGATATAGGAATGATCCAATGAGAAATACTCATAGCACAGGAAGGTTGACAAAGCAAGAATGACATTGACTCAAAGGCCCTGCCTGCACACTCAGGGTAAGGTGACCTAACACTGCAGGCGAGCTAAGGTCATGGCCCAAGACCTGGCAGACAACTGTCTGATTTATTCACAGTGTGTTTAGTACCCGACAGCTCCTGGGTGGGGTTGGAGGGCTGTAAAGCTGACTAGGGCTTCTGGTAGGGCAAAGAAGAAATGACTGCACCTGGAAGGGTTGACCATCTGTGGTTGGGCCAAAGGACATGATGTGTCTAGGGCAGAGGTCCTCAAACTTTTTAAACAGGGGGCCAGTTCACTGTCCCTCAGACATTCCACACATGCGCACTGCGGGCCCGGGACGAGTCGGCTGCTAAGCAGGACAGGCAGAGGCGGCAAAAACACCCGGCGGGCTAGATAAATGTTTTCAGCGGGCCGCAGTTTGAGGACCCCTGGTCTAGGGCCTCTGCAGCAGGGGTCCTGGACTGGGGATGAGGACGGTAAGACACAGGAAGTTCAAGGTTGAGGTGGTAGGATGGAGAGGGGTCATTCCAGACATCCATCCTCAGGTGAGGAGGCAGGGGTAATCCCCAGAAAAATGGGCTGTGGCAGTAAGACAGAAAAGTAGATCACCGCCAGCTAGCTGGGGTACACAGCAGATACCTACAGGGACAGGAATGTCTCAGGCCCAGATTAGCAGCCTAATGACCTTCCTGGGCACTGAGGCTGGCTGAATCTCTACTCCTGAATGGGCCGCAGCTGCAGCTCTTTGGACCTGCTGGCCTCCCTAGGTTGCAGGGCAGGACAGAGCAGGCCACAGGAAACTAATCTTGCATGGGCACAGCTGGACTCCAGCCTGGACCGGGGCCAGGCCAACAGTATTATCTTGAATGTTCGCTCTTTCCAAGTCCACCTGGTAAAGAGTGAGTGTGTGCTTCCTCCCGGGCACCTGGCCTCCACTCCATCACAAAAGAGTTCAGCAGAGTTTGTTTTCGGGAAGAATTCCACTTTGCATTCTACATCAGCTCAAAGCTCTCCTTCGCAACAAGTTTGGAAACAACACAAAACTCCAGAAAATTCAGGAGTGGCATTTGGAAAAATTAAGGCTGAGGGTGGGGAAAGGCGTGCTGAAGTGCTGTTTATCTGGCATTTCTCTTCACTCCAGAGGCCACCCACCTAGAGAGGGGCAAGTGGGGCATCTGGCACCCCCTGATGCAAACGTAAGGGTTGTGAAGCAATGGGGCAATGGACATAAAAGGTGTTCTTTTTCCTACTACATGACTAGAGGGAAAGAATACCCTCATTTGTTTTTATTCCAACAATAGTAACAGAATTCCTTTAGGCTCCTGCAACACCTCCATGGAGAGCCAGACACCATGTGGTCACCACCCCAGAGCCTAAGGCCAGCCATGTTGGATATCTCGTCTAAACTGTTAGGTGCAGCTGCAAATCTAAATATTCCCCAACTCCACGTCTACAAAGGATCCAGTCCTACGAACACCTTATCTGCATGAAGTTTTCAGCTTTCTGTCCAAAAGAGAAAACGCCACTGCAGACAGGGCTCGGCTTCTCTGTTTGAACATGGAACAAATGGAGTGAATTTACATTTGGGCTCTTACTGTACTCTTCTCTGGAGGCTAGAGGCTGGAAACCCTGACCTGTCACTTGTGGGGAAAGCTCGCCCTGCTTCGATATCCAGAATGAAGTCAGTGTGTCCTTGGGTGCCTTACACCAAGATGGCCTTGCACAGGAGCGGCTGGCCGGAGCTCAAGGACGTGATGCTGAAAATCAAACACACTTCCGCATCAGGGGGCTTCCGCGCTATTTACAAGTAGGAAATGCACATAGAACTCCACACAGCTGCTCCCCACAGACGTTTCCTTTGAGGGACTAAAGAGCTGCTAATGACTAAGGAAGGCTGCTTGTAGCCTTGAATCCTTACAAGACCTTAAACTCATGCTTGATTATGCTGGTGAAATAGGAAAATGTGCCTAAGAGAGAGGCCTGTTACCATTTTTGGAAAGAATGCATGGTTTGAGAGATAAGCAAAATTTGATCTCTTGCAACCAAAATCTTTTTAAGGATTATCTAACCACAGGGTGAAGCACGTGACAGAATTGCTCCCACTTCCCTACGTCCATTTGTACTCTGTAGTGTGTATATTTCCTTTGCACAGACAAATTTTAAAATCACAACCGTATGAATTAGTTTGATGTAGTTTGAAAAAAAAAGAATGATGGATCTAAATCCATAATTTCACGGAGAACATGCACCGCCACCTTTCAGGGGGTAAATACTAATGTCTCAGACTCCTTCTTTGTGGAAAACTCAAGAAGTAAAGGAGCATGACAGATGGCAACGACTACATGTAGCCACATGTGTGAAGTCACCCTAAATCAGGGGTTCTCAACCTGTGGGTCGCGACCCCTTTGGGGGTTGAACGACCCTTTCACAGGGGTCGCCTAAGACCATCAGAAAACATGTATATAATTACATACTGTTTTTGTGATTAATCACTATGCTTTAATTATGTTCAATTTGTAACAATGAAAATACATCCTGCATATCAGATATTTACATTACGATTCATAACAGTAGCAAAATTACAGTTATGAGGTAGCAACGAAAATAATTTTATAGTTGGGGGTCACCACAACATGAGGAACTGTATTAAAGGGTCGCAGCATTAGGAAGGTTGAGAACCACTGCCCTAAATGGTCACTAAGCAACATGATGATGGTGTGGAAAGCCTTCCAGGTCTTAAATTAATTGAGTTTATTCATCTATAAAACAATACGAGGGAGAAAACTGACTACTGGATCCAATTATGTGATTTTATTATTTTACAAAGAGCTAAAAGCAAAACTAGAGCAAAATTTCAGTTAATGTTCATGAGTTCTTCCCTATTGTGGAGATCCACACTTGGTCTATTAAATTTGTTAAATTCCTTAAAAAAAAAAAAAAAAAAGAAGCATGAGATGCACATGCCTCAGGTTGCTCCCTCACAGGGCTGACTCATCACTGGCAGCCTCTTCTTTACAAATCTTCCACGGGCAATTTGTTATGCAGATATCAGGGTGGTGACTATTAATACTCTGTCTCCACATCCTCATGAAAGACGAGCAGGTTGGTTTTAAGGCCTCTGGGAAGTAACAAGAGTCTAATTTTGAACAAAGATGTGCAGAACGAAGAGGCTGGCTTGACAGAAGCCACTGCTGGGTACAAACACATGTGCTGCAATCTGGCTCCTTTCGAAGGCGAGTTGGTGTATTTCTAAAGGGAAGAGTCCGTTTCCCATTCATAATGTTTACAAGCTACTCTGCAGGTTCTGCAATTTTTCCCTCTTTTTTTATTTAATTTAATTTCTTTATTGTTTAAAGTATTACATATGTTTTCTTTTTCTCCCATTGACCTCTCTCAGACCGCTCCCACCCCCCAGCACCTGCCCTCACCCCTCTAGTGTCTGTGTCCATTGGTTATGCTTATATGCATGCATACAAGTCCTTTGGTTAATCTCTTACCACCACCCCTTTCTCCCCCTCCACCTTCCCCTGCCTTCCCTCTGAGGTTTGATGGTCTGTTCGATGATTCTATGTCTCTGGATCTATTTTCGTTCATCAGTTTATGTTGTTCATGCAATTTTTCCCTCTTAATTAAAGTCTAGTAAAAGGTTATTTTTACCATACAATATATGCAAATACACTTCTCCATGCATGCACCATGTGAGCATATGGCAAGCTCAAACGGCTTTGGAGTTCGAATGTCCAGGTTCCCTAGAGGAAACCCAATCTGTATAGCTTTATCGTTATTATGAAAATGTCATCGGACTGCTTAAATTTTATGTCCCAAACATAATGTCTTTTATAATTTATTCACTTAATCAGTACATCTAATGACCCACGACATGTTTATATTACACTCGAGTTTTCCTTACAAGGAAACATAACCCCTAACATTCCTTTCCACGCTCCTCAGACTTCCTCGCTCCTTTTTTCTCTTTGGACTCTAGCTTCACTCCCTAACTGCTCCCTCCAAGGGCTCTGTGATCACTTCCCTGAGAGCAGCTGGAGTTGCTGGCCCTGCTGTGGTTTCCCTTCTGGAGTGTTTTGCCCTCCCATGATGCCCCCTCCTGGAGTCACCTCCAGCTCACTAATCCCACCCACCTCTCCAATCCCTTATCTCCCCAGCTGCATTCCACCCGTTTCCCCCTCCTCACCCTACTTGTTTTTGGCATCCCTTCAACTTCATTCTGCCCATGACCTTGGACACTCTGCTTGTCTCCATCAGGGCTGGTTAGTGAGCAAAGGAAGTAGGGGCACTGTGCAGTGGCAGAAGCTAACGGTAACAGGTCTCCCCAGAATCGGGTCTTTATAATCTTGAACAAACACAGAGGTGGGTAAATGGTTGGGAAGGGAGACCCATCTCGGCCTGGAGCAAGTACACAGAGAAGTAAATGGCCCTGCTTGTCTTTCTCCCAGGACAATGGCCAACCCAGACCTGGCCAAGAATAGTGGCATCCCACTCCCCCCTCCTCTCCTCCTGACCTTGAAATTGTGTATCTAAACCCCTGCTTTCATGCTCTTCCCCTAGGAAAAGCTTCCCGGATTCCAAGGACATCCAGCAGTTAAAACCCACTTGTTAACTTTGACCATCTTTACATTTTACATCAAATTCTTCCAAACTTTTGATTTTATCTTTTAATTCCTTCAGCACCTCTCAGCACCAGAGTACTTGCTTTATTCTTCAAGACTAACTGGAAAGCTTTACCCATGTAATCTCACAGTCGGGCAGCCCATATGGTTTATCTTCCAGATCTGGACGCTGCTGGGAGAGAATGGGAGCACTATAAATCATTAACGACTACACCAAAGGCACAGGCATGGACCGGGCTGGCCCTTTTCTGCCTATGTGGCTGATGTGAGGAACTAGCCTTTGTGAATCTCTGTATCCCCCACCCCCAAAGCAGGTGCTTAGAGTATAATGAGCTTCAATAAATGTGCACTGCTTCATGGTGTCATGCAGTCCACTGCACCGCTTCTTAGAAACATGTCCCTATAGATCAGACAGCTTTTTCAGTGGTCCTTTCTTTTCTCCCACGTCACGAGCTCAGAACTGAAGTCTTACATATATTGCCAGCTTCTGCCATCTGCAGATGAAGGGATTCTAGATTCCTCTCCAAATTTCAGTTTCTCTAGCATGGTCCTGGCAAGCAATTAACCAATCAACAGACACTGGCCAGGCATCTCTTCTATATCATGATGCTCATGGACTGTGCTAGACGCTGAAGGAGCACAAAGAAATGGAAAGAGAGCTGAGAAGACAGGGTTTGCACACTGTTCCAGGAAATAAGAGATAAACACCAAACATCTGACACAGACAATAAGATTAATGCTTGCCAAAACTGTCTTCCTTGCCCAACTTTCCCATCACCCTTAGAAGTGCCTGCATCCTGCCTGCTTCTAAGAGCCAATTCTTTGGAGGCAATGTCAAATTTAGCTCTATTCTTATCCACTGCCAAACTCAAAGGCTTTTTCCTTGATACATCTTTTTCAACATACCTTACTATAAAAATCAGCCACCCAGCCCCACCAGACCAACAGTCTGCTTCATATATCTCTTTGATCAATGCTCTAAGAGCTACCTCCTTAAAAATGTGCCATGCACAATTCTCATTCAATATACATATGTGCTCTCATTCAATATACATATGATTTCAAGGGCTTCACAGAACCCTCCCAACTAAAGAGGTCATGTTATGGTCTAGACTAGACTATAATTTTTTTTTCTTATAAGTTAAATTTTTTAAAGTTTGATTACATTTTTCTGGCTTTATTGAGATATAATTGATATACAACATTGTGTAAGTTTAAAGTGTACGATCTGTTGCCCTCACTGGTTTGGCTCAGTTGCCTGAGCATCGGCCTGTAGACTGAAGGGTCCCAGGTTCAATTCTGGTCAAGGGCACATGCCCAGGTTGCAGGCTCGATCCCAGTGGGATGCATGCAGGAGGCAGCCAATCAATGACTCTCTCTCATCATTAATGTTTCTCTCTCTCCCTCTCCCTTCCTCTCTGAAATTAATAAAAATTTATTAAAAGTAAATAAAGTGTACAATGTGTTTATTTGATATACATATGTAATACTAAATGATTGCTAGACTGGTTTTTTTTTTTTTTGTCTAATCTCTCCCATCACTCTAAATTGGGGGTGGGTATCCCAAACTACCTTTTATCCTTAATTTATTTTAACTAGAAAGAAAAACAGGGACCAAACGTCAAGTCGACCTCTCCTGGAAGACCTCTGTGCAGCTTTCTCCTACCTAAGACTCCTACCCCCTCCCACCTACATGGCCCCAGGTATGGGAGAGGGACAGGAACTCAGTGGTAATTTCTAATAGGTGGGCAATTAGAATGAGCAGGCCATCAAAGAGAGTTATCTCCATGGGGAGGGTTAAGGGAAACACAACTGTCCCGGGCTATCACCAGCACACAGAGGTAACAGCTGGGTATTCTCACTCAGTAGCTAACGATGACATACCTCACACTCGCAGGTAGACCCTGCAACTGTGAGAAAAGAAATTAGTGGCTGTTACACAAGAGTCTCAACTCCCACCTAGACCTCTTCTCCAGAGTTTCTCCTAAAAATATCTGCGGTCACTCTCCTCCCACTGGTGATAAATGCTGGATTCCATCTGAAGGGTCCTTGTGTGAGTGCTTCATTCAGCACAGGACACACACAGGAGGGCCAACCAGACAGACGGGCACAGAGCCCAAGCCCTGCTCCTCTGTTACATCCGCCACCCGTGCCACAGTGGGGACTTGGCCCAGCCATGAAGATTTGCAAATTTTAAACAAATAAAACCAAAGGTGTGCAAAATTGTTACATATAAAGAAGTGTCTGCTTTGTACGTCTTTAGGCCACCAAAAGAGATGGTTCTCACGTGTCATGGCCCTCACTCTGAGAAGAACAGATAAAATACTACACAATCTAGTGGTTGTCACTTCCACCTGCAAGGCTATAAATAATTAGAAACTCAACCTAATTATTTTGCTTTGCTACACACAGCTTTCAAGTTACTACTACATTCTCTCAAATTACATAGCTGCACACCATCCAGGACTAGAATAAGTTACATTAAAGTATGGAGTTGTCTCCTAGTACTTATTGTCCATCATCTGTCATTCTGACTGGAGGTCACAAGCAATTCCACTCCGATATGGTAGACAATGGCTCAGATACCACCACCCAAACTCAGGGCTGCATTTTTAATATGATGTTTAGACATATTAGAAGCATCAACAGATCTTACTGCCTCTTGGTCCTCTGACACTATTTAAGAAAAGAACTGCTAATTAAGGAATTAAGTTTATTAAGGATCATTTCTACAATTATTCCCCACCAAAAAGGCTCTGTCACTCCATACATTTTATCAGAGATTTTTACATTATCTTTTGCCCCTCTTTTTGTAGCTTTCACTGTTGCAAGATAATACGGGGCGTGTACTGTCAATTGTCTAGGACAGATGGCCAACACATTTTGCCAAGAACTTTGACCTATATTTTCTTATTAAGTCACTCAATATTTTCACAGGAACAGTCTTCATGCATCTGATTAATTTATTCCTACTCACAATTAGATTGGTCCAGGAAACCTGGTAAACCTTCGTCTTTAGAACAAGACTTTAATTTTGCCCAATAGCATTACTCACAGAAAAGGGCTCAAGTACTAATGGTGACCAGAACTCCTCCAGGTTCAAGTAAGTGTTGAGTCGGTGAATACCAGCTCTGCATTTCTTGGTGCTGTTACACATGACCGCCGCGTGTCCCACAGGAGTTGCAGTATACAGTGGGAACGGCATGACCACATGTGCCCTTTGGAACTAGAGGTCCTCGGGGTGTATTCCTGCTGATTACAAAAGCATCCCTCCTTCTGACTGTTTGCCTCAAGCCTCTTCACACGGGACCTTGCTGACTTGACTAGACAGCAATGCAATTTTAAGGCAAAGGACAATGTTCTTGCATCATGACTGTTGTGACATATGCCATTCTGGTCAAAATGCTTGAGAGTCATGAACACTGTGGAAACGAATCTGCTTTTGAAGTCTCCATCCTTCCATCTGGTATTTCCACACTGATGCTTTCATCCACCCAAAATCTAACTTGTTTTCCCATAGCTAGCTTTTGATCATTCACAGGGCAGGAGAACCAAGCTAACTTATTTCCTAGAGATATTTCAAAATTTTTAATTTCTAATAAATGGAACAACCCTGAATGTCTGTTAGTCTCATGAACTTACTTTAGAGATAACAAAGTAGATAATATTTCCTGTAGAGGAATTCAGTTCTCTTCCTTATATTTATAACTCTTTTGATAGAGTTGAATTTCTGAGACTGAGCCATTCCTAAAACAGCAAAGGACATTTTTAAAAATAATTTCTAGCTCAGCATGAAGGAAAACCAAACAGTTTATGTTAATTTCATAAACTATTTTTGAAGGCGGCAAGTCTTGTCTGTTTTGCTCCACAGCCTAGACTAGTGACTTGCACATAATGGGTGTTCAATAAATATTTATCATACAAATAAATGAATGAATGGATACCATTAATTATATCTATACATAACATATTCATGGTATGCACATACTAATATATGTGTATATATACATGTACGTACATACACATATATAATATATATTAACTGAATGTACTTAATATACAAAAGCCCTAACATTCTACAAATGCTCATTTTAATGTAAAAATGTACAAATTAACATGTAGAGACCTCTGCAGAAAGACTCTTTATTAAGATATATGGGGCTACTCCATTTTAAGGCTTTCTAATTGATAAACATCTTCAATCTGTCAGCATGCTTGGATTGTCCTCTTACCTTCTCCCATTGCATGGGTTTCTGACCACGACCTAAGGTGAATTCCATTTCCATAGACATCATCTATCACAGAAAATGGCCCAAGGCAGACTGAGGCACAGCACCTCCAAAGTAGGATCACACTGGGTAGCAGGCGAGATTTTTAGCGCTGGAGTGAGCCACCACTGGATCTGTCCCCACATCGGCCCTCTCACCAAAGCAGCTCATGATCTCCGTGACTGACCGACTTAAGAGGGATTTATTGGGAGTGATAAATCAATCACTAAAGATGGGGTTGTGGTCTTCAGTCAGACCCACCAACTCTGAACTTTGTTGATGCCTTGGTGGGAAGTTACTAGAGTCAGGGATCAGACTCCCAGAAACCACATGCATTTGGGAAGCTGAGGAAACAGCCCTGGAGGGTCCTCCATTTCTCATGCTAAGGAAGAGATGCCCCTTCCCATTTTACCAAACCTCTCCAACATGATTCGCTTTGTGTAACTTCCCATTAAACCATGTTCTCTTCACATTAGGCACTCTCACAAAGAAATCGACGGAAGACCTCTTCTGAGTGGCTATAACGTACCAGCTGCCGGAGCGTCTCACAGCAATTCGAAACTGAGGAAATGCTGCCACTTCCTATACGAATCCCTACAACATATTTCACTTCAACTTGCCTCTGTTCCCTTTATTTTTGTCATGCTTCAAATCCCAGTCTTCCATCTTGGAATACTTTGGGGGTAGAATTATACCCTTAAAAATATGCAATAAAAATATATTTGGTTAATTTTAGTGCCTGAATCTCATTATAATCCTAACATTTACTAGTATAAATTGTCCAAGAAGTTTATTTCATTTAAAGAAATGAAATAGAAGTTTAAAAAAAAAGGTATTTTTAGTCAGTGTACTTTTAGTTACAGATGACTATCAATAATGTAACAGTGAAATCAACAATAAGAGCGCATATTTCTTGGACTCATAATATGGCAGTCACTCATGTATGTGCTTTACACATATTATTAGCACATGTACTATCTTCAAAACAATCTTCTAAAGGAATATTATCATTATTTCTATTTTACAGATGAGAATACTAAGGCACAGAGAGGTTGAATAGGTCGCCCAAGGTCAAATAGCTAGTCACTGGTAAATTAAGAATTCAAACACATGTGATCTGGCTCCAGAGTCTGTGATTGTGTGATGTTCTTTCTAAAAAGCACAACTTCAGTGAAAATTTGGGGGGCAAAAAGAGAACAGTGACAGTTTTAATGTTTCCGTATAACAGTTATTATGCCATTACTAGAATTATTCTTCTTTTAACTTGGACATATATTAGAACACAAAGTATAAAACCAATTTTAATCACTTGCATATTTTCTGACCCTGCATGAGTGCTCAACATACATTTGTTGAACAGGTTTTGAATGCCAGAATCAAAAAACTGAGTTATCAGCCTATCAATTTGTGCTATGTGCTTAAGTGAATTCTTAACCTTACTTGGTTTATTTTCACTATATAAAAAACATTGGGAGTTTGGTTATAAATGTGGCTTATAGCCTAAAACAATGCCCAAACTTATGTATGTTTTAAATGAATTATTAGTCAAGAGGAAAAAGACACACATTATGTATATCTATTAACATACTAATGGATGATTATTCCAAAGAAGGGAAAATATCTAAGGTCGAGAAGAAATGAAAAATGATGAATTATAGATAATTAAAAGGTTTTAAAAAACTAATTCCAGAATAAAGAAATACAATCTTATTATTTTGAAGTATTTGGGAAAACAAAATTTAATTATTACTAAGGCGCCCAACAGCTTTAAGAAGCATTTGTTGTTAGTGTGTTTCCATGCAAAAGTGTTTATTAAAGATAAGGAATGAATGAGGGATGGACCAAGAAGACTGCTTGCTGCATAGCCTATGTAATAAAGAGTGTGCCCTCTCCAGGGTATCAGTAAATGGCATTGATTCTGGACCAAGTCTATGTACTTATCCAAAATGCATCTGACCCAGAGGTCGAACTACCCACACTGCAGTATTTTTTTCCCATCACTGACCCATTTTTCTGTTTGGCAAGACCATCTTAATTTTATAGGCCATTTCCTGACCAAAATTTAGGAGTTATTTTAAACCAATAACCCCAAAGGATCTTTAATCTTCAGGAAATGGGTTTGGCCATAATAAGATATAAAACAGAAATTCCTCATTCAGGGGGCCAAGTGTCCAAGGCACAGAAGAGGAGAATGAGGGCAGACTCTGCAGGAAGTTGAAGTCACATGATGGGCTTCTGGCCTCACAAGTTCTGTCTGGGTTCTGCCTTGGGCCAGCCTCTAAGCATACAGTCCAAGCCCATTCTCAGCAGGTGAATGAATGTAGTCACTAAAGTTGGCAAAACTCTGACAAAGTACATAATCATGAGAAACCTCGTGTGCCATGTTCCGAGGAGGACCACAGTGGACCAGGATCTTCTCTAGATAGCAGCTGTCCTCAGCTCCCACCAGCGAAGCCCTCTCCAAATTAATTCTTGAGCATCTTGACACATGCATGCTTCTAGACCAGTGGTTCTCAACCTTGGCTGCACAGTAGAATCACCTGGGAATCTTTTTAAAATCCTGATTTCTGGGCCCCATCCTCCGGAAATTCTGTTTCTTCGTTATGGGGTGGGGCCACAACATTAGTAACAAAGAAACAGAATTTCCGGAGGATGAGGCCCAGAAATCAGGATTTTAAAAAGATTCCCAGGTGATTCTAATGTGCAGCCAAGGTTGAGAACCACTGTTCTAGACCCTTCTTCCCACTCCTAACCCTCCAAACAGCATCACAGAGCTGAAAATAAAACTGCTGGCAGTAGCAACAACCAATAAGAAGAAAAAAAAAAGATAATGAGAACTGAAAAAGTCACTTTAAATGCAATGGTTCCGCTTCTATTTGAGTGTAAACTAATGTCCCAGAATAGCCTGTTATAGCTCACATCCATCAAACTGCTGCTCCAGTAAAATAAAGAGAATGGATGAGATCTATAGTCTCCAGACCCACAGTATCAACACCACCTGTTAAAATGCAATTCTCAGGTGAACCCCACATCCCCCAAGTCAGAAACCCATCTGTGTTTCATCAAGCCCTCCCGATGATTCTGCTGTGAGCTCAAGTTCAAGAACTACCGGCGCAGGTGACCCTTCTATGGTCTTCTCTAGCCCCAAGATGACTTGATGTATAATTACTTGGCTATTTGTTGCTCAATTTAATTTAACAAACAGAATAGTGCCTAGCACAGAGCCAGCACTATATAAATGCTTTACAAATATTAACTCATTTAATCCTCATACGTGTTCTCCAAGTGAGGCATTATTTTTGTTCTAATTTTACATGAGGAAATATGGGCAGGGAGAAGTAGGTAACTTGCATGCAGTCACACAGTTATAAGAGACACAGCTGGGATCCAAACCAGCACCATGAACGTAACCACTACCCTATGCAGAGCAACTGTGGCTGGACTGTCTTCCTCTCTGGATGTATTCAAAACGTTGTAATTGTCTTTCCAATAAGTTGTGTGTACATCTCCCTTTACTGCAAGCTTCTGAGAGAAATAGACATTTCTTTTACCTGGCCAATTTTAGAATCCTTGGAATTAGGCTGAACCCTCAGGTAGTATATGATTTCTATCTAAAATGTAAGCTAGATTAAGTATTTTCCAAATAGTCATTACCAAAAAAATATGGACCAAACTATGGTGCTGTGGCCTTTTCCCCCCGTATGTCATAGGTAATAATAATCACCTTAACTCAAGCTCTAACACAGGAATAGTTGTGACCTAGCAAATAAGTTTCATGCAACTCAGTAATAACTCTATGCCATTAAAATGTTATTGTATTCTTCTTTAAAATTCTAAAATGCAACTCAAAATTTAAAGGTAATTAGGAAAAGTAGTTGCTTATATTTAAATATAACATTTCGAAGTTGATGCTCTTGGATCACTCAGAAACAAATACTCCTGTGAGCAAAAATAAGTCCTTGGTTGCATAATAGGATAATTGTGTATTTTAGAATAAATTTTGATCATTTTGCATAATACAAAATATGCTTAAATTATAAAAATAAAGTATTGTTAGAGATGTAGAAGCCAAATCTTCCTCTGATTGAAATATACATTAATTAACATATCTTTAATAGAAATGAAAAAAAAAAAAACATAACAAAATAGTTACCGTTGGGTTTCTTTGTAACATTCTGAAACAGGAAACCAAAATCGACTTACTATCCTCAAAAATGCCCATATGCTAAAAGACCAGTGTGAGGTAAGATTTCTGTCAGTGAAATGAAGACACGAGCTGCCATGTATCACTATCCTCCAAACCTACCTCATCCCCAAGTGTGTCAATGGCTGCTGGGAGCAATTTGTGCAAATAATTTGAGGAGCATTGAATTACAATGAGAAAACACTGGGTTTTGTTCTTCATAAAGGAATATATTTCTTTTCTAACACAGAAACTCAATAAATTTTTTTTTAAATATATTTTATTGATTTTTTACAGAGAGGAAGGGAGAGAGATAGAGAGCTAGAAACATCGATGAGAGAGAAACATCGACCAGCTGCCTCCTGCACATCTCCCACTGGGGATATGCCCGCAACCAAGGTACATGCCCTTTGACCGGAATCGAACCCGGGACCCTTCAGTCCACAGGCCGACGCTCTATCCAGCGAGCCAAACCGGTTTCGGCTCAATAAATTTTTTTAACAATTTTCATTAAATGTCAAATACAGGAATACTATCTCTCCAAATATTCTACTGAGTTGGACGGAATTCATTTAATCAGCTAAACTCTCTCTGAGTGGATATACAAATGGCTTCTTCAACTGTTGGTGTATTTGGTGCAATGAGACTAGGAACTAACATCAAACTGGCTTCTTCCAGTTCACAGCCAGTATTGTTTCTCTTGCTGTCATCTGAATAAGAAAGAAATACCACCAGTACACTCATTTATTTGGTAATAAACAAAGTACTATTGATTCCAAGAGCAATAAAAGATGAGGAGACTAGATAATTAATTCTCCTTTATCAGGAAGAGATCAACAAAGGCCCACATGGTAGTAGTACATTGCTTTAATATCTGATTCAGACACTTTATATTTGTCTTTTACTTGACCACAAATCAAGCAAGCTTTAAAACTCATATGACATAAAATGTTGTTATAACATTCAGATTAAAAACCCAAAGTAGCAAAGCCAGGAATATTACTAAACCACGGAATAAACTATTTACATAAAGAGTTCAGCATCGTATATATTTCCAAGTTGTGTTTAGTCTGTGGTGGAATATCTACTCTAAATTTCAAATTGAGAGGAAACACCTTCCTTTGGCATTCCTTATCTTGTGTTCCTTCAAACTGCCACAGGGGTCAGCAATGTAACAGAATCGACTTGAGCCAGCACACAGCTCCACAGGGCTCTCCCAGGGTCCTGGCTGAATGACAGCCAAAAACATTAGAACCAATGACAAGTAATTACTGATTCCCCTCCATTGTCATGCACTCCCCCAGACAGTGGGGGCATTTTAAAAAGAAGCTATGCCCTCGCATCTCATAGTTGTCAAAGGTGTCAAACCAGCAGACATGTGATCCCAGCCATGTCCCCAACATTTCTTGAATGTTTACTTGCTTCTTGTGCACTGAGCAACTGGCAGGTATCCATAGACCCTGTATTATCCTCCTTTAATAGGTTAGAGACTGAGGCTCGATAAGATTATTGGAGCACGGAGATTAGTCCTTCTTGACAATTACCCAGCTTGCATGTTGGGGAGAAGAGAAGACTAAGGCCAGGTAAATTCCATGGATCTATATTGGGAAGTGTATGCACCAAGCCAAATTAAAACAATGAGAGGTACCACTATACACCTATTAGAATGGTCAAAATCCAACACATTGACAACACTAAATGCTGGGTAGGATGTGGAGCAACAGACACTCTCATTCATTGCTGGTGGGAATGCAAAATAGTACAGCCACTTTGAAAGACAGTTTGGTGGTTTCTTGCAAAACTAGATATACTCTTACCCTACAAGCCAGCTATCATATTCTTTGGTATTTATCCAAAAGAGCTGAAAACATATATCCACACAAAAGCTACACAGGGATGTTTATAGCAGCTTTATTCAAAATTGCCAAAACTTGTAAGCAACTAAGATGCCCTACAGTAGGTGAATGGATAGATAAAATGTGGTATACCAGATAATGGTATTATTCAGGGCTAAAAAGAAAGGAGCTATCAAGCCATGAAAAGACATGGGGCAACCTTAAATGCTTATTATTGTGTGAAAGAAGCCAATCTGAAAAGGCTACATACTGAATGATTCCAACTATAAGATATTCTGGAAAAGGCAAATCTATGGAGACAGTAAAAAGATCACTGGTGTGAGAAGTTCAGGGTGGAGAAGAATGAATAGGCAGAGCACAGAGGAGTTTGAGAGTAGTGAAAATACTCTGTATGATTCTGTAATGGTGGGTACAGGTCATTACACACTTGCCCAAACCCATAAAATATTCAACACCAAGAGGGAACTCTAATGTAAACTATGGACTTTGGGTGATGATGATGTGTCAATATAGGTTCATCACTTGTGACAAATGTACCACTCTGGTGGGGGATGTTGGTAATGGGAGAGGCTATGCTTGTGCAGACACAGCTTTCTATCAATTTTGCTTTCAACCTAAAACTGCTCTAAAAAATAAAGACTTTATTTAAAAAAAAAAAACCCACCCAGCCAAAGAGATGGAAACCTATGGTCAGATAGTAGGCAGCCATTGTCAGATCCTGAGCAGTAGAATCATGTGATCATCAACAGGATCTCTGAAGACAGCCTCACACCAACATGAGGAATGGGCTGGAGTGAACTCAAGGCTGAAAGAAGGGGCAGGAGTCAGGAGGGTTGTGGCAATCCTAGTACAAGGTGAGTAGACAACCATGGGTCAAACAGGGTCACAGCCATGGAAAGAGAAAGCGGGGATGGGGTGCGGGTGGGGGGGACTCTAAGAAGCATGTACAAAGAAGGGTTGACCTGGTGACTGAGTGACATGGAGGATAAAAAAGAAGGAAGGGTGAGGTCTCCAGATTTAGTCATGGTCTGGAGGCCAAACATCAGGAAACATCAGTGGTGCCAATGACCAAAATGGGAGAGTTAAGAAGCACAGTTGATCTGTGCATAAGATAAGTTCAGTTCTAGACATATTTGATAAGTCTGCAATCAAATCAGGACAGCTCAGGTGAGATGTTCCATGGGAATGGGAATATACCAGACTGGAATTTTTTTAAAAAAGGTTTGGAGTCAACCTCACAGAAGGTACCGAATCAAGGAAGTAGATCTCCCCCAGGGAAGTGAGGGTACAGAAAAGAGAGAAGCCAGCTGAGGCCTACCCTCATGGTATACCTACACTGAAGGTTTTGGAAGAGGAATAAGAGAAAAGAACAGAGAAATAGAAAGAAAACTAGAACATATTTGTGTTACAGGAGTAAGACCAGGAGAACAATGGAGGAGAAACACAGGATGGACCTAGCTCACTGGGTATCAGACTATAAAAATATTAACCCAGAGTGATGCTTAGTGTTAAACTCCTCAAGAGAAATTGACAATTGAAACATATTTTGGTTTACATCCCCTTTCATTATAAGAGTAAGAATGGTAGGAATATGTCTTTTGTATTGTTCTATAGCTGATATTTTTTTACTGGTTGTTTAATAATAGCAGGAAAAACAATAGAGTCTAGTGATATTATTTTAGGCATTCTATTGTTGCTTTTGCTTACTCTAGCCCAAGAACTCAAAATATCAAATATGCTTGAGAGACATTTTAATGAGGTTAATTATTTTCCAATTTCTGGAATAATTGTTGTAAGAAACATTGTGTACTTCATCAAAACAAGAATTGTCATTTATTCCTTTCTTGAGGCCCTCCTGATATCTAAAAGCATTTGTTTTAGAAAGTCACTTGTGGGTTCAATTTGTCTGGAAAATCTTTACCAGCTCTTAACTAGATAACTGAACTTGTCAAGTTATGGCCATCCTTTCCAGTCCCGAGAAATTTGCCAACAGTCTTGTTAATGAATAATGTAGGGCTTTGTGAATTCCCTCATGTCCTTGCCCAAGTGAGGGTAGGTTTTCTGGGTCAGCTCCTAAAGGCGCTCCTGCCTAGAATCAGTCACCCAAGCTGCACCTCTCCAAACATCCCTGTGTGCCTGCAGCCTCCGGAAAGGAAACACCACCAATCCCAGGGCCCTGGCTGGCTGGGAGGGAGGAGCTTCTTATCGCTGTTCTCCCTCCTGACCCAGACCGTGCCCTCATCCTCGCTCTACCCCACTGAGGCAAAAGTTCAGCTATCAGGATTGCTGATACCAGAAACAATAACATCTTGGTATCTCAAAGGAGGGAACTTTAGGGTCATCTTTAAAGGCACAGACCCTTAGACTTGTGAAAGAACAAAGTAGAATTATCACACCCATGTATGATGTCCTATAACGGTGCATATAAAAAAAATGTTGGATTTATAGTTCCTATTTCTTTCTCAGACTTAGAAATGGAATGTCCTCCATAAGTTTCCTGGAAGTCCCCAAAGCTGGGTTAGGTGCTTCTGCAGCCCTTGGAGTACCTTGATTGTAGCAATTACCAGCATAGGTAGTATTTGCCTGTTTCTTTCTCAGTATTTCTCTCTAGACTGTGACCTTTCTGGGGGCAGACTGTGAGTCCCAGTCACTGCTGTATGCCCAGCACCTGGCAGAGTGCATGGCATGAAGAATTGCTCAGGGAGCACGTACAGAATGAAGGAAGGGGTGGATCCCTGAGAGCAGGCACAGATCAGCTAGGGAAACTGAGGCACAGGGGAGCCCTCCAAAATCATTTGCTTAATCAAAGCAGACACAGAAGGTGGGAATCTCTTGTCCCTAATCCACCCTCTTCTGTGTGATGTGACTAACATACACCATTAATAATTGTGTAAGAGTACCACTCTTACGCACACATAATTTATGTACATTATTTCTTCTGGTTGGTATTAGAGATGCTTCTCTTTACCCTGATCCAATTCTCTGTGTAAAGAGCATGATGATTTGGATTATATCTTCACCAGTCTCACTCCCAAGATATTGGGCTCATGTTGCTGTCATTGGGACTAACTCAGAAATCAGAAGTGTTCTCAGTTAAATTATATTTCCCCACAGAATGTGGTCCTTACTGGCATGGGAATTAAATCTCACCTCCTTTTGAGTTCTAAGTCATTCAGTCACAGGAGTGGTGACTCATGGTCTGGAGATGCCAATATTGATAGGCAGGCATCACCACACTTTGGGCAAAGTTCACATTTCTGACCCCAAGAAATAATTTGTTAAGGAACATCATACAGACACATTGGAGGGGGTAATTTGGAGGCTGTGGATGGAACAATTCATTCAGTTCAGTATGACTGTATGGCTGCGAACACATGGCACTTGCCATCAAAATACTATGAGTACATTTTTGTCTCAGGCCTGCACCCTGCTCCTCCTTCCTTGCCTAAGAAAGAAAAGTTGGGGAAGGGAACTGGGGTAGGTATGGGAAAAAAAACACTAGCTTAGAAAATCCATCCACTAGTAAATGGACACAGTATAACCAGAGCAGATATGGTCAAATGTACAATCAAATGCTTTCATGTGAAAAATAAATAAGTACAATTTGTGCCTGGCACATAGTAGGTGATGTTTTGGCATACAAATGCAGGTAAAGTGTGATTCAGATACTCCAAGAAGTGGGTAATCAAAGAATAATTTGTGTTAGCTTTTAAATTAGGGTTTGATTGACTTGTAACATCTTATCATTCAAAAATGTATTTTTAAATGATATTTTGCTTGGGATAATATTGAGGTTATTTCAACTTTTTTGTATACCTAACAGCTGATTTTGGTAGGAGTTAAGCAAAAAAAAAAAAAAAAAAAAAAAAGTTATTGATGGCATGAAAAGTGAGACAATTTTAAATATAACCAGTTATTATTTTTAAATGGATTTTCTTATATACCCATAAGTCATATGCATCTCTCTGTAATGATGCCAGGAAAAAAATATAGTGTAATGATAATATCTGTTAAGTCAATTGGTGATCAGAGGGTGTCCACATGCCAAATCTCTTAAAACACTATGTGATACCTTGAGGGATAGAGCAAAGCTAGTGGACAGGAATGTACTTGGGCTTTAGAGAATAAAAGGAAGTAAAAAAAAAAATCCCCAATTCAAGAGTAATGAGTTTTATTCCCCAGGTAGGAACAGGAGTTTCCGTAAGTGAGTTGCTCATTCCTTAAAGTCCTGTCTCTTTGAACAGCTAGCTCTTACAATTAGCTTCACTTTGTTAATATTATAAATCAGAAACTCTAAAATCTGATTCCAAACATAGGTTCATATTTCTAAATAGAAAACTTTCTCTCATTGCCATCAAGTTTAGCAATCTCTCCTTGGAAGTGTTACATTTTTGGTCAATATTTCTACACCCAAATAAAGTGTTCTGGAGCCTCCTCTTTTGAAAGTAGTTTGTCATCATCACTGGAGAGTGTTTAAATAACTGACTTCAGTGCGAGAGGCTAGACTAGACGCTAGGCTAGGAGCAACAATCTGAAGTTAACTGCTAGTGTAATCATTAGTCCTTTCAATACCCAAGGAAAGCACTGCCAGCAAGAAGTCAAACTCTGGATGATGAGACATGTGTGCATATTCCCAGTTTATTCTGGCATGTAACAGTTAATAATTTATATACAGTGAAGTGGAGTTAGTATCATTCTTCCAGAAGAGAAGTGAAAAAACAAAAAATCTAAGAGCAAGATCAGGATTTGAAACAGTAAAAGAATCAGTGGGAAACGTAGCAAGTAGCAAAATCATTTTAAACTTTTGGGGAGGGGAGAGGGTGCTGCAAAATGTGTTTAGAAACGCCACCTTCCCGCGGTTTTGTCTACATGGCTTTGCAGTGCGGAACAGCTGAGGTCTTTATTCTGTCTGAAGGGAAGGAAAAAAGGAAAGAACAACAGAACATCAAGGACAGTCCAGAGCTGGAAGCCGTTACCCCTGCAAACTGAACTCCCAGCTCCTTTCCGGGCAAGCACATAGCCAGAGGAAATGAAAAGTAGGAAAACAATTTGTACACAGAACAATGAGATGGAGTTTCATTTTGGTTTCACACTCAAAAATATAAATGTGGTTATAATTTTTTAAAGTATATATTAATAAAAGGCAACGAGTCGCGTATAAGAACTTTTTAAAGCTGCATTGCAGAAGAGCCCCACTTCTGTTCTTGAGCGTGCTTCAGCAACATAAAAGTCGTGGGAAAGCAAAGATACAGCTGTTTCCAGGCAAACAGCCCAGACTGTTACTGTTCAGCATCAACTACCAGAGTCTCCAAAAATCGAGAGAAACAAGCCCAAAGAGACGCCTGGGCACATGTGCGGGGCTCGGAGCGGCGTGGGGAGCGCGTGTCCGCCCCTCCCTCCCCCGACTCACCCGGGGAACCCACTGCAGGTGAAGGCGGTGAGCCGCTGAGCGCCCGGAGGTATGAGTTCAAATCCCGCTGACTCCCGGGCACCCTCACCCCATCCCGTGCGCACCCAGTTCTGCTCGCTTGCCCCCGGCCCTGAGGAGTCCCCTAACTCGCCCCTACCCAGGCCACAACAAAGGAGGCTCCCTAATGGATGTGCGATCGCAGCCCGCAGGGATCACCGGCGGAGACCGGGGAGAGTGCACCTGGCCGTGCCACGAACGGCCCCCGAGGGGCGGGCGGGAGGCTCGCGCCGGGGACAAAGGGGCAGCGCGGGGCGCCCGGGCGCAGGGCGGGGCGCAGGGGAGTCGGGTCGGCCGGGACTCACCTTCGCAGCGGCTCGGCTGCGCTCCTCGTGGAGCAGAAGGGCTGCGGGCAGCAGCAGCAGCCAGACGCCGAGCCGGGGCCCCATGGTGGCGCGCCCGGGGCGGCGGCTGCCGGCGGCGGGCGGTGGAGGACGGCAGGCGGGCGCTCGCGGGCCGCGGAGGGCGGCTCGCTCTCGGAGGCCGGCGCGCGGGCGCGGAGCACCGTCCGGGGCGCGGCGGCTTGCGGCGGAGACCTGAGCGAGGCCAGGCGAGCTCCTCAATTTGTTGGCGCTGCCCCCTCCCCTCGGCGGCGCGCGGGCGGCGTCTCAAAGGGGAGGACCCTGTGGCGCGGGTAAGAGGCGGCGGGAGCGCGCGGCCCCGGGATTGTGGCTGCCGGCGCACCGGGACGCCAGGGCTCTGCGCTCCGGCTGCCGCGGCGCGACCCTGCGGCCGTTCCCTCGCTCGCCGACTGCACGGAGGGCCGAGGGCGGGCGCGCGGGCCCCGAGGCCGGCGGCCGGGGAGCCTGAGAGGCTGACGCGCTGCTGGGGTGCCGCCGGCGGACGCTTCTGAGCGGCGGAAGCAGGGCCGGAGGTGAGAGCAACCCCGGGACGGGGAGACCCAGGCCGAAGCCACGGACTTGGGGCGCCCTGTGCAGGCTGTTAGGAATGGAAGGGGAGGCTGGGGATCGAGCGGCCGCGGCTTAGCAGCACCAACCAGGGCCTAGGTGGGACGGCCCCTCGTTCTTCTATCTCCGTCACCCCAGCGCAGAGGTGGGGGGCGCACCCCACTCTCCCGCGTCTCAGACGGAGGCGGCGGCTAGGATGCTTCCCTCCGCGGCCCCTGCTCAGCTCGCTTTGTCTCTCCTTGCACGCTAGGAGGGACGGACCGGAGCCCAGGGAGGCTGGACCGGGATCATGGACAGAGACCAGTGCCGGGCGTCGGGCCCTGCCCTGCGGCGGTAAGCGACTTTCTGCCTCGTCCCCGAGTCACTTTCAGGAGTTGCCAAATCGGGGCGCACGCTCATGGCGCTTTTCCTCCCTCTCCCTCCCAGGTGGCTGCTTCTGGGGGCCGTGACAGCGGGGCTCCTGGCCCAGAGCGTCCTGGCGGTAAGTCCTGGCTCCCGGTCACGGGCTTTGATTCGCGCGCTGCGCAGGAGTGTGGTTGGGACGCCCACTGCGTGCTCACCTGAGCGTGTGTGTGTGTGTGTGTGTGTGTGTGTGTCCGGGTGTCCCCTACAGCCCCTGCCCAGCCCAGATTCTGAGAAAGCTCGCTTTCCCCCCAAGGAACTTCTCCGGTTTGCCTTCCCACCATCCATTTGTGCTGTACAAGTGTTGGCCCTTCCCCGGGAACCAATCATGTAAAACGCAGCCTTGGCATCCTTTTCCTAAGGTTAGGCAAAGCCCCGGCCTTAGAAGCCAGGGAAGGCTGTCAGTCACGTGGCAATTCGGCGCCTGGGTACCGGGGAGACGTGTTTATGGAGCTCAGAAGCTAGTGTCTAAGTACTGTACTGTCCTTGGCAGAGTTTGCTTCTTCCTCTAATGAGAGCCTTTGGGGGGAATGGGCGGGGCGAGAAGGACCACTAGCAACTTTGTATTTCGTTTTAACCTTTGTGATGGAGGACACGATGGCTGGACACTTGGTTTGGCCCTGGCAGAGGCACTGTGGGAGCTGCTAAGGTTCCCCCATGTGACCCGTTTACTGTGTGCCCCCACCCCAGCAGCCCTGCCATTCCGGGCAGCTCTGTCAGGATTGTCATTGCACTGGGGATGGCACTACGGGATTTTATAATTGTGGTTAAATGATAGGAGCCACTTCTACTGAGCTTTATGGAGCATGGCTACACCACCACAGGTTTGGTGGGTCTCTTCAGTTGAGGACATAAATGTTTAAACTGGTTGGGAACATGGAGGGGACTTCCTAGATGTCCTGGACCCCATCCTCTCTATACGCTGTTGGAACATGATTTCTGTCACACCTGACTTCTCAGGGGACTCCTGCTGGGAGTGCCTCCTCCCCTCCAGGGTCCCTACTCTGGGTAGAGTGCACATAAAGGCCAATGGGAAGCTGTATTTGCAGTTTGATTGAAATTCTGTTATTTTCACATTGTTCTGTCCTCGCATAAAGCAGAGATGTTAAAGGCTGTGAGAGAGGAAGAACTATCCTAACTTGGAAAAGAACCTTTAGCCTTACTTTCCTGCAGCCTTCTGCTCCAGCTCAGGGATTGGAAAGTCAGAAAGGAAGTCAGAGACTTTGACCGGAACATTCCAGGCCAAGGTTTTCTTAAACCTCAGGTCTGTTTCTTCCTTTCTACATGTCCTGATGTAAGAAGATCAAGTATCCCTGGATATTTGAGCCTTACGGGTCCTTATGCACATATGACCTCATGGGACTTGGCTCATATTTATAAGGCAGAGCAAAACACACACACTCAAAAGAAGGACAGGGTTTCTAGAAAGGAAAGCACTGAATCCTGTTGACTCCCACAGCCTCTGGTCCCCTGGAATCACTGTTGGTGATATCAGCGTTTTCCTTCCTGAGGATGGCGAGCGTCCCGGGAATCTTATCTAGGACTGATCCTAAAATTGGTGGACACGGCTTCATGTCCAAATACCTGGGTCCTAAATGCAACTCTGCAAGGTCTCACAAATCTAGAGCCCTGTTTCCACACTTTGAGCAGGAAGAGAATATTCCTAGCTTCTTACAAAGGCCAGTGAGTGCTCTGTCACATGTAATATACCTCTCTGCCTTCCTCTAACTGACAGCGGTTCTCAACCTGTGGGTCGCGACCCCTTTGGGGGTCGAATGACCCTTTCACAGGGGTCACCTAAGACCATCAGAAAACACATATATAATTACATATTGTTTTTGTGATTAATCACTCTGCTTTAATTATGTTCAATTTGTAACAATGAAATTGGGGGTCACCACAACATGAGGAACTGTATTAAAGGGTCGCGGCATTGGGAAGGTTGAGAACCACTGCTCTTAGATGCTGCAAACTCACCTAAGTCTCTTTGCTCTCTGATCCTTGGATGGGACCAAGCGCATTGATTGCTTAGCAGTGCTTCTCAGAGTGCAGTCCATGGACCCCTGCGCTCACCTGCAAAGGCTGGTTAAAAATGCAGACTCCTCATCCACAGACATTCTGATCAGACTTGCGGGGGTGGAGCCTCAGAGTCTGAATTCCCACTTGATGACAGAGTTTTGGAACCACTGAGCTAGAGTATTGTGTTGGGAGACAATGGGACTCACTTGTCAATCTATTTCATGTCCCTGGGCTGTAGATTCTAAATCTAAACAGACAAAATACTTCTGAGTTGTTTTACTAGAAAGCTATTAATAGTATTATTCAACAGGCATGTGATTGGTGATGCTCAACAATGGATCTCCTACTTATTAACTTCTTACTTCCCACTGGCTTTAATAGCTATTACTCAGAAAATAATTCCTTGATCCTTAACTATATGCATTAAAATGCCTTTCTTAACTGTGGCAAGTTCAGCTCCCCCCTATTTGTCCACCATGCTCAAGAATCCTGTCTCCTTGCCCACTTGTACCCATTCTTCCCAGGGATAGGTCAGTTCAGTAAAAGGGGCTGCTCATTGTCGCTTGAAAAGCTTTGTAGCAGGAACAGCTGCAAATGGTTAGCAAAGGGAATCATTATTGAGTGTGTGCTTCCTATGTGCCAATTTGTATGTCTTAATCGTTCCGAGCCTCATCGGAAAACACACCTATGAGGTAGGTAACTGTTACCAATGGGAAACAGAGGCACAAAGAGTTTAAAGAACTTGCCCAAAGTCTCTCTATAAGTGGCAGACATGAGGTTTGAACGGGACACTTGTTCACAGCACTCAGCTTCCCGGGATCAGACTGTAAGTCAGTAGTGCAGGTGCTCCTAAGTTCCAGTATTTGTCTCTGGTTGTGCTGCTTTCTCCTTGCTCTTAACTGTGACTAGCAGTGTTGTGTTGGGATCCTGGTTCCTAGGAAGGAGACTCCCCCTTCCCACCCCCCACCACTTTGCTCTGAAGAGCAGGAGCGCAGTGCAAGGGAGAAGCAATATGATCAGGTGTCCAAAGGAGAAAAGGAAGCACAAATCCCATGGGGCAGCCAGGGCTCAGGACCCAATGTAAATACGTGTGCCTTGCCTGTGCAACCATGGGTAGCACTCGCTGTTTGTTGTTCAGGTTGCCTTCCCTGAAGATGCCCTCCTTTGAATGCAGTGCCAAGGTGCTGAGTGTATGTGCAGAGGCCCCTTCCTAAAACCAAGGCTGCATAATGGTTACTGGCCCACAGTCTGAAGGCAGGCTGCCTGGGGGCCATTCCCAACTCCACAGCTGATGAGCTGCTGCCTCCCCTGGCACTCACCAAACCCCTATTTCCTGCAATAGGGATGTTGCCAATGGTACCCACCTCTAAGGTTGGGGATGTCAGATGAGTGGATGCGTGTGAAGTCCCTGGAGGGTGGCGCGGCGGAGCAAGAGCTCCAGGTGTCTGCTGGGCCTGTGTCAGGGAAGGTTTCCACAGCAGCATGCTCTAATGTTCAGGAGACTTAAAAGCAAAAGCACTCACTGCAGCCCCTGCTGAACATTGTTAGTTATCTTAAGAGACGGGGCAGCAGCCTTGAAGATCTAAGGGACCAGTTCTGTGTGATTCTGGAAGGAAGAGAATTCCAGAGAACAAAGGCCTTCTTTCCCTTAGGTTAAATATGCAGGGGGCCTGAGCTGACCTCGTGACCTAGCTGAGAAACAGGCCCCAGACTCTCTAGATTCTCATAAGTATCAGGGTGTAGCCCCGTGCGCCCCAGGAAATGCTGGGCTCCAGGCTGCCTTCAGCACTAGCTTCAGTTTCCAGGGTGCTTTCTAGGAACCCAGGCCCTGGAAAATTCACTTGAAAAATTACCCTCCTGCATGCTGCCATACCTTTCCCTTCCCCCAACCAAAAAACAAGAAAAGAAAAAGCAGCAGCAGCAGCAATATGTTCCAAAGATTTTCTCTTCTCCTTTCAATCAGTTTATTGAAAAATTATAAAAAGTATATAGTGACCAGAGAACATCCATCCTGATTTAAAGGGATTGTAGAGTATGTGAAAAACTGTGTGCTGTTAGAACTGGTATGTGTTCATGAAAATTTCAGAGTCTTCAAAATATGATGGCAGCATCTTGTGGGTTAATAAATTGATCTGTTTCATTGTTTTACTGGGGGAAAAAGAAAAAAAAATGTATGGTACTAAGATGCTTCCCAGGCTCTAGTTAAGAATCATGGAGAACAGTTCTTTCCCAGAATTCCCCAGAGTAGTCCTATTGTTTTAAAACCTGGACCCCTAAGAAAAAGGGAAATATCACAAGGCTCCTTCTTAATGGAAAAACAAGCATATCTCAGGGGGCAATTAAAGCAATCCTCCCTGGCGGCTTGTCGGACTTGGCCGCAGTCACTAACGCCAGGGGCTCATCCCAGCATCTCAGAACTAGACGTAGGTATGAAGGGAGGACGGGGAACATGGCTCTAGCACTGTGGGTGGGTATATTTGTAACTTGGGGGGGGGGGGGGGCAGGCGGGGGGAAGAAATTCAAATAAAAAGTTGTAGAATAGAAAATAAAACTTGACTAAAATAATAAAAATCAAAGGATTGTCTGATTTTCTGAAGAGAGGGTAAAAAAATAATGGGTGACACTCTCCAATTAAAAATAGAGAAAAGTTGAAGAAAAATGAAAGGGCAGTGAACATATAGCTTTTCAACGTTATGTCTGATAATAATTATGTCACTATGTAAAAGATGGTTTTGAAATGTCTTGTCCTTTAAATGTGAAAAAGAATATTTATCTTTGACTAGAGGACTTCAGAGAAAGCTCTGAAATTGGCCCCTCGCTGTATCTTCTGGTATCCGCTGGTAGGTGAAGTCTGGAACCCCAGACTTAGCGGAGTCAGCTTGTAAACCAGGCAATCTGTGCAGTAGCTGGTGACCTCTGGAGCCAAGGACTGCACAGTGGTCTTGGGGAACAACAAAGCCTCCTGCCCACCTGGTTACTCACTGGCTGTTTGTAGTGACCCAGGGCAAGTCACTCAATGCTTTGGTTCTGTTGTGTGGTGTCAGTGTTGGGGGGCTCCAGGTTATGGTGTCAGCGCTGGGGGGCTCCAGGTTATGGTGTCAGTGCTGGGGGGGTCCAGGTTGGGTGTCAGTGCTGGGGGGGGTGTCCAGGTTGTGTGTCAGTGCTGGGGGGATCCAGGTTGGGTGTCAGTGCTGGGGGGCTCTAGGTTGGGTGTCAGTGCTGGAGGGCTCCAGATGAGCTGGAGAGCCAGAACTGAGCACACAAAACACCCACACCTGCCGCAGGCCCTTCCCTGAGCTGAAACCGCAGAGATGAGCTGGCTCTCGTCCCCCAGCTGGAATAGGAATGTAACATTGGGAATAGTAAGGCTTTTCCAGGAAAGCATTTGGGCTGCTCCAGGATATGACTTAAAAGTAAATATGCTGCATCAGGCTTTTTATCTTTTTGTCTTTGTGAGAAGCTTCTGGAATTCAGTGAATGGAACTTAATCAGCTAAGATGAGAGAATGGGCAGGGCATTTGGTGGCTACCTATTGCCACTCCTCTCGTATCTGCTTGCTCAGTTAATGAGCCTGTCCTGGGACAGATGAAGGTCTGAATGATTCACTAACTTTGATTTCATGGGCTTCCCTGTGGTGTGATTTTTCTTTTGATTATTCATGAAAGGAAAAGGGGATATCTAATCTTAGGGAGACCCACGGCATGTAGTCCAATTCCAGCCACGTGGTCAGGGAGTGAATTTCAAAGGAAGTACAAGTCTCCAGCAGCTCCCCCTGCAAGCTCTGCCCTACCCACCAGACACTAAGCCCCGGAGTGCCTGGGTCTGGTCTCCTCATGTTGGTACCTCCCTGTCTCCCGCTGCTCAAGGCAGACTGCTGATGCGCACTGGGCGTTCTGTTAGCTTGTGTTCTGCTGCCTTGAATGAGGCTGCCTTTTGAAGCAACAAGTTCTTTTGTTTAAAAAAAAAAAAAAAAAAAAAAACAGAAAGAAAAGGGGAGGGAGTATAGTACAGCATTCTGGAAGAGAGAAAATAACATTAGTGGGAAAGCTGGCAAAATTCTCATAGAGTCTGTAATTAATGTAATCATGTCAATTTCTAGTTCTGATGAAATGTGCCAAGGTAATGTAAGATGTTGGCATAGCATCATCTTGTCCGGCCAAAGGGTATAGAGGACTCTTTGCACTATCTTTGCAACTGTTCTGCAGACCTGCTCTTGGAAGCCAACGACAGTCACATTTGGTGCACATAAGCCAGACAGACAAGTGCAAAGAAAAAGCTGAGAAGCAGCAAGTCTGAGGCCAGTGGGCAGCAAATGTGGCAGACACGAGGAAAATATGGCTCCCATTCTCTTCTCTAATAGACTAAGTAAACAAAAGGCATTCCTGTGTGCTTGGAAATATAGCAGAAATGGCCCCATCAGGGAGAAAGGGCTTTTGTCCCCCTCACTTGGGGGGAGTGCTGTGTGAAGAGAGAGGAGGAAAGGCATCCCAAGGGAGTTTCCACAGCTCAGCATCCAGTAGGAGATCTGCAGTGAGCTGCAGTAGCCTCCCTCTTCTTGACTGACTGACCGAGTAGGGAAAACAGATGCACAGTTGTTTCCTGAGCTTGCAATGGCATGGCGGGATTGCATGATGGTGTCACTGCCAAGGAGACAATAGACGTGAATGCTCACACCTCTAGCCCTTGCTGATTTGTCAGGCCAGAGTTTGTAGGTGCTGTATGGAAAAAGGGAGGCCTCCCCCACTTTCTTGCATGCCTAGAATACTGGATGGGTAGCACGAAAGTGGCTCTGCTGAGATGTCCAGTGTCCCTGTGCCCCACCTCCACACATACTCCCTACAAGCCATTATGGTGGAATTTGGAGTTAGCAATCTCCATGTTGCCCCAACTTCTATTTCAGTTATGGGCTGGGGGAAAAGGGCCAGAACAAGGATGGCCCATGGCCAGTGGCTATTGCCTCACACTTTTGCCTCTGTCACCACCCTGTAGGAACAGAGCAGCCTCTGTCTCCTGGCCTTTCCAATTCTGTTTTGTAGCTGGCTACATACACACCCTATCTTCTCTCTGGAGCCTGTGGCCCTTGTGACATGAAGGACACCCTGCCCTCTCACCTATTAGAGTACCCATGTGGCAGATGTCAGAATGCCTGTGCCTGGCTGGGCCCTCTGCCCTTAGAATTGGGACCCATTCAAGAATCTAATGAGTGCCCTCTCAAACTCCTAGGACTTTTAGTTATCATCAGAGATCAATGATTTCAAGTCATCATTCATAACTTATATAGATATGAAACATTTGTCTCACTCTTCCTCAAGGGCAATTACTGCTCCCACAATCCAAAGATGAGGACATGTTACATTGTCCCCCTCCCCCCAGGATTTGTTCAGTACATTGTATGCTCCGGGGCCTGAAACACAGTGAGCATTCCGTGAAATAAATGAGTGAAGATGTCAGTTGAAAATGAGATAGTTGAAAGTGTTCAAGCAAATCTTCTGGATGAGGAATGCAGTCATGGAACAACTAATAAAAGATGAGATAAAAATGTAATTTTTCTCACTGTGGGGTTATGGGTTTTTTTTTTTTCCAAATTAAATGCTTCCCCCTTTGGATAAAGCTAGCTGTATATGATGATAAAAGGAGCATTGATCCGTCTATGAAAGATTTGCATTTTTTCCTAGGGATTGTTTCAACCCCACCCATAAAATTCCTCTGCTGCTGCTTTTGCCCAGGTCTGTGATCTCTGTGTGGGAATTACAGAAGAATTTTGTGTTATTGAGTTACATGCACTGACTTTCTGGTACCTGGTAGAAATTACATAACTGTTTTTCTGCATGTGGAGCACTTTGGGCTCTGTGACTCTGCGGAGTGATGTGGGCCCATGAGAACAGAGGAAAGGGCTTCTGCTGGCGGACGGGATCAAAGACGCATGCTCCCTGGGAGGCCTGGAGGCTCTGGTTTGTCCATTAAAGAAAAGAGACGCTGATTAGCAAGGACTGTACAATAATTGCAAACTGGTGTCAGGAAGGGGGTACGCAGGAAACAGACCAGCCCCGCGGGACCTGCTCCCTCCTTGCCCTTACCTCACCCGACACTGGCTCCAGATTGGAGACAAGGAAGGGGACCTCCAAGAGGGTCTTTGTGAGGTCCCCAGGGATCAACATAAGAAAGACTAACCATTGAAGGTGCTTCTAGCGGTCCAGGTCCCCTAGGGACAGCTGAAATATCCCACAGGAGCAACAGCAACTTCCTTTAGTGAGCACATTGGTACCAGGAACTAATCTCAGCTGCTGACACACAGTACCTGCTAAAGGCCCACAGCTCTGCAGTTATCCCACTTTAGAGATGTGCAGAGCGAGGCACACACAGGTTAGGGTACTTGTTAAGGTCAATAAGGAATAAAGTTGGGAATGAAGCCCAAGACTCGCTGATTCCAAAGCCTCTGCTCTTAACCACTGTGCAGGCTGACAGATCCCTGGCTGTAGACTATGAATACTTGTGTGCATATTTAAAATCCACAAGGTGTTAAGCATATAAAATATATCCACTTATATCTAAATAGAATGTATAGCACATGTAAAATATGTGTGTATTATTTATCTACATGGAATTTATAGAGATAGATGTTAGGTATACATAAATGATAGATGGCAGATAGATGTAGATAATAGATGACGATAGTTGGAAGAAAGAGAGAAATAGAGAACATGGAGCACACATATGCACCCACATGCACACAGGGCCTTTGGGTGCTCCTGGCTCCTTTTTCTACAAGGGCTGCCCAGGCAGAGGACAGAAGCATGACTGTTTCTAGGGAGTGTAGAGTCCCGTTTGGGTCTATGGAGAGGCTGCCCTGTGCGTGTAGGTGACTGAGGAGCTTGTGAACGCTGAGAGACTAAAGAGGCTGCATTCAGGAGAAGCCCACATGGATGACCACGGAAGGCATGAGAGTGGGCAAGGGGGAATCTGAGAGGCAGAACTGGGTTCCTGCGGAGCTCTCCTTCTCCAGGTCCTTTTCAAAATGCCAGGCCATGAAGGTGTATTGTACTACAGCTTCGTAAAGGGGAGAGGGATGTGTGAGCACAGCTTTATTAACTCAGAGCACATGGAGAGGCTCTTGGAAGATTGTCAGTCCAAACTTGGAGAAAAATTTACTGAAACCCCCTGGGGAGAAAGGGACCATCCCACAATTGTCTTAGCTCTGCAGGAGACCTCCATGGTCAGCAGTGGAATGATGTCAGAATCCATTTTTTCCTGGAACAAAGCCAACTTCCTTATTGGGGCTGCTCTGACTGCTGTGTTGTTTAATTTTAATGTTTTTCATTGGCATGTCCCACATGCCAACAGGTAGACAGGCGTGGCCTATTAAAGAGTTGGAGCATCTGGGTTTGAGTCAATAGGCGTGACCTATTGAAGAGTTGGAGCATCTGGGAAAGCCACTTCCTATCTGAGCTCCTTTTCTTCAAGTAAAACAGGGATGCTGATAATCATGTCACAGGCTCATGGTGAGATTATTCATGTGAAATTCGATGGCCAAATGAACGTGTCCAGTTCTACTAGGAATAATATTCACTCACAAGTTATATACATCAGTTCTATCATGGGCTCAGGTCTGGGTCCCAGAGCGAGGACAGGCCAGGAGCAGCGGGGTTGGAGAGTTCTGAGCACACACATGTGTGTGAGGGGTGGGGAGTAGGAGTTGTCCAATTGTGTGACCAAACTTTTTAAGTTAAATATATCATCTGGGATTGTCCATGTACAGAAGTAGAGAGCAACCACTGTTTTGAGACCTAGTTTCTCTCTCCTTTGACTAGATCAGACTTTCAGTACCTCAGATTTCACATGTGATTGTACTCATCAGTAAACACCTGCAGAAGCCCCCTCAAGAGTTAGACCCTGCTGTTCAGAGGGGAATCCTAAAGGAAGAGCAGGACAATGGCATGGGTTTCACGAGGAATAAGGCCAGCTTGAGTCTTGGATTGGAAACTTGCTTTTGCTACTTCAGCTGCGTAACTTTGGACAAGTTATTTAGCTTTTAAGCTTTCATTGAGTTTCTAAAACTGGACTAAAAATAGTTCTACCGCCTAAATGTGCTCTGAGGAGAAAAGAAGAAATTGCATGTAAAGATCTTAGCAATCTCAGCATTGTAGTGCTTGCTGAATGTTAGCTAGTGCCTACTTGGTTTTAGGTTTTGACTGTGTGCGTATGTGTGTGTGTGTGTGTGTTTTAATTAAATATGGATCTTCATGCTCAAATCATAAAAACATTTTTTTAAAAAAAGCAAAAACCCTTGAAGCTACAGAAAGAAAAGTTCAAGTGTTACTAGAGTTTGGGGAAAAGTTATTGCGGGCCTCATTGCCATGACCGGGTGTTCTCTGTGTGTGGCTGTCAGGCAGGGAGAGGCGAGTGTGCACAGCAAGGCACAGCAGGGCAGAGGAGGATGTGGCATGGGTGCACCAGCCAGCAAGACTGAAGGGATGCGGGAGGAAGCTGGGGTAAGATCCTGCCCTCTTCATAGTGCCTGTGGTGCCCCAACGCTGAGCTGTGGACAAGCTCACCAGTGCACACACGGTTCACATGGCGAGATGGGTGCAGGGGCATCTTCCCACTGCCTTTGGACAGTTGTTTTCTTTTTCATACATTTGAGAAATGCCAGCAAAACCTTTTAGTTTTAATCAAAGTTAGGTTAAGGTGCGACTAAACTATTTCCAGAACAAGTGGAAAGACTTAAAAACAAAGAACATCTTGTTCAAATAATTCTGAAACCCAAGTATGATTTAACAAAGCAGGAAAACTCAAGAGGTTTTGGTCTGGCAACATGGCATAGAAAGCACCCAGTTGAATCTTAGGAGAGAACTTCTTTCTTGAAAGAGCAGAAGGGAACCCCCCCCCCTTACCCCCTCCCCCTGCCCTTCCCATTTCCTAGCAGGGCATTAGCAGTACACAGTGTCTGCTGTGGTTCCACAAGTCAGGATGAACTGGACACACACACACACATACCTGTTTCCTTCTGAGCACCCAGGTGTGGGTGGATTCAGACAGGAAGATTCCAGCTAGAAATTCCTTGCAGGAAAACCACCTCCTTCCCTTTCTTCCTTACTTAGTCATTGTCTTCATTGTAACAACTGTCCAAGTACAATCAAGGGCCAAGTAGGGGCCTGAAATAGTTTCTTTTCCTATCTAAAAACCACCTTCCTTTTCTGCCAACTCTCACCACGGTTCCCTGCCCACCACCCCCAGCTCTCAAGGCAATCTGAGCTCAGACAGGATTTCCTTCGTCACAGTCATCCGCTTTTCTGGTCCAGTCTCCCCCTCCCGTTGCAAAACAAGGAATATTAACAGCAAGTAGTCCAAAATGATTTGTAAACCTTATGCCAAAACATATAGACATCAGTTTCTGTGTGCGCTTACCAACATCAAGATGCCAGAGTTTGGGAAAATAAATGTGTTTCTTGCTAGGTCACCTGATAACAGTGAGTTGTCAGCTATCTACCTTGGCTTTTGTGAAATTGCAGAAGTGCAAGCACATTCATTTTAATCGCGTATCTAAAAAGCTGCAAGGTTAAAACAAAAATGTCAATTTTAGCAAAAGTCATTCATGTTTTAGATGAAGGCTGGTAGAAGGATGGGTCAGGTTAATCACATTTCCTGCGGTTACTGGGTCTGGTTCCCAACCTCACATAAGAACAGACTTTCGAGGCATGACATGAAACATTCTTTCAAAGCCTGAACAGATTTCCTGGGGTCTGGAAGGAGAATGTAGTCTTTAAATTCTCCCAAATGATTCTAGGAAAAACCAGAGCCACCCAATTATAGGAACGATGCAGATAATCAGTTCTGCTCTTGATTAAAATGGAAACTCAAATCATTCAGGGAGGGAAGTGTGCACAGGACCAGTTAAGTGAGCCCAATTCAGCCCTTCACTCCACCCCCTCTCTCCCAATCTGTTTGTATATTTGTAAGTACAAGTTCTCTCTCTCTCTCTCTCTCTCTCCCTCTCTCTCTCTCTCTCTCTCTCTTCCCCCACCCTCCCTCCTAGTAGTGTAGCAATACTAGTAATACTAGCAGCAGCACTCTACTGTCCCTTTCCAATTAAATTGATCTTGCCAGGAGGTAGAAGACCAAGATTATTCTCTCCCGATTCATGTCAGTGGAGTCCCAGCAAAGAAGTTGGGGGGAAAGTAGTAAACTATCTCCTTACAGATCCTAATTTCCTCTTTTTCATCCCTGTTCCAAAATTTCTTTGCTGAGACCCTGTGCTCTTTTAGATCTAAAACTTTGCTCAAAAAAAAAATTGATCTGAAATTATTTACACGCAGAATTTGCCTCTGGTTTTCTATGAAACCAGTGGACCTTGGCCCGGCAGGACTTTAGGATCACCTGGGAAACTTTGTAGTAGGGTGATGCCCCGACCCTGCTCTTCAGATATTCTGAGTGAGCTGCTCTGGGGTGGGGCCAGGCAACTAAAGCTTTCACCTGGATTAAGCAGGGATTGTCTACCTGGGCTGAACATGGCAGTCGCCTGGGGAGTGTTCCATAACGCTGGTGCCCGGTCCATCCCCTGGAGCTACTGGGATTTATTCTAGTTCCTCAGATGACTGTAAAGGAATTTAAAGCCCCTGTGGAGACCAACTTCGCCCTTTAAGGTCAGGAGGACTATTTGCTGTGCTCACCGGGAGGTTCTGCTTCTCTGATCCTGGGCTCTCTATCCACCAAACACAGCCCGTGCCCTGGGAACATCCTATCCCCTTTCTCAAAGTGGGGAGGCCTGGCTGGCAAGTACACAGCCCAGGGACCTCCCCAGCCACCAGGTGCCCCCACTCCTGGGCTGGGATTTGTGGGTGATATCTTTATCCTCCAACAGGATCGGTCTGTTATCTGCTTCTCACCTGATTGGAATTTAATGTTCTAGAAATAAATGACTTACCACTTAACTTTACTCCAGAGGGGGGAATGAAGTGAGATCAGTCATGCTCATTCTTTTTTTAAAAAAAAAATCCAAACATTCTTTACTTAAGAAGTAAAAGCAGGTAAGGATAGTGTTGATTCTGTCTAGAGATTCTAGAACAAGGAATGGCTGGACAGCACTGATACTTCAAATAACTGAGAAGGTTGGTTCCCCTAGAACAAAATCTAACCCCAGGACCATTGGCTTCTGTTTGGTATAAAAACAAGAAAGCAAAGCCAGACCAGTTTCTCATAGGAAAATAAATGTATTTAAAAGGAGATTATATAAATATATTTCATCAAGTTTTTCAAGTGGCTTTTTCTTTTTTCTATCGTACCATTTACAGAATCTTTATTATTCTAATTCTTGAGTTAAGGAAAAAAGACGAAGGAAGGTTGTTGATTCAGTGAACAGTTTTGTCTTCTTGTTGGCTTGTCCTCTTCATTGGGTTAATTAGCTGGAGTCTAAGAATCAACAGAAAGAAAGACAGACTTCATGAGGTTTTTCTTAGTTCCTCACATTTAAAAAATATATATTTCAGATCTGTATTCTTTCTAAGCATTTTATGTGTTAAAAATAGGTAAATTTCCTGAAATAAAATATAAAATCTTGATACATGATTCATACATCACATATACAACAAATACAGTGTTTGTAAACTAATCATTTGGAAACAATCTTATTAATGTCACTTCAGGTCTCTTATATACGTAGTGCAAACTGTGTTGATTCTTCTATACTTGTTTTTTTTTAACTGTGGCAAATACACAAAATTTACTATCTTCATCCGTTTTAAGTATACAGTTCATAGCATTAAGAACATTTTCATTGTTATGCAACCAGCCTTACTATCCATCTCCAGAACTTTTTCTATCATCCCAAACTGAAACTCTGTCCCCATTAAAAACAGACCCCCGTTTACCCTTCCCCAGCCCCTCACAATGTCTATTCTACTTTCTGTTTCTTGGAGTGAACCTATTTTAGGGACTTCATGTAAGTGGAATCACACAATATTTGTCCTTTTGTAGCTGGCTTATTTCACTTAGCGTTATGTCTTCAAGGTTCATCCGTGTGATAGCGTGTGTGATAGTTTCCTTCCCATTTGAGGCTGAATAATATCCCTGTACTTTTTTAAGTTATTATTTTAAAGCTCAGTTTTGTTTTCTTGGTTGATAGGTTTTGATGGTTAATGTCAGGTTTAGAAGAAGTCTCACAGCTCAAACCAAAGCGGCACCTGGGCCGGTTGGCCATGGGTCCTCCTGTACTTCTCTCCCTCAGACTCGGTCTCCCCACTTCTGCATGGCTCCTCCTGATGTGTGTCTTGCTTTCTGGCAAATGTTGACCACTCCCCTATAGAGTGGACTCTGAGTGTGCTAGTGTGAGTTTCCTCTAGGCCAGCGGTCGGCAAACTGCAGCTCGCGAGCCACATGCGGCTCTTTGGCCCCTTGAGTGTGGCTCTTCCACAAAATACGCACATGTACAGTGCGATTGAAATTTCGTGGCCCATGCGCAGAAGTCGTGGCCCATGCGCAGAAGTCGTGGCCCATGCGCACGGCTCTAGGCCAAGCATGGATATGCAGGTGTGAAGCTTAGGAGCAAGGCCTGGGTTGGAGATACAGATGAGGTCGTCACAGATTCGGTGCCTCTCCTACGGCCATGGGACTGCACAAGCTTTCTCGGGAAGAAAATAGGGAATGGAAGCCTCAAGATGAGGGAACCAGGAGGGGGGCAGGAGAAGCTGTAACTTGGAAGCCTGGCGAGGAGACTATCTATGGGAGGGTCCTGAGGTCAAGCTATCAGATGCCACCAAGGCTAAGTCTTGCCCATGGGTTTATCAAATTAGAGATCCCTAGGCTCCTCACTTCTCACAGTGCTGAGGTCACAGATTCAGTGAGTTGGGGAGACTCCAGGACATGGAGAAGTGGAGACAAGGAGTATAAACTACTCTGATCAGGGTCCACCTCTAGCCACAGCTCTTCCTTTTTTCTGCTGGACCCCGGCTCCTGGAGGGTTCAGAACATGTCTCATGCATCATTGTGCTCCACCCTCCCCCCCCCCCCCCGCCCCCGGCACAGTGACCTGCCCAGGGGTGCTTAAAGAACTTTATTAAATTATGTGTTGTATAACAATTCCATGGGAAGGCTTAAGATATTTCAGGTTTCTAAACACATGAGAATGGTGGCATGATCAGAAGGCTGCCAGGGCCGCCTGGTCAAGGTCAGCTGCTCAGAAGGGAGGACACCCAGAGGCAGGCTCAAAGAAGGGACCCCTTTTCAATGTTTCAGTCTGACACGTTGAGCCCAAGCTCTCATTTTGCACCAACCCCCCCAGCTGCTGAACTATCTCTGTCTTAGAGGAGCAAATAGACAAAGATGTTAATCCTGGGAAAACCTGGAATTCTATGGTGGGCGTGGAGGTGACATTTCTCAAAGAGTTTGAGAACCTGTAGCCACATCACTGGTTTAGATCCCAAAGATAGGATGGGTTCGCTAGTTATTCTGCCTTTTCTCTTCTGCATACTCTGTTTGGGGAACTGTCAGCAGGCTCTGATCCAAGGCCCAGGAGGAGGAGAACATCTGTGTGAGAGGAGGCTGCCTGTCTGGAGATGTTGGGATGCTGCGTGGATACCTGGCACCAGTCTTGCTCTGTGCTTTTTCTTTTCTAAGTCAGTAGTATTGAATAGGTCTCTTTAAAAATACTTGTTCCCCTACCATTGTGAAACCCAGGGTTTAAATGAGTGAGTGTCATGGGAGCTGTGGGCCAATTGGAGGGTCTCTCTCTCCCAGGTAGAGAAACCCGGTGACAATGGCTCAGAGGTGTCTTCTCTTCCCACCCCTCTGTGCTCATAATGGGAGGACACTCAAGGATACAGTAGGAAACTCCCAAAGGAAAAGGGCTTTTTTTCCCCAAAACCTGAGCATGGCCCCATGAGTCCTATGAGGGCAGGGACCAGGTCATGGGCATGCTGACTCTCCAGTACCCAGTACAAGGTTGAGCTGGGATCTGACTCACAGGACAGACAGACACCAGCAGAAGGGAAGAGAGCAGGAAAGTCGGGAGTCCTGGTCAGAACCAACACTAAGTGTTTGGGGCCCTTTTTGTTCAGAATCACAGCACAAATCATTATGCTCAGTGCCATCCCTCAGAACTATGCACCTGAGGTCAACCGAGGAGGAGTTCTTTCATTGTCTTCACTCAGTTTAAATTGCTGGATTAAAAACTACTGGGGTAGACAGACGTTGGCTTATCTACAAAATCAAACTAAGGCAAATATGCTTCCACTGCAAGACAGAGTGCCAAACTATTTCATAGCCTGCATTTTCTTTTTCTCTTGAGCTTCAGCCCCAAAGGGAAGTCAGGCATTTGGCCAATGAGCAGTCTATGGACTGAGTTGAACTTTTTCTGGAGGGCAGAAGAGGTCGGCCAGTGACCTCCTTTGTGCTTCCGGAAACTCAGCTTCATGGTCTAACAAGAGTAAGAATATGGAAAGTGAACCAGTGATCGAAATCACACCGTCCGTGGGAATGGGCGGTGGCCATCAATCAAAATCCCCCAGTTAGCAAGCAAAGTGATAACTGGACTTGCTCTTTCAAGAGTCTCGCCCTACTGGGCCCATGATAGTGAGAAGATTTAAGGGCAAGGGTGCTGGCCTGAGAAGTTACTGTCTCCTGCAAACTCTGATCCCTGACAAGGAGTGAGACCTACAAGTAGGTGATGACTTCTCACCTGGATGCCTGAGAAACCAAATCAGACAAAACTCCCCAGTCCTGGCTGAATCTGCAGAGCCGGGCCAGAGTGGTGCCGTGCAGACCCCAGACCTGATTCAGCAGATGCAGATTCAGCAGATCAGGGCAGGACTTGAGACTCTGCATTTCCAATCCACTCTCCAGGGATGGGATGCCGCCGGTCCAGGGCTCACAGTTTGGGGAGAAGTCCTAGACACTGTTTCCAGAGCCTTGCGATTCTGTTTTTCCTTAGAATAGTCGCTTCCTATAAATTGATAGAATGTGTAACCAGGGCTTGCTTGCCCATGGAATGACCTGCCAGTCTCTAAAATGTTACAGGAATCACACCAAAACTTGTACAGGCAAGTTTTGAAAAGCCCTGGGGGAGAAAGCATTTTCATCTGCTGGTCTCTAGAAGTGTTAGGGAATTTCTCCTCCACAAAGCAGTTTATCTTTTCACATGTGGGGCCGAGGCTTTGGGAACATGTCTGACCTGAGAGCAAGTTCGCCCCTTGCAAAAACAGCCTGTTAGAGGAGTGAGGAGAAGGCATGGGAGAAGGGGCATCATGGCCTATTTCACGAAAACCCACTTACTTCCATAAAAGTGAGTCTTCTTCACACCATCAACCTTAGCTCATCATCTGAACAAAGTTTAAAACTAAGGTGTATCTAGTGATCAGAAATCAGCACATTTCTGAATAACTGTTTAAAACCAATTATTAGAAACAAACAAACTAACAAAAAACCAATACTCCTGCTCCATGGAGAGTCTCCTTGAAGCCTGTTTCCTTTTGAAATGAAGTTGAAAGCACAGCTCCCTCACCCCCACCCCCAGTTATCTTTCTACATTGTTAGAGGCAGCTCTGTTTCTCGTGGAGCGACACTTGGTTTTCCCTAGTGATGGTCAATTATGTATTTAATGGTCTCCAGTTAAAGCATTTATGAAACAGAGTCCTCTGGAAAATTCCATCTCAGACAACCAAGTAGTAGAGAAAAAAGCCAAGATTAAGAAGGCAGACATATTATCTAAATGTCTGCAAGGGAAATCATCTTGGAAGATTAGTGGCGATAGAGAATTCTTGGATTGAACAATGACTGAGGGAGTGCAGTAATGGGAAGAGTCCTCTGTGGACTTTAATCCGGTCGTCCCTTTGTGTGTCTCTATTTACACTTCTTCAGACTCCTAATTCCCGTAAGTCCTCCTCTCTCCTTCAAGGGACAGACTTTGTACTTTGCACGTGGTAGAGCAGCAGGACCAGGCGTCTCCCACATTATGGCTGTGCCCTGTCCCAGAATTTTCAGTCCTTTGCTTCTAACTCAGGTTGTTACCTGCCCGTTGCCCAAGGTGAGGAGCTGTGACCTCAGAGTCCAGCTCACGTGGCTTCAAATCGGGCTCCATCAGTCATGAACTATAACTGTGGGCTAGATCTTTCACTTTGGGTGGCCCTTGTTTTCCTCTTCTGTAAAGTGAGGTTATAGTCTTCCCTCAGCTAGTTGCTAAGAGGAATACATTTCATAATGTATGTAAGGCACTGAACACAGTGTCTGTTAGGAATAAACATCCCCAGCAAGTTCTGTGATTACAACTTTTTCCTCTGAACTCAATGACCACTTGAACTTGAGCATGTCCTCTCCTTGCCACTCTCTCCAGTGACAGCACACTCCATCAGCCCCCTCTGCATCCCTCAGTCATGAAACCTTGGCAGGTAATTCCAAATTTTCCAATGTAGGGACAGCTCCTTCAGCCTCTTTTTCCATCACCATATTCCGGGCCACAGGAAGTGTCTTAAATAGGCTATTTATGGATATCAGTTACCTGAGTTTTCACTGACCCCAATTTGCATGGGCACCTTCTCGAGAGACTCCTGCAGCCTTGATGACATAGATTCCACAGAAAGGGGCTGCACGCCTGACTAGGACTCTTCCTCAGTCCCCACACCATGTCCAGCTGCCTCCTTAGTGACTCTTACTCTGCTGAGTCATGCCCACTGGGATCCATCCACATCCAGCACCTTGATTCCTAATCTGTTCCTAATTGTCGGCCGGTTAATCTGCATGGCCCCGTGAGAATAATACTGTATTAACATGAGAAACCAATGAAACTCAGTCTCAGATGGCAGCTCATAAAGCCAACTGAAAAACATGACCAATTTATGACCAAAAGTCTTAACCATGGATAGATAATAAGTTTGGATTCAAGCTAAAACCTGCTAATGTTTACCCACCTTACACCGCCCCGCCCCCCTCCCCAGAAGATTGAAGCTGAACTCACATAGTCACATGTAGTCTCAGCTTCAGGCACCTCTGCCCTGTTCCCTTGTATGCACATCTGCTGGTCTGCTAACCTCGGTTACCCTCCTCCCCATTTCAGCTGCTTCTGTGGCTTGCGATCAGGAGGGCTCCTGACCATCTTGGCTTCACCAGCTTCACCAGCTACTCTGCTTAGGTTAGTTCACTTCCCTCCACTGGCTTCCTTCCATTTGCTCAGTGCCTCACCCACCCCACAGCTCAGCACATTTAGTCACCCACACTACACACTGAAGACAAACGTCTCCCCACATCACTAATTGCAGTGGGTTCATCACCACTGCCACCCAGCCATCCTTCCTGGCTCATCCATCTCAGGGTCAGAATGATCCTACCTTTAACAATCAATTCTTATCATTTGAAGGCAAGAGATTGAGAGTGCTGTCAGAGTGATCTTCTTAAATAGTCCCAGATAATTTGTTAGTGCATGTCTTTTTATAGTGAAGAGCTGGACATGGGAAATGGAAAGGAAAAACAAAGAAATTCCGCTTGAAGTAGTTGATTCATGAGTGGAATTTATTCTGTGGGTGTCACTAAAGCATTAAAATTCCCCCCAACAGTTCTGGAGAAATAGACCCACACCCCACTAATTTTGTTTTCATAATTCGTTAAGGCACTTGTTCCAAGTGAAGTTTTAGTACTTAGCCATCACTTTTTAAAAGTCACCCTTTAAAACAAAATTGTGACCATAAAAACAGCTTTCATTGGTCACATACACAGAATGATTAAATTCCTTTCAACTTAGTTAAGTCTAAATAGATTTTTCATAACATTTTCTTAAAATGTTATTATGAAACAGTCAATATTTTTTATTTTATTTTTTAATCCTCACCCAAGGAAATGTTTTTATTGATTTCATTTTATTTCATTGTTGACAGTATTACAAATGTCTCCTGTCTTCTCCCCTTTGTCCCTCCCTGCCCAGCTCCTACCCACCCCTACCCCCAGATCTTCACCACCCTATTTTCCATGTCCATGGGCTATGCATATAAGTATATAATTTATTTGGTTTATCTTTCCTTGTCTCCCCAACCCCTCATCAAAGTATGTCAATCTGTTCCATGCCTCCATGCTTCGGGCCTTATTGATTTTAGAGAAAGAGGAAAGAGGAGATAGAAATAGTGATGTGAGAAAAATCAATTGGTTGCCTTGAACCCCAACCTTTTGGTGTATGGAAGGATGTTCCAACCAACTGAGATACCCAGCCAGGGTAAGGGGTCAATATTTTAAATGATCATTAGGTAATGGTAGAACTATAAATTGTGTGCCATAAGCCTCATTAACCTATACTAATAATTATGACTTGGTCTTCAGTAAACGACAGCGAGAAGTCTTCAGTTAATACTGAAAAAGTTAATTAGATTAAAATCTCAAAGGCAGGTAGGACTTTAGGGATAAACTCGTCCAAATTTCTTCTAAACATAAGGAGCCTGGGGTACAGAGACCTGCCTGTAACTGTACAGCTAGTTCCTGTTAGAATTAACACCCAAGCCCTAGCCCAGAGTCAGCCTTGATAAAGGAATGTTGTCATCTAACTTCACTAATTAAGTAATTTTATAGATTAGATCATTTTTTAGTAAATTGCATGATTCGCTGTTTTTTAAAGTTTGTTTTGGAAATGGTGAACAGAACATTCTATCAAGAAGCCAAAATCCTTTGATCTTCACAGAACTACATCAGAGACAAAGCTCAGGCTTCTTTGAGGTCCCATATTATAGCAAAAAATAAATGTTTCTTCTATTTTAGCACAATGTGTTTAAAGTTCATAACCAGGTAAAGAGATAGGACCACATGCAGGAATAAATCAAATGGAGAAGTTTAGACCTTTAAACAAGTTACTTATTACTTCAACCCCTGGGGTACCACATTTTTTTTAATGTTAGTGTTCTGAAAGATATACTAAATTTAAAACAATGTGAGGCACCACCGCATTTATTCTTCCATTGTCCTGTACATGCCTAAGTACAATTCCTTTCCCACCTCCCTGATATCACCTTGAGTCAACCTGAGTTTTGATTTTTTTGAAGTTGAAAAGCCCAAATTCCTGAATACCTAACTTAGAGAACCCAGAAAGCTGAGATGTGACTCAAAGGCTTTCTTAAAAGACTTAGACAATAGTGAGGAAGGGACAAGGTTGGGATTGGGGTGGTTCTGAAGAGAGAATGAAAGAAGATAGGGTCAGCCAGACAGCGTTATAAAATGTGGTATTCAGAGGGTTAAGCTATCTCAGTGCCCCTGGATAGGATATAAAGCCACTGCCTCTCCTCCTCATTACTGATACTTTATATTTGTCCTCGTTCTTTGTACTTTTCAAAGAAAAGTTGCGTAGCCTTTCTCTCATGTAATCCTCATAGCCGCCTTGTCAATAGGGCGGGCAGGTGCAGTCATCCCTGTTTACGGCTGAAGAAAAGGAAAGCCAGAGGAATTCAATAACATGATAACGACGCTAGATTGTGACAGAGCTGGTGCCAGGCCCTTCTTTATCTTGAAAGGTTTGTTCCAAGCAAATTATTTCAGACTCACATAGTTCCACGGACATGACCATTTAGTATAGCAATCACCCACAAAAGTATTGTAACTGCCATGACATTGGTACAAAAAGAGAAACTTGCTCAGCCAGTGTGGCTCAGTGATTGAGCATCAGCCTATGAACCAGGAGGTCAAGGTTCAATTCCTGGTCAGGGCATATGTCTGGGTTGTGGGCTCGATCCCCAGTGTAGAGCGTGCAGGAGGCAGCCAATCAATGATTCTCTCTCCTTGTTAATTTTTCTATCTCCCTCTCCCTTCCTCTCTGAAATCAATAAAAATTTTTTTTTTTTAAAGAGAAGCTCTCGGTGATTTCCCCCAAGTAAAACCAGCAAAGTGTATACTTCATGGTGAGTAGAGGAGGAGTTTAAAAAGTGTAGCAGTCTACAGTATGATGAAGCCAGCTTTGCATCGCTGTTAATGGCAAAACCAAATATGACAGATTCAGTAAGTGTATTACTTCAGCTGCCAAACCAACACTGCGTGTTTTGTTTTTCTATAAATATGAATTGCTTTTTTTTTATAATCTGAGAGCACTATAACAATCTTCTAATGAAATGTGATGGATCAGAAGCTTTACCATGAAAGATTTCAAGACTTTCCACGGCCCCTTTAACTGAGAATGGAACTTGATTTTGTTTTGCAAGTCACTCTTATAGCTGCATGACTTCATCGCAAGCAAGCTAAATAAAGGAATTTTCAGTTTTATAACGGTCACTAAGCAGACAACTGACCTGTCAGCGTTTAGAAGGGGGTAAGGTTTCAGGGCCGGCGTAGAAAGATACTGCTATAACACCGTGTTTTACTTGGGTGCCTCATTGTGTAGGTGGGTGGTGAGTTGGAATGAAGCTGGGAGATGGTGGGCAGTGGGGGAGGCGTAATACCGTGCCAGAGCCCTTCCCAGCCAGAATGTCAGCTTGATTGGGGCAAGTCCCTTGAAATCTATTGAGACTCCCCATCTGCTTGTTCACAAGTCATCTAAGCGACTCTGAAAATGGGCTAACACCTCCTCAGGCCAATATTTCTGGGATTCTCTTTGTGTTTCCAGTATTGGCCATCCCCCTCCCTCCTGAAATGCCTCTCTGGGCCACAGGGGCACTATTTGATTCATTTAGAGTGCCTCCCAAGGCGGTACCATATAGGTCCCACACATGGCTTACATGTAGCAAGATGATTCCACCCTGCTCCTTTGAATCAAAGGCCTCCTGTTAGATGCTTTTCCTGAGAGCAATTAGTTTCCAAAACAGCAATTAAGAAGCATATTCTACCAGCAGCTGGGAGTAGGGTTCCCTTTCTTGGCAACTGACCTATTTTGGCTGACTGATTCCTCCCGACATAGTTTGGTAATCAGGCTATTAGAACGTCTTGGAGTCTTCGTTGCCTACATTCCTCTATGGTGTGTCTTACATCTTAAATGCTACATAAAATAGCCACTCTTCACATGCTATTTAAATAATCCCTGCGTGTTCAGATTCTTTTGGAGTCTGTAATATTGTTTTCTTCCCATAGAGGTTTTTACAAAAGCAAATGTATTGATGCCTTTTTTTTTTTCTAAAAAGATCCCAAAGCTCTTAACATATCTTCCAATGATCAGCTTGAACATTTTATACTGGACTTAAAATATACCAGTAAAACTGCGTGATAATGCCAGCCCATAACAAAGCACAAGTTGCTGGCCCAGGGCAACTGGTATTATATAGCTCCAATTCCTTGAGACTCATCCTCAAAGTGGTAGAACAAGATTACTTGAGAGATTAGAAAACCTACCCCAAACCTCCATAATATTTTTGCTGCAGCAATTTTCCATTTTAGTCTTCTCAGAGATTTTGCTGCAGCAATTTTCCATTTTAGTCTTCTCAGAGGTTTTCATGTTGTTGAAAAGAGGAGGAAGTCATAAATTTCTCCGCTTGTCAATAGCGGTCAAGTCCACCACAGAACTGACGCCATTAGGCAATCTGCCTGGGCTCAGCTGTCTTGACCCAGGAAAACTCATGCCTGACCCTCATTCACCAGACCCTGACTGCTGTGGTAATGAGAGAGTGGCCAGGGAGATGGGCCAACAGACCCCAACAGCTCCATGAGAGGGTAGGCAGGGGTGCTAACACAGCCCAACAGCTCTCAGATTCCAATCATTTACAACCACAGAGCCAAGTTTCTGAGACCAAGGGCAGTAGGAGGGATGAGGCAGTATTCCAAAAACTAACTCAAAACAGCCAACAGAAAATTTTGGTATCTTATATTTACTCTCACAATATTTGTAGATCCCTGATTACTAATGAGGTCTGTATATATTTATTGGCCATTTGGATATTCTCTCCTAGGATATGCTGGTTTGAGTCTTGTGCCCATTTTTTCTATTAGTGTCTGTGTTTGTACTGACTTGGGAGCTCTTTTTTTCTACATACACGCCCTTGTTTGGTTCCATGTTAAAAATACTTTTTTTCTACTCTGACTTACTTTTTCTTTCTCTTAATGATGTCCTGTGATTTTTAAGTAGTACAGTTTATCGATCTTTTTTATGGTTAGTGCTTTCCCAAACTCACTCATAAATTTTACAAGTTTACTATAGATTTGTTCATATTTTCTACATATGCAATCATGTTACCTGCAAATGAGGGCATTACCTCTTCCTTTTTAGTCCTTATACCTTTTTTTCCCTTGCTTTACATTAGCAATATTAAACCAGGAAATGCTTATTCACCCCATTCATAGTATATACACTTCACCTATAGGCTGTGAAATGGATTTTAGAAACTGCACAAGCTATTTCCAAAACCCAAGCTCACTTTTCAACTTGTGTGATCCCCAACACAGTTTCCTGGACTATCCTCTGATAGAAAGTCCCATAGGAAACAGTTTTCCAAGCCCTCTTCATCTTTAATTAGGTTTAAGTCAGAGATTCAAGTACAGAAAGAAGTAAACTAGGGATAAATTGATAGTGCCAGCAACACAACCTAATGCTTATACTGTTGTAGAAAAATAAATGTAACAACTCCCATTACAGGGCACTTTCTCATACAGCGCATTTCCCCCTCTCCTTCTGTCCTCCTGCGTTTGAATGTTGATTGTGGAATATGGAATGTGGATGACATTCCTAAGAAGGCAAGCACTGGGAGATAGAAGGCGAGATAGGGATCTTTCGAAATGGTCACTTTTAATAGATGATATAGGTTCTGTGCTTGTACCATATTTTGCCATCCTTGAAAGTTATGTTTTAAAAGATGAGCAATGACTCCATCCAGCATTCCCTAGTTTTCTGTGTAACTGGCTGCAACATGTATCTAACATTAGCAGTATTCTCAAATGTATACTTCCAACAACGGTGAAGTCTGTTGCTGAGCCCAGTTGAAGTTCTTCACAGCCTAAACACTGTGACATTTCCAGAAGCCAAATTCCAATGGTAGCTATGTAAGTCTTATCTCTGAGCCAGCAAAAAGCTGGATGTGAGAGGTGTCCCGGCCTGCCAGGGGCTACTAACCAGGCTCACCTCTGGAAAGGATGTGTTCCACCAGCAGAAAGAGGTAGAAGGTGGGGAGAGATTACAGCTATGCCTATGGCCTAAGAACTGTTCCTGAGAGTCAAAGAAAATCCCTGCCCCGGACCAGCTGTGCCCCACGTTCCACTGCTGATTCATGATCACTCCAGGGGTGCGGCTGCCATTTGATGGTTTCTGAGGCAAAATTTGGAAGCGAATCTCTATGGTGACCTTTGATGTCATTCTGCCTCAGCCCCTTCTCCAGGCAGAAATGTACTCCACGTCATCACAGAAAGATAACTACTTCCTTTTTGTTCATAAAGCCCTCTTTGTACTTGGAAAACATTCCTGTTCTTCATTTGCCCTTGTAACCCTGATGACCTGGGACCTAATGCCCATCCCACATCCAGTCTGCTTGACTGAGCCCGGGGCCTCCTCATCTCGTGCAATGAGATTGGGAGCAGCTAAGCCTCTCTGTTTCCTAGTAGAGGGTATGGGTTCTTGCACACTTGTTGGGTGCGCTCTCTCCTCACCTATCTCTTCTCAGCAGAGGGAACAGTGTTAAGAAATACTTATGTTCTTCTCCAGACATTTTCTAACTTCGAAAAGGTGGGCTATGACCGAGGTGTCCCAGGCAGAACATGCCCCTCTAGTGACAGCACAGTGCGCCTGGGCAGAGGGAGGATGGCCTGCATCCTCTCACATTCCAGCAGTGTCCTGCCTTAGCTCTGGAACACCTTGTCACCTGCTCCCGAGTGACCATCAACACCTCACTTCTCATTTTTCCAGTCTTAACTCCGCAAAGGTGCAACTCATCATCATATTTGTGAATCTAGATCACTCAGCACATGGAATAAAACTTCTTGGCTTGGTTAGTCTCAGCCAGGCCTAGCCCCCGGGCACCCCCGCTCCCTGGTAGCCTTGCACACTCCAGCAAACTGGGGTGAGCTACTCCCCGATCCTTGGTGCTTTCTCAGCTCTTGCCAACTGTTGGTGACCCCTTCTGTGTTTGAATGTTGCCTGCCCCACAGCCCATGCCTGCCTGTAGGATTCCTGCCTGCCAGGGAAGCCTTACTCATGTGGCACCGTCCGAGATGCCTTGCTGCGTTTTCCACTGGGACAATGTCTGAATTCCCTTGTCAGTTTTCTCTACTTTTACCAGGGCCCTTAAGCAGTCACATCAGCTTTGCTGTGTAGTTATAGTTACAAAATAGTTGATAAGACATAATGCCATTGAGGTCTTATCAGAGCTAGGATAAGTACTTTACACACATTACTTCAAGTTATCTCCATGGTGATTCTTTAAGGTAGGACCTAATATTACCCTCATTTTACAAATGAGGAAACTGAGGTCTAAGAGTTAAGTGAGTGGGTGGGGCCAGACACAGCCTGAGCAGCCTGGCACCCATGCTCACTCCACCTCACCGCTCTCTTGCATCTGAACTTGAAATTACAGGCTAGCTTTCAGAGTGTGGCAATGTGGCTTATTAAGTATGTACCCCCAATGTGCCTAGTCCACTGCCTGAACATAGAGGACAAGGTTAATAAGTACTTTGGACATAAATGCATAGTTACTGTCTCTTTTGGGACCTGAGTAGTATATGCAGTTAGGTTGGCCTGTAAACCAAACCTTCTTGGGAGTCAATCAAGAGCCATACTCCTGACTGACATTCAGCAAGAGTGACCTAGCTTTCGAAGCAAGTCTTTGTCAGGCACACTAGGCATGGCATGCGTTGAGCCCTTTGAGTATCATTGCCATGTGCACGTCTGAATGTGCTTGCATTATGTCCTCTTTCTTTAGACCACAAATAACCACCTGCATAGGTAAGTGGGTTCATAACTGCGTCCTTTGGAGTGTGTTCATGCACCTTTTCAGTTTGAGTGAAATCCAGGTTTCACACTTGGGAGCAGGCTTCCACTCTCAAGCTGAGGAGCATTTCATTTCCTTTGTACCCATCACGGTCACAGCACACTCTCTTGAGATGTTTATTAGCTAAACGGATTTATTCCTTGCAGTGTAGATTTGTAATCTGGGAAACTTGGGGGGAACGTCCATGCAGAATATTGTGACAATGGAGAATACAGTGCATCTCATAAGGAGAAGTATTATTCAGTCAACACTGTAATATATGTTTTGTTTATAAAGAGGTTTTAGTAGTATGGGAAAATGTTTAATGTTAAGAAAAATGAGGATGCAGAATGTAACATCAAGTGTAATATCAGTGATGTAGAAAGAAGCACAAGAGAGAAGACCAGAGGAAAGATGCTAAAGTGTCCTCTGCCCAGAGCTGGGCCTCTTCACCCCCCTCAGGCAGGTTCAGCCTGTTCATCAGACCAGCCCTCCACTGAGGGGGGAGGAGGCTAATGAGTCCAGGACCAAGGGTCTTGGACTATCCATCTGTCTGTCCCTTTCCTTGTGCCCATTTACATTGTGCCTTGCAAAAGTTAAGGATATTTTTAACTTCTGTTCACAATGCATTTCATCCCAATCTGACACTCAGATGCTTCTAAACTACCCTTCCACCTACAGCGGATATATGTGAAAATAAAAATTAGAAAAGTCTGCATCTGTGTGTATGTGTATTCCGAGAGTTTAAAAATAAAATATAAAAAAACTTTTTTTTTTGTCTCCAGCTATCAAATTATTTTCTCCACTACTCTGGCACATTGATATAAGAGAATTAAAAGTCGATCGTTTCCTCTTTTCCTGGAAAATATTCTAATGACTCTCTTTGATAATATGTCTGATTGTATGTCTCAAGCATAACCGATCTTTTATGAACACGCAGGGACTTATAATGGCACTCCACTTGCAAAGTTGAATATAATGCTACTATTCATGAATAGATGAATTCAGGAAAAAATGGGGAGTGAATATCAACATGAAGTTGAACAGTAGGTTTTTATAGGATCCTTAAAACAAAATGCATGTTGGAGGACCGCGGGGGAAGCTGGGCTGACAGTAGCCGCCACTGGTTGAGGGCCTCCTGGGTCCAGCCTAGGGCTGTGCTTGGGCTTGATTTCTGAGCCCTACAACTAGCTGGCCCATTGGCCCTCATTTTGTCTACAAAACACTGTGGTGGAGAAAAGGATTAACCACGCCCTTGGTCCTTTTACTGGGGAAATGAGTCCCTTTTTATCTATCAGGTTTTGCTGGGGGAATATGCGAGGCAGGGCCTGGACGTCACTGGGAGCATTGCATCTGCAAGCAGCTTACCTTGGAGCTTCCTTCCAGAGGATGTTTGAACATTTTATATACAGAGCCTCGACCCCAAGCACTGCCTTCCTGAAACTTCTGAGTGTCTCGGCACGCACAGCTATTTGGAAGCCTCACTCGAGGGCAGTTCGTCTCCTACTCCCTGGGAGCAGTTACGGGCAAGTGGCTGCCCTGGGCCGCGGGCTGGCATATCTCAGAAGCATTCACTCCCCAGGGGGCACAGTTATGTGCCTGTGTGTGTTCATCAGACACGCACACTGGTTCCCCTGTGGGCTACAACACAGGTTCCCAGATGCTGCTCTGAGGACTGGCCCTGGTCAGCAATGACATCTCAATGGGCCAAGGAGAAATGAGAGGAAAAAATGAGAAAGCAGACCCTATTTGTATGTGTATGTATATGACATGCATTCAATGCTTATAATATTTGGTATACAGAGCACATATAATATACACTCTCTCCGTGTACATACCTAGGTTTCTAATGCGACGGTAATGCAGCCCTGGACTTCTGATTCTGTAGTCCTGGGGTGAGGATGGGAATTGGTATTTTCAGAAGCGCCCAAGATGATGCTAATAATCAAAAACCACTGAGCTGGTGGAATGAGTGTGCTCTGCTATTTGGAATCATAAACATACGATTTAAAACAGGTTGTCCCAGACAAAAAGAGCCAGTGAGGGCCCACAGCTGGTGGGCAGGAAGCCCAGAGTACCAGACAGGCCCAAATCTCGGTCCAGCTGCATCTGCCCAGGGCCAGGAGCTGGTTACCATCCCCAAGCCAAGAGGACAGCCGGTTGGAGGGCCAGGACCAGAAGCAGAAGAGAAATTGGATCAGAGGTCAGAAGGGAAACCCGTTCACAGCAGGTCAGGGAGGGTTGCCTTAGAATTCTCTCAGCGTGGCTCCGAGTCAAGTTCCTGTGCTTTTGAAGGCTTGGGCGTCCACATCCCCCACTTAGCCTCACGCTAGAGGTCTTAAGGCTCCTACTTTGTGTGGCTGACCACAGCAGCCCTGCAGCACCAATGCTGGTGTGTATGAGAATTGGAAAAGGTCATGTTCCAGAGAGCTTTTTGTTGGGTGCTTTGTTGTGTGTGCCTGTGTCCCCAAGACATTTTTCAGGACAGCCAACACTCTAACTGTTACAAATACAGCATTGGTCCTTGTGAAGATTAAGCGTAACCCACTCCATGAAAATGCTGTGATTGTAAGCAGCATGATACCAGCAGCTTGAAGTTAGCATTCTTGTTGCTTCACTGGTTAATGAGGCTAGCAGCATGATTTTATAGTGCTCTAGAACCACAAGCAAGCATTTCCCCAACGGGCCCTCCACCACTCTAGGGGCTGTTTATTACTAGATTATATTCTAAGATGGTTTTTAAGTTCGACCTTTTCTTGAATGCTTACTGAGTCAACTTTATATGCATTTTATAGGCTATAAACATTTCACTAGTTGATTCTAATAATTAGAGAAAAAGTATCTTCCATCATGTAAGGGAAGAAAGACTATTCAGGCGTGAAGGCAAGAAGGTTAGTCCACGGGAGGAGCTAAAGCTGAGACTCGGAGGAAGGGGCAATGGGGACCTGTTACCAAGAGCTGGTAAAAGGGGCAAAAGTGAAATGGAAAACAAATGTTAGGGGGAAGGAGGGAAGAAGAGACAGAAAATGAGTTACTAAGGGCACAGTTACTGAGACATGAGGCGGATATTCTTGCATTAGGGGGATAGATATGGAAAAGATGGCATGATTTGATGAAATGCTTCCCCCCAGAGAGGACCCAGTGAGCCTTCCAGAGCAGGAGGGAACACGAAAGCAGCAGGCCTCTGCTAAGAAGCTAAACCTGGGCCCAGGGGCTGGCTTATCTGAAAGATTAAGGGGGAAAGTGCAGAGTAGCCAAGGAAAGCCATGCACTTTTCTAGTTCGGAAAGGAGTGATTTGTTTTTCTGAATCACTAGCCTGACTTTTGCAACAGGAAGAAAGCCTTGTGTTTGCTGTCCCCTGAAGACAACAGCTAATAAGCGCCTGGCGGCCCTTCCCGGCCCAGCCCCAGGTTCGGCCCGGCTGGCGCAGTGCTCCTGGCTGCCACGCTCTAGCTGGGAGGTCATGGCATGTGTTTAATAAGAAGCTAAGTTTTTTGTTTTGTTCTCTTAAATGTCTTCAGGACAATTTTTGGGAGAGTGTGTGCCCCATAAAAGGAAGAAAATGGTGCTTTTGGAGGCTCATCTGTGGCTTGTGGTCGGCAGCGTGCAGTTTTACCTCAGGCCAGGGGGCGGCCGCACTGCTCCCAGCATCATTTGTAGAGACCAGGGGGCTAATTATTTTACACCTGTTTTCATGTTACTATCTTGTCAGAGCAGAGATGGAGCTCAGTGGAGGTTCGGTTACTTGTTTTGCAGTGGGTCAGAGAATTGCGATTTTTTTCCTACTGTTACGGAGGTCATTGTTTATGGAAAAGAGGGCCAAAGCCAGTCCTGACAGAGGGTGTGGGAGTGGCAGCCTGTTATCACCACCATGTGTGAAATGAACTTCCAGAGAGACAGGGAATCGAAATGCATTCGAATGCTCCAGGGCTCGGCCTATCAGTATTTAATCTTGGGGGAGTTATCTGGAGTCTCCATAGCACCCAATGTTCTGGTGAGAAATGGGGTTAGAGCTGGGATTCTCATGCATCTGAAGCCTGGCTGGGTCTGTCTTAAACCCGTTAACAGCTTCCAGACCTTACTTGAGGGTTGCTTGTCAACCTTCAGCCTTCACCAATACCACATGCTCTTCATCTATAAGTCTAAGACTTAAAAAAAAAAAAAAGATAAAGTCAAAAGTAGGTCCTCATGAAGAAAAAGCAGGATGTCTTGTGCATAAATCTCGTGTTTTAGCTTGGCATGTGCAGTGCACTGGTGCTACAGCAGATAGTCAGTAGACTTGATGGAAGAGCAGTTCACTGAAGGAAACAAAGTGGACTTCAGTTTTAGCTTCTCAGCATTGCTTAGCTGGACTACCCCATGGAGTGATAATCTGTAGCATTTCAAAAGCATCCCAGATGTTGAACATGATGAAGCTGTATAAGCTAAAAGAACATCAGATCTCTTTCCTTTTGTGGAAACTCTACAGAGTCGGTGTAGAACACTAATGCTATTTATGCTGAATGGAAGAAGGTTCTGTTTATGATGCCATAAGCATGGCTTGGGTCCTTGAGGCTGGGTGAAAGGGGGAGCAGAGAATAAATGGGCTCTGTGGTGTAAGGTCTGAGAACCTCCGGTCCAGTGGTAACCCAATGCCATGGGCAGCCCAGCCTAAGGATGTAATTCTGTACATCAACCAGCAAGCCTCATATACGTTGACTTGTAAATCTAGCAAATCAACCCTTTCCAAACAGTTTTTATTCTAAAGTTGTAAAAGAAAAAGGATAAAGGGGAGGGGACAAGAAGACTTGGAGATAGTGGTATGCAGAAAGAAAATATTGGATGCTATGACTCTGTTAGTAAAAGCTCAGGTTTGGCTCCTCCCACTGACCCTAATTTTGGCATAATGTCTGAGTTCCTTGGGCAGCATCTTTTGAAGGGTGGTCCCCCTAGTCCAGAAGCCCCAAAGTCCAGCACTACAAGCCAATTCTAGGAGAAAGCAGAGCATGTAATTCATGGAAACATTTTGAGGTACAAAGAATTGTTAATGGACAGAGAATATTTAAAAGCTTCTCCAAGTGACGGTTAAGTGGTCTCAAAGCAAACTCCAGCTTCTGGGTTGCTCCAGCCTGGCAGGTATCTGCACAACCCCTTATTGTCTGCAGGCTTTCTTCCTGCTGTTTTCTGCTGAGTGACCTTAGGGGCACCCCCGGCTGGGACTACAAAGGACTGCATCCCTTTCTGACTCTGTTAGGGAGTTTATGGGTTGCTACCAAGGAGAGGAGTATTGTCTATTAAAGGCAAATACTTCAGTGGACTAGTAGGAAGAAAGGCTGGTCTCCGCATCAGGGCTTGACTATTTACGGTATAGCTGTAGTTCCTGACAGGAGTTTCCTCCCAAGGGTGGTGCTCTGGGAAGCTCTGAATCATGAGGACTTCAGGAAAGGAGTATGACTGCTCTACTTTACACGTGTCTGTCAAGAGGGAAACAATGGCAAGCATTGCCTTAGAAACAGACTCTTATTTAAGGATATGTCTAAGCCACCAAATCATGGCGAGCCCGTGCTCATATGCTGCTCAACCTTAGACTATCAAACCAGCACCTCTCCACGCCCCTGCTTTCTTCTCGCTCATCCCCAAAGCGCCGCATTCGCTGCTTCCTCCTCCTTTTCCATCTGTAGTCGGGAAATCTGTCTGCTCAAGTTCCTAGTTACATGAGGGTGAGCATGGCACTAACTCCAAAAAACATCAGATTAGATGCACAATCCATACTGGCGCACAGAAAGGGCTGTAAGTATGTTTTAAGTCAGTAAGGCAAGTTCATTTAACCAATGCAGATAAGCTATCAAAACTCAAGTTAAAACATAGTAATTCATGTAAGAATTGCTTTCCGATTTGTGCCCACATACTCCTTTGCACATAATCTTATGCATTGTGTTGCTAAGTACTTATTGTAAGGACTGATGAATTTATAACCTCCCAAGGGCAAGGGGCCGGACCATGTGCCTCTAGATCCTGGTACTTAGCACTTGTGACTCAAAGATGTTTTCTAGAAGACATTTGGTGGAGGAGTGTCTATCTGTTGATGCAAATCATATAATTCACTTGCTAAGTAACAAAGCAAGAGTTTTCGATTTGGGTAATGGATTACAGGTTTAACCACACCAGACCACATTGCAATGTCAGTCCAGATTTCTTCCTCCTCCAGATTTGTGCGTTATCAGTCTCCTCGTTTCCAGGTCCGTCTTATTGCCATAGCACCGACATTTCCTGGCTTTTGTTGTTCTGTGGCACAAGCTCTGTTTTGAAAGGACAGGAGCATAATAAAAAACGGATATGAAAGAAGGGCCAGATGACATCACTGAAATATTTAAGGAAGTCCACTCTTTTGCGTGTTTATAATCTCAGCATGTTAGTTGTTTGTAATATGATAAGAGCACTTTTGATACATAAGGGGAATTACAAGCCTTGCTCAGACAGCATTCAGGAATTTTTATCTTAGGCTCAGAGTGACGGAAAGAGGGTAAGAGGTCTTTGGTTTATGACCCAAGTGACCTTAATTTATCGGTTGACCGTGGGTACAACATTCACTGTAGATGAACTGCTTAAATTGTGCTGATGCCAGCTATTCTCTGACTTAAAGAGAAGTAAATAATTCCAGTATTAAAGGTGAATTAGCATACTAAATTTTCCCTCTCAAAATCTTAACTCCAAGAAATTGATAATACATGGAACTTAAAGTATCACCTTACCAAAGTTAATTCCATAAGCTATAGATTCAGCCTTATATATCTGCTCCATGATCAAATGTTAAAACATTCAGATGTGTTAAAGAGTGAAAATGTTGACACTTGTTGTGTCACTGAATCGGAACTCTGAGTGTGGAAATAGATAGGCATCTGCCCCTAGTGGCTGAAACAAAGCAAAAGTTAAGAACATGAACAGCAAACCCTATCAGCCACAGGCCAGGCAATGTACCAAGCTCATCCCATGGGTGTATTTAATTTCCTCCTAACAACAACCCCGCAAAATAAGAATGGTAGATTCTACCCAATTTGCAGATAAGGAGGCTGAAGGAAACAAAGGGTAAGGATGATTTGCAAGGCCATAGCACTGTGGCACCAGCCCTGAGCCCAAGCACCCTTCTCCAAACATGGCGCCATGGAGAGCAAACCATGCACGTCACACTGGAGATGTGCACACCTGGCTAAAGCCCTGGGCACAGGATCATGACAACCTGGAGGCCAATCCTCCTGCAGACTCCCCAGATTCAGCATGAATGTATATGAGAGTATGGCAGCATTGGCTCCTAATCCTAAAAAATGTGCATATGCTAATTCTGAATTAGCCTTATCTATATGGAAGTCAGCTCCAATACTTGATCTGAACCTCGTCCAGAAAGAAATGTAGAATTTGGTAGGTTAATATTGCAGTTACTGATGCCTGTAGTCCCTGAGTGTGCAGCACAAAACCATGAGAATTAAAACCCAACAGCCTGCTGGGGAGCAAAGAGGTGCTTGGGGTTGAAAATTCACTTGTGAAATATCCAAGCGGATAATCTACACATAAATAATTGAGAGCTGCCCACACTGATCAGGACTTTATGAGATGGAGCCACTGGCCCCAGGCATATGCTTCTGCTGTGACTTAGAATAGATTTTACTCGGAGACCTTTCTTCCAATACAAAGAGAAAATTGGTCTGCTCCCGGCAGAGGAATCCTCAGTCACCGCTAATATGCAAAGGCATGCATAGATGCCTTCTAAAAGCTGCCAGGGATGACGAACGTGGCTAGGTATGTATCAGAGAAGGAGAAGGCAGAAAATCAGAAATTCTACCCCAGAAGTCAGGCCAACAGGTATGTAAAGTGGCTGTGGTTTTAGTGTGGACTCCCACTGGCCCCGGAGCCCCACTTTGATTCAGATTACCGTCAAGTTTGCCGAGATGAAGCTATTTGTATCTAGACCCGAGCCTGCCCAGGCAACTGCTGGTATCCTTGCATGCCAACACAAACCAATACCTGCCTTGCCTGGACCAGCCCCTACCAAACCAGAACAGAAACCTTATTGTGTTATGAAAAAGTATTGCTAAGTCTCTTTCATTTCATTCTTTTGGGATTTCCCCCCCAAATTTAGCGTAGGGGGAGGGATTGGGTCAAAGCTCTTAAACTGGACGTGCATCTCTGAAATAAATAGCTTCAAGGGACGTATCTACTTTGTTTCTTACAATGAACAATGTTAAATATTCACTCAGGCTCACATGCCAACACTAACAACAGGCACATTTTTATTCATTGCCAGAGAATCCCAAAAACTGACATGCTGCATAAATAAATAAAATTCAGTGTAGGTAATGTGTGAGGTAATGCCTATACTAACTGATGTCTTGGTAGACTGTCTCTCACTAGCTGAACAGGGCATAAACAGAATGGCTCATAAGTATTTAAGGGCATTTATTCTAAATATAACATGAAGCTCTTTGCTGTCTGTGCACTGTAAGACAGAATGTTATAATTATACGGGTGGCCTCTTGAACGAAAGTTGAAGGCTCCTGATGGATTGTTTTTCACCACACTGAGACGGAACAAGGTCCCGAAGGCTATAAAAATGACTGAGTGACAATAACCTCCACCAAAAATAATGTGGCCAATCTTCTTATTTATTTGGTGGGAACACTGACACTTGACTATATAGCGGGTAAGAGAGTTTTGGAGTGGAGTCTGCTTTGCCACGGTGCATTTTCTCTAACTCCGGTATGCTGATAAATCGTTACTGATCAACAGAAGGATGATGTCAGTATAAAATGGAAGTCATGTTAGCTCATGCATGATGTTTTCCCCAGCGTGTTGTTTGCACACCAGGTAACAGGGCAGCTGAAAGCTAATAGATTAGCACAGTGAACACAGCACACCGTTGAAGAATTTAACTCTGATCCAGATGCCCCAAGTCCTCAGCCTCTTTCTCTTGACTCAGTTAGTCCACACGTCTCCCTAGAAGTGTTGATTGCATGATTGTTCCCAATGTTTGGCCATATGTCCCTTGTTCTCTGCAACTTAGCAGTCTTAACACTTCTTTACATACCTTTCTATTAAATTGCTTCCTTCACTGTTCTTTAAAATAAAGCACTATATGTACTGTACTGTTTTTTACTTATTGTGAATTTTACATATCTATTCAACTGTGCCATGATTTTTACTGGTGTTTTGAACTGATTTTATTAGTACCTTGATTACCAAGTTGCCAGGTATTGAGTGGTCTGCCTTTAACACGGTTTTCCCCATAAACCTTGTTGGTTTCTACCAGTTTCTACCAGATTCTTGGTTAGAATCTACCAGTGCCTTGATCCTGGACTTCCCAGCCTCCAGAACTGTGAGAAATAAAAATGTGCTGTAAGCCACCCAGTCTATGCCAATTTGATATAGCAGCCTGAACAGACTAAAGTACCAGGCATCAGTGATTAATAAAAATATGATCAGTGACAGTCTATATTGAGGATGGAGAAGGGTGACTTCCAGAAATTGATCTATTGACAGACCCACTAAGGAAGTGCAGGACAGTATTAAAATGATTTCAAATACAAGCATCCAGTATCTGACCTCATTCTGTGTGTGTGTGCACGTGTGAGTGTGTGTGTGTGAATGCGCATGCACATTTGGTTACACCAACTCCTACAGGGTAGCTGACGGGCATATTGGCTTCAAATTATGCATGCTATGTGGCAACTGCATCATGACATCAAGAAGAGAGGCTTTAGCAATCAGAGTACCTCCCCTGGGAGGACCCTGACACGTCAGGACACCCCAGCCAGGATCTTGCACCAGGACATTGGTCGAACAGGCCAACATGAGCCATATCATCAGTGGCCAAGGAGCCATGAGAGGAATGGGGGAGTCATATTGGTAACAGGGGTCTTTCGTGGAGAGCTGAACAAGCTGTTTCAAATGTTTGAAAAGAAAAAGAACTCGTTCTCACTTGAGACTTTGGTGGCTGTGTTTCATTTGTAATTCAAGACTTTGGAAATCCCAGAGAGGAAGTGGTTTAAAATCAACCTTTGGAATCAAGTGGGTAATACCCAATTCTAAATAAAACTCAGCCGTAGGTGCATAAGCGTATCTAAATTGCAAGGGAAATAAATCTTCAGATGTCCTAAGGAGCTGACACTGTGGCTGCCATGGATATTATGAGAAGCAATGGATATGTGGGGGTAATGAATAGATTCCTGGAGTTAAACAGGAATTAGAAATAGAAGGATACCAGAACTCAAATGAACTAGACATTATATGACAAAGAAGAAACACATTAAAATGGAGGCAATTCATACTTCAGATAGGATATTTCATACTTCAACATAAAAATTACCTGCCTTTCAAGGCATGCTCACTTGGCTCTATGCCAAATCTTAAGACTGCCTGTCGATTTACTGCCTAGCTGGCCCCCACCCAACCTGTACAATCACTGATTTCTGCCTTGCCTGATTCCTGACTACAGCCACACACCCCCCATGTACCTTTCCTTCACTGTAGAGGTTCCAAATTTCTAGACTAGATGACTTAAGATGAGGCTATTTTAAATCTCCACCCAGCACCTGATGAAGGAATGCAGCAATGAGACCTCAACCTATCTCAGGTGAAAGATCACTACACTGAAGGGACACTGGAAGGAGGGAGGCGTGCTTCTGGGTAGAGCCTATATCACCCGCACGCAGAGTGTCAGAACCTACACCAACTCCTACATATGCCAGCATGTCCAGGAGCATCACTGCCTCCCTCGCTAGTGAGGAGACATATTTGGATTCTGCTTTTGGCCTTGAGGAGAGTGAGCTATGAAAAAATAGCCAGAGCAGAGATGGGACAGAAAATGCCAAGCCCCCTTTTCCTAACCAGATGGACCACTTGTCTTCACCTACAGGACCAGGCCCACCCACACTCTGAGATCATTTCTAGCCCTGGGCAAGGTATTTCTCAGGAAGCATTGGCTCATACAACCTTGGCTGGGTTTCAGCCCTCATTGCTATGTCTGGGGGTCCATGCCAGAGAGCTAGGCCTGCACCTGATACTAATGACCATTAAGATTTGGATGGTGCAGGAGACTTCATGAAGCACATCATTGAATCTTCCCAACAGACCTAGGAGAGGGCTACTATCCTCATTTTGTGCAGAGGGCACTGCTGTTCAGAAAAATGAGGTCATTTCTCTGTCAAGACTGCCCTTTGCCCTATCAGGACTCCTGGTCTACCTCATTCCTACCTTCCAGCCTCACAGACTAAACAGTCCCTGCTAGGGGCCTTCCTCATCCTGGAGTTTAGCAACTTGAATGCAGTCTGTCATTTAGCCTACTTTATATGTCATAAGCATAAATGATGTAATTTGAGAAAGTGTTCTGGCTCGGCCTTTGGCCTACTGGCACTCTCTGTGCCTGCCAACAGCCTTCCCCATCTGGTTAAATTCCTGAATTGTGGGGTTTTTTTAGTCAGTCCTACCTGTCATCACCCAAGCCCTGGCAGTAAAGGATGGCTATTATAGGTACTCTTGTCAATAGCAAAATCTATTCAGAAAACACCCCAAGACTTTGAGCTGCCTGAGAAGAAAGAAAGGGTGGAAAACTGTTGGCTAGTCATTGCTCGTAAAAACGTGTAAGTCTTCAAGTATAAAAACCATGTAGCTTGTTGCTGATGACTCAAGTGAGAGCACCCAATGCCATGCCTTCTGGTTATGTCTGCTGCAAAGGTGAGCCAGAAGGAGGAGTGATATTATCCCTCAGGTATTCACCTGGGCAAAAGCCAAAGAACTCCTGGAGGACATGAAGACCGTCATCCTAGAAAGACCTTCTGTAGGTCATCGTCTCTCTCGTGAACTACTGTCATCCTTTCTAACACAACATCCCCCTCTCCCCCTGCCTTCCCCTAGCCCCGTGATAACAGGCAGCAACTCAAGACGTAACTACACTAGAACTAGTTGGTACTCAGTAACAGTCCATTGGAGTAGGTCATTTTAAATGGGTGAGCACTTTTGTCCATCTGTTATTTCACTGCCTACAAATGCGGCAATTTCAGGACCATCTAGAGTGAACACATTTACTTTGGGTGTCCTTGAAATGCTATTACACAAAGGAAACTGAATTGGCTGGATTTCCCACTCCATTTATTGGGAAGAAGGGTTTTGTTCTGTGTGGAGTGGCTGTGATCTGCATTTCCTCTGCCATATACTCTGTCTTGCTAATACTATGTTGGAATTATTTCCTTAATTTCTAAAGCTGCATGTGCGGAAATGGCTTATATTTCCTGTTTTGATAAACTAATAGAATTTTACTGGGAAACTTGTTCTCAAGCTGGCTTTCTTCTTTGTTGGCCCCTTTTTGGATTAAAGGGATAATTCTAAAAAGTCTTGCTTGACTGGACTTGCGACAAAGACAAAGACTTATATAGATATATTTTTTTACCTTAAATATGAAAAATTACTTTTTTGCAATAAGAAATGTTTGTCTTTTATGTCCGTTAGAATGGGTTATTCAATATCCTTCTGTGCAGGAAGCTGGGGTTGGATGCTGGGGGCAATCCAGTGGTAAAATATCTGTAAATTCCCTACAGAGACTTGCTCTTTTTGGCTGGAGGTATACTGGCTTAAAAAGACTTTCTTGGACAAGAAGTTTCTTGGAACATGTGGAGGACAAAATATTCTTTGTTGTAGGACAAATGAGTTTTGTTCTTGCATGTTCATATAAATTTGATTAATACTCATTTCTTATGTGCAAGTTGAAAACAATGGCAAGCATATATATATATGAAAAAAATGTATCAACTTTAAATGATATTTACATTTGCAGAAAGCTGGGTACATGTCCATGGATTTGTTCTTTTAATATACATAGATGGTTCACACTGGTAGTTATAGAAATAGCTAGTCTCAAAGAGTCTAAATCTTTTATGTGTTTTGTTTTCTGGCATTCCACTTGCTATTTAAACTTATTTTTAAATGTCCTAAATATGAGGACAAATCTGCCATTGGGAGAAGTGACAATGAACTGTTTTCTCGGTGTTTTTACTAGTAAATGGAGCCACTCCCCAGATGCCCATAGAGGAGTACCCCTTTCCACCAGGCAGCAGAGGAAATGATCCCTAACGACAGCAGCATGATACTCACTTCTCCTGGTGCCAATAGATTGCACAAATAGGAGGCAGGGCCAGCAACATGTGGGACCGGATGTTCCCTTAATCTCGCAGCTGTTACTATTGATCTCTCTGCTCTGACTCTTTAATGAATTCCATTTATAGATGGCAGAGCAAAGTCTCTGCTGGCAGCCAGAGAGCCAGTGGCTCAAGGCAAGAAATTCTCTACATGACTCGGATAGGTTCCTGGTTCAGGAAGCTAGAACTCAACTTTCCTTAAAAGATTCCATCATTTCTGTTCTACCAGAGACAAAAGACTGACCAAGGAATCTAGATCATGCATCTAGGATGATTTGGACGTGTCTAGGATGGACTGAATGCCCATGGTAATAGATGTCTTTTTAAATCTTCCTAAATGTAATAATGCCAAGATTCGGATAAGGCTCCAAAGCAAAGAATTCCCATATAAAATGCTAACCAAGAAGTCTCTTGTTCAGAGCTCTCCACGTTGCCCCTGGAAACCATGTGCATTCCATTTGAATAGAATATGATCCAGGGTTTCTAGAAAATGTATCTTATGCCTTAAGACATTGCCAAATGGCTCTTAAGGGATCTAAGTCATTTCCAATTCCTAGACTTTCTAATAGCATAGTAGTGCCGGCTACCAGCTCAGAGCAGGGAGAGTCTTAAAAAGGATGTTTTGAATAAGGACAAGAGGATAAAAAATGTTTTGGCACTCTGATTGATTAGAAGCTCAGCAACTGAGTCCTGAGTGCTCAGAGCTTCTCTAAACATGCCACAGGTGGCAGGGGTCAAAAGGAGCCTGAGGGCTGACATTTGTCTAGGACAGACATCTCTGAGTCCATTTTAGGCATGGAACACACTGAATTCTTATGAAATACTGCCTTTTATTCCACTAAAGGAGATGGCTCAGTGGTTTGCTGCTCTCCCATTGTCTCTGAACAACGTCTCTTCACAATGCCAGTCTATTAATCTAGTGCAGTGCTCTACAGACTTCAAGGTGCTTACCTGGAAATTCTGTTAGAAAGCCGGTTCTGATCCAGTCAATCTGAGGTGGGGTCTGCAATTCTAACGAGTGCCCAGGTAATGCTGATGTTGCATCCACACACTGCACTGGGAGTAGAAGTGGTCTAGATGCAGAACAGCAGCATTTCTAGCATGGATTGATTGATTACCTCTTTGCTGTTGCGTCTGAGCCCCTGCCTCTAATCAATCAACCTTCCTTCTCTCTCTCTCCCCTCTCCCATTTCAGTGGTGACACTATTTTCAGGCAAATATCCCTGAAACTCTTTGTTCATTATCTTCACCATGCACTCTCACTCCTTCTCATTTCTTTAGTGTCCACGGCTCTCTCCACTCCACTCTTCCTTGCCAATATTAATTGTTTCAGGGATTACCCATTCTTCATCTTTTTAGGTATAGCCCAGAGATATTCCCAGTCTACTATGTTGTGTATGTCTAAGCTGCTTTCTATCTTATTTTCCAAAACTTATAATTCACATTTATTTTTCAAAACTACTAGCAGTTCCATAGTACTTTCTGAGATGTCAAAAGCTTACAATGATATCAAAATTAACATCCCTTTCCCTGAGTCTGCAACTTTCTTAATTCCTCTACTTTTTCTGGAAGGAGCAGGTGAGACCAGTGGGGCCTACCTAGTCTCTAGGTTGGTGGGTGACCAGATAGCTGCCAAGATGGGAGGGAGCACTTACAGGTCCTCAGTAAATGTTCGTTCATTTGCTGAAGAAATTAATGATTAATCCCCCCCAGGCAAACTCCTTCCATTGTTTGGAAGTTAGAGCCATAATTTGAAATGGTCAAGTATCTTGGTATCAATTGAGATGGCTTCACTTGAGCAAGGAGGCCTGAGGATGTCCCACACCTATAGATTGTCCTTTTCCTGGATTATAAAGTGGCAGTGGATTGAAGTTGAGTCCTGAGACGGGCATTGGGGGATAGGGCAATGTAAGGGCATCCTGAGGGTTATAAGAAGAATGGGTTCAATTTCACTCCAATCCAAGATGCTCCTGGTTCCCTAATGATAATAATCCAGAGGTCTTGCTTTCCTGGGCCTAGAGGGGAGTGGTTCTCTGTCTCTCCCCTTGGTAGCAGCAGCGAGGGCCTCAGGTCAGGCAGCAGGGAGGTTCTTCTTTGTGAGTAGGCCCGTAAGAAGGGAGTACAGTGGAGCCCAAGTGAAAGAATCCTGGCTAAGGTAGTCCTGTCAGTCGGTTATCTGGTATGATTTTAATGGCACTCACCACAATTTAAATTATGTAGGTTTCATTATTTATTTAATTTTCTTATCAGCTTGTTTACATGATCTATTCCCTACTTAATATCCATGGCCCAGCACAGCATATGGCCCCCAGTAAAAATTTAGTGAAGAATGAATGAATGAATGAATTTGCAAAGTGGAAGAATGGATGAGTTATCCTCAAGACCATCCAGCTGTCATATTAGTTTAGAATTGGGGGAGTTAAGTGATCTCTCCCTGGTGGAACTGTAGGAAAGTGTGCCCCTGAACACTCAAAGCTGGGGAGCACATGACATAGGCTCCCCTGTGGTCCCAGAGGCTAGATGGGAGCAGTTTCTGTGTGAATATGAGGCCATAGGACTTGTGCATGTTAGAGTCAAGCATTCTCCAGGGGGTTGGAGCCTTTACCAGTTTTCACAGATCTTCAGCATAATTGGTCTCAATGGACCATGGGCCCTTTTCTGCCCCACAATGAAGGACCTCAAAACAAGGGGGAGAGTTTGGGCCAGCTCAGTCGAAAGGCTGGGGCGTGGTCCATGACAGTGGACACTCTCCACACCTTAAGCAGGGTCTATGGGAGCCTCTTGCCCTGGGAACTGTATCTCCTTAGATGCCTAGACGGTGACCTCACTGATCTGTAGGAGGCCTTGGGAAAGCATGGTTTTGGAATGTTGCTCTTTACAGTGCTCCAATGGGAATCCAGATTTGAAGTGAGAAACTATTGGGGGATTTAATTGATGTTTCTGAGAGAGCCTGACCATACAGGTGAGAACTTGCCTTCCTGGAGTTAAAGATCTGGACCAGGGCCAGCTTGTCACCTTTGAGGGTGGTAGGCAGACCCTTGAGGTGTAGGGTAGGGATGTAGATAGGAGGAACTAGGCATCTTTATTAAGGAATTGACAAGAAGGATCATGCTTTGTCTGTGAGTTGTGCTGAGTAATAAAAGCAAGGGTAGATGAAAGGGTTTAGAACATGGGCAGTGGTTGCCGTGAGCTTTTAATATTCTTCTGTTGGGAATGGGGTGGGGGCTGGGACACAGACATAGGATGCCAATGAGCAGTTCACACACTCCTCATCCAAGGTCCTAAGAAGAGCATTCAGATCCTGAGACTGTTCCAGAGCCCAGGTCCCATCAGGGGAATGCAGAGGCTCAGGTCTGAAACTTGTTCAGTCTTTAAGAGACGTCTGGAACACATGCCCTGCCCTAGCAAAATAAATAATTCTGTTCATCCGGAGACCTGGAATTCCAATATGTGGTACTTAGGGCTCTTGTAGATGTTGGAATTCATAAGAGTCCCTCTGCAGTATATGTAAGATGCTGATGAGAAAACACACACACCCCACATTACGTCACACACAGACACGTGCACATACACACAAACAACACACACAGGGGCTAGAATTTTATGATAGAAATTGTCTGTGGCTTGTAAGGTGGAGGGCTACCTCTTGACGATTTATTCCTCACCTCCTGAGACAGGGTATCTGAGCCATTGACACATAGTTGAAAAAGTGTTGAGACCAGGAGTTATCTACCCTTCAGGTCTTAGTTCCAAAAGCAAAGGAGCACTTTTAAATGTCAAGCAGGTTATGAAGAACTCATTTCTATAACTAAATTCAACATATAGCCAAAGCCTAGAATAGAGTGTCTGTTGGATCAATTTGAAACCATTAAAATCATTTGAACCATTGATTTATACACAAGGACTTGGCAAGTGGCTTTAAAATCAAAACTAAAAATAGCATGTAAAACACCAGATGGAGAATATGAGTTTATGATTCACCCATTAGACTGAGGAGTCCCCCTACCCTTTCCAAAAACTGCTAAGTGAATTATTGCATGAACCAGGGACACCTGCCAACATACCTATTCATGTCACAGTCATATGTAATACAAAGTGTAAATAGGGCAGTCCATATAGACTTCTCTCTTTGGTGCTAAGGGTAGTTCACAAAACTGGGGGCTTAGCATGAAGCTTGATTTACCTAGTATAAAAACCAAATATTCAAAATCATAGAATTTAAAAATTAACCCTCCCCCCACCCTATTGATAAACATTGAAGTCATAAAAATTGGAAAATACCTAGAACCCTATTTTGAGGGCATGAAAGGATTCTCTGTGTGTTTACTCTTACACTGTGGAACTCATGCTGTTTCATTGCCTCACTCAGGCCAAACAGATAACCAAAAGAAGATTCAGAAGGCTTCCCGGGTATTGGTTTCTTTGCAGGATTTGAGATTTTCAGATTTTTTTTAATTCTTTAAAGTAGTGACTGATATTAGATTAGGTAAAGAATTACAATTAAGACACACAAAAAATTGTAACTTTCAATGAGACCTCTCTACAAGAAGAACATTGAGTAGTTATTAAGGTGTAAGGTAAACTCTGGCCAGATGGCTTCGAGTCTGAGTTTGCTTGTGTACCCATCTGAGGTTGAACATTCAGGAAGGCTGTGCTAGCAGGAGTTACAGAGGCAGCCAGGTAAAACATCAGCATTTCCATGTGAACATGCAGTACCGTGCCAGGAAGGGGAAGATGCTAGCATGAAAAACAGATAGAAAAACTAACAGAGGGTGTTCCTACGTGGCCATCCTGTTTAGTCATTGAGAAGAGAATGGAAGATCTGTGGTGAACTAAAGTTCTGTTTAAAGTTGGAGTGAGTTCTGTTGTCTGGGGAGTGTTGCTTGCATGGTAGCATTTGACTCAGTGCACACCAGAAGCTATCTGTGCCCAGGGTCCCTTGAGTATAAGTGCCTGCTGATAGGCAGTCTAGATGAAGGTGACAAGGATGAGAAACCAGACAGCAGATTCTCCTGTGAACAGCTCCACCAACTCACCTTCGGGGAGGGGTAGATGGGAGGTTGGAGCGAGAGGAGAAGGGCAGTGCTTGGTTGATCAGAGAGGAGAGAGAAAAGGGCCAACCCAATTGTCATTTCCTGCTCAAAATATGTAGTACTGTGAACACAGTCTGAAATGGAGAGCTCAGACATAGTGCAGTCTCCAAGTCCATATTTTACCTGAAAAACCTAGATCAAGGGCAAGAAACACCTCTTTCCCCTAATTCTGGTTGGCATTGTCCAGCCAGAGAACTCTTTCAAATTATCCACTCAACTCATTAAAGACTTGTAGCTCCATATATGATTAAAAGTTCCATTATGCCACCCAACCTGACTAAATAAATACTTCCCCCAACCCCCTCCTCTCTTACTGCCCATGAGCCTTGCTCACAGAGTGAAGGGAAGAAAGTGGGCTTCCTCTGCAGGGGATCACCATGGATGTCAGGGTGATGGAGGTGAGGGTTTGTCATCCTATCAGGTGTATTTGCAAGTTCTGCCTCCTCATCAGAATCCCCCTCCCTTTAGTCCACCAGGGTCTGTGTTGTGGGATGGGGGCCCAGAGTTGCCCTGCCGTACTTCACTTTAACCTTGAACATCTCCAGGATGAATCCCCCGCATTTCCAGGCAGAAGGAAGGGCACTTTCTATGTGCCTGGAGTTTCTCCTTCATGCTAAAGCTCTTAACACAAAGCGTCCTTATGGGTTTACTTCACGTGGGAATCCCTGGATTCAGGGGATGTTCTCCTTGACTTTCCAGCCCTGGGATTTAGCTTGACATCTAGCACTTAGTAGGCACTGAAAAAAAGGCTTATTGACCATGGAGTGGACAATACTAAGAGTGACCTTAATGTAAACTGTGACTTTGGATGATAATGACAAGCTATTGAAGGTTCATAGATTTTAACAAATGTCTTACTCTGGTGGGAGGAATGTTGATAATGGGGGAAACTGTGCATGTGGGGGCAGGGGTTATATGGGAAATCTCTGTACCTTTTGCTGTGGACCTAAAACTGCTCTGAAAATTAAAGTCTGTTGTGAATGAATAGATAGTTGTTAGAATCAGAAGTACTCTCAACAGATAGAATTAGGATATGTGTTATAGTTGAGTATTTTACATAACTTTCTCTTTGCTTTGTGTTCTTTTTTTTCAGGGTGTGAAGAAGTTTGATGAGCCCTGTGGAGGGAGAGACTGCAGTGGGGGCTGCCAGTGCTACCCTGAGAAAGGAGGGCGGGTAAGTCATTGCCTTGCAAGAAAGGTTATTATCTTCCTTATACTCCCATTGTAAATGAGAGTGCCTTAAATTGCCTCGTTAAGTCAGTTGCATACCTTCCTAAGAAATATAATATAGACATGTTCTTCTCCACTGGAACAAACAATATAATGCAAATTGAAATCAATTTATAGTACTCCCTTAATAAATTGAGAATAATGCAAACTTTCTTAAGCATCTTTTCTCTTATTCATTGCTATGAATACCTATGTCTGTGTATATATATGTATAATGCAACTATTTTTATACTTATTATTTTGTACATAAATATATGTTTTATAACAATATTACATAGAGAAAACATGGTTGCATTCGTACTGCAGAATAGATATTCAAACTAGAGAGCACCAGCCTCATACCAATGAGAATCATTCTGTTTAAATTATTCTACTCATTTTCTGAATGTCCTTTATGTAGCCCATTTCATAGGTAAGTAAGAGAAAAAAAAGGTCACCCCAAATTATTATCATAACACCTGGTGGAATTTAAACTAATATGTTCAAGCAAAGTGATTGGCCTCTCTGTTTCCATTAAAGCTGATGTTTGGGTCTTGGCATTGCTGATTTTAAAAAGACACTGTTTATATTTATATGATTAAGCCCAGGTTGGTGTGGGCAGCAGCATTTTGTTTTAGGACACAGAGTCTCTTGAATCTTTATGCCTTGGAATCATGTGTTTTCCTCTCAGCCCACGCTTGTCCGATGCCAGGTTGTGAGAGACAGTTAGGAATTCTTGCCAGCATTGTCCTGTCATTGGAAACAGAAATTATTGCAGCCCTTAGGTGTCCCCAATGAGTTTCACCCACCGGAACCCTGCCGTCAGTTTCCAAAGTAGCCTTTCCCATTCCTCCCCGCCACCCCCCACTACCCCCCCTTCCCCCCCCCCCCCACCACCACCACCCACCACCAAGCTTGGGCTCTGTGGCTGGGTGTTCTCATACATCCTCTCCTACCTGAGTCCTCTCCAAAAATCAAATAAGTAAGACTTGTAATAGGGAACCCCTTTATAAAAGTGGTGGTTATATTGAATACCATGTGACTAATCATTTTTGAATGGCAAAGGTCACCATTGAGGAGCATCTTGCCGCTACATCCAAGCTTGCATCTCCATGCACTGTGTTCCCATGAGCTGCAATCCTCAAAACAGCTTCTTCTTCTTGTTGTTGTTTTCCTCGTGGGTTCCTCTGTTTGGAGCAGCGACTTTACACTGTAGAAATTTCTAGTTGAAGGTCCTTTATCAGCATTTCAAAAGAATAAGTATTTTTTTAAATATGAAAGCCATTTCTTGAGATTTAAAATGCCCCTGGGGTCCCTTGCTATAGATTTTCCCAGCAATGCTCTGGAGCAGTGATGGAAATGTCTGACTGCAGAGCTCTCCCCTCCCTCAGCTCTTGACTGGCCCAGCCTTATATGGGCACAGGGAAGATAAATGAGTGGTATACAAATATCTGTGAGATTCGCCTGTGTGGGAGTTCGCTCGACTCTAGAGGGACTCCACATTCTTCTCCATGTGATCAGCCAAACAGAACCCAAACTAACTGAGGAGAAAGTCATACTGGGTCTATTCTTTTCACTTTGTACAATTATTTAATGCAGAACCAACACATTAACATTTCCCATGATGCTTTTACAAGAACTTTGTTCTTCAGTAAAGCTAGCTTTTTCTGATTATTTCAATAGATAATGCCATCTGTGCAGCAATATACTTTCATAAAATGCCAAAGGTCTTTTCAAAGGTGCTATTAAAAGGAAGATTTCTAAGTGCCTCTATGTCTTTCTAATGTAGTGAGTGTCCAGTACAGGCATTGAAACCTTTTTACTTCCCATCATCCCTAATCAAGAAAATACCTTGAGTCCGTTCCTATCTATTGTTGCCAAGTAATGTAGAAACTTGAGACCTTCTGGTTAATTTGATTAAAGAGAGTAACCCAGAACCCACAGTGGACTTGACTCTCCTATATTCAGACAGGTTATTAATACTGACCGAATTCACTGGAGATTTGGCAGTTGTCTGAGTAGTTTGTTCAAGAGACAGAGCCAATGGTACCCCACTTTTTGGCCTGGCCTGCAGGATCCACTGTCCATAGTGTTCAGATGACTCTTCTCTTCATACTGCTTAATGGTCCATACTGTCATTGGTGTTGGACCTAGACTCACCCTGTGATTGGACCATACAGATCCAAGTTGGGTTGTGTTATCAGCCAGTACCCAAGGCTGCCCCATTGATTCAGGTGTGCAGGTGTGCCATTGAACATTAATCAATAAGGTGATGGAAATGACTCATGGTAAAAGGTAAGAAAAAAAACCTACTGAGGAGAGATAAATGATGTCATTTATCATTTTCTATGGGGTAAGCCTAGTATATTACTGGAGATATTTATTGTTAGGACAGTTGCATAGACTTCATTAAATCATTTATAAAGATGTAGTGTCTCTTGCAGTTCTACAAACCTGGCATGGTATGTGTATTAAATATTTGTGGATTAACAAATTTACCTAAATGCATTCCTATAGAAAGCAGGGCTATTTCTGTCCTACTTGTGGCTTGATGGTAATTTTTTAAAGTAATGTAATGCATAAAAATAGCAGTTGGATGGATTTTGCTGTTCGGGGAGCTGTGTGCAGAGTTTGTTCTTTCCCACAGCTTCCCCTGGGGTCCCTTGCTATATATTTTCCCCACGGTGCTACTGTAGCAGCGATGACAATGCCTGGCTGCAGAGCTCTCCACTCCCCAAGCACTTGGCTAGCTCGGCCTTATTTGGGCATGGGGTAGAGTTAATTTGTTCCTCGCCATGGTGACAGCCAACATCAGAAACTGTATGTTACTGGATAACTTTTGGACTCTAAGCAAAAATCACAAATGTACTATGGATTCTGATTCCAAATGAAGTCTCATGTTACTGAATGAATAAGCTCTGTGTAAAATGTATCAAGCCTGATTCTCCACCCCTGAGTAAGTTGGTGGGGTATTGTCCTAGGGAGAGAATTGTTTCTCACAGGCAGAGCTACACATGGATAATCCCAGTAAGCCAGAAGCTGGAGTAGGAAGAGGCAGGCACTGCGGCCCAGCTGTCTGCGCAATCCTCACTTCCTGCTCAGAGCTGGATGATCTAGCCTGAGTCCTCTAGTGCACACAGGATGGTAGGAGGACACTCACATTGGGGGGGGAAATGATTTGTTCTAATCTGGACTCAGAACAAAACTCTCAGGTTTGGGGACTTGTTGATGAGTTCTTTTTCCAATACAGTAACCTTTTGTGTCTATATATTCCTCTTGCCAGATGTTATCCTATAGGAAAGGGATTCTCCAGGGTGGTGGGAGGGACACAGGCAGAGATGAAAAGAGCTTTGTCTCTGTTCTCAGGAGTTATGAATCCCTAGCCAATTCTCTAACCACCTCTGCAGTTGCTTGGTGAATTAAAAAAAAAAATAACTTCAAGAAATGATTTCAGGCTTTATTGTTGTTGGAGGGTCTGTATCTCAAATCATTGCTATGAGGTATGTTGGAGTGTTTAAAAATTCTAAGTCCTATTTCCCCAATACTACACAGAGGGATATGCACAAAGGAAGTCAATGAACTAACTTCCCAGACCTTCTCCACCAGGACATGTCATACAATTGTCAATACCAGAGAAGCTGTCCGGCCCTCTTATCTGTTGCTACTCTTTTTCTTATTTCTTTCTTTATACACTATGAAGATGGAAGGTGGTTGAATGGAATGCATTAGATTGGATTTATGTTATAGAATTTCTACTGAAGCAGAGGGACTGCCACCGTATTATATAAAGGTTGATAGTATGGAAAACAGAGAGAGCAGGTGAAGCATTGATTAGACAAATAAAGCCTTTGCCTTTGCACATTTTTTTGTTGTTGTTTGTTTTGTTTTGTTTGCCCACCGCAAATTTAATGTGCATTAGGAAGCTTAACTTAAAAACCAACAGCATCGTAAAAAGATGTCATTCATGTTCATAGCAGTACATAATCCTTTATAAATACATACCTTTGCACATTAACTCACGTAAAAGGTTGTCAGATTCTCAGATTTTTCCAACTGAGTTCGATTTTAATTTATTACTTCAATTACTTAGGCAGGTTCCTGTTCTCCCAACCCTTTTTGGTTTTTGACCCTAAACTCAGATCAGATAGGTAATTTCAACTTTTTCATGACATCAACCTTTACAAGGCACCTGTTTTCCTAGGCGATCATATTTCAAAAATTCCCCAGCCAGGTGACTCAGTTGGTTGGAGCGTCATCCTATACACCAAAAAGGTTGTGGGTTTGGTTCAGTCCTCTGTAGGGGCACATCCAAGGTAACGGATTGATGTTTCTCTCTCACATTGGTTTCTCTCTCCCCTCGCCTTCCTCTCTCTCTCTTAGAATCAATAAACATATCCTTGAGTGAGTTAATTGGCATCTTCCCCATCCCTCAGCAGTCATCCAACCCACATTCACCCTCCCTGGGCTTGACAACATGAGCCACAAAACTGGAGACTAACTCCCAGAAGGTTGCGATTGATAAACGCACCCTCTTAAGCAATGACTGGGTGCTTGGTACAAGTTATCTTTAGCTGTTGCTTGAGTTTCCCACGGTCTGTGGGTCCCTGGACTCTGTACAAAGTGTGAGGGAATAATTCTTAACCTCACAAGATTTCTCAAATTCGACAATATAAAGTGAAAGAAACCAGAGAAACTGAGTGGAAGGGGAAGCAAAGGGAAGAGTGAAGCTCTTGGAGATGGGCGGAGATGGATGAATGGGAACCCAAGAAAATTGTCTTTAGCACTCCCTGTCAGCTCAGATGGGTAACAACCAAGAGTTGAAAGAAGCAGCCCCTAGCCGCAGGGAAAGGACTAGCGGGGCCTAGAGCAGCTATGAACCGCAAGTGATTGGCAAGCTCTTCCCTCTAAGGTGAGATGTAGTCTTGCTAATAATAGTGTCTTCTATTGTGTATTGCTAGCCAGAACCTTTACCCTTAAATGTGTATAACCAAGATTTCAAAATAAAATGGAATTTTTATTTGAAATGGCTCAATATAAATCTGAAAACTGGTAGACCATTGTGATGCTATGGAGAGATACTCAGTTCAGAATGTATGTACTGTGTGCGGTCTGTAATTCCCATAGGTTTCCATATGCAGTGTGGCCCTCTAGCTTAGTTATTTGAAGACACTTGCAAGTGTCAAATAAAAACACCAGTACTACTGTGGCAGACCTCTTTTCAAACCAGCAGCTTTGTTCCAGGCACATAGTTTTTAATGGTATGCTCAGCATACTTAAGGGAAGTCATCTCCAATATTTTATGCACTATCACAGCCCAGAAAAGGCAAAGAATTATTCAGAAATAGTAGAAAGTCCGCCTGGTTTCCGGGCTTTTATAACCCTTGTCTACACATAGCTCCCAACCACTTTCAAAATTGTGTGGTTATTTTTAGTGTGCCTTGGGAACGGCAGTGGATCTGGCTGATCCAATGCCGCAGTAGCTGCAGCAACTCGGTGACTTGGTTATTTTCTACAGGAAAATAGTATGTCAGCAGATTTGGACAGTGCCCACCTAACTTGTACATCACATCTGGTGATGTGTTTTTAAAGTGATATTTTCTTTTATGTCTGCCATCGTAGGAAGAACCCAGCTTCCTGCTAGCAATGGAATTTCACATTTCTTCAACACTCAAATATGTATTTTTTTTATCCTCTGTGTGCAAGGCACTTGTCTAAGGACACCCTGAACAGCAGAGGCCCTGAGATAAGGGTGTGCCTGGTGTGTTTAAGGGACAGCGAGGAAGCCAGTGTGGCTCTAGCAGAGCGAGGAAGGAGAGACTTGGGGAAGGTGAGGTTCTAGAGAGAAGGTCAGGACAGCAAGAATATTGGGTAAGAGCCTTAGAGACCATCTGACTGAGTGAGATCAGAAGCCATTCAGGAGACTTCTTTAGAAAAGTTATGTAATTTATAATTTACTTATGCCACAGAGCTCTCCAGGCGGGGAAGGCCCCTAGGAAAGGCAAAGTAGTTGGCTATTAAGATTTAGCCAAAACCGGTTTGGCTCAGTGGATAGAGCATCGGCCTGTGGACTGAAGGGTCCCAGGTTCGATTCCGGTCAAGGGCATGTACCTGGGTTGCGGGCACATCCCCAGTGGGAGGTGTGCAGGAGGCAGCTGGTCGATGTTTCTCTCTCATCGATGTTTCTAACTCTCTATCCTTCTCCCTTCCTCTCTGTAAAAAATCAATAAAAATATATTTAAAAAAAAAAGATTTAAAGTCAAAAGTATTCATTCATTCAGCAGATATTGATTGCACATCGCTCATAAGGTAGGCCCCATCTAGGCACCAGGAATCCAGAACTAAGCAAAGCAGTCATTATCCCTAATCATTTTTTAATTTTCTTTAATAAGAAAAGGGAGGAAGGGAGAGGGAGAACTAGAAACTGATCTGCTGCCTCCTGCATGCCCCCTATTGGATATCGAGCCTGTAACCCAGGCATGTGCCCTGACCTGGAATCGAGCCTTGACCTCCTGGTTCATAGGTTGATGCTCAACCATGGAGCCACACTGGGCCAGGCTAATCATTTTGAGCTGGTATTTGAGCTCTGTACTCTCCAATAGAATTTTCTGCAAAGATGGAAATGTTCTTTATCTAGACTCTTCACCAAGGCTAATTGAGCCTTTGAAGTGTGGCTAGTGAAATGGATGACTGAATTCTTAAATTTTATTTACTCTTAGTTAATTAAAATTCAAATTAAATACCCAACGTGGTCAGTAGCTCCCATATTGAAGATCCCAATTCTATTGAGTGTGGAGAGTGGAAGAAAGAGACAAAAACTTATAGTGAATAGGTAAGAATGTTCTGAATATCACATCCTAGACAAAAATAAAACACAATAAAAAGTCAGGTTTCATGAAAATAAACCAAGATTTGGTACCTGCTGGGCTTATGTCTTTACAAAAAAGTTGTTATCTCAAAAAATATATAGAGCACATTGGAAGTGGTGTATATGCAGATGTGTCAATCAGCCAGACAGGAAACTTTTGACTGGTCCGTCACCTCATCCTCCACCTTATTGCATGGCCTCTTAGGGAAGTTGTATTTTTTGCTTTTCCAACTTGAACCCTGATCAGGGCACTTCCCTTCTGAAAACTTCTTGTCTGGTTTCTCCAGTGCAGGTCTGGTTTCTCCAGACCTTTGGTAATCCAGTCCATAGCTTCAGAATGTAACGTCTCTCTTGCTTTCTTTTCTGCAATATTAAGTAAGCATTTTATTTTCTTAAAGTCAGATTTTTTAATAATCTGTTGTAGAAATGAGTTAATTATGCAGCTGGGGAAATAGAGGCAATTATAAATGTTTAATTTCAAAACGACCATTATAACATTCCCAAGGTTTGATGGAAAACGGGCCAGTTTGGCGCTCATACAAAAGGATGAAGTTTTATTACCGCCTCAGTGAATGAACTTAAAGGGCATCATTAGAGACAAAAATCAGTGGTTAGGGGAAAAACTGATTCCCATGACCATTGAAATCATCGTTTCCTTCATCTGAAGCATGACCAACTTCACCCTGGATTCTGTCGTTCCCTACCAGCAAAATACGTTGTTAAATAACAGGAATCCTGAAAGTCATTGGTGAAAATCAGTCACTGTGCCTGTGGCCTAGTGTTTATCAACCTGAACAGAAATTGCCCTGACACAGCAGTGAAGCAGATATTGGCTAGGTAATGTAGTCGGCAGAGAACACGTTTATACTAGGTACAGTTCAACGATTAATAATGAAGCTTCGGCATATTGATGTCTTAGCTCCTGGGTGCAGAGGAAGAATTTTCAGTGTTTTCACATTTTATTTATTTATTTCTTCCTCTTCTGATGGACAGTAGACACACACACACACACACACACACACACACACACCCCATATTCCTTCATAATGAAAAATTGTACTGCATTCTTGACTCCAGATGTTGTTCATGGAAGATAATTACCTCAGTGCCTCAAACACAACAAGTCTTTAGTGAGGTGTCTGTTACCCTGGAAATACACGGGGTAGCCCCCTGTCTCTTTCTGGGAGAACCATACACCCATAACCATACATTCTCTTCTGAATTACATCCAAACAAATCATGGACTAGACACTTTCAGAGCTCAGGCAAAAGAGGGAACAAAGTTGAGAGAGAAAAGTTAACGCTTTTTTTAATCTAGGCAGGTCCCTGTCCCCCCAACCATAAACTGTGATCAGATGTTTTTTTGGAAAACAGGATGTTAGTGACAGCATGGCTTTTGCAGAAACACAGAAATGACCCCGTGAGGCAGGCCAGCTAGTCAGAGCAGATGGCGGAGGAGCATCCATGAGCTTCCCATAGATTTTGTGTGGCGGCCTCAGCAAGCAAAACCTCAGAGAGATAGGCTGTCCACACTGGCCACTGTCTAAGAATGGTGACAACATTGTTAACTGGTTCTGGTCTAAAGTTGAGAGTTCTGGCCAGGCTGGTGTGGCTCAGTGTTGGAGCGTCCACCTATGAACCAGGAGGTCATGGTTCGATTCCTAGTCAGGGCATATGCCTGGGTTGCAGGCTAGATTCCCAGTGTGGGGCATGAAGGAGGCAGCTTATTAATGATTCTCTCTCATCATTGCTGTTTCTCTCTCTCTCTCCCTCTCCCTTCCTCTCCGAAATACAAAATTGACAGTTCTGGGGAAAGGGCCTTTTGTGGCTTCAAGGAAAACATAACCAGGATAATGATGATTATTTCTGAATAGTGTCTTGACTGGAAAACCTCACACAGACTCCAACAGACGGTTGATAAACTCAGGTAGAGAAATGCGCATTTCTATTGTTCTTCTAAACCAAACTAAAGCTCTGCTTTTAGAAATCCTTCATTTTTCCTACCTCTTGATGGAATGTTTTGACAAGTAGAGCATTAAAGCATTTCCCCCTTTCTGGTAGACAAGGAACGCCAGTCTTCAAAGTCCTCTGTTTCGTTTCATTCACTTCCAATTCATTCTTAGTAAACAATTGCAGGATTTCTAAAGAGACCAATGCAAAATTCTTACCAGCCATGGTATACTTTCTAAAAGCTACACTGAAAATAGATTTTTTTTTTCTGAATTTGTCTTCCCTCTCTGAGTTGGAAAAGAGTGTCTAAGATGGTTGAGTCTTCATGTGGAAAAATGTACGACCTTCCCTGGCCAATATAAGTCCAATGACCTTTAGAGTTGGACAGTCTGTACTAGAGGCTAAATGCTCTTGCGTCTAAGTACTCTTACATCAGCTTGCTACTATAATAAAGAGAAAACTAATAGATTATTTTGCAAAGTTTTGAATTACTTTTTGTTTTCTTCCAAAAATAGTAAAATAATAACCAGAGGGGAAAATGGCAGAAATGACCAAACCAAATAACATAGGCACATTTTCTTCACTGAGGGGCCTCTTGAACTTGCCGCCTAAATGCACACATACTGGGGTACCTTGGGAAGAAGGAAACTAGGGTCATCTCATTTCTGCCCTCTTTTTACTTTCTTTAAACGGAGGGGACTACCCGTGTCCTTCATAGCCAATGGCAAAGATGCTGCAGACATCACCGGCAATAGGGTGAACATAAATTTATTTTTAACTGCTTTAGGCATTTCAAACTTTTCTCAAGAAACTGCACAACCTGAGACCCTGAACAGCCTACAGTTCTGAAACCTCTGGCAGCCCACCCGAACTCGTCTATTGTGGTGTAGACAACCAAATCATTCAAATTGTCAGATGTCTGACTCATATGGGAAGTACAAAGAGGCCCTCAAAAGGACCTATGTCCCCACTGATTAGAAAAGCCAAAATACCCCTGTCCCGTCCCCTCTGTGTGCAGCCTGGAAGTTCGGATTCTCAAAGAACTGAATCAGGAATTGACTCCAGTGACCCAATACAAGCCCTACATTGATTATTTCCTTCTAGCCACCGGAGGACATTAACAATCCTCCCCATAGGAACAAAAGTTTTTGCATCCAAAAACACTGCGAGGGTGGATAATTCTTAAGGCTTTGGAACCAGAAAGAAAAAAAAAAAGGAAAACAAAATGAAACGGAAATAATTAATGATGGGTAAATAATATCTTTGGCCTCATATGTTTTTGGCTGCATTGTCAGCATCAATGTTTTTTATTAAATTGTTGTCTTTATAAGGCACTGTAACTGGTTTAAGTCTGTTTTAAATAAAGCAATAGGAGGATGAATGAACTCTACGGTGAGGTTGGTGTCTCTGTAATAAAAATTAAAGGGCTGGCATGTTTAAGCTCTGCATGGTAGCAATTATTTTTAAGAAAATACACTAAGTAATGAGAATGGCATTTTTAAAGCCTTGTGAAGATACTAGGTATGTTTCAAGAGAATCCTAATATCAAGATTACTTTTATGTGTTGCACACATTTAACCTCTGTCAAAACTAGCCTTTCTTAGATTTGGTAAAAGACATATTGCCATGGCCTTTGAGGACAAATGAATTTGCAAAGATTTGGAACAACAACAACAAAAAACAGAATCCTGTGATTCTTCAGGAAGCAGTTCTCTTTTGTTTATGTTGCTTGTAGCATCCTATTCTTTTCAACCCAGTTTAGAGAATTTACAAATCTTATACCCAAGCAACTAGGATGCACACTGCACTGAGGGTGAGACTCACAAACCTTTTGATTTATTTATTTTTATTGATTTAGAGAGGAAGGGAGAGAGAGATAGAAACATCAATGATGAGAAAGAATCACTAACTGGCTGCCTCCTGCATGCCCCCTACTGGGGATGGAGCCCGAAACCTGGGCATGTGCCCTGACCGGGAATCAAACCCAGACCTCCTGATTCATAGATAGAAGCTCAACCACTGAACTACACCAGCCAGGTGAGACTCACCAATCTTCAACAAGAATTTACTCTATGTGCCCACAGCCCCAAGCAACACCATTACAGCCCAAAAGAGAAGGACTGAATATGTAACCCAGGTAATTCAAGCACAACTCTGAGACAGGAAAGCAGGTTTCCTCCTGCAAAGGCCTTGGGGTATATTCAACACCTGATATTTTACAAATATTTGCATTCCTCTTCATAGAATGGTAGAATTATTCATCTAGTACATTGACAAATCTCCTCCCCAACATCATACCCAGGAAGGGTGGGAGAATCCATCTGAGAGCAATGAATATTCCTTCTGTTCTTAGAGGGCTATAGGGAAGGAAGTTGGACAGACTTTCCTGGTAATTTAATGGGGGGGGGGGGGGGCGCAGCATAGAAATATTTATGTCTAGAGTAAAATTTATTTTTTAAAAAATCAATTAATGTAAATTATAGTATATTATTGCAAAAGAAAATAATCTAAGTCCTAAAAGTTGAACTGAAAATTTTCAACGCTTCAAAAACAGAATTTTACTTTGAGGTTTTCATATAACATTGCGTCCCACTTAAAATTTCAAGATAATAAGATTCATTGCACAACTGCACTTAAAAGATAACTCAATGGTAGACACGCCATTGACAAGAAATAAAGCTAGCATATTTGATCTCCTAGAATATTTCTTACCATTCCCTACCAGCTTTCTTAGAAGTTATTTCTCCTCTACCCAGTGCTTTTTATGAACTAGTTTTCCCTTTAAAGAGTATATTTTGAAAGCATGAGATGCCAGGGGAGTGACATTAGCCAGCTTCTTCTTCAGTTGTGTAGAAGATGAACTAAAGAGCACCCCAAAAACATGGGATTAACCTCTCCTAGATATGGAATAAAGTTATATTAGTGCCATAATTGTATTCTATTTAAACAGACACTTTTTAAACTCTCAGTCCACTAGAGGCAAGGAAAAGGAGGTTAAACTAAATAATAGCATTAGGATGCTTAGTTTGAAATCCAAGAAGGCTACAATAATGCATTTAGCTACAATATAGCTACAGTATAATATGCATACCTTCAGATGACACTGTTGAGAAATGGTTCGTCGACCAGATGACCACTGTACCATGCAGGAGGTGGTACCCACCATGGCATCTCCTGTGGCTGTTGCCACCAAAGCTCTGGAGAAAGTTGCAACGTAGAACAAGTTAGCTTTGACCCACACGTACCTCCTCGTCGGGACCCCCACTCTCTCCATTGTACCCCACAAATACAGACTTAGTAGCCTGGCCTCCAGCATTTCACTCCAACCGCGAGCCCCTCACACCCCTATGAGCTTTCTCTCCCATCATTTCTTTACCAGCCCCCAAGCAAAACCGCATTTCCTCCAAATGTACTGACCTCAGCCAAATTTAGGAAAGAACATGATCTCCTAACCTTTTTCATATTAAAGTGTAGGTTGTTGCTATCACTGGACCCCTGACCCCCTGACCAATTGCGCGTGTGAAAACCGTCACCTCCTTCTAATCATTTTTCTCTGTGTTTCTCACTTCCCTTCTTTGGTCTGGCCTTCATATTTGAACTCCGATTTCTAGCAGCTGCCTGACCAGTGAGGAGTAAAGTGGAACTATTTTCTCCCCAGATCTAGATGCTAGGCTTCTAAAACACTGTCTTTAAAATCATGTCACCCTTCTGTACCTAACACATTACTGCATTGGCTCACAATCATGTGTTTCTATCAAAAATCTTTTTCCCCCCCAATAAGTTTTTTGTGGTAGTCCTCTTTGTTTTTGCTTCTTGACTGTTGGTCTGTCATTTGTGCAATTAATTTTTGAAACTCGATCCAAGAGTTTACTTTGATTCCTGTGAAATTATTGAAAGGTGCAGCTCAAGTTTCTGATGTGGAGGTTGGGGGGGGCGGGTGAGGCCTTGATATTTTATCTCTCTGTTTCACTTGTCTAAGACTGATCTAATTCAAACACAGACTCTCCATGAGGATGGCTAGTAACCAAAAGTGAGATTTCTAAATGTTAATTGCCACTGGTATTTTTAGGACTTTATTTTGAGGATAGCATTGATGAAAAGGGATATGTAACCATCTGCATACCCTCAAGTAGAATAATCAGACTAAGGAAGTAAACAAAAAGAACTTTGTGGATGAAAACGAACTCCTTAATTCCAGAAGATTAAAAAGACTTCTTTAGTGGAAGGAAATAAACTTTAACAAAAAGGGTTCCCTTCAAAAATGTCAGTTATCTTGGAAGGAAAGATGAGTAATGGAAATCCCATGTTGAACAGAAGGATGAATAGCTTAGTCCTTTGACACTGGCATTTATGGGGGACTCTGCACTGCCCCCTGCAGATTCTCCCAGCAGCCACTGAAGGAGCAAGAGAAAGCTCCTAAAATAAGATAATTCTCCTTAGAATTAAGATATATGCAATACAATAAGAAGCTTGGGATTTTGAAATGTTCTTACTATATATGTGTGTATACATATACATGTGTATATTCATGTATTTAAATTCTATATATTTTGTACTTACTAAATATTTCTATCTTGTGAGTGTGTGTGTGTTTCCAGAAGAATAGCAATTAACTATCATAGAAAACTCTTTATCATGTGTTCAACGTGGGGTTTTATTTATTTTTAGTACTTAATGTTATCTTAGAATTTAAAATAAAGACCAGTGTGTATTTTTTTTTGAGTCATAGTTGACATTCAGTATTATTTTATATTTATTTCAGGTGTACAGCATGGTGGTTAGACAATTATGTACCCACCTGGCACCATACATGGTTACTACAGTGTTATTTATTGACTGTCTTTACATCCCCGTGACTTCATAATCCCTTCACCTTTTTCACCCAGCCCCGCCTGCCCTGCTTCCCATCTAGCAACAGTCTGTTCTCCACAGATCAGATATCCCTCCAGATTTTCAATTGCCACATGTGGTGTGGAACCGGCTCATTTGGGGACTCTACCTCTCCTACCAAGTCTCTATGTGGCATCTTCTTTATATCCTTAGTTATAGGACTGTTCAGCTAGTCTTATATGATTATCTAGGTTGCTTGTTCTATAATTTAATTATAATTTTTGGTGTGGTGGAGGGAAGAGGTACTTCACTATCTTGACCAGAATGACTCCAGTGTGTTGTTGTTTTTTAATATCAACTTATTCAAATTTATTATGGAGAATACATTAATTTTTACTTTTCAAAAATAGCATCTTTTCTTTTTCTACAAACCAATGCCAACCTACCTTTACAATTTCATTCTCCCCATCCTCTGCTGGTCTCCAAACACAACTTCCTGGCCCCTGTGTCTTCAGAGAAGCTTTTCCCTCCACTTGCTTTGCCTTCCATCTTTGCACCTCTGTCCTTTGCTGGCCGCTTTCATGAAGTGCTCCTGGATCACTTTTGTCAAATATTGTCAGGGGAGAGGTGAGAGTATGTTGTTTTAAATTGCCAGCTCATCATGATAACAAAATCACACAGACAGTGTCTATTTTTAATGTCCTGAAACTTTCCTAGAATACACTATTGTCCTTTTACATTTACCAAGTTTTTACATCAAACCTTATCCGGATGTTCCTAAGCATTTTGAACCAGTATTGATAGATATTTTGAAAAGCATAAATGTACTTCTACTTTGGGCATAAATATTCCCCATTCTTTGGGAAATATTTTGGGAGGTGACATCCTATATAATAAAAGCCCAGCAACCAAAATGGCGGAACAACCAGAACGACCAGAGACTAGAATGACCACGGCCCCTCACCCCGGCCGGCAGCCTCCCAGCAAGTGGTTAGGGGCGATCAGGCAGGCAGGCAAGCAGTTAGGGGCAATCAGGGAGGCAGGCAGAGTGGTTAGGGGAGATCAGGCAGGCAGAGGCGTTTAGGGGTGATCAGGCAGGCAGAGGTGGTTAGGGGCGATCAGGCAGGCAGAGTGCTTAGGGGTGATCAGGCAGGCAGGCAAGCAGTTAGGGGCCAGTGGTCCCGCATTGCGAGAGGGATGTCCTACTGCCAGTTTAGGCCCAATCCACAGCGATCCCTGCAAGATCGAGCCTAAACTGGCAGTCGGACATCCCTGAGGGGTCCAGGATTTCGAGAGGGTGCAGGCCAGACTGAGGGACACCCCTCTTCCTCCCTCCCCCCCTCCGACCCCCGCATGAATTTCGTGCACCGGGCCTCTAGTTATCCTATAAGATAACTCTAGAATTAAACTTTTCTGCCTCTGGTCTGACATTGGCTATTCCAGGAATTGACTGTCATTCCCATTTCCAGCATTTATTGTCCCATTGATCTCTTTGTTCGGTTGGCTTTGTGTCAACAGGAACTCCCAGAATAAACCAACAGGGAGTTGGCTCACATATGGGAAAGGAGGCAGAGCCTGTGGGCATGACCAGGACCACATTCCCACCCTGAGCAACTAGGGGATTCTCTCGCTTTTTGCTTTTTTAAAATAAGGTTGGTATAGCTCACCCTGAGCGTTTCCAAATATTCTTATTATTTTTCACAGAAACTTTAAATATAAAAGTAGCCTGTACAATTGGATATTTCAAGAAGTTATTGACAACAGTGCCATTGATTTCCCTGAGCCGAACATCCCGGGGCTTTGGGGGCCACCATTGAGGTGGATCCTTTCAAAGGCCAGGCCCAGACCCTTGCACAAGGGTGGAGTCAAGCACAAAGAGAACAACTTTTCCAAAACAACATACTTTTTTGTTTAAAAGAAAACACAATGTTTCTGTCTCTGAAGACCAAACCAGATTGACCCATTTTTCCTTCATGTTATTTGTGAGCTATTTCAGAATGTCATACATCTTCTTTTTGACAGGTCAGGAATGTGGAAATGAGAAGTGTCATCCTGTGTAGTTTTACTTCTCTGCATATAATCAGTGTTGTGCTATTGTTTCACAGTTAGAGACACTTTACAGTTTGTATATAATAATGATTCTTTTTAACATGTTGTTTCTGGAAGACAAGTAAGCTTTTTTTTTTTTTGTCTATAAATATATTTTCTCCTATTTCCACTAGACATAAACCTGAAAACACAGAAAATTTTCCACGTAAGCTATAGATATTGCACTGATATTTTTCTACAGTGCTTTAAATCTTGTTTTGTGGTCACTACAGTGAAGCATATATTATTTTAAAACTTTCATATGAAATAATCATTAGTATCTTTTTCCATTTTTTTAAAAATAGCAGGTGTTTCCTATGCCTTTTGGCAGGTTTTGTTGTTTGTCTTTTGTTTGTGTGTCTAAATTTCCCATTGTCTGGAGCATGCACAATGCCTGTTATTGAAGGTCATTGTTCTGCTTCACATGGTTTTATTTCCAAAATTCAGTATGGATTCTGGGATTCTGGTGTATGTTAGCCACTATGGAACAATCCATCCCATTTTTTTTTTTTTAAATATATTTTATTGATTTTTTACAGAGAGGAAGGGAGAGAGATAGATAGTTAGAAACATCGATGAGAGAGAAACATCGATCAGCTGCCTCCTGCACATCTCCCACTGGGGATGTGCCCGCAACCCAGGTACATGCCCTTGACCGGAATCGAACCTAGGACCTTTCAGTCCGCAGGCCGACGCTCTATCCACTGAGCCAAACCGGTTTTGGCCATCCCATTTTTTGATAGCCATATGGTTTAGTGACTAAACTGTTTATTTTTGTACACATAGTATTTCTAAGAGTTGGGATGTCCATTACCTGTTTTTGCAATTAATAAAGAATCATAATGATTTTGTTGTAAGTTTTTCCTGCCACTGCTCTTTCTCATTTGGGGTATCAGTTCCACTTTACTGGCACCCTTGGACTGAAGAACACCCATATTAGAATCTCAAACTTCAGGGTTTCCCTTACACATGATGCCCAACCACTACCAATTGTGTTGCAAAAATATCTTGTAGTTAGGAAAATGTTCTAAAAATGTTAGCCTTCTTCACCTTGTTGATATATGATTGGGCTTTTAGTAGCAGCTAATACATTTTCAAGAACATATTTCTTGCTTACCTTCATAGAGTGTCCATTTTAAAGGGGTTTTGGTAGTGAGATACTGAACTTCTCTGCTTCAAAAAGTAAAACTCAAAATATCTCATAAAATAGTCCTCCCAGTGGGGTCAGTTAATAACAAATTTGAATCAGCCATTACACTCAAAGCACTTGCTAAGAAATTCAGTAACACTTAGGATTTAAACAAGAAGCTGCCCTCTCTCCTGTGCTTACATGTGACATGGTCCACCACAGAGGGCACTTCCTGTGTTGAGTAACATGGCCTTCAGGTCTAGCCGTTGCTCACAGTTGTGCACATGGGATAGAAATAGCCAAGTAACAGAGCTTGAGGACTCGGAATCCAAGGTACCCCTGAATTTATATCTTTCCAACGCTGCCAAACTTTGAGAAATATCACATGCTCATACCTCCTTCTTCCAACATCTGCTAAATTGACTACCTCTTATCTCTGTGTTTTCCTTACCCTTTCTGAACTGTAGATTAATGGGGCATGTGCCAAGGAGAAGCATCAGTTTTATTTATACCCTGTTTTTTTGATTCTATGGTTCTCCAAGGAGATACCACAGTACTCTACAGCCGTGGTCATTTTTTGCATGTCTGCAGCGTAGACTAAGAACCCTGGACTATTATCCATCTCAAGAATTTTCAGCTGAACTGGACTTTTAATAAGACAATGGTAATTGTATCCTGTTCAATTTTAGCATTTGATATGAATTTGTAGGGGGGAAAAAACACAGAAATTGCTGTCCAGTTGGGTCACTATTAGTTGTAATGATACTCAGTACTATTGATGGCTTACCATGAGTGAGGTACTAGGTAAGGGCTTTGCATTCATGAGCTCTCAACCCTTATGAGTTCTGTAATGTGGTCCCCATTTTATGTTGAGGAAATCAAATCGAAAATAATAAAGTGAGTTGTTCAAAGTCATTAAAAAGCAGAAGAAACAAAATCTGAACCCAGACCTGAAGGCCAACCTTTGACTTTGCTTGAAGGGCACCCTCCAAAATCTGGGTATGATAGTGCACATTTGAAACTCAGTTGTTTCTAATTAATTTATTCATCCTCAACCTATCATTTCTGCTTCGATTATTTCTTTTCCTGAGCAAAACCACTAACCAGAGAAGAAACAATAATATATAAAGTCTCAATTCTGTAAATTAAAAATCCATCCTTTCTTTCATCTACTTGTAGTTATCCTACTCTCCCTCTTCTAGAGGCAGCTCTGTTCCAAGAATTGTCCCATCAGCTTGGCTCTTCTCATTTCCCCCCTTTTCCAATCAACACCCATTCCTCTCCTCCCACTTGGCACCAGCTTCCCACTCACCTCTGTACCCACGCGCCCCACCTTGTAACCTTATCCTGATGGTACCACCAGAGTTCATTAAATGAGTGGTTCTCTGCCCTCTTCAGAAGCATTCCTGAGGTGAAAGAACACCCTGAGTGGGCTGGAAGTTTTTCAAGTCTTATCCTCAGCGTGTCAAGGGGTGACATTGTATAGCCCTGCCAGTTCACCTCTGTAGGGGGTGTTCAGTCCTGAAGTTAATTTGTATAAGCCCTGGTGTTAAGCCCTCTTTTTTCTAGCGCCCTTTTGCTTTAGGACTCACCTACTCAAATGGGGCATATGGACGATATCTTACAATACACGGAAAGGTGGTTTAGGTATGTTGCAACATTGGACTCTTAAGATGCAACATGATCTTGGTGTTCAGACAGGAGAACAGTAGGTAAAAGTCTTGACTTTAGAGTCAAATTCCAGCTCTTACGGCTCTAGACCAGTGGTTCTCAATCTTCAGGCTCTTTAAATACAGTTCCTCATGTTGTGACCCAACCATAAAAGTATTTTCGTTGCAACCGTTATGAGTCGTAATGTAAATATCTGATATGCAGGATGGTCTTAGGCGACCCCTGTGAAAGGGTCATTCGACCGCCAAAGGGGTCGCCACCCACAGGTTGAGAACCGCTGTTCTAGCCTGTGGGTGACTTACATATACCCCTTTTTACCTTCAATTTTTTTTCTCCTTAAAATGGGATAGCTCCAATGAGGTAATGTTCTTAAGTGGTTTGTTCACTGTCTGGCATATTTAAATGCTCAACAAATAGTGGATATTACCATGGGTGTTTTACCTTTCCCTGGAATTTCCACAACCGACATCCTCATAATGAAGTGTAAGTCAGGTGGACATTTTAGAAGGTGGGTGTTTTTACGGGTGAGCATCTCTACAATTAAGATTACATTTGAAAGTGCACAGGTGAGGCTATTTTGGACTTTGAGGTCTTTTCTAAAAATTTAACAGATTGTGTTATACCTGAATATGTAAATGGCGTTTACAACTTTTATTAATTAATTTTCTTAGTGTTTCTGCTCTGCAGAAGCATATCTTTATCCTCACAATGCCCTCTGTAAGTATAGACTTTGCCAGCTTCTATCCTAGTTTTGATAATTTACATATCGTTACCCTGAACAAGTGCCACTAGTATCACATTGTTCATTTTCGTTAAATAATTTTTTATAAAGAAATATATTTTATGTTTACTGGCTTAGGGATTCTGTAGCATAGAAGGGAGCTCACCCTCAGAGGGGCTCCTGCTTGTTCGTGGCAATGAGAGACGTGTTGCCAAGCTGCCTGCCCACCACCTCTGTTCATTTTAGAACCCGTTGAAGGATAAATAAATAAGTAGCAGATCTGAGACTCTGGCACACCTGTGTCAGGAGGAGAGCCCTCTTTTCTTTGCTATGCTTGTTCATATGGTTATGCCTTTCTACTTACTACTTGACACTCTATTAGCCTCCACCCTCCTTAAGTACATTTTAATCAAACTGACTTGATTCATATGTTTGGTACCTGGATTCCAATTCATTACACAACATAGGTAGTCACTTGCCAAAAAATAATTATGTGTGTGTTTCTTGAACTAACAATATCACTGTTTTTCTGATAGTTTTTCAGAGGGTTTTACCAAAAATTCAAATTACTCTTGGAAATTGTATATTTTTTTTAAATCACTTTTTTTGCATTACCGATTAGTCCCACCCTGCAAATTGCCCAAACCAGTATGGTTCAAATGTTAACGTTTGTACAAGCAGCCTGGGGATCTTGTTAAAATGCAGATGCTAATTAAATAGGTCCAGGGTGCGGCCTGAGCACCTGCATTGCTACTGGCTCCCAGGTGCTGCCAGTGCTGCCAGCCCGGGGACCCCACCTGGAGGCCTTCCTGAGTGGGCTGCACCCAGGTGTTCTCTCAGCACCAACATCAACCAGATTATCAGCAGATGTTCATCGTACACCTAGAAAACACACCCTATCAGTGACTTTCCTTACTGTGATATAGAATAAGACCTGTCTTCCATCCATGGTCGTTGATCTTCAGAATGACCAGTGTAGCTTCTCCTGTTAAAGGAAACGTTCGTTTTACTTATTAAATTCAGTGTTCATCATTGTTGATCCCTCTAACCAACTGAGGTCTGGGCAGGGTCTTTCTTCCCCACGAAAGAGCTCCTTGGGCCCACCACCTCTTCCTCCCCGACTCCCCCGGCAACCTCAGCAGCTCTGATTAAGTTTATCACCAAAGTCGAGGATGGAGTGGGCAGGACATTTCTGATCTACATGCAGTGAACGCCATCTACATCCTTGCTTGGCAACACTCTGCTTTTATTCAAATAGAGCATTTGTTACATCTGTTATTGGCTCCTCCCCGGCAGGAGCTCCTGCCTCCTCACGGATTAGACGGGATTTTGCTCCTGCGGGTGTTTTCTTGCTAGTTTACTCTCCATCCCTCCAGCTTGTGTACGTCCCTGGAGATGCACTGGTCCAGCACGCGTTTCAGTAGGCGCAGAATCGCCTGGCATTGATCATCCTCCTGCAGCTCTTCCTGGATGTGCTACCCCTAATGTGAGACCCTGAACTGACTGTGCAGCAGGAGGAGTGGGAACGGTAATGCCACTGGAATTAAATGGCCGTTAGGAAAAGCTTTCCAAAATAACCCCAAGAGCCAACGCTTTAAAACAGTGGTTCTCAACCTTGGCTGCACATTAGAATCACCTGGGAATCTTTTTAAAATCCTGATTTCTGGGCCTCATCCTCCGGAAATTCTGTTTCTTTGTTACTAATGTTGTGGCCCCACCCCATAACAAAGAAACAGAATTTCCGGAGGACGGGGCCCAGAAATCGGGATTTTAAAAAGATTCCCAGGTGATTCTAATGTGCAGCCAAGGTTGAGAACCACTGCTTTAAAAGATCACTTCCCTCGCCCAACTTTTTTTTTTTTGCTCTGACTATGGAGAGATTCATGAAATTGAGCTAACCATGGTGAAATAATACTTAAAATCGAAGTAGTAGAAAAACATGCTAAAGAAGGTAAAAGTCATTTGTTAGCAATCAAAACCCAGTTTGGAAGAGAGTAGTTTGCTCTAGAAAAAGAACAAACAGGGCTTGTGAGAACTCAACAGAGGTATAAAGCACATCTTGTAAGAATGTTAAAACCACGATCACATTTTACATAACTTTGGCAAAGAATAGAACCCAGGTGTCTTGAATCAAGCTATAATGTGAAACAAAGAATTTCAACAGGCTTCATCAAGCCTTTGTTCTTTTTGAGGAGTGCTTTCTGGTTTCTCTGCGAAAAATGAGATGTATGCGTCTTTAATTCTATCTTTGTTTATACAGGGTCTTTACCCTCATAAGGTTAAGTATCCAGGATTTGCTCATCACATGGTTTGTAAGTAAAACACAGATGCAAGGAAGTATAGACAAGGAGAAACGTTTTGTTCAAAAAAAAGCAGGTGGAACAAATTCAGAGAATTTTAGATCTAGGATGGGCCTGATACCACCAGTAAATCTCATTTTGCAAATGAGGAAACCGAGGCACATCATAATCTAAGGATTTGTCCACAGGCACGTGTGACAGATGAGCCCCTTCTTCTGGGGCCTCCCACACCCCAGGAGGTTCCCTAGGAGAGAACAAGATACAGAATGACAACAAAGCAGGCAGCCTTTTAAAGTTGATTTAAAGAGCTAAGTGAAAATAATAATAACTGAAGTGCATTGATTCAAAGAAACAAAAATAATCAGTAAAATCTGTTTTTACAAGGAAATAATTGAAGCAAATTCCATCTGTGTCAAAATTCATATTAAACTCGGTCCCCGTGGGCACTTCCTAAGTGCAGCATTCTCTACAGACTGCGTTCGAATGATATGTAGGAGGGAAAACTCTTTGAAAGACTTAGAAAAATATTTCCAATCTGATCTAGACTGTCCTTAGGCGAGTAATTTAATTCCTTGGTGCATTTTCTTATCCATACCCTGATAATAAGACTACCTGTCTGACAGGATCGTAGTAGGGAACCCTGCGTTGGTATCAGCCCACAAAATCATGAATGAAAGCTGCCCCTGAGGGACAGAACCTTCAGTGTGCCAGCGAGGTCGTCCCTCCTCCGCTCGCCAGAGCGCGTGAATGGGAGATAATGGCATTGGCAGCGCCAGAGCCCCATTTATAATTACACTTGGCAGTGGCTCAGCAGAGCATACCTGTTCCATAGGTACGGCCGAGCTTCCGTTCTCGTCTTGTGTGACTACAACAGGGCTCTCAGCAGGGGCGGTTTTGCCTCGCAGAGGCAGTGGACGATGTCTGGAGACATTTTTGTGTGTCACTCCTGGTGGGAGAGGGTTCCTGGCCTTGGGTCGGTAGAGGCCAGGGATGCTGCTAACCATCCTGCAATGCACAGGGCGCCCCCCACCACCAAGAGGTATCTGCCCCCACTGCAGCAGTGCTGGGGCTGAGAGCCCTGTGCATGTGAGTGCAGTGGAGGAGTGGCTGTCATTTTCATAACGTAGCAAAATTCCTGACCTTTCTCCACCTTGCTACCCATTTCTTCCATGTATTTGGCAAATAATTTGAGTTTCTACTATGTGCCCGGCTCTGGGCCACAGTGGCGGCTGCCTGAGTCCTCCTCCTTCCTGATGCATCCCCAAATTTGGTTGGGCACACAGACCCTGGAGCCAGGAGCCATGGGTTCAAAGCTGACTCCTCCCATCCATGCATGCGTGACACTGGGCACATTGTTTCTTCTCTTTGCATGAGTCTTGTCATCTCCAGAATGGTGGTGCTGGTGCCACGTGTGATGTGATAAGGATGCTGTGCGTAAGAAACAGCTAACGTGTGCGGAGGCTATGCGTGTGATGCCTGGCGGGCAGGGATCTCGTATCACTATTTTGGAAGTGTGGAAGGAAGGGGCTGCATGTTAACCTCATCCTGCCTGCAGGCGCCTCACGTCCACCTGTTCCCCTCCCCCTTCTCTACTCCTCTGCTCCTCTGTCACCACAGCTTTCCTCTGTGCCGCCTTCCCTAGTCCATGCCCGTTCTGATCCTGTCAGTCTCCCCAGCCCCTCCGGCTCAGGATGGCCTGGCTCCGTGTCACACCCTCTGTGTTTAAGCAAAGTGTCTGTGGGTCACTGAGGAAGCTAAATCTCACTAAAGAACACGTTATCCGTGGCCTTGACCTTGTATTAAATAAGAGTTTATCAACCCAAATGGGCCTCTTAAAAGATGGATTTAGAAAGAGATCTTTGGGGGTGCTTTTGTTTTAAGGGTTGGGTGGAACAGATAATATTTAATATTTAGGTCTTTTGGCCCTAGCCACTTTGTCTCAGTGGATGGAGCATCAGCCCGTAGACCAGCGGTTCTCAACCTGTGGGTCGCAACCCCTTTTGGGGTCGAACGACCCTTTCACAGGGGTCGCCTGAGACCATCAGAAAACACATATATAATTACATATTGTTTTTGTAATTAATCACTATGCTTTAATTATGTTCAATTTGTAACAATGAAAATACATCCTGCATATCAGATATTTACATTACGATTCATAACAGTAGCAAAATTACAGTTATGAAGTAGCAACGAAAATAATTTTATGGTTGGGAGTCACCACAACATGAGGAACTGTATTAAAGGGCCGTGGCATTAGGAAGGTTGAGAACCCCTGCCGTAGACTGATGGGTCCCGGGTTCAATCCCAGTCAAGGGCACATACCTGGGTTGCAAGCGCGATCCCCGGCCCTGGTCCGGTCATGTGTGGGAAGCAACCAATCTATGTGCCTCTCTCACATCTGTCTCTGCCTCTCCCTTCCACTCTCTCTAAATATCATTGGGAAAATATCCTCAGGAAAGGATTAACAAAAAATTAAAAATATTTAGGTCTTTTGTTTCTCCAACAGCTTGGGCATCATATACTAGTATTGTTTCTTATTTTATAGATATCTTTTTTAAAAGAAAATTTTCCTGTGACATTGACTAATTCACAGTAATGATAGTCATTTTCTATACAGTTTTAATATTTGTGATTAAAGATTTAAATTTTACATATAATATTTTAAGTATATTTCTGTTTGTACATGTGCCAACTCGCTGGATTTTCACATTATCTTGTAGGTAACACAGTTACCTACACACACTTGTGTGTTTTTAATTAAAGAATGTAGTCGGGATTTTTACCACACATAATCAGATAAAAGAGAGATTCAGAGACTTGCTAAAGAGCCCAGAGTGTCATTGTTTGATCTCAAACCCAGCACTCTGGCATCTTCTTTTCCTTGAAGCCCCAACCCCTAGAAGAACCAAAGCAACCCCAGCTTTATTGGTGTGAACATCTGAATAACCATAGACTCTTTATGGTTCATAGTGCTCCCAGTCCCTGAGTATTTAATCAGGAGCACTGACCTCTTTTTAAGTTGAATACTTTTTAAAGTTAAAATATTGGAACCCCTGGAGGGAAATAGGCAATTGTTAGGCCAATTCATCAAGAGCCAGGAGCTATCAACTTGCGCTGCCCACAGGTCTTACTGCCAAGTGAGTCCTTGGCATTAGAGATTCCCACCCAAAAAGGAACACAGGATCTCAGTGAACACTTGATAGACTCAGCTTCAAGGACAGCTCGGAAAATGAGGCTCAGATCATCAACTTAATCTGCTTGCAGTTTGCATCCAGGAATCTTACTCGTCCAGAGGTCAGCCTGGGTTGGAATCTGCCTCACCCCTCATCAGCTGTGTGATGTAGGCAAGTGCAAACCTCTCGGGACCTCAGCATGCCCATTTGTAAAGCAGAGATAATAATAAACACCTGGAAGAGGTGTGCGGGATAAATGAGATGTATGTAATGCCCATAGCCAAGGGCTTCACATATCATCATCATCATCATCATATTATTATTATTCCCATACTAAGATTTTATAGTATCACTGCTCCTGTTAAATTGTTTTTTTCCTATAGAAGTTTGATGTCATGCTTATTAGTTATTTCAGTGGGACAAATTTGCACTAGAATTGCAGTGTTTGTTATTCCTAAATTTTTCATGGCTGCTTTGTATAATACCGGCCTCATTGGTGTTCTGCTGTTGGAGAACTGTGATGTTAAACTCAGACCATACTAGTAAAAGCAGCTTATCTGGTCTAAAAGGATTTGCATACATCAAGTCCTATGTAGAGGGGAGAAACCCTTCCATCCATCACTGAATCTTCTCTCCATTCCAAATATCTTCAAACAAAGCAATAATGGTGTTATTTAAGGACACTTGTCCTCAAAAACAGCTGCGTGGTGCTATAGCATCCTTGCTGAGTGGCCGAATGGAATAACTTCTTTCTACAGCACATTTCAAAAGATTTATGGGGCGGGGGGCGGGGGAGTAGACTTGGAGGTTTTGTAGAACAATGTGCACCAAACCATCTTCCACCCACTTCCCCTGAGAGAAATATATGAATCACAGCACTGCAAATGAATCAGCATCAAGACAGGTGCTGTAAACTAAAGAGCATGAGTCATCTTTTTCCTTAGATACTTCACAAATAAAGCAGCATTTATTTGTGGCAACTCTGTACATAAACGTTGTTTACAATGGCGTACAAAGTATAAATTTATTGTTATAAAAGTAAGTAAAATTGAAGCGTCTGCTAAATATCACTGCAATGAGTTAATATTGTAACATGAAATTTTAACAATTTAACATTTAAATAGCACTTTAACAAATAAATGATTTTCTAAAAATGATCCGATTATAAGAGAAGGCATATTAATAGAAGAAATCAACAAAAAAGTCCCTCTCCATTCTACCTTGCCTATTGTAATTGGTAAATATTTTATTATGTTTCCCAAGCAATTTTTTAAAGGTCGGAAATAGTTGCACATTTTTTCTATTTAAAATGTACACATTAAGTAACAGAAAAATGATCTACAGATGTTTTTTAAAGATTCGTACTATTAAGGGTAATAGATTCCTGCTTATGTTATTAACCTCTATAAACAGGGTTGGTTCAGAATGAGGGTTGAATGTTTCATTGTGAGTTATGAATATTCTTGTTTAAAATATGTACAAAAAATTCCACCAATGATTTTTATATAATTTCAACCATAAGATTCTGGCAGAGAATCAATTCAACTAAGGTCTTGTAAATATCACTTTTGGTGCCTCGCATTAAAAAAAGAAAGAAAAAAAAGGACTTGTTTATTTTTTAAAAGTATTTACTCAAACATGGGGGAATAATGCTGTGTTCTCAGCGCCCATGCTAGCAGACTGGCCTTTTCCAGCTATGGAAGATAGCGTCAGAACATGATCCAGAATAAACAAATATGAAACTCGTTATTTTCTTGTTGCTTGATTTTATTAGCCATACATACTATGTACAATACTCATGGGGGACAACAGGAAAAGAGTGGGGAAAGAACCATTGTATCTGAATCCTGGAAGCTAATATTTTATAAAATTTACCCATTAAGAGTGTATGGGTTCAGAAATTAATTATATTTCTGAATTCATCATATATATATATGCCAAGCCACCAGAATGACAGAATGACCAGAACAACCAGTGGCTATGACATGCACTGTGGCAGCCAACCAGCCCAATCAGGGCCCCGATCGGTCCCACCCACCCGCCTGTGGCCCCTCCCACCAGCCGGCTTGGCCCTGATTAGCCCCAATGGGGGCAGCCGACCGGACCCAACTTGTGCATGAATTTGTACACCAAGCCTCTAGTATATTGATAAATGCTAGTATGCTGTCTTCTGAGGACTACATTTATAAGTCTATATAGGTCAAGAATAGATGGGTTGGTGTGTGGGGTTTTTTGGCTTTTTATATTGTGCAAGATTTTATAAACATAATAAACCAAGACGTTAGAGGGTAAAGCAATCCGTGATTTTTTACTTTAGCACTTTTCAAATTACACCACCATTTAAACTGATACACACAGTCACCAAGAAAGGTGAACCAGTTTAACCTGAAGGGGAAAGGACTGCTGGGAAAACCAGGAATTACATCTGCTCCAGACTCTAAAAACGAAGAATTCCCTCTTTTATTTCTGCACATAGTAATTATGATCCCGAGGCAATGGTCTGTGGCCCACTCTGTGAGAAGCAAAAGAAAATCGCAGGACCATGTACAAAAGGGTTAAAGGGCCCTGCAAGCATGAAAATCAGGCAGTAATTTTACAGATTACAGAGGAGTACATCGAAGACAGGCCGGGGAGAGGATTCCGGGATGGCTACACCTTGACAGTTCATCCATTTTTAATCACTGCAGGGAATGTTTGGCACCACATTCAAACAGGGAAAAGGCCAAAGTGAACTCTAAAATACATTCTCAGGAATGCCACTCCCAGCCATCTCTCCTCCCATCTCCCCTCTGTGCCCCTTGCAGCCTTTGCAGTCTGTGACTGACTTCTCCATCCCTCATTGGACCCAAGCTCCTGGGGGAAGCTCTTCCCCATCACACACGAGATGTTTAGCAATAGTCTGTGAGGAAGGCAAGAAGCCAGAATGGCCAAGGCAGGCGTGGCTATCCATTTTCCCAGCAAACTAGAGATTAGGAGGAATTAAGAAAAAAAGGAGATAAGAATACTGCTGGAGGGAAGCAGGAAGTGAGGCTATAACTTGACAGCAAAGGACAAAAAAGATAAATAAGTTTAAAAACAAAGGACTAAAAGGGCTTTGAAATCTGGGGCCATCTCCCAAGGGAACGCCATGCTCTTGACCTCCTTGGAATTTGCTGAGTAAAAGCACAGCAATGCTAGTCATCGATGGTCCTGATAAGCGGAGTGTTGAGAAAATGTCGAGTCACACTCAGCATTATAGAGTCCCCCAGTGAGGTCCCCAGTCTAGACCACCAGCATCTTCAGGGACCTACTGAACCTGAAACTCTAAAATCTATAGAGAATAAGCACCCACCACCACCATCCCAAAGAATTCAGATGTGTGCGCAAGTTAGAAGAAATGACTTCAGCATTCTCGTATTAAGTGTGTGTGTGCGGGGGGGCGGGGGGGGGGCAGAATGGGTATGTTTTCTTGTATGCAGCATGATACAGCAGATTCTGGAGACAAAATGCACTCAAATCTCAGCTCAGTCATTTCTGTGTGGTTAAGGCATGTTCCTTAATATCTTTGAGCTCTGCTTCTTTATCTGTGAAAATGGAAATTCCAATACTTACCTCTAAGCTTAGAAATGAAGTTTATAGGGCAACTCACGCAGCACATGGGATGGCTGAGTGTTATTATAATATTCTTCCACTTATTAACCAATGTCACAAACCTAAACGGAGCACCTTCTATGTAAAGAGTACTCCAGTAAAAAAGATGAGTAAGATTCTTACTCTCAAGGTCACAATCTGGGGCAGAGATGCAGGAGAGAGCAGGGAGCAAACACACCTAAATAATCACAAAAGAGTGTGATTATGTTATAAAATTTAACCATTAAGAGTGTATGGGTTCAGAAATTAATTATATTTCTTAATTTATCATATATAAACGCCACTCATGTTAGCCTTCTGAATTAAGGGCTTTTAGAAAGGTGTCTATTAGCAGTGGCGCACGGTTGGATGTTAATTAGGTAAATACACCATGCCAATACCCAAATATACAGGAGCAGTCCCATAACCAATACTTTTTAAAAATATATATATCTTTATTGATTTCAGAGAGGAAGGGAGAGGGATAGAGAGTTAGAAACATCGATCGATCGGCTGCCTCCTGCACACCCCCTACTGGGAATGTGCCTGCAACCGAGGTACATGCCCTTGACCAGAATCAAACCTGGGACCCTTCAGTCCACAGGCCGATGCTCTATCCGCTGAGCCAAACCGGTTAGGGCTAACCAATACTGTTTAAACATCAGAAATCAGCCTCCTTGGTGGCCAGAAAATGAACTGCTTTCGGCCTTGAGAATTGCACCCCAGTCGATCTGAGAAGACAGATTGCCAAGCCGTGGCAATTTCTTTGGTGCTTTCGGTACGGCTGTTCCTCGATTTCAAAAGAGCTCCTGAAATGTGGGGGGAAGTGGTACCCTTCTAGGGAAGCCGATTTTTGGCCAAACTCACCACCTGTCCACGGCAATCCCACACTGGGCTCCCAGGGAGTGGCCTGGCTCTTGGTGGCACGGAGCTGGGAAGGAACTCGGCCAACTGCAGCCCAGACAGATTCCTGTGCCTGTTTCTAAGTATAGATGGCTTCCGGGATTTCAATTTTGTTTTTTCTAAACACACGGCAGCCCATGAGACTCAGAAGCAAGTAATGGAGCCAAATAAGTAGCCTCGTGGCAGTGACGTCACAGTCTCCTTCTTTAAGGCCTGGCTCTGAGGCGTCCTCCTTTCTGGGGCCACACCTTTGAAGGGAGGCACCAGCTGTGCACTGAGCCACCATGCTGCTCTTCCCGCCCCTCCCTGAACCAGCTCCTTGCTTGGCTCTGGACTCAATTCAGGATAGTTTGATGTTAATTTAGGAAGCAGTGCTTGCCCTGGTGGGTTTGACTCAGTGGATAGAGCATATGCCCGTGGACTAAAGGGTCCCAGGTTCAATTCGGGTCAAGGGCGCCTACCTCAGTTGCAGGCTCCATTTCCACCCGGGTCTGGGAGTGTGCCAAAGGCAACCAATTGATCTCACATCAATGTTTCTCCCTCTCTCTCTTTCTCTCTCTCCTCCCCTCCTTTCCACTCTCTCAAAAACTAATGGAAAAATATCCTTGAGTGAGGATTAAAATAACAATAATAATTTTTAAAAAGAAGCAATACTTTATAACAACAATTTTCAACCTATGTGCTCCCAAAAAATTTAAAACATGCAATCCCGGAGTATTTAATCGGGAGCACTGACCTCTTTTCCCTAGATTGCCAAATAAAAAATGTCAACAGCCAACACAACAATAGCCATCTGGTGTGAATGAATCAAAATTATATCTATTTTTTTGTCAGGTCAGCAAAAGATATATTTTTTGGTGTGCTGAAGAATTTTAGTAATTCATTTATGTGCCATGAGATGAAAATGGTTGGAAATTTCTGCTTTATAGTGTTGAGAGTATATTTTCCCTTTTGCTGGCCCTCACCTGCAGTTATATTTATGTTTGCCTCAGGGATGTTTTTAAGACTTCCATGTTGATTGCCTGGCCAAAAATAGACTTTTTGGTAGCCCTAAATGATTATTATGTGAAGAAAACGTGAGAGTACAACCGTTTTTAGAATGAAACACCAAAAATGGTCAAGGAGACACTCAGGGGCTGGACTTGTTGAAGCTCGATTTGAATAGAATTCCCGGGGCCGTGCACTGGTGGCCACACATAAGCTAAGGAAAGATTTATGGGCAACGTGAAACCTCAGGACAGGACTTAATAATAGATGGGTCACCAAAGCCAGCCTCCACCGAAGCCAGAGCCTCGGCCGCCTGCGCCTCCTGTGGAAGCCCCGGCCGTGGCCTCTACGCCTTCAGGAGGAGGCAGGGGTGACGCCGTGGAACTTTTCCTGGCATCTGGAGTGCCGGGCGTGTCTCAGTGCTCCAGACACTACTTGAAAAGGGAAGGTTTCTGGAACTCCTGGCACCGTAGCCTTTTCTCTGCCCCAAACTCAGAGTTTATTTTTACTCGTTGAATGAGAAAGAGAATGAGCCCTGTGCTCTGTCAGGCTCCCCACGGCTGCCACCGCTTCAGACCACGGAGCAAGATGAATGCCGTTGGAAGGAATGTGTTTATGGAAGGGGCAGTATTTATCCGTTCGAGAGCAATGCTTTTTTACTTTAAACATGGCATAAAGCTTCTATGTGGTGAGTCAGCAAAAAAATAAAAGAAAAAGAAAGAAATTGTTGTCCATCACATAAATGAGGGTTTGATTGGCTCCTGTATTGTAGGTTTACTAGTCTGAGGCACAGGCTCGTCTCTCACTTCAGCATTTGTGCATGATAAACTGTGTTGCTCCAACTTCAAAGGTCTGGTCTCCATGGTTCCGGGACCTCCCCTGTGGGTCCCTCAGACCAGCTGCTCGAAGCTTCCCTCCTCCTCGGTCCCTGTGCCCTGCTTGCTCTCTCAGCCTCACATGCTCACGTGCTCCCCTCGCCCCTCCTGATGGATGAGGTGATAGCCTTCTAACCAGGAAGCTCTCTCCCAGTCTCCTGTCCAGAGTTCTCAACTCACCCAGTGTTTGAGCAGCGGAATCCCAGATCCACCCTCCCTGTGTCTGACACCTCCAGCTGAGTTTACGTCGGCAAGACACCTCCCAGCTCAGTCACGCCATCCCTGCAGATCAGCTTCTTCAGGGAGGCCTGGGCCAACCCTGGAGTGAGAGAAGATACCAGTGGCCAGTAGGAGAGGCGGAGTTGAAACCTGGGTGCACAGGAGGGTAGGGGAACTGACCGCCATCACCTCTCAGCATTCAAGTTGGAAGATTGTCTCACTCTGTTTTCTATAAAGCAGTGCATCATTTGGGGGACATTTCATATCTTTAAAACACTAACAATCTTTAGCAGGCCCTGTGCCATAGCATTTGCGCACACATGCCAGCACACTCACACAGACTAGCACATAGCAGTTGACGGTGTATCCACCCTTCATGGTTTAATTGAAACCACGCAGCAATGAGCAACAGCAGCAAAGATGAAACATCAGAGTCACATAACAGGCCACTGATGTGGTCAGCATCACCTCCTGCAAGACTCAGGGAGACCTTCTCCGCCGCATTTGTCCTCACTGTTGTCCTCTGCTCTCCTTGCTCAAGGGCAGATGATAAGAACAGTATGCCCCACAGATTCTTCTTTGTAAGAGAAGATAAGAGATTCTCCGAGATCTGAGTTCCAGGAGCCAAGTCTGACGAAGGAAACAGGCTCCTGCTTTGGGGTTCTCCTTTGGGGTACAGTACTTTTCATTCAGCTTAGGGAGATAAGGATTAGCTGCATTTGGCTTATGCAGCCATCCTTATTTATTGTGGTAAACGCTGTTTGCCTTAGACATTTCTAAAGCAAAATAATAATTAAATTTAAAACTCACTTCCTATTGACTCTTTAATCCCCTCTCAAAAAATCAATATTTAATAAATACATGGTAGTTAATTGTACAGTGTACTTGGTCAAACCAACTCAATTTTATTAAATGCCTATTTTACCTAATTTGAGAAAAAAGTTTGGAGGACTTTGTCAGTGTCATGATCTCCATTGATTCACAAAGTACATATTGAGCGTGTCTTAGGAGCCAAGTTGTACTAGGAGCCAGGATGCCAATATGAATTAGACACACTGCTCAACTCGAGATTTGTACACTCTGCTTGAACTCTGTGGGAATCCCAGGAAGACTCTTATGGAAAGCAGGTGGCATTCCTATCCCCACAGATACCCCAACGACAGGGGGTAAGAATCTCAAAATCTTTGACATTAGAGTCAGAAGGGACCCAGACACCTTCTAGTCCTGCACTCAGATTCCATGGGTGAGAACCATGGAGGTGACACATTGAACTTAACCTCATGCCGTAGACAAGTGACAGAACTTGGTCCAGGCTCAAGTCCACAAATTGAGACCCCATTAAATCACATTTCAAAACCTCTGTATTAGGATTTCCAGTTTTGCTTTTTTTAAGTTCATATTTAAGCTCAGCAGTAGTTATTCCATAGGGCGGTTGGAAGCCATTCTTTAGGGATCGGAGAGTCCATTCTCATGCCCTTTGACTTCACTGATGTGAATTCCAAATGACACATTCTCAGGATGCTTTCACCAGAGGAATCCTATAGGGCAGGGCTGTGTGGTGTGCGGGCCTGAGAAACGACAGAGCAGCCTGTTATTAAACTTAAGTGAGTGACCCCCATTGCCAAAGTACTCCCTTCCCATGTTATCCTGAACATTTGGAGTTGTTACCAAATTCTAATTAAACTCTCATTTTTTTATATTGAAATCTATTTTCTAAACAGCTATCTATCAAGTGGAAGATGCTTCATTTCTATCTGACAGTATCTTTTTAAATTGTTTATTCAATTTTTGGAGTCACAAATAAATTATGAATTCACCAATTTGGGTAAGAAATTGTGGGGTCAAGACTTCCTATGATACTCCCTCACTCATGAAAAACTTTGTTTTTACTAGTGCTTTGGGGGTTTTGTTATGTTTGTTTAGTTTAGTTTTCATTTTGAAGAGTCTTGTTGGAGACTGTGCTTTCAGAATGCTGGCTTGGCTGCACTGAGCTCATAGCCCACTGCACACATTAAACTCATACATTAAGAAAATTATTGCAGCTTTAGCCAGTTTGGCTCAGTGGGTAGAGTGTCGGCCTGTGGACTGAAGGGTCCCGGGTTTAATTCCAGTCAAGGGCACATACCTCGGTTGCAGGCTCCTCCCCTGCCCATGCTCTGGTCAGGGCGTGTGCAGGAGGCAGCCAATTGATGTGTTTCTCTCACATCAATATTTCTCTCTGTCTTTCCCTCTCTCTTCCACTCTCTCTAAAAATCAATGGGAAAATATCCTCTGGTGAGGATTTAAAAAAAAAATCATTGCAATATCTACAGGGTCTCTGAGCTCTGCCACTGAGCAGGGATATGACTTTGAGTAGCAAAAGAACTGGCAGCATCTACTTCCAAATTAGCAAAATGGGGACAATCAGAAAACCTTACCGGATAGGAGTCACCAGATCCGATCATTCTTGAAGTGCCCTGCAGCTGGTACTGTTGCTGCCCTGCTGTTACCAGTGCAAAATGTTTAATAATAGTAATATGCTAATGACCGCTAAGTTAAAAGAATTTCCAGAGAACTGACCATGTATCTCTTGTCGCTCAAAATGTTCATAAAGGAATTGGCTCTACTACTTACTAGCTCATGGCCTTGAGGAAATCCCTCACCTCTTGTAAGCCTTAGGTTTTAATTCTCCAAATGGAATGGTAATAATGTAATAGGTGTTCAAGGAAGATAAAGTAATCTCCAGTATCTAGTAAGTAATGGTTGTGACCAGGCTCCAGAAGGTATTCAATAAAGTGTGGCTTCAACCATCCTGAGAGTGGCCCATTTCACTCTCAGTAGGCTGTGTTTGCAAGCATGGTTTGGTGGTTCTCTTCAGCTTGCTAGGGAAAGTCTCATTTTGCTGTTCTTCAGTATTTACCTTGAATTTCTTAGTCCTCCTTATACTTCCTTGTGTCATGACCATCTTTGTATGCATTTCTTCTGGAATCTTCTCTCTTCTTGCCCTCACACATACCGTGGAAACAAACATCTGAGTTTTCAACAATAAATGGCAGGAGGTGAAGAACTTCAGATCTGAGATTCTAGACAAAAGAATGGTGGGGTTGAACATTGTGAGAATTGAAGAGTAAATAGCGATCAGTGAGCCCTGGCTGGTGTGGTTCAGTTGATTGAGCATCGTCCCATACACCAAGAGGTCACTGGTTCAGTTCCCACTCTCATATCGATATTTCTCTCTCTCCCTTTGACTTCCTCTCTCTCTTTCTCTTAAAAATCAATAAAATGATGCCTTAAAAAAAATCAGCAAGAAAACACATCAGTCAAAAAATCATAAAAAAAAAAAGAGCATCAAAAGAAACCAATTTGAGGAGCCCAAAGAATTTATTCTTCCCCCCATATGCCAAAGGAATTTGAGTCAATTCAAAGGATGACACTGTAGTTGAAAGACCACTGTGTTCAGGCCATTTATTTATCTCTCAGGTGTCGGGGAAAGGTTGGTTCAGCATGGAGTGAACCAGGACAAATGAGTCAGATTCTGAAGGAACAAGAGGAGATGGGATTAATAGGAACAAACAGGAAAGGAGAAGGTCAAAGGCAAAGTCATAGTCCGGAGGGCTTTTGAGACCTTCTGCATGTTCATGTGCCTAGTATGCAAAAAATGCTTGTGCCCTGGCCAGTTTGTCTCAATGATTAGAGCATTGACCCACGGACTGAAGGGTCACAGGTTTAATTCTGGTCAAAGGCATGAACCTCGGTTGCAGACTTGATCCCTGACCCCGGCAGCGGGGGTTGGGGGCGAGGAAGAGATGGGGAGGCCAACCAATCGATGTGTGTCTCTCTCTGTCTCTCCCCCTCCCTTCCACTCTCTCCAAAAGAAAAGAAAAGAAAAGAAATCAATGGAAAAAATACCCTCGGGTGAGGATAAACAAAACAAAAAACAAAAAAAAATGCTTGTGAATTTTCCGCCCGAACATGTATTGTGCAGCAGATGGCCCCCGCCCCATGCAGTAAAAAGACCATATTAGCACAACGCTGTCGCATTCCTATTTCCTCATGGGATGCCTGAAAATCCCCCACTAGAGTTTCTTCTCTTCTTTCTCCCTCTTTTCTAATTGCGGTCAAGAATAATTATTGGATTATTTCCTGCCCTGGAAGCCGTCTGGTCTTCTGTGGTCTCCTCCACACTCCCTCTTTCTTTAACTATATATGAAGTCCTAGAAAAAAGGAGAGGAACTGAGACAGTTTAGTAACCAAGAGAAAGAGAGTAACGCTAAAGAATGGTTGCGTAAGTCAGTAAGTACGGGAGGGCTGATAAACAAGGAATCCAAAGGTGATTTCCATCCCAGACATGTAGAGAATTTCCAGGAAAGACTTACAGCCAAGAGAATTCCCAATCGTGAATCACAGAGATGTTGGTGATCCCCACCCTGATGGTACCCATCTAGGGAGATTCACCATGGCTGTGCTACCAACAGCTTCAAAATCCCTTCTAGCCGTATAAGTTCATGAACAATAATGAATCAAGTTAACCTCATGTGATTCTCTTTTGTACTATAAAATTGAGCCTTTTTATTCTTCTAAAAAGCTCATTTTGATGACTCTTCAAGCAAAAAATAAAATTAAAATATCAAACTGAATCTTTCACTGGCTTAGTTTCTTAATGTAAATTACTCTCCCACCCAAGAATTCTTTCAAACACATAGAGTTTTTAAATGGCAATATTTGGATGTGGAAATTATGTTAGGATTACTATTTTATGACCACAATACAGAATGATGTAAACCTTATGTAAAAATGAAATTATATTTCTGTTGAAATACATTTCAGTTCTTTAGGTAATAAGGTTTTTAATATTGAATTTTAATTACTCAATTGTCAGCTATACTTTCTGCTAGAATTCTAGACAATTTCAAGAGAATCTCACATAAAAAATTTTAAATAAGTCTTTATTACATGACTCAGATACAATGAGATTCAAAATATCATTTCCCAAAACATGACTGTGGGACCCCCTAGGTGGTAAAAACCTTCATGCAGAATGGAGTATTAGTGCCTCCACACTCACCATATCAAGGGCTTCCTACACTTCTTCATGCAGAAAAATTAGACAACAAAAACCAAAATAAGAATTAATATTGGAATTACCTGTGGACACTTATTTATTGGTCTTTTTGGCTTGGTTTTCTTGTAGGCCTCTGGGTTAGGAATCTTATTACCCCCTTGACATCTTGGTAAATGAGTAATATTTTATAACCATTATTGAACAACAGCAAATACACTTTATATGCATTAACTCTTACAACAAGCCAATGAAGCGGGTTGCTATTTTCTCCCTAAGATGAGGAAACTGAAGCCAGAGAGGTCTTTCAGTAATTTGCCCAATGTCAACTGGTTCTAACCCAACCATTCCAACTTAAGAGTCCATGCTCTGAAACACTGCCTTTTGCTGCCACTAAGTTAATTTAATATTAAGTATTTACCCACTATTTTCTCACCATTCCATCCCCAGCAGTATGAGGCCCCATAGAGAAATACAAATGTGAGAAATGTGGTTCCTGCTCCTCAAGAAATTAAACACAGAATTACCATATGTCAGCAATTCCACTTCTAGGAATGTACCCCAAAGAACTGAAAAAAAAGGAACTCAAACAGATATTTGTAAAATCATATTCCTAACAGCATTTTTCACAATCACCAAAAAGTGGAAGCAATCCAAGTGTCCATCAATGAATAAATAAATAAGCAAAACATAGTATATCCACATAGTGGAATATTATTCAACCTTAAAAAGGAATGAAGTACTGATACATGCTACAACAGGGATGAACCTTGAACACATTATAGTAAGTGAAATAAACCAGACAGAAAAGGATATGATTCGACTGATATGAAATATCTAGAACAGGAAAAATCTAGAGACACAAAATAAATTAGAGGTTACAGGAGCTCTAAGAGGGAGGAATTGGGGATTGTTGTTTAATGGATACAGAGGTTCAGTTTAGGATGATGAAAATGTTTGGAAATAGCTATGGTGATGGTTGTACAACATTATGAATGTGCTTGATACCACCAAATTGTGAGGGGTCAGGCCGGGCTGAGGGACGCCCCCCCTCCTCCAGTGCAAAACCGGGCCTCTAGTTTTACATAATAAAAATAAAGTTTAAAAAGACTTAAGAAATATGATTTCTATCCTAAGGAGCTTACAGTCTACTTAGAAACATAAAATTAGCACATAGGAAATGACCTAGAGCCTAGTTAACTGTGAAGCTGAGTAACATACACCAGAACAGTAGAAATTATTTTTAAAAGCAAACATCTGGGCTAATCAGCGCAGAACACTGGGCCTGAGACCCTAGATGACACCAGAGTACATTCCAGGTGAGGATGTGCCATGAGCAAAGGAATAGTGGCAAGAATGAGATGAGCTGACTTTGAATAGAGGGGCTTTAAATACCTAAAGAGTGAGCTCCATGCTGGGCACAGTCAAGAGCCATTGCAGGTTCTTGAGCACTGACCTGACATGGTAGAAACGGTGTTTTAAAGAAGCTGATGTAGTGATGCCTGGTTCGGAGTTCATTAGAGGTTGGGAAGGTTGGTGATACAGGGCAAAATCAGACAAAGAGTAAAAATCAGGCAAAATCCAGGCATGGTGAGCTCAGACCTGAGCAACATGGGGCCCTTAGGTGAGGAGGAAGAGAGAGGAGAAATGCTTAAGAAGGAATAAAGAAAGCTTAGTGGAAGATAAGCTGGAGAAATTGGGGTGGGAGCATCAGAAAAATAAGAATGTTCTCTGAGCTGCAGAAATTGGGGGAAAAAAATGTCTGAATGAGGAAAGTGGTAGTTGATGACCTGGTTAGGAACAGGTTGGTTTTGAACTCTGGGACAAGGAGCAGGCTGAAGAGGGACAGGGTCCTATGCTGCAGCCTTGAGAATGGATACGGAAGGGTGGGTGAGGGAGAGGCCAGCCTCAGCCAGCTGCATGCAGCCCTCTGTCTTCATTTACGGATATTTATTAAGAACTTGCTACAGTGTGCTAGGCGGGCAAACAGACATGGCCACTGGCCTCTGGGCACATGTGTTCCACTGTGTAGCCAGGAATTAGGCAAATGCACTACGAATTGCTAAACTGACACTCTGGGGAGAGCTTAATGATGCTAAGTTTGAGAGATCTGCCTGGGACAGGAAGATTAAACTGAGAATGGAAGGTAGAGGAGTGCTTACCGGAGCCAATGGAAGAGAGAACTGTCCGATAACAGATGGGCATAGCTGGAGGGCAGAGCCTGATCCAGAGGAGCTGACATGGATCATGCTGGGGTCAAAGGCTGGGTCTTTCTCCAAGGAGTGAAGGGAAACCATTAAGTATTTTAGGCACAAAGTTTACATGAACAGACTTGTTAAAAGGATCACTTTGACAGTGTAGAGAGGTTGAATGGACTGGTCGGTGCTTTGATAGATAGTCACATGCTCATGCACACAAAAGACAGAGAAAAACATTTCACTTCCCAGTCAGAGGTCTTTCCTTGATCCTGCCATTGTGTCCTGGACTGTGGATGTTTCCTGACACTCATCACAGACTAAGTGACCCACATCCTAGTCATGCTGACATAGATCTACTTCTTCACACGCTCAGTAGCACAAGAACATCTTTTGATGCATAACTCAGTTCTCTGGCCAACATTCAGTTCCTTGTCCTCTCCTTGCTACTTGCCACATTTCACTTAGCCTTTTCCCAGAACTGCTGATGAAGAGGCATTCTCTCTCTTCGATCAGATGGTGAATTACTTGACGTAGGCTTTGCTAGCATAAGATGCAGCCCAGCCTGGCCAGTATGACTCAGCAGTTGAGCATTGACCCAGGAACCAAGAGGTTGCCTGTTAGATTCCCGGTCAGGGCACATGCCAGGGTTGCAGGCTCAATCCCCAAGAGGCATGCAGAAGGCAGCCGATCGATGATGTTTCCCTTTCATCAATGTTTCTATCTCTCTATCCCTCTCCCTTCCTTTCTCTCTAAAAATCAATAAAAACATATTATTTTTAAAAAGGCAGCCCATCACCTAATAGAAACATCCACATCAAGAGTTCTGGCTCATCTGATACTCTCTACACAGACCAGCTGGCAACACCTAACCTCTCTCAACTGCCACAACTTACTGACATAGGTTTGGTTTTCAATTCATAACTGATTCCAAGTAAGAGAGAACTCATGGAAATGGAGGTCGCGTGTTGAGTTATCCACAGCTTATTCTGGAAACAGGCTGCTCAGTGTTGGCAAAGGAGCCAGGAGCTGGAGAGCTTCTTGTGGTCAAAATTCTCTACAAGCTGCTAGTTCTCCACAGGTTCGGTTCTGGTCCTGGGGAAGTGAACAGTAGAGACATGTCTCTTCAGGGGAAAAGGATCTCAAGTCAGTGAGTAAGGTGACAATTAGGATAGTCAGCCTTCCCCTTGAAAATCCCCCAGGAGCCTAGAGATTATCTGAGTAAGCGAAGCCAAACCAGCCCTTCCTTCAGTGTTGGGACAGCTCATTTTTCCTTCTGTTGAGCACTTTCTATAAGTAACTGCAACTGTCGTGTAGGAAAGAGAAGTTTTAAAGAAGATAGTTTCATTCATTGTGGAGAGATGCTCTGTATGAAAGGCATGTGGGATACTTGTGTCTTGGGCGGAATGACAGGGAAAAGTGTCCACACAATTTCAGTAGGTGATATCTATCTCTATCTCTCTATCTCTATCTCTCTTTTCCTCTCTCTCTCTCTCTCTCTCACATACACACACACACACACACACACACACACACACACACACCCCTCATCCTCCTACCCTTACTTTGCAAAGTTAAATGAGACTGTAACACAGTTTTTCCTATAATGTTTATTTCACCTTTTTGAATGGAGTTATTATATCAACTGAATATAACGCTTAGTTTATAATGCTAAGAATTTCACCCAACAAAATATGTCACTATCGATGCTTTTGAACCAAATCTTTAATTCCACATGAGGGATATGGAATCAAATAGATAATAAGTAAGAACCCAAAGGAAGTAAAAAATCCTAATGGAAATTAGGCTAAATAAGTAGAATGTGCTCTTATTTCCCTTCTATTATTTTTAATGGACTTTAGTTTTTACAGCAGTTTTAGAGTTATAGAAAAAATGTGCAGAAAGTAGAGTTCCCACATACCCTCTTCCTACCTCCCACCCCCAGTTTCTCCTGTTGTTAGCGTCTTTCATTAGGGTGGTCCATGTGTTACAACTGATGAACAAGTATTGACCTTCCATTGGATTTTTTAATGGGAATCTGTCTTTGGGGATTTTTGTGATTGAATCGTGCAGATTGAATGGGATTTTTAACAGCCAACCTAGTGCTGGTGAAAGCAGTGGACGTCTCCCTCACTCTGTAGCTAGAGGGTCGTGGTGGCTCCCAAACAAGCGCATTTGCTCCCAGAGTACCTCTCACTGTGGAATTTCCCGGACTTCAGTGAGGGGCTCTGCATGCACTTGGACAAGCTCCAACAGCAATGCAATTGGCCAGCAGGAGGTTCTATGGAATAGAATTGTTTTCTTTTCTGGAGAACATGTGCTCATGACTCTGGTTTGAATTAGTAAAACATCAGACATACTTACCCACCCTTCTTCTTTTTAAATTACTAGTGATCTCCAAAAGATAAGGGCTGAACATCTTGTCCTTAAGTACTATGAGTGTCTAAAATTAAGCCATTTAAAGGCTTTTTAATATACTTTTATTGATTTCAGAGGTGAAAGGAGAGAGATAGAAACATCAATGATGAGAGAAAATCACACTGGGAATCAAGCCCGTAACCCAGGCATGTGCCCTCACTGGGATTCAAATTGGTTGACCTCCTGGTTCAAAGGCCGACACCAACCACTGAGCACACCAGCCATTTAAATGGCAAGCCATTTAAAGTTTTAATAGAAATTACTAGGCTGACCCTTTTCTCTTAAAAGTTTTCCAGTTCCTAATGATAAGATAAATGCAATGTTGATATTTCAACAGTTGCTATTTCTTTATGATGAAGAGCAAATATTTGTCTTCCACCATATTTTTAAACTGTTGAACATGTCAAATTGTGTGCTCAGAGAGATTTTAGAAAAAGGTCTAGGAAGTATGCAAATGTTCTGGGACTCGATTTTGTTTCAAGCCCAAGCATTGAATTCCACAAGTCCTGAGACTGCGATCCTTCGGAGAGCCTGTGTTTCACGAACATGACTAATACGAGGTTCTTTACAGCCTTACCATCCTTGGTCATAATGCTGCTCAGGGCCCGAGCTGGGCTGCCAAGACGCCAGCATAGCCCTGTTAATATTGCCTGACAGTCAGAGATTTTTTTTGGAAAACCTCCTCTGCCCACTGTTTATGCGCCCCCTTGATATTTGTCTGAAGATAATTTTGCAGTCAGTGTACTTACAAATGCGTCAGAAGAGTCTCGGGCATCTTCTTACAGAGTTTCTGCCAGATGCAACTTTGACAGGGAATTGGCTCGTGCCGACCCGGAACTAAAGAGCCCCTCGTGGTGTCAGAAGCCACCACTTTGTCTCCCTGGCTCCGTGTCCCTGTCATGTAAATGCAGTTTCAGATCATTAATATTTATGGACTTGATTCGGGGAGAAAATGTAAAAGAAAACTTTTAAAAATGAATTTCTGATTTCTCATTTTTCACTGAGTGAGGGATGAATATTTTTACATTAGTCAATAGTTGAGCTTTTTTTTAAATTTTTTAAGAACATTGTAGGTGGCATATTTCAGAGCCATGGAAAAGCAGGAATTTTTTGGAGTAAATGAAAACTGGAAGCCGGAAGTGTCGGCTCAGAATGGAACTGTCACTTGCACAATAATGTTGCCGAAGGAATGACGGGTCACGTGAACTGTGGCAGAAAGTGATCTGCAATAGTTATACCAACTCCAAGTGGATAAATAGTCCTTTGTGGGCATAAAGGAAAGTGAGTGGGTTGGTGTGGGGCAGGAGAAAGAGTCAACTGAGAGAGGATATTTAGAATAAGGCTTTCACACCATGTTTTTCTTTAGTTTATTTCTTGTTTTGACTCCCATAAAAAGATTCTCTAATGTTAAATTTTAACAGCTCTCTAATTTGAAAAAAAAAAATGGCCCAATACTTGCTGGAAGCAGCTGTGTCAAACCTAAGAAATAAGCTATCCAGCCTGGGAAAATACACAAACTGCAGCCTCCAACAAAAGATAACCTCCCCATTAAGTATTTTAAAGGCTTTGATGTTATTTTTAGAAAAGCACAAAAATCTGAATAAAACATCGGATTTCTTTTTTTTGCTTCGGCTTCCCTTTCCTTTTCTTGTCCCTTCTCCTTCTTGGTTGTTCCATTGCTATTTTTATGTAGTGTACTTTGGGAGCAGGGGAACACAATGTGAGATATATTTAAGTGCAACTCAAAATAATTAAAATGCATATCTGTTATGAGATAAGCTCAACCAGCCTATTGAAATATCAGTAAATATAAATCAGCAAAAGACCAGAGATAACAGTTGAGAGTCATCACTGGCCTAAGGAACAGAAAACAAAAATCACAGTCGACTAGATCCACTCCAGCTATCTCCAGCCCAGAGGCAAGTCAGAGAAGTAAGTCACCTAGTGAGTAGTTGCAAGACCACCAACCTAATTAATTTAGGTTGGCTTTTTGAAACTCCATGTTAAAATAAAATTTTTCCTTAATGGTCTAATTGTATGTATATTGGCTTACTTGGGCATTTTATAAAAAGAGATCAACCACAAATCCCTGCCTGTTTTTAGCTATAGGAACTTTCTTGGCAGTAAGATAGAGAGAATGTATTCCGGTAGCTATTGTAAAGGACATTTAAGAGATAGCCGAAGGAAAAATAAAAAAGAGAGACAGGATAAGGAAGGATAGAGCAGGGGGAGAGAAGGGCATGAATACTTATTGCACTCCCTGTCCTTGCCCCTCAACTCATGGACTCCTCACATAAACACTCACTTTGTAGATAGCGAGCCTCCAGTTGAATCACTTGACCAAAGTAATACAGGGAGGAAACATCAGAGTAAGATAAAAAGTGTCCCTCCCATACACCCTTAAACTATGAGGTTGAAAATATAGTTGTGAGCTTATGCTCATAAAACAACCAGAGAACCCTACCAGATGTTAAATAATAATGACAGATTAATGCTAGTACTTGGGGCAAAAAGGAACTATCCCATCTTGACTTGGTCAAGGAATAAAGGAAAAGTCTAGCTTTACCCATAATGAGTTTTTAAATGACTATTTGAATTTGGTTGGCCCTACACCTAAGTCTTGCATATCTGACCCATTCTACCTATTTTCTTTCCCACACATGACAAATAACTAGTGTGTAGGGTTCAGCCTAGGTCTTGTGAAACCTTTCATTCTTCAGATGCATGTCATTCCCCGGGTGATGCAATTCACTTTTGTGAAACCTGAAAATATTATAACTTTTCAAAGATGGTTTAAATTTGGGAGGATTTGCCATGAAAATGTTTCGAAATGTAAATTCCCACACAACTATTCTAATTCATTGTCATCTGACTATGGGTATCCTCCCAAAAAATGTATACACGCTTTAATAGCTGATAACTCAATTTTGAAAATGAAATGTATTTTAATAAACACTGCCTTTATAACTATTCAAAGTGTGTGTATACATTTGGGGGGCGGGGGACACCCTATATTTGCAACCTGCGGTCTTCCTGGCAGGAATGTGAGAGGCCACCTGCTTCTTCAGAAGGATAAAGCATCTTGTTTGAAGGCTGGGGGAAGGCGGGATGTGAGTGAGGTTTGCTTTGGTCACAGCTTTTGTAGCTCAATAATTGCACAAGTTCCCCCTGTGAGATGCTCGACTAAAATTCTTGATGACTTTAGTCATCACCGTGAGGCTAGGAGAATCTAATGTTCTTGAATTTGTTCCATACTCATAATATATTCAGTAACCATGTGTAATACTCAGACAAATTCTCCAAAACATGCCGCCAGCTGTGTTTCTAAACTTTAATAAGGTTTGTGTGTTGGCTATTCCTGCAGCCTCATTAAACAGCCAGCCAGCCAGGATAGTAACTTCCATTTTAATTCATTCAGATAATACTGTGTTTGTTTGTTCTGTCAACCTAATCTTTTTTAGGCCTTTTGGAGAACTATTTGTCTAAGTAACAAAAGTGGGAAAGTTCCTGAGAAATGAGAAATTTAAATAAGATTTTAGACGTTTACTCAACATTAATTCCACTTTATGGCTTTTGAAACTTTAGTCCCTCTCCCTCCCTAATATCATACAAAATGGAACTATGAGAAGAATTGCAGGTCAAGTTTCATGGCTCTAAAGTTGATTAACAAAACGACAGTAAGAAAAGTATGGTTCCATAGGTATTTCAACATAATAAATTCAAAATTATAATTACAGAGCAGAAAACCCCGATCTTTTAAATATTATTCACTGACTTGTTCTCTGGGTTCTTGCATGTGACCTTTATTCATCAATGTTTGTATCAAACACACACACACATTAAAAAAAAAACACCAGGATCATTATCATTATGACTATGACATCATTTTCCAAAGGAGGACAATGTAATTACTGAAACTTGTTTTACACTGTTTATAATCAATTAGATTAAAGAAAAAGCCCTAATTCTGCTTCAGTAAATAGGAAAAAAAAAAGAGTGATTTATAAAACGAACTGTTTGCAATGATTGACCCAGATTTCCACTCCTATAGGGGTTTTCCTGTTCACGTGCACAGATTCTGAGTTACTCATGGAGGCCTCAGGAGTTCAAGACTTTCTTTTTGGGAGTTTCAGCAGAGAACTATTTAGGAGGGGGAAAATAGTCTCACAAATAAACATATTTATTAAAAAAAAAAAAAAAAAAAAACAGATGTAGCTCTTGGGGCTTCCAACGCCTCTTAACAGAAAACATCTGCTGGACTTCCTGAATTTTTCTAAGACCTTGAGAACACACCCACACATTTCCAGTCTTCTTCCTAACTTTTGCAACTGCTCGCTTTTGTAGCTGACCGTTGTTCCATCCAAACAGTTGTTCACTTTTGATTTTATTAAAAGTTCATTATTCATTTGTTTATTCCACAGATACCCATTCATTACCTACGGTTAGTTGGGGAGCAAGGGAGAAGATGAGAACACGTGTACGGGTAGCATTGTCAATGCTGAGACCTCGTTGTCCATAGGGTGGTTTCGGTGTTTTTTAGTGTTAGCCTTGGCTTTGCCCAAGGAAATAAAACCAACTCATTTTAGTGTGATCCGAGTCCTTTGAAATGAAGAATACAGTAATTACAGTAAAATGAAGTCCAGCATATGTCATACACATTTCAATGAACTGTTCGTCATGTAAACTCCAGGGAACCTAGTTTTATGTGTTTGAAGAGACAATAGGGTTTTGTTTCTGTGTTTGCCTGCACACGGAAACTAAAACAAACAAAACTTATTTTTAACAAGCTTCTTCAAAGTTCGAATTTTGGTTTAAGAAAATGTTCAGCTCTGTGACTTTCTAAGTACCTCAGTGTCATTACAAACTGAACTTATGCTAATCTCAGTCTACTCAAGGTAGTTCCCTCAGTTGATATTACTTATATTTTAAGGAGTTCTTTTGGTCTAAAAGACCTTAAATTGTATCTCTGCTATTCAAAGCAAAAAGTATAAGGTAGCAAGACATATGATGATATCTTTTGATTTCTCTTATTTAAGCTAATTATCTTTTTATATATATTTTAATTATAATGCTGGCATACAATATTATATTAGTTTCAGGCATACAGCATAGTGATTGGACATTTACAGACCTTACAAAGTGATCGCCCCGATAAGCCTAATAACCGTCTTTCACTGTACAAAGTTGTTACACTATTATTAGCTGTAAGCTAATTTCTTTTTTAAGGTAAACTTTCTGAGTCAATGGAGCTCTTTAGATCTGAACACCTATTTGAAGGTTCTGCTCTTCCTGTGGAATGCAAGGCTTATCAAAATCAATATATTCTAATTTTTTATTTAATCAATACATGCAGCCACCCACTGCGTTCAAGACTGTGGTATGGGTGAGAGATGCTCATTTGAATAAGGCCTGGCGGCCACCCCCTCAGCAGGCACCACCTAGCGGAGGACAGAGCTGGAAGCTCTCCTAGCAAAGACAGAAGGTGTGTGCGGGGTAGGGTGTGAGTATCTTGATTGTGGGGACACTGAGAGAAGCAGCTGGTCACCAGGGAGGGCCCTTGGACGGGCTCACCATTGGGAAGTGTGGGCTATGGGAAGAGCAGGGGTGAGGAGCAGCACCTTTCAAGGAGCCAAGAAAGAAACCCCTGAAAAGAACGTGGAGAACTAGCAGTGGAGAGGCAGGGGGGCAGCAACGGCAATTACCCCCACAAAGGAGAGGTGTGCAGCATCAGATGCCTCGGGGGACACAGGGGTGGAGTCAAGACCCTTTTAAATACAGGGTTGATAAGAGAAAGTAGGAAGAGGCGGGAGCTGGGGGAGATGTGGGCTGCAGGAATTGTAAAATTCCTGTAAAATCCAAATGCAGCAGATTTCATCAGAGATCAATAAGATGAATTGTGATAGGAAAAAAAATGGTCTTTGTTCAGAAGACCAGCAGGGAGTAAATAAACGATGGAAGATGCCCTAGAGGTGAATCTCTGCAAGACCCAGCAGCGCGGACCCCTGGGGTTTCATGTATGGGTCCCAGAAATGCCCACTACTAGACGGTACCAGGTGGGAATCCCAGGAGAGTGTATTAGGTTAAGACTGCCACCTTCCCACCCATTCCCACTGCCTGAACTGGTGGGGACCTGTCTCCCTCACCGCCCAACATTTTCCTAGAAGGGCAAAGAACTTAGACAAGGGAAGAGGAGGGGCTAGAGGACTTGATGACTTCTTAAAGCAACAGGTATGAGCCAACCCAGGACCTCTTCCTGTAGTCCAGGCTCATCGCCAGCTTCTCTGCTCTCTGCAGGTGAACATGGGACACACTTTTTGTTCAGAGAGATGGCACCTGTGGCTGGGGAAATGAACAAGTTCTAGTTGAGTAATTTATAGACCATTTGAAATCACCTCCTCATTTTCCACCCCGTAGGTTCCTGGGGTTTTCTAAGGGGAGGGAGACTGATGGCTCTTCCCACCAATTAGTGGCCTTTGGGCTGCCTACCAATCAATGTGCTCCTAATGCCGGCTCAGTACTTTCATGTGGTTTCGGGGTAAGAGCTTGGGAGGGTGAGCTAACAGCAGCTAAAGAAATCAAAGCCCATGCATAGTTGGAGGTCATTTTCTGATGAATCACCCTGAGAAGGAAAAACCATGTCAGCCTTTTAGCGGTCACATCCCTGCCTCCTGAATTGATTCCTGGCATGTCAGATCGTAGCTCCCAAGTATGTGCTACTGTTTTACAAGACAAAGAGGAATATTTGGCTCAAAGAAATCCAGCAGCTGATAAATCTATGACAGCATTAACCATAAATCCCAGATGGAAATCAGACAGCAAATCGTCATGTACAACCAGCAGTGTGTCTGAAATCAGAGAGCTATGTAAGCGGCTGCAAGGAGCAGATATCACCCGTATAGACATTCATATCTCCCTTGATCTCTCTAGAAGTAGGGAGAAGGGGTGTATTCACCAAACATTCACTGGATGCAGGACACCCCACAGTCCTGGAGATACACCTCCAAGATTTGCATGCTGTGTGAGCTCAAAGAAGTTACAGTGGAACCGGCAACATGCCAGTACATTAGCAGAGATATACTGCACACAATGCCATTAGCATATGGATACCTCACTGTTGCATGACCTACTCTAGTGTGAATAAAGCCCGAGCTGTCTTGGGGCATCCAGGTAGAGTTAAATTACTGTCCATGAGCATGTAAGGTTATTTTAATCTAGTTCAAAATTTAGAAGTGAATGCTTCATTGTTTTCATTTATTAATAAGCCAAGATGCTTTTCCTACTATTTTGCTAAGTGTTAACTTCTAATGGAGTCTTCAATTTTTATTCTTTCTCATATATTTTTTTTTCCACTCTCCATATTCGTCACACCTTCTCAATGTATGAAGAAATGTGTGTATGTTTTCCCTACTCAGCAGTAGTTCTAATTCCATTTATAAACAGTAAACACTTGAGGATCAGTGAACTGCTTAACTGGGTCTTATCTGCTGAAAGGTGAAGAAGGACTAAAGTCAGCAGTTGCTTCTGTTGATCAGGAGCTCACAGAGGCCCCTGGTGCTGGCGCTTGGTGGAGACGAGACGGCCGATCTCCTAAGGTTGCTGCTGTCCAGACAGGCCTCCAGATAGCCTCCCTCCTCCCAATCAGGTGAGGTCGGGAAGAGGGCAGAGCATCTCCATGATGCAGCGACTCTCTGACATATGACCCAGATGAAGATGGATAGGGACAAGTTTGATTTCGAATGATTAGTGTCTAGTTTCACATCCCAGCTGTCCGAGAACACCCTCTCTGTTCCAGGTGTAGCAATGAGCTTGGTGGGTAGTCTAGATGCGCATGGAAGTGACAACATGCTAGAGAAGGGCTGGGAGAAGGCCCTGCCTTGGAGACTGAGACAGGATCAAAGAGGAGCGGCATTTCATTTCCCATCACCAGGAGACTGGAGCAAAGGCCGCTGTAGAGAGAAGAGCATTCGCAAGTGGTGGAGACATGAATGAGGAAGGGGGCAATCCCATGACCAAAGTGGAGGGTGGAAAGGAGGCGAAACTAGAAGGCAGCCTAAGCCCCACATTAGCTGTGGGTGAAGGGTTGCAGTGTGAGAAGGAGCCAACAGTGTACCCCCCATTGTAGGTTTGGCGTCTAGATTGATGTTTTGCTGTGAACTGAGGGGCTGAGAAGGGCTGGTCACTGTTCTTTGGTTTTTGCTGGGAGCAAGGCTGGAGGAAATGAGATAAGTTCACCATCAGACGTGCTGAGTCTAAAGTGTCTGAGGGACATCTAGGTAGAGACATCAGGCAGGGAGATAAGAATCGCCTTCCTCGAAATGTTCCCTGATGCAATTTACCTCAAACTAGAGGGTGTGTCTCAAGAGTGCTTAGGAAAAAAAGAGCTAATAGCTAGACCCCCAAAGAAAACCAGCCTTTTACAGAATGGGGGTGAAGGAAGGAGGCCAAACAGGATAAGTCAGAGGTGTACAAAAAAACTCCAAAGAGAACCAGCATCCAAGAGAGGAGACTATTTGAAGAAGGGAAAAGAGACCACCCCGCTGGGTGCTGCTAAGGTTCTGGAAGCTGAGAAAGGCCCTCACAGTGGAAATTACGTCATTGCTGATGGTTGAGGGGAGAGTTTGTCCAAGTGCCCAGGCAGAAACCCTTGCCCTGGTTTGAGGTGTGAATGGGAGATAGGAAGTAGATTTGGAATGTGTTCAAGTTCTATCAGATACAGAAAAAAATGCTCCCAATCAAGATGCTTCCCCAAAACCACACTCAGAGGTGATGTCAGGACAGCTGGGAGCTTCCCCGAGTGCTGCCATTTCTCCCTCCCTGTCAGGGCTGTCTGTCATCACCGCTGATTCATAAAGCATCAGCCCCGCAAAGTACTCTGTTTGGGCCATCGTCAGATCAGGGATCTTTTGGAGTGAGAAATAGGAATGTTTTAGTGTGAAAAACCTTCCATGTGGCCAGGCATAGATGCAGAGAGAAAACTCTAAACACCCTCGGTGTGTTGCTCCTGCCTGGCTGCACACCACATTCAAAGAAGGACCAACCCAGAAGGCCATGATGATGATGGAGAACAAGACACACACACACACACACACACACACACACACACACACACACACGGCATCATCTTACAAAGGCATCATGGGTGAGGCTTTCTGGAGGTAATCCCGTTAAGAAGCTGAATTTGTAATGGATAAAAGACAAGGTAGATATTCTAGCCCCCAAGGAAAGCAAGAATTTCCATGCTTCTCACAACCCTAACCGAGATCTATACTTCAACTCTCTCCATGATCGCTCCCCACTGATGAAATGAACCGTGTGCATCTTCGCTTGTCATATGTGCTGTCATAAGATCTGTGTAGAACCTCAAATGCACAAGAAGCATATCAGGAATAAATGTGTGCCTTGGAAGTGCAGCTGGACACAGTTGTTGCTGCTCATTCTGTGGATGAAAACTGCTATTTATTTTTTCCTACAACCAATTTGTTGAGAAGAACTAATGTTCTGGAGGTTGTTTTCGCCCCATGTCATGAGAACAGTACGCCAGCTGAGTCACTTCTCTGGAATGAATGTTAATGTCATTTGGTTTCCTCTCGCCCAAGACCTTGGGTTTCTTGTCTGGACAAATGAGCCATCCATTATCTTTCCACCAGACTGAAAAAAGATCAATTTCTCGTGGTTTGTTGTTCCTTTTTTAATTGCGGATGTGTGTTCAATGTCTGTCCAAATACTCGTTCTACAGCGGGGATTCTTACGAGGGCGTCCAGGATGTCCAGATAGCCATCTGCAGCGTCAAGCCCAATGGTGAATGCCAGTCCTTTGTGAACTAGATTTAACCCTGACAGTGGGCTAAAGACTAGCTCACATCCACGCTGTGGCTCACAAGCATTGCCATCATGTGGCTCTGACTTATCAGTAGCTCCAGAACTTTCAACAATGCCCTAAGTACTATTATTGATAATATCTTTGCAAAAATACTTTGAGGAGCAATTTCCAAAATGTTAGATACTTTTAAACATGTAAATCAGGAAGATTGGATTTTGATCTGGTGTTACTATCTATCATTTAACCTTTCCCACTATCAAACTTCCAGTGCAATATGGAATATGAAAAATTAGTGAACCGGAATGCCAGGCTGCTCACCACTAGCTTGCCGTGTTACCTGGTCCAGGCCACTTAGGGCTCGTCATCCTCATATCCAAAGTTAGATTAGGTCTTTCTCTAGGATTTGCCCCCAAGCTTATCATTTCATGCATCCATATCAAGTATATGTACCTTATGGTGGTTCTGACATTCTGAGGGTGTCTTCCAGCTCTGCGCAAGTATATTCTGGTCATTGGCAGGCCACCAGCATCTCTATATTCTTGGACAGCCCCCTATGATTAACTAACATGGAGGTCCCTTCACCACCTGATTTCAAGACTCCTGCCTCTGATGCTAACATCTCAGTTACCCCTCTAACACCCTTCCCTCCATGAGTTCCCACCTACCATCTTCTCATCCATGTCCTTCAGCATCTCTTTCAATGATTTCTTTTTTCTCACACTTACTCTAGGAAACAACTACCATCCTATCTCATACTGTCTCTCCCAACATCAAATTAGAAGTCACTTTTATACCCTTTTTAATTTGTTCACAACCAATAGCTACCCATTCAGACCTTCCCTCCTCTCCAGGAGAGTTCTACCCCCATCAGAAATGGCCAGTGGTGTGTACTGCCTTCCTTTTTATTCCTCAGTTCCATCTGAAGTTAATGCGTGAGGCTCACCCCACCCAGTCTTCTTAACCAGGATGATCTTCTCCTTGAATGAATTTGTTCTCCCAGGTGGTGTGCACTTGATTTTCTATAAACTTCCCTGTACCTGAAAGCGTATTCTCTCCAAAATCCTGCTAAACCCTTCATTCAAGAATTGCTTAACGATTCAATCTTTTTATGTAAGAAAAGGTCCACAACCCTTCAGAAATCTTTCTAATGCAATCTTTCTTCAACAAGAACTCTATTAATGGAAGCCAGAGAAAGCATAGATTATGAGATCTATCTAACTAGTCCACTAGTATTTTTTTAAATATATTTTATTGATTTTTTTACAGAGAGAAAGGGAGAGGAATAGAGAGTTAGAAACATCGATCAATTGCCTCCTGCACACTCCCCAGTGGGGATGTGCCCGCAACCAAGGTACATGCCCTTGACCAGAATTGAACCTGGGACCCTTGAGTCCGCAAACTGACACTCTATCCACTGAGCCAAACCGGTTAGGGCTCCACCAGTATTTTGATAGTTCAGTGTTTTAGCCTACAGCTCCATTCCCTGCCCCCACCTGCACCCCAGGCCTCCCTTGCATACCTTTTAACCAGAGTTGCTAAAAAGTAACAGAACTGACTTGTTTGGGTTTCACCTTCTCTTTCTGCTCCGGTCACTTTCTAGCAGAAGAAGGATTAATAAACCGTGAAATGGTCACCATTGAGCAGCTGTTGGGTTACAGCAAAGAAGCAGGTTCTTAGATAATCACTGCAGGATGGTGACTAGGTCTGTTTTCCCTGAACCCAAGCATACATGTGTTTATTTTTGTCAATTTGTCCATCTGCTTTTGGCTCGATTATAGCTTCATGAAGATTAGTCAAAGAGATATTTTCAGGGTCCAAAGTCATATTCATTACGCAAGAGATGTTCATGTGCACAGTGACAATGCCTTCTGGAACTGTTTTAAAAGGCTGGGTGTGCATCCCTTCCTGTCCAAGCTAGCTGAGCCACTCAGGCCACTGTAGGCCTCAGTTTCTTCACCCATAAAATGAATATAAGAACAGCACCTACCTGATAGAGGTGTTGCAGGGATGAAATCAGTTTACTTTTGGAAAGTGCTCCAAACAGTAAATGCTCTAGTCTAGAAATGATAGTTGCTCTTATAACTTAGTCCCACACAGGGATCAACTCCAATAACTTGATCGCTATCTCTTAGAACTCTGCACTGGGTCTGGGTCTAACAGGTCCTCACATATCTATATATATTTAGGACATATTCCTTTGAGCAAGTCAAAAGGAAATGAAATTATAAAATAATTAATTATTGAGTGAGTTCAGCCACCCTTTAAAAAGAAAAATGGAATTTGATATGCTCTTTAGACACCATTGGAATTCTGCAATCAAAATTTTCATCAGAATTTTCCCCATGGGAAGTTTGCTCCCCATGACAACTGAGGGATCTGCCCTCTGTTCCATTGAGGGGTGACATCATAACCCAAAACAATCACAAAATATTTGACATTGCAAATCTGAAGTCAAGTGGGGTGGGTTCTTTGCTCCCAAAGAATGCAACTGACTGCCATCTAGTGTTGATCAGGAGAACTGCATGATATTCCTTCTAGTCTCTGCTTTCCTTAGACCGAGAATATAAAAGGTAATAAGAAGGTGTCTTTTTGTTGATAGAAAGTTAAAATTTTATTTTAAAGCAGGTCCATTTAGTAAGCCTTGGGAAATCTTCCTTTTATAGCTTTTTCACAGACCCGTGTTAGCCAACTCCCACATTTTCTCTATAACCTTTAACCCTCCTGAGTCACGGTAGTTTCGTTAAATGGCTTAAGCATGTTTGGCGTATCACCGACGTTTGTCCTCAAAATATCTTGGTTCAAATATTACCAGAACTAAATCTCCCGGAGGAGGGAGTCCTGGCATTCCAAAGCCGTTGCCTCATTTCTTCGCGCTTGATTTCAGCAGATCATGTCTTGTTTATCTACCAGGTCCTAAGCCCGATTTTGATAGGGCCAGCACTCCCTGCCACATGTCTGGGTGGTCCTTTTTCATGATTGCGTTTTAGAGGCCTGGAAAGCATTCTCTCTGACAATGCAGACGGAAAGAACCAAGTCATCAGGTAGACCCAAGAATCAGAAATCCCACAGGTCGGCCTGGGGACTGGAAAAGAGCTGAGGTTATGAGTGACATATTTTCACATAGTAAGGTGACTTAAGGAATTGAGGGGATAGAATAAGAGGGTGGTAGCCCTCCACAGTGTTATCCACTGAAGCTGGGTTCAGAAGAGGTTTAGAAATCATGAACAGCCCGGCCAGCCTGGCTCAGTGGTTGAGCGTCGACCTATGAACCAGGAAGTCACAGTTCAATTCCTGGTCAGGGCACATGCCCAGGTTGCAGGCTCAATCCTCAGTGTGGGGCGCGCAGGGGGCAGCCAATCAGTGATTCTCTCTCATCGTTGATGCTTCTCTCTCTCTCTCCCTTTCCCTTCCTCTCTGAAATCAATAAAAATATATTTTTTAAAAAGAGAAATCATGAACATATTACAATGGATATGAAAACTGCCCTAAAAATAGGACACTCTGGCTTTTTACTTCCATGTGGGAAAAACCTGAATTTGGAGTCAGGCAGAACTAAGTAATTGTAGCACCCATAATTCATTTACTTAACAGGCAGTTAAATGAATTTACTTAACATAACACTGGATCATGTTATTATGCATGTCAACTGCTATAAGATGTTGGAGACTGAAGCTCAAATGAGGCATGTCCCAATGTACAACACAGTGAGTGCTGTGATAAAAGCAAGTTGAGGGAGCATCTAATCTAGTTCCTGGGTCAGGAAAATGTCCTCTAGTGCCCCTAGGAGTCATCAGGCAATTATGGCAGGCATGTGCAAAGGCCCTGAGGTACAAGAGAAATTGACCCAATTGTCAGGAACTCAGTTAGCCTGGAGCAGAGTATAAGCGTGTGGGAAGCCACAAGTGGGCAGGTCATGCTACAACCCAAGATGGAAGCCCCCACTATATATGACTCCAGCAATATATCAGAGGGAACCACTGCCCCCTGAACTGGATCTAGGATTAGCAAACAGATAGAAACTGTTAATCAAAAGGAATGAGATTAGTAAAAGAAATGAGCACTGCAGCCCTAGAGAATGGCTAAGAGAACAAAACTGATGACACCAAGTGCTGACAAGCACCTGGAGCTCTCTTACATTGCTGGTGGGAATACAAAATGGAACAGCCAGGCTATAAAACAGTTCTGCAGCTGTTTGTTTTTGTTGTTATTTTGTTTTTAGACAGGAAGGAAGGGAGAGAGAGGGGAGAGGAGAAACATGGATGTGAGAGAGATACATCAATTGGTTGCCTCCTACGCAAACCCACAACCTAGGTATGTACCCTACTGGGAATAGAACCTGCAACCTTCCGGTGCACAGGACAGTGCTCCAACCAGCTGAGCCACACTGGCCAGGGCTGCAATTGTTTTCCATAAAGTTAAACATACCCTTTCTGTATGACCCAGCAATCCCATTCTTGCCTATTTATAAGTACATCCATGCCAAAAAACCATACATGAATGTTTAAAGAGCCCAATTCACATTCACCAGAAACTGGAAGCAATTCAGATGTCCTTCCACAAGTGAATGGGTAAACAAATTGTGCTATTGGGACGCAACAAACATGCCTCAAGGATACAAAGGACCAAACGGTTGGTACACAGAACTGGGACAGAAACAGGGCGGGTGAATCTCAAATGCATGATGCTGAGTGAAGGAAGCCAGGCTCAAAGGATGACATACTAGATGATTCCATTTGTATGACAGTCTAGAAGAGGCAAAGCCACGCGGCTGGAGAGAGAGATCAGTGATTAGCAAAGGAGCAGCTCAGGGGATTAAGACAAATGCAACTCTGAGCACTTTTCAAAACTCACAGAACGATAGACACGCACAAAGTGGTTTTTATTGTATGTAAATTTAAAAGTCTTTAAAAGGAAATGAAAACACTAAGTAACTTTAATGAATATAAAATAACAGATAAATGAGTTAAAGCCAAGGAAGGCGGAATAGAAGGGAGAGGAGGAAGAAGAGAAGAGTGATAGTCACACCTTTTGTAATGACAGCGGATTTGGAGCTCTATTTACAACTTGTCCCATTCAGGAACATTTCAAATAAGAATCTGTGTACCAAAGCCAGGTCAGAATCTGCTCTTGCTCTTAACCTTTTCTTTCTGTTGGCCAATTATTTTTCGTAACAGACCAACTCCATACAATGCCAACTTCAAGAATATTTTCTCTCCTGTGACTCTGTTTAGTCTAAATGCAAAATAGATGTAACTGTTGGTTCTGTCCCTGGTCTGTGCCACAGATGCTAAAATGTCACTCTCAAGGGCTCCCAGCCTCGTGGACAGTCATAGCAGGATGGCCAATATTTGGAAGGCCATGCTCACCATATTTCCTCTTGCTCCTTCCATTAGTAGGCAGCATTCCCTGGGGTGTTGACCAATCCCTATGTACAGAGCTCCCCACTGGGCAATGACAGAAACACAGTCATTAGAACACGCAATCTCTACTGTGAGTCACGCCACACTTGAGTATAACCTAAGAACATGACCTAAGAACACCAGTAAAATATTGGCACGTGCATTTGGCCCATGAAAATTAATAGCCTATCATTGAGGCCATAAATATGGACAGCTAACTATTTGATTTACCTGTAGCTTTATGATTTGGGTGACTCAGGAGTTTCTGCCTGTTGTAGTTGCCACTTTCTAATCATATAAGTATAGTCCGAAGCCACCCTGTGTTATTAACTCATAATGATAGAAAGGTTGTTTGATGATGATCGTTGATCTTGTTCTATCCCATGTTGACAGCTCCTAGTTAGAGTGTTTCATACTTAATGGGAGGCTTGACAACCAGAGTTCTCTGTGTGCCTCCCTTGGCCCTGGAATCTGCTTCTTCCAGCCCATTCCTCCCCTGCCAGCTCTGCTCCCAAAGGCCCTGGCTCATCCACATTCAACTCCGTGTCTTGTTGGAGGACAGGAGGCTTAGGAAATCAAGTCTGTCTGTTAGGCAACGGTTCACCTTCAGGCAAACGAAATGTATTTATTGCCGCAAGCACAGAGGCAGTGAAAGGCTTTCCCAGAAAATCAACTTTTCCGGCATATGCCAAGCAAAATCACATCCAGGCTATAAAAAGCTTGGCCTCTCATTAGACTCAAAGCCATTGAGTGGGACTGCCCTTGGACAGCCTGTTTTTAGAATAAGGGGCAGAGGTTTTCGACTTATGGGTCCTGTGGGTGGAGAACCTGAGATGATACATTTTTATCTGCTTTAAAATGTGACTCTGTCCAAGTCAAATCATTTCCAATACAACTATAACCAGAGCGTCTTAGAGTCTCGGAAGACACCTGCTGATCTTTGTGAGTTTTTTTCTGAAAATCATGCATAATGGAAACTGGTGATGTCTTGGGCTTATTTTCACTCGTGCGTCTAATTTGGTCCTGGCTCCCTTTGGGCGGTGCTGTTCTGTGGGCTGTGTGCTGGCCGGGTCTCATTTCCATTAGGATCACACCCACACGGACCAGATTCCAAACAAGGAAAGCTAGGTCTCGATTTCTTCAGATTTGTTCATTTCTCTGGCCGACATTTTTTAAAGGCATTTGGCTAAATGTTGTTTGTGGGTTTTGTTTTATTTTAGTTTTTAGTGTCCACTCTTCTTCCTTTTCTAAATATTATCTGTCGTAAATTCACTGGTAGGAATGTATGAAAGGGATCTGGTCATACCCAATGTGACCATGAACCTCAGGCCTTCTCTTCTTAATCTTTGCCTTCACCAGACTCCTTTTGTGGTTGTTAGTATTTAGGTCGAGTTTATTGAGGCATCATTTACGTGTAAACCAATGACTATTGACAAATGTATACAGCCATGTAACAACCACCCAAATCATGATATAAGACAAGCCCATGACCCTCCCCCCCCGCACCCAAAGTTTCCCAGTGCCCTTTTCAGTCAGTCCCCTCCCTCTGCCCCACCCCTGGCAACCACTGACCTGTTTTCTGTCCCTAGTTTTGCCTTCTTTAGAATGTCATATAAATAGGGTGATCGCATCATATCACATAAATAGGACCGGAGCCTTTGAGTCTGCCTGCGTAATTCGTCCTTGTTACACATGTCAGACAGTGTCTTCCTTTTTACTGCTGACTAATGTTCCACTTTATGGACATACCAGTTTGTTGCTTCACTTGTCAGCTGATGGACATTCAGGTTGTTTCCAGTTTTTCACTAAAATAAATCAAGCCACTGTGGATATTTACCTACATGCCTTTCGGCAGGTATATGTTGCACTGTATAAGAAACTGCCTCCGTCTCAAAGTGGCCGCCCCACTTAGCCTTCCCAGCAGCAGCGAGCGGGGGAGCTCCCTCCACCTCCTCTCCAGCACTTGGCATCACCGGTGTTTTCTCTGTGCGCCAGCCATTCTAGTGATTGCAGTTATATCTTATTGTGGATTTAATTTACTCTCTCGATGCTTAGCATCTTTTCAAAAGTTGACTTTCCACTCATGCAAATCATCCTTGGTGAAGGCTCCATGGAAATCTTTTGCCTGCTTTTTTCATTGGGTTATTCATTGCCTTATTGATTTCTGGGAGTTCTTTCTATATTCTGGATAAAAGTCATTTATCAGATATGTGTTTGTAAACATTTCTCCCAGTCTGTAGCCTGCTTTTATGTGTTACTGCATCTTAAAGATCACACTTATTAATCTTATGTTTTCTTTGATGGCTTGTGACGTTTGTGTCTTAGCTAAGAAATCTTTGCCAATCCAGGCTCATGAAGATTCTTCCCTATATTTTCCTCTAGAATTATAATAGCCTTAGCTCTTACAGTTAAGTCTATGATCCATTTTGACTAAATGTTTGTAATGGAGAGAGGTAGGGTCAAGGGTTATTTCTGTACACATGGTGGATGTTATTTTCTTTATGTGGACACTAGTCTTATAATCTGTGTCAGATAATTTTAGAAAGCAAGAATTCCAAAAGCTCATATAATTTTGCCTCATAGAAGTGGAGTCCTTAATTTGGAATAGTACCCAGGGCAGGGCTAATGTTTTGTTATGTGCTAAATAAGAAGCTTTAGGTAAAACAGCACATTTAACATCAGCTCTGCCTGTTCTTCATGGAGGCAGTCATCCATTATTTACTGATACTTATTATACATTAACACACTCTTCTAATACAGTCTTTACATATTAGCTTGGAATATGGTATTAATTTATCCTGCCAAGGTCATCAAGAAATTGCTCACAAATGCCCATGATCATCCCTAAGAACAATGACCAGTTCTAAATTTTAGATGAAGGAATCGTCTTCCTGAATCTTAAAATGCAGCCCTTCCTGCCTTTGGAGCCATTTTACATATTTTCGAATGTGTGTGAACAGCTCAGAGGATAAGCTGGGAATTAGGCTGGAATCCCCTGAGAGTCACCAAGAATTGCAGCATCAGAAGGCCGGGAAGGTCTGGAACACATCGTCAACAGCCAAGGAAGGGAGGGGCCCCCAGGAGACTACAGAGGATATGGGGTGTCTGGTGGGGCGCCCAGTGCCCATAAAAGGGGAGGCAGGAAGAGTAAACTTAGGAAGGAGAAGGGATTTCCTAGTATTCAGATGTTGGCCAGTAACTCATGAAAAGCTTATTCTTATTCTACCAGGAAAACCCTGTACTGTAGATTGAAAATCCTGATGTGCAGTGAAGCAGGTTTTATCCTTGGAAACATCTCGCTTTATCCTTTCCTGACACATGAAGCTCCTCTTACTTCCCCACCCAAGGCGAGTTGTAAGGTTACTGAACTATGAGTGCAAACAGGCACCACCTTGGGGTTGGATCAGTGTGAAATTTCTTGGGGCCCCGATTAACCATATCTTCTGCCTTTGCTTTCGCATCTGAAGTAAATTTTAGCGTTATTCCACCCATGCACATATCCAATTATATTTTGCCCCTTTTGCGGAAGTGAAAATTCTAAATTCATGAAAGCTTAGTAAGTGTCTCAGGACTTTAAGTGCGTTCACTCCACAGCCGTGGTATTTAAGCAATGTGCAGTCAAGTCTGGACTCATTCTATCCACTTTTTCAGACTTCGACTTCCAAAACTGACCCCGGGCATCCCACACATACTCCAGTAGTGATTTCAAAAGGGAGGAGGCATTGTGCAACCTTCCACCCTAACAGTGATCAAAGTTCGTTCTGTCTTGCTGCAGATATCACTGAAGCATAAGACTAAGAAAATTGTAATTAGAAATAGCATTTAACAGACATAAATATTTTCCTCTGTCTGACTCAGGAAGCCTGGCCTTCCTTCTAAGAGCCAACTTCGTACATAAGATACTTTTCTTGTTAAAAGATACCTGTCGGATGTGGGGAGGTGGAGGAGGATGTAGGGGAGATAAATGGTGATGGACAGAGTCTTGCTGACTAGTGTCCAGATGATGTGTTGTAGAACTGTGCGCCTGAAACCTGTATCATTTTCTTAACCAGTGTCACCCCAATAAACTTAACAAAAAGGAAAAAAATTAAAATAATAATAACAAAAGATAGCTGATCCTCCTATGAGAACATCAGAAAGGGAAGGAGGATGGGGCCATGCCATGATTCTCAAACTTCGGTACGCTTAAGAAACCTGCTGAGGGTCATGTCCAGTGCAGGCCAGGAGGTCTGGGCCGGGCCTGAGACTGCATTTCTCTCAGGGTCCCAGGCGGCTGACGCAGCTCATGGACCTCACTTGAGTAAGAAGGGCTAATGGAAGATGGGGGGCTTCAGAGGCAGCCTCACTCCCCAGACCCGTTGGCGTAACAGTCAGTTCTTCCTCCCGAACCTTCCCAAGCCCCCATTGTCCCTCCTCTCACAAGTGAGGGAGATGCCTGCTTTATGCATTTGTTATGGGGATGACATGAGATGAACCATTTAAAAAAAAAAAATAGCATGTTTTATTAGAACCACCTCAGAAGGCCATTAGAAGAAGAACCATTTTTAAGAGCTGTAACAGTGCTTCATCCCAGAGGACACACAAGTAAATGCTACTTTTCATTATCCTGTTTCCTAGGAAGTAACACATTCACACAAATCAAATTCTCTGGTGGGACGGGGCATAGTCTATGGCCCGTTGGCTTTCAAGAAATTCTTTTGTGCAAATTCTTTTGTTGAGTATAGTGCAGGAATTTTAGGAGCGTTGGTCACCCAGGAGCTTTTGAAATTTATGCAAAAAACATTTAAACTAGAGTCCTGTTCTTTCTGGGCTAATTTTTATTTTTACATCACTTATTACAAAAGAAAAGGAAGAGATGGAAATAACTTTTCCAATTGGGACTTTTCAACTGAGGGTGGAAGTTGCTAATGATGATGACTAATTAGCACAGAGGGAAATCCTCTTTATTTACCTGACCATTGCAACTGCTCTTGACAAACACACACGATGCCAGCATGGGCAGGATATCCTTGGGAAAGATCTCTGTCCCTAATGGCCGAAACATGCATTAGAAGGCCATTGGGTCGTGACAAAGATGTTCCCTAAGTCCCAGCAACATAAGGCTTGAACTGTGGCAAGACTGAGTTCAGTCCCAGAGGACGGGGCTCTACTGTGGATTCTCTCCAGACTCTTCCTGGCCCTTCCCCAGGCCGGAAGCTGGATGGAATTTTGTGAAATGTTCCATCTGCCAGAAGCTCAAGATGTCTCTTTAGAATGACACCAACTTCACACCCACTAGGATGGCTATAAATTTTTTTTAATGGAAAATAACAATCTTCGACAGGGATGTGGAGAAATCTGGCACTCTCACACACCGTTGGTGGGAATGTGAAATGGTGCAGCCACTGTGAAAAACAGTATGGCAGTTTCTTCAAAAGATAGACATAGAATTGCCATAGGATTCAGCAAGTCCACTTCTAGGGACGTACCCAAAAGAATTGAAAACAAGGACTCAAACAGATACTTGTGCATGCATGTTTATAGCACTATTTACAACCAACAAATTGTGGTCTATCCATGCAATGGAATATAATTCAGCCAAGGGGGTGAGGGCACGAGTGGGGGGGGGGGGGGTGAATGGGGGGGATAAGGACACATATGTAATACCTTAACCAATAAAGGAAAAAAATGAATAAAGTACTGATACATGATCAAGCATGGATGAACCTCAAAAAAAGTATAAGTGAAAGAAGCCAGACAAAAATGGTCACATAGCATACATATGATTTCACTTATATGAAACTAGAGGCCTGGTGCATGGATTTGTGCACCGGTGGGGTCCCTCTGCATGGCCTGTGGGGATCGGGCCACAGCAGGCAGCTGGGGAGGAGCCTGAGCCGGGGCCTGTGCCGCACCACTCCCGCTCATTCTGGCCCGCTACGCCTGCCACAGGCTTGCGCCCAGACAGTGCCAATCGGGAGAGGCTCGCACCACCACAGCGGCGCTTGCCAGCCGTGAGCCCAGCATCTGGCACCCGTCGGTCAGCTGAGCTGCGCTCCCATTGTGGGAGCACACTGACCATTGTGGGCAGCTCCTGCATTGAGTGTCTGCCCCCTGGTGGTCAGTGCATGTCATAGCAACCAGTTAACTGGTCACTTGGGCTTTTATATATATAGATATCAAGAATGGATAAATCCACAGAAACCAAAAGCAGATTTGTGGTTACCAGAAACTGGGGTGGGGAGGAACAGGGAGTGACTGCTCAGTGGGCATGAGGCTTCCTTCCAGGATGATGAAAACGTTTTGGAACTAGATAGAGGACATTGTGAATGTTCTAGAACCGCTGTAAAATGATTTGTTTTACATTATGGGAATTTCACCTCAATAAAAAGAAATAATTGACAACTTGCTCCAGAAAAGGGAAGATTAGAGTTTTATTCTAAAAGTCAGACTTCCCATCCAAGACTTTATGGGTATAAAGAAGTTTACTGACAATGGAAGGAAAATGAGTACATGATGTAGTCACTTTCCTCATCAAAGAAAATTGAGGAAAGGTTAATGAGTGCAATGTGGCTTTTCATCATTAAGACACACATTCCAATTTGATGAGCAGTGCGTGTTCCCCTTAGTTGGCTCCATACAGTAATCCCCTGGATAGAGATAAAGTTTATGGACAGAAAAAAATGACAGTACTAATGAAGAACATTTTATCCCCCAAAGGACACTCCCTGTAAACACTGACAAGCCTCATGATGATTAGGGAACGTAAGGCTTAGGGGCATGGTATATGATCACAGGAAGGCTATATTCTGACAGAGCCACAAACAAAACAAAAATGAGCACAACTGGGAAAAAGTCATAAAAACCAGGATCAAAGCATATTTTGTCCCCAAATTTACAGCAGATGTAGCATACTAAGACCCCTGACTGGAATTCGACGAGCGTGAGCCTGGGGTATCGCATGTCCGAGGTGAGAGCTGTCTGTCTTTGACCACAATCTCCCTCAATTAGGAAGCCTTATTTTTATCACATTCTTCAAAGATATTAAGTATATTGGCTTTGCCACAACATAAGATACTACCCTCAGTGACTGCTGCTTTCTGCGCTGACTGGACTCTTCTGGAACATGTGGAGGGTGGGGCAGGAGAACTCGCTATCTCTAAAACTCTGACCTTGCCCAGGGAGATTCCTGCAAGTCCCCTTTGTCTGAGGAGTCAGGGGTCCCGAGCTTGGGGAGAGGTCTCATTCGCCAGCTGAAACCTTAATTTCCATCAGTTGCTTCCACCCCAAAGCAACCTCTACGCCGGTCTGTCTGTGACGTTAATGCTGCGGCTTGGCCTGCATTTTGAAGTTGTTTGCTTCACCTCAGCTGTGTGGAATGTTGCAGACAGACTGTAAACATTCTGTAATGACTAACAAACTCTTTAGCTGCACCGTTTATATAGGAAGAGTTACTCGTAGGCAATGGAAGAGAAGACTAGAAGTAATGGCTCAGTCCCCCCTCCATCTAAAGCAGCGGTTCTCAACCTGTGGGTTGACACCCCTTTAGGGGAAGAACAACCCTTTCACAGGGGTCGCCTAAGACCATCGGAAAACATGTATATAATTACATATTGTTTTTGTGATTAATCACTATGCTTTAATTATGTTCAATTTGTAACAATGAAAATACATCCTGCATATCAGATAATTTACATTTCGATTCATAACAGTAGCAAAATTACAGTTATGAAGTAGCAACGAAAATAATTCTATGGTTGGGAGTCACCACAACATGAGGAACTGTATTAAAGGGTCGCTGCGTTAGGAGGGTTGAGAACCACTGATCTAAAGGCAGATGGGCATTTGAAATGTGAAAGCACATCGGGCTTAGCAGGTAAAGGTTCTTTATGGTGAGTAAACAGCAGACTTGTTCATTGAAAGAGGAATCAAGACATAGAACTTTATTTTTCATTTAAGTGAACCTGGGAGGGTTCATTAGAACATTAACTATAATACATAACTTAGTTCCATTAATCAGAGAGATAGAAGCCCCTTTTTAATCTTTTTACTTTCCTTGTGGTAAAACATACAAAACATAAAATTTACCATCGTAACCATTTTCACACAGTTCAGTTGCATTAAGTACATCCACAGTGTTGTGCAAACATCACCACTTTCCATCTCCAGATCTTTCTCATCGTCCCCACGGAAACTCTGCACCCACTAAACAATGACTCCCCTTCTCCTCTCCCCATGCCCTTTCTGTCTCTATGAATTCAGCTGCTCTAGGAACCTCATAGAAGTGGAATCACACAGTATTTGTCCTTTTGGGACTGGCTGATTTACTTAGTATAATTTCCTAAAGGTTCATCCATGTTGTAACGTGTCAGAATGTCCTTTCTTTGTAAGGTGAATAGTGTTCCATCATATGGATGGACCACATTTCGTTCATCCACTCATCTCTCGATGGGACACTTTTGGCTATTGTGAAAAATGCTCTAGAAATATCTGTTCAAGTCTCTGCTTTCAATTCTTTTGAATATCATCCCATATCTGTTGTATGCATTATATTGGGGTAGAGATTAAAATCTTAGAAATTTGTTTGGAACTTTTTTATATGCTGAAAGGACTTTTAAAAAAAAAAAGTGAGTTGACTGTCTCCAGTGCAATAGTATCATCATTTCACAATAGCATCACTTTAGTAAATTAGGATTATTTTCTCTTTACATTGAATACCTTTTTCCTTTAAACTCTGTGAATTCTCCTTTGCCAGAAATCACTTTGGGGCTACAGTGGCAGCAGATGGTAGTTTACATATAATGTTCTCTGAAGATCATCGCTCTTTGAGAATGAAAAGCATAGTTTCCAAAGCAACGTGACTGAAAGTGCTCATTCATTGCTATTAACTGTGGAAATTGAATGTATGTTGTTTCTACAGGGTCAGCCCGGGCAAGTGGGCCACCAGGGATACACTGGGCCCCCAGGGTTACAAGGATTCCCAGGACTGCAGGGCCGCAAAGGTGACAAGGGTGAAAGAGGCTCTCCCGGGAGCATAGGACCAAAAGGAGAAGTGGTACGGAAAACTTGGTATTTCCTCTCGTTTTATGGAGGGCAGTGGGTGTGTTGACCTTCATTAAATTTGTTTACCTTCTTTATAGGGACAAAGAGGCGTTTCTGGATTCCCTGGTGCTGACGGAATTCCTGTAAGTTTTTTGTTAAGATTAGAGTTTTAAAACATTGTATGCATGGGAACCAACACGTTTATGACTTAACAGCAACATCTTGAGCTAAACCTGCTTTTTTGTTCATCACATAAAATTTGTGGGGCTACATGTGGGTCTTTTTCTCCCGGAATCCAGTCAAATGTTGGACAGACTTTTTCCCTTGTAAACGTTCTTCTGGACTTGGCTTCAGAATGGAGGAGACTTTGCTAGAACCGGGCAGTGTTATGTAAGGAAAAGCTAGAGCATCGCTCGGATGTGCTCGCTAAGGAGCCGGTCTCGAAATTGTGTTTGAACCAAAGAACAACCTGAATATAAAGTAGCACAGCCAAGAACGTGGACGGAATGAAGCCCTGCTGGACGTTTGTGCAGCTTCTCAGATTCTTTGTAGTAACCACACATAAACGAGAAGAGGAGGCATGGATTATCCATGAGAAAATCTCAAAATGCCATAAAATGTGTTTTTCTAACCTAGTTTACTTTACTTCTTGTGGCATAAAAAAATAAACAAAGCAGCCTGACTCACAGCCTTCTTCACAGGGGCCCGAGAGCAGAGTTCCCAGGGCCGGCTTCCTGCAGAGCTCCTTCTCGGGAATAAATGTGTTCATCACACATGCAGACCCACCCCATCTGTCTGCTGCTGACGTTTAAGGATCTTCACCCATATGCACAGATATCTGCACCCTTCCCCTGCATATACATGTTCTCTATCACCATGCTCACACACGCACACACACACACACACACGCATGCATGCATGTGCACACACAGGGAGAGAGAATCTTCAGTCTGCACAAGTAGGGCTGTCCCCTTGCAGAAATAGAGAAAGAGCCTGAGTGGAGAGTCATCACAGAGAATTCATACCTTTTCTTCAGATTTTAGCTCCGCATTCAAGAATACTTTTGCCACCATAGAAGGAAGCAGTCAGAGCTAAAGAAAGGAAGTTGTGATCACAAGACATGAGACCTACATGGCCAGTGATCCTAAGTGTCACCTGAATGAGGCACTCAGATACGTCAGTTACAAAACATGCAGCTGTGAACAAATAAGGAAATAGCATTCACATTGGTCAGGATCTTGCGAAATTGGCACAGTCGAAGAATCTGCAGATTTCAAGGGTTAAACAAATAATAAAAGTATTTTTCTACCAACGGCCTCAAACTAAATCGCCCATCTTTTTTTTTTTCACCCGTCCTTAAACTACTTTCTTGAACTATTTAAACTGTTTATCATATTTTTGCTTCCGGAAGTTGAAATCTGATTTAAATCTGAGTGACATTATGGAAAAATATTGTAACTAATCTGTATCATATTTTAATTCATTTCTGCACTTCATACTCATTGAATATCAGATGCAAATATTTCACAAATAAGGGAGTAATCATCATAAGGAACAGTGATCATGATGAGCAGATAACTGATCATTTTCTACAGAATCTTGGTGCTGCTAAATATAGTCTCTTTAACCACAGAACCCTGATACTGCATATTAACAAATGTCACCTGCCATCTCTAAGCAGTTAATGAGCATAGCGTTTGAAGGACCTGAGTAATTTTAGCTGTTTAGAAGTTGTGTATAAAAAGTGATGTGCAGGGAAATCGTAGAGTTGTACACACAGAAATGTGTCTAATCAGATGAACAAAAAGAGATGGACATTAAGCTCAATATAACTGAGATTTTTCCTCGAAGCACAATTTCAAAAGAAGATCAGATTGGCATGCAATTTCAAATCAATCCTAAGGAAATTAGAAAGACCCAACAGCAGATAGATAATTCAGGAGAAGACTAAGGAATTCAGATGTTCATTTTAAGCTAAAACATCCTAGGATACCACGGATCTTAAGCAGAACACCTGCAGAGCGTGTTTCTCTGGCTGGATTTGAAGGGTCAGCTTTCAGAAACCCCCAAAAAAGGGCCCTTTCCTTTGAAGGCATCAGACAGCTGGCTCTGTAACAGCTGGAGAGATTGTTCACCATGGTTTCCGGAAGCCATCAGGATTCCCCTGACTTTTTAGGGTTGGCTGAAAGGGCTATCAGATCTCTTTTCTGATGGCACAAGTGAAAGCAATGGCTTTGAACATCACAAGCAGAAAGATATGCAGGCAAAAGAAAAATTCTACTTTTCTTGCTGTATTCCTTAGTATCATTCAGAATACAAGCACTCGGCGTAGAACTGGTTCATTTGTCTTGAAATTTTACAAATTTCTCAAAGTAAATCTAAAAGACATCTTAACGCCCTCGAAAATTACTCTGGACTCTATGTTAGGCCTTCTCTTAAGAAAATAAAAATTTTAAAGAAATTACATAAATGCCCTATCAGGCTTGGCTCAGCGGATAGAGCATTGGCCTGTGGACTGAAGGGTCTCCGGTTTGATTCTGGTCAAGGACATATGCCTGGGTTGCGGGCTCGATCCCCAGTAGGAGGCGTGCAGGAGGCAGCTGATCAATGATTCTCTCTCATCATTGATGTTTCTATCTCTCCCTCTCCCCAATAAAAATATTTTTTTAAAAAAAGAAATTACATAATAAGAAAGCATATATCTAAACATCTTTTGTGCAAAGAAGAGCAAAAGGGGCTGTAGTCTCATAGGACATAAATTATAGATAGTTAACCCTACCTCTGGATGTCTCCCAGAGCCAGGGGAGTGCTATTGAGGTGCCCACAGACTTCACCTGGCCTAGTCCTTCGAAAGACATTTGACCATGTTGCCTCCCCTCTCCCACCCGCCATCTTAGAACACCTGACTTGCTTTAAAATCTTAAAAGGAGTGTTTCCAAAGAATGTAGAAAGAGGAAAGCAGTTCGTCTACCTATGGCTAAGCCACTGATGAAATCCCACTGTAGGTGTGAATCTCTTACCTGTTTAGAATGTAAGTCCAAAAGTCAGTCGGCCATAACAGATGAAGACACCTTTGTTGTCCCTGAGAAGGAGATCACTGCTTCTAGAACTTTTTTCTAGAATTTTAAAATCCTGTCCCTGACAAAACAGTGCTCCCAGGCACCCAGTGAACCAAAGAGGAGAAATGCCAAGACAGTTTACTGCTCACCACAGTTATGAAAACTAAACACCTCTGGGCTGAACGACTCACTTCCTTTCCTCTTTTCCAGGGACATCCTGGGCAAGGTGGACCCCGAGGACCACCTGGCTATGATGGCTGCAATGGGACCAGGGGAGACGCAGGCCCCCAGGGACCCTCTGGCATTGGGGGTGTCCCCGGGTCTCCTGTGAGTATCATCAGCACAGCACACCCTGTTAACATGGTTAGCTCTGGAACCTGGATGGCTGGCACCTGTCGGCAGAAATGTATGGAAGTGCCCTATTCTCTTTCATGGCGTCCGGAAGGCCTCGCACAGGACCCTTAAAAAATGGTCTTAGAGAAACTTTGTAAGGATGGTGTGTTGCCTTCTGTTCACTCACCAGTAGGGGCCGCAGGCGCACGCTAACCCTGTCTTTTATACCCTGAGGAAGCATTGCTCTCTTCTTGGAGGTTTTCTTATAGATATCGAGGCATGATCTTCCTGGATTCAAACGATTTTATTTTCCATATTCATGCTCCAATTCAAATAACATTGAATAGTAGGGCAACACGAAAACTAAAATTCTAAAAAGCTAAAAGTTTGACAAAATTATTAGTCACAAGATTATTAGAAATCTTGATTCGATTCTAAAATCCTTTGTGACGTGAAAGGACAATGATATTCTTCAGCATATCCAATATGAAAGGGTGTTGTTTTTTAATGGAAGAACTTTTGTATGTTAATCTGTTTCGTGGCCTCACTTCGTTTTCAAGGTCTTTGCAAAGAATATTGAAATATTTTTCAGTAGTGTTACCCTCTTACCACCAAAATACTGCACATTCAGGGTTATGCTAACATTTTATCTGGTAAAAAAAAATTTATTTTTAAGGTGGGGAAGAACAGTCATAAATAACCTTCACCTGTTTCCCCCTGAGCTAATCAATTTCTCATCATCATTAACACCTCTGCTTTCCAATTCTCGCTTCTTTGACTCTTCTTTTACAACTTCAACTTTTAAATAAGCTACATCATTTTCTAGTCTATTCCAATAAAATAACTTTTATCATCAACAAACATATTCATTACTTTAAAATATTGATTTCATATGTAGGTGTTAAGACATGCATGCATGTACCTATACATGCACATGTGTACTTGACACAGTTTCTGTTTTAAAGAGTGACCCAGTATCTCTCCCACAAATGGTGCTTCAGAGTACATGTTAATACCTTCAGTACACTAATGCCAAAGAAAACACAAAGTAATAGTACCCAAAAAATAGCATGGTTTACTAAAGGATTCGTTTACTGAGTGCTCATTTGGGTTCTTTAAAAACACAAGTTCTATAAAGTCTTTCCATTTTAACTTTGAAGAAAGACACTGTTGGATAAATATGAAAGTAAAAGTCTCACCTTTGTGGTTGGATGTAGTGATTAGTGTTCAGAATAATCTAAATGAGCTGTAAGAGCAGTTAGACATTGCCCATAAAGGTCAGTATTTAACCATCCAAATTACTATAGCTGTTCTGAATGTTAATGGACTTTTTTGCCCTTTCCTCTTTCCACCATATATGTACTCCTGTAGGGGCCCCTAGGACCCAAAGGCCAGAAAGGTGAACCTTATGCACTGTCTGAAAAGGACCGCGACAAATACAGGGTAAGTTTAATAGAGGTAGGAGACCTGATTAAGTGACCTAGTGTAAATTCTGATTAATAAAATTAATTTCCAAGTGAACTCTGAGTTGTAAGAATGAATGGAGTAGCAGAATGCATAGAATAAAATAATCCAAAATTGTGATCAATTCAAAAATAACTTGTTTCAATCTTATATTTAATTGTGGGTGCATCCCTTTCCCATATTCACTGTACCTCAGGTATTAGGTTAGTTAACATTACCAGGTCCTGTTACGGCTGCAATAACTTATATACTTGTTTGCAATGTTGTAATAAAATGTAACTAAATCTAAAGATTAGCTTAAAAACTAGAACTCTTTAAATTATTTCTTCTCATTTAGGGTGAACCCGGAGATCCTGGATTGGTCGGTTCCCAGGTAAGTTTTATTTTTATCAGAAAATATTCCAAGAAAACTTTAAGAATTCAGGACTCCAAAATACCAGTCAACTTCTCTTAATAGTCTTCTCTTGTTGCCTGTCCTTAGGGGCCCCCCGGCCGACCTGGGCCTATGGGACCAATGGGTCCACTTGGATTTCCAGGAAGACCAGTAAGTACCACGTACATGTGCTCACTCTTGAACCACTACCCAGGCATCCTCTAGAGAGGCCCCTTCTTCAGCGTGGATACAGGCGGGAGCTTCACGATACAACTAGGATGCTTGTGGTCACTATAAAAAGCGTCAAGACGAAACAGGTCATCCCTTGTATACATTTTGCTTCTATTAAGATTGAAGAATGAGGACTCAAAATTTGTGGTCACCAGATCACTGCCAACTATGTCAAATTTAAACTTGCTGCTGGCCGGGTGCTATTCCAGTCATGTACAGCCTCTCTCGGCCCCACAAAACAAGCTGAAAAGGGGCGTGTCATCCCTGGGCAAAGCAGATCAAAGTGCAACAGGGTGATAAGAAGGAAATGGGTTCTGCCTAGGCATGGCCACCATAGCAGGTGTGTCACACCTGGGCATGGCCACCATAGCAGGTGTGTCACACCTGGGCATGGCCATTATAGCAAGTGAAATATTGGACATCAATTAATAAAATGGTCCTAGTGCACCACCTGAATGGCAGTCTACAGGTGTTCACTCCCACTGCAACTCAAATGACAGAGGGAGGTGCAACAAGACAGATGCTTGGATGGAGGAGGGCTTGATGCAAGGAGGGGAGAGGAGGAGAAAGAGTTGCTAGTGCCTGTGCAGCCTTAAGGCCACTTCCATCATGCCACACAGGACCCACGAGATGAACTGGCTCCTTCAAGGTTTCTGACTCTTTTTCCCACAGTTTTTAGTAGTGAGACAATTCTCACAGAGGCCCATTGCTCAAGTATGAGGGACCCTCTCAAGGGAGGCTGTGGTATTTAGTTTCTTAACAGATTCTGAGAAACAATGGAGACACGTATGCTTGGAAAGATTCAGTCATACTAATAGTTGGGGGTGTGAGTACTCATAAATTTTCTATAATCATTCATTTTGTTTCTATAAAATGAGTTTCCCTGAGGCTGTGAAAGTCATTTTTGCAAGTAGTCCTCTGCTATGAAATATTTGGCCAAATAGTATGAAATGAGGATTCTATGATGAGAGCGTCTTTGTTCTCCTATATCAAAGTACACATACCACATGGCTTGGGAGGGGAAACGGAGGTTATACTTTAAACATACGGTTCAAGGAAATATGAAATAGCAGGTTGTACCTGCTGGGTCCTTAGTTGACCTGACAACTTTTAAATTCTTCATGTGGCCATTAAAATCACCCACAGTCCCCCGCCTGCCCACTTCTCTGCACTTAGACACAAATTATTCTTTTCATGCACTTTCAAAACTTCAGCGCAAGTGTAGTATTGACACTGAATGCTTTGCAGATAGACCTGTCATGATATTTGTGGATGGACTTTCAACCCTGTAGATTAAGTCCGCCTGTGAACATTTGCTGACCTACCAGCAAAAAGCGTTAGACAGTGGCCTGTGGGGGACCCTGCCCAGGGGGAGTCAGGAGAAACGATCTCTGTGGTGACAGGGCCTGGGACCTGGCATGGGAGCAGAGCAAACATGAATAGGACATGGATGAAATCAAAAGTCTAAACTCAGAAAAGCAAACCCAAAACAGCTGTGTGTGGACAGCCGGCAAATTCTGGGAACTGAGCCTGACCCCAGCCCTCTCCCCTCCAGCCCTTCCTGCCTGCTGAGACAGATGTATCAGAAACCTCTATACATACGACATGGTGCTCTAAATATACAGTGAATGGCTTTCCCAGGGCTTTCTAGCAGATGCTATCTGGGTCCTGGGATAAAGAAAACAGTTTACAAATATCTTTTTATTTTTGCAGGGACCACCTGGACCCCCCGGGCCCCCTGGAGAGCCAGTAAGTTACTGTTGGGGGTGAGGGAGAGGGAAGTGGGGGCTTATGTATCCGTGTATATCCTTCTGGACTGTAGAACTACTTCATGGACAACTGTATATTGCTCATTTCACAGTGAGAACTGTTTTGTAAGTTTTTTAAGACTCACTGTTACAAACTCCAAAGATGCACCCAGTGGTACCTCTGGCGTCTCTGGCACATTAAATAAGTGCGTGTGTTGAATGATTTGTTGTTTGCAAATCACATAACATTCCCGTTGTATGAAAATCAAACTGATTAGGAACGTAGATTTAGGGACAGCTCGTGTTTATCCATGTGTGTTAATTTATAAGAATGGACAAAACGTAGCTATGTTTGTATGGGGGAACTGATGGCATTCCCTACCTGGGTGTAATTAGGTTCTACGAGAGTGTGATGTCAGCCTCTAGGAATATATATAGTCAGTGATTTTCAATTCAGCTAGAGCCCAAAGCTGGATTGCTTCTATCAGAGAAAGATTCTTAAGTTGGTTGGAGCACAACAAAGTAGGTGGCTTGTTAGAACCTGGAGACAGAACTAGAGTTCGGTACCATCTGTGAAAGTTGGATAAATGTCTAAGACAAACAGTAGGAAGTTGGTGAAGGAAGTATTTGCTCAAAATTTGACATGAGTCTATTCTGTACACCTAGTACAAAACAATATTGAATGTAAACTGTAATTTAAAAAAACTTTAAGTCAACTCCCGGGCTACGATTACCAACATTTAAGGACCATTCCGTGGCCTGCACGCAACTAAGGAAATCTCCCAGCTTGCACATTCCCATGCCTATTCCACAGAAATCCCATCTCTGTGACCTTCTGGGGACCTCAGCTACCACCACCCCCAGGCCCCCAGCTCCCATCACCTCTGAAATGGCTTCCGACTGGGGCTGGAGCTCGTTAAGGCTGCTGCCCACACCGCTGGACTCCCCACTGTCTGGCAACCCAAAGCTGGGTGGGAACGGCCCACAGCCAAGAGAAGCAGATATAAGATGGGGCGGCCAGCCCCAAGGTCATCTCAGATCCCTGCTTGGCTGCCGCACTAATGGCCCTCACCCCCCACCAGGTCACTTCCTGGTGACTTGGATAACCAGCTCATGAGGCAGAGGGGCCACGGGGACCCAAGCAAATCACGTTCTAATCTAGCCTGGCTGCATTTCTGTGCTTTGATTTCAGCTCCCAGCCAGGTGGGAAAGAAGCAAAAATGCAAAAATTAATTAAATGCTTTGTTTTTATTTTCAGAAAATCCCTGGGCATTGAGGGGGCAGGAGGTATACTGCAGAGAGAAAGATCAGATAGGGTCCTGTGTGATCTTCTGTTGAGATGGGAATGTAGAGACCCCAGGAAAGAAGCAGTCGTTTGGAGATTTAAAAGAGAGAGAGAGAGAGAGAGAGAGAGTATTATTTCTATAATATAGTGCAGGCATACCTCATTTTTTTGCACTTCGCTTTATGGCACTTTGACAATACTGTGTGTTTTACAAATTAAAGGTTGCTTATGGCAACCCTGAGTTGAGAAAATCTATTGGTGCCATTTTTCTAACAGTCTCAGATGACGATTAGCATTTATTTAGCTATAAAATAATTTTTATTAATATATGTACACTGTCATTTTAGACATAATGCTATTGCACACTTAACAGACTACAGTACAGTATAAACATAACTTTTCTATGCACTGGAAAACCAAAATATGAATGTGACTCACTTTATTGCGGTATTTACTTTATTGTGGAGATCTGGAACTGAACCTGCAATATCTCTAAGCTGTGCATGCATAGCTTTTCATATGTGCCTCTTTTAGACACCAGGGTTGAGTCATTTCTCCCATATAAGGCAACTCCACTTATGGAACTATTAAATATTTGCTAAATCTCTGGGCCTAGCTTTGCTTCTTAGACTAAAAGGAAGATGAAAACGACTAAAACCCCAAGAATCACCATCCCCTAAAATCATTAAAGGGTAGGAAATGTTTCTATGAAACTAGGATTGTCTTACCAAAATGAGAAATAGCTGAGGCAGAAGAGAGAATGATCTTCAAATATAGGACTGGGGGGTAGAGGCTGGGGAGGGGGGGGCGCGGAAATGGCTGGTTTCTACATATGAAAGGGCCAGACCCACAGAAACACATACCTGTAGAGACACTAGATCAGTGATGGCGAACCTATGACACGCGTGTCAGAGGTGACACGCGAACTCATTTTTTTGGTTGATTTTTCTTTGTTAAATGGCATTTAAATATATAAAATAAATATCAAAAATAAAGTCTTTGTTTTACTATGGTTGCAAATATCAAAAAATTTCTATATGTGACACGGCACCAGAGTTAAGTTAGGGTTTTTCAAAATGCTGACACGCCGAGCTCAAAAGGTTCGCCATCACTGCACTAGATGAACGATTAAGAATCAGAAAGACCTGGGGTCAAATCAAGCTCTGCCACTCATTAGCTCTGAGGCCAAGGTCATAGGATATGACAGTGTGACTATCCGTGACTCCTCCTGTGTTGCAGAGGATTAAAGGGAGAGTGGACCCTGGGCTGTTATAGTACATACAGCAAGTATAGAGTCAATAATACAGTTTGCTGATCATCAGGATATTTGAAGAGTAGAATATATTTCAAAAGTCAAACAGTAGACTATTCCCAAGGGTGACAAAATAACTGCTCTTAGTCCACTATTTCTGAGGTTTTGCTTATTTTTCCAACGCATCTCTGTATTAAAAGAATAGCCTATCGTTTTCACAAACCCCAGAATTTTCATCATTTAGGTTTAATCTTAGTGAATGCTCAAAAGGCACTGTCAAGTGCCTGCCACCTTCTGCAACTGATACACCATCTCAGTTTGTTCCTGTTCAAATTATGTGATGTCTGGGCTCAGACTTTTGTTGTACACTTTACATATGGAAATAGCAAAAGAAAAGACAATAACTTTTTTTAACTTAATTTTTCAATTACAGTGAATATTCAATATTATTTTGTATTGGTTTCAGGTGTACAGCATAGTGGTTAGACATATAATTTACAAAGTGATCTCCCCAATTAATCTAGTACCCATCTGATACCCTACATAGTTATTAGAATACTAGAGACCCGGTGTACGAAAATTGCACACTGGGGAGGGCAGTCCCTCAGCCCGGCCTGTGCCCTCTCGCAGTCCGGGACCCCTAAGCCGGCAGTCAGACATCCCTCTCGCAGTCCAGGGCTCTCACAGTCTGGGACCAGTCTCTCCTTACTACCCACCTGCAATGGAGGCAGGAGAGGCTCCTGCCACCACCTCTGCGCTCACCAGCCGTGAGCCCGGCTTCTGGCTGAGCGTGGCTCCCCCTGTGGGAGCACACTGACCACCAGGGGGCAGCTCCTATGTTGAGCGTCTGCCCCCTGGTGGTCAGTGCACATCATAGCAACTGGTCGTTCCGCCGTTTGGTCGATTTGCATATTAGGGATATATTAGATAGGATTATTGACTATATTCCCTATGCTGTACTTTACATCCTTGTGACTCTTTTGTAACTACCAATTTGTGCTCTTAATCCCTTCACCTTCTTCTTGCATCTCCCAACCCTCCTGTCCTCTGTCAACCATTACTTCAATCTCTGTATCTATGAATCTGTTTTGTTTGAGTAACTTTCTCCTTGTGTCAATTAGTTTCTGAGACATGAAGCCAGAATGTTATACAAGGATAGTTGTCCAGTGATGTTGCAAATATATTTTAAGTCTCTTTTTCTAGAAAAAAAAAATTATTTCACTGTGATTATTGACTTTTTTAAAGTTTATCTTTATTGTTGAAAATATCCCCCTTCTCTCCCCCCCCCCCCCCCCCATTGACCCCTTCTAGCCTGCTGATAATAGACTTTTAAAACTTACAGAAACTCATTTCTCTTTCAGGGCAACAGAGGACTAGGTTTTTATGGAGAAAAGGGTGACAAGGTAAAGGAAACAACAGATTAAAGCAGCCGCATGCAACGTGTAATAGGAAAGAAATTTCAATGACTATGTCTTATGCTATTCTCTTGAGGTGATGTTCAAATAGACCATTTGCACAGGAAGTAATTATTATAAAGTGCCATGTTATCACTTTGGTGATAGTTATGGAGCAATAAGACAGTGGAAGTGAACCATGTAGGATGGCCCTAGACCTGTGGCACAGACATGACCTCCGCCATCTTCTAACATTGGGGAGTCCAGGGATGACAGGAAACTGGAGCCAGAGCCACAGACTAACAAGCCAGGTCAGGGCCCAGGTGACATAGCAGGGAAGAGGACCACATGGACTTTTATCATTGCCCACAGTGCTGAGATTCAAAGACCGCATGGCCTTTGAGAGGATCACTTGAGATCACTCATAGGAAAAGCTCAACATGGTGTCCACACCCAGTGAGCTAACCCTCGCACAACCCCATCGCATTCCCCCCAAAACCTATAAAACAGATGTGTTCGTTTGGTGTCCTTTGAGCATTTTCATTTTGCTTTACACTTTACTTTTTGATTGAAGCGCACATTAAACTTTCACTACACGGGTGCGAAAAGTACTCTGTTCTTTGTGTTAATACCGTACAAGTAACTACAAAAGAAAAACATTGGATGATGTAAATACATAAAAGTTTAAGTTCCTGTCCAATGAAATATAATAAAATAGCAAAATAACATAAAAAGAGGAAAAATCTGGGAAGAATAGTCACATTATATAGAATGGAAATGAAGTTAATGTCTGTAATGTACAAAAAGCTTATTCAAATTGTTAATAAAAAATAAAAAACCTTCAAGGCCCCCATAGATAAAGAGTAGATGAACAAACAGTTTAGGTACTTTTTAGGTATAATATTAGCAGACACTCAGAATACACTATGGAGTACCACTTTCTGCCGCTAATACATCATTTCAATTTGTTCCTGTTCATATTATGTAATGTCTGGGTTCAAACTGATATTATATAGTTTATACATGGAAATAGCAAAAGAAAAAAACAAGAATAACTTTCTTTCTGTGTCAATTAGTTCCCAGGAGATCAAGCAAGCATATGTCAGGGTAATTGTCCAGTGATGTTGCAGATCTATACGGTTCACCCTCTGTGTACCATATAGAAAAGTGATTCTTACTAATGATAAAAATGCAAATTAAAGCAAACTTTAGATATTATATTGGTTAAAGATGCTGCTTTTTATTATATAAAAACACCCTTACATGGTGAAGTAGTGGTGAAACTGGAGTAATCACTCATTTCCTAAGCGTTTCTTATATCTGTGTGCCAATCTAGGCAAACAATAGAGTGATACCTATCAGGAGCCATGAAGACATTAAGCCCTCAGACCTAATAATTTCCTTGTATAGAAATTTATCATAAGGAAGTAATTCCACAGAAGCAAATGCAGCCCCAAATTGTAAACAGCCCAACCAGCTTGTAGGCAGACATTCTAAATGATTATTGATGCAAGTGGGATACAAATAATTTTATGTTACAATTCTTTCATTTTAAACTCTAATTTTTATTTGGATTTATAAATAGAACACTGCAAAATTGGTATGCATGTGATAAGTAATATGCAAAGAGACAAAAAGCAGTTTGTGGTGGGAGCATGCTTTTGCTAAAGTTTGGTAGTGTCTTCTCAATCTAAAGACTGCTGCTTTGCTACACAATTCACAGGGTGACATCGGACCCCCAGGGCCCAACGGGCCTCCGTCAGACTTTCAACCGATCACCGGGCCCGGAAAGGAGACCATCCCCCCGTACAAGGTAATGGGGCTCCGCCAAATAGGCTGTATTCTCAGTGGAACTAGAAGAAAGAAAGAGAGACAAGGGGGGAAAAGGTAACTTTATTCGATCTTATTCAGACAGTCGCATGCAAAGAGAGAAAGGCCTCTCCATGAAATTGTGCATGAAAGCACAACTATTCGTTCAGTCAAATAACCATGTCAGTCCATCATCCTAAACAATCGTGATGAATTTAAAGCAACACGAGGATCCATAAAAAATCTCAAATCTATCTTTAAGTATGCGAGTCTCCAGTGTAGACGTAGGTTATGGTCGGAGCATAATTCAAACCCTGTACGTGGAGTTCTCTGACAAAACACTGTGATCTGCAAAACAAGTCCGCTTTTACTCTTCACTGACAGAGTCACGGTGGGGTTGTTGTTTGTTTATCCAGATTCATTTTCTGGCCCTTATAATGTCTATTACTGTTTCATTTAATTAAAAACATACTCTTGGAATCCAGTAAAAATCACCATCCTGCTCTACCACTGACACGTTCGGATGGGCCACTTCACCTTCCTAAGCCTTCGTGTTCCGTTGTACCCACTGCAGATAGTAATGCAGATGCCGACCTTGTAGAGCTGTGGAGTGGACACAGGTGAAACACCTAGTCTAAAGTCGGGCACAATCAATGGGAACCAAAATAAAAACCCCAAACCCAGAATATCATTCCCAACAATCAGGTATCTGTCAAGATGGGGTTTGGGTGCTTGGTCGTGGATGGGAGAGGCAGGTGTGACCACTGCCTTAGGGGGGAATGAATCTGGGCAGCTGTAGCTCAGTAGTAAGTGACTTGACTGTTGACAGAAATGGCCTGGAACGTGGCTGGTGCGAGCAGACATGCCTGAGGAAAGCGAGTCAGAAGCAGGTGGTTGTGCACGGCTGAGAAAGTGAGATAGATGTCCCTGGACAGCCATAGATAGATTCTGGGCAGACCTGTGGCTCCTAGTGGTGACCTGACCACCAGCCAGGTAGGGCCTCTGTCCAGGAGCTGAGGATGGAGTGAGACCAAAGCAGGTTTGATCCTCACTGAGGTGCTCAAGCATCCAAAACACGTTTCCTTCCTTTCCTACCACCAACAGGGATCGTCCAGGGCTGGGGCCTGGCCAGTCTGCAGGGGGCAGTCTTGGTCAGCAGGGATCTGGGCGCTGTCCTAGCAGTGATGGAGAGCTCAGACCTGGCCGGTCACATTTCTTTTGCCATTTTAAACCAAGAGAGGAAGAAAAAGAAAGATCATTTAGAGTTAACATTGCCTTCCAAAGGCACCTTTGCTCGGGGTTTCAATACATTCCAAATGTGTCTCTTCCTCAGAGAACCCTCCTTATAGTATTTTATTTAAATGAGTGTTGTCATTCGGGGCTTTTCTCTGGGCATATTCTCCCACCACTGGATGGTATTATACACCTGCAACTGTGGAGTAACAAAGGAAACCATGTAGAGACAGCCTTGCCATCACATCAAAAATAACACGATTTCATGTCTATCTTGAAAATCCAGAAGAAATAACACATTTCTCCCTTGAATTTCGAAGCTGCAAAATTTAGATGCTTGCTACAATTCATTTATAATGGTTGTTTAAGTTTTGTCCAGTACTTTTCACTTCATATCACAAAACCTGATTAATTTTAAGTATCACTATTCTCAAATTAATACGTGTTTCTTTTTTTTTCATTTTCTTCACAGGGTGAAAAAGGAAGTAAGGGGGAAAAAGGAACAATAGTAAGTCAAGCAATAAAGATGTTTCTTCTCCCTTGTGGTTCCCAAATTCTTGGCAATCCTATTGCCATGAGAATGTGCAGGGGTCACAGGGACCCAGGGACTGTTGGTTTCCAACCCATTTGTCTACAGCAAGAAAGTGTTATCATTTATTTGTATCAGATATTTTTGTGTTTGTTGTTGTTGTTTTGTTTTGTGTGTTTTTCAGAAAATAGTCTTCAAATGTCTTCCTTTTTTGCATAGTAAACACCAGTTAATCAACATTTTGTGAAGCTCATAAAATGAATCTAATTGCTTTTAAAAAGAAGAAGTGTGGGTGGGGGGGGCTGGACAGGTGTGATGGGCTGGCTTCTGCTCTGGGGGTCTCAGCCAGGGGAGCGCTCTGCCCTCTCTTCAGTCTTCGTCACGCCTGCCCTGGTATTCCCTGCCCTCCCACATGGCCACTTACCATGTGGCGGGGAGAGGTGCTATGCAGGCAGACTCAGATCCCTATGCCCTTCCTTCCATGAGCTCGAATAGAGAACCCCAGAGGCAGACCGGCCTCGGGGCATGAGAAATGGGATTCCTGTTGCAGGTAAAGAGAGAAGGTGCCGGCTGTGGCTCAAGTCTCTGTGTTCTCTCCTAGGGCATTTCCTTGAAGGGAGAGGAAGGAATCCTGGGCTTCCCAGGACCCCGGGTAATGCATGCATTCTATCACTGGGGCTTATTTTGTTTTGTTTTTATTTTTAAATGGGCGTTATTTGGGTGGGGGGGGGGGGGAAGAGAGCAGATTCTGGTTCACAGCCAATGTGCAGAGATATTTGCCTCGTACCCCCTCTCCCTCCACGCACGCAGCATCCCCCACCCTCTGCGTCCCAAACCAGAATGTCCATTGGCAACAGTGGACAAGAGGAGCCTACATGGATGGACACAACGTTATCGCCCATTAACTGTGGTTCTTAAAACTGTGCACCTCCATTTGGAGAAGGGTGGGAACAGAACACAGACACATTTCTGCTTGTATTAGTTAGGCCAGATCAACCTGTGGTGACAAAAATATAGACTGATTCCAGCACACAAGAAGTTGATTTCTTGCTGCCCCAAGAATCCAACAAAAATGTCCCTAGTGGGGTGGGGAGGGGGCAGGGGAGTGTCTCCTCTCGAGGAGATTCAGCCCCCTGTGGCTCCCCTGCCCTAAGGCAGGCCTCCCTCCATCAGCCAGAACTCAGTCACCTGGCCAAACCTAGCCGCAGTGAGCTGGGAAATGTGGCCAAACCATGGGTCGGGAAGAAGAGAAAGTGGCCTTGTGATGGTAGCCACTACCGCTAAAAAGACGTGTTACAATCTCCAAAAATAAGGACAGAGATTCATGAGCACTTTGGAACCCAGGCCTTTTTTATCTTTACCATTTTCACCATCCCGTCTTTATGGATTTCTCCATAGTTTGTGAAGTGGTAGACATGATGCATATGTCAGCGGTTCTCAACCTGTGGGTCACGACCCCTTTGGCAGTCGAACGACCCTTTCACAGGGGTCGCCTAAGACCATCCTGCATATCAGATATTTACATTACCATTCCTAACAGTAGCAACATTACAGTTATGAAGTAGCCACGAAAATAATTTTATGGTTGGGTCACAACATGAGGAACTGTACTTAAAGGGCCAGAAGGTTGAGAACCACTGCATTATGTGAAAGTGTCGCCAAAATGAGCCATCTCCTTTAGAGAAGAAAAGGGGTTTCAGATGGTTTCCATACTCTCATGATAAAGCGCTTTGTTTGAGGCCATGTCAGCTCATGGTGATGCCACAGGAAACGCTGCTGCCTCTTCTAAGCTGTTATTGCTTCTGTTTTCTGTCCTCCCCAGGGCCCCCCGGGCACCTACGGTGACAGAGGTTCAGAAGGAGAGCAAGTAAGTGCGATGCATGAAATGCAGTTGGCTCCAGGCCTGAAACATCTCACAGAAATCAAATATGAAGACTGTGGAATTCCGGGAGGGGAGGGGGGGTGCCCCAGAAAAAAAAACATTTACCATTTTACCTGCATTTACCATGGCATCATCCCAGATCCTTCAGAATGCTAGAGTCATATTGTTTACCTTTTTCTCATTTTTGCAAAGCAGCCCTTTGGTTCCTTCCTGTGGTTCTTTCCTTTCAGGCTTCCCCTCATCCAGCGCCTGCAGCCACAGCTCCTGTACCTTCAGTGTCACCCCTGGCCTGGGTCACTGTGTGTCAGTCTTAGGAAGGTTGTCAGCGTGGTGACCAAGAGTTCACCTACATTTTTCACATGTTGATCTCACACACGTAGACACTTTGTTTATCTTTAATGATGACCCAATTACTTATTTTTGCCATGTGTTCTGTGGACAGATGTTTGGCACTTTTTTTAGAAGAAAACATGTGAGAAATGCATTGTGAATCTGGATCAGGCTTAGAACTGTCTGAACTCTGGGTCATATGAGAGAGTACACATAGAAATAGATTTTTTAATTAATTATCTATTACCTTCCCTAATTTGATCATGGAATATGTAGCAGACCGTCTTTCTTTCACAGGCCCACAGCATTCTCCCTGTGGCAAACACTGGTAATAATTCTGTGGGTATCGTTTCAGACAAGTCTTTCAGACAAGGACATGTGTTTTTACGTGCATATAATTTAACAACAGAGAGTAACACTATCTGTATCATCCTGCCACTTGTTTTTTCATCCAATGGGCCCTGGAGATTATTCCGCATAAGCACATTCACATCTGCTAGTACATGGTTCTCCTAACAAGCTGCACAGAATTGCAGTGAAAGGTTCCTCCACGTTTGCTTAACAGCCCATGCGGTGGCTTCCAGCTGCTTGCTATTTTCAGCAGTCATGCAGTCGGCATTATGGTACACACATCTTGGTGCCCATGGGCTAGTATTTCCACATAGAAATAGACTATTTTAAAAAATCGATTCAGCCTCCAAATCGTGACTGCCCTGATTACGCTCACGACTCCGTTGCAGGATTGAAGAACCACAGGGATCCCGATAGCAGTGGGTCTCGTCAGTCCCCTGGGACTACCGAGGGGACTTGGTCCCCCAGATTTGGTTTCTGACCTCCCCAGCTCTAGACTCAGGTGTCTCCACCCCAAGTTCTGGTTTTGACCACTCACAAGGAGCCCCAAACTTGATTCTTTCCTGCAACTTCAATTGACTTTATTTTTCCTATTCCTATCCTTTTACCCTAAACTCGGACCAGGGATGACACCAGGGTTTGCCCTAATTATACCCACCTTCTCATGGCATTAGTACCTGATAGGAGTACCCCTAAAGTCACATGCCTAGAAACAGCTGCTGTCCATGCAATACCCCCAACTAAAGGCTAAAGGCCAAATTCTAGTTTAAGGATTACAGTAAGCAAGTGTTGTAAAGAGACAGAGGACTATGGCAAACATGAGCATTTAAAAGTAATCCATTTCAACCAACCCCACAAAACTAAAGTACTGCTGTTAATACTTTGTGTGCCTGCCATGTGCTAGTGAAATCATAATTATGATTTGTTTTTCTACACCCAACACTAATGAGTTATAGTGTTTTTAAAATGCAGTTCAACATAGCCACCCCCTAGAACTCAAAACTTAATGAAGGACAATAGTTCACCAGGCATGGACCACCTGGGGCGCCTAAGTGCTGTGGTCCAGATGTTAGGATCTAAGGCTCACAATTTCCAGCTTGCTTCCTGCACTTGCAGCAACTGGGGGGGATGCAGATGCTTCCAATTAAGTGGGGCATCTCAGCTGCTGTGGGGGAATTGTTTCTTTGACTGTGAAGATAAGAAATGCCCAGGATATACACACATGAATGGGTCATCCTGCGTTTTCGTGCCACCCCGCACCCACCTGTCTATCAGTTGTTATCTTATTGCCAGGTTGCCGTGGCTCCCCGACTAACATCTCAGTTGTACTCACAGACTTTGGTTTTAGGATGTAAAATGGAACCAGTAACCAAAGGCAGCTCCAAGGAGCAACTGTGCACACCAGCATTAATGCATTGAAATAGGAATGAGCCAAAAAAGAGAAGATTCTGGGAAAGATTTTGCTTGTTCTGCAGGAACAATCAGCTACCCTTCCCTCATCCCACCAGAGATTGATAGAACTTTAATTAGTTCTGGGGATGCTTGTGATTGCTTGTTGATGGCGTCTCGGCATGGCTGAGCAGTGCATGGGTGGCATGGAATGGTGTGTAGATTTGGCCAAGTCCAGCGTGTTGTTTGAGCTGGATTATTATGTCAGCCTGGACTCAGCTCAGACTAAATGCCTAGTTGCCAGCTCCCCAGTCCTTGGCAAGGTCTTCAGTGATTCCTAACCTATCTCATGAGATGGCCTCTAAATAGGAGATCATTTTTAATATCAGAAAAATTGGCCTTCATGAAAAACACAGAAGTAATCCCACCCAGTTCATTCTAGACAATGCGATTTTCGGCACACATGCTCCTCGGTTTCAAAATATCTGGTAAAATAATTAGATTATTGGCACCCTGGCATTCTGATTTTTTTTTGGGGGGGGGGGGGGCCTCGCTGTACATATTCTTTAGCAAGACAGAATAAATTTCTAGATTATTTTTTAAAACTACTTATCTACCCAGATATGATGTGGCTTTTGTTGATATATATTTGGGGAGATTAGAAAGCAACAGTTAGCACTAGAGATTTATTTATTTTTACATGAAACTAAATGGGCGGCATTAATGCTCCTGTTTCGTGTTCACTGAAATTTACAAAGCCCGTCTGGGAGGGAGGTTTTAATAGATGGATCAGGTTGTCCACACCTGACCCCACTGATCAATTATAAAATCACTTAAACTCGCATCTGTGCATCCTATACCGATGCACTGGGAAGGACACAGCACCCTCCAGGAACAGTTCTTGCTTAAAAGGTGAACCTGAGCCTAAGGAAGCTTCTAGATCTAGCTGCTAATTTAGAGAAAGTCAAGGGTAGAGAATCATGTTACACAACACCACAAGGTCATGTGTAGCAGGTCCCCAACGCTGGGGATTGGCAGCCCCAATGACCTAGTTTCTTCAATAGCAACAACAAAACGTTACTGAAAATAAGTAGAAAGGAAGAAGAAACTATTATAAGAAAATTAAAAGATATATCAGCCAAATGTCATGTTTGGACTTTGGATCCTGATGCATAAACAGAACAATTTTTTGAGAACAAAGATGTTTTTGAGACCAAAATCAGGAAAATTTGAACAGAGGCCGTGTAGGAGGTGACTTTAATGAATTATTATTCATGTCATTAGACATAATAATGGTATTTTGGTCAGTTCTGTAAATAACAGAGATAAAAATAAGCACCAATATCTCTCCTGCAGGGAAGCAGAGGACCAGATGGCTATCCAGGCTCTGTGGGATTCCAGGGACCCAAGGTGAGCTTGGTTTTCGTTCGGATGGTTTTCACTTGGTTTCTTTGGATGGTGTTCTGACCACCTCTTACTCACCGTGTTGGACAAGGAGGTATCCTCTAACCCAGTGGTCACCAACCGGTGGTCGGTGAGGTCCAAAAGGTTGGCGACCTCTGCTCTAACCTATATAAGAATAGATAACTGAGCACACAGCATCTATTAGTCACATTATCCCAGCCTTAGGACGCTACAATGCCCTGCAGGACCCCACTGAGCAGAGTGAACCAGTGGGGCTGGGGGAGGGGCTTTGTAGTAACAAGAGGGTGGGACACCCCTGGTCCCCAAGGGAGGATATGACTGACATGTTTGGATAATTCACGGGCCAGCAGAGAAGTGAAACCCAGTAGGATGAGGACCAGGTGGGCTGCAGCTGCACCAGCTGATGGGGAATCCAGCCAGGTAGGGAGCCCTTTCAGCTGGTGAAGACAGCGGAACTCATAGTTAGGCCTGTGGGACCCAGAGAGGCTCCAGGTCGTTAGCTCTTACAGTCCAGGTGGCATTGTATCAGGATGTTGTTGCATCCCCCCGCCCCCCAGCTCACCCTACAGGGTGACTCAGATGCCGTTATCAACAACGGAACAACCTGCCCTGCAGAAAGCAGCCCCCTGACTGGCTCCAATGTTTGACAAGGATTTCAAAGTGATGTTGGCAGCTGTGCACTTAGTTGTCTCTTGGTGTGTCTGGGATGCAGGACTTGCTGCCTCAACATAATGGAGATGGTGCCCTAGGCAGAGTCTGTGGTTCAGTTACTCAGAAGAGAACGCTAAGCTCCAGGTCCACTGCAGCTCTGTCCTTCGGAACCAGGCAGTGTCCAAAACTCCAGAAGGCCGGTCTCACATTCTTGTTTTCCTCTTTTATTTTTTTCTCCAGGGAGAACTGGGTGACCCAGGCCCCCCCGGCCCCCCTGCCTACTCCCCCCATCCTTCTCTAGCTAAAGGTTTGTATGCGATTTCTCCTGCATGAGACTAATGCATTCTCTTATGTTATGAACACACAGCCATGGACTTTCAAGAAAGATGTGTCCATGTAAAACAAAGCAAACAAAAGATGTTTAGGACACAGCCTTTATAGACTTTCTGTCTTGTGTGCACCTTCCCACATGGCCTCAGTGTGGTGTCACAGGAGACCCCCCCTTTTGCCTCTGCCTGAGAGCACTCCCACTCTCCAGGTGAGACCCCTCTATTGGGAAATCCTCTGACCTCGCCATCTACAGCATCGCTAAAGACACCCAGTCCTTCTGCTCAGCAGGCCTCCGTAACCCTGACCAACCCTAACCCACCTTCACCAGTTCCTGCTCCCACCAAGATGCTTACGCTCCAATGCTAGCCTGAAACCCAGTCCGGGTCACAAGCTATAATCTGTACACAGTCACCTCCCTTTAGACTTCAGGGAACTAAATCACCAGATATGTGCGCATGACCTAAGAAGATGCTGCGCATACAGTTGACCCTGTGTGTGAATGAAGGATTGTGCGTGTGTATGGCTAATGGTCTTGTTAGTTTAGCTCAACCTTCCAAAATACTTGAAATATGATTCCAATTCTGTGGAAAGAGCAATGGTCTGTGAACCTTTTCGAATGTGCACCCCTCTAAATAATTGTTTTAATGTTTTGAGCACTCCCCCCAAATAACCATACATATATTTATGGATAGGTGATTTATCCATGTTATCGGAGGTTCTATGAAGGCAGAGATTTTAGCCTATGTGGTTCACTGCTGTATCCCCAGTTTCTAGAACAGATCTAGTTGGGGCTCAGTAAATATTTATCTGAATGACTGAATAACGTACATGCTAAAACTTATACATCCGATAGGGGTTTTAAAGGATTAGGTGTTTTTTTAAACATATTTTCATTGATTTCAGAGAGGAAGGGAGAGAGGGAGAGATAGAGATATCAATGATGAGAGAGAATCATTGATCAGCTGCCTCCTGCACACCCCTCACTGGGACTTGAGCCTGCAATCTGAGCATATGCCCTGACTGGGAATCGAACCATGACCTCCTGATTTATAGGTTGATGCTCAACCACTGAGCCACACGACCCGGGCATGGATGAGGGTTTTTATGTGGGATTTCTTAAAATATATTTTATTGATTTTTTACAGAGAGGAAGGGAGAGAGAGAGAGAGAACTAGAAACATCGATGAGAGAGAAACATTGACCAGCTGCCTCCCGCACACCCCCCACTGGGGATGTGCCTGCAACCAAGGTACATGCCCTTGACCGGAATCGAACCCGGGACCCTTCAGTCCGCAGGCCGCGCTCTATCCACTGAGCCAAACCGGCTAGGGCTTTATGTGTTTTTTTTAATAAAAATACTCTAATGCTTCCTTCCTGTACCCAGTAGACCAGCCGTGGGCAAACTACGGCCCGCAGGCCGGATCCGGCCCGTTTGAAATGAATAAAACTAAAAAAAAAAAAAAAAAAAAAAAGACCGTACCCTTTTATGTAATGATGTTTACTTTGAATTTATATTAGTTCACACAAACACTCCATCCATGCTTTTGTTCCGGCCCTCCAGTCCAGTTTAAGAACCCATTGTGGCCCTCGAGTCAAAAAGTTTGCCCACCCCTGCAGTAGACCATCTGGCTCACCCCTATCACATATGCCCAGGGGTCAAGGACTCGCTGTCCCACTTAGATGTGACCCACGTGTCGGTTTAATAGCTACTTTTGCCTGTCTTTATCCAACATGCCAAAGAACATAGCGATGCCACTTTGTGTTTATTTTCAGATGAAGCTTGTTTAAGCATTCATTGTAACTCATCCAACTTCTCATAGTCATGAGAAGCCGACCCAGGCAGGAGCTGAGGCTCAGGGGAAGAGGGACTCAAAGAGAAGCAGCGCCCCATCTCCTTGCCCCCTGGCACGGTGCCTGGTGCATGGGAGGAGTCCTAATCATATCATTTCCCTCTTTATTCTCACTTTAGACTCAGCTATTTATCCAGCCTGATTTTCCACCACCTCTGCCCCTCCGCACCCTGACAGCCCAGTCTTGCTGAGCACTCCCCGCTCTACTGTCAGTTTGGGCTGATCTCTGAATGCCCTTCCCTCGCCATCCTCTGCCCTCTCCCTCTTCTGTCTCCTCAAACTCCACCCCTATCCAAAACTCAACTGTCAGGTTACCTGCTGCAGGGAACTTGAATGGCCCAGGCACCCTGCTTCACCTCTCTGTAAAATTGGGACTCTGATACTATCTATGTCACATGGTTTATGGGAATCAAATCTTTGTAAAGTATTTCACACGAAGCCTAGTGCACACAGCAATAGCCCCCAAACCTACTTCTGCTGTCTTTATTCTCCATGGTCCCTCAATATCAGATTTCCCCCCAAAATAATCTCCCCCTCCTTTGAAGCCTCTCTGTATCTTTTTGGCCTTAGTTGCCTCTCCATTGTTTTAGGATCTGTATAGGGATCCTGCCTTACCCCTGTTGACTGGGAATGAGCTCCTTGAGAACAGGAAGTAAGACACATATTAAACATCTGGCCCCCACCATACTTCACACGTGTGCAGGGTATTGGTAAATGTGTCTTCAGTGAAACGGTGACCATCGGTCACGGACCTAGACAACCATCCTGTTCTTATCATGAGGCCTGTCTCGGTTTCAGGTGGCAGAGGTGACCCAGGATTTCCAGGGGCCTATGGAGACTCAGGAGCTCGGGGTCCACCAGGAGACCCTGGCCCACCAGGCTTCCCTGGCACGTCCATCATAGATGAAGGTAATGTGGCTCCACAGTATCAAAGCTAGAACCAAAAGTAAGTCCCCTCGGGTCCTCACAGAAACCACTGGCCCTCAATGGCTGGTGCTGCACTCTTTCTCATTGAGTGGGTTTAGCAGCTGTGATGGGCCTCCCAGCCACGTCTGGATATCTTCGCAGAACAACTGGCTCTGTGACAGTAGCTCTCCCACTAGGTTAGACCTTGCCGCTGATGAGTAACTATCATGATTCTGTCAGTTGGCTGGGAAGAGCATGAGCAGTCAACAAATGCTGTTGCCAGGTGTTGTATAACAACTCTCAGGCCATTGTTTGGGGGCAGGAAGAGGGGCTTTTTTAAAGTAGTTGGAAATGATGAGGAACTATACCACTGGCATCGCCCATTACGTTGCTGAATGGACTGTGAATTTACTAGTCCTGCTGGTGGCCTCCTATGGACGGGAAGGCCAACGCAGCTGCTAAATATCCGAAGTTTCACACTGCTGGTGATGCTGTTGGATTTTCAGATGTGAAGAGAGGCTTCCCTGGTGAAATGGGACCCAAAGGCTTCCCAGGAGAACCGGGCATCCCTGCGCTATACCCCGGCCCACCAGGAGTTCCGGGAAAGCCAGGATCCGAAGGCCTCCAGGGGCCCGCCGGACCACCTGGACCAGACGGTAAGTGGATGGAAACTCATGGGAGGTGTACATTCTAGTGTCCAGACAAAGAAGTTGGGCCCCAGACATATCTTCACTTGGGCTTTCTGCACAATAATGCCGTAAACCAGTAGGCAGTGCATTAGGGTGTCGCAAGTTCCCTGCAGAGCCAATAGAAAAAGCCAGTGATGAAAGAAGGCCAAACCTGTTGAGTAGCAACAGTGCCTTGGATATTACATAGTCAGGGTTGTCTGTCCTTCAGTGAAACATGGGAGAGGTGCCCGCTGGAAGCAGATGAGAGCTGAAAGCTGTCGGGTGATAAGTTCCAGGCACCTTCTTCCAGGGCGGAGGCCTCACACCTTGACCTGCAGCCTCTCTCCACTGTTTAGCCAACAATCTTAAGCAGACTTAGTCATGTCTTCTCAGCCCATGCAGAGCCAAAGCTACAACTGAGCAGGTGGCAATAGTTGATGACAAGAAGGGATGGGTGCACCATCTATAAAAAGAAGTGGCAGCCATTAGCCAAGGCCAAGATGAAAAGCTGTGAAAATCAAGAAAGTAGGCAAGCATGAGAGTCTGTCCCCACATGCCACCTAGGGGGCATCATCAATTCATAGCACAAAGTGGCGTTTCCCGTGGCGGGTCTTTTAGTTGAGAATGCTCTCAGGAGGCAGGGAAGTGTGCCATCAAACATGGTTATTCATGTCAGCCTCTGAGTTTAAAGAGTTGTGCTTTGAACATTGTAGAATCTCTTCATGGGAACATGTCATCTCCTGAAGAGATTGGATAGTTGAGGCATTAGAAGAAAACCTGAGGTTACAATTTCTTTCTGTGTTACATGGACCACAATTGAGCAGCCTCTTCTTTCCAAAATATTTGACTTTAAATCCTCTGACATCACCCCTGGTGGTCATGTATGGCTTCCTCTCTGCAGAGAGGAAGAGCATCACATTTGCTAACAGGTAGTATTTGATGCCAGTTAAAGGTCAATTCAGAGACCCGACCTTTAACTGCTTTGGGAAGACCTTCTCTAGAAGGAAAACTGGGGGAGCCTTAGGAGCCTCTCTAGGCATACTTCTTCCACTAAAAGATCAGCAGTCACTTCTCCGACTCTGTTTAGAATTCCACAGTGAATTTTTAAGTCAATATGGCTCTGTGCTTCCAATTTTCCTTTGACCGGAGAAACCAGATTCTCACATTCTTTTAAACATTTTTAGGTGCAAGTATTTCCCTGGAAATTGCCAAATAGTTTGAGCAGTGATATCTTTATTTTATTTTTTATCCTGGAAATAATACTTATTACTGTGACATTCTTTATAATGGCTACATTGCCATGAGTGTTATATTTCCTGAGTAAATGGTATTGGTTGAGTTTTCCTTTTTTGGCAACAGAAAGCGCTGTGTTAAAAATAAAAGCATAGCCCAGCCAGTGTGGCTTGACCTATGAACCAGGAGGTCACCGTTGGACTCCTGGTCAGGGAACATGCGCCAGTTGCAGGCTTGATCCCCAGTAGGGGGCGTGCAGGAGGCAGCCATAATTCTCATCATTGATATTTCTATTTCTCTCTCCCTCTCCCTTGCTCTCTGAAATCAATAAAAATATTTTTAAAGTACTTTTGGAAAAGTAAAGGAAATACATACATGTATACATACATACATATATACATACATACATACCTCTTTAAAGGACTTTGATTGAAAGCCAACCTTGACATTATTCCTGTGACTAAATTCCTTTTTTATAAAGACACAAACACATACCATCTTGCTTAGTAAATTTATGATTTACTAACATAAGTCACCTGTAGAAACATTAACTTATTTCTGGTTTACATTGTAGACTGAAGAGAGAATTTATAAAATAGGTGGAATGGTATTTGATAGATTTTATCAACTAAAAATTTTAAAAGCATGCAGCTTAAGTTCCCTTTGACTATTTATCTTACCGCACGACACACAATTTCCAATAAACTTTGTGTTTTTTTAGCAATCTCTTGTACAAAATGTAGCCACCCATAATGGCCTTTTTAAAAACACTATCATGTATTATAAGAATTTAATATCAATGACCGTGATTCACTCAGAGTTTGACTGTTCCCCTGGAATGAATTGTTGGATTTTTTTCTTATTAATTGCATTTCATCCTGTTTTTGTGTGTGTGTGTGTTGTTGCTGATGAAAATCAGAATTTTCAGTGATTTGCAGTTCCAGCAAAATCAAACCGTGAAGTCAGTTTTTTTTCTGAGCTAAATATTTTGCTTACTCCTAGTTCCAGCTCAGTTAACTTAATCAACTGTGGGGCAGGGCAGTTCCATTGTGTCTGTTCTAGAATAAGACAAAACACTGCCTGATTTGTTCAGGGAACGCATCTTGACAAATCTGAGAGGCACACTGCTACTCTGTAGGACTTATTTGAAATTACTGATTTATTAGATTTAAAAAAGAAACAGGAAGAAGGAAAGCTGGCATCGCATAGCCACACTTGCCTTTTACTAGATTTACAAACACTCTAAGGAACACACACAACTTCTGTCTCACATGTAAAATGCTGATCTCCCTGACGTATCTGGGATTAAACAGCTACCCATGGTACTGTACTTCTCATAACATATTGGAAGAACCTGTAGACATAAAATAAAGCCACAGTCTCAGCCTGGACTGCTCTTGACCCAGTAACCAAGGCCCCATGGAGCCACCTCCTGGGGGCGCCATTCTGCTCCATCAGCAGCCTCTTGGGCATGGGATGCAGCCGACATCCCCTCCCTCACACACTCTCTTCTGGCCTCCCATGATGCCCCATATTATCTCAATGACCCTTTTTTTTTTTAGGATCATTTGCTGACTCTTCTGTGTCCCCCTCTACCCGTCCATCCAGTAGATGATGGACTTCCTTGAAGTTCCTTCTTGGACCCCCTTTTCTCTCTGTACTCTCTACCTAAGGGAACTCGTCCATTCACATGAATTTAAGTACAAACTCTATGCCAGCACTCTCTCTGGAGCCCAGGTCCGTGTTCTGAGCTCCAAATACAAACTGCTAACTCAACATGTAGTCACCACTGTATGTATCACATACATCTCCAACTCTGTGTGTCCAAAACTGAACTCGGCTCTCCTGCTCCCCAGCTCCTCCACCCACATGCCCCTCTCCTGGGACTCACCCATCTCTACAGACCCAGGAACTCAGGCCAGAGCCCTGGGAGTCACTGTGGTGTCTCCCCCACCCACACAGCGAATCCATCGCCAAGTCCTAGTGATTCTGTCTCATGAATCTTGAGTCAGTCCATCATTTCACTACCTTTGTCCTAACCCAGTGGTTGGCAAACCGCGGCTCATGAGCCACATGCGGCTCTTTGGCCCCTTGAGTGTGGCTCTTCCACGAAATACCACGTGCGGGTGTGCACATACAGTGCGATTGAAATTTCGTGGCCCATGCGCAGAAGTCGTTTTTCGGCCTGGGCGAGTCTATTTTGAAGAAGTGGCGTTAGAAGAAGTGGGGGGGGTGTCAGTCAGTAGGGCGATGGGATACTCAGCCCGGGGGTGGGGCGGGGGGGGGGCGCACAGGATTCATGCACGAATTGAGTGAGCCAGTCAGTCAGCAGTCTCATTGTGCAGTGGTTAGTGCTAGTCGCGTCCGCAAATCGCGTGCGGGTGACAAAAGATAGACGAAACAAGTATACAAGACAAGTGTGGATGGGAGAGTTGGAAGGGGTCGACCTCAGCGAAAGTACCTCAATCAGAGGCCAGCTTAGGAGTACCCTAATTAAGTTAATAACAATGTACCTACCTTTATAGTTTAAGTTTAAAAAATTTGGCTCTCCAAAGAAATTTCAATCATTGTACTGTTGATATTTGGCTCTGTTGACTAATGAGTTTGCCGACCACTGTCCTAACCAAAGCCACCACAGTATCTCTTGCTTATTAGTCTGCTGAACTAGCCCACCCAGTCAGGACCTGCTTCTATTCTTTCTCTCCTGGTAATTGGCCACCCAGCCAGTGTGTCCGTTTTACCTGTAAGTTAGATTGGGTAACTTCACGCTTAAAAACCCTTTCATGACCTCCTGTTGCCCTTGGGATAAAATCCAAACCCCTTTCCTTAGACCACTAGGCTGGCATGATCTTCTTCGCCTCCCTTTCTGCAATTCTGCTCCTCACTCAGCACCCTTCCTACCTCCGATACGTTTCAACAAGCTGATCCTCTCTTGGGAACTTCCCTCCTGCCCCCTCTTGGCTGGCTGGCTTTTAGTCTTTAGGTATTAAACTGAGTGTCAAGTTCTCAGAAATGACTGTCCTGATGCCCTCTCTCCCTGTTACTTTCTCTGAGCCCCCTTCTCACAGCACTGGCCATAATTGACACTGTGACGTGTCTGATGTGTGCCTCCACATCCAACCAGTAAGCTCCATGTGGTTCTGTTGGTTCTGTTTCCAGCTGTATACACAGCTCCTAGCACACTGCCAGGCACAGCGTGGGCACTGCAAATGTTCAATGAATAAATGGATAGATGGATGCATGAGAGAGATGATATTAAATGTGTAGTGAGATCAAACTACATGGGACAAGAGTCACTGCCACCTTTCCATAAAGATTTAGTTACCTAGGCACGCTCTGACATTGAGATTCTGATATCATTTTCCCAACTAGATAGCAAACGTTTTTAAAATTGGTGTTTTCCTGTCCTTCCTGCCTCCTTGGTGGCCTCATTCTCTCCTCTCAGATACCAGGAGGTGGGTATGGCCGCGTGTATTTTAATTTGTTGGAGGAGTTTTATTGGATCTTTGGAGCTATGAGCATGATAGAGTTTAGCAGTGAGGAGAACAGAAATGTCAGGGAGACTCAAATTCCATGCCCAGCAGTGATGTTTCCTGCACATGTGCAACCCCAGTCCCACCACAAGATGGTGCTCCTCTCAAATGCGATTTGGAGAGTTCTGTTGGCTTTTAGAGTGTATTTCTTACCTTTGCCCAGATCCCTGCTTGGAATTATTGGAGCCCTGCAGAGAGTGGCAGGACTTGGAAAGTATCTTGATCCTAGTGAAAGGGGTGAGAGTCGGGAGAGTGGGGGTGACCACACTGAATCCAGATGGGCCCCAGGTTATCTACATTAATTACACAGACCCCGGTGTGCATGTGCGTATGGTGTGTGTGTGGGGAGACGTATGTTGGTGTGTGCACCCATTCCGGGGGAGAGGGCAGAAGAGGGAACCGACTTAACTTTAATATCTACTTTTACTTTGTTGTTTTGTCTTTGGGAAACCAGACGTCTGTTGATAACCTTAGAATCCAAGTCGTTAGCAAAATACATGGTTGGAAAATCAAAATTTTGCTTTTGACTCAACGTTTCTCAAAAGGAAAGATTTTTATCTTTAGACTTTAATAGAAACACTAAATTCACAGGCTCTTCACATTCCTTTCCATCCCTGAAAGCAATGACCACAAAACAGTCTCCCTTTCTCTCTGATGAGTTTTGGAGTGGAATTGAGGGGTGGGGGACATTTTCACTCTGTTAGGAGATTTAGCTGCAAACCTTCCAGCACTGGGTTCGGCGAGATGTGGAATCCCCTAGGTCAGTGATGGCGAACCTTTTGAGCTCGGCGTGTCAGCATTTTGAAAAACCCCAACTTAACTCTGGTGCTGTGTCACATATAGAAATTTTTTGATATTTGCAACCATAGTAAAACAAAGACTTATATTTTTGATATTTATTTTATATATTTCAATGGCATTTAACAAAGAAAAATCAACCAAAAAAATTAGTTCGCGTGTCACCTCTGACACGCGTGTCATAGGTTCGCCATCACTGCCCTAGGCTGTGCTAACGTGCTGCCCTGTGGATTTTCTCCTTAGGTTTCCTTTCTGGCCTTAAAGGAAGACCCGGGAAGGAGGGCACTCCTGGGTCCCCCGGTTTCCCTGGGGCTCGCGGACAGAAAGGATGGAAAGGTAAGGGGTGTCGGGAACAATGGAGAAGGGGTGGGGGGAAGACTTGGCCCTTCTGAGTCCACTTCACCCTTTGCACTTGTTCTGAAATGAACACAGTCCTTTAGTTCTGCCCTGGCCCCCTCTGTCTTCCATGCAAGTGTCACTGAAGTCAAGGTGGGTGATGTGCATTAAGTTTTCTGTGCGGCCACTTAGCACTCATTTGCTCACCCTTCTCTGTTCTCCGTCTGCCAACTTCCTCACTGAATGTTCAAGCACTGGGCAAAAAAGATGAGCAGTGATTTCTCCGGCTGACCTCATATCCGAGGGCCCAGCTCAGGGCAGTGTGACAAGGATTTGTAAGGCACCTGCCCGCTGCAGAGTGCTTGCGGAGGAATCGTCTGGTTTGATCCTACGGCTGACCCCTGGGTTAGGGGTTAGTTAACGGGCGAGGAGGTCGAGGCTCAGAGGAGTCATGCGGCCTGCCCGTGTCTCACTCCCACTGGGTGGTAGAAGTGCCACACCTTGGGGACACTGCCCTAGCTCAGTGCCCTTTCCAGGGAAGGGTCGCCAGGTGGCCCCTTGTCTGTGAGGCTGTCAGGTACCTCGGTGAGGCCTGCTTAGCTCTCCCGTTCCTGGGCGTGAGTAGCATGTTTGGGCTTTAACCACATCTGAACCTTGTGGATGTGTGTGGCTGTGTGCCCCACGATGGACAGCATTAACTGCAGGATCAGACATCTGCGCATGAGCTGTGCAGCCCGGCCCCACTGAGCCATCGTCTGTCATCCTTTCCCCACGGGCCCCCTGGCTCCTGGGAAGCCGGCCCTACCACCAGCACAGGCTCCCCGAGTCCGGCCATGGCGAGACTGAGGGAGAGAGATGGCATGTGTTTTCTCTCCCCACCTGACCTGGGCCTCTAAGCCTCGGCTCTTGCCACGGCTTTCCTTCACCTAGACCCTGAGACCCCGTCTCCTCTCCTCGTCCCTGAGACCCCGTGGTGGCTTCCTGAAGCCCCTCCACTGAATCCTGCACTCTACACACACCTCTGCAAATGGTCCCATTGTTTAAGCATCTCCAGTAAACATTGCAGTAGAATTCTGCATGCAGGAGTGTGAAGACCAGAGTAGATGATGGCCTGAGAGTGCGGAGTTGCCTCAGTTCCTCCCTCCACCTCCAGCCCAGCCCCCCATCCCACTTATGCTCCTGTCCCTGCAAAGCCAAGAAGACTGTTTAACCTGTGCTTGTGAATGAATAACGAGTCCCTCCCTCTCCCTCACATTGCAGGTGATGTCGGGGACTGTAAATGCGCAGATGATCAGTTGATCCCGGGTCTGCCAGGGCTGCCAGGACAGAAGGGCTTACCAGGCTTCAGCGGGGAGCCGGGGACGAGAGGGATTCTAGGAGACCCTGGCCATCACGGCACCCCTGGGTTCCCAGGGTTCAAGGTGAGAGACAGATTCCATCACAGAGCTGACAAGGCATCCTTAACGCCTATCCCTGTTCCCCCAGCTTTTGTTTAGTGAATTAACACAGCTTTGGACAGCAACACTCAAGCACCCAACACTTCACCCAAAAGGGCTACGTATTCCGAGGGGAACTTTAAAACTTTTGCTTGGTAGAGATATGAAACAGTGCAGCCAGTGTGGAAAACGGTGTGACGGTTCCTCAAAAATTCAGTCATAGAGTGGCCCTCTGACCCAGAAAGTCCACTCCTAGGTGTAGACCCGAGAGACTGAAAACGCATGTCCGTGTAAAAACTCATGTACAAATATTCATAGCAGTATCAATAATAAGAGCCCAAAGTGGCAACAACCCAATGTCCATCCACTGGTGAGTGGATAAACAAAACATACTATCCCCATACAATGGAATATTACTCAGCCATCAAAAGGAATAACATACTGACACATGTTACAGTGTGGACGAAACTGGAAAGCATGATGCTTAATGAAATAAAATAGGCACAAAAGAACAGATGTTATTATTCTATGTATATGAAGTGTTCAGAACAAGCAAATCTAGAAACAAGTAGATTGGTGGTTGCCAGGGACTGGGAGGGCCGGGCGGTGGGGAGAGAATGGGGCTGACTGGTTAATGGGCACGAAGATTCTTTTGGGGGTGATGAAAATGTTCTGCAATTAGATAATGATGGTTCCATAACCTTGTAAAAATACTAAAAACCACAGGATTGTATGCTTTAACTTGGTGAATTTTATGGTATAAGATTATACCCACCCTACCCCCAAAAAAATAACTTCTGGCATTTTGAATGTAAAGCATCTTACTTAGAAAGCACTTACCTCTTCAGATGTAGTACAGAACTCGTGTAGCATTTTATGAAAGCTCCCTTAACCCAATCAAACCCAGATCTGCATGTGAGTCATGGTTCACTTTGTACGAATGTATGAAACTCCCTCCCACAAACTCCCTGTGTATATCAGCTAAGTGGCCTTTATTTCATGCCTTATGAAAAGATCATCTGGAGTAGATTTTTCTTCCGTGGCAGATTTTTTTTTAATATATTTTATTGATTTTTTACAGAGAGGAAGGGAGAGAGATAGAGAGTTAGAAACATCGATGAGAGAGAAACATCGATCAGCTGCCTGCTGCACATCTCCTACTGGGGATGTGCCCGCAACCCAGGTACATGCCCTTGACCGGAATCGAACCTGGGACCTTTCAGTCCGCAGGCCGACACTCTATCCACCAAGCCAAACCGGTTTCGGCTCCATGGCAGATTTTAACTAACCATTTCAAAGCAAATTTCAGATGAAGGCAAAGAAATTATACTTTTGTGTGTGTGTGTGTGTACTTAAAAGGAGAACCGAAGCCCGGTCGGCATGGCTCAGTGGTTGAGTGTTGACCTATGAACCAGGAGGACACAGTTCACTTACCAGTCACGACACATGCCCAGGTTGCAGGCTCGATCCCCTGTGTGGGACTTGCAGGAGGCAGCTGATCAATGATTCTCTCTCATCATTGATGTTTGCATCTCTCTCTCCCTCTCCCTTCGTCTCTGAAAGCAATAAAAATACATTTTTTTGAAAAGAGAGAGAACCGGGGAGGGTTATAAAGTGAGAAGCCTGTCATTTTATATATTTAGCAGTGGAGAAAGGTTGCTGAGGACACTTGGCCAAGGACAGTTAGGGTGGCCGGGCCCCATTGCAGGACAATGGCAGCCCCTCAGAGCTTCTGGTGCAGAAGGTTGTAACACCAGTTTTACAGGCAAAAATGAGACCCGAAGCACCTGTCTATTCCAGACCCCAGATTTATCAGGAAACAAATAGCCATTTCCAACTAAAATTAGTAGATGCTACGTTTTATCCTAGTTTAAAAATAATCATGGCTTTCTATTCCTTTAAACGGGTAGGTAGTGAGAACTGCAAACTTAATGGCAAAACTGGTAGAATCTCAGATTGTTTGTAAAATGATTGAATATTTTCTGGAAGTCATATGATCCCCTTTTGTGCACCTGTAAACTCTGAAATCTTCCCAAAGCACAGGCCTTGCCCAACTGTATCTTGTACACACCCACAGCATGTGTGTTCAAATATCTCTGATGTGTTTGTGGTCTCGTATTTAATTCTGTGTTTATATGTCAGCCAACCCCACAGTAGCAGGAAGGACTAAGGTGGTTTTTTGTTTTTAAATATTTGTACTGATGGAGTCTGGCAGAGTTTTGGAAGTGTGGGAATAATCGGTCAAGAAATGAATGCATCCGTCCATTCATGTGCCTAACACCTACTTTTTAAAAAATTTATCTTTATTGTTGAAAGTATTACAGATGCTCCCCATTTTCCCCCCAATGGCCCCCCTCCCCAGGCCTTCACCACTATCTTGTCTGTGTCCATGGATTATGGGTATATGCATATAAATTATTTGATTAATCTCTTTTCTTCCTCCTACCCCCCTTCCTCTGATATTTTTCAGTCTGTTCTATTTTTCCATGTCTCTGGACCCATTTTGTTTATTAGATTCCCCATATAAGTGAGACCATGCAACACCTGCTTATTAAGCAGAGTCTGTGTGTGAAACACTGTCTGGACACAAAGATTTTCATCATTCTTTTCTGCAAAGATCTAAGTCAATAAACCAAGTATCTGTGGAATTTTTTTAGGAGAAAGGAACTCATAATCACTGTAACATTCCACTTAATTAAACCAACACTAAAAGCTCCCATAACCTTGCAATTAAAAACTACCACATCGCACATATTGAAATGCATCCTGCACCATTAAGCTGCTCATTGGAAAACTTCAACAAAATGTGAGTGACCCTGCAATAAGCTTGTTTTTAAAGTGTGTTTTCTTCCAACTTTAGCTTCCAGTACTCTTCATCCTCAATATGAATGATCACACATTTCCATCCTTTGTACAGGCTGATTATCTGCTCAGATTCTAAATAATTGTCATTAAGAGTGAGCCACCTTATGTTTTAGGTCATTGCTGCTCAATAGTTCATGAGCATATGAATCCTGGTACTCAGTTGAAATACAGATTCTGGTTCCATTGCCCAAGGTGGGGCTTGAGGTTCTGCATTTCTTACAAGCTCCCAGGAGAGGCCCCAGCTGCTGAGCCATGGACCAAACTTTGAGTGGCAAGGTCCCGATTTCCACTGCCCAGCCACGTGGCTGCTTGCATTAATTTGTAGTTATTTAAAATTAAAATTCAGTTCTTCAGTCCCATGGGCCACTTCCAAGTGTTCACTGTCCCTTTGTGATTGGAGGCCACTGTACTGGACAGCCTGGGAGAGAACGTCTCGGACACGGCAGAGAGTTCCTTCGGACAGCACCGGCTGGATGGCAGGTCATGGCCCTCCCGTTGGAGGAACTGGAAATCATCTTCTTCACAGATGCGCATAAACAGTATGAAGGAGGAAGAAACGTTGTGTTTGTTTCCACAGGGAATCCCTGGTGACATTGGACCTCCTGGACCCAAAGGAATAAAGGGAGATTCTAGAACAATTACCACCAAAGGTCAGTCCTCTGTGGCCAAGCAGTTCTTGCCCTGTTGCTTCCTCTGTGGCAGCATCGGGTGAGTCAAGTCACAATGCTCATTCTTCCCAGGTGAGAAGGGACAGCCAGGTGTCCCAGGTGTGCCTGGTCTGAAAGGTGAGGACGGCACCCAGGGGCGTGACGGGCTCGATGGATTCCCTGGCCTTCCAGGCCCTCCCGTAAGTAGCCCCAAGTGTGGGACTGGCTCAGCCCCCCATCCTATCAGCCACGTTCTTAAACACCTCAGAAGTGAATGGTGCTGGTACTCCCCTAAGTCCACCCCATGCAGCCCATTCCATTTTAACGAGCAGAAATTATATGTTTTAAGACACAGTGAGTCAGGTGGGAAGCCAAGCCCAGAGTGAGCATTTAAAAGCCAAAAAGAACCTGGCCAGCATCAGTAGTTAGAGCGTCGGCCCGTGGACCGAAGGGTCACGGGTTCAATTCCAGTCAAAGGCACATACCTGGGTTGCAGGTTATCCACCCTGGTTGGGGCACATTGGGGAGGCTCCAGTCAATGTGTTTCTCTCACGTTGAGGTCTCTCTCGCCCTTTCTCTCTCTCTCCCTCCCTCCCTACCTCCCTCCCTCTCTCCCTCTCTCCCTCTCTTCCAATCCCCCCCCCTTACCCTCCCATGCTTTCTAAAAAAGTTTGTAGCTTGGCTCTCAGGGGAATGGGGAAAGGGAATATGGTCTCTTTGAGGTGTACATATTTCTTAAAAATAAACTGAATATCCTCACAGGGTGATGGCATCAAAGGCCCCCCAGGGGACGCAGGCTACCCAGGAGCCCCCGGAACCAAGGGCATTCCAGGAGAAAGGGGTCCTCCGGGACTGGGCCTGCCAGGCCCCAAAGGCGTGCGTGGCTTCCCCGGAGATGGCGGATTACCTGGACAACCAGGCCTCCCCGGACCTCCCGGCCCCCCAGGCCTCCCAGGACAAATAGGTATAAGGATCCTTTCTGTCATCTTTCAAAGTTACGCGATGCTGTTTAGTGCTTCAACATGTATCCGCTGTTCTTTTTGGCAATGTGCAAGTTCCCCAGTGGGTCAGGTGAGAGTGCTGTATTGCATCATCAGTTCTCAGCACACACAAATGATACCCAACCACAGGTTTCTCAGACCCACCAACAGCCTCCTCTCCTCAGTTGGAATGCAGGGCCTCTGCCTCCAGAGCTGAAGTCATGGGCCTTGGCAATCCCTGCCCATCCCAGCCTTCCCTCCACCACCACCACCAACACACATTCAGAGATAAGTTAGTCACTTTCAGTTGTTCCCAGTTTGCCTGACTCTGTCCTCGTGTCTTGCTCCCAGACTGTGATACAGGTGTGAAAAGGCCCATCGGAGTTGACGGACAGGAAGTCATCCAGCCAGGTACTGTCATGAAGATCGGGCGGCTTTAGAACTCTTTAAAACTTTTGGTTTGTAAGACATGTGACTGGTCAACAACTGCTGTGAGCTCCTGCCATGAGCATGGAGCTGGCACCCACCCAGTTCCGCTTAGAATCAGAGAAAAGGCAAGTATAATGGGACATAGTGTTGCCAAGTCTCCCCACCAATATCAAGCATCAATTTGCAACATTGGTAAGAACTCAACAGATAGTTTTACACCTAAAATATGTGCATATATTCAGCTCTCCAGAGAGGATATGGAGACGACCCTGAGCCACGGCTCGGTGGTGGGAGAGAAGAGAGGGAGAATCCAGAGGTTGATCTGGCCTGGGAGAGGCAAAGCCTCCATTAAGGTCAGGGTTGGAGAAGTAGCATTAGGATCTGTGGGTCCCCTGCATGAGGATGAGGTTGGGGTTGAGGTGTGGGAATGGACCCGGCGCTCAGAGCAAGGGTGCGGAGCAGGAACGGCAAACCCCAGAGCTCCCGGACGTGATGCAAATGGGGGAAGGCCCCTGGGTGTGAGGCTCTGCAGGCTGGAGGCCAGGCCCTCCGGAGACAGTGGGTTCCTTTCTTTTTATGACCTGGGCTGGCCAGGTTGTGCCTCTGGGTCCCTGGTAGGCAGAGGAGGCCAAAGCCTCTGTCAAGATAGGGGCCCGGCCCAATCCCAGGCACACAGATGAAGGACATCTCGCAGAATTGCTGGACTGCAGGGGGCTCTCTGACAGAGGCCACACAGCAAAATACCCCGCCTGGCGTCACAGCCCGGCCTGGTGTCACGGCCCCTTCTGGTGTCCCAGCCCAGCCACACCACCCAGAAGCGGCTGCCACTCAGGTTTCGTTTCGTGTGGCTCCAAGCAGTTATTGCTGTGGCCGATTCTGAAGGTATTCAGAGTCACAAAGGAGAAAGCAAAGAATTCCCTTTGAAATCTCCAACGGTCTTCATCCACTGGTGGGCATTTCAGACAAAAAAGGCGTTCACGTGGACTCACGGGGGAGGAGCTAGATTAGCTCAGCCGTGCTGAGGTGTTGCCCTAAATGAGGGGTGGATGGCTGCCAGCTCGGTGCCAGCTGTTATTTGACTGGACTTACCTTATTTGCATTTTTATATTAATACTCGAATATTCATTTCATTACACGATAAAATTAAACTTTTATTTACATTAGATCGAGATTAGTTAACTCATTGACTTTCTCTGATCATAACATGGTAGCCAGTTTTCATGGCTGGTGTTCTTGACCTTGCCACTGTCTCAAGGCTGTGAGACTCGCATTAAAGATTGCGTCGGCTCATCTTTTTTCTCTTCCTTCCCAGACTGTGTCGGAGGACCCAAGGGATTGCCAGGCCAGCCGGGACCCCCAGGACCGCCAGGTAACGTGCTCCGGGAAACGAGAGGTCCCTTCCAGCCTTCCCATTCACATCGTCATTTTTCTTTCCCCTTTTTGTACACCTTTCCTCGGCCCCCTACATTCCTCGCCGCCCTGGGATGTCGCCGTGTTCTGCCATCTTGGCACTCACCACCGACAGGTCGCTTCTAAAGGAGGCAGACTTCTACTTGTCAGGACAGAAATGTGTGTGGTGATTGACACCTAGTCGAACCCTAGTCTAAAGGAGAAGATTCCTGCTGCTCAGGACTCAGCCTCGGCTATGGCAGAGTGGCTCTGATACGTGTTGTGATTTCTTTGGGTTGTTTAGGTATCAAAGGCCTCAGAGGGTTACCAGGATTCTCAGGAGAAGATGGACCCCAAGGACTCAAGGGTCCCCCAGGAGATCCGGGTCGCGAAGGGTTCCCAGGACCCCCAGGTAGGTCAGGGTGGGACCTGCTCTCCGATCTTCGGGGAGGACATGACTGTGAGCGTATGATGGGGTGCCCAGCTTTGTTGTCTTGCAACATTTAGAAACTGGGTCGATAAATGCTCGATGATGACTTGTTTTTGTCCATTGGAGATTAAAATTCTTGAATATTTTTTATCACTAATGTTCTGGGGGTTTGCAGAATATAATACAGATATTGCAGGAAGAAAGGACAGATGTGCATAAAGATGTCCTCTGGTCGATAGGAAACATTGTGTCATCCTCTTCCGATGATCATGAAAGGCTCAAGCAGCTTTTGCGTCTTAGATTCCCAATCGGCTGGTCACTCACCACGAAGAACACGCATGCGTTTGCTTTCCATGACATCACCTGCTCACTCTTCAGTGTGCAGCTTGTCCTGGGAAACAGTTTGAACCATTCCATCTATGTTTGACACAGAAAATAATTATTTAAGTCATTTAGTGGCTAAAAGAGCTTAAGCCACTTATTTACCTGTGTATGGAGGGAAATGAATGTGTTTCTGGTAATGAACTATGGTGAGAAGTAGGGGGTACCTGCTTGGGGGTCAGCTTGATCTATAATATAATGCAGTGTCCCCAAACCCAGTTGTCCCTTTGTGGTTATGGCTGGAACAGTATGAGTATGACTGTGTTACTTGGTATGCAGAGAGCTATGCATTTTAGAATTGTATTATTTAAATAAAACGGTAGAAGCCACTAAGGCCACCCAAGTCCAAACATCCTCCCTCGGGATTCTGGTCAGGTGTTCTAGCCTCTACAAGAACTGAGAATCGCTCATGTCACCCAGCACCCAGAAGACATTGAAACTCTCTTTTTGCTAGAAAGTTCTTCCTCAGTTTAAATGAAATCTGCCTCCCAGTAGATTCCTCGTGGGTTGTTCCTTGAGCCGGTGGTTCCACCGTGTAACCACCCTGCACACACATTGGGAGAGAGCAGTCATATCGCTTCACAGCCATCTCAAGAACCGACAGAACTGACCCCAGGAACGCAGACGTTCTTTTTACAACATAATTTCCATGCCCTCAGAATTCAGGACATGACAGCCTGCCGCATGTCGGCACTCATTTCAGACCGGCTCCAAAAACTGGAAAAGGTTCTGCATGTCTGGACTATCACACCCAGCAGTGGGTCTGTGTGTCCTTAGGGTCAGGTCCTTAGTAAATATTTTCAGCAAAGATTAAGTGAATTTTGCCTTGATCCCTGATACAAGTGGTTTAATCCCAAATGTAGAACTTTGCCTTGTTCCCTGATAGATTTTCTTCCTGGGTTCAGTGTTCCAGCCTTAAAAATTGTTGCAAACTGTTATCCTGTTGCCTTTCATATTATGCATCACAGCTGTGTTTTGCAAAATTGGGAGGCACACTCCCTTGTCTTTTGTTGAGGCCTTGGTGCAAACCCTGCCTTGGAGAGAAACAAAGTTTTTCTGCCATCACACCAGAGGATGTGTCCTTCTGTTGCCCTGCTGGGAGCACCCACATGTTTAGGAGTTACAGCATTGCCCCTCCATTGATATCAATTGATACCACATTGATACCACATATACAAAAGTTAAGTGGGACTATTTTTGAAAGAAGGAAAATAATTCATGAAGACCTTCTTGCCTTGAATATAATGGGTACCTAGTAGTCATAATTGATGTGTCCAGACAAGTGGGCATGAACCGCATAGCATTCTCCTGGCGTGAGGAATGAGAGAGATGTGCCCGTTATCAGGGACGCTGACAGCGTGCGGAGAAAGCCTGTTCTATATTGGAATGTAAGCCCTTACGTGAACAGAGACGTTGGGTAGAGCAGAGGGAAGGGGTAAAGGAGGAACTAATCTGTTCAGTTTTTAAAAGGCATGTCGCTCTTTCTGGTGATGGGATATACTACGCTCCTATCACCACGTGAAGAAGAAAGTAAAATACCCAACCTCAAAGACTGCAAAACACAAAGAGTCTATTTCAGAGATAAGAGCCACATACGCACTCACACCCACAAGTTTCAGTACACGGTTCTCATGTATAGTTTTGCTGTTGTTGTTTTTAAATTCTTTATTGTTTAAAGTATTACATGTGTCTCCTTTTTCCCCCATTGACCTCTCCCCAGCCACCCCCACCCCCAGCACATGCCCTCACCCACCTACTGTCTGTGTCCATGAGTTATGCTTTTATGCATGCATACAAGTCCTTTGGTTGCTCTCTTACCGCCCCACCTCCACCCACTCCCCTGCCTTCCCTCTGAGGTTGGACGGTCTGTTCAGTGCTTCTGTGTCTCTGGATCTATTTTCGTTCATCAGTTGTTCATTATATTCCACAAATGGGTGAGACCATGTGAAAGCCATATCTCTTTTATGGGTAAATCACGTCGTTAAAACTCTGAAATAGTGTCTAGCTCATTGGTTCTAGATCCTTTGTTCTGTCTCCCAAACACATCCACACTGTTCAACCCACCTCCCGGCTCCTAGGGCAAGCTTCACGCCCTAGGAAAGGCCCGGGCCCCATGCACACCGTCTTTCTGTCACGTATACCCACAGAGGGGGCAGCCAGTGCCTTCTTTTCCACACCCTGCCTACCAGAGCCGAGGCAGGCATGACCTCAGAAAGCTTTCCTTTTGAACAGACACATGACTGTTCCCTCAGTTCAACCTGAGGCCGCATCAGGGGTGAGGACCCTGACAGGGGAAGTAGTGGTGAGACCATTTGACCCAGTGGCATCAGGGACAGGCACATGACAGTCACTCCCTCCATCCAAATATGGGAGGTTGACAGTCACAATGACAAAGGACTATCGATTCCCCTTCAACGCGTTTCCAAATTGACTGATGACCAGGGAGAAAGTTACAGGGGCAGAGTTTGGGCTCTGAGGGGTCTTCCGTCAACACCACTGTGTCCCTCACTTGCGCACACACAATCCTGACGGTCCCACAAACACAGTGTTTTGGGATTGTTTGCACAACGCGGACACCATGAATCATGATGATTTACGTCCAAGGAGGCATTAGTTCTGAAGGCCTCATCCACTGTAGCTACCCTGTGGGGGTGGGCCCAGCGTCAGGGGGAGGCAGGAGGGCCCGTGAGCACCGTGGGCTCCCAAGTGGGCGACAGGGCTTGGGCTCAAACTGATGACCCGACTGCAGTCCTCTGGGTCTCAGATCAGATCTTGTTTAGCTGAGGGCAGCTGATTTTTCCGTTGTTGTTCCTTTTTTTTTTTTTTTAATATATTTTATTAGTTTTTCACAGAGAGGAAGGGAGAGGGATAGAGAGTTAGAAACATCGATGAGAGAGAAACATCGATCAGCTGCCTCCTGCATACCCCCTACTGGGGATGTGCCCGCAACCCAGGTACATGCCCTTGACCAGAATCGAACCTGGGACCCTTCAGTCCGCAGGCCGATGCTCTATCCACTGAGACAAACCAATCAGGGCGTTCCTTTTTTAACAGATGTTCTATAAATGGAAATTGACTTAAAATATCGAGCTCCACTGACAACCGAAAGAACAAAATTCCTCCCCGTGATGTGTTTAACGCAACCACTTGGGGTCATTTAACCATTTATTGGTGGCCTGGCCTGTCCATTTTTGTGAGGGAGGCACCCCAGAAACTTGCGCTCAGATCAGCCTCGACCCAGCCCTTTCTGATTGCTCTCCTTGAACATCACAGTGCCGACCTGCGGTTACAGGGATGATCTCTGTTTCCTTTTAGGGTTCGTGGGGCCCCGAGGATCCAAAGGCTCGATGGGCCTCCCTGGCCCGGATGGACTCCCAGGTCCCAGCGGCCTACCTGGACCAGTCGGGCCCCCAGGGGACAAAGGCATTCCTGGCGAAGTCCTGGGAGCCCAGCCTGGACCCCGAGGAGATGCTGGGCTGCCCGGACACCCCGGACTGAAAGGCATTCCTGGAGACATGGGTCCACCCGGATTCAGGGGTAAGTCCCCGCGGCAGGAGGGGAGCAGGGGCCTGACCCGGCTGCCTGTGGCTTGCAGGGGTGGCTCCGAAATCCCTCCTCGGGGATTTGGTAAGAGGCGACAGCACCATACAGCAGGAGTCTTGCTTTTTCTTTTCCCCACGGAGTTCCAGTGTTCCTCTAGAACAGTGGTTCTCAACCTTCTGGCCCTTTAAATACAGTTCCTTATGTTGTGACCCAACCATAAAATTATTTTCGTTGCTACTTCATAACTGTAATGTTGCTACTGTTATGAATCGTAATGTAAATATCTGATATGCAGGATGGTCTTAGGCGACCCCTGTGAAAGGGTCGTTCGACCGCCAAAGGGGTCACAACCCACAAGTTGAGAACCGCTGCTCTAGCATGTGTTTAAGACAAGAATCCTCATCCCGGGTTCACCTTCTGTAGAAGGAGCCACAGGCAGATGGCCCCACGCCTGGCTGCTTGGCCGGGTTGGGCAGTGACAGAGGCGCCCGACGCAGCCCATGTTTCTGAGCAGAACTTCAGAATAACGTCATCACACACATTCACGGGTCAGATTTTGTTTAGCTGAGGGCAGCTGATTTTTCCGTTGTTCCTTTTTTAACAGATGTTCTATAAATGGAAATTGACTTAAAATATTCAGCTCCACAGACAACTGAAAGAACCGAATGCCTCACCCTGATGTGTTTAAGGCAACCACTTAAGTAGCAGAGGTCATTTAGCCAGTTATTCGTGGCCTGGCCTGTCCAATTCTGTGGGGGAAGCACCCCAGAAACGTGCGCTCAGACCAGCTTCGACCCTGTTGGCCGCGGCTCCCATGACCTCACTTGCTCAGCGCTCTCAGCTCATGCAGCATAGAGTGCTGGTGGTGAAATCCCCTGTCTGTCTGGAGTATTGTGCCAGGAGCCAGGCCTCCCGGTAAAACCTCACCATGGGCAGCACTGCCTGCCTTCTCTCCCGAGACCTCCAGCAGCCACCAGCAATCACACTTTCCCAAGCTGTGAACTCTAAAGCTAGAACCCAAAATAAGTGTCCTCATTTCCCACAGCAAAACTGGAGTGTGTGAGAATGTATGCAGCCTGCTTACTGCGCCCCTTTCTCCCCAATGCAGTTTAAGAAATCAGACAGCTGGGACGTGGGCTTGAGAGTCTGGGCTGGTCCAAGACTAACGTGATCCCTTTCGTTAATGATCCCCCTCCTCCCCCCCTCCCCCCCCTCGCCCCCCCACTGTCTGCCTCCTCTCCCCAGGTCAGCCCTGCGCACTTGGTAGGATGGTCAGGGGCAAATGAGCACGAGACCCTGAGAGTCATTGGAGAAACATTATGCAAATGGCAGTCCTCAGCCCTTCTACTGGTATCAACTGGATGAATGTAACAGACTAAGTTCCAAGAAGAAAGGACAAAATGCCTAAATATGAGGAGGTCCTGGCTGTCAGTGTTTAAAAAACAAAAAAATAGAAGAAAATATATGCTCATAGTTATCTGACTTCTGGCTAGGACAGGATATTCTAGACATAAAATCAAGGAAAAGAAAACACACCCACAAATATGTATGAAATCTGCACACAAATCTTAACATTCTACATGTCAAAACAAAATGAACATTTGAGCAGTAGGGTAAACTTTAAAACAGATATGAAGGAAAATAAGTTAACGTACATGAGGGATACTAAGATCTATAAGAAAAATGCCAAAATCCCCAAAGGAAAATATCAGCGAAGAACAAAGATTTCACCAAATAGCAAAAGCTAGGAGAAAGAACTGTAACTCATAATCAAAAACATGCAGACACCCCCACTTTTTCCTCGGGTTTCTGTCTGTGTTTTAATGTCAGCCCTCATTCCAGAAAGCAGTGGGAGGAAAACGCTTTGGGCAGGCGTGCTGAGAGCTGTGTGATGGTGTGGAGAGAAAACCATAAAGTTCACGTTTGCTTTGACACACTAAGTTGATTTCTAGGACTCGTTCCTAAAGAAATAACTGACAACATGGCCACAGATGTGTGTATGTGCTGGGATATTATTCATGTAGCCATTTAACATGCTTGTAAAGAGTATTTTTAAGGTGTCAAAATGCTCAAAATAAAATGCCAAGTGAAAAAAAGCTAAATTCAAATGTTACTTATAGTGTGATGTCAGTTTCGTAAAACATCTATTTCTGGGTATATGTATGTGAATAGAAAAAAGGCCAGAAGGAAATATACCATGATGTTAGTAAGTATCTCCAGGTGATGGCGTGAGTTCCTTTGACCTTAACTTTTGTACTTCTTTGTATTTCCCAGAGTTCCTACAATCCAGAAAAAAATTAAGTCCTGTTTTTAGAGAACAATTCTGAGGATGTAGATGGACAATACCTATGGGATTGGCCTCACGACTCTTGTCTCGATTGTTGCAGGAAGCCAAGGGATGCCAGGAATGCTGGGCCCAAAGGGTCAGCTAGGTTTCCCAGGGCCTCTAGGGAAACCAGGCCTGCCTGGGCCACCAGGACAGCATGGCTACCCTGGGTCTCCTGGCCAGGAGGGGCCCTTGGGGCTGCCAGGCTCCATCGGCCATGAAGGTAAGAATCCCACCCTCCCATCAAGGGGTCGGAGCCTCACTTGCACTGATGCCTGAACAAACCCCCACCCCACCCCTGGGGAGTTCTCCAACTGCTCCAAGGACCCCCACACCTCTCCAGGAGCTGCAGGGGTTCTGAAAGCACCTACACTGCATCGCCTAAACAACAGAAAGATATCCTCTCACAGTTCTGGAAGCTGGAGGTCCAACATTACGGTGTCGGCAGGGCTGATTCCTCCCGAGGCCTCTGCCCTTCGCTGGTAGATGGCTGCCTTCTCCCTGCGTCCCCAGAGAGGCTGGGAGGTGGCCTTGGTGGTGCCAACGGAAGTCAGGCTCATGTGTCGATCAGGCACCATCCAGAGTGACCCTAGTTCTCCTAGTTGCCGTAGTCAGGTGACAGCTTTGTCCAGGACCATAACTGGTCAACACTAGGGAACCAGGTGTAAGCCAGACGCTTCCCTTCACCCAGGCCCATGGATCCCCGTGAGTAGCTTTGGCTGGTCCAAAACTAACTGTGTCCAAAAACTGAGGCTCCACTCAGGTGGGGCAGATGCTCTGGGCACCGAGCTACCCACTGGTTTTACGGTACCAGAAACCCTGGGCAGGAGGTCTCGGGCCTTCTGCATCAGCGTTCACGGGCCTCAGCAGTTCTCAAACATGGAACACTAGCTAAATACAGAGCATTGTGTGGCTTGTAAAAATCCATACGAGTGCCCTGCCTTAAAGGAGCCTACAGTTTAATGGAGAGAGAATTATACACATAAAAGGCTTGCATTTGGCCAGAGCCAGCCAATGGGGTGACCAGTTTCTCAGGGGCAGGGGAGCTAGGCAGGCTGGACCCATCCATCCTAGGAGGAGAGGAGATGAGCCAGGCATGGAAGATGGGCAGGCAGAGGTGGGAATGCCCAAGGAAAGCTTTGGCGCTGTGATCCCCTAAACTTGCTGGGGAGAGCTTAATCTGAGGAGGACACTGGTGATCTGGAGAGGGAGATCGGGCCCCAGTGTAGAAGGCCTTGAATGCCAAGCTAAGGAGTCAGATCCCCTAGGCAAGGGAGCAGCTGGGGTTTTAACGGAAGCTGCAAGCTGCGTTCAGAAAGCTGGCAGCTATGTGGCAGGAGATGGAGAGGGTGAGCTGGGCAGCAATGGGCGCCCTAATGAGATAATGAGGTGGGAGCAGGGGGAAGGGGAGGGGAAGGCGGGAGCAGCCAAGTGGGCAGGGGCAAGTCCTCCCCTAGAACTTAATCCCCAGGCTGAGCTGCCATGGCCAACAGGGTCAGGCAGCTGGGAGTAGCCTATGGGACCACATCCTGACTTAGAGTTGGCAGAGCCCCCTGTACCCACCTGGTATCTCACCTGTCTAGCTCCCCGCGCCTTTGGGTTCCAAAGGCAAGAGGCTCAAGTGGAGAAAGTCAGATTCGGGGAGAAGCCACATTTGCCTCCAGCTTTCGGAGAAAGACCTCTTTAGAAAGGCCAGCCCTGTGGGTTTTCTACAGACTCTGGCCACACCTTTAAAACTCACCTTTATAGTTATAGTTTCATGTTTTCCTTCCAAGAAGTGTTTCTTATCCAATAAGTTTTTGTAATTTAAGCATATCATGAAAGGCATTCTCTCTGTATGTGGTGTGTCCATCCGGGTTATTTTTCTCTCCCCTCTCTTGGACAGGTCTGCCAGGAGAAAGAGGGGAACCAGGTGATGCAGGTGTCCCTGGCCCTTTGGGCATGAAAGGTGTCCCCGGTGACAGAGGCGACCCTGGTCTGTTGGGTGAGACTGGTCCTCCAGGAAACCCTGGCTTTAAAGGAATGGCCGGAATGCCTGGTACCCCTGGGCCAAAAGGTAACTGTACACCATGACGAGGAATTCCCTCACAGGGGGTTGGGCAGGCTACACGTGGTCATGGGACAGCTCTGCCAGGGGAAGACATCCAGGTGCCTACAGGCTGGAGCCTGGAGACTCCTGGCCCTGGAGGCCTCAGATACTGGGAAAACCGGCTGATGCTGCTTAGGTGGGCGTGGCCGATGTGCCCAAAATGCTGATTTCTTAACTTACCAGAGAGCGACTGCCTGAGGCACAGGACTTATTATCATCCGCAGAAATCTGTGGAGGCTGAATTCAAACCCAGTGCCTGGCTGGCAAACAGAACCAAAACAAAGGGCCTGGCTTGGTCGCCAGCATCGGTTTATTTGCATGTAACTGAGAACAACTTATCTAGAAGTGCAGCCCTCTGGCCATGGACTGTTGCCAGAGACACAGTAGTCTGACCTTCCCATGGTTCTCGGCCAGACCCCCATGCTGGGGGGGTGGGGGTTGGGGGGAGTGTGACACATGTTAATTCTAGTGCCCCTTCGCACCTCTTCTCCATGGGCCCTCAGACCTAGGACTCCGCGTACTTTTCCTCGCGTCTTTGTGCCTGACCACTGTTCATTTGCCTTCGCCTTCTCCCCAGTGGCCAGAGGGCAGATGGGCTGCTTCTGTAGCCCTCAGTCTGAAGTAGGTCAGCAGGCAAGCCTCTTGGGAAATGGTATCCTGCAAATTCCTATTTTAGGTCAAGAATCTTAGCGTATTCTCACATGAGTCACATGGGAATGTCACAGACGAGTGAGATTGAAATAGCCATGCCTTTATCCATGCCTAACTCAGGGCTTTGCTTGTTTGCTCCGCAGGTCTTAGAGGTTCACCTGGGATGGATGGTTTCCAGGGCCTGCTTGGGGTGCAAGGAAGACCTGGGCTGCCGGGACACAAAGGAGAGCCTGGAAGGTTTGGTGTTCCGGGGCCAAAGGGCCCAATTGGGTTGCCAGGTGGCAAAGGTATGCCTACTTCTCTGAAGGTCTTTCCCACGGGGTTGACACTCACGTTCATGAGGGCATAACACTGCCCAGAAGCAACCTTTTAGAAACCCAAAAAGCCAGGCACAAACTAATAAAAACTAGGGCTAGGGAATAGTTGGGGAATGGCTGTTAATGGGCACGGGATTGCTTTTAGGAGTGATGATGATAGTCTAAAGTTAGATGGTGGTGATGGTTGCTCAACTGTGAGCACATTAAAAGCCATTGAATTGTTTTCTTTAAATGAGTGGATTGCATGGTATGTAAATTATATCTCAATCAAGCTGTTTTTCAGAAATTGAATGTAACTCTTCAAAAAGTTAAAACGTTTACAAATTCTTAGAAACATAGAAATTACAGTCTAGGTAGGGTACTACATTTACCAGGCTTCCTACTCACGCTTAAATTTTCAAATAATCTTCATGTTAACTGGGGGTTTACAAGCCACTGAGCAAAAACTGATATTTTTAAATGAAGTTACACTTGGATTCTGTGCCATTTTCTTTCCGACTCCACTACCCCGCCCCTTCCAGCCTCCTTGGAATGAAGTAGACCGTGGGGGCCCCTTCCCGCCACTAGACAGCAAGCTATCGGAGGACCGGAACAGTGTATAGCACCTCTGTTCCCCTCCATATCTAGCCCTGTGCTACAGACTCAGTAAATGTCCAGTGAATGAAACTGCGTTCTTTCCGTTCAGCTGAATCTCCCTGACCTGCTGCCCTCCATTCAGTGAACACAGATTCTGGGACATTCTCAGCCTGAACCTTGTGGCACAATTCTCTGACTTGTCCACAGCCTTCCAGACCCCCTGGCCAGTGTAGGAACCCCTCACAAGTTCCCTTGCAACACCCTACCTGCAGAGTCCTGAGACCTCCCAGCTCTGGCTGACCTGCTGTGGGTGCTGAGGCCCAGCTGGTGCCCACAAAAAAGGATTGAGCTGGTGTCTCTCCTCGTGATTGTGTTTGATCGCTGTCTCACCAGAGTGTGAATACATAACCTTCCCTCATGTTCTGTGTTACGGTCACACTCATCCCTGTATTGCCTGGCAGCACTGTTAGGGGAGCAGCTCCCTCCGTCCCGATGTGCCCTGTGCCCACACCTCTGTTATAGAGAGGCGTGGGGGCAGGGAGAAGACAGGGGTGTGTCTGTCCGAGCCCTTCACCCCAGTGCACAGGCTCCAAGCCAGGGACGCATGCCACCCCTCCACTCAGAGCCTCTCTGGGCTCAGGTTCTGAGGGACAGCTCCGCCTTGGTGTTTATGCCTGGTCCAGAGGTCAAGTGAAATGATTGCATTCTCTTCCCTTCCAGGAAGCCGGGGGGAACAGGGTCCCCCAGGACCACCTCCCCGCATCGATGAAGAAATTAGATACCTTAAAGGGGACAAAGGGGATGTAGGACCTATGGGATTGAAGGGCTACCTGGGATTAAAAGGTGAGGTGGCATCCAAAGATCCAGTCTGGCCTCTGAGGTGTCAGGTCTGGGGTCCCATCCCTCTCTGCCCAAACCCCCTTTCCCCTGTGCCCACCCCTGCCTCTCCAGTCTGAAGGGGCAGCAGCTTCTGCACCACCGACACCCCTGGGCCCACACCAGCCTTCCCTGTGTTCCGGCCCTTCTGATACCCTGACATCTCCCCGCCTGGGCTCTCGGGTGGTTCTTCGAGGCCTGATTCACCTTGCCTCCAATTTTAAGACTTGCAGCACTTGGGATGGCAAAATTTAAAGCCTGGAAGGGGGAGCACCAGAGCGTCACACTCGGGGTCTTCCTGCAGGTGTTCCGGGAATGCCAGGGGTCCCTGGGATATCAGGCGTCCCTGGGTTGCCTGGAAGGCCCGGCTACATCAAAGGAGTGAAAGGAGACATCGGAGTTCCCGGCCTGCCTGGTGTGCCAGGATTCCCTGGTGTGCCAGGCTCCCCTGGAATTACTGGGTTTCCAGGTTTCGTAGGAAGTAGGGTGAGTGCCTTTTACTCCACGTCTTCTTGTCAACTCCTCTCCCCTTGCTTGTTGGCCAGAGTGCCGTGGGCAGCATTTACGGTGTATGAGTGGCCAAGGCACGGGTCCAGGGCTGTGTGGGCCCCTGCGTCAGTGTAAGGACATGCCGTGCTCATTCGACACCGTGGGGGTTGGTGCCGCCCAGGCCCCGCTGCCCTTTCATGAGTTCCTATTGGATGAAGCACGGTGTCTGGATTTCTTCATGGGAACCTAGAGGACAAAATTGAATTTCTAGAGATTCGAGCTCTAAACTCGAGCATACATGTTACATCAGGACCGAAAACCCAGTGCTGAATCATAGGATCTTAGTCCAGTCTTGTGTGCAGCTAGTCAGGTCAGTTTCCACGTTCCCAGCAGCTTTGTCCATGATGGTCAAGAACTGGGTAACATCAACAGGAAACAGAATAAATAAACATGGTACCTTCAGACAGTGGACTAGTGCACAGGAGTAAAATGAGAATGATTGATAATTGCAAAAACACAAATAAGTCTCAGTTTTTATGTTGAACGAAATAAACCAGAAACATACAATACAATTCCATTTTTATGACAGGACTACTTGATAGAGGCAAATCAGAAGAGAGGCAGGATGGTTGAGTAGGAAAGGGCACCAAGGTACTTTCTAGAGTGCTGAATGTTCTCTATGTTTATCTGGGTATCATATGAGTAAGAATTCATTGAACATCTAAGATGAGTGTATGGCGCTGCATATAAGTCATGTTTTAATAAAGCAAGCTGCAAGAAAGAAAACTAGAGCGTTGTCTCAGCAAGGGTATAGCCTCTGGCACATCCTCCCTCTCCTCCCACAGAATGGGGCTTCATTAATAATTTAGAGGCGCAAGTTAAGCCATGCTAGGAAAGGGCAGTTCTGAAGTCACAGGTTGATGCTAAAATAGAAACCAGAGGGAGTAAGGTAGACCAGAACACCCACTCTCCCTGTGAGGTGGAGGCACTTCAGGGAAGAAAACCATGTTTTCTTTGGAGTCACAGAGTAATTCAGACATCATCCCAATCTCAGTATCAACAACAAACATTGCTTAGAAGAAATCTCACTCTCTCCATAGATGGATGTGCACAGCCATGTAATAGAGAGCAAGTTTGAGAATCAGGCAGCCCAAATCAGTATCCCAATTCTGCCCCTTAGTAGCTGAGTGACCTTGAGCATAATATTAACCTATCTGTGTCTCAGTTTCCTCACCTGTCAATAGCATCTGCTTCATAGGGTTGTTGTGAGGCTTAAAAAGCTCTCGATGCCCTAGCCAGGTGGCTTCAGTGGTTGGAGTATCATCTTGTGCACCAAGTTTGTGGGTTCGATTCCCAGTCAGGGTACATACCAAGGGCGTGTACAGGAGGCAGGCAACCAATGGATGTTTCTCTCTCTCTTTAAAAAAATAAAAGCACATCCTCCAGTGAGGATTTAAAAAAAAAAAAATCAGGCTCATAGGGTGAGGTTGCAATCAGCATGGTTATTCTCACCACCATCATGACCATGATCTGCACCAGTGATGTTACTAATTTCAATAAAGCTGTCAACCCTGTTTCATTTTACTACATTTAATAAGAAGGGGTAAGCAAACCACCTTCTTAAAAAACTTCAGGAGTTTTCTATAAAATGATAGCATCCCAAACTTTGGGTGTTGTTTTTGGCATACCAAATCGTTGGGTACGCTAACCTTCAAAATTATAAACTTATTTCATGAACAGCCTTTTAAGATCATTTTATGTTTGACTCTAGGGTGACAAGGGTGCTCCAGGGACAACAGGTCTTTATGGCGAGAGTGGCCGCACGGGTGATTTTGGTGAGTGTCGCTTGGGCGGGGAAAGAGAGCATCCACACCCAGAGCACTCTGGGGAGCTGCAGTGATGTCAGATCTGCAGGTGCCATTAGTTATTGTGAAGCATTGTTCTTATTAAGGATGTAGCACGACAGAAGTTACCAAACTAACCACCTGTTCCCAACCATCTTTTTTGCACCTAACAGGTGATGTTGGAGACACTATAAATTTACCAGGAAGCCCGGGCCTGAAGGGGGAACAGGGTGCCATTGGAACACCAGGTACCTAAGTCATTCTCCATCTCTTCCTCTCAGCAACAGCCCTGACCCTTTGTGCTGTCACATATGAGCGGGCTTGCCAAATCTATCACTATTTGGTAAGCATTATAGACCATGCTGGAGGGAATGGTTTGAGGTCTTCCAGCCCAGTGTGCAAGGGAGACTCTGAATTCTTCATTAAAGTAAAGCTGAAGACAAAGTCAAGGAACCTCTCTGAAAGGGAAAGTAGCCAGAATCAACACTCATAAATCAACATTTTATATGGTCCATAAAATGAGACTCATGAAGAAGCAGAGCCTGGCTCCCAGGGCACATTATAGGGCATGAGCAGATGATAGGGTGACTGGAGCTTCTTGTAAACAGTGAAAGGTCAGTGGGAGTCGTGCCCATCTCTTGAGTAAGACAAGAAGGGGTAGCCCCTGGCCCTGTGTGCACTGAGGGTCCTCATGTGAGGGCACGCCTCTCTGAGCATTCCTGAAGTCCAAAGTCAGAATTCTTGCATATAATCAGACCCCAAGGGACTTTTGGTAGAATTATGTCTTCTGGAAATTTTATCTTGGGGGACCTCACACTGCTTAAGCTGCCTGGACCCCCAAGTCTTTCTAGGGATAATCCTGGTTGAGGGGGAGTCTGTTCATGTGATTGGCCAATGGGAGGATGCTGAGCTGGTTCTTTACTTAGAAACTAGAAAGAGCTGCAGATTGGAAAGAAGTATTCAGTCTAGCATGGGATCAGAGGACCACCAGACGGGAATAGGCAGCCTCATCGATGAGCCTCTCTGGACTCACGTGGATCTATAATTTGGTCTCCCGATGGCTTTCTTTTCAGTCACAGGGTACCCCGGGCTGCTGAGCCTTCTGGCTCTTGCTTGGCTAAATCTCCTGTCCTAAATAATTATACTTTGGCAGTTTGGTTTATAACAGCAGAAATGCGAGACCTTTGCCACGTGTCACTAATGACCTCATGTGTACAACTGAAAATGTGTCAGAGAAGAGAAATTGCTTTTCCCCAAGAATAATGGTTGTTTCCCTTGAGTGTTTAGGTTTTAGTTAAACTGTGGGCCCAGGAAATAGAATCTCACACCCTGTCCATCGCCAGGGGCAGGGAGGCAGTGACCGTTGTATCAACCATGCTTGGGGGTGTTCCATTCACCCTAAGACAAGTGAGGTGTGTGCCTAAGTGGGATCAGCTACAGAGCCTGGCCTGTGTGACAGAGGGAGTGGGTGTGGAGTCCTGGGTCAGATCAGCTCCCACATGTGACAGGCACTGGAAAGCCTGGGACCAGACTTGGTCTCTCAGAGGATGAAGCAACAAGCTACATTAGACTCCCTCAGTTTGGGTGGAGATAATGGCCAAGGTGTATGAAAGAAGATGAACAGGGTACATAGGGGTTTGAGCAGTTTTTCAAAATAGTAAAAGAATCAATAGAAAATAAGCAGAACTTCTTAGGTGGTTTTTCTTTAAGACCACAACAACAACAGTATTTTGTCTAAGCCATAGCCTCATAGATTTAAAAAGACACTGGACAAAAGTGATTGTGTGGAATTCACGTTGGTCTGAAGTTTTCAAAATCCCAGCGTACCAGAAATCACCACAGCATTTGACAGAACATTGTCACTAGCATGAAGGTAGCACTTCTTTATGTCTGTCCAAGACCACCTCCAAATGACCTGAGGTGCTTGTTAAAATGCAGATTCTAGGCCTTCCCCCAGACCTGCCAAGTCACCTTTGGGAGAAACTCAAACATCTGCACGTTTAACAAATTCCCCAGGTTTCCATTGCACATCACGCATTAAAAGCCACTCTGATAAGGTCTCTGATTAATTATCTATTGATGCTCAACAAGGTACCCAAAATGCAGTGGCTTGGGACATCAACAAGCAAGTATTATCTCAGACATTTTCTGAGAGTCAGGAATTCGGGAACAAGGTGGTTCTGACCCACAGTCTCCCATGAGATTCCAGTCTGACATCGGCAGGGCTACATCATCCGAAGGCTGGATTGGGGCTGGAGAATCCTCCTCCAAGATGGTGCTCTCACACGGCTCTTGGTGGGAGGCCTCCATTCCTCAACACAAGGGCCTCAGAGCTGCTTGAGTGTCCTCACAACATGGCAGCTGGCTTCCTCCCCAGCAAGCAAAGTGACAAAGTGAAAGCAAGGAAGAATATTATGTCCTAAGCTTGAAGTGACACACTGTGATGTCCACAGTATCCCGGTGGTGACACAATTCAGCCCACTCAGTGTGGGAGGGAACTACATGAGGGTGTGAACACCAGAGCGTGAGGACCCCTGGGTGCCGGCTTGGAGGCTGCTGATCACAGGCTCAGAGGGAAGAACTAGGTAAAAAGTCCGTTGATGAAGGAACATGTGTTAGCTAACCCCATTCACAACAGAAGTGCAAAGTGTGGGATGGCAGCATCCTTTAACTCGCATTCCCTTGAACCCTACAAGCATGAAGCCCCAGTTCGATGCAATGCCGATGGTTTGTTCCAAGCAGCAAATCTGTGGTTACAGGTCTAAAGGGATTCTTTGGAGAGAAAGGAACAGCAGGTGACATCGGCTTCCCCGGGATAACGGGCACAGCAGGAGCCCATGGCTCTCCCGGAGTTGTCGGGCAAGCAGGTAAAGTCTCCTGTAGTCACGCAGCCTTCCTCCAGCGCACGCACTCCCCTGGGCATGGCTTGACAGTTCAGTGGCCAGTGAGGCAGAGTATGGCTGAGCCCCCCAATCTCCAAAACCCCAGAACAAAGGCAGCCAATCTCACCAAGGAAGGAGTTGTCTGCTAGGTTCGCACTTCACCCGAGGAAGCTCGCTCTTACGTGTTGCCCATTCACCTCGGGTCAAATATGCAGAAACAACCAACCTGGCTGTGGGGGACGCACAGGGGAGCAGTGGAGGGGCGGTGTGGCCCAGTGTCTGTCTCTCCATAAACACAGCCTAGGTTCTTGTTCCGGGATCTCGTCCATGAATTTGAATATGCAGAAATTCCTTTGGGGATCCCAAGGTAATGACCAGAAGCAAACAGTGAACTAGTTTTGTGCTTCTTGGCTATTACTGCTTTTGCTTTGTTTGCTTCTGCCCAGGACCCGTGATTCTGACAGGCTAATCCTCCAGGGCTGGTTTCGTGGGTTTTCTCCAAACTTCTGTTTGGATGATAGGATGAGAATAAGAAAACACAAGCTGTTCTCTCTTTGGCAAGGCTGAGCTAACCCCGCTGAACTTCAGTGTAGGGTCCAAGCCACATCCATTCCCTGCTTGAAGGGAAGCTGGTCCTTTCCCAAGCACCCCCTCGTGTCCCCTGCAGGCAGGCCCTGAGGCTGGGCAGGTAACGCTCTCCCAGGGTCCTCAGGGTTCCTGTGTCTGACTTATGGATGTGTCCCCCTCCCCCAGGCTTCCCAGGACTGACAGGCCAGCAGGGACCACAGGGAGACCCTGGCCGGGCCGGAGTGCCCGGCACCAAAGGAGATTATGGCTGGCCAGGTGTTCCGGGCTTACCAGGTAAGACAATCCCTCCCTTCACAGACACAAGCGCACAATGGTTCAAGAACAGATGCGCCAGTGGAGGAGAGGCACCGTTAGCCAGGCTAGCCTCCCTCCACGCTGTTTTCTCCAAGACCATGTGAGATAAAAGGCAGGTGTGTGTGTGTGGTTTACTGTCCACACAAAACACATCGGGAACAGGATTTGCAGTTGTCCAAGCCCATTGGTAAAAAAGACAGCTATGCCAGTGTGCAGAGAAGTGCTTTGCTCCCCAGAATGATGAATGAAAACTGCCCGGAAGCCTCAAGGCCCACTCCCCAATCAGCTCACGGGCAGTCCAGAAGGAACTGGGGGGGGGGGGGGGGGGGGGGCGACAGACACCACGCTGTTCCTCCACAGGCTTCCCAGCCTCCCACTGATCGAGGACCAGTGGAACCCGTGGCGAGATTTTAGAGAGTTATGCAGCCTGACCTGGACAGGCCACTGCTCCAGGGACAAGCCCTCCATGCTGGGCAGGCCTTGGTCAGGGACAGGCCCCCAGCTGCTCTGTTGCTCAGTATTCAAGGTGACCCACCCACCTCCATACTCACTGTCCACACCACAGGAAGAATTGCCACCTGTGTCCTGTGTCCTACTTTAAATATATTTTTATTGATTTCAGAGAGGAAGGGAGAGGGAGAGAAAGATAGAAACATCGATGATGAGAATCATTGCTTGGCTGCCTCCTGCACGTCCCCTAATGGGAATCGAGCCTGCAACCCAGGCATGTGCCCTGACCAGGAATTGAACCCTGACCTCCTGGTTCATAAGTTGATGATCAACCACTGAGCTGTGCTGGCCGGGCTCCTGCATCCTACTTTAGAAATGTTTGTCCTTGAGAATCCAGAGGGATTGGAACTAATGCCAGGCTACTGGTTCCAGGCAATTTTCACAAACCAAATATGTCTAATGACTCAAGCTCCAAGGAGAGGAACGGAATGCACCACTTCCCAATTCCCTCCCGGCTCTAACGAGTCTGTAAGGATTTTAGGAAATCAATTTTTACGTTAAATGGTTCTCTCAGGTGACATAAAAGCACATGTCAGATTGTATGCTGAACTGCTTCCTGTTTGTGGGGCTTTTGAATAAATTGGATGGGTGATCGTATTATAGCAAATGAAAACATGTTGGATTATTTTAAGGGTTTCCTTCTTTGCTCTCCCATGCATGAAATAACCATGAGTGAAACCCACACAGGTTCAGCGGGCAGCCGAGGCATCGGGGGATTAGACGGCTTGCCAGGCACCAAAGGCTTTCCCGGATCCCCAGGTACCCATGGCCCTTGCAACTACTCGGGGACAGGGGCAAGGGGTGGGCTGGGAGGGCCATCTAGGATGCCAGGTGTGGTGGGGGGAGTTCCAAGAGCAGGACTGCTCCGTGAGGACTGTTTGATCATCCCTGAGGCCCTGTGGACTCGGGGTCCCTGTGGTTCTAAAGACACTGAGATGGGATCCCTAAGAACCCATCCCCTTAAGTCAGACGTTGTGTCGAACAGAACCATCGGGCTTTTAGAGGGAGAGAGAAACAAATGGTGTGCTCTTTCAGCAGCATCTGTAATCTTTCATTTCATTGGCACAGGGAAGGCAGCTGGGGCCCAGCCTGTGGTGGGGCTCTCCTTGTGCTTTGAAATGGATCCTACTGTCTTAGTCAGCTTGAGCTGCTATAACAAAACACCACAGACTAGGCGGGGCGGGGGGGGGGGGGGGGCGCTCAAATGACAGACAGTTATTCCTCACAGTTCTGGGGACTGGAGGTCTGAGATCTGAGCATTGGTACAGTCGAGTCCTGGTGCGGGTCCTCTTCCTGGCTTGTACATGGCCACCTTCTCCCTACCTGGTGGGGAGAGGGAACACACTCTCTGGGGTCGCTAATAAGAACACATCCCATCCTGGGACCCATCCTCTTCACCTCATTTACATTGAATCATCTCCCAGAGGCCCCACCTCCAGAAACCATCACATTGGAAATGAGGCCTTCAACATATGCATGCTGGGGAGACAGTTCAGTTCAGAGCAATGATGTGCCAGCCTCAGGTTGTGGGACACTGAGGCCATGTAACAAACTGAGATTGATGCCGCTGACTTCCGGTTTTCCATGTTTGAGTCTCACAGAAGGGCACTACTGTTCCTTTACTTGTGAAGGTTAACGTGGCGTGGTTGAAGATGCTGACGTCCCACTGCTTAACCCTCTACAGGTGCAGACATCCACGGAGACCCGGGTTTCCCAGGTCCTGCTGGGGACAGGGGTGAGCCAGGAGAGGCCAACACCCTGCCGGGTCCTAGCGGAGCCCCGGGACAAAAGGGGGAGCAAGGAATTCCAGGTGAGGCCAGACACTTCCAACATTACCATCTGCATAACCAGAACCCGATATGCTGTTGGGTGGCCAGAGAGGGAGAGATGTGAAGTCATGCTTGTCAGGTCACCCATCCGCCCTCTGAATGGGGTTAGAAAAAAGTCCCTTGAGGATGGAGATGAGACCCAGCCTGGGAGGAAGTGAGAGACCTCAGTTCCACACGGTGCACACAATCCTGGCCATAGCCCGCGCTCACACAGCATCGCAGTATCGTGACTGGTATCACACGGCATGTATTAACATCCGATTTACACAGCATGCTGTTCAGACTCTGCAGCTGACCAGAGAGGGAGGACACAAGAGCAGGAACTAGCTTGCTTTCATTCCTGTGCGTATATGTCGGCTAAATGCCTGGCTCAATATTGGTTCAAGGTTAATAGTGTGAAACTGTAGGGTAACTCCGTTGGACCTCTGTTGAAGGAGTTACGCATGCTCAAGGATATCCCAAAATTACCTGGAAGGGTCCTATTACGTGTTCACCTGGGCAGCATCAGTTTCTCAGAACTCTTTGCATGTATTGTGTAGCTCCCTACACTCTGTCAAGGGGACCTTGAACATGTCTCAGGCTCCCAAACAGCCCTGAAGCATAGTGACTCCTTTCTAAAGCTGTTGTCCCCTCACGAAGTCCTCGTCCTGCATGAAAGTCACGGTAGCCCAGTGACAAGTGGCTTCTGAGTGGCCCTGGAGGCTGGAGTAGACCTTTCACTCTGCCCACCGGGCCGCTGGGGAGAGCGAATGGTGACTTTCAGGGGTGACATTCACCAATGGCTGGTCAGGACCCGCACTCTTCTCTAAGTATCGGGAAATAATGTCAATCTACAGAAGTTTCCGAAGCTCCAATTTGCAGCCTCAATTATTTCTGCAGCTGATGTTCGGACTTCGGATCAGGATTTGCCTAGGAGTTTTACAAAATGGCCTTTCGGCGATCTGGCATTAGGCAGGGCTTTTATTTCAATACTGAGGGACATTCGTGGAGGCCACGGAGAAAACAGAGTTATTTTGACCCTGATGGCAGCAAACTAACTCGTGCTCATACCCTGTCCCCAGTAAGAGAGGCCTAGACACTGTAGTTAGTGAAGTTCAGTATGTTTTCTTGGGAATCTGGCCAGTGTGGAGCTTCTAACCCAAGAGTTTCGTCGTTAGTCACTGCCACTCACCATCTCTTTCAGTTTCTTTGTGAGAATAGTTAGAAGCAACTCAATTGGTGTCAATTTATATCAAACTCCAGATCTCGGCTAATTAATCCCCTTGATCAAGTAAACGCGCTTGCTTATTGCCTGTAACTAGTGAGACCAAGACAACACCTCTCTAAACGCTTCTCCTGGCACGCGCTTTGTACCACCCGGAATTCCTGTCCCCTGTGCTTGGCGCCAGACCCTCCCAATGGAAAAGTCTCTTCATGTGAAAGTCTCTTCATGTTGCTGATGAATCGGGATTAGTCATGAAGCCACGTGGGGGACACAAGAGACCACTGTCTCACAGATCATCACTGTGTGGCCCCAGCTCACTCCTCCCTCTACATAGAGATGATGGACCTGGATACTGTGACGTTCTGATTTTTTGCGGCGTTCTAGTACTAACCTGAGTCCCCAGACCTTAAGGCAAAACAAATACTCACAGGACAATTGGGGGAGAAACTAGTCCCCATCCCTGCTGGCCATTTGTCTTGCCACTGCCTGGGCAGCAGCATGCCCACCTGGCACGGAAGAGCACCCATAAAATGTTGTGCTGGCGAAAGCACAGGGAGGAATACGATGCCCACAGACAATCCTTAGGTGAGGATTGCCCTCAGGATCTGTCCTCGATTGGTGCCGAAGGGCTCCAGCCTTTGACTCAAATGCAGTCAATTCTTGCTACTTGCAGGAGTTGTGCTCTATAAAATTGCTGCAAACACTGAATTAAGGAATACCGAACCATTGCTCCTAGAGGGAGTGCAGGGTTTGGTTCCTGCAAGCCCCATTCACATATTCATCCACTGATCAAATCATAACTTTGTTTTATGTATCTTTCTGGTGAAAGGCACCTTATTCAATATAAATTGTTGATTGATTAACATTGACCTCATGCCATCAGCACTATAACTCATGCCTGAAGGAAGCTCATCTTACATTTCCTTTTTGTTTGTTTGTTTTGAATATATATATATTTTATCTTCACTGGAGAGATATGTTTTTATTTAATTTTTTTTTTTTTAGAGAGAGGAAGGGAGAGGGGGAAAGAGACAGAGAGACAAACAGACAGATGGATGTGGGAGAGAAACATTGATTGCTTGCCCCTCACACACACCCCCACCAGGGATCAAACCCACAACCTTTCAGTGCACGGGACGATGCTCCAACCAACTGAGCCACCTGGCCAGGGCCTAACACGTTTTCCACATGAGGCACCTGAGCTTAGGAACACCAGACAGCACTTTGGCACTGTGCTTGGGGACCAGTGTAAACACTGAAATCACCAACAAGAAGCACAAACATGCAAAAATTGTGGCACTAAATAGACATAAAAGGATCCTTGTTTACACTGAGTTGCATGAGGACCTCAGCAGGGACTGAAATTTCCTGACTCTCCTGCTTGTCCAGGAGTGCCACGAGGATTGATTTAGAGTCACCATAAACCTTGGTGCACAGGCCAAATGCAAGTACAGAATCTGTGAGCAATGAGGATGGGCTCTGTCCATAGTGGGACCCAAGACACTGAAGTAGCCACAGAGAGAACTGAAAATGTCAAGGTGGTCCAGAGGCCTCCTCTTGCCAATACTGGAAACTTCTGTCCCATCACAAGTGCTGGTGGAGCCAGCAGACCTCACTGCTCAGGTGATGCTGCCAGGGCAGGCCACATGGCGGTGGGTAGGGGGTTGGGGACACGGTGAGGCAGTCTCTGAGCAAGTAGCCTCCTGTGAGAATGAGATCCAAGCAGAGGTGGGTCCAAGGGACCCTCTCAGCAGCAGACGGGGCTGGTGGAAGTGGGGGCCCCAAGGCCACTGCCTCCCTCTACCCATCTCAAGAACTGTGCTCGGCGTTCCCTTCCGCCACCGCCTCTCCTGGGCGGCTGTGCTCCTGGACAGGTGATAGCGGGCGGGGAAACAGCACATGAAGAAGTCGATGCCGAAACTAACAGCAACCCCTCCTGTTTCCCTCCTCAGGGGAACGAGGCCCAGTTGGGAATCCAGGACAACAAGGGTTTCCAGGGTTCACACCCCCTTCCAACATCTCTGGGTCACCTGGTGACCAAGGGGCCGCGGGGATATTTGGCCTGAAAGGTAAGCAGGGCACTTTGGGGCCCACACACAAGGCCCAGCTCTGGGCTTCCACTCGTGTGAGGGTCTAGCTCACAGAGACAGAAAGGAGAATGGGGGTCGCCGGGGCTGGGGAGGGGGAAGGGGAGTTAGTGTGTAATGGGGACAGAGTTTCCGTTTAGGATGATGGAAAAGTTCTGGGGGAGATGGTGGTGATGATTGTATAACATGAATGTACTTAATGCCATGAAACATGGTTAGAACGATAAATGTGTGCCACTTGTATTTTACCACAATCAAAAGAACAAAGGTGCCCAGTGTTGCAAACTTGCTGAAGACCATCCCCTACATAGATGGCTTTCCGTCTGGCCTCCTGGGTGCTCCCCCACCACCACCGCCCGTCCCTCCACTCCCCCCCGCACCCCCCCCTGCTGTGAGTTCCGCTCCCCATGGCCATGATGGTGCCTTCCTCCTGCTTAAACCCCCCTTTCTTGTGACTCATGTCGACAGGTTATCCAGGCCCCCCGGGGCCACCGGGGCCTGCTGCTTTTCCTGGAAGCAAAGGCGAAGAGGGGAGCCCTGGGGCTCCAGGAAACCCAGGGACCAAAGGATGGGGTGGGGACCCCGGGCCCCAGGGCCGGCCTGGCGTGTTCGGTGTCCCAGGAGAAAAAGGTAACTGCCCACACGAAAGGGTCCTGTCCTCAGGGAGGCTGGCAGCAGTGGGCAGACGTGCTGGCGCCCCCGCCCAGGCAGGTGTCCTTAATGTCCTCCTTGTCTCGAAGGGTCCAGAGGTGAGCAAGGATTCATGGGCAACATAGGAATCACCGGAAGTGTGGGTGACCGAGGCCCCAAGGGACCCAAAGGAGAACGAGGACTCCCAGGTAAGTGGCCGTGGGCATGTCTGCGCCCTCTCAGATCTGCTGCTGCCCGGAGTGGCCTCTAGAACAATTCCTGCCCCTTGGGGCATGGGGGCTCTAAAGCCAGCTTTTGTCAAGTGCAAAGAGGAAAGCAAGATAGGTCTGCAGGCACTCACACGGGTGAAGGAACGTAATTCTTGGGACCCGGCTGGTGTGGCTTGCTGGTTAGAGTGTTGGGTCAAGCACTGAAGGGTCACAGGTTTGAGTCCCGGTCAAGGGCACATACCTGAATTGCAAGTTCGATTCTCTCTCACTCTCTCTCCCCTCTTTCCTTCCTCCCTTTACTCTCTCTAAAAATCAATGGAAAAAATATCCTTGGGTGAGGATTAACAAAAAAAAACGAAAGAAAGAAATTCTTGGAAGGGCAGGCACTGAGCGGCCTTTAAGATGAGTTATTACTGCCCATCTTCGTCTCTAGGAAGTAAGAGTGTTCTAGAACGCTCCAAGGTTGGTTTCAACAAGTAAACAATGGGATAGAAATCAGAGCAAGAAAGCAAGTGGTCCCCCGTGTCAACTGGCCTTCCTTTTTCCTTTCCAGGCACCCCCGGTCCTTTGGGATCCCCAGGGATTGCAGGATTCCCCCCGCAGATGACTATCCAGCCGGGACCAGTGGGTCCGCAGGGAAGAAGAGGCCCCCCGGGGATGCAGGGAGAGATGGGACCCCAGGGTCCCCCAGGAGAACCAGGTAGGAGCCTTGCTGTAGGGCCACCAGGGAAAGGCTCCTTGTCTTATTTGCTTTGTTTTCACTGCTGTTTTCTCACTGAAAAGCATTTGTTAAGCCTCAGTGCCTCTCTCCCCGCGTCACTCACACCTGTTTCGGTGACTCTGCAGGCTTCCGCGGAGCTCCAGGGAAGGCAGGGCCCCAGGGAAGAGGTGGTGTGTCTGCCAACCCCGGATTCCGAGGAGACCTGGGGCCCATGGGGCACCAGGGGCCACTGGGCCAGGAAGGTGAGTGATGGACGATGAAAGGGGGCTGCGGGCAAGGGCTTCTTCCAGGCCCGCTGTGGTCTGACAGATGGACTGTGGTGTGCAAGGAGGGAGTAAAGGAGCGCTGAGAGAGACACGCAGAGAGAAGAGGCTGCACCCCTTCTGCTCTGAAACCCCAGCTCAGCTCCCAGGACCCTCGCTGCAGCCTTGGTCCTGGGTGCACGCCCTAACACCTGCACCCAGCAGAGCACCTGGGCCCAGCAGAGCACCTGGCACAGAACCTCCAGGACAGGCTGGCTTCTTTCCTTCTTCTGAGGCCTGTGCGGGTGCCTCTGAGAAGGAAGCACCTGACACACCTGAGAGATAAGATTTGTAAAGATCTGAAGGCTGAGACAATGAGATGAAAGCAACCAATTACATCAACAGGAGTCTCATATTACTAATTTCTTAAAATTATTTGTACATGTGCAGGATGGGATAGGCCAGAAATAATAGCTAGTCATGCAAAAAAAAAAAAATCTTGAGATGTCATCCACCTGTGCTCATCACAGTATGAGGCTGCATTATCACCTCCCACATCTCAGGAAGCAGCAATCTGCTACCCTCCGGATGGACTCACCCACGGCCGGATTGTGTAACGTGGGGGATGCACATCTGGAGACGCACATGGACAGATAGGAGCCATCCAGGCGAGGAGACCGAGACAGCGCAGGGCAGGGGGGATGTCCTAATGAGAAAGGGAAAGTGGCGAGAGTGAAAATGCCCTTGCAGGGGAGAGGTCATGGGAGCACCATCAGGACAGCTAATGTCAAACACTTGAAGGGTTGTCCTGTTGAAGGCAGAGTAGACAGTCTGTCCTCTGACGGGAGAATCCAGCCTCTGGAGTGGGTATTTCTAGCCCCAGGATGGCCCAAGTGTGCATTGAGCTGCCTCCAGGAAAAGGAGGCCTGCCGCTGGGGGTAGAGGAGCCCATTGGTTGGGCCTGTGCACTAAGGTTTATGTAGACTCCACCATTGTAGGGAGGCTGGACTTTGATACATCTGGGGCCCCTTCCAGGTGTTCTAGTTCTTGCTCAGCACTAGTACAAGGGAAAAGCTCATGAGACCGCCGAGTCCGTGCCGTTGTTCAGTGCCCTCACTGTCATCATTGCATGCTTACTGAGCACAGAATGTAGGTCAAGTCCTCCCCAGGAGACACTGGTCTACAAGGGCAGAGCCACAGGCACCTGGGCCTCCAGAGAAAGCCAAGCGACAGCTGTAAATGTTACCATGTGCTGTCAGCCACGAGCTGTGGGCTGAGGTCTACATGGCAGCTGAAAGGCGGCTCTTTCCTTTCGGACCCTAGGGGAGCCAGGCCGCCCCGGGACCCCTGGCCTGCCCGGCATGCCCGGCCGCAGCGTCGGCATCGGCTACCTCCTGGTGAAGCACAGCCAGACAGACCAGGAGCCCATGTGCCCAGTGGGTATGAACAAGCTGTGGAGTGGATACAGCCTGCTGTACTTTGAAGGCCAGGAGAAAGCCCACAACCAGGACCTGGGTAGGTACCGCCCGCCAGTCCCCGAGGCCAGCCAGCTGCAGGTGGTCAAAACTGAATGGCCACAGTGAGGCTCATGAATCCTCTACAGATGAGCTTCTCCTCGGGTTTCAGAAAGGGTTCAAATGGCCTTTGGTGCCCTCAGGTAAGGACCACGGAGACCTACCTTTAACTCCAAGGAGCCTCCCACTGGCTCCCATGAGTCCCAGCCTTGTGCTGGCTCCTCTCTGCCCGGAAGCCACCAGCTGCTTCACCTCCTTTCTTGTTGCCCCAAGTTCTGTAAACAGTCGGGCTGGGCTCGTGAGTGCCTGGGGTTCACATAGAACCCCCAGGAAAATGGATATGTGGGAGAGTGTGCTCAGATTTATTCAAGTAGACCTGGTTGCCAGAAGGAATGAAAATGGCTTGAAAGCTTATGGACATTAAACGCTGGGGCCCAGGGGGAGGGTGTCTCCGTCTGAGGCCTCTGTGGTGGGGACCACGGGTGGGAAAACCTGTCCTGCTGAACCCCGACGGTGTGCGCACATTCCTGTGCATGTGATCTCCTTCCGGAATAAGTTTATTTAAGTGGGGCAAAGGGAAAGGGCCTAAAAGAGAGGTGGAGTCCAGGGCCAAGGAGGCAGCCTGGGCGCTCGGCAGCTGCTGAAGGTGGAGCACACGCATGGCCCTGAGCGTGTGTGCAGATGGGAAAGGGAACCTGCTGGACTAAGTAGTTCCTCTGGCCTGAGGAGAGTTGATGTTTTACTGGAAACAATAGTTATTTGCAGGTGGAAGTGGCCAGCGTCCTTCAGGGAGGGAGCCGTAGGGTGTGATGAGCTGGGCCCTCATCTCGGATGCCACTGGGGGTTTCTCCGGGCTGGTGCTTTAAGACCCCCAAACATGGGCCTCACCTGGGGTGCTATTTGTAAAGATGCCACTCCCCACTGACCCCGCTTAGTGCAGAGGTGTGTGTGAGAACATCTAGCAGCGCAGGACTAACATGCCAGTGTAACCTGTTCCTCCAAAATGGGAATTGGTTCGGTCCCCCAGTGCACAGCTGAGCCCCCTCCAAATGGCCCCTGGGGCAGGTCCCTGATGTGGGGGAGCCCAGGCGCGCCTGGAGGAGCATCGTCCAGCTGCACTCAGCTGGGACCTCCTTTTGCAGGGCTGGCGGGCTCCTGCCTGGCTCGGTTCAGCACCATGCCCTTCCTGTACTGCAACCCTGGGGACGTCTGCTACTACGCCAGCCGCAATGACAAGTCCTACTGGCTGTCCACCACCGCCCCGCTGCCAATGATGCCCGTGGCCGAGGACGAAATCAAGCCCTACATCAGCCGCTGCTCGGTGTGCGAGGCCCCGGCCGTGGCCATCGCCGTCCACAGTCAGGACGTCTCCATCCCCCACTGCCCGGTCGGGTGGCGGAGCCTGTGGATCGGATACTCCTTCCTCATGGTATGTGGTGCTTGCCAGCGCTCTCTCAGAACATGGAACCAGGTAGCAATCGAGTTCCTCTCCCAACCACACTCTGGCTGGGGAAGCAGCAAGAACAGCTGCCAAAAATACTCAGACAGGCAGTTGTTCACTCACAGGGGCACCTGGCCCGGGGGAGGAGGGAGAGCCGGAATACAGCCTGCACATTTACCTGCGCTTTGTTGCCTGGGCCATGGGGCGGGGCCTGGGCTACCCCCACCCAGAGGGGACCCATTCATTTGCCCCAAGCCTTTGTCATTAGGATACATTTGGCTTGTTATCCATCTTCCTAAGCAGAACACAAAAGCTAAAGCTCTTCTGGCTTATCCTATGGCTAAACATAGGGAAGAATTTTATCCAGAATCCTAAGCATCTCATGTAGAATCTATCTAGAACCTAAAGTGCCCTCCAGATACATTCATTAACAAGTCAGTTTAAAGCAGATATGTGTATGCTCATGAGGAAAAGCCTGGAATCCCACTGTCAGATCACCTTTGGGTATAAATAGAGAACTCAGGTTTGGCCAGCTTGTTTTTAGCTTTAAGGGAAGTGACTGCACCAGGGAGTGTCCCTTACAATTTCCCTGCCTACTCCACCATTGTTGGGGGAAAGGAAAGTCCAGTGGGGGCAGCGGGCCTTCTGCTTAATTTATATTGATTGTGAATGTCATAACCCCATCATCACTCCAGCCATAGTGATTGGGGAGATGATATTTTTGCCCCCAAATGTAGTCAACTGTATCTACTGCTTTTGCTATATATATGTATTAGAGCAGAAGGGAGAGGGAGGGAGGGATAGAAATATCAAGGATGAGAAAGAATTCTTAGTCAGCTGCCTCCTGCACGCTCCCTACTGGAGATTGAGCCCGCACCCAGGCATGTGCCCTGACCAGGAGCCACACCAGACGGTCACTGCTTTTGCTTTTGTTCTAGTTGTCACTTAATAACACATCAGGACTGTCCATTTATGTGCACGAACCCTACCCTGCAGCATGCCTGCTACCCAGCTCTGCTTCCTACATGTCTACCCCGATTTACTTAGCCAGGCCCCTAGCAGTGAAGGGCATGTTGCAGGTGGTCTGTGTTGACACAGACAGATGCTCACGGTGGTGGTTCAGTTAGGGGGAAGTGCATCACTTACAGTCTGCCCCGGTCTGTCCCAGGTGAGTGTGCTCACAGCCCCCCTCTGTCCTTCCCCGCAGCACACAGCCGCAGGAGATGAAGGCGGTGGCCAGTCACTGGTGTCGCCAGGCAGCTGTCTGGAGGACTTCCGTGCCACGCCTTTCATCGAGTGCAACGGAGGCCGTGGGACCTGCCACTACTTCGCCAACAAGTACAGCTTCTGGCTCACCACCATCCCCGAGCAGAGCTTCCAAGGCTCGCCCTCCGCCGACACGCTCAAGGCGGGGCTCATCCGGACGCACATCAGCCGCTGCCAGGTGTGCATGAAGAACCTGTGATGGACGCGCCGGGCTCGCAGGCGCCGCCCCACCCGGACGCACTTCTCTGCAGGGTGACATTCAGCTGGGGCCACGTTGGTGCTTATTCTTAATTTATTACCTCAGGTGCTGACCCAAAAGTTGATTTCAGTTTTTTCTGTAAAAACAAACAAACAAAGGTTACCAAAGGAATTCAGCACCAGTACTTCTATCAAATAGCCACTTGTCATCCATTCATAGGTGCTAGCCACGGTCTCCACTCTGCAGAGTGAAGCCCTCCTCCGACACTGCGACCCTCCGAAATGGAAAACTATTAGCCCAGCACTCCCTGTCAGGCAGCACTAGACTATTATGCGCTAGGTGTAACTAACTTCTTAACATGTACCTCTGTAGTCACCGCACTCTCAAACTCCGCAGACAGCCCACTCATTTAACTCATTTAATGGGGTGGTATAGACAAATGAAGCCATACAGCGCGAGGGCTCCTGAACTCATTGCCACTGTTCCCACATGAGGGTCTCCCGGGGATGGACCCGACCCTGCCCACTAAGCCAATGCAATGATTCAATGACAGCATGATCTTCTCCCAAATCTGTTGGTGTGAATTATCCCAACCCCCTCGAGGCCAAGAAGACACTGATAGTCACACACCAGCTGTCATTCTTTCTACCACAGCCTTACAGGTCACTGGGTTTGACAAAACTCACATAGAATCAAAGACCTTCTAACTGTCTGTTGTCAGCCAGGCTACTTGACGGCAAACTCCAGTCAGAAGTGATGTTTCTACTGCCCCCTGGCCGCCCTGGAGATTGACCCTCCATTTTTTTTGTAAAATGTCCTCTATCATGAACGTAAAATAAAAGTTGGTTTTGAACATTTTTATACCCTCAGTTGTTGGCTGCCTTAATTTTCTCAAGTCTATAGAGCACAGAATTTGCTGTGACCCAGAGACTCTGCATCTGTTGCAGGTGATCTGTGTTGCAGGTGGTCTGTGTTGCAGGTGGTCTGTGTTGCAGGTGGTCTGTGCTGAGTTAGGTGCTGAGCCACACAGGGCCCCGGAGCTATGTCCTTGAGTTTTGTTAGACTTGAACCCAAGTCTGTGGTATTGTCATTCCGTTCTCAGGGACCGGTCTTTGTGTTTATAATGCATTCATGTTTGCAGAAAGCACCCTAACCATCACAGGAGGAATTAGGGGTTTCCAAAGCCCTTCCCTTCGTTTCAGTATGACATCCCAAGTCAAATCTCAGTATTTCCAAGAAATAGTCTCCAAAACCCATTTCTGCCTTTGGGTTTTTTCCTGGGACCCAGCTGACCCTTGGGAACCCAACTCACAGAATTTAAATTTACCCTTTCAAAGTCAATCTCATAGTAAACTTTTTCAGAGAATAATTTCCACCTAACGAAATAAGTATTCCGCCGAAACCGGTTTGGCTCAGTGGATAGAGCGTCGGCCTGCGGACTGAGAGGTCCCAGGTTCGATTCCGGTCAAGGGCATGTACCTGGGTTGCGGGCACATCCCCAGTGGGCGATGTGCAGGAGGCAGCTGATCAATGTTTCTCTTTCATCGATGTGGGAGATGTGCAAGAGGCAGCTGATCGATGTTTCTCTCCCATCGATGTTTCTAACTATCTATCTCTCTCCCTTCCTCTCTGTAAAAAATCAATAAAAATATATTTTTAAAAAAAAGAAATAAGTATTCCACCTGATAACGTTATTTGAAAGAGGTCAGCAGCCATTTGGCTTGCATTTCCCCAGAAGCTGACCGTGACAAGGACTCTTCAGAGGAGGGTTATTCAGGGACATGGTTCCAGGGAATAGAGTGGGCCCTGGGCAGAGTGAACCCAGGAAGGAGGGCACCTTACAAAGGGGGCTACTGCCCTTAGCAATTTAGGGTTTTATCCTGCTAGGGACCTGCTAAGGAAGGCCACAGAAGAAGCCTCAGATTGTCCCCCCCAGGCATAGGAGAGGGACATTTGCAATCTCCAGTTCTTGCCCCCAGTGGTCAGGGTTGCCTAAGACTGTCAGCACTTACATGCCTGAGTGGGCTCCGGCAGCATCCCATGTGGAGGTAGTAAAGCTGATGCAAGGTAGCTACACTTGTACACAGCTGGTTTCCATAGCAACAGCTGTAGTAGTGAGATGGGTTAAGAGGCTGAGGCCAGGACTGGAAAGATGACCAGCACAGCGCCTCTCCACAAAGGTTCTGGAGGCAGTTGTTTATTCAGACTCCAATCCCCACAATCAAAGGAGCAGACACCAAGTTTGTCACTGTCCTGACAAACTTGGTTTAGATTTGATGCCTCTGTGGTTCACACTTCAGAGTTAGGTGCTGAGCCACAAAGGGCAGGGCACCAGCATCCTCCCTAGCGAGACATACGTCCAGTAGCTCCTGATACCCTCCCCACCTGCAGGCTGACTCTTAGGGGGACTTGCAGAATGCAGGGCAGACTCAAAGAGCCCTGCCTCCCGTCCACGGCCAAGTTCGAGAACGAAGGGCAGCTGGGGTGAAAGCAGGCTCGGAAGCTATGGGTCATGCAACGGCATAAACTGGCTATAAAACTGCAGCCATTTCCAAAGAGGTCGTTTCATCATATGGGGTCAGGGTCCAGCTTCTCTGCCACACAGGGGAGTGAAGGGGTGAATGAGGCCACCAGAGAGCGAGTCCAAGGAGGATGCTGGGAATTGCCCCTGGAGACACACACACTGTGCATCCTGGAGGTGATGGTGGCCCTCCCCAGGCCGACCAGTCCTGAACAGGTGGGCGGGGGGGGGGGGGGGGGGGGGGGGGTGCAGGACATGCCTTGTTCACCTCACGGAGAAGCCAGCAGCCCTGGGCCTGTCAGACTAGCCCTAGGAGATGGCTTCTAGGCCTGCATGACTTTCTCCAATGGAAGCAACTAGATGAGGGGATACAATACGGGATGGCTCCTCTTGTCTTGGGCAGTGGGTATCTGCCAATTAGAGACCTGAACCCCCAAGAACAACCCTGGCAAAAACACAAGCACAGCAGCCAATGGAATGGAGCATTTGAAGCCCAGAGTCAGGTTCCCAGCTGCCCTAACCTAGAAGGATGTGGACTTGGGTGAGACCTGGGTATGCATCCTTTCCAGCCACGGGGGGACTCTGGCCTTAGACACACCTTTCCTTGCTCTGGGCTTCGGGCCTCACACCTTCAAACCCCATGCCTTCCAGACCCTCTTCCTGGGGGAGGTGCCTGTGAGTTCAAGGCCAATCCAAGGGAAGGGAGGGCAGGGAGCAACACCGATGCTTGCAGACTAGGCGGTCACCTGCTCAGAAGTTACTACAAAGGGGTATCCTCAGCCCAGCAGCTTTCAGAACAGACACACTGCAGGCCCCACAGCTCCACCCGCTTCCGACAGTGCAGGTCCAAAGGGTCCAGCTTTGAGACGTGGGGAGGATCAGAGACCACTTCAGGCCACAGAGAGAAAGTGCTCATGGACGGGCAGGTAGGAGGGCCAGGGAGGCATGAGGGCTACTGGGCCAAATTACATTTAAAAAGTGCCACCCGGTACTCCCCCAGCCACAGATTTGCCTCCAAAACATTCCAAACACCTGGAGGGGTTCTTGGACACAGGCTGCTGGGTTCCAAGGCCTTGCCTTCCTCAAAGTAATTACAGCTGGCCCTTGAATGATACAGGCTTGAACTGCATAGATCCACTTTCAATAAATTGTACAGTTCTGTAAACGTATTTTCTCTTCCTTATGACTTTCTTAATAACACTTTCTTTTCTCTACTTTATTGTAAGGGTAGAGTATATAATACATTTAACATAAAAAATGTGTGTTCATTGGCTCCTTATGCTATTGGTATGACTTCCGGTCAACAGAAGGCCATTAGTGGTTAAGTTAGAGGGAGTCAAAAGTTATATGCAGGTTTTTGACTATGTGGGGCTCAGCACCCAGCCCCCGCTCTGTTTAAAGGTCAAACTGTGGTTGGCATCCCACACTCGGCACGCTACAGAATCAGGGTCACGGGAGCATGGAAGAGGCAGAAGTCACTTTCACTTCCCCTTCTCTCTGGAGGACAAACACCATCTCTCTGATCCATGTCACTGGCTTCGAGCACCGGGCTTACCTCTGTTATAGGGAAACTGTATGCTGGAGGTGCGTGGCTGCCAGACACTTGTGTGAGAGGGTTTTTCTGGCACAGAAGGCAGCTCTGTTCAAACCAGGATGTCAGATTCAGAAAGGACAACGATGCACTTTTTGGTTTTTTTAATCCTCACCTGAGGATATTTTTTCCATTGATTTCCAGAGAGCATGGAAGGGAGGGAGAAGGGGGGGAGAGATAGAGATAAGATAGAGATAGAGATAGAGAGAGAGAGAGATATATAGACATCAACGCAAGAGACACATCACCTGGTTGGCTCCTGCATGCTGGGGAACCTGAATGAGGTACGTGCCCTTGACCAGGAATCAAACCCGTGACCCTTCAGTCCGAAGGCCGGCCTCTAACCACTGAGTCAATCCGGCCAGGGTGACAAAGCTGTACTTTTAAGTAACCAGTGTAGCAGCCTGGGAAAAGGGGAAACCATGACTTACAGCATCCAGATTACAACATACCCAACCCAAAACTTCCCAGACGCCTCCACCAAGCAAAAAGCCTCAAGGGCACCAGGAGACATCCAACCAGGAGATACTGTTGAGAAGGTTTTTATCTGTCTGAGGACATGTCAGCACCCTAGGTGAAAAGCTGCAGCACAGCAGACTAACCTGTGGCCTCCCAGCCCCAGGGCAGCTGTGTTTGTACAAAGGGGTGGAAGGAATGTTTGAGGACACCAGCAAACCCACGTCCAGCAGAGAAATCCCCTCCCTCTCCACCGGCTGACTCACGAGGCTGACCAGCCTGAAGCTTCCTCAGAACTGGTTCCCTGATAGGGAATTAGACCCACATGAGGTCATGACCAGAACCCTGTGAGCAGACTTGGATCTGAGGACCAAACCCCCTAATGAGAGAGAGCCCAGGCTGTGCCCTTGGAACAGAGCCCAGAGTGAAGCCTCTTTTTAGGACAACAATAACAGGTGAAATGCTTAAGTGTCGTAAATGGGGAATGTTGCATCCCCGGGCAATCTCCTGTTCCCGGACACTAGCTGGGGGTGCTCAGAGCAGATGGGCAAGGGAATCTGATGGGCAAGGGCCTTGAGAATACATGCAGCCAGCCCTGCCTTCAAGGCATGAAATAATTTCATAGGATGCTTTTTTCCGTCCCCAGCATTCAAAGACAAGCTCCTGGGTCTCCTTGGGTAGCATGTTTCCCAGCTGTGTCACCAAAAAGATGCACTTGACAGAAAATTAATACAACTTCTGCCCATGCAATGGCATATTAAACCAAATCAATGAAAAGTAATCAGCCAAATGGATCCATTTTCATTTTCAACAGGCTACCGTTGTGAAATTGAAATTTGAGGCCTTGAGATCATGAGCAGTAGTAACCGGACACCTTAACTGAGGAGCCCCAGTCACACGCTGAGGCTGTGCCTGCCTTCCATCCTCCGGGCAGGCACACGCACCTGGACAAGGTGTGCACAGGACAGAGGAGGCAGCCAGGAGGAGCCCAGAGGCAGAGATCCTGGGTACTCAGAAAATTTCCTGAACACCTCCCCGCCCCCCACCCCCGCCCCACCAAAGAAACCCACTCACAAAAGATTGTGTTCTCACTAGCTTTCTGCCTCATTTTCCTTTCTTTCTTTCTTTTTTAATATACATTTTTATTGATTTCAGAGAGGGAGGGAGAGGGAGAGATAGGAACATCATGATGAGAGAGAATCATTGATCAGCTGCCTCCTGCACTCCCCTTACTGGGGATTGAGCCTGAAACCCAGGCTTGTGCCCTGACTGGGAATCGAACCGTGACCTCCTGGCTCATAGGTCGATGCTCAATCACTGAGCCACGTCGGCCAGGCTCACCTTGCTTTCTGTTATGGGCTGACGCTTGTGTTCCCCCAGAATCCATATGCTGAAGCCCTAGCCCCCAGCGTGGTGGTGTTTGGAGGTGGGGCCTGTGGGAGGCCATGAGGGTAGGGCCCTATGATAGCAGTGGTGCCTTTATAAGAAAGAGAGACCAGAGCTCGCTTTCTCTGTCAGTGAGGACACGTCGAGAAGGAGGCCGCGCCTGGAAGAGAGCCTTCCCCTGGGACAGAACGGGCTGGCACCTTGATGCAGGACTCCCAGCCTCCAGGACGGTGGGAAATAAATGTCTGCTGTTTGGTTCACCCCGTCTGTATCTTGTTACAACAGCCTGAGCTGGCTGAGACATCTCTTTCCCAGCCAGAGGTCCCCACATCTGGCCTACATGCTCTCAATAACGTTTCTAAGAAAACGAAACCTATTGTCTCACAGCTTCCCCGCCTTAGCATCTTCTAATAACACAACAGTGCACCCACCAACCAGCAGAAACGGGGTTTCTGATTCAGTAACTGCCCGGTGACCCAAGCCGACCTTAGCAGAAAGAGTGCTTTTAGTTTTGCTTTGTTTTTACTGGAATTCATGTCATTAAGACAACTAAGCAGATGGGCTGATCTAAATATGCTGGACCTTGTAAGGATTCAATGCAGCTTTTAAAGAGAGAAGTACTTTAAACTCACAGCATCTCCCCAGAGCCCCCAGCCAGGAGTCCACCAAGGGCACAAAATAAAGTCTAAAGCAACGCAGTCTCCACACCAAAGTTCTTCTCAAAATTCTTTTTAATAATATGTGTCGTTCACGCTGCTACAACCAGTATAAAAACAGTGATTCCTGATTTTGTATAAATTAACATGTGGAGAATCTTTGTGATGCATCAGATACAAGTTCCAAATGATAGGACCAAAGATAAGTCACAGTGAAGAGAACCGTCTGAGAACAACAAGCATGAAAGACGTACAGGTGCTCAGACAGGTGCACATCCACCCAAGCCACCCTCCATCAAGGCCACGGTGTCAGGAAAGGATCAGCCGGGGACAACCGTCTCCAGATCCTGCAGCTCCCCACCGCTCAGCACAGGATGCAGAGGTGACGATTCACATTGACCTTCTCTTAACAACAAGCTGTCATTTCCACTCGGATCTGCTCCTCTGTGTGCACGAAGGAATTCCTTGAGTTTCTATGCTCCTGACCACAGCTCGCTCACCCGCACTCCTTGATAATTGTGTAAACTGGGGGCCAGGGGCCCCTAAGGGTCAGGCACAGCACCCAGATTTGGTCCGTTTGGGCGGCTTATAACGGGAGATGTCCACGGTCTGCGGCGGCCCCTGCGCTCTTTGCCGCAAGATCACGGGCACCACCATGTCGAACAGGGTTTCAAACAGCAGGTCCACGTTGTGCCCGGTCTTGGCGCTGGTCTCGAAACACATCTGCTCCGCGACCGGCATGTCCTTCTCATCCAGCATCTTGTACTTCAGGATCTTTTTATAAAGAGCCACTGCCTGCTCCAGCCGCACCTGCTTGGGCCCCTTGGATGGCGCACTGCCGCCCGCTGGCCCGGGGCTGTCCCCTTCCGTCTCGCAGCCCTCCGAGGCCCCCTCCTCACTGAGGTCCACCTTGTTCCCCACGATGGCGAAGAGGCAGTCGGTGCTGGCCGTCTCCGTCAGGCCCAGGAATCTCTCCTCCAGCTCCACCAGGCTCTGCGGGTAGTTCACATCGTAGGTGAGGATGACCGCGGCCGCCCCCCCGGCAATACAGGGAGCCAAGGCCATGGAACTGCTCCCGCCCTGGCAGGGGGAAGGAACAGAAAGATGTGGTTATGTCTCCTCTCAGACGCACCCACCAACCATGACACAAGAAAACCCCGGGAGGGACCATGGAATTGTTACCCCAAGTGTAGGTGTGGCTGGAGCTGAGCTGGGTGGAGACATGGTGTGCAGAAAGCAGTGACGAGCCCTGACCAGTTTGGCTCAGTGGAATAGAGTGTCAGCCTGCAGACTGAAAGGTCCCAGGTTCGATTCCAGTCAAGGGCATGTACCTTGGTTGCGGGCACATCCCCAGTAAGGGGGTGTGCAGGAGGCAGCTGATCGATGTTTCTCGCTCATTGATGTTTCTAACTCTCTATTCCTCTCCCTTCCTCTCCGTAAAAAGTCAATAAAATATATTAGAAAGAAAGAAAGAGAGAGAGAGAGAGAGAGAGAGAGAGGAAAGAAAGAAAGAAAGAAAGAAAGAAAGAAAGAAAGAAAGAAAGAAAGAAAGAAAGAAAGGAAGGAAGGAAGGAAGGAAGGAAGGAAGGAAGGAAGGAAGGGAGGGAGGGAGGGAGGGAGGGAGGGAGGGAGGGAGGGAGGGAGGGAGGAAGGAAGGAAGGCAGTGATGCGCCCAGGCCACGGAATCTAAGTGCAGGGCCCTGTCGCTCTGGGGGACTGTGGCCCATCCCCACCGCAAGTGATTCCTGCACAACCTCGTCATGCGCTGTAGTTAACCTCTGAGACCAAGAAGATACCCGTGCCCTATTTCTTTTTTGAATTTTTGTGAGTTTATTTGAGCCAAACTGTCAACATATGCCAGGAAGCAGAACCTCTATGAATTGAAATAATGCTTCCCCTATTTTCTTTTTAATTAAAAATTGCACGGCTTGTTCCTGGTTTTGCATTTTAAAAGGACGTGTTTAAATAAAATGCTCCCACCATGGGTCTTGATGCTGGACGCCATCTGTGCCACACCTCAGCATCACAGTTGTTCTACACGGCACCAGGCAAGCCTGCCTTCACACAAGTGCGCACAGCCGCCCGCGCCCAATGTCCTGCTCTGCCTCCCAGACCTTCGCTCCTGTCCATGCAGCCACTCATCAATCCACTTGACCACTCATCACTTCTCAGGGGGTTCCTGACCCCCTACCAGTCCCATCATCCCCCCCCCCCACACACACACACACTTCCGGCCCCTCACACTCCCTCTGAGCTCTGGCTCCTCCACTCAGCACAATCGCAGGTCCACGCCTTGTTCTGCAGTTAATATTTGTCTCTCTACCAGTAGGGAGGGCTGGACCATGTGGTTTTACTTGCCCCTATGTATCTGGTGCTAATAAATGTGTTGAGTATAAATGTGTAGAGTTAGTGAAGCCACAAATTTACCCCCTCCCCCATTTAAAACAAACACACACACACACACGTTTTTCTCTTATATACGATTTCTTTGTTTTGTAACAATTTGGTCTGATTTTCAAAATGGCAGAAGCCTGATTCATGCCAGAAGCTCCATTTACACCCTGCACTCGACTCCCAACCTTTACTCTGAACTGCAGACTGAGGGGAAGAGCGAGGAGGGATGTGTTAAACCCACAAAGATCTGAAATTTCGTCAGACTTAAATACTTTTATCCCCCCATGTCTAATCATCAGAAAACCCACATCAAAAGTACAACTAAACTACAGAACAACCGTCATGCAGATCCGTCGGAAACCCAGCTAAATGACAGCTCTACGACTAAGGATTTAAAGAAGAAGCCACATTGAGACGGGTTGTTTTCAGATGCAAGGACAGAATAGTGGTGGAGAGCGGGCATGGGTCCAGTACCAGGGGCAGGCTACTTAACCACCTGAGATTTAGCCTTGTCTTCTGTGAAATGGGACGGATAACAGCACCTTGCAGGGTTGTGACGATTACGTGTAATGTATGTAAAACAACAACAACAACAAAAACATTAGAAACCTGCCCATACTGGACCCAAGCGCCCTGGGCACCCACGCTCCCCGGAGGAGCTTAGCAGGGGCCTTCTGAACCCACAGTGCTAAGCTTGCCTGCTGACACTCGCAGGGTCCCTTGGAGAGTTCACTCTATTTCTAGGGTGTCTTTTACAGCTTCTCTCCCCAGCTGGAATCCGAACCTGTTCCTGAGGAAGTTCTGTGACTCCGCCTGCAGTTTTTCCATTTGGGCTACAGAGCCCAGCTGTTGACTCCAGTGGGAACAGAACCCAGAGGTCCATGACCTGGACAGAATGCAATCTTCGTCCTCAACATCCTCTGAGATTGAGCACTTCCTCCTCTTAGACATACTGGCACCAAACCAGAAACGATATCAAGGAACAATACCTGTGGTTTTGTCACCAGTAGAAACACAGAGGCTTTCGATTTCGCATCACAGTTGCCACCGAGTCGTCAAGTGTTCATGCAGATCGCCACTTACTTAAACATCCTGACAGCGAGGAGACCTGCCCTCGGTGAAGGAAGCCTGGTTTCCTGATAAAACTTTGTATTCTAGGGCACACACTTACATAGAGCATTCAGAGAAACATCATGCGCTCATGCAACTCGGGCACAAAAGGATTCTTGACACAAAAGAAATGAAGGCCCTTTCGTCTCTGGGTCTTTGGAACATGGATTAAAGGCATGATACTTACACACATGTATTTGTATAAGCTTCATGTCCTTTTCCAATAAACAACTGTTTCCCACCAAATGGACAAGTTCCACCCCAATCATTCCGACACAGGCCAGGTGGCACTGCCTCATTAGGGGGCAGGCTGGTGACCCCTGTGGCCGGCCCTGGAGAGAAGCACCTGCTGAGAAAGACACCCATGTCCTGGGAAAAGGGCCCAGCATGGACCTACACCTGCCAGCTGTCCTCTCCTTCGCCCAGAGCCAGGGCTCCCTGCCTCTCCAAAAAAGCCCCGAGTGCGTCCTCAAACCATCTGATGGCGGAGGTGAGATGGAGGGACCAGGCCGGGACAGGTTTGGCAGGAGCTGGAGGTGGCGTCCTGCCCTGCAGGATCCTGAAGGTGAAAGTGAAGGGCCAGCTTACAGCCACCAGGCCCCCCATCCCGGGTGCGGGGAGGGGCCAGCCTGCTGACAAGCAGCACGTCCTCTGGAATTCATCACCCACAAATCAAAATTCCTTCCTTCAGCACAGCCACAGCAGGCCAGCCCTAAGCCTGATCATCTAATTATAAGTTTCGTGTCAAATTTCACTGCAGGCCAACAGACAGAAACTAAACAGTCTTCACCCATCCCCTCATGGACCCCCTTGGGAGAAGATGGTCAAGACACCTCTACCACTGGCAACAGCAAGTGCTAGTTACAAAGAAATGACAGAAATGCCGCCCCATCCTCACCACTGAGCCGCGATTTCCTTTCAGGCACTGATCGGAGGTAGAGCGAACGGGGCATCTTGAGGTTTCCAACAGCTAACGGTGTTATCAGCACCCACCCACTGGATTTCACAAGAGTGAACAAGTGAAAAGTGGCATTCCAGTTATCCCGGGAGGAATTTTCCAAGTCTGTAGCATAGCTCACCCAGGACAAAAAGGCCACTGTGCTCATGCCTATGCCTAAAATAGTTTTCCTTTCTAGATAAAAATGTCTGATTTGCCTTTTAAAAAAAACTAAAGAAGTAAGTAATAATAAAACCCAAAGAGAAACCACAATAACTAAAGGAAGTAGGAACTGGAGTTCCCATAAGCTAGAGAGTAAGTAAAAGTTGCTGTTTAAATCACATCATCTGTTGTCCACCCATTAACCAGTACAGGAGAAACTGAGGCACAGGAAGCGGCCCACAGAAGCAGGCATGGTGCTGCCCGGAGCCAGGACTGTCCCGGGTACCAGGGAGTCTGTGGACAACCTGCCTGCCAATCCCCACAGTGTGACCCTGGGCAAGTCACTAACTCTCTGCCTCAGCTTCTCATCACCAAAGGATGGTTGTGAGACCAGAACTAATTTATACAGGTCAACAGCCTGGAGCTGTGCCCAGCAGGTGTTACGCCCTATACACGCTTGTTTAAATCGCGCATCAGATTTCGTCCAAACCTAAGGATAAACTCCGCCATCCCAGGGCCAGCCCAGGACCACCATGCCGTGTGTCCTCGCCAGCACATTTACAAGCTGTCTCCTCGGACCTGCTGGTCACTTCACAGCTGACCACACTCCTGCAGCTTCCTTATTCTTACAAGGCTTACTTTCCAAGGATGACCTCCTCTCCAATTCCGGGGGCACTTTATTGCATGGCCGCCGTAAAGGGTGCCAGGAGAACTGAGAAACGGCCGGCCCAGCACAGGCACGGGAAGAGGGAAGTCAGCAGCCCACAATAACCCCAATCAGCTGCTGGACAAGTGAACACAAAGTATCCGCTCGCCTTCTCTTCTCTTCCGTTCCCATCCTCCAGACAAAAGACAACCAGCTTTTCACCCTGAGCATGGTAACATTTTTGTTGAAAGGATTTTAAATAACTGGATGGGTGGTACAGCCATCGGAAATCATGTTACAACACTGGCTGTGTGTTCTAAACGTGGAGAGAGTACTTTTTAAAATACTGATGCCTGGACCCCCCACCCCAGAGCACATGAATCAGGATCTGACGAGAGTGTGGGTACCAGAATCATTCTTAAATCTCCCCTGGTGGCTAGTATGTGCAGCCAGAGGTGATGTTCACCAACTTGCGCGGTGAAAGTGGGAGATAAAAGGGCAGCTTTATGATGGGAGAATCGAAATGCTTACTTCAATCCAGTTGAAAAGTAAGGTCTACCAGGAAAGGCTACTGCCACCTCTGCAAGAAAGAGGAACTTTGAAAACACCCTGGCAGATGCAGAATGCCCACTGGGCCTGAGCCCACAAAAGCATCAAAGTTGCAACACGAGGAAGGAAAAAAACTCAGATCCATAGAAGCAGAGCTGGGATCACACAGAAACATCAGGGCACACACAGCACTAGGCCCACCAGCACACAGCAAGCTACAACGTGATTCCCTTCACAGAGTTTTTAAAAATAACACAAGATCCTTTCCCCAATGCTCTCAGGTGCCAACCACAACATTATAAATACTACCTTAAAAATCACTTTAGTTTTATTTTGTACAGTGTGATGCTAGAGTTCATGGACAAGGTCTAGAACATTCCATCTGCCTGTAGGTATGATAGTGAACCTGGTTAGAGAATGGCGCAGGGCAACAACTACCTCCAGAAGTGTTCACAAAGGACAGATGTTTAAAGCCTTTCTGTGCAATAAGAAAAAAGACCCATGAGTCTTCAGGATGACTAAAGGAGTTGGCTGCCTGGGGCCGGCACTGTGGGTGCAAACTCCATCAGAATATGAAAATGGAAGAGGCAGTGGGGCAAGGACACTTCATCTGAGAATCTACTGTTCACAAAGAGGTCCCAGAAACCAGGGGTGAGTCTGCCACCACCCTGATACCTGTGTGTGATGGTTAATTTTACGTGTTGACTTGACCAGGCCATGGCGCCCAATTGTGTGGTCCAACTAGTCTAGATGCTGCCATAGAGGTATTTTTTAGATGGGATTAATATCTGCAATCAACTGACTTTAAGTAAAGCAGGCTGTCCTCCGAGATGTGGGTGGGCCTCATCCAATCCAATGAAGACTTTAAGAGGAGACTAAGATTTCCTGGAGAAAAAGGAATTCTGCCCTCAGGCTACAACCTGAGCCATAAAGATCACACCTGAGTTTCCAGCCTGCTGCCCTACAGATTTCATACTTGCCAGCACCCACAATCAATCATGTGAGCCAATCCCACCCCCACCCCCCTTTCCTGACAACACACTTGGAGCTGCTCACGTGTTTCTCTGGGAAATGTCCCTTTGGGAATGTGGCTGCTGTGCAGGCCAGACCCTCCAGAGGGTGGGACTGTCTCAGAATCCCCGTCTTCCCTCTTGCTTCTCCATCTCCAGACCTCCACAGAGGCACTGATTCCCTCCATAAAGAGAAAATCCCCTGCAGCCCCTCCCCCACAGCTGGGCCACTTCCCGGACCCCAGTAAGTGCGAGGCCCCGCCTCTCAGCCAAACTGGCCACCAGCTCCATGGGAACAAGGGGAAGTGATGGGGAAGGGGCTTTTCAGCAACCGCCAGTATCACTTTGACCCCTACTGGTTACTTCTTCATGAAGGATCCCTTGTCTGCCCTCACTAGCCTGCCAGGTCTCTTTCTAAGTGAAGATCCAATAATTAAAATGCTCTGCCATATAATTCCGGGCACCTCCTAGCTGGCTTCAAAATAAAGTGTGAACTCCGCCAAAGTACACAAGTCCTCTCCTGCTGGGTTCTCGGCAGCTAAACAGTAACCATGGAAATGATGCTTTCTGAAACAGGCATCTAGGAACATCTTTTATTGGGGTGGGGTGGGCCCAGTACAGGGAGATGGGGAATGGGACAAGGAATACGTTTCCATTTTTTTTCTTGGGTTTGAAGTTATCTCCTTTTTTCTCTATCTTTTATTCTTGTTTTTTGTCCTATAAAAAATAAATTTAATTTAAAAAGGAAAAAAAGTCTTTTATTGAAAATTAAAATTATGTAACAGAAAAAAATAAGGGAGGATTTCTAAAGTCTCCTACCATCTGTAGTGGGTTGAGTGGTGTGGCCCCAAAGATACGTACATCCAGGCCCTCATCCCCAGCAACTGTGAATGGGAGCTTATCGGGAAATAGAGCTGTTGCAGGAGTAATCAAGTTAAGATGAGGTCGTTAGAGTGCAACCTCATCCAATATAAGTGGTGTCCTTATAAGAGGAGGGACACAGAGGCAGACACACACACACAGGGATGACGATGTGAAGACACAGGCAGACGGGAGTGATGCCTCTACCAGCCGGGAACACCAGCAACCAGCAGACGCTCGGAGAAGAGCCTGGAACAGATTTCCTACAAGAACCTTCAGAGAGAAGAGCCTGGCCCGCTGACACCTTGACTTCAGACTTCTTCCTCCAGAGCTGCGAGAATAACTTCTGCTGTGTAAGCCCCCCAGTGTGGGGACTTGGTTATGACAGCCCCAGGAGACTCGGACTCCACGGAGGTACGAACTGGGCTGCAAGCCGATGGCCTCCTCATTCACCGATACCAACAGTCATGAATCGAACAAGAACAATGTCCATGCGCAGGGGCCATGCTGCCAGGAGAAACTTCTGCTTCTTTGCCCTCGCCACCTCCTCTTCCCTCTCCCAGCAGAAGAAAAAGCTATGGACTTTATGAACCTCCATGACCCTCACTGGAGAAGGTGTAAGGATGGTGCAGATAACAGTGAACTTCAATGAAGATGAAGTGTCATATGCCATCTCCTGAGCCAAAGGCAGCAAAACTGCTGACTCCCCGAAAACAAGTCATAAATTACAACGCTAAGTTCACATGGACAGAAATGCCTACGCCTGCTTCACTGGTTCTAGTTCAACCTGATGCCTATAAAAAATGACCTTCAGCCCTGGCCGGGGTGGCCCAGTTGGTTAGAGCATTGTCCCATGCACTGAAGGGTCAAGGGTTGGATTCCTGGTCAGGGCAAATACCCAGGTTACAGGTTTGATCCCCAGTCAGGTGTGTATGCAGGTGGCAACTGATCAATTTCACTCTTTATCTCTTTATCCCTCTCTCTCTCTCTCTCTCTCTCTCTCTCTCTCTCTCTCCCCCTCCCTCCTTTCTTCCCTCCCTCCTCTCAATAAAAACATATTCTCCAGTGACCTTCACCCTCTAAATTACATGAGAAGAAACAAATCATCCAAGTCTAGTTCCTGTCTTTCTTGAGAAATACCAGGAGGAAGAGGTAGTAACCACTGAAAAAGATATCAAAGAGAAACTAGTGAAGTATCCGGTCAATGAAGCAGTAGATGGCCTGCATCTTGAGAGGGGAAGCTGTCACAAGAGCTCTTGTGAAAAGTACAAGTGTCCCGTGACCGAGTGGCCAGCTGAGTTCCCTCGGGGTAAGGAGCTCCATCCTCATCACGCAGACATAATGAGACCAGGTGCTGATTTGAGATGCAGGCCATTCTAGCTCTTAAAGTGAGTACACTGAATGGCAATAACTATTCCAATAGCTAAAACTTTTACAGCTCTTGCTACTTCCAGGCATTGCACAAGCCCTTTACACGTCAATCACTTAATTCCCACCCACCGGGACAGGCTGCTGTGGCATTTTCCCCCCAGGCCTGATGAAAACGCTCAGAGGAACACGGGCTGGCCAGGGACACACAGGCAGCGAGGGCCGAGGCAGCACCTGAACCCAGAGCCCAGGGTCCAGATTCCTGCTCCCAGGTGTGATGCTACCCTCAGCTTCTAGTCCTACCCTGACTCAGGCTGTGAGGGGAGGGGGCTGGGTTCCAAAAAGTCTAAAAGAAAAAACAATGGGATGATGTCTGTTATGCCTGTTATCAGAAAGTAAGCAAACCCAAAAAGCAAGATAAACCAGACAAAAAGCACGTGTCCTCCGGGTAGAACCTGCTCTCACAAGGACAGCTGTCTCCTCCCAGCAAGGCGGGTGGTGTGGACAGGGCTGCATGAATTGTTCATTGTTCTCACTTGATGGTAAGGCTGTTTGCAGATGGCGGAGCCTACGAGGCACTTTTCATGTACAGCCTTATCTTGGCCTCACCAGCCCGGGGTGGGAATCTCCCACCTCCTAGCAGAAGACCCGGAAACCAGCCTCCTCCCCCTGCCCTGGCTAGGGAGAGCCTCACCAAAACTCTGAGCCAACAGCCGTCAGCTGGGTAGTAAAGAGTAGGAGTTTAAAAGGAAAAACATCCTGGACTACTATATGAATGAATGTTTTGCGTTTTCTTTTTCTGCCAGAGGAAGACTTGAAATCTCAACATCTATTAATGAATTATAGCCACAAAGGAGGTGACTAGATAACATTTTAAAGATAAGCTAATAATTAAAATCCAATAATCCAACTTAGTTGCTTACATTTATAGTTCCTTTGGTTTTGCTCTCAATAGTCTGTGGCCATTAAAGGGAATTAAAAAACATAGCTGTGCTTCATGACATAGAGGAGGGTGACTCAGTCTAGGAAGCCCACAGCTCACACTCGTAATAAAATGAAAAACAGCACTGGGGGACGTAACTGCCGGGTCAGCAGGCAACTCTAACTGCAGGCATCCAAACCCAAACTGGTAAAATGAGACGTTTTTCCTTTTATAAATAAGGGACTCCACACCCAAAATAATTTCTATCTAATAGAATAGCAACATCTAAAGGAGAGAATGTGTCAGAAAAAATGGATTTCATTTCATTTAAGTACATATACAATGTTTTTTTACCTATAGCAGCCTGTATCATTTCTATTGTTTCTGTTTGATAATCTGAAGATTAAACTAAAACCAAAGAATATGCATGTCACAGGAACCACTCAAAAAATTAACTGCACATAAATTAATCCCTTACCTGTGACTCACTGATTGGGCTTTCTGAAATTATTACTAAGGTTATAGAATGATAACTGGAGTTTAATCCTTAAATTTCTTCACTCTTTTCAGACATAAATTTACTAAGAATAATTCAATAACAAGACCAAATAACTGAAAGACATGTTCTTTAACACTCTATAATTAAGAAAAAGAGGCAAATCCAAAGAAAGTACAGTTATATAACAGATTAACAAAAACTCTCACATATCAGGACCTTCAATCCAATCTCCTTGTCCTTCCACAGATACACTGTTGTCCTCTGGTAATTAATGTTTAGGATGAGATTATCAATGAAAAATTCAATTAATTGCTAAATTCTCTACTTATTAAAACAGAAAACTAAAACCATTTCAGATTTTTCAAAGCAAGCTGGAACTTGTTTTAAGCTCAAGACTGAACTGCAAATACCATATTAAGAAAACGCTTTAAGTCTATTAAGGGTTTCTTGAAATATTACGTTATCTGGAATAGCCTCTTACCTGGAGTACTCCACTCAATAAGTACGCCAGCTATTTCTAACAGCTTAGCTATACAGAATAGTTTTTTTCTTCTCCATAACATAGTCTTCCCGGAAACACACACCAGAGAATAAATGCCTTCCTGTTAATTCTATCACTAGGGCAGCATATTAAACCCTTTCTGAACCATCCTAAGGAAACAAATGATTGTACAGATGTTTACTATGTCTAGTCCTCTCTTGCTTAACAGATTGGATGTGTCCTAATAAAACTCCCTGAAAAGCACATTATCCGCTGACAGCCATTATAAAATCAGGAATGCCTTCAGGGATGACGGGGACACCTGGTATGAATGTAAAAGGGACTACAGAGCAGGCCTGCTCAGGTGGGTCACATGGCAGGCCTGACAAGCTCGTGACCGGTGACCGAAAGTAACCCCACAGGAGGGTCTGATCGTAAATTCCTAAGGCAGGTAATGATGGGTAGTCAAATCCCAGGCCTGTAGCTTCCTTAGCAAAGGTCAGTCTCTACCATAATCCACCCTACCCATTATCCTTATGCCTCTAGGATAATATACCTTTGGAATGTCAGGAGTAATTTTCTTTTGCACACGCCTCAGAGGCCCCACCACTGGCACCAGAGCACAAAACCACAAAACTCACTGTTGTGTTGCCATGACCTCATGTCTATTTACAGCGAATGTTAACTATCCTATACCCACCAAAGTAAAGGAAGTATGTGTCTCACCATTTTGTTCATCCAACACTAGATATTTCCCCACTTTCTCTCCCACCTACTTAATCGACCACCACGAGTTTCATGTAACCTTCCTTACATTTCTCCTTTGATTGCAAATGCATAAAGAGAACTACAAAACTGTCATTCTCCAGGGCATGTTCTTAATCCATTGAGATCTTGCTACTGATTTGGCGCAAATAAACTTTTATGACGTTTTTCTATAGGTTTGGACTTTCATCAACACTGGGAGTACTAGATATAATTTTATTAATTTAACAGTTCAAAAACCCTTTTAAATCAATCATATTGAAGCATTTTGTTAGAGCTTAGTTGATCCTATTTAAATATATGCTGTATATGAAAGTAGAAATTTTAAATAATTATGAATAGACAGAATTCATAGAGACAGAAAACAGAATGGCATTTACTAGGGGCTGGAGGAAGGGGGAGTGCGGGTGGGTGGGTAATGGGTACTGAGCTTCAGTTGGGAAGCAGAAAAACTTTGGAGATGATCATGGTGATGTTTGCACAACATGTGCATATACTTAATGCCACCAACTTGTATACTTAAAAATGATTGAAATAGTAAATTTTACTTTATGTGTATTTCACCACAATTTTAAAAATTCCATATGTGAGAGAGAGAGAGAGAGAGAATCGCATGTAAAAATAGTACCTACTAAGAACAGCAGACAGCTCAGGCCTGATCCCTACCCTGCTCCTCTACCCGAGGTTGCAGCAAGCCCAAAGCTACCTCTCATCTACCTAAACCGGCATGAATCACCTGGTGATCTGGTCGAAATGCAGATTCTGATCCAGAGGTCTGGGTGGGGCTTGGGTTCTGTGGCTACTGCTCACAGACTTCACTTTTGGACCAAATGCTGTAAAGCCTGGAGCAGTCTGGGGCAGCTCTCATCAATTCAATTCAGTGTGAACACACCTGACTCTGCACCTCACACCTGAGTTTGCCATTTTTGCACTTCACCCCTCTGCTGCCTTCTTGCTGATATTTTGTGTCTGGTAATAGCCATGAAATAGCTGCAAGCTGCTCACCCAAGGGAAGCTGAAAGGCCTTGCCAGGCTTTGGAAACCTCCACTCTTGAGCTGCTGGGACCTGTGGCCACACAGTAACTAACCGGAGTTAATCAGATTGGAAATTAATTAGGTTTGGAATGTTGCTTTGGCCACTACTAAAGAAAGATGTGCAGTGAAGGAAACAACATCAACCAGCTTTGAAGAGTAGGAACAAAGTCCTTAAACAGCACGGAAAATGTTTATAAAAAGCCCAGGCACAACACAAATGCACACACTGCTACTTCGCAAAGCGCCGGGATATGAGGATCACACTCCATTCTTACCTACGCACAATGCAAGATCCTCACAGAAAAGTGCCAGTTATGACATGAACTTAGAAAATACTTAAAACATCCTCCACTCATTCTGACTTCATTTTTTAGGACAAGCTGCCAGTTAGACAGGAGAAACTACTTCCTCCGGTCTTGGTTATTGATGCGTGTGTCCCTGAGCCCCCCTGGGCCTCCGTGTCCTCACCACTTTTATGGAGTCAACTAAATCCACTTCCTGTAACCAAGTCTGCTACAGATCCTTCCAGGAACTGCCATCAGAGCTGACGCTGAGTGAGATTTCACTGCATTCTGCTGGGCAGAATGACAAGCTACAAGTGCACACATATAAACACACATGTATACTCACAAGCATGCATACACACACACACACACTTTTATTCTCCCCATTGTTAGTGTGCACATTTTACAGATCTTTAAAGAGGCCCAGTATACTCATGCAGCTGCTCAAAGACACCCCCGCTCCAGACTAAGCAGTTCATGAGATAAAACTCAAGTTGGGCATTGCCAGGAGAAGGGATATTCCCAGGGAGAGAGAGAGATCAGTGAAGTGAGATCAGAAGGAAGACGGGCATGTGTGATGAATTACAAATTCAGACATGCCTCAGAAATACTGTAGATTTGATATCAGACTATCGCAATAAAGTGAATGTTGCAATAAAGTGAGTCACGCTCATTTTTTTGTTTTCTCACAAATAAAAATTATGTGTACACTATACTGCAGTCTATTCAGTGAATAATAACATTATACCTAAAGAAAACCACAATGGGCGCTAGCCGGTTTGGCTCAGTGGATAGAGCGTGGGCCTGTGGTTCAATTCCAGTCAAGGGCACATGTCCGGGTTGCAGGCTTGATCCCCAGTAGAGGCATGCAGGAGGCAGCCAATCAATGATTCTCTCTCATCATTGATGTTTCAATCTCTCTCCCCCTCTCTCTTCCTCTCTGAAATCAATAAAAATATTAAAGGGAAAAAAACAAAGAAACAAACCTCCCTTTTAAAAAAAAGAAAGCCCTGACCGGTTTGGCTCAGTGGATAGAGCGTCGGCCTGAGGACTCAAGGGTCCCAGGTTCGATTCCGGTCAAGGGCATGTACCTCAGTTTTGGGCACATCCCTGGTGGGGGATGTACAGGAGGCAGCTGATCGATGTTTCTCTCTCATCCATGTTTCTAACTCTCTATACCTCTCCCTTCCTCTCTGTAAAAAAATCAATAAAATATATTTTTTAAAAAAAAGAAAACAAAACCCCAATGGACATAGCTAATTAAACTATACTTTACTGCTAAAAAATGCTAACCATCATCTGAGCCTTCAGTGAGTTGTAATCTTTTTGCTGGTACAGGGACTTGCCTCAATGGAGAGGAAAATACAATGTCTGCGAAGCACAATAAAGTGAAATGGAATAAAAGGAGGAACGCCTCGAGTGCCCTTGGCTAAGTTCTAAGGCACCTGTCTCGGCTACAGGAGAAGAGGAGGAAGGATAATCCAGGCTGGGAGGGGCTTTGAGGGGGGACATTCACGGATCCATAGGCCCAACAGAAACACCCTCAGCAGCGTACAGAGGAGACAGGAGTCTGGGTCAGTTGGGGTAAAAAGAACACCGGAACCTGCCTAGGCCGATGGCACAGGATGGTGGGACCATGAAAGCCTGTCATCACAATAATTAAGCCAGTATTCTAAGAATATGCAGTTGTTTAAACGAGTGTGTGTGTGTGGGTGTGTGTGTGTGTGTGTGTGAGAGAGAGAGAGAGAGAGAGAGAGAGAAAAGGGAAGTTATATGAGGTCTCAAAGAAGCAAGTGGGGGGAAAGTTCAATTTGGAATCAGAGAGTTTCTATTTCCCCTGCAAACTTCAAGATAACAAAGCATGCCATTATCTTCCAGAGACATTAAATGTGATTCGGGCATTATTAGTTAATGAAGATGACTGACCTTATTAAATTCTCCTGAATCAACACCTCACTAGTGAGCCTTAATACCTCTTCCCACCCACAGAATTCCTGGCGCCCCCTCCAGGAGGACCCTTGGGGACCTCCCAGCACGTGCAGTGGCTCACAGGCGGCCTTTGTCCTCAGCAATCTCTCAGTATAATGGCACTTTGTCTGCCTTGCTGAACCCAGCAGTTGATTTCCTTCCACCTATCTTAATATCCACATTCATATTCAGGCCACTGCTTTTGGTAAAAATAAAAAATAGCTGAAACTGGTTTGGCTCAGTGGATAGAGCGTCGGCCTGTGGACTGAAGGGTCCCAGGTTCGATTCCGGTCAAGGGCATATACATGGGTTGCGGACACATCCCCAGTAGGAGATGTGCAGGAGGCAGCTGATCGATGTTTCTCTCTCTTCGATGTTTCTAACTCTCTATCTCTCTCCCTTCTTCTCTGTAAAAAATCAATAAAATACATATTTAAAAAAATAATAATAAAAAAATAAAAATAAAATAAAAATAAAAAAACAACAACAGAAGAATTCTGCAAAGAAGGACTTGCACTCAAAGACACCCATTCAAAATCTTCAGTAAAGATGTGAGTCCACCTTCAAAGACATGGACCCACCTACAAAGGCATGATCCACCTACAAAGACTTGGGACCACGTACAAAGACATGGACTCCCCTACACAGTTATGGACCCTCCTACAGCACAGGCTTTGCATGTTTAGCTTCCAGATCCCAAACCTCAACTAAGATTTATTTCCAAGAATTTTTGTCAGAAGCTCATGCTAATCTTAAATTCAGGTCCTCACCCTCACCCTAGTCTAGCTCAGATCAGACACACACAGGAGAAGCTTGAATGTTACTTGCGTTTAACTGAATCATGAGTTACTCAATCACTGAATGCTAACCACTGGAGAGCTTCTGTAACTACAGAAGACTTTTAGAGAAGTGCTTTCCACTTTGGATGACCTATACCAGGGGTCAGCAAACTGCTTCTGCAAAGGGCAGATAGTTTTGTCTTTCTGTGCTACACAGTCTGTTAAAACAATGCAGTTCCACTACTGCAACGGGAAAGCAGCCACAGACAGTCTGTAAATGCTGGGCACAGCTGTGTGTCAATAAAACTTTATTTACAATGACTGGTGAGGGGCCAGGTCATTCCTCTGACCTGAGAAAGGGAATGTAACCCATCAGATGCTCTCCTGTCACACAAACACTGATTGTCAGGCTGAGAATTGCCATATCACGACCTCATAAGCCACTCAGCAGCTGCTCTAATCTAATAAGAGATAAGTCCTCCACCCCAGCTCCACATTTGCTTTAGGCTATCTACTCACTTCTGTATCAATCTCTCAAAGCTTTTTAAAATATACAGTCCTCACAGGCCATTCCAAAGGATCAATGGTCAGTAACTCTGGGGTCCCTGTCAGAGAGACCTGTGCTCTAGGCTCATTCACAACACTGCCACCTTTCCAACCTGAAGCAGCATCACTTTGGAAATGGCATCTCTGCCATCCCCTAGATCTAGAACAGCTGCCTATGGGGCTGGGCTTGCGGCTTCTGTGCAGACTGGAAGAATGATGATGGGCTTTTGGTCCTCACATGCACAGTCCGTCTCCTCCAGCATGTTCAGATGTGCGCCACCCCATCCATCGCAGATGTGGGCCCCTCCTAGCTAACTTCACAGGTACGGGCAATCATGTTCATCCTTTTCCAGGCACCATGATTGCATAACCCGGAACGCCAGGGTTATGCAATCATGGTGCCTGGAAAAGGATGAATATAAGGGCTCCTCTCCTGCGTTGCACGAAAGTTGTTCAAGAGGAAGATCTTAAACCAACTACTCTGAATTCTCCCTCTCTTTGATCTCTCTACATATTACAGAATTACTTTTCCTTCTCTTCTCCCTCTGTGACATGTTTGCAGGTGGCCCTCATTGTCCTAGTCACCCAGGGCCAAGAGACAATTGTTTATTTAGCAAACACTAACACAAAGCTTCCTCATTCCTCATTTGAAGCACTTTGTCAATATTAACTCATTGACTCCTAACAACACTCTAGGTAGGTGCTACAGTTGTTTCCTTACCTACAGGCAAGGAAAGTGAGGTGGACAGAGGTGACACAGCCACAAAGTCACACATGTTGTCAATGGCTCTGCTCAGCAGAACAACGACCCCCCCCCCCCCAAAGAAGCTCTAATCCCTGGAGCCCATGAATATACTATGTGACATGGTAAGGAGGAAATAGGGGTGAAGGTAAATTAAAATTGCTAACCAGCTGACTTTAAAACAAGATTACACTGGGTTTCAGGATGAGCCTGGTGTAATCACAAGTCTTTTAAAAGTGGGATAGGGAGGGTTCGGGTACAAATGGCTGAATATTTAGCTTCAATATTCGAGACTGAGAAGGATAAGGTTAACTGTTTTGTTTTGTTTTTTAAAATCAGGGCCTCCCAGCATAAGGACAGGTGCTCAGGCTTCAAAATAAACCCATTTTCAGCCAGACCATAGCACTGCTCAACCTGTACTGGAATCCACAGAGCACCCCCTAAACCACAGAGGGATCACATGGCCATGTGAGAGACGCAGAGGTGCAAGAACACTGTAATAACTTCTTTGAGGAGGTGTTCACAGAACCCCTAGTGTACTGTACTACTAAGGGCTGACAAGGAAGTAGGGAGCAGCCCAGCCGGTGAGGCTCAGTGGTTGAGCGTTGACCTATGAACCAGGAGGTCAAGGTTCAATTCCTGGTCAGGGCCTGTGCCTGAGTTGCAGGCTCCATTGCCAGTAGGGCGCATGCAGGAGGCAGCCAGTCAATCGTTCTCTCTCATCATTGATGTTTCTATCTCTCTCTCCCTCTCCCTTCCTCTCTGAAATCAATAAAAACATATTTAAAAAAAACAAAGTAGGGAGCATGGAGTTCACCTTAGAGAATAGCCCGATTGGCATGAACAGACTAAAAGTGAAAGCACGGAGAAGGGAAATGAGGAACATGTTGCTGGAAACTGAAGGAAAGGAGATAAATTGTCAAAAAATGGTCTTCATGAGACAGATACTGGGGATGTAGACATAAGTCATATCCCCCACCCTCCAGGGGCAACAGCCTTGAGAAATGAGGGACAAATACGGAGGGTGTCAAGCCTTCCAGGTCTGGTGATGGGATCTATGAAGGCACATGGTCACTTTCTCATAGCCCTGCTGTGTTTTCTTCAAAACAACGATCAGGTGTGAAGTGATGCCACTTATTTCCTCTGTTGGCCTCTCCTCTGGAGCTTAAAGCCCACGGAACTGAGGCCCTGGCCAGCTTGTCATTGCTGTAGAACAGAGATTTTCAATCAGGGTGCTGCAAGAATTTTCAAAACATGCAATACCTGACTATTTAGTCAGGGGCACTGACCCCTTTTCCAATTAAAAAAAAAATGACAACAGCCAACACAACAATAGCCATCTGGATGAATGAATCAAAATTATACCTTTTTTTTTTTTTTTTTTTTTTTTACAGATGGGCAAAAGCTATATTTTTAGGTGTGTTACAGAATTTTAGTAATTAGTTTATGTGTGCCATGAGATGAAAAGGGGTTGAAAATCGCTGCTGTAGAGCGGAGCCTGAAACAGTGCCCAGGTACACAGTAGGGGCTTAGTTTACATTTGCTGAACAGAGGGCAACATCTTTTTAGGCTGCCCCTGGAGTAGTACGTTCTGCTGGGGCTCTGTCGCATCTCCGGCCAACCTCCTTTTGCTTCTGGGACTTAGCAAACCATATCTGGGTGACCACGTCCAGCTGCCCAAGTAAGTAAGGGCGGAGCCACGAAGGCACAATGGAAGGAGAGTCCCTGCACCTGGACAAATCTCCCCCTTCTAGCTTCCCCTGCCCTGCAGGCTTCAGGCAGCCAGGTACATTGTTATTGTTTTTTAAATAAATCTTTATTGCTGAAAGTATTACATATGTCCCCTTTAACCCCATTGCCCTCTCCAACACCCCTACCCCCACAAGCCCTCACCATCTGTCCGTGTCCATGGGTTATGCACATATGCACATGAGTTCATTGATCTCTCCACCTTCCCCTGCATTGCCTCTGAGGTTTGACAGTCTGATCAATATCTCCACGTCTCTGGGTCTATTTTTGTTCATTAGTTTATGTTGTTCATTAGATTCCACATATGAGATCCATGCCAAGAGTAAAACAGAAACTCTTACTCCTTACTATCACTTTTACTATTAAAAAACCTAATACCCGCGGGGAGAAACCAAGATGGTGGCACAGGTAAACACCGGAGATTGCTGCCTCGCACAACCACTTCAAAAATACAACTAAAAGACGGAACGGACATCACCCAGAACCACAGGGAGGCTGGCTGAGGAGAGATTCTCAACTAGAAGGAAAGAGAACAGCATAACGAGGCTCAGAGGAGGCGCAGTGTGGAAAATACAAAGGTACGGAGGTGTGCGCAGAGCGGGCTGGTGGCTGAGGGCGCGGTTGTCGTTTTCAATTGGAGGGAGTCTCAGACTCTGAGCTCCAGATCCGGGTGAGTCTCTAGGGACCCAGACTCAAACGGGAGAAGCGAGACTGTCTGGCATCGGTCGGAACTCGAGGGCAGCTTTCTCTCCGAGGTTTGCAGTGGTTGCTGGGATTCTGAGAAGTAGAGCCTCTGGGAACGGGACTGAGAGCAGCCATAACTGCTCCCTCCACCCGCCCTGTTGATCCCGAGCGACCTGCCCCGACCCGCCCTGCCCTGCCCAAGCCCTGTGCAGAGCCATTTGCCGGATAGCCTCAGGCAAAGGCTAGATTAGCACCTCTCCAGAGGACAGAAGTTTTCCCACTGCAGTCACAGCTGATTCTCACAGCCAGTTGACCTGGAGGTCAAATCCCTCTAGTATTAACTACAACAATCAAGGCTTAACCACAACAAGACTGTGCACAAAGACCACTAGGGGGTGGACCAAGAAAGCATAAAAATGCGGAGACAAAAAAAACATGACAGAAATGGAGGATATAGAGCTAAAAAACGCACTTTTGAGGGCTTTCAATAATTTGCTAGAAACTGCCAATAAACTTGATGAGAGCCTCAAGAAATCTAATGAGACCCTTGATGTTGTGATAAAGAATCAACTAGAAATTAAGCATACACGGACTGAAATAAAGAATATTATACAGACTCCCAACAGCAGACCAGAGGGTCGCAAGGATCAAGTCAAAGATTTGAAATGCAAAGAAGCAAAAAACACCCAACCAGAAAAGCAAAATGAAAAAAGAACCCGAAAATACGAAGATAGTGTAAGGAGCCTCTGGGACAGCTTCAAACGTACCAACATCAGAATTATAGGGGTGCCAGAAGATGAGAGAGAGCAAGATATTGAAAACCTATTTGAAGAAATTATGACAGAAAACTTCCCCCACCTGGTGAAAGAAATAGACTTACAGGTCCAGGAAGCGCAGAGAACCCCAAACAAAGGGAATCCAAAGAGGACCACACCAAGACACATCATAATTAAAATGCCAAGAGCAAAAGACAAAGAGAGAATCTTAAAAGCAGCAAGAGAAAGAAACTCAGTTACCTATAAGGGAGTACCCATACGACTGTCAGCTGATTTCTCAACAGAAACTTTGCAAGCCAGAAGGGAGTGGCAAGAAATATTCAAAGTGATGAATAGGAAGAACCTACAACCAAGAGTACTTTATCCAGCAAAGCTATCATTCAGAAGTGAAGGTCAGATAAAGAGCTTCACAGATAAGGAAAAGCTAAAGGAGTTCATCACCACCAACCCAGTATTATATGAAATGCTGAAAGGTATCCTTTAAGAAGAGGAAGAAGAAGAAAAAGGTAAAGATACAAATTATGAACAACAAATACACATCTATCAACAAGTGAATCTAAAAATCAAGGGAATAAATAATCTGATGAACAGTATGAACTGGTGATTGTAATAGAATCAGGGACATAGAAAGGGAATGGACTGACTATTCTTGGGGGGGAAAGGGGTGTGGGGGTGAGTGAAGAGATTAGACAATAATCGTGCACCTATGGATTAGGACAGTGGGTGGGGAGTGAGGATGGAGGGTGGGGTGGGAACTGGGTGGAGGGGAGTTATGGTGGGAAAAAAGAGTAACTAATGTAATAATCTGAACAATAAAGATTTGATTAAAAAATAAAAATAAAAATAAAAACAAAAAAAAACAAAAAACACAAAAAACAAATGTTAATAGTAGCATAATTCATAGTAGCCAAAAAGTATAAACAAAACAGTGTCCACCAGCTGTTGAGTGGATAAATAAATGCCGTACATCCATGCATAGAATATTAATCAGCTATGAAAAGGAATGGAATATTGATACAAGCACCACATGGATGAACCTTGAAAACATTTGCTAAATGACAGAAGTCAGACACAAAAAGCCACATATGGTATGAATCCATTGATATGAAATGTCAGGAATAGACAAATCCATAGGGACAGAAAGCAGATTTGTGGTTGCGAGGGGCTGGGAGGAGGGGAGGGGGAGTGGCTTTTCAATGAAAATGTCTTGGAATTAGATGGCGATGATGGTTACACAACATTGTGAGTACCACTGAATCTTCTACTTTGAAATGGCTAAAACGATGGACTTTTTGTTATGTGAATTTTATCTCACTTTGAAAAAGGTGTCTATAGAATACGATCCCAGTTTTATAAAATAAGACTAATGTGTCAAGAATGGTGGTGGGGTTATAAATGCTTTTTAACTCCTTTCTGCTTTTCTGCAGCACACATGCACTATATTTTAAATGGAGGGCAATGGAATAAAAGCACTTAGAAAAGAAAAAAAAAATCGTGCACCTATGGATGAGGACAGTGGGTGGGGAGTGAGGGTGGAGGGTGGGGTGGGAGCTGGAAGGAGGGGAGTTATGGGGGGGGGAAAGAGAAACAAATGTAATAATCTGAACAATAAAGATTTAATTTAAAAAAAAAAAAAAAAAAACAAGCAGATGAGGCCTGCTGATTTGATTTGATTTGGCTACCAAAGGCTTAGTGCTAGAGTCAGCTTAGGCGTAAAGGATCTTAGAGAACCTCACTCTGTGGCCTGGAACTGGAGCAAAGAGCAGGGAAGATGCTATTTTTACAGCGTGATTGTAATAAATTAGTCAAGATATTAACTGCCATAATAACAAAAAGGACAGCAATAAAAAGGAGGAAGGAAGAGAAGTGAAATAGAGAATTAGTTAAAATCATGTTTATTTGGCAGACGGGTGTGCCCAAGCTGGCAGTTTTAAAAGTCTAGACAGGACCTTTGGGTATTTATGTCATGTTTAAAGTGCTGACAGTTAAAAAGTTAGGCCTTAAAGTTTCAGGTTTCTAAAAAGAATGTCCACTGAAAACATGCCATACTATTTAGTTTCTTATTTACTTTATTCTTTTTCGTGGGGAAGGACCTATATTCCATTGCAACACTATATTGCCATTATAAACTGAACCCTTGAATCAAGATCTTCTAAGTTGTACTTTTGGAAAATCATAAATACTACACACACTAAAAACAATTCATTACCTATCATAAAAATGCTGCTGCAGAAAACCACTCCAAATTCCATAACATATAAGAGCCGAGATCAAGCAGATGATAAAGAAACGGGAAGATGCAGATATGCTTGGGACTGAGAGAGGAGACACTTGAGTTCTGTTGCCTACTTTCCTGACTGAACCTTGCAGGAGAAAGCTCCTGCCTCAGTTTCCTCTTTTGTAAAAAAAAAAAAAGCGGGGGGGGGACGGTTACTACACTAGCCTTGCTCACCCCCCAAGGTTGTTGCGGATATCAAATGAGAAATGTTTGCGATAGCACTTAAGAGAGTCGGGCCATCACCTGCAGGCTCAGGGCAGGCCCCTGGCGCTCTGCAGCCAGACACCACCCCAGGGCACACAAGTGACACGGCTCCTCTCTGGAGCCACGGGTGCTTTCTAAGCTCGACCGCATCGTCACTAAATACACCGCGTGGCTGAACACTAAGAGATTCCCAACCAGCAGAGGACAACAAGTGGGAAGGCGCACTGTGCCTGATCCCTGAAATGGGGTCACCTGCCATGGGAGGAGGGGACCCTGTAGGTAACCGGGGACGCCCGCCCTGGGGAACCGGCCTTGGGGCCCTGCCCTGGAGGACCCGGGCCCTGGGGACGCTCCTCAAGGCCAGAGCTCTCGCCCGGTCCCCGCGGGGCTCCGGGACGCCGGGGGCCCCGGAGGCGCCGCCCTCACCTGCGGTGTCCCAAATGGAGATGTGGTAGGAGCGCCACTGCTTCAGGTAGAAGGCGCCGCCCACCGTGCTGACCGTGTCCGTGAAGCGCCGCTCCATGTACCTCTGCAGCAGCGACGTCTTTCCCACGTTCATGTCCCCCAAAAGCACGATCTTCCCGTCGGGCTTCCTCATGTTCGCGCAGACAGTCCCCCTCCCCTCCGGGACCGCGCGCCGGTCCGGCCCGTGCGCTCCCGGCACAGTCGGAGCAGCTGGACGCCGGCCCCGAGACGGCGCCGACTGAGAAGGCTCGGACCCGGAACTCGCGGGGACTTGGACTCGCGGGAACCCCAAACTTGCGGGGACCCCGGGGACTTTCTTGCCCCGACGTCCGGAAGCAGAAGCGCGTGTTGGCGCGGGGGCCACACCTAAGTACTCGTCCAGCGCCCCGCCCCGGGCCCTGCCCCGCCTCTCTCCTGGCCCTGCCTCCCGCCCCGCCTCCCACTTTCCGCTACAACACCCCCTGCCCCCTCCCCAGGCCACACCCCCACCTTAGTCCGGGCACCTACCCCACCTCGCCCCGGCCCTGCTCCGCCCCTCCTCCCGGACATCTCAGGCCTTGCGGGGCTTCCCACCCACCGCCCCCTTTGCCCCCAAGCCCATCCCCACACCCCCACTTCCCTCCGGGCCGCCTGGCCCCGCCCTTTCACTTCCCGCCGCCCCCTTCCCACCTGGTTTCCTGGCATTGGTGACCTCTGAGCCCTGAGGTCCTGGGCTCGTGAAGGGGGGCCCTTGCCGCCCAGTCCACCCAGGGCTTTCCCCGCCGTGTCGATTTCCTTATCTCTGTGTGTGCAAACGTAGACACTAGTCAAGGACATTATAAAAGCTCACATTAAATGAGCATCTTGGAAAACCCATCCCGATGTCATGTAGGCAGTTAGACACCAGGTATGGAAGATCACCAGGGTGGAACGCTCCTGGTGCCTAGCATGGTGCTGCTCCAGAGGGTTGGCCCCCCTGACCTTTCCTCCCTAGAGATAACATCTGTACCTCAGTTGTTTTCAGCTCCCCTATAAGCAACAAAACTCAGGTCACCCTCAGGACCAGCTGCATTGAATAATGAGCCCCTGCCCCTGTGGGCCCAATCAATCAGTGGTGACCACAACCCTGAAAGGCCACACCTGGAAAACTGCTGAATATTCTATTAAGATCTTCTCCTGGGACCTTCCCTAAAACCTCCACCCTGAAAACCCTGAGCACTGAGGACCCAGTGTGCTCTCCCTCCCCCGGAGCATGCTGGTGCCTCTCCCTGACCCAGGCACCTTACCATCAGCTTTCTCACTCCCAAGCTCCAAGGGCCCTTCCTTCACCACTATAACTTGTAAAGAGTGTTTCCTACCTCTGTGGTTTACCAAATAAATGTTTTCTTACAGTTTGGGTCTTGGCTCTGAATTCTTTCCTAGCCAGAGCCCAAGTACCAAGGTTGCTGAACCCAGGTTTGGCCTGACCCCACCTGGTGCCGTTTCCATCACCAATAACACTAAGATTCTGGCTATTAATGGTTAGAAAGCTGGGGAAGAGGAAAGACTGTAAAGGAGAGGTTTCTAGTGTCATTTTTGTTGTTGTTGTTTGTTTTGGTCATTTTTACAAGAAACCATTTTATTTTATGTTATATCTGAAAAATGGACAGCCATCACCATTTAAAACTTTGGAGTGAAGCCCTAATCGGTTTGGCTCAGTGGATAGAGCGTCGGCCTGCAGACTGAAAGGTCCCAGGTTCTATTCCGGTCAAGGGCATGTACCTTGGTTGCGGGCACATCCCCAGTAGGGGGTGTGCAGGAGGCAGCTGATTGATATTTCTCTCTTGGTGTTTCTACCTCTCTGTCCCTCTCCCTTCTTCTCTGTAAAAAAATCAATAAAATATATTTTAAAAAAAAAAAACTTTGGAGTGAAAATTTGACTTTGGCAGTTGCAATGACTATTAGCAAAATCTTTCCTCCTTCTTTTTTTAATAGAGTAGACCTTGAAATGCTTCTAAAATATTCAGCATGTGGGATTTGGTATTTATTTTAGAGAATGCTGATGCAGAACTCGGAGCTCTAGTTTGAACACCGGTAGACGGTGTTGTTATAGAAAAGTGAGAAGCTAGGAAAATTCCAGGACAAGCTGAATAGGCAAACTAAGACAGTTTGCAGACACCTAGTAAATCCTATCTTCCCTAAACCAAGGACACTTAAGGGTAAATGGTTTGTGCCTGGCCTGTGTGGCTCAGAGGTTGAGTGTCAACCCAGGAACCAAGAGGTCACTGGTTCAATTCCTGGTCAGGTCACATGCCCAGGTTGTGGACTCAATACCCAGTAGGGGGTGTGCAGGAAGTCTCTGACTTCCCAGTGAGCCAAAGCAGCCCAGCCTAGGCTCTCCTATTGCTTCTTCTATGTCCTTCCTTGTTTCAGGGCCCTAAGTATGTTTTTGCTTTGGTCAATACATTCTTGCTTGCTTTTCTACACCTTGTGTCTTGATTGAAATCTTTTCAAGAAGACGAGAACATGCCCTGACGGGTTTGGCTCAGTGGATAGAGCGTCAGCCTGCAGACTCAAGGGTCCTAGGTTCGATTCTGGTCAGGGGCATGTACCTTGGTTGCAGGCATATCCCCAGTGGGGAGTGTGCAGGAAGCAGTTGATCGATGTTTCTCTCTCATCGATGTTTCTAACTCTCTAACCCTCTCCTTTCCTCTCTGTAAAAAATTAATAAAATATATTTGAAAAATTAAAAAAAAAAAAGAAGACAAGAACACCAAGGTCTCCTCCTCTTCCCAGTAACAGTGTGGGCTGAGGCCACTATGTGTTTTTTGTAAGAGGGAACGGGACCCTTGGCCCTCTTCGGTAAGTGCTCTGAAACTCAGATGGGGCAGAGGTGTGAGGGCATCTCATCCATTGCTCATCTCATGCATGACAGGTTACTGTTAGACTTACCTTTCCTAACTACCACTTTGTTCAGAGACCTGCCATGCTCTCTACTTCCTAATCCACAAGTTGGAACTCTGCCCACGATTACCTGCTCCCGCCCCCCCTTCCCCCACACACACACACACACTGGTCACCCTTTTCTATGATAGCTTTCCCACCCCCTTTCCCTTTATGGCCCTATCCTGCTTTCTTTTCTTGCCACTATCTAAAATTGTCTTACTTATTCACATGTTTAGCTGTGCCAGCTTCCTCTCTAGAATGTAAGCTCCATGAGGAAGTGCCAGAAGCCAGTCCATCCTTGCTGCTTGACACAGTCGCTGCAGGGAAGAAACATCTGCACAGCATATGTTTCAAGGGACCTGGAGGACATGGCATACTGTTCTTAATATGTTTGCTCCCCTTAGCGCTATGTGTTTTTACCAAGGTCACCTCTCCGAGAAAGGTTATTTCCCCAGGCAGGGATTTTTCCCTGAAGTTAGGGAGGGGATAAAACTCCTTAACTAAATGCCAGGCGGGTAGTTAATCACTTTAACTACCAACAACCACAAAATCTTAAGCTACATAATCTTTACTCCCTGGAATGGAGATAAGAAACGCCCTAACCTTTGGAATAGAAATTGACAGGATTAAAATCAACTGGTATAAATGCAGATGTAACAAGACAATAAAAGACAGAACTTGGCTGGAGATCCTGGCTAGAGATCCTGGCTAGGCTGCTGATCAACTGAACGCTGTCTCTGTATCATTCCTTCTTCGCCAACTCCATCCACACCTTTGGGAACCCCTGCACCTCTGGGGTTGGACCTCGACATATGGCTCCCGAACAGGATTCACCTAGGTCCAAAGTGGAAAAGCAGCTACAGGTCATCGCGGTGCTACAGTATGTCCTGACCTTCCTCGTGCTGGGAGTAGCCTGCAGCATCATCCTCGTGTACATGTTATGCACCGACTACTGGTTCATCGCTGTGCTCTACTTCACCTGGCTGGTGTTTGACTGGAACACGCCCAAGAAAGGTGGCAGGAGGTCACATTGGGCCCGAAGTTGGGCTGTGTGGCACTACTTTCGAGACTACTTTCCCATCCAGCTGGTGAAGACTCACAACCTACTGACCACCAGGAACTACATCTTGGGATACCACCCCCATGGCATCATGGCTTTGGGTGCCTTCTGCAACTTCAGCACAGAGGCCACGGAAGTGAGCAAGAAGTTCCCTGGCATAAGGCCCCACCTGGCCACGCTGGCTGGCAACTTTCGGGTGCCAGTGCTGAGGGAGTACCTGATCTCCGAAGGCTTCTGCCCGGTGAACCAGGACACCATAGACTACTTGCTTTCAAAGAACGGGAGTGGCAATGCCATCATCATCGCACTGGGGGGCGCAGCCGAGTCCCTGAGCTGCGGGCCCCGGCAAGAATGTGGTCACCCTGCGCAACCGCAAGGGCTTTGTGAAACTGGCCCTGCGACATGGTGCCGACCTTGTTCCCACCTACTCGTTCGGAGAGAATGAGGTCTACAAGCAAGTGATCTTTGAGGAGGGCTCCTGGGGCCGATGGGTCCAGAACAAGTTCCAGAAGCACATTGGCTTCGCCCCGTGCATCTTCCATGGTCGAGGCCTCTTCTCCTCTGACACCTGGGGGCTGCTGCCTTACTCCAAGCCCATCACCACTGTCGTGGGTGAGCCCATCACCCTTCCCAAGCTGGAGCACCCGACCCAGCGGGACGTCGACCTGTACCACGCCATGTACATGGAGGCTCTGGTGAAGCTCTTTGACAAGCACAAGACCAGCTACAGCCTGCCAGAGACCGAGGTCCTGGAGGTGAATTGAGCCAGCCCTCAGCCAGGTGCTGGGAGGACCCCGCTCCACCGCAAGCCCTTTTCCTCCAAGTTCTCGAGTGCTTTTTGTTCTCTACATTTGGAAGTGTCATGGGTGTCTGTGGGTTCTTTAAAATAAAACTATTTTATGCTAAAAAGTATTTATTATTTCTCTGTAATTCAAATTTTTTTATTTAATTAAATCTTTATTGTTTAGATTTTTAAAAAAATGCTTTGAGTCAGGAAAGAATGGGTAAAGTCACCATCCTGGTGAGGCCAGAAGTGATGCCTTGCAAACACATCACAATCAGCCATGCTCCACACCCTCACTCACTGAGCTTGCCTTACTTGAAAATCCCCCCAGTCCTGTATGTGTGTGGGTGACTGGCAGCCCAGGCACCCTTCCTCAAATCACAACACCCGCCCCTGCCCCCCCACCATCACCACCTCTGGTGAGCCCTTTCCAGTTCTTTCTCTGCCTTCCCACCACCCTCTCAGCCTCTTCCATGCAGTTTTGCCTGTGAGAATTTCTAACTGGCTCATTTTATTCACCACTAGATGCCCGGTGCACAAATTTGTGCACAGGTGGGGTCCAGCTGGCCCCACCCACATTGGGGGGGTGGTCAGGGGTGGGGCCGGCCAGGCGGAGGGGCCGCGGGCTGTTGGCCGGCCAGCCCCATTCCCTGGTTGAACTCCTGGTCAAACTCCCAGTCGAGGGGACAATTTGCATATTAGCCTTTTATTAGATAGGATTATCTTATTGTTTGTTCCTGTAGTAATTTAACAATTCCCTAGAGACAGGGCACATGTTTTAAGCTAATTCTGTGTCCCAGCTCACTACACCTTTCTCAGCACAATCCATTATTCAGTAAATAGGGGAATGTAGGCCCATGGGAATGAGGTCTTTGTGTTTTGTTCTCTGGTGTCTCCCAAGTGCCTAAAACTGGAACATAGTCAATCAAAGCCTATTTGAATACATTTGTTGATTAACCCAATGTTTTCTCCACTTGAAAAACTGCTGCATTCAAAGCAGGGTCTGGGGAAGGGAGGGACTTCCAGCACCTAGCCCCAGTGCCTGGCATGTGAATTCACTCAGCAAGTTTGTTTAAAAAAAGGTCTTTTTTTAATTGTACAGCACATGGGAAAAAAACCTAAATTTAACCAGGAGAATGTCTCCAACTTTCCACCACTCTTAAAAATTTTCTAAAAGGTGGTCAATGGCCTTATTCATACTCATGAAGCAGAACTGAGGAAGGAGGTAAGCTCAGAGTGAAGAGTCTGTTTAAACTAGCTACTTACATGCCAAGTGTGGTGTTTATTTTGCCTGGATTTAAATCACTGGCCTAACAGGGTTACCTTTCTTCCAATTGCTAGATGAAATGTACCTAAGGCCAAGAAAAGTATGTAATTTCTTTTTCAAAAGGATTCAAACTGAGCAATTTGGGGACTGTCTACAGTTAAAGGAAAAGAAATAAGAAAATGTGGTTTCTTCTCACAGATTTTGCAAAGTAGCTTGGGAGCATTTCTAGGTACTTTGTTGTAGAACAATTCTACCTTTTAAATTGCTTTCCTTGAAAACACACGAGGCCCTTGCCAGGTAGCTCAGTTAGTTAGAGCATAGTCCTGATATGCCAAGGTTGTGGGTTCGATCCCCAGTCAGGGCACATACAAGAAACAATCAATGGCCCAGCCAGCGTAGCTCAGCGGTTATGCGTGGACCTATGAAACAGGAGGTCACAATTCCATTCCCAGTCAGGGCACATGCCTGGGTTGCAGGCTCTTTCCCCAGTGTGGTGCATGGAGGAGGCAGGCGATTAATGATTCTCCCCCACCTCCCCCCCTTCCACTCTGAACTCAATAAAAATATATTGGGAAAAGAAACAACTAATGAATCCATAAATAAGTGGAACAATGAATTGACATTTCTTTCTCTCTCTCTCTCTCTCTCTCTCTCTATCTACTATAATGAAAGCATAATATGCTAATTAGATGACCTTCTGGACGAAGCCAGAGTTCGAGGGCTGAGCCCCTTGCATGAATTTCGTGAATCAGGCCTCTAGTTAATGCATAAAAAAGAACTTGCCTATCTATTATGTGTTCATTCAGCAGATAGGAATTGAAGCACTTAGCCCTGACATAGGGATAGAGCAGTGAGAAAGATAGCCAATAAAATAAACAAGCAAAATACACAGTGTCCTAAATGATTAAGAGTTAAATGGACAAAAATAGAGCAGGGAGGTAGATAGAGAATGAGGTCTGAGAGTGGATGCAGGGGGTTCAACAAAATCCTCAGGACTCCTTCCAACTGACAGCGGGCTCTGCCAGCCAAGAGGTGACTCTCATCCTCATGGTCCTGGTTAGAGCTCCAGCCATCACACCATATTCCAAGCAGCAGGAGTAAGAAGAGTGGACAGAGGGCAACCTGTTGGCACATGACACTTTTGCTTACATACCATTGGCCAGAAGTTAGTCATCTGACCCTACCTAACTGTAAGGAAGATTGTGAAATGTAGTCTTTAATCTGAGTCATTCTGTACCCAGATAAAAAATCTCTAATTTTCAAAAGAGGAGGAGGGATACATGTAACAAATTCAATTGAAACTGTTCAAAATACATCAATCACAAAAATATTATTTTCTCCTGGCAATAGGTCTGAATTATGTGCCAAATCTAACTGATAATCTCACTGGGTTCGGCAGACACATGTGTTGGTGGTAATAACATCTGCAAGGGTCACTACAGAGAAGAATAGCAGTGGTGTGTGTGTGTGTGTGTGTGTGTGTGTGTGTGTTATTTATCCTGCTTGCCCAACACCCTGTCAACATTGGGTGATAAAGTTTGATCTTTACTCATGCAGTGGGTGGAAATATATCTCATTTTCATTTGCATTTCTTTAATCATCAGTAAGATCAATTTTTTTAAAATCTATTGGTCATTAGTGGTTTGCTGTTGTAGTTAATTGCCTATTTATAACCTATACACATTTTAAAATTAGGGTCTACTATAGGGTTGACATTCTTCAAAATAAGAAATTGGGAATCATGTGTATCATATGTAAATAACTTTCAAACATACATAAATACAAAACATGTAAATTATAAACACTTGTAAATAAGTTCCTTTGCTATATAATATGTAAAAGCTTATATGTATATACTAGAGGCCCGGTGCATGAAATTTGTGCATAGGTAGGGTCCCTAGGCCTGACCAGTGATTAGGACCCATCTGTAGGGTGACCGACAGAGCGATGGGGGGTGCCCACTGGCACCCACCTCGGCTGGCCTGGGGCTTGCAGGCTGGGGGTAGCTCCTGCATTGAGCATCTGTCCCCTGGTGGTGAGTGCACATCATAGCGACCGGTTGTTCTGTTGTTCGGTTGATTTGCATATTAGGCTTTTATTATATAGGATTTGTCATGTAAGTATGTCAACCTTGTTTATGATGAGTTTTATTTTTTATCACACAAACATTTTGTGTTTGCATCTAACCAAATGTACCAACTTTTCCTGCAAAGTTTTTGGCCATTTCAATATCCATCTTGGTCCCCTCCTTCAGTTTCCTGCTAACGGCCTGGGCTCAGCTGGGTGAAAAGAAAGAGCATGAGAGGATCTGGATTTCCAATCGAGATTGGCCACTTTTTAGTAAGCAACTCTGAGCAAATGCCCCTAATGGTCCTGCACTTCAGTTTCCTCATCTATCAACACCGGATGATACTGCTCCATCAGTGTTGTGAGTGTGTGACCCTTTACACAGGGAGTGCACAATACATGTCAGCTCCCTTATTTCCTCCTCTGTGGGGAGCCCCTACCCACCCTCCCCTCCTGCCCCAGTTCTACTAGCATCCCCTCTGCCAGCAGGGTCCACACTCAATACGATGAATTAGGCCCTCAGGAACAACAAAGTATCCCAGCTTGAGCAGGAAATACTAGGTACTTATTGAGTCTGTTTTACTTTTCAATTTCAGATACCCACCCCCTCCCACGATTCTGCTCTTTCTCTTAGACCTTCCTTCATCCTCTTCCTTCCCACCATGGAGCTAATGAGCAGGGTCTGGATTCTCTACAACAATCCAGAGCTGGGACATCAGTACCGCGGGACTGCTGAGTGAACAGAAAGACTATTAGGCACAGACATCCAACACATAGATTGGGGGTTGGGAGGAGAATCTAGTTGTTTGGAAACTCCTTTCCCTGCTTCAAAAAGGCATAACAAAATATCGAAAGCTATAATGAGGTAACAACTGCAGTACCGGCTGCTATTTTATATCAACAATCTGCCAAGACCATTTCCTCTTAGATTTCAGAATGTATTTTTATTTCATGCCTTCCACCAGCTCATTCTCTATTTATTATAAAAATTACCCTAAGACTTCAAAGCAAATTTAATGGAGTTTTAAAAATATGGAAACAAAATCAATACAAAGTTCAAAAATGGTAGGTTTCTGCCCTGGCCAGTTTGGCTCAGTGGATAGAGCGTCGGCCTGCAGACTCAAGGGTCCCGGGTTCGATTCCGGTCGGGGGCATGTACCTTGGTTGCAGGCGCATCCCCGGTGGGGAGTGTGCAGGAGGCAGCTGATCGATGTTTCTAGCTCTCTATCCCTCTCCCTTCCTATCTGTAAAAAATCAATAAAATATATATATATATTTTTTAAATGGTAGATTTCTGATGAAAGGAATCGTCTAAAATGAAATAAAAATGTGTGGTGCTATTCAGTATAGGAGGGGAGGTTTCAGATCCTGTCTTGTTTACCATCAGCCCATCTTCTGCTCATCTACCATCTGCTATTACTAATCCTGAACCATTCACGCTTCAGGCAAAGTTTAGGACTATTCCTGCCCATGAGTCGCATAACTGGTCCAGGATCAGTACTATACCACCTTCTGTGATGGTATCTTCCGGGTAATCCCATTCTTTTTTTTTTTTTTTTCACCCCATTCTTTCTATCCCTAGTTCAGCTTGATCCACTTCTGGGTAATTCCATAGGTAAAGCCCACACTGTGGGTCATCTATTCTGCCCTAACAGCAGTTTAAGCATTGCTAGTCACCCTTCTTTGTCTCAAGATGGATGCTGGTCTTTATATTTCTTTCCCCATGTTCCTTGGGGACAAGGACAAGGACCACTTTTTCTCTGGTGTATTCGTTTGCTCAGGCTGCTATAACAAGTACCACAGACCAGGCAGCTTAACCAACAGGAATTTATTTATTCATAGTTCTGAAGGCTGGAAGTCCAAGATCAAGGCAGGCCTGGCTCCTTGAGGTGTTGCTGGTGCTACTGTTCGGTAGGGGACCCCACGGCCAGCTGCCCCATCTCTAGATCTCTAGCCGGCAGCATTCCTCATTGGGGTAGAAATCTAGATGCAGAGACATGACAGCTTCCTTCCCTCTTTTGGGTAACAGATCCATGTAATTGGTCTATGCCTTGCCTCTCTGACTGATCTTCAAGTTTGAAACCTTGTCATGGAGGACATGTACCTCTGGGAAGGACTTTGAAAGGGCTTCCAGGGACAAAGAAATAAGGGGTACAGGTCAGCACGACTGCAGGGCAGGGTCTCTGTCCGTCAGGTCTCAGCCTCAGCTGGATAAGGGTGTGGTTGTGGGTGCTCCGGAGCTTAACAGCCACCCTGGCTTCCCACCACCCTTTGGTCTCTAGCCCACTGTGGAGAAGCCCCTTTTCTTTCAGAGCCCATGGTTTCACCTGGGCACAACTAAACAAAGGACCCCTCTTCTGCGTTCCTTTAAGAATTGGGGTCCTTAACATCTGGTCATTCCCTGCAGTTCTTTTTAGTTTTTAGGATGTAGCTATAGGGATGTTTTTCCTCGGGGTACGCCAGCTGTTCTCAAAGCCCTGAGGACCTTCATCCTTCCCTGTCATCTAATATTTAGGTTTAAGTTTTTCTTTCAACTTCCTCTTGCAAAACAATGTGACCTTCCCCATGCAGATAGAAAAAGGAACTTGAATTGCTTTCAATTTTTCAGTAATTGATTGAGCAAATTTTGAATTTTTTTTAAAACATTGTACATGAAAGTGTTTTCTAAGTTGTGCTAATATGTCCATTGTTACCTCTTCCATCTCACTGATGGTCAGCTTTGCAGACAATGGATGGAGAATCTGATCACAACTCACCGAGGAAAGGAGCAGAGGGTTTTTTGTGTTTTTTTTGTTGTTGTAGTTAATCCTCCATTGCTTTTTAAGAGGGAGGGAGGAAGGGAGGAAGGGAAGGAGGAAGGGAGGGAGGGAGGGAAGGAGGAAGGGAGGGAGGAAGGGAGACAGACACATCGATTGGTTGCCTCCCCCATGTACCCCAAGAGGAACAATCCAGAGTTAACCTGCAACCCAGGCACATGCCCTTGACCAGGAATTGAATTCTCGATCCTTCAACCCCTCAATGCACAGGCCTACACTCCAACACTGAGCCAAGGCAGTCCTGGGCACTGAAAGGTCTCCGGTTCCATTCCCGGTTAGGGCACATGCCCAGGTTGTGGGCTGGATCCCAGGTCAGGGTGCTTCAGTGTTTTCCTTTCTTCCTTCCTTCCTTCCTTTTTCTTTCTTTCTTTCTTTCTTTCTTTCTTTCTTTCTTTCTTTCTTTCTTTCTTTCTTTCTTCCTTCCTTCCTTCCTTCCTTCCTTCCTTCCTTCCTTCCTTTCTCTCTCTCTCTCTCTCTCTCTCTCTCTCTCTCTCTCTCCCTTTCCTTTCCTCTCTAAAAAAATAAATGAAAATGTATTTTTTTAAAGGAAAAAAATTACTCTTTGAAAATATTACTTGTCCTGATTTTTTAATGGATACGCCCACTTAAAAATATTCCTCTTCTCATTCTGTACATTTCTCGTTTTCTTATTCCTCACTAATTCTCAGCTCAAATTTTCAGGGATGATATGTAGGGTTAGGAACAGAGGTAACGTTCCTCCTCTGGGCAACTGTCATTTCTCCATCTCTCTCCCCACAATGCTCATTAACACCCACTGTACCACTTCCTCCAGGAACCTGCTCCCCCACACACCCACCCGGAAACTGCTCTTACCCACATCACCCGTGACCAATCCAAGTCATTCCAGTTTTTCAACCCATTTGTGGCCTTTGACCCGGTTTCCAACTTCCTTCTTGAAAATCTGTAACCCTGGCCTCTCCCACCTCCTATCACATGTCCCTGTGCTTCCCTAGGTATCTACCCTCCATCACGTGTGTTTGCTTTTTATTTATTTTTTAAAGATTTTTATTGATTTCAGAGAGGAAGGGAGAAGGAGAGAGAGAGAGAGAATCATCAATGATAAGAAAGAATCATTGATTGGCCACCTCCTGCACACCCCCACTGGGGATTGAGCCCGCAACCCAGGCATGTGCCCTTGGCCGGGATCAAACCTGGGACCCTTCAGTCCATAGGCTGACACTCTATCCACTGAGCCAAGCCAGCTAGGGCTGTGTTTGCCTTTTAAATAGACTCACCATCCATGTGCAAAGTATCCTATAAATCTTTATATGTGCATTGAAACTTCTATTACATATCATGTTGGCTAGATGTCCTTGGAATAGACTTTGGCCCCACTGGAATCAAACCTAAATCTTGCCAAGAGCGGACTTGTAAAACCAGACCTTCTTATAGACCCAGAATTCCTGAAAAATAAACAAGATACAATGAATGTTTTTCTGCTCCAAGAGATCGTGACACTCATCTCAGGATGTTAAACCAGTGCTATAACTCAGGAGCTTAAGCAACTGTTCAATCTCAAGATTTCATAGTTTTGGTAAATTTCTCCAAATTGCATCATTCTGAAGTGGGGACCTTAAAGGGAAGAGACAATCAGAACACCCCACATGTGGGCAGAAATGGGGAAGCAGACAACTGTTGCCCACCCCACAATGGCCTCCTCCCCATTAGAAGTTTGGACTGTTGAGAAGAAAAACGTCCTCTACCAACTTTGATCTAGGTTGGGGGCCTGAAAGTTAACAATAGACAGATTAACAGGAGAAAATAAAACATGTTTTATTCACAGGGATATGAGTACACTCGGGTAACGAGCTGGATATATAGGGGTTTTTATATCAACTTAAGGGGGGTGGGGGCAGCAAGGGATCCTATGGGGAGACAGATGAACTTTTAGGGGAGCAAATGGGAGGTGTGACGGATGTGAAAATGTTCGCTTACACAATGTCTCAGCCTGTGTGAGAGGGAGAGGGGATTTGTAGCTGTGTCACTCTTGGAAGGCCCTGCTTTCAGTCAGATAAAGTCAGCTCCTTCTGCATCAGCTGAAATTTTTTTAAAATATATTTTTATTGATTTCAGAAATGAAGGGAGAGAGAGAGAGACCTCAATGATGAGAGAGAGTGGTTGATCAGCTGCCTCCTACAAGCCCCACATTGGGGATTGAGCCCGCAACTGTGACCTCCTGGTTCATAGGTTGATGCTCAACCACTGAGCCACACTGATTGGGCTAAAATAATCTCAGGTCTGTGAGCCTGAGTGCGTCCCTATGGACCCACCTTATTTAGTGTTTGACCAGAAGGAGCATTCTTCAGGGCTGAATGGTGCACAGAGCTAAGCTCATTATACCCGTTTGGTCAAGGCACATTGGGTTGTGCTAAGGCCAGCATCTCCGAGTTTCCCTAGTAGGAGACACGCAAAGATTCCTGCACTTTATTGTGTAATCTAGTTTTCATTTCCAAGCTGTAAAGATACAAACTTGCTATGGTCTGAATATTTGTGTCATCCCAAAATTCATAATGTTGAAATCCTAACCTCAAGGCAATGGTATTAGGAGGTGGAGCATTTGGGAGGAGATTGGGTCATACAGACAGAGCCCTCACGGATGGGATGAGTGCCCTTATAACAGAGACCCAGGCGGTCCTTGCCCCTTTCCTCCTGTGAGGGCAGGGGGAGGAAGGCCACCTATGAACTAGGAAGTGGGCTCTCAACAGACACTGATGATTCTGCCAGTACCTTGAGCTTGGACTTCCAGCCTCCAGAACCGTGAGAAATAGATTTATGTTGTTTAATAAGCTAGCCAGTCTGTGGTATTCTGTTATAGTCACCTGAGCAGACTAATATAATTCTTTTTTTGGACTACCCAAGGAGAATAAATGTGTTCCATTTCCCAAATGCTTCCTATAGTTTTTAACCATATGAAGACAGTACTGCATTCCCTGTGTAAGAGCCAGGAGGAGTGCCCAAGGCACGTTCCTTGCCGGCTATCACCCAGGATTGGCCCATCTTTAAAGAAAGGCAATGTGAAAAAAAAAGAAAAGAAAAGGCAATGTGCCACTAAAACTCCATTTTGAAATTTTCAACATTTATGTTCAGCAATTCATCTACAGTGTGGCTCTGCAATATTTTCAGAAATTAGCTTATGAGATCTTTAGTCACCCACTGTCTTATCTTTCTTATTTCATTCAATTCTCCATTTCTCTAGCTCTAATGGACCACTGGTAACTGTTCTGTATGTTAGAGAACAAAACCAGAAAACCTCCATTTTCTATCTGAGAGCCAGTGAATAGAGATGCTCAGATCTGCATTCAAATTGCTTTTTTTTCTGTTTTTTTTCTTATATTTTTATTGATTTCAGAGAGGAAGGGAGAGGTGGAGAGATAGAAACATCAATGATGAGGGAGAATCATTGATTGGCTGCCTCCCGCACGTCCCTGACTGGGGATGGAGCCCATAACCTGGCCATGTGCCCTGACCAGGAATCGAACCATGACCTCCTGGTTCATAGGTTGACACTCAACTACCGAGCCACACAGGCTGGGCTAAATTGCTTTTTCTTCTTTACACTAGCCAGCTAGTTTTATTGTACCACTGGATTAACCCTTCTATAAGAGATCCAGTTCTGATGATTAAGGAACTAATTCATACTTCAACCTACTTGAATAAATATTAACAAGGGCCTCAAGTAATTAAGAGGAACTACAAAGAACTGTTTATAACCTGAAGTTTATTTTTAAAAATGACTAACCATCGAGCTAAGTCCCAGGTTTTTTGAAGTGGGAAAGCTATATAGTGGGGTTATGCTTAATTTTTAAAGTCTTATTTGTGTTTTTTCTGTATTTTTCGAATTTTCTACAATGAATACACATTACTTTTGAAAAAAGAACTTGCAGATCTAAAGTTAAACTTAAATTTGAACCTGGAAAAATGGGCCAAAAGTCTACGGGGAGGGCCAAATGAATTCACTGTTTATTTTCAATTGAAATGATATTTTCTTGTACCATTCAGAGTATTTACTGGCTGGAGTGGATGTGGGGGGAGATGGAGAGGAGTATGGTTAGTGAAATATGTTTAAGTTGTTATATTACAGTTCTAATATTCTGAAGCGACATAGTATGACTTGGTGCAGCACTTATATGATAATTCTTAACAACTATTGTTTGATAAGGGTGAAAATATTAAAAATATAGGTTGAACCTTATGGAATTGCCAGCACTTGAGCTTTTATGACCTAACCACAGTGATTTTATACGGTCTGACCTACAACTTAGTAAACTCAACTATTTTCCTTGGTGATGTCCATTGGGTTAGCTTAAATACATTATTTTCCCTTAGTCACCAAAATTAAAAACCAACACTTAGACGTACCCTATCTTTCATATTCAAACATCTTACCCAAAATTACAAGGGTTGTACTTTAGGGGCAGATTCTTAAAAATATCAACCCTGTTGTCCTTCTCAACCCAAAAATGTCAGAATCTCTGAGGACTAGAACTTAGGTAGCAGTTTTTTTGTTTTCCTGCAATCCTCACCCAAGGATATGTTTTCACTCATTTTAGAAAGAGAGGAAGGAAGAGGGAGAGGGAGAGGGACAGGGAGAGGGAGAGGGAGAGGGAGAGGGAGAGGGAGAGAAACATGGATGTGAGAAAGAAACATCAGTCGGTTGCCACCTGTACACCCTGACAGGAGACTAAACCCGAAACCTGGGTGTGTGCCCTGAATGGAAATTGAACCCTCAACCCTTTTTACTCTACTGAGCCATACTGGCCAGGGCAGCAGTTTTTTAAAACAACTTTATTGAGGTCTAACTGATAAACAACAAACTGTGCATATTTAAGTGACCAATTGGAGAAGTTGGACAAATGTGTTTACTTGTGTAATCGTCACCACAGTTAAGAGAATGAACATGTCCATCACCCAGAATGTCTCCCTGGGCCCCCTTGGTATCTGTGCTCTGCTCCTCCTACCCTCTCTATACCCAAGGAACCACTGAACTTGTATCCCTGTAGATTAGTCTGCATTTTCCAAAATTTTATCTGCATGGAATGATACAGTATCACACATTTTTGTCTGGCTTCTTTGTCTGGGTAACTACCTAGAAACTGAATGGCTGGGTCATATAGTAGGAATATGTTTAACTTTTTAAGAAACAGTCAAAAAATAAAAGAAACTGTCAAGCTGCCTCTCCAAAGTGCTTGTTCCTTGTCTAACCACTGTGCTGTACACCTGAAACCAATACAAAATAATATTGAAAGTAAAAGAAAAATCTAGAGCTGCAAAGAAGCTTAGAAAGACCCCTCAGTGTGACTTCCTTCTTAATAAAATAGTAATAAAATGTAAAAAAACACACACAACTAAACAAACAAAACACCAAAGTGCTTGTTCTATTTTACGTTCCCACCAGCCACCTGACAGAGTTCTGATTTTTCCACATCCTTGCCAATATTTGGTATTTCAGTCTTTTTAATTTTAGTCATTCCAGTAGGTATACAGGGGTATCTCACTCTGGTTTTTATTTGCATTTCCCTAAAGACTCATGATATTGAACATCTTTTCATGTGCTCATTTGCATCTATAAATATTTTTTTAAGAAATGATGTCAGGCCCTAACCTGTTTGGCTCAGTGGATAGAGCGTCCGCCTGCGGACTCAAGGGCCCCAGATTTAGTTCCTGTCAAGGGCATTTACCTTGGTTGCGGGCACATCCACAGTAGGGGATGTGCAAGAGGCAGCTGATCGATGTTTCTCTCTCATCGATGTTTCTAACTCTCTATCCTTCTCCCTTCCTCTCTGTAAAAAATCAATAAAATATATTTTTAAAAAAAGAAGAAGAAATGATGTCAGCCCTAACTGGTTTGGCTCAGTGGATAGAGTGTCGGCCTGCAGACTGAAGGGTCCCAGGTTCGATTCCGGTCAAGGGCATGTACCTTGGCTGCAGGCACATTCCCAGTAGGAGGTGTACAGGAGGCAGCTGATCCATATTTCTCATGGATGTTTCTAACTCTCTATCCCTCTCCCTTCCTCTCTGTAACATATCAATAAAATATATTTTTTTAAAAATGACTTCATATCTTTGCACAAGTAGTATTTTTATTTCATTTTTTAAAAAATATTTTTATTGATTTTTTGCAGAGAGGAAGGGAGAGGGATAGAGTTAGAAGCATCAATGAGAGAGAAACATCGACCAGCTGCCTTCTGCACATCCTCTACTGGGGATGTGCCCGCAACCAAGGTACATGCCCTTGACCATAATCGAACCCGGGACCCCTCAGTCTGCAGGCTGACGCTCTATCCACTGAGCCAAACCAGTTAGGGCAACAAGTAGTATTTTTAAGAAGCCCCCGCCCATGATTCTAATATGTAGAGATAGTTGAGAGCCACAACACTAGCCAAAACTCCAAGAAAGCTGTACCTCTCACGTCAGCTTCTTGTGCCCCCTACTGGTAGGAGATAGTACCCTCCCCCATCCAAATTTATGGAAAGGGTGAAGCTTCATTCCAGAGTCCTGAGGGCCGGTCCTTCTGGGGCCGACCTCAGCAAGAATCCTTTGAGGGATTTAAGTTAAGAGAAGAAATGACCATCTCCTCTTCTTCCTGCAAGCCCTCCTGTAACAACGATTCTGAAGTTCACAGAGGTGATTCCATCAAGTTCCATTTAGGCAACTCTGAAACTCCTTTCCCCAGATGGGTGTTGGGGCGGGGGGCGGCGGAGCAGTGTACTCAGGGTCACCTCTGGGCTTGAATTAGGGAGGGCCACAGCCTGCTGTCAGAGACCTGCCACAATAATGGACACTGATGTCTGGAGCACATTGAAGCAGGGCCAGTGGGTGGAAGGAAGGAAAGGGTCTGTGGGTCAGCTTCTCATCCCTGTCTCCCTGGAAACAAGGAACTGGACATGGAGCTAAGCTGCTGGTTGTGGTTTGAACTGTTTCCCCGGAAAAGATATATTGAAGTCCTAACCCCCGGTACCTCAGAATGTGACCGTATTTGGAAATAAGACCATTGCAGATGTAATTATTTAAGATGAGGTCTTCCTGGAGTAGGGTGGGCCCCTGATCCAATACTGAGGTCTTTATAAAAGGGGGGAATTTGGACATCAAGACAAAAATTGAGAGAAGATCATGTGACCATGGAGGGAGAGATTAGAGCGACACAACCACAAGCCAAGAGTGCCAAGGAGTGCTGGTAACACCAGAAGCCGGAAGAGGCAAGGAGTGGTTCTCCTTTGCAGGTTCCAGCGGGAGCACAGCCCTGTCTACACCTTGATTTTAGGCTTCCTCCAGATCTGGGAGAAAATGAATTTCTGTTGTTTCAAATCACTAGTTTGTGGTGCTTGGTTATAGCGGCCGGAGGCAACCAGCTCACTGCCCAAGGACAGGTGGCCGGCACCCCTGGTGACTCCTCTCGGGGACTCACCTCCTCCAGTCCTGGGTGCAGGTTTCCAGTTAGTGAGACTCCTGAGTCCATGCAGGTGAGGCTTAGACACGGGAGAGTTTGGGTAAAGTGGTTCCGTTCAGGTGCAGCTCCTTCATTTCCCTTCTATTTATAATAGCCTCCTTGTTTTTAAAACTGATTTAAATACATGGTTATGGTCACTTTGGACAGCTAATTCTGAATAAAAATCTGATCAAAGAGGCAAAAATACATATATGCATACATGATTATAGTTGAAAAGATCAACTGTTATTTAAAACACTACAAAGCAAAACACCAATGGGTGTGGGTCTGCATTTGGTTAAATGACAAGTGCTGTCTTCTTACTCAAAAATAAATAGATGGTTGCTTCTAAATATAAGTAAAAGTGAGATTTACAGAAAAATGAGCTCAATATTGGGGGGTGGGAGTGGGTGGGGAATGACATTTTTTAAAAGAGTTCCAATTTGCTTGGCCGCATGGCTCAGCGGTTGAGCGTCGACCTATAAACTAGGAGGTCACGGTTTGATTCCCCAGTCGGGGCACATGCCAGGGTTTCGGGCTGGATCCCCAGTGTGGGTCGTGCAGGAGGCAGCCCATCAGTGCTTCTCACTCATCATTGATGTTTCTATCTCTCTCCCCCTCTGCCTTCCTCTCTGAAATCAATAAAAAAAATATTTTTTTTAAAGGGAGTTCCCATTTAGCCCATGGTTAATAGAGCTTTTAACTGCAGAAGATGCATCACACACTGCAGAAAGCACTGTTTTGTAGAAAATCCAGAGAGCAGTAGGCCAGGGCGGGAAAGACAGATTAGGCTGCAGTAAGAACACAAGCAGCCAACAACATGTTTCTGGGCCTGAGCGGAGTCTTCTCGGAGATTCAGACAATACTGGAAAGACCGGAAAAGGAAAACTTCAATACGTAGTCAATTAAGTTCTGGAAGCCTAAAGGTGAGCCCTGAGCTAAAATTAGAGGAGTGTGAGCCTGAGCAGGAGCCTGATGTCTGGGAGGGAAGTATCAGATCCAAGCTGTCTTTTTGTGGACACATCAGACCTGTTCCTCTCTTCATTACCTAGGAAAAGAAGCTCCTGTTCACAAATATCTAAGTTCCTGGTGTGTTTTTCCAATTACACGAGTGTTAGTAATAGGGTGGTATTCATCACACTTTCCGTAAGACCAGCCAGCCCTGTTCCACATCTCTGTCTGACTGATTTCTAGGCCTATTCTCAGACTCTCTCGAATACCGTAGAAAGCAGCTAATTAGTAAATGAAACACGTACCCTAGTCCAGTGGTTCTCAACCTTCTGGCCCTTTAAATACAGTTCCTCATGTTGTGACCCAACCATAAATTTATTTTCGTTGCTACTTTATAACTGTAATGTTGCTACTGTTATGAATCGTAATGTAAATATCTGATATGCAGGATGGTCTTAGGCGACCCCTGTGAAAGGGTCGTTTGACCACCAAAGGGGTCGCGACCCACAGGTTGAGAACCGCTGCCCTAGTCAATCCCGTGGACTAACTCTTTGAAAGCAGGCGCAGAGCAAGTTCGGACACTGAGTACAACAGTGAAGTCAGGTTCCCAGAGGGAAGGGGTGGAGAGGGGGAGGTAGAGGATGGTAAAGGAAGTCAAATATATGATGACAGAAGGAGACAACTTTGGGCGGTGAACACACAATGCAATATACAGATAATGTATTACAGAATTGTATACTTGCACCTATATAATCTTATTAAGCACTGTTACCCCAATAAATTTAATTTAAAAATTTTAGCCCTACCTGCTTTTGCTCAGTGGATAGAGCATCACCCTGCAGATGGAAGTGTCCCGGGTTTGATTCCAGTCCAGGGCACATGCCTAGGCTGTGGGCTCGGTTCCCAGTAGGGGACATGCAGAAGGCAGCTGATCAATGATTCTCTTTCATCATTGATGTTTCTATCTCTCTCTCCCTTGCCCTTCCTCTCTGAAATCAATAAAAATATTTTTAAAATTTTTTAAAAACTTTTTAAAGAGAATGTAAATGTCACTTACTAGATCCTCTGGCCTCCCTCTTCCTCTTTCTCTGGGATCATTGATTGGAAAGTGTTAGGAGATGAATTGTTTCCTCACAAAACATATACGTGGATGTCCTAACCCCAGAATTTCAGAATGTGGCCTTACTTGGAAATAAGGTGGTTGCAGACATAATTAGTTAAGATGAGGTCACACTAGAGTAGGTGGGCCCCTAACTGAATATGACTAGTGTTCTTACAAGAAGAGGAAATTTGGACACACAGGCACATACAGGAAATACCATATGAAGATAAGGACCGAGATCGGGGTGATCCAATAAGTTAAGGAAATGCCAAAGACTGCCAGCAAACCACCAGAAACAGGAGGGGGGAGGGGGGGGAGGCATGAGACAGATTCTCCCTCACAGCCTTCAGAAGGAACCAGCCCTGCTGACACCTTTAGCTCGGATTTCTGGTCTTCAGAACTGTGAAACAATACATTTCTGATTTTAAACAACAAAAAAGGGAAGTCAACCAAGGAAAGACAAATCGACCTGTAATATTTATCCATTGGCATAGCTTCTAAGACTTCCTTTTCTTATGAATGAATATTTTTTTAAAATTTGTCTGAAATAGGCAAGCCCCATAGAGGTTAAGGGGTATAAAGTAACCAGAGTGAGACGAGGTAGATCATACTCAGATCTCAGCTCTGCCACTCTTTACTGTCTGGGTCTGGTTTTCTTCAGCAGTAACATGGGGTTATATTCTCCTCTGCTCCCCTATCTCCCCCCCACCCCCCAAAAAATGATAGGTTAAAGTCCTAACCCCTAGCACCTCATATGTGAACTTATTTGGAAATAGGGTCATTGCGACATAATTCGTGAGGTTAAGATGAGGCCATAATGGAGTAGGACGTGCTCCTGAGTAAGCTGTTGCCCTTATAAGAATAGGCCGTCTGAAGACACAGACACACGGGGAGAATGCCACGTGACTATGAAGGCAGAGATGGGAGTGATGCAGACGCAAGCTGAGGAACGCCGAAGACTGCCAGCAACTATGAGAAGCTAGGGAGATGCAAGGAAGGATATCTATCTCTAAGGTTCCAGAGAGAGAGAGAGGGCATAGGCCTGCTGACACCTTGATTTCAGATTTCCAGCCTCCAGAGGTAAGAACTGGGAGACAATGATCTCTGTTGCTTTAAGCCACACACTTTGTGGTACTTTGTTACGGCAGCCCTGGGAAACGGAGGTACATGGGGATACTATCTCTCAAAAAATAACCGTGGCAGAAGATGGAGGGCTACTACTAGGTACAGCTAAACCACTTAGGTATTCCATTAAAAAAAAAACACACACACACACAAAAAAAACATAAGAAAACTGAAAGATAAGAGTAGGCAAACTGGGTAGTATAGACCCTTTGGAAAAGTTTGACAGTTTCATTAAAACAAACAAACAAGCCTGACTGGTGTGGCTCAGTGGTTGAGCGTCAAACTATGAACCAGGATGTCCTGGTTCAATTCCTGGTCAGGGCACATGCCCAGGTTGTGAGCTCCATTCCCATTGTGGGGCGTGTAGGAGGCAGCCAATCAATGATTCTCTCTCATCATTGATGTTTCTATCTCTCTCTCCCTCTCCCTTCCTCTCTGAAATCAATAAAAAAAATTAAAAACAAACAAACAAACAAACAAACAGAAAATCCACCTAAATATCCAACTGACATATGACCTAGCAACTGCATTCTTGGTCATTTATCCCAGAGAAGTGAAAACTAATGTTCACATGATAACCTGCACATGAATGTTCATATCAACTTTAGTCCCAATAGCCAAAAAGTAGAAACGACCCAGGTGTCCTTCAATGACTGAATGGTTAAACAAATTCTGGTGCATCCACACCGTGGAATACTACTCAGCTATAGAAAAAGAAACAAACTACTGATATAGGTGACAACTTGGAAGAATCTCCAGAGAATTATACTGAGTGGAACAAAGTTAATTCCAAAGGTTACATACTGTAGGTTCCATTTATATAACATTCTTGAAGTGACAATATCATAGCAATGGAGAACAGCTCACTGGTTGCCAAAGGTTAAGAATGAGGTGTGGGTGAGAGGGAGATGGGTACATCTATAAAAGGGCAACACGGGGATCCTTGTGGTGACGGAATGTTCTATATTTGACTGTGTTGCTGTCAATATACAGGTTGTGATATTGTACTGTAGTCTTGCAAGATGTTACCATTGGGAGAAACTGGGTAAAGAGTTTATGGAATCTCTCTGTATTTATTCTCACAACTACATGTTAATCTACAATTATCTCAAAATAAACAGTTTAAGGAAAAACACCATTGTGAGGAGGAAAGAAAAGAATATATGTAAAATCCTCAGCACGATGCCCCATGTATAGTAGGGAATTTCAGTGCTATAACTGGGAAAAGTCCTGGGCAAACCAGGCAGTTGATCATCTCACAAGGCGGCCCAGCATTGGCTAACTCCGCCTCATCGAAAACTCGGATGCTACAGGGTCCCAAGATAGTTTCCCCAGGCCTAGGTATCATTACAGACTGGACTGTATCTGTTTATGTCTAAGAGCTGAGAACCCATTCCTGGAAGCCTCCCTCACAATTTAGTGATGAGAATTGCATCACTCATGCATAAACATCACCAAGGGCGTGCCCTAACCAGTTTGGCTCAGTGGATAGAGCGTTGGCCTGCAGACTCAAGGGTCCCAGGTTCGATTCCAGTCAAGGGCATGTACCTTGGTTGAGGGCACATACCCAGTAGGGAGTGTACAGGAGGCAGCTGATTGATGTTTCTCTCTCATGGATGTTTCTAACTCTGTATCCCTCTCCCTTCCTCTCTGTAAAATATCAATAAAATATATTTTTTAAAAATCACCAAGAGAAATGGGAGCACAGTGCTTAGGCCGGATCAGCCTGCATTCACCTCCAGACCCGGGAGAGAGCTAGTCTTCCTTAGTCAAGTGTGTAATCACGTATGTGCCAATCAGAAAGGAGGAAGAGGGTGTTCTGGGGCAGTTTGCTAACTGTTTGTTCTCGCTCCTTTGCCAGCACTCTCACAGACTACTACCCACAGCCGTGGGCACCCTGCAGTGTTTTGTGGGCCCACAAGCTCTACCACAGTCAAGGCCAGGAACTTTGTCAGTACCTCATGCATATAAAGAATTAATATAGCCTGGCCGGCATGGCTCAGTGATTGAATGTCAACCTAGGAAACAGGAGGTCACAGTTCAATTCTCGGTCAGGGCACATGCCTGGATTGTGGGCTCAATCTCCAGGGGGGTAGGCAGCAGGCAGCCAATCAATGATTCTCTCTCATCACTGATTTTCTATCTCTCTCTCTCCCTCTTCCTTCCTCTCTGAAGTCAATAAAAATATATTTTAAAAAAGAATTAATACATATTTGTTGAAGTGGATGAATCAGTCTCCGACATAGTTATTCTGCCAACAAAACATCTAATGAAATCTGTACCCATAACCATATCCTAATGGCCCAGGTCAGAAACTTAATCAGGCACCAAGCCTACAACCTAGATTGTCTCAGTGTACAAAGAAGCAAAGCTACAAATGCTTCTTGCTCTTCTGAATACTCCTTCTCTAGTCTCATTCCTTCAGCCTTTGAGTTGAAGGCAAACCGTGTTTCTGAAGTGTTCATTCATGACCTAAGCCCACATGCCACATCCTTATTATTCTTGTTTTCTAAGTGTTCTTCTCCACATCTCATGGTGGGGTGGGGGGGGGGGGGTGTCACAAAACTGTGACGCTCAGATCTTTACTTAGTGATTCAAGTTGCCTGCCCAGTAAGCAAATGACTTTCCTCCACAAACCCTGCTGCATCATTTTTCTCCCCAAGTAAGTTTGTTAGCTATGCCAAATACTGTTTTGAATGTAATTGTATCATATCCACTAAACAAAATTAGCCTGGCTTCTCTCTCTCTCTCTCTCTCTCTCCCCTCCCCCCCCCCCCGCCTCCCTCCCTCCCTCCCTCCTCTCTCCTCCTCCTCCTCCTCCTCTTCCTCAATAATGAGAAATAATTCAGACCCATAATATTGTTATGTTTACAAACCAAACAGAGGTTCTAATCCTCTCCTTAAGATTCTTTGTTAGGTTCCCTCATTTCCTGGGGTGGACTTAAGTTCCTTGCTCTCAGTTTGCCACAGACCTGCCACAAGTCTAGTCCTGGCTCACCTGGCTATTTTCACTGTAACACAGAATATAAATGTGAATGTTAGACATTAGCTATCAGCAATGCCTAAAGATAGTACCTCTGCAAGGAAGAAGAGATTTAGCAGAAACAACGGTGAATCAAGAATCCAGAGCGGATTATTACCAAACTATAATTCCATAATTGTCTTCTAGGTTAATTTCTAACTTAGCTTCAGCAGAAGTTTTGCTTAAATAAAATTTTAAGGATCAGACCTAACTACAGACCTATCTGATAACAATGGTTAGTCCCGGGCTGATTTACAGGGTTTATAGAACCAATTATCATCCAAAGTTGCTCACATGAAGGACATTTCAAAACACTGTCATCTTAGAGACAGTAGAGGGCACTCTGGGTAAATATTAAACTAAAAGGCAACATCCTAGAATGAAAGGTGGCCTGGAGTATTGGGTGCAGTACATGATACAGCACATTGTGAAATTTCTCTTGCTCAAAGCTAACCTAATATTTTGCATTTGTTTAGATTCCTGATATTCTAGAGCACTACTGTCTAGTACAGTAGACACTAGCCACATGTGCCTATTTAAATTTAAGTTAAATAAAATTTAAAATGGAGCCCCTCAGTGGCACTAGCCACATTTCATGTGCTCAATAGACACATGTGACTAGGGGCCGCCATATTACACAGCACAGAGAACTTTCCCATCATCACAGACACTTCTAGTAGAATGCACTGTTGAAGTTTCAGTTTCCATAGATAATACACAGTTGAAGGGCATCAGAATATGCCATCCCAAAAGTGTCATTTAGCATAAAGATTATTTTGTGCTGTCGGCAATTAAGGAACAGCAGACACAGAAATAGCTCTCTGCCCTTCCCCTGTCTAAAAGCAGGAAATAAGTTTCCCCTTCTGCAGGTGTCCCCTCTCATACCAGGAAGGGAAGGACAGTCCTTATCACTGGAGATGGAGATGGTGCCAAGACACATCTGCACAAATGAAACCTTACTGAATAACCCTTCGCTTCCAATAGTTTCCCCATATATTTATCTTCCCACCATGTACCACCGCTAGAATCCAAAACCTCACTGCCTTTGTCTTCTCACATCCCCACAACTGACTGCCTTTTGTTGAAATTGTATATGAGGCCCCAACACCCAACTGGACTGTTTCTTTGGGTTTTCATTTATTTTCTATGAAGGCCTCCATTTATGGGGAAAAAAATAAAATATTAACAATATGATTGTATACCTTTTCTCCTGTTAATCCGTCTTTTGTCAGTCTCATTTACAGACCCCTACCCGAAGAGGGCAGAGGAAAGATTTTTTCTCTCTTATACAATTCCCCAAGAATAACTGAGAAATAGGGACTAATCTAGCCAAGAGGTTGAACTGAGGTTGATGGAGCCTGTGTGTTGTAGGTAAAGGAGGATATTTCATGGAATGAAGTCACCAAGGCTTCTAATCAGGTGACTTCACATGGCCATCTTTCTAGGGGAGCATTCTCTAATTTTATTTTGGAGAAAACTTTTCATTTAAAAAAATGTATGAGAGGTATTTGTCTTTTTTTTTGTTTGTTTGTTTGTTTGTTTGTTTTGTTTTGTTTTATTTTTTTTTTATTTTTCCCTTAAAGTATTACAAAGGGTATTACATAAGTGTCCTTTTTTCCCCCCCGCCCTTGACAAACCCCTACCCTCCCTTACCCCCCAGTGTCTTATGTCCATTAGTTATGCTTATATGCATGCATACAAGTCCTTCGGTTGATCTCTTACTCCCCTCCCTCCTGCCCCCCAACTCTCTCTGGCCTTCCCACTGCAGTTTGACAATCAGTTTGAGGCAGCTCTGCCTCTGTATCTATTATTGTTCAAAAGTTTGTAATGGTCTTTATTATCCATGAATGAGTGAGATCATGTGGTATTTTTCCTTCATTGACTGGCTTGTTTCACTTAGCATAATGCTCTCCAGTTCCATCCATGATGTTGCAAATGGTAGGAGTTCCTTCTTTTTAACAGCAGCATAGTATTCCATCGTGTAGATGTACCACAGTTTTCTAATCCATTCATCTACTGATGGGCACTTAGGCTGTTTCCAGATCTTAGCTATGGTGAATTGTGCTGCTATGAACATCTGGGTGCATATATCCTTTCTGATTGGTGTTTCTGGTTTCTTGGGATATATTCCTAGAAGTGGGATCACAGGATCAAATGGGAGTTCCATTTCCAATTTTTTGAGGAACCTCCATACTGCCTTCCATAGTGGCTGCACCAGTCTGCATTCCCACCAGCAGTGCACAAGTGTTCCTTTTTCTCCACATCCTCTCCAGCACTTGTCGTTTGTTGATTTGTTGATGATGGCCATTCTGACAGGTGTGAGATGGTACCTCATTGTTGTTTTGATTTGCATCTCTCGGATGATTAGTGACTTTGAGCATGTTTTCATATGTCTCTTGGCTTTCTGAATGTCCTCTTTTGAAAGGTGTCTATTTAGATCCTTTGCCCATTTTTTGATTGGATTGTTTATCTTCTTTTTGTTAAGTTGTATGAGTTCCCTATAAATTTTGGAGATTAAGCCCTTATCAGATATGACGTTGGCAAATATGTTTTCCCACGAGGTGGGTTTTCTTGTTGTTTTGTTGATGGTTTCTTTTGCTGTGCAGAAGCTTTTTATTTTGATGTAGTCCCATTTGTTCATTTTCTCTTTAGTTTCAACTGCCCTAGGAGCTGTATCAGTGAAGAAATTGTTTTGGCATATGTCTGAGATTTTGTTGCCTTTGTATTCTTCTAGAATTTTTATGGTTTCCTGTCGTACATTTAAGTCCTTTATCCATTTTGAGTTTATTCTTGTGTATGGTGTAAGTTGGTGGTCTAGTTTCATTTTCTTGCATATGTCTGTCCAATTTTCCCAACACCATTTATTGAAGAGACTATCTTGGCTCCATTGTATGTTCATGCCTCCTTTGTCAAAAATTAATTGAGCATATTGGTTCGGGCTAATTTCTGGACTCTCTATTCTATTCCACTGATCTATATGTCTGTTCTTGTGCCAGTACCAGGCAGTTTTGAGAACAGTGGCTTTGTAATACAGCTTGATATCTGGCATTGAGATCCCACCTACTTTGTTCTTTCTCAGGATCGTTGCAGCTATTCGGGGTCTTTTTTTATTCCAGATGAATTTTTGGAGAGTTCGTTCTAGATCTTTGAAGAAGGCCATTGGTATTTTAATGGGAAGTGCGTTGAATGTATAGATTGCTTTGGGTAGTATGGACATTTTAATGATGTTGATTCTACCAATCCAAGAACATGGTATGTTCTTCCATCTGTTTATGTCTTCCTCTATCTCTTTTTTCAACGTCCTGTAGTTTTCTGAGTAGAGGTCTTTAACCTCTTTAGTTAAGTTTATTCCTAGGTATCTTAATTTTTTTGGTGCGATGGTAAATGGGATTGTTTTTCTGATCTCCCTTTCTGAAAGTTCACTATTGGTGTATAGAAATGCCTCAGATTTCTTGGGGTTAATTTTGTATCCTGCTACATTGCCAAATTCATGTATTAAGTCTAGTAGCTTTTTGATGGAGTCTCTAGGGTTTTGTATGTATAATATCATGTCATCTGCAAATAAGGACAGTTTTACTTCCTCTTTTCCAATTTGGATGCCTTTTATTTCTTCTTCTTGCCTAATTGCAATGGCTAATACTTCCAGTACTATGTTGAACAGGAGTGGTGAGAGTGGGCATCCCTGTCTTGTTCCTGTTCTTAGGGGAAATGGTGTTAGTTTTTGTCCATTGAGTATGATGTTGGCTGTGGGCCTGTCATATATGGCTTTTATTATGTTGAGGTATGATCCTTCTATTCCCACCTTTCTGAGAGTTTTTATCAAAAATAGGTGTTGGATTTTGTCGAATGCTTTTTCTGCATCAATTGATATGACCATGTGGTTTTTTTCTTTCAATTTGTTTATGTGATGTATCACATTTATTGATTTACGGATGTTGTACCATCCTTGCATCTCTGGGATAAATCCTACTTGGTCATGGTGTATGATCCTTCTGATGTACTGCTGGATCCGATTTGCTAAGATTTTGTTGAGGATTTTGGCATCTATGTTCATGAGGGATATTGGCCTGTAATTCTCTTTCATTGTGATGTCTTTACCTGGTTTTGGTATTAGGGTGATGCTGGCTTCATAGAATGAGCTTGGAAGTGTTCCTTCCTCTTGAATTTTTTGTAGTAGTCTGAGGAGGGTAGGTTTTAGTTCTTCCTTGAATGTTTGGTAGAACTCCCCTGTGAAGCCGTCTGGCCCTGGGCTTTTGTTTGCTGGAAGCTTTCTGATGACTGCTTCAATTTCTTCCATAGTTATTGGCCTATTGAGGTTTTTAGATTCTTCCTGATTGAGTTTTGGAATGTTGTATTTTTCTAGGAATTTGTCCATTTCCTCCAGGTTGTCTAGTTTGTTGGAGTAGAGTTGCCCGTAGTATTGTTTAACAATCATTTGTATTTCTGTGGGGTCTGTTGTTATTTCGCCTCTATCATTTCTGATTTGGTTTATTTGGGACCTCTCTCTTTGCTTCTTGGTGAGCCTGGCTAGGGGTTTGTCAATCTTGTTTATCCTTTCAAAGAACCAGCTCTTGGTTTCATTGATTTTCTGTATTGTTTTTTTGGTCTCTATTTCATTTATTTCTGCTCTAATCTTTATTATCTCCTTCCTTCTGCTCACTCTGGGGTTTTCTTGTTGCTCTCTTTCTAATTCTTTTAGTTGTAGAGTTAGATGATTGACTACCATTTTGAGAGGTATTTGTCTTAATATTATTTGAAGCCTACATAAATCCTAGATTTTTGACTACCCCTAAACACATTATTGTCCCTCTGAGAGGACATTAAAATATGAGTCACAAACTAAATAAAAGATAAAATATAAGCAAATGTACTCACTAGATCAAAACCACATTTCTGGAGCTGACAGAAACAGGAAAGTTTATCTAATTCAAATATCTCATTTTTTGGTGATGAAAAGTCTACAACTAAAACTGTTTAGGTGCCTTTTCCAAATTCTCTAAGCTATTGCTGGGGAATTGAAATTCAACCTAGTGTTTATTCCTTCATGTTAAGATTATATAAGAGGTGTGTTTTTATTGAAAATGTGGGCCCTCTGAAGTCTTCGAGATTAGCGCCAACAAGAAGAGCCTATTGCTTCATTTATTGGTGGTTAGCATATGATATAGAAGTACATGTGAACACACATGTAATCATGCACACACACATATACACAGAGTTAGATGTTTTACTTTGTCTCAGCCTAACTTTCTAAATAAGGATCAAAAGGTGAATTCCATGATATTAGATTCAGTTCTGTGTGGCTTCTTTTTGACAACTGCTGGGAGGAAGGACGGAGAACTATGCTGCTGAGTTTTATAAGCAGGGGAAAGTGAATATGAACACTCAACACAGCACCATCTGCAAATGTGACAAATATGAGAAGTGCTTTAATCATTAGAGCTCTTGATAAAGATTTCGTTCCCTGGCCCATCAAACTAACAAATGAAAAGGGGTTGTGGTGAAATCACAGGGTGAAGTTTAACATCCATCAGTGGCCTTTCCTGGAGCCACCACTGCACCCCTGCTGCTGAGGCTGCAACAGCTGATCAAAAAGGCAAGTGTGCTACTCACAGCCAGCAGATCAATAACAGCATCAGCATTTTAATTGATTGTTTTATGTGTGTTTTTAAGAAAGATGCTGAATCACAGCAATCACTTCAAGAATAAATGCATTTTATGCATAATAGGTACCTTACTGCTGCTACGTTTCAAATAAGCTCCCAGAGAAACTACATCTACCTGAGCCTAGAACTGGTTTTTCCTGAAGGCTGAAAATAAAATTTGCTTATCCTGGAAATAAATTTTATGTTCCCTCTGGCTGTTTCCTTGAATCATATTCCTCTTCCATGCAAAGCTAAAAATAATAGGTGATATGTTACAAGGAACAGTTCTCAAAATGAAGAACCCAGTTACCAATGGGTACAATAAGCAGCTGCTCCCACTGAGGTAATTAAATGAGTAGGAATGCAGATTAGTTGTCAGTGTTATGTTTCTTCTAGTCCCTTCAAGCTTAATTGAAAAATTATAGCTTATTCCAGCTTTAACTATTTTTCAGATTTTTGTGGGTAAATACTATCAAACATTTTTATAGGTCTTCTGTAATATTATCCAGCATGCTATTTCACCTTCCTGACAGTAAAAGATCTGGGTTCCAATAGATTTTTCTTGGATCTATTTCTTAGCCTAGTTTGATGAGGACAGCAGCTTGTAGGCCAACAGCACCAGGGAGGACAGTGTGGAAAGGTGGTGAAGGTCATGTTGACATAAGAAACCTCCAAATCTGTAGACAGTTTTATTAATTTATTTGAGCCAAACTCACAATTGCCAGGAAGGAAAATCTCAATGGGTTGAGAAAATGCTTTGGTGAATGGCAGCTTTGTAGCTTATTTTAAACCTTACAATCAAAGCAGGAGACAGAAAGGGAGGGGGTTATAGGGAGATGAGAGAAAGCAAAGTAGAGAAATCTGAGATTGAATAAAGAGTAAAATGGAGAGAGACATACTTCTTTTACATTGGTGGGCATAGGATAGTTAACAATGAACATTTACGGCACATAGAGATGGCATGTGGGCAACAAGATAATAATGAGGGGTTCTGTGGTCTAGTGCTCTGGTGAGAGATTGTGCCCTGAGAGGTCTGGGGAAAAGGGGATCATTCTGACATTCCAAAGGTATGTTATCTTAGATGCAAAAAGGCATAGACAGGCTCAGCTTCCTTCATCAAGGAAGATACCAGCCTAGGACATGACTACCTGTCATGACTTGCTTTTAGTTAGGAAGTTTTAATTTTACACATCCTATGTGGCTACTATAGGTCTCTAAGTATGTAAGGCCCACCATACAGGCCTCCCCGAGCTTGTTAGGTTTAGTATGTGGCCCCTTTATTGTCCACATTCACCTCTCAACCTGGCCAGAGGGATGGGTCAATGTGTCTTATTTCAGAGGTGATGTAAAAGAAATGAAATGAGTGCATACACTTTGAACTGGAAACCTTTTCCTTCATCATTTTGGTGTTGGAAGACAAATCATACTAATACCGTGAAGCAGGTCAGTGTCCAATGAGCTGCACATATCTTCTGTTACATCTTTTCACCACAATGCCACCAGGTGGGTAGTGCCAACTCTCATGCTTCACAATTTCATAGCTGAGTAAGAAAGATCCAGAGTTTAATTGATTTGTACAATTTTTCTTAATTTATACATATCTCCCCTCTTCCCCCAAATCTGAGGGGAGGGGCACACCAGAAGAAAATCATGTTCAGCATTCTGTAGAAAGGTAGACTCACAGTATCACAAGGATCAGAGGTGGCTCTAAAGCCGGGGGGCCCCAGATGACCCGTTAAAATGTAAATATTTCAGGGGGTGGGTAGGGGTTGGGAGGATGGTGGTTAAAGGGGGAAAGGGGAAATACTGTAATACTATCAATAAAAAGTATATTAAAAAAGAAATGTAAATATTTCAACGTTTCATTTAAAATATTAAAAAGGGTAATGTAATATATAATATATTAAGATAAATGCATACAAAAAATTAAAATGAATTCATACTAGCAATAAATAACCTAGTGGGTAATAAATAAATAATTCTGAATAAATAAAAATTCATGAATTTGTACTGAATAAAATAAAAATTCAGGAGTTCATACTGGTAATAAACAATCTGGTGGATACCACCTTACCAAGTGATTATTGAAGTTCAAGTTATTGCCGCCAAAAAAATGGGGCAAACTGACATTGCTTATATAGAACATCCCAAGTAATTTCAAAAATAACTGCTAGAACTAATCAATGAATTTAGCAAGGTCAAAGGATATAAACTAATATCTTCAAAATATCTGCTAGAACTAATAAAGGAATTTAGCAAGGTCAGTATATAAAAATCAATTGCGTTTCCATGTATGAGCAATCAACAACTAAAAATTTAAAAATAACATAATAGTGTCAAAAGTATGATTTGGGTGTATTGATAGAAAAGTTCTAAATCAAGATTGTGCTGGTGATTACATGATTATGCACATTTGCTAAAACTCATAGACTGGTACGCCTAAAATTTGTGAATTTTATCGTTATGCAAATTACACCTCAAGAAAGAGAGAGTGAACACCTACAATGTGTCATGTTCAGGATGCTGAGCATACAACAGAGAAAAAGATAACGCTTTTCCATTGGAGCTAACTTTCTACACACCTGTAAGTATGTAGCTGAAGTGGTCAAATGGGCAGCTTTCTGCCTCAATTACTTTCTATAACGCCCCTTGCCCAAAAAAGAAACGATAAAAACAACTCAAGCCCTAAACCATTAAGACGCGTCTCGACACCGCAATCTACGCTCCAGCAAAACTGCAGTGGACCCAGCGGGAGGGAGGGGAAGCCGTATCCCCGGCAACAGCGAGCTGGAACCGACTTTCGGCGGCGGCGCAGTTGCCGCCCGGATCCCGGAAGTTCTCCCGGCGACTTTGGTTCCGGCGGCGGCGCGGGGCGGGCGGAAGCCCGGAAGTTCGCCCATGGCTGTGGGTCCCGGCTGGCTTGCAGCCCAGGCCTGCCGGCGAGGTAAGATCGATACGGTCCTTCGTAGGCATGGCCTCGCCGGCGGGGGTCGGGGCTGCGGTCGCCGGCGCAGCCGTTGTCACGCTGCTCTCGGCCGCGCTCGCGTTCTACGGGCCGCCGCTGGACGCAGGTACCCGGCCGCGGGCCGCTCGTCCGGACGGGGGGCGCCGGTGGGGCCGGGGCCGCCGGAGCAGGGTGGTGCGCGCGGCCCGTGCGCGGCGCGGGCGTGGAGGGGCGGGGGCCGGGCCGCGCGGGTCCGAGCTTTCAGGCCGGACGTGGCGAGAGTAACTGTTACGGAGTTTGGCCCTTTGTTAGGCATGGCGGGTCCGAGTGCCCTGAGAACTAGGGGTTCCTCAGCTAACGCGCCTCAGCCCTGCCAGCAGCAGAGGGGCTTCAGGGACCAACTTATGGAGACTTTTTATTGGTAGCTGTTTGTCTCAAATTCACACACTGATTAGTTAGTAGGATTTCCTTTGAGTTTGAGGTTTCATTATTAGACTGACTTGCTGAACTTTACTAAAAACAGGTGGTGTTGCGCCCTGACTTTTATCCTCACTTTATTTTTTTTTAATATATTTTATTGATTTTTTACAGAGAGGAAGGGAGAGGGCGAGAGAGTTAGAAACATCGACCACCTGCCTCCTGCACACCCCCTACTGGGGATGTGCCCGCAACCAAAGTACATGCCCTTGACTGGAATTGAACCCGGGACCCTTCAGTCCCCAAGCCGAGGCTCTATCCACTGAGCCAAGCCGGTCGGGCTTATCCTCGCTTTAAGGCCCATCTCCGTTGACTTGAGCACGGCTGTCGTGCACTCCGAGTTAGTTATGGTCCATGTTAGTTTAAAGCGTGCTTCGCACAGAGAAACATCGGTCTGACAGAAAGCTGAGTGCAAAGTTGTGTTTGTTAGGAATTCCTTATTCACTTTTGAGTGGACCTGAGTTACCTTACTGTGTAAATAAAATAAGGTGGTTTATTTTCTTCCCTGTCCTACCGCCTGTGTTTGAAGACTGTCTGTAGCACATAGTGTCTCCTTCTACCTCTCCAGGTGCAATTCTAGAAAACAGCCCAGGCTTAAGAAATCTACGTGATTCCCCAGACTTCCTCAGCCACACTTCTCCAAAGCAGATAAAAACCAGGCCGGTTTTACCTGTTCTCCCAGACTCAGAATTGTTATGCAAACTAAGTTACATAATAGGATAAATTTTAAGTCGCCTCTTGTCCAGGCCTTTGTGTCCTTCAAGACTTTGACGTTTATATTTAAACTAGAGGCCCGGTGCACGGATTCGTGCACCAGGTGGGTCCCTTGGCCTGTCCTGTGGGGATCTGTCCTGCAGGAATGGGCCGAAACTGGCTCTCTGACATCCTCCGAGGGGTCCCGGATTGCGAGAGAGCTGTTCTCGGGTGATGCACCCCAGAATCGGGCTCCCTCCTCTCTGATTCCGGGTGCATCACCTGAGAACTGTGGTGGCAACTCCTGCTTTGAGCATATGCCCCCTGGTGGTCAGTGCGTGTCATAGCTACCGCTCAGATGGTCGCTTAGGCTTTTATATATATATATAGACTAAAGGCCCGGTGCACAAAAATTTGTGCACTGGGGGGGAGGGGAGGAGTCCCCAGCCTGGCCTGTGCCCTCTCACAGTCTGGGACCCCTCGGGAGATAACGACCTGCTGGTTTAGGCCTGCTCCCGGGTGGCAGAGGGCAGGCCCAATCCCTAAGTGCAGCCCCTGGTCAGGCTCAGAGCAGGGCCGATTGGGGAGTTGGGGCGCCGCCCCGTCATGCACAGAGCAGGGCGGATCGGGAGGTTGCAATGCCACCCTCAGTCACGCTCAGGGTAGACTGATTGGGGGGTTGGGGCACCGCCCCCTGTCACACTCAAGGCAGGGTCGATGGGGAGGTTGCGGTGCCACCCCCATCACGCACAGAGCAGGGCCGATCAGGGGTTTGGGGCGCTGCCCCCGTCACTCACAGAGCAGGGCCGATCAGGGGGTTGGGGCGCTGCCCTCTGTCACTCACAGAGCAGGGCCGATCAGGGGGTTGGGGCGCTGCTCCCTGTCACAGAGCAGGGCTGATCAGGGGGTTGGGGCGCTGCCCCCTGTCACTAACAGAGCAGGGTCCATCAGGGGGGTTGGGGCACTGCCCCCTGTCACTCACAGAGCAGGGCCCATCAGGGGGTTGAGGAGCTCCCCCCGTCACTCACAGAGTAGGGCTGATAGGGGAGTTGGGGCACCGCCCCCTATCACACACAGAGCAGGGCGGATCAGGGGGTTGGGGCGCTGCACCCTGTCACACTCAGGGCAGGGCCAATGGGGAGGTTATGGCTCTACCCTGTCACACACAGAGCAAGGCCCGTGGAGGGGGGTTGGGGCGCCACCCTCTATCACCCACAGAGCAGGGCCGATCAGGGGGTTGGGGCACCGCCACTGTCACACTCAGGGCAGGGCCGATGGAGAGGTTATGGTTCTACCCTGTCACACACAGAGTCGCAGGGCAATCGGGGGATTGGGGAGCTTCCCCCTATCAGGCACAGAGCAGGGCTGATCAGGGGGTTTGGGCGCTGCCCCCTGTCACGCTGATCCCGGTGCCAGGAGGCATATTACCCTTTTACTATATAGGATAGAGGCCTGGTGCACGGGTGGGAGCCAGCTGGTTTGCCCTGAAGGGTGTCCTGGATCAGGGTGGGGGTCCCCACTGGGGTACTGGCCAGGCTGGCTGAGGGGCTGAGGGCTGTTTTCCCGCTGGCAGTTGACTAAAAGCTTCCAACCGCTCCTTTTTTTTGTTTGTTTGTTTGTTTTTTTATTCTGGGCCAGCTTTAGCTCTGAGGCCTCGCTGCTGAAAACATGGATACAATGTTGTGGTCCGGGGCTGACTGACAGCTGGTTTTGTTTAGCTTCTTATTTGCAACATAGTAATAGTTGCTTAGAGTTGCAGTTGAGAGTCCGGCAAGTGAGGCGGGGAACGTTGGAGTCTGCAGTTCCTGGAGGAAGCAAGCCTCCCTGTTCGCTTCAGTGCATGGCTGCTGGCCGCCATCTTGGCTGACAGTTAATTTGCATAAGGATACGCTGATTAGCCAATGGGAAGGGTAGCGGTCGTACGCCAATTACCATGTTTCTCTTTTATTAGTGTAGATATTTCTGTGGATAATTCCTAATTTTGGAATGTCAGTAAGCCAGCTGAAACAGATTCACTATGAAGTTTAGGGGAAATTTAACTGGCCTTTTCTTTGCCCCTTCCGCTAACAGGAGCTTATCTCAGGTGAGTGGGACAGAACACTGGCAAACAGTGTGGATTTTACTTTACATTCATACAGTTTCAGTTAAAAATTGAAAATACTACACTTCTCAACAGTGATTTTTTTCCTCCTCTCCCAAATGGTTTCAGAAGGCATTTGAGGAGGAATTGACTCGACTTTTGGTTGGTGGGGTGAATATTTGGTTAAAGAAAAATTATTTCTTTTGCCTTAAAATGGCAACATTTTGGTAAAATGGTGTCTTCTGCCCTAGCTTATCCATTACTAACAGAGGCATCTTCACAGGTCTGTCTCTCTGGGCCTCAGTTTCCTCATTTGTAAAAGAAGGATAAACTTACTGCTAATGAGGAGAGGGAATCAAGATGCCTTTAATTCCTCAAGCATTTATTGAATTTCTTATTCAGTGCCAGACTCTGTTTGAGGCAATTGAGGGTTGGGGTCCAACATGGAAACATGTAGACCCTCCCTTTAAGCCACAGGAGGGAGGGATGCTGTACCACAGTCTGTGCAGGCAGAAGGTGCTGGGGTGGTCTTAGGGATATTTTGTGGGAGTTAAGTGTTTAGTATAAAGTGATGGTCTCTAATAAACCCAAAACATAGGGAACCCAGAACAACCCTTGAGTGACTGGTAAGTTTAGATTCTATCTATAACATTTCTAGCCTTTTTTTTCTTTTTTAAGCAGTTGTGTTTATTGTTCTGGGGAATTTGAGGGAGTGGCATTCTCTAGTGTTCGTGTATTAACCAGTCATATTTATTATTAAGCTACATATGTTCAAGTTTGAAACATGCATGGCAAACATTTTCCTAACTGCATAAACTGCTCATCCGCAGTCAGAGATGCCGTCATTAAATCTGATTAGAACAGCTCTGGATTCTTTCATGCAGCTCGTCAGGGAGCACCAGGAAAGAGCATTTCACAGTAACTGTGCATGGCAAAGGCTGCAGGCTGGGAATTCCGAGTGTGGATGGGTGTTCAGAAAGCTGGAAATTTTGGTGGTGGGGGTGGAGTGAGAGTGGGCTTCCTTAGCTCAGTGTCTCTGCCAACAGGCTCTGAGTCAGGATGGGAAGCAGTACTACGGACACCTCATTGGATCAGAATGTGGCACATGAGGAAAGACATTGGAAGCAGAGGATCAGCCAGTTGTACTGATCCTTGCCTGAGCCTAGTTTACAGTGATTCTGTTTTGAGTTTTAATCCTGTGTTGGTTTAAAGGTGTTTGGGTTGAAAGTAATTAATGTTCTCTTTGCATCTTGGGTTCTGAACATCTGATATATCAGCTAAAGAGGCATTTACGTCTCATTAAAGAAAGTTACTTGAATAATTTTGTTGAATAAAAACTAAAACTCTGAGAGTGTTATTAACCCCTGGAGTGCTGGATTGCGCTCCTCCTGCAGTGTCCAGTTCTAAGTCTACTTTTATTAGTGATGATGATATTGCTAAATATGTCAATGTAGTAAAGGTTTCCTTAAGTTTTTGAATATGTAACTTCATTTACTTGGGGTTCATAATTTTTTTCCCTAAACTGCTGTAAAATCAGCAAAAATGCCTTGGCAATTTTAGCATAGTTCCTAGGATATTGGTTGGCACTCAGAGGGTTAAAGGTAAAGCTGTTTGACCACGCGGAGCTAAGCCTGCTTCTGATCTTGAACTTGTGATCTGTGTCTAGTTTTTCTCAGCTGCTGAAATAATTGGAAGGATAAAAATATTGAGTGCCTTGTTTTCAAGAAAGGCCAATTAAAATTAGCTATTTAGAAGCAATTCAAATTGCCTATGAACCCAGTGTAAGATTTGTTCTATATTTAGAATACCATTTCTAGGTTATTTAATTAGTATCTAATTCAGTGTTGGAAAGATGACTGGGAAACTAAATAGGGAAATAATATGAGTCTATCAGTGGAAGGTAACAAATGGGAGATTGCTTTTCCAGTTTGAGAGAAGAGATGTAATAAACTTAAGCTATGGTTGAAATGAAATATGTGTAGTTTACTAATTAATGTATTTTTCAAAAACTTTGAGATTAAGTAGACTTCCAAAATGTCTGATACATTTAAAAAATAAACTTGACATATACAACATGTGTTAGTGTTGTAATTTCTGAACATCATTTGCTTATGGAAATAAAATAATGGAACCAGTGGGTAAAAATCTGTTGAATCGACTTGGGGAAGTATTTTGGTTAATGGACTATTTTGTTTAACTCTCTGTTCTTTATATATACCAGTAGATATTTACCATTCTAAGGAATTTTATTTTCCTGTTTTTCAGTTTTAAAAAGAGCATTCTCGCTGCATAAAGCACATTCAATAAAGGATATGGAAAATACTTTTCAATTGGTGAAAAATATTATACCTCCTCTAACTACCAAGAAGCACAAAGGGCAAGATGGAAGAATAGGCATAGTTGGAGGCTCTCAAGAGTAAGTGACTTGGGAAATGTTAGTATTTAAACAGTTAATCTTTTTATCTGTCTGTCTACCTGCCTATCAGCCATCCAGTCAACTGCCCATTTGTCTAGTTGAACCCTCAGTAATTATTTCCAAATGTAGTCTGATATTATGACATTTGGTATTTTTCAGTGATGAACTTTAAGGTTGAATAGGAGAAAACTCTAAGGGGCCCTGATTGAGCTGTTCATTGGTGTGTGTTAGTGTAAAGATTTTTTGCCTGTGGTTGGGAGATGGGACTATTTTTTCTTATCTTATACTTTTCTCTATTGATCAGACTTATACCATAAGCATGTATTACTTTTGTAATGAGGATAAAAACACTCAGCATCTGCTTGGTTTACTTTGTTAATTTAAAAATATTCCTGGAAGTCATTTATTAAATTGGACAGATCCTAGCTTTTTTTAAGGCCTGTTCGCCTAGTTTTATATATTCTGCTGCTATGTTGTTTGACACGTAAAGATTTATAATTTGTCCGTGCTCACAAATGATACCTACTGCCTTTGACTTAAATTCGACCTTGGTTAGTATTTCTGTTTCTGCTTACATTCTGTGTGCTCTTTACCTAGCCCTGTATTTTTAATGGTTTAGATAGTTGGCTATACTTATTTTAAATAATATATAACTAGATTTTGTTTTCTTACCCGATATGACTGACTGACAGTGACTACTCTTTTGTTTTTTAATCCTCACCTGAGGAAATTTTTCCATTGATTTTTATTTGTTTGTTTGTTTGTTTTTTGTTTATTGGTTTCAGAGAGGAAGGTAGAGGGAAAAGAAGTCTGCTTAATCTTCTGCACACCCCCTGTTGGGGATTGAGCCTGCAACTTGGGCATGTGCCCTTGACTGGAATTGAACCTGGGACCTTTCAGCCCTCAAGCCTACACTCTGTCCACAGAGCCAAACCAGCTAGGGCTCCATTGATTTTTAAAGATAGTGGAATGGAGTGGGGGAGACAGAGAAAAACATTGATGTGAGAGAGACACATTGATTGGTTGCCTCCTGCACACGCCACAGCCCGGGTGGGGATTGAGCCTGCAACCCATGTACGTGCCCTTGACCGGTGCCCTAGTCTGGAACCAGTCTGAGGACTGGCTCTCTATCCATTGAACCAAACCGGCTAGGACTAGACTGATTCTTTATGAGTGGGTAAGTGAATATATGGTATTCATTGTATAGATGGGCCATAATTTATTTAACCAAGTCCCTGTTGATAGGCAGTTGGTTAACTCTATCCTTTTTTTCAATTAATCTGTCCGTAGACATCCCTTTACATATCTCCTTGTATGCCCATCTGGTTATAATCAAGGGAACAATTCCTAGAAGAATTTTTACTGGAGCAGAGTACATAGACATTTTAATATTGATAAATATTGAAAATTGTTCTCCCAAAATTGCACTAGTGAGTGCTGCCATCAACAAGCACCTGTTCTCCCTAGCCAGTTTGGCTCAGTGGGATAGACATTGGCCTGCAGACTGAAGGGTCCCGGGTTCGATTCTGGTCAAGGGCACATGCCCAGGTTGCATGCTTGATTCCCAGTAGGATTCTCTCTAATCATTGATGCTTCTATCTATCTATCTCTCTCTCCCTCTCTCTCTCTCCCTCTCCCTCTTCCTCTCTGAAATCAATAAAAATATATTTAAAAAAACAAGCACCTGTTCCTCTCACTCCCTATGGGTATTGGCAGCCTTTGCTCTCAAGTAGGAAAGCTATATTTTGTTGGTTCAGTGTATTTTTTTTGGTATTGAGGCTTGCATTCGTGTTTTGTTGTGAACGAGTGTGAGCGAGTGTGTGTGTATGTGGCATGCCCTGTCCTTTGGTGTTTCTGGCACATTGGCCCTGCTTTGCAGGAGAGTGCCATGGGTATAGAGTGCACCCTGCATTTCCCGTGTTTTTTTCCTGGGATAGCAAAACTTTTCACTGCTTGGAATTGGCATAAAAGTTACAGTCACCATCTGATGCTAAGTTCAAGGGTTTTTCTTTCTGTGCTTGAAGTGACCTTAAAAGTGGAGTTACAAGCATTCCAAAGCAGTAAGGATGGAAGCCAGAGGGAGGTGTGAGAGTCTCTTCTTGTTTGGCCTGGGTGCCCCGTGTGGCCCTCCATCAAGATGGCCATTGGCTGTGCTTACTGTTGATCTCGAAGACTGGTCCTGCTCCCTGGCTACTGTCCAGTGTGGAGTGCTCTGGCCTGTGATCACCTCAGGCACACTCTCTCCTGGCAGATGCCTTCAGTAAACACTCACTGTCTTAAGTCTTCAGTTTTGGGGTGCTGGAAGCTAATTCCAGCATGTCATAAATACAAAAAGTTTCATCAAAAGGTTGATGGAACTTGGGAATTCAGCAGGACTGAATACATATTACCTGCTGTTGGACTATCTAAGGGCATTTCCCCACACCTAAAGATTTGCATATATTATTACCTGCTACCAGACAGCTGAGGGCATTTTAATTTACATGTTATTGCCTCCTGCTGGCCAAACACCTGAACAGCCAGTAGGCAGTTCCCCCAAACTGACAATGCCTACTGTATACCAAACTAACCTTTGATATGTATATCTACTTTGCTATAGGGCAGGATGTGGGAATAAAAAGAGCCCTGGGTCCGGAGATAGGGAGAACTTGGTTACTGAAGCTAGATCTCCTCTGGCTCCCCCGTGGATTACAAATTTATATTATATTTCTAGTCTCTTTATTAATTTACACGCAGCGCCTTCTCCAGATTCCTGAACCTTTCTAGATGCTGGGAAAGACCCCCAGCATTTTTGGGGGTGTTTTTTTCCCCCTAATGTAATATTCCTACCCATCTTCCTTGCTAACAAAGCTCGTTTTGTTCAGATGCTGTTACAATTTCTTTTACTTGCAGCTCTGCATTTCTGATAAATCAAGTACTTTTTATATCTGTGTTTATATTAATCTAGAAAGAAGTGTCGTCATTATAATATTAAGTCATCTTAGCCAGTGTACATCTAATGTATTCTTTAATAGATTTTAAAATTTTCCCCACAGTTATTATTTGTTTATATAAAGTTAATTCCTAGATGCTTTATGGTTTTTGCTGATATTGTAGATGCTATCATATTTTCTAATCTATTATTCCTAGTATAGAAAAATGCTATCTTTATCCTTTTTTTGGTTGATAGAAATCTGACAACCTTGCTGAACTATTTTATATTAGGAGATTTATTCTTTAACAACTTTATTGAGTTCTAGTTGATATACAATTGCGTAAGTTTGACATACATATAAACCCCTAAAACCATCAGTTTGCACATAGCAATTACAGGGAGACCGTAGTCATAGGAAGCCGGAATTTGCCCCTCCTGACATAGTATAAAGGTCTCAGATGAAAGACTGACTTCTCTGGTTCTGATCCATGTTTATTGAACATTTACTGAGCACCTGCTAGGGGTTCGGCCCTGTGCTAGGTGCTTGACTGCTGTTTGGTTTTTGTTGATAAACCTGGTGTGCTTGCCTCATTCTCAAGTTTTAGACTGTAATTATCTTCTTTTTAGGTACACCGGAGCCCCTTACTTTGCAGCAATCTCAGCTCTCAAAGTGGTATGTTTACTTATATCTTCTTTATTAGGAAGAGTTGGATTATTTAAATATGATTAAAGCGATGTTTTCCAATAAAAATCTACATAACATCTCCAGGTAATTATGGGTAAGAGAAACATCTTTAAATGTACTCTGACCTCTTGTGCAGTGATAAAATAACTTCAAACTCATTTTTTAAACATAAAGTTTTATTAGAATTGTACTTCACCAAAATAATCTTGAGATCCCTTTCAGTCCTAGCATAAGACATCTTTGGACTTTGGCAGTTGCTCATGCCTTTTGATCAAGTCCTAACCACCCACCCAGTCAGCACAGTTACTGTGAATTGTGCTCAGCTCCATGACTGCATTGCTTCCCGTGAGCCTCAAGCTCAGTGAGGCAGCTTGAGCTGGTCTGGGTTGACCTGTCTCTTAGGCAGTAGTAAAAGTCTGCCTTCATTTCCGGCCTTTTCTTAGGTTATACCTTCTCAGCCTCCTCCCTGTAGTTAACTGCTACAGTTGGTATGTTATTGTTTACGGATAGTGCCATGTAATTTTCGATGATGAAAACGTTGAATGGCTGTTGTAGAAACCACTTTGGGTATCTTTTGAGTGATTCCCACATTAAGTTAGCCTCTTGTGCTCATTTCTCAGGGTGCAGATTTATCCCACGTGTTCTGTACCCGGGAGGCTGCACCTGTGATCAAGTCGTACAGCCCGGAGCTGATTGTTCACCCGGTTCTGTGAGTGGGGCTGCACGTGGGGGCTTTATTTGCAACAACTCTACTTGGTCATTTGGTGTCTTTACAGACTCCAAGAGTTTCAGTTAAATAGCTTCCATACTGAGAGTTGGTAGGTAGACTGTTTCAGAAGAAAGGAGGAAACTATAATGAGTCCGTTGTCTATGGTCAGAAGAAGACAGTCATGTGGGACAACATGGGATAAGGTCTGAAGGGTGATGTGCTCAGAGCTGGCCCCTGTGTCCTGTCAGAAATGAGAGCCTGTGGGCCTGCTTGTGGACAGTGCACGTATGGCAGGAATGAGGGGCCTATCAGGCAGTAACAAAACTGTTCATCAGTCAGCAGATCTTTCGCGCAGGCCCTGTCCTGGGTTCTACAGGGACAGCATTGCACCGAGCAGACAAAAACACCTGCTCCCATGCCCTAGAACTTCCTTCAATGATGAACATGTTCTCCCTTGGTGCTGTCCAGCACTGTGGCTGCTGACCACATGGCTACTGAGCACTTAAAATGTGGCCAGTAGGACTTAGGCACTGAGTTTTTACTTTAATTTTAATTAAATTTAAAAGCCATGTGTGGTTAGTATCTACTGTATTGGACACATAGCTCTGGAGATGGACAAACAAGATAAGAGTGTGTCAGAGGGTGATAAGCACCATGGGGAGATGGGAGCAGGGAAGGGGACACAGTGTGACTGTGCGTGTGGCGCATGTGCTATGTGTGCAGTTTTTAATAGGGTGGTCATGGGTACAGCAAGGGGCAGTCAAGTAAAGGCTTGAAGATGGTGAGGGGCCAAAACCGGTTTGGCTCGGTGGATAGAGCGTCGGCCTGCGGACTGAAGGGTCCCAGGTTCGATTCCGGTCAAGGGCATGTACCTGGGTTGCGGGCACATCCCCAGTGGGAGATGTGCAGGAGGCAGCTGATCGATGTCTCTCCCATCGATGTTTCTAACTCTCTATCTCTCTCCCTTCCTCTCTGTAAAAAATCAATAAAATATATTTAAAAAAAAAAAAAAAAAAAAAAAAGATGGTGAGGGAGCAAGTTCTACAGACATGGGGAGTAGGGGGAGGCCCTTACATACACAGGAAGAGCTGCTGCAAGAGCTCAAGCTGCAGCTGTGTTGGGGAGTGCTCGGGTACTTGGTGACCAGAGGTTCAGAGCCAAGCTTAGCAGGTTATGGGGGTCATTGTAAGGTTTTTGGCTTTTGTATAAATGAGAAGGAGGCTGCTGGAGCATTTGAGCAGGGGAGGGACAGGACGGTTTACGTTTTAAAAGGCTTATCTGGCTGCTGTATTGAGTATAAGCTTTTGGAGCCCAGGGTGGAAGCAAGAGTCCCACTAGGAAGCTCTTGTGCGGATCCTGGTGATGGGTACATGATGAGGTAGAAACTGGACAATGGGTCAGGTCCTGGGTACATTTGAAAAGTACAGCACCAGGATCTGCTGAGGGATGGGACGTGGGGTACAAGGAAAAGAAGACAGTCATGAATGCCACCCAGGGTTTGGGCTGAGCGAGTTCTCATTTAATGTGGTTGGGAAACTGGGGGAGCAGGTTTGGGCGGGGTTGATGGTCAGGAGTTGGGGGTTTCGGACATGTTTTTAGTTGCCTGTTAGATAGCCAAACAGGTGTGGCTGGTAAGCATGGGATAGGAGTGGGGCAGTGAGGGAAGGTATACATCTGGGAGTTGTTAATGTGTGGAAGGTGTTTAAAGCCCAGAGACAAAAATGAGCCACACAAGAGTGCATGTAGGCAGGGAGGACCCGTTTGGGAACACCTGTTTGGGAGCAGATCTGTGGGGAGCTGCAAGAGGCCAGGAAGGGGTGTCCTCAAGTTGAGTGAAGAACTGTTTGCAAACTATTCTAGAAGGGCCTTCTAGTCACTGATAAAAACTAAGAATGGGTGGTTGGATCTCACAGTATAGGGGTCATTGGTGACTTTGACAAGGGCAGCTTATGAGGAGCAAAGCCTTATACAGTGGGTTCTAAGAGTCTAAGAAACGAGATGATGAACAGGAAGATGTGAAAAAAACCAACAAAATTCTGTGCAGCTGTCAGGTCTTGTTCTAAAGGAGGGCCCTTTTAATGTTGTAAAGGAATCAGTCACACGACCCTTTTAGATGACTTTCCCAGTGCCTGATGTAGGGGAGAGTCTCTAAGTGTAAAGTCTACACTGTTACCTGTACTCCTGTGTGATGGAAATAGACTGGCCAAGATAATTTTGAAATTAGCCATAATGTCTTATTCTGATGTGTTTAAATTTTTATTTCATGAGCCTTTATTTTTAAAACAAGGAGAAAAAAGGTGTTATGTTTATAGCTATATACCCTGTACTATTGACTCTGTTTCTTATGGGAAGAAAGTTCTGTTTTGGCTCAGCTTTGATGAGACCCACATCCTCTGCTTACCTTTGCAGATTTTATAAAACCATATGGACCACTTGAATAAATTGCTAAGGACCCTCCCAGGGCCTTGCAAGGGGCCCAGCAAATGAGAGGTTCTGATGCTTGAGTTTCATTACAGTGAAATGCCTCTACTTCTCTCATGTCACTCACTTACTGATACTGTGTTCAGCCAGACCTGGTCTTTGCCATTTCCCATAAGTGAGCACTTTCTCACCTTATTTCCTGCTAATGCCACTCCCTCCTTTACCTTGTCTGCTTATTCCCAGAGGGTATGGCTTCCTCTTCAAGCCTTTCAGGTGGAGGTGGCTTTTCCTTTGACCCCTCATGTACCACTAGGACTAGAGGTGGGATGTGCTTCATCCTTGTTCCTCATTGCTCCTCCCAGACAATTGCCCTGCTCTCATTCCTGAAACCTTCAGCTCCTTTGAACTCACACCGTCAGACTCTGGTACCCACTACTCATGGCAGCTATATCAAATCCCTGGATCATTCCTTGAATATTTAATGTCTGGCCCAGTGTCTCTCTCTCTCCACTATTGCTCTTATAAATTAGCTATTTTTAATGTGTGTAACTGCTTTATTGTGCCATAGCATACTATAAAATTCACTCATTTTAGTTGTATAATGATCTTTGATGTATTTACCGAAGTGTTGCTGTCACCACAATCTAATTTTAGAACACTTCCATCACTCCAACAAGAAAACCTCTGCCCATTACCACCCCTAGCTTGAGGTAACTTTATCTTTCTGTCCCTAGAGATTTGCCTTTTCTGAACATTTCATATGAATGGAATCATGGAATATGTGGTCTTTTGTGTCAGCCTTTTTTCACTTAGCATGTTTTTGAGTTTCATTGTAGCCTATATCCATACTCCATTCCTTTTTTTGTTTGTTTTTTAAATAAATTTATATCTCCTATACCCATTGCACCCATCCTCACCCTCCACTTTCCCCTCTTCTGGTAACCACAAATCTGTTCTCTGTATTTATGAGCTTGTTTTTTTAAATTTTAAATCTTACATGTAAATATAAGACATTTGTCTTTCTCTGTCTGTCTTATTCACTTATTTTCCCTGGAAGGCATTTAAATATTGAAAGCTAGACATCTATGTTGGGGTGTTAAAAGATGAACCAGTTTCTATGGAGACAACTAGGAGATTTGCTGGCTAAGTGCAGGGTGGGGTCCTAGAACAGGAAAAGGACATTGGGGTGGGGACTGGGAAAATCTGGAAAAATCTGTAGTTTCATACTAAACAAATAGATGAAATCTTAAGTAAACCGTTCTGCACTTCTTTTCCTTATTTAGTGACAGTCCCGATGCCGTTCATGAAGTGGAAAAGTGGTTGCCCCGACTGCATGCCCTGGTTGTAGGACCTGGCTTAGGCAGAGAAGATGCTCTTCTCGAAAACGTCAAGGTAAGTATAGAATTACGAAACAAACTTCCTCTGATAGAGTGGATGCTTAGAGCCCAGGAAGTCAGGACAGAAACGTTTTTCTTCAATTTCTGTTGTTTAGTGGTCTGTGTGCCTTGTCATAGATTAAGAAGGAAAAAATTTGGTTTGAAAGATAGAGGAGGAACTAGGCATAAAGATGGTAATGAACTTAAAAATAAAAACCAGACTGAAGGAAACCTTTTTATTCTTGGGGCACTGGCTTTTTCATACTGCAGCAGGTGGAAATCACTGCGGAATCGTTCAGATGTTTTGCTTCATGGGTGTTTATGTGGTTTACACTTGAGGTGTTGGGAAATCCCAGCATCCAGACTGAGCCGTGTTAGCAGTGGGCAGGGTTTGGGGTAAGGCTCGGGTTCATCTTCCAGCATGATTCCTGTCCGGCTGGGGACCCTGGCAGCTTGATCAGTCAGCCTCCTAGGCCTTGTGCTTTCCCTCTCAAGGGGTGATGTGCCCCAGGAGTTACTGAGAGCCACATTTTATGAAGTGCTTCAGGCGCTTGGTATTGCAGAGTGGGCACAAGACCCTAGTTACACACACATACATATGTGTTCATTTACTTTTTCATTTATGCTGTTCTTTTCTTATTTTTTAAATTAAATCTTTATTGTTCAGATTATTACATTTGTTCCTTTTTTTTCCCCCCCATAACTCCCCTCCTCCCAGTTCCCACCCCACCCTCCACCCTCACTCCCCACCCTCTGTCCTCATCCATAGGTGCACGATTTTTGTCCAGTCTCTTCCCGCATCTCCCACACCCCTTGCCCCCCCAAGAATAGTCAGTCCATGTCCTTTCTATGTCCCTGATTCTATTATAATCACCAGTTCATTCTGTTCATCAGATTATGTATTCACTTGATTCTTAGATTCACTTGTTGATAGATGCGTATTTGTTGTTCATAATTTGTTATCTTTACCTTTTTCTTCTTCTTCCTCTTCTTAAAGGATACCTTTCAGCATCTCATATAATACTGTTTTGGTGGTGATGAACTCCTTTAGCTTTTCCTTATCTGTGAAGCTCTTTATCTGACCTTCACTTCTGAATGATAGCTTTGCTGGATAAAGTACTCTTGGTTGTAGGTTCTTCCTATTCATCACTTTGAATATTTCTTGCCACTCCCTTCTGGCTTGCAAAGTTTCTGTTGAGAAATCAGCTGACAGTCGTATGGGTATTCCCTTGTAGGTAACTGAGTTTCTTTCTCTTGCTGCTTTTAAGATTCTCTCTTTGTCTTTTGCTCTTGGCATTTTAATTATGATGTGTCTTGGTGTGGTCCTCTTTGGATTCCTTTTGTTTGGGGTTCTCTGTGCTTCCTGGACCTGTAAGTCTATTTCTTTCACCAGGTAGGGGAAGTTTTCTGTCATTATTTCTTCAAATAGGTTTTCAATATCTTGCTCTCTCCCATCTTCTGGCACCCCTATAATTCGGATTTTGGTACGCTTGAAGCTGTCCCAGAGGCTCCTTACACTATCTTTGTATTTTTGGATTCTTTTTTCATTTTGCTTTTCCAGTTGGGTGTTTTTTGCTTCTTTGCATTTCAGATCTTTGACTTGATTCTTGCGCTCCTCTGGTCTGCTTTTGGGAGTCTGTATAATATTCTTTATTTCAGTCAGTGTATGCTTAATTTCTAGTTGGTTCTTTATCACAACATCGAGGGTCTCATTAGATTTCTTGAGGATCTCACTATATTTATCGGCGGTCTCACCAGTCTTTTCGAGGACCTTACTAAGTTTATCGGCGGCTTCTAGACAGTTCTTGAGAGACCTTAAAAGTGTGGTTCTGAACTCTATATCCTCCATTTCTGTCATTTGTGTCCTGTTTCTTTGTCTCCGCATTTTTTATGCTTTCTTGGTGCACCCCCTTGTGGTCTTTGTGCGCAGTCTTGTTGTAGTTAAGCCTTGGTTGTTGTAAGTAACACTGGGGGGGATTTGACCTCCAGGCCAACTGGCTGTGAGAATCAGCTGTGTCTGCAGTGGGAGAACTTCTGTCCTCTAATCTAGCCTTTGCCTAAGGCTATCCCGCAAATGCCTCTGTGCAAGGCTTGGGCAGGGCAGGTCCCAGGGGATCAACAGGGCGGGCGGAGTGAGCAGTTATGGCTGCCCTCAGTCCCATCCCCAGAGGCTCTGCCTCTCAGAGTCCCAGCAACCGCTGCAAACCTCGGAGAGAAAGCTGCCCTCGAGTTTCGACCGATGCCAGACAGTCCCGCTTCTCCCGTTTGAGTCTGGGTTCCCAGAGACTTGCCTGGAACTGGAGCTCAGAGCCTGAGACTCCCTCCGGATTGAAACAGACAACCGCGCCCTCAGCCACCAGCCCACTCCGCACGCACCTCCGCACCTTTGTATTTTCCGCACTGCGCCTCCTCTGAGTCTCGGTATGCTTTTCTCTTTCCTTCTAGTTGTAGAATTTCCCCTCAGCCAGCCTTCCTGTGGTTCTGGGTGATGTCCGTTCCGTCTTTTAGTTGTATTTTTGAAGTGGTTGTGCGAGGCAGCAATCTCCGGTGTTTACCTATGCCGCCATCTTGGTTTCTTATACTGTTCTTTATTACAGAAAATTTTACTTTGTGTCTGCCTTACTCTAAAGAGATAAAAAAATTTTATCCTAAAAAAGTTAAAATAGCTCTAACCGGTTTGGCTCAGTGAATAGAGCATCAGCCTGCAGACTAAACAGTCCCAGGTTCGATTCCAGTCAAGGGCATGTACCTTGGTTGCAGGCACATCCCCAGTAAGGGGGTGTGCAGGAGGCAGCTGATCGATGTTTCTCTCTCATTGATGTTTCTAACTCTCGATCCCTCTCCCTTCTCTGTAAAAAATCAATAAAATATATATTAAAAATAAGTTAAAATATATACCAGCCAGAACCGGGGAATGGTTAACGAGCATGCCAGTCCCACGTTCTGTGTGTTCTCGCTGCTCGGCAGCCTTTGACACTTCCAGGGCTTTGCTTTCAGGTGGACACATGTTGGGGACCGCCCAGCACCAGCCCCAGAGAAGGCTGTGCAGTGCACCCTATGTGAGGTGGTGCTGTAGCCTCAGGAGGTCGGGAGTGAGCTCCA